>NC_138092.1:20526120-23371120 GCF_964212035.1 Myotis nattereri
TCTGGGGCCCCTCAGGGGATGTGCGACTGCCCAGTCGGACATCGCTCTCACAATCCAGGACTGCTGGCTCCTAACCACTCACCTGCCTGTCTGCCTACCTGATTGCCCCTAACCACTTCTGCCTGCCAGCCTGATCACCCCCTAACCCAGCCATGGGCAAACTACAGCCCGCGGGTTTGAAATTAATAAAACTATTGAAATAAAAGACCATACCCTTTTATGTAATGATGTTTACTTTGAATTTATATTAGTTCACACAAACACTCCATCCATGCTTTTGTTCCAGCCCTCTGGTCCAATTTAAGAACCCATTGTGGCCCTCGAGTCAAAAAGTTTGCCCACCCTTGCCATAACCACTCCCCTGCTGGCCTGATCACCCCCAACTGCCCTCCCCTGCTTGCCCAATCACCTCCAACGGCCCTCCTCTGCTGGCCTTGTCATCCCCAACTGCCCTCCCCTGCAAGCCTGGTCCTTCCCAAATGCCCTCCCCAGCAGGCCTGGTCGCCCACACTTCCCTCCCCTGTAGGCTTGGTTGTCCCCAACTGCCCTCCCCTGCAGGCTTGGTCATCCCGAACTGCCCTCCACTGCCAGCCATCTTGTGACAACATAGGGGTGGCCATCTCGTGATGATGTGAGATGACCATTTTGTGATGGCGCGAGGGCGTGAGGGTCAATTTGTATAGTACCTCATTATATAGGATATCACCCAATTAAAGTCAATATAACAAAGTATCAGCCTGATGCTGTTATCTCTGTCTTCTTTGATATCTCTCAATGATGTATCTTTGTCTAGTTTGATATATCCCTAGTTTCCTCACAGCTCCTTCACATTTCTTTTTAGAATAATTCCTCTTTATTTTACACTTTAAAGAGTTTGCTATTTTTGCTCTCATATATTCTAAAAGCTTGTTACTTCTAATAAATTTTGTATATTTATTTTGTCATTTTCTTGCAGACTCTTACAAATTCTAAGTGTTCTTTACTTAATTCCTTTTATGTGTCTCTTCCTTTTAAATTAAAAACAACTCAATTTCACATTTTATTTCTTTAACAAGAACTTGTGGACCAATGTTCAATATCATATACACTTTTAAATTGAAATATAGGATACAAGTGGAGCTGGGAACTTTTCATTGAATAAAAAAGATGAAAAAGCGCTAACGGAAAATATTACAGACCTTAACGTTGCTTCTCCTAATCCAGCCTCTAGCTGAATGAAGGAAGCCAATCTCTACAATGTCCTTCAATCCAGCGATTTGGAAATATTATATAACCTTCACATCTGAATCATGTCAGAATCTTATCAAGTTTATTTACTGTTACTTTATAAATATTGTCATTCTGAACCAACAGTATTTAGCCCAGATACTCAACATATATGACCAAAGTTATGACAAGAACTTACTACTTAGTTTTACTGTCTCCAGATAAAATTTTCCTCACTTTATCTTATTCATTGCCAATGTAGTATTCTTTTTTAAAAATATATTTTATTGATTTTTTACAGAGAGGAAGGGAGAGGGATAGAGAGTTAGAAACATCGTTGAAAGAGAAATATCGATCAGCTGCCTCCTGCATACCTCCTACTGGGGATGTGCCTGCAACCAAGGTACATGCCCTTGACCAGAATCGAACCTGGGGCCCTTCAGTCCGCAGGCCGATGTTCTATCCAGTGAGTCAAACAGGTTAGGACAGCCAATATAGTATTCTTTATTAAAAACCTAAACTGTGACATCAATCCCTTGCTTAAGTATTCAGTGATACTCAAACACATACAGAATAGTTCACCATACAACATAAACATCCAGTGTTCTACAAGATCAGACATAATACTTAAACCTCAGTTTCCCAATTTCTTTCCCTTCGTACCTTGTTCTTGCTATAATAACTGGCACTTTCATGAACATGATATTTTCTCTTTCTGGTTTCTGTGTCTCTCCTCTACTTTAAAATGGCTACCTCAACATAATAAAAGCCTTATATGACAAACCAACAGCCAACATCGTACTCAATGGGCAAAAACTAAAACCATTTCACTTAAGAACAGAATGAGACAGGGATGCCCACTTTCACCACTCGTGTTCAACATAGTTCTTGCAAGTGCTAGCCATAGGATTTAGACAAGAAGAAGAAATAAAAGGTATCCAAATTGGAAAAGAAAACATAAAACTGTCGCAGATGGCATGAGACTGTACATAAAAAAAAACAACCCTAAAGGCTCCATCAAAAAATTATTAGACTTAATAAATGAATTCGGCCGAAACCGGTTTGGCTCAGTGGATAGAGCATCAGCCTGCGGACTGAGAGGTCCCAGGTTTAATTCCGGTCAAGGGCATGTGCCTGGGTTGCGGGCACATCCCCAGTGGGAGATGTGCAGGAGGCGGCTGATCGATGTTTCTCTCTCATCGATGTTTCTAGCTCTCTATCTCTCTCCCTTCCTCTCTGTGGAAAATCAATAAAATATTTTTTTAAAAAAATAAATAAAAAATAAATGAATTCGGCAATGTAGCAGGTTACAAAATTAACGCCAAGAAATAGATGGCATTTTTATACACCAATAGTGAACTTACAGAAAGAGAGACTAAAAAACAATCCCATTTACCATCTCACCAAAAATATTAGACAACCTGGGAATAAACTTAACTAAGGAAGTAAAAGGCCTGTACTCAGAAAACTACAGGACACTGAGAAGAAAAAAAAAAAAGAGATAGAGGAAGACATAAACAGATGGAAGAACATACCGTGTTCATGGATTGGTAGAATCAACATCATTAAAATGTCCATACTACCCAAAGCAATCTATAGATTCAATGTACTCCCCATTGAAATACCAACGGCATATTTCACAGACCTTGAACAAACTCTCTAAAAATTCATCTGGAATAAAAAAGACCCCAAATAGCTGCAGCAATCCTGAGAAAGAAGAACAAAGTAGGAGGGATCTCAATACCAAATATCAAGCTCTATTACAAATCCACTGTTCTCAAAACTGCCTGGTACTGGCACAAGAACAGACATATAGATCAATGGAATAGAATAGAAAACCCAGAAATCGATCCAAACCACTATGCTCAATTAATATTTGACAAAGGAGACAAGAACATACAATGGAGTCAAGACAGTCTCTTCAATAAATGGTGCTGGGGAAATTGGACAGATACATGCAAAAAAAATGAAACTAGACCACCAACTCACACCAAACACAAAAATAAACTCAAAATGAATAAAGGACTTAAACATAAGATGGAAAACCATAAAAATGTTAGAGGAATCCACAGGCAGCAAAATCTCAGACATATGCCAAAGCAATTTCTTCATTGATACAGCTCCTAGGGCAATGGAACTAAAGAGAAAATAAACAAATGGAACTACATAAAAGTAAAAAGCTTCTGCACAGCAAAAGTAACCACCAACAAAACAACAAGAAACCCCACTGCGTGGGAAAACATATTTGCCAATGTTATCACCAAAAAGGGTTTCTAACATTTCATACAACTTAACAAAAGAAAGATAAACAACTCAAGCAAAAAATGGGCAACCAACCTAAATACATATTTTTGAAAGAGGACATAAGGAAGGCCAAGAGACATATGAAAACATGCTCAAAGTCATTAATCATCTGAGAGATGCAAATCAAAACGACAATGCAGTACCATCTCACCCCTGTAAGAATGGCTATCATCAACAAATCAACAAACGACAAGCGCTGGTGAGGATGCGGAGAAAAAGGAACCCTCGTGCATTGATCAGGCCATCAAACCTCAGATGGAAGGCAGGGGAGAGTGGGGGAAGTGGGAGAGATCAACCAAAGGATTTGTATGTATGCATATAAGCCTAACCAATGGTCACAGACACCAGGGTGGGTGAGGGCATGAGAGGGGTGATAAGGACACATATGTAATAACTTAATCAATAAAGAAAAAAACGCTTAAGAAGTAAATGAATAAAATGGCTAGTTTTTAGAGACTTAGTTTATACATCATCATTTTCAAAAATCCATCATTCTGTGTTAATTGCTTTTCTTCAGAGCTCCCACAATACCCTATCTTTTGATAATAACATTTATTACATTGTATAGAAAATTTTAGACTGGGAAATTATTCTCTTTCCCTCTCCCTGTCTCTGTCTCTCTCACTATTTACAACTTTGCCAAACAGAATTATTCTCTAAAATATTTTGCTATTAAATGAGATTCTTCATAACCTACATTACAAATCTGGAGCTAAAGTAAGAACAGGAATATACTGGAAATCTAAACCAAAAAATAAAAAACAATCCAAGAGTATGATCAAGTATAAACATGTTGAAGTTGTAATTCCACCTCCAATAATTTAAAAGAAATAAGGTAAATAACCATCCTAGACATAACCTGAGTTAAAAATTAAAAACCTATTTGGGTACAAAGCCATGATATAAAACTAGGCAAATATGATTGTACAATCATAGAGATGAGAAATAGCAAGGAAGAAACCTAGCATATTAAGTCATGTATCCTGGAATTTTTAAAACCAGAACTTAAAAAGTTAAAATAAAATTAAAATATTTTATTTACATAAATTTACTTACACTAAATTCATTTCCTCTAGGTTAATTGTTATTCAAATCAATAACATTTTGTTTGGTGTTAACTATAAACTAGACACTAAAAATATAAAATAAAAAAGCAGTTCTGCTACCAACAACCTCTAACAGAAAAGATAAAGAAATAAGAAATATTAATATCTGAAATTGAGATTCTCAGGTACTTAGATATTATATCTTTGGAGGATACTTGAATGTTTTATAAGTGCTGAAGGGAGCAGAAAATAATATCGGAAATAAGAAACATGGAAGAGCAAAGTTTATTTTTCTTTTTGTTTTCAATTTCAATTTCCAATAGTTTACCCCCTTTTAAAGAAGTAATTCTGTCTTTAGTATCTAGAAAAGTGCCTAATATTTACTAGATATTCAGTAAGTTCTATTGAATGAATCCATGAATGATTGTTAATTTTTTTCTATTTTGATCCTATTATTTTTGAGACACATGATACGATAACCCAACTATTGAGAGACACAGAGCAGATATAATTTCATAATATGTTATAAAGTAATTTTTATTACTAATAATTGAAATTCCAAAGTTTTAAAGTAATTCACTTCATATAAAATTTAGTGAATTCTTCGATGACTTATTTTAAAAAGTTGGAGATAGTATTAGTCTTTAAAACTGGTGTAAAAGTTGGAATACATGAACATGAATGTGCCCCACCTGTGTCCCCGAAGTGCAAGAGTCACTGATTTGTACCATTTTGTCATTCTTTTAACTCACTTCCCATCTCTAATTACCCTCCAAACAACCCTTGCATTTTATTTTTATTTTTCTTTATGCTGTTTGCTTTTCTTTCTAAAATGTTGTTCCTGCCCAAGCAGCTTGGCAAATTGCTACTTTTCCTTAAAGATTCAACACAAACATCATTTATCTGTGAAACTGAACTTCTTGATCACACAACATTTTGTGCTGTCGCTATTATATAAGCGATTTTCTCAGAATCACGTAAGAATTGCCGTCATGCCTTATTATTCTCTAAAGGCAGAGATACAGTCTAGCACAAATTTAGAGTGTTAGCATTTACAAGTCTTTGTTGAGTAAAAGATCTAAAAATAAAAGAACAAAAATGTTTAGGACATTTAGATCAACCACCTTCAGATGCTTGTTTGAATGTCTGCAGCAACATCCTAATGTAGTTATCCAAACTCACACTTCAAGTAGCAGTTACACCTGTTTGATATAGTTGTAGAGTTTTGAATAATTTTACTAACTTTAACCATGATGTTTCACATTATTTTCTATCTTTTTGTCCTAACATAATCTTTGGACCATTGGAGTAAATTTAACACTTCTTCTAATTGCATGTCTCTAACCATGTAAAGGCAATGACATAAGCCACTAAAGTCTAATTCTATTCTAACCTATAATTTCTAAATTAAAATCATTGATCACATTGCTGTAATTAAAACAAACCATAAAGAAAATTTAATTATTAAGTAAGGCAATTATATACCTACCTACTTGAATAATTTATATATTGTACAATGTAGATTTACGCTAGCATCTGAACTGAACTAGACATTAGAAACTTGGATTGTGGCCCAAAGAACACATACCTCTGCTAATATATTATTTCCATGTCCCTCCATAATTCAAGCTAATTGAATATGTTCAACAGGAAACACTGGCCACATCACATTGCTTTCAGTTTAAAAAAAGCAGTTTTAGATGAAAAAATGTAAAAATACTACATTTTAAGTATCCTTGCAATCTTAAAAAGGTTATTTTTATAAGACAAGTTTTCATCATGGCTTTTCCTGTTTTTAATGCCAAAATATCTAGAAAATTAAAAAATGATAATTCTTGCTTTTGCTTGCTTTCAAATGATTGCGTGGACTTAACTTTTCAATGTGATATAACCAAAAAAACAAATCTGTTCTTGAAGTAATTCCAAGAAAGAATGGGTTCTCAGAAGATTTGGACTGTTGGTTCCATCATTCTCAAAAGCATTTCCATCAAATATTCCTATTGCTTACCCAGCTGCATCAGGTATTACTATGTCATTTAGATCCTAACTACTGTTTTAAATTGTTACATATCCACCCCAGCCAATCAGATCTAACACTTTTTACCATGTTGTATTATTTTCCCATTAGCACTTACCACCTTCTAAATATATATAAACAGAATATTTAATTTTTATTTACTTGGTAGCTTTATTGTCTATCTCCCTATCACCTAAAATGTAAGCTTCATGAGCTAAGAATTATTCTTTTTTATTCATTAATCTATTCTCAAATTGTAAATATCTCTGGTATAGATAATATGGGTAATATACATTGCAGAATAAACTAATCCTAAATTATTTTTGTTTGTTTTCATGGGATTCAATAACAAAAGTGCCAATTGGTTACAACAAAATCAACAACATAGATGGTCATTAAAATATTTGCCAAATCTTGTAAAAAATGTCCCTGAACAGAGGTTTTTGCTTTGTTTTGTTGTATTTTTCTCCTATTCTTGAATTTACCATAATGAAAAGCCTAGAGTACTGAACAATTAAATCCCAAGTGGTATATTTTTACCCAATTGTCTTAATGGGAAACAATAAAAAAAGAAATAAAAGGTATCATGTGCTGATAAACAAGGCAAGTATCCTAGATGTGTAAAATAATTTGTAGTTATTTCAGAAATCATAAAATTTTAGATAATTAATCACTTATAAGTGCTTAAAAACATGACTCAAAACTGTTACAGAATAGTGGAACAAATTAAAACTAATTATGCTTAGTGGTGTGCATTCAACTCAACCAATAATCAGCAAAGGTCTGGGTGTGTGTCACATGTACCTTAGCAGGCACAGCCCAATGCTACAGAGACCGTAACTGACGCAGATGACTGCACAATATTGTTTCAGAACATTACCAGGACTTTCTTTGAAAATAAAAAGTCTGCATCATATAAAGCTTTATGTCCCTCCTTTTTTATGGCCATGTGTGCCAAAGAGAAAAGACTAACTTTCTAGGGAAATGAGTCAACTCTGAAATAAGGCCTAACAGAGGGTCGTGCACCATAATGTAATTTGATGTGACTGCAATTCCTAGTGGCAGAAAAGTGGCAGAAATGAATGCATAAGGCTTCTCTCTACACACTTCTTTATTCTAGAGCAGAAAGTTTATAAAGTAATATGCACGTCTTTAAAAAGCAGTGTTTTAGAACATTATTCAATATTTTCTCAAAGGATACTCTGGATTACAAAGCAAGATGATTAAATGTAAACACATTTACATATTCACATAAATTGTACATAATGTGTTAATACACATGATCTCATTTATTCTTTATAATGATTTTACATGTCAGATGGATTCATTGGATCTGCATTGTCCTTGTGATACAATATTAAGATGACAGACAGCAGGGAAATAAAAACCATGAGAGATTTGGCAAGGTTCTTCTTCCTCGTCCTATATTGGCTTTCCCTTTTTACTTTCTGTAAGCAAACCAAAGTCATCTGAATAAGTATTTAAACTAAGTTGATTTAATGAGCATCAGGATCTACAAGTTTGAATGTTCTCTATAAAAATCATTGAGCTAGCATTTAATGATTTATAAGTCTCTTATAGAAGCCATGTGCATTTTGATTTTTGTACTAATCCAAACTCTTCATAATAATCAGAGGCACGTGAAAGCAGCAAGCAAAATATTTGGGAACCTATGTCCCAACACCCCTGACGACTGAGCTGTCTTCTTTAATTGTCTCTCTTCTAAAACAAGGTGCTTGGGGCTTCTAATACACGAATCAGTTGTGCGAATATTGACATGACTCATACACTGCTCAGTATAGAATTACTTTTTGCATAAAAATTATTATTTTTAAGAATAAAAAAACAAATAAACACAATAGACACAAAACAAAAGCAGATCAGTAAATATTAAGATCTCAGAAATAAAAGGACAAGCTATATTTTATGGCACATTTACATATATTTTATGTTGACATTTTTAATTGTACAAAGGTTTTAAAATAAGAAAGGTTTGATGCTAGCACATTTTTAGAAATGAGCTTAGGAAGGAATGTAAAAATTTAAGGGAAGCAGTTAGACTATTTCTTCCCTGTTTAGAATCCACATCAACTGTGACCAAGAGTCTGTTTTCAGTGATTTTTAAGTCTGTGATACACCCATGCCCATATGATATAACAGGGTAAATGTCACACTGTTTCACATTTCAGAATTTTCATATAATGTCCAACATTAGCACATATCTCATTAACTTACAAAAATACTCTCAATGGCAAAATGATGATTCATGAGAGGATCTGTTTTTAACAGTAGATACAATCTGTTATCTCTAGAGGAAATGAAACAAGAATTTTTCATTAAGGAGATTAACCTCATTTTAAAACTAATACAAAATTCAAAATAGATATTTAAACACTAAGATTTCTAAAGTGAAATAACATAAGTTTATACATTTAGAGTAATAAGGCACATGTCTGGCTTGCATGACTGCATGTAACATAACACATATGACTGATAAGAGAAAGTGGGATAAAAAAAAGTAAACAAAAATATTGATTTATCCTATAAACTTTTAAACCTGTTTAAATTTAAGATGTGAAAAAATATTGTTCTAAACATATCTGTATTCTATACTGCACATTCAGTTACTTACAGAAATAAATTATGTATGATCTGATTTATAAGCTTGCCAGCAGAGTTCAGAGGCAGTGTTTCAGAAACAAAAAGTCTACCACGTCCTCGATAAGAAAATGGCATAAAAGAATTAACCACCTCTTCCAGTGATGTAAGAATAACACATGCCAAAGCCAGAATAAGAGCATATCAAACTTTACAGAGTAATGCCGAAAACTGAAAAGATAAACATTTTTAAAGCATAATATATTTGTATATATCCACATCTTGATTTTAAGCTTTTTGAATCTATAAAAAAAAAATTTAGATTCATAACTTGTGTCCAGTAATGACTGCTCTCCAAATGTGGTTGTCTAAGGGGCAATTTGTTTAAATAAATATGCATGAAGTTACTTTAAGTATAAAGTATTAGGCATGTGAACCAATCCAAACATCTCATAAATATCAAAATACTTTATATAGGAACCAAATGACCTATTTTTAACTGTATAATTTGAGATAGAATTATACATTCTCATTTTTTAACAATTCAAATTTCTACAAAAGAGTGAAGCTTCCATATCTAGCAACAGTGATACGTTTGGTGGGAGAAAGGGAATGAAAAGGGGGAGCGGACAAAAATGTAGATTATTATCAAACTGTCATCTTCCAATTTAATTTCAACAAATTCACAAGGAGTCAACATTAAAAGTGAAAAATAATCTAACAATTTTCCTACAATGTACTCAAAATTAGGTAATTATTTTGAAGCTGATGTTTTGCTAAGTAAATTCTCAATTGACTTTCATTGAGAAATATGCTATTGGTAATGTTGGTTACATTACCATGGAAACTCTAAGAGTCATTTCATTCCACCTACTGCTTCCAGTGAGTAAAGCACATAGTCTGGATGGACAAACTATTACCCATTCAATGTTTAATTTTCAAATGAGGTAATTTTGTAAACTAACTTGGTGGTATCTCAAAAATTACCTTTGGTACCTGTTCAAAGTATATATGCGTTTTAAATCTCTCCCTTTGTAAAAAATAAAGCTTTTCTATAGAGAGAATATATTGTTTCCTCATGTTAAAAAGTGAATTATTTTTTCTGAATTCTATATTTGCAAATGTTACTTTTATTCTTTAATTACTCAATTTTATGGACAAAAGAAATTTTATAAATAGAATTTTTAAGATGTTTATTGGCTACCAACTATATAAATAGGATACAATGTAAGTATATATTTAAATAATTTTAAGATATCATGTATTAACTTCAACAAAAATGATGCATTTGTGATAAGACACTACCAACCGCTTTGGCCACTGAACTATATTATAATTTCCTGAAGGTCAGGGATTCATTTGAAATTCTTCACAGTGTTTATAGCACAAGCATATAACAGGTGCTCAGTAAATGCGTGCTGAATTGCATTAAATGTCAAGATCTAACCTTCAGGAAAAAGTCATCACATTTTTCAATAAAGGAAAAGACCAAATGTGACAAGATGATATGTCAATAACAAACTGCGGAAAGAAGGTTTGTTGCTTTTTTATGTGCTATTTTTTACATGCTAATTTTTAAAGAGAATTTTTTTAAGACTTCACTCTAAACTTACTTTCATTTTTCTCATAATGAAGTTGGAGATCTGTTTCTGGTAAATTGTTAAAATTTACTTCATTTACCTATTAGTAAGCTTTGGATATTATAATGGCAAATGTAAATATTCTTCATTGTCATAATTACAGAAGGAAATTTGGGGGACATTTATCTGAATGACCTTGGAATAGATAAAGAATGAATTAATGTCAGGTAATTAATGTTAAAATTGTATTATATAGTATTCATTTGTACGCATATAAAATATTTCATCAGTCAAATTCTTTATACTCTTATGGAGAGGTCCTACCATTATGCTATGCTTTCCTCTAGCAACTGCCTCACTTCATTTCTTTGCTTCCCATCAAAGTGCCACTTCTGGAAAGAATTCTATGCACACACAGTTTTAATTTCCTTAATTTCATCTAACTTGTCTTTTTCAACCCAGTCCCCATAAGCTTCCAACCATGTTGCTTACTTAAATGACCAAAAGGTGCCACAACTATTGCACTTAGTAATCCTTTATTCCAGAACACCTTTTCAGACATACTTGCCTGAGTCTCACTCATTTCCCCACCACACCTTGTCTGTGTAAGGGCTAACCTAATCATTATTTTAAAACTAGAGGCCTGATGCACAAAATTCATGCAAGAGTAGGCCTTTCTTCCCCTGGCTGCCAGCAACAGCTTCCATCTGGCACCTGGGACCCAGGCTTCCCTTGTAGAGGGAGGCCCCACCCACCCAGCGCAGCCTGCCAGTTGAGGCTGAGATGGCCCCTGGGAAGCTGAGAAAAATACCACATGAACTCATTCATTGATAGATAATAAGGAACATTATAGACTGATGAACAAAAATGGATACAGAGGCAGAGCAGCATTGAGCAGACTGTCAAACTACAGTGGGAACCCTGGGGAGGGTTGGGGCGGGGGGTGGGGGGGCGGTAGGAGATCAACTGAAGGACTTGTATGCATGCACATGAGAATAACCAATGGACACAAGACTCTGGGGGGTGGGGTAAGCCGGGGGAATGTCAAGGGTGGGAAAGAGGGAGGCATGTGTAATACTCTTTGTAATACTTTAAGAAATTACAAAAAAAAAAAAATCAGAAAAAGGAAAAAAAAAAAGAAATAGTCTGTAATTGTAGCTTTATTTAAGATGCAGATCTCATTTGCTAAATAACCTATCAGAACCATGAATGACTTTTGAAACATCAGTTATTCTAAATAAAGTTTTATCTATTGGGAACAAAGAAGAAAGGAAAACATTTATTCAGATATATGGGCTGGCCCCTTTGTTATGGGGTTCTCATTGGAAACATTTGGGTTGGAAAAGTAGGCCCTAGGAAATTTCTGCGTGAAGAGCAGAGGAAAACAGAAAGCATTTCTAGGGAGCAGCCAGAGACTCCGCAGCAGATGAGTAAAGTATAACACTTCTTTTTTCTTTTAATAAGATCTACAAGTTAATTAAGAGCAATTAGCCTAGCAGTCGGCTCTGAGGTCTGCGGGGCCTTGTTTCCATGCCAAGGTTTATGTGGGAATCTGAGAGCTGAAGCGCCTTGGAACAAAATACTGTAAACCTGACAAATTGGTGACAAAATACAATTAACCATAAATATAGTAATACTTCTCAGTTCTATGTGTGCTTATTTAAGATATTTGCATAGGGGCCCAGGCAGTGTGTCTCTTTGATTGAGTGTTGACCCATGCACCAAGAAGTTATCTGGTTCAATTTCCAGTCAGGGCACATGCCCAGGTTGTGGGCTTGATCCCCAGCAGGAGGAGTGCAAGAGGCAGGCAATCCATGTTGATGTTTCTCTCTCATTGATGCTTCTCTCTATCTATTCATCTATTATCTATCTAACTATCTATCTATCTATCTATCTATCTATCTATCTATCTATCATCTATCATCTCCCTCTCTCCCCTTCCTCTCTATTTAAAATCAATAAAAACAGATTTTTAAAATATCTGCATAGGGAATATGGTCAGAAATATTGTTATGACTATGTATAAGTCCAGATGGGTACCAGATTTATCTAGGTGATCACTTTGTAAGGTATATAAATGTCCAATCACTATTTTGTAATATAGTATCTTAACAATAATTGACAATTTAAAAAATAAAAAATGTTATAAAAAATAAAATATTTGCTTGAGAGCTATGTTATTCATAAACGTCATAAGACATACTACATATTATAAAGAAATTTCATTTATTTTCAAGAAGAAAAACCGCTATGGAAGAAAAGGGGGTTGTATTAGAACACACCGCAGAAACGATGCAGTTGGTTTTCTAGAACACACCCACTTCTTTTCTCTTCCTTGAGGCCATGCGTATGTCTGCTTCTCCTCAGATCCTTTATGATCCCATATTTCCCTTCTCTCTAGTTTGGAAGTTCATGCTCTGATTCTTATGTTTTGCAAAGTACACTCTCCCTAAAAAATCTTAGCTACCTCAAAGGTTTCTGCATCAGCTATCTTTTTTTAAAAATTTATTTTTATAAGTGTTACAGATACCCCTCTTCCCCCCCTGCTGACTCCCTTCACCCAACACCTGCTCCACCCTAGGCCTTCACCACAGTACTGTGTCCATAGGCTATACCTATATGTTCTTTGGTTAATCTCTTCCTGTCCCCACCCCATTACCCTCTGACCTCTGTCAGTCTGTTCTATGCATCCAGGCCTCTGGACCTGTTTTTTGGTCAGTTTATTTTGTTCATTAGATTCCACATATGAGATCATTTGATTCTTGTCTTTCTCTGACTGGCTTATTTCACTCAGCATAATAACCCCAGGTCCATCCATGCTTCTGTTGCAAAGGGTAAGATATGCTTCTTTTTTACAGCCATATGGTATTCCGATGTGTAAATGTACCACAGCTGTTTTATCCACTCATCTATGCATCAGTTTTCTACAGAGAATGAGCATTAGTGCCAAACAGACTGTTCTAGAGTAGTAGAGGGGTCATCATCCAAACCATAAAGGCATCTAAGATAACTGTGTGAATCATAATGCAGAGCTAATTTGTACGTAGGAAAGCTAAATCCCTTGTTGAGGTCCTAACAACATGACCTGGATACTGAATTAGTGTGTGTGTGTGTGGGGGGGGGGGGGAATGTGAGGCTGAGAAAAACATACAAACTGACATTGTCCAGTATTTTGGAATTAATGATAGGAAAGCCATACATGGAATTCACTGTTAACATATTTCAAATAAACTTTTGTCATAAAGTTTTTACTTGTTTTTCTTTATTGTTGAAAGTATTACAGATGTCCTCTTTGTTTTTATTCTTTTTTCCCCACTGACCTCCTCTACCTTGCACCTACACCTCCCAGGCCTTCACCAGACAACGGTGTGTCCATGGGTCATGCTTATATGCATGTAAATTCCCTGGTTAATCTCTCCCTCTCTACCCCTCCCTTGATCACACCTTACCTCAGAAATTCATAAAGCTGTTTTTAATTTAAGAACTGGTTTAGTTCCCCTTGTGTTTTTAATAATTCATTGCCGTAGCTCTATAATTTATACCCTTAGAATTATGTTCATGTTTTATAGTAGAAACACTTTATTCTATTTTATTTGAACACATAAAATAATAAAAAAAATTAAAGCAGGGTATCGAACAATCTGTAAGAAGGCACATAAATTCTTTAAATACTATATCTTTATATATGTATATTTACTCACTTATCTAATTTCTGATATAAACCCAAGATTTTTTCTTTATATAAAGGTCTAATATTTTCAAATTTAGTTAATTTTGATATCTTTTTTACATATAATTCATGACGCATAATTTTTTATTCCAATTTCTTTAAAATTAAATAATAACAAAAGACACTTTTTTGTTAATCCTCATGCAAGGATATTTTTTCTATAGATCTCTTTTAGAGAGAGTGGAAGGGATTTAGGGTGTGGAGAGAGAGAGAAACATGGATGTGAGAGAGATACATCCATTGGTTGCCTCCCACATGTGCCCCCAGGGCCAGGGATGAAACCTGTAGCTTCGGTAAGTGCTCTTCACCAGAAATTGAATCCAGGACCGTTCTATAGATGGGCTGATGCTCTAACCACTAAGCACCCAGCCATGGCAAGACCCCTATTAATCAACCTCAGTTTTTAAATCTCTCTTATTTTTTCTATTTTCTGCTGTTTTCTGTTACTTTATAATTTTTATTGTTTTCTGTTATTGTCTTCTTATCTTTAAAGCTATCTTGTCCATACATAATTTACAGAGATTTTTAGTCATTCATCTTTATTGTTTTATCAAAGCATTCAAATTCATTTCATACAAATTTCATTGCTTATTCATTGACATTTCATCAAGTTACATATATACATAACTCAAACTAATTCCCAAATCTATAGTCTTGGAATTTGTTTTGCAAAGCCATATTTATACCATAACTGAATTCATGTGACACTACAAAAAAATATTCTCCTCTTTTGTGGGTGGTTCACACATGTGTATATGAAAGGAATTACACTTTATTTTAGATACAGTGATTTCTGATTATCATTTTGTTAAAGGGCATTTACAAGAACTAATTTGAATAATTTTAACTGTTTACAATAAACTTTTTTTTTCATTTTCAGAACTAATACAAATGTTTTAATAATTTTAACAAAGTTTTCCTTTATTTTAATTAGTACAGACTATGAACAGAAAAGTAAAAAGAAAAATATTTACATCCTTACAGTGATAATTTAAATTAGAATTCACATTTCAGTTTTTATCCTTTCAGTGAGCACTATAAGAACAAAACATTCTTCCTTCTTCTATCAAACTTCCTACTCAACTAATATTAAGTCATTGCTTTGAGTCAATAAGTTATTTGTTCTTAGCATATCCTCAATTCATAGATATTCATTTAAAAACCATATTGATTTAAAACAAGAATTACATTTTCCATAAAATAGCATGCTCCATGTTTAATATATCATTTGTTTTCTGCACTTCAGATTTATATTTAATTTGCTGATAAAATTGCAACTCAATCCGTGTCAGACTCACTACTTATACACTTGGTTTCCTTTGAAAATTAAAACGCTAACCTGAAAAACAAGCACACTGTTCAGGGACACTATCTTGTAAGTTTGGTTGTTAGCTCCCTGCTGTTCTCAACAAATCATTCTGCAAACAACTGATCCATGTCACAGCATTTCACCTCCATTTGTTGGAAACAATTGCCTACAAACTAAATGCTTTTCCATTGAATTTGTTCAGTTAAAGATATCCTATTTTCTTCAGTGTAGCTTATGCTTATAGATTTTTATAGCAAGCTAAATATCAATGAATGTAAGAATAATTATGAATTAAAAATCATATGTTAACAAGCTAAGTGCTGTTATATTGAGCAATATATTAAAGAAGTTTTCTAAATTCTTTAAATCATAGTATTCATTATAGGTACAATTGGAAGAGTTTTATTAAATCAGAGTATTTTAAAATAATTTCAATAATTTTAGCCCAGCTGTCTTGGCTCACTGGTTGAACATTGACCTATGAACCAGGAAGTCACAGTTCAACTCCTAGTCAGGGCATATGCCTTGGTTGCCAGCTCGATCCCCAGTGCGGGGTGTGCAGGAACAGCTGATAGATGGTTTCTTTCATCATTGATGTTTCTATCTCTCTCTCCCTTTCCATTCCTTTCTGGAATCAATTATATATGTGTGTGTGTGTATATATATATATATATATACACATACATACATAGACATACACACACATATATATATATTTTAAATATAAACTTCAATAACTTTATATTATACCACTTGCTTTGATTTCATCTTCAATCATTGTTAAGTAGCTTAAGTGATTACTTAACTTTAAATAGTTTTTATTGGTATATTAGATTAAAAAAATTATGAATACAATTAGTATGCATCAGTAATGCCCCATTTTTGTCTATTTTGCTAAAAGATACCTACGAATTGTAATTTTTGTTTTATTTAATGTCAAGTTTACTTAATATGTTTACAAAGCAAGCAACCTATACATAAATAATAACAAACAAGTTACAGAAAACTTGGACATCTTTAAAAAGACATTTTTTTAAATAATTTATTTGTCTAAGCTCACTTCACTCTCAAGAAGCATTTGACATTCTTATCAATAATACAATGGGATAAACCTAAGCTATTAAGAAAAATCACTGAAGGGTAATTTACAGAAGAACAAGATAAAACCAACCAGTGGTAAGCTGGAGCTTCCTGGGACCAGCTTTTGAGCCTAACTCGTACATCTTCACACTCCATGTTCAGTGACAGAGGTTAGTAGCTTGGACCATGGGATGAAACATACCACAAATTAGGACAAATGTCCCCTTTATTTTGGGAGAGGAAACTTAGCAGCACATTCCTGAAGCTAGTCCACCTCTGCAAATATCAATTAGAAAACATTCTGGTTCAACTCTATTACTGAGACTACACCCTAAACACATGGCCATCAGTATTATGGATCCATATTAAAGACAAAATACTCTAGAATTCACTGAAATGTAGAATATAAATTTAAGATGAATGCTGCCAGTCTTTAAAATATTTCCTCCTTGGATGTGTTATTAGCAGGCAAAATGGATACTGAAATATTTGTAAATTGACAGAAAAGTTTATAATAGAAAGGAAAAGCCAGAAATTATCTGATTTACTTTGATGCTTTTCTAATCTACACTAATAAAAGAGAAACATGGTAATTAGCCATACGTCTGCTACCCTTCCCATTGGCTAATCAGGGCGATATGCAAATTAACTGCATCCAAGATGGTGGCCAGCAGCCAGGCAGCTTGAAGCAAACATGAGGCTTGCTTGCTTCAGTGATGGAGGATTCCAACGTTCTCCACCTGCTGCTGTTGGCCTCTGAGCTTGCAGTTTGAAACATTGTTACAAATATAGAAGCTAAACAAAACCCCAGAAACCTGCTTTTAGCCAGCTGGGATCTCAGAGCTGGAGTTGAAACAGTGTTTCGATTATAGAACCCAAACAAACCAGATACTTGCTTTCAGCAGCCGAGGTCTAAGAGCAGAAAGCCAAGACTCAGAGCTAAAGCTGGCCCAGAATAAAAAAAAAGAAAAAAGAATAAAAGGAGAGGTTGGGAGCTTCAGTCACCCGCCAGCTGAAAACAGCCCTCAGCCCCTCACCCAGACTGGGCAGGCACTCCAGTGGGGACTCCCACCCTGATCCAAGACACCCTTCAGGGCAAACCAGCCGGCCCCCACCAGTGCACCAGGCCTCTATCTTATATAGTAAAAGGGTAATATGCCTCCCAGCACCGGGATCAGTGGAGCCGCGAGGCCTCCCGTCACCGAGATCAGCTTAACAGGGGGCAGCGCCCAAACCTACTGATCACCCTATGGCTCTGTGTGTGACAGGGAGTGGGGCCACAACCTCCCTATCTGCCCTGCTCTGTTCGTGACTGGGGAAGGCAACCCAACCCCCTGATCAGCTCTGCTCTGTGCCTGATAGGGGGGAGCTCCCCAACCCCCTGATCACCCTGCGGCTCTGTGTGTGACAGGGTGTGGTGCCCCAACACCCTGATCAGCCATGCTCTGTGGGTGACAGGGTGCTGGGCCCCAACCCCCCCCCCCCCATGGGCCCTGCTTTGTGTGTGACGGGGTAGAGCCATAACCTCCCCATCGTCCCTGCCCTGAGTGTGACAGTGGAAGCGCCCCTACCCACTGATCGGCCCTGCTCTGTGTGTGACACGATGCGGTGCCCCAACCCCCTGATCGGCCCTGCTCTGTGGGTGACAGGGTGCTGCGCCCCAAACCCCCCCCCCCCACGAGCCCTGCTCTGTGTGTGACGGGGTAGAGCCATAACCTCCCCATCGGCCCTGCCCTGAGGGTGACAGGGTGCGGCACCCCAACCCCCTGATCTGCCCTGCTCTGTGTGTGACAGGTGGGGCTGCCCCAACTCCCAATCGGCCCTACTCTGTGAGTGACAGGGTGGAGCTCCTCAACCCCCTGATCGGCCCTGCTCTGTGCGTGACAAGGGGGAGCTCCCCAACCCCTTAATTGGCCCTGCTCTGTGCGTGACAGGGGGTGGCGCCGCAACCTCCCCATCGACCCTGCTTTGAGTATGACAGGGAGTGGTGCCCCAACCCCCCAATCGGGCCTAACCTGAGCATGACCGAGGGTAGCATCACAACCTCCCGATCCGCCTGCTCTGTGCATGACGGGGCGGCGCCCCAACTCCCCAATCGGCCCTGCTCTGAGCCCGACCAGAGGCTGCACCTAGGGATTGGGCCTGCCCTCTGCCACCCGGGAGCAGGCCTAAGCCACTAAGCCAGCAGGTCGTTATCTCCCGAGGGGTCCTAGACTGCGAGAGGGCACAGGCCAGGCTGAGGGACCCCTCCCTCCACCCCGAGTGCACAAATTTTTGTGCACCGGGCCTCTAGTTCTATATAATAAAAGCATAATATGCTAAGTGTCCAGTCACCCAGTCAGCTGTTCAAACAATCAAAGCATAATATGCTAATGATATGCTAAGGCCACTTAACTGCTCACTATGACATGCACTGACCACCAGGGGGCCGACAGTCAACTGGTCAACTAGTCACCATGACGTGAACTGACCACCAGGGGGCAGACGCTCTGACTGGTAGGTTAGCTTAATGCTGGGGTCTCGCCAATCGGGACGGGACCGAGCTAGATGGGCAGGACACACCCTGGAGCCCTCCCACAGTTCCTTCCTGGCTGGCCAACCTCTTTTGTCCCTCTTCCATCCTGATCATGAACTGGTGGGGTCCCTCGGCCTGGCCTGTGCCCTCTCACAATCCAGGACCCCTCGGGAGATGTTAGAGAGTCTGTTTTGGCCCTATCCCATAGGCCAGGCTAAGGGACCCCACTGGTGCACAAATCTGTGCACCAGGCGTCTAGTATACAATAAAATATTCCTCGTGTTTCTTTATTCTTCTAAATTCAGCACCCAGGAAAATAGTGTAAGTGGAAGTTCATACATAGTGTACTGATGGTTTGAAAGAATTAGTATGGCTTTTTAACTTGAAGATAATAAATGGCCTGAGAGATTCTCCCATAGCACTATTCCAAAATCACCAGGGCAACCTTTCACTTCACTGGTTTAAATGTGCCCTTGGTGGTTTAAAATATAATTGCACTTCTTCAAAATTAAAACAAACTGTTCATGTAAAATCGCATTCCCAGGAAAAGCCAGGGGGAGGGGAGGAGTGCTGTCTAAAATGAGTTTATTCTTTTAGCAAAATACCAACTTTTCAGTAGAAATGAAAAGTTTACGGTGAAAGTAAAATGATTTTTATTGATAAGGCTTATTTAGTGAAGGTAATCTTTACTGTCAAGTAACAGAAGGAAATCTTTGGACAATTGAAAATAACAATGTCTAAAAGTTATTGTGCATTCAGAGTAGCCTCATGCTGAGCTCTTCTGTGTACAACTCATATTTCCATGGGGGGGGGGGCATTAATACCATGCTCATTTTAGAGAAGAGAATAAAATAGAGAAAATTTAAGTTGTCCAAGGCCACCCAGCTAAAAAGAGGTGGAGCGAGGATTCAAAGTAAGATTGTTTGGTCTCAGTGGTCCTGACCATCACATTATTAACAAAATCAAAGTGTGGATCATTTCAACAGCAACCCCATTTCCTGTTTACTGTGTATGACAAGCTCGTTTTATAAACCATGAATGTAAGCTAATGTATTTTGAGAGCTAATTTAAAGTAAGTTAAATATTTCTTAAATCTCTTAGAATTCTATTTGGCTTCCAGATACAAAGCTTGATTTATAGTAGCCCTAATAAGCAGGAATATGTTGTCTTGTACAGCAAGATTCCCAGAGTTGGCAGGACAGGGTTGATCAACTGCTTCAGGTGCCTTGGAGGATTGCATCACTAATGCTCCCTGCTTCCCAGTACTCCTGCCCTTCCTGAGCACTTTGAAGATGTACTGTTGCCCTCTTGCAGCCAGACAAGGCCCTGGGACTAGCTCAGGCCAACAGACAAAGATCAGAAGTCTAGTGTTACTTTCAAACTAAGGCAGTTAAAAGCCCTTTCCTGACCCATTCCATCTCACTTCTTCCCTCCCTGGGCTTAGAAACTCTGTGCTGTAACTGCACACACAAGATAGTAACAGGCTAAAATCCCTGAGCTACTATTTAAAAAGCAGTTGCCCTAGAGCAGCAATTTTCAACCAGTGTGCTGCAGGAATTTTTAAACATGCAATACCTGACTATTTAGTCAGAGGCACTAACCTCTTTTGCCTTAGATAGTCAAATTAAAAAAACGACAACAAGCAACGCAACAATAGTCATCTGGTGTGAATGTCCTGTATTGAACCATAAATATATAGGTCATATAATAGAGTTGCATCTTATTTATTTGTCACATGTCCTAATGAGGTTGCATCTGATTGGTTAATTATTGGTACTAGAAATCCTTATATACAAGTACCGATTTTTTTAAGTCACTTTAGAGCACAGAAGATGTATAATTACTATTATTATTATTTTATAAATCAATTAAAAGTAGACCTATTTTTGTCAAATCAGCATAAAATGTACTATATTTTTGGTATACCACAGAATTTTAGTAATTAGTTTATGTGTGCCATAAGATGGAAAAAGACGAAAATCACTACCCTAGAGAGTTGATACTACAACTGAGAAATAAACCTTTGTTTAGTAAGCAACTGAAATGTTAGGATTAATTTGTTTCACTCCATAGCCGAGACCAGTGATAGCGAACCTATGACATGCGTGTCAGAGGTGACAGGTGAACTCATTTTTTTGGTTGATTTTTCTTTATTAAATGGCATTTAAACATATAAAATAAATATATAAAAAATATAAGTCTTTGTTTTACTATGGTTACAAATATCAAAAAATTTCTATATGTGACAAGGCACCAGAGTTAAGTTAGGGTTTTTCAAAATGCTGACACGCCGAGATCAAAAGGTTCGCCATCACTGGCCTAGACTCTAGCTAATACATGATGGTTTTCATCATCAGGCTTGCAGTTAGATAACTGACACCCTGTTAGCCATTATTATCACATTTCAGGCCAGAAGGTAGGAGATAAAGAGAAAGGCAAATAGTCAAAGAAAATCCTAACCAAGTATGTTTTTCTAAATTTCTCTCTCAAAAGGCAAAACTCAATGACTTGTACACAAATTTCATTGACCAACATTCCTTCATATGGCCATTTCGATTACCTGGGAGTATTGGAAGGTGAATATATTTAACTGAATACTTCACCATCCCCCAAATTGGTAAGAAGAGAGAGGAAATTAGCATTAAGTTATTTCCAGAATTTTTAAGGCTCTTCTAATTTCCAAATCCTTCTAACTACTTCTTTCTTGATTTTTGAGTTTCAACCTTCAGGGACACTAACCACCCTGAAACTGTCTCCTCTCCCTGCTTCCACAGAACCTCTCTTTCTGGGTTCTTCTCCTTTCCCCCTTACAGTTTTCAGTTTTGTTCACTAATGCCTCCTCCTGCCCATATCTCAAAGTTGTTTCTTTTCAGTTTTTATTATTCCACAATTTTCTTTGAACTCAGGGACTCCTAGAACTTCATCCATACTCCTCAAAATTATTCTCACTCAACTTCAAAACCTCTCCTACCAGCCACTTCTTGTCTTATTCTTTGGAAATTCAATATTTGAATAATTATATATTTGTCTCCCATTAAACTACTACTTTTTCTATATTTCTTATTCCATTTAGAATCAGAAAATGTTTAGGCATGCTCAATTCCTCCACCTCTTTTATCCCATCTTACTTTCAACTAATATGCAAATACCAAACACTATCTACTAAATTAAATTTATATAATCCTCCTAACCTTCAACCTGAGAACAACTTTATTGGTTCTTATTCTTTTCATCATTCACAGGGGCTAATTTTCAAAGCTTCTGAGTTGGCATGCTTGCCTACCTTTTTTCCATCCTCAACCAATACTCATAATGACACTTCCAACTTCAAGTTGGATTATGTAATTGACTTGTTTGAAATAATTGTGTGTCCCACACTCCTAATCAACCTTCAGAATAAAAGCCAACTGTATTAATAAAGTATGCCAAGATCATCATGATCAGGTAATCTCCCTGGAATTTCCACTTCTCCAGGAAAAAATAGTACACTATCTTTTACCCAAATGAAACTTCTTGTCATTCTTTTTTAAAAATATGCTTTGATTTTTTAGAGAGGAAAAGAGAGGGAGAGATAGAAACATCTATGAAAGAAATACTGATCAATTGCTTCCTGCACGCCCCCTACTGGGGGTTGAGTCCATAACCTGGGTAAAACCTTTTGGTGTAGGGTACTACATTCCAACCAACTGGGCCACCTGGCCAGAGAGAGCATGGCGCCATATCTTGTAGGCCTCATTAATTATAACTCTTGCTTTAAGACTTTGCTGAAATGTACTCCCTCTGTGCAGTTTCCCTTAAATCCTTGAGCCAGTCTTTGCCTCTGTGTTGCTCCGGATATGCTATATATGAGAACATATCATGGAAGTGTTTGTTTATAGACAAATTCCTTACCAGATTGTGATCTTGCTGATCTGAGTTGGCATGCTTGCCTACATTTTTATTATATCTTGTTTTGACTGTATATACTGTACACTGCCTGGTATGTAGTAAACACTAAATGGCCCTCTTAAAAAATAAACTTGTTGATAGATTTTCTTACATGTGCTCTCTCACTGTTTCCCTAAAATTATAACACAATATAACTCCCATCTTAAGCAAGTTGCCTGTAATTATCATTGTCTTTCTAAGACAAAAAAAAAAATGCAACAGCTGCATCTACTCTGAAAATGGATCCTTGGAGAATATAATTAAGTTATTTCAATTTGAACTGAATATTATCAAGAGCTATGGGATATATAACCTTAAGGCATACCTTTCCACCAGGTTTTTAATGGTATGCCATTTGCAGAAACTTGTATAATGAGGAAATGAGAATGCAATAGTTTTTGCCTGCTCCAATCAGAGGTTTAATGAATGGGATTTTGTATCATATAATGTTACATGCTATCGTCAGACCTTTGGTAGACCATGGAGCTAAGGAGGCTAAGGCCATGTGTTTATTATCTTTGCAACACTCCTTATAGCTCTACTTACTTTGTTTTATTGCCATGGAGTTTCCCTTTAATCCACAAAAGTGTTGCACAACTGTGCTTAAGTCACAAACTGAATCTGAAAAGAAGCCATTCTAAATTGCTAACCTCTCTAGAAGAGTCTATTCCAAGGTCATGAGTGATTTTCTATAAGTTATGCCCTCATATAGTAAAATGAATAATTTTACACTTGACAATTACTTTAAAGGATATTTTATGTTTAAATAGTTCAAATACTATGATAAAATAGGTTTTCAGACATTTGTTATATCTTATTTTTTATAATTTTACATTTGATAGTGGCATACATTATTATTGCTGAAATGATCAATGTATGCTAATCAGTTGGTATTATAGCAAGCATTGTCACTAAGCAAAATTCAGGCTAGATGAAGTTTTATTTGATGAATATATACCATTTGATGCTAGTAACATATGGTAAGAACGGAAAAGATTGCCAATAAAAATAGAAACCTGGCATTGGAAAGATATTTCAATAATCATTCAGAATAATCCCTGTAAACTTCATGAATCCTTTATTGCCAATAATCAATTACTTACACCTATGTAAAAATCTTTTCAAAGAAAGAAACTTAATACCTATAAGCAATCATTTATTTTTTGGGTAAAGTGTTACTTACTTTAAATGTCTACTTATCTTGAACCAAATTTTTCCTTTTATGATTTACTAGAGGCCCGGTGCACAAAAATTTGTGCACTCGGGGGGGGGGGGGGGGAGGGGAGGTCCCTCAGCCCGGCCTGTGCCCTCTTGCAGACTGGGGCCCCTCGGGAGATAACGACCTGCTGGCTTAGGCCTGCTCCGAGGTGGCAGAGGGCAGGCCCAATCCCTAGGTGCATCCCCTGGTCGGGCTCAGAGCAGGGCCGATTGGGGAGTTGGGGCGCCGCCCCCTGTCATGCACAGAGCAGGGAGATTGGGAGGTTGTGATGCCACCCTCAGTCACACTTAGGGTAGGGCCAATTGGGGGGTTGGGGCACCACTCCCTGTCACACTCAAGGCAGGGTCGATGGGGAGGTTGCGGCGCCACTCCCTGTCACGCACAGAGCAGGGACCATCAGGGGGTTGGGGCTCTGTACCCTGTCACGCACAGAGCAGGGCCAATCAGGGGGGTTGGGGCTCCGTACCCTGTCACGCACAGGGCAGGGCCAATCAGGGGGTTGGGGCACTGCCCTCTATCACCCACAGAGCAGGGACGATCAGGGGGTTGGGGCTTCGCCACTCTCACACACAGGGCAGGGCTGATGGGGAGGTTATGGCTGTACCCTGTCACACACAGAGCAGGGTCCGTGGAGGCGGGGGAGGGAGTTGGGGAGCTCCCCCCTATCAGGCACAGAGCAGGGCTGATCAGGGGGTTGGGGTACCTTCCCCTGTCACACACAGAGCTGCAGGGCGATCAGGGGGTTTGGGTGCTGCCTCCTGTCATGCTGATCCCGGTGCTGGGAGGCATATTACCCTTTTACTATATAGGGTAGAGGCCTGGTGCATGGGTGGGGCCAGCTGGTTTGCCCTGAAGGGTGTCCTGGATCAGGGTGGGGGTCCCCACTGGGGTACCTGGCCAGCCTGGGTGAGGGGATGATGGCTGTTTGCAGCTGGTCACACACCCTTCAGGGTGGGGGTCCCCACTGGGGTGCCTGGCCAGTCTGGGTGAGGGGTTGAGGGCTGTTTTCAGGCTGGGGGTGACTGAAGCTCCCAACTGCTCCTTTTTTTTTTTTTTTTTTTTTTATTCTGGGCCAGCTTTAGCTTTGAGGCTTGGCTCCTGCTCTTAGGCCTGGGCTGAAAGTCGGTTTCTGGCCTTTGCTTACAATGTTGCAATCCTGCTGGCTGAAGTCGGTGGTATTTGTTACAGAGTTTCTTAAACTGCCGGCTCAGAGGCCTGCAGCCGCAGACGGGGAACATTGGAGCCCTCCGTCACTGAAGCAAGCAAGCCTCATGTTAGTTGCAAGCTGCCTGGCTGCCGGCCGCCATCTTGGCTGGCAGTTAATTTGCATATTGCCCTGATTAGCCAATGAAATTGGTAGCGGTCGTACGCCAATTACCATGTTTCTCTTTTATTAGTGTAGATAACTATTAGAGGCCTGGTGCACAAAATTCATGCATGGGAGGAGGGAGGGGGTTCCCTCAACTCAGGTTTCACCCAATCCAATCAGGGACCCCTCCAGAGATGTCCAACTGCCGGTTTAGGCCCCTAACTGCCTCTGCCTGCCTGCACACCCCCAACTACCCTTCCCTGCTAGCCTGATCACTCCTAATTGCCTCTGCCTACCTGATCACCCCTAACTGCCCTCCCCTGCCAGCCTGCAGGCCTGATCTTGCCCCCCAATTGCCCATTTAGTTCTGATTGGTCAGTTACTATGCCAGTCAGCATCAAAAGCTCTACCTCCTAGGCAGCCATTGGCTCCTTACATTCACCCAGATTTGATTCTGATTGGTCAGTTTCTATGCCAGTCAGCATCTCTGGGCGTATCAACAGGGCCTGATCAGAAAGGCAGGACTGATCAGCATCCTCGGTGGAGGCCTAGAGAGAAATGGAGGCATGGCTGTTGGCCAGGCTGGGAGAGAAAGTGAGGCAAGTTCTGTTCAATGGCTGCCACAGAGGCTACAGATCAGACCCTGCCTCTCTCTCTGCAGGACTCTCTCTGGGTCTGATTTGCAGCCTCCTAGGCAGTCAGTGCTGGGTCAGGGTGCCACAGCAACCCAGCACTGACTTCCGGTCTGGTCAAGACTTCGGTCGTAATCAGTCATTACGACCCTGACTCTTTATTATTGATTACCCTTAGTTTTTCCATCTATTCAAACATATAATTCCTCCTGTATTATAAATATAATATCTGAAATTCTCTCTGATCCTAAGTGTTATATATTTTCTGATTAAGATGATCATGAAATAGCTTCAATATGTATATATAGTAAGTAGTACCAGAACAATAGAGCCTTTACTAATTCATTTCTCATCAACAGTGAGATAAAGGATTGAATATTTGAAAGAATATTGTTAAAGATAACAGTAATAAAATATACTTATAGTGTTCAGGGCAATTGATCTATCTCAATATATTTAAGTGACACCCAATAATTATTAAGATAATTAACACTGATATATGTTGATATTGGCTCTCACATGAAATCAAATAATATACTCATAAAAGAAAATGCAATGGCCCAGTGATCTTCTGGAAAGGTCAAAATGTTCTACCAATAACATAAAAGCTGACTACTTTTGGTAAATTTCATGATTTAATCAAAGATAACTTGACAGGAAATATTAGGTAAAAGAATCAAGAAATCATAATTTCTTCTGGTCTCTACAAATATTGTATTCCTACAGAGCATTTACCCTGGAAGCCAACTTTAAAAACTAACGAAGTCTGATCTGGCCGGGTAGCTCAGTTGGTTGGAATGTTGTCCTGTGCACTGGTTGCGGGTTTGAATTCTGATCAGGGAACATATTTAGGTTGCAGGTTGGATCCCTGGTCCTGGCACATGTATAGGAGGCAACTAATAGATGTTTCTCTCTCTCCCTCTCCCTCTCTCTCTCCCTCTTCTTCTCTCCCTCCCTCCATTCCACACTCTCTAAAAAAATTAAGAAAAACATATCCTAGGGTAAGAATTAAAAAAGAAAAACTGACAAAGTTTAAGGAAAACAAGCATAATAGGAAATCTTATTTATAAAGTAAAATATGAACTCATGGATCACATTATTTATATATGATAATAAAATCACAGAAATAAAAACTTAAGATCACTGGGACATAGCATTTTCTTTTCTGAGTATTCAACTAGAACTTAAGATAAACTCATGGATGCTATACATACTAAGTTATCTATGAGAGCTCTAGATTATGAATCACACAATTAACCTTTTAAAGTTGATGCCTACTCAGCAAGTTATCCATATCCTTGCTGCCACTATCAAGGACAAATTCATGAACTAATTTTAACATTGGTCTAATCCTCAATAATATAAATTCTGAATAATTTAAATAATAAATTAAAGATAGAGGGCAATGCCACAATACCCAGCAGGACAATATTAAAAAGTTCATTAAATATTCAAAAGCACAAGGAAAATTGTGAGAGATGTAAAACTCAGAAACAGTAAATCTTATACCTGAGCTTACCCAATAATTTAGTAGTAGAAATAGCACATGTATACATGATAATGATTTCTACTCGTAAAAATATTTTAAAGGTTCTTTATTTGTGACATTTATGAATACAAGTTGAGAAACTTTATCTCATTACAGCATATTCTCAGTTATACAGGGTAGAGTGACACCAACTGAAAGAATGTAATAAAACTATAAATTATGGTTATAATAGTGTAGGCCGGTTTTTATTACATGGAAAAGTCTAGGAAGGTAATTTATAACTATAATGTCTCCAGAAACAGAAAAATGCCAAATTTTTAATCATCTAATAATTAATCATATTTTTTATCAAGAGATAGTTTAAAAAACAATAATATGTAACTTCAAGTGTACATTCTAATTTGATATATTTATATACTACATAGTAATCACCCTAAAAGTGCAGTTACCATCTATTACCATACAGTTAGCCCCCTTTACATATTTGTTTTTGATTCACAGTAGGTAATCTTTGGATATAGAGGACTTGAATATGCATGAATTTTGTTATCCTCAATAGATTTTGGAATCAATTCTCTATTGATACTAAAGGACACCTATGTTTTGGGGGAGTCAAAGTTATGCACAGACTTTCAATTGTACTAGGGGTCAATTTTCCTAATTCCTGAGTTGTTCAAGGGTCAACTATGTAAGTAAAAGGTAACGTACTTTAGAAAAAAAAAGTTATCCCAGGATGCCTTTCAGTTATGTCTAGTATGTAATTTTTATTATAGCAGACAAATCTAGTTCTATCATCAAGAAGATCATGAAAAATGTTATGTAATAACAAGAATTATTTGTAAGATGAGATCAAGTGGACTATTCTATACAAGCACTGGTTCATTAGTGTTTAATATCATAAGGTATATAGAGAAGAGTACATTATAGTCTCCGTGTGATCAGAATTCATGAATATTTTATTAACCAGTGTAAATATATCCCCCAGGACAAAGTATGATGTGTTTGTTGAATGAATGAAAACTGGACCTTATTTTTAGCATGTAGTATATACCCAGGCTTCTGCAAAATTACTTTTTCCTAGGCAAGATATGGGGTGTGTGTGTGTGTGTGTGTGTGTGTGTGTATAGGTATTATAGATATGTGAATTCAAGAACACTCAAACTTCAGTCAAGAAGACCTGTGAAGATTTTTAACGAGGCAAGGATGGAATTTAAAAGCATGGAAGCAAAATCTTAACCCAGCAGATTATAACTTGTCCAGTTTACACAGTGAAGGAAAGACATCAACTCAATGGAACAGTCCACCAGCCCACAGACTTGATCGTTCTCACTCCTTTGGCAAGTATGTCACTCTGGAATGGCCAAATGTGGTTATGGTAGCTTAGGAATGTTAAAACCAATAACTGCCTTTTTCTGTTCTAATTCTGTGATCACTGAGCAAGATTCTAATTATAACGTGTCTTGCCATAAATATCTACACTCAGGGAGAGACTATGTTGTTATGGTGACATGTTTTCTGGTGCATAAAACAAATAAATAACATTTATTCATTCACTTAAAAAGCATGAGGTACATCATACGCTCTGGACACAGTCCTAAGATTTTTAAATTAAATTGATATGGTATCTGCCTTCACTGAGATTATAGTATTTAAGGAATATAAGCACTGAACAAGGAATTTTAAACTCTAATGGATATTAAAAGATGTAGACAATGTTGTGGAAGTGCAGCAGGACGATTTTACCTACTTTAAACACTCAGAGAAGACAAAAGAGAGGAAGTAATTTTTAAAATGTAATTAGAAGAGGGAATAAACATTAGTCAGGTAAAAAAATGGAGAAGGAGGGGCAGAACATTCAGGAAAATTAAATAGCATTTGCAAAGGACTTATTAATTGTGTCCTATTTTAAGAAACTGAAGGGATGCCATTATTACTGGAACATGGGAAGGAAGGGTGGGAGTAAAGATGAGAACATGGTGAATAGCTAAATGAGCACTCTATTTTCTGTGAGTTTGCATAATGTTACCCTGCTCTAATAAGACAGATTCAGTTCTGTCAAAATCCATGATCTCATTCCAAAAAGTGTCTTCATAGCACTCAGTGATTCCTAGTAACCTAATCCTGTCATGCTCCTTCAATCATTTCCTCAAGAAACAGAATAATTTCAAAAGGTGAAATCCATGAAGTTTCAGAATTTATCATTACAAGTGGTTATGTGGAGGATAAACTGTTCTTGTGGAAGAAAGAAGAGTTAAAAAAGATAAAATATATATATTAACAATAGATAATATGACAAAGGTAAATTAAGTACAAAGACATTATTGGAAGCATATGTGCCTGGGTGTATATATAATTTATTACATTAATATTAAGAATATATGTAAAGAATTTATATAATTTACCTGAAGATTCAGCAAGATAGTTCTACAAATATAATGGTTTTACTTATGCTCATTAAGATATAAGCAACGAACTTGAAAAGTTAAGTATTTGTTTTTTAAATATGACCTCATCTAGTCTTTCCTTGAGTGATATTATACTTTACTTCCTGAGTAAATTAAAAGTATAACTTGAATTTTCTTTTTAACTGAATTTTCAGTGTTAATCAGTATGTGTTTAGTATGTTCATGAACTCCAATTTAATTGAAAAAGATTGCTTAATTATAAAACAACTAGAGGCCTGGTGCACAAAAATTTGTGCACTCTGGGGGAAGGGGGTTCCCTCAGCCTGGCCTGGTCCCTCTCGCAGTCTGGGACCCCTCAGGAGATAACGCCCTGCTGGCTTAGGCCTGCTCCCAGGTGGCAGAGGGAAGGCCCAATCCCTAGGTGCAGCCCCTGGTTGGGCTCAGAGCAGGGCCGATTGAGGAGTTGGGGCGCCGCCCCCTGTCATACACAGAGCAGGGCGGATTGGGAGGTTGCGATGCCACCCTCAGTCATGCTCAGGGTAGGGCAGATTGGGGGGTTGGGGCACCGCCCCCTGTCACACCCAAGGCAGGGTCGATGGGGAGGTTGCGGCGCCACCCCGTCACGCACAGAGCAGGGCCCATCAGGGGGGTTGGGGCTCCGTACCCTGTCACGCACAGAGCAGGGCCCATCAGGGGGGTTGGGGCTCCGTACCCTGTCACGCACAGAGCAGGGCCCATCAGGGGGTTGGAGAGCTCCCCCCTGTCATGCACAGAGCAGGGCCCATCAGGGGGTTGAGGAGCTCCCCTCTGTCACTCACAGAGTAGGGCCAATAGGGGAGTTGGGGCACTGTCCCCTGTCACACACAGAGCAGGGCCCATCAGGGGGTTGGGGCACCACCCTCTATCACCCACAGAGCAGGGCCGATCAGGGGGTTGGGGCGCTGCCACTGTCACACTCAGGGCAGGGCCAATGGGGAGGTTATGGCTCTACCCCATCACACACAGAGCAGGGCCCATGGGGGGGGGGGGGTTGGGGCGCCGCCCTCTATAACCCACAGAGAAGGGCTGATCAGGGGGTTGGGGCGCCACCACTGTCACACTCAGGGCAGGGCCGATGGGGAGGTTATGGCTCTACCCTGTCACACACAGAGCAGGGCCCGTGTGTGTGTAAGGGGGGTGGGGGGGAGTTGGGGCACCGCACCCTGTCACACACAGAGCCACAGGGCGATCAGGGGGTTTGGGCGCTGCCCCCTGTCACACTGATCCTGGTGCCGGGAGGCCTCTCAGCTCCGCTGATCCCGGTGCTGGGAGGCATATTACCCTTTTACTATATAGGATAGAGGCCTGGTGCATGGGTGGGGCTAGCTGGTTTGCCCTGAAGGGTGTCCTGGATCAGGGTGGGGGTCCCCACTGGGGTGCCTGGGTGAGGGGATGATGGCTGTTTGCAGCTGGTCACTCACCCTTCAGGGTGGGGGTCCCTACTGGGGTGCCTGGCCAGCCTGGGTGAGGGGATGATGGCTGTTTGCAGCTGGTCACACACCCTTCAGGGTGGGAGTCCCCACTGGGGTGCCTGGCCAGTCTGGTTGAGGGGCTGAGGGTTGAACCTCCCAACTGCTCCTTTTTTTTCTTTTTTTTTTTTATTCTGGGCCAGCTTTAGCTCTGGCTCCAGCTCTGAGGCCTCCGCTGCTGAAAGTAGGTATCTGGTTTGTTTAGGTTCTATAATCAAAACTCTGTATCATCTCCAGCTCTGAGATCCCGGCTGGCTGAATGCTGGTTTCTGGGGTTTTGTTTAGCGTCTATATTTGTTACTATGTTTCAAACTGCAGGCTCAGAGGCCGGCAAGGTAGGCAGGGAACAGCAAGGCAGGCGGGAACGTTTTAGTCCTCCGTCACTGAAGCAAGCAAGCCTCATGTTCAGTTTAAGCTGCCTGGCTGCCGGCCGCCATCTTGGCTGGCAGTTAATTTGCATATTGCCCTGATTAACCAATGGGAAGGTTAGCGGTCGTACAACAATTACCATGTTTCTCTTTTATTAGATAGGATAGAATTTATAAAAATCCTTTCCCAATCACAAATCCTTTAAAACCCCTGGTTTAAAACTATTATTTCCTAAGAAACTATACAACACGTCCACACCATAAGGAAAAAATGAAAAGTTAGAAAAATCATTGTTCTTTTTCTGATAATTTACAACATTGTGAGAAAACAGACAGGTTTGTACTTTACTTACTAGTACATAAACCACATACCTTGGGATCATATGTCAAAAGGTGATGAATTTCTCTTCAAAACCTGGTGCAAATGTTTCAGGCTGATTTCAACAGATTTCAATTGTCAACGATTACCCCACAAGAATGGAATTAAGTATTAAATTTCAACCCAGCTGAACATATATCTTTTTTAACATATTTTTTTATTGATTTCAGAGAGGAAGGAAGAGGGAGAGAGAGATAGAAACATCAATGATGAGAGAGAATCATTGATTGGCTGCCTCCTGCATGCCCCCTACTGGGGATTGAGCCCGCAACCTGAGTATGAGCCCTTGACTGGAATCAAACCCGGGATCGCTCAGTCCACAGCCTGATGCTCTACCACTGAGCCAAATCAGCTAGGGCCTGAGCATATATCTTAATACTGAACATTAAACAGGTATTTTCCTTAATAACTCCCTAATGCACATTGTTGGTGTTCTACTGTCCTTCTCAGCTATTCCCACTCTCTCTCACTACATAATTTTCACTCAAGCTGGCCCTTTCTTTATCCTCTTCAATTGTATTGCTGTTTTTGTTTTGTTTCATTTTTGTTGTAGTATTCCTGGAACAATTTATTAATGTTTTTTCGTACTCTCAGTCAATCCCTGATATGCCAAAAAGGTGTTTTTAATTTTTATTTATTTATTTTACTTTCCAGCCATTCAAGCTTAACTAAATGAAGACAATAGTTCTTTTAGGAAAATTCTGAAGTAATTTCCCCAAAAGTTTGGAATGATAGCATGAACTATATACTCTCGCTCATAAAGTTAACGATATATTGAAGACTAACAATATTTTCTATGAACCAAAACAAATAGGTAATTATCTTGTTGAATATAGAGATGAAAAAATCCTGAACATATTTTACTTCATGAAAGATAATAAACATTAATTTTTAAGTATCCATTACTTTCAAATATAGGAAATACTGAATTATTAAAATTGTCCTGTTGTATGTGGTATATTGCAAACACAGCCAAAGTCTCCATGCTTTCCTTTACACAGCCATTGAAATTTGACTGCAGCTTCTCCCAAGAGTCTATCATCTGCTTTCTCTTGAACTGAAAAGTTCATATCAATTTTAAAAGTCATTCTTTCCACTGCCCCATGCTTACTCCAGAAAATAAAACGCCCGACTCTTATGTTATTGATGCACAGACTTAGTCCCTTTCTAGTCCTGTCTTCTCATTCCATCCTGCCTCTATCTAGCCATGATTACTGATGTCTACTGGTTCAATTACCATCTATGTGTACTATATACCAGTTATGCTTCTATTCAGAACTCCTGAATCATACAGACAGATATAAAAGATTCTTCAAACTAAATATATCTAAAAAAATTCAATATTCATAGCATCCCTACTGCAAACTTGACCTTCATTCAACATTTTCCAATACGTCTTTAACAGTCTGTATGTTAGAAAATGATGTTTTATTTTAGCACTATCTTTTCTTTAATCACTCCTCAGCCCATTACAGAGTCCTTTTCGTTATACCTCCTAAATATCTCTCAACTCATTTTTTTTTTTTTTTATCTCCATCAATACCATCATAATCCAAGCTACCATGATTTGTTTTGGGATTTCAGCAATCACCTCTCAAGTGGTCTTCCCACAGCTAATTGAGTCCCCCTGAAAATCAATCTTTGCACATAAGAATAACCATTTGAAAATTCAGGATTTAGACCTCTTCATGCAATTGTTTTTTATAAAAACACTTCAATAAATTCCCATTGTTCTTATCAAATCCTCTACATGGCTTAAAAGGCCCTTCCTAGTTTAGTGTTTATATATTTTTTTTCTTCACTAATCTTATCATTCTTTACTTAATTACTGATTCATAATCTACTTTACCCTTTAGTAATAAATGCGTTCAATTTTTTAAAATGGCATAAAGGAACATTTTCTTTTAAAATTATGATCTTAAAACTGCAGTTTTCTGAACATGTCTTGAGTTTCTAAAGAAAGAAACCATACTTACTCAGAATATATTGTTTAAATTTTGCTTTCAGATAAAAGGGTATATAAGATTTAACTACAAAAATCAAGCCAAATTTCTTCCAGGACTATTCTATTAATTTGAAAGGAAACATCAAGTATGGACCAGCATACTAAATAACACAACTGTAGATTACATTAGAAATGTAATATCCTTACTCAAGTTTTGATTAAATCACATTACTTTCCATGAATAGAGTGATAAGGAAAAACTGACGGGAAGCTCTGTCTTTCAAAATACTACCAATCTATTTGCTCTATCAGTGCCCTGACTTTCTAAAATATCCCTTATCTCTGACAGCTGCCACTTATAATTTTCCTGTTAATTATAAATTTCTTTCAAAAATGTAAAGGCCCACATATAACTATACTTTGATCCCCAATTTGTCTTAGGCAACAATATCAATGCTAGGTTAATAAAAAATATCTACTTACCATATTGTAGGTGGCTCAGAACCTTCTATTTCTAAGTAATCATACTTTTCTTCCATTTGGAAATCGGTAAATATGAGTGAAATCGTGTCCCCAGGCTCCGCTACAATGGTCCAAGTGCAATCGGCATTGTTATGGTATTCATTGGGAAAACTAGGGCTTGATATAATACCACTGGATCCTCTCATGGTTCCTCCACATGCATCTTCAGCTGTTAAGAGCAAGAATGAAATGTTCAGATATAAGAGAGAAATGCAACTCTTATAACATTTTCAAATAAAATAGCAGACCAAATGTTGTGATACCAAGTGTATATACCTTATAGAGATAAAATAAAATGAGAAATCCATAAAAAATATTTAAGAACATATATAAACTACATCTTGACAATTTTCTAGCCATTATTTGAAATAGCAATACAAGTAATTAAAATCTAAACTCCAATTGCTCTCAGGATAACAGAACCAGGATTTTCTTTTCATTGGTTAGCTGATGAAGTGAGCAAAATAAAAGAAACATCACCCTTAAAGTCTGTAATGAGAAATCTTTAATCACTTTGTGCATGTTTATGGTAAGGCTGAGCTTTATTTTTTGTTTTTATGTAGTAAAAAACAAAATGAAGAAACAATTTGAGAGAGAATATAATAGAGTTTTGTTAATGGCATGATTCAAATACTATTGAAAATACGTGTGTAATTGCAATTTAAATAAAAATATATCATATGTCTAGAAACTTTAATTAGAGAGAAATAATATATCAACTAATATATCATTGGTAATATATTTCCTACTAGAGGCCCAGTGTATAAAAATTCGTGCACTTGGTGGGTGGGGGTCCCTCACTGGCCTGTGCCCTCTCACAATCAAGGAGCCCTTGGGGGATGTCCAACTGATGGCGTAGGCCTGCTCCCTACCACCACTGCTGTGCTCTCCCAGGCGTAAGCCTGGCTTCTGGCTGAGTGGCGTGCCCCCTGTGGGAGGGCACTGACCACCACGGGGCAGCTCCTGCATGGAGCATCTGCCCCCGGTGGTCAGTGCACATCATAGCGACTGGTCAACTGGTTGACCGTCTACCCCATGGTGGTCAGTGTATGTCATAGCAAGTGGTTGAGTGGCCTTAGGATATCATTAGCATATTACACTTTGATTGGTTGAATGGCTGACTGGATGACCAGACCCTTAGCATATTAACCTTTTATTAGATATGACTAGTGACTTAGTGCACAGATTCGTGCACATTGAAAGAAATTAATTAGAAAGTGGCCGGTGGGGCAGGACTGGGCAAGACAGACTGGAAACGCCCTGGAGTCAACCTTCCTCAGTCCCTCCCCAGCCAGCTGCACCTGGGGTGGTGCCATGGCTTGAAGGGCAGCTGTGGAGTGAGGGGGGAGGGTCCCTTTGGCAAGTGGGGTCCCTCAGCCTGGCCTGCAGAGATTGGGCTGAAACAGGCTCTCCGACATCCCCCGAGGAGTCCCGGTGTGTGAGAGGGCACTCTGCAAAGTTGCTATCGTACAGGGTGTGGAACAAATGAAAGTATGCAATAAACCAGATGCGGGGCCGACAGTGCCCCAGCAACAACATAACCCACAGCCAGCCAAAGGTGGAATCGCACAGCCCCATGAGGAATTGGGCTCGCCCCTCTCTGGTTTCAGGGTGTGTCACCCGAGAACTGCTGCTGCCAAGTCACTGCAGCTTGTCAGCTCTTGCGTTGAGCATCTGCCCCCTGGTGGTCAGTGCACATCATAGCTACCAGTCGGACAGACAATTAGCATATTAGCCTTTTATATATAGCGATTATTCCACCAATCTGCACTAATAAAAGACAAACATGCAAATTGACCGCACCTTGCTATGCCTTAAGCCACACCCACCAGCCAATTAGAGCGACTATATGCAAATTAACCCAACCGAGATGGCGGCCGGCAGCCACGGAGCTGGAGCGAGCAGTAGGCTTGGTTGCCCCAATGATGGAGGGAGCCAAGCTTCCCGCTTGCCGCGGCAGGCTCTGAGCTCCACTCAAAGCAAAAAAGTTTCAATTAGAAGCTAAATAAACCCCAGATACCTGCTTTCAGCTGGCCGTGGACACGCAGCTGGAGCGAGCAGGAGGTTTCCCTCCTGCCTGCCCTGGCCAGCTCTGAGCTCCTCTCAAGGCTACAAAGTTTAGAAGGTAAACTTTGTAAATAAATAAATAAATCCCAGAATTAAAAAATAAAGAAAAAGAAAAAAAGGAGAGGCTGGAAGCTTACGTCGCCGGGGGAAGGGTGGCCAGCCTGAAAACGGCCCTCAGCCCCTTACCCAGGCTGGCCAGGCACCCCAGTGGGGACATCCACCCTGAAGGGAGTGTGACCAGCCTGAAAACAGCCATCAGCCCCTCACCCAGGCTTGTCAGGCACCCCAGTGGGGACCCCTACCCTGAAGGGGGTATGACCAGCCTGGAAACACCCACCAGCCCCTCACCCAGGCTGGCCAGGCACCCCAGCAGGACCCCCACCCTGATCCGGGACACCATTCAGGGCAAACCAGCCAGCCCCCACCTATGCACCAGGCCTCTATCCTATATAATAAAAGGGTAATATGCAAACTGACCCTAACAGCAGAACGACTGGGAATGACTGGTCACTATGACACACATTGACCACCAGGGGGCAGATGCTCATTGCAGGAGCTGCCCCCTGGGGGCCAGTGAGCTCCCACAGGGGGATCTCTGCTCAGCCACAAGCCAGGCTGATGGCTGCCAGTACAGCGGTGGTGGTGAGAGCCTCTCCCGCCTCCTCAGCAGTGCTAAGGCTGTCCAACTGCAGCTTAGGCCTGGTCCCTGCTGACAAGTGTACATCTCCTGAGGGCTGCCAGGCTGCCAGAGGGATGTCTGACTGCCAGCTTGAGCCCTATCCCCCAGGAAGTGGGCCTAAGCCAGCTGGTGAACATCCTCCAAGGGGTCCCAGACTGCAAGAGGGCATAGGCCAGGCTGAGGGGCCCCCCGAGTGCACAAATTTTTGTTCACCAGGCTTCTAGTCCTATATAATAAAAGGCTAATATGCAAATAGACCAAACGGCGGAACAATCACACAACTAAATAACTGGTCACTATGACATGCACTGACCACCAGGGCGCATGCATGGAACATGGCAGGCATTGGCCGCAGCAAGATAGTAGAGCAGTTGGGTAGGGGCAACAGACTAAGGCAGGGCACTGGTCACTGTCATCTGGGCGAGCCTCTGGTAGTTACTGAAAATTCTTTGCTCCTGCATGCAACAGTCCCACCCAGCACTCGCACCTGCTGCTAGTGCCATCCCCACTCACACCTGCCCCAATCGCTTGGCACCATCAGTGGGTGCAAGTGGCAGCTTCCAGCCCCGATCGCCCCTCAGGGCTTCTCCACCTGCCCCTGCTCCTGAGGGACGATCAGGACTGGCAGGCACCTCTTGCACCTACTGTTGGCAAAGGCCCTGCTCGCATCCACTGCCGGTACTAGGGCCACTGCTCACACTCACAGCCAGCGCCAGCCCTTCTAGCACCCACAGCCAGTGCTGGAGCCACTGCTCACACCCACTGCAGGCGCCCGGCACCAGTCCCAATCGCTTGGTGCCATCTGCGGGTGTGAGCGGCAGCTGCAGGCCCCAATCGCCCCTGAGGGCTTCTCCACCTCCCCTACACCTGAGGAGTGATTGGGGTGGCAGCCGCCGCTAGCACCCTATGACAGTGCCAGCCCTGCTCAAACCCGCTGTTGGCACCGGCCCCAATCACTCTGCACCATTAACGCTTGCAAGCATGGCCAGTGCCGTCAGCATGTGGGAGCGGTAGTGGCAGGAGCGGGGCTGCCGGCAGACAGGGGACAGGGGCCACAGTAGGAGAGGGCAGGCAGGGGGATGGACCAAGACCTGTCCCAGTGCCCACTGCAGCCTTGTGGCCCACAGTTCCTTTCAAGGTGCATGAATTCATGCACTGGACTCCTAGTAGAAATATAATCAATAATCCCATATAATAAAAGGATAATATGCAAATAGACCCTAATGGTGGAATGCCCAGGAATGACTGATCACTATGATGTGCATTGACCACCAGGGGGCAGATGCTCAATGCAGCTCTGCTCAGCCACAAGCCGGGCTGATGGCTACAAGTGCAGCAGTGGTGGCAGGAGCCTCTCCCACCTCCTCGGTAGCATTAAGGGTGTCCAACTGCGGCTTAAGCTCAATCCCCACAGGGAGTGGGCCTAAGCTGTCAGTTGGACATCCCCCGAGGGCTCCCAGGCTGCCAGAAGAATGTCTGACTACCAGCTTAGGCCCTATTCCCCAGGGAGCAGGCCTAAGTCACAGGTGGATATCCCCTGAAGGGTCCTGGACTATGAGAGGGCGCAGACTGGGCTGAGGGACCCTCCCCAGTAGAGTGCATGAATGTTCATGCATCAGGCCTCTAGTATAATATATATTTTTCTATGTATTCACATGATATATGGATATACAAATATTATAAATAAATTTTCTATTAACTATACTTTTGGACTTATGGTTTTCATTTTACAAATAGGAATTATAAATTCTCCATGAATCTATTTTTGACCAATAATGTATAATGACAGAGGGGTTACATGACCAGCTGTGTTTAGTGTGAAAGTATAAGATAAAGATCCTGATTAATAAAGAAATTGAAGCTATAAAAGCTATCTTGTCATAACACTGTTTAGACCAGTCAAGTTAATAAGTTAATAGATTACTTGTGCAATAAATTGCTCAAGATTTATGTTGTTGTTTTAATCCACTCAGGGAATTCTTCCAATTCAAGTCAAACATTAGAGGAAAAATCTGGTTCTATAATGACCACTTATTATTTCATGTAAAGACTAATATTCCATAACTTTCATAAATAGAGATGGGCAGCATCCTATCTAACTCCACAAAGGCAGGGAATAGCAAAATGCCTTGATACTGGTGATAACTTTATTACCATGTTCTCTATATACATCAAATAACATTAGCTTCTTTCTGCCCCACTCTTTATCCACTTAATTCCACAATTGATAAATTTAAAGCATAAATATATTACTTATAAAACATTTAAATCACAAACTATGTAAATATGATATTTATTTTCATTACAAGTCCTACCACTTTTTTAGAGTAATTAAAATGAACTGGTGCTCCTGTCTAGACTATGAGATATAGTACTATAAATTTCTTGCCAGAGCACACAATGCCTTCCCTCAACACTTTACCTTTAGTGTCTGGTAAATGTGTCTTGCTGCCCCCATCCTCAAACAGAAATTAGTTCTACTCTTTTTCTTCTCAGTACCAATACCAAGGTTGAGTACTGCTTTGGAAATAAAATGTTACACTATTCTATATTTGTAGTGGAACTGGTACATAACCTACTGAAATCAGCTCTGAGAGTTATTTATTTCCCTATCTCCAGATAACACTGTAGGCAGACATATGACATTTCAGCTCACACTCAGATTAAAGGAATACATTTATCCATTTTTTTAATTCAAAAATGTAAATTGACCGATTAATATGTCCAGTCTTGAGTAGTCACTTAAAAAAAAATTACTTCATTTGCTTAAAGTTCTTTGCTCCCCATATCTTGGGCTTGTGGCAGATGGGGCGGAGCTGAGGAAGAGAAGCGGCTTCTTCCTTTCCGTGTTCCTTCCTAGTATTTCTACTCATTCCCCCTCCTCACTGCGCTCTCTGTGATGCCTCCTGAAGCAGGAAGAAATTAGGGGACGTGAATCCTTTCATTTGCCTGGTCCTGATTTGGTACAAATTTCCAAGAACTATGGCAGATGATTAAAAATGGTGGTTCTTTTTGGTCATGAGCCTTTGTACGGGAACCACAGAGATACCCCAATCATTCCTTCTCGGGTGAGTATGTTTCTCTGCTGATTGCTTACATTTCCCTTCATAGCATGGATACAGAATAGTATATTTCCATCTTATTTCTGACTGTCTTCTTATCACTGAGGTGAGCCTCTTGGGCAGGATCTAAGACCATTTTAGGCCAGAAATCCCTCACAAAAGTCCTGCACGTGGTCAATGGAAAACATGCTCCATGTATTCTTCCTCTGTGGAAATTCAGTTTCTTCCCAAATGCAGCCCTATGGGTTTCCAAGAGACATTTAAGTATTTCATCCATGGTTTTAAAAATAATACAGTGTGTTCTCCAAGCTCCAGGGCATACAAATAAAATTCTTGTATGACACATGAAATGGAGAGCAACTTGTAGAATAGATCACTCCAGGCAAATTCTTATTTTACAGCAAAATGACTTCAAGCCTAAAAATGGATCCGCTTACACTTGAAAACAAGAATAAAAATTCAGATCTTGCAGCATACAGACCAATGCTCTTGCCAATTCTTGTAACAATTTCTTTGTTCAGCGCTGCTGTTTGATGTTTCATTACTACAGAAACTATCATAGAATCCTTACATGACAGAATTGTGAAACAGGTAAAGATTGCTTTTTAGTACATGCCAGAGAGGCAGTATTTTGTCTAGCTGGCACAATTTGAATGTTAGAACCTATGTATTATGATTTTCCCTGGACTTAATACAGTATTTATAAAAACCAATACATTTTCTGTAATCATAGATTCATAAAGCAGAATGTATTATGTAAAGTAAAATTTTTATTTTAAGCAGAGATAGGACACATGAAAGGCAGCACTGGAACAAGCCACGATATCCTTAAACCTAGTCCTGGGCTCTCTTTGCTAAGTAGCATCTCCAGATCTCTGGTCAAAGTGAGTTGGTACAAATCCTGTCAGTAACCTTTATTTTTTTCTAACTGAAGTATAATTGGCATACAATATCCTATTAATTTCAGTTGTACATCATAGTGATTCAATATTTATCTACATTATGAAATGACCACCACAATAAGTTAACATCTGTCACCATAAAAAGTTATTACAATATTATTGACTATACAGTGGGGCCTTGACTTACGAGTTTAATTCGTTCCGAGACCGAGCTCGTTAGGGAGCTCATTAAGGAGCTCATTAACTCAAATTACTCTGTCAACTCAAAGCAAAAAATCAGCCAAGAGACAGCTGGTATCTCAAAAAACTCGTTAGTCGGGACACTCGTAAGTCAAGGCCACACTGTATTCCTAAACTGTATAAGTTCATACCACTTAACTATTTTACCCACCCCATAACCCCTTCACACCTCTTGCAACCACCAGTTTGTTTTCTGCATTTATTAGTCTGTTTCTATTTTGTTTCTTCATTAATTTTGTTTTTTAGATTTCACATAAAGGTAAAATCATATATTGGTCTTTTTCCATCTGACTTATTTCACTTAGCGTAATACCCTCTATATCCACTCATGTCACAAATGGCAAGGTTAATTTCTTCTCTATGGCTGAGTAATATTCCATAGTATATGCATACCAAAAATTATTTATAGATTCATCTATTGATGAACACATATGGTGTTTCCATTTCTTGGCTACTATAACTAATGCTGCAGTGAACATAAGGGTATTTCCATCTCTTTAAATTCATGGGGTTTTTTTCTTCTGATAAATACGAAGTGAAATTGCTAGATGGTGTGAGAGTTCTATTTTTAATTATTTGAGGAACCTCCATACTATGTTCCAGAGTGGGTACACTAAATAACATTCCCACAATAAGGTACTAAGGTCCCCTTTTTTTCCATATCCTCAACACTTAAGTACTTTTTGTGTTTTGTTAATAGCCATTTTGATAGGAGGTGATAGCTCATTGAGGTTTTGATTTGCATTTCCTTGATGATTAGTGATGTTGAGCAATTTTTCATATGCCTGTTGGCCACCTATGTGTTCTTTGAAAAGATGTCTATTAAAGACCTCTGCCCATTTTTTAATTGTGTTGTTCATTTTTTGATAATAAGTTGTGCAAGCTCTTTATAAATTTTAAATATTAACTGCTTTTTTATATGTATCATTTGCATAACAAAAAGGTTAGTATATGCACACACAGACTCCTGTTCTAAGAGAAGGGAATAGGTTGTAAAGTTTATAGTGTGGTAATTTTTTTTATGTATGTATGTATGCATGCACATATACATAAACTGGATGATGGCAAGTTGTATATTAATAACTTTCAGAGTCAATGTGTTTTAAAATATAGAGAAAACAATTGATTCAGCCAATAGCATCAATGAGAGTAATGCAATCATTTAAAAATAAGAATTTTTAAAGCACTAATCCTTATTATGACTTGAGATGTATTCCAATTATCTAGAAGAAATACTATCAATTGCCTCTTAATTCCTTATTGTATTCAAGTCTATTGCTAAAAAGTATAGATATTAAATATAAAATGTTATTAAATCTCATTTTAATTGCTTATAATATTGTAAATGTATCATCAAATAACTCCTATTTCTAGCTTTAAAATAACTGAATTTATGTAAACTTACTAAACAATCTTCTTAAATTTCTTGCCATAGAGCAGGGAGAAAGTACCAAAATAAAATCAAAATTAGTTTTCTTGAAGTGCTAAAAATTAAGAAAATATTTCAGCACCTTCCAAAAAATGCATTTTTGATAAAATTAAATTTTATTTACTCTCAATTTCTGTTAGACATATTTAGATACCAAAAAATACCTGACTTTGCTTTGTCTTTAGATCATACATTACATTTAACATATTGTAAACGGGAACTTCCCCCAAAACATGGCAATTAAAAAAAAAAGTTTCAAAAAACCACTAGAACAATTTTCTGTAACACATAACTTTGGATACTGATCTCTGACTGTGCTCTGCCCTAATAGTTTCTTGTGAAATAGCTTAGGGATCGGGGTAGGTAGACCGGAAATACGCTTGTTTATCACAAAAGAGAAAGAATTATAAATTTAGCCAATGAGTACACTTGGTCAATTCCAGATGTTAAGCATTCAATCCAATCTCCAAGGTTATCTTGGGAAAATTTTCTGCAAATCTCCTTTGCTGAATCTCAACATTCCATCAGCCCCAGCAGCTCCCAAGTAAAGCAGACATCTATGTGGGGCTTTATGTTCCTTCCCAAGACAGGCATCATTGTCCTCTGCCTCTTAATTAGACAAAACATTTAAATAATACACTCACTAATTATCCATTACATTATATATACAGGGCAGCAGTTCCATTAGTATAATTGTCCTTGTTTACATCTAATAGTTCAGCCTTATGCATCTTTGTGTTTAAAGATAAACTTTTCTTGATAAAGAAGAGAATTGATCACCTGGGTAGTTAAATAGCACATCCAGATTGCTAGTTTTATTTTATGTTTGTCAAGGCACAACAAATAATGTTGTTCCAAGTTTTAAAGACAAGTGTTTTTTTTTATGATTATGAAGAAAAATTAAAGGGTTTTAATCATCTTCAGTTCTGAGTCCAGCTCCTTTCATACTAAAACAGATGAAATTAGATTTATCTGGGAAACAGATTTCTAAGTCAAAGAAAAACATTCATCATTCATTCAGATGAACACCTCATGGAAAGAGGAAAAAAAAACTATACATAATGGCATCTCAGAATGGAAGGTTTATTCCTGAATACTCAAATATGCTTTTGAGAAAATATTCCATGTTAATTTACAATTAACTTCCTAAGAGACATGTTGAGAAAATGAGAGGGATAGTTAGTGCACTGAGGCAAGTAATTAATAAATATGTTGATTATAGTTTGATTGTTCAGTTTTATATTCAGCTTAAAATACTTTACAGAATCTAAAAATAAAAAAATACAGGCATTTGTTTATGATAGTTTAAATATTTAAGATAATATCTTTACAGCCAGAAGTCATGGCAGAGCAACAGGGAGGAAATTTACATTCTTTTCTTTTTTAAAAGAAATTAGCAAAATATAATTATTTTCAAACACTAGCCCAGAGCCATACAAAACTGTGATCCCAGATAAAAGGGGGTACAAAAGGGGAAATCCCTATAATTGCCTGGCTTTCTGTCTAAGCAATTCAGGACAATAGACTAGAGAGGGTGATTATGAGTAGAACTTGGTGTTCTCCCTGAGCTGAGTTCAGGGAGCATGAGGTGCCTGTAAGTTTTAAGATAGAATTCCAGAGGAGAGGAAACTTTTCAGAAAAAGAACTCACAAAATCTGCATTGTGGGCCCATGGGTCTTAGCTAAATACTAACAAATCTATGCAATGGGTGAAACGGCATGAAGCCAGACGAAGAGAGACCAGGGATCTGGTTGCTGAATGGTTCCAAGAGAGCACATAGGGCTGGGTATTTTTAAGTGTCCTCCAGCTAGGGTGGACAGTCCTCTCTAAATAACCAGAGTATTCAGGAGAAGGTTCAGAAGGGAGGCACTTCAGTTGAAGGGCTAAACTATCCCTGGTGTAAAGGTTACTCTAGATTTTCCCTAACAAGATTTTAAAATAAACCACAAAAGACACAAACTGAACCAAATGTAACTTCACATATATCAGACGAAAGCCCAACATCCTCTAAAGAAAGATAACTAAATCCAGACATTCAATAACTTAAATTCACGCTGAAACCGGTTTGGCTCAGTGGATAGAGCATCGGCCTGCGGACTGAAGGGTCCCGGGTTCGATTCCGGTCAAGGGCATGTACCTGGGTTGTGGGCACTTCCCCAGTGGGGGATGTGCAGGAGGCAGCTGATCGATGTTTCTCTCTCATCGATGTTTCTAACTCTCTATCTCTATCTCTTCCTCTCTGTAAAAAATCAATAAAATATATTTAAAAAAATAACTTAAATTCACAATGATCAACATCCAGTAAAAATAACTAGTCACATCAAGAAGCGTAAAAATTATGACCCATTACCAAGAGAAACACCAGTCAGTAGAAATAGAATAAAAATGATGGAGATGATGGAATTAGTAGACCAGGACTTCATAAGGGATGTTATAATTATGTTCTATTATTTAAACAAAAGTTGGAAAACCATAGCTCAGACCATATCTTGTCTGTGCCTTGTTTCATTGCCTGAGACCTAATAATGATTTTTTTAAAAATATATCTTATTGATTTTTCACAGAGAGGAAAGGAAAGGGATAAAGAGTTAGAAACATCGATGAGAGAGAAACATCGATCAGCTGCCTCCCGCACACCTCCCACTGGGGATGTGCCCGCAACCAAGGTACATGCCCTTGACCAGAATCGAACCTGGGACTCTTCAGTCTGCAGGCCGAAGCTCTATCTACTGAGCCAAACCGGTCAGGGCTAATAATGATTTCTATAATTGTAAAGGATTATAAATACAACTGTAAAACAAACCAGAATCAAAGATAATTAAATACATAATAGAGACCATAGGTGCCATGCAAAGCTTAAAATATCTATGATATAGCCCCTTACAGAAAAAGTAAACACAGGGAACATAGTAAGGAAACAAAGAAAAGATACAAGGTATAACTAATGAAACTTTAAGAGATGGAAACTACATTATTAGAAATAAAAATAATTGCTCACTGGGCCTTACAGCTAATTAGATACTACAGAATAAATCATAGTGAAATAGAAGACAGAGCAATAGAAACCATGCAAAATGAAGCAAGGAGAATAGAAAATCTTAAACAAACAAACAAACCTCTCCCCTGTAGAAAATATTAAGGAGTTTAACATAAGTGATAATAAAATACCAAAAAAGTTGTGGGGCATGTGAACATGTAAAGCATATAAAATTACTTGAATATATAATGGCCCCAAATATTTCCAAATAAGAAAGCATAGATTTTTTTTAGGCATCTTGCTGTGGCAGGGACAAGTAGCTAAGCACCAAAATTCCTATTCCACTTCCCCATGTACACAGTTGTTGCTGGGAAGCAGCTGTTCAAACAGGACCCTTTTTCCAGAGCTCTCCTTCCATCTAAGTCAGGTCATGTAACTGTGGATAGAATTCTGGTGAATTGGTTGTCGGTGAAATGAGCTACTATTGCATAAAAACCTACCAAAATATTATTCATGTTATTTTTTTTTCTACTTATGCTATCTGGATGTTGTGGTCCTGAGTGACCTTAAAGACCACATGTTGATGGAAGAGTTTCTTCCACATGGGTATTTGAAATCTCTAATCTTTATAAATCTTTATAAAGGCTGAGATTATATCCATTTTTGTTAATATAACATGTCTATTATTTTTAAAGACTGTCATAGAGTAGAAATGTACGTGAATTCATTGAATTAGATATGAAATAAAGAGTAATTATTTAAAGTGATCATTAAATTAATTATTATCTCTAATACATCAATGGAGTAGAATAAAAAGAGAATCACAAGGACTATATTACTATTGAAAATAAGAGGAATAGCATGATAACTGGTGCAAAATCAAAACAAAGAAGGAGGATAAGAGGAATTGCCAAATAAATTCAAGGAACAAAATGTATTTCGCAGGTCAAAAGCTTTATAGGAAAAGAGAGGTAGCAAAACTGGAAAATGCTTATTGTTATTCAGAACCCAGAGGTGGAAGTTAGTTAATTTTTAAACTTCTCTCCATTTTTAACTTCTATAAATTATAACTTCATTGTTTGTAAATGACAGAATTATATATGTAGAAAATTAAAATGTAGAATAAAGAGATTCACCAGATAAAATATACAACTTAATGTGTAAATTTAGAAAAACCATTGAATAAAAGGGCAATATATAAAAATATATCAGCAATAAACAATTAGAAACTGAAATTTTAAAATATTTCTACTAAGATATTTTATATATCTTTGAATAAAAACAGTGAAATATGAAAACCCTGAAGAATTTCTATTTCTGTTTATGAGAGAATATACAGATCTATATAAATAGACTAGAGGCCCGGTGCACAAAATTCCCTCAGCTCGGCCTGCACCCTCTCACAATCTGGGACCACTGGCTCCTAACCGCTCACCTGCCTGCCTGATCACCCCTAACCCTTGCCTGCCTACCTGATTGCCCCTCTCCACTCTGCCTGCCTGCCTGATTGCCCCTAACTACTCATCTGCCTGCCTGATTACCCCTAACTACTCACCTGCCTGCCTGATGCCCCTAACTGCTCGCCTGCCTGCCTGATCATCCCTAAAAACCTCTGTCTTGGCCCCCACTGCCATGGCTTGGTCCGGAAGGACGTTTGGAAGGTCATTTGGCTGTCCAGTCTAATTAGCATATTATGTTTTTATTATTAAAGATATTCCATGCTCTCAGATTACAAATCTAAAAATGTTAATTCTCTCCAAGATTAGTTTATGGCAGTGGTTCTCAACCTTCCTAATGCCTCAACCCTTTAATACAGTTCCTCATGTTGTGGTGACTCCCAATTTCATTGCTACAAATTGAACATAATTAAAGCATAGTGATTAATCACAAAAACAATATGTAATTATATATGTGTTTTCTGATGGTCTCAGGCGACCCCTGTGAAAGGGTCATTTGACCCCCCAAAGGGGTCGCAACCCACAGGTTGAGAATGGCTGGTCTATGGTTTTGTGTAATCCCAATCAAAATTTGGTTTCTGTGTAAATTGACAAGCTGATTTTTTAATTTATCCAGAAATTCAAAGAGATTAAGCATAACTAACACAATCTTGAAGAGGAAAATAAAGCTAAATAATCTATATTAATACTTATTATAAAGCTACCCTGGTCAAAGCAATGAAAAATTAAAAGTAAATATAGACCAGTCAAGCAACTGAACAAAATAATGACTTCAGAATCACATACACATACACATACACACACACACACACACACACACACACACACAGTGAAACACTCAATTTTTGACAAAAACAGCACTGCACAGCAGTGGGTATATGACATCTTTTTAAAAAAAATTAGATGAATTATTGAGACATAATTCATATACCATAAAATTTATCCACTTAAAGCATACAATTAAATGATTTTCTATGCTGTAGCATGTACTAGTATCATCACTTCATTCTATTTTCAATAATATTCCATTATATAGATGTACCATCTTTTTAAAACATCCATTTTATTGAACGGTACTTGATCAATTGGATATCTATACATACACAATAGTCAATTCCAGATGAACTATAACCTAAATGTAAAAGGAAAATATAGCTTCTGAAACATAATATAAGACAACATCTTCATGTCCTTAGAACTGACAAATATTTCTTAGATAGGTACATTGTACTACATAAAAATTAGGAATTCTATTCCTTAAGTGATTTCACTAAGGGAGTCCAGGCACACAGTGGAAGGTATTTCCAATACACAAAGCTGATAAGGACTCATTCAAAATCTATAAAGGACACCTATAAATCACCAAGAAAAAGGACAATAGAAAAATGGACAAAAGACTAGAATAGGCATCTTACAATGGAGGATCAACCAACCATCAATGGACATATAAAAAAGGTACTCAGCTCATTAGTCATCCCAAATTCAAATTAAAACCACAATGATTCTCTATTAGACACACACCAGGATGTCTAAAATGACAAAGATTGATACCATAAATGCTTAGCAAGGATATGAATCAACTAGAATTCAAATATGCTCCTGTTAATTCTGTAAATCAGTATAGCCACTTTAGAAAACTCATTTGAAGCTGCCTAATAAAGCTACCCATGTCCTATGACTTAATGTTGCCACTACTAGGCATTTTCTCAGATGTGCATCAAGTGATGTTTATGGGAATATTCTTAAACACATCATTTATAGTAGCCAAATCTGGAGACAATCCAAATGTTCATCAAAAATATCCCATAAATAGTGATTTAGTCTTACAATGTGCCACTATCAATCAACGAAAAATGAGTAACCTGTTACTACATGCAACAACATGATGGATATCACAAAGAATATTACTGGTTGAAGGGTAAATTAGTAAGATTCCATTTTATAAAAGTTGAAAATAGGCACATACAAAAATCTGTGGTGCTAGAAATCAGAGGGGTGTTTACATTCAGGGAAGGGCAGGGTAGAGAATGAAGTATTTGAGAGATTTCTGAGTTTCTGGTACTGTTCTGTTCTTTTTTTTTTTTTTTTTTTTAAATATATTTTATTGATTTTTTACAGAGAGGAAGAGAGAGAGATAGAGAGTTAGAAACATCGATCAGCTGCCTCCTGCACATCCCCCACCGGGGAAGTGCCCGCAACCCAGGTACATGCCCTTGACCGGAATCGAACCTGGGACCTTTCAGTCCGCAGGCCGACGCTCTATCCACCGAGCCAAACCGGTCCTGGCTACTGTTCTGTTCTTGATCTGGCCTGTGTTCATTCTGTGAAAATTCATCAAGTTGCACACTTATAATTTGTGACTTTTCTTTATATATGTTTAAATAAAAACATTATTAAGAAGAAGAATTCTTCAAAAGCACATTGTCTTCCAAGGTCTCCATTGTTCTCATCATAAATATCACTTTTCTCCCAAGGTGATGTTATCTACTCTACATATTTACTTCAACTACCCTCCAGGTATATTGACCATCCCATAATCTATGTCATTTAGCTTCATCTTCTTCAGCACCCATCCAACTGCTGAAGAGGAATCTTTAATATTAATAAAACATATTCACTAATTTGGGCAGCAATCATCCTATCCAAAATCTTTGTTCATTTCATAGTGATTGATTGTATAAATTTCAATAGGAGTTATTAATTCTCATCTGGAGAATGAGCTCTCAGAAAGTGTAGGAGTTTGAAAGAGTGGCTGATGATGAATAAAATGAAGAAATAGTTATCATTTGTAGATGAAGAATCATTGCTACCAAGATTCTGATTGCAAATATTATGAGGCAGAAATAAGATTGTGTGTGTACTGTCCTATTTCCTCAGGAAGATTGCATATACCACCATCAGAAAGTTAGGTTGGTCCATTGGAGCTAATGGCTGTGCAATGGAAATTGAACAAATGTGATTTAAGATTCCTCTCTTAGATTATGACTTTAATCCCATCTTCTCCCGTCCCTTTAAAATTTATTTTCTATAATGAATCCTAGAGTATTTTTAAAATTGGAAATCAGATCATGTCACACTTACTTCCATGTTTGTAATATTTTAATTGCTTTCCTTGAATTTGGAATAAGACCAATGTATTTACCATGGCCTTAAATGATCTTAATTCATAGACTTCTCAAGATAACAATACACAGATGGGAATGGAATAACTACAAGATCAAGATGGGTCACCAAACCTACGATGAATATTGCATGGCTGAGAAATAAATATTGACTGAATTAGATATTTGTGATGTCAAGATGTACTTATTATTGCAACTTAAACTATTAGTTATATAGACAATGGTAATCCATCCTCCTGGAAATCATTTTGTCAAGTGTATTTTGTTTTAATTTCCAAAAATAAGGAATTCCCAATTTCAGATTTACTAGTAAATGTGATGTATTTTTGATAGACATCATGTCTTGTGTTTATTTTTATAAATCTCACAAAGTATTTTACTTTATCTGAAATTACAGAACCTGAGCCTAGTTTACTAAAAAATTTTAAATTTTAAATTTGGGTGCATCTGTTGTCTTATTTTATGGAAAGTTCAATTAAGCAGAAATAATTTAACCCTCTATCTAAGAAACAATGTCTATTTTTCTCATATTTTCAGTGCTTCAGTGCTTAGAAATATGTTTGGCACTAAATGCGTAGCCAAAGTTACCTATGTTAAATGATACTGAACAAAATGTCTTTGGAAGAGATCAAGCACTTTCATGTGGACTTTGAGTGATTTCTTACAAAATTAGAGTATTTCCCTCTTCAGTTCAATCTTACTGACTCTTATATTGTATCATTACAGTTGTGTGTGCAAATCCTTTTATTAAGATAAATAATTTTAACCTTGACTAACACTGTTCTAAGCATTATAAGAAATAGCCTTTAAACTTAAGAGTATGTGTATTTCTCATATCTTTCCAGATAAACACTGAGTTCTTTGAACATAGATGTTTAATACAACTAATAATAGTTAAGTATCTGAGTATTCATTTTGTGCCAGTCACTACATATATATATTTGTCTATTTCTCACTATATTTTTGGTTTATTTACTTATCCATGCAACATAATTTCTCGTTGGGACCAAATTAATAAGCTACCAACTTTACAATTCTTCATTTGTCCCATTAAAATATATTCTTCCCATGGAAATCAAAAGAACATTTTAATGGAAATTAGTTTATGTCACTCAGACTTTTTTGTTTGGGACATTCTAACAGCTTTTCTTGAATTTGGAATAAAACCAGTATTCTTACCATGAGTGATATTAAATGATCTTAATCCACCAAGCTCTCGGTTAAGTCAAGCCTCAGTACTCATTTTTCATTTTTTAAATTTAACAAACTTCCTTCAACCTTGATGACCTGTGTTATAACTATCCCCTAGCCTTGTGTCTTCTTTCTCAAGATCTTCCTAAGACTGGTTATATGATGCCATTCAAACACGTGAGGGCTTCCTTAACTAATCACTATACCAGTTAAAATAATCCCTGATCAGTCTTTGTCACTCACCTTGTTATATATATTTTTCATTCATCTTATCACTAGTCAGTAATTTTTGTTATTGTGTCCTCATTTACCTGAGAATACACTTGTCATGACCTCTTGACTACATTACTAATACATTAGTCATAGCATTACCTCAAGTTCCCAGAACAGAGAACTAGCTTAGGGTAGGTACTGAAATAATATATTACCTGATTAAATATACATTTTTACTCCCCAGTTTGTCCATGAAATTTTGAACAATTATATAAATAGGACCTACTATGTTGAACTTAAAAGCGGGTACTCTAGAATCACAGAGACCTGGGGATAAATATTAAACTAACAAATTGTGTGACCTTAATTGGTTTCTTATTTGTAAAAGTATAATTATTTTGATAATGCATGTCTATTGACTTAAATGTTGCTAACAATCTCTAACTGACATGTTTTCTTTGTCAGTATCCTAAGAGTATGTTTTTGTTGGTGAGGAGAAAGTTCCAGTAAGGTGATGGCACAATTGACTTGTTATTACCTCCAGCAACATTGTCACAGCAGGGGGAGAGAGAAGGCACGCTCAGTCCCATATATTTCACTTCACTATTGCCATCTCTACTAGTGAAATGGCATGTGACTGCTGCTGCTTGTTTCTCATTTTCTGTGACAAAACACGGTAGTAAGAAAAGAATAGAAAGTGTGTGTGTGGGTGGGGGGAAGTAGCCAGTCCTTGTCCATGAAAAAGCCCTAGGAAAAGGCAAATTATGAGAGCACTTGTAATATAACTTGAAGTTTTTACAGTACCCGATCGATCACTTAAAAATAGGCCCTCTCTCAATCTGCTCCTGAATTTACTTAAATATCACTTTGCTTTGGATCCTATTGGTTAGAAATCATAAATTCTTTGAATCATAAATTTTTGGGTCATAAGCTAGATAATTTTGGTTAAAATTGCTGATATTCATTGTGTGCATAAAGGTACTGTTCTAAGCCTTTAAGATAAATTCTCATATTTAATCCTAAATACCTGAATAAGTAAAATAGAACAAAATAAAGCAATAATTAATTGTGTCTTTCAGGAAAGGAAACTAAGGCAAATATCAGTCACTAACTTGTCTGGGATCACACAGTTAAAAGGTGGAAGAGCCGTTTCAATGAAGTCATCTAAGTGAATAGCTTTAACCACTGTACATACTACAGAGTGATATAAAGTTTAAGTGACACAAGTCAAGAATGTAGTGTATCACCATATACAGTAATGGAGACAGCATGGGGAAATGGAAGCTATCCAAAGGGGAGAGAAATAAAACAAATCAAAGGCAAAGATCATCCTTTTCACTTTTTCTAGAAAGTCCCTCTGACTAGATCTAGACACATATAATGAAAGAAAACAATGTTATTTCAAATGTCTATCTCAATTTGTCATCTCTGTATACAAATTACAATAAATAGAAAAAATAGTTAAATAAACAATACAAAATTTCTTAATGGTAAACAAATGAAATACGGAATGCACATTACATTTTTTATTTGTTTTATTAGTAAATTATAAGATTACAGTGATTTATGAAAATAAAACTATCATTATAATATTTCTATAGGTTTTGTGTTACTACCTGGATTATTTTCTGAAAAATGTGGATTTAAATGGAGGATTTAAATTTTTATTTAAATTATTTAAATGATTCAGATGTTTATTCAATAGAAACGTTTTTTAGTGGCTTTTAAATTAACAATTAAGGTGTTAGCCTAAATATGCAATGTAAAATATGTATATATACACACACTCATACAAATGTGTGCACATGTATACATACATCTCTTAAACCTTAAAATATGATGTTACAAAGAATCCTTCTGCAGTCTTAAGTAGAACGATATTTAAAGTTTTCAATATGACATAGAATATTCTTGTTCAAATTCATTATTTTAATATAGCATGTTGACAAAATGTACAGTATCTTAAAATATTTCCACTTAATTAAAAATTGCAGGCTACCTATGTACATCAAGAATTTCATTATTATTAAAATTAAATGAACTAAGTCTGACCCTTTGAAGATTTTTTTTCTATATTTTGTTATTTATTCTAAAGTAAAGGAGAATTTATATTTTTTGTACCTGAAATGTACATTATGAGCAGCAATGGTCCGATTTATTTTATTTTTATGCCAGTTTAGTATGCTTCTTACTTCTCTTCTTTCTTTCATTTTGTTTGTTATATAGTAATAGTAAAATACACAATTATCTATTAAATGAGATGGAAATCAAATGGGAAATTATGCATATTATGATTTTGCTATTTTTATTGATTCCCCTTTAGCTGTATACAACTTCCTATTTCAAAACAAAGTGTTTTTATATACATGTGAATGTGTTTATAAAAATTGGATTTTTATATGATTAAGAAATTCAAAGTTAAGAAATAAAATGAATACTTCTAATCAATGACTTATGCTAGATGTAAAAGTAAACAGTGTTTTCATTTATTCAGCAGATAATATAAATACCAAGCTTATATAAACATACTACTATAAGAAATATGTATCTGATTCTAATACAATAAAAGTTGCTTAGCAAAAATGCATTTATAGAAATTATAGCCAGTCCATATCTCGCCTATAAATTTTAGCTGAATTTTTCATCCAAACCTTGCTGCCTGCTATTTATCTAGGTCACCTTTCACAGTGTCACTTACCAAGTGTTAGGGAATGCAAGCTGACTGTTATAGAGTCCAAACCCATTATAACTGGGGAGGTAAGTTAGAGCCAAATGTAAGAGTTTTGGATACTCTGCTCTTTTGCATAATTTCTCTCTTGGCGTAAAATAATAAAAACTTGGCTGTGTAGTACCGTAGGGGTGAACAGAGATATAGAACATCCATATTTACATGCAGGGCCCCAGGACAAGCAAAGCTTACGTTTTTATAAGTGGTTAATTTTAGCATCCATCCAAACATCAGTGAGCCAGTTAGAGAGGTAAAGCTGCACTTTAAATGATGTCCAAGGGCTTTTTTACACAGTGGTAACATTTGCATAAAACCAGATTTTTTTGTGCCTTATGTTTCCAAATCAATTTAGCTTTGTGTGCTAATATTTCACTTGAGCCCTGAAGATAAAGAAGCATACAGGTCAGCCATGTGTGCTGCTAAATCCCCAAAGGAAGCCTCCACTAAAAACCAAAAGATTGACACCAGACAAGATTAGCAAAAGAATTAGTCATGCACAATCGACTGTGTTAAATACTGGGGAAAAAACCATCTGCTTCTCTTGTCCTCAGGAAAAGGCTATCAGGATGCAATGCTGATGCTTCCAGTGTATATTATTATGTGCTTCGGAGTGTACCACTGTTTTCTATGAAGATGGATTTATTAGAACCAAGCACCATAGCTACTTTAAATGCTACTAATGAGGTACACAAGCAAAAGCTTCATGTCCTGTGCTATTTAATTCCCAGACCTAGCTGGGCCCTAAGACCTTCTCCCCGAGGAATACAATAGTTCAGGGTTTTCCCCTCAATCTAGACCTGAAGAGGCTTGGGCTCTAACCTTGAAATGCTATACAATCACTGAAAATGTCCAAACCAACCAACCAACATACAAAAATATTTCAACAAGTAAATTCTCTCCCAAAAGGGCTTATTATCTAAATTTTTCCTATTAAAACATAAGAAGAAAATCTTACCAAATAGCTAAAGATCATAAAAACTCAACTTCTGGAAAAAATGAGATTTGTTCAAAGTTCTTCTTGAGAGATCAAACACAGGACTTGTATGCATGCATGCATGTAAGCATAACTAACAGGCGCAGACACTAGGGGGGTGAAGGCATGAGTGGAGGGAGGGGGACTTTGGGGGACAAGGACACATATGTAATACCTTAATCAATAAAGAAAAAAATCTCAAACAAAGACAACTAAAATAGAAATATTTTAAAATAAATATTTATCCAAATGTATCTCATACCATTAACTAGTATTCAAATATGGATTGAGAGGATTACTATTAAGAAATAAACCAAATAATAGAAAAGAACATGATGTATAAAGAGAAGTATATATAATTTTGTACGTTTATGTTCATTCAGTCTATCTCGTTCCTTTCTGCGTCCCACATCAAGAAAATAAATCACTTTAGCTGAAGGGTTTTAGACAATTATATGGTTCCTTCCTGAGACATCATTTTTTTCTACCTGAAGTTAGAGGGACCAACTAATTGTTATAACACTAGATTTAGTAGTTTCATTGACTGAACATACATTCCATGCAAACCATTTGTTAGACATTTTATTTGTATTGTTTAATTAAACCATATTCACAGAACTATTTTAAACAGGAAGAAATTAGCTCAGAGAGGTTAATAAATGTATCCCCATTACACAGCTAAGAAGTAGGAACATGTGGACTTAAAAATAGTGTTAATAATGTGTGGTAGGAAAACTAATGCCTACTCTAGAGATGTTAACCCTAGTAACCTATGATTGTGACTTTACTGGCAAAAGAAAAAAAGTTGCAGATTAAAGTTGCTAATCAGATGATGTTGAAATCGTGACATCACTCTGAATTATCCCAGTGGGAGACAAATTGGAAGAATGTTTGAATTCATTCACACACACACACACACACACACACACACATGTGTGTGTATAAAAACAGAAAGTATAAATTTGAAAAAAATATAAAGTATATATTTGAAAAATAATTTAGTAACAAATTAAATAAATATTATAAAAAGGTGATATTCAAAGAATAAAAAATAAAGGTCTCTTTACCAGCCTTTTCCTCCTCACAGCCTTTTACTATGTTGGCTTTATTTATTCCTCATATTTCAGTCTGATGTCATTCCCTTGAGTTGCCTTTCATGTATCAGTTAAATCTTCACACAGAAAATTTTATCACTTCCTCATGGTACTTACAATAACTGCAATTGTATCTCCTGTATAATTCTTTAAATTATACATTTAACTTCCTCTTTACAGATCAGTAACCTCCATGAGGGCATGAAATGTGTCTGCTGTGTTCACAACTATATTTCCAGTACCTGATACAGAAAAAGATGCAATAAATACTGCTTAATTAGTGAGTGAATAGTGAATGGATGCAGATATCATTCAGCAAATGCTGCCACTGCCAACCCAGCATTGCTTATTTGTCTAAAAGTGTTACCAGAAGTATAGCTTTTCCACAATAAGAGATCTCATTTGAGAGCACAAATAATTTCCCATCAATAATTAAGCTATTTAGGATGAAATGTTAGAATCATAAAAAAGGAAATCAGGTTTTAACTTTGGAAAATGCATAATAGTTGTAGGTGAAAAACTTTACGTTGGCAGGCTCCCAACTGTCACATTTCTCTGTACATCACTAACAAACACCACATCTATTTCTCTGCTTCAGGACAGTGCATCCATTGTTTCACACCTTATATTAAGCATCCTTATCTGTTTTCTAGTCTTCCAATTTTTATTTACTATTTTATTTACTGTTTATTTTAACATACTTTGTTCCTTAATATTTTTTCTCAATTTAAAGATTGTGCTAAGGTCTTTTTTAGAAGCCAGTGGAAACCATCAATTATCACATTTTAAGGCAAAACACAAGAAATATATATGTAATGTATAAAACATCCTATTAAATAATAAGTGATACAAAACAGTAAGAAATACAGATTTGAAGAGACAACAAATTTCTTTGATTTTATAATATAATAATATTAACAGAAGTTTCTCATATGTTCAGAGGAATTTAGTCAGTTTTACAACTGATATTTTTTACCTAAAATTGCTAATAGAACCAAAGAAACTGTTATTTTATACATATTTTGGTATGGTAAAAAATATATAGAGAGAGTTTGGAATAAAGAATATTTAAACTTGCATTTTACTTCTGCCATTATCTTACTGTATGATCTTAGAAAAATACTAAACTTCTCTGGTAAATATTAGAAATTTTAATTATGACAAGTTTGGCAAGGCATAACAGGAATGTCAATGCTTCACTAGTGGGAATACAAGCAGGTGTGACCATTCTGAAGAATAGCTTAGAAATAATTAGACAAATCAAGAATTCATTTGCACTTACGTCTTTTATAAGAACTCAAAAGTAAAGGACGGCCAAAACCGGTTTGGCTCAGTGGATAGAGCGTCGGCCTGCGGACTGAAGGGTCCCGGGTTCGATTCCGGTCAAGGGCATGTACCTGGGTTGCGCACATATCCCCAGTAGGGGATGTGCAGGAGGCAGCTGATCGATGTTTCTCTCTCATCGATGTTTCTAACTCTCTATCTCTCTCCCTTCTTCTCTGTAAAAAATCAATAAAATATATTTAAAAAAAAAAAAAGTAAAGGACGTAACATACACATCTGAGCAGTCCTCATGTGGGAGATGCATGGGAGTATGAAATGAGGATAAAATAATTCAATGTACATATGTCCACATATAAACACCCATATCCAGACAAGAAAAGGACCTTAAAGTCTTGCAAAGAATTCTGATAACAATGTTCCAGGTATAAAAAAACATGATTAATTCAATCCCTTGTACATAAGCTATGAATACCAAAGACAACTGTGATTATATAAAATAAGGGGATAGGATTATTTAGTCTTTAAAGTCCTTTTTAGTTTATCCTGTGCATTTTTTTGGTCTAGATTGCTCTTTCTAGTATATAAATTAATCCAGTTAGAGAAGTTCTCTTTCTTTGGTTAAGTCTAAACTACTAAGTGAAATTTCCATAGATATAGTGGAATATGTGAAGACTTAATGATTATTGAAAGATAAATAATAAAGAGAACAAACAATGATTGCTCTGGAGAAGGAAAGAGTTGGTGATGGGCACTAGGGCTATGAAAGTTGTTTTCCAATATTTTTTTTTTAAATATATTTTATTGATTTTTTACAGAGAGGAAGGGAGAGAGATAGAGAGTTAGAAACATCGATGAGAGAGAAACATCGATCAGCTGCCTCCTGCACATCTCCCACTGGGGATATGCCCGCAACCCAGGTACATGCCCTTGACCGGAATCGAACCCGGGACCTCTCAGTCCGCAGGCCGACGCTCTATCCACTGAGCCAAACCGGTCTCGGCAGTTTTCCAATATTTGAAAGACCTCCTCCACCAGCTGTTTGCAAAATTGGAACAATGTGAACTGCTAGGTGGAATTCATGGGGATTTCATTTCAATATAACAGAGGCTTCTATATAGAGCTGTTAAAGACTGTGAGTCACAGTCACTGGAGTGTTCAAAAGTAGCGAGGATGCAACAGGAGGTAGTCATGTGTTAGTGCTACTAAAAATGTTTGTCAGGCAGATGGACTTATCACAGTCATACTCTTTTTTAACCTTCTCTTCTACCCTCTTATTGTGGGTCTATGATAGGAAATGCACGTGAATATCATTTAAGTTCATAAATACCAAATTAGATGACTTAAAATGATTCCCTTAAACTTATAATACTATGAGGTAAGAAATGAACCTACCCACTGTATCAGTCAGTCATCACTCTATATTCTAAAATATATATCAATGTCAATATAAGATAAATTATATTAAAATAAAAGTCAAATTTAATGCACGAATGTAAAATATACCATTTACTGCAAATTTCTCTGATTTTTGGTTCTTTTTCATTTTGACTTGAGTTTGAAGGTACTTTTTTAAAATTCAAACAAAAAATGTATGCACAAAGAAGAATGAGTGATTTAATGTTTTTAAGAGAAAATTATCTAAGGAACTGAATAATTATAAACACTTTAATAGCGTGATTATTGACAGGACATCCAAGTGTGACTGAGAGAAACCTTTGTTTGAGAACATCATAAAAGTTTTGATCACTGAAATTTATTAAAGAAAAATAAAGAGTATCAAAGCTGGAATTTGGAGCCTATGAAATTAATAGTCACAAGACCCGAGTTCACAGTCCAGTACTGTTGCCTAACAAGTGTGTCCTTCTTCGTAAAACTCAGTTCTTAATCTCTGAAACTCATTTGATTCAATAAATATTTATTGAGTGATTACTATGGGGTGAATCCTAAGCACGTAGAACATAATCTCGGGGAACTCAGAATCTTAGAGCAGGGCTGCCTATGTAAGTAAGTACTTTAATTCAGGCAACAGAAATGAATAACAGAAGTGAACACATTGTGCAGGAGTGGATAAGGAAAAGAAACGCTGACTGTAACAATACCTACTTCAGAGCTTTGGTTTAAGGATAAAAAGAGATAAGGCATGTTGAAATATTTTGTATACTGCATGTCTCTCCCGTCAGGTGGAGAAATTTCTGAATGTACACTATTTGTCACATTCTCCGTTTTTATTATCACTGCTACTATACCTGGTTAAACTTCTAATTGCTTCGCATGTGAACTTAATATAAATGTGTCTCTCTTTGTGCCCTAAGATGAAGGTATTTCCTTCAGAAAGCAAGAGTTAAAATAAAAAAATAGTTTCTTTGAACAAATAAGTTAGTTTGGTGTCTAAAGGTAAAGAGAATAGAAAACTTGATGAACTATCTTCTAAAATTTTGCCTGAGAGTTAGAAAGACTGCAATTAAGCAAAGTAAGGGAAAATTAGTAATTACTGGTAGTAACAATCTGAAAGGTGTTGCTGGAGTGGGGAAACAGCCTTCCTCTAGTGATAGAGCAAGGAGAAAATTTAGCAGTTTAAGTATCTTGTGAAAGTTTCCACATCAACTACTCCAGTAGTACTTGAGTCAGAAATCAACCATCCCACAGTTTCTCATCTTAAATAGAAATGACAATGCCTACCTCAGAGCAAACCTAATAATACAGGAGTTCAGTTGATGACCCTCATCAAGCACAGTATATGACCCATAAGAACAGTAAAAATTTGTTTTTGTGGCTTCCAGAACTTTTCTTTTGTTAAATTAATTATTGTACATGTTTATAGCACTTTTTATTGAGGTATAATTGCCACATAACATTGTATTATTTTCAGGTATACAATATAATTATTCAATAATTGTGCATATTGCAAAAAGATCAACACAATACATCTGGTTAACATCTATCTCCATACATAGGTAATATTTTTTTCTTGTAATCAAGACTTTTAAGATTTACTCTCTTCCCAAGTTTCAAATATTCAATAGCCGCCATACTATACTTTACATCCTGTGATCTATTTATTTTATTTACTGATTTTTAGGGAGGGAAAGAGAAAGAGGTTAGGCATTCTTGTATGTGCCCTGGCCAGGGATAGCTGAACCCTCAACCTTGGTGTATCAAGACAATGAATGCTCCCACCACCTGGGGGGACCCCCGGGACTTATTTATTTTATAACTGGATGTTGTACCTTTGGGCCCCCTTTAACCCACCCACCCCCACCTCTCACAACCAACAATGAACTTGGTTTTTTGTTGTTGTTTTGTGTTGTTGTTAATTTAACATGTAAGTAAGATCATAATGGCATTTGTCTTTCATGGCACTTTTACCTATGAAGCAAAAGTAGAATGACATTATAATATTAAATAGTATAAGCTATTGTTTGAGTATGGAAGCTGTCAAATACCTATCATCAGTGGAATAAGATTAGCGGGTCGAATTTTTCAGTAAAAGTTAATAATCAAAAAGAAAATTGAAATAGAAGTACAGTTGGATGACAAAATTTTATACATTGTGAATATTTCTGTCTATAAATAATTCCAAATTGGCAAACCTGAAAATATTATAACTCTAGGAAGAATAACGGCTCAATTTTGTTGGAAAAGTGCATAACGAACGTAGCGTTGATTCTGACAATGAGATTGGGCCTATCATATATAGTAGGAAGCTTATTATAGATACACTAGAGGCACAGTACACAGATTCATGCACCGGTGGAGTCCCTTGGCTTGGCCTGCTGGGATCAGGCTGAAACCAGCTCTCCAACATCCCCCGAGAGGTCCCATATTGCAAGAGGGCACAGGGCAGGCCGAGGGGGCCCCACTGGTGCACGAATCTGTGCACCGGGCCTCTAGTATGCATATAAGATCTTTAGTTAATCTCTTTCCACCTTCTCCCCTCCCCGCTTCCCTCTGAGATTTATTAGTCTGTTCCATGTTTCCATGCCTCTGGTTTCTGCTCCTACATTGAGCATCTGCCCCCTGGTGGCCATTGCACATCACAGCTACCAGACAGTTGGCCGGTCAGCCAGTCAACAGGTGGGCCAGTCACTTAGGCTTTTATATATAGATCATGTAACTACATACTGAGTGATTAATGACAACATGTAGGTTACTCGGTTGTCCTACTAATAGAGGAAATGTAGAAAATATCTGAACTGTTGGGAGATGAGTATATTAAGCCTCCCAATTTCTTAGGCTTTCTATGAGTTTTAAAAGAGTCCTTCATTTCCTAGGATCAAGAGTTAAATAATCAGGATTATAGATGGCCATTCATTTTCTTGAATGTTTTTCTTCTTTGTTTCCCATTATTAAGTACCTTACAACTGGCATCAAGCCAAATGCAAGAATTTTGAGCTTAGAAAACTGAGATTTAGATTAAAAAGGAAAAGAGAAAATTGCTAGGAAAGGAAAATTACTAAGTTAATCTTATAAGAAAAATAAGTTTATTGATTATCCTAGTCAGGTTCCCAGAGTGCCAAATAGAAATATGTTGTAAGTGAAATAGGACACAATTGCAATATCTCTGCATAAACCATGACCACAGCAATTAAATTTTCTTGCCAATCAACAGATATGTTTCAATGGCACCTTATTTTTTTAAGGACCTTTCCATTTAGAGCAGCCATTATAATTTATAATTACATATGTTTCTGTAAGATTATTGCAACTATATTATTTACTATCCTATTCTCTTATTGTAGGAACTATGGTTGGTATTATTTGATCTATAGTTGGATCTCCAGTGTCTAGCATATTAAAAACAGAATAAATCATCATCTGTTCCTGTCTAGCCTTTCTCTTTTTACTATATTTTCACAATATTAACATTATAATAGTTACCATATTCTAAAGGCTGTTTTTTATCAATTAAAAATAAGATTATGGGGCTACCTCACACTCATTAGAAAGGCCACTATTAAAAAAATTAAAAAGGAAAGAACTTCTGGCAATGATGCACACTTAGTGGAATGTTAAAAGGTGCAGCCACGGTGGAAAATGATGTTGTGCTTCATATGAAAATTAAACATGGAATTACTATATGACCCAGCAACTCCACTTTTGGGTTATACTTAAATGAACTTAAAACAGGATCTTGAAGACATTTGTACAACCACGTCCATAGAGACATTATTCACAGTAGCTAAAACATCGAAGCAACCCAAGTGTCAACCCACAGGTACATGGATAACAAAAGTGTATTCCATACACACAATGGAATAGTATCAGGTTCAAAAAGAAAGGAAATTCTGACATAGGCTAGAACATTAATGAACTTTTAGGACAATATGCTAAGTAAAATATATCAGTAACAAAAAGACAAATACTGTATGATTCCACTTACATGGGATACCTAGAGAAGTCAAAATGAGACAGAAAATGAAATAATAGTTGTCAGGAACTGGGATTGAGGAGAGGAAGAGAATGGGGGGTTACTGTTTAAAGAGTATAGAGTTTTACTTTTGCAAGATGTTAAGAGTTCTGGTGGTGGCGGTTGCACAACAAAATGAATATACTTAAATCACAAACTCTTAAAAATGTGTCAGTGCCAAAACCGGTTTGGCTCAGTGGATAGAGCGTCGGCCTGCGGACTGAAGGGTCCCGGGTTCGATTCCGGTCAAGGGCATGTTCCTTGGTTGCGGGCACATCCCCAGTGGGAGAAGTACAGGAGGCAGCTGATCGATTCTTCTCTCTCATCGATGTTTCTAACTCTCTATCTCTCTCCCTTCCTCTCTGTAAAAAATCAATAAAATATATTTAAAAAATGTGTCAGTGGGTGAATTTTATGGCATGTATATTTTACTACAATAAAAAGTAAGGTTAAGCAAAAACAGACTTTATGTTATTAGACAACACAGAAATCTGTTAAGAATATCTGTCTCTGTCATGGTTAGTGTCTACCTTTTAAAATAATTTGAAACTCAAAGGGTCATACTGAATTTCCAAGTGTAAAGACCTCTTAGGCCACCAATAGGAGCTTTGGAAAGATGCCACTTCATCTTATTGAAGGAAAAGACCTCTCAGAAGTCCTGAAGTCTGTATAAATGGGGTAGTGAAGGACGCATCTCTCAAGGGACTCAAGAGCTTGTGCCCCACTTACTTCCACCCACTAAAAGCACTGGAAACATCTGAGAACCAGCTAAATACCTGGATTTTTAAATATTTCTTAGGATCTCTGATATGAATTACATTTACAACGTGATATATTTTTAAAAAATAATTTTTGAAAGTATTTTAAGATATTTTTGTATTTTTCATCAACAAAGCTGATAAATATGACAAGCAACAGATCAGACCATAATTGTACAAGGTATTGTACTATATATCTGTGATTATGCTCATTAGATGAACACCAAAATATTTAAAATCATTATTATTTTTTTTTATATTTTATTGGTTTTTTACAGAGAGGAAGGGAGAGAGACAGAGAGCTAGAAACATCGATGAGAGAGAAACATCGATCAGCTGCCTCCTGCACATCCCCCACTGGGGAAGTGCCCGCAACCCAGGTACATGCCCCTGACCGGAATCGAACCCGGGACCCTTCAGTCCGCAGGCCGACGCTCTATCCGCTGAGCCAAACCGGCTTTGGCTAAAATCATTATTTTTTTTTAAGAAAGGAAATTAGTAGACCCTTGGGAAGAATGTATTTGGAACTTAGTACAAATACATCTTCTGAAATTAACCTTACATTACATACACTTTGAAGCCCCCTCAAAAAACAAGCAATAATGTTAGTTTGTTAGATGATATTATATTTCTGAAATTTTATATTGGCTGTTATGGGGCAAGAACTAAAGTCAGGGAAGTGAGGCACTTATCTCAGATGCTAAAAAATCAATAATCAAGACAACTTATTTTAAAAATATGAAAATTCTATGATTGAGGAAGATATAAAATTTTTTTTAAAAGACAAGGTAGATGTTCTCTTCCCCACCTCATTTTTCTATCCTTTGACTCTACTGTGACTGAGCACAGCATTAAGTTTTTGTCTTAAACTATCTTTATAAGGACATTAGTATAACAAACAGCATAGGGCGATATAGATAGGGTCTCCCTCTGGAGCAGAGAGGAGATTTCCTGACAAGGATAATAAAAATAATGTATTGAGAGTTATGGATCCCCACATGGCCATTCCTATTTTTTTAAGTTAAAGGATCTTTTTAGGTTGGGTGAAATGAAGAACTGTCTTCCCATCGTGCTACAAAATAAAGAGAAGAATCTTAGGAGTAAGTAATCCTTAAAGATACAATGTGTTTACTACAGCTGTACGTAATAACTTGTAAATAAATTATACAGTATGTGTAAGAGTATAAAACCTTTGTTAAATATTTACAACACTCACACACAAGTTATGTCTTCCTGTGGGGCAAATATTAGGCAGGTTTGCTAAAAGTCTGCATTTATTTACACTATTGTAGCTTCCTAAGTTTGGACTCCTTCAGCATGACACAAACTCACTGCATATAGTGTCCACCTGTGATAGTTCACATTGCTTTGTGGTTCTCAGAGGGTGAACTGATTTAAGCATGAAGCTCATGATGTTTGCTGTGTTTAAATTAATAAAGTCCTTTGTCTCTGCCCCTAGGGTCTCATGGGTTTGTTTTTGTTTTGTTTTTTGTTTGTTTGTTTGTTTGTTTTGTGTGTGTGTGTGGTTTTTTGCCAGTTTATATAACTCTGTGACAGGCTAACTTGCTAGCTTCTAAGTAAGGCAAAAATCTTAAAACCTCAGTAGTTGTTGACAATATTCTTTTTTATTTCCTTGTTTCTCATCAGTTTCTTCAAAGGCAAATAAAAATCTGGGAAATTTCCGTATGCTGCAATATAGAGCAGTTTCATTTGATACAGTTTACTTATGCCAAAATAATTAACATTGTAAATAGCTTCATGTATTCTTAATGCTTAAAGGTCCTCATATGTATTTTCCTCACAAAATTTTACACTAAATACATTAGGCATTGACGGAGTTAATGAAAATCATTGTGTATTTCCTATGCTTTCTCTGTTTGCATTCAGCATTTCAGAAATAGATGCTCAAAATGCAGAAATAGTTCTATTTTCAGAGGATGAGATATGTTTATAAACACCTCTCCCCATGAATATATAACTTCCCTATGCTGACTTTAAATCTAATTGTGTGACAGCTGTAAAAATGGCTACCTCGCAGAGAAAAGCACAGAAATCAAATTTATGCTATTCTCTGGGAAGTTACAATGCTAAATAAACTATTGTTCTGAATTTTAAACCATAACATTTCTGCCTCTAGTGAGGTTCCTGGGAAAATTCAATTCTTAGGATATGTTTATAGATCAGCTTTCATGATGACAAATTTTGAAATAATTTCCAAACATAAGTACTAGTAAAAGGAGGGGCGGAACTTAACACAGAATATATTTGTTCACAACATCTAAGGCAGAAAAGAAATTTAATGCTATCACCACTAACCGAACTGAACATTGTGACTGAATAGGCAGGTTTGTAATAAACTATGGTAAGCCAACACTTCTAGACAAAAATTTAAAAAAAAAAATTTTTAAATCAATCTGCCGAAAGAAAAGCTGACATTATTGATTCCGCAATGAGAAGAGGGGCAGGAACAAGAACAGAACATCTGTGACTTTGTGAGCTGCATGTAAGATAAGCAAGTTCCCCCACCGATATTGCTGGCTTTTTAATTTTACTTATGAGGTGATGAAAGAGAACAATAAATTAAGTTGAACACCATCTCTTTAGTTTGATTCTGTCTAAGCTCATAGTTTTCAAATGCAAGTTACCCAATTTCATTCTTTTTTCTTCCTCACCTACTATAGCTACTAAATTTATTTATTTTTAATTTATTGGGGTGACATTGGTTTGCTAGGCCATACTGGTTTAAAGTGTACAACTCAATGAAACATCATCTGCACACTGCACTGTGTACCCATCGCCCCAAGCAAATCCTTTTTTAAAGCAAGTTGAAACATTTTTCCTCTTATCTTTTTAAAAGGCACAGAGCCTCTGCCTGAATAAAGTTGCAAATTTAAGCATAATAGCTACCCACTCTAGACACAGCATTTGTAATATGGTGCTGTGAAAATATGTGATCGGAAACATTTTGGTTATAAATGTCTGTATATAGGTCTAGATTTAGATATGTAAGTATTGTACACAATTTTTAAAGGATGTGCTTATAAAAAAAAGATCCGATGATGGGAAATATGTCCTAAATTTATAGTAATAATCCCTTTTTCAACACATGCATAATGGAGAACATGATGGAGGACAGTAAAGAAGATGGTGCTAGATGATTTCTTAAAATTAGCAAGATTTTCTAAAGAGTTTTCCCATTATTCGAGTGTCTGAGATACCTTAGCCTGTTAGCAGGTACCAACATTGTATTTTAACTCAGGAACGGTGGCGCCTTGTTAGGAAATCCCGGTGTAATTTCTGTTCCTTAAAGCCATTTGGTATTACGAATGTTTACAGACTGCTACTTCTGGGCTTGTGGGAGGCTTATACTGTTCTACCATTTTAAGTATTTGTAGTCAGGTGATTTTTTTTTTTTTTGCCCAATTAAATAAAATGGGGCATACCCTGTGGCAGTCACTTCCTGACCTAAATTTTAATTGTCATTTGTACTTTTTCTTTTCTCTCCTTTTTTACCTTCCAATAGCAATTATGGGAAAATGTGCTGAGAGGAGGCCTCTATCATCCTGAGATAGCTAGTGACTATGGAAAGCAAAGTCCACTTGCCACTGGATAGGCAGACTGAGAGGAAAAATAAATCAACCTTCATTTATGAAGCTACTGAGATTGTGGGGGGTTATTTGTTATTGCCATGTGACCTATCCTAGTCTGATACAAGCCATACACCAGTCAATTTTTTTTTTAAATATATTGTATTGATTTTTTACAGAAAAGAAGGGAGAGAGATAGAGAGTTAGAAACATCGATGAGAGAGAAACATCGATCAGCTGCCTCCTGCACATCTCCTACTGGGGAGGTGCCCGCAACCCAGGTACATGCCCTTGACCGGAATCGAACCTGGGACCTTTCAGTCCGCAAGCCGACGCTCTATCCACTGAGCCAAACCGGTTTCGGCAATTTTTATATATAAAATGAAATGAAACAGGGCTCCTGCTCACCAATCCTGCCAGCTACTAAGTCAGAATATTATAGAATGAAAATAAACTAATCAAAACACCTGCGCTCAGGAAAAACAACACAAAAAAAGCTATGTCAGGCAGTGAAAAAAAAATGTGGCCATTGATATTTTTGTAAATAACTATAGGTGAGAGGAATACCTTGATGTTTCTGAAAATGTAAGTTGACAGAATAAACTTTATTTAAAGTTATGGAATCAACTACTTTCAATTATCCATTTATATAATTAGGTAACAAGTTTTATTGGGAAATAATGTGGAAAGTATATAATGATGGCCAGTGGCCAGGTGCACGAAATTCATGCGGGGGGAGGGAGGGGTGCTCAACCTGGCCTGAACCCTCTCCAATCTGGGACCCCTCAGGGGATGTCCTTGTGGGATCGGGCCTAAACCGGTAGTTGGAAATTCCTGTCACAATCCAGGACCGCTGGCTCCTAACCGCTTGCTTGCCTGCCTGCCTGCATGATTGCCCCTAACCACTTCAGTCATTAGCTCCCCAACTCGAGAGGAGGCACCACAGGCTCCCATGCCCCAGCAGCCATGGCCCTGCCCCCGTCCCACTACCTGCTGAGCAATCCTGATGTTACAGCGTCCCAGCAATTTGCATATTCCTTTATTATATAGATTATGTATAAATTAGTAAGAAATAATCTTACTAAATTTTTCTTCTACAGTCATCCATAAAAAACTTAGCAGTTTTTTTAAGCATATTCCTCAATAATAAACTGCTTACAATGCAAAATTCATTGATGCATATTAGATGATATCCATTGATTCAACTGGAAAAGTAATATATAATCTTCAATGTTGAATCCAATAAATAACAATGGCTAAGTTCCACAATATGTTCAGTTAAATAGATATGTTATAAGCATTTTCACATTTTCTCTTTCTACTATTTTTATTCCTTTTCCATTTTTATTTTTAACTCTCACTACACGGATTTTATGTTGAAAGTAGTTTAAACTAGGAAGAATTCATAAGTTTTATAGTTGGTAGAAGAATGTCATTGTATGAAACAAACTAATTTTCTCAGGAACTTGTGTATTTATAGCATACAAAGGAAAATGAACCATAACTTATAATACTTACTTGGTTAATCTCAAATTAATTTAGTTAAATTTTAGAAGGATTCATGCACACAAATTATCCCCTTATAACTGAATTTTACCTTTGGCATTACTGGGGATTGCTGGGGAAGGAAATCATAAAAATGTCCTCATTGAATAATCTACTCCCATATGCCATACAATATCTGTTAATCACTGACCATTACCAAGAAATTCTCTATTTAATCTTTAAAGTAGTCATCTACAATATAATCCAGGAACAATATGCTTTGTTCAGGGAAGAATGTTGAATCAAAGAGACCATGCACTGAAGATGCTAAAACTTATGGAGAAGGAAAGAGAGCCCCACAAGGAATGTAAAGATGGTCTTTCTACTAAAATGTTCCAGGACCAACTGCAGCATGTTCCTAACTAAACTTATACTAGTTACTAAGGTAGTAATCAACAGCCACTCAATTTTTTCTTGCTAAAGGGAATTTTACTCTATCCTCTGAGCATTCACGGTATCCCAGGGAATGGATCTTCATTTGTCTTATTTAGCTATGGTGGATTCACTCCCCTTTTACAAGGAATTGGGATAGTCTTTCCATAAATTCAGAGTACTATAAATACGAAATATTACTATAATTGGAAATTTATAATAGTTCTAGAGTCTCACAAAGATGTTATAAAAAACAGTTCTAGTTTTCTAGGTTTAATCCCTATTCACCATGAATTTTGGCAAGATTTTAACTTCCACAAGCCTCAGTAGATACTTATGATAAGAAAATCATAATACCTAAATGACAAGCTTTTATAAAGGTAAAATGAGGTAATTCTTATAGAACTATCCTTAGAACATGGTAAGGACTTAATAAACAGTAATCGATTATTATTACTCCAGAGATGGTGCCATAACTAAATGTATGTGATGTTCCAAAATTCATATGTTGAAGTGTAGTGGTGCCTTAATCTTAGGCCTCCCAGCCTCCAGAATTGTCAGAAATAAATTTCAGTTGTTTATAAGCTATCCATTCTATGCTATTTTTTACAGTCATCTGAAGGGATACAGATGGCAAATAGAAACTTTCCCCAATGATCCTCCATTACTGTGCAAATTGTTTTGTGTATGCAAAAAATGGAGGACAAACTTGCTGCCTACTGTTGATGGTCTCTAATTTATGATGAATGCATTTAGATGAAGAGCATTTGCCATATTGTCAAAAAAACAACAACAAAAAAACCAAGCTTACTATCAAAAAAAACTTTCAAATACACTTAATGGCTTACACCTGCCTAGAGAATAAGTTTCAAGCTCTTTATTCTAGGCTTAAAAACTCTCCAAAAGATGATTTTAACAGATCTTCTCAGTTGAAATTTTATTATCTCCTCTCCATCCAAAGTAAGCTCACTTTTAGTTTTCCCAAGTTATACAAATAGCAATAAACATTAAATGACTATACGCGTTATATATGACTAAATACATCTGTTCCCTAAACCTAGAAAGTACTTTCTCTATAATTACTCATTAAAATATTTTGAAAATTGAAAAAGTGTTTAGTGAAGGGAAAAAATAGACAAACAAGAAAAGATCAGTCTTAATAAATTTTGAGTTGAAATAAATAAAGTAGTAAACAAGACAGTCACTTGACAGTAGGTTGTTATAAGATTAAAACTCTGGTTGATTGGTTATGTTTCATTTAAGAAAAAAAAGGTCTAAGGACTGGGGAGCAGGGAGGAGGGGGCCATGGTGGCGGGGGGAGGAGGATATCTGTAATACTTTCAACAATAAAGATAAATTTTAAAAACAAAAATGCTAAAGTATCTGCATAGGCTAAGACTAAAAAAAAACATGCAAAACAAGTTTTATAATCAAAACAGTGGACTAGAGAGTATAATACAAATGGTATTGGAGCCAAATTGCTTGATTTCATATCCTAGCTCTGCCTTTTACTAACCTTGGGAAATTTTAACCTTGTTGTCCCTCTGTTTCTCTATATATAAAATAGGGATCTAGAGAGTATCCACTCTCTATAGAATGAGCATAGATGATTAAATTACATTTTTTTTCTTTGTGATATAGTATACACGGAATTTCGCATTCTTCTTAGTAAGTTTATTTTTCCACCTCAAATTATTTTCTTTTACTTTGTGAGACTATGAACTAATATTTTTCAGATGTTTATGTTCCCAGATGAATTAAAACAAAATAAAATTCTGATTCTATCAAGCATCTAAAAATGCAGAACTTTATACTGTGTATAAACCTTGCTCTTGGTTTCATCTTATTCTTCTGTTATTATCTTTTAACATAGATATCCCTATTTTCATTTAACTTATTTGCTATGTGTATGTTTTTCATGCTGCATCAATTGATTTTTTATGTTAGCTATAAGTTAAATATAAATATGTAATAAGTGACTTTAATATTTTAATTTGAATGCTATGGTATCCTCAAATATAAAGATCAATAAATAAAGAGAAAATTGCTTGGTAAAAACCATAAGGAATTAGTAAAATAAATACAAGGATAACAAAAATGATAGACAAAATAGTTATTTTTTTCAAGATTTCATTTTTAAGATAGTCACTGCCAGTTTTACACACATAATAATTACATAATAAAAAGAAAATTATTTGTTCTTTTGGGTCAGATCTGTAATTAGAAAAAGCTTAAGAAAAGTAACCATAGATTTAGATTTCAAGCACATTCAGCAAAAGACCAAAAATTAGAGTTATTAAAGGCATACAAGTTTCAAGACTGGATTTTGTCATCTATCATTAACTGTATAGAAGATCTTTCAGCATTGAACGTCTCAACCACACATACCCTTAACATAATTTATTTAGGTTAGTAGTGACCAAACTTCACAGAGGAGAAAGAGCTCAATATAAAAAAAATGTGTAAAGTGTTTTGCAGAATAATTCCTATAAAAAATTCTTATTATTTTGCTTTCTTAGCACAAAAAAGTAAGGACTTCTGACATGGCAATAGTCCATTAGAATATGTGTCATATGACATTATCCAGTATCTTTGGTGCACTTCCATCCTCTTCCTCCATTCATTTATCCTAAATTATTTTTCCTTATCTTTAGATTGGTGGCTTTACAAAGAGCAACAGAATACCAGATGGTCATTATTGTGGTTCACTGAGTTTATGTCCTAGCAGGAAGTTAGAAGATTGCCTTTCAAGGTTCTTATCATGCATTGAGCAGTCTATTTCACCACAGGGAATTCTGAAGCTGTCAATATATTTTTGGCTAAGCATGCCCCAACATTTTTCATTTAAGTCATGGTCCCATATTTGAATAAAAAATAATGTAATTTTTTATGTCTACATGTTTTAAAATATAGATAAAGTGTTAGAAATGAGTATTACTTGCTGTCTATAAAATTCTATTTCTATTTTGGGAGCAACATTAAAAAAAACCTATTTGTTATAGCTTCCTCAAAAAAATTAAACTTTCCTCAGATGATCTGGATCTTTCATTTGAAACAAATACTTTAAATTCTTATTTTTCAAAACAAATACATTAAAAATTCCCAAATAAACAAAAGCCTCTATAGAAGCATGTGGCTCAAAAATTACACAAGTGGGAAAAATTAAGACTCAGTTGCCTCAAAAAGAAACTGACTTTTGTCTTTGATTTTTCAAATATAAATTGTCAGAATTTTTCTAGGAATTATACAGAAAGATAAAAATGGGAATAATTCTATTAAAGAAAAAATGCAAACCTCTATAAATAAATAATATAACATATAATACTAAAAATGAAGGTCTAATGATTTATTGTCAAAGAAAATGGATTAGTTTAAAATAAAAATGACAGATGAAAGATCAGAAAAACTTGGATGATACAGTAAAGCAACAAAAATGTTTAAGTTTTTATACACAGGATTAAAAAGTGTGTGCGGGGGGAAGATCAATAGCTACCTGAATGAAGACTGAACTCACAAATATCAAATGGGGAAAAAATGTGTGAGCAGGATGATAAGAACATGGCTATGAGTTGCAACAGCAGAACACAGGCTAATTATATGGAAACTAGAGGCTCAGTGCACGAATTTGTGCACCAGTGGGGTCCATTGGCCTGGCCTGCGGGATTGGGCCAAAACTGGCTCTCCGACATCCTTTGAGGGGGTCCGAGATTGTGAGATAACACAGGACAGGCTGAGAAACCCCACCAGTGCACAATCGAGGCCAGGGAGGGACACAGGAGGTTGGCCAGTCACCGAGGGACCACGGTAGGGCTCCAGGGTATGTCCAGCCTGTCTCAGTCCCAATTGGCCAGACCCCAGCAGCAAGCTAACCTATGGTCAGAGTGTCTTCCCCCTGGTGGTCAGTGCATGTCATAGCGACTGGTTGACCAGTCAACTGTCTCCCTGCTGGTGGCCAGTGCATGTTATAGCAAGTGGTTGAGAGGTCTTAGCATATCATTAGCATATTACACTTTGATTGGTTGAATAGCCGATCAGATGACCAGACACTTAGCATATTAGGCTTTTATTATATAGGTTAATAGAAGGTCCCAATTTTCTTTTCTAAGTGTAAGAAATAAAAGGAAAGGCCAGCACCTATTGCTTATGAAAGAATACCACTGTTTTTGCATAGAATTAGAGGGCACACATTTGGGCAATAACCCACATGACCAAATAGATAACATTCCCATATTTAACAGACTATGGGTTTCATGAAGTTTGAAGCTGTTTCATCCATCACTGTAATTAGCAGTGCGATCTGTTCTTAGTGACTTCTTAATAGACATTAGTTTAATTATTGAATACTAGAGGCCTAGTGCACAAAATCTGTGCACCTGGGGGTCCCTCAGCCTGGCCTGTGCCCTCTCGCAGTCCAGGAGCCCTCAGGGGATATCTGACTGATGGCCTAGGCCCACTCCTCATAGGGAGTGAGCCTAAGCTGGCAGTCGGACATCCTTAGAGCTGTCATGGAGGCAGGAGAGGCTCCTGCTACTGCCACTGCGCTCACCAGCCATGTGCCCACTCCCTGTGTTGAGCATCTGCCCCCTGGTTGTCAGTGTGCATCACAGTGACCGGTCGTTCCGCCATTCGGTAGAACTGCATATTAGCCTTTTATTACATAGGATACTTTAAATATGAGTACTTCCAGAAATAAATGACTCAGAAATGCTATACTTGCCTTGGAAATATATTTTCCCACTCATGTATATTATTTGCTGATCCCAAACTAATTTACTAAACCAATGTGGGACTTAACCACTGCAACTTTGAGAAAAATTAATTCCCACTGACTATGGTTCTAGAACCTAGAAACATCCATTCTCTGCTGCTTGGACTTCAAATACCTGTTTTAATGAAGGCAATAAGCATAAGATAGTAATTACTACTTGTTGAATATTATAGATTAGTTGAATATTATAGATTCTATAAAATATAGAATATTTTATATACATATAAACTAATATAATCCTCATCACAATACTATAAAATAATGAAAAACTTCCCTACTATACTAATGAGAAAACAAGACTGAAAAATTACATATTTAGATAAAAGTCCTTCTTTTTCCTCAGTGGCAGAAACAGAGCATATCATGGCCTTTACTAGTCAAATGTCTATTCTTTCTAGAGTTTAATCTCTTGTTTTAAAAAATACTCTCCATTATTTCAAAACTCTTGGCACATATTGAACTGTCAATAGATATTTTTAAATATTTTAAACAAAATATAATCAGTGATAGCTATAACTTTCACATTATTTTTACAAATTATGATTTTATCTATTTAGAACCAATTTTCACGTTCTGAGTACCTTCTTTGTGCTAGGCATTATATAAGCAATTTTTTAAAACATCATTTCACTTAATCTAATCTCCCTAACATTTACAATCTCTTGAAATAGGTAAAAATATTCAATTTTTACATATGAAACAACACTCTCAGGTAATACGTGGCAGGAAGACAAACTCACAGGTCTTATGCCCCTAAATACAAATCATGTGTCCTTTGCACTACCATGCTGGATACTACTAAAACAATGTCATCATTTTATCACACAAATGGGCTTTTCAGAACAAGGTTAGGGTACATGAGAGGGCAGCTGAATCTTGGTCTGACTGTTGATAAAACAGTCAGCATTTTTCTAGGGAGAAATGAAGCAGCAGCAGGTGAGCTGGGCACTTGTAATTCTTCCTTGTGGCCAGACACCACTGGGGTATGGCTGGCAGTCTTTGAGGTGATAATATAACCCTATCACCAAAGGATTCATGCTTAACTTGCTTATTTATTTGAAAAGCATACACAAAATATTTTCCTCGTTACTATCAAATATAGCAGTTCACATAAAGAGACCAGATCACTTTAAATGAAAACAAGATGTTTTACCTAGACTACGCTGCTCAAAAACATGGCAATGTTTTAGCACAGGCTTTATCTTTCTCCACTACTCTTGCCATTATTCTTGAGTAACATTATCAAACCATAAAAGGCCTGATTCTAAAAATGAATTCCTAATTCATGGCCTGGATCGTGACAGTTTGATATTCAACAAATTGAATTATTTTTCTTTGGCATACATCAGTTTCTCATTAACACTCTTCCTCCTGTGATGCAGGGAGTTACACTAAAACTCCTCTGCTTTGGAAGTCTATGTAAGGGGGAAAAAGAAGGCTGTTTACTAGGTTCTCTTGATCAAAAAAAATAAATAAATAAACTGCAGATTTTAGCTTTAAAAAAGTAAAGTTTGATCTAGTCTTGAAAAATCTCACAGCAGAAAAGAGTTTTATTTTTCAATTTGCAGCTTATTAATATGTTTAATGACTATAAGGGAATGAATAGAACGTGACAATGAGTTATTTATGTGTTTGGGTTTTCCATTCAAAAACACAGTTTCCAGTTTTCTTCATTTTTCATTATTTTTACTTGGCTTTTATCAATAACCAGATCTATTATTAATGTAGCATCATACTTGTGAATATCAAATCTCAGCTTTTATACATGCATAAGTGTGTGGTCAGTACATATGCACAGGATAAATGGCGTTTTCTGTTTTCTAATGCCTTTTGAGATGGTTCCAGAGACCCAAGCACAGGAATAAACACAGTGAACATCTTTCTGCCAGCCCCCTTACAACAGTTTAATAAATAATTTTTTTACAAAGTTTACTTTTCCTAACACACTTTGCTAGGTCTTCTGATTGTTTGTTTTGCCTTTAACCTTTGATTAGAAGTCACTACTTCTTTGGAGGACTTTTGGTATAATTTTCATATAAAAAACATCTGGCTAAACCTCCCTCTCTTTCCCCTTTCCCACTATTGCCTTTAATTGCTCATCCAATTCCCTGTTTCAGTATCATGCTTTGATCCTGAATCACTGATCCAGATTTAAAGTAGGAGAATATTATGTTCTGACTATACAAGTTGCTGCTAGTTTTTCCATTAGCTATTTTCTTTATCGTGTTGCAGTAGAAGACCTTTTACTCTTCACTGCTAATTTACATAATTGCAATTCCTTTTGCTTTGTCAGAGACAACAGTTCACTTATTAGCCCTTTTGCTTACTGTACTGTCAAATATTTGCTTTAGATGGCACCAGTTGACTATGACATCTATATCACTAACATCCAAGCCTTCCCCCGATCAGTATCTCACCTGTCAGATCAAAAGAAATGTCAATAATTTACATTATACACTTCAATGATTTGTGCTATCCCTGAAACTTATATAGAGTCCAAGATCTTTACTTTTGACTATACAGTTATCAAATCACCCAAGGAAATATAACACCTTCTGAATATTTTTCTAATTTATCTAAAATCATCCTAATACAGCCTTAAATTGTCTATGATTGACTCCTTAAATCTTAAAATGTTAATTCTTCCAATCAAATAGCTTGACCTGTGTGTGTGTGTGTGTGTGTGTGTGTGTGTACCCAGATTTAGCTGCCTTGATAACACTATAATTTATGTGTAACTTTTACACACACCTTTATTAGTTTGCTCTGAGATGTGTATATCAAATGCCATTCTTAATACAAACAACATTATGAATTTTAGACTGTTTAACCTGGCAAGAGCATATTCATTTTACACTGTCCTCCAACTGTTCTTATTTAGTAAACAGTGTTGGGAGCAATGGAATGAAGAGGACTCTGAGGCCACATCAAAGCTCAGTGGCAATAAGTGTCATGCAAATGTCTATTGAAGGAGGGATGCAGAAATGGCATATGTGCCAGGTATTTTCATTCTAAACTGAGAGCACAGGATTCAGTTTCACTTTTTATAGAATATTCTTTAGCCCAGCATCAGGTAGCTAGCTGCCTTTTACCAATAATAGCAGATGGTGTTGATGAAATTCATCTTGCCTATGAATGAACACAAAAGCCCTTGCACCATACCCTCTAGGTTGATGTGGCATTCATTTTTCTTAATTAAACTATCATTGTTAGGAAGCATCAAAAGAACTCCCTGAAAGACAAGAGTTTCATCAAGGACAGACTCTATGTAAACTCTAGGGAAAGCAATAAGTATATCCTTACAGGGTTATCAGCCCCCTGTGAGATTATAAAATAAAGAATCTGCACACTATCAAATGGCAAAGAACAGAGGAGGGAAGCCATGGACTGAACAGCCTCCCATCTCTTCTTTCCTAATGAATGACAACTACACAAAATCAAAATACACTATTCCTCTATTGTTTCAGTTTTCATTTTTTAAAATGGTTAATGGGAGATAAGTTGCTCCTTAAAAAATTAGATCATGTGCTTTATTAAGTGTGACTTTATGTACTCTACCATTAGCCAGTGAATATTAGTAACACTGAGAACTATGTTGAGGTTAAAAAGGAAAATGATGGCTTCATTGAAAATGTTGTTCTATCTAGTTTGTGTTTTTAGCAAGACCTCTCTGAGAGCTTCTCTTAAAATGTTGTCCCTAACCGAATTTCCTTCCACTCAACTGAGAGAATCTATGATTTTCCTTATCAAGGTGCCTAACACACTACACATTCTGATATTAAAGCAATTATCATATATTAATTATATGATTACATTATGATCAGCCACACTAGAATTCGGTTTTTAAAGGCAAAACTTGTTTCTGCATCATGTTTTGATCCTTGGTACAAGAAATAATGCTCTGCACATCGTAGGTCCTTAATAAATATATTTCAATGAGTAAATGTATTCATTTACTGCTAAGGAGAAGAAAATGCAAATTTGACAGACTGAAATTGAAGTGGCAGAATTTTCAAAAACAGTAGAGCCATTTTTATTTTATTTATTTTAGATTTTTTTTAATCATAGAGGTTAGAATGGAGTCAAAGGGTCAAAGGAAGTAATTCTGAAGATACTTGAGGTTGATGAGTAGGAAAGCTGAACATATACTATGGCAAAATCAAACAAAATATCAACAATAACTAAAACTGAAACGTTTTAGGTTTAGGATATAAGAATAATTGATTTTCATGCAGTTTTTGTTGACGTAATTCCTTTCTCTCAGAAGGAGATGGTAACAAGTGCTAAAGAAAGTTAGAAAGATAGAGTGAGCATAAATAAGAACATAGTTATGTTCCTGGCCCTTTACATATGCTTTCATATTAAACTCTAACAGTACTGTGATTTTGGTATTTCTATCTTTTCATCTTATTACAGCTAAAGAAATAGTATCCAAAATAATAATAATTTTTGCTCAAAGGCCCTAGTCAATATGTGACAGAATTAGTATTTAGACTCATCTTTCTTATTAAACTGAGATAGAGAAAAAGCCCCACAACAGAATTTAATTTTCAGATAGTATTGAAACTACTCCATTGAAACATCTTACTACTACAAATGTTTCATGGTTTTAACTATCTTAAGTCCTTTTGATAAAGGGAGTTTTACACTTGTAAAAACTTGAATATATGTCTTTTGGCTGATTCATATATACAGCACCATTTCCTCTCATAATAAAACTCTTTTGAAGAGAGATGCAAATTATTTTGGTGAAGCGCCAAAGTGGTAGCAAGCTCAGGCTTTGAAACCAGACAGAATGGGTTCAAATCTGACATCGCCATCATACCCCATTTACGTTGGCAGACATTTCTCCCTTGGACGCTAACAGTTCTGCACATCTTTGTACCAGACTGCCTTTTCAGAGATGCTTGTATAGCAAATAGATGCAAAGAAAAAAAAAATAGTGTCTTCCACCAGACGGAGGGCAAGTTACCTTACAAGCTTGAGAGACAGAGGTAAGGTCTCTCTCTAGAGCAGTGGTTCTCAACCTTCTGGCCCTTTAAATACAGTTCCTCATGTTGTGACCCAACCATAAAATTATTTTCGTTGCTACTTCATAACTGTAATGCTGCTACTGTTATGAATCGTAATGTAAACATCTGATATGCAGGATGGTCTTAGGCGACCCCTGTGAAAGGGTCGTTCGACCGCCAAAGGGGTCGTGACCCACAGGTTGAGAACCGCTGCTCTAGAGCAAAGGGCAGATGTGTCCATTGTAAAAGATTCAATTTTCCTAAGTTCATGATTCCTTTCCTATAGTGCCACCAACTACACATGAAAACATCTCACATTCTTCCTATCGTTCTATGAGACTCTGGCTTGCAGAGCTGACACAAATGGCGATACATTTAGGTCCTAACACCTCTGTGCATAATGTACTCCCCTTTGTTTCTGACCCAACTGTCTTGTCCCTTCTATGACCATCAAGTACCTGTGGCAGACAAACTTGTGAACTTGCAAGTTAAGTAAAAGCTCATACTCTTCATAGTTTTTGACATTTGCTGAGCAACCTTGAACCACGGTTTCATATTGTTGTGAGACTGAAAAGTGATGATGCTTATAATATCTTAGTACACTCTAAGTGCACAAATAAATGGTAGCTAAGCGTAGTCACAGAAATAGCACCAGCAGCAGAAACAGCAGTGGTAGCAGTGCAATAGCAGCAGTGGTAGTATTACTATTAGCAGCAGCATTAAAGGAAGCTAACATTGAGAGAATGTCATACATGTCAGATATTTTACTAAGAGGCAGGTATAGATGTCTCATTTAATCCTCACAATAAATGAACAGGTGGCGGTTGTTGTTTTCTCTCCCTGGTCAAAAGAGATAAATCTGAGATAAAGCTCACGGAGTTGATGATTTGCCTGATATAGCTCACATGGTAAAAGTCAGAGCTGGGATAAGAAGTTAGCTGTGTCTTATTTCCAAGGGTTTCTCTTGCATGCATTTGTGGTGACATGTTTAAGAGTAAACTACAAAGTAATTTAGATGAGCAGTTGGACATTCCTACATCCCATCTGTAGAGGAATTACAGACACTTGTCAAAGCTAAATGAGATACTCATTTGTTTATTAGGAAATATGAAGCCCAGAGAGAAAACAGTCTGTGCCCAGTATTTCTGTGGACACAATTCATCCATGAATTCAGCTAATGTTGAACTTGTTCTATCCTCTAGTCCAGCCGTGGGCAAACTACGGCCCGCAGGCTGGATCCAGCCCGTTTGAAAAGAATAAAACTAAAAAAAAAAAAAAAAAGACCATACCCTTTTATGTAATGATGTTTACTTTGAATTTATATTAGTTCACACAAACACTCCATCCATGCTTTTGTTCCAGCCCTCCCGTCCAGTTTAAGAACCCATTGTAGCCCTCGAGTCAAAAAGTTTGCCCACCCCTGCTCTAGTCTCTGTACTTTGAGCCTTTGTCCATACTATATAATAAAAGGCTAATATGCAAATTTTCCCCTCAAGAGTTAGGCTGCTTGCTATGACATTCAGTGACCACCAGGGGGCGGCTCAGAATGAAGGAAGGCCCTGGCTGGCAGCCGGCAGCTGGGGAACAAAAGCCCTGATCAGCCCTGATGGCCAGCCAGGCCTAGGGACCCTACCTGTGCACGAATTCCATGCATCAGGCCTCTAGTATTAATATATTATAGTGTTTTCCCCATAATACAAATAATGTTCATCAGTATTGATAAGAAACTATACAGCATTCTTAATTTCATAATTTCTTCTGCTAAGTTCTCTACCAGAAATCTTTAAAAGATTCACAAATCCAGTCAATATTTCAAAATTTAAAAAAACATGATTTTGACAGTCTAATTATATTTCTGAACATCATGAGTTCCATATTTTTCTAATATAAATACGAAGACACATGCACACAATGTATGTAGAAATATATATAAATATAAATGTATTTACTATCTCATTTTTAAAATAGTCTTTCCTTATCAAGCATTTTTTCTTAACTTGTCATCTAGTATATGATATGTATATATAATTTTAAGCTTCAAATATTATAAAAGAAACAGTTGGCAAATGTCAATCATGTTTTGCAAATATAATCTCTGACTGCAACTCTTACTTTCAAAATGATTTTATTGTGTCAAATATTCAACCAGCATAAAAATAAACATTGTGTTTCTCCTTACCTCTACAGATGGGTACAGGAAAATCCCATGAGGCTGTATTAACTGTATTGGCTATACACGTGAGTTGAGGGTGGCCATCCAGGATATATCCAGTTACACAGCCGTAGCGGATCTTGTCCCCAACGTCAAATCTTGTACCATATAATACACCTTTGGGTGGGACTCCTGGGTTTCCACAAGAGCTACTCTGTAATTCTGTAGAAGACAGGGAAAGGAGAGTTTACAGTTATTTTAATACAAGTTTAAATGTTTTAGATTTATAAAAATGTAGATCAAGATGTATCCTATGCTTTTAAGAGGAGTCACACAAAAAGTATTCCATTTGAATAAAGGGAACAGAGAAAATTGGGAAGGGAACCAGATTTTATTGAACAAATGTCATTTTTTTGAGCTAAAAAATTTAGATATTTTATATTGCTTAGTCTTTGCTTAGTCTTTGCAGTAATGCTAAAATCAGCACTACTCATATTGTACATATAATTAAAGCAAATTAATACCATTTACTTCACTTCTTTAAAGTTACATTTTACTAACATGGTAATAAACAAGTCAAGTAACATTAATATCTCTCCTTACTGATACTTGTACTTAAACCTGAATCATGAGCATTCATCTGAAAAAAATACACATATGGATGGAAATTTTTTTTCACTTGAAAACATAGTGCAGTAAAAATGAACACATCTTTGAAGTTAGAGATTGGGCTAGAATTCCTAGCTCTATTATTTGTTTAACCTGGAATTATAATAAGAATTGTAATAAGTATATAAAGTTGTGAAGTTTTAATTAGATCAATATGCAAAATATCTGGAAAATGCCCAATATAGCAGAATAATTTTCCTATTGTCATATTTTATTAGTTGATGATTAAAAATATGAGTATACAAATATGAAATATTTAAAGTAATATTCACTTCAAACAAAAATACAATTTCACTTTAAATATAAAGTAATGGAAAGAAATTTATAGAAATACAAATTTATAGAATTTAATGAAGTTAGAGTAGAATTTTTGCCTTATGTTATTTTCTAAATTTTCTAATTTATAAAATTATACTACTTTTATTCTATAAGTCATAATCAATAGGAATAAAAAAGTAAGGTATCAATGCACTAAAAAGCATTCCAGTTTGAGTAAAGCCTAAAGCCTAGTTAATAGTTTTTTGCAAATGTAAGTTCCTACCAGAAACTTTGTTTGGACAATCATGCTATGATTAGGTAAGTAATTAATATTAAGGGAAGCTGGATAAAAAATTTATAAAAATTCTGTACTGTTTTCATAAATTACCTGAAAATATGTAATTAATGCAAAATAAAACGTTAATCAAGACATTGCAAGGCAAAAATGAAGTACCTTTACATTTTTCTTTAATATTCATCCCATTTGTGCAGTTAGTAAATTCCATGCATTATCATTTTATTTTAAACAAAATAATTATTAGCCACTATAATATTGAAAATATTAATAACAATATTAAATAAACATCAAAATTAAATTTTTTTCATAATATGAAGTTGCAACTTTACAAAAGCAATGGTCATATATGGATAAGAAATGTATACAGAACTAAACTTTTGTATTTTTACCCACAATAGGCTTTTAGTTTCTTTAGGAATGTTTATTTTTTAGACTCAAACCTAGAAAAGAATATAACTAATACCAATTAAATATCAATGTTTTTTATAAATAATGGGCAATTTCCTTATGCTTCCTTAGCATGTAATGATAATCATAAATATTTTTAAATACTGGTAACCAAGTTTAATCATTTCTAATATTCTACCTTACTATTTTTTCCAGGCATATGCTATAAGTTAATTTTCAGTGTAATTTAAAACATATTTCTTTTGTGTGAATTTTAGCAATTCTTTACAAAATAAATTTGAAATTAATAGTTAATTTTGAAACAATTATTTTTTTGGCAAATTCATTTGATTAAAAAATGAGATGTTTGCTGCAGGAAATGGTGAAGTTATAATCAGTTTTGATAACCTGACTAACAATTCAACCCCTTGAACATAGTATTAACAAAGAAAATACTTTTAATGAAAATACCATTTGTGGCCTTAGAATCCATAAAGTTCTTTCCTTCTCACCCCCTAAATAATAATTAAGGTCAGTACTTCAATTATCAAAAAGTTATATATTTAGGAGGAAAAGCAGATTCCAAATCACTTCAGAGGAAGTAGTTAGGTGGAGAAATAAAAGGGTAGAGAGAGAGGAAAGCTCTAAATAGTTGTTACGCTCATATTTAACTTGGACTTAAATGAACAAATAAACATTATCCACAACAAAGTATCTAAAAGCAAAAATGGAACACAAATGAATTGAGTCAATAAATGAATAACAACACTGGTTGAAATCTTAATGAATTGCCCTAATCTGCCTGTGGCTGAATTATTTCAAAACCAATAGACAAGAATATTCAGGCTGTTTCGAAAGAAACTAAAATAAATAACTCAAAAACATATCTGGTTCTCACCTTCAGGTAATTACTGCTATTGATTGCCCTTGTTTTTGACCTTCATAAGAACAACTAACATCATCCTCTGTAAACTGAGTAACCCATGAAGACAGTTATTAAGATGCTCCACACTCAAGATTAATAGATTCCAATTCCGTATCCATTGTTCATGGATTCTATTTTCAGTATTCTTCCAACCCTTTAATTTGGGATTGCTCTCTAAGCTCTCTATGTCCATTTTAACATGCAGTGCCAAGAAGGATGTGCTATAAACTGAAGGAATTATATAATCCACCATCAAAAAATGTTTTATTCTGATTGAATATTCACATTAGTCTTGCTCTTTAAAAAAAAGTGCTGATTATCTGAATTTTTAAATGAAATTAACTTTTTTATTAAAAAGAGTTTGGGAATAGCTAAGTTAGACTAACTTTTAGGCCATGTCTCTACCAGCTGGCAAGAGTTTGAATTTCAGCCCAGTCCGTGTGGTTCAGTAGGTAGAGCACTGTCCCTTGCACCAAGAGGTTGCCAGGTTCAATTCCCGGTCAGGGTACATGCCTATGTTGCTGGCTTCAACCCTAGTAGCGGGTATGCAGGAGGCAGCCGATTGATGTTTCCCTCTCTCTCCCTTCTCCTCTAAATAAATAAATAAATAAATAAATAAATAAATAAATAAATAAAATCATATTTTTCATAAGAGTTTGAATTTCATGTCAGAAAGAGAATGACAGATACCATATGCTTTGGCTTGTATGTTGAATCTAAAAACAACATAGAAACAGACTCACAGATACAGAGAACAGACGGACAGCTGTCTTTCAGAGGGGAGGGGAGGTTGGGGAAGCTGAGTAAAAATGGTGAAGGGATTAAGCAATACAGATTGGTAGTTACAGAACAGTCACAGAGATGTAGGTTGCAGCATCGGGAATATAGTCTATAATGTCATGATGACTATGTACGGGGCCAGGTGGGTACTTGAAGCAGCTGGGGGATCACTCTGTAAAAGTACGTAATTTTCTAACCACTCTGCTATACATCTGCAACTAATGCAGAATAATAATGAATCTAAACTAACTGAAAAATTAAATAACAGTTTGAATTTCAGGAGAAAAGGAAGACATACTCTACCATACTCAGTAAAGCAGATTATAAACCAATCATTAATATGCACATTATTGTCCTAGCCAGTTTTCTCAGTGGTTAGAGCAACAGTCCATGGACTGAAAGGTTGAGGGCTATATTCCCGTCAAGGGCACATACTTCACTTGTGGGCTCAAATCCCTGGCCCCAGTTGGGGTGTGTGTGGGAGGCAACCAATCAATGTGTCTGTATCATTCTCTCTCTCTCTCTATCTCTCTCTCCCTCTCTCTCTCTCTCCCCCTCTTCTCCCTCTTCTCCCTCCCTTATATTCTCTCTAAAAGTCAACGGAGAAAATAATCTCCAGTGAGGATTAACATAAAACAACAACAACAAAAAAACATGTTATTTACAATAAGTAGTGATTTTAACTATTCTAAAATCATTAAGGGAAATAGAAATTTAAGATTTCTCCTAGAATCCATCAGATGTACATGCAAGATAACCACATTGTGCTTGCCATTTCAATTCATTTCTAAAGCAAATAATTACATCTAAAAGCAGAATTGTCAAATAGACTATTTTCTTCTTTCATCAAAGATGTCACTAATATATTGATCAAAGGTTTCGGTGATAGGATCTGACAAATTATTATCTGATATTCATTCCTTCAGCAAGGATGAAAGTGGGGTTGAGCGTGATTGGGGGAGGGGGAGTACCTAAAGTTTCACCATACTGTTGCTGAGCATTGGATCTATTTTTTTTCTATTTCTTCTTCTTTTTTTATTTATTTCTTATTAAGGTATTACATATTTGTCCTTTATTTTTTAATGCAATAATAAATATGTGAAAGAATCTCCCCATGTACTGCAGCCTTATTTGAAGTAATTCTTGGAATCTATCTCATGAGATAAAGTTTATAGATAAAAGAGAAATACTTAGACAGTTTAGTGAATTGAGAAGATTACTGGAAAACATGTCTGAAGATTTTACATTCAAAACACTTCTCTGAAAATGGCAGAGACCCTCTATGTAAGCTTACTTCTCTATCCATAGCATATGATTGAGTAAATTAAAACTCATTTGGGTGTGTGTTTTATGAAGAGATGTGTACTTTATATAATCTGTCTTCTCATAGATATTGCAATTATCAGCAAATAATATGAAGACATTCTGGCAACATAAACTATTCTAAAGTGTAAAATATTGTTGATGCATCAAAAAAATTACTTGGAAAGACCCAAGAAAAACAACAAATCCAATTGAGTTATATAGAGGTTATAGTTGGGTGACACTTGTCAATATCAGTTAAACGGAAATATAATTACTGTACTTGGTAAGTGATAGGACTAACTTATTCATTAGAAGCTCTTGAGGGTTACTATTAACATTGCTCTGCGATGTGCACAAGTTAAAACAACATCACCTTCTTTGCTTTCTAAGAGTTTACAATTTAAGAAAGTTAACAGTCTTAATTTAACTGTTGAGGTCAGCTCTGAGCTATACTGTTTTGGCACATAGACATTCATATTCCCAATTACATTTCATAAAATACCCAACAACATATATGATTCCCCCACTGAATAGAAAGGAAATCTTGAGGCTCAGGTAGATGAAGTAACTTTCTCAAGGCCACCAACAATAAATGGTAGACTTGTGGCTCAAGCTTAGATGTTTCCAAGTTTAAAGTCTCAGATCATTTTATAATTGCATATTGTTACTCATGAAAAACAGATGTTCTTTTTACAAATGATTATTTAGCAGCTATCATGGGCAATACTCATGGGAACACAGATTTGCAAATTACACACATGGTCCTGCCCTCATGGAGTTTATAACCTGCTGTTGACAAAGGCAATAAATAATTGATTACAGAACAGTAATTATAAGGTGACAAATGAGATAAATATATAGGCTATAATGAAGTTTATGATTGAGAAAACAATTAGTCTTAATTAAGAGGAAGTCTGAAAAGAATTTCATGATGAAATAAGGTTTAAGCTGAGATCAGAAATAGGATAAGGAGTTAGCTGGATAACAAAAGAGTTAACAAGTATCTTGAAAATTTTAAAATATAAGAATCAAAGTATAATAGTTATTAGATTTAACAATATAGGTAGTACAGGTTCTATGAATATGATTGGGTAGAAACTGAATTTTGAGGGGGGAAATCCATAAGGGGTGACCAAAGACAAGTTCATACAGTGAATGCATATACAATGCATAGACTTATGAATAGAAAGAACTATTTATGTCATCTTTTTCTTTTGGGGGAGGTACTGGAAGCTCTTCAGAAGAAAATAGAAAATAAATTACTGAAATCCATCCAAAATACACATATGAGCAGAGATTTTCCTATGTATGATATATGCTGTGTGAGTTTACAAGCTTAATACTAGAATATTGAATATGAATGATTTTAAAATAGATCACCAAAATTAATTTTAAAACAATGAGCAGCCAAAGTAATATATGCATACTATTCAGATATGATACTATCAAGTAGAGCTGTTGATATGATTACATAAAGTAATACAATCTATTCATTTATACACTGAGCAAGCACTCAATACATGGAACATATTAGCTCATCAAATTGCAACTTTATTATTATAATTAACTTTGCATTTGAGACATCTAAATTAGGTGTGATTAAGTTATAATTTACTAGAGGTAGAGTCATGTCTTCATTAAATGCTAACATACTATGTTATGTCATTCCTGTTGTTTTAAAAATTATTTAAAAATATCAATTTAATCAAGGGTAAAATTGAGTTAATTATCTAAGTCATATATAAAATTCAAGGGATAATCTCAACTCCTGGTAGAAGATTTGTATAACCAAATTCACAAAGCTTTCCTATAGGTGTCATTAATTCATGCATTCTTTCCTCTACTAGTTGACACCATTTATCAAGCACTATGCCAGGCACTATGATTATAAAAAATATATATTTGATGTACCACAGCCTAAGAAGTCCACAGTAGTTTGTTTTGTGGTGTGTGTGTTGTAGTTTTTTGTGGTTTTTTTTGTAAAGAAAAAAATGTTTAAAATAAAATGTAAATCCTGAAAGAGGGCATATAAAAAGGACTATAGAAGGACAGTGTTTTCATCAGGTGTTCCTTGGAGAAATTCAATAAAACTCTACCAAGCGATTTAGAAAGAGTGACTTACTAGTAAACACATTAAAACAAACTTGGCTCAAAAAAAAAAAAAACAATTCATTAGGAACACATGAATAATTATGAAAGGCAAGATATTTAGCAAAACATCAAGAAGAAAACCTGACCTAGAAAACTGAATGAAAACTGAATGAAAGGAAAAGGAATACCATGACTATAGAATTCAATAATTATTCAGTCAAATAGATGAAGCATAATCCTGCTAAGACCAATTAACAATGCTTTAAAACACTGTAAAATTATATCTACTAAGGGAAGTAAAATCAAGTTGTTTGTACTTCTTACAGAAAATTAATTTCAAGGCTTTATTTCCCAGATGATTAAAATAATTTAGAAAAGCATAACATCAAGTTAAAACAGCTACTACCTCTCATCCTGAGACTTCAAAGCACTTAACAAACTAATACGCTTTTCTATATTTGTTAGTTGTACAAAATGTTATTTTATTACAGATACTGAGTCATTGAGTCATTCCATTTATACAGGATATAAATGGTGTTGCTTAAGATCTCTCTTGGAGACTTTGTTTAGCAAATATTCTGAGATTATTTTGAATCAGTTATTTCATCTATCATGCTCCCATGGACTTTAATATGTATATATATATAAATTAAATATACATATAAATGAACTTTATTTCCTTTTAAAAAAAATTTTATTGATTTCAGAGAGGAAAGGAGAGGGGGAGAGAGATAGAAACATGAATTATGAGATGAAATCATTGATTGGCTGTCTCCAGCAGCCCCCACTGGGGATAGAGCCTGCAACGTGGGCATGTGCCCTGACTGGGAATCCAACTGTGACCTCCTGGTTCATAGATCGATGCTCAACCACTGAACAACACTGGCCAGGCAAAATTTATATCTTTATACATTTTCTTTTTTGCTAGACAATGACCATATTGAGAATAGGGTTTCTAATTCATCTTTGTGTTTCAAAAATTTAGCATATCGCCTGATATAGTATACTGTAAATAAGCAAAAGGATTACTCAATTAATTGATTTATTTCCTTTAATGGAAAAACATAAAAGATGATTATCACACTGAGTTTATTAGATGTTTAGACACAAAATAGAGTGGAATGGTAGAGTATCAGAGAGCTGTAGGTATATCATGGATTAAACTAACGTCAGGATAAGTACTGGACCACATTGGCAACATGTGATCTTGTATTGGTCCAAGCATGTCAAACTCAAAGGCTTAAACATGCCAAATAAACGAGGCATGCAGCCTGCAAGCCACAAGTTTGACATGCTTGTATGGGTCAAATTACATACTGCGCCATTCAAATATGTCTGTGTTTTTGTTGTTTTATGAAACTACATTAACTGCTATAGACAGTTCCTAATAATGCGCACAATTCGCAAACTACTGGTTACACCAGGAATCCTCACGGGAATACTAGGGATGGAGCACACACTGGGCCACATTTGCATTTTGAAAGCCATACTGAAACTTTGAAAAGCTTCTTTTTCAGATTTGGCAATCAAAAGGACGAATGTCCATTACCACTTTTATTCTTTTCACTTAATGAAAGGGAATTCTAACAAACTACTAGTTGCTGGGGGAGAAATGAGAGCAAACTAGCGTTTTCTTAGCTAGCATGCGCAAGAGGAAAATAGCCTGTACACTGACTCACTGACTAGGTGGCGGGGAGAGGGGTCGGGGAATGCAAACATATTACCCAGCATTTCAAGCAGTAGGAAGATCAAAGTCTATTGTTACACTTTTCTTTTTTTTCAAATTAAGATAAATCTTCAGGGGGCTGACTATATTTCCAAGTGAAGGAATATAAAGTAGTGCAAAGAGTCAGTGTGAAACCAAATACATTAAAAATGTATGCTATCTAGGCAACATGATTCTGTTTTGAAAATGGGGTGTAGGTACATCTCACAGGCAATATAGATAAATTTTTCAGAGTCAGTTAGAAAGCAATGATCAGATTCTATGAAGAAAATTCATTTGCACAAAGGACTAGCAAGTTACTGGATATGTAATTTTGAATATGTGAATAAGAGGAAATTAATGTTCTTTCAATTTCAAATATTTGTGCTCTTTTCTGGCAAAACACATTTTCCCATCTAAAATTAACTGATGAGCCCTAACTGGTTTCGATCAGCGGATATAGTGTCAGCTTGCGGACTGAAGGGTCCCAGGTTCGATTCCAGTCAAGGGCATGTACCTTGGTTGCAGGCACATCCCCAGTAGGGGGTGGGTGTGTAGGAGGCAGCTGATCAATATTTCTCTCTCATCGATGTTTCTAACTCTCTATTTCTCTCCCTTCCTCTCTGTAAAAAATCAATAAAACATTTTTTAAATAAAAATAATAAAATTAACTGATGAAAAACATTATTTTTGCAAACTATTTAACTACTAATGTAATAAACTATTTTAAAATATGATTATTTAAACCTAACTATACCCTGTGCAGCTATCAGAATATGAACAAAGTATATATTAGCAGCCATTCTCACTTTACAGTTTCTAAAAATGGAATAACGCTGCATCTGGCATGGGTAGCATTTGATAGCTTGATTCCGAATAATAGAAAAAAATATGAATAGACTCTCCTCTCCCAGTGACAGAATTGGGACAAGTATCTGTATTAAGACTTTTAGATAAAAGTAACTTAATTCTTTAAAAAATGGTAAGCTGATTGTGGATAATTTACTAATTATATATTCACCCAATGAGTGAGAGATGCCACTGTATTTCAGCAATTAATTAATCACCAAATAATTATTGAAGCCTGAGGTATAAATATAAAAGGGATATAAAAATAGGACACCAATCCTGTTCTTTTTGAAATTATAACTCATTTAGAAGCATAAGTCATGCACAGTGATCTTCTGGCATTTAAATAATAAAACTGGTTCCATAAGCTAAAAAAAAAAAAACACACACACACAAAACATATACTTTTACAAAAGGAGGGATATTGTATGAGATAAGTAAGATTTTATTTGGAGAGGAGTCAAGAGTAAAATAAATTATATGAATAAAAGTCAGAGAAAAGAATGTACAATATGTGCTCAAGGGCAAAATGCAAAGTGAATAGCTTAAGCAGAATACAATACATATGAGGAAACACAGAATTAAACTTGAGAAAAGAATGTGAGTTTCACACTTTAGAGCCTTTAAATGAGCTGTTTCAGGATCATGCTGCTATGCAAATTCTGCCAAGGCCAGAATTCTGCCAACCAAAGGCCTCAAAATAAAATGGTTTAAAGAGATAGCAGCGATTTTCAGTATGTGATTCTCTGACTGGTCTAGGCTAGGTTGGATCAGATTATTCCCTCAGGTTATCAAAGACCCCGATTTTTTCCATTTTATTGCTCTATCATCCTGGAGGGCATTGCATTTATATGATGAAGCTGGACTATCAAAAAGTATGAAATCCAGGCTACTGGGAGTTGAATCAGAGGATGTTCAGAGAAAGAAACTTTCCCTCCCTTCCCATTACTCCTGACAAAACCCCTTCTCATTACAACAACCTTCTCAAACCCAGGGTTTCCTGGATAAGCACAGAAGGTGTGTGTGTGTGTGTGTGTGTGTGTGTGCCTGTGCATGAAAATGGCCTTAAGGATTGAACAACCAAAGGGATCTGGCCAATGAGTTTAGAATTTATTTGGCTAAAAGTTCCCTCAAAATCTTATTGGCAACTGGTTTGTTTGCTTCCAGCTATTTTCATGTACCAGTAAATACTCAGGCCCTATCCAAAACCTGCTTTAACCATTTCTCTTTCTCTTTTCAACCTTTTCAACTGGGACTACCAAGGCTGATCTGAAGTAATGTGCAGGAATGAGATATTCTTTATCTGATCTTTGCCCCAGGGCTGCCCTGAATAAGAAAATAGGAAACTTATCAAGCTTTCTTACCCCTACTGTACAGTAGCAGTTGACTTTTCCAATCCATTTAACCAGGATTTTAGACTATATTTCCCTAAATCTCTCCATGAAAAATAGCCAATATATTCCTGGGCTTTTGTCTTTGTTATAAACCCGTTGTTGTCAAAGGCAGCCAAGAACAGGCCACACTCCTTAACAACATTCTTATTAACCTCATCCCTCTGAGCTAAAGCTTCAGTGGTCTGCCATCCACATTGTCATAAACAATAACTTCATTACACTTGCTATAATATGTTTTCTTGCTACTACTCCTAGCCACAAAACAGTAACAAATATCTTAGGTTTTTCTTTCAATGCACCACTTCTGTTACCAATACTTCATCAATGTCAGAAATAAAAACCAATTTTCAAAGCATAAATGGATTTAATAGTTTTTAGGAATAGGTTCTAGGCTGGGCCTCTTGATTAATACAGCATTAGCCCAATAAGGGGATTGCTTCCTTGAGGCCACCTCGGAAATTAAGTTTACCTGGAATCACTGCCACCTCACCACCATCCCCTGAACAGCAGGAGACTGAAAAGGCGTCAGTTGAAATTACATTTCAAGCATAAGGGAGTTATATCAAGAGGCAACAAATACAACAACTGTGTTTTACTCACAGGAAGCTAGAAAATGCTGGAAGGGGCTGTAGCAAAACATTGAGTCTGCAAGACAATTGCCTGTGCCTAGATTCGATGTTTCAGGCTCACACAGGTACATACAGATGTAGTACTTAACTCACATGCACTCTATGAGCCTTAGAAATGTGATTTTATTTTTAAAATTTTTCCGATTGAAAAATTGTGTAATGGAGAACAAGAGAATGCGTCTGATCAAACTGCCTAATATGCAGGTATTCCCCTTTCACCCTGTTTCAGAAATTATAAATTAATTCTTTCAAAATACCCCTGGATAATCCTTCTAACTCTGCCTACAGAAGTCTAATCTCTCACCTGATGGTCGAGATCCTCCACAGCCATACCCCTGTATGCACTGCCTGTATCTCCCTATGCACTCCTACTCGCATGCTCTATTCATCAAATAGTCACTTCTCCCCAAAATGTCACATGTGATCCTGCTTCATAGGTTTACAGCATTTTGAAATATCTCCTATTTCCATCTAAATGTTTCTATACTTGAAGATTTAAACCAATCCCTTTGCATAAAACTTTCCCAAACACTTCAGTCCATAGTATCACCTTTGCTCTAGAACTAAAAGTTTCTATTTTCTATTATATTCATTGATCACTTATTCAAATATTTTATGACATTTCATTTGCCATCTTTTTAAAAAATTCTACATTGTTCTCTATTTTTTAATGTGTAAACCCCTATCTACTCAATTGACTTGTGGCCATAATCAAGACAGATACTGTGGGTTTTTTTTGGTGTTTCTTTATTTTTTTTTTTATTGATTAAGTTATTACATATGTGTCCTTATCCCCACGTTACCCCCCACCCGCCCCCACTCATGCCCTCACCCCCCTGTTGTCTGTGTTCATTGGTTAGGCCTATATGTTTGCATACAAGTCCTTTGGTTGATCTCTCTTCTTTACCCCCACCCTCCCCTACTTTCCCTCTGAGGTTTGATGGTCTGATCTATGCTTCTCTGTCTCTGGATCTGTTTTTGTTCATCAGTTGACTCAGTGATGCCACTTCTAGGAATATATCCCAAGAAACTAGAAACACCCATTAGAAAGGCTATATGCACCCCTATGTTCATAGCAGCACAATTCACCATAGCTAAGATTTGGAAACAGCCTAAGTGCCCATCAGTAGATGAGTGGATTAAAAAACTGTGGTACATCTACATGATGGAATACTACACTGCGATACTGTGTTTTTCATGTGCATCTTTAAACTCTTTAATTCAGATATACTTGGCTCTTAATATTTATTTGGTTACAGAATTAGCTTAGTTCAAAGAATAATTAGAAAGTTAGAAATATCTAAGAAGTCCAAATTATTTCAGATCTACTTGAGAATTCAATTCCCTTGGGGGGAAAAGGGCCAAAGCCCAGTTGAAGCAAAGGATGATACAATAAACTTTATGGGGACATGAACGGTAGGGAAGTGGAAGCCAGAGCCTTGAGAGTTTCCTGGATGACAAGGAGTATAATAAATCCACACTATTTCACTCTTCCAAAATAATGCTCAACCTTTCCTTCCTATAGAGCTAGCTCTGAAAATCTGGAAGAGAACTAAAAACTAAAAGATCAAAGGTCTTGATCTAGTTGATCTGCATTCTTGCAGTTGACCTTATCATTAGAAAATGAAATATAATGAAATCAAAAGAAATCTGGCTTTGAATCTTATCTCTGCCATTTATTAGTTTGTGGCCAATGTGGATTTTAATACTTCAGTTTCTTCTTTGGTACCACAGGCATTACTAAAATTAGTATGGGCTACTTAAGCCAATTAATAGTAACTCACTACGATTTTAATCATGTTTTGTTTTCTTAATATCTCTATATTCTGAAGTTCATTTTTAATGAAATTTATTGGGGTCGCTGGTTAATAAAATTATATAGGTTTCAGGTGTAAAATTCTATATCATCTGTATATTGTATTGTGTGTTCACCACCCCAAGTCAAGTCTCCTTCCATAACCACTTCCATAGCTGTTTGTACATGTGCTCATTTTCCTCAGAAAACGTATTTATGAGGCTTGAGCTCATTGAATATGTCTGATTTCATTGCATTCAGAAACCACATCACATTTAACAATGACAAAGATTTCCTAACAATGCATTTACATTATTATTCAGTTCATTTATCTTCACTGAGATCTTAACATTTAGAATATATTTATTTATTTTTTTTAGTCCTCACCCAAAGATATGCTTTTATCGATTCTGGGGAAGTGGGGGGAGGGGGAGAGAGAAAGAGAGGTGAGAGAGAAACATCGATTGGTTGCCTCCCACATGCACTCAACCAGGGATCAAACTCGAAACCTAGGTATGTACCCTGACCCACAATCGAAACCACAACCTTACTAGGAATCAAACACGTAAACCTTTGATATACAGGATGACACTCCAACCAACTGAGCACCCTAGCCAGGGCAAGAATATATTTTACCATTTTTAGCACTGCCACACAATAATCATGACAACTAGTTTTGGTACTTGTTATAACTGATGATATAGTACAATAGAAATAGCTTCACCAAAGCTATGAAAAACTAATTGAGTGAGGACTGGAGTTATTAGTAATATGAGTATAGGCAAAAATTAAGTATCATCGGACCTTCTTATTTTAATTACGTACCCAAACATTCTTAATCAGCATATAATTAAATTTAAGAGGAAGTATATTGTGTGGTAATTGCCATTGATTATTAATAATATGCTTATTTATGCATGCAAACTCTATAATGGCATATATCTCAACTGTTTCTGAATGACAAAACTGAGCTCTGCATAATGAAACTGTTAATGAGATGGAGTCTTGCAAGAACTATCAGACAATAAAATAGCTCTGATCTTAGAATTGTTTTTCTCTAACTTTTCCTTTGGAAAAATTAGAGCAAGCCACTTGAATTCAGGTAAGAGAACATTAATAATTATATCCTGCTGCATTTTATCAATCATGTTTTATTTTCTGGGATAATATATGTTTGGGAAATATTTCATTAAAATATAAATACTTAATGTGCACTAAAAGTATAACCTTTATTTTAGTTTTCAATTATTTTTTATTTTATTCAGCCACTATAATTAGAAATTACTTTCATTATAAGCTGATGTTCTATTTTCATTTATTCATTCACTTAATATTATCTAACTAGAGCAGTGATGGCGAACCTATGACACGCGTGTCAGAGGTGTCACGCGAACTCATTTTTTTTGGTTGATTTTTCTTTGTTAAATGGCATTTAAATATATAAAATAAATATCAAAAATATGTCTTTGTTTTACTATGGTTACAAATATCAAAAAATTTCTATATGTGACACGGCACCAGAGTTAAGTTAGGGTTTTTCAAAATGCTGACACGCCAAGCTCAAAAGGTTCACCATCACTGAACTAGAGGCCCAGTGCACGAAAATCGTATGTGTGTGTGGGGGGGCTGGGGGGGAGGTGTCCCTCAGCCCAGACTGCGCCCTCTCGCAGTCCAGGACCCTGCAGCTAGGGTCCCCAGGCTGCCGGCAGCTGACTCCACCCCCGCTGCTACCACTGCTTGACATCTGTGCGGTACTGGGCCCTCCCGCCTCCTCTGCTACCAGTCGCCTCCCTCTGCGGGCGACAGCCATGGGGTGTGATCGCTTGGATGGCCTGGGCCTCCCTCTTTGGGGTGATCGATTGCAGGCCTCCCTCTGCAGAGCGATCGTGGGGCAATGGTGGGCCCCCCCCAACCAATCACATTGCACCCGCCTTGGCTGGCCTGCCGCCAGTGAGTGTCGTAGCGTGGTCCTTCTGTTGTTCGTTCGGTCCATCGATGTGCATATTACGGTTTTATTATTATAGATGGTTCCTTGTTTATTAAGCACCTACTGCATGCCACACACCGCTCTAGTCACTGGGGATACCACAGTGAGCAATGTATACTCCTTCCCTCATGGAGCTTGTGAGCTAAACTTATGAGATGGTGGTGGAGAGGTGACACAGATAATATTTAGGGTATTATTCGATAATACGTGTTAAAGAGAAATATAAAGCAAAAAAGGGAACAAAAGGTTGATGGGGGAGGTAGAGGTTTTATATACATTAGCTAGGGAAGACAAAACTGAGATGGTGACATCAGAGTTCAGACCTGACTAAAGGAGGTAAAGGATCCAACCATAAGGATATCCCAGGGAAAACATTCCAGGAAAGAGAGCTGCAAGTACAAAGACCTTGTAGCATAGAATGTAGCATAGGCCCTGTAGTGAGTTCATGGGGTGGTAGAATCTGTTATAGGTTATGTGCATTACTGGGAGTGTGGGCGGGGGGGGGGGGGGCTGGAGGGGGGGCTGGGGGGGACGGGGGGGTTGAGGCAGGCTGATATCTACCTCTGTCTCTGAAAAAAAAAATGTTTATATAACTATTTCATGATTTGTTTTTTAAGGCATGTAAATTATTTCCTCACAATGGAGAAAAAGATTTACTCTCTTTCATCACCCCAAACTATCCCCCTCCTAACACATCTCCCCATAAAAATTTAGTTGAAATATTTAATGTTAACATTATAACTATGTAAGTGCTATTCTTAGCATTCTTAGAAGAAACATGCATTAAATATTGGTTACTTTTGTTTCCTGCATACGATTCTGTATCCTATAGTATTAATAATTTCCCTTTTTAAAAAATTCCACATTCAGTATAAACTCAACCTCAAACTCTTTGCCACTTGTCTGAATATCTTCCCGAGCATTCAACTTAAACTCAATGAAAGTTACATAGTTGCTTGTTTTTATTTCTCTCACTGCTTCTTAGTTGTATTTTTAACTAATCTTCCTGTTTTAAGTGTAGCTTAAAACGCTGCCTCTTGTAGGGGTTCCTATTTCCACCAATTCATAAGACCTTCATGACATTCAGAGAGGTTAAATTCAAATACTTCTTGGCTTTCCCAACTTGTGACTTTAAGATTCAACTTTCTGGTGAATTTTTAGTCTCATTACTACTGGTTCATCCAATTACTAGCTCCCAAAATTTTGTCTCTTTGGTTTTATCCTCTCCCATTATCTATCTATATTCTATCTATATATCTATATTCTATATATATCTATATTCTATAGCTATATCTATCTATCTATCTATCTATCTATCTATCTATCTACCTATCTATCTATGACTTTTTGCCATTTAAAAATCTTTGTATGTTTCAGGAGAGAATAATAGTCAATGTGTTTACTTTTTTATCTTCACACAAAACTGCATACCCAGTGCTCAGACATCAATCGGAAGGCGATCAATGAGCTATAAAGTGAGCATCACTTAGTAAGCATATGGTACATTTGGTTACAGGTGTATAAAAGCTCTGTTGCCGAATCCGGTTTGGCTCAGTGGATAGAGCGTCAGCCTGCGGACTGAAGGGTCCCAGGTTCGATTCCTGTCAAGGGCATGTACCTGGGTTGTGGGCACATCCCCAGTAGGAGATGTGCAGGAGGCAGCTGATCGATGTTCCTCTCTCATCGATGTTTCTAACTCTCTATCCTTCTACCTTCCTCTCTGTAAAAAATCAATAAAATATATATTAAAAAATAAAAAGCTCTGTAAAATCCTAAACCCAAATGATCTCTTTCTAGTGAGTATTTTAAGTATGCAATATATCTTTGAATTAATTAAAACACATTTACTAAGAATATGTACTGTTTTAAAGGATCTGGAGTCATCAAATTAGAAAATATGTTGAATCTACCCGCATATAAGTCATTTTAATTAAAATTAACTTAAATGTGCACACTGTTTCACCTTCTGAGTCTGGAGAAACAACATAAAATAACATCACAATTGTAAAACAGAATGCCTACTGATTTCCATAAATTGAACAAATCTGAAAGTTCATTGCATCAAGTACCAACTGCCTTTGAAAAAAAAAAAACTATACACTGGTACATTTTAAACTTGTTGTACCTGTACAAGACAGAGTGTTTAATATGATGAAACGATAAAGAATCCCGCCATACTACCCTTGAATCATCATTTTAAAAAGACAATCATATGATAATTATGCACAAAGCTACATGTTAAAATATTTAATTCTTATTGTAATATTTAACTAAACGTACTTTAAAACGCCATATAGTTCTAAAACTACAAGATTAATTATCTTTGTTCCTATAGTTTGTACAGCACACTGCTTTATATAAAGTATGCATTCAAAGATATGTGAATGAATATAGGAAAACACTGGGGGGGGGGGTGATGAATAGGCCAAGAGTTCAAAGGATTTTCAGGGCAGCACAATAGTCGTATGATATTATAATGATAGATGCATGCCATTATACATTTGTCCACACCCGGAGCATGTACAACAAGAGGAGTGAACTGAAATGTAAACTATGGATTTGGGGTAATAATTATGTGTCAGTGTAGGTTCTTGGATTGTAACAGATGCTCCATTCTGGTGCAGTGGTTCTTAGGCAGATGCCCCAGATATTTTATAGACCAGTGATGGCGAACCTTTTGAGCTCGGCGTGTCAGCATTTTGAAAAACCTTAACTCTGGTGCCATGTCACATATAGAAATTTCTTGATCTTTGCAACCATAGTAAAACAAAGATTTATATTTTTGATATTTATTTTATATATTTAAATGCCATTCAACAGAGAAAAATCAACCAAAAAAATGAGTTCGCGTGTTACCTCTGACACGCGTGTCATAGGTTCGCCATCACTGTTATAGACAGTATTTTCATTAGACGATCTTGGAGCTATATTATGAGAAAAGTAATCAGTTAGATATTAAAGACTTCAAGAAAATATAGAATATAAACATTTTAAGTCTCATTTTATAATCAGCAACCTTAAAACTACTAAGCTGTGTACTGTAATAAAAAATCAAAAAGCACCTACTATCTCAGAAGGAAATATTTTACAATCATTGTTTACAATGTTCGCTATATGCTAGGAAAAAAAACTTGCTCAAATTCCCCCTAAATTATATGCCCAAACACACCACTTCTATCTCTATCTCTCTCTCTCTCTCTCTCTCTCTCTCTCTCTCTCTCTCTCTCTCTCTATATATATATATATATATATATATATATATCCTATATAATAAAAGGATAATATGCAAATTCGCCCTAACAGTAGAATGACTGAGAATGCTATGAGCTCCCCCTTGGTGGTCAGTGTGCTCCCAGAGGGGGAGCTCCACTCAGCCACAAGCTGGGCTGACAGCTGCAAGCCCAGTGGCAGTGGTGGGAGCCTCTCCCGCCTCCTTGGCAGTGCTAAGGATGTCCAACTGTGGCTTAGGCCTGCTCCCTGTGGGTAACAGGCCTAAGCTGTCAGTCAGACATCCCCCAAGGGCTCCTGGGTTGCCAGAGGGATGTCTGACTGCCAACTTAGGTCCGATTCCCCAGGGAGCAGGCCTAAGCTGGCAGGTGGACATCCCCCAAGGGGTTCTGGATTGCAAAAGGCCGCAGGCTGGGCTGAGGGCCCCCCCCCCACCCCGCCCCTGCTGAGTGAATTTCATGCAACATATATATATTAGAGGCCTGGTGCATGAATATATATATATATATATATATATATATATATATATATATATATATTAAAGGCATAAATCTAAGATGCATAATAACATACATTGTTAATTTAAAAATAGGGGGAGCTATGAGTGTATAGAGTCAAGGGGTTTAGTTAGGGAAACTTTGCATGTTCTGCTCAATTTTGCTGGGAACCTAAAGCTCTAAAAATAAAGTCTATTAAAATAAAATAATAGTGCCCTAACCAGTTTGGCTCAGTGGATAGAGCATCAGCCTGTGGACTGAAAGGTCCCAGGTTTGATTCCGACCAAGGGCATGTACCTTGGTTGAGGGCACATCCCCAGTAGGAGGTGTGAAAGAGGCAGCTGATCGATGTTTCTCTCTCATCAATGTTTCTAACTCTCTATCCCTCTCCCTTCCTCTCTGTAAAAAATCAATAATATATAAAAATAAAATAAAATAAGAATCCTAAATTAAAAAAAAATAATAATAATAGTAATAAAATATGCTAGTTAGCATTGGTGCTATTGAATTTCAAAGGCTTTCTGCTACTTGATCCTTCCTATGGATTACACATAGTTTGCCACCAGGTAGATTTAACATTATTTGTCCAAGCAAAGAATTGCACTTACTATAAGATATCTGTTATTAAATTTTAAGTATAGGCTATAGAAATTTTCCTCCAACTTCAATTTCCCCTGCTCTCTCTCTTTGCGTTAGTCAGTCCCCTCCACTTAATTTCAGGTCATTGTGCTTCTACTTCACTGACATCAAGAGATTAGGGCATACATCTTTTTCTTTATATCATCTTATATATTATCACTGTAACAGCAAGTTATTGATATATTGTTTTATTGCTTTATTTCTTATTAAGAAACACTTAGTACTAACTGAAAACCATTTTCCATGACACTGCCAGTTCTCCATATTACTACCCATTCCCCATTCCAAGAATCCTTAATGTACTTGTGTTTTTCACACTTAAGGTGCTTGTTGACAACTTTTATATTTTATAGAAATCGTATAAAACACAATATTGAGAGAGCCTTACTCTAAATATTTGGTCTTAGAAGTCAAGAAAAGAGCTTTGGGACTAAGCCTTCAAATGGAATTTGTGGGCCAGAGAGAAATAAGCATTGTGATTTTCTATTTTGAATAGGGTTGCCAGATAAATTAGAGAAAGTGTATTTAAATTTGAATTTCAGACAATGAATAATAATCATTTAATATAAGCACGTCTTGTATATCTTAAGTATTACATATGTGTCCCGTATTTTTATTTGCTAAATTTAACGACCCTAATTTTGCAGGGAGATCATTTAAGGGCTCCTTCTGGGTAAACAGAAGAAGATGGACTCGCCAATGCATAACAGACTTCATCTCCTACTATCACATTCAGAAGGGGCCTAGAGCTAGATGTGATTAAATGATTAAAAATTAATGTCGCTTTTTTGCATAACGGTAAGTGTATTTTGGAATAACTCCATATTCATCATAACTTACCTAAAAAAAATTAGCCGACTTTTCTTCACTTCCATCCAAAGGAACAGTTATATATCCCTCCGGTACAAGTATTTGAAGACAACTTACACAATGAGAAAACTTGTCTTCCAAAGCCTTTCAGTCCATTCATCAGGAAATACCATCCTCTTATAAGGTCTGCAGCAAAGTGTCACTGTCTCGCTCCACGGGAGCCTCGTCTCACTGCTGGCCTGCAGGGTAGCCAGCCCTTTTGTCTACTGCCCCCTGACACTATTTGTCTGAGAACTTTTTATGTATTCCTGTCTTTTTTCCTATGGTGTAAACTCATGGGGAGGCTCTGGCCCTACAGGAGAGCCTTCCATTGGCCATCTGTGCATTCTGTGGGTGAGTATGTATGTTTGGGAGGCTAAAAATGGGAAGCCGAATCTAGGTCCTGGGCTCACTGTAGCCTCCTCTCCAGTTTTAGAGTAATAAATACTAGTATAGTATTCTGATCCATGTATCACTACTATGATTATCATCTAATTGCTTCAAAAATGCAGACAGAAAAGGTCAGAGAGCACACACTCTCCTAACCGCAGCACACATATTTCTTATCTATTCTGAAAATTATTACTATTTTCTCCATTAATTCATTACACCATTATTGGCTTTCTGTGTGCCCAGTATGGTGCTGTGTCTTCCCCAAAATTCTCTCTGCTCTGTAGACATTCTCTAGTAGAAAAAACTCTCTTGAATATTTGATTATGATATTAGGTGACAGTAAGGTTATATGCAAAGTGCCATGGGAAAGACAGAAAAGAAAAGAAAAGCTAGTTAGGTTTACTTAGAAAACTCAGAGAAAATATATATTGAACTGGCTCTTAAATTATGCATAAAAGATCGCTTGGTGAAGATGAGATAAAAGGCATTCAGAAAAAGGGACTTTAGCAAAACCAAGAGACATAAATACACAAGATTTGTTTGGGTAAGACAAGCAGATTGGAGTGAACAGAGTTAAAGCATATGGTCCTGTAGACAAACAGTGGCAAAGTTAGAAAAATAAATTGGGGTCAGCTTGTGAATACTGTTGATTACTTTAAATTTTTGCCTGGGTACATGAAAGGCTTTCACAAAAGTTAAATGACATGATCAGGATTATATATTGAAAATGTAATTATGGCAACAGAATCAAAGCTGAGTTGAAACAGAGAGCAAAAGGACACTGGAATCAGCTAGGAAGTTTCTTCAATTAGAGAAAAGAAGGATTTATGCCGATGGTAAACTAATTTCCTATTCATCAGTTATAGTCACTCCCCTGGCTCAGGAATCTATCATGGCTTCTTATTCCCCATGCAGAAAGCCTCACATTTTCCTGGCATTAATGACACCCACTATTTAAGCTCACTCTTCTTATATAATCATTTCTTCTTCTAGTGTTTTTAAAAGTCCTCCTAAAACTAGTAAAAAAGTGACTTAAAGAAGATCTGAAATCTAGCTCAGGTCCTGCTACTCTGGTGTGTGACCTCAGGTGAGTACTTAACCCTTTTGTAGAGCAAGTTTCCTTTCCTGTAAGTTGCATGAGTGTATGGACGATGTCTACCTTGTCCTCTGTTTCATTTCAGCCTAGACTCTATAGTTATACCCTTTGGGGGTTGAACGACCCTTTCACAGGGGTCACCTAAATACATCCTGCATATCAGATATTTACATTACGATTCACAACAGTAGCAACATTACAGTTATGAAGTAGCAACGAAAATAATTTTATGGTTGGGGGTCACCACAACATGAGGAACTGTATTAAAGGGTCGCGGCATTAGGAAGGTTGAGAACCACTGCTAGGGCCTAAAGCAGGGGTGTGCAAACTTTTTGACTCAAGGGACACAATGGGTTCTTAAACTGGACTGGAGGGCCGGAACAAAAGCATGGATGGAGTGTTTGTGTGAACTAATATAAATTCAAAGTAAACATCATTACATAAAAGGGTAGGGTCTTTTTTTTTTTTTTTTTAGTTTTATTCATTTCAAACAGGCCGGCCCGCGGGCCGTAGTTTGCCCACGGCTGTCCTAAAGTTTATTATATAAGTGTTCAGTAAACATTTACTCATTAAATAGAGTGATAATATTTGCCTTCTGTATCAGACAGGGGTCCTATAAGGATCAAATAAAAGAATGCAGGGATAAGCATTTATAAACAGTTTAACCATGTAAAAATAGTCATCTGATTATTATTTGATTATATGTATGTTCTGCTCACACAAAAAATAATGAGCATTTACCATAGAAAAACTTTGAATCATAATAAATCACAAAATTCACCAGAATTATTATGCTATGCAGAAATAATCAGCAAGATGAGCTCACATTCAGGCTTTTTCTATGGAAATATATGCCTTACAATAAAGATCGTATGGCACAGGATATTTTATACTCTATTTTTCTATCAATAATAGATTATAAAAATTATGCATGTCGTTAAATGTTTTTTACAACATGGCCTTAGCTGTACATTATTTTTATATTCACATTCAGTAACTTAATTATCTGACTTATTGGATAATACCATTTCTGTTCTTTGTGGAAAAATTAAATGGAGAGGTTGTTTTTACAAAAAAAAAGTCAATTTACTGAATGAAACACCATAGTAGGACTCAGCATTGATGCAACATACATATATTTGATAAGCAGATAGAACCTTAATAACTATAGTTGCTTCTGTTATAAAGGGTGGATAGTAATGAATGGATAAATGCTGAAATAATCAATCCATGGATACTTATTTACTTGACAATATGTCTAAAATGATCAACACACGTAGAAATCCATTGCTGTGTAATGGGTACCCTGTGGACTTAGAATTGGGATCCTGGACTCCCATTCTAGGTCTGCCATGGATTAGGATCTGGGTGACCTTTGGTAAGTCACTTAATCTCCATGAGCTCCAATTTTTCTTGTATGTTCACTGGATGTAATAATAATCATGGCAAGTGGTTGTTAATGAGGATTATATGGCACTGTGCTTATAACCTGCCTAGTACATTGCCTGACACATGGTCACCACTGAGTATAAGCTACTGTTAGTTAGTATTATCACGATTACTCAGCACACATGCGATCATCCTGTCAAATCCCAACAATCTCAAGAGAGATTTGCAGCATCCTCACAAGTGGCTCACACAAGGATGATTCTTATCTATCCCCAGAATAAACCATAAAATACTATATACATAACAAATAATTCTGATCAAATTTTACAATAAACTCATTAACTCAATAGGTTTAAAAACATTTAAAATTTACTTTTCAGGGATGTAGCGTTCTTACATTTGTAAGTGGAAAAAACAATAACATAGGTTGGTTTGTTTTTGTATGTATAGTGTCTATCATGAATATTCTGAGTAAATATATATAAAACCAAAATTAAAAGACACATTGTTGTGTTTTAATCATGATAAGACACACATTGTTGTTACTCAAACTTTGAATTTTACCCTTTAGAAAACAATCCAAGTTGTACTCTATAATGGTCTTAATTTCCTAATATAAGGAAAGATTCTATACATATAGGTTTTACAATTCTTCTTTGAAAAAAATATTTATCCTGGATTGTATGCATATAGCTTTTGAAGTTCTTCTTTGAATAAAGATGAAATAAATTATTTATTTTGGGAAATATGTTAAACTTCCTACTATATAATACACATACAAAATTGACAAAAATGTCCCTGACCAATGTTTTTAAATACCATTTCCTTTCCTTTGATACATTAATTCAGGACAGGTGTTTGTGTTTGTTTTTTTTCCATGATATACAAAGCACATTCCTACATATTAATTATTAACAACCTTTTTTGTATAAGCTAAATAACTGTTTCAATTAATTTGCAATTTTAGTTATTACTATTTAATTATTACTCCCTCAGGGTAGGAGTGTAACCACAGTAGCTCGCTGAGGCTCTCCCGTCCACTTCAGAGACTTCAGTGCATTCTGTGAATCTGCACTTAACCTAGTTAATATTTACTGTCATTTGGAATAATATGTAGGATTATCAAAATCAGTAAAAAGAGCCAATATTAAAGATGTTCTAATATGAAATTACTTAACTCTCAAGAGGCAAAGCAACAATTTAATTTTCTGACTGTAATATATAACTTCTAATTTTATTTTCCAATAGATGCTGAGCATTAATTATAATCATCAGTATGCTAATAAGAAATACATTCACACTTAAAATGGTATTAGTAATATACTAGTAGTATATATACTAGTAGTATAGTATATTTCTAGTATAAAAACACAATTTGGGTGGAATAGCCTTTTGTTTTAATTCTTTATTATTGGAAATACTAGAGGCCCGATGCACAAAATTCATGCAAGGGGCTTGGCCCTCACAGCCCCAGCTTTGTCCGGAATGTCATCCTGAAGGACATCCGGAAGGTCGTTTGGCTGTCTGGTCTAATTAGCATATAATGTTTTTATTATTATAGATAATAAGTAATATTCTGGGCGACTGCTCTCTCAGGGCGAGGGCCTTGGCCATCAGAAGGAGAACAGTGCTTGATTACAGGCTGAAACTCCCTCAATTATCTCAACCCAACAACCTCTTCTCTGTGCTCCTGATTTATACACCCAACTGCCTATTTCACATCTTCACTCAGATGCCTTCTGGGCATCTCAAATATAACATGTCCAAAATGAGTTTCCTGTTTTCTACCAGGTCTATGCCATGTGTAGTCACCAGTGCTGCTGCCTTCCCAGCTGTTAAAAGGAGAAGGGTGGGAGTCCTCATGTCTTTGACTCAACTCATACCTTTTCTTCTATTCATCTTCAAACTCTACCATATTTATCCCCAGAATATACATCATACCTGCTCTCTTCTTTCCACCTCTACTGCTGCCACCTTATTTCAACCAGCACTTTCTCCTGAATGCTGGCATGTGCTCCTACTGGTCTGCCTATGCACACTCTTGCCTCCCTGCAATCCATCTGCCTACACAGCACAGTGATGATCTTAAAAGATAAACGGCAGCATGGCACTTCCAGTGTAAACCTTGTAACAATTCTCTTATCATTTATAACACCACCCATGTGCTCTAGAACACACTACTGCGCCTAGAAACAAAAGAAATCCGTTTGCATACTTACTCCTTCTTCCTAGTCTCAGCCAAACTTGCACTGACCTGAAGACTGTATATACATACATACATATATGTACATACATAAATACATATGTATAGTACATGCATATGGTGTTTAGTGGTATTTATGCAAAAATAATTATTTATTATTTATGGAGACTACAGATCTCTTAGGTTAGAGGCTATGCCTCTCTTGTTCATCAATGGTTCCCAGTGCATTGTGTAACCCCTGCCATCTAGAAAGTGCTAAGCACTAAGTGAATTAATTGTCTTAGAGTAGAAATTTCACAAAGAAACAAGATCCACTATCAGGTTAAAGGGAGCAAATCCAAACCATTTTTATCGCAGAACTCTTTCTACAGACAGCTTAATATTCAAGATCTTGCATTATCTTGATTTAGATGGCATTGCATGGAGCTTATTTATGGATTCAAATCATTTCCTACAGTCATAGGTCTGCTATAAGGAGTCTAAAATCTGATAAATATCCTTATTTCAAAGCTGGGTTTTGCAGTTCTTTGTTTTCTGAACCTCTACTGGCATCATTTTAAGAATGCATGAAGTTAATTGAGAATTCAGTCCCTTGCATTTTATAGCAGTTGTCTTCGGGTATTGTACAATGTCAAAATCCTCCTGTAGCTTACTTATTATCAAAGGTTTATTGAAAATGGAAATATTACATTTCAAAATTATGATGAGCTTTATGCAACCAATCTTCTCTGCTGATCTGTGTCCCAGAATGGTCTAAATTAAACATTAACTAGATATTGAGCTAAATGGTAAATTGTTTGATGGCCTGTTTTACTTTTTCTTTGATGACTGCATTACCAGAAAACATATCATTACATAAACACGTACACTCCTCACAGAATCTGTTTAAAATGGAGTTTTACCATTTAATGGAGAGTTACATAGTCATAATATTTTTAAGGTGGCCCTTATCTTGTCAAAAGACATGTGACTTTTTGAAATTGTATGTTTTCTTTAAAAACTTTAACACAGAAAGTTTTGCTTTTATGTTATTCTCTGTAAATCAAATTACTGCATTATTAGTTCATTTTTAAAGTGCATTTAATAAATTGTTTACAAGGAATTGGAATAGCTAAATCTGCACATCGTAATGTACCCCTCCACCCAGTTCACTGGGATACTTTTTATTTTATAAATGGAAGTCCAACATAGATTTTTTGTGATTACATACCCAACAGCTATAGCCCAAACTTCCACAACTAATACACCACATGTTTTGCTACTAAAATAGAGGGACAAAGGTGGTAAAAATAAAGAAAAATCAATGCTCTATTGATGGCACTTGAATGAAATTGTAAATTTACTGAAACCATACTAAATTGTAACACTTGACATCATATCCATTCTGTTGCTATAAACCAGGGTTAATATCAAGCAACTTTCCACTGCATAATGGCTGCTGTTTTTGCTTAAAATTAATTACACATGTGTTTAATTACACAGCAGTTTTTGAAAGTGATTATATAAAATGTTATTTATTCTTGGTCTTGCTCAGATCTCTCAAATTATAGTTCTCTAACTCTGAAAGCAACAATGAATTTTAATAAAGGGCAGGGTTTGCAAATTACTGTTGCCGGGTTGCTGCCAGTGACGAAAAGCCTCTTTTAGAAACTGAATAAAGTTCTATTGTCTTTGTTCATCTGTGAGAAGGGACTTGAACTACTCTACTAAGCCACCAGAGGGCACTCTGATGATGACCAGTAGACATTCCTCTTGAGAGGCCACTTAGAACTGCCTTTGTCATGGGATTGCTATACAGACCTTCTTTGATGTTGCCTTTCATTCTGAAAAATTTCCATCTGAAACTCCAAAAGTAATATTATAAGCAACCCTCAAATAACAACTATACTCGGTATACCTAAATAGCACTTAGGCCTGTTTTTTTGTCATCATTCGCATGACTCAGGCACATGTCTACATAGACTGATTTAGACTGATTTATCTTTGGTTCAAGCTGCCAACCCAGTTGTATTTAATGTGAAAACAGCATGATATACTCTAATGATTCAGCAACCTATTTATAATATGTAATATAGACACTGAATGATTCAGCAACCTACTTATAAGTAGACTTTACACTAACATGTAATATAGACGATGAATATATAGCTCTATAATAACATGTAAAGAAGAAAGCGTCCTTGAATCATCTTTTAGAATCTACTTTCATCGAAGCAGATGTCTAGGTATTGGATGCTTTTTTAGAACCAACCTAGTTTTGGACAATTTATGGAATTACAGAAGGATAAATCGCCATTGGTGATCCAATTTTGGAGTCACACCTGTTTGTCAACTTAATTTTTTAAGTATGCTTTTATAATGCTTTCTATGCTCTCTAAAGACTTTTCTTTTTACTTTTTTTCATATAGTAATTTTTATCAAATGTATATAACTAAAGTATCAAATGCCACTGAAAGGCTTATAATAAAAAGTTACTTCTATATAAGATGAGAAAAATATCACACCTACTCTCTAGATTGGATGTGTGAAGATAAAATATGTGAAAGCACTTTGTACAGTGACTTACAGAACAACCAGCCATTAAATGTTAGAAGTATCACCATAATAAAAAACATATTCCTGCAGTGTATATTTTTGTCCACATTATAATATGTAACATACATCATTCTTTATTTTGATCCATTTACCACCTATAGTTTTAAAATATTACCCTAAAGTTTCTCAGCAAATCTATACAGTATACAAGATAAATAAAACATGAAGACCTGAAAATTAAAATAATACAAAAAAAAATATCACTATTGACTTTTCCACATAATAACAACAATTTATGTGTATATACATAGCATTACATACATTATATATGTGTATGTGTAATATAATATGTATGTATGTGTGGGTATACATATATTTCTGTGTTGATATGCATAAGTTGACTTTTCTCTTTTTAAATAAACAAATGTTCTGAAAATGAGAGCTTTTTTTTCACTTTCTACAGTAGAGAAAACATTTTAAAACATCTTTCTAGAGAAAGATCAATTTTATATTGTTATTTTATGAAATATACTAGATTGTGCAGTAAGTTAGTACTTTCAAAGAAGTCTTGTATAGATTCTTTGTAAGAAAAACACCACTGTTTCAAAAGAACAAAGGTTAAAAGGAATCTGCAAAGACTCACAATGTGTGACACTGTTTTATTCACCCTTCCCACAAATGTGCAGCACCTACACAGTCGCAGGCAATGTGCTTGCCACGTGTGACACAGTGTGAATACAACATGCCTGTGTTCTGTGGCCTCTCCGAGGTTATAATCTGCTGAGGTACATGTAAGTTAGTAATTATATTAAATGCAATACTTATTTTGAGGGTGTGAGTTGTTCCATTATATTTAGGGCATAAGATTTTTCCACATTTCATTTATTATACTTTCATCAATTTTAACAGTAAGTATGACAGGTGTTGCTACCAACGTTCTGAAGTAAAACACCTTATCCAAACTTGGGAATTCGAGGAAGTCTCACACTGCTAAGATCAGATCTACATTAGAGGTATGAATTGTTCTGAAAGTTTATTTTACAAAATACATACAGCACAATTTTTACTAAAGGCAGGCTAAGATAATCTGAGCTAGAAGTAGAGAGCAGGAGTTAAAGACAAGGAAAGTGATCACGGAAATTTCCAAGACTGTATCTCACCTTCATGCCTCCTTGTGGATGAAGCAGAAAAAAAAAATTCATAATCTCCTTTTATCCACGGGGGATATGTCCCAAGACCTCCAGTGGATGTCTGAAACTGAACACTACCAAACCCTGCATATACAGTATTACGTATTTCTCTTATTCATAAAGTTTAATGTATAAATTAGGCACAGTAAGAGATTAGCAACTCTGTATAATAATAATAATATTATAATGTTGTATTATAAGACAGGGGTGGGTAGGTGGGTAGAAAGAGATTAACCAAAGAACTTATATGCATATATGCACAGCCCCTGGACACCTATAATAGTGTGGTGAAGGCCTGAGGCACAGGAAGGTGCCGGGCTAGAAGAGATCAATGCGGGGGAAAGGGTACATCTGTATAACTTTCAATAAAGATAAATTAATTGTTTAAAAGGCAGTAAGAAAATATACTGTGATAAAGAAAAATATGTATACTGATATCGATTTTTACCCACCCACTACCATGTGTTTACATAGAGTGAGTGTGTTTGTGGTGTGAATAACTGGGGAGCAGATGTTATTTTATACATTCATAGTAGTTCCTTGACCACCACCCCTAGTAAATTCATAATGCATGTTTGGTGATTTGAATATGGCCCTAGCATGAGCGTCATACATTTATGGAGAACCTATAAGAGACATGATTTTTGTTCTGAGTACAGTGTATAAGAAAAATACAACTTCTGATCTTCTGCATCATCTGCCTTCTGAGTAAGAAAACATTTCTAGGCATTATTACTGTCTCTTTCCCTACCTTCAATTATTACATTCAATAACTCTCCCTTAAAAAAATCTACAAATCATCATTTCACTCTTTCACCCTCTGAATCAACTTGTTTCAGGAAAAAAAAAAAAAAAAAGAAGGAATGCTTGAAAGTGCTATGGTGAGTGATGGTTTAATAAAGATATGCTTACAGTAATTAGGTTGTTTTTATATATTATGCATAGCAGACAATAATGTAATTCTTTAAAACAAAATCTTAAATGTATCTCTAGTCTGAAATATACAGTGGATTAATATATGTTTTGGTCATCTTGAAATAATTTCTGAATACCTATAGATCAGAAACACTGTAGCGTTCTATATATAATAGTGATACCAACATGATATGAAACTAAGAGATGATTCTAGGAATCAGGTAATTAAGACTCTTAGAGTGGGAACACATTTAAGTCTTTTATACAAGCATGCTCTGCTCTATGGAACCACAGGAAAAGCTCATATTTATAATAATAAAAGCATAATATGCTAATTAGACTGGACGTCCTTCCGAATGACCTTCCAGACAAAGCCAGGGCTGGGAGGGAAGCCGGTGCCAGCAGCCAGGGGAAGGAAGACCTATTCTTGCATAATTTCATGCACCAGGCCTCTAGTTTTCTTAATACCATTTTTATGGTTTTAGAGAAGCAAAGGAATTCACTGATCTAAACTTGTTGACAGACTGGCTTTGTTTGTGATTTGAACAACTAAATTTAATGACTCTGTTTCAAGTTTCAAGAAGAAGATAAAAAGTCTGACATGTTTTGATTGATCAGTTTCAAAATAAAACCAAAGAAGTGATCCACATAGGTTGCAAGAGTTTCCATTTAATATTTTCTTGTTGTACATAGAAAGACAAAAGGAAAGCTAAACATTAATACAACAGGCTCAAGTTGTTGATCAGAACTTTAGATTTGTAGATTTAACCTTTCTCAGGCTGGTGGACCATTTGTTGTTAATGGTATCAGTGAAATTACTAATCAAGATAAAAGTGCCTTCAAATTAATTACAGCTGACCTTGGAAAAAATCATTATCTTCTCAATGGATGTTCAATTAAAGGTGAGAGAATGTCAGTGTGACTTTGGGTCATTAACTTATGACTGCAAATCTTATTTTCTTGAAGTTGTTTACTATCAAGTAAATATGATAATAAATCAGTTTCACACTAATATTTCCAACATTATATGGTATAATGCAAGCACATGTAAAACAAATAAGAAAACCTTGATAAATCCTAATATGTTCACTTGCCTTTTCTGTACTACTTATTTTTTTATGGCTACATTCTCTACTAGACTGCATAACCTTTCAAACTTTCTCATTCATCCTTGAGCCATTTATAAATTTTTGAAACAGTTTATAATGCTTGATTCAGTCTTTTATTCTACCTCAGTCAGGCTCAGCTTCTGTAAATTTTCAAAAATTTTGGTAAGAGAGATATTTTCAACTTCCAACTTCTAAATCTATTTCAACAAAAGGCAGGAAAACTAGCATTTTCATACATTGCTGGTGAAAAAGAATTGCTCATGTGCTTTCAGATAGTAATCCAAAAACATATTAGAATGTATTACTCTCACTCAGGGATCCCATACTAGCATACAGAGAAAAAGCAACAAAAACAAGAAGCTTACTAACTATATTGTGTAGTAACTATAATCTAAAATTCTGAGCCACAAATAGTTGAATTGTTCCTAGTCATACAATGAAACAGATCTATGAGTGATACACATGAGATACTCATCCTATATAATAAAAGGGTATATGCAAATTGACCCTAATGGCAGAACGACCAGGAACAACCAGTTGCTATGATGTGCACTGACCACCAGGGGGCAGATGTTCAACAAAGAAGCTGCACCCTGGTGGTCAGTGCACTTCCACAGGGGGAGCACCGCTCAGCCAGAAGCTGGCTCATGGCTGGCCAGTGCAGTGGTTGTGGCAGGAGCCTCTCCTGCCTCCTTGGCAGCGCTAGGATGTCTGACAGTTAAGCTGAGAGATGGACATCCCCCAAGGGGTCCTGGACTGAGAGAGGGAACAGGCTGGGCTGAGGGACCCCTCTGAGTGCACGAATTTTTGTGCACCGGGCCTCTAGTTAGTGATAAAGGTATCTGCTTAGTTATGTATGCTTTAAGCTTATACCTTTAAAAAAAGCTTAAAAATTATGATCTAATTATGTTTATATCTACATATATCCATATGGAAATGAGACATGGTTAGGAAACTTTTATACTATGCCATTAACACTGGTGAGCTTGAACAGGGAATGAGATATGAGGAATGTTGGCAAGAGTTCTAATAATTCTATTTGCATTTTTTAATCTATAATAATAAAAGGGTAATATGCAAATCAACCAAACGGCCAAACAGCCGAACAACCGTCCAGACGCCCTTCCGGACACCCTTCTGGATGACCTTCCAGATGAAGCTGGGGCTGCGAGGGCTGAGACAGCCGGAGCTACAAATTTCGTGCATCAGGCCTCTAGTCTATATAATAAAAACCTAAGCAACCCTTACAGCAGAACAACCAGAACAACCAGTCACTATGATGCACACTGACTACCAGGGGGCAGACACTCAATGCAGGAGCTGCCCCCTGGTGGTCAGTGCGCTCCCACAGGGGGAGCACCACTCAGCCAGAAGTCGGGCTCATGGCTGGTGAGCATAGCAGCGGTGGTGAGAGCCTCTCCTGCCTCCGCAGCAGCACTAAGGAGCAATGAGCAGAGCAGTAAATTGCAGCAAGCAGGAAGGCGAGCAGTAAGGAGCGAGGGGTCCAGACTGTGAAAGTTCACAGGCCAGGCTGAGGAAGCCCCACCCTCATTCCAGTGCATGAATTTCGTGCACCGGACCTCTAGTTGTGATAATAAACCCACATTTTTTGTAATTTGAAAAATTAAGTTTCAAAACATTAAGAGAATGAAAGAATAAATGTTGTGTGTCAATTTACAAATTTAGAATATAAATATAACATTTTGTCAATATTGACTATACTGAAGTTGAAACTGCACTCTGTAGAAAATATCCGTAAAGAAATGTACACTGAATAATAGGAGTAAAGAACCATAATGTCTTTAATTTACCCTTAAATGAACAGGAAATATATAGTATACACACAGAGAAATCCTAAGACAAGCAGACAGGGCAAATAAAGAAACTGGTCTTAAACGTAGATAATAGGTCAGTCTGGAAAAATGTTATATGAATGTTGTTTTTACTCATTTTTTTTTGGCACTTTTCTGTAAGTCTAAAATAACTGTTTAAATATAAAGCATTATAGGGGGACTCAATTTATCTTGCCACTGACTTATAAGTACCTCTTCTATTTGGCTTCATCTTACTTTCTTCTACCTCCTTGTGTTTTTTCCCCACATCCCAAGCAAATATCGCTATCTGCCATACCATGGATTTAGACTGTTCCCCCTTTAGATAAGGTCTTAGTTTGCAAACTTATTTTATTCAGATCTACACTCAAATATTGTCTTACAGAGATACATTTCCTTATTAGTCTTTTTAAAAGAACACTCTCATATATCTAATTATATATCCTAAATGTGCTTTATTTTTCCTCAGAGCACTTTATTTTGTATCTCTTCTGATTAAAATGTGAGTCAATGATCACAGGGTCTTCATTTTGTTAATTACTACAATCCCAAAACCCAAACAGTTCGTGGAGTAATGTAGACATTGAGTATTTGTTGAAAGAAGCAATAAATGCAATGATTAGACATGAAGTTTAAATATGGAATATGAATTTATAAATTTCAAATTAAAAAAGCAGATGATATAAGAAAGATAACTGTCCCTAAATATTTTTTAAACATTTTTGACTCATTACGCCTTTAGAAATTGGGTAGACAGAGTTTCCAAAATTCTCACATTCTAATATTTTATACTGACATCTGTTCTTTTCCTAATAAATACTTAAATTCAACAAATAATTTCTGTTGAAAAATCTCAAAACATTCACAATTCAATAAAAAGCAGGGTAGATTCATCTATTTCTTCTAATATTTGCGTCTATAAAAATAAAAGAGAAATGTTAATGTTTCTTTGTAATATTTTGAAAAGATATCTAGTAGTACATATGGCAAATTATCATAAAGTATAGCAAATGCATCATTTCAAGAAAACAAGTTCCAAGTGTTATAAAACATTAATTTAAAAAATACAAACTAAGTAGAATAAATTTTCCAAAGTATAACATAGTTAAAAATAATTAAATGGATCCAGAGAATTATGTGAGAAGAAATAACTATCATTTATCATTATCACAAAGTTAAGAATTGTACATGGTTACTTCATGTACTTGAATTATTTTTATACCAAAATATATTACAAATTAAAATGCTAAATGTACCCTCTTTATTAGCACTTGAAAATCTTGTTTCTTTGATATCATTTTCCCTAATGGAAGCATTTCTAAACAACTCATTTCAATATTTCATTTGGCATGGCCAGTGTGCTCAGTGGTTGAGCTTTGACCCATGAACCAGGAGGTCACAGTTTTATTCCCAGTCAGGGCACATGCCAGGGTTGCAGGCTCGAACCCCAGTAGGGAGCATGCAGGGGGCAGCCAATCAATGATTCTCTCTCATCATTGATGTTTCTCTCTCTCTAATTCTCTCCCTTCCTTTCTTTGAAAATCAATACAAATGCATTTTTTAAAGAAATACTTAATTGGACCTGTTTTTATTAATCAGGCATAGAACTTAGTTACGAGTTTCATTTTCATAAATCTTCCTATGGCTTTACATACAATGTGGCATACTTTGAAAGAAATAGTGAGGATCACTCAGTGTTACTGCTTTTGTCGTTATGGTCTCACAAAATTTTTCTGCTTCGTTTGTGTTTTGGCAGTTATCGACAAGGTATGACTAATTAAGATGAGATAAGTTGTAGGCAGTTATTGCAAAAATAAAGTATTATTCTGGAATCATGCTCCTCCTGTTTATTACATCCTGACATATACTTTACTTTTCTTCTTCTTAAAAGGGGGTATTTAATATTATTTATTTGTCTAGTAACTTCTTTTACTAAATAGGTCATTTTAATATGTATTCAAGTCTATGATAAATGCTGAATTCAAAAAAATAGCAGGTCGGATTTTAGTGCTACTTTTACAAGTTTACCCTAACTTAATAGTCTTCTAGCATTTTTTAAACTTGAGCTCTGGAGCCAAGTATGTCAACAAATGCAAGCTATACAACTTCCTAGCTTTATGACATTAGAAAATTACAAACTCTCTGCATCCTAGTTTTTTTAATTTATAAAATAGGGATGGCAGTATATCTGCCCAATATGGTTGTTTTGAATATTTAAAAGATTAACGATTATAAAACACTCAGAAGAGGAAATGACTCACAGCAAAAATAACGATTAGCCTTATTATTGTACTAGAGGCCCAATGCATGAAAATTCCTGCAAGAGGAGGCCTTCCTTCCCCCAGCTGCTGGCACCAGCTTCCCTCTGGCACCCAGGACGTGGGCTTCCCTCTTCCAGCCACCAGCAGGCACCTGGGACCCGGGCTGGCTTCCCTAGGACTGCCTGCAGACATCCAGGACCCAGGCTGGCTTCCCTCCAGCCCTGGCTTCGTCAGGAAGGATGCCCGAAATGACATCCGGAAGGACGTCAGGAATGACATCTGGAAGATGTCCAGTCTAATTAGCATATTACCCTTTTATAGATTAGTCACTGGGTTTTCATAATATATACTAGTTTCTAAATATATCAATAGTATTATATTTTACAGTATACTAGAGGCTTGGTGCATGAATTTGTGCAGGGGTGGGGTCCAGCCGGCCTGTCCCGATAGGGGTCCATCAGGTCAGGCCAGTCAGGGGGAGGGGACATGGGAGGTTGGCCAGCTGGCCCCACCCCCAATCAGGGTGAGGAGAGCCAATTGGGAGTGGGGCTGGCTGGGGGGAGGGGCTGCGGGCAGTTGGCTGGCCAGTCCCACCCCCTGATCGAACTCCCAGTTGAACTCCCGGTCTAGGGCACAATTTGCCTATTAGCCTTTTATTATATAGAATTTTAACATACTTCAAAATTATTACATATTTGTCTATTCATTATTTTATTTTTTCATGTATTTATCAGATTTATATTAAGCACTTTCTTAGGCAAAACTTATTCTAAGCTGTGTGTGTGTGTGTGTGTGTATAATTCTGTATATATTTGTCTGGGTATAAAATGAAAGGAAATATAAAGGTAAACAAGATGTGTTTCTACCATTAAGGGGCAATATTATTATTACTAGTAAGCAATATTATTGATTAGTAATGGTAAGCAAGTAGACAAGTAATCCCAAGGAAGAAACTCAAGGAAAGTGAAAAACTTGAATGTGGGCTGAAAATGAAAGTAATCATCCCATATTTTATAGCAGGTTGTTACAGCATGTAGTCTCCTATTAAACCAAATAAATAAGTGATACCATGATTCTCCCATCAGACAGATGTCCCACAATTTCATGCCTTCAAAAACCTATCAGAGATTTTCTCAATAACTCTGTTTGCAATTGCTTTATTAGGGGGGGTGGGAGGGTGGGAGGAGACATGTTTTCTCTGTACTTTGTGCTTTATATTTTTGCAGCTTCTGTTTTTTCTTAAAACCTCAAACATTTAATGTAACTGACTTTTGTGCTAATTTTGCATTGGTTTACTAGTATTTTCTTATTTTGTACTAGCCTTTATTGAAACTAGTCATTCTTTCTCTCTTTTACTTCAATTACCCACTCAAGTCATCAGCCAAAATTGGGTAACATTTCCATGTATTGACATCTACAATTGAGGCTTTATATTTCCTGAAAATGATAAAATTATAACTGGAATAGTATAATAAATTATTCTCTCTTAAAAGCATAAATTTACATCTATTAACATCCTCTACCTGCGTCACCTGTATATATGGATAGCAGTATTTATTTTTTCTTTTTTTTTTTAAATATATTTTATTGATTTTTTACAGAGAGGAAGGGAGAGAGACAGAGAGTTAGAAACATTGATGAGAGAGAAACATCGATCAGCTGCCTCCTGCACATCTCCTACTGGGGATGTGCCTGCAACCCAGGTACATGCCCTTGACCGGAATCGAACCTGGGACCTTTCAGTCCGCAGGCCGACGCTCTATCCACTGAGCCAAACTGGTTCCGGCAGCAGTATTTATTTTCATTGACTCCAAGTTCTAGTTCTTGGATAAGCTTTTATAATATACTAGAGGCCTGGTGCACAGATTTGTGCATCAGTGAGGTCTCTAGACCTGGCCTGCGGGGATCAGGCCGAAACTGGCTCTCTGACATCCCCCAAGGGGTCCCAGATTGCAAGAGGGCATAGGCCCATTCGAGGGACCCCACCGGTGCACAATCAGGGCCAGGGAGGGACGAGAGAGGTTGGCCAGCCAGGGAGGGACTGCAGGAGGGCTCCAAGGCGTGTCCGGCTTGTCTCACCCAGACCCCATTGCCCAGTCCCTACTGGTCAGAGAGTCTGCCCCCTGGTGGTCAGTGCGCATCTTAGTGACTGGTCGAACGGTCAGTCACTCAGCATATTAGGCTTTTATTATATAGGATAGGATGATTAATAATTTCGGCAACCAAGTACACATGTGAAAATTAGTCTTGGCTTATCTATGTACTGATTAACTATTACTAATAAACACCCAAAAATCTTTTCTTAGGCATATTCATTTTAACTTATAAGTTTTATAAATAGCAAATATATTACTTGATGCAACCAAAGTATATACTGGTATAATGATTCACCTAAATTATATTTATTCATAATGTTCTTTTCTTTTAAACATATTTTTATTGATTTTTAGAGAGGAGAGAAAAGGAAGAGAGAGAGAGAGAGAGAGAGAGAGAGAGAGAGAGAGAGAGAGAGAAAGAAATGAGAGAGAGAGAAACATTCATTGGTTGCCTCTTGCACACTCCCACTGGGGATTAGCCAGCAACCCAGGCATATGCCCTGACCAGGAATCGAACCCATGACCTCCTGGTTCATGGGTTGATGCTCAACCACTAAGAAACACCTGACAGAAATTCCAGGTTTTATTTTTATTTTACTTCTGATTCCTATTAGGACCTGAAAAAATAACTGGTTTGCGATATAAGGTGTTTTTTTGTGGGGTTTTTTTGCTTGTTGAAATGGAATCTCAAATTCTATGTGTAATTAATTTGAACCTGAATAGCTCAAAGTTAAATTTTTTCTAAGTAATATAGAGTTAACTAAATATATTATTGTATTTTTATTTTTTATTTTTATTATAAGTATGATCAATGTAATTATTAAAGTGATGAGTTTAGATAACTATGTCTTAAGTTTCATACTCTTTCCAAACACTGTTAAAACCTGTACTTATATGAATCCCAAAGGAGGCTTGGAAAAGCATTGTCTTACCTAAAACACCAGAAATGTCTAAATGAATCACTGAAGAATGTAAAAGGGATTGAGAGCAGAGGGGAAAGTAGTGCCATGAATTTCTTGACCAAAACATCTAGGCAAGAGCATTCAGGAAAAGTTGCATCTTGTGTGGGGGTTCTCTTCTCTTGTCCCTAAGTGTCTCAGCTCTTATCTTAATGCATTGTTTTTGCTCTCTTTTCCACTAGTCAGAGTTCCAATCTCTGCTACCACATGGGTGAGAATTAATATAAACATGTTGAGGAGTCAAGGCAGTTTAGTTTTCAAGAGGCACATTCTACTCTTGTTCACTTCTGATATAGTGACTAAGCAAATTCACCATAGTAAAAAGACACCATTAATTACAAAGACGTATTTCTTTGAGCGAATTCTAATGAAACCAATTAGTAGTAGTGTTAGACAAGTAAGCATAGAATTCAGAAAACGAAACTTAGAGAATGAAAGGAGATTTTGAATTTGTGAGTTTCCAAACAAAAATTACTTTATCAGGTTAGTATCATTATAAATGTTTCATCTTTTCTGTTAGTTCTGAGTAATAACTACATTGTATTTTCCTCATTAGAATGGAGTGTGAACCTAAAGTAAATAAACCCTTCAAAATATTGCATGGATATCAACTAATGCCCCTGCCTTCATCATTATTAAACTCCATAGGAATTAGTAGAGCCACAATATGATTTAAAATATACAATCTGTTTTTAGATCATTATATATACATATATACATATATACACATATATGTGTATATATATACATATATATATATAAAGCTTTTCATTGCATATATACATTGTAATCTTATCCTTGCAATTAAATTCCACAGATGGTGTTTATGAGTCTGACTGAAAAAGCAGATGTTTGACCTGGAGTCATATCCATCACCCATATGTGGTCCCTCTCTAGGCTAGTTTCTCTGGCCACTGTTGGTTGGTTTGTCCACACAGTGCTCTACAATGCTTTAGATGAAATTAACTCGTGCACTACTGATTGTTACAGAGAACAAAATGTTGTGCACCTATGTTCTTGGGTCATTTTCTAAAATCATACCCCTCTGACTCTTACAATTCAGTGTTATCAGTGTTACGGTTTGCCTCTTTTTTCTTTCAGTATATTTTTATATTGGTTTTCAACATCATAAACTAAGCTACAGTTATAGTCTTTATGATTTTTTTGGAAAAAGAAAGCATTCCCAATTTCTTTAAAAACTTCTGGGATATTTTTATTTTGTCATAATATCTTCAACTAACTTTCCATATTCAAGGTCCATTTTTCCACATTTTTCCACATCCCTATATGACTAATTATAGGGGTATGGTAAAGATAATAATTAAAGTTACAAAAATAAACATGAAATGTGTATACATAGTGCTTTGTCCCAATTCCCATACCAGAGAAAAAGTCATAATAAAAAAAGTCACAAAAGATTTGAAATTCACCTTTTAAATATAACATTTAGCTATTTTGAAAAAATAAGTGGTCCAAATACATAGCTGGTTCGATATTCATTTACCTATGCAACCTCCTTCTAGGCCTGCCACATACTGTTGATTGATATACTGAACCCTGCCTCCTGGTCTCCCAAAGACAGGTTATATAACAAAATTCAAGTACCTTCCTGCTGCGTATTTAGTACTTAATGATATGCAAATGTTATTCTGGAAGAATTCCAGTCAAGCAGCTTTACAGGAAGATAGTAAAATTACTTGAGATTTGCTCTAGTGAAGCTGTAGAAATAACTTAAATAGATATATATGGCCCCAAAGCATTTTCTTCCTACTCCATATATTGAGTATCCATCCATGTAAAAGAAGATTCTCCACCACTTAAACAACCAAGCACTTACTAGTAATTCAGCAAGTTCAAGACCTTAATCATTCCTACTCTCTTCATATGTGGTTTTATCTCCTTCCAGTGCTGTATAATATCGTCTAAATGATGAATAAAGAGCAATAGCAAAGAACCTAGAATTTGACAGACATATCAGTTTTCTCCTCTGTGTCAATAATGTCTGTGAAGTTATATTCAGCATTAAGGTTATATTCGAAAACCACCAATACTAAGTATAAAATGACATGCTAGCTGTGAATCTATCCCCTGGGTGTTAATATTTCATATGTTGTTTCTAATGGAAGTTTTGTTTAAATATATATTGAAGGAACATTACCTGTTTGCTACTTCCCTAATATGAACAAATATTGTGGATCTTTATGAATGATCCTATTGCATTGCCCTAAATGAGTAAGTCTGAAATGAGTCCCCCTTAGTCAAAGAGGAGAGGGTCAGAACCCAAGCAAATTTTTTAAAAAAAAAATGAGTGTTGTTACTTATGCCTACAGGTATACAGGGTTCTGATAAAATTTAATGATTGTCATCTCAAGGTATGATTGAGAAACATTTAATGTGAGTCTTATGTTAGAACTAAAGGAATAACTATCTTAACCAAGCTTTCTTTCTCAAACTTACCTATGCCAGAATAGGGTAAGAAATTAGTATACAGCTATATACAGAAAGGTAAGCTGCCTTATGGAATTGGAATAGAGAGCCCCATGAATCTTGGGTAGAGCATAACTGTGACATGGTTCTTGAGCAGAGCCACGGAGGGGCAAGACCACAGACTGGAAAGGTACCATACTAGTACATCATCTTGGCTAATGAGACCAAGGAATAAATGCATCCATCCAACATAGAATTGAAGCAAGGGGACCACTGGCACTAAAAGGCCCTGTTAAGCATATAAATGTATTTTCCATCAGCTACATGTATGTGGAGATGACTCACTGCTTAAGTCTAAGGCATAAATTGAAGGTGAGGACCAAAAGAATGGCTTATGTGAAATTTCCCACCATTATGGACATTTGACATAATAATTAAGTTCAATTAAAAAGAATTTTAAAGTTAATTCTCTTGTACACCTCTGTGAGTGAAAATTGTATTTGCTGCTCTGCATTTATTCATTTATTAAGATCCCACTGTATGTTAGACACTCTCCTAAGATCATGGGCATATTTCCCAGGAGCATGACAAACATAATGAGTTCATAGAATTTATAAAATAGTAATTAAGAAAAAAGTAAACAAAGTTTGGCAAAGTCACAGAAAAAATATATATTTAATTGTATTAATTCCTACAGAAATTTCTTTCTCTAAAATTTTAAGACTTTAAGTATGCCAGCTATCCCTTTTTCCCACTTGTTGCTGAATCTCTTTTTATATATTTAATTAAATTTTTCAGGGTGACATTGGTTGATAAAATTATACAGGGCTCAAGTGTACAGTTCTATATCATTTGTATATTGCATAGTGTGCCCATAACCCAAAGTCAAATCTTCCATTGTTGAATATTTGCTCTTGAGTCTTCTCTAATGTTATCTACTCCCTCCTCATTGCCAGTCTTAGATGGATCACCTGTCTGAGATATATATATATATATATATATATATATATATATATATATATATATATATATATATAGATAGATAGTAGTGAAATAATTTGACAGGGTAACATTATTCACACTTATAATTACTCTTCTTATATCTGTATTCCTGGCCATTTAGACTCTATACCACTTGAAGGCAGGGTTTGTGACTGCTTTATTTATCACTGTGTCCACTATGCTCAGCATGCAACCAAATGCAGAGAGGAAAATTATCACAAGATTGTTGACTTGAATGAACTACATCCATGAAAGCATGTTAATGGGATGTTGAGATAATATTCTGAATCCTTTGGCTTCTGAAGTTTTAAACTCATACATGGGTAGAAATTAAGAAATAGCATATCTGCTAATAAAGACCTCCATTAAATACTTTGTCTAAATTGCCAGATGTTTTAAAAATACCTTTCACAGGTGCTGGATAAACCATGATTACATCTGTTGACTTAAGTTTAATGTCAGTTAACACCTTTGAACCTCAGTTTCATCCTGCGTAGAATGATAGGAATGGTTGAAATGATCTGTAATCTTCCTTTTAGTTTCAAAAATTATTTGCTACTTTTTGTGTTGCCCAATATACTGTACAATGATTAACGCTGCTCATACAACCTTCAGGTCTTTGTAGAGTCCCAGATATATTTTTCTGAAACTAAGAGCAGCACTATTGAATTATAAGAGTTTAGATTTTTTTCAGCCCAACTTCCATCAAATGCAATGCAATGATTCTCTCTGAAAACATCCAATACAAAGGTAATTCGACTACTATTGAACACTCTATTACAAAGTACTCACTACTTCTGTCTGTTGCCATTTTAAAGAGATTTCATTTTGTTTTACATTGCACTGAGCATTATCCTGTTACTAATGTTTTAACGCTGAAGCCCAGAAAGTCTAGTTGTGATTCTGTTCTTTATTCTTCTATTAGTCTATTTAGTCCATTTTCCCTATGTTAGTTTTTAAAACAATTGGAAAATTGCTACGAGATTATCATATTTTTATAACACTCTCATGTATCTCCTTCAAATTAAATTTTCTCAGCTAATTTTTTTTTCACATGGACATGATTTACAACAATCCCAATTGCACCCATTAGCTTATAAATGTTCCCTATAATACCTGCCACCTCTAATCATCAATATAAAGGTGTGATTAAAGAAAATCAGAAACTAGCCCACTTAGTTGCATGTCCTAAACTCTACTTCAACTCTGTATCTCTTTGAATACAAACATATACACTATCTTGCATGTGAATTAGTCAGGATTACTATAATAATACAAAATTACTGTTATTTAACATAAATATCATAAATATTTCCTATTCTCTCATAGTCATAATATGTAAAATAAATTAGTATTTGGCAGTAAGATGCAAATAATTTTACCATTTCCCTATAGTTACATCTTTGTTGTCAATAAATTTTTTCATCTTGCTATACAAAAATGATAGGTATTTCTGTTTCATAAACTTTACTCTTATAGTGAATAATTAACTGTTCAAGGTTATTTGCCAATAGGTGAGAAAAACTGGGTCATGGGCATATGCATATCTTTCTAAAGCGTAATGTCAACTCATAGCATAACAAGCATAGAGTACACTTTACTATAAGTGAGCATTTGGGGCTTAATAATTAATGTTAATACAAAATGGTACCTTAAGTATGCTTTTGTGGAAATTTTTTCAAATGCAACCGATTATCTTATTAATTCCAACTAATGTCATAATTTATTGTGATCTAATTTAGAGATTATAAAAAATATCTGTGGAAATATTCCTTCCTTCAGCTAATATTTATTGAAAATTTTATGACATAGAGTTATAGAACTAAATATAACATACAAAAATATTTTACATATTACTTTTCTAAGACTTCTTAAAACTATTAATTGTCTAAACTATTATCATCAAATTTTTCAGGAGACTTAGAAGAAAAAGAGTGTTTCAAAAAATGTTATTTTTTTCAACATGATCAATTAACCAAGGCCCTTAAACTAATCTTCTAACTTTTCACTGTTTGGATATGTCCTTAAATTATCTAGACCAGTATTTTTATATTTTAATACGCATTAAAATTTATTTGGATATATTAAAATGCATAATATTATCCAGAGGGTTTGAAGTGGAGCCTAATATTTTCATTTCTAATATGCTACCAGGTTATGCTGCTAATTCTAAGAAATATATTTTGAACATAAGGATCTGGGTAGACTAGCAGTAAAACTAAAAGGTAAAAACTTGAATTTTGTACCTCTCATGTGGCTAAAAAATAAAGTGCTTATGATCATATCTATATCAACTTCTATTATAGGAGTAATGTCCAGTGTGTTGGACAATAACATTTAAGTTAATCAAATGCCTTGCCTGTGCTATGGCATTTGAGCATCCATAAGTACCATTTATTGGTTCATTGGCTCTTTTATGAACATTACTCTCATAAAAACTCAACCTAAACTAAAAAAAAAAGGAAACAGTATGTGTAACTTTATTGTAAGTATTCCTCCCACAAATGTGTTTCCAACTGCGACAAATTTAATGTCTCATAACATTATTTTTTATGTAAGGGGAACATTTGTTTTTTATCTCTACTCTCTTCCCTAGCAATAAATTTAAAAGTCAAATTAAAGATGAGTTATACTTTGTAGGTACAAAAGTTAAGATATAAATTTTAATAATTAATACTTCAAGTTCTTAACTGGTTATTTCCACAATTCTTGGAGGCTGGATCATACTCTTTTCAGAATATTTATGCAGCTAATAATATAGACATACATACATACAGAAAGCAAAAAAATGATGAAAATTAAAAAAGAAATAGACATGTACAATTATTGACAGAAAAAGGGTCAAGAATGATGGAAGATCTAAGATTTTGTCCTATTTATGGTTAATTATACACAAACATTCTTAAATACAGTCTATATTTTATTATAGACATTTAATAATGTTCATAAAACTTCAACTGAACACATTCTATTTAACAGAAGCAGACATATTCTGCATAGGATTTTAGCAAATCTAGACAACTATTTAGATCAACCTTAGGAATGGGCAAACACTAAATAAGTGTTAAATCCGTCACCTCTCAAAGGCAGAAACATTATCCTCAATAAGGGTGCATTCAGAAAAAAATATTTTAAACAAATGGAGGCTCGATTTATTTATTTTTTTAATTTAAATTTTTAAACATTATCTTTTCAAGTTGTCTCTTTGTATGTCTATTTGCAGAAGAAATATAGGTCCAGCCCCAACCGGTTTGGCTCAGTGGATAGAGCGTCTGCCTGTGGACTGAAGGGTCCCAGGTTCGATTCCGGTCAAGGGCATGTACCTTGGTTGTGGGCACATCCCCAGTAGGGGACATGCAGGAGGCAGCTGATCGATGTTTTTCTCTCATCAATGTTTCTAACTCTCTATCCCTTTCCCTTCCCCTCTGTAAAAAATCAATAAAATATATTTTAAAAAAATAAATATTGGTCCATGGTTTTCTTTTATTGTGAAGTGTTTGTTTGGACAATATTGCCCTCAGGATGAATTGGGAAGTATTGTCATGTCTTCTATTTTTTGTAAGAGTTTGTGAAGGATTTGGCGTACAAGAAATGACCTAGCTATTGTTCTTGTTTTAAAAAAAGTGATCTTAAAAATGGGTAATAAAAAAATAAAGAAGTCTGTCTTTCATGTTGGCTATCCACTTATCTATTAATATATTTTTAAAATTTTTTAAATCTTGTGGGTTTTAGATACCTTAGGTTGTCTAATTGAATCCTTCAAGAACCCCAAGAGGTTCTCTCATCCCCACTTGACACATGAGGAAACTAAGGCTGATAAAGCACTTAATCTGTCCAAAGTCATAGACATACAGTAGTGTTTACGTGCGGCAATTCAAGTTATAATTTCTCCTCAGCTACTTAAAAAAAATGGCGTATTGGGTGAATTACTAACTTCTGGGCTTTGGTTTCTTCATCCCTCAAATGAGAAGAATAATACACTAACTACTTCTTAGATTTGTTGAATAAACAAAATGCTTGCAAAGTGCTTATGACAGCACCTGGCTTACAGTATGTGCTCAACATTAGCAGTGCTTTTTACATTACTAGGGATTGCCCAGCAATGCCATTTAAGTTTTAATGGTTCTAAAACTCTTGAGTTTTAAAGCAACTAAGAAACTGTCAAGTCTTACACGAAAATATAACCACTTAAAGTAAATTTAATTCTATCACAGATAAACCACTTTATTACTACTTTTTGTACATTCTGGTTTTACATGTGACTCTAGTAAAAAGAAAAAGAAATTTAAAAGGTGGGGAAAAAAGCACATAAATTTTGAAGTAGCCTTTATTGTAAATGGTCATCCATTTAAACATAGATCTACACTATCTTACAGTTTTGAATTTTGTTTTCCATTAACAGTGACATCGAAATCAATTTTTTTCATATCACTTGCTTTTTTTCTGTAAACTAGAGGTTGAAGATGTGACCACTCAAAAACTATTGCTGAAGATTCTCTAAATTCTTTAAAGATAAAATTCTCCAAATAATGTTCACAAGTCACACTGAAACTTCACTTAAAATTACATTTGTTGCAGTAGCAACGCATTCAACCCACACTTTCCTGACAAAGTTCTACTGTAAACTACGTTGCAATTATGTTCAAGCACTTTCATTTCCTAGGACTAATTATGAGCTGCCCACTCTTCTGTTTTGCAGAGTTCATCTCACTTTAAAAGTAGTTTCAGGCCCTCGCAGGTTTGGCTCACTGGATGCAGCCTTGGGCAAACTACGGCCCGTTTGAAATGAATAAAACTATTGAAAAAAAAGACCATACCCTTTTATGTAATGATGTTTACTTTGAATTTATATTAGTTCCCACAAACACTCCATCCATGCTTTTGTTCCGGCCCTCCAGTCCAGTTTAAGAACCCATTGTGGCCCTCGAGTCAAAAAGTTTGCCCACCCCTGGAGAGCATTGGCCTGGGGACTGAAGAGTCACAGGTTCAATTCCGGTCAACGGCATGTACCATGGTTGAAGGCACATCCCCAGTAGGGGGTGTGCAGGAGGCAGCTGATCGATGCTTCTCTCTCATCAATGTTTCTAACTCTTTATCCCTCTCCCTTTCTCTCTGTAAAAAATCAATAAAATATATTTTAAAAAAATAAAAGTAGTTTCAGGTGCACCATCTTTGTCCCACCCAATAGCCCCTAATTGTAAGGTATCCAGGAGACATCTCATTGGAAGCCAAGGTCATCTGTAAGCTAGTTAGCATACTTGGCCAGAAATTCAAATCTCTTGAGCCTCCTTTTATTTTTGCCATCAACTGTCACAGGATCCCCTAAAGCTATCTTGCAGGACAAAGGGAACTCAGTAACTGAAAGGATACGAATAGCATGACTACCAAAACTGCAACAACAACTTCTGACAAACCTTTTACCCCTAGTGATCCTTGGAGATAACATGCTAGTTGAATTGCTAAGATAATAAGGTTGTGGAGGGGTGTGGATCGGTTAGAAAATCTGTTTGTGCTGCACAATTCACTCTCTTAGCACAGATCATCCCATCCTCCTCATGATCCATTTACGCAACTTGTTTGCTTGTGCACCCCGGCTGGTGCACAGAACTCCCACAATTCTTTCCCTTCCCTCTAAGTATAACTATAGCAAATGGACATCATGGCAGTGGTTCTACTCGTAAAGCTCAAACGCAGCTGTAAAAAGGACTGAGATACAGAATCGCCATAAATGTGACTTCAGCTCCTGGGAAACAGGACTTGACTCAAAGACTGCAATACCAGGGTACTGCCCAACAATATTCAGACTATAATTTATTCCAATTGTTTGTTATTGAGCCTTTGAAGGACAGACTTCCCTGTCCTATTTTAAACACATCTTAATTTAATTCTAAGAGCAACTCCAGGTATCATTATACCTATTATCTGGGGAGGCAGGTGCAACAAGGGGGAAATGAGGGGTCCCAGTTCACACAGCAGCAACTGGCAGCTGAATCCCAACGTGACCACTTAACCAATCACGCAAACCTGGGCCAGTCGTTTAAGCTCTGGGCCTCGGTTCCCTCCACGACAGAGCAGCCCGCCTTCCCTGCTTTCAATGCCCTTGGACTTTCCACTGGATTCCTCCCCATCCCCTAGCAGGCGAAAAGCCAGTATCAACCACTGTGGGTTCTTGTACAGCCTCCTTACCTTCAGCAGGTTAGGGCCCAAGCTTCTCATTGATGGTTTATTTTCAAATAGTCAACCTGTAACAGTGACCCTAACAGTCTCCCGCGGTCGGCTATCACTTTCCCCACTCCTAGGTGTGCGGCCTAGGCCAGGCCTCCACCCGGTTACCCCCAGGCCTCCACCCGGTTACCCCAAACCTTCACCCGGTTACCCCCAACCTCCACCCGGTTACCCCGACCTCCACCCGGTTACTTCCCACCACCCCGTCATTTCCCAGACCACCAGCTAAAGGCCAAAGAACCCCTAGAAGCAAAGCCCTAGGAAGAAAGTGGGTTTCCTGGAGGCCAAAGGGGGGCTGCTCTGGGACACCGGCCACCACCTGCCAACCCCTCCATGGCAGCGGCCGGTTTGGCTCTGGCCCCTCAGTGCAGGCCCTGAAGCCCAGCCCGCCTCCTAGGCCTCCGTGTGGCCCACCCAGACCCACTTCCCCCGGGTCACAGGGGTCCGAGGACACGCAGGCCTCGGGTCTCACCTGGGGCCTCCGGGACCTGGCGCAGCACCGGTGCCCGCGCCCGCACACCTGGCTCCGCAGCGGAGACTGGCGCTCAGGGGTCCAGGCCGGACCTTCAGCAGCCACAGAACCAACCCCGAGGCCTCCGCTGCTGCTGCTGCTGCTGCTGCCAAGAGTCCCAGGGAGGAAGCCCCGCCCCCGCTTGGAACAGGTGCTTGTGGGCGTGGTTACTGTTGCTTCTGCCATCACTGTCTGCAACCCCCAGAGGAGTATAACCTGCCTCTCATAGCTCTCGGCCTCTGAAACTAGAGGGATGAGGTTACTCAAGGATCTACTAGTCCGGTGGCTCTCAACCTCGGCTGCACATTAGAATCACCTGGGAATCTTTTTAAAATCCTGATTTCTGGGCCTCATCCTCCGGAAATTCTGTTTCTTTGTTATGGGGTGGGGCCACAACATTCGTAACAAAGAAACAGAATTTCCGGAGGATGAGGCCCAGAAATCAGGATTTTAAAAAGATTCCCAGGTGATTCTAATGTGCAGCCGAGGTTGAGAGCCACTACTCTAGTATATCTGAGTGGCCTCATCTTCCAAAGGACATAGAGAGTAAGATTGTGGACATCGCTTTTGGGACGGATAATATGATAATGGAGACTTTTGTGGGGTCCTTGGGGAGTGAATGCATTTTGTACAATGGCACAATGTAAATACTTAGGGAGCAGACTACAGATCAAGATGATCTTAAACAAGGACAACAAATGAGTTGAGACTCCTCTAGACAGAGGTCAAGTCTATGGCCCCGAAGTTTAAATGTGGGCAGGTGTGCCACTCGCTTGTAAACAGGAGAATGAGGCAGAGGGGATGCCACGTGACACCTGAGCTGGAACACACGTAGCTGCTGCCTTATTGGTGGGCCTCTTGTGCTGGGAAAGCCTGGCTGCCGTGCACGAAGTCCCCCACCCCGAGTCTATCCTGTGGCAGATGGCAGGCCTGAGTCCGCCCCCAGCTCGCTCACAGTTGACAGCTAGCTTCTAGTCTCAGCCATTGTGAGGGAGACATCTTGGACTTAGGAAAAAATGGTATTTTTCTTTACACAGCTGTGGTAACTGGGACATGATAGAAGGATTGGAAAAGAAATAAAACAATTATTTTTCATAAAAACCAAATGTAGGACATTTACAATATTTAAAGCCACACTATTATAATTATAAACAGATTCAAAAGGTAACTGTAAGTAGGACCAATCAATAAGTGGTCATTGCTCTTTATAATCCACTGAAAAATAAGTAAAAATTAAAATTTAAAAATAATAGTGTTTACCTTAGCATTAAAAAAAACTCCATATGTATGAAAACAAATACATTAACTATGTCTAAGTCCTCTGTTCAAAAACTATGCATTGTCAATAAGAGAAAAACTTAAAGATCTGATTAACCGTGGGATATACCATGTTCTTGGATTGGAAAACTCAGGTCAAATAAAAAAAATATTAGTTATCCTAAATTAATTTGCCTATTTAACGAAATCTCAGTCAAAATTCCACTTGGCAATTTTGGGTCGGATAGCTGATTCTGAAATGTTAAAAGGCAATTAATAAATATAAACTCCCTCTTTAAAGAAAAGAGAGTGACTGATAACTAGTGGTAGGTAGTTTGCTGATTTAATGATGGGAATTTGAGGATTCTCTGTGCACGGAGCAGCATTATAATTGGGAATCTGAATTTGATCAAATTGAAGACTTTTTAAAAGAACCACTATTTGTAAACCCAGTTGAGGATGTTAACTAAAATATTTAATATAAGCTTTAGGTTAAATCTCCTAAATTTGCTTCAGACGTTAGAATGATATTCAGCTATAATTCACCCAGTCATTCTGGTAGCTTAAACATTCCATTGTGAGTAAGAAATGAAGTTTTAGAATAAGGCATAAACCAATAAGTATTTCTGAGTAGTTTGGGGTTTAAAAGAAGTATTCAGTGTTACAGCAGATAAATTTTCCTTGTTAAAAATTTGACATTATGCAATAAGATAAAAAATTTTAATTTTTTACAGTATTTGTAAAATTATCTGATAGACAAGAAATGTTAAATAATCTACCTTTAAGTAAATGAATGTATTTATTATTACTATGTCATTATTAATAAAAAGGTGTTGAAAGAAGAAATATACACAATGTTGAAATGGATAAAAACCAAGTAGTTTGTATTCTCTTTAAAGCTTCTAGAACAGGTGACCAAAATATTCTGAAACTCAGACTTTTGTTATTTCAAATAAAAATAACAAGATTAGCCTCAACCTATAAAAAAATCTGAAGCAATTATCAATTTTAACTATTATCTACTAAATTCGGTTTTTGCCACATAATATTGTGGAATGAAATCCACGCCTACATATATAAGGCACTTAGCAGTGGGTCTCCAAAGAAATAAAGGCAAATAATAATTATTATGCCTATGTTGATCTATTTCATCACAAGTATTTTTTCACAAAAAGAATTTATATCATCTTAAATACTCAGAAAAATATTAAATTATACACTAAATTATATACAATCATCTGGATGAATTCTTTTTTTTAATCCTAACCTGAGGATATATTTTTATTAACTTGAGAGAGAGAGAGGATGGGGGTGTGAGAGAGAGAGAGAGATCAATGTGAGAGAGAAACATCGGTCAGTTGCCCCCCACACTTATCTCTTTTATGTACCTCAACATGGGATAGAACTGCAACCTCGGTATATACCCTGACTGGTCATTAAACCCAGAACCTTTTGGTGTATGGAATGATGTTCCAACCAACTGAGCCATTAGGCCAGGGCCAGATGAGTTCTTTGAATGCTATTTTTAAATGCCAGGTATTTAACTGCCTACTGAAAAAGAATGTCTTAAGTACAAAAAAGTAAATTGCAAAATGAAAGTGAAGAAGTACAGTTTTTTAGAAAGGAAAACACTCTAAGATCTCTGAATAAAAGAGGTTGGTCCTAAGGCATTAAGTGTTAGAAATTTCAAAGAATGGATGTCACTTCAAAATGAAAAACATCATCCAAGTGGGAGGATTCTATCTTGTCCTCTGACACACATCACTGACTTTTTCAGAAAAGCTTCCTTGCTGACACAAGAGAAGTGTTGTGATTATTTTTTATGTTTGCTTTTGTTTTTTTCTTTTTCTGATAGCTCTTGATGTGCACTGAATATTAGACTTGGTAAGCAATATAACTGTTTATGTGAAAAATAACTAAATATATTTACACAATTTTAAATAGGTAAATATGTGTTCTACTAAAAATATTAACAACATTATATATTCAGAAGAATATCATTTCTATTTTCCATTAAGATTGAGTAACTGCAACATGAATTTAAATTTTTTAAATAGATTTTTATTGATTTCAGCGAGAAAGGGAGGGAGAGAGAGAAAAATCAATGATGAGAGAGAATCATTGATTAGCTGCCTCCTGCATTCTCCCTACTAGGAATCAAGCCCTGCAACCTGGGCATGTGCCCTTGACTGGAATCTAACCTGGGATCCTTCAGTCCGCAGGTCAACGCTCTATCCACTGAGCAAAACCAGCTAGGGATGAATTTAAGATTTAAATTTTAATAAAATAATAATTATGAAAGCTAAATATTTAATGTCAACATATTAAAAAGATTTTATGTTACTTATATGGAAAGAAAATAAACATTTTAGAGTTAGCCTTGGTGTTTTTAGGGACATGTAGTCACTCACATACATTTTAGTTTGATGACCAGAATGAAATCTATATATATATAAAAGCCTAAGCAACCGGCCAACCGTTCGACTGGTAGCTATGACACACACTGACCACCAGGCAGCAAATACTCGACGCACAGGCATGGAACATGCAACAGACTGATGAATCTCAGAGGGAAGGGGGAGTGTGAAGGGCAGGAAGAGATTAACCAAAGATCTTATATGCATACTAGAGTCCTGGTGCATGAATTTGTGCACCTGTGGGGTCCTTCGGCCTGGCCTGCAGGAATCAGGCAGAAACCAGCAGTCCAACATCCCCCAAGGGGTCCTGGATTTTGCGAGGGTGCAGGCCAGGCCAAGGGACCCCATCGGTGCACAAATCCGTGCCCTGGGCCTCTAGCATTAGTATAATGGAGTTCTTTTTGTTTCTCTAAATATTATCAGGTATCATTTCTGAGGCTGAGGAGACATTTAATGTTTTCAATTTATTGCCATCTACTCAGTCATCTCTGTACTATCTCTGTGACTTGAATTTTAACATCCAACCACTTATAATAAGTGACGAAAATTTCTGTGGCCAGCTGCCAGAGTAGCTTCAGTTTACCAATCTGAAAATCAGAAATCAAGCTAACACCATAGTAAAGACAAAAGATTAGATAATCAAGATTAGATAATCATCACACTGCACTCTGCTTCCAACTGTGTCATTAACAGCAATTCTTCTCTATTGTGAGAACTCATTGTTAGGTAACAGAATGAAGTTTGAGGTCCTTTTGAATTTTTAAGGGAAATTAATTTATTTTTGAGGCAGATTTGTGTAACAAAGGAATGCATTTTATACATGCAATGTTTAAATATGAACTGTTTGCAAGCATACTTTTCTTATTACAATATGTAAAACCCTACTATCTAAGACATGATTTTCTGTATTAAATTGGAACGTTCTATGGGGTGGGGGCGTAGATTATACCCAGAATGTAATGACAGGATTTCTCAAAAGCCTTTATTAACTAACCTTTTATAATATGATTTTCAGGAGAAAAATGAAAAGGTTTCTCTCTTTCTATAAATGCAGGCAAAACATCCCAGGGACTTTCACAGCCTATTTTAAAAGTTTTGATACTCAAACGTAAGTAAGTTAAAGAAAAATGGACTGAAACCTATAATAGATAGATCTGCATGAATATGTGCTGTTTCTGTGGCAGAGACTTGCCTGTTTTTCCTCATTGGCCTCTATTCCTTTCTTTCATAGTAATATAAGTTTTAGCTGGGCACATTAAAATCCTGAGTATACACCACATTTCCCACCTTCCAGTGCAGCCAAGTTCCATGTGACTATAATCTGGCCAATTGGATATAAATCAAAGTGTCATATATATTTTTTGAGTAGGGAAGTGTAATGAACTGACCATTATTAAAGAATGCACAGGTACTGGCAAGGCAAGGGAAAAAGCTAGGAAGCCAGGTAAGTGTCTAGTGTTGTAGTCTAATTTAATCCAGGGAAGAGATGATGGTTACTAGGACTTGGGTCTTAGTAGGAAAGATGTTCACCAAGAGTTAAGATTCAAAATATATTTTGATTCAATATTTGAATTTGATTTAGATATAAGTTACTAGATTAAGAGAGGAATAAAGTATAACCTCATAGTTCTTGAACCATTGTGATGCCATTTATTGAGAAAGACATGGGGATGAAAAAATTTAGAATTCATGTTGGAAAGTATGATAGGCCTTTGACTTGCTTATATAACTTCCTTTAGCTGAGGGGATGTTAGTAGACCAAATCAAGAAGAAACTGAAAAAGTACTTCTTCATTTTCATTTTTCTCATGTTTGTTTCTCTAGTATAGGCATGAGAGCATGCCTGAAGTATCATGTTAGTGGATGACAGGCTTGAGTATTGCCAAATCTCTCCATTTATTTTAGATGAGGTAAACCAGATTAACCAATAAGCAGAAACATGAGTTAGTTTAGCCAATATCACCTGTGACAGAGCCAACCTCTTTAGAAACTTGAGTAATAAACTTCCTTTAGCCAATGAAATGCATTTTGAACTGATTACTATTGAAGAATGTTATAGTCAGTTCACAACACATAAAATCAGGAGGACCTGCATTGGAGGTCTAAAGAATGATGGTATATTAGTGGGAAATCATTGATTAAAAGGGGCACCCTGGGAGGCAAGTGACAGAAATGTTTTAAGAAGAAGAGTTGAGAAGTGCTATCTGTTAAATGCTGAAAAGAGGAACAGTAATTTGGGAATTAACCTTTAAATCTGTCAACTTTTTTTTATCATTGTTAACCTCAACAATAAGATTTAATTGAATAGAGGCAATTGAAATGTATTCAAAGAGGCATATTAAAAATGGAGACGGTGACCACAAAAAATATAGAAAACTTTGTGAGGACATTATTGTAAGGAAAACCAGAGAGATGGAGCAAGGGATGGAAGTAATTCAGGATCAAGGAAAGTTCATTTGTTTGCTTTTGTTTACCCTAAGATGAAAGCTAATATTATATCCTCTATGGAAAGCAATGGACAAGATTTATTAGGAAAAAAATAATCATACAGAAGGCAGAGACACAATTGCAGAAATGGAGTAAAGCAAACAAAACCCCTAGAATTTGAATACATTAAAAGAGGATCTGGCCTATTCTAGGTGCCATCACATCTAATATAATGCACATATGTAGCAATGTACCACAAGTTAGGAAACCCTGAACTAGGTCAAAATCATTATTCTCTTCAGCTTTTTAATGCTGACTAATAAGCCTTTGTCCTGTGGCCTAACAGTATGTTTTTCATTAGCATATAATTGGTAAATAAAGCAAATAGTTTATGTATACATATAGCAATAGAATTTATTTTTCAAATCATTTACATTCATAAATATTTGCATCATTGTATTATATTTGACACCAATTAATAAAGATTTATACTAGTCATAACTAATTTTACAACAAATGGGTTCTTTGCTTTAGGGACCTTATAATTCTCCATAAAGTTCCTGTGAATTTTTGCTTATGCACTTATTCAAAGGACGGAATAACAGTCATTATTCAATTAGTCCCTACACAAAACTTGCCATTCTGCCATTTTGCCCCCCTTTCAAGTCAATTGGAATTAGTGCCTCATCATGTTCCAGTTCTGTCTCTAACAATGACCTGTTAGCTCAGAGCTGCCACTTTTTTTAAAATATATTTTATTGATTTTTTATAGAGAGGAAAGAAGAGGGATAGAGAGTTAGAAACATCGATGAGAGAGAAGCATCGATCAGCTGCCTCCTGCACACCCCCCTACTGGGGATGTGCCTGCAACCAAGGTACATGCCCTGGACTGGAATCAAACCCGGGACTCTTCAGTCCCCAGGCTGACGCTCTATCCAGTGAGCCAAACCGGCTAGGGCAGAGCTGCCACTCTCAAGTACTTCTTTTAGCCTCTGTCAGGGCTTTGAGCTTGGTCACTGGAAGAGCAGTGTGTGTGTGTGTGTGTGTGTGTGTGTGTGTGTGTGTGTGTGTCCATGGAAAGTGTCATCTGTTTCCTTGGTTCAGTCTAAAAATGAATTACTCCACTGGCTGCACTATGGTTCTGGGAAACCTTAGCTGGGGATACCCCTGGATGACTTATTTTAGCCCAAATAACACTTGGGTAAATTATCACATCTACTTTCTTATTTGACAACATTCTAAGGAAGACAAAACCAATAGTTGGACATAGTGTTCCTTTCGAAAAAAAACAGAAATTCAAAGAGTTATATGGCATGACCAAACATTATAATATACATAAATATACACTAATGAATATACTGTATATCAACATTATATATTGATTATATATTTATATATATAAATAACATTATATATATTTATGTTATATATTTATATATATATAACATTATATATATATATATATATATATATATATATATATATATATATATTTATGTTAATCCTCACCCGAGGACATGTTTTCATTGACTTTAGAGAGAGAAAGAGAGAGTGAGAGTGAGAGAGAAAGAGAGAGAGAGAGAGAGAGAGAGAGAGAAGGAGAGGAAGAGAGAGAGAGAGACACATCAATGTGAGAGAGAAACATCAATGGATTGCCTCTCATGAGCACCCTAACTAGGGATCAAACCTGGTATGTAGGATGACACTCCAACCAACTGAGCCACACCATACATAATCAATATGTATTCAACATATTGATTATTAGGTCAATATGTAATATTAAGTGTATACCAATAATGTCAATATATAATATTTTATTTGTATGGTGGAACTGAAAAAAATACTAGCTAACTAAAATGTATTGAATAGTGCTTATATAGGAGGCACTACTCTGTAGATGTTGCATCATTCACTCCCTTGATCTTCAAGGCAACCTTGTAGAATCAGTATATTACTCATTTTACATTATGAAGAACTGAGCCTCACAACATCTGAGTGATGAAGTCAGCATTAAATATTAGGTTTTGTAACACCATGTCTAGCATTAAAAAACAAACACCATTTCCATTACCCTAAAGTTACTACTAAGAAGAAAGACATGCTGTATCAAAAATGCATTAATATTAAAATATGATCCTTAAAAAATCTGAAGTACACTTTAATTATAAGATTATAATTAAATTACACTTAACTTATGCATTAACATATAAAAAATATGCTATTTACTGACCTGATTATCAAAAGGAAAAATGTAAATAACCCATTAAAAATATCTTTTTAGTTAAAAATGGAGCCATTTAAGTTGATTGATTATATAATGCATCTTCTAAACTCATTCTTTCCCTTGTTATATTTTTTATCCCATTTTCAACTATCACCTAAATGAGTCGCCCAACATGATATATGAGGCATAATTCTAAGATGGGTTCCAAGATTTCCATCCCCTCTCCTGCGTGTAGGTGGAATTTGGGGCTGAGGTGGAGTAGTGGCCCCCTTAATTAGTTTGCATTATATACCAGTGGTGATGGGACAGTCACTCCTGAGATTATGTTATTCTATGTAGGCAAGCTGGAGCGGGAAGTAAAGTCTGAGAGATGTGCTCCCGCTGAGCCGGAAGAAAGACAGACTGAGAACTATCTTTGCGGGGAGAAACAATTAGGAACCACAGATAGTCTATAAAAACTAAGCAAAGTTTCTGGTCAATACGTGGCAAAATAAGGACCACAATTACATTGCTGCTAAGCAATATTATACCTGCAACAAGTAAAGTTGGAATAGAACCCTGGCCTTAGGTTTAATCACAGTACTAGTCAACACTTTTTGACTGAAGCTTTGTGAGATCTTAGCTAAGACCCCAGCTGATGCCTGCCCAGTCTTCTGACCTACAGAATGATGCAATTATAATGGGTGCCATGCTTGTCCAATAACTAATGACAATTTGTTATACAGCAATATAAACAATACAGATGGAAATTATAATTTTGTGGGGGGAAAAGTCCCTTAAACATCCCAATGAGAAACAAATGCACGCCAAGCATGTCAAACCTGCTGGCCACAAGTTTGACATGTTTGGACATGGAAAGACACAATGAAATTTTGTATAAAGGACAGCTAGTGATGACTAGTGCCTGAAAGTTATGACCCAAAGAGCACACTGTCAGAGATCTCTTTGTAAACTGAGGAATAAAGTCTTCCATGGGAAGCACCATGACAGAAGCAAAAGTACTGATAAGTGTCTTCAAAGATGACTGATAACTAAATAAATTAAAATAAACTCAAAATGGATAAAGGATTTAAATGTACGACGGGAAACCATAAAAATTCTAGAAGAATCCAAAGGCAACAAAATCTCAGACATATGCCGAAGCAATTTCTTCACTGATACAGCTCCTAGGGCACTTGAAACTAAAGAGAAAATGAACAAATGGGACTACATCAAAATAAAAAGCTTCTGCACAGCAAAACAAACCATCAACAAAACAAAAAGAAAACCCACTGCGTGGGAAAACATATTTGCCAATGTCATATCTGATAAGGGCCTAATCTCCAAAATTTATAGGGAACTCATACAACTTAACAAAAGGAAGATAAACAATCCAATCAAAAAATGGGCAAAGGACCTAAATAGACACCTTTCAAAAGAGGACATTCAGAAAGCCAAGAGACATATGAAAACATGCTCAAAGTCACTAATCATCCGAGAGATGCAAGTCAAAACAACAATGAGGTACCATCTCACACCTCTCAGACTGGCTATCATCAACAAATCAACAAACGACAAGTGCTGGAGAGGATGTGGAGAAAAAGGAACACTCGTGCACTGCTGGTGGGAATGCAGACTGGTGCAGCCACTATGGAAGACAGTATGGAGTTTCCTCAAAAAACTACAAATGGAACTCCCATTTGACCCTGTGATCCCACTTATAGGAATATATCCCAAGAAACCAGAAACACCAATCAGAAAGGATATATGCACCCCTATGTTCATAACAGCACAATTCACCATAACTAAGATCTGGAAACAGCCTAAGTGCCCATCAGTAGATGAATGGATTAGAAAACTGTGGTACATCTACACGATGGAATACTATGCTGCTGTAAAAAAAGAAGGAACTCTTACCATTTGCAACGTCATGGATGGAACTGGAGAGCATTATGCTAAGTGAAATAAGCCAGTCAATGAAGAAAAAATACCACATGATCTCACTCATTCATGGATAATAGAGACCATTATAAACTTTTGAACAATAATAGATACAGAGGCAGAGCTGCCTCAAACAGATTGTCAAACTGCAGCGGGAAGGCCGGGGAGGGTTGGGGGGCAGGAGTGAGGGGGGGTAAGAGATCAACTGAAGGACTTGTATGCATGCATATAAGCATAACCAATGGACATAAGACACTGGGGGGTAGGGGAAGCCAGGGGATTGTCAAGGGCATGGAAAAAAAAAAAGGACACATATGTAATACCCTTTGTAATACTTTAAACAATAAATAAATAAATAAATAAATAAATATTAAAAAAATAAAATTATGAAATATGAAAAAAATTCAAATTGATATGAAGAAAACTACTTTGAAAGATTCAATTATTTTAACTATATGTTTGGGAATATTATCATTAATTTAATAATTAGATTTAAAAAGAGCAATATGGAATGAATATTTAGTCACCTGAAATACTAAAAGCACCACAAACAGTGCCTTGAGGTCAATTCACATTTGGTTCCATGAGGAAGAATCAATATGTTGTTCAAAGAGTATTGTTAATTAATAATGCTTCAGATTAGATTCTTGCATTCCTTTTGATTTTTTATCATCCACTTCCCATCTACATTAGCCTATTATGACCTTGCAGGAACTAAGATTATTCTCCCACCCTACTCCCCCAGCTATGGCCAACTGAAAAGCATAATTTTTTTTTCATTTCTCATTATGGCAGTCCATTAAGTAAGGTTTTAACATCTTCCCACATTCATTGGGATTAAAGGTTCACTTTTAAATTGTTTCATTTAAAGAGTATACAAAATCGAAATAATATATTTACAAGTTAACATATCACACCACATAGAGATATATAATTTTTATTGAAATATTGAAAATATTTTGTAAACTATGCTGTCCGATGTGGTATGGTGAAAATTCCTAAAAACTCCATCTTAAAGCTGAGAATTGTGTATCAAGTACTGAAAATGGGATTTGATGACATAATTACTTCTCCATAAAGATTTATAATTTCATCTAATACAGTAGGTATGTTAATTGAATCAAAATGATTGATACCTGTTATTATTCCTATTAAAATTTTGATTTGCATATTTTATTTTAGCTATGTTTACTTTTTCATGAAATTAAATGTTACCCTATTAAATAGCATAATCCTATATATTAAAAGCCTAATATGCTAAGTGTCCGGTCATCTGGTCAGCCGTTCAACCAATCAAAATGTAATATACTACTCATTTGCTAAGGCTGCTCAACCATCAGCCCTATGATGTGCATTGACCACCAGGGGGCAGATGCTTCAACTTGTAGGTTAGCTTGCTGCTAAGGTCCAGTCAATTGAGGCTGAGCGAGATGGGCTAGGCATGCCCTGGAGCCCTCCTGTGGTCCCTCCCCCGCTAGCCAACCTCTTGCACCCTCTCACAATCTGGGACTCCTCAGGGAATGTGGGAAAGCCGGTTTCAGCCCACTCAAGCAGGACAGGCCAAGGGACCCCACTGGTTTACAAATTCATGCACTGTGCCTGTAGTATTTTAATAAAAAAGAAACTATGTTAAGCTTAATTTTTGTGATATTGTATCATGCTTAAAAACAAATAATAAACATAAAATTATATTTTTCTAACGTACCACATTTTGGTAGTGGGGAAATCAAGATAAATTCACACATTAATTTCTTGACCTATCTCATACTATGCTTTTTCTTTTAAACTTCTATTTTTGTACCATCAATTATAACAACCTGTCCCAATGTATGGCCTTTGAATCTGTGAAACACAAAAATTATATTTGACATATAATTAGAATATTGAATTAATCACTGTCTCAATTAAACTTAATCCTAGCATTCATATCAAAATGATGAATTATAGCAGTTGACAAATATGACACATTCAGCAACCTATATAAAAGAAGGAAATTCAATGTGAAATGAAATTACCTACTAGGTTTAATCATGCTTATTTCTGGAGAATAAAATACAACCTTGAATACCATCTCATCTTTTCCACATGAAGCACAAAGATTAAGTAGGTCATATATCACTGACTTTAGCAATTTTTCATTTTCAGCTCGTTTCTTTCTGCTCTATGAGCATAAAATGCTGCCCTTGGCCAGCGGGGCCACCTCAGAGGCCCCCTCTCCATCACCCCCTCCCTCCCACTGCCCTGTATGCTCCCTCAGGTGCAACCCTGGGTGCTGGGAAGCCCCACCCCTGGGAAGCCCCGCCCAGCGCTAGTAGCCTGGGAGGCAGTGTTAAGGGCTGTCTCCACCAGGCCTTCTGCTGCTACCTCCTTGTGCAGCTGACTGTACTCGCCTTCAGTCATCTCCTCCAGACTTAGGCCAAAGGGTTCCCTCTCCACCTCCAGGCTGGGGAAGAGCCCGCAGCCACCACTCTGCAGGGGCTTCAGCCCCACAACTTGGATCTCCTCACAGGGCATCTCAGAACCAAGAGACAGACGGTCAGACTGGGTGCAGACTGCAGACTCACACCCCTCCTGGAAGAGTGTCATGGGCAGAGAAGCCGCGTCAATCTGGTGAATTTCCTGACCAGGTTTATTTTGCAGAATCTTCCTTGCAGTTTCAGGTGACATGTGTGCCAGGTCACTGGTTCTCTGGCTCTCCTGAGCAGGGGTGTGGAGGTGAGCAGAGCAGGCGTGGCCCTGCTTGTTTATGAAGCCCTTCTCCCACCTGAGGAGCGGGAGCGGAGGCTGGCTGTACTCAGGCCTCCCAGCACCACCCTCTGGGGTCGGACCTCTGACCAGACGCATATTTCAGATGAGTGTGTCACTGTGCAAATAAACATTCCACCGCAAGAACAGGGTCAAGCCAGAATGAAAAAGTGATCCCATGCTCATTAAATTTGTTTAAAGACAGCCTCCCACTATCTCCACCTGAAAGGCGAGGCTTGGGAATGGCGCAGGGGTCAGTCTGTAAAATGTGCATGGGCTAACAGGGAGCCTTATTAGAGGAGGGGAAATATTCAGCAGGACCCAGCCATGTTTTCAAATAATTATAACGTATTTTATCAGTGCATCTGAAACGTGTATAAAAATATCCATAATATATTTTTCCTTAGATTCTAGTTACCAGTGTGACAGCTAATATAATAATGATTGTATTATTAATGCCTGTGTTTAAGCTGTATAAAGCTGATTTTATACATTTCCCTTGTCGACTACATTGTAGTTCATAAAATAAAGCACACCCATCGCATTTGTGTTTAGGGGACAAGGAACTGAACACACCACTGGTTTATTTTTCTATTAGAATAAATTGCAGGCAGCCACATTTGAATGACCCTGATTAGGGCTCTCACAGAAGCAAAGGGACTTTCTGGACTCCAGGCACAATTCATCAGCACCAGGGCTGAGCTGAGAGGCTGGTATTCAAGAGATCTGAAATCTACAATGGTAAAAAAATGAAACTTTTGTGATAATATTGAGGATCATTCCACTGATCTTCCTAGAAAAAGGTATGTTTATTTTCACTAATAAGAACATGAAGAAGGTTAAGACATCTACAAACAGGTGGTTACTCACATAAATAGAACAATTGGATAAGCTGTGAATAGCCCAAACTGTGTAAGGCGATGTACTGCAGAAGGAAACTTTATCATCCTTTTCCAAGTTCTTGTTATGAAAAGAACAGTCCAGTAGATGTTGGGGCTGTGACATGGTAAATTAAGAAAATAAACTGGCTGTGCAGGCCACCTGCCTGAAGAATTACACCTTCACAGTCAAACGTATTTGCTTAATTCCAGTGATTCTGGTTCTTCACAAACACCCATCAGCAAAATACAGTGTTTGTTTTGTGTTGTTTTTCTGAGGTTTCTCAGGATCTTGCAACAATGGTAAAAGTTTTGTTCAGCAGAAATCTGCAATTGAATGTAGCTTTAACTTTCTGGAAAAAAGGGAATTGTAAGTGAACTTGCAGCTTATTTTGGTGAAGATAGAAGACCCTGGAGTGGGGGTGGGGGGGGGGGGTGGCCTCTTTGCATTGACCAATAGTTTACAGGAAGAAAACGTTACATCACACCTTGCTGCAGTGTATACTTATTGTCTCTAGTAAAGACACCATTTAAAAACAAATTTGAAGAATGTATAGTAGTTGTTTTAAAAGGTGGTCGTCAGAACTATCATCCCAAACAGAAATTGTAAAATATTCATATTTTAAAAACAACCATTAAGCACTTATGGGAACAAGAAAATCATCTAACTTTGGTTCCAGGATAATACTGATAATATAGCTAAGGATGTAGATGCTTATTTATTACAGTTGCATTGAGAGACTTCATTTATGAAAGAGCATTTGGTTATATAAAACATTCCTGAACTATTTGATTTCTAAAAAAAATGCCTCATAATCAAATTATGGAAGAAATCAAAACCCTTTTTTTTTATATAGCCACATAATGAAAACACTAACAAAACTGTAACAATCTGCTTTATATTTAAATAAAAAATTAAAAAATAAATAAATAAATAAATAAATAAATAAATAAATAAATAAAAAATTATCTGAAAGGAGCAACTTCAATTTCAATGAGGAGAAGGTGCCCTATGAAGATTGTTCACTTTTTCTATTTATATGGTTATTTGGTAACACTGTCTAAAAATACTGGATCTGGATCTTAATGCAATCCTGCATAAGAATATACTTTATACCATGTGGAAAAAATAAGAAAACATTACTAGAAATCACAAAGAGGAATCATTACCTTTTTTAAGATTGTATTTTATAAGAAAACACTCAAATGCGTGTAGCTATTTTCTTATGTTGAAAAGACTTTGAAAGTTCAAAACATCAGAGCAAATAATCAATCTTAAAACTGATGGGAAATATAAGCCATTGTTGGGGGGGGCTAGCAATCTGATTCTGTGCCAGTAACCTGCCTTCTAAAGCACACTCTTGCTAGCCGATAATTAACTCCATTGATGCCTGAACTGCCTTGCAGAACCTGTTTCCAAGAATACTCCCTTTTTGCAGAGGCCATAAACCATGAACCATACACAAACCCCGGAGGGGGTTATCAGCGCTGGCGCCAGGCCAGGCCTTTGGGTGTAATCCCATGTCCCCCATCCCAGCACATGGGGCTTTTCGGAAAGCCCTAGAAAGATCCAGAAGCCTGATCCATATTTGGGGGACAAAGAAACCAAAGGCTATAAAGGAAAAGTTTTTTTCATAGTCACTCACTCACTCACTCAGGGATTTGGAGAACTAACCCCCTGAGTCACTGTACTGGTACATCTGAAAATAAATGGGTTTATCCTGGATCTCCAAGTACTCCCTGCGTATTTTTGGGTCTCATGGCAAATTCTGTAACAAAACATTTTGTCCACACTGAGATACTGTGCATACAAAATGCCTTAATCATTAATAAGTCAATGTGTGTGATACCAATATCAATTTAAAAAAATTAAAACCAACCATGCTTCTGGCATGAATAAAGTATGGAATTAAATCAGAGGTTTCCATTCATGTAGAAGGTTATTGTTAAAACTTATTCCATACCATTTTTAAAATGTGTGACTATTTTTAATATTCTGGCTTAATTTTGCCAAAATCATGTCATGTATACATAAAATGGGCTTGTATGAATTCTTAGTTGGAAATGTTCATATAGAGTTGGCTAATTTATATTAACTTTCCATTATATAGAGATTTCTAATACTTTCAGTTCTATAGCATTTACACTTTCTTCATTTAAATAAATTTCTAAATATTCCTATATTTTTGCTTTTTGAAATTGTGGTTTTGATTGAACTCCCTCCCCACAAAAAAAAAAAAAAAAAAGACACCATTTAGTTCAAGGTAGTAAAGATTTTTTAAAATATATTTTATTGAGAGAGAACCAAGATGGCGGCATAGGTTAACGCCGGAGTTTGCTGCTTTGAACAACTACTTCAAAAGTGAAACTAAAAGACGGAGGGACATCACCCAGAACCACTGGAACGCTGGCTGAGTGGAAGTCCTACAACTAGGAGGAAAGAGAAACGCATACGGACACTCAGAGGAGGCGCAGTGCTGAAGTCAAATTCTGAGGTGCGGAGTGCGGAGCGGGCTGGCGGCGGAGGGCGCGGTTGGCGTTTTCAATCGGGAGGGAGTCGCAGACTCTGAGCTCCAGATCCGGGCGAGTCTTTAGGGACCCAGACTCAAACGGGAGAAGCGGGACTGCCTGGCTTCGGTCAGAGCGAGTGCAGCTTTCTCTCCGAGCTTTGCAGCGGGACTCAGAGAGGCAGAACCCCTGGGGACAGGACTGAGAGCGGCCATATCTGCTCTCTCCAGCCCACCCTGTTGATCCTGTGCGACCCGCCCCGCCCAAGCCCTGCACAGAGGCATTTGCCGGATAGCCTCAGGCAAACGCCAGATTAGCACCTCCCTAGAGGACAGAAGTTCTCTCACTGCTGACACAGCTGATTCTCATAGCCACTTGGCCTGGAGGTCAAACCCTCCCTGGAATTAGCTACAACAATCAAAATTTAACTGTAAGACCACGAACAAAGACCACTAGGGGGTGCATCAAGGAAGCATAACAAAATGCGGAGACAAAGAAACAGGACAAAATTGTCAATGGAAGATATAGAGTTCAGAACCACACTGTTAAGGTCTCTCAAGAACTGTTTAGAAGCCGCCGATAAACTTAATGAGATCTACAAGAAAACTAATGAGACCCTCGATCTTATATTGGGGAACCAACTAGAAATTAAGCATACACTGACTGAAATAAAGAATATTATACAGACTCCCGACAGCAGAACAGAGGAGCGCAAGAATCAAGTCAATGATTTGAAATGCGAGGAAGCAAAAAACACCCAACCGGAAAAGCAAAATGAAAAAAGAATCCAAAAATGCGAGGATAGTGTAAGGAGCCTCTGGGACAGCTTCAAGCGTACCAACATCAGAATTATAGGGGTGCCAGAAGATGAGAGAGAGCAAGATATTGAAAACCTATTTGAAGAAATAGTGACAGAAAACTTCCCCTACCTGGTGAAAGAAATAGACTTACAAGTCCAGGAAGCGCAGAGAACCCCAAACAAAAGGAATCCAAAGAGGACCACACCAAGACACATCATAATTAAAATGCCAAGAGTAAAAGACAAAGAGAGACTCTTAAAAGCAGCAAGAGAAAGAAACTCAGTTACCTACAAGGGAATACCCATACGACTGTCAGCTGATTTCTCAACAGAAACTTTGCAGGCCAGAAGGGAGTGGCAAGAAATATTCAAAGTGATGAACACCAAGAACCTACAACCAAGATTACTTTATCCAGCAAAGCTATCATTCAGAATTGAAGGTCAGATAAAGAGCTTCACAGATAAGGAAAAGCTAAAGGAGTTCATCACCACCAAACCAGGATTATATGAAATGCTGAAAGGTATCCTTTAAGAAGAGGAAGAGGAAGAAAAAGGTAAAGATACAAATTATGAACAACAAATATGCATCTATCAACAAGTGAATCTAAGAATCAAGTGAATAAATAATCCGATGAACAGAATGAACTGTTGATTATAATAGAATCAGGGACATAGAAAGGGAATGGACTGACTATTCTTGGGGGGGAAAGGGGTGTGGGAGATGCGGGAAGAGACTGGACAAAAATCGTGCACCTATGGATGAGGACAGTGGGTGGGGAGTGAGGGCGGAGGGTGGGGCGGGAACTGGGAGGAGGGGAGTTATGGGGGGGGGGGGAAAGAGGAACAAATGTAATAATCTGAACAATAAAGATTTAATTTAAAAAAAATTAAAAAAAAATAAAAAATTAAAAAATTAAAAAAAAATTAAAATATATTTTATTGATTTTTTTTACAGAGCGGAAGGGAGAGGAATAGAGAGTTAGAAACATCGATGAGAGAGAAGCATCGATCAGCTGCCTCCTGCACACCCGGCACTGGGGATGTGCCCACAACCAAGGTGCATGCCCTTGACCAGAATCGAACCTGGGACCCTTCAGTCCACAGGCCGACGCTCTATCCACTGAGCCAAACCAGTTAGGGCGGTAGTAAAGATTTTCAAGCAAAGAAAATATCCATAAATAGTAAAAATAATTATATGTTTCATTGATGGCTTTTCTCACATAAAGGCCAATAATTTTTCTAAACCTTATTCATTTAATGTAAATATCTGTTTACCCAATTTCTAAGCAGGTAAACATAGCAAATGTCTGCCTTCTAACACATTCACTGGAGTTTTAATTCTTTGAAAGAGACAGATGTATTTAATATTTTCTCATCACTGATAAAAATTATTAGATATCCTGTATATCGGTTGAATTTAACAAGCATTTGTTAAGTGTTTGCAATATTCCAGGAATGTGCTGAAATATGGGACACTTTTACAAAACAAAATATACTCTATATCCTCAAATTTCGCACAGACTAGTGTGAGTGAAAACTCTAAAATGGTAGAATACAGTGTTGTGATAAGGTGTGTAAATATCTGTGCATATAGAGAAAAGATCATTGGGCATCGTTGAGCTCAATCCTGGCTTCTATACATGACTTTCTTAAGTTGATTAAGGTCTACCACAAATCTAGAAGGATAAGAAAAAAGTGTGCTGATCAAAGAGGTTTGTGTAGGGCAATCTGAGCAGAGGAGATGGAGATTGAAGGTAGAATAGCTTAAAAAGCTTAGTACTAGTCTATGTAGAAATGTAAAGGGTTCATGTGACTTTTTCATGAATTGAGGCAAAGAGTGGTGGGAAACAAGACTGGAGATCTATCTAGTTTCAGAGGTTGTGTATGCCACACTGTGCAGAAACGCGAAACATTTAAAATGCCTGCCTTCATTTCTAAAAACATTTATAGTGTTCATAGTACGGTTGAAGCTTTGTTGTGAGCACAGTTGAAAGTGATGTATGTCTTCCTGGATAAATGATGTAGAACAAGTAATCAGTGTTTGTGTATACCCAACCAAATCCACATATTTATTATAACTGTCTTTTCATTCCATTTTAAAGATAATATTTAAGGAAATGGCTGATTTGTGTCATTCTCTGGATTGGGATTTTGAACACTTCCAACTGTTTAAATGGAAGAGAAGACACTCATGATTTAGCAAGAAGGTCACTGTAGAATTAGGATGTTTCAACTCCTAAGTAGGCTGACTCTATGGAATCCTAAAGGCAAAAGACTTGAATTTGATCAAGAAGCAAAAAATGTGTCCACATATATGATATCTCCTTGCACTGTCTTTTTAAAAAATATTTCTCATTTATTCGTGAAAGTGTTTAAGATAAAGATTCATTTACTTCTTTTATGAATCTAACCTGCCTTTATTGCCAGCAAACAATGTATGTAATTTTATTTTAAATTTATCTTCTCACAATTCAACTATCTTGCCAGAAGCATAATTCACTTGATTCTAAGTTGTAAGCTCTTCATTAAATTCCATCCTGCAGTTTAAATTGTTAGAGCTTAGGAATTAAAACTAACCCCTGAAATTAAAAACACTAAAATAATTTGATGTTTTCAAGATAAACATTTAATAAACATGTATGACAGGAAGCTGAATAGAATAGTAAATAGTATAAATATTCTTTTGTATGTTAATTATTTTAAAGGACAAATAGCTCTAGCCAGTTTTGCTCAGTGGATAGAGTGTGGGCCTGTGGACTAAAGGGACGTGGGTTTGATTCAGGTCAAGGGCACATGCCTGGGATTGCAGGCTCGATCCCCAGTGGAGGGCGTGCAGGAGGCAGCCAATCAATGATTCTCTCTCATTGTTGATGTTTCTATCTCTCTCTTTCCCTTCCTCTCTGAAATCAATAAAAAATAAATTAATTAATTAATTAACTAATTAACTAAAAAGGACAAATAATACATAGGTCACATATTATATACAAAAATGTATTGCAACTTTTATAATACATAATGTTTCAATACACAATGTTTTCAGTAATTCTTATTTTTGTAATGCTCTTTCATACTAAATTCTATGTGGTTACATCCATTTAACTATAAATGGAATTATATTTATAGTTATATATAAAAATAAGTCTCCAATATGTATACAATTTACATCTGCAGGGCATTTAAACATATTTTTACATTAAGGTTATTGCTTTGTTAAATCCCTGCTCATTACAATTTTTTAAAATTTTTTAGTGTGAGAAAAAAAACATAAAATATTTAGCACTGTGACTGGCTGAAAAGAAATTACTCATTAAATAATACCTAACAGTAACAGTGTCATTAGCCAGATGATTCTAATGCATGTAGTCCGGTGTTGGCAGTTTGACAAACACAGATAAATGCACAAATATCATTAATAAATAGCATTCTCATAAATCCTAATCCATAAGGACAAAGTCTTGGGAAAGTTTTTAAAAATGAAGAAAATAATACATTATTATGTAGAGGGAGATGAAAAAAAAATAAATGAGATTTAGACATTAGGACCATCTTGAAATTAAAAAAAAAAAAAAGGATGCAAGGATAAATGTAGAGAAATGTCCAGATTAGAGGATTAATTTTACTGTAGCATGGGTAGGGTACAGATTTGTAGTTTGAGGTAACTGTAGGTGATAACCTGGATCCAAAATGTGAGGGTTGAGGTGGGTATTAAAGAGCAGGCTTGATTTTAGAGTCTGTTCCATGCTTCTATGTCTCTAGATATATTTTGCTCATCAGTTTATTTTGTTCGGCAAGGGTAGGAAGGTGCGTAGGAAGAGATCAACCAAAGAACTTGTATGCACAAATGCATAACCCATGGTTACAGACAATAGGGTGGTGAAGGTCTGGGGCAGGCAGTGGGGAGGGACTAGAAGGGGTCAATGGGGGGGAAAAGAGGGACATATGTAATACTTTAAACAATAAAAATTTTTAAAAGGGCAGCCTTTGAAATTTCAAACTCAGTTTTCTGGACTTCACAATCAATATACCTGTTGGCTTTTATAGCATCATTGACCATGGTTAAATAGCGAATGCTCATAGCTACCGTATGCCCTCTGGAAAGTGTTACATAGTGTTGTGCCTGGTGTGGTAGGACAAATGAAGACAACCACCACCCTCTCCAGAAAAAAAATCTCTGGAACCTGTTAATATGTTATGCTACATGGCAAGAAGGAGTTTGCAGATATAATAAAGAAAGATTAGTCTTGATTACTCAGGTGGGCCTCATGCAATCACATAAACCATTAAAAGCTGAGAAATACTTCCAGCTGAAGTCAGGTATGTAGAGGGGGACAAGCGAGAAGATAGTAGAGAAATGTATCAGAAGAGGAAGGCAGGGAGACTCCAAGTATAAGAGGGACTCAATGCTCCAGTGTTGACTCTCAGATGTAGGACTCGAGGAAGAGAGGCTAAGGAAGAGAGAGGCCTGTAGGAGCTATGAGCTATAGATTCTTACAGTCTTCTGACAAGAGCTCAACAAGCTGACATTTTTATTTCAGCCTTGGAGACCCTGAGCAGAGTAACTGGCAGAGATCAAGCAGGACTTCTTGTCTATAGGATGTGAGATAATATATTTCCATTGTTTTAAGCTGCTAAACTTGTGGCCATTTGTTATGGTAGCAATATAAACCCAACAGACATAGTAAAAGATACCCATCACAAATCAATACCTGAAGATTCTGCAGCATGAGAGCCAATCCCTCAATTCTACCTGGATGCCTAGTACCTTATATTTTAAGTCAGGAACTCCCACGCATACATTTAAATGTCCCAAAAACATATGAGTCCATTTCACTGAAGCACAAATGTCAGGCAGAAATTTAATGTTGCATATGTAGAAACAATGGGGAGCCTTAAAAATATATTTTAATGTATTTCATAAAACTTTACTGTCAAATCAGAAAACACAGCAATGTCGTAAGTCATCTTCCAAGTTGCTACATTTTCAGCATACCTATTGCTTACCGAAACAATAAACTAACCTAAAATAACTTTATATGTACATGCACAGAAACAGATTTTCTAGTAAGGAGTCTTTAATAGAAAACTATTGCATTACTAACTCTTTCAATGTTGCCAAAATTACCTTAATTAAAATTAAACCTTTGTGTTTTAAACTATGAATTAAGTTGCTACGATAAAAATATTCAACTAGGGTAAAAACACCTTAAAATAATGATTCTGACTATCACAATGGAGGAAATGAAAGTGTTGGGATGCATCCTCCATTGCTAGACAAAAGAGTTAAGTAATGTGTTAGGTACAAAACAGTGCTGAACACTGCTGCAACAGGGGCATTACCTTTTTAAGATGGGAAAAGGACAAAACACTTTTACTCAATTGTTTGTTAGGGGGTATTTTTATTTTCTACTGAGAAAGGTAGCACTAGGTAAAACGTTCAGTTTAAAACCTGCCCCACATGCAAACTGCTAACCTTTATCCTAAAGCAATTCTATTTTATATAAGGTTGTTTTCTAGTGTGTTTTTTAAATGTATCATATTTTGAATTATCCTATGCTTTACGTTTTTGTACTTATGACAATATTAGATCTGGTGTGATAGAGTTCTGGGGAGGTGGGTTGGAATCTGATCTACTATTCCTATGAGTAAGGCAGGGGCTGTTACCTAAACTAGGTGTGAATTTTATTGTCACATCACATACGGAAGAAATTACAAGTCCGTGACCTCTATCTGAAAGCCTCAGGATAGATTATTTTGCCATTGGAATATTTTCACAGTTTAAAAAGAAAAACATGCAGATTCTATACATTTTTAAACACCCTCAGCAGAGCCTGGGTTACCACCCCATTATCAAACAATATTTCTGCAGTAAACACGTGAATTCCCATACTATGTGAGATCAATAAAGGTGATGTGTCCTCCAGTCAGTTCAAGTCATGTTTTGATGCCAAATGAATTTGTACCCAACCTCTAAATTAAAATCTTCAGTATCAAGAACTTTTTCATTTTCTTCTTTGTTGTTAAGGGATTCTAGATCCCTGGGTTTGGAAAGGTTGGTTTACAACAGGAGATGTTAACTCTTGTGTCTTAGTTCTTGACTTGAACTTGCAGAGAAGACAGGTGACTTGTTTGATTTTTGGCAGAGAGGCAAAGCTCACAGGGGTCAGGGTGGAGACCATGCTGCCTGAATCTCTCATCAGGCCCAGTTTCCTGTTATTCTCACATTTTATTCCCTTTTGTTAATCTCTAACCCTATAATGATTTCATGGTCTCATTTCCTAAGATTTCAGGGAAAGACTGTTCTATGTCTAGGCAGACTGCTCTGAAGCATTAAGACCCATCAATTCCAGCATTTTATTATAGATTAATGGTGAATAACAAAACAATCCGGGACAGGATTTGAGGTAACAGGATAAACTGTATCTTTCTTCCAGGTGATGCTTCCATTTCCACCCTGGAGAATTTCTTTATGACTACATCAGACTGTGTGGTGGTCCTTTTGTATTATCATCACTTACCTTCATAATATACTTTAAACCCGTGAGCACTAACTGCAAAATCACTGGTCAAACGTAGCGAGAACACAGATTTGGTACTTGTTACTGGTGGTGGCAGATGGAATCCTGTTAACCTAAAAACATAAAGGAATTAATTGTTAGAGTCTCAGACATTTCAACTAATAGGGTTCAAAGAGATTAGAGTAATTTCATCATACCCCCTAGCTTTGTATAAGTATGTATATACATATATATATATATATATATATACACATTTGTATGAATTTATGACATGTTGATTAGATCTCACTTATCAAAAGCAATTACTGTAAATATATGTAAATATAATTTATTATTTATTTATGTATATGTACACAGTACTGTTTATTGTATCTATCATATTCATCATCTATATGAAAATAATTGATTAATTCAAACTTTGGGAAATGAATTGTGAGAGTATGTGTTTGTGCATATTTTATGCTGCTGATTTTAACAACTGAGCATTTACAATTTTGTCAAATAATTTATTGCCCTAATAGTTAAAAATCTATGTAAAAATGGGAAATATTTAGTGAAATTTAATGCTGAAATTAGAGATGTGCTCTAATTATGAAATCTTGCAATTGAAATTTCTAAAAATGAGAAGTGATTTTGTTTTTATCAGATTCTAAAATTCCAGTAAGTTCTATTACAATTTCATTACATTTTGATTAATATTGCATATGCTTACATAATAAACATTTACCATCTTACCCATAATTTATCACTTATCTGGTTAATACTTTATTGCATATAATTACAAGCTCAATTATATATAAGGTAATTTACAATTGACACTTCCAATAGAAAATTTTTTTAAATGCACATTCATGGAATAGAATGTTCCTAAAACAAATGAAGATACATAATTTTATTTTTATGAATTGTTTTTTCTCATTTTAATTATTACATAAAATTGCATGCAATAGAATTATATTTTTACATACTTCCTTTTTTAAAATCAACATTAAATGTGTAGGATTAATCTATGCTGAAATTACCTTATATTCTCATTGCTGTACAGCAGTAGTTCTCAGTTTTGTCTTAGGTCTGCTTACATTATAAAACATTATTGAGAACCCCAAAGGGATTTTGTGGGGTAGATATGCCCTATTTCAATTGAAGCTGAGAAAATTTTAAATGTACATTTATTCTTTCATTTTAAAATAATCTACCACCACAAGTTAATTCTTTACGTGAAAACTCAGACTTCATATTGACAACAAATCCTGGCAGTTGTTTTCCCTGAAGGAACTAGTCAGATTCAAGGTGACAGGAGATTTGACTTTGGGTGGTGGGCACATGGTCCTATATACAGATTTTGTAAATTAGTAATCCACGCATGAAACCTATATTGTCATGTTGAGTAATGTCACCCCAATAAAATTTAAAAAATAAAATGTAAGATAAATAAATATAAATAAATAATAAAAAAGGAAACATATCCAAATACTCAAATGCAGCCAACAGTAATTTATGTTAGTCATTCCTTTAAGTAAAGAGTTTGTTCCATGAAAAAAGGTGGTTAGTTCAACGGACAGCTCGATCATATAACGTTTTCTTTGGGACAACCATCATATTTTGGCAGGCACAGGCAGGATTTTTTGCATACTTTTCATTTTGTCACACAAGTCATTGAAAACAAGGTACTAGTGGGTGGATATTTAATGAAATAATTACAGCTTTAACAGGAACTTTCTTAAGTACAATAGGATTGTTTTGTTTCGTTTGCACTTTGGTAGGCTGTCATAAAGAATTCAGTGACTAGTGAGTACTAGTATAGTGTGAGGTCACCAATTCAGATTCTTTAATGCATGAGCAGTTTTACCCATTATTACTTTTGTAACAGGAAAGCAAATGTCAGCACAGTGAAACAAGTGAATAGTGTATCCGTATGATTATAGAAATATTTTTGATCTAGTGAGCCTCCTAAAAATGTCCCAGGACCTTCAAGCATCACGTTTCGAGAACCAAAGCTGCATGGGAATTCATTGTAATAGAGATACCATACTTCATTTATGCGTCCTTCTGTTGATGGACGTTTGGGTTGTTTAGAACTTGTCTGCTGTATTTTCATCAACACCTGTGGTAAAAGTTCACTGATACACACTTACGTAGCAGTTTCTCTAGAGTATAAAAGCATTTAAAGCTTTGGATTTTCTTATGTTTGCTGCAGAAGCTACATCCCATGGTTTAGAGCTATATTTCTTCAATTATAAACACACGAGTTGCTTAAGCTATATTTTGTTACCAATGTATAACTCATTTGCATTATAGTCAGATAGCATTTTCTGTATGAATTTAATCCTTTGAAGTTCGCTGAGATTTGCTTTTTGGATCAGATAGTGTAAATTTTTTTATTATGTGCCTGGTTTTCTTATAAAGAATAAGCATATTATTCTCCTACTCCTAATCCAAATGACCACAAACTTACTAGTAAACAACACTCATCATTATCACACAGTTATGTAGGTCTAGGCAGAGGGTAGCTCAACTGGTTCTCTGCTTGGAATCTCACAAAGGTGGAATCAAGGGGTCAGCTGGGCTGCATTGCTTTCTGGAACCACTGCATCTCCAAGTTCATAAGGCTATTGCCAGAATTCAGTTCCAAGCAGTTGTTGGACTGAGATCCTGTCTCCTTGTTGGCTTTAACTCGGGGTTATTCTCAGTGGGGTTTTCTCAGTATTGAGAGATCGCCTGCATGCCTTGCTCTGTGGCCCTGTCCCTTCATCTCCAGAGTCAGCAAAGGCAGTCCAAGTCCTTCTCATTCTTCAAAGCTCTCTGGTCTCCCCTCCTACCTCACCTCTGAATTATCGCTTCTGCCTCTTCTTCCTTCAGCGTAAGAGAGTATCTCCTTATTATGATATCTGTAATATGAATTCCATTTTCAAAGTTCCTTTTTGCTATGTGAGATACCATATTCACAGGTTCTGTGGCAACCATTATCCTGGGACTATTGCTCTGCCAACAATATGGGTGTTTAGCATTGGCTGTATTTTTTAAATCTGATCTACTAGTTATTTAAAGGGATATGATGAAAGCTCCTAATATGTCCATTTCAAAATATATGTTGGTGCTACACTATTAAACGTATAAAGGTTTGATTTATTTTATTTCCTGGTGAATTAAATGTTTTGTCTTAAACTTCCATTCTATTTCTAATAATAATGTGATCCTAAAATTTATCTTAAATCAACGTACAACTTCCATTTATTAGAATTTGTCTAGCACATCTTTTTCCTTCAATCCTTTGATATACTTATTTTTTTAAATGTATCACTTATAATCAGAATATACTTGGGTTATACTTTTATATGCATAAAAGATTATATGTTTATAATTTAATCTTCTAATATTGGTCTCTTTGTTTATACATATGTTCAATGAACTATAATATCCATAAAGAAGAGTGCATAAATCAAAAGTATATATACTGCTGAATTATCACAAATTAAATATATTTCATATAAAAAATAAAATATTGTGCCTGGCCGGTGTGGATCAGTGGTTGAGTATCAATCCATGAACCAGGAGGTCCCGGTTCAATTCCCAGTTAGGGCACATGCCTGGCTTGAGGGCTCGATCCCCAGTAAGGGGTGTGCAGGAGGCAGCTGATCAATGTTTCTCATCATCAATGTTTCTATCTCACTCTCTCTCTCCTTTCCTCTCTGAAATCAATAAAAATATTTTTTTAAAAAATATTGCAAGGAATATTGAATACTTGCTAATGTTCCTTCCCATTTGTTACTATCTCACTCCTCTCCAAAGATTACCATTATCCTGAATTCTACAAAACAAATTAGTTATGCATGTTTAGAGCTTTATATAAATGAAATTATACAATAAAATTATTTTGCATATGCCTTTTTTGACTCAACATTATGTTTGTACTTTTATAGCCTTACTATGGAATTTAACTTTTATGGTTATATAGGATTATATTTTATGAATATACTTTAATTTATCCATTCTAATGTTGGTAGAATATTTTTACAGTTAAGGTCTTTTATGAATAATACTGCCATAAAAACTACTATAATTTTTTTAGCATGTATACATATTTCTATATATCCAGTAGTGAAATTGCAGGATCATTGGTAACTAATTAGCTGTTAAATAAATATTTTTCTAGATATTTTTCAACTTTATATTTTAATAAACTGATGTAAAAATAAAATAGTTCCCACTGTGATTAAGTTCAAATCTTGAGAAGAAGGAAACAGTCCAGAATAGATTATCTGGATGGGCCCAAAGTAGTAATCCATGGGTCCTTATTAGAGGGAGGCAGGAAGGTCAGAGGAAGAGAAGGAAATATGAAAATGGAAGCAGAGGTCCGATGCCATTACTGGCTTGAAGATGGAAGGGGACCACAAGCCGAAGAATGACAAACAGCCTCTACAAGCTGGAAAAGGCAATAAACAGATTCACTCCTAGAATCTCCAGGAAAAATGCAGCCATGCTGATGCCTTGATTTCAGCCAAAACTCATTTTGGCCATCAGCCTTCAGGTCTCCAAGATCATAAATTTATGTTGTCTAAGCCACTAAGTTTGTGGCAATTTTGGCAGCAGCAATAAGAAACCAATGCATAGCTCTTTGGGGGGCTCTGTAATATAATTTTTAAGCTTCTAAAATATTAGTTTATGCAATAATTGAAAATAGAAGCCGCATGGAACCTAGCTAACACTGAGACCCATGTTGTTATTGTACAACACAAGCAGATGCAGAGCCCATTAGTGTAAAACTTATTTGAATATAACTTTAAAAAAATATCTCTAGGTAGGTAAAACATGCAAGTTTATACTCATCCTAGAGGATACAAGAAGCTGGGAAAAATTAAACAACTTGATCAAATTCACAATAGAGTCGTGTCTAAGACTATAACTTATTGTGTCCCATTTTCTAGTGAACACCCTGTTCATTCTCTTTGGCACATTGATGAAATAAAAAACTGAACTTTTAATGTACACATAAACATAAAAATTATTTTATATGCAAGCTCAGATTTTTACACTCACTTCAATATGTTAAATAGTCCAATATTTTTTAGACAGAATTTAAAAGACTTTTACTATTAAAGTTTCCAAGATGGTAGAGGACACATAAACACAAAAATTCTTTTATATGCAGTCTCATATTTTTACGCTCACTTTGATATGTTAAATAATTCAATGTTTTTAGACAGCATTTAGAAGATTCTTACTATTAAATTCTCCAAGATAATAGAGAAAGATAATCTGAAGATTATTTTCCTTTTTTTAAAAATCTAGTTTTCTGAAGTTGTCTTTAAATAACCAGCTGTACTATCTTGTATAATGGGATATTTAATTTTTTATTTCAGTAAATAAGGAAAGATTTACTTTTAAACTTATTTTTTAATAGTTGTAGTATTATGAGGATTTGCTCCTATTTTACTCCCTCCTGTAATACAATGCTTGATTGATTTGAAATTAAGCTCTTTCAGTTATGAATCCCTTTAGTTACTTTCCTTACAAGGCTCCATATTACAATTTAATATTTATGGGTATGACTATTTATTAAGCATGTCTCTTTCTCCTTTGGACATGAAGTTTTGTCAAGTCAATGCTTACAACTCACTAGTTTATAATCAGTGCTTTCATGAAAAGCATACCTGTGAAAGGTTCTCAGTATATAACAGTTAAATTAATGAATTGGAGTGGTAGGAGAATGTGAATGGAGTCAGAACACTTTCTTTAACAAACCAAAACACTGTGTTTTTTAACAGTATTTTCAAAAATCATAAGAATGTAAAATAACTCCAATTGTTAAAAAAAAAAAATCAGCCCTACCTAGTCTAGCTCAATGGATAGATCAACAGTCCATGGACTGTAGGGTCCGGGATTTGATTCCTGTCAAGGGCACATACCTTGGTTGCAGGTTCAATCCCTCCCAGGCTGCCCCATCAAGGTACCTGCAGGAGGCAACCAATCCAAACACATAGATGTTTCTCTCTCTGTGTCTCTCCCCTTCCCTTTCACTCTGAAAATCAATGGAAAAAATATTCTTGGGTCAGGAAAACCAAAAAAAAAAAAAAGAAGAAGAAAAAATCAGAGACAGACAACAGTATTGACTGCCAGAGGGAAAGGACAGTGAGTAGAGGCAGAAGAGGGTAAAGGGAGATAAATGGTGATGTAAAGAGATTTGACTTTGAGTGGTGCATGATGCAATATACAGTTAGTATATTATAGAGTTGTACACTTGAAACTTGTATCATTTTATTAACCAATGTCACCCCAATAAATTCAATTTAAAAAAGCCATAGCATATTTCTGCTTATAATGAGATTTAAGGAAAATAGACATGAGGAATGGTAAACACAGATGAGAGAGAAGCTTTATTGAACAATAAAAGTGGTAACATTACCAAAATCTCAGAATTTTGTGATTGTTAAATAAGAGAATTCATATGGAATGGCCTAGTATATTTTCAGGAACATAAAAAATAGCCACTAAAAATTATTTTCATTAGTGATATGACTCAGAACCCACTGCCCTTTTGTCTAAACCTGGCATGCAGTGGCTGAGACAAACTGTGTTATAACACCAGCATTTTCACAGAGATTTATCATGACTTACAATAAGATTCTTGGATATGAGTTATCTTACAATTTTACTTAAGTTATACAGTTCTCAAAAATGAAACAGGTGATACACAGAGAATTCTCTGCTGAAACAAACTATTAACCTACTTAATTTCAAAATGAATGAGCAGAACGCAGGAACAAGTAGATATTTAAAGTAATGACTGTTCTGTGAGAATAAATCATGCATACCCTATTGATATCTGGGTACATGAAGCACAGCAAATAATTCATGGTTATGTCAAGATGGAAGTAATTGTACTATTAAAGAAAAAGATGACCATGGCCATATTTGAATAATTAGATCATTTGCTGAGAGTAAATGATCTGAAGCTTCTCTTCAAATACAAAATTCCCGGAGAGGGCATCATGTGTGAGAAAGGCAAATTCACAATGTTAGGACCATGTGCTATACATAGCTCTAGCTATGGAAATTGAATAGATGCTGATATACAAATGGATATAGATAGGGACTGGGGGAGATAAGGATATGACTTTGAACATAATAAACATATAGATAAATAGGTAAGCAGACAGAATTCATTTCCACTCTTTTCTAATCTTTCCACTGTATTCAAGTGCCTTTAAATCTTAGAACTACACTTGCCAGAATATCTCTCATCATCAGGGGTGTTCTCCATTATATTTTACCAAAGAACACACTTCCATAAAATTTGGCATGTAAGTTAAAAGTGTCAACCATCATTATGTCTTGGCAGGTAAGTGCATGGGCTGCAGTGTGTGAGAAAGTGAGATTATTCCACAAGCTTACCAGAATTCTTCTTTAAATAATTGTTTTGGTGCTACAAACAATTGAACTTATCACTGGTGTTTTTCTACAATTTCTACAAATTCCTTATTTCCTGAAAGCTAGTGTACATTCTCTCTGACACTCATGGTCCAACCTTAAATTGGGAATTTTTATTATTAAAAGTGTTATGCTTTAAGTATTTCCATGTTTTTCTTTTTTTGTTTGAACCCCAAGGGATGCACAGGGCTAAGAAACCTCTATTCAACAAAGAAAACAGCTTGAGAATATCCTCAAGTCATCTCTACAGTCACTCCATCTACATAAAATTCTTTTTTTTAGTGGTGTTGAAATTTCATCTGCAAGATCAATAGTTTATCCAGGAACCATACAATACAGTATTACTAGAAATTGCCTTCCAAATCCAACCTTTACAATTTCTTCTCTATCTGCTGCAAATACTGCCCCTGCCTCCAGATCTTTTTTTTAAATCATTGATTCATTTATCTTTAAAGTTATACATGATCATAATTCCAAAGGCAATTTATTTGAACAACTGAGATACACAAAGTGCAGAAAAGCTATGTCAGTCAATTAATCAATGTCAGACATTTAAATCTATTTAACAGTGTCGCCAGCTTACATAAACACCTTCAATTGTTAATGAACATATTTTTTCCAACTTCCGGGGCTTTAGAAAGATGTTGAAGTTAGTGCTTATGAGCTTGGATTCTAAACAAAAGGAAAAAGATATATTCTACTGCTTATCATCAATTTGATATTGAGTAAGGTACTATTCTAAAACAAGTAAGTATGAGTTTAATACTAGAAATTATCCCATGGCAATATTGTGAGTATTGAATGGGATATTGCTTGTAAAAATGTAACACAGTGCCTAGCACATGTTAAATATTATTTCCACCATAAATTGATAATGAACCTACCCAGGACTCATTTAAATAGCATAAACACATTAAGTGATCACTCTTGGGTGAATTACCTGGAATGAATCTCAATGTTGCCATGTACTATTTTGTGGCGTTGGGCAGGTTACTTCCCTCTCATTCTGTTTTCTGTCAAAATGTAGATGAAAATCTTTATGACCTACCCTTTAAAGTCTTGTCAGTTTTAAATATGCTAATGCGAGCATGTCACTTGGAACACTGGCATTTAGAAAGCAGTACATGCATAGTTGCTACTATTGCTATCCACTCTTGATGGCAGATGTGAGAATTAGAAAATTCTCTCACACACCTATCAGATTTTCTTCTTGTGGCACCAATTATTGATACTTTTAATAAATTTGGATTATTTGAACAAGTGTAATCCTTCAAATATGTTCTAATATGCTCTTCTATGTTGTTGTTTTTTTCTTTCCTCTAATTTAGCATTTCAAGACTTATGTATTTAAATTAGTAAAGACTGATTACATGTTGTTTGCTTAAGGTAAATTTAAGGCAAAACTATGAAAAGAAAGAGATGAGAGCATTATTACAACCCAACCATTAATAAAGCTTCTCAATTAGACAAAGGAAGAGGAGGAGGAAGAGTGGGAGAGAGGGAGGGAGGAAGAGTCAAAGAGATGAAAAGAGACCAGCCTTTAGGAACACACAATTCCTGAGACTGGAGCCAATTTGATTCCCCTCAACCTTGAGATCATTTCGGTACATTTCAAAGACATCTAACAGACATTTTATACACATGGGAATTTTACTTTCTTTCTTAATGGGCCATCTACATTCAGTAAGAAAAAAAACATGACTTTAAAAATGTATACTTTGCATTCTTCCATATTGACAATTCTTTGTTTGAGCCAGTTATGCAATGCACATCAATAAGAATTAATGGCTCTTTCTATTCCCAGAAAGGCATTAATTCTGAACTCTTAGATTTAGCAAAACTATATTATTTATATGACTAATTTATATGACTAATATTACTTATCTATGTATTTAAAACATGTGTATATTAGAAGTATGGAATTTTGTCTATTTATTCCAGGCATCAAAGGCTTTTTTCAAAAGAGAAATGACTGCACATTCGATGTCCCTAAATAGATATAGGAGATTATATATATATATAGATAGATAGATAGATAGATAGATAGATAGATAGATAGACACAGTATATATATAATGTTTGGGTTCTATATTCTTTGTGACATGTTCCAGTGATGAAGACAGATTATAACTGTTATCAACCTAAAATGATTATAAGAAAGATTTTGAGATTCTATGCCACCCACCAGTTTTATGGGTTTATATAAGTAGTAAATGCATTAAGAAGTAGTATTATGTGGTACATAAAAGAGAACACTGCAATTGCAGAGGTTTAAATATAGCTTTATGGTGATAAGGATTGAAGATTTTATGATAAAGATACTATACAATTTGACTTCATCTAAAATTCAGGAAAGTGGTGACTTTTTCAGAAATTTTGGTTCTGTTTAACTTTTTTTTAAAAAAAAAATATATATATATATATATATATTGTTGATTTTTTATAGAGAGGAAGGGAGTGGGATAGAGAGTTAGAAACATCGATCAGCTGCCTCCTGCACCCCCATACTGGGGATGTGCCTGCAACCAAGGTACATTCCCTTGACCAGATCTAACCTGGGACCCTTCAGTCCACAGGCCGACGCTCTATCCACTGAACCAAACTGTTCAGGGCCTGTTTAAATTTTTAATCCCAAAGCTATTAGATAGACGCAATTGAGAACATAACCACTCTTACAATATGTACATCGCCATTAATTATATTCACTATGCCCAAAACCACTTTATCTTATAAATTTTCATAACATATATATATATACATATGTGTGTGTGTGTGTGTGTATACACACACATATACATATATATACATATACATATATATAATACATACACACAACTGGTGAATACATAGCACCTTATAAACTTTCTCTAGTCATTTTAGGCTAAATAAAATTTTGATCTTTCTTCATTGGAATACATTATGAAGAAAAAGTAATATGAGAATGCAATGACATAGAACATATGTACAGTCATTTGTCTACCTAATTAATTAGTGAATTTAGACATGATTTATGAACTAATTTAGTGTTATCAAATGAAAATTTTAATGTCAAGTGCAAAATCATTCAGTCCATTAATCTGTTATTTTAAAATAATCATAATTCAGATCCAAACATTTTTAATTGGACTAGTTAAAATTAAATTATAAATTACTTTTATACTGTTATGAGATGTTTTACTGTATATAAAGCATTTTTAAAAAATCTTTTGCATTGTCAAGATAAAACAATTGTAAAATTTTAATTACACAACACTGATGATGATTAAGATCAATAAATATTAGCAAACATAATTAAATAATGGTATAAATATTTCATTTTAGAAATAATGTGTCTGTATATCTTGATGTTTCACTTTTAATAATGTGATTCTTAAATGTTCTCCTGAAATGCTATTATAAAACAACAGTATTTAAGTTAGTATGGTATTAGTTCAATTGTTAATAAATAGACCTATGAGATAGAGTCCAGACACAGAGTCACAGATAAATAGCTACTTGACTTGTGATAATCTGATGTGGGGTAGAAAAAGATTTATTTCCTATATATGGTGCTTAGTGAAGGATATATTCATATAGAAAAAAAAGGAAACAAAAAATGAAAATATAAACCTTGCTCTCTACTTCATACCTTACACAAAAATCAATTCCAAATAGATTATGTATCTAAATATTAAAAGAAGGTGAAGAGTACTTGTTCTAGATCTGTGAAATATGCTGTGGGTAATTTAATAGGGATTGCACTGAATCTAGAGATTGGTTTGTGTAGTATGGATATTTTAACGATATTAAAATCTACAATATAAGAGTACAACATCCCTTGAATCAATATTAGCTAGTCTTCATTAAATTAGAAAAAAAAAGGAGGTTGCATAGAAAAAAATTTAAATGTCACATAATAGGAAAAAAAGATTCATTTAAGGAAGATGTCAGCTTTATTGGCAGAATATGATGATACCAGTTTGTTTGTTTGTTTGTTTTTTGAAGTTATCAAGTAGACTTCAATACTAGAGGATGAAATCTATGTAGGCATATAGCTAAGGAATTATATGTTAAACACACACACACACACACACACACACACACGTGACTATTAAAGTCATATGGTTGGATATATGTAGTTATAGGTGATACGATGGTCCTTGACTACAAAAATGGTGTTACTCATCAATTTATTACCAATACCAATTATACAGTTGCTTTACAATAATACTTTTTCACAACATTTTTGTATAAGTTAGCCACTCATATTTTTCTTACAATGTCCTTATTTTCATCACTTTTATTTATATAACACACAGGAATTGCATGTTAGAATTAGATCATAGACCATAGTAAGGTAAACTAAGGGAATTGAAATGTGAGAAATTTAACTAACAATTTGACACAATAGTAAATCAGTTGGGAAAATTAAATAAGTCAAATAAATCTTCCCAAGAAAATATTAATTTTAATTTGGACAATTTAATAAAATTGTGTAATCTTATATTTAAGCTATTAAATATAGTTATGGTCATCTCAGGCCTACTCATTAGGCAAATGTTAATGAATAGTTACATCATTTTAGTAAATATCAGAGATACAAAAACAGATAAAGTCTTCCTTAACCACAAAGACTTCAGGCCTATTTAAGACCAAGAACAGATTATACTAGGTTTTTATATTAATTTTTATACAATCTTGGTAATAACAATATTTTTAAATATTTATGATGAAAATTTATGTAATTGTTACTTTGTAACATGTACTTGGTCGACCTACAAAATGATAGCTATTCCTAAATTTTTTAGAAAAATGTCAATTTTCTGCTTTTGTTATATAACATACAATAATTTAGAAGTGACAGTATGCAGAAGAGGCAATATGTACAAAGTAAAATTGGTTGATATAAACAAAGTTGAATTTTTTAACAGGCCTTAATCCAGTGCCCAGTAATATATTAGCTGCATGAACTAACAGAGAATAAAAAGATCAATTAGAGAGAGTATGAAAATAGATTGATACCATAATAAAAATTTAGTTATTACATGGTGTGAGGAAAGGCATTATGAGAGTATAGTTAGGTCAGAATTTAAAAATGAGAACTTAGGCTTTTATATGAAACTATTTCCCCAAAATTTTCATTAATTCTGGGGAATAATCCTGCTAGGACTCCCTCAAAACATTTTGACAATACTGAAGTATTTTAAAGTAAATGAGGCTTTTTCTAGAATAAAAAGTCATTTCTAAATGACTAGTGAAATTCATTTTATATTTATGAACACTTAAAATATAAATTTATGTGATCATTTTCAAAATTTTATTTTCATTGTTGACCTAAAAATTAAGAAGTAATGTATCACTATATTGAATCAGTTTCATAACCAAAAACTGCTTTTCACTTGAAACCAACATTTTATTGAGCATCTATTATGAATTAATCAAGAACATAATATGTTCTCACCATTTACTGCAATATTTTACTATTTTAACATTCTGTTATCATCCCAGGATAGAGGAAGAGAACTTCAAGAGATTAGATGAAGTCTTTATATCAGACCCTCTTAGAGATGTGGACTAACCAAGGGGAGGTGCTGATGGCAGAGAGCAAAGATGAAAAATTCATAAAAAAAGAATTCAATGTCTGGTTATAGATGAAGGACACAGAGAGGAGGTGAAAGAGCAAGAACTCAGGAGCAAGAAGAAGGTAATATGGAAGATTTCCTAGAGGAACTGTCTGCACACAATGCCTATTTAAAAATGTTATTTCTAAGCCTTGCTAGTTATACTCAACTTGTTGAAGAGAAATGAAGGTGAAAAGAACAATTTTTGTAATTGATATCAGAGCCAGAAATAAAATCATTCCATCTAGAAAAGAATTCAGATGACCTTCTGGAGACACGTTATCCTATCTAATAAAAGAGAAACAGGGTAATTGGCATACGACTGCTACCCTTCCCATTGGCTAATCAGGGCAATATGCAAATTAACTGCCAGCCAAGATGGCGGCCGGCAGCCAGGCAGCTTGAAACTAACATGAGGCTTGCTTGCTTCAGTGACGGAGGACTCCAATGTTCCCCGCCTGCCTTGCTGGCCTCTGAGCCTGCAGTTTAAGAAACATTGTAACAAATATAGAAGCTAAACAAAACCCCAGAAACCTGCTTTAGTCCGCCGGGCTTCAGCTAGCAGGATCGCAACATTGTAAGCAAAGGCCAGAAACCTACTTTCAGCAGCGGAGGCCTAAGAGCTGGAGCCAAGCCTCAGAGCTAAAGCTGGCCCAGAATAAAAAAAAAGAAAAATAAAAAAAGGAGCGGTTGGGAGCTTCAGTCACCCCCAGCCTGAAAACAGCCCTCAGCCCCTCACCCAGACTGGCCAGGCACCCCAATGGGGACCCCCACCCTGAAGGGTATGTGACCAGCTGCAAACAGCCATCATCCCCTCATCCAGGCTGGCCAGGTACCCCAGTGGGGACCCCCACCCTGAAGGGTCTGTGACCAGCTGCAAACAGCCATCATCCCCTCACCCAGGCTGGCCAGGCACCCCAGTGGGGACCCCCACCCAGAAGGATGTGTGACCAGCTGCAAACAGCCGTCATCCCCTCACCCAGGCTGGCCAGGCACCCCAGTGGGGACCCCCACCCTGATCCAGGACACCCTTCAGGGCAAACCAGCCAGCACCCACCCATGCACCAGGCCTCTACCCTATATAGTAAAAGGGTAATACGCCTCCCAGCACCGGGATCAGCGGAGCCGCGAGGCCTCCCAGCACTGGGATCAGCATGACAGGGGGCAGCGCCCAAACCCCTTGATCTCCCTGCGGCTCCGTGTGTGACAGGGTGCGGCCCCCCTCCCCCCCTCCCCCACGGGCCCTGCTCTGTGTGTGACGGGGTAGAGCCATAACCTCCTCATCAGCCCTGCCCTGAGTGTGAGAGTGGCGGTGCCCCAACCACCTGATCGGCCCTGCTCTGTGGGTGATAGAGGGCAGCGCCCCAACCCCCTGATGGGCCCTGCTCTGTGCGTGAGAGGGGGCAGCGCCCAAACCCCCTGATTGGCCCTGCTCTGTGTGTGACAGGGCACAGAGCCCCAAACCCCCTGATGGGCCCTGCTCTGTGAGTGACAGGGGGCAGTGCCCCAACCCCCTGATTGGCCCTGCTCTGTGTGTGATAGGGGGTGGCACCACAACCTCCCCATTGACCCTGCCTTGAGTGTGACAGGGGGCGGTGCCCCAACCCCCCAATCGGCCCTACCCTGAACGTGACTGAGGGTGGCATCACAACCTCCCGATCGCCCTGCTCTGTGCATGGCAGGGGGCGGCACCCCAACTCCCCATTTAGCCCTGCTCTGAGCCCGACCAGGGGCTGCACCTAGGGATTGGGCCTGCCCTCTGCCACCCAGGAGCAGGCCTAAGCCAGCAGGGCGTTATCTCCCGAGGGGTCCCAGACTGCGAGAGGGCACAGGCTGGGCTAAGGGACCCCCCTCCCCCCTGAGTGCACAAATTTTTGTGCACCGGGCCTCTAGTGTATATATATAAAAGCCTAAGCAACTGGATGACCGGCCAGTAGCTATGATGCACACTGACCACCAGGGGGCAGACACTCAACACAGGAGCTGCCCCCTGGTGGTCAGTGTGCTCCCACAGCAGGAGCACTGCTCAGCTGACCAATGGGCGCCAGATGCTGGGCTCACGGCTGGCTGGCGAGCACAGCTGTGGCAGTGTGAGCCTCTCCTGCAGACACTTCCCCTGCACATCCCTCCCCAATCCTGAATGGGACCGAGATCGACACCAGCATCTGGACTGACTGGGTATGAGCCTGCGGTCGCTTCTCCAGTGCCACACGAGGAGCAACGCTGTGATGAGGAGTTGTGGCTGCACAGTCATGGACGCGCAGGCATTACCCTAGGATGGGCACAGCGGGCTGGGATGAGCAGGAGCAGCCAGGATGAGCAGGAGCGGCGCAGCGCCTGGCCCGGCTAGGGCTCCTCCCTGGCTGCCTGCCACTTTGTGCACTACTTCATGCTGTGCAGGGTCGACGCAGACAGTGGGCTGGAGGCCGACGAGCTGGCGGGCAAGGCCAGGCTGCAGCAGCACGGAGGTCCACTGATCCCCACAAGCCAGGCTGAGGGACCCCACCAGTGCACAAATCTGTGCACCAGGCCTCTAGTCTATATATATAAAAGCCTAAGCAACCATTATGATGGGACAACCAGATGAGTGGACGGCCAGTCAGTAGCAATGATGCGCATTGACCACCAGGGGGCAGATGCTCAATGCAGGAGCTGCCCCCTGGTGGTCAGTGTGCTCCCACAGCCAACCTCCCACAGTCCCACCCCCTGGCCGACTGTGATCAGCCCAGATTGCCAGTCAGGCCGAGGGGCCCCACCCATGCACAAATTCATGCACCGAGCCTCTAGTTATTTATAATCTAGAATATTTTACAGTTTTTTAAAAGAATTAAGACAGTGTTAAAACTAGAATTATTTTCCATCCCTTTTGCCGCTCATGTGCTTATTTGGAAAAAAATATAGAAAATTACTATTTAAAATACTATGTTTTCGTAACAGAAATATAAAATATGTGCCTTTGGCTTAGCAGTTAGGCAATGAGTGTTGAGAAAATAGATATCACAGGCAAAACATGTAAGGATAGATTTTTGGTAGCAATACAGCATTTGGTAAAGCACTCCCCTCAATAACTTTAAAGGCATATCACAAGCATATTGAGACCTTACTTCTAGAGAAAGTGGCTAAAAAGACCAGAAAGTAAATACTGCCTGTCTTTAAAAATATATTGCAACACATTTGTGCTTACAGATATACTAAAATATAGATTTATGTTACCAAAATAGGGTTCAAGCAGGATTTGGCTAGTTTTCAAGTAAAAATCTGAGGGAAGAGTGTAAAGATAACAGACTCCTAAAACTGGAATGGCCAACTTCTTTTAGAATCAAATGTGTTATTTAAGAAGATTGGAAAAGAACCAGAGAGCAAGGAGCCTCAAAGTCAGAAATAACAATTAGATTAAGGATGCCATCTTTCAAAATTCTCATGTTTCATATGTCTTCAGGATGGCTGCCAGTAATGAGACGAGAGAGAGAGAGAGAGAGAGAGAGAGAGAGAGAGAGAGAGAGAGAGAGAGAGAGAGAGAGAAGGGCAATGAAGGAAGAAAGAAAGAAAGAAAATCTATTTTGGAATTAGGTTTAGGAAAAAACAAAAGTTTGAACATAGTTACAGACATATGAGACTCAAGAAAAACAAAAAGATTGCAAGCTTACTAAATTCTAGTGGAAATTATATTGCCAAATGTATCACAAGCCAGGATGAAAAGCAACTTTTCAGTGAGTCTTAACACAGACTTGGACCTGCAGGGAGCTCTGCAGGCAACAGAGAAACATCCACCTGAACACCCACCTCAGGTGACCATGTAGGATAATGTAAGAAAACAGGTCCTTATGAATGAATCTCTCATTGTCCTAAACCCACTCCCTCACCTGGTACACTGGACTCCATGTCCTTTTACATATGGGGACAAATGCTAGTTATAGTTATTTCTTCTGTATTATTAAAATTTCTTCTTTACTGAACTATTCCTACTAGTCTGAAACATAATTATATCCCATTAATGAATACAATAATTAATAAGTAATAATGCAAGACTGAACTCTGTTTTGCATTCTCACGATGATAAATCTACTTTTTGCCGTAACCTGTATATAGCAGTATTCTGATTTTCAAATACTTCATAAAGGCAATTTTTAAAGAAATATACATTACAAATATAATGCATTTATTTTAATATGGTTTGAGAATAACAATATTTTGACACACTATTTTTTCCACTGATTTTACGAAGTCCTTATGTTTGATGTGTGTATACAAATTTATGATCCCTTATATTCTCCATGTTCAATGTTTTTAAATCTGCATTTAATGAGGAAGATTACATAGAAAATTATTATTTAAGTTTCTTGAATTCTTAAATTTCATTTCTTTTTGTCTTCCTAAATTTTAGCTCAAATTATATATCATTGTTGATACATTTAGTTCATTTTCTATGTGGGCTCAATAATTTCTAGATATTATGAGTATGTCAAGCTTTAAATATTAATGAAAGAATAGTCTTTTTGTACAATTATTTTCCTAAATTTTGTTTGAATTTATTATGGTGTTATTGATTAACAAAACTTTATAGGTTTTAAGTGTACAATTCTATGATACATCATCTGTATAATGTATTGTGTGTTCAGGACCCAAACTCAAGTCTCCTTCCATCAACATTTATCTCCCTTTTATCCTCTTCTACCTGCTCCCATTGTACAATTATTTTTATGATACTATAAATATGCCTTTGGATGTATGTCGTGTCATAACAGTAAATAGGTGGTTTTTTTAAAAAAGTATTTTCTGATATGAATATGTGCCTTTTAATGTTATTGACCTCCTAATTTTGATTTAGTAAAATGACTATAAAATAAGTGGTCAATAAAAATTATCTGATTCTGTAATTGTCTAGTTTAAGGTAAATCTTCTAATCCATTATTGTAAAAATGGTATGTTTGCAAAACGTAAATAAATACAGCTATGTAACTATTCACTAAACTATTAAGATTACAAGTTCATTCTCTTAAACACCTAATTTTGTGATCTTGGAGAAATTATCAGTATTTCTTAATTTACTTTTTTTATCTGTATAATAAAAGTATTGGGAATAATATCTGAAATGATGTTCTGAGAATTGTACATAAATAGCATGGCATAAGATGTATATTAGAAAATGTTCATTTTTAACAGATACAGAATAACTGTATCTTCCCTTAGAATATCATACATTAACAAATCTAAAAGAATTCACAGGATTTAATTCTGGGATGTCTAATTTAAAATTTCTATTTAGGGTTTGAGATTTCAATATGAAATTTTCTTTTGCTAAAACATATATGAGAACATCAACTAGTTCTCTGTGAGATCATCAAACCGGCTTTAGATTAATGCCATTCTACAGGTGAAAAAAAATGAATGTTTACAGAGAATAAGTGACTTGCACACAAAAATAGCTCTAGTTATACTTTATTAACACCATGCATAGTTTGCTTGTAGAATAGCAGTGCTGTTTTACTGAAAGCAGAGCAACAATAGTAAATGTTTCACAGATTTTCTATAAAAGATTGAATAAATATTAATCACGGAACAAAGTGTTAAACTTGCTTGCTGACATCTTTTGTTTTGTGCTTTAACCACTGCCTTAATGGTTTAATTACGTCTGTTTCTTCACTAAAAGCCACCTCCATTCTTTTCGGCAACATGCCCAGTATAAACAACAACTGATTGTGTATACTCTTGAATCCTTGCCTTGCTCAGATGTGAAAGAGTCTTTTGTGTTGACAAAAAGTTGAGAAACCTCATCCTTGAGATCTATCCAATTATTAATTTGCATGCTCCAAAGTGAGGAATGATATCTAAGGAGAAGAGTCATTAACTGCCTAAGGTGCATCAACATTTTAATTGGCTTTTTTCTTCTAATTCACTTGCATGCCCCGTGGTGATACAACAAATCTTCAGTAAATTAAAGCATTGAGGAGGAAGGCACTAACCACAATACATCTTTTGCAAGCTTGCCCAGAGAAAAACCTAATTCTACCCTCCATCCTGTGACCTGTGGAATCTCTATATTATATACTAGGCTATGATCAAGGTCACAGTTAGATTAACAGTAAGCAAAATTCATGACGTTATGAGGTGGAACTCATTCATATAATATAGAAACATGCAAAACTGGTATTGTTTTTCTTATTGAGCAAACAGTTGTTAATATCACATGCAGTTTACACACACACACATTTATAGCGTCTGCATTTTATTATATAAGAGACATAATCAAGATATAAGGACTGGTTCTAACTCGGAAGGGGGATACCTTCAGAGACAACAAATCAGACGGAGTTATATCATGCTCAGTCAAACCTGTGTAAATGGGGCCTTGGGAGTACGATGAAATCACTAGGGTGCTCTCCCACAAAGAACACTCTACGGCCAGTTACTTCCGTGGCCTAACAAGTCCTTTTGATATTTTCTAATAATTGTTGTGGGAAACCCGTTTTCTACCACAACATTGTATAGGAAAAGAGAGAGATCATTGTGTTTCAGTAAAAGGAGCAGCAATTAGGGTGAGGAGGGATTTTAACATGAGTATTAGGAAGTGATATGGGAAATCCAGGGAGCAGTGGAGAAAAGAAAGGAGACAAGATTAATTATGTCAGAAGAGAACTATAGTGGCTGCTGGAGAACATTTATGGGCACACTGCCAACATTTTCTGAGGAAGAAAAGGTCTACCAATTACACAAGTGGGAATTCAAGCTTCAGATTGCTGTTTATTCATTCTAATTACTGTTCCTTGATTATGTCCCCAAGGCTTGTGAATTCCATGATTATGTCAAGAATCCAGCAAATTTATAAAAATAAACAAGAAATTATGGCAGAATATATTACTCTTTTATATCTGTCTTCACAGTACTGAGAACACAAACTGGTTAAATGACATTCAAAAACAATAAAAGGATAAATAAAGCACAGAGTTTAGCTACAGTAATTGAAGTATATTTTATAACTATGACCAAAAGAAATAAATAGATTATGGGCGATCACAATGTAAGAAAACTGAAAGGGCAAAAAGTTTTATCATAGAAATAGGAAAAATATATGACAAGGCTTATAGCAAAATTTAGTTGATCAGGTAGTAATTTAAAAAAAAAACTACTTAAAATATACTTAACTATAGTTGTGCCCAGAAGCAGCCAGCTGGGACTTATAGTTTCAATTATCATTCCTACAATTCATTAAAACATAGGCCATGCTAATTCTTGTTCACTATTATACCCACATGAAGTAAAATGAATCTAGACTCTTGTACACATTTGAAACCAATCATAGACCTAAATATGTTCTAAAATTTCAGGAGAAATACAGCACTATCTTTTCTATCTTTGGATAAACAAATATTTATCAGACTACATGGAAAGCATTAACAATATATATTATTAATTAATTAGACTGTGTTAAAACTTAAAACTTCAGCTCATCAAAAGATAGTGTAATAAAATGAAAAAAGCAAGTCATAGATCTGAAGAAAAAATTACAATGTATATATTTGTCAAAAATAGCATAAAGATTGCATCAAAAGACATAACTCAATATCAAGACAAATCAAACAACCCGCTGATAAAGTAGACAAAATATTTGAACACACTACATAAGATATATGAATGAATGGTTAATAGCACTTTTTAAAAGTGTTCAATATTATTAATCATCACATAAATGCAAAATAAAAACACAGTAAAGATCGACCACCTCAAATGTTGACAACAGTGTGTGCAGTTGTAACTCTCATAAAATTACGGCAGAATATAAAATGAAGCAACTACTTTGGAAACCTGTTTGGGAGTTTTGTGTGTGTTTATTTTCCTCTATAAAGTTACATATAGATACTCAATAACCCAATAATTCTACTTCTAAGTATTGTCCAAGACAAATGATGCATCCAAGAGAGGAGCTGTACATGAATGGTCATTGTGTCTTTATTTATAGTCCCCTAAGGAAAACAATTTAAAGGTTCATTAACAGGAGAATAAACAATTCATGGAATGAAATGTTACTCGGAAATAAAAAGTAAAAAACTGTTGACACAGGCAAAAATGTGGAGGGATCTCAAAACCATTAAAAAACTATGGTACATTTACACAATGTAATACCAAGCAGCTGTAAAAAAGAAGGATCTCTAAGCCTTTCAGACAGCATGGAGGGACCTGGAGAGCATTATGCTAAGCGAAATAAGCCAGTCAGAGAAAGACAAGTAACACATGATCTCACTCACATGTGGAATCTAATGAACAAAATAAACTGTTGAACAAAAAGATCCAGAGTCATTGAAGCATGCAATAGACTGACTTATTTCAGAGGAAAAGAGCAGTGGAGGTGGGAGGGGGGAGCTGGAACAGATTAACCAATGAACTTAGGATGGACAGGATGATATTTGGGGCTTACATTTGTGTTTTATATCTTTGTTATGCATGTTTTAAAATTTGTTTTTATTATTTATCTTACCATATTTTATTAAAAAATAGGCTTAAATTCATATTTGAATAGATAAACCCTGGTGATTACATACATATAGATTAACTAGAGGCCGGGTGCATGAATTTCATGCACCCTGAGGGCGGGGGGTTCCTCAGCACAGATAACAAGAGGGCGCAGGCCAGGCCAAGGGACCCCCACTGGTGCATGATCAGGGCCAGGGAGGGACAGGGGAGGTTGGTCAGCAGGGAGGGACCTTGGGAGGGCTCCAGGGAGTGTGTGGCCCCTCTCACTCAGTCCCAATTAGCCAGACCCCAGCAGCAAGCTAACCTACCAGTCGAAGCATCTGCTCCCTGGTGGTCAGTGCACATCACAGCAACTGGTCGACTGGTCAGCTGTCTGCCCCCTGGGATCAGTGCATGTCATAGTGAGTGGTTGAGGGTCCTTAGCATATCATTAGTATATTAGCTTTGATTGGTTAAATGGCTTACCAGACGACCGGACACTTAGCATATTAGGCTTTTATTATATAGAGTTATGAATTATATAGTATGCATTAAACATATTTTTAATGAGCATGAGCTCTGAACTGAGAAAAATCTGTGTTGCAATGATAATTCTGCCTCTTTCAACTTTCAACAGTATTAAACATGGACAAGTAACATAAGCCTCATTTTCCCAGTTGTAAAGTGATGATAATAATAGAAATCTTTCACATTGTTTGAATAAGAAAAAAGTTAAATCATATAATGAATAAAAAATACTTAGCAGTGTTCAGTACAAGGGACTCAGTAAATGCTGTGTTAGGTTATTGAGCTTTCATTACATTGTAATCCTCATAATATCTGTTAAGTGCTATTATTCCTTCATTTACAGATTAAGAAGCAAAGGATGAGGACAAAAAAATTGATTTGACCCATCTGACAAAGTCTTTTAACTTCCCAGGAGCCACAATTATTGTTTTTAAGGGGACAGCAGGGGTAAAATAAAAATGTGTTTTCATTTTCAAGGGGATCTAGAGAGAATAGATTCTTATACAAACCAAACCATCTAAATTGATAGTTAGAAACTGCCAGATAGCCGTAAAAGAGCTTTATTTTTTTTTTACACCACTTATAGAGCATATATTGCTACTATAAAAAATATGCAAAAGTCTTTATTTTTAAACTTGTATATACACCATTTTAGCTGGCTTGACAGTTTGAGAATTGTTTTCTTTATTCTCTTACAGCCTGTAATATGATTGACTGTGTACAGGTGAAGGCAGACACTCACACGTCCACAGTACGACGGGCAAGCAGAAACACACACACTGCACTGTCTGTTTACTATCTTGACTCGATGCTCTCTCATTAACAAACAGCATCCAGATTTTTAATGATGAAATAACACTGTCAAGTAAGTCAGCCACACTGTATATTTTTTAATAGGGTGAATATTGAATGCCTTACACAGTGTAAAAGAAAGAAGAAACTAGAAATACTCGAATGAATGTATCACACACAAAAATGGAAAAACAAAATCTCACCTGTAATCATTCCAGTGACCTTTGTCTTTGCATAGACATGTGGTTTGAAACAACAATGAGGGCATTTTTAACTGTCATTCTGACTGGAAACATAGCCAAGTATGTAAAAAGCCTCTAATTCTTATAAGTTATCTGCTTAGAATATTTTAATTTGGAAATTTGAAAAACGGTTTACTACAGTTAAAGAAATATGTACACGCTGGGGTAAAATTTTAGGACTCAATGAAATATGTAATATCTGGCACTTTTAACTTGGTTGAATGAGAGTTCATCTATGCTTAGAAGGAATTTTCGGTAAGACAGCAAAAATATTTATGTTTACATATTGTATTTGCCAAAAAGAAATTCTGAAGAACCACTGAAATAACAGACAGGGTGCCGGCTAATTTCACCTCTGTCTTATCATCTAGCTTAAAAATAAATAATTTCATTTGTATGGACAGAAATGTGAATGTCCCAGTTGGTGACATAAAAGGGCCTATTTTTCAGATATTTATATTTGTAAATCATACACATTATCTACAAATCATGTATTCTACTACTGTATGAATATTTATTTTAAGCATTTTGCATATTGTTATATATTAAAATTAGGTACATACACTGAAAGACACATTTCCTGGAATGCATTCACTTTATCAAAAGTTATACCCATAAAGAATGAAGCCTTTAAATAAATATATTTAAAAACATAATACCTTTAGCCACTCTAAAGAGGTAGGTCACAATTTAATTAATATTAACTTTTTTGCAAGATAATATTAATATACCAGTATCATGAAGTCAGAGATTCTGAGTTAATTTATTCATGGGATAATATATTTCCAAATGAATGATACATGGTGTATATGACTTCATTATACTTGCACCACAAATATTAATCATCTTTTGTAAGATAAACTGCTTTTACACATAAAATATTTTCTCTCCATTCTTCCATTCAAAATACACTAACCTTGTCCGAAAGTTCGTGGGATGAGGATGTCCATCATATAAGGATAAGTAGTCATATTCTTCTTCTAGAGCAAATGATTGAAAAACAATTTGTATTCTATTTCTTTCTTCTGCTATTATTACCCAAGTACAGTTTGCACCATTTGGATATCCATATGGGAAACCAGGGCTTTCTATAGTGCCATTAAGTCCTTTTAAAGTGCCACCACATGTATAAATAAATCCTGCAACAAAAAGACAAATAAACGGACATTAACACTATGTAAAACAAGAATAATCCAGATCTATTATTGTTTTTCCAAGACCAATGCTCCAATCATTTTGGAAATGACAATTTTAGAGCTATGTAAATTACAAAATTTTTTAAAAAGGTAAGACATAACTAGCAAAATTCTAGAAGATTTGTCATTTGTCATATACATTGTTTAATAATTTTATACCAATAGATGAAATGAAACCTTCCACATATGTGACTCATCATCTATTGCATGACTCAACAGACAAACACAGTTCTAGAACATGATATCTTCCCTGAGGTAGTTTCCAATCTAATTTTGGATTCCCATAACTGCATTGCTGAAAAAGGTGAAAGTATTAAGAACTACAAATTGGTAGTTACAAAATAGTCCCAGGAAAATAAAGCACAACACAGGGAATATAGTAGTAACTGTGTTTGGGCCAGGTCGGTACTTGAAATATCAGGGGATCACATTGTAGAGTATATGATTGTCTAGCCACTATGATGTACATCTGAAATGAATACAAAATAATATAAAATGTAAAATACTATTACTGAAAAATAAAGTAAAAATAATGATTTTAGTATGCACTTTGGACCTTAAAAAATTAACTCCAGTTTTTCTCGGTAAAGCATAACTCTTTTGGGTATCTATATCTCTACCATCTACTAATGTGTTTTAGGATAGTCTGCCCCACACTGATTCTAGCAGACTCAGACCTAAAAAATAAAAAGTAAAAAAAAAAAATCAATGCAATTGCTCTGTCATAAACCAGAGTAGTTGGTCCAAAATGAACACAATCCTAATTTAATTGCAACAAGTGAAACCTGATGTTGGAGAAAAAATATTTTGAGAAATTCAATCTTGGTCAACTGTCATCAGCCATCCTATAGATTTCATACTAGTTCTATCGGAGGTCTAAATTATTGAGAGTATGACTCTTAGAGAACTCTTTACCCAGGTATCATCTCCACATTTTGGGGTCAAACATGAAGCTTAAGTGCCATGAAAGTGTCATTCAGAGATACTGAGCTAACGCGGGGAAGAAGAAATTAGCTACTTTGGCGAATGTGGAATGTCATACTACCCAAAGCATCTGTGTCTGGAAGTAGTTGTTGAGAATGCAGGCAACTTGGGGCTTCTCTCTCTGGGAAGAAATGAGTTTTTGTTTTATAGGCGGATCTCTTTTAAAAGTGTGAAGACATGGAAACAACCAAAATCCTTCTGTAGATGGTTGATATGGTACATATATACAATGCAATACTACCATAAGAAAAGATGAAATACTACCATTTGCAACAAAATGGATGGATCTTGAGACTATCCTGCTAAGCAAAATAAGTCAGACAGAAAAAGTGAAGAATCATATGATTTTAATCATATGTGGGATATAAAACTGAAAGCAACAGTGAATAAACAAGAACAAAAAACAAACAAAATCTCAGACACAGATAACAGTATGGTGCTTACTATAGGGAACAGGGGTGGGGGTCGTAAAGGGTGATTGGGCCAAAAATATGGTGACAGATGGAGATTTGACTTCATATGGTGGTCACACAACACAATAAACTGTCATGTATCATAGAAATATACACTTGAAACCTATGTAATCTTATTCACCAATGTCACCTTAATAAGTTTAATTTTAAAAAAGAAACAAAAACAAAAGAAGTGTGAAGAACCTTGCATGAAAGATGGCAGGCCGGATTGTAGATTGTGACAGACAGAGGCTGATTTGGGATGCTGTATGTTATCCCCACACTCTGTTCACAAGAGCACCTTTTCATTGCTAGCTGACAATACTGACGAGTGGTGAGACCTATGGCTGGGGACTGGATGACTCAATATAGTCCTATGCTCCCTACCATAGTAACTCCAGGAATCTACTCCAGTTATCTCCATATAGGGCAAAGTTCTAAGCCTGGGATATTCACTGTGACATGAACCACAGGTCTTACGATTCTTTTGCCCTTTAAAAAACTTACTAAAAAGCTGAATAAGGTGGAAGTTTTTTTAAAAAGCCAGTATTTGTGTGTATACATGTATTGTTGCTCAAACGCCAAATGTCAAATAGGGCATTTTATTATTTTCAAAGTAAAAAAAGGGAAAGGTCCCTTTTAAATTGCTTCTTGCAGAGCAATTACTGTGAAGCCTTAGGTTAATTAGCTATCACCTGTTTCTATTAGTTTTCTGCCTGAACAGCTTCCAATTTGAACTTCATAACTAAACGCAGGCATGAATCCCTTCATCTGCAAACTGATCTATGGGTGGTTTTATATGCTCTCAAGCCCCATAACCCTGACAGTTTTAGAAAAAGGACGTATGTCCTAAAATAACATGCTCAGCTTTGTCCACTAATTCCTCAAGGGCCTGTTGATTCATGCATTTCAATTACTTTCCTTTTTTTTATTCTCCAGGCAAACTAGAAATTATACCTTTTTCCAAGCTTTTTTATCTGGATTCTTCATTTCATTTTTTATATCTAAGCTTGTTTGATGAACATCACATTATTCATAATAAGATAGTACACTTTTTCCAACACAAAATAATCAGAAGTTACTAGATTTTTTAAAAACTAAAATAAGCCCGAGTTGATTTGGCTCAGTGGCTAGAGTGTCGGCCTGCAGACTGAAGGGTCCTGGGTTCGACTCCCATCACGGGCACATGCCCGGGGAAGGGAGCATGCAGGAGGCAGCCAACCAATGATTCTCTCTCATCATTGATGTTTCTGTCTCTCTCTTCCCCTCCCTTCCTCTCTGAAATCAATGAAAATATATATTTTTAAAAAAAACTAAAATAAAATCTTCCCTCATTTATTTATGCTTCACAAGGTTTGTCATTGTTATGAACTTAGTGTTTATCATTCCAGGCCACCTCTGGACACACACTTATATAGGCATATTTTTATGCATTGTATATATATTTAACATATGGAGTAAGTTATACTATGTACATTTTTCTGAATCTATTTATTTTTGTAAAATATTGCTGATCCCCATGTGTACTTCTACTACATTCTTTTGTAATGACTACAGAGCTAGATGGCATAAGGTATGCCTGTACTATGATCTATATAATAAATCTCCTATTGAAGGCTTTATTCTTTGTGGTTACAAAGTTGTAAAGAGGAACTTTAAATGTATATCCTTGTATACTTGTGTGAAATAGTCTTCAGATGGAATTCCAGAAATGGAACTGAAAGAGCCAAACTATCCTCAATAAATATAAAAAATTTTACTGCTATTACCAGGTTATGAAGTGTTTCCTACCTGCAACCCCAATTTTGGCAATACCAGATTTTTCACAAGGCAAATTTTGCAAGACAAAAAATGTTATGTATTTTATCTTGCATTTCTCTGATTCCTATGGAAATCAAATATCATATGCTTCTCATTCATTCATAATTCGAATTTTATGAATTGCCTCTCCATAGCCTTAACATATTTTTTTAAGGGATACACCACCTACGCTCATTTCTCTTTTTGGACACAATTACTTTGGTTTCTGTTTATTGTTTGGTAATCCATGTTTGCCTTTTCTGAATGAAACAACAATTGCTTATTCTTTGTAACTCATTGCTCTCATAAATCCACAACTACCTATTGATCTTTAGAGTTCGTGTGAAGCATTATCTCCTTTTCCACCCATCACCTCTGATGATCTTGCTTCCACATTTGCTCATGTATTCATCACATATATCATGATTAAAAGGACATTACCTTAGAGCAGGGGTGGGCAACCCCTGGCACGCGTGCCAAACATGGCACACCAGTAACTTTTACTGGCACGCGAAACCCTCTCTTATAATCTTCCATTTACAATTGTGAATCTTTGTTCTCAGTGATGAATTTTGTTACGTCTCGTAATAGGAGTAGCCTGATGGATGAAAGTAGTAGCTCGTGCATATCTCTGAAGGTCACGAAATATAAACCTGATGTAAAATCTCTGTCATCAGTGATGCAGCAGCAAAAGTCCCACTGATAATATCAAACGGAGTCATAAAGTTTTCTGTCGGACTATCAGTGTGCATGTATACATTAAAAAATAAATGTATTTTTCATCATCATATACTGTGTTTTTGTCGCTCGAATGAATTTTATTGTTTCTTCAAGGTTCTTCACATACGTACACCTTAAGAGATATCAAGTAGGTGTAACATGTTCTCAAAAAATTAGGTTGGGCACGCAGAAGATTTTGAGTAGGAGATTTTGTTGGTTTTGGCACGCACTCACAAAAAGGTTGCCCACCCCTGTCTTAGAGTGTCTCTATGGAACTGACAAGCTACAATATGAGGAAGCAGGGAGATGCAGATCGCTATTATTTACAGAATGATTAGGGTAAGCACACTTTGCCATGAAAGCAAACTAATCAAGATAATTCACTATGTGTTTATGGAAAACATGTCTCAAAAATTGGCATGGCAAATTTCCACAGATTTAGTCTTTAACAGTTTCTGAGTGCCTCACGTTGTATTTTTCACACCTTAACTGTTAATGTCCACTAAAATTGAACAGTTGATTTATTCTTGAAAAAAATCACAATGTATAAGAATTGGTTCACGTTGTCAACAAGAGTTTTATTAACAACATATATTTTAAATATTTGCTCTTTTTTGCCATATATTACTTTTCCTGTACAGTAGAGAATTGTGCAAATAGTATTTGTACAGTATTTTCAGGGATGTGCTTAAATATATTTTATTCTACTTTGTGATAACCAAGTTCCATGATAGACCAACATTTACATTTATATTTACTTTTTACCTTTCTCACACTTGTGTTTATTTATTACAATCTGGATTTTGTGCCCAATTATATTAACATGGCTCTTTTTCGTTCTTCATCAAGAGTTCACTTTTTCTTATAGAGAGATAGCGCTTATGTGATAAAGACTTATAAAGTAAAAAAACTTAACAGTCAGAATATTCTTTTTTATTTTGGTAAACAACACATAATATGAAGTCTATCTTCTTACCAATTTTGAAAGGTACAGTATTGTTAACTCTATGTACATTGTACAGCAGATCTCTAGAACTTTATCATCTTGCATGAATGAAATGCTATGCCCATTAAACAATAACTTCTAATCTTCCCATCATCCTATTCCCTGGCAACCACCATTCTGCTTTCTGCTTCTATGAATCTGAATAATTTAGATACTTTATAGGCATAGAGTAATGCAGTGTTTGCCTTTCTGTGACTGGTTTACTTCACTTAGCATAATAACCTCAAGATTCAACCATGTTGTGGAATGTGACAGAATTTCCTTTTTTTTAAGCTAATTTTATTGCATATGTATACCTCTGTTTCTTTATTCACACTTAAATGGATATTTAGATTGTCCCCTACTTCTTGGCTATCATGGATACTATGTCAATGGGCATGGAAGTGCATTTATCTCTTTGAGATCCTGATTTCAACTCCTTTGGATAAATACTATGCATACATGGGATTGCTGGGTTATATGGTAGTCTGCTTTTAATTTATTGAGGAACCTTCATATTGCTTTCCATAGCAGCTGCATCCTTTTCCACTCTCACAACAGTGCACAAGGATTTCAAAATCTCCACATACGCAGCAATACTTATTTTCTGTTTGTTTGTTTATTTCTTTTGGATGTTTTGAATGATGGCTATCCTAACAGATGTGAGAATATCTCATTGTGGTTTGAAGTTGCATTTTCCTGATATTTAGTGATGTTCAGCATGTTTTCTTAGACATGTTGTCCATTTAGTATGTCTTTTTTTGACAAATGTCTAAGTCCTTTACCCATTTAATTGTGTTAATTGCTTTTAGTTGGGAATTACAGTTGGTGTCCAGTAGACCATTGCCCAAACCAATGCCAAGAAGCTTGACCCCTATATTAGTTGTAACCCTAAAGGGTAAAATGTGTGTCCATGTTTATTAGGGTAAATTATACATTAATACTAATCACCTCCTGAACAAAGTCAGGACATCAGAGCATTATAAGTCTACCTCTTTCCCTTAATGTTTGTACTACTGTTTTTGTAGACTTTAGTTACACATCCTCTCAGCATCTATTTTCAACAAACATAATTTTTCATTCTAAAAGCCTATGTCTAAACAATATCACAATAATCAACTGACATATTCATTCTGGCAAAAATAATTCAAAGGGAATTGAATAGTTCAAGGCACTATCATTCATTGAGCATGGGAGAATCCTTCTCTCCAATCAAGTACTAAAATAATAAAATTAGTGTGAGGAATACACAAGAAAATCATCACAAAGCATAGAAATTATAAAATAATTTATGTGAGGTGACAATAAATACTGCTTTAATGATCTTATGCTTTGCCATGGTTAAGAATACAAACGGGTATTATGTTCTCTACTGTTTATAGTGAATTTACTGCTTTGGGGTACTAGTGGAGAAATACAAGATTTGGTGGTGTCTTAACATTTAACTTGCTTTTCCACCACTTCTTCTTTATGACAAAATAAAGATACCATCAACAATAAAATTATTCCAGATTATTATATTTGGGGGTACTGTTAATTCCATCTCCCTTCTCCTCACACTTGACAAAATCCAGAGAGAGGTGTCCTATAGTCCTCCAGACGTGAGCTGCCTGTCTTATTTATTTAATGAACAATACTATTTTTAAAAGAATCTTTGCAAGAAAGTGCTGAGCTGGAAAGAGCAGAGAAAATATTTCTATACCAATAAAGTGACTGAAAGGCATTCAGGTTGTATTTTCCAACTTATCTTCCTTTTGACATTTACTTTTCTTCACTGCAAGCAGCAATAATATGATTTCCTTTTTTTTTTCCTTCTTATTATTACCTTACACATGTTAACCTAGTGCTAATAATAATGGTTCTGTGTATTATCTTCTTTCACACCTCTGTGGATTTTTCTTTAGGCCTAGAGTCACTATTTACTTTAGAAGGAACAGTACATTGAAAGGCATGTAAAGGTGAAAACCAGGCATTCTGTGATTCCAAAGAGCAGTTATAGCCCTTGGCACATCAACAAACAAATCACAAGGAATTCTGAATTCTCTTGTAGGCTTTCTTCCACGCACTGTTTGAAGGCAGTGAGAGTATGAGTGGCAGCTAAGATGATATTGCCATTCTAGGGGACTCAATTCTGCAGATGACGTAGTAAAGGGGAACAAAAGGAGGGGAGAGATAAATTGTTGTTGAATGGGTTTTCGCGCCACTGAAAGTGTCTTTCAGTTTAACGCTAGTGACAGTCCAGCTCCAACCTGCTGACAGATGGCTGCTAGCAGGAAGATATATTTGAGACGTACTGTCAAGATACAAGCTTTCATATTAACCAAAGAACAGTTTTCTAAAGAGTATTTCAAAGGATGATGAAAAAAAAGAGAAATGATATTGAACACATACATTATGAAAAGAATATCTGAGAACCCAAAGCAGGGCCTACGTTGGCAAAGGGAAGATAACTAAATTTCCTAGGAGTGAATGCCTCCAAGAAAACAGTAAATCCTTAAGAAAGAAGGTCGGAGTTGGGCTTGGGCATTATGACGATAAGATTGCTCACTGAAAACGGCAAAAGTCACCAAATAAGTACAACTGAGAAAGATTTTTGCCTCAGGTTCTCTCACCAGAAAATTAGAAAAGAGGAAGCGTGAGGGTAATTTTAATGTGTCCTGACCACAATATGCATTTAGCAAATACTGATATCTATTCACTGGAAGCTTAAAGATTAAAGGCAATTATTAATTGATATGTGTGCACAGCGCTCTTCTAAATTGTGTAACATGCATGACGTTCACCCATAGATTTTAATCACAACACACTGAGGCACCTACTATTGTTATTCTCATTTTGCGGAAGAGGAAGTAGAAGCACAGAGAGTTTACATTATTTCTCAAGGTCACACAGCTTTAATAGGTAGTAGACCCTTATCTCAAACAGAGGCCAAGTGAACCCATGGCTCTTGCTCTGAGATATTTAGTGCAGCTTCCTATATAAAATAAGAAGTGATCAGATGCCTCTCTTTACCAGAGCACACAGCTTTGGGAAGCAAGGGTGAGGATGAAAAGAGATAGTTTATCAATTATAACAAAATCAACCCTGGATATCAAAGGGGTTGGTGTTTCTGGAAAGAGGAGCAGTGAGGAGCTACATCCAGATTGTCCTCATATTCAGTTAAAAAGGTTTTAATATTCCAAATACATGACATAATTGAACCAAAGAAATTATTCATAGAATGCCCAAAGACACAGTTTTGTTTATTTGCTTGTGCTTTTGCTTTGTTTTTGATAATGGGGAGGTAGTACTGGTCATGGTGTGTGTGTGTGTGTGTGTGTGTGTATGTATTTTAGGGTTATGTTTATTTATATCAGTCTACTTCAATTGTAGGCTTACCTGTATCATATAAATTTCTCAGTGTGTTTATAAATTAAACTACATTCATTTTAAGACTCTTAACCAATATAGAATAAAGTCCATATGACTTTGCCTCATTCAAATAGATAATTTTCTACACAACTGCAATATATATTTATTAGTATCATATCCTGAATAGTGTTACTAGTTTACTACTCTTTGATTTAGAATATAGGATGTCCAGTTTAAATGACCATGAGGAGTCAGTGAAAAGGGAAGAATGATAGACTTCTCTAGTCCTTCTGAAATAAAATGATCACCTTACCCCAGAAATAAAAGGTTCCTAGGAGCCGCACATTACAATTTTTGTTGTAAGGTGGAGGGTTTCTTACTGCCCTCACAAAATCAATGACTCTTCAACTCCACCATTTGTTTTATCTACTTTACCCATTTCTAACATTGACCGGCACATGTGCCAAAGGGACATATAAACCACTCCTTTTAATGTTTCTCATCAGAAAATATTAGATTATAAAGAGATTTTCCTCCCTATGTGGGATTATTATAAAATTTATGTCTTATAGCAAAAGAATTTTATCATCACTGTTGAAACTGGAGAATGTACAAGGAACAGGATAGATGTTTAATGCATTCATAGAGATATCTAAGCTGTATGTCTCAAGAATATTTCATGGGCATATGCAATGAAAAAATAATTTCTTCTATGCCTATATTAAATTGTCAGTCTGAGGAATAACCTGTTCTGTAAGCATTTATAAGTTACCATATACCCTTAAATTTACATTACCTACTTCAAAGAAGATAATAATTAGAAAAAAGTAATATCTGTTCAGAGATGATCTGCAAAATGGGTTAGCACCAATGATGCAGTATAGTAGAACATTTCCAAATAATTCCTCCCATCCCTGCATCCTCATGTCACCCATCCAGAAGTGAAGTCTGTTTTTCCTCCTTGAATCGGGCAGGCTGTTTGAATCGCTTTTTCTAATAGAATGCAGCTGAAGTCTGTGCCAGTTCTGGGCCTAGCTCTCGGGAAGCCTGATAGTTTCCAATTTCAGTCTTGGAGCCTTTGGCCACCATGTCATAAATCAAACTCCTTGCTGAAGAAAGACACAACCAATCACAGCCTTTCAGCAACCCGAGAAGAGGTCCAGGACATGTGTGTAAAGCAATTTTGGATGTTGTAGTCCCAGCTGGGGTCCTAGGTTAGGCAGACCAGACCACACCAGAGTGACCCCTGGCCACACCACATAGAAGAGAAGAACCAGTCAGCAGAGCCCAGACAGCCCAGAGAATGGTGAGAGATAAAACACCATTTTTGTTTTAAGCCACTAAATTTTGGATATAATTTCTTGTCCAGCTTTAGATAACTAAAACATATCAAAAACCAAGAGACAATAATTAAATGGAAAAAATTAACTTCAGACTCTCCTGGGAAATTCCAGACCCTACAATAAAGCTGTTTCTCCAAAGACAACATGATAGTAACTATTGGCATATATAAGGAGAGTTATATTTCAAGAGTGAACAATTACTATTTAAATGAATTGAAGTCACCTAAATTAATTGAGAACTGACATCCAATTTTCATTCTCTTTTTAAATTTATTTTTCTAAGTCACTTTTTTAATGTCACTTAAAGCTATTCCACTCTTTTCAACCTCACTTATAAGATAAAGATTAGACCCTTCACACTTCTCTCAAGGATTACTAGGAACCCTTATTCCCCATACCTCCTATATAACTCCTTTCCAATGGATTTGTAACTCCTAATTTGTTGCTTTCTAAAATTAGTTAAAAATCATACCTAACCTAATATTCTTCAATGGCTTTCCATTATCTTAAGAATAAATTCGCCGAAACCGGTTTGGCTCAGTGGATAGAGCGTCGGCCTGCGGACTGAAAGGTCCCAGGTTCGATTCCGGTCAAGGGCATGTACCTGGGTTGCGGGCATATCCCCAGTAGGAGATGTGCAGGAGGCAGCTGATCGATGTTTCTCTCTCATCGATGTTTCTAACTCTCTATCTCTCTCCCTTTCTCTCTGTAAAAAATCAATAAAATATATTTAAAAAAAAAAAAGAATAAATTCCACATCCATGGCAGGACTTTCCAGCCCTTTACTATCTGACTCTTGGGTGTTTTTTCCCCCCTGCTCTTAATTTGTGTCACCCCTCTCCTTTAAATCAAGACTTCAGTCATAGTAAGCCTCCATGCCTTTGCATCTGCTGTTACCTCTCCCAATTTTTCCCTTTTCCCCTGTAACCCTATTATGTACGTTAAAAAACAACAACTTTGAACCATTTACTGCACCTTTAAAATACTGTGTCACAGCGCATATACCATCGCAGCACTGACCACACTCCATTAGTGTGCTTGTAAGTACTTGAGGATAGCTTTTAGTTCTTTCTCCCAGCATCTAGCTTAGTACCAAGAATGCTAGCCAATGCAGTGCTTGTTGGGTGAATCAGTGGATAATAAATGAAATGGATAACACATGTGAAAAATCCGATAGAATAAACTAATATGCAAATTGACCGAATGGCAGAATGACTGGTCACTATGATGTGCACTGATCACCAGGGGGCAGACACTCAACACAGGAGCTGCCCCCTGGTGGTCAGTGTGCTCCCACAGGGGGAGCACTGCTCAGCCAGAAGCTAGGCTCACAACTGGTGAGCACAGCGGCGGTAGCAGGAGCCTCTCCTGCCTCCACGGCAGAGCTAAGGATGTCCAACTGAAGGCTTAGGTCTGCTCCCCAAGGCTCCCAGACTGCGAGATAGCGCAGGCCAGGTTGAGGGACACCCCGCACCCTGAGTGCACAAATTTCGTGCACAGGGCCTCTAGTATTTTATAAAGTTAGAAGTACTTTGCAACTATTATTTTGATATTTTCTACATACAGATTGTAAAAATATTTCCTATAAGAGTAGACTGAAATCAGATTAGTAAAATTACTATATCTGGGGAAAGTGGGAAGTGGTTACATATACATACACTAGAAGTGGCCTGAAGGTTGCCTGCAAAATAAATATAAAATACATTTATATTTAAATACATTAAGAAATAATGAAAAGAAAAATCAATGTAATGACTGGGAAGTGATAATTTACCTTATATTGTATTTGTCCAAAGAAATTAACTATTTGATCATGGTAGTTTTAAAAATGATTTGGAAAAAAATGGAGATAAGTAAAGGTAAATTAGTTATATTGAATAGAATGAGAAGCATGTATTTAAATTAAGCAATATTTTATTAAGTCACAGAATTGAATTTATTTACTATTACAATGAGACAATATTGAATGCAGCTGTTGCGTGATCCATAAACTCCAGGCATTGTACTAAGTGCTTTGCAGACATTATCAACTTTAATTCTTAGGAAAATCTATGAGACAAGAATGAGTATACTCCTTGCAAATGTGGAAATTAAAATTTAACACATTTTTTGTGTTAAAAAATGGCAGAGCCATGGCGAGATTTCTGGTTTAACTCTTGGTTTCTTGTCAACAATGAGATGAAAAACAGACTAAAACTGTGGAATTTCCTGCATACAAGAATTTTATTTTAAAAATTACAATTTTATCTTCAATTGCTTAATAATTTCTATTTATTACATGAACACTAATCCTTTTAGCACCATGATTTTACTTTTGCTTCCATGAATGTCTGTCACTTCAAAAGTCACATTCCTTAGAAATAACAGCTATTTCTTACATATTTTACAGTAGATTACTTGCCATTCAATGGCCATATAAAAGCATCTGTGTGTGTACAAGGGTTGACTAGTGTCCCTTCAAAACAGATATTTTCACCCTCAGAATGTGACATGATTTGGGGAATTAGTATATTTTCAGATATTACTAATGTGCGGATCTCACGAGGAGATCATCCTGTGTTATTTGGGGCCCTAAATCCAATGACCGTTATCCTTAGATGCCAGGGTTCGTGTCCCAGCATCAAGAAGGGTTCAGGAATCTGGAGAAGGCTGTGGGTAGATGACATAGGAATCCAGAGACTAATAAAGAGTCCGGAGACAAGATATAATTTTGAAAGGCATTGGGGGTCAGAGGAGCTTAGCTAAAGGAACTAAGAACCAAGATCTTAAGTCCAAGGTCTTAGGTTCTCTCCCTTCATCCCCAGGACCCCATGCTTTTTATTAACACAATTTGTCCTGAGGCAAGGTGGAGATATACACTTCAAAGGGTCAGGGTTAGGTACAGAGTCCATTGTCAGAATGGGGGAATTAGCCTACAGCTGTTCAGGTGTTTGGCCAGTAGGAGGCAATAAACATGTAGATTAAGATGCCTTTTAAGCTGTCTGGCAGCCACAATCAGTTTCCTGTTCAGGTTTGGGGAAATGCCTTCAGCCATTCTCAACAGGTGACTACATGTGTGACTCAACCCTGTTGAGTCCCCAAGTCTCATCAACCTTTTAATGAAACGCTTGAAATGATGACATGCTAGAATTGGTCTCCGGCACTTAGAGAAGGGAAGACACCCAGAGGCACCAAAAAGGCCACGTGAAAAATGGGTGCAGAGAGATTAGAATCATGCTGTCCATCAAAACAATTCATGGCGTCCCAGGTCTGGTAGAGGCAAGGAAGGGCTCTCCCCTGGAACCTTTGGAGGCAGCACAGTCCTGCCTATGCTGCAGTTTCAGACGTCTAGACCCCAGAACTGTGAGAGAATGGGTTTCTGGGTGTTTTCGTGTGTGTGTGTTTAACTGCCAAGTGTATTGTAATTGTTCCTGGAGCCCTAGAAAACTAATAGAGCACCTATTTCCCATTTCTGCGCACCTGCCCTGGGCAATGTTATGCCGAGGGCCAAAACAGCACATGAATGCCTTCGTTGTTTACACGCAGTGCTTAGGGAAGGTTCTCTTGAGGGGGTGACATTTAAGATTATACCAGGAGTATTTCAAATAGGAGGGAACTGACAATAAGATGACTGCAAGGAATAGACAATATACAAAGATGAGAAGGAACTTAACGAGTGTTTGCAGGACAAGAAGGAGACCGGTGCGGCTCAAGTGCGGTAGATAGGGAACGCAGGTGGGTTTGGGGGATGTAAAAAGAGGCCAGATCCTGTACCAGTAGGTCTTTGTACAGTTTATCGAGGACATTGCCTTGCATTTTCAGTTCAATGGAAAGCCATAAAGCGATCTCATATTTTCCGTGGAAGTGTAAAGGAGACACAAGCTGAGGAATGCATGATCCCAATTTGTGTTTTAAAGTGGTGATATGAAGTACTGGCTGAGGAGAGCAAACCAGAAGCGAAAAGGTAGAAGGAGGGGGATGCGGAAATAGGCTTTTGCAATTATCTAGGAGAGGAAACTGGGTTTTCCAGTAGTAGCAATGATAATTGAGACACCTTGGAGGGATTTTGTGAATGTCCTACTCCCCATGTTGATAGATAAGAGGGAAGGAAAGTGAAACATCAAATCTCTGCACTGAGACACAGGGGACATAAGAGGGTTACAACCCCAGTAACTTGGCATGGAGCGAATTAGTTGGTAGGTGATGAGTACAGAAACTTTATTGCAAGCAGAAAAAAACTATTGTAAGCAGATACTATCTCTAAAACTATAATTCTAAATTCCTAACACTCTGTCCCTCCTGGTGCAGAGGAACAGAGGGGTCCCCTAAGCAGGGTGACCGCTGTCTTGAGGCATTATAAGGCTGTGGCTCTTTGTCTCTTCATGACCTTTCTAATTGGACTCTTCCCCCAACTTAGGACTCCCATGCTTTCCTCATTAGTCACTCTGCTAAGACCAAAGCCCACATGCCCCCTCCTTCTTTCCCCTATATGCAACATTCCTCTATCCTCTGTGAAAATATGTTTCCTTTGCCCCAATATTCTGTGTCTATTCTTAGTCCTTCACATATTCATCTTATCTGTTTGAGTTGGAGTTACTTTTGATCTACCTTATGGTACCTAGCAACCTTATCCCGCCAAGTCTTGGGACTGAAACCGCTGGCTTCTCTGCTCAGAAGAGTAAAGCAGCTTCTTTTTTTTTTTTTTTTTACTCTTGGCCAGAGACTTATTACCTTTACGGCTCTACCAGCTGTTCAGGCCAGAGATATCTCTATCCTTTCCTGTCTTAAGTCAGCTAGAAAATGTTCCTCCGAGGAAGAGAGTCTTATATATATGAATAAGAGTGGCTTACTAATTTTAAAAATATCTCATATGAATATGGGAAACAAGAGGCTGGAGGGAGAAGGGTTGATAAAGTATTTTTGTTCTAAACGCTCTTCTAACAAGACCGATTTTCCGTTGAGCTCTGTTTATATCCCTTTGACTATAAAGAATAGTAATTATGATCAGCACTGACACACTAAGTTCAATTGCCTCAAAGTTGTTAACCTCACATTCTTTCCCCCGTGCCCATTTTAGGACCATTTTCTGCATCAAGACATTTTTAGATTTGTTTCAAATTTGGCATTATTTTGTTCCAAGTGAGTTTATTCAAAACTACTTTCACTTCTTCCTGGCAATATTTTCGCTTTTCTCACCAGTTCTACATAATGACCTTCTAAGGGTTCTCTTAAGGTGGATTCACTCTTTAGGCAAGGTTCCTTATCAGTTTTTCACCCTTACTAGAGAGGACATTTTTCTTCACCCTGAATCATGTAATGGTTCTCTCTATAAATAGTTTTCTGCGATTTTGAGTCGAGCTATTCCTTTTTTTTTTTTTTTTTTTTTTTGAATCGCTGGCTGGAGTATACCTTTTAAGAATTACTTCATTTTTTAAAAAGATATTTTTCTGCTTGTCTCAGTGACCTACTTTCCTTTTTAAAACTCTCCACTAACTTGTTTCTCTTGTCCCCAAGCTTTCTCATATGATCTGCTTTCCTTGTAGCAAAACATTCTCATTTGCTGTTTTCTTTGCTAAAGGAATACAATATCCTTAGGCTGCCCTTTGCACCTGTGAATCACCATTTAAGTTAAGGAAAAATCATTGCATGTATATAAAAGGAGATGCCAGATAAAATCAGAATACACTGTGTCAAAGAGAGTTCAAAGGTGTCCTCACTTCTGCTTCTTACACAATTCTCTTTCCTGGAGCATAAAATAACTGCAATAGGGCACTTTTCAAAATTAGGAAACTTAGTTTTGCACTCCTAAATTTGAATGCCTGAATTTACTCTAAATTTTTTTTTAAGTGAGTTAGAGGAGTTTCAATAAGAATTTATTTACTCTATCTTGGGGACAGTCCTTGAAGTTTCAAGGAAAAAAATGCCTAAAACAAATCATAGAATTAATTTCTGGAAAAAGTAGTGCAGACTAAGAATGGAACTAAATTATGAAGGCCTTACAAAAATTCATGAATGATACTGGTTCATCCTGCTAAACATTTTCTTAATATTTTTTTTCAGGGGATGGAGGTCTATTTTCCATATAACATAGCATTAAAAATGTTAATATTCTCCAATTTACTCTCCAATGCTATGTATATACCTTCCTACGTCTTCTCCATCTCAGTATATAGCAATTTTAAAAGGTTATATACCTGAAAATAACTGAAAGTCTTTAGCTCCATATTCTTTACAGTCGACCAAAACTCACGACATATGACAAGGATACATTGTATTTAACATATGGAAAGAGCATTCAGACTTGATTCTTAAATCAAAGTGGTATATGCCTTCAAAATAGAATTGGCTTTGTGGGCTACCTTGGATATACCCAACACTTTCAATTTTGGAAATTAAGTTCCAAAGTCCAAGCTAAAGATACAAAGAAGATGTTTATGCAAAGAGTGAACAGACAAGTTTATGACAAGTTTTGGAGGTTTGCTTCAGGTTTGCCTAAAATCTGCCCTTAGGGATCAATTTTTTTTGTTGGTATAGGTTTCTTAAGTAAATTTGATGTATATTTCCAATGTTGTTGTTTTTGGTTTTTAACCAAGATAATAGTGGGATGGGGTAGAGGCAGTTAAAAAATTATACATCCTGGTCCTAGCCAGTTTGGCTCAGTGGATAGAACCTCAGCCTGTGGACTGAAGGGATCCAGGTTCGATTCCAGCCAAGGGCATGTACCTCAGTTGCAGGCTCCTCCCTGGTCCAGGCCCTGGTTGGAGCTCGTGCAGGAAGCAACCAATCGATATGTTTCTCCCACATCAGTATTTCTTTCTATCTTTCCCTCTCTCTTCCACTCTCTCTAAAAATCAATGAAAAAATATCCTCGGGTAAGGATTTAAAAAAATAAAAGTTACACAGCATGGTCAGCATTGATCAGCGGTTAAGCATTGACCTATGAACCAGGAGGTCACAGTTCAATTCCCAGTCAGGGCACATGCCCGGATTGTGGGCCTGATCCCTTGCCTGGGTTTCCAGCTCGATCACCCATAGGGGCATGCAAGAGGCAGCCGATCAATGACTCTCTCTCATCATTGATGTTTCTATCTCTCGCTCCTTCTCCTTTCCTCTCTGAAATCAATACAAATATACTCTAAAATAAGTTATACAAGCAATCTCATGTTAGTGCTCAGAGGACTGGCTCTGGATTCAGGCAGCCCAGGGATTACATTCCACTTCAGCCCCTTACAGCTACGTGATACAGAGCTTGTGTCTTAGCCTCAGTCAGACTGTGTTTTATTAAATAATAAAAAAAAAAAAACAGTGCTATGATAACAGTATTTATGTCAAATGATTGATTGACAAACTAGGACGTATCAAGAACTTTGTAGCATGCCTGGCCACAGTGCTGCATTTTGGCTATGACCAAATGGTGGAATACTCTATGCATTTTGTGCTTGAGGCAATATAACACTGCAGCACATCGAAAGTGACTACATTATAAACATTTATTACCTAACTATGAAAGCACCATGTGACTTCAGTCCCAATAAAATTTCAATGTACTATCACCAGGAATGTGATGATTGATGAACTCACAGGAAGGAAAACATGTATAATCAATCATCAATAAGGGTATGTAAGTATTATTTCACTAAAAATAATCTAGCAGTTTTACTAGTAGTGAACAGTTTTAATTTTTTTAAAAATGAACATTTATGGAATTTCTAAATGTCCTATATTTTATTTTAGATAACAGTTTTAACTCCAGATTATGTAACTGTTACTGAAAAGCTCCACCTGCTGGCTTTTGATTTCACTGCAAACTCATTGTGATTCTGTCCTTTTCTGAGTTGGTTTCCCTCCCACAACAATCACTGCGCATATCATTACTTCCCTAATCACTAAAAATGTCACACTATGTCACAGAATTTTATATTTCAAATCCTGTGATCATCAATTAAAAACAAAATGATGAACAGAATAAGACTTGCATCCTATCTAATAAAGAGGGAATATGCAAATTGACTGTCACACTGTCACAAAGATGGCAGCACCCAGCCCCTTAGCCCCCCAGCTGCCCAGGGCTGGCCCGAGGCACAGGCAAGTCTCGGATGGTGACTGCCCAGCTGCCCAGGCTACCTGAGGCTCAGGTAACCAGGGCTGGCCAAGGCTTGCGCTGCCGGCAATGGCAGAAGCAGAGTTGTGATGGGGGCGTCGTCTTCCCCTGATCGCCAGGTTGCCTCCTGCCCCTGAGGGCTCCCAGATTGTGAGAGGGGACAGGCCAGGCTGAGGGATCCCCAACCTCCAGTGCATGAATTTTCATTCACCGTTCCTCTAGTTATGATATAAACCTGTATTTTGAACCCATAGCACATTTGTCACTAGACAATAAAGCAGTGGAATTAATTATGTAATGAAAGAAGAACTTATGATGTGTAAATACCTTAAATACTTTAACAAATATATTTTCTTATAATGTTTATTAAATACCTTCATTAGTTCTTCTTCTGGCAGAAATAAAAATATTTTTCTATATAAAACACTTCATTGAAATACCATAGTAGTATTTTTAATAAGTTGTCAAAAAAATTAGATAAGACAATCTACTTTCCTCCTACCATGTGGTGTAAAATAATAATTCAAAACTTATATAGTCTTAGTAGAACAATAGGTCATCTAAAATTTATTACTGTGAAATTGTAATTTTAAGGAACTGAACACTCGTGACATTTATAGGAGCTGTATCATTGTACAAGCTATGAAGGAAAATTTATAATATAAATCATATGAGCAGAAAACAATATCACTAGCTCATTAACAGCAGGAAATACAGTCCTAATACAAACTAATCATAATGCTTCATTGACCAATTTAAGCTATGCTCAGGATTATTCCTAATTTTATATACAAGTGTATATTAAGAACTAGACTGATCTCAAAGGGAAATTGAAATAGATTTTTTTAAAGTATATTCCTAAGCTTTGATTGGCCACAAGCTATGTAAATAAGTTATCCGGAAGAGTCTGCATCTCTGTAAAGCATGCAGGAAAACGGCATGTGTAGCTTACAATTGGAAAGGATGAATTTGAAATGTTAAACTGAAGTTGAACACAGAAGTCTAGCTGGTCAAATATTTTGATTTAAAAACTATTAAACAAAAACTATGGGCTAGGAACTCTGCTAGTTTGGGGCATACAAGGATAAACAAAACACAACTGACAAATGTGACATCCATATAGACCAGAAGGGAAAATATGATTAAATAATGGTAGCAGTGAAGTCATTATTTAGTTATTTGCACCATAGAAAAGAGGCAAAGAGAAAAGTCGAAACTATTTCTCATTTGATAACCTCCGTGATCAAAAGTAAGTATATTGTTTGATCTTCACACGATATTTTCTTGTATACTTTTTTTGTAATAAAAATAATCTGCATAAAAGTTGAGAACAATTTCCCTATAGTTAGAAAGCCACCATTTCTGGTACTGTGCGGGTAACAAGACTATGACAGTGTGAAGTAGTACTGCTTAATATTTTAATGAGGATGTTTAGCCCATGGCAAATTGTATAGGTTCCAGCCGTGGGCAAACTACGGCCCGCGGACGGATCCGGCCTGTTTGAAATGAATAAAACTAAAAAACAAACAAACAAAAAAAAAAAAAACGACCATACCCTTTTATGTAATGATGTTTACTTTGAATTTATATTAGTTCACACAAACACTCCATCCATGCTTTTGTTCCGGCCCTCCGGTCTAGTTTAAGAACCCATTGTGGCCCTCAAGTCAAAAAGTTTGCCCACCCCCGGTTAGGCAAAGCAGCTATCTCTCTTCACTCGATATTTTTAATATCAAGTTGGGAAACATAAGAATGTATATTTAGTATAAACATACAGTATTATTAAAGCTATAATATTATATACTATCACACAATATAACTAATAAATATTTTCAATACATATTTACAATAAGTATGTAAAATAAAAAAATATTGATGTACTCAGTAAATATTTGGGAGTGATAAAGTCATAAAAATTATCAGAAGTTCATATTCTCTGTACAATTCCACATCTAAGGATCTGAGAATAAAACTATCCTCATTATAACACTTAATTGTATACACGTATGTTTTTCCATCATTATTTATATTTGTGAAACAACTTATATGACTCTGAAGAGAAAGATTTGTTTTTAAAAATGATGACATAACTATGGAGTGGAAAACAATATGCACCATTTTTTAAAAAAATGAAAAACACTTATTTGCCTGACCAGGAAATTCTTAAGGAAAAAAAAAAAAAAGCTAGTTGTAGTAAAATAATATCAACAATGAAAATGATAAAAAGGAAAACATTTTATAGTACAGATGTACTTAGCCATATTCAAGAGGAAAAGTAAAATGAAAATAATACTAGTGCTAAATGAATCCAGGAAATAGTGGCATATGGAGGAGATTGTGGTGAAATCAGAAGATAGAGACGACCACACTTTATTTTCAAACTTCCAAAATTCAAAATAAATATTGGTTAATATTTACTGTATATGGTATATATGCATTTGGAATAAAAAAGGCAAAAATTTGTCATGTGGATAAGTGCAAAATCAAGCAATAAGGTGGCAACATGATAGTCCAAACAAAAAGGACTTCATAAAACCTACAGGCAGAGTAGAAACATGAAATCTCCTGCAGTTACTAAACATGATATTCTAGACCAGCTTTGACCCTATCACACTTCCAGTAAAGAATGATCCTTAACAGCAACAACAAAAGCTGGGGATAAGTTACCTTAGACAATGATTTTATTTACTATTTCTCTACTCCATTTTCTTTTCACAGTCACTGCTATCACAACCTCAGCCCAAGCCATCCAGATCCCTTGTCTGGATTGCTACCATAAGCTCCTCTCTGACTCCCGAGTGAACATCACAGAATGTCAGTGTGATTGCGCCTGTTATAAATGAAATCTCTCACTGGTTCCTCACCACATTCACAATAAATCGCAGAGACAGAGCCTGGCCTTTCCATCATTGCCTTCCACACCCCCCAAAAAGAAAATCATTTTTAACCTGAGCAGCAAAGACTTACTAATTTCTCCCAGTCTTACAGTGAGAAGGAAGGAAGAATTTCTCCTCAGTTCAAGGAAACCACTGCCATCATTTCTAATGTGCTTGGCTAGAAAATAGAAATCTTAATTAAGATAGTGTGTCTACATCACATTCATTCCTCTCCCTGTATAATTATGTCAGCTTGAAAGGAGATCTCTTTGGGTGGGTAATTTTTCATGATAATGTATAGATGGCTTGAAGGATGGGCTCATTTGCCAGGGTCCTATGACACACAGATATTGGATAGCCTTAAATACAGCCTATCATTTTAAAAATGTCAGCTTCCAAAAACTCCATTGGCCAATGCACCTGCAGCGCCTTGGGGCAGGTATGTGTCAATTGCATCCTTCAGATGATTACTACATACTTATGCCTGCCAGAAATAAGTATACAAAAAGTGCAGGTGCAGTGGTGAACATCCATCCCATTATGCGCTCTACCCTCCCAATAGCATGAACCCACATTAATGGAATCCGAACTGTTTTGCAGCTCTAATGCACAACTATCTGCACAGAAAGGAAGTGAATCTGTTCAATTGATCTTCATTGGGAGCAACTAATTAAACATTTATCTTACTTCTAGTAGCAAAATACAGAAATAAATGTAATTGAAATATTCACACATAAACATCTCTCACCACTCAAGTTTTCTCCAGAGAAAACCTTTAAGAGCATAACGGAAAGTTATGTTTGTGTGTGTGTTTCTTGCCCAGTAACATATGCTACCACAAAGTAGAAAATTAGTACAAACACCGCTCCTTTTCCAATCACAACAGAAAAATGTTTTCTGACTTCTGATTGACTTTTTAAAATCAATGTGAAAATTATAGCCTTATTATCAACTAATATCAATCATATTCAGATATTATAATAATAACATTAATTCAATATGTGCCAGTACGATACTCAAATTTTTATATACTTGATATTATGGCTTATAACCGTCTGCTTTAGATACCATTACGTTGTCCTCTTACCAACTGGGAAAACTGCAGCTTAAGAGAGTTTCACAATAGTAAAAGGAGTCACAGCTAGAAGGTGGCATATCAAAAATTTGAACCCAGCTCAGCCAGCATGGCTCAGTGGTTGAGTGTCAACCTATGAACCAGGAGATCATGGTTCAATCCCTGGTCAGGGCACATGCCCAGGTTGTGGGCTCAATCCCCAGTGTGGAACATGCAGAAGGCAGCCTTCAGTGATACTCTCTCATCATTGATGTTTCTATCTCTCCTTCTCCCTTCCTCTCTGAAATCAATAAAAATACATTTTAAAAAAGAATTTGAACTCAGATATGTCCATATTTTGAGTCTAATTGCTTTACCATGAAGTCACATTGAGTCTTACAAGGTTAATCATTGTGACTCAGTGACTCGGTCTTGGTCACAATTCTTCTTTTTTAACTTTATAGTCAAATTACACAAAACCATTTTTTGCATCAAAGACTCCTTTTATTGCCCATTAATCGCTCACATGTATCTTTGAAAGATTCTGAATATAGGTGCTTCAACAGATAAGATCTGCAAATACTTTCTCCTGGTTCACTGCTTGTCTTTTTATTCTTTCAACAGTGTCTTCCGTGGAGTGTGTTAGTTTTGGGGACTGCTATAACAAATTACTGCAAAACTGATGGCTTAAAACATCAGACATGTCTTCTTTCCCGGTTCTGGAGACAAGAAGCTCATTAGTTTTACTGGAATACAGGTGTCAGGAAGGCCATACTCCCTCTGCAGGTTCTGGAGTGAGAGGTTCTAGCTTCCAGCTTCGGGTGGGGCTGGCATTCCTGTATGACTGTACCTCTGCACTTCCATCTTTGCCTTCTTCTCTTCTTGTGTCTAATCTCTCTCTACCTGTTATTCATAAGGATTGGATTTACGGACTGCATGGATAATACAGGACAATCTCCCCATGTCAAGATCCTTAACTTAATCGGATTTACAATGACCCTTTTTTCCTTTTAAGGTAACTTTTATACATTCCAAGGATTAGGACTTGATACTTTCCGATGGACATTATTCAACCCACTACACAGAGCAGAAGTTTTTAATTTAATAATGTCCAACCTATGAATACTTTTCTCTCATGGATTATGATTTTGGCATTGTATCTCAGAACTCATCACCAACCCAAGCTTACACAGATTTTCTCTTATGTGTTCTAGAAGTTCTCTAAAAGTTATTTTTTAAAATCACCTCATATATGATTGACATTCCACAAACTGTACATATTTAATGTATACAACCTGATGAGTTTGGAGATAAGCACACTTCCATGAAGCCTCCCCATATTCCAAGCCAGAAACATATCCATCACCTTGAAAAGTTGCTTTCTACCATTATTATTATTATTATTATTATTATTATTATTATTAATGTGATAAGAACACAATATAACAACTACTCTCTTAGCAAATTTGTAAATATACAAATACAGTATTATCTATAGGCTACAGCTGTGCAATGGATCACTAGGGTTTATTCATCTTGTATACATGAAATTTTGTACACTTTAAATAATATTAATACCACTCCTTTTCCCCCTCTCATTCAGCCCCTGGCCACCACGACTCTACTGTCTGCTTCTATGGGTCTGACTATTTTAGGTTCCTTAAATAAGTGAGATGATACTGTATCAAATTTCTGTGTTGGGCTTATATATCACTAAGCACAATGTCTTCCAAGTGTGTCTATGTTTTTGCAAATGGTAGGATTTCTTGCCTCTTTTAGGCAGAATAATATGAATAATAATGACATATATAACACATTTTATTTATTCATCCATTCATTGATAGACATTGAAGTTGTTTCTGTGTCTTGGTTATTGTGAATAGTGTTGCAATGAACATGGGAGTGCACATATCCCCTCAAGATTCTGTTTTTTATTTCATTTAGATATAAACCCAGATTGCCTTTGGCAGGACAAGCCTTTCCCCAATGACCACAGTCAGAGGTTCTGGGTGGGTTGGTTGGCAGAGCTAATGGGTGGATGGGGCCAGCAACAGGGGACACAGTCAGGCTCAGTGTAAGGAGCCAGGGTCTAGCTGTAGAGAGCTGCACATGAGTTGTTGAGAGCCCCCTTCCCTTTTCTTTCTTAGCTGCCCCAAGTGATCTAGCCATGCTTATTCCCTCAGTGTTCTGGGGGAAGTGCAACAGAAGCAGGCCTGTCAACTATTGCTCCCAAAAGCTGGGGATGGTGAATGGTCACTTCACCCTTTCTTTCTCCAACAGGAGAAGTCCCAAGCTGGGGGTTCTCTCTCAGTGCTGCACTGTGCTGGCTTAGGGGAAGGGTGAGATGGGTAAAGTGAAACTGTTCTTCTTACCCTTTGCGATAAAGCCTTTTCTCACTTCTGTGTTCCACTGGTATGCGTTCATCTTTCACCTAGAATCTGATCTCTCATAAAGGTATTTTCACTTGTGGAGGCACAGGGCTTGAACCTCCTATTCCACAATCGTACTAAAATCACTCATTGGGGTAATTTTTTGTAAAAGGTAGGTCAGGTCTGTTATCTAGGTTCCTTTTTCTTTTTTGCGTGTGGACATTATGTTGTTCTACACATTTTTGTTACAGCATCCATCTGCTTCTTTAGAAGAGGTGCTCTTTAATCTTTGGTTTGCATATTTCTTTATTAGAATCGGTCTTTAAAAAGGGCTGTTACAGCCCAGCCTGCGTGACTCAGTGGTTGAGCGTCGACCTATGAACCAGGAAGTCATGGTTTAATTACTGGTCAGGACACATGCCCGGGTTGCGGGCTCGATCCCCAGTGTGGGGCATACAGGAGGCAGCAGATCAATGATTCTCTCTCACCATTGATTTTTTTATCCCTCTATCCCTCTCCCTTCCTCTCTGAAATCAATAAAAATATACTTTGTTTAAAAAGGGCTATTACAGTCTATGGATAAAGCATATTCATGAGGACATGAATAGAAATATTACCAAGTTGTGTATAGTTGAAGAGATCTTATCACCATATTGCCTTACCTTTACATTTATGTTCTCCAAGTAATTGCCTTCAAATGGAATACTTAATAAACAAATATTTCTGGACATGTATTCTTTTTCTCCAAAATGAATTCTTGAGAAAACTATAATACAATATTCCTGACAGACATATTTCACCAAAACATGTATTTCAAGTCCAACAAGTTCTAGCCTTTTGACAGGATATTCACAGATGAAATTTTCATGATGAATACATAAAGACAAACTATATGGTCCCAAATAAATCCTTCAGCAATAGAAGACTACCTGAAGTTTTCTTTCTCAACAACTAAAATTTTCAAATAACTTTCTCTTACTGTCCTATGTTGTCTAAAATACATACAAGGTCTTCTAAAATTGGCTATATCTGAGAAGTTTGGGAAAGGAAAAAATACAATGAAAGGCTTTGTTTGTGGCTATGGTCTCTGTTCTATGCTAAAACTATGTTCTGGAAAAAATGCATTACCTTAAAAATATGCCATTGCATGTTACATAAAAAATTAAAAAAATCAAAAAACACAAACAATCAAACAAACCCAAAACCTCCTCCTGAGGTTAAATACTGTTGGGGGCGGGGGGGGGGGGGGGGGGGAGACAGTTTTCTTTACTATATAAGTTTCTTAAAACCTGTAATTAGTTACACTGTTATGTGCATTTTAAAGTTGAAATTAATGGAGCAGCATAATTCTCAAACTGAATGGCCTTGGAACCCTTCTTTCATGACTCACATCTCAATATCTCTCATGAGACCATTCATATGAAATACTGAATACATTCATATGAAATGTTGAACTATAAAAAGGCCTAAGGCAAGGACCTGATGAGCTTTCCTTAAGGGAAGTGAGCAGGGGTGTATGAGTTTTCATAGTAATTAGAGTAAATATAAGCAGAACAACATTTTAGATAACTCACTTTAACATGGAAGAGTCAGCCACAAGTGTTGAAAATTAAGCTGCTATTAAGAATTCAAAATTATCAGACTCTATATCATTAGATTTTGAGACATTTACTTTAATCATAATTCATAAATTACTTACATCTAAAATAATACATTTTTATAATTCAGGAGTAAAAATAAATTCAAAGTGTTATTAAAATAAAATGAATTTGCAAATTAGTCAGACGAAGAAACATGTAATACTTTGGAGGTAGAGATTTACATTAAATTTTTAATTTTACATATTTCCATGTAACTTCAGTGAGAATGCTTTCAAGAAAGTCATAGAATTAAAACTAATATGTTGACATTTAGTATCACAAACATTGCCTTCTGTCGCATTTTAAAATTTAAAGGAAACTTTAATGTATATTTTATATTCAATATTTCTAAACCATAGTGTTTTTAAAAATGTATCTGTATTGTTGAAGCACAGATGTCCTCCCTTTTTCCACCAGTTCTTGCCCTGCCCCAGGCTTTCACCACCTTATTGTGTGTGTCCATGGGCAATGCATATACACATATAAGTTCTTTGGTTAATCTCTTCTTGTCCCCTTTTCTCCCTTTCCTCTGAGATAGTGTTTTTTTATTCACTCTTTAAACAAAATCTACTACTTTTTAATATCTACTGTCCTGGGATGATGTGTTAAGCATGAAAAATTATGCTTACCGAATGATACTCAGAAAACCCACAGTTATATAAATTATTGGTGTTAAAGCAAAGAGGCTCTCTTTTCTCCACAGTATTTAAATATATAATAAAGCCTTATGTATTACAATTGGGTTATTGCCTTGAAGCTAAGGTTTCAAAAACAGCTTTCAAAATATGCTGTACTTAGGTGTTCGACTTTATCCTGTGGACAACTATAGAATCAATGAATAGTTACTAAAGCTTGAAAATGAATATTGTGAAAGATCATTATAGACCATTTATTGAATACATGTATAAATTTTCTCAAAAATATGATGTTTATTTTCCTAAAAGAAGGAAATTAAAACTCCAGTTATGGCATCCAGAGTCATTAGCAAATGCCTTTGTCCAACCTTTCAAAGCATAATCACCACCTTCAGGCTATCTATCCTTTCCTAAACGTAGTATATACTTTTACTTTACAGTGATTTTCCTACACTTCTATGACAAGAAGTCTCTATGATAACTTACATCCCTATTGAACCTCCTCATTCTCTGAGCCCTGCTCTGTTTATTGGTCTTTTCCACTACGTCTATACTTATTCTCCCATAAAAAAAAGATTCATTTTTTCAAGTGTCTACAGCTTTAAAGGGCTTGGCTTTATCTTAAAGTCAGGTAATAAAAAGTTATTGTTTGGTTATTAATAGATTATCGTTATTCCTTGGATGTGCCTCAAAATGATACATGAGTAGGGAATAGTAATTATAAGTATAAATAAAACAGCTTGGCTCCTTGAAATTGGTTTTGGCAATGAGTGTTTTTGGATTTGACACCAAGAGCTTAGACAACAAAAGGAAAAATAAGCAAGTGAGACTACAACAAACAAAAACCTTTTGCACAGAAAAAGAAACCATCAGCAAAATGAAGAGACGACCTGCAGAACGGGATAAGATACCTGCAAATCATATATCTGATAAAGGATTGAAATCTAAAATTTATATAAAGAACTCATAAAACTCAATAGCAAAGGACACCAGACAATTCCATTAAAATATGGGCAAACTAAACAGACATTTTTTTTTTTCTACAGAATACAGAAAAATAGTCAAGAAGTACATGAAAAGGTACTTAATCATCAGGGAAATGCAAATTAAAGCCACAGGCTGTTATCAAATGGGTAAAAGATAACAATATTGGCAAAGATGTGGATAAAGGGAATCCTTGTGCACTGTTGGAGGGAATGTGAATTTGCTCGGCCACTATGGAAAACAGTACGAAGGCTCCTCAAAAAAAAAAAATAGAACTAGAATATGATCTAATAATTCTAATTTGGGGTACCTAGGCAAAGGAACTGAAATCACTCTCAAAGAGATATCTGCACTCCAGTGTTCATTGTACCATACAGTAACCAAGACATAGAAACAACTTGTGTCCATTGATGGATGAATGGATAAAGAAAATGTTATATATATATGTGTGTGTGTGTGTGTGTGTGTGTGTTTATGTATATATATATATATATATATATATATATATATATATATATATTCAATATAATAAAGACCTAATATGCAAATGTCCCAGGTGCCAGTGGCTGCGCCTGCGCCTGCGGCCTGAGAGAGGGACAAGCTACACACTTTGCAGTCCTGGGTGCCAATGGCTGTGCCTGCGCCTGCAACCCAGCCCAGGAGAGGGACAAGCCACCTGCCCCATGGTCCTGGGCGCCAGTGGCTGTGCCTGTGGCCCAGGAGAGGGACAAGCTGCCTGCCCCGTGGTCCTGGGTGCCAGCACCTGCGGCTGTGGCCTGAGAGAGGGACAAGTCACCCGCCCCACAGTCCTGAGCACCTGTGGCTATGGCCCAGGTGAAGTCACCTGCCCATGGTCCCCTGTAGCTGTGGCCAGCCCGGGGAAAGCTGACCTGGGTCCTGGGTGACTGCGGTCGGCCAGAGGGAGGGAATCCTGGGTCTCAGGTGTGGGGCGAGGCAGAGGCAGTTAGGGGCGATCAGGCAGGCAGGCAGACGAGCAGTTAGGAGCCAGCAGTCCTGGATTGCAAGAGGCAGTCAGACATCCCCCAAGGGGTCCCAGATTGGAGAGGGTGCAGGCCGGGCTGAGGGACCCCACCCCCCATGCACAAATTTCATGCACTGGACCTCTAGTGTGTATTGTACCTTTAATCTTTATTATAAGTTTTATAAATTATAAAATATATATTTTAAATATATTTATATATATGTCAGCATTTTTTGCTATATAACAGAGTCAGAATTGTTATTTTGCTTTCTTCAATTTATATTTCATGCAAATCAAGCCTATTATTATGATGTGTTTTGCATTGCTTGGATGACAGTTGCCCTGAAGCTCAGCAACAGTGTTCATAAGGTTAATGTGACTTACTGATATTGGAAGGTGTGACTTACTGATATTGGAAGGTTATCACAACAAACAATAGTTGGATGTAGGTAAAGAATCACAGATTAATACAAATATGAATTGTGAAGTTAATCTTTAAGCAAAGAATAATGTTAACTACTCAATTTGGAAAGGGAAGTTAAGAGATTCCACAAAGATCAACAAAAATATTAAAAGATTCTGAAATGGGCTCACTGAGAAATGGTTGCATGAATTGTAGTTATTAGCTAATAAAGTAAAAAGCAAAGATAGAGCTCAACAATTTTTATAGAAAAGTGCTCATATGGGAGTATTTTAATGAGAACAAATTTACAGCAAGTAGACGTTAAAAACACTGAAAAGGACTTTAAACTCATGTGACTATAAGGCAAAAGCTAGTTACAGTCTGCAAATCCATACTAGTTAAGTATAGTTAAGGTGAGGTCAATATGATTAAACCCTTTGATTTATTGTTCACTCAGGATTTGTTACTCTGCAAGGCCAATTATAATTGTTCCCGGTACTGTATTTGGAAAGAAAAATGATTTTCTGTGTAAGACAATACTCTTGTTCCTCAAGGTATCTTGTAATTTTTAAATTCTATGAAGACCCATAACAATATTATTTTGAATATGTTCACATTAGCACACAAATCTACAGTTAATATCCTTTTTCTCTTAATATCCTTAGTAGTTAGCATATTAATTTGGTACACGTTTTCTTGGCTGGCTCTCGGTAGTTTAGATGTTTGAGGCCACAGGGGATGAATACAAGGATTAATTTGTTAATACCTTGGGCCTCAATTTCATGATATAAAACATGAGGGACTGGCTTGTATGATCTTAATTTATCATTCTGCTAATTTTTTTAGTTTTTCATGAGTGATTTAAACACTGCTTTTAATGCAAATAAAGCAAGCATATAGCCAGTAGAGGGAGTCCTGATGTTATCCCCAGAATTACAGAGTCCTTAGATTTTGGCAAACAATTGTAAGAAATCTGGCTGCTTTTTTCACACCATCCTAAAACACATGCGGAATGTATATTTATGCCAAGTTTGTAAAAAATAAAAAATGTAGAGGGGTATTATGATGTAAAATTCTCTGATGTTTTAAGAGAAATTTTTGAGTGTTTAAAATTAGCATTTTCATTTGAGCATCATCAGGATCAGCTACTAGTCCCAGCATCCACTCTGAAGCAAAATCAAATCCCCTAATCTTTCAGTGAGAGAAAAGATTTTGGCTAGAATTAGACACACACAGATGGTATTCCTATATTCTGTGCCTTTATACCTAACACCTGCTACCAATCTGTACTCAAGATGGCTTGGGGAAAAATAAAATATTTATCTGTGTTGATTTATTTGAAAAAATATTTTATTCATATATTATAAAATAAAATAATTTGTGATGTTATCTTTGATTTTATAAATACAATATTAGTCTTTTATTTTGGCCCCTGTTTACTATATTGATATTATACCTGACTTCTCCCAATATTTTTCAATTTCAATTCCATTTTCATCTTTCTTTAGTGTAAATAACATAATAAAACTTATAAGTAACTTAGAATTTATTTAGAATAATATATTGTTTTCAGTAATCCATACTACCTCTTTTAGGAGAGTTGCCCATCTCAGTTTCATTAAATGCATAAAATAACATTCATTTACATTTAAAAATCATTGCCCTGGGAAACACTGGGCCAATGAAAACAATCTCTCTCTCTCTTTCTCATATATATATATATATATATATGGAAAAAAAAACAGCCTGCATATCCCCTTTGGTAATACAGAGTTTTCTGTGAATTATACACACACACATTCTGAGCATTTTGTGGGTTACAGAATTGCATGTGATGATAGCAAACACAAGAGTGTCAGTAAGGAAGCTATTATAAATGTTCAGGAGGAGTATGAATAATACAAGCTTATTCTAGGAAGGAGCCGATAAAATGGAGTGAACTGGATGGATTTAAGACAAACAATGGTAGTACAATATGAGAACTGGCTGATAGGTTAGTGTATATGTAACACGAGGACAAAGACCTGGTTAGAAATACTTCCCAAGTTTTTGCTTTAGCATTTAAGCAGATTAGGTGCCAGTAAGCAAGGTAGAAAGGATGTGGTTATGAAACAATTTTGCAATGAGTTCTATGTCTCCAAATGCACCACTCCCTCTGTAAGTTAATAACATTTTGACTTTGAGCTATTCTAATAATAGAACCTTTGTGTATTTCATTATATTTGAACAAAGGTTAGATTTATCTTAGAGCTACAAAACAGAAAATAATGACTTTATACTTTAATGATCTTGTATGTATAGAAAAATTTTGTGCATCAATAGAAAACTATGCATTATTTATACACCCCTTCAGTTTATCTGAGTCCTGTTCTATGGAAGCTATTTTACAACTATGCAAATTGTAGAAAACTGATAGCAATGCAAATTTGGCCCTTTCCAGTAGATGTTCAATTGACTTTCCAGTTTGCCTCCACTTGCACATTCATTTCAGTATTCCTGTTCTAAAAATGTGTCTATTCTTTAAACGATTCTCTTTTTAACCATTTATAATATTTATCTGGTTCTTTCATTGATTAGTATGTACAATAAAAATGTTAACATGTGTTCATTTTGATATTTTTATGACCTATAAATTTAACCTTGGCTTGGAAATTATCTTTTCAACATGTGTATTTTACTACATTTTAATTTAACAAGACATGTTTTTCTAGTTCAGTTCAAATTGTTTGCCATCACATCCTTAAATTCCTCAAACTAGGACATGAATAAAATATAGTTGAAAAAAATATCCTATCTGTGAACTATATTTTCCTGAATATTCAGGATGTGGCAAAAGTAGGTTTAGTTATTTGTATGGAAAATCATACAATAATTAATAAATAATAAAATAATATACTCTGCTTTGCGTACAAAAACTATAAACCTACTTTTTGCCCTCCCCCCCGTATTGTTGAAATATTTGCACATAGAAATGGTTATCTGCTCCCTCTCTTATTAATTTAGAAAGAGGAGAAATAATTAGGCACCACTATACACTCGGTTTATGGAAATGGATCTTCACCCAGGTCTAATGTTCCTAGACTTGCTGATCAAGAATAACTGTGGCCAGTTTCCCAGAGACTGGCCATGAACATCAACTGCAATTTACTAACACATCCAATTTCAAAACCAGAGAGCCCCTATAACCTTTCATTAAAATACAAAAATGATTTTAAACTAGTACTGCATTTCGTGAAGCAAACAATAGGTACTGAGCTGATTACTTTAAACTTATAAATAAGTCATCAAATAAAACTTCCATCTTACCCCAAGAATCCCTTTATATTCTCATGCCTTTGAGAATGTGTTACTCAGAGACAAAATGCTTTGCAAAATGTGTGATGTAACCAAAATACAGTGCCTTGAAGTCCTACAGTCTGAAGTAAAACAAATAAGCCAAAAAGAAGAAAAGGGGAAAAAAGGCAAATCTCGGAAGATGGCTTCTCACTTCTTCCCTCCGGCCTTTTCCAAGCAGTCAGCGCTCTCAGCTAGGAATAGATCCAAATTTTGTCTCCAGATATAAATGCCAAGTTTGCACAATATTTCTTGACTCCAGAATTAGATGTTTCTCTTCAATAAAGTTATCAAATTATTTCAAGAGATTTTTCTTTTTATTTGGCACAATTGATAAGAATTTATCACTACAGCCCTAACAGGTTTGGCTCAGTGGATAGAGCATCAGCCTGCGGACTCAAGGGTCCCAGGTTCGATTCCGGTCAGGGGCATGTACCTTGGTTGCGAGCACATCCCCAGTGGGGAGTGTGCAGGAGGCAGCTGATCGATGTATCTCTCTCATCGATGTTCCTAACTCTCTATCCCTCTCCCTTCCTCTCTGTAAAAAATCAATAGAACATATTTTTTAAAAAAAGAATTTATCACTACAGGTAAACTAAAATGGTTTCCTAGGTGCTATGGAAAAGGGAGCACAATTAAATTGTTTTCATAGGATAATTAAGGTGTAAGTGGATAAACCAACCTATATAGTATATTTTGGAAATACAGAGGGTTGTGCAAAATGAAACATTAACATGTGAAGGAGAAATTTATGAATATAATGAACATTCAAGGAGCAGAGACAGATTCTGGCTTTTAAGGCCTGAAGTTTATTCTGCTGGGGAACCCACTTTAAGAGATCGAGTGCAAAATTACCAAAAGAAAATTACTAAACTCTTTGCTGTGTTTTTAAAAGGCTGAGCAAATGCAGGACTGGGGAGCTCAAATTTCATTAAAATAAACCCATCTCTATTAAAGAAGGAAAACTCTTTTTAAGTACTCTCCAATTATCTACTCATTTGTTAAACATTTAGGGCACCTAATGCCCTCGCAGGGAAGTTTCTGAGGAATACAATGAGGAGTAAGAAGAGTGCATGTCCCCTTGCAGTATGCGGTCTGGGAGGTCAAAAACACATTAATTTAACAACCAAAAGGCCACTTTGGTAAAGGAAGAAATATATAAATTTATGAAAGAGGGCTTATCTAAAACATTTAAAAAATACACAATTATAAGGAAATAATAATACCCATAGTCCCACTGAGGAGATAGAAGGAAGCTAGGTAGATAGAGGTGGGACCATGGGAAGGGAAAATAGAACCAGGGGAGCCAGCAGGAGGAAGTTACTAAGAAAACCCAACTAGGAGGGTGTGTGTGTGGGGGTGGCGGGGGGGGGGGGGGGGGAGGCGGTTCGTGAGAAAAAAAAGCAAGCTTTAAAACGTATAGATGTTGCTAAGATAGGCAACGTGCAGGTAATCAATCACAAGGCAGTGTGGCATATAAATAAATCCCAAGAATCTTACTAAGACAGAATTCTTTGAAAGGACCAATCAGGAGCTAGCAAGCATATATACAAAAAAGCCCTAGTACTTCCTCTCTTCTTCTCTCTCTGGTGGCACAAGATTCTTGGGTGGATGGCAAGAAGATGTGCTCCCCTGCACCCACTCAGCTGCTTCTTGAGCATGTGAGAAAGCATAATGAAGTTGCTTTGAGAAGTACTAAAAGATTCTGGAGGATAGAATAAAGTGTAAGTGCTGACATGAAAGTCCACAATGGAGCTTCACTACCAGGAAAAGCAAACAAGATACAAATATCTTCTCCTCTGCCCGGCTTTTCATTTGCTCTCCAATAACCTTAGTTGTGGAACCTAGTAATCCTTACCAGCTAGGTTGCCAAAGGGATAATTTGAATTTGTATAACCCCAGCACCAGGACCCAAAACAGCCTCTATATTTTATTTTACATTCAAACCAGATGGATAAATTTGGAGCTTAGAAAATAGTTTAAGAAACAGTATATGCACAAACCAACTTGACCTTAAAAATTTATTCTAGAATCTTAATAAGTAGAAGAAGTAACGATTCTCAGGGGGCGGGGGGGGGGGCGCGGGGGGGAAGCATACTCATTCAAAAAAGAAATAATAAAAGATGACTTACCAATGTCCTAAACATTAAGATCTTGCTTATGCCCAGCCATAATGACATAATGTACACAATAAGATTGAGCTCACTGAATTCATCAATGCCTCTGGTTGGTTTGAGAACTGATCAGGCGTACACTATGAAGAAGAGGTGCTCAATAAACACTGTGATGATTTCACACTATGGCTTTGCCTAACATTTTTTGTTCTTGTCTTTTGTTGGGAGAACTGAAGTATTACATAGGATTTTGAACCTCAAATAAGGTAACAGGGCTGAGGACAAAATTTGTGGAGTCTTTAACATTTACTTCAAATGATGAAAGAGAATAAAATTTCCCAAAGAAATTTGCAGACAATGATAAATTACCCAAGATTGTACTTGGGAAGCAAGAATATTTCAAGTTTATGGCAGGATGTGGGGAGAGAAAAGAAGAGAATGGAAAGCACTAAAAGATGCAATTCAAGAGAGATGGGTCCTGCTATTACATTGCTCTTTTAATTTGCATTTTTATTAAAATCCAATTGAATGGCTTTCCCATATTTAGTAGTCATTTATTTTTGGTGTGTTTTTTTGTTGTTGTTATTGTTGTTACATGAGGGTTATCTATTTATTTCTATTAGGTTTTTATTTTGGAGCTTTCCTGATGTTCTTTTAGACATTTCTATGAAACTTTAAATATAAAGTTGTAGCCCAGTTTGGCTCAGTGGATAGAGCATCGGCCTGCGGACTCAAGGGTCCCAGGTTCGATTCCAGTCAAGGGCATGTACCTTGGTTGCAGGCACATCCCCAGTGGAGGGTGTGCAGGAGGCAGCTGATCGATGTATCTCTCTCATCGATGTTTCTAACTCTCTATTCTTCTCCCTTCCTCTCTGTAAAAAAATCAATAAAATATAAAAATAAATAAATAAATATAAAGTTGTATCGTTAGATAGAAAATCTTTAATGAGATTCTAGCTGCTCCTCTACAACAGCCTTGAATTTTAGTTGCCGTTTAAGAAATGTTGTGCCAACAAAACAAAATGTTTTGGGAAAGCCCAAATATATGGAAACGCAGCAGAAGCTGTGCCAGTATTCTCTTTTCCTTGTCCCTGTCCTGCCTTTTTTATTTTTGTAGACAGAATCCGAACGTGCTTGTTAAGGGTGAGGAGTAGATGTTTCTCAAGCAACATTCTTGGGTTTCCATCTGATTTTGACCAATTACAAGCTTTGGCTCCTGAGTACATTATGCACCTTCCCTGACTCACTTTTCATTTTGAAACATGAGAGTAACTTTTGCCACTAAGTAAAGTAATTGTGAATATTAAGTGAATTGATACGCGAAGCCAATTTACATCAGTGCCTGCACATAAGAAACCTCTAATAAATAATAGCTTTTACATTTATTCATCTCCGTACTCCCTTGCCTAATGTAATCAGCACCTACTGTTAAGACACCTCTCTCACAATACGTATCTTTAACAAGTAAAAACGAATATTTTACCAGAAAGAAAACTGAAACCTAAAGATATTAGTATGTTGACCCTAAAAACAACAAATGGGCGTTCAGTGACATTCATAGCTGTGAGGGTACATTCACCAATCTTTTTTGAAATGCGATCATAGACCACCAGATCAGATGAAGCTGCGATGCTTATTTAAAGAGATTACTGACCTTGACTCAATCCTACTGAACAATAGTCCATGGAGATTAAGCCCAGAAATTGCATTTCACGCTGCTACTTCAAACGCTTCTCCAGCATACTAGATCAGAACATCTTTGTGCAGAAAGTATATGATCCAAAATTTTTTAAGAAGAAGAACATAAAGAGAGCTTCCAGTTTCCAGTGATGGCATATATTGAACTTATACACTATGAAACATTTTAAATCTTTTATTGTAATTAAACCTTAGAAAAATTATCTTCTTGACCCAGAAAGGCAAGAGATATTTTGAATGGGAAGTGTTCCTTTACATCAGAAGACCATTCTGTTGGCTCTTAAAGAAGATTCAAAACGAATGAAGTATGGCTTTGATAGCAAATTCAAGCTATTTTTCATTCATTAATTGGACACATGCTTGCTGGTTTAATTGTTAAATATCCAGCTGTTGGGGGGGAAAAAGCAGACAATTTATTTTCTCATTTAGGCATAGTTACATTTTACCTTTATAATAACTGACCTCACATCAGCGAGACTGAAATTAGATGCCTGTTGAAATTGGGAACCTGTAAAATGTAATGGACTAAGAAACGGTTGTTATTATTCTTTTAGGAATACAGCAGTATTTCTACATCGCTTGCCCACCTTATACAGACCTTTATCAGCAGGTATATTAGTAACCTACTATGTTCCAGAGACGACATGAGGCATAGTGTTAAGAAGATAAATAAGAAACAATTCATGACCGCAAGTTTTTCTTGGTCAGTTAAAGAGTTCCATAGACTAACAGCATAACTATAAGCACAGAGGTGATTAGACATACTGCATGGAGACAAGATTGGGGGATTTTAACTCTTCCTGAGAGTGGCTGGGGAAGATGAAGTATACATGGGAAGGTGACAAGGATCTCATAATGTGAATATTATTGGAAGGGATAACAGAGCAGAGGAGCAGTAGCATGTACAAGAACCAGACCATGGCATAAACATAAAGCCAGATGTCCTGATATTTGGGGAAGGTCAAAGATGAACTTGGATAGGTCAATAGCAAATAAATGCATTCATTCACCAATTCATTCATACATTCATATATTAATTAAACCAATGTTTGATTATCTGCATATGCCATGCTAATGAGTATAAATAATACAGAACTAGAATACATGATTGTAAGCAGGGGATAACCCATAATCACACTTTCATTTTGATGTGCAAGATTGAGATGAACCAGAGGCAAATATAATTGTTCTCGTGGACAGTTATACCAGCATGGATTAAAAAGCGCCACTCGAATGGAATGGAGAAAAAGGATATTAATGAATTCATGGTGGAAAACAAGGGAGAAAGACCAGGTTCCTGGTTTGGATGAATAAATAAATAAATTTTGTTACCATCCCCCAAGAAAGCTATTTTGAATGGGAGATGATTACTTTGCTTTTCTACTTTCCATTTCTCTATACGGCATGTTGCCCTATCTAATAATAGTTATCTGGTACCTTTTCTGAACCATCTGGCTGAGTTTGAGTAGGGAACTGACATCTTTTTAAAAAAAATTTAACTCACAGTACTTAAACCAATGTCTGGCACACAGTACATACCCGGGCATGGCAGTTGTATTGAATTGAATATGTGTACTGTGGCTTTTAAAATAGACTACCAACCTAACAAGATTATCACTAAGGAAATTCAATCCAAAGAGAAACATTTACATGACCGTGGTTAACTCAAGTTCTGAATTTACCAGCATGCATGCATTCCTTTCAGAAAAGGCATCATTCAGCTATCTGAATTGCTCCTTTCACAATGTTAGCTTCATTGACTTCCATTTCAGAGATATTTTTAGCTCACAGATATTAGCTCCTGAGACATATGTGGTAATCAAACAAGATACCTGTTTATCATAAGCTCTAAAGCACCAGGGGAGTAATTATAGCATGAGTACCTGAGTGCTTGAATTTCTTGAGTCTTTGAGGACAGCTGTCACTGCTCTCCCTATTCTCGTTTCTTTCCTCTGCCTCATTACTGGGTGAAATTTATGAAAATAAATCAAGATGTAAATGCCAAGTTACCACAACACAGTTGTTTAATGGAGTACAAAAGGTCCAGTGGAATTAATGTTAAATTTGAGTTACTCCGATTTACAGAGACCTGTCCATCTGCAGCTAATTTCTATTATTAACAGGCTGATAAGGACAAAGAATAAATATTTAGGATAAAATGAATGGCCTTTTACACCTTAAATTCATTATTTTAAGCAAAAATGTATTATGTTTTCACAAGTAAATCTATGCCTCTTCGAGTTCTTCCTAAATTAATGGAGCTGCTATCTAGTCAATCTGTAAAATTAAAAAAAAAACCCTATTGTTGCTGTTTTTAGTTTTACAGATTGACTAGATAGCAGCTCCATTAATTTAGGAGTAAATAGATTTACTTGTGAAAATACAGGCAGCAAAATATCAGACATGTCTTAGCAATAGCTTCACCGATACAGCTCCTAGGACAATGGAAACTAAGGAGAAAATAAACAAATGGGACTACATCAAAATAAAAAGCTTCTGCACAGCAACAAGAGCCCACCACATGGGAGAACATATTTGCCAAAGTTATATCTGATAAGGGTTTAATCTACAACATTTACAGGGATCTCATACAACTTAACAAAAGGAAGATAAACAATCCAATCAAAAAATGGGCAAAGGACCTAAATAGACACTTCTTAAAAGTGGACATACAGAAGGTCAAGAGACATATGAAAACATGCTCAAAGTCACTAATCATCCAAGAGATGCAAATCAGAATGACAATGTGGTACCATCTCATACCTGTCAGAATGGCTATCATCAACAAATCAGCAAATGACAAGTGCTGATGAGGATGCTGAGAAAAAGAACCCTCATGCACTGCTGGTGGGAATGCAGCCTGGTGCGGCCACTGTGGAGAACAGTATGGAGTTTCCTCAAAAAATTAAAAATGGAAATCCCATTTAACCCAGTGATTCCACTTCTAGGAATCTATCCCAAGAAATCAGAAAGGCCAATCAGAAAGGATATATGCACCACTATGTTCACAGCAGCACAATTTACCATAGCTAAGATTTGGAAACAGCCTAAGTGCCCATCGGCAGATGAGTGGATTAGAAAACTGTGGTACTGCCCTAACCAGTTTGGCTCAGTGGATAGAGCGTTGGCCTGCAGACTGAATGGTCCCAGGTTCGATTCCAGCCAAGGGCATGTACCTTGGTTGCAGGCACATCCCCGGTAGGGGGTGTGCAGGAGGCAGCTGATCAATGTTTCTCTCTCATCGATGTTTCTAACTCTCTATCCCTCTCCCTTCCTCTCTGTAAAAAAAATCAATAAAATATATTTTTTAAAAAAGAAAACTGTGGAACATCTACACAATGGAATACTATGCTGTGTGAAAAGAAAGAAAGAAAACAAAAAAATAACTCTCACGGTTCACAACAGCATGGATGGACTTGGAGAGCATTGTGCTAAGCAAAATAAGCCAGTCAGAGAAAGATAAATATCACATGATCTCACTCATTTGTGGAATATAATGAACAACATAAACTTATGAACAAAAATAGATCCAGAGACATAGAAGCATGGAACAGACTCAAATCTCAGAGCGGGGTAAGAGTTCAACCAAATGACTTGTATGCATAATATAAGCATAACCAATGGGAACAAACAGTAGGCGGGTAAGAGCATGTGCTGGCAGGTGGGAGTGGCTGGGGGGAGGTGAATGGGGGAAAAAGGAGACATATGTAAAACTTTAAACAGTAAAGAATTTAAATTAAAAAACATAAAAATGGCAACAATATCAACAAAACACCCTCCAAAAGCTCTTAAGCCCTTAACTCGGCCTATTTCTGTATCATCAGTTAATTCTCTTATCTTTCCTAAAAAAGATGCATATAAAATTTGTGCAGTCATGAATAAAGTGGCTAACATGTATTGAGCACTTCTGATGTTCCATACACCGGCTTATTAAGCACTGGTATGGACTAAGGCATTTTATTTCCATCATTAAAACACTCCATGAGGTGGAAGTTGAGGTTATTTTTACTCTGCCCTTGAAGAAACTAAATCATAAAAAGATTAAGTAACTTGCCCAAGGATATATATGTTGCCAAGGTAAGATTGTCTAAAATTAAATTCTGTCTTCACTATATACTAAATGATTGATCCTGGGTGAACTATTTATCCAATTTAAGACTTAGGTGACCAACAATCTAGGTTTGCACTAGACTGAAGGATGTCCTGAAAGACGGGATTTTTAGGGCTAAAATTGATATAGACCTTGAATAATTATCACACTTTCATATTTGAAAAGTAAGCCTAGTCAAATAGTCCAACTTTAAGGATTTTGTTGAGTATTAAATGATAATCTGTAGAGTATTAGCAACACATAAGTAATGTTCAGTACTGTTCATTCTCATTGCTATTGTTTTCTCCTGTCATACTCATCTTACATTCCCTAGCTGTATTCTGTTGTCCATACAGCTGCCAAAGTTGTCCTATAAAACCTAGACTGATAATGCCACTCTTATGTTAAAATTATGTGTGGTGACTCCACATTTCCTATTTAATAAAATATCTGTTATTTAATATTAGATTATTTTCAATCCATTCTTTACACTCTGTAGTGAACTTCTTGAGGCAGTATGTGGGGTGTAAACAGGCCAAGCTCTGTTGGCAGATATTATTCCAGGCTTTGGATCCAGTTTACACTCTCTTACCTGTGTGGCCTTGGGACATTTTAAACCTCTCTACATTGCAGATTTTTCATTTTTAAATAATATGTCATGATTTCTACTTCATTGAATCTCTATAAACATTAGAGAAATTATGATTACAAATTATCTTGCCAATAATAGGTCTCCAATCAAAGCTCATTTATTTCTATACTCTGGGTTTCTTAAACCTGCCTTACCTTTCAAATCTGTCACTGCACCCACACCAATAAACCCAACACAATAATGCCAAAAGAGTCTCAACACAGTATTTCATTCAATTATGCTGTTTCCTTTCTACATAATTTCCAAGTTCTTAATTTGGAGAACTTTAGGACCCAGGAAAAAAATATTACTTCTTTTTGGAACATCTACACTAATAAAAGAGAAACATGGTAATTGGTGTACAACCGCTACCCTTCCCATTGGCTAATCAGGGCAATATGCAAATTAACTGTCAGCCAAGATGGCGGCCGGCAGCCAGGCAGCTTGAAACTAACATGAGGCTTGCTTGCTTCAGTGACGGAGGACTCCGCCTGCCACTGCCGGCCTCTGAGCCTGCAGTTTCAAACATTATAACAAATACAGACGCTAAACAAAACTCCAGAAACCAGCTTTCAGCCGGCTGGGATCTCAGAGCTGGAGTTGATACAGAGTTTCGAGAACCAAAACAAACCAGATACCTGCTTTCAGGAGCGGAGGCCTAAGAGCTAGAGCCTCAGAGCTAAAGCTGGCCCAGAATAAAAAAAAAAAAAAAAAAAAAAAAAAAAAAAAAAAAAAAAAAAAAAAAAGAACAAAAGGAGGAGTTGGGAGCTTCAGTCCCAGCCTGAAAACAGCCCTCAGCCCCTCACCCAGGCTGTCCAGGCACCCCAGTGGGGACCCCCACCCTGATCCAGGACACCCTTCAGGGAAAACCAGCCGGCCCCCACCCATGCACCAGGCCTCTACCCTATATAGTAAAAGGGTAATATGCCTCCCAGCACCGGGATCAGTGGAGGTGAGAGACCTCCCGGCACCGGGATCAGCGTGACAGGGGGCAGCGCCCAAACCCCCATCGCCCTGTGGCTCTGTGTGTGACAGGGGCGGGGCCACAACCTCCCTATCTACCCTGCTCTGTTCGTGACAGGGGAAGGCGCCCCCACCCCCTGATCGGCCCTGCTCTGTGGGTGATAGAGGGCGGCGCCCCAAACCCCCCCCCCCCCGCCCACGGGCCCTGCTCTCTGTGTGATGGAGTAGAGCCATAACCTCCCCATTGGCCCTGCCCTGAGTGTGAGAGTGGCGGCGCCCCAACCCCCTGATCGGCCCTGCTCTGTGGGTGATAGAGTGTGGCGCCCCAACCCCCTGATCCGCCCTGCTCTGTGTGTGACAGGGGGCGGTGTGCCAACTCCCCTACCGGCTCTACTCTGTGAGTGACAGGGGGGAGCTCCCCAACCCCCTGATGGGCCCTGCTCTGTGTGTGACAGGGGGGAGCTCCCCAACCCCCTGATGGGCCCTGCTCTGTGCGTGACGGGGGGAGCTCCCCAACCCCCTGATTGGCCCTGCTCTGTGCGTGACAGGGGGTGGCACCACAACCTCCCCATCGACTCTGCCTTGAGTGTGACAGGGGGCGATGCCCCAACCCCCCAATCGGCCCTACCCTGAGCGTGACTGAGGGTGGCATCGCAACCTCCCAATCTGCCCTGCTCTGTGCATGACAGGGGGCGGCGCCCCAACTCCCCAATTGGCCCTGCTCTGAGCCCAACCAGGGGCTGCACCTAGGGATTGGGCCTGCCCTCTGCCACCCGGGAGCAGGCCTAAGCCAGCAGGTCGTTATCTCCCAAGGGGTCCCAGACTGCGAGAGGGCACAGGCCGGGCTAAGGGATCCCCCCACCCCCCAGTGCACAAATTTTAGTGCACCAGGCCTCTAGTCCTATATAATAAAACCCTAATATGCAAATCAACTGAACAGCAGAACTACAGGCAGAAGAACCGGTCGCTGCGATGCGCACAGACCACCAGGGGGCAGATGCTCAATGCAGAAGCTTCCCCCAGCCCACAGGCCCCAGGCCAGCCAAGGCAGTGCCAGCCGGGGACCCTGATCACCCCACCTGCCGGTCACCCCACAGATGGCCCTGATCGCTGGCCTGGCCTAGCGACCCTACCCTATGCACTGGGAACATCTCTTAGATTTAAAAATTAAAACCTGGCAAGGCTACACTAACACTGAAAAAACAGGATGATACAGTGATGACATGCATGGACTCTGGCTTGCACATTTTGTGGTCAGCCCTGATTCTGACGCTATAACTGTGTGACAAACCCAATTAGTTAACTTCTTTCTGCTTCAGTTTTTCCACCCATATAATGGGGAAAATCGTACTACTGCCTCAGAAGGGTCGTGATATGTACTATTTTTTAAAATCAGGGCAAAAAAAATGTAGCTGCTTGTACAACAGCAAGATGCCTTTCACCTGTATGAAAAGTATGATCACTGGTGCATGCAGCATCCTGGATTGCAAGAGGGATATCCGACTGCCTGTTTAGGCCCGACATCTCCCGAGGGGTCCCAGATTGCGAGAGGTCGGAGGCCAGGCTGAGGGACCGCCCCCCCCCCCCAATAAAACTCCAGGTTACTCTTACTGCACTATTTATCTTCATTAAAGAGCGTAACAAATTTTAAAGTTATTGATTTCTTTATTCAGTTCTTTTCATCACCATGTGTGAACCTCTTCAGAGTTTTACAGAATATTTTTTAATTATAGAAAATAATACTCTTTTAAGACCCGTAAAATTAATGGATAACATGACTTGCTTTATTACCTCCTATATATGGACTTGGGCTCAACCAAGATTTGTCACTTAAAGGTGCTCATAATTCTTCATTAATAAATGATTAAATGAAAGTATGAATGATGTTATCTTTGGTTGGTATACATAGTGGAACGTCTCTGGGACCTATTCCTACATCTGAAAGCATGAGAATCTTAAAAGAAATCAGTTCTGTGACTGCAGTACAACATTTATAAAGGAAATTCCATATTAGGAGAGATAGGAAAAGATTTTTTACATTGGAGACAGAACTGGGAAAGCCCCTAGGTCTTCCTGAAATTGACAAGCCTGATGCATTAGCGAAATAGAAACTGCAAATGGGTGCAAAAATACTGGCAAAGAAATACTGACACATTCTCAGACATCCCATTGATATTATATGGATGAGATAAGCATATACATAGTTAAGTAGATGTTTATATTCAACAGAAATATCTGGAAATATTATGATACTATACAGGAGATCCATAATAAAGTGAAACAAAATTTGTTCTAGATATCACTGCTAAAAAAAATAGGCACTGTGTATGCATATTTTAACTGTTCAAATATTCCAAGTGTTCTTCAAATTGGCTTGTTATGATGAAACACTATAATAATTAGAAACCAAATCAAATATGTATAAATGCTCCACTTGGTTTCCCATGGTAGTAACATGGGATAATTAGTTTGTACATGAGACTTTGGATGAATTCCTCAAAGAGTTCCCTGACTTTAGAAGCAATTTATTTATAGTAGAAAAGCAATGCCGTAACTGTGACAATGCATGCCATTAAGAAATTACGAGAAGTTATAACTGGTTTGGGGGGTCTTTTAACTGGTAAATAGATCTCTTGATTAAATCTGAAGTTTTACAGCACAACACTTTTTGTTCTAATGAAAAGTTTAGAAACATTTCCTAAAGGAAAGCTCCCCATCTAATCTAAAAACTCTTATTATGACCACTAATTATACTGGAGAAAATAGACAGAGAGGTATCACATACCTCAAGTTGACAGAGACAACACTCAAACTCTTCAAACAGCAAATTATAATTCATTTTTAGAGTAAAGTATAAATAATCTTTTGTCTAAGGTGCTGGTTGGTCTAGATTACAATTGAAGTGGAGAATATTGACCCACATATAATACAGAATTAGGTAGCAAAGGAGAGAAATGTCACTTATACCAAATGAAAAAAGAGTGCTGATACATTTCCCTTCTGTTGCTCAGGAGCTGACAAGATAAGAGGCAGGAATAGAGAGAACTGAAGTGTCCTAGATAAGTTGTAGCAAAGGAACTACAATTCAGACGCAATTTAGTCTGATGCCAGGACCTATAGGGGTTCCACTGTGTGCCTGTGTGACTCTAGGAGGTTTGCTTTCTTTGTCCCTCAGTTTTATGATGTTAAAATAGCACCTAATCTTGGAACATCATAGCAACAAGAGTAGCTAACAGACTTTTAGTGTATCCCATGTGACAGGAACAGTTAAAACTTTGTTTATATTAACTCTTTTTTAAAAAATATATTTTATTGATTTTTTTACAGAGAGGAAGGGAGAGGGATAGAGAGTTAGAAACATCCATGAGAGAGAAATATCCATCAGCTGCCTCCTGCACACCCCCCACTGGGGATGTGCCCACAACCAAGGCACATGCCCTGGACCGGAATCAAACCTGGGACCCTTCAGTCTACAGGCCGATGCTCTAGCCACTGAGCCAAACTGGTCAGGGCATATTAACTCTTTTTTTTTTTTTTTTAAGAAATAAAACATTTTATTGTAAAAATTTAAATATACTTCATGTGAAAACTATCCATTTATTAAGCGATCACAGTTCTAAGCATTACATAAAACATTAAAACACTTGTCCAAACTCCCTAAGTGCCTATTCTGTTGCACTTTGTTTGTATGACATTGACAGCTGAGTGTCACTGTCATGTAGTAACCGGTCCTTATAGCTTATATTAACTTTTATTTAATCTTAACAAAAATCCTATCAGATAGGCCGTGTACTGTCATCTTCACTGAATAGATGAAATGATCCCAGAGAGGTTAAGTAACTTAACCAAAGTCAAAGTTAGATTAGGCCAAAATCTGGTACAGATGCCACATCATTAACCTGAATAATATACTGACTTTTAGAATAATGTGGTATCACTAGATTCTAAATTATTAGAATATGAGTGTAAAATAGGGTCAGGATCCTATCACTATAATGATTTATTTGTCAACAGGTATCCAGGAAATGCTTCTTGGACTTATAGGTGATGGTACTAGTAATTGTATATGTTTATTGAAAAACAGATTAGGAAGCAGTTTCATATATATTATCTCAGATGATCCTCATAAGAAATCTATAAAGTCACCAGCAAGAAGACAGCAACTCAGAAAGAAAGTTATTTGGAGATTCAAGAACTGGTGATATATATATGTACCACATCTTATTTCCTCAACTATTTAAGGAGACTTCAGTTGTTTCCATATCTTGGCCACATGAATGCTGCTGCAATGAGCATAGGGGTACATATACCTTTACAAAATACTATTCAGCCGTAGGAAAAGATGAAATACTGCCATTTGTGACAACGATGGGTCTTAAAAATATCATGCTAAGCAAAATGTCAGATGGAATAAAATCAACAACACTATGATTTCACTCATATGGGATATGAAATTGAAAGCAACAAATGAACAAACAAGACAGACAAACAAAAACCCATAGACACAGACAACAGTCTATTGGCTACCAGAGGGAAATGGCGGGCAATGAGAAGTAGTTAAGGGTAAAGGAGGTCAAAAGTATGGTGAACATACAATGCAATATACCAGATGATGTATGATAGAAGTGTACACTTGAAATCTATATGATTTTAGTAACCAATGTCACCCCCATACATTTAATTTTTAAAAAAAGAACTGATGATAACTTTCTGGTTTTTCCATTGCACATTTATATTCCCTCCCTTCTTTGCCCTCATTCTATATATGCTATCATGCTATATTTTTGAACTTGTTGTACAATTAACTTTGGTGTAAAAATGTATACTGTTACCATGCACCATATAGGCGTGCTTTGAAAGAAGTATGTATCTTATCTCTCTATAGGTTGAGAAAAAAAATGTATGCCTTATACTTTATTTCTGTGCACTACAGATTCTGAAGAGCATACTGTGTTTGATGAGCACTGTTGACAATTTGCGATTGGTGTTAAGCAGCTTTTGAAAGCTTGGTGGACAGGACCTTTGCTTCTCCCTTTCTATTGCACAACACTCAATAATTCATGGAGGCTGACAGAATTTTCACTAAAGAAGTCATAAAGACATATGTACAAGACATAACAATGAATGATCAGATGAAAACAAGTAAGCTTGAAAGGAAATTCATCTCATCCTTATAGTGACAGAGGCATTTAACCTGAAAAGCAACAGCATGGATGGACCTGGAGAGCATTATGCTAAGCAAAATAAGCCAGTCAGAGAAAGATAAATATCACATGCTCTCACTCATTTGTGGAATATAATGAACAACATAAACTGATGAACAAAAACAGATCTAGAGACAGAGAAGCATCGATCAGACCGTCAAACCTCAGAGGGAAGGTAGGGGAGGGTGGGGGTAAGGGGAGGGGAGGTCAACCAAAGGACTTGTATGCATGCATGTAAGCCTAACCAATGGACATAGACACCAGGGGGGTGAGGGCATGAGTGGGCAGGTGGGGGGCAATGAGGTGATAATGACACATATGTAATAGCTTAATCAATAAAGAAAAAAAAATTTAAAAAAAAATGAAGTGGGAGAAAGCATGATAAATATGTTTCACGATAATGTGCCTACATTCTCCACTTCCATATATTGAGAAGAAATTAAAATGCGATCTTCCCAATGTTAGATGGGCAAATACGACTGCTTATAGATTACCAATTGTTGTTAAGCTGTTAGTGAAAAGAAAAGAGACAGCTGCATGGCAGTTTCTCAGTGAGTACAGCTTCATTTAGCGCCAAGGATAACAAACACAACTTGAAAGCACGAATACATTACAATGAATAACAAAAGCTGTTAGTTTTATTTTTGTTTGCTTTCTTACACATGGACACTGGAAAAAACTCATGTTTGGAGATTCTTTCAGGGTCTAAAACACTATTATTCTGTTCCTCAATTTTATTTGTGAAAAAATCATCCAGCATAAACATTGAATTTGGGGGAGCCCTTTGTCTCTGCATCTGTTTGAAAATAAAGCAGACCCCCAGGCGCACATTGATGATATCAAATGAAATAACATAATTTTAAGTTCTTTATAAAACAGTTATATGCTTTATTTTATAAAGAAAGGTTTTCGAAGTTTTAAAATATACTTAGAATGCGTGGAATATGTATTCTGGAGATGATTTTGTCCACAGATATCTTGCCGGCAATGTTAAATACTAGTATGTTCTAGCATTTTTATAAGTAGATACTAAAGAACTCTATTGTTTGTCAAATCATACACACACACATACACATGTTCACAAACACACACACACACACACACACACACACAAGATTTCATGATCAACCACATGAGGAAAATGCTGAGTTAAAAGTTAAATAGGATTATTGCTTACAAAAATTTTCAGAATCTCTTATACTCTAATGTGCAGTTTGAATTTCCAAATATAAGACTATTGTCTTAAACAAATGTGTCATTTGAAATCCTTATTCATCGAACACCTATTAACTTTATGTCCCCTGGCACAAAATCAGGAAATGTTAAAGTGGTCATTTAATCCATCCAAATTGAGTTTATATCTCTAAAATGGAAGCGTGGGCTAGAGAGAGAATGTCCTTAAAGTGCTAAATAACTCAGGATTCCAAAGTGTTTTTCACTTTAGTGTAGCAAAGGAAAATTGTAAGCTACATTTTACAATATACTAAGCTACAATCTTAAGCACCTCTGTGCTCTTGAGGTTAATGAACATTTGCTCATCTATCAAGTGAAAATAAAAGTTGCTGGAATCAGTGGTTCTCAACCTTCTGGCCCTTTAAATACAGTTCCTCATGCTGTGACCCAACCATAAAATTATTTTCGTTGCTACTTCATAACTGTAATGTTGCTACTGTTATGAATCGTAATGTAAATATCTGATATGCAGGATGGTCTTAGGCGACCCCTGTGAAAGGGTCGTTCGACCGCCAAAGGGGTCGCGACCCACAGGTTGAGAACCGCTTAGATGATATAAATATGTAGATGAAAGGCATAAACCCTGTCTTCAATAAATTGACTAATGTATAAGAAACCATTGAAAACCTAATTAAATATATTATGAAATGTAGTCCAGGTGTTAACAAGGTGCCAAGAAAACCAGAATAAAGAATTGACTGGGGGAGTCTAGGAAGATTTTGCATAAGATGTGACTGAGTTTGGCCATAAAGGATGACATGTAATTGGAAGCTGAGAAAAGAATAGAGAAAAACCAAACCTTAAGGTATGGGGGCATTAAATAGCATAGTATATGTTCAAGGAATGTCAAAAATTACATAGTGGATATATATGTACCCTTTGAATATATTCAATGTGATATTGCTTTAGTGTCAATTTTTTCCTGAAATCAGTATGACCCTTGTAAGGAAACTAACAAAATTTGACATCAAACACAAATACAATAAAGAGTTAATTTTAAGAAGTAATCCATTTGATTTATTAACCTTTCTGTCCCCATATTCATAATTCATGGTTTTATCGAGGTTGTCAGTGACCAATTTGACTGCTTCATCTTTAAAAATTTGTATGAAGTATTAAAGAAAGTGTGTGATTATTTTTAAAAATTTCTATGTAGTCATTACAGATATTAAATTTCCTAGTAGTTAAGTAAATCTCCTTACTGAGCCTTACTTCATCATTATCATTCCCTGATCTTGGAGCTTTGCTAAATGAAGTTTTATTTTATGTTATTTTATTCAAAACTACCTTTAATTATTAATATTTTCTGTTAACAAATTTCCTGTTCGATGAAGGAACTTTTTCCTACTCAAATTTCTACTCAGAGTTAGTGGTATCTGGATCCTAGAAGAGAAGTCAGCCTGGGTATCATTTCCTCCTGCCAACAATATTAATTGATTTTCTTCTTCCTAAGTTAAAATCAGTGAGGAGAGGAACTCCAAATGACAAGCAATGTCCACTCCACTAACCATGTCATAGTTAATTACATTAAGAATGCTATATTTCCCTCTTCTAAGTGACTCTCTAAGGGATGACTTGGCAAACGGATTTAATTATGCTTTAAACGCACCTCAGAGTGCTCAGCCTTGGTATTAAGACCAGATTCCCATTGGGAATCATTTTTTAAAGTGATTACTATATGTGACACCATGGAGCTCTTAGATGACCCAGAGAGCCTTGCATTCTGTAAGAGAAATATGGTCACACAGGTACCATGAAGAAGTGTTCAGCAATAATAGATACAGAGGCAGAGCTGCCTCAAACAGATTGTCAAACTGCAGCGGGAAGGCCGGGGAGGGTTGTGGGGCAGGAGGTAGGGGGGTAAGAGATCAACTAAAGGACTTGTATGCATGCATATAAGCATAACCAGTGGACATAAGACACTGGGGGATAGGGGAGGCTGGGGGACTGTCTAGGGCGGGGGGATAAAATGGACACATATGTAATACCCTTTGTAATACTTTAAGCAATAAAAAAAAAAAAAAGAAGTGTTCAGGAGCAATCTGAAAGTTTTCATAAAGCATTCTATCAGAGAACAACCAATCAGTTGCTAAGTTACCAGTACTGTCACATGTAGATTTGAGTTTAAATTACTCGTGATTATTTCACTTCCATTTAGTATGCAGGAGGTTAATGTATGTATATTCTACTTAATTAGCTCGGTTTCATCATCTGACATCTATAAACTTATTTAGTGAATAAATTCCTATGTACTTTTTCTTTTTTTTAAATAGACTGCAATATCTTCAAATGCTAGGATGTTTTTGTATTTTCAAATATGTCCACATTTGTCATAGGCTTGGAACAGTGCGGGCACATAGTAAATGCTTTAAATAAATGAAGTATGTCGCCCGCTGGCCATGAGGTTGACATGCTTGCAAGTGCGTTTCTGAATAATTTTTTAATGAGCTGGTAGATTAGTACCAAATTAGAATATTGAAAGGAATATTCTTTCTTTAAAGGAACATCAGAGAAGTTATTTGGACAGCAGCATAAATTTTCTAACACATATCATTGTCTAATTACATAGTCACCTTCTATCAAATTACACTAATACTATGAAATGTTATTTATTTCATTGCTTTTTATTGTCTATCTGTGCTGTGTATATGAGAGAGCTCTTGTCTTCTTTACTGTGTTACTCTAACCAAATAGTATAGTGCCTGGCCCATAAAAAAGCACCCAATAAATATTTCTTGAAACAATAAATGAAAACAAGGTGGATGTAAGATAATACCAATGTTAAATTTTGAGTTTTGTTTGTATTTCTTATTTGCTCATTTGTTGCTTTCAGTTTTATATCCCACTTATGAGTGAAATCATATGGTTCTTAACTTTTTCTGTCTGACATTTTGCTTAGCAGGATATTCTCAAGATCCATACATGCTGCCACACCTTTCTGAGGAAAATAGATATAATTATAAATTGGAAAAACACTTTCCATTCTCACCAATATACAGAGATGTATATTAAGCAAGACACTGTGATTAGCTCTTTTTTAAAGCTAATACCTAATATTAAGGAAATTACAGAAAAATGTTCTTCATTCTCTGCTGTTATAAAATGAATATCAAAAGCCTTAAAACTGTCCATCTCATATGTCTCAATTATTTCTCATTAAGGATTTTTTGAAGCAAATAATCAGAAATGTGGCTAAAGAATTTATGTTTAAATTGTTTTTTGAAGTAATATTTAGATTTGCAAGAACAACCCAAAAGCCCAACAATAGAAAACTGCATACAGTCAGAGAAATCGATATAGAAATAGATAGATATTATAGATATGCATACTGTAAAAATGTTACTGTCCTTATAGTGGGGTTGTCAAGCACATTTATTCCCGATGAGAAATGCTTTGGGTACATTAGCAAACGAGACAGTGATGACAAAACTACATATAGAGTCCATCACCAATTTTGTAGAAAAATGGACATGTGTGTGCTTGAATTGTAAAGAAATATTTAGAAAAATGTATGATGCTCTTAATATTCATTTCTATATATTTACTGTATTTCTAAAGAATGAGGTTACTGATGTGTTCTTTTCACTTACATAAAATTCATAAATTTTTCAAAATTAGTTCTATTTTCCAATAGGGCTGTCTACATATATACTGTATACATGTGTGCATGCATTTGCCCTTCTTGGAATGTTCTTTCCAAGTACTCTTCATTTAGATAACAACTCATCAGTAACTTCTTATCTCTTTTTTCTTATACTTACATTTTGACATTTGCTTGGTGCCATAAAAAAGTAATGAAGCTCCATTGCTAACATATCAACAAGCAAATAAAGAGTTTTCATAGTCTTCAAAACTATGAGTGATAAAATAATAATGATAACATGAGTGGGATGTAATAACATTAGTTGAGGATCAGATTGTTTTCTTACTTTACAAATATTAATTTAAATATTTTATATGTTATATAGGTATGCATCACATAACAATGTTTCAGTCAAAGACAGATCACATATTCAGTGGTGGTCCCATAAGATTACAACGGAGGTGACAAATTCCTATCACCTAGTGACCTTGTAAGGTCATAAAGTCATAGCCCAACACAGGAGTGACATGCTTGTGGTCATGCTAAAGTAAACACACATTTTGCATTGCTACTCACATAAAAATATAGCACATACATTTATCTCTATTACATAATACTTGGTAATGATAATAAATGAGTAGGTTACTGGTTTATGTATTTATTCTATTTTTTTATCATTAATTTTGAGTGTACTCTTTCTACTAATAAAAAATATTTGCTATAAAACAGTATATCGTGTTACACTGGCAGCAGCCTCATACATCCTGTGTTTACTGTGTCTCTTGTGTTTGATTTAATCTCTTGCCGTTTTGTACAGCAACACGCTATACAGGCTCGTAGCCAAGGAGTAAAAGGCTATGACACATAACCTAACTGTGTAGTAGGTTCTACTATAGGTTTGTATGAGCGCACTCTATGCTGTTCGCACAGTGATGAAACCACTTAGCAATGCATTCCTAAGAACGTATCCTAGTCATGAAGCAGACCATCACTGTAATAGTGAACTCACACATAATACTTCAGAAATACCATAAGCTCAATAGTTAGAATTTAAGTCTGAATGCAAATCCATAAAAATATACAAAGTTAATTTAGTTAAAAAGCTAATTTTTGAAATTGTCACCAGCATGATTTACCCTAAAATGACTGAACAAAGCATTTTGATACAATGAAGAATTTAAGTTCAAGTTTCAAAGAAGTGATAAATGGTCTACTTAAACCACACCATTATAGTTAAAATATAAAGACAGGGTATTTTCAGTGACCTGTATACTTAAAGGCAAATGTACAAAACATGAATTGCCCAAAAAATTCATGAGAGGCATGCCAAGTCTTTGACTCATGAAGTTAGATTTTAAAACTATAAGAAAGCTAGAGAAGTAGGGTGGAGTACCTAAGAAATAGTTGAAGAAAAATAAATCTTGCCGAAACCGGTTTGGCTCAGTGGATAGAGCATCAGCCTGTGGACTGAAAGGTCCCAGGTTCGATTCCGGTCAAGGGCATGTACCTGGGTTGCGGGCACATCCCCAGTAGGAGATGTGCAGGAGGCAGCTGATCGATGTTTCTAACTCTCTCTCTCTCCCTTCCTCTCTGTAAAAAAATCAATAAAATATATTTAAAAAAAGAAATCTATTATTTCATATAACATTGACTCTGCTTCACTAAGTTAAAAAATCAAGACTGTTTTATATATACTTACAATATATAGAATGGCAGATCACTTGAATTATTGAGGAATTATTACATTAATGGCACTGTTTCTTTATTTTCCCTTACATTAATATTGTTTGCTAAGTAAATTTACAATTTCTCTACTAATGAGGCTAGGTTTACTTTCTTGCCCCTTGGTTCTTAATTTGGCAATATGATTTGCGTTGGCTAAGGTTATAGTAACATACTAGTATGTGATTCATGTAGAAACATGACAAAGCACTTGTACATTTTGACCTCGGCTCTTGTGCCTTAGCCATCTCTGTGCCCAGATTTGGTTTGCTGGAATTTGAGGCAGGTAGAACCTCATTCCACTTATGTCAGCCATAATCAACCTATTTCCACTGATAGCCAAGCATCGCCTGATCATGTGATCAAATCCAGCTAAGAACAGTAGACAATTCCAATTAACTTTCAGACTTTTGAGCTAAGTATATGCTTTTGCTTTAATTCAATGGTATTTGAAATGGTTAGTTGCACATTATTTTGGCAATAGATACTTTTACATGTACATATGGCATTTACCAAATTTCAGAATGTTTGTTTATATAGGTCAAACACTATAAATTAGTAGTTTCCTCACTTAAGGACATTATAGCCATAATTAATTAAATGAACCTTTGTGTAATCTAGTTAATAAACATATATTCATCAGTTATGCAAAGAACTGTTATTAAATATGGGTATGTTCACTAAAAAATTCTAGATATTCTAGGACATCCCAGATTTATATTCAAACAATAAAGCCCCTGTAGCCATGAGAAAGTTAAGATATTAAAACTGAGATAGTAGCCAAGGGATGAAAACTCAACATTGGAAAAAAAGAACATATTTACAGGAAAACATAACTAGGCATCAACAAAATTCCTGCTTAACTCTTCTGAAGGTAATGTCATGTTCAAGTTTAGTTAAAATTTACTGAAAAGGCTTTTAACTGAAAATGAAGAAAGCAGAGTAGTAGAGGAGCAAAAAGAGAAGAAGGAATAAAAGGGGGAGGAGGAAGAAAAATAAAGAGCAAGAAGTTGCTATGAGGAAGAGGACAATCACTGAGATAAAATTAAAAAAAAAAAAACCTTCAGAACTCTGTGCACCCTGTTTTCTCTAAATTTCGAGGAAAGAAAATTAAAAGAACTAAAAGTCCTTGGAAACATTCTCCAAAAGAGAAGATGCTCAACATATATCTCATTGGCAAAATAATTGAGCAGGACACTATGTAGTTATCAAACGCAGGGTGATACACTCCCACGAAAATTAATACTTTTAGGAAATATGTTAGGAACTATGCCCCCCCCCCACACACACACACTGCATGCACGCAAGCATGCACACCCATACACCAAAACAATACCAAAATAAACAAACAAGTAAAAAAAATGACATAAATAGAAAAGGGGTAGATTCACAACGGTAATGGATAAAAATGGAAATAAACCTGTCTCATTCTCATATGGTGAGTAATTCAGTAAGAGCAATTGACCTAGAAATCTTGCCAGTCTGCATAACATAATCCAGAAAATCATTTCTCAGAAAAGGAAAACAAAAAAAGTAGTTGGTATCTCCTTTGGCAAAACATTTGCACTTATATCTTCAAATTTGATCCTTTAGAAACCATTATTCTACTTTTACAAAATCATGGAAATTGACTTCAGGGAGGTTAAAAAATCAGACATAAAATATTACAGCAGAAAAACCATTTGCACCCATTTAGAAATTTTGTTTTGTTTTGTCCCTAAGTCTCCTAATCCAGAAATATATTAATTCATAGATTTCCCACTTCCAGTAGGAAAAAAGCAGAAATATTTGATTGGGTCCTAGATTGAGGTAAATAATAATAACTCATGAGGTGAAATAGAATCACTATATTATACAAGCTAGAAGCAAGATATCAGTTCTAAGTTTGAAAATGTGTTGTGTTTTTTTCTGTACCAACAGTACTTAGAAAAATTAAGTTCTCTAATTCGCAATTTTGTCAAGTAAAGATGGAAAAATAATAATAGAAAATATTTCACAGAAGCATTTAGCACAGCACCCACATATTGCTGGAATTCAGAGCCAGCTCTGATTTGTAGTTTGAGCTAGTTTTTACAAAACAGTAAATTTGAGTGTGCAATAACATGGAGAAGAAGACATATGCTTTGAAATTCACAGAACCTTACTTGTAACCAGACTCCAATATGAATTATTTGAGACTCTTAGCATGTGATATAACATTTCCACATTTTTGTTTCTTTTTTTTTTTTACTGTGTTTTTTTTTTTTTTCTAAAGGGCTCTAATACATATTTTCAAAATTGGGGTAGGGGTTTAGGAAAAAATAAATTTAAAGTTTCTGGTCCAGTGTCTGACATGTAGGAGGCAACAGGAATGGTAGCCTTGGGTGGCATTTCAATGAATTATGCTTACTAATGTTTTGCATATAATATTTAGCAAACATAAAGAAGAAGGAATGTTGTTTGAGTGTTCCCTACTGCTTGCTCAGAGTTCTAGAAATATGTCCCTTGGGCTCTATGGAGGGATGTTTAGCATCATGGCATGCTGAAATTTGAGCAGGAAGAAACTCAATGAGCACTTATTTGAATGTATTTTATAGACGGAGAGTATGAGATTCATTATTTTGCTGGGTCATATAAATAACTGTGATAGGGCTTGGACAAGAATTGGGTTTTCTGATATTTGCTTCAGTGGGAAGGGGTCAGTTTCAGAAGTCCTCATCCAAGAAGCTGGAATATGTGATACAACCAGAAAACTTGATAAATATGAATGGGTAAGCAAGAAGGGAAGACTTCCAGGGTGAGATAAGTGAAAAAAAGCAGAGTATATAGCTAAGTTTAGAAGGTGGGTTGCTCACTGTCTCTGAAAGGGAGTTTCCATCTGGACGAGTTGAAAGAGATCATGAAAATGTAGGTTCAGAGCCTTGTAGACTCATGAATGCCTGGATTATGTGGACACTGTTCTACAGTGATGGAGAAGTCATGGGGGCAATGATAAAACTGGCCTTTGAGGTATCTTTTACTGTTTGGTATCTAAGGGAATGGGTCAGTGAAAAGGAGAAGACAACACTATTTTTTCCTTAAGTGAGTTTGGAACTAAACATCAGTAGACAGAAATGCAAGATATGGGATGATGCATATAGTACATAAAGAAGCATATAAAAGGCAACTGAGACCTTCAAGTAATCATAACTTTCAACTGAAATACACAAATTTTTTTTTTAAGACCCAAGGAAGTGAAATGCTTTCAATAGCTTTTTAAAAATTTGGTTAGAGTTAGTAAAGCCAGATTAAAGACAGGAATTTCCATTAAGCACAATGCAGACCATTAGAAAAGTTGGCATCTTTGCTTCAGGAAGATAGCTCTTCCTGGCTTTGACTGTCATTTTATATCATTATTTGAGAGGCAAACAGTCTTACCTTAATTTTCTGAGTTGACAGCTTTCTTCATGACTAAGGACTATTAGTTCTTATCACCAAAGTTAACACATCATAATAAAATTAGCCATCACAGTAAGATGACATTAATTTACATTTGACACTCTTGGGGGATTGAGAGAATAGTCATGAAAGCAACTAGAATCCCTTGCCAAAATACCAATATTATGTTTCAATTTTAAATAAATTTAATACATACCTACATATAATTTCTGGATTTCTATTTTCTTTAAAACATGGGTTGCTGTAAGGCCAGGATTTAAGTACAGAAGTTGCTTAAAACTACTCAAAAGAATATCTGTGCCTTCTATGAATATTGCAAGTTAGGTGATGAATATACAATGTCCAAGAATTTAATAATCTAGTGAGGATATATATTAATATAAGATAAATCATCTGGCTTAATCTTATTTGCTGTTATAATTATTTTCCTCATTCTTTCTGATAGTGGTGCTTGAAGGAAAATTGATAGTATTCTTCAAAGCCAGAGGTTTTTCTTCTTAACTCGAAAAAAGATACGACTACTTTTAAATAAATGCATCCATTACTGATATTAAGATATAAGTAACTAAATATAGAGAGGAACTCTGAGATTTTAGTACAGAGTAAAACATTTTATTTAACTAGTAAATAATTTGTTATAAAAACAACAACAATATGCCCTAGTAAAGCATATCTCTAAAGCAGCTGGTTCATTTTTTATAGCCTCCATTTTTTTTTTTTTTTTTTTAGGAAACATGTTTTCGTTTTGAACATTAAGTTATAAACCAGGAGCCCTCTTGATATCAAGACAGAACAGAATAACTATACAAGCATTAAATACAACTGCACCCTCTGAATATAAAGACCAATTTTTCAGCCCTTACTCAGGCAAAACTATCTTTAGAATCAGTGGGAGTTCTCAGGAATGAATTTGATTTAATAAACCCGCAGCTGTGTCCATTTTAGTATTGCTTTTTCACTACAATTCATCACATTTTTAGAAAATTTTAACTAATGAAAAACTGTTTGTATTACAAACATGATGAATAATTAAACAGCCAGAGACTAATTTTGACAGCTCTATTTCTGAAAGTCTTCTTGAAAAGATAGCATCACTAGAGTAACATAGAACAATCATGTAAAAGAAAAGCCAAGGATTTTTAATGCAGAATCTAAAATTTTAAATTATATTTACTTTTGGTTTCTATGGTACCTTCTATGGATGTATTTTTGGATCTGACTAAAAAGTCTGAAAAAAAGTTCTTTCAAATGCATAAAGAATCTGAAAGGCATCAGAAGCGAATAGGCAGACAGGGTAAGGGTGGGGAAGAAGGAAGTGCAAAGGTGACCACTTGAGCTAGCCAAAACCATAGAAATATTTGTCTTGCAGAAAACAAGATATCACAGGATTAGAATTTTTATCTTGCAAGTGCAGAATGTTGCAAGAGAAGAGGACGAAGGAGGGAGAGCACTGGGTGGATTTGAAAATTGCTGCTGGGCACACTATGAAAAGCTTGATTCTTCTGGTCTGTGATTTCATTCTTTGATTTTGTGCGACTTGATCCCAGGAAGAACCTCAGCTCACTGTTCGGGTATCAGCTTTGGGGCCTTATCTAGGATATACCCTCTATTCTTGATGTCAAACGGTGAGCAAATGGGCCCAATTGCTTCTACTTTCACTATCCTTCTACTTTTGGAGGCAGTCCTGGATGCCTGTCAGCCCCCTAAAAGCTTTGCTTGACTGCCAGACCTAATGGGCAACTCTTTTTACAATCTTTTCTCAAAGCGTAATCTCCAGCCCATGGGTCATCTTTTTGTGGGCATGCGTCTACCAATTAAATGCCAGTAGGGCCGCCCCTGTGAGAAGACTCCCATGCTAGGATAAATTGGTTGTTAGATGGGGTTAGAAAGCAGTAGGCTTCTTACCGGTTGAAAGACAAAGTCTGATCACCGAAAGACACACTGAAAAAACACACAGAGCTGAACCCTTGCCTGTTTCCGTGTTAGAATTTCTACTGCCAGAGCTCTGCTCAAACTTTCTTGCCTTTTTCCTCCTCTTGCCCGAGGTTGGGGGTAGAGGGATTCCTCGTTCCTCAGGTCCCAGTCTTGGTTGATCTGCCGTTCTTGATGTCCCCAAACACATAGGAACCCAGCTATGTGAGAGAGGAGGACTCCCATCACTCCTCATTGCCTCCTCGGACCTAATCCTCAGGAGCCCTATTTCTTTAGGCAACTAGTTATGGAACTGTGGGGACCTCAGTGGGTTTGGGTCTTCATTAGAATTCTAGGAAAACCTCAAAGGGAATGTTTCTCTTCAGGAGGTACTGCTTGTCCCTGTACATGCACCTCCCCATCTGTCAGAAAGCATTTGAGATGAGCTGGGGTGGAAGGTTAGGACTTCTCCCCTTTGTGAGAGTAGTGGATGGATTTGAGGACTGGGAAGAAAAGGGACAACCGGGATTAGAGGAGGCCCTCCAACATTAATTACAGATGGTCCCTCCGAGTTCCCTGGGACATCCTATCATAAACACCTATTCCACCAAGGAAAATACCTTATAAGTGTCCTTAGGTCCCTTGTCCTAGTAAAGGTGGGGTTTCATCCCTTTTACATCAGTCCATCCTTAATCATAAACACAGGAGTCAAGCAGAGGGATTAGGGTCTTTTGAAGGAAGATTTGGGCACCAGAGTAGAGCTCAAGCTCTCTACTCCCTTCCTTGGGCACCGGGAAGTTGCCACCACCCCACCCCACCCCCCTTGAAAACTCTGTTACCAGGCCCTTCTTTTTCAACTCCTTTGGGAGTCTCAGTCTTCGGAAACATTGGGATCATCTTAGACATTTCCAAGCAGGAACAGGATTACAATAAGCTTCCCCACATCAGGAGGAAGGGCGCCTGGCTACAGGTCTGGGCACCCCAGGCCTTGCCTGTAAGCGTGACTAGACTGGCAGACCCTCATCTGCAGGCGTGCACAATGAGGCACTTATTCACTATTAGGGGAATGAGCTAAAAATGTTTTCTTCACATCCCTTTGTCTAGGTGGTGGATGCCCCAAAGAGAGAAGAGAGGATGCTGGGCATCCTTCCCTGTGTTTTCTTCCAGATGGGAAGCGCTCCATCCACACCCCGTGCAGACAGCCCCTGGGGCTGCATTCTTAAACACTGAGATGCATTTGACCCACAGGCTTAATAAAGAAGAAGTGCCTGATCTTTTTTGCACCCAGGACCCAGTATCAGCTAGTGGATGGGGAGAGCTAGCCCTCAGATGGGAGCCTTAATTATACCACCATTTTACAGTTAGATCCTTTTTTGTAGAAGAGAAAGGAAATGGTCAGAAATTCCCTACATTCACACTTCTTTGCCATAAGAGAAAACCCAGAATTATGCAAGGATTCCAGCAGTGGTTACCCAAAATCCTTCATGGTAACCCCACCATCAGCCTCCCCGTATGAGCCCTCCTGCCCGTCATATCCGGGCTCCTGGAGAAAACCTCTCCTCTGACAACGAGACCCACACCTAAACCAGACTTGGTCTCAGCCTGACCCAGGGGTATATATCCCTTAGTTCCGTGGTTGGCAAACTGCGGCTCGTGAGCCACATGCGGCTCTTTGGCCCCTTGAGTGTGGCTCTTCCTAAGCCTTAGGAGTACCCTAATTAAGTTAATAACAATGTACCTACCCATATAGTTTAAGTTTAAAAAATTTGGCCCTCAAAAGAAATTTCAGTCGTTATACTGTTGATATTTGGCTCTGTTGACTAATGAGTTTGCCGACCTCTGCCTTAGTTGAATGGGCAGGTGGAGAGTTTTGCCCCCTCCCCCTCCCCAAAAGGTCCCCTTTTCACTCCAGGAAGTTTCCTAGAGTACTCTTAATTTGTCTTAAATCCCGGACTCTAATTGGAATCCTGAAATTGAGATGTGGAAGATAAAACATTGTAGAGGGCCTCCAATGTAGTAAAACAAAGGCCGTTAATTACCCTAAGCTGGCCACCATTAATCAAGGCGCTGATGCAAACCCCTCAGCCTTTTTAGAGATACTCAGGGAGGCACTGGTTAAGTACACCAATATGACCCCAGACACAGTAGAGGGATGACTGATTTTAATGGACAAATTTATCACCCAGTCGAATCCAGACATTAGGAGAAAGTTACAGAAATTGGCTATTGGTCCCAAGAGTACCTCAGAGAACCTCCTGAAAGTTGCCACCTCTGTATTTTATAGTAGAGGCCAGGAGGAGGAAGAGGAAAAACAAGACAGACCAAGCCAAGGCTATGAAAATGGAGAAGGTCATAGTAGCCGCACTCCAGGAAGCTAACAGGGTCTCAAATCAGGAAAGAAGCCATTGTTCTCCTAGGGATATTCCTTATCATCTTTGACTCGGGCTTGACACTGCTGGTGGTCATCAGGGTAGAACTATTTCTTTGCATGGTGCCAAGATAAGTAAAATATTCTTGCTTGTAGCCCTTTTCCTTATCCCTTCCACAGCAGGGGGCTGGGGAGAAAACACTTTAGTAAATTTCTCGGCTATACTAGCTCTCCAAATCCCTGACTGTTGGGTGTGTTCTGAGCAGCATAACTCAGGGTCAGAGGTTAATGATTAGGTGTTCATCTCTCCCATATCCCTTTTGGAGTCACGTAATCTCACCCTCACATGAGCGCCTTTGAGCATCTCCGATTCGCTGATTATCATTCCTGGAGCTCTTAAAAACACAGCCTTCACTAGCTCCACAAAATATTACTCTTATATGACAAATATAGATCCCAATTGTAAGCAAACCTGAGACCCCAACTACCTTGTTGAATCATATTTAATACATGCAGTCTCTCAGAGGAACCTTTCCTGTACTTCCTCTCAGCAGGCTGTTTGCTATAATAGCATCAGGAGCCTTCCTTACCTTTTACAATGCAACAATTCTCCACTCAGGGTTACTAGTGAGACCAGAAGTTGTATTATTATTAACAGCATTAATTACAACTATGATAAACAAAAGCCATACACCAGCAGTTTATGAGACACCCTCCTAAGACCTATAATTTCCAGCACATGCTCCTCTGAAGCACTCTCCCCCCACATTAAACCTTCAGGATTTGAACAGATCGATGTCACTATAGATCCCCATTCCACTATCCCCTCTACTCCTGGTCCCCTGTGCCTCCCAGAAGAATATCTATTTGCAAGGGGCAATAAATCAGAATCATGGGGACTCCGTTGCCTGGACTGGAAAAGGTGTGCTGGATTTTGACCAGAGGACAGCTCATGTTAAATGAAGCCACCAGCGAAATCCTCAATAATTCCATTATTCAACAACATTTCTTTTCCAAGTCACAGACACAGACAAGAGCCTATCACACCGATTGCTTTAGAAGGAATGGCTAATTTTGGCTATTTTAGGATTAAGGTGGGAGTTACTAATCTAACCAGAACAGTTTCTCAAGTCTCTGAGGACACGGGCCAAAACTTCAGGGACCTTCAGAAGTCTGGAGACTCTCTAGCCCACATGGTCCTTAGATTATCTGTTAGCTGAATAAGGTGGGGTTTGTGCCACCATTAATACTTCTTGCTGCATATACGTGAACACCTCCAGTGAGGTGGAGTAATATGCTTCCCAAAGCCTCCAGCAAGCAGCCTGGCCGACGGAAAGGGACTCACAATCTCTCACCCAAGAGGCCTGGACACAAATTAAAGGAATGATCCCATCCCTAAGAGGCTGGCTGATTACTCTTCATGGCCCTTTATTTATGCTAGTTTTATTACTTATCTTTGGCCCTTGCTTATTTAATCTCCTGGTGCCTTTTGTTTCTTCTCACATAGAGGATATAAAAGTCTAAATGGTCCTACAGATGAAACCACAAATGAAAGCCACCTTCTTCCGTGGACCCCCTAGATCACCCAACTCCAATGGGACCCTGACAGCTGCTTCAATCAACACCCCTGCTCAGCAGGAAGCAGCTTTAGTGGTCATCACCCCTGTTCCCAACAGCAGTTGGGGTTTCCTGATTGGAGGGGATACTGAGAGGAATTAGAAGTGAATAGACAGACTGAGTAGGGGGATGTGCAAACGTGACCACTTGAGCTAGCCAAAACCATAGAAATATTTGTCTTGCAGAAAACAGGATGTCACAAGACAAGAATGTTTATCCTTCAAGTGCACAATGTTTCAAGAGAAGGGGAGAAAGAGGAAGAGAGATGGGGAACACCAGGTGGATTGTGAAATTGTTGCTAGACAAGAAAGATAGAAGGAGCCAATCAGAGAGTGACACAGATAGACAAAGAACAGGTCCATAGTGGATAAAATCCCCTAGACCGGTGGTCGGCAAACTCATTAGTCAACAGAGCCAAATATCAACAGTACAACGATTGAAATTTCTTTTGAGAGCCAAATTTTTTAAACTTAAACTATATAGGTAGGTACATTGTTATTAACTTAATTAGGGTACGCCTAAGGCTTAGGAAGAGCCACACTCAAGGGGCCAAAAAGCCGCATGTGGCTCGTGAGCTGCAGTTTGCCAACCATGGCCTAGTCAAGTGAGATTTGGTGGAAACCCTCTCTTGGCCCTCCAGCCGTCCCTGCCACCCCCCATGTGGGGAGCCTGTATCTGCTTATAATAAATTCCATGCTTTTGCTTGATTCTTCTGGTCTGCAGTTTCATTCTTCGACTTTGTGAGACACAATCCCAAAAAGAACCTTGGCTTGCTGTTTGGGTATCAAATCCAGGGCAAAAAAGGATACTAAACATAAAAAATCTGGCAAAAGCACCAGCCTGAGATTTGGAAACTTCCCATTCTCCCCGCTTCTTCTTTTCAGAGGACACAGTAAGGGGAAAAAAAACATAATAAAACATGATTTCTTACTATGATTATGAACTTCTACAGAAAAAGCAATTTTTTGCATTAATATTGTGAAAATTCTCCTGAAAAACCCAGAACAGCTGTTTTAAATGAAGCCATAGCAAATGTAAAAGTAAATACTTCTTTTTGAAATTATAATGATAAAAGTTTCATCTTATCCATCAAGCCATATTTCCTGACTATAAACATTTGTGTTTGGCTGAAAATAGGGACCTTTTCCATCCCTGCATGATAGAAAAAATTTCATTGGCCCCATCTAAACCAGAGTAGTTACCACTGTACTTGAAGTTTCACGTATGACACAATAATGCCTTATGATCTAGTCACATGAAAAGTTTTAGTTTCAAGCAAAAAACACTGGAAAAAAATCAACCATCAAATTTATTCCCAAAGCCAACTTAATGAAGTAATTATATAGATTTGAAACATTAATAACTACTTTCTTGAAATGTTACATTTGAATGATTTCTTAATTAAAAATGTGTACTGTAGAATTTCTAAAATGAATCTAACATACAAATTTTAGATTTCTTCCAAAATTTAAAAGAATGGGTTAAATATATGCACTATATTTTAAAAATGTATGACCATATTTTCATATGCTCTCTGAACAACAAAAATGAATACCAATACATGCAATTTTTTTATAATAAATAAAATAAATAATATAGACAAAAGAATGTGTTTCTATTACCATGGCTTTATATGTAGCAACCAGATAATTTAGTCATGCTCCAAGCTATTGAAAACACCTTAATAAACATGCAATGAATAAACATGTTTATTAACATAAATATTAAAAAGATAAATTAACATGTTTATTCATATTGATAAACTATATAAGTTTTATATGATAATAAGAGAATTTAGCCTTCAAATCCTTGCAGGTAGGGTATATCATTTTTTTCTATCTACAATCCAATTCAGTGACTGAGATTTAGCAAGTTTTCAATATCTGTATTTTGTTATAAATTGAGAAATTACATATTATAAAATGGAAACAACTTTATTATAATTCTAAAGTAATTATCTCTTCATTCGCTCACATTGTTCAGCAAACATGACAAAACAATTCTGGGAAAAGAAAGACACACAAAAATGGCAGTGGTTGCCAGAATCAACAATACATATATATATATTTTTTAAATATATTTTATTGATTTTTTACAGAGAGGAAGGAAGAGGGATAGAGAGTTAGAAACATCGATGAGAGAGAAGCATCGATCAGCTGCCTCCTGCACACCCCCCCACTGGGGATGTGCCTGCAACCAAGGTACATGCCCTTGATCAGAATCGAACCTGGGACTCTTCAGTCCCCAGGCCCACGCTCTATCCAATGAGCCAAACCAGCTAGGGCACAATATATATTTTTATTGCTGGTTAAAAACCAAAGAAACCAGCTGACAACCATTTGTTTTCTTTAAAAATTTATATATATATATATATATATATTATATAAAATTTTACATAAATTTTATAAAAATATATGTATGTGTTATGTGCAAGATATGGAGTTAGGTCCTTACTATATAAGTTATAAAATAATACTGTTCTAATGAAGGGTATGTTATTAATGGTGATCATAAATTGTCTAGATTTTCAATCTGAGTCTATGAAGATCACCTAACACGTTACTACAAATGTACTCCTTTAGCAATCTCATAAAGCAGTAAAAGAAGTTTTCTTTATTTTTAATCGCAACAAACATGAAAGGAATGAGAATTATTATTGTAATTTTCATATGTATCTCTATCAATTTAAGATTGATTTATATGGATATATACATATGCACACATATATGCAAATATCCTTATTATTAGAAAAATCATTTCCATAAAATTAATATTCAAAAATTATAGGCTTCCAAAAGCTGAAACCAGAGGAGGCATTAACTATTAGGAAATTCATGAGTTTTCATAAGAGAAGATGTGGATTTAAATTGCATTTCTGTCATTTGAGAGATAGGTACCTGGGAAAATTTCTTAATATGTCTTATTTTCTCATGAATAAAATGTGAACAATAATTTCTATCAACCCAAACGGTGTATGAAAGTACTTATAAATGAAGTACTGCAAAATGAAGTGTATTATGATTTTTATTAATTGAAAAGATGAAATAAGGGGAGTAAGACCTATAAAAATACAAATAAAAATCTTGGGAAAAAGAAAACTAAATCAATTTCAGAGGAAGCTTCACATAAAAGGTTATGTGAAAATCCAGAAGGTGGGGTGAGCCAGGAAGGGTAAGTACAGTTCAAGGTTAAAGACAAACGAAGATGGCAGTACATGTATGATCAATATCAGGAAGACTAAAATTTAGGATAATTTAAGGATTGCAATCAGTGCAAGGGCAACAACAACAAAAACCTTTTAAAAGGTTATCTTCAAAACTGATAAATGAGGGGAATGGGGAGTATTGGGTTATGGTCGGTAGTATAAAGTGAAAGCATGCTTTTTCTTTTTTTCTTGAAGAGAGTATAGAAGAATCATGATTAAGAGTGTCTTGAAGGTCAGTGTGAGAGAGAGGATTATTTAGAGGATATCAAGCTGTTCTAAATGAGTTATGTTGAATTATGTCCCTGGATAATATAACAACTTGCAGATAGCATCTTACAACCACTGTCATCACCTAATAAATCACAAAGCTAAGAAGTGGTGTTCTAGCAGTATATGGTAAAATAGTCCAACTTTGGAGTAAGAGAGAAAGCAGATTTCGGAAATATAAGAAAAAGAGTTTGATGCAAAACAGTGGCACAAATCTGGAACAGAGATATTAATTCCTGTGGCAAATATCTATTAGACATTTACCATTTTAAAAGATTGTGTCCACCCTGGCTGGTTAGAGGGTGAGCCCTGCACAATGAATGATTTCAGATTCAATTCCTAGTCAAGGGCATGTACCTGGGTTGCAGGTTCAATCCCCGGCCCCAGTCAGAGCGGGTGCGGGAGGCAACCAATAGATCTCTCTCTCTCTCTCTCTCTCTCTCTCTCTCTCTCTCTCTCTCTCTCTCTCTCCCTCTCTTTCCCTCCCTTTCCCCACCCTTCCCTCCTCCCCCCCTTTCTCCCCACCTCTCTAAAAATTAATGGAAAAAATGTCTTCCTGTGAGGATTTAACAAACAAACAAACAAAGGTTAAGTTCAGTTCTGATACTTAAAGACTCACATAACATAAAATGTATACTCTTAGCATAACAAGATGATGGAAAAACAGTCATGTGATAGATTTGCATACAAATGCTAAGAAGCATGTAAAGGTAACACTAGTTTTCTCTAGAAAAGAGATAATAGTATTTATATAGGAAATAATTTTTAATCTGAATGTTAAGCAGGTAAATTGGAATCTTACATAAAGAAACATAGACATTTCAGTGCATTTGAAAAACAAGATGCCAATAATAGTTTACTAAGAACAAATGTTATATAGTATAGCATAGCATAGTGGACAAAACAATGAACCAGGAATCAGGAAATATGGTTTATAGTATAATTCTAAGCTACATGAGTTTAATCAAGGTACTTGGCTCTAGTTTTTTTAATATATAAAATAAGGATTATGCTACAGAGTCTTTTATTTTTATTTATAATCTACTAAAGAAGAAGAATTCCACAGAGTATATATCTTGAATTAAACAACAAATTTGTTAAGTATTAATGATCAAATTAATAATCAAAGCTATCATTTATTAAGTGCTTATATAGCTATCCTATTTTATTGCAGTGGCATATATATATATATATATATATATATATATATATATGAATAACCCAGAGACATATGAAGTGGTAAATTGTAGATATTTCTAAAACTGTATTGACAATAGTATGTTAGTAAATTTATGGTCAGCTGAATATAGTCTCTAACAGTATTGAGCACATACAGCAGCACACACGTGTTTACCAACTTAGTAGATTACAGAAGTTAGAAAAGGTAGCTAAATTAGACTTTTATAAAAATTATGCATGCTGAAATAATAGGCGTGGAGTACAAACAATTTTTTAAAAAAGATAAATGTGAAATCTTCCAATTAAATTAAGAACTATAATCAATAATGTTTGATATGAATAGACTGCAGAAGTTTTATCTTACCACTAAAGAATTTGTCTTTAAATTCCTTGAAGAAAGGATATATATGTCTCTTTGCTCTGGAACCTAGTTCAGTGATTGGGATATAGCAAGAGTTCATTACATATCTTTTGGATTGCACTTCACTGAAATTTAAGTGAGCCAACATGTACAATAACTTTACAACATTAAAATTAAAACTACTTCAACTACTTTATCCAGAATGAGAATAAAGTCTATGTCTTTGTGTTCTGTAGATCTAATTTGAGGTATCGGGGTAGTACTACTTTCAAGGAGCTAGCTATACTTAAGGTATTCATTGACAATGACTTTAACACTGTACATTGCAAGCTTTATCATAGTTATCCATGTACACCTCTGTCTCTTAGATACACTTTGAATTCTGTGTGAAATACTATGTGCTAACATGTGGTATGATGGTACACAGAGTATATAATGTTTACCAGTAAAGTGGCTATAATAAAAAAAAGCTCTGATTTGTAGCATTTGCCAAAATTAACACTAAATAATTCCACCAAAGCCAATGTAAAAATACCAATAGACTCCCCATTGAATTAATATTCTAAGTAACTCTTCAAAGCACACCTAGGATCAATGTTTAAAGTGATAGAAAATAATGTTTTTAAATGGTTAATCAAAGCTATTTTGTAAAATAGTGAAAAAATTAAACAAACATAAAATTAGCCACCTCTCTTCAAGAATTCTGCTGGAATATTCTACAATATGCAAGGAAATCAATGATCTACCTCAAAAGTTTCCAAATCTCAATATATAAGAAAATGGGCAACAGAATTTTTGATAGTTCTTCAATTGAGTTTAATGAAAAGCCACTAATCAATGGAAATTTTCTGTGGTTCTATATGCATCATTGTTACAACGTTATAGTTACAAATAATTAAAAACATAAATTACAAACAACCCACAAACAGGAAACTCTTTTCAGTAGTTGAAGGTCATGGTAATGTGGTAGGCAGTTAGACAGACATGAGCAGAGCCAAGATGACGGGCCAGGTACAGAAGGCCACCAGGTCAGAAAGCCCTGCCTGCCTAGCAAAGGACAATTGTAGGATGGGACCTCATCCCAGGGTGAATTTTCTCCCCTAGCATATAACTGGTCATGCAGTTTGGACCCCCTGACCTTTCCTCCCCGTAGGTATCATCTAGGCCTCATCTGTATTTCAGCTCCAGGCCCAAAATAGCAGCAAAACTAGCCATGGCTGACGTCAGGGCCAGCTGCATTGAATAATGACATCGGCCCTGGTGTCTGCCAAGCAATCAGTGGAGACCACCACCCTAAAAGGTCACACCTGGAAAACTGATCAATAGTCTACTGAGCTCTAAAATCTGAGACCTCCCCTAAAATCTCCCCCCTTAAAACCCTTAGGACTGAGGGCCCAGAGCGCTTCCTCCTGGGACACTGCTCCCTTCTGTCTTTCCCTTCCCCCACCCCTCAGGTGCATTACCATTAGCTTCCTCACTCCCAAGCCCCTATGGCCCTTCCACTTCCTCAGCCCATGTCTTCTATGAAATACTTTTACCTCTGTCATTTTATAAATAAACTAGGGGCCCAGTGCACGAAGATTCGTGCACGAGGGTTGGGGGGGGGGGTCCCTCAGCCCGACCTGCACCCTCTCCAATCTGGGAGCCCTCAGGGGAGCCCTCTCTAATCCGGGAGTTTCTGTCTGTCTTTGAAATCCTATGAACGAAATGTCTGAAACCTCCAAACCAGTTTGGTTTGTTGCTCACAGAGTAATAGAGGCATTCTTTTTTTTTTTTTACTTTGCTTCATTGGTGGAGATTTCCTGGAAGTTTTAGGATATCTTCCCTTTAATTTTTCCTAGACACTCTGATTTTACTTATGTCTCTCACCTTTGCTTCCCCTCCATCCCCCACTGCAACAGGAACTTGCTCCAGGCTCACTTTGCTCTGGTGCAGTGGTTCTCAATCTTCTGGCCCTTTAAATACAGTTCCTCATGTTGTGACCCAACCATAAAATTATTTTTGTTGCTACTTCATAACTGTAATGTTTCTACTGCTATGAATGGTAATGTAAATATCTGATATGCAGGATGGTCTTAGGCGACCCCTGTGAAAAGGCCGTTCAACCCCCAAAGGGGTTGTGACCCACAGGTTGAGAACCGCTGGTCTAGGAGATCCGTCTGCCACCAGAACTACGATTCCCAGCATCCCTGGTGCTCCCTGTGCTCTGGGCTTCCGCTTCTGGTCCTGGGGCTGCCATCAGAACTACTATTCCCAGAAGTCCTGGTGCTCCCTGTGCTGGGAGCAACCGAGGGAGCCACGGCCCCCCCAAGCCTCCAGCTCTCCTGCTCTGCTCTCCACCTGGCGCCTGTGCATGCAAATTAACCCACCATCTATGTCGGGTTAATTTGCATATTCACTCCTGATTGGCTGGTGAGCGTAGCGACAGTCAATTTACATGTTACTCTTTTATTATATAGGATGTTTTCTTATAATTGGGTCTTAGCTCTGAATTCTTTCCTAGCCGGAACCCAAGTACTAAGGTTGCTGAACCCAAGGCATTCCCATCCCATGGGTCTAACACCGGGTGCCATTCCCACTGCCTACAACAGTAAGACCTTCCTCATGAACTTTGAAATTAAAGAAATAAATTTGCCAACATTCACTGACATAAGTTGGCTGACCCACAGGGTTAGGAGGCTAAAATAATAAAAGAGGAAACTCAAGAAGTTCTTTTAATTAGGCAATATAGATATAATTCTAAACATCTGGGGCTATATTCTATAATATTTGCATGAGCAAGGACATTTCTGATCAAAGGAGAAATAAAAGCATTGACATAATATTAATATATTAATTACTCATAATTAAGAATAATAAATGCTAATTAAAAGAGCAAAGAAGTATGAACACATTTCCATGTAATGTAGAGAGACTATTTGCAACAAAATTTCAAATGTTTCTAGATGCAGAACTAAAAAGTGATTTATTTCTGAAAAATATTCCTGAATGAGACATTGTGTTACATTATCTAATTTTTTTTAGTTCCTACCCATTTTCATTAAAGCAAGTCATGAAGCTTGACTGCAAAATGAGAGGCACTATAAATCCCCCAAGAGTATATCTTGGCCAGCATCATATACTTATGCCTAGCACAGTTCCTGGCAAATAATAAAAACTTACATATGTATTTTTAAATCAAGTGATGATCACAGAGATAGCAGGAATCTGTATCCTCAGAACATTCCTCATTCTCAGTGGGAATTAATAGATTGGAATACTTTTGTCAGTCTTAATTTTTTTAATATAGATATAGAGATAGAGATAGAGATATATATTGATTGCAGAGAGGAAGAGAGAGGGAGAGATAGAAACATCAATGATGAGAGAGAATCACCGATAGACTACCTCCTGCATGCCCCCACTGAGGAATGAGCTCACAACCCAGGCATGTGCGGGACCCAGAATCAAACCTGGAACCATGAGCTCCTGGTTCATGGGTCTACCACTGGGCCACAGCTGCTGCCTGTGGCAGTCTTAATCTTGATGACATTTAGGTAATTAAAGTTAATTGACCTCCTTTGCATACCAAAGAAAGAAAATCTTTAACCTGAAAGCAGAGGGCCAAATATAGCCCTCCCCATCTCTGGAAAGACTCATCCAGTTCTCCTACTTAAAATATCCATGTTGCTTTGTAACGCACTCCACCATTCTTCACCATTCCCTTGACATTGTTTCTGCAAATACTGACTCTGACTAAACGTGTAACTTGTAGATAAACAGCATGTTTGTATAAGACTTTTAGGAACTAACCTCAGAAGATGCAAACTCCCACCTTTAAGCATTCCAGCTCTGGGAGATTTGCTGACCTTCAACTGTAAAACCAGGATGATGTAAAACCAGGATGACACACACCAAACCATCCCTTGACCAGTGTCATGGTCTTTATCAGAAGAGACTGTGCTGGCCTGCACATAGATAACTTTTTAAACCCTTTATTTTTGTTCTGTTTGCCCTCTCCCTCCTTAGAAAAACTCTGCCAGTGCTGAGATATTAGAGATGGTTGTTGGGACCTGAGTCCACTATCATCTCCTACTGCCTGTTCTTGAATAAACTTCCTCTCCTTCCACCAGCCCTGGTCTCTTGATTACTGGCTTTCAAGTGGCAAGCAACAGAACCTGGGTTTGGTCTCAGTTTCATTTTTTTTTAAATAATATTTTTTTATTTCAGAGAGGGAGAGAGGGATAGAAACATCAATGATGAAAGAGAATCATTGATCAGCTGCCTCCTGCACACCCCCTGCTGGGGATCGAGCCTGAAACCCGAAACCAGAGCATGTTCCCTGACCTGAACGGGAATGGAACCATGACCTCCTGGTTATGGATTGATGCTCAACCACTGAGCCATAGACAAATATGTAAAAAATACATATTTGTATTACATAACTTCACTTTGTTCTTCTTTTATTTATTCTTTGCCTTATATCATCAGCATAGATGCTGATATATTGTCCATATTCTCTGCATGGTAAATAAATTCTCACACACAAATACAGACACTGATAATTGTGGATTTCTAATTACTTGCTTTTGTGTTATATTTTATAATGGGTATTACGTATCCAAATTCTTATTACCAGAGCTCTAGGAAATCCTGTTCTATTCACCCCTCCAATAACCCACATCAGAAGTTCATTAAGGAAACTGGGTATGTGTGTCTACATTTTATCATCACCCATGATCTTCTTAATTCCTTGCAAATTGATTTATGCCTCCACCACTCTACTGAGACAACTCATTAAAAGGTTGTTTATCAATGGCCAAATCCAATGAACCTTCCTAAATTATTTTCCCTTTAATCTTTAATTCTCTCAGTGTTGTACATCTTCCCCTCCTTCTTGTACACCCGTATTTTTCTTTCCTACTAGTGAACCCTCATGGTTCTTTTCCAACTTCCATCAATTGTTCTCTCTCTTTCATTAGGTCATTATCTACTTTCTACTTTTAGAAATGAATGGTCTCCAAGGTTCTATCATTGACATTGTACTCTTTTTATTTTGCATACAAAACACTCCTCAACTCAGGTGCATTCAAAATAATGGCCACACAAGAAGTCTCCCAAATGATGTTTAAAGAGCTTTAGTCCTAACCAGTTTGGCTCAGTGGATAGAGTGGCGGCCTACAGACTGAAGGGTCCCAGGTTTGATTCTAGGCAAGGGCATGTACCTTGGTTGCAGGCACATCCCCAGTAAGGGGTGTGAAGGAGGCAGCTGATCGATGTTTCTCTCTCATCGATGTTTCTAGCTCTCTATTCCTCTCCCTTCCCCTGTGTAAAAAATCAATAAAATATATTTTAAAAAATAAATAAAGAGCTTTGGAATAGAAAAATGGCAGTTGAATAGGCAGAGTTGTTGTGCACCTCGTCCCCAGGCCAGTCTGAAAATACAACTAAATTGGAGAATATTCACCCGGAATTACCAAATGAGGCCCCGCTGAGGAGGAGACTTACAGTAAGGAAGGACAGAAAACACCTGGAGACCTGTAGGAAGGGCGGCGACGTCTCCAGAGGAGCGGGCCCAACCCCAGGGAGGGAGCACTGTGCTACCAGAGAATCTCTTCGCTCAGAACAATAGAAGCCCGGCCCAGGCTGAGCACCAGAGTCAAGTCCAGCAGCGGCAGGTGTTACACCCAACTGTGAACAGGAAAAGCCTCAGAGCTGCTGGCTGCCTGGGAGTCTGGACCTAAGACCCAGCCCAGAAAGGGGGTCCCTGCAAAAGGTGATGTCACGAAAGGGGAACGCGGCTCAGCGCGGTGCTGGTGGGAAGGAAGGTAGCAGTTTCGTTGTTGTTTTGTTTTTGTTTTGAATCTCTAAACCCAGAACACAGGATTTTTCAGTTGCAACTACTCACCTGAGGCTTTGGCGCAGGGAGGTGTGGACTTGAGGTGGGGAGGGAAGCAGAGCAGCGAGACCTGGGGAAGCAGGAGCCAGGAGTCCTGCATTGGGATGCTCGTCTGCTTCCAAACCGGAAAGGCCATTTCTCTGGAGAGGAGCTAGCCCCTCCCAGCAGCCTCAGGGCAGGTGATATAGCCTGCCACGCCCTGCACTTTGAGCTTGACAATTGGAAACAAAGGCAGAGGCCAAGCTTAAGAAAAACTGGCCAGGGCACAACCCATACATTTTTGACTTCTGAAGTCCAAAATCATAATGAGTATGCTGCAGATAAGAAACTCTTGCAGTAGTTAGAATTCAAAAAAAATGTTTTTCCATCATAAAACTGGCCTAATACACTGAAAGGCTCTTGCTCTGAAACTGTCAGTACCATGAATATGTTGCCAATGAGGGATTAGTTCAACAGCTTAATTAATATTCAAATTAATATGATTAATTTGGAAAATGGGTTCAGTATTTCTTTTTTGTCTAGAGTGCTATAATGTCTATATAAGTAAGCAGAGGAATGAATCCTTGGTTTTAGGCTTTTACGTACTTAAGAAGCATTGTGTCCTCATTTTGAAAAAAGCTAGCTCAGCTGATTCAGTCTCACAAACCAAACGACTTACAGAAGTTTGTGGCTTTAAAATTAGAATCCTATAAAACCCCAGAATTCATACATGCAGTGACATATATATTTGTTCATTGAGTTCAAGAAATATCAAAGCTACTTTTCTAATGAGGGTATTGTATTTTTAAAGAAGACAATCCAGTTATTGGATATGGGGCCCAGGTCAGAAAAAGATAAGCAGCACAGAAAACGTGTTGGTGCCACCCAAATCCCAACCTCACCGTTTCCTAATTAAAGTTACTTTGGCCTCCATGTCTCTGGTGGGTGGGGCTTTAGCAGGACATCAGTTGACTCTAGGTATGTCTAGGTATGTGGAGTAGCGGCCACAATGCATGGACGCCATACTTGACAGTCAGCAATCTCATAAGCTGGAATGATTATATACAGCTATGTACAGTACATAATACTTGATAATGATCATGAATGGCTGTTACTAGTTATGTTTACTCTACTAAACTTCTTATCACTATTTTAAAGTGTATTCTTTGTGCTTATTAAATTTTTTTTTGCTATAAAACAGTACGCCATGCTACATCAGCAGCAGCTGCATACATCTTGTGTTGATCACGTCTTTTCATTGCATCATTTTCTCTTGTGCTTGACTTAGTCTCATGCCGTTGTTCACAGTAGCATGCTGTGCAGCTTGTGGCCATGGAGCAATAGGTTATTACACCATAGAGCCTAGGTGTGTAATAGGCTGTACCAGGTAGGTGTGTGTAAGGGCTCTCTATGATGTTGGCACAATGATGAAATCTCCTAATGAGGCATTTCTCAGAACGTCTCTCCATGAATGTATTTATGCATTAAAAAAAAAGAATTAAAAGCTGCTGGACATGCTATTGGTTCTGCTAGTAGCACAATGGTCTCTTTTATCCAGCACCCAGGAATAGATAAAATGGAATGTGTGGATTGATGAGTGAACAAATTGTGGTGTTCTGTTAACTTATACTTAAAGAGAAAATAGTTTTGTTTTGTTTTTGTTAATCCATGCCCGAGGATATTTTTAGAGAGAGTGGAAGGGAAAGGGAGAGACACAGTGAGAGAAATATTGATGTGAGAGAGACACATTGACTGGTTGCCTCACACCTTAGCCCCAACTAGGGGTGGGGATCAAGACTTGATCAGAATCGAACCTGGGACCCTTCAGTCCATAGTCTGATGCTCTATCCACTGAACCAAACTGGCTAGGGGAAATCAATCTTTTTTTTTTTTTTAATTGATTTTTTGCAGAGAGGAAGGGAGAGAGATAGAGAGTTAGAAACATCAATGAGACAGAAACATCGACCAGCTGCCTCCTGCACACCTTCTACTGGGGATGTGCCCGCAACCAAGGTATATGCCCTTGACCGGAATCGAACCTGGGACCCTTCAGTCCTCAGGCCGGCGCTCTATCCACCGAGCTAAACCGGTTTTGGCCAATCTTTTTTTATAAGTAAAACTACACCGTACATTTATTATTTTTACAGGTTGTGTATTTATCATACAACCCCTACTTTTATTGTATGCCAGTGCCACTTTAGGTTTTTTTTTTAAAAGATATTTAGTATGATTTGGCAGATTATTTGAGGCCTCTGAGAATACTAAAAAGTATTTCCATATAATTTCATGGTAATTGTTTCTTCCCTTTATGCCATTTCAGCTTATACTCTCTTTTTGGACAATGGGAGAAACCTGTACATAAATACATAGCATATGTTCAAATGCTTTCGTTCTCCTTTTACTATGTCCTACACATTGTTTTTGTTATTGTGGAATGTGAAGTGTGGTACATAAATTAACTCATCAGAATCTTTTACTTTTTATGGTTTAAATAAATCTTACCACAATTAATTTTCAGTGGATGAAGCAAAGTGATGATCAAATTTAAAAACTGGAAAAAAAGTCCAATGTGGAGCCTACCATTTGAAAATGTCCTGCTTCAGATTTTGTTGGTGGTAGCTGTGCTACAGAAGTGTACAGAATTTTGCTACCTACATGTTATATTTTTGTAAAGCAATTTTTCTGGTTTACATTTTTTCTTCTATTTTAAAATATATTTTTATTGATTTCAGGGAGGAAGGGAGAGGAAGAGAGATAGAAACATCAATGATGAGAGAGAATCATTGATTGGCTGCCTCCCTCCCGCATGCCCCCTACTGGGGATGGAGCGGGAAACCCAGTATCATGTGCCCTAGCTGGGTCTTGAACCATGACCTCCTGGTTTACAGATGGGTGCTCAACCATTGAGCCACACTGGCGAGGATACATGCTATATTTTTTACAGCAATTTTATTCTGCTTGCCAATAGCATTACATTGTAACAGCAGTTTTCACTAAGCAGTCCTATATAAGCTATTAAATTTTTAAAGTAAAAAATTTGGTATTGGGAATTATTGCACCTCTAAAACAAATGTCAGATTCATTCATGCTGTGGAGAACTATTATAATTTTATGTCTACAAACTATGTCGGTTTTGCAAATAATCACTCACATGTTACAGCTACCTGAGCACCGAAAGCTGGTTTTAGGATTCTAAGCCCCCCTGTGCATTTGAAGCAGCAGTAGTGCAATAAAGTTGCTGGAGTATACCACTTTTCTCACTTTCTGCTTCCTTTCCACTTAACCAAAAAGTGAGTAAAAACAGAACATTGATGGCCAAACCCCCTACTAAATATCTAAGCATTTTTCAGCTATGTGATTGGCCTATTGTAAACCATTCAATTGGTAGTGGTCATGTTAATTTTACTAAAAATATTTGCTACAGATTAAATATATCTGAATTCATATGCTGTTGGTTGATTTCTTTATTATTTTCTGAGTCAAGAGATAAGCTAACAATCATTAAATGCCCTGTGTATCAAATCGGAAAAAATGGATGTCTATTGTATCCCCACTCTGAGGAAGACAAGAAGATATTTTTTAAACAATTGTTTCTTTAGAAATATAACTACAATGTGGTAATATAAAAAGCACATTATGGAATGATAAACAGCTTTGGTAATTATAGTAATATAACTGGCTGCCTAGAGACAAAAAGGAAATAAAAAAGGTTATTCGTGAAGCAACTTTAAGTAGATACAGTATATAACAAGCAATAGTGTCTCTCAGAGAAAATCCTGTCAACATCACTTTCATTCCTCCAAAAAGTTCTCATGCCCAATAAAGAAGATTCAAAAAAGGAATATGAAATGCATGTTTAAGTGTTTACAATTGAGGAAAATAATTTGCAAAGTAAAATTTTTAACAACAGAAAGGAACAATTTGGTGAGTCAAATAGTCACATAGAGGTACAAAGTTTTCAAAATGCATGGGATTTTTAAATATCTGCCCCCAACTTCCACAAGTTAAATATAATAAATGAAGACATAGAATAAAAAAAAAAAAAACAATGAGAAAATAATGGTTGAAAAGAATCTTCTGACTTGAAAGATAATGTCAATAGAGATGATAAGATATGTCAATAGGATAATGTCAAGAGACCATTATTCAAGTCTCTCTTATTCTTTCAAATCTACCATTTTGACCAGAGTAAGAAAATAGGAACTTAGCAAAAGCTAATTATTAAAGTGAAAATGTCAAGAGATAAGGAACCTAAGCCTAAAAGAAACAAGGCACTTAGGGTCATCTGGCCAACAGGATGTAACTGGTATTAGAATCCACATTCTAGTCTGTCAGATTAGAGATTGAGGATAATCATAATCAATGTTTCCAACTTAATTTTCTTTATGATGTACTGAGTATTATTTGAAAATATGTGCTAAGGGGGTCTCACAATGAACAGTTATTTTTGATGCCAGGGTAATTTATCAGGGCTCATGTTTCTTTGGGCTCTTAATCTGATTGTAATGGAGGTAGTGATATTTTGACTAAGGAACTTTATACAGATCCTCAAGTAAAAGAAACTGCATTAAATATTCAAAAGTGAAAGTAGCAAAGGTAATTCATACTTTGACATGTTGAGTAGATAAAATTTTTATGTATTCTTTTATTTCCTACAAATTATTGGATATCACTAGCCACTATTGAAAGAGCTGGAAACATTTGAAGTTTATACAACTACAAGATTTGGGCAATATATATTGATTTTTCTGAATGCAGGTTGGACTTAAATTAAATTAATGAATTCAATTAACTTTAATCCAATTCAATTCTCCTAATATTTAATGAGTGCTTACACTGTTTATAAGGTACTAAGTTAGGTATAGAGATCCCATGCTAGGTGATTTACGATCTTTGACAAACTCTCTTTTACTCAGTAGAGTTATGAATTAAGGAAACATGTTTCATTTCTTTTACATTTTTAAGAAATAAATTCATAGAAAGTTTTCCATAAAGTCTGGGCTGTTGAAAATAAGGAAAAATATAAGTAAGCATGAAGTAAGGCCTTATACATAAATTATAATTATGACTTTCTATTTTAATTTGTAAAAAATATATAATATTAGGTAGCATTAAATACAATATCTAACTATTATATATATATATATATGTACATATGCATATAAATGTATATATGCGCATATATGTTGTTACATATCTGTAACTTACTAAAGAATTCAACAAAGTATGTCCAAACACTGACATGAGGCCTGTCCCTCTGATAACATAACCCGTCTGACTTGTCTGAATTCTCCTGCTTCTATAGCCTTCCCTTCATCTTGCAGCATATGAAATAAATTGTTCTATGTTCATAAATACTCACTCCAGAAAAGAAATAACCGTGTACATGTGAACCAATTAAGAAGTCATCTCAATCTCCGGAATTTTCCCCTCAAAGTCAATTAAATCCTTTTCAATTGGGTAAAAAGAGCAGAGGCTTTGAGGCGGGCACGCCGGATTTGAACTCCGTTTTCTGCACTTGCCAATTTCCTCCTTCTACGTTGTTTCCTCAAGTTTAAAAGGAGTTAAGTCTATCTGTCATGCCAAGTTGAGACGCCTAAACGAGAGGCTCTCACACTCCACGGCAGTGGTCAGGGACAATCAGTTTCCTTCCCTGCCATGAAGATGATGAAAGAAGAAAAGATTCTGAAGTAGAAATGCCTAATGAGATATCTTACTGGGGAAAATGTTTTCACAAGTGCTTTAAGGAAAAATGAAACATCATAAAAGTTGAAGTAAAAATGTAGGAGACAGAATTCATAAATTGTGAATATTTGTGCTTAAATATACAATTAATGAATCTGCATGTGCTTATTGGGCATTGTGTTTATTCGCTATCAACAAGATTTTGTCAACTGCATTTAATTTTGGAATTTAAAGTACTTGAAGAGTGTGTAACAGAGTTGCCTCTTTTATCCAAACACCTTTCCTAGAACTAGCTGAGTAGGCAAACATCACCATCTATGACCCCTTCTAATTTTCACCAAGGCTGGCTATATATCTTAACAGGTGACTTCTGTGAGATTCTCTTATGTATTAACAACAAACAAGACAGCTTGAGAACCTCTCCACTTCATTATAAGCAAGGAGTCCTTGTTATAACACTGTCTTTATATATGAAGTGTCAGTAATACTTTGAATAGAATAGAGAGTTGGAAGTTGAGAAGAAAAGATGAAAGGAATGGAAAGGCAGTGCAGGGTTGGTTATTTGTTTGTGTAAGGAGCTCTGTGAAAAGTAAAGGGACCACTTTTTTTGTTATGGCAAAGAAAGGAAGAAACTTAGACATTGGTTTTGAAATGTTGATGAAAACAAGTCAGCATATCCTGCAGATTTGTCTCCCATGCATTAGTTTGGGGTTTCAATAGGAGGAGCTAATCCTATGTATTGTGGAAAGTGTTGGAAATTCACCACGATGCACGTGGAAATTTCTTCCTTTAGTTTTACTAAGTAGAACAACCCAAAGCTTATATCTCAGGCTTCTGAATTTACCTTTTCACCCTGCTGAAGTAATCAAAACAGAGAAGATAGCAATTTACATAGATAATAGATATGTTTGGTTTTGATCTTATATTAATAAGTCAAGATTTTGAGACTTAGAAATTGAAAAATCTTTCAATATCGGTTGCATGGATAAACACCAAATCTGGTTTCTTACATATTACATTATCATTAGATAATGAAGAAGCTTTATGGAATGTGAAAGGAACTAAGGGAGGGGTCCTCAAATTTTTTAAACAGGGGGCCAGTTCACTGTCCCTCAGACCATTGGAGGGCCGGGCTATAGTTTTAAAAAAAAACTATGAACAAATTCCCGTGCACACTGCACATATCTTATTTGGAAGTAAAAACACAAAATGGAAACATTTTGTATTTGCATGTGGCCCACGGGCCGTAGTTTGAGGACCCCAGGTAAGGAGATGGAAATTATGATGTAGGGTATTGGTGCAAACATTAAAATAATATGTATCATCAAAGCAATCAATGTGGGGGAAATGAAATAAATATAAAATCCTAGATCAAATTTGGTGAATATCCTAATCTTGTAAAGATAGATTATTCTATTTGACTCCTATGTATCAAAATTGGTATTAATCATTGCCAGTATTTCATCCTTTAGCCATTCATAAATTCTTCTATTTCTCTTTATATTACAGATTTTAAAAAAGCAAAATGAAATATAATCTACTTATTTAAGTCTTCAATAAAGACAAAAATAAGGAATAGAAGATTATAACAGAAACTGTTATATTTTATATTTACTTATTTATTTGGCCCTTTGCATATATTGACCTTGATAAGTTAGCTCAAGGCTCATTTCATATGAGTCACCAAGAGAAGGGGCAGAATTTTAAATTTTAATCTGAAAGCATTAGCAAGCTAAGTGAGGAGTTCTGAAGCAAAACCTAACATGGAAAAATAAAACGGGTAAGAAGCACAATTTGCTGATCACAAGCTATTATATAACTGTACAAGCACTGTTACAAAAATACATGTGGGATCATCATTAATACTGGATAAACTAGTTAATATCAGTTGGCTGAACAGATGGGAGTCAATAAACATTTTAATGGAAAATTACAAGGGAAATTACATTAGATTAAACCAGAAAATGATGCATTTCATTGCAAAGTTTCAAACAATGTCTGTAGAATGTTAACACTTACCTATGATAGATAATGATATACTATATAAGATATGTAAATAAAGGTGGTATATCACTGATATTTCATGATAAAAGAATTCCATTGAAGAACTAAACAATTTTACTATAAGCAATTGCTTTGGTATTATGTTCGCCTACTTCAAAATAAAGCCTATGTCTTCTTTTAGGGTAGTGAATAGGTATACTCTTTTTTTTTAATTGATTTTTTTCTTTTTTAGAAAGAGAGGAAGGGGAAGGGAGAGAGAGAGACATCTGTGTGAGAGTAAAACATCAACAGGCTGCCTCCTGAACACCCCCTACTGGGGACAGAACCTGCAACCTGGCCTAACAGGGAATTGAACCCTACCACCCTTAGGTGTATGGGACCACACTTAACCAACGAGCCACAGAGGGTCAGGGCCCTGATTTCCCAAGTCTAGGCAAGGGTTTCCCATACATACTGGTCCTTAATGAATGATTGATAGCTGAATGAATATGTTGATGAGTTCCAGAACTGATCAAATAAGTCGCTATTTCTCTTTGTAGTCATAAAATCTACTGACCACTGCATCTTTCATAGCTCCTAACTTAAAATGTGTCAAAGCTACAGTATTCAATTCAAGATAATACTATTGTAATAAAAGACATAATAACCAAACTTGACTTTAACCAAAAGAAAATGATAGAAACAATTGAGATTATATTTACTAGCACAAGATATAACCTAGCATCTCTAACATCTTCCAATTTCTTTTGAGACCTCAAGAATTTTGCTTTTGAAAGAATTGCATAACTAGAAAGAAGTCCTTATAAAATGGGGAGATTTCAATAATAGATACAATAACAGGTACACATAGGTAGTAAACTTCAAATTCTTGAGCAATGGCTGATTTCTAAGGACTTACACATTGGTGATACTTAAAAATTAAGTTCAAAATGTCATTTCTGATTTTCATCTGTAATATGTTAATGAATACTGCCAAGCTAACACAGAAATTAAAGATTTCTTAGCACTTTGCTAGAGAATTGATTTTAAGAGTTACTATTTGACCTCTTTTATAAAGATTTAACAGATGAAAAGGCACTCAAGTCTTAGTAGGATTTATAGATGAAAGTTTTTTTTTTTTTTAAAATCATGAGCAGAGAGCATTGAACATGAATGAAATACAAGCAATCATGGGCCTGTCAGCATTTCTATTGCAAACTTCATTTAAGAGAGTTTATCATCTTTTTCATCTTTAGAAGTTATGGAGCTGGAAATTGGCACACAAATTAGCAGCCTGGATGCAAATTTGTTTACAGGAAAATTTGAATCAGTTCAGCTGTTTTGATTTAGACATTAGTCAAAAAACCTTAACTCGGGTTTTCTCTATATATGTGAACACTGACTAAATAGTTCGTCTAGACTGCATAGCTCAGTCCATTGGAGCACAAAGCCAATAAATCCAGTGTATCCTGTGTTTCATCTCCAGGAGATTCAGTTGTGTTTGTTCTGCCTGTTCTCCTAACTTTGATCTGTTATCTTGCAAATGCAGCTTTTAGCAACACAGAGCTCAATGTGATATAGAACATGCAGGCAGATCAGCATAAATTCACTACCAACATTTGGGGGAAATTCAAATTATATGTCCAATAACAGATTCAGAAGAGTCATTTTTGTATCCAAAAATATAATTTAAAGACCGAAAGCCAAGTCATTTCTAACAATTGCAAATTACCTGAAATTAACAGTATCTTGTTATGCTTTAATAGAATAAAAGAGTAGACTCATATTCACTTCTCTATATTAAAATGCTCATAATAAAATACAGCTTAAACTTACATTTTTTAAAGTATCCACTCAGTTCTTAAACCTCAGGTACCCATTATGTGGTGTTATAAGAGAAAATAAAATTAACATTTTTTCAGAATTTCAAATCAGAGAACCCTCATAGGGTAAACAAACAAACAAAAAAAATAAAAGATATGCCCCTACAGAAAAACTAAAATAGATATTTGAGAAATTAGAATAATATAAAATAATAACACAGCTGATAATTTTATTAAGTAACTATGAAACAAACAGTTAATGGGAATGTGAACAAGCTTAAAAAATGTATTTTAGTTAGCAATCCGCTTCCCTTCCCATCACCAATATCATCAAAGCAAAATGTCAAGTCAACTTCTGATTTAAAATTTCAATGAACTCAAGTGAATTATTTAAAAATAGAGTCAATATTAAAATAAAGAACTTGGCTGACAATCAATTCTCAACATTACAAAACTTCTGGAATCATAATTAGAGGAAATAGACTTGGAGACAGATTGTAGAGGTACCTTTATCTCTGACTTTTGCCAACCATAGAGAAATCTACATCTAGCTGTTGTAAGATGCAAAACTACTTAACAAAATAAGGATGTCCCATTTAAAAAAAAAAAAAGTGTTCAATGCAACAAGTATGCACTACAAACATTGTATATAAGGGTATTATTAGGATATATCAGCTTTTAAATTTTTAATGTAGGTAAAAATAACATCTCTAAAATATACACCAACAAAAAATATTTTTTTAATAATGCAAGAAAAAGGCTAGTTTATGTTGGGGGTGTCTGAAGTTCAGAAAGGGCAAAGTATAGCACTTTTGTTACATATGAAAATACATTTTATCACATTCACAAGGAAATGTAATCTATTCAATAGATGTATTTTTATAGGTGATAATATACATTTCAATGCTCCCATTTAATTTTTAGGTTAATCTTTACATTGTATATTAAGTTTCTCATTTACATGGGTGTATGTGTGTCTCCTAACACAATTGCTTCGGGAAATACTGTTTTACCGTAAGTCTGGTTAAGATTTTGGTGTAAGCACAGTGTGCTTTCATTTCAAGAAGCTTTGCTCCCATCAACCCATTAGGAACAATTAAGGAGGCTCATAAGGCAGCATCCAATAAAGAGAAATGTGCCCTGTGCAGGAAAGGTAAAGACGGGTTTGCACCCTAGCTTGGGAAGTCACTTCATTTCTCTTACCTGCTTCCTCTTTGTGTGAAGATAAGCAGCTACACCTGTACATTTTACCAAGGTGTACTTACGGAATGAAGTAGACTGTACTGATGGAACTTGGATATGAATATTTTAAAGTATCTTCCCTTGGCCCTCAAATAAATCTAATGTGCATTTCCTGACTATTTGACACTAGTCTAGGTAGTAAAAATAGGTTTTCAGAGTTTTCCCATCCTTAAAATTCTACAAAATCAAATGGAAGATTAAGGTACCAAAAGGAACAAATTTATTTTATAAGGATCATAATACAACTCATAAACAATTTTTATGCCCATACATTATTTTATATGTGAAGTCCATAAATTCATCTGCATTCATAAATTGTTCATTTTACTCAAGACACTGGGTTGGAATCTAAGAGTTATAGTTGAATTGTTTTTTGCACTTATAAATTTCCTTTCAAAATGGTATCCAATCATATTTTTAAATGTAATTTTTTTAAATTCCTACAATCACTTTAAAATATATAATCATAACTATTCCCTTAAAATCGACTAACATAAAGCAAAGACAGGAAGAAGACTTTCATAATCTTGACCATTACAAACTCAGCTTTTAAGAGATCACTCATTATTTTTTCAATCACATTTTGAACATTTAAACTCCTCAAATTTACTAGCATTCATTATTTTGGATATTTTACTCCCATATCTTAAAGAAAGTTAAAAAGATATCTCCCATATCAATAAAATTAAAGATAACCCCTTAATATCATTGCTTGTTTTTTGTGCTATTAATATTTACATAATGTGCTATTTTTCCTACGGTATAGTTTTGAATTACAGCATTTTCTTATATAGACCATGTCAGAGAAATATGCACATGAGAAAGCAGGTGAGAGAGAATGAATAAATTTGATGTTAATAAGACTTAAACATAATGAAAATGCAGAAAAAAATTAAGAACAAATTTTCTAGATTTAAAAGCCTTTAAATACTAAATTGGTCCAGATTATAAGAAAAAATAAATAAGAATTTCATTCTAAATACTATCCCTCAAAGTTCTCTGAGACATAAAAAGCTGTCAATACACTGATTTTATTTTTATAGACATATTTTATGAAATAGATTATTAAAATATAATTATTTATTTTATATACATATCATATATTTTAGAAACTGTTTTTCATAACATAATTATTTCTTTTTTTCTTCTACAAAACAGGTGGTTAACATTTTCAAAATTTTACCACACAACATATAATCACTAATTGATATGTGGTACTTAAATATTAACTGTTGTGATTTTCTTCATTGGTGCCATCTGAGCAAGCTCTGTAGCAAAACTGATAAGGCATAGTACAAAGAGAGTTGAACATGAACTTGAATGTCAATGATCTAGTCTCAATTCTGGAGCTAATGATCTTTGTAACCTAGTAAAAATCACTTATCCTTCCTAGGCATGTGCATTTATTGTATTAAAATATTGGCATGGAACTAGCTGATATTTAAGAATCCTCCCAGCACTGTAAACACCATGATCTGTGACAAGATGAATAACACAAGTTCATGTAATTGCATTAATTGAGCAATATTAAAAGTAAATCAATATTGAAATGTAACAGATGAAATGAGCCCAGGATCAGGGGTAACATTTTGAAGCTATGGGTCTGGCCTTGATTCATAGAGCCAGCACCTGAAGTAACGGAGTAACGGTGATAAGTAGACATTTCAGAGTGTTTCTCAAATGGATAACAGCCTGGGAACTTAGCCAAAGTGCAATAATAGCTAGTGAGAAGATGCTGCATTTTTTATTTACTGCTATGGAAAAGTTAAGGCTGCTTGTGTGAGGGATAAAGTGTGTGAGAGTTCATACTGGCTTTGCACATGGACATGTATTTTGATAATACTGACGATTGCTAGTGTTAGGCACTATATATGTTACCTCTAGAACAGCCGTGGGCAAACTATGGCCCGCGGGCTGGATCCGACCCATTTGAAATGAATAAAACTAAAAAAAAAAAAAAAAAAAAAAGACCGTACCCTTTTATGTAGTGATGTTTACTTTGAATTTATATTAGTTCACACAAACACTCCATCCTTGCTTTTGTTCCGGCCCTCCGGTCCAGTTTAAGAACCCATTGTGGCCCTCGAGTCAAAAAGTTTGCCCACCCCTGCTCTAGAATCTCCTTATGGTCCTACTGATATTTTAAACTTTTTAAAAATAGATAACGAAAATGAAGCTAAGGAAGTTGAGTTGCTAGTAAAATTATTTGACATCAGGGTCATGGTGCCTCCAGAGTTTCCACTTTACCCCAGTGATCCACAAATTTTAGAGTGCATCAGAAATACCTGGATGACTAAATAAAAATAGCAATGTCAGTGCCGAACTATCAGGGCATCTGGTTCAATAGACCTGTGGTGGGGATCTGAGAGTTCATAGTTTTAACATGTCCCCAGAGGGTGCTACCTGTTCAGGAACATTTAGAAAATTATCATAGAGCAACCACTTAAGAGCCAGTAGAATAATATTGTGAGATCTAATGCCACATGATGGTCATTGATCTTCCTGTTAACCAATTACAAGGTATGTGATGATGCATATGGTAACGGTCTACATTTAGACTTTTTTAGAGGAGATTTCAAACTGGGTTTTGGGCAACAAGCCATCATTATGTAGAAAATATTAATCCTTATGAATTCTCAACAGGCACCAAGAAATAGTTTAACAAGGGGCCTGATGGCATGACACGTTTCATGGCTGCAAGATGGGAGGATTGAGAGAAAGTCGACCATCAGTACTAAGACCAGGAATACTGGAAGACATTCAGTAAATTGACTTTTTTTTTTTTAAAGTGATAATCCCGATGAGAATGGGAGTCTCATAAGGGTCTAATTCTGAAGAAATCTTGAAGACATGGGGATTGATCTCCCTGGACAGAACCATGAATCACCCACCCACTCACTTTGAGAGAAAAGATGAATTTGCCAAGAATAGTGTCTATGGATGAGACAGACCTCATCCAAAATCCCAATCAGAACTGCCATTGTATCCTGAAATTATAAACCCCTTTAAATTACGAGTAAAAGGAATGGGAGAAAGAATAGAAACAGGAGTTATGTTTTAATGCATACATAGATGAAATTGCCTTTCATTTTATTTGTATCTCACACATCTTTCATAATCTCTTCCTTTGTAAGCACTGTACTTCTAATCTCCCAAACATTGGAATTCAAAATACAAGATGGCATATTTTCTCAAATAGTCACGTTCCCTAAAGTAATAGGTTCCTTGCCAGACATATGGTTGGGTGCCTCCAGCAGTGGTTCTCAACCTTCCTAATGCCGCAACCCTTTCATACAGTTCCTCATGTTGTGGTGACCCCCAACCATAGAATTATTTTCGTTGCTACTTCATAACTGTAATTTTGCTACTGTTATGAATCGTAATGTAAATATCTGATATGCAGAGTGTATTTTCATTGTTCGCGACCCACAGGTTGAGAACCAATGAATACAATCATTGAAAGTATTTAATATCCTGAAGTGTTTTCTAGGGACCCTGATGGATACATAACGTCACCTCTTGGGACACAGGGAGAAGTGTAGTTGGAGCCTAAGGAACTGAAGTTTAGTCTGTTTTACTTATTGCTATTTGAGATGGTAGAAAGCATTTAATATCAGTGTTTGTTTCCACATACGTACAAGGCATTATTAATGTCGTACTTCTCTTACCACTTTCTTTTCCCAGATCTCACTTTTAATAGAGTTTTACTTACACTATATTTAGAACAGTGTAGATACCATTAGCTACTGCTTCATTGTATTATTCCATTGTTTCTGTAGACACCAAATTGTGTGTTCAGGGAAAAGACATGTATACCCCAAATATACTTAGCTACCCCACAAATAGTAACTGTGATGAATACCATGAACAGTTACAGCTCCTGCAACTGAGTGGATGCTCCTGGAGTACTTAATATAGTGAGTAATTACACCCCCTTTCTCCTTGAAGGATCTCCAAGGAGCTGGTATCAGATTTGCAAGAGACTAAAATGTGCTCCTTAATTATTTCTGCTCACACTTTTGCTACATGGGTGTGTGTGTGTGTGTGTGTGTGTGTGTGTGTGTGTGTGTGTGAGCTCGCGCCCTCCCCAAACCATTAACACCAGAAGATTCGGGGGAAATATGTCGCTGCAAAAAAAATGACATTTCAGAACAATTTCAACCAGGTAACTGTCCAGGGCAAGTTCCACTCAGAATCCTGGGAACTGTGCAAGCCTTTTCAGGGCGGTAAGGTGGGTTGGCTTAGCTACTTGGCAGTGCCCAGCCTCCCCGAAGGCGCGGTGCTCAGCTCTGGGAGCAGGGACTCCGCCTGATGCCCGCGTGCGTCTCCCTTCCTTGGGCGTGCTGCTTCCTTACTCTTCTGCAATGCGCTGCAACCCCCCCCCCACCCCCCGCACCCCCGCTCTCGGCCGGCGGCGCCGGGGGTGACCCTGCGCGGTTCCAGTTCCCCTGTCCTCTCCCGGGTCCCACTGAGCCACTGCGGGGCGGGAACCCCGGGCCGGGCTCCCCTGCTGGCGTTTCAGCGAAGGAGCTGGGGTGAGGGTGCGGGCGATCAGAGAGGATCAGCAACCCCATGACTGGTCCCCCAGGAGGCTTTCCAACCCCCAGTGCCTGTTGGAGTGGAAGCTGGGAGAGGGCAGCACTGTGGTCAGCTTGGGGAGAGGGCGCCTTCCTGGGCGCCTCGGTCAGATGTGTGGCAGCAGTGGCGCAGCTCCCCGACCATGAGTCTGGGGAACATCAACGCACTGTTACCTACCACCCGTTTTCTCCTCGGACTCCCCCCCCCCCCACCCCCCGCATTCTCGAGGCCTCCCAAAGGCCCCTCCGTGTCCATCCACGTGGACCTTCCCCTCCGAGCAACACACACACACACACACACACACACACACACACACACGAATGCAGGCACGCGTCACGATCCAAGTCAGGCACTCGGGTTCAACCTTCGAGGTCCTAGGAAATTTCGGGGAGCCTGGCCTTCTAAAAGAAATCCACTAACACTCCCAGAGGAAATCGATGGAAGGGAGAAACCCCGGGCCAAACCCCGGGCCGGACAGGGACGCCGGACTCCAACGCAAAGGCCATCTCCCAGGAGTCCCGGTCTTGCAAACCCCCAGGGAAAGGTTCTGTGGGTGACGATGGCCTGGCGGTGGGTGGTCTTTTGTTTGCTGTGATTGTTTGGCAAAGACGTTAACCCACCCGACCCCTCTTTGAAAAGCTAATTTTCTGATCTGTCCGGTCAGACTCTAAGTCTCGAGGGCGGGGAGTGAGGGGGTCAGCCCTGAGATCGCAGGGTGGGGGCCCCCCCTAGGTTGGGCGAAAGGGGAGGCAGCTCTTCCACCAGACGGACACCTGAGACAAGACCCTTTCCAGCAGTGATTCTCTCGGGGAGTGGGGGTGAGCCCCAGTCTTGCAGGAGAGCCTTGTGGTGGGAGTGAGACCTCCTCGGAGTTATAAGGCCCCCCGGCAACGTGGATCCTTCTGGAAGTCCAGGGTCCCCAGAGAAACCCCAGAAGCACGCCCTGGCTCCCACTGGCTGTGGACCAAGCAAGGTCAGTGTGTTCTGTACCTTCGGTGCACTGGGCTCTCGGGAGAAGGCGTGTGGGAAAGCCCCCCACGCGTGTCTGTTTACGTGGGCGGGACTTTTCAGCACGACTTGGAGATGCACAGTTTCTCTCTGAGCGAGACCTGGGCAGACACGCTGCAGCTGCATGCTGCGTTTCACAAACCTCGGACTGCCTGGGTTTGTGCTCGTGTGTGTCCGTGGGAAACAAGCAAGCCTCATTTCTAAGCAGCCCCTGCCCTGCGCCCCCCACCCACACGCACACCCCCCTCCAGCTTGCTGTCCTGCAAATTTAGATGATGACCGTGGAGATGAAACACCCAGAGAAGGCCGGCTCTCTCTCCAGCCCCACTCTGGAGGTTCAGGCCTACTACCCAGGGCCACCGTGTCTTCTATTCCGAAGCGATGCCTCCCACGGAGCCCCTTTGTCTCTGCTGCTGCAGGCAGAGGTGAAAAGGTGGCGGGTGCGAGTGCAGGACACAAGGTGGAAATCTCCAGGCGGAGCTGCGCGCTTGGAAAACGGCGCCCCCTGAACTTCTGCGCCCTGGAGCCAGCGTGGGTGAGACCTGCAAAGCCTTCCCAACGGCGCCCCTTCTGAGCTTTCCCGTGGGCCCGGGAGTCCAGAAGAAACCCCGTGGAAGACAAAAGCGGGCGCAGGCATGAGGGGAGACAGCATGCGTGCCATTTTAGCAGGGCCATTTTGGGGAAAGCCTGGAGACTCAGGTGAAATGGACAGGAGATGGGGAGAGAGGGAAGGAGGAGCAGCAGCCACTGGCAGCATTGGCACCACCAGCCCTGAGGGCGCAGGTCTAGAGCATGCCGCCTCCAGGTTGGTTTCTCAGAATCTGAGGGCAGCCTTCCAAGTTGTAAAGTAGAGGAGACGCCTTCCAAGTGGCAGATAAGTGACAATAAAGGACCTCACTACCCTTACACACGTTTTTCAAACGGTCCGGAGAACCTTGGTGCTGGGCCCCGACCAAAGCAGAGTGTGACACACGACTTTCTCCCCATGCCCCCCAAACTGAAATACCCTTAGTGGCGACCCATTGGCTTAACGCAAAGTTGTCAGGAGAGGAGAGGGGGTCCCGTTTCCGGTGCCATTGGAAGCAAAGGCGGGCTCCCTCCCTTCCCACGGGCGCGCCTGATCGGGCAAATGCGGTCGGTGCGGGCAGCTGGGCAGGGATTGCAGGCGGCGAGGCTCGGGGTTCGTCGGGCGGGCGTGCTCTCTCTACATCGGAGACCCCCTCTCCCTACCTGCCCCCGGAATGGGTTTTGGCTCAACAGGTATCACTGGAAAACTCGCGCTTAACCCCGGGTCACCCTCTGGCAGGAGCCTCCCCTCCCCCGCCCCCCCCAACACACACACACACACACACACACACACACACACACACACACACATTTTTCCTGCGCGGCGCCGTTGCTGGCTCCCTGCGCCTCCCCCACGTCGGTCGCGCGTCTAGCAGGCAGCCCCAGGGCCATCCATTAACCAAGGACTCCCAGTGGCAGGCGAACTAAGCACACATGTGAGGCTCCTCGCACTTGGAGCCGGCGACGCAACCCCCGCGCAAGCCACCGAGACGCTTTCTGTGCTCCCGCCAGGGTAGTTACGCAGCTCAGAACACACCGCGGGGCTTCGAGCTGCGCTGAGGTTCCAGGGGCTGGGGGTAGGGGTGGGGGCGGCGGGAATCGAGCTTGGAGGAGCAGGTTGATTGCAGGGCTGTTGCTGCCAGAGAGACCAGGGCGACTTCTTGGCATTTCGAGATGTACATTAAAATTCGAGACAGGCCACCACCCATCATGGGTCCTAATAGAGGGAGAGGGAACCCCTCCACCCAAAACATGAATTATCATTTCCACGGAATGCAAATGGGCTGCCTTCTGTGGGGGGACAGCCAGCTGCAAGCTGGACAATAAACTGTTTCATAGGGACTCGGCGGATTGCGGTTCGGAGCGGCGCTCGCTCCTCCACAAAGGAAGAAGCGGCCAGTTTGTGTTGACAGCCTCGGCGCGCCTGGGCCAAGACACCCCCGCCCCCTCCACCCCCGACACGCACACACCACCTCCCCGTGACACACAGACGCCCAGGGTTTGAAACTAGCTTCACTGAAAGCGAGATCCATCGTGTCTATTAGAGCTGACATGAGTATAGGGGGAGGTGATTGTTCAAAAATGATGGCATGAGTCACAAACACCTCCTGAGTATTCTTGGCAGCAATTAATGGGTAGCAGGGTGCAGGGTAAGTTGTGGAATAGAGCTGGGGGGTCTATTTTCTCCCCCCGAGGACAGTTCTCCTTCCAATGATCCTGACCGCCCCCCTTGCCTTCCTGTTTAAGAATAAATTGTACATCCCACCCACCACCTCCCCTTGTCTGTGCATGTGACACTCACTCTACCTGTCTGAACGCTGAGACTTGCTGGGGATCTTCTTTTTGGTCGTCAGCTAATGACTTTCCTCCTACCTTCATTCACCCTCAAAGGGTGGATCTTTATACTTCAAGGTGTCTCAGACGGTTTTCTAAAGCCTCATTTTAAGCCAAACCTCTACCACAGGACCCAAGGAAGCTCCCCTACCATGTACCAATGGATAAGAACCAACATAGCATTTGTTCACATATACATGAAGATATTTATGTAGGTGTGTGTGTGTGTGTGGGGGGGTGCTTGGAAGACCCCTGTGCCCTAATGCATTTAAAACCACCACATTCCTAGCATGTCGGTAACTTTCCTACTGGAAAGGGTTAAAAAAGGCATTTCCAGGAGTGTCTTTAATATAAATATTCCAACCCAGGCATCAAACCCGACTGGTTTGACTAGAAATCAAGGTAACCCCCACACCACCCAGAAAAGTCTTGCAGAGGAATCCTGCCTGGACCTCCACTAGTTAGAGAGGCTGTAAGAACCAACTCACGTATTCGTTTGAGCATACTGCAAGAATATTTATTGAGCACAGGCTCAATCACTGCATTGAACGCCAAATCTGGCAAGCAAAATGCATTTCCTATCCGAGGTGGGGGGAAGTAAGAGCTCTGAATCAACTCCTTCTTCAGGATCATTACGATTATTTTATCGGTGCAAATTACAAAGTAACCTACCAGCCTCTCTCTGGTGACGAGTCAGCTCACCTCCATCCAAAAGCAGACGGGACCCCCACCCCATCCCCCTCACCCCCCCCCCAAAAAAAAGCAGACCTACCTTTCACACAAGACACCGTCAATAAAAAGACGAGGTTCCAAAACGTAAATCCACTTTTCATCCCCATTTTCTTCATCAGGATGAAGTCCAGGCGGCCACATTTAGCGCATCTTCTCTTGCCAGGCTCCAGGGGGTTGGATTCCTTTGCTCGGCTCTCTCCTTTGCGGCTCCCTTTCATATTCTCCGCGAGCTCCCGATTCCTGCTCCTCAGCCGGCGCAGTGGAGTTGTTGCTGTTGTTGGTGCGCGGTCACAGCTCGGAGTGAATGGTGTTTCTGGGATACCACAGCAACCTTGAGGAGGACTCAACCATCTCTCCAACGGGGGCACAGAGTCTCCGTACTCTGGATTCTGTCTTTTCTTGCGCGTTTTTTTTCCCCTCCACCGAAACCTACCTCAATTCTAGCTCCTTGTAGGAACCACCAGACACCACTAGTGAGCCTCTTAAAGCCCAGCTCCGCTCTCCGACAAACTCCCCACAATATTTGAAATTCAGGGGCTTGTGTGTGTGTGTGTTTTTTTCTTCTTCTTCCTCCCCCGAATAGATCAATTCTGCCTGTAAAAGCAGCCCAGGAAATATGATGTTAGTGAGCTCGCCATGGCAGCCGGCGACTACAGAAGCATGCTAAAGGAATATTTTAATCGGAGGGTCGGTATTGCTTTTGGGGAAACCGTGATGAGAAGGCATCGGGCTCCACCGATGCCCACGCGTTACCATGGGACATGTGTTACTACTGTAGTTGCAGCATAATTCAGGCAGGCGCCTCACATGTGTTATCCTGTGATTTAATGGGAAAGGGAGGGCACAGAGCAGGATTTATTTGCACACCGGCATTTACATATGCAAATGCTTACGCGTAAACCGGGAACCGGATTTTCATGATTCGGTCAACCGATTTCACCGGAGACCAGGCCGGGGCTGGGGTGGGGAGGGGTAGGGTGGGGAGTCAGAGTCATTTCCCCCAAATAGTTCGCCCTTTCCTCGTCCCTACTGCCTCTCCCGCTGACGTGTGCCGGCGTTAAAACTACTTTTTCTGGGATAGCTATCTAGGACGGAACCCATTTGTCTGAATTCTGAATCGGTCCCAAATATGTAAATGGAGGGTTTCTTTCAAAACGGGAAATGCATGTATCTATGTATACGCCTGGACTTGGCAGCCCCACACACGCCGCAAGGGTTAAGACCGTACAAGGGAAGAGTTCTCGCGCCATCTACTGGCCACGCTTAACTCGCCGGCTTCTCTCTACCGTCTCCAAGGCACCCCTTTCCCTCATCCCCTGGCCTGTGAGAGCTGTGTCCCGAGCCGCGCTGCTTTGTTGGGCTGTCATTTTCCTAATTTTTTTTCCCCCCAGCTGTCCTAGATCTTGCCACCACCAAGTTCCTTAGACCAAGCGCCTGACTGGTGATCGGGGATCTGACCCCATCTCAGCAGAGGGGAGGGCGGCAGGGCTGGTTCTGGAATAGATAGATCATTGTGGGGGCTTCTGGCTCCATCCGCATGCTGGAGGCCGTCAGGGGGATCGGCATCGATCTGCCGGACTTCCTGCGAGCACTGTCCGATTTGAGTTTGCAGCTCCCCACACCGCCCACGATGGCTCCCGTCCCGCACACCGCACGAGCGCCCGGGCCAGCTCGGGTCCCTGGGCTCCCGGGTGGGGCTGCGGGCCCAGGGGAACCAGGCGGTTGCGTCGGAAGGGAGTCCGGCTCTGGGAAGTGGGCGCCCTGCGAGCGAGCCGCCTGTAAGGCGTGCGCGGTGAGTGGGTTCGAGCTGCAGCATAGGAGGGATTCTGAGCTCTCCGGGTACGTGGCATTTTGTGATTCTCCCAGGGAGTGCGTGTGTGTGTGTGTGTGTGTGTGTGTGTGTGTGTACGTGCGCGCTTTGTGCTGTAGTGAAGGGTAAGAGATCGTGTTTATGCAAGATGATGGAAGGTGTGATTTTCTATATGCGTGGGTGTTTTCCCAAGTGTGTGTGTGTGTGCGCAGTACATATGTGTGTGCATTCGGGTATGTTCTCGTGTGTGTGTGTGTGTGTGTGTGTGTGTGTGAAGGATTTCTCTCCTGGGGAGGGAGCCTTACCTAGAGGTAAAAGCTGCAGGCGCCCGCTGACCTCATTAGACACGGAGAGGCGCCTTCAGGGCGTGTGGCAGAGAAGAGCTCCTTCCCAACAGGGCTCCCCACCCTAGGTCGCATATGCAGATTTCTAAGGGGAGTGGGCCGCAGGGTTGGGACTAAATGGTGATCTGGGAGCATCAACCCTGCAAACGTCAGATCAGTAGCCTGATCAACCGCCTTAGTGGCAGCTCTGGCATTGATCACAGTCACCATGTCAGGGTGAGTTGCTGCTGCTGTTGCTTTTGCTGGGCTGAACAAGGCGGTAGACGCAAACAGGTCCTTGGACTTAATGAGGTCACTGGACAAAACCCTCCTTAGCAGGTGTGCAGAGGTTAGCTACCTCCACTGAATTCACTCTTTTACACAAAGAGGGGTGGGGAACTCTTGGGTGTATGTACTCTACTTGAACACATGATTATTTAAAGAGAGGAGGACTTTAAACAAGCAAAAAAAAAAAAAAATACCAAAAATCTTTATTTCTCAAAAGTCAGGAATATTTTAACAGGAATTATTGTGCAAAAAAAACCAAACCAAACAAAACAAAAAAAACTTTGACTGTGGGACTATCATGACTACTACAAGATACCAGTTGTTGATATTTCTTTTCAAAAATGCTAATTCTGTAATCCAGTGATCTTTTCCTAAATGAATCCTGCCTATCATTTTAATGTGAAGTTGTTAAAAGATTTATCTACTAGTTCATAAGACACTGAACAATACTATAGTTTCTAGTTTCTATAGCTCAGAATAAATCACAAACATTTTTTTTTTTACTCTGCTCGTACCTCCTAGCTCCTGAGACCCAATGGAAAGTCCTATTGTACAGATGGGGAAGTTAAGGCATAGAGAAATCCAGTGTTTATCCTAGGCCACCGTCAGAAGCATGGCCATTTAATCCAATACATTTAGTGCTGGATCACATTCCTGTCTTTTAAGCTAAACCCACTCCTCTTCAAGGGAGCATTTATTTCCACAGCTATTCCAGAAACATAACATTATCAGCCAGAATCCTGCATGAGAAGTCCCGGAAAAATACAGTGTCGACATTTGGGAGGTAGGACTCATCTATCTCATCTGATCTGTAGGAAAACAGCACAGTTGTGCACCGCTTTATTTAAGACTTTTGGAAAGAGAAGATAAAAAATAGCTAACATAATAGCAAACACGAAGCGCTTCCTGTATGCCCGACATTGTGTTATGTTTACCTGGCGTATGTTATTCAATCTCAATACAACTTGCTGAGACAAGTACGACAATCATCCTCATTTTATAGGTGAAGAAATTGATACACAAAGATGTTAACTATCTTGCTTTACTCAAGGTAATATGTCTAAGAGGAAATATGAACCACTGCTGTCCAATTTCCCAGTCAATAAGCTTGCACACTCTGCTCTACTATGCTAGCTCCCAAAGATGCTTGTTCTAAAATAGTCTAGTAACAAAAATATAATTGTTATAGTAAATTTATCTGTATAATCATAGAAAAACAAAGTTATAAGATAATCTAAAGGTGATCAAGTTTAAAATATGTATGTAGACATATAAAGAGAAATCTTTTTGTTTCTATTTGCCAGTTACTACCACCACCATCCTTTTTTTTTTCTCTCTCCCTCCTTTTTTTTTTTTTTTCTACTTGCAACCTATTGATCTTACATATAGGTCAAGGAAAAAAGTGACTTGGCAAGGATCATTAAGCCAATCACAATGATTAAGTGCCCTTGATAGCTTTTAAAAAGACTCTAGATCAGAAATGGACAGGGTATTTAAGTGCCAGGTTTCCATTCCTTTTCCATTTTCCCCAAAATACTTACGTAATATCATTAAGCATGATCTTTAAACAGGGCTCAGATGGCTCTTGAAAGGGAGAAAATAAGCACCTTTTCAAAAATTGCTGTGTATTAAACCTGATCCTCTCTATGTATTTACTCTGGTTTAGCATCATAGGGGCCGCATCACAGAGACATGAGCAAAGCAGGCTGAGAACAGTGAGGAAAAAGAGCAACGAAGACGTGAGAAAGGGCTCCTTTCAATTTTTAAAAGAAGTGTAGATCCTTCTGACAGAGTCCGGGAACTTAGAAAGTGTTTTTATTTCTTAACTGATGTCACAGAGATACAAGTTTCCATGAGTATTATTGCCCAAATGCAGTATTTATTTTGTTATAGATAACATTGCTGCCTGTTAGAGCTGATAGCCCAGTGATTGTGGAGATACGCTTTTCAATTAAAAGGCTCAAATTCAGAACTGTGAGTCTGTGGGGAAAACCTAGTGAGAGTAAACTAAAATTTTTAATGATCTACAAATAATCAAGGAGGCTTTCCCCCCCCTTGCTTGCATTTTTTTTTATGTTTATATATAGAATTTGTTGCTGGAGAGGAGGAGAATAAGAGGAGCTTATTTCCTCATTTTCCTATAAATGTCCATTCTTGGAACTGTCTTTTCTGACCTCTCTAACTCCTGGGAAATAAAATATTTGAAGGTAAATGTTGAATAATGAGGGAGTTCTAATGCAAGTCTATAAGTTTTCCTTGATTTGCAATAGTTCCTATTCGGGTGAGGAGAAAAGAAAGAGATCTAATATTCATGATAAAGCAACTTTTTAAAAACAATCATATTTAAGAAGTTCAATTATGAGGTGGATGAAAGTATGTGTCCCGCTGTTAATCAGGAAGCATTGTTGAAAGATGGAGACAGGCTCTTGGAAATGTGCTAAGTGTGCCTTCCTAGGCATTCTTATATCCTGACTCCTCTGAATTTCATGAATAGTGAGGCTTAGCAGGCATTCCAGTCTTTTTAAGCTTTAATGACATTAAGAAAATCAGAGAATGAAGTTTCTATATTACATAAGGGTAATAATAGTCTATTTTAAAGAATGGGAGAACAGAAAAATTTTACAACTGAAGACAGTATCTATTGCTGTATTCACGTAAATGAATCATACTTTGACTCAAAAAAATAAAAACCCACACACAAAAACTTATTTTTAACATGCACAACATACATAATAAATTTAGTACATTAACATTGAAATTTTATTTTATTTTTTCTCTTTATTGATTAAAGTATTACATATGTGTCCTTATCCCCCCATTGCCACCCACCCCCCAATCATGCCCTCACCCCCCTGTTGTCTGTGTCCATTGGTTAGGCTTATATGCATGCATACAAGTCCTTTGGTTGATCTCTCCCCCTTACCCCCACCCTCCCCTGCCTTCCCTCTGAGGTTTGACGGTCTGATAGATGCTTCTCTGTCTCTGGATCTGTTTTTGTTCATCAGTTTATGTTGTTCATTGTATTCCACAAATGAGTGAGATCATGTGATATTTATCTTTCTCTGACTGGTTTATTTCGCTTAGCATAATGCTCTCCAGTTCCATCCATGATGTTGCAAATGGTAAGAATTCCTTCCTTTTTACAGCAGTGTAATATAGCAGCACAATTCACCATAGCTAAGATTTGGAAACAGCCTAAGTACCCATCAGCAGATAAGTGGGTTAAAAAACTGTGGTACATCTACACAATGGAACATTGAAATTTTATTAACTCTTGCCTTTTAAATATATACAATATAGTATATTATATATAGAAAGTTTACTATCAGTGATATGAGCACATTTCACTGAAAGAAGAGAAACATGGTGAATAGTTGGGGCACATGTGGGTAATAATCCTAAAAGAAATGAGATAAGAATTTAGAAAATGTTTAAAGACTTTTCTGTTTGTCTTGAGGTATATTTCACTCTCCTGTTAACACTAGGCCTATATCATTTGTCTCTGTGTAGAGGAATAGAAATAAAAAGTTAAGCAAATGGTAGCTTCCATGAATAATAAAGGTAATCCAGGTCTCTGTATAAGTAATAAAGTTGTTTTGCTGTCATGATCTGAATTAATCTCAATTCCCCGGTGTAGCAGATCTTTTTATCATTCCTTTCTAAACGCTAACATAGATATGTGGTATCAGCCCCAAATGCACTTGAGAATATGTACATATTTAGAGAACATAAGTAGCGTGGATTTCAAAAGACACAAAAATTATCAAAATTACTATAAAAATGCAATGCATATTTGATTTCACGCCCTGAACTTTTCTGCCAATAAATTCATTGTTATCTCCTACAAATTAACACTCTGACCTTATTCTCATCCACATATTCTCTGCTATTCTTCAAACCTGATTATAAATTCTTGAGATAAATGCATATTTTCAAATATTCAGAATATAGTAAAACCCCAATACATTTTATTTTGCAGCTTTCTAGGCTATCATAGATTAGGTACCATGTGTGAGATCTTATGTTTTATTTCACTTACCTATTTAAACATCAGTTTGTGGAGTTTTGTTGAAGAGTCTAAACACTAGCAATCATCAAACTTACAACTAAAAGTGAATTCTGGAAAGTTGTGAGCATTTATTTTCAAATTATAATTGATCATAATCTCAGAAACCAATTAAAAGAAACCTCACAAACTTGAAGTCTATAATCCATTTAAGTCTATACATGTGCTTGTGTCTGAACCATATTAAGAGAATGAATACCCATTACTGCATAATTTGACCCAATGTTTAAACTTCCCCAATGATCACAAACAACTGTTATTTCATTGGTTTTCCAAATTTATCTAAAATGAACAGATGTTGAAATATTTTGGAGTAGTACAAGAAGCCAAATACTATAAGCATTCTTTCTTCAGAGATAACATTTACCTTTGCTTAGAATGATCATCTTGGCCACCAAAGAGAAGAAAATCAATGCAGCTGATTTTGGTTTAGCTGCACATAATCCAATTTGGGTTGTAAGTACAAATATCTGTCCCACATGGGCAGGGATCAATTTCATCTTTATTCTTTATGTAGCAGGTATCATTTTCATCTGTGTGTTCATTCATTTATTTGAGAAATCATTTTGAGCTCCTATTGCAAGGAAACATAAACAAGAATTACACATTATCCTCAAGGAGCTTACAATGTAATAGGATGGATAGAATATATTTTCAAGTAATAATAGTGAATGTCAATACAGTATAACCACTTTAGGAGAAATACCTGTAAAATGCTAAGATGTTGGGAGATTATAGCTGGAGGAATTGAAAGAAAATTCAAGGAAGAGATATACATTTGAGCCTTTCTAGAACATCTAGGAATGTTTGACAGGAAAATACCTTGGAGGGGAGGTTGTCTTCCAGAAATATAAGTAAACTTTATATGCTATAAACATATTTAGGATTTAGTCAATTAAGGTTAAGTGATACTTTTAGAAAAGATATGGGAGATGAGGCCAGAAAGATAAAATTAGTCGGAGAGAAGTGTGAATTGGGAAGTTATGAGTCCCTGACAATAATTCCGACACTATTTTCTTTAATGGACCATAATGATTGGTCAGTTCAAGTAAACCTCCAGTGGCACATTTCTTAAGCAGCTCAATCAATGAATTGTTTCATTGAATAAGCAAATCAATTTGTTTTGGTATTTTGTATTGCAGTGCTTTGTAAAAAAGAATCAATTTAGCCTTTTAGTTGATTGAAGTCCTCAGGCATTTATTATAAACACACTAAATAAGGTTCAATAATTTTTAAATTATATAAGATAATATAAATGTAATATGTAATATATAAACTATACAACATAATATCAATATATAATCTGAATCTGTTATAGACCTAGAATATATTTTTCTTTGCTTATAGTAACACTATGAACAAATGCTGTATTTGAAAATGCATAATTTACCTCATTATCCAGTATATGAATACCAATCTGAATTTTGGAAGATTTCACCTGTTTAGGTTAGGCTTGAATGAAGCACGAATTGAATGCATTACATAATATGGATATATGGATATAATAGGCGTAGGATTTTTTAGGAGGTTAAGCTATTCCTTAATTACAATATCATAATAAACTCAATTTGTCCATTTAAATTTTTTAGAGGGTGTTTCTCCTGGGACAAAATGAATCTTGTTCTTTATTTTTCCCAATTAGCTTTGCCCTTTTCTAAATAAAAACAAACAAGCAAATTCCAATCAGCAAGCAACAACAATGACAAAACAAATAATTCTATGCCTGGTTGGAAAGCTTGCTCACTCAAGTGATGAGAAGATAGTGAGGAGAACGAATGTGACAGATGAACACAAATTCTTCCTTTCCAAAGGAAAAACAATAAAATCAATGCTTTTCTGAGTCTGGGTCAATATGCAGTGATGTCTTCAAGATAAAAAACAAACAAACTGGTATTGAAAATGCCTTTAGGGTAAGAGAGCTATCACTTTTTAATAACAGAATGCACCTTAATTTTTCATCTGTAAAATGAGAATAACTGCTTACTTCACAGAATTTTAGTAATTCACTCAACAGGTATGATAGTATAAGAAATTACCTTATCACTCCATACCTTTTCAGAGTACCTCTAATTTTGGTTGAATAGTGTGCCCCCTCCCCCCCCAAAAAATGGTATTTCCACACACTAACCCCTGGAACCTGTGAATGTGACCTTATTTATTTTTTTCAAAGAGTCTTTGCAGTTATAACTAATATAAGTAAAATCAAAACCTTGAGATGAGATCATACTGGAATTACCATGGACCCTAAATCCGACGATGTGTCCTTAAAAAAGAAAGAGACTTAGGCACAGAGACACAAAAGAGGAGTCAATGGGAAAAAGGAAGCAAAAATTGGAATAAGAGCCAAGAAACACCAGAGTGCTGGCAGTCACCAGGATTTAGGAAAGGGGCAGGGAATGAATTCTCCCCAAGAGCTTCCAAGAGGAACCGATCCTGCCAACATCTTGACTTTAAACTGTGTGAGAATAAATTTCTGTTGTTTTAAGGCACCACGTTTGTGGTATTTGTTATGGCAGCCCTAAAAAACCACAGCATCTGAAATAGCCAAGACATTAATCTTATGAACATGGCTACAGGATTTCAATTTGATGATGGGTTCTTCTTTCTACCTCCACCCTAAATTTGGAGCAATCTTAATTGGAATATTTTGAGATTTCATAAATTATTATTAATATTCCTTTATTTCAATAACAGTTATGTATTCCTTCGACTCATGTCTTTTAGAATGAGTTTTACATAAATATTTGAGTCTGATCTAGAACTCTTAAGCCCTACTTGAGTCCTAGCTGCACATTTTATTCTCTTCCTAAAATCTCAGACTCAATGTAGTAATATCGCACTCGTCTTCTTTCATGCATTCCTTCATCAAATTTTCTTCTTCTGATTGAACTTCTCTGTAATCACTCCATTTTTCATCCCAACTGCTGAGTCAAAACCTCATTTTTACACCTCTATTCTTCTCATAATTGCAGTAGGACTGAACACTAATATATGAAAATATTTCCTTTATATTCGACTCTACTGTGTATCTTTTCATCTATTCTACTGCCATCACCTGAGCTAGGTAATAATGATCTCCTGCATATGTTAGTTCCAAGTTACTCTGTCTTCAGGCTTGCAGCTTCTACTCCATTCTATCATGTACTGTGTATAGTCATTTCATCATGGCTCATATCTTCTCAAAATACCTTCTTGTCTCTTCATTATCATTATCTTCAAGAGCAATTGATGGTCTTAACTCTCATAGTCAGGTCCACTCGTGGATGTTTCTTCTTTCTGCTGAGTCCATTCTGATCAATGTACACACTGAACGTGTCTGCATTCTGCATGTAAGCCTTTGTTGATATTGCTCTCTTGGCCTTTAATACTTGCTTATCTTTCACTAACCTCTCCAAATTTCAACTTTGAATTTGGGTCTTATTTTCTCCGGTCCTGTGGCATTTGTTAATTTCCATGGAATTTAAGCATATCTTTTTTTAAGACTATAGATTATTTTGTGACATTTATACTACTTTGCTTTATTTGTGTTTTGTTATTTACAGTTATTGTCCTTATAAATATATTAAAATATGTTAGGGTTTATTTAAAAATGTATCTTTAAAATGTCTTCAATAAACCCTTTTTAATACTATACAATCATACATTTACCGAATGCCTAGTATATGACATTTTGACAATTTAACTCTTTGAGTTTATTCTTTTTTTAATTGATAGAAACATTGGTGTGTATATAGTTATGGGGGTTGGGAGAGAGAGAGAGAGAGAGAGAGAGAGAGAGAGAGAGAGAGAATGCACATTGTGCAAAGAAAGCAGGGAAAGGAAAGTGTTGTGTCCACTAACATTAATTATAATAAAAGGTTTGATAACTAATTTCAGAAAGAGTACTCTGATTTCTTCCTTGGCTCTGAGACACCCCAATTTCCAATGCAGAGGCAGTTCTGTCTGTTGGCAGATTGTTTGAGCTGGAATTAAATGTGCACAGCTGGTACCATCTGCTGCAAATTCTTTAATTCTTGTTATCTCTCAAACAGCTTTTGCTTTTGTTTTATTCATAATTCACTTATGGAGGATGAGGAATACCTATTGGGCTCTTAATAATGGGGTCTTAATGGATGTATTGCTGGTTCTCAGATGAGTAGCAGACAGCAGTACTCTGATTTATCAGTATTGCTACGTATCTACTTAGTTCACTGATGACTAGACTGGCTTCTGAACTAAAACCAAGGCTAGTTTTAGGTAGTCCAGCAAAATAGTTTCTTAAGTTTATATATTTTAATGTTTTTATTATTTGAAATAGTTCTTATATTTGTATCAAATTTCTTTTATTTCTTTTCCTACTTGTTTCACAATTAAAGCCTAGAACGTTTGAATCGTAATTACCTAGACAGCAGACAAAAGCAGAGAAACCTAGAGTTTATTCTTAATCCTTCTCTGTCCCTCACCTATTCCAAAATTTGTTTTTCGGTATCTCACCTCAGTGTCTTCTGTGAATCTCATCATCCCGGCCTTTGTGTGGGCCTCACACTCCACACCCCCAGGCCAATCCAATGCATTGTCCGCTGAGGACTTAGAGTGATCTTTCTGAAACATAATACCAAGTAGTCTCTCTACTTAAAAGTCTCCAATGTCTATGTTTTCTTCAAAATATATTTGAAACATCTGTGAATTTCTACCAGTTGCCGTGGCTCCTTTTCCCTGACATTTACTCTACTTCTGTTCCCACTTTGCCTGGAAAACTGCAGAAACTGTAAACCAAAATTCAGGTGACTTTTTTTGTGTGTGTGTAGGATTTATTTATTATTCTCCTGGCTTTGAACAAAATGGCCTTCTTCTGTTTTTGTAGAAATTTGTGCATAATCCTGTTAGAACATTTATTGTCATTCCCCCCATCCCCCCATTTAGTTTTTGTATTAATGTTTGCAGTCCTGATGGACAGAGTGTATTTTTTCCCCCTTTTAAACTTCAAATACTAATACAGGACCCTGAAATATTGGACATTTGGTAAGTTATTTAATGGATGAATGAATAGTTTAACAACTACATCTTTAGTGGACTTGGCAGGAAAGAATCCATTTCATAGTGAATAGTAGAGGTTCCCTTACAAATGAAGCACGAAAGTTATTTTAATTTGGTAACAGGCACAAAAACACATATTAAAAACATCATTGTTTCTCATTTTATTTTAAAATTATCCTCAAGGAATTTGACCCTAATCAATTAAAGATTTTAAACATCTCTAATCAATAGAAATAAGGGCAGCAAGGGAGTTACTTGGGCTGCTTAGATCTAAATTTAGTTTAGTATTGACATAATTCATGCTGATTGGTTCTCTATACTTGCTACTCTGCACTGAAGCAAGCAGTTGGTTTTTCCTTTACTCTGAGATTTGTCTGATCTGGCATCGATAAGATATATTATGCTCAGGGCATCCTGCTAAAATGCAGAAAAAAATATGGGGAGGCTTTGTCAGACCAACACGTTGTGTAAGTGTCTAGTCAGAGTATTTAAGAAGATAGTACACGGAAGGAGAAAATGTGCAGGAAAACACAGCACTTTTTCTGGTATTACAGAAGTCATGTTGAAAACCTATTTCTGGCATTTGGAGATGCTTGCTGGCCATTCTGTAAAGCCCTAGAGAGAGATGTTATGACATAGGCCTTTTTTTTGGCAAATCATGATGTTGTGTTAGTCAAATTCTGATCATGTTGAAAGGTTTTCTCTCTGGAAGTGATACTTGGATTTTTCTGTGCCATATATGGGGGAATTTTTAAGATTTTGGTGTACATCAAAATGACCTGACAACCTAATGTATCAAAAGAATGGGAGCAAGGCCCCTGCATTTTAAACATGCACCTTCATAGCAGGGGTTCAAAGAGGATACAGAATTTCACATAAGTCACTTTTCCCATGAGAGAGAATAGACACCCCACCCCCAGGTTTACTCGAACAAGCTTTTGGGTGCCAATGGCTATTTAATAAATGGAAAACAATTGTAGAAATGTTAAAGAAAGAAAAAACACACCCTCTTTTACGATTAATTTAACTGAAATATATACATATTTCCTCAATAGAAATTATAATACTGGATTCTTGGGATGCTGTTATAATATCTGAAAATCACTAATCATCTAACATACACAGAGACCCTAGAAGAGCTAAGGCAATGGGAAAGAGCATGTCGTTGACTTGTTGATAAGTAAGTTATGCTGCTGCTCAGGTCAATAGCTCTGCATCAATTATTTCGCTATTCTTATAAAACTTGCATGCAGTAGAATCCTGAAATTGATTATCTTCATATGAATAGCACAGATAAATGTTTAATGCACCTGTAAGCTTTTATTTCCTTTTTCCTTTGCAGAGCAAACCAGCGTTTAATTCGGAAGTGGCATGTAATCAAAAGCTATTGCCATTTACATCTAACAAATTTACAATGTGTTAATTTGTTAGAAAATTAATGAATGCAGAATGTTAAAATATCACTGACTTCTACACATTGCATTTAAATGTTGAGTACTTGAGTAGCTCTATCAACCCTTCATATTTTTATAGACTATGGGATTCTAACATGGCAGTTTTTCAGTATTGTACATATAGCACAGCAATAATACAATTATTTGTCTTAGTTATTCATAACTATGGGAGAATACTTTTTAAAAACATATTTTTATTGATTTCAGAGAGGAAGAGAGAGAGATAGAAACATCAATGATGAAAGAGAATATTCAATCGCTGCCTCCTGTAGCCCCACACTGGGCATCGAGCCTGCAACCTGGACATAGGCCTTGGTCAGGAATTGAACCATGAGCTCTTGGTTCATAGGTCAATGCTCAATCACTGAGCCATGCTGGCTAGGTGAGAAAACCTTTTTTTTTGAATCAGAACTTCTTAAATATATGAGGGCATAATTGTTTAAGTATCATTCAAAATATTGTTTCAAAATGCACAGAGGTTCTATATTTAAAACAATTGTTTTGATGACTCAAAGAGTAAGTATTAACATCAATTTTTATATGGTTGAATATGGATCTCTGATGTGACACTTGTGGTTTGGTTGACAAGAAGATTGAATTCAAATTGCAGCTCAAACCTCATAACAGTAGGGTCATCAGACTTGCTTATCTTTCACTCTCACTTTTGTTAGATGATTTAGACATGATGTTATTGAGTATTATTCAGAAATTGCTCTAGCCTGCATATGACGCCTGTCTAACCAACATGCACTTAATAGCTTTTGAGATACTTATTTTAAACAATGATTTTTGGTTTTGAATGTTTTTGCTTTTCTATTCATATCATATAATCTCAATTGTTAAGTTTTTATTTATAATTATGCCAGTATTATTTTTGTTCCCATCACCATTTATCCTCCCTATCCCCTCTTCCAACTCCACCCATCCCCCTTCCCCCTGTAATCACCACATTGTTGTCTGTGTCCATGACTTTCTTTTTTTTTAATTACACTTTGATTTCTTTTCTAGGTATTACTGCTCTCTCCTTGTCTGTAATCTTTATAGAGCTGTCTGTCAGGGTATTCTGGAGATCCCTAGACATACATGGGCACAGGACTTAGCTTGGATCATTGCGACTTATTTTAGATGCTTGAATCTTGAACAGTGTCAAAAGACTTGAAAATACAGCTGTGAATTAATTCCTACTACATGAAATTTTTTATTTACCTGGTTCTTCACTTTTCTATTCTATTTTTTTTTAATTTTGTGAGTGACCCCAGTATCTCTAGAGCTCTTTAATGAATTTACATTTTGTATTTGCTAATCAGAATTGATTTTTATTGCTTATCCCCACAATAGTAACAGGCCTGTAATGCCTACAAGGTCAAGATGGCAAATAAAAAAATAAATACATACATAAATAAAATAGTCTTAGTTTGAAGAGTCCTCTGTTTGAGTTTAAGGTTTTTTTCCCCCCCACTTAGCATAATGTTCTCCTAAGCCAGTAAGAGAAAGATAAGTACCATAGGATTTCACTCATATGTGGAATTTAATAAACAAACTAAAACTATTAAGCAAAATACAGACAGATTCGTAGATAGAAAGCAGGCAGACAGCTCTGGTTGTGTGTGTGCATGTGTGTGTGTGTGCAGGGGGTGGTTGGGAGAAGGGTGAAGAATTGAGCCGAGAGAGAGAGAGAGAGAGAGAGAGAGAGAGAGAGAGAGAGAGTGAGAGAGAGAGAGAGAACTCATGGACATGGACAACAGTATGGTGATTGAGGAGAGGGGAGGGGGAGGAGGTGGAAGAGGGTATAGAGGGTATAAATGGTGCTGAAAAAGGTAAAATAAAATCATATATATATCTTGCATCTGAAACCTTCCTTAAGTTAGATATAAGTTAGATGCAAAAATTAATTTTGGCCTCAATGTGGCTGTTTTCTTTTTTTATAGACATGCTCACTATTAGCTCCGTTATTCAAAGCACTCTCATAGTCACTGGTTATTACTGAGCACACTATCACAACCACAACCCTTAGCTTCTGTTGCCTTTGCCACCATAAAGGCACCCTCCATTGGTATGCATATGGTACACATCCTCCAGGTCCTGGTCCAGGTTTGATTCCAGTGGTGGGTGTGGAGGAGGATGCCAATCAATGATTCTCTCTCATCACTGATGTTTTTATCTCTCTCTCCCTTCCTCTCTGAAATCAATAAAAATATATTTTAAAAAATTGATTCTTTTAATTCAGTCCTTTGTCTGATTTTTATCTTTTTTTAAGTCCTATAGCATTTTTTGTTTGGTAAGGTATTACATACATCTCCTCCCCCCCCCCTCCATCAGTCCCTCCCCAGCCACTCCCACCCCCCAGGACAAGCCCCCACTGTCCCAGTGGCCCTGTCTATTGGTTATGCTAATTTTTATCATAAAAATTCACACTTTTCTTGTAGATGGTCACTTCTCATTTCTCTCCAGCCAAGCTGTCTCATTGTCTGCAGTTCTATCTGGAATAGTCTATCTCTCACCTGATTTATTTTTCCCAGTTATGCAGGAGCTTGGAAACCAAACAACTAAATTCTGTAATTTTGATTCAACATAATAAGAAATAGAGTCTCAGAGAGAAAATGAGAACCACTACTGTGAATAGTGTGTGAATTTCAATGTCAATAATTTGTACTATTATTTCATTACTCAGAACTGTTTTAGCCTCACTTGTTGGCTCCTATGTCTGACTGCTCTATTTTTGGACAGTGATAGATAATTTGAGAATGGTGAGTTAATTTACTACCTTACATTTTTTTATTTATACCAAACATGTGAGGTGATCAAAATAAGAATTATCTTTAGAGCCAAAACCGGTTTGGCTCAGTGGATAGAGCGTTGGCCTGCGGACTGAAAGGTCCCAGGTTTGATTCTGGTCAAGGACATGTACCTGGGTTGCGGGCACATCCCCAGTGGGAGATGTGCAGGAGGCAGCTGATCGATGTTTCTCTCTCATCGATGTTTCTGACTCTCTATCTCTCTCCCTTCCTCTCTGTAAAAAATCAATAAAATGTATTTTTTTTTTTAAAAAAAGAATTATCTTTAGGGAATTTAAGTAGCTTGCTGATGGTCACAAGACATGTCTAGTGGGAAAGAAAAAAAAATTGTTGCCCTGGCCAGACGACCCTCTTGTTCCACATGTCAGTGTGTTTTGCTGCTAAACCTTGCACCTGCCATCTTTTGAGACCACTGTCCTTGGACGTCTGTATGGAAAACCTGAAAAGGGCGGGGGTCTTTGTCCCACCTTCTTCCAGAGGTTGCTCATGGTCAATGCTTATCTGGTATGAGAGAATAAAATCTCAGCTCCTTTATTGCAAGATGGACAAACTTTGTGTCATTTATATTCCAGTTTTCCTCAAGGGACTAAGCTGCATATAAGGCTTCACCTAAAATGGCATGCTTTTGCCTTTCCTTGTACCACACTGACCGACACTGGAGCCTGAGGCAAAACAAAAAACGTGTGCCCATATGCATACTTGCCAAAATAGTTTCCTATATTTTAAACCCAGTAGAAGAAGTTAGCGGAAGCTCTATATTTTAAAAATGACAAAATTCAGCCCGGTGGGCATGGCTCAGTGTTTGAGCATTGACTTAAGAACCAGGAGGTCACAGTTCGATTCCTGGTCAGGGCACATGCCAGAGTTGAGGCTTGATCCCCAGTGTGGGGCATGCAGAAGGTAGCTGATCAATGATTCTCACCACTGATTTTTTTTATCTCTCTCTCCCTTCATCTCTGAAATCAATAAAAATATATTTTTTAAAATGACAATATTCAAAGTCCCGTGCTGCTCTATCTCTTTGCACACTATTGTCAACTGTCGCAAGCCTACTTTGCAGGAGGGCTGGGGACCCTCTGCTGCTCACACGGCTGTTCTTGTTGCTCAGTAGCAAAGGGTTAAACTCCAAACCAAGAGCAGCACAGCAGCCTGTCTGACATTTTGTTCATCATGGCTTTTTGTATTAATTTCTACCTATGTAAGCTATTGCATTAAGATAGAACTTACCTTAATTGCTGAGATTTGTGGCCACCTGAGTGAGGGCCTCACTTGCTTCCCACTCATGCAGGCCTTACTTTCAAGTCCTTTTCTCGTTTCTGCTGGGAACACCCCTATTTTAAATCATTTGGCCCCTTTCTCTGAGTGTTCTCTATTAATGGATATTGTTATTCAGGTAAATCCTTGACTCAGGGTCAGTTCTAGGACAACCTGTTCTAAAATAGTGAATAAGCATAACTTACATTAAGTCACCGAGTATGGTCTTTTGGCCAGTATTCTTTCTCTGCCACCAGACTTTGCCATGTTAAATAATTCTGCTGCTGATGCCTAAGATTGCCTTAAATGTATCCATCTGGTTAAGTCTCACAAGAAATAAGTTCATCATTTTATACAATTTACGTTCATTGTACTTGCTTTACATAGAATTCAGTGCTTATATTTTTGTTCTGCAGAAACATTATTAGCTATATACAGTTGAATCATGACTGTTTTACATCCTAATTGTGTATATTTCTAAATCAATTACCTATCAGTAAATAAACATTTGCTATTTTATAATCTTAACAACCTTGGGCTGCATTAGAAACAAACAAACATTTGCTGTTAGTCAAATTAGGAAACATTATTTTAATGTACAAATTATGGTACATTAAAAAGACAAATTCATTTTTTACTAACCAGATAAAAATGAAAGCCACCATATCAAATAAAGAGATAATGTAGTTTAGATTTTGTGCCATTAATTAAGAACAAACAAAAATGATAACTCCAAAATTATTTAAGTTTCCTTTTAGGAATTATGTCTGTTTGTAGAATGAGTTGGATAGAATAAAGTGAAACTTTATGTTTTGTAGTCATATGACACCAAATAATTAATGTAAGTGAATTTTAAATACTTCAAATGGATAAAATACCACATTAAATTATACACTTTAAACTCAAAAAGGCCCCATGAGTTTTTCCATATAATTCACTTTATACATACATAGGAGGACGTTAGTTTTCAGGTGTCCAGAATTAAGCCAAAAGCCAGTTTGCTGGATTGGGAAAGTGCAGGGTGCCCCATCACACCCACTAGGGGGAGTTTCAGCATTTGAATGAGGTATCAGGGGGTTTGCCATATTCTAAATCCGACCAGCCAGGAAAACACTGTGGAGATTGTTTGAATTTTCTAAGCCTTGATCTCTTATATTTTTATACCATTAACTAAGACTTTCAATGATACAATAGAATTTCTTACCCTTGAAATTTTAACTTACTGACTCTATCAAATTGGTACTGTTGCCTTTTTGTGTTTTTTGGGATGTTTCTTCTTCTACTGTTTGTTTGTTTTTTTTTAGTTTATCTTTATTGTTGAATGTATTACAGATGTCCCCTTTGTTTTTTTTTCCCCCCATTGACTCCTTCCACCTCGGACCTGCCCATCTATTAATTCAACTCGGCTTTACAGATTAATCAATTAATATATTTATTTCTCCACCTATTTATCCCCTTAATAAAGGTTTATGGAAGACTTCCGTGTGCTACACTATACGATCAACCCCCCTCCCCCCAAAAAAACAACAACAAATAAACAAAGTAAGGCAAAGTTTTTGCCTACAAGGAATTTGCAATTCAGTGGGAGACATAAACAACAAGACCACAATAAAGCATTGTCATTGCAGTGATAGGAGCTACAAAATTCAATGGGGCGTACTCAAGAATATTTTATTAATTTTTTAAGCTAAGAAAAATGACATTTAAAATATGAATAGAATTTTGTTATGTCAAGTTGGGTGGATGACTGGTGGGGACAAGAGTTACAAATTAATGAAAATAAAAATTTTACGTGGTTAGAGAGTAGGAATTTAAGAAAGGGAAAATGGAGATCTCTGAGCAGTTACTTTTATTTATGTTTTTGTTGATTTTAGAGATAGAGGAAGGAAGAGGGATGGAGGAAGGGAGAGAGAGAGAGGGGGAGAGAGAGAGAGAGAGAGAGAGAGAGAGAGAGAGAGAGAGACAGAGACAGAGACATCCATGTGAGAAATACCAATCGGCTGCCTCCCGCATGCATTCTGACTGGGGTAAAACCCGAAACCTGGGTCTGCCTTGATTGGGAATCTAACCTGTGACCTTTCGGTGCACAGGACGGTGCCCAACCAATGGAGCCACACTAGCAGGGCCATTTTATTTTATTTTTGACACAGTGGTGTCATTCACAGTATTTATTCAAACAACCATTTTTTTTTCAGATCTTATTTTCAATTATGATGAGATTGCCGCAATAACTTCCTAGTCTCCTTAAATGTTGAAAACACAATGGAATTGTGGATATTGACAAATATGGATTGGGGCTTAAAGTCCACAAAGTTGGATCAGGAGGGGAATTCAAGGAAAGGGAAGACAATGTAGAGAGACAATGAGATTGAAAGTCTTAATGTCTTAAAGGTATAACAAGCTGGGAAAATAATTGGGAACTAAGATGGTTGAACTAGAAGATGAAGCAGTGCCGTGGTTGATGATAATGTGTTAGATGTGGGCATGGATTCAGGTGGTGGTAATGGAAGAAAAATGAAAGTATTTCTTAGAGATGAAGTTATAAACTCAGAACAGGGTATTCAATTGTCCACATAGACATTGAGTCATCCAGAAATATAAAGAACTTGGAATGGAAGGATGACTTTAATTTTTGAAAGGGGAAAGCAAGATAGTAATTATTTAACAAATGTTGATATAGAAGGTGGCATATGCACACCATCTACAAAATATCTGGGCTTTTTCTGGAGTTTGGAGAAATAATGAATGTTCTGGAAGATATGTTGAAGTTAGAAGATACGATCATGCCTATATTCTAACACTGAAATACTATTTGTGAGGACTCTGCAGTGAAGAAATCTCCATCTAGAAGTGTCCATAGATTAATCATGAGGTACTTTCATATTTTTAATATATGACTATATAAAGGTTTCGAAACATAGTTTGATTTTTAGTACATTCAAGTCCAAATATTTGAGTTTTTAAATTATCGATCTATCCAGTAAATAGGATTTGATGGGTACCACTTGATATGAATTTCTTAGTTATTCATATGTAACAGAAATATCAAAATCCTTAACTCAGAAGTTTTTTTTTAGGAGGTTTATGTTGAATAATATAATTAAAGAACATAATATAATAGATAATACTGGATAATATTGATCAGAAAAATAAATTTTTTTAAACATATTTTATTGATTTTTTACAGAGAGGAAGGGAGAGAGATAGAGAGTTAGAAACATCGATGAGAGAGAAACATCGATCAGCTGCCTCCTGCACATCTCCTACTGGGGATGTGCCCGCAACCCAGGTACATGCCCTTGACCGGAATCGAACCTAGGACCTTTCAGTCCACAGGCCGACGCTCTATCCACTGAGCCAAACCGGTTTCGGTTGAATTGTTTTATTAAAGGAAGGAAATGTACCAGTCTCAGGGTTGTTAATAACAATAGGATGCATTGCTACCACATTAAGGGGAAACTATACATGTGACTAATATATTATGGGTGTTACAGTCCAAATGTTTGTGCCCTGCAAAACTCATATGTTAAATCCTAAAGCCCAATGGGATGATATTTGGAGATGCAGCCCTTAGGATGTGATTCTTCCCTCAAGAATGGGGTTAGTGGCCTTATAAATGAGACCCCAGAAAAAATCCCCTCCCCTTTCTGTCATATGAAGTGGCTGCTTAAAAGACAGCCATCTAGGAGCCAGGCAGTGGGCTCTCACCAGACACCAAACCTGTGGGTACATTGATCTTGGACTTATCAGCCTCCAGAATTATGATAAATAAATTTCTGTTGTTTATAGCCACCCAATCTATGGTACTTTTGTTTTAGTTGCCCCAGTGAACTAAGATAATGGGTAAACAGACAAGAAAAAGAAGATTGTAAAATTTTCAATTTTTATGGCCACAAGGATAAGTCATTCAAAAAAGGCAGTTTGAATAAATACGCCATTTGAAATATAGTTATAAATATCAGAAGAAATAATTAAAATGTTTTTCAACTGTTGCCTTTAGGAAGGGAAAATTTGGAGAGAATAGAGTGTAACCACACCGATTAGAATGGCTACCATAAACGGACAACTACATTATATACAACAGGTATTGCCAAGGTTGTGGAGAAAAAGAACCTTTGTGCACTGTGGTGGGAGTGCAAAATGATGCAGCCGCTATGGAAAACATTATGGAGGGGCCTCAAAAACTAAAAATAAAACTACCATCTGATACAGCAATCCCATTCTGGCTATTTAACCAAGGAAATGAAAACAGGATATTGAAGAGCTATTTGCCATGTTTACCTTCCCCCTTCTATAGCATAGAGTTGGTTCCAGCCACAGATAGTATTTCCCAGCCCCTGTTCATCCTTTACTCCCACCAGAGTAGTCGTAGTGCATGGAAAGTTAATGCTTCACTTCCGGCCCAGGGATTCTGAGAAGCAGGTGAGAATCCTTGGTTCACTTTTAATCTGTTTGAAGGCTGAATAAAAAGCACTTTGAGGGCCCTGAAGATGTCAGTCCTGGGATGGAAGAGACCCTAATCCCGTGCTCGGCAAACTGCGGCTCGCGAGCCACATGAGGCTCTTTGGCCCCTTGAGTGTGGCTCTTCCTAAGCCTTAGGAGTACCCTAATTAAGTTAATAGCAATGTACCTACCTATATAGTTTAAGATTAAAAAATTTGGCCGAAACCGGTTTGGCTCAGTGGATAGAGCATCAGCCTGCGGACTGAAGGGTCCCAGGTTCGATTCCGGTCAAGGGCATGTACCTGGGTTGCGGGCACATCCCCAGTGGGAGATGTGCAGGAGGCAGCTGATCGATGTTTCTCTCTCATCGATGTTTCTAACTCTCTATCTCTCTCCCTTCCTCTCTGTAAAAAATCAATAAAATATATTTAAAAAAAAAAATTTGGCCCTCAAAAGAAATTTCAATCGTTGTACTGTTGATATTTGGCTCTGTTGACTAACGAGTTTGCCAACCACTGCTAATCTATGGAAAGCCACTTGGTCAACCTGGAACACATATATGATGAGTCGTATGTCATGTAAGTAAGAAATAAGCTGCCATGTTAGTGATAAATACATTTCTATCTTGTTAATTCCCCAGAATTTGAAGGCTTGCTTGAACAGTTAGTGTTAAGCATACAGATATATTTGCTATAAAAATCAAATAAGCAATATTTTAATATTAATAAAAAACATAAAGTATTTAAAAAATAATGAGCAGACATTTCATGAAAAATACTATAAATAGTGATTAAATGTACATATTCAAAGTAGTCTCTTCCCTCTGTTTCCAATATATTGGCAAAAGTTTGTTAATAGTGTATGTTGGTTACTGTGTAGGGAAATACTGGGATTTTTGTACATTAGTGAGATGGTAATTGCTACACATTTTTACTCACACGATTTTGTAGAATTTAGAAAAAAGTATAATTATTCATACAATTTATCAATTCTCTTTTTAGTATCTGTCCTTGAACAATTGCTTTCACAAGTATATTGCATCCAGGATAAATATATTCAGTGTAACTTTGAAGTCATGAAAAATTAAAAACAACCAAATATGCATCATTGTTGAAATGGTTAAATAAAATATGGCAACTTTAAAAAATGGCATTCTATAACATACTGAAAAAAAATGAGGTAGATGTCTATTACTGGACATGAAAAATTGCCAAGACACATTATTAGGTGAAATAAGAAAACATACAGTATAATTCCTTTCTATGAATTAAATCTCTTTCTAAATACATAGGAAAATGTTGAAGGCATGTGCAACAGTAGTTATGTATTTGCTTTAACAGTAAATTTTCTCTGCTTAGAGGACACAATTCTCTACTATATGAAAAATTTACAAGAACATATTCATCTGTCATATGTTACAAATGGAAAGATCTTAGGTCCATAATCTTAATCTCTGTTAGATCAACTTTTACAGAAAATGTTTCTCTTTTCAATCTTTAGTTCCTTTAAGAGTAATATACATAATTAAATTGTGGTAAGGATTCTGTGAATAGGCAAGAAAAATTCATCATTAAGATGAAACTCGTCTAAAAATTTATTACTTAATTTAGTAAATTTCCTATATTTAATTATTAGTATTCATTATTGGCTATTGCCACATGTCATGAATAAAAATGAATCATATCTTCCTCCTAGGTTTTTCTCCCTGTATTATTTAATATAGTGATAAAAAAGTTAGTAGACATTACTTTTTAGCAAATGGCACATTTAGTTATTATTATTGTAAGTCATTGATCTTCTACGATGTCCTCACTGGGATGTGGATAGAAAGTGATGACATAAGATGAATGTGTTTCTCTTCATCTTTAAAGATTTCTAATTATGCATCTTTTGCAAAATAAATCAACATTACTATAACAGCCAATAATGGTGATGTGCATTCATTTATTATCTCGGTAGAGACTGTCTTCCAGAGTGTGGTATAAATAATAACATAAAAATATTATTTATTGTAACTCAACAATATAATACAAGAAATTTGGCAATGCAAGTGGAAAAGAAAGAAGTGTTTAGAACCAAGTTTTGTTTTCACTGTTAAAACGTTATTTCTCAAAAGCTAATTCTTTATCTAAATTTATTTATTTTGACCACTTAAAAATTTAAGCTCAGATATTTTAATTCAACCATTAGTTGGTGATGATACCAATGTTGACATTTAGTGATTTGCTCAACATTCAAATAGTCACTTATTATATGTCAGATCTAGAACTCAGACCTTCTGACATTCATTCCAGTATTTACTTTATTTCTAATTAACTTATATGTATTTCTGAACTAAAGAAAAATAGTAGGACATACTGCATGAAAGGGCACAAACATATAATTAATTAATCCTAACAAACAATGACAATTCACAGGTTTTTACCTTACCAGCTGCCGCCTCTTCCCTTCTTTGCCTGAGTGAGCTCAGCGCAGTTCTGCAACAAGTGTTTGAGATCAGCCAATATACCCGGAACATCTGCGTATTCACATGGAATTGGAGGGGGAGGGGGCGGGGGGAGGGGAAAAAGAGGGGGTAAGAAGTGGTCCACAAGCATTCAACCTGCCGGCCACTGGTTCTCACATAGAGACCTGGGGATTCCCACCTCTCAAGTCTCTTTTCCAAAACTCATGTCGTCTGTCTCCTCATTGGCTCGCTATTTTTTGGTTCAGAAACTGGCCCTGTATCCAGAGGGCGGATGGAGACCCAGGAAGCGAAGACTCCGGCAGGTAGGCGACTGGGTTATTAAATAAGAGAACTGACAAAAGAGTCTTGTTTTGCGCGGCTGTGAGCAGAGTAGATCTCCATACACACCTCCTAGAATCTTACGGTTTATATAGAGGCCTTCAAGGGATTCAGTCACATATGCCAAGGTTTCTCCATGCATTGCTCTTTCAAAGGCTGTGCCCTGGAAAACAGGCTGTGGAAATAGAGGGCAGAACATCAAGGCCAAGGACAGGAAAGGGGGTAAGAAGCTTCCGACCACCTGGGTTCAGCTGGCCAGTGAGCAGGCGATGGTCATGTTCTCTCCCTTAAGGTAATGCATGTTAAAGATTGAGCTGCTTATACAATGGGGGTGGGGGAGGAGCAGGATAGTGAGGAAGAGGGAAGACAAGACATACAGAGCAAAAATGCATCACTGGCTAATCCCTTCATACATTTTTTTTTCTGTTCAATACAGAGCACACTAGCATTTTACTCAGAACCAATTTTGAGTCAGGCTTTCTGCCGAGAACTTTGCAAATCTATCTTAAATTTCAATAGAACTCATTTAAAGCAGGCATCTGATATTTCATCAGAGGCTCAGAGGCTCAAGATTTCACAACCAGTGAGGGGAAGATGTGAGTTATGAACCCAAGCCTTTTCTCTCCAGGTCAGGTAACATAACTCATAGGGACCCATCCTGACTATATTGACTGCATTAACCATTCATTAGAACGATAGAAATTCCTTAATTTCTTTTGATGTGTAAATGCCATTGATTTTAAGAGACTTCAAGTGGTCAGAAAATGGAATGACGACAGAATAAAGCAAGCCTTTCTGTACTTCTGTCTATATAAATCATGCTGCTTCTTTCGCAGCTAATTTGCTGTTGCAAAAAAAAAATCTATCCACTTGTTAGTTATAGGATTAATGACTATAATGAGCTAAAAAAGGAAATATATTTTCTCTGCTTTAAATTTCCTCATCCCCATATGAAAGTGACTAAAGGCAGTGCACTTTACGGTAGAAACCCCATTTTCATGGGTTTGCCAAGCCATTTCTTAGTGCTTCAAAATGATGAAGGGAATTTCAACAAGATACTTTATGACATAAAAAATATCCTCAACCCTTAAAAATTAAGTCTCATCATAGGTACGACTCCCTTAAGTAAACTCTGTAGTGTAGTGGGGGGAAAAATTAAAGAGGGTAAAAACATATATCTAACACCCGGGAAAAATAAATTGTATCAGAAATATTTTACCTCGTACATAGAGTGAAACCAACTCACGGGAAATAACATTAAAGACAGCATTAGAAATAATGTAAAACCACTTTAAGCTAACCGTAATTCTCTGAAAAATGACAAGTTGACAGCTTAAAGGGCCTCAAGCTTCATCCTGCCAATGTCCATTTCTTCTCTGCTTTTTCATCCGAAGATGCTTTTAAAAGATAGGCACCATCAAAGTATTCCTGGCAATGCTAAGTGAGTGCATCCAGAGGGTAAAGAGGAGTTTCCCTCCCTTCCAAGTTTGGTTGGCTGTAGGATGTCCATTTTTAAATTACTCTTCAAAGATGTGCAAATGGCCATCTAAATACCGGAATCATTAGAAGGCATTTTGGAACTTTATGAAGATGTCACTTCTCAAAATGCCTGTTTTTAGCATTGACATTCTTGAACAAATCTTTTTTTTTTGTTTTTTGAGAGAGAGAGGAAAGTTTTCCAGCCAAATTAAAATCACCTTAAACTAGAAAGCACCTATCTCTTCGATAGACATAGATAAAAAAAAAAATAATATGAAATAAGAAATATGAAAATATGTGCTCATCTTCTCTATGGATTTATCAGACAAAACAATCATTTTCATTAAAATTACTAGTTGATTCTGACAAAAATGAAACCTTTTCCCTTGAACTAATTATCACGTTTAATTAATATACCTAGTAAATTAAACTAGGATATTATAGTTGCAGAATTGTATATTCCCACCCCGTTGGATAATCAGGAGGCAATTGCTTTCATTATAACATGAATGGGCAGATGATTTTTCCTTGACTACAAAGAGAAATTATGACAATGACAGAAACAAAAAAAATCAATGGTCTCATCTCACATACTGCTATGCTCCTCTTAGTGCTTTGAAATGGATATTGAACAAAAGTAGCAGTATATCTGCTTATTCAAGAAAAAATTGCCTCTTATTATAAAGCATATAAATACAGAAAGAGAAAGTTACTTCCAGCTTGTGTGTTCCTTTATTTTTACTACGCGCTGTACAGTGTGATCAATGGTGAATATTATAAATATGAAGACTCAAGACCTATCTTTAAAAATGTCATGATGTAGTAGAGGGAACTGATATGATCTATAATAATAAAAGCATAATATGTTAATTAGACCGGACGACCTTCCGGACGAAGCCAGGGCTGTGAGGGAAGCCTGGGTCCTGGGTGCCAGAGGGAAGCCAGTGCTGGCAGCTGGGGGAAGGAAGGCCTGCTCTTGCACGAATTTCGTGCATTTGGCCCCTAGTTAGTTAATAATTTAAGTTTTGCCTAACTAAAACATTTTTTTAAAAAATAAATGTTTTCTGACATTTCTGCCTAAAAGGTTCTCTTTAGCATAAGTCTCTAAGCAAGTGTGTTGAAATTAAAAAAACAAAACAAAAACACAACCTTAAGGCGAAATTCTTTTTAAAACTTTAATGCAGTTTTGTTTGGAGAATTATTTTGCAGATGATCCATAAAAAACAACATGATTAATATGTTTAAATTAACTTTATGAAGACAACAAATTTAGACAATAGGTAGACTTACAAACTGTTACTCTATAACCAACTATACAAACCTTTACAAACAACTAAAAAACCGAACTATTGTTTTAGTCAATATTTGTGGGTTTTGTTGGGGTGTTCTTTTTTTTACGAATTTCTCATAAGCTAGCATCTTTATAAGTTGAAGGATAAAAAGCAAAGAGTTTTACACACTCTGGATTACATAAAAGATGTGGGCTGACCTTTCAGAACTGTTTAGTATTCTCTTGTGCATATAATAAAGAGAACAGAAACAACATCTGTGTGTTCTGCAGTGCCTGAAGACATTTCAGAATGTCTAGTCCACCACACAGCTGGGGGTGGAAGTCCACTGTGTATTTTGAGCAACAAAATTGCATTTATCAAAAAATGTTTCAATTAATGCTTGGTATAGTGTTAGCTGCTAAGTTAGGCTTGGCACCTCAATATCAATAAAATGAAGGAATAGTATTATGCCAATAGGTAAGTGTACAGGGTGATATGATGCAAACACAATTCATTAAAAGTTTACTATGAAATAAGAGGTGATCCATCTACCATGGAACCTTGAATGGAAAAACAAATCAGAGAGCCAAGGACAGAACCTTAAAGGAAACCTTGAGAGCCAGGAAATATAAAATGGTTTTCTCTCTTTTAACTAAGTGATTTTTATGCCCTGTCAAGTTTGTTAGTATAAAAATTAACTGTAAAATAAATTTAAAGAAAAATAAGAAAAGAGGAATATTGCAGTTTGAAGATGTTATGAATGTCTTCATGTATCTACATCAACAGTTGTGAATGAATGAACCTATTGAATAAATTACAGTGGGGCCTTGACTTATGAGTTTAATTCGTTCCGTGACGGAGCTCGTAACTCAAATTACTTGTATGTCCAATCATTAAAGTGAACAAGTGAGACACGTGATGTTGGGCTGATGTTGTGGCATTCACTGTGACATTCGCTGCGCCAACTAGTGGTGGGGTATCTGAAGCTGGCTCGTAACCCGAATTTTAGCTTGCAACTCAAAGCAAAAAATCGGCAGAGAGACGACTCGTCGAAAAACTTGTTAGTCGGGACGCTTGTAAGTCAAGGCCCCACTGTATAAGCTAATATTTTGCTTTGAAGAATTGATTGATTGCTTTGTTTAATTCAAAGAAGTGGTCAAAACAAGTCACCGATCCAGATAATATTTTCGCAAAAACAAATGCTCTGTTGGAGACATCTTCTCATCTATACTAATGAAAGGGTAATATGCTAATTAGACCGGATAGACCAGACATCTTCCGGACGTCCTTCCTGACAAAGCTGGGGCCTGGGCGAAGCTGCCGGGGTCCTGGGACTCGCCCAGAGGTCCTAGCACTGTGACCCCTTCCGCAGAGGCAGCCACAGAGGCGGGGGGGGGGAGGGGGGTATGGTCCCAGAGCCTCCGCAGAGGTTGGATGGGGTGCAACCATGGTGCCACAACCTCCCTCAGCTCCTCCCCCAGCCAGCCTGGCCCCAGATTGCCTCCCCCCACCAGTGGGCGAGAGCAGAGCCAGCGCTAAGAAACAGTGAGCCCTGTTTCTGGTTGAGCCACACTCTCACACCCCCCCCCATCCCTGCTCAGCCAGAAACTGGGCTCATGGCTGGCAGCTGGCGAGCACAGCAGAGGTGGCATGAACCTCTTCTGCCTCCACAGCAGATAGGCAATAAGGAGCAAGAGGTCCTGGACTGAGAGAGCCCCAGACTGTGAGAGAGATGTCTGAGTTCCAGCTTAGGCCGATCCCCCGGGGATCCTGGAGTGTGAGAGAGCATAGGCCGGGCTGAGCCACACCCCCCCCCCTCAGTGCACAAATTTCATGCACTGGACCTCTAATATATACATATATATCTCCAAATTTCAGCTATCCATATTGTAAGCAATCTTGTTTCAAGGTAGATTTTGTGAAATAGGTAAAATCCTACTGCAGAAATTTGGGAAGATATCTGAATGTATAAATTCAGATATCTGAACATTTAGTTTGTTTTTCTGCCTTTTTCCTCATGGGGTACTTTAGTTTTTGGATCATTGTATAACTGATGATAAATTACATATAAAAGCCAGTTTAGGCTTTTCTCACAAACTGCATGAGATGGCAGCTTTTGGAATGACATGGGAATAATTGTCTCTATATTCATTCTAAGACTTTCATAGCTAGTATACGCTTAACGGCTGTATTTTGTTAGATTATTAACCATAAGCAAGTTAATGTGTTACGAAAATATAGGAAAAAATGTGTTTATATGAATGGGCTAGAAACACTAATCTCATTAAAGCGAGTCGTCTTGGCACTAAGGTAATTCATTGTGAAGTATGTTGTTTATAACATCAGGACTTATTCCCATTCTATTTCACTACGATAAATTTTGAAATAGAAATGTATGAACGCGAGGACAATGATGTAAAACAACTTTTGCCTCTCCCTGCCAGGCACACAGTGAGCATATAATAAATACTTGCTAAATTGAATTGTTATTAGTGTCCTCTCCTTCCCACCTGCTTTCTCCTCACTGCATTTCTGCATGGATGCTTTGCTCAAGAAAACAGTGATGAACTTATTTAAGAATAGTTGATTTAATCTCATTGTAATGTGTGACAGCATCTGAATTCTTGATTACAATTCCTGAGTACAAGGCCTTGGGTTTGGTTCTTTTAATAAAACAGAAAGTAAAATGCTCTTAACTGGACTTCAGGGAGAGTATTCATTCCATAAACATATCATTGGTCTAAGACTAGGAAACCTGGGTTTCTAGAGTAACTCTAGAAGAGGTGTACCAAATAGTTTGGATAATAGAAGTTTCTGGAGAAGAGCTTAAAAACCCATATCAAACAGTTTCCATGATGGAATTAAATAGACTGAAAAGAGCCTTTATCCCTATATGTCTGCAACATCAGTTAGGACAGTGATTTCTAATTTTTTTTCAAAATAATTACATTCAAAGAACTTTATAGCTGTGATTCATTCCTACTGAACTTAAAACATACCCTCTCTCAGGGTGTACCATGGTTTTTAATTCGACTCTCCTATCCCCGAAACAACACATACAAAACCGTACTTTAATGCTAACTATAATTTTTGCTAAATAAGCTTTGGAAAACATATGTGTAACTGAGTTAAAATAGTATATTCATCCCATGTTTCTTCCCCTTCCATTCATTATGCTCCATATTCACTGTGAAATGAATACAAGTTACATAATACTAGTGGCCCATTGCACGAAGATTCATGCAATAGGCCTTCCTTCCCCTGGCTGCCAGCACCGGTTTTCCTCCGGCACCTGGGACCCAGGCCTTTGGTCCGGCCACCGCAGTGACCCAGGCCCCCAGCCACTCCTTGAGCGGAGTCCAGGGCCAGCAGGAAGCTTGGCTTCCTCTGTCATCGGGAGCAACCCAAGCCTCCTGCTCGCTCCAGCTCCGTGGCTCCTGCCATCTTCAGTCATCTTCAGTCTTCACTCCACACCTGTGTATGCAAATTAACCACCATTTTTGTTGGGTTAATTTGCATAGTCACTCTGATTGGCTGGTGGGTGTAGCGGAGTGGCGGGGTGATGGAGTGATGGTTATTTACATGTTTCTCTTTTATTAATGTAGATGCCATAATTCCAGGGCTTCATGTATCCCAGAATGCTATTACTTATCACACATATTAACAGTGTCTGAGGTTTTATCATGGAATAATAGAAGTAGCTTTTAAGAAAAGGCTGATCTAGTCTATTTTTTATGTAAACTTTTATTTTTAAAACAGCTTTCGATTTATGGAAAATTACAGACAGTGAAGAGAGTTTCACCCTATAATTTAGGACATTACATTAGTTTGGTATATTTGTTCCAATTAATGAACCAATATCGATGCATCATAATTAACTAAATCTATACTTCATTCAGATTTTCTTAATTTTTACCAAATATATATCCCTTTTCTGCTCAGGATCTCATGAGGGATAGCACATTACATTAAGTCATCATCTTTCCTTAGGCTCCGCTTCGCTATGACATTTTCTCTCAGACTTCCTTTGTTTTTAATGACCTTGGCAGTTTTGAAGAATACTCATTAGATATTGTGTAGAATGTTCCTCAATTTAGATTTTAGATTTTCTATGTGTTGTTTTTTTCATAATCAGGCTGGGGATATATGTTTCCCAAGACCCAATCCATAAAGGATGCTAATAAATTTGTCTCATATTTATTTTTGTTACATTACATTTGCACATCTCTCAATGTCTTTATATATCACTGTATGTCACCTTAGACTCGTCACCAGAGGTTTTAATGTACACTTAAAACATGAAGCATTCACTAAATCATTTTTATGGAAAGATCAGTTGCAAATGTTCAACATTTCGCATGAAGTAAGACACACCATAAGGGCATGCTTGCTATTGCATCCCTGTGGGAACCAACTGCATGGCTTAAATAGAGAAGGCGCACCAAATCACTGTATCTGAGTAAATTCATATAGAGCAGGCAGTTATGATTTTGTCAAATTTCAAAAAGGCGTGGATCATCTTATGTTTCCCCTGGCGTGGGCAGGATAACTACATGGCATTACCATGAGTAAAAACTGACAAAAATGTCCCATGAATTACTTCACGTCCATTATCTGCCTGGTGGCTTGTGATGCCAACGTTTTTGTTTGGCTTGTCAAATCAGTGTCTGCTCTCATGCAGGAGACTTACCATACCAGAAAGCATTTGTATTGCCATTCCTGCCACGGAATCATTTCCATCTAATGCCTGAGCTCCTTGGGGGACAGCCACCTTTCACCTGCATTAGAAAAGTCTCAGCGGACCACCTCTTGTAAGGGCTTAGCATCTTAGCAAGTCTACATGTTTCTCATCATACTTGAGCTCTTCTTTCCATTTAGAATCTACAGGGAAGTGTTTATACTTGTCAACTCCCACTGGGTTGCCGTCTTTTTGGAGGAATTTTACCCTAATTTGAGCCACCTTATATTGAAAGAACATACATATATTTACCCACTCTGACACTTTCCAGCAGAGAAACTGTAGCTTTAAATCAACACTTTAAAAATCTATTTAAAAATAAAAACACAACAGGAAAATGTCTCTTTTTTTCTTTACACTAGTCACATGGGGAGGATTAAAACGCACTGACAACCCCTCCCTGGTTTCAGCCCCCAGCCTACTCCTCACCCTTGCCCCCTTATTCCAATTAGTGTCAGCCCAAAGAAGTCATTTTTACCTCACCAAAATTATGCCAGAAACGGACATATGCATGGTCCCAAGACCATATGAACTCAACATATTAGAATCTTGAACCGATAAAAATGTGTCAGCTTATATTTATTTATTATTTTTTTAAATATATTTTATTGATTTTTTACAGAGAGGAAGGGAGAGGGATAGAGACTCAGAAACATCGATGAGAGAGAAACATCGATCAGCTGCCTCCTGCACACTCCCCACTGGGGATGTGCCTGCAACCAAGGCACATGCCCTTGACCGGAATCGAACCTGGGACCCTTGAGTCTGCAGGCTGACGCTCTATCCACTGAGCTAGACCGGTCAGGGCAGCTTGTATTTATTAAGTACACCTCTAGGTGGTGCATCCTCTGGCATATTTTTATGATTTGATTCTGTGGAAGTGCTTTTGCTCAATGACTATGGACCCTAAGATAATGCCCATCCTTTGATGAGCAGGAAGCAGAGATCCTAATGAAAGGAGTTAAAACAGAATTAGGTAGACAGACAGGGTAAGGGGTGGAAGAAGGAGGAATCATGGAGCTAGTTGAAACAAACAATGTGTTTTGCAGGAAAACAGGATGGATAGAGAAAGACAGGGTGTTTTGGAACCAAGATTTTTTTCTAGCAAGTGCAAAACAAAATGTTGCAAAAAGGCCAGTAATCAATCAGAGAAGGGCACCCATAGACAAAGAGCAGGCCTTTAGCAGATGTAAGGGGAAGAGCAGAGTGCTTCAGGGGCAACGCCTATGACTCCCCCTCCCAAGCTAGTAGCCTGTATTTGTGTGCAATAAACTCCTGCCTGGTTTTAACTCCCCTGGTGTGCGGGTTCATTCTTCATTCTTTCATTCCATGACACAGGACACGGGCAAAAATCCCTGCTCACCTGGTTCTGGTATCACTAATTGTCCTCTAATGGGTGGGGTTGTTCTGAACAGTAGCACTCACAGCGTCAACAGTGCCCCCTTATTTCTAGCCAGATCACATACACAGACCCACCATACTTTATTAATTAAAGTTTTCCGCCCCAAGTACTTGTACATTTGCACTTGGAGGCCACCTGTTCTAATTAGAAAATTATTTCCGATACCCAGCCTTCTGAATACCATTATTTGTAACCCAATTAGCTTGCACAAAGCACAGTGCTGCAAGGGTCAGGGCTCTCACTTCAGCCTGTCTGTAAAAGCAAGACTAGCTCACACATCTTAAAACAGTTACTCACAATTAAAAATAATAGCAAAACTTTAAATTATTTTGTCTCCTTTCTGTGTTCTGATGCCCTTATCTTCCCCCACCCCCCTTTCTTTCTGGAAGTTAGAACTGCATGGTTATGAGGTAAAGCACTTCTTGACTCCTGTTTTACCTTTTCCCATACCTAATACCTCAGCAGTTTGCAAGTGCATGCCGAGGAAGTTGCTTCCTGCCAGGCTGGGTCTTGCAAGGCCCCACAGGGCCTCAGCCAATCACAGCACCACCATTGCAGCTGTCTTCTCTCCAGCCATGGGGACCACAGTTTTAGTATCTGCTTCCTTGCCAGCCAGACATCTAATCTGGTGGTTTTCTTTTACAAAACCTCAGGTGCCTCTTCTATTGAGCCATTAGAAGCCACAGGGAAATGATACATTTTGCTTACTTCAGATTCTGGAGTTGTTGTTTTTTTAACCAGTTGGCCAAAGGAGTCAAACTTTTGCAACTGGTCTCAGTTCTCCAGCTACTCAGCATTTGTTGTCTGGTACCAGGAATGGTTAAAACTATGATCCTGTTGTTGCTGGGATCATATCCTTCCACTTCCTTTATGTCCCCAGTTCCGTATACCAGAGTGGGATGCTTTGTATTAAACGTACTTTAGGCATCCATCAGCAGGGCTTCCATTGTGAGGATGGTGCCTGAAAGGTGACTCAAGACTCAGCCCGGTCTCACAGGCCCTTTAATACACACAAAACGGCGATTCAAAGCCAGGAAAACAATAGTGGTCTCAGACCAAAGGACAAGCTGCTGTGACTTTCAAATCCCTGTCACAGTGCCCAGTATCACCCCCTGAATAAAGTGTGTAGCCCATTACTCCTTTTCCAGAGAACTCTGCTATTTTTATGGGGGCAGGATATGTGTGTAGGTTTGAGTAATATCCCCGCTTGCCAATGAAAAGCACATCACTTCTTACTGCTTAAATGTATCCCTTCGTGTTGACTGTGGGACAAGGTGAATCAAAGCTCAGTGTGCCAGGTGGAACATTTCCTTGTTGTTCCAGGTTTCCTTGAAGTATATGCCTATAGATAACTGGCTCCAGTGTCTACCTACCATGGGAAAGAAGTTTCACAATAATTGAAGAGTAGCACATCACATAAATATTACCAATGACTATATTTGGCTCATTGAAATGAGCCTTGGGTATTATGCCCTCTGAAACTGCATATACCTCAGAAACACTTGACGTTAGATCGTTGGTAACATGCACTTTGAACGATATTCAAAACAAATGGATCTCTAGGAAAAACAGCATCTGTAGTAAAATCTGGAGTTTGGGACCCAAGGTGTTCAAGTGACTACAACTCAAGTCCTAGATCGGATCCAAGTGGTCTTCTTTTAAAATCCTATATAATAAAGATGTAATATGCAAATGGTCGTTATGTAATGACCGACTGTGTAAGGACCGGATCATGGATTAACAGGAGGGTGGGGCAGCGAGCTACAAACGGGTGGCAGAGAGGTACAGGAGAGGGAAGGGCAGCAAGCTATGAGGGGGTGGGGGGAGCCACAGGAGGGTGGCAGTGAGATACTGGCACATGGATTTGTGCGCAGGGCTACTAGTATATATATATTTTTCTGTTGATAGTATTACAGATATCTCCCATTCTATCCCCCTCCTAAGCCCTACCCACCCCCGCCCCTAGTCTTCACCACCCTATTGCCCGTGTTCATGGTCTGTAAAAAGACTCTATTTTCAAGAAGCTTACAGTTGCATGGGATGGGGAACAATAAAAACATGAGCTATTTCATTACAGTATGATATAAGCCTTCATTTCGAGCATTTAGAAATGGTTTCCATTATTGTGTATGAAATGCCACTAAAAAAAGTTAAAGGATAAACAAAAATAACAAAGTACTAGATTCAGGTTTTAAAAATGCTAATTGATTTTCTTTTTACATTAGCATCCTCACAGATTCAACCTTGGGGCATCAAGAAAGTAGGCGGTGATTAGTGGTGTGGGCATGTTTCATATTTCCCTTCATAAAGATATATCTGTCTGGTACATTGTGTCTGAGGATGTTTGCCTCTCATAATTAGAGTTTATATTACCAAGTGTTATTTATTTTTTTCTCCTTGAGTATGTTTGATAATAGAATAGTTTGTCTTACTCAATATTGGGTTCTAGCTTGTTGTGTTAATAGCATCTACTGAATCATTTGTATTGGTTTTTATTTAATCAAGAATTAGAAATCATAAATAAATTTAAACTGTCTGTCCAAGGATTTTGTTGTTGTTTTCCCTTCTAGGACTGTGTCTTGTATTTTTTCCTTTTATAAAAGAATAAAAGATGCTGGTTTGCACAGATTGATTTGTCTTGCTGTTAACATTTAATATATGTATTTAATCCATCTTATCTAAATTTTCATTTCATTGCTTTTCATCTCAACTTTTTAAGATGTGTGTGTGTGTGTGTGTGTGTGTGTGTGAATGGTAAATTATATGTGTCATTTACTTCTTTAAAACTTACACCTGGAGTCATTTAGACCTTTGAATTATCTTAAGAAAATGATGGGGAGAAAACAGTATAGCTTAAAATACTTTATTCACATTATTAGAACTTGGAAAACTCTACCAATCAGAGGTAATCAATCATTGGCATGATAATTTGCCTCAACAGGGAAATTTTATATTTTGACATATTATTATTATCATTATTATTTTTAATCGTCACCCAAGGGGAAATATATATATATATATATATATATATATATATATATATAGAGAGAGAGAGAGAGAGAGAGAGAGAGAGAGGTAGAAGGCAAAGAGGAAGAGGGAGAGGGAGAGGGAGAAGTATCTATTGGTTGTCTCCTGTACTACCCAACCAGGGATCAAACCAGCCACCTAGGTATGTGTCCTGATGGGGAATTGAGCCCACAATCTTTTGGTGTGTGGGATGATGCTTCAATTAACCAAGCCACCAGGCCAGAGCTCAACATCCTTTTGATCTATTTTCTCTTCATATGGAAACAATATCCTGAATGGTACATATATAGGCAGGTGTTCATGAATGCACACATGGTCTGTGTGGGAAGAATTCTTAGAATAAGATGCAAGATCCTGGAATATTTTTCTTCTTTTAAAATAAAGATTAGAGAAGTTTGATCATTGGAGTTAACTAGAAATAAACTTATCCACCAAATAGCGCATCAGATAAGACTGTTTGCCCTCCAGGAGTTCAAAATTCAGCAGAGAAGACAATTTATCACCTTCTACATAGTATTGTGGTAAGTTCTAGGAGGAGATACCCATGGTTGCTAAGGCTGTATAATATTATCGAGGAGGGGGTTGGGAAAGTGAAGAATAAGAAGCAATTAATTTGTCGTTTTGTACACAAAGAGCTAAGGCAGTAAAGGCAGAATAAACAACATATGCAAGGTAATGGAGATGAGAAAACGAAGTATGCATTTGGGAAATTCAAGCAGTTGGGTTTGATTTGAGCATAGGGAACATGAGGTAGGGGGGATATTTATGGACCAAATCATGAGGGAACTTGTATTTGTGCTACATTTATCCTTACTAAAGGAGGGCCACTAAATCCTTCAGTCAAGGAGATGACACAATTATATCTGGGTTTAAAAAAAATTATTTATGTTGCAGGATAAAAGTTCCAAGAAGAGGGATAGGGAGTTCTTGTTAGTAGCCATTATAATTAGCAAAGAAACAAGGTGAATCAGAAACAAGGCATGGCAAGTATGAATGGAGAGAAAGGACTTGTGACATATTTACCAGGAACATTGATAGGACTTGGAAACCACTTGGATAGCGTAGATAAGGAAAAGCTCTCAAGATTCTTATGTGTGTTTGTTTTTATCATAATCAGATTGATGATCAGGATTTATAAGTGAAAAAATCATGATTGAGAACAGTTGTAGAGAATAGGATGAGAAAGTCTGTTGGGAAACAGTGAATTTATCTAACACTGGAATGCTCCGTAGTGAATATCTAGTAGGCAGTTAGAAATGTTCACTTGAACTTCAGTAAAATGTGTTATGTTAGAATTCTAGCATCCGAAGACATGCAGTTGTGACAGGACTTTCATTCTCTGATTTCTGGGCTAAACTTGATTATTGGTCCTCATTTGTGTTTTTCTCTTCCATAGCAATAGCCATTCTGCTCTTCAAATGTGTATTTACTTGCATTAAACTGGTAGGGTTTTCTTGGTTGTGGCTTATTTGTTTTGATCTAAGAAATAGTTTGTTTAACAGGGTTAAACAACAGGATTTAGACAGGGTTGAACAGTAAGGCTTTTCTACTGTTAGACAAATAGTAGAAGTCAATAAACATATGTTCAATTCCCTCTGTCTCTCCCTTTCTTCCTTCTTTACATTCCATCGTTTCTTTTCTTCTTTCCATCCTTCCTCTCTTCCTCTGTTCCTGCCTTCTTTCTTCCCTTTCTGTCTTCCTACTCTCCTTTCCCCACTCCTCTCTTCATTACTTTTTTGCAGTTATTTACTGAGCATCTACTACATGGCAGTGAAAGATATAAAGTCAACATCACAGATGTATTACCTGATCTTTGGAGATTTTACTCTGATAAGGAAAGACAAAATATACAAGTGGTTTAAAAATACATATTTAATCCAAATTGTTGTAAGTTCTATGAAGAAAATAAAAGGTAAAGTCTTTACATGTAGCACTTGCTGCTGCATATCAAGAATTCCACTCAAGACTTTGTGGTTCTTAGTAGGCATGTAATAAGTATATATTGAATGAATGAACAATTATGTTCAGGGAAAGATGAATGGATAAGCATAAATAACCAGAACCCAGGTTTTCTGACTCTTAGTTCAGAAAAGTTCAAATTGTAGCTTGAGTTTTTGAAAAACAAACAAACAAAAAAACCCTTACATTTTTGTATTCCAAAATCAAGGCTAAACACTAGAAACATTATATCAATGCTGTACATGCTATAAGTCATTGAAATTGCTCTTAAAATTTCAGAACAAAGTTTGCTTTTTGTTTAGTGTCTATATATCTCACACCACCCCTGCCATATACAGCACTTTTAAATTATTTCTTAAGTAGTTACATATGCAAGTAACTCCTCAGTTAACCCTGGTTTATTTCCTTCATGTAACTTCTGACTGTCATGTGCTTAATCATTTTTTTTTCTATTTCACTTTTATCTCAACTAGAATGAAAGCTAGAAGACAAAGTCTATATATGTTATAGCTCTTGGTTTTCTAGCTTCTAGTATTCTAAATAAATTATAGTTAAATGAATAAATAAATGATTATGAATCATAATTTTAAAATCTCTGTAAGCTTAAGGGTTTTAAAATTAACAACAACAAGGACAAAACCCTAATCTGTGCTATATTATTTTACTGCCAGAGAACTTCTTGGTGGTTTTTCAAATCATGATTTCTTTCAAGGAAGTAAACTTATGCTATATTGAATACCATCTGCTGTTATAGAGTTAGAGTGGCAGACTCAAGAGTAAATTTTATATTCCTTTATGAATGCTTTGATTTGTATATAAATATTTTATTTTGTCAAGGTCTCACTCACGTTGGTATCTGATTGAATAGTATAGGCATATTTTTAGTTTGAAATCTAGAATTAATATTGAATGTTCCTAAAAATTTCTTTACAATAAATACATATTCATGATCTATTTTTTCTTTGCTTTATTTCTCTTAAAACAGAGCATCTAGGCCTCACAGTTTTATTTTCACAATATAATGTTTTCAACAACATTTTTCTTTTCTCAAACTTTTTTTTTTTTTTGTGGGAGGCAGAAAACTTTGATCTGAACACATTTACTCAGAACTCTCTAAGACATCTTAGCTTGGCAAATCTTGTATTTAGCTCAATTCTGAGATCTCTTATTTGTTTTAAAAACAAGTTTAAAATCCCTCGGCTAGATATACATATAACTATCTGTAGACACTTTTTGCCTTTGAGAGATTTCAGATGTTTTCTTAGCTCATGATATTTTAATTAACTACTTTTCATATTGGTTTATAATCTGTCTGTAAAGATTACTGATTTTAGGCTGGCATGACTCTGGTTGAGCGTCAACCTATGAACCAGAACCAGGAGGTCATAGTTCGATTCCTGGTCAGGTCACATGCCCGAGTTTCCAGCTCAATCCCCACTAGGGGGCATGCAGGAGGCAGGAGATCAGTGATTTTCTCTCATCATTGATGTTTTTATCTTTCCCTCTCTGAAAATCAATAAACATATTTTTTAAAAAGATTACTGATTTTATTCTTTTGCAAGCATAGAATATTTAAAAATCATAGGAAGTCCTTAGTAGCATGATGAGTGAATGCCTGTTCTGCTTTGGTCAGCTCTGAGAGCTTGGGGCTTTTCTGTACATTAGGAAGGCCAGCCAAGGGTCTGGAAAAAAAATTGCAAAGTTTATTTCATCATCGTAGTTTTAATCAGTTTTGAATATTATAGTAAGTTTTCTTCTTTAATAATTAATTCCAAATTCTCTCCTTTCCCAATTCACTAATAAAAATTTCCCAAATTACTTTGCGCTATTCATTTTATGGCTGATAATTAATGGAATTCCTTCATAGAATATTTTTCAGAGAAACAATTTCTAATAGTTACTAAGGGTAGTCATATTCATTGGCAGCCAATTTTGTCCATTAATTCCAATGGCAAAATGAAAGCATGAGATTATACTTTCTTTATTTTGTTAGTGTTTTCTCATATCAGGTTATACAATGTGTTGGGAAATGGAAATCTTGTGATTTTACTAGAGTAGGGTTTTTACTGAAGATTTGTGATGGTTTCAGCTATTGACCGTGAAAAAAAAAAATGGAAATTCATTTAATGGCCACTTGTTATAGAGTTGGATGCCATATTACTGCAAGGCAAAAGAATTAATAAAACTAGGGCAGCACATATATATTTCTGTCCATCTTTGTTCCCATCCAAGCATCTTGGCAACATGAATTCAACCCCTCTAGTAGATCTTTTAGAAATGGACTGGCACAGAAAATTCAGGCCACATTCAATTAATTAGGCAGCATCAACTAGCACCTTATTAACTGAATGTTTAACAGTTCGACAGGAGGTGAAGTGTGGCTCATGAAGAGCTAAATGATTGGAACTTGGGCGAAGGGTCTCTGTGTTTACCATGGCCGCTGAGTGAGCTGGGGAATCCGGGGAATCCGAAGGAAAGGAGTGTGGGTTTTCACAGCATTTCCCACTTCTTTGTGACCCTCTTTTAGGAGTGATCAAATTAAGCAACCTTTGGTAGACTTCTGAGGAACATAATATTTATTGGGCATCAAGCAAAAATAGCACATTAGGCAACAAATGCCTATACTCATATCATTTCATCCTGGATCCCAAGGGATTCCATCCAGATGGCTGGCTAGTGATGGATACCGTGGTGATGGGGGTGATGCTTCTTAGACCAGGACTTAGATGCTGCCAAGTTCCCACTTCTCGTACGGATATGTTCTCACAGCATCATCTGATATCAGGCAGGTTGAGTATTTTAAAAGCTATAGATTTTATTCTAATAGGTGTGTGTTTTTTTCCTTAATCACAGTATCAGGAGTTGGACTTGCATTACAATGGAACATTTTTAGAATTGCTACATCAGATGGTGTGTGTGTGTGTGTGTGTGTGTGTGTGTGTGTGTGTGTGTGTGTAACTCTGGACTTACTTATTACTAAGATTCCACACCAAATTTGAGAGCCCACTTCTCATTGGCTGAACTGTTGCTATGTTGCTATTGTTTAGTGCCTCATATCATGAAACATAACTGTTATTTTTATCTCTTGTTCCTTTTATCTCCTCTATATTCCCATGATGTCCTTGCTGTGGGCAATGCTGACTGAGTTTTTGAAAGATAAGCAGCTTACACAATATCTCTTGGTAGAAACAGGCATGCATGCTGCCCCGATAAATTTTAACTACCGATATGAATTTTTAAATGCATAAAGAGCTAAAATTTTAGCTCCAGTATCATATAGTGTTTAATTGAAATCTTCCAACAAAACAGAAAATAAAGACATTAATCATAGTAACCTTATTGTAAGTGATATTAATAACTTGGTATCTGTTGCCTCATTGTGTATAATTGTTGAAGAATAAATAGTAATTTTAGAGAAAAGACCTATAAAGTTGTGTGCTTCAGAATAGCTGCAATATATGTTTATTTAAATAAATAAATCTGTGAAAATTGGCCTTTTCACTTAGAGAACTATAGGCTATCAAGAGAACTTCATAATTTCTTAACACAGCAGAAATATATTGCATGTGTGTATATTTTAGATTGTGGTACATGCATAATATGCTACAGATAATCATTTATTTGGATGTAATGTAAGAAGCATGGGTTCAATTCTGGTTCAGTAAATAACTTCAAGCATAAGCAATTTTGAGGCTCAAGAATATAAAAATTTACTGTGTGATCTATCACTTGAAAAAAGTGGAATGTGAAACTTAGTTTAAAATTAGAAACAATCAAGAAAATATTACCAGATAGGGACACAATGATTTACATTTCAATATGAGATTAAAGGCAATGCAACTTTTAACCCACTTAAACAGTAACATCTCTTACAAGTAAACTAGTGGCCCAGTGCATGGATTTGTGCAACATTGAAAGGAAATTAATTGAACAAAGATTCATGCAGTAATTACGTTACCGCAAAAAATTACATATCAAAATAGTATATATAATATCGTATTATAAAATCAAAACATGCGTGCAATTGGTCCCAGAAAGAGCTTTATATGTATCGCACATGCATGAGTCAACATTTATTTTTAAATTGCCATGTCATATATGCCAGCTGGTCAGTCATTTAGCTTTTTATATATATACTAGAGCCCCGATGCATGAAATTCATGCAAGAGCAGGCCCTGGCAGCCCCAGCTCCCTTGGCCCTCGCCCCCTATCTACTGGTCATTCTGAAAGGGTATTCTGGAAGTGCATTCAACCAGGTCATTCTGCTTTCTGGTCTAATTAGCATATTAGCTCTTTATTATATAGGATAATAAAGATAATCTATACCTTATTATGAAGAAAGCATTTTCTCTGTGAAATCAGAGAAAATATTAAATTATGCAGACATTCTCTCATTTAATAAATAAAATATTACTAAACTTCTGTCATTTGATTTAATGTTTCTGGATAATAATGGTATGATAATCAAGTCAATCACAAGATAATTAGTAAATAAGATATTATTATTCATAGCCTTAATGAGGATATTAAAAGTTGTAAGTAATTGTAATTTTCTAAATCAATTTGATGCCAATTATATAGTTTCCTTTATTACCAATAAATGTGTACACTTTTTTTAAGTAAACAACCTTTGCTATATCATTGCATCTAATATAGGGTTTAGTTTATAATCTATGTATGAAGTACTTTTTTCTATGTGGTTCCTGTAGCAAATTGGTCAAGCAAGTTTCTCCTCATCCATACCATCTTCTACCTCTGCTGTAACAATCTGCTTATGTGGATAATATACTTGGAGTTTTTGCAATTTAATTGACCCAAAATATTGTATTTTCTGTAATTTGCCTTTCTTAGATCTATTGTGGTTACAAGACTGCATTTTTCCTACATTACACCCACTGTCCATCTGAAATGTCCTAAAAACATTTCTAATTAAATGCTACTGCTTTGCAAATAAAGTTTACAAATACCCATACATTAAAAAATCCAAATAGAACAGATATTAAGAAGTATTTACATCCTGAATTCAACAACCCATCAAGCATTTTTAGAAACTCTCTCTGGAGCTACATGACTTTTTCTGTGGTTAAGCTGTTATTATTTTCCATATATACTAGTGTATACACACATACACACACACACACACACACACACACACACACACACATATATACTATAGTCTTTTTATTGTGGTAAATATACAGAACATAATTATTCCATTTTACCCATCTTTTAAGTGTATAATTCAGTGACATTAATTGCATTTGAAAGTATGCAAACATCACCATATCTATTTCCAAAATGATTCATCATTATAGTCTTTTATTTAAATAATTTTTCCAAAACCTGTTTCCTGTAAACTGGTTATAAAGTCTCTATATCCATTCCACTCTTTTCTTTTTCCATTAAATTTATTGGGGGGGGTATTGGTTAATACAATTATATAGGTTTCAAGTATAAATTCTATAATATGTCATCTGTATATTGCATTATATGCTTACCGCCCAATGTGAAATCACCCATCACCATATATTTGACCTCTTTTACCCTTCACTAGCCCCCACACCCTTTCCTCCGGTAACCACCATACTGTTGTCTGTTTCTATGAGGTTTTTGTTTGTTTTTTTCTTATTTGTTCACTTGTTGCTAAGTTGTTTTTATTTTATTTTTTAATCTTTAATTTCTTTATTGGTTAAGGTATTACAAATGTGTCCTCATCCCCCCATTAACCCCCAACCTCTCCCCCCACTCATGCTCTCATCCCCCTGTTGTCTGTGTCCATTGGTTTGGCTTATATGTATGCATACAAGTCCTTTAGTTGTTTTTAAATGTGTAGGAGTGAAAAAAATATCTGGGTAATTGAATTCCTAACTATTTTGTATAGATAATAGATATTTAATGTAAAATATTACTTCTATATGGTATTACCTTATTATGTGAGGTATTAATTTAAAATATATGCTGTATTGTTTTAACTTTGTGCGTTTAATAATACTGTGTAATCTTAGCAAAACTCTATTCTGTTAAATTATATAGAAGCTGGATGCCACAGGTTAACGGCATCAACAATATTAGTAAAAATAATGGGATAAAGATCAGTATTCGAAAATCTTGGAATTTGCTTGGGCTGAGAGTAACAAAAAATAGTTTCAGCTTTGGTTACAGTCATGTAATGGAGTAAAGGCAAAACTATGTTCAGTAGAAAATGTCAGTTTCATCTATAATATTTGTGTGAGCATAATAACAACTAGCAATTAAAGACCATTCATCTAAAGATTAAATGGAATCTTGGCAAAGTTTCATCTCAGAGATGTGAAAAAAATCTCCATGTGAACTAAGGAAGAAAGCAGTGATAAGATGAATTTTTGGATGTAAAAAAAGAAACATATTTTAAACTATCAAAAAATACAAAACTGGTCTGGCTAGTGTGACTCAACGGCTGAGCGTTGACCCAGGAACCAAGAGGCCACTAGTTCAATTCCTGGTCTGGGCACATGCCCGATTGTGGATTCCATCCTTGTTGAGGGTGTATAGAAGGCAGCCAATAGATGATATTTCTCTCTCATTGTTGTTTCTATCTCTCTATCTTTCTCTATAAAAATCAATAAAAACATATTTTTTTTTTAAAAAAAAATATAAAACCGAAGGCAAAAGATGAGAATAAATTGTTACATTAAAAAGATTCTGAGGTATAGTAAATAAAATATTATGAAGTTATTGGAATCAAAGCAGCACTTTTGACTGTAGGTGACCATCTGCTTACCTGAATTTGGGCCATTTCATTTGAGCAAATTATCTCTTATTCCTTTACATTGTATTAACCAGTGTCATCCCAATAAATTTAATGGTCTGTCTCTTGATATGTCTCTTTCTCTTCTACCCTGTGCTGTCTGTGCTTCTTTCAACCAATGTGGTTGTCTTGTACTTTGATATCTTCCAAACATTACTTGTAGAAAGTCCTTCTTTGGGGGAAAATATGATTTAAAAAAATAAAAGTGTGAAAAAGAAACACTAGATATTTAAAACCTATTAATTGATTACATCTTAGGGTAAGAATTCTGCTAGGGCTCATGAAAGGAGTGCTGTATCTGTAATTATCTTGGCTATCAGAGGTGAACCCAGGGTACTATGAGGACAGAGAAGAGGTGTTTCGATAAGCCTGGAGACATCAAGGAGTGGTTCTACAAGAGGTGTCACTTGGGCTGAGAATTGAGAAAATAATATGCTTCCAAATGCAGGGTTGGGCAAAAGTAGGCTTACTGTTGTTCTTATGGAAAAATAATACAATAATTATTAAATAATAATACAAGAATAAACTGTTTTGCATACTCACAACTGTAAATCTACTTTTGCCACACCTTGTGTAATTAAAATCTGTGATTTGTACAATAATACTTAGATGTAATAATGAATATTAAATGTAGCAAGTGCAAAATAGGTAGACCTTAATTTCTCACTAAGAATGTCTCCATTTCCTGCCCTGACCAGTTTGGCTCAGTGGATAGAGCGTCGGCCTACGGACTGAAGAGTCCCAGGTTCAATTCCGGTCAAGGGCATATATACCTTGGTTGCGGGCACATCCCCAGTAAGGGCTGTGCAGGAGGCAGTTGATCGATGTTTCTCTCTCATCAATGTTTCTAACTCTCTATCCCTTTCCCTTCCTCTCTGTAAAAAACCAATAAAATATATTTTAAAAAAAAGAATGTCTCCATTCCTTCTACAGATTTTTCAGCCCAAAACTGAACAGAATTATTTATCCTTTTGTTCTCTTCTTTGCAATACTGCACCATCACATCTAATTCCAGAGAAAATCTTACTTCTTCAATCTCCAAAATATATCTCCAATTCAGCCATATCTATCATCTTCACTGATATTGCTCAAACTACCATGAGATGCTGTTCTGAGCTACTGCTACAGTATTCCAGCTGAACAATCTGATTCTACTTCTCTTTTCAATTTATTCTCTACTGAGCAGCCAGCAGAAGTATCTTCAATGCATAAATTAAAGCACATCATTTTTGTTATCACAACTAAAAAAAAAATCCAAACTCTTCACCATACCTATAAGGCTTTAAAAGAGCTGGTCCAACCACCTCTCCTGGCTCGTCTTGTACTATTTCCCCCTTTGTTCACAGTATTATAGTCACTCCGCTCTTTCTATACCTCAAAAATAGCAAAGTTTATTCTCACTTAGGTTTGATTTCTTATGCCTGGAATGCTATGCCGCCGAATCTTTACGTGGTTTATCTGTTTGTTTTCATTCAAGTGTCCACTGAGATGTGAGGTCTACTGCTTAGAGAATTTGCATGGGCACCCCAGAGCCTGAACAGGGGGCTGAACAATTAGTCTTATTTATTTTCATTTTGTAAAATCCCTTCCTTCCTTCTTGATTGCAGTGGTGGACATATAAACTTAAGCATTTGACAAAACCCATAGAATTGTACACATAAAATAATATATTTTACTGTATCTAAATTTTAAGTAAATATGTAACTAAATTTTTTAAAGTGCTATAAAAAATACTTGGGGTTTTTTCACAAAAGGGCTTAACCTATATGTTTTAGTTTTATTTTATTTCAGAAAGACTGTTTGGAAGTTGGGTGGAGAATGAAGGAGTAGTGGGCATGATGTCAGTACTGACAAGCAGTAGATCAGTTGGGAGATTACTTAAGTAGTGGAGGCAGATATATTGAAGACACTGATTGGTGAAAATTCATAAAAAGTAGAGAAGTGAATTGGTATAGCGTATGTTTTGGAGGTTTAGTGCCAGGACAAGTTGATGAATAAAATATGTGTAAGGAATTATATAAAGAGAAGAATCAAGAACGTTCCATCTTTTGCATTGCTCCTTGTTCGCCATGTCTTTTCCCAAGTGTTAAAAGTTGTTGGCAGTGAGAGAAAGCGTAAGAAGTAGCGAGCCCTTGCATAGTAGCTAGCATTGCTTCCCACTCCATGCTTCCAACCAATACAAATGCTTTCCTCCTCTTCTTCTCTCTGAGAACTTGCTGCCACCATTTTACTTTGAAGGCACTGGGGTCAATGAGTTGAGCACTCAGCAATGGACTTGGTTTTCGTAAGCCTCCCACTTTAGCTTGATCTATGTTTGTTCTTCTAAAGAGGGATATTTTTTAATCGCATTTGTTCTCAAAATGCTTCATCTTGTTCACACTGTTTTCCCTTTGGCTGAAACACTTCTCTCACTTCTGTACCTCTGCAAGCCCATGCTTTTCTCTAAAACAATCCTGCTCAGTACGCCCTTCTCTGAAAACATCTTTGTCTTTATGCCATCGGTGTGCTTTGCATTTGCTTCTCTTAGGCCTCCCATCCCAGTGTGTTGAGTAATGACTTGTTTACCTGTCTGAGTCCCCAACGAGTTTGAAGGCAGAGCTAAGATGATTTCATCTCTCACTGTGCAGTGCACTTAGCAAGCCTTCAAAAAATGTTGTGAATGATGGCAAGAAAAAAATAAGTAAATTGTTTAAGAAGAATTAGTTTATTTTAAAGAATTGAGGAAGGAAAACAATCAACCACACAAGCCAGCAGTGTGCTGCTCTGTTTGTTGCCTGTGTGTTGAATTGAAATGCCTGTACTTTGGGGGAAAAAGAAAATTGCATGAAAGTGGAACACAATCTAAAAGCTTATCAACAGGAAAATTGGCTTTGGGTGGTCAAATTCCGGGACTGTTCTGAGATCATGTCTTTAACATCGTCTCAATGAAGAAAGCTATGTAGGCTGGAGGAGATTTTCTCTGACCCTTGTATTTCTGGCCCATATTACCCTAATAGTTCCAGCCTGATGGGAAAAAGAAACCAAATTATCCCCCAAATTCCACTCTAACATACAAGTTTATTAAAATCCAGACAGGAATAATTTTCATCTTTTCAAAGGATCCTATGACTAATCTAAAATAGCATGCCTAAGAAGGAATTCACTTACAAAGAAATTGTCATTAATGAGTTACTAGAAACGAATGATCTGGATCATGTAAAGTACAAACTTTCATATCTGCAAACTTTTAACTTTCATGAAGTTTAGAAGTCTAATCTTTTCTCATCATTACTTCTGATTTTTCCCCTCCCTGTTTCATTTCTGATTATAAATGGAGGAAGAAAAATTATGAGCAATGAATAATTCACATGGGGATGTGAATCACACATGGTAAGAGAATTTAAATTGCCTATAAGTTGACAGATCCATCATTCTACTCAATATCACTTCTCCTCCATGAACTGAATCCTTCCCCTGCATTTCCACCTTAATTCTATAAACACTAACTGAATATATATTACATGGAAATCACAGTGTCAGGCCATGGGCCATTGGCAAGGTTTAGGCAGAAGTTATAGAAAACCCAAGTATATATTTATATTTCAAATCCATACTATTTTTAGAAAAAAATGCCAATTCATTTAACTGATTAATGGGATTCGGAGACCTATGGAGAACTAATACATTAAAGTAAAAGGGCACAATTTTCATCTTAGACTGAGCTTAAAACTCAGAGACAAAATTCTAAGTAAAACCACAGAGAGAGAGGAAGAAGATAATAAAAATAGTGAAACATTTATATATTTGTTGAAGTTTCTCAAAAGTATTTAAAAATATTTATACTAATAAAGGCATGTTAAAGCTGAAATGTTGAAAAAATAGAAATAGTTGTTTCTATACATTGATATTTCATATATTTAAACTTATATATTTATAAATATAGATTTAGATAAGCAGATATGAAAAAAGACAGAAAGTCAAGCGTGCATTTGATATTGCATTAATATACCATCAGAATTATATGTAGTTTGATTTGTTTTACCCAGCAGTTATTATGATTTCTCCTGAACTATCCACAATTTTTTTCCTAATAACTGTAGTTATCTGTGTTAAGTATTTACCAGGGGACTGACATTCAGTCACTATTAAGATGATACATTATTGGATTAGAATAAATCTAATTATGTTTTGGAGTGATGTCACTCTTGACTTCGGCTTTATTACCCATGCATTCTGGTCACCTGGAGAAGAATTTAACAAAAGACACATGGATTAGTAATACAATTTAACTCAAGACTGAGCTTTGATATTTACTAGCTAAATTTAAAATAAAGAATAATCTAAAGTTCTTAATTTCTTTCTAAATAAAACCATGTGATGACAATGAAACCTCACACAAATGAGAAGAGAATTATATAAGACTAGAGGCTCTCTGCACGAAATTTGTGCACTTGGGGGGTTGTCGCTCAGCCTGGCCTGTGCCCTCTTGCAGTTTAGTAACCCTCGGGGATGTCCGCCTGCCAGCTTAGACCCAATCCCCCCAGGGATCGGGCCTAAACCAGCAGTCGGACATCCCTCTTGCAGTCTAGGGTTCTCATAGTCCGGGACCTCTCACTCCTTACTGTCTGCCTGCAGTGGAAGCAGGAGAGGCTCCTGCCAGTGCACTCACCAGCCATGAGCCCGGCTTCTGGCTGAGCAGTGCTCCCCCTGTGGGAGTGCACAAACTAGTAGGATGCAGCTCCTGTGTTGAGTGTCTGCCCCCTGGTGGTCAGTGTGCATCATAACGACCAGTTGTTCCACCATTCAGTCGATTTGCATATTAGGGTTTTATTATCAACTAGGGGCCCGGTGCACGAAATTCGTACACTGGGTGTGGGGGGTGGGGGGGGGAGAGTGTCCCTCAGCCCAACCTGCCCCCTCTCACATACTGGGAGCCCTCAGGCGTTGACCCCCATCACCCTCCGATCGCCTGATCGGCCCCTTGCCCAGACCTGACGCCTCCGCCAGAGGTGTCAGGCTTGGACAGGGGACCCCCATCTCCCCCCGATCACTGGCTCTGGCCCCCGCCCAGGCCTGAGGCCTCTGGCCCAGGAATCATGCCTGGGCAGGGGACCCCCATCTCCCTCTGATCGCTTGCTCCACCCCCCGCCCAAGCCTGACGCCTCTGACCCAGGCTTCAGGCCTGGGCAAGGGGACCATCATATCCCCCCAATCCCCGGCTCCGCCCCCCACCCAGGCCTGATGCCTCGGCCAGAGGAGTTGACCCTCATCACCCTCCAATCACCAATCACCGGATCGGCCCCTTGACCAGGCCTGAGGCCTCCGGCAGAGGTGTCAGGCCTGGGCAGGGGACCCCCAGCTCCCCGCGGTTGCAGGCTCCGCCCCTGCCCAGGCCTAACGCCTCTGGCCTAGGCGTCCGGCCCAGGCAGCGGGGACCTGCAGTGGCAGCGGGGGGCGCCGCGATCGTGGGCTTCGCTTTAGGCCCAGGCAAGAGACCCCTAGCTCCTGGGACTGCCAGCTTCGACCGTGCCCAGCTCCCATCGCTGGCTCCATCCCTACTTCCTGCTATCACTGGCCAGGGCGGCAAAGGCGCCTGATTCTCCGATCATGGCTGGGGGGCAGGGACACCCAGCTCTTAGCTCCCCCCTGGGTTTCAGATCACTGTCAGTGGCAGGGGGCTTCTTCCTGCTTTCCCTTTCACCTCCCTGCATTGTTCCTACATATGCTAATTAGCCGCCATCTTGTTGGCAGTTAACTGCCAATCTTAGTTGGCAGTTAACTGCCAATCTTAGTTGGCAGTTAATTTGCATATAGCCCTGATTAGCCAATGAAAAAGGTATCGCCATACGCCAATTACCATTTTTCTCTTTTATTAGTGTAGATAATATAAAAGCCAAGCGACCAGAACGCTGTAACTAACCGTCACTATAATGTGCACTGCAGCCGGCCAACTGGCTTGATCAGGGGCAGCCACTCCCCTGGGCTGGCCCCTCCCTTGGGCTGGCCCTGCCCCCAATCGCACCACTACCCTGACCAGGGTCGGGGCCAGCCAGCCAACCTTCCTCATCCCCTCCCTTTCAACAGCCCGGCTTGATCAGCCCCCATCGGGGTGGGCCAGCTGGACCCACCTGTGCATGAATTCTTGCACTGGGCCTCTAGTATAGGATAATATATGCTCAAGCACTCTAAACTCTGAAGAACTATGTATACCTGTTTTTAGTATATGGTTTATCATATGCATAGGGACTGCATGCCTGTGGGTTTTCCATTAAATACTTGGCAGAAAGAATGTTTCATGCACCATGGTGAATGCCAGTGTTAGAGGAGGACTAGAAATTGAGTTTTCAAATACATATATTTCAAATTCAAATATACAAAATTCTACGAAAATGAAATATTCAGATGTGGATATTAGTACACCATTTTTAAACTCCTGAAAGTGTGTTTATTTTTTGTCAACTTTGTAAATATTTGCCTCATTCAGCACAAATGGTAATTTGTTCCTAGACCAGTGATGGCGAACCTTTCGAGCTCGGCGTGTCAGCATTTTGAAAAACCCTAACTTAACTCTGGTGCTGTGTCACATATAGAAATTTTTTGATATTTTCAACAATAGTAAAACAAAGATGTATATTTTTGATATTTATCTTATATATTTAAATGCCATTTAACAAAGAAAAATCAACCAAAAAAATGAGTTCGCGTGTCAGAGGTGACACCATCTCTGTCCTAGACTCTCACACACAGCAAAAGTAAACATGGATCATGGTGATTTACTGCCAGCATAACCACAAGTTAAAGGGACCCATCGAGCCTGGGAAATAGATCCAGTTCTTCTTAGGTGTGATAATTAACTGGAGTTAAGGATGTTTAAAAGATTTTACCCTTAGGCATTAAAAATAATTTTGCTGTGTGAAGGAATTTGAAGCAGATGAGAAGGGAGGCAATAAAGTGGAGACTGCAAAAAAAGATTGCTTTATACTTAAAAATTTTTTTAACTGGGAGATTCAGAAGAAAATAATCATAAAGGCAAAAGAGTTCCATTATTTTCTTTCACACAAAAAAGGGGTGAGCAGGACAGTTTGTTGGCAGGTGTGTCTGAACCTGGAAAAGTTCATGCAGATGGGATAATGGAGTATTCAGGTTTAAAACAAAATGTACTGTAAAAGTGGGTCAAGCTCTCATCTGTCATCAACAAAGCAGTTATTACATAGGTTCAGTTTCCACTATTCTCCTTCTCCCCATACACAAGTTATTCGGGGCTGATAATAATTCCCTGAAAAGCTCAGGGCTTTTGAGATGTTCTGTAATGTTCTCCTTGCCTTCTTCTTTTCATGTTTTCAATGACTACTTTTTATTTTGCAAATGTCAACATTTTATTATTTTCATAATGCTAAGTATTGTATTTGTAAAATATTTCATATCAATCAATGTATTTACAAAGGTGATGCTGGATTTTAATGGGCATCTCATTATTTATAAACAATATATAATACTTGAAATGTACATTAAATTGGAAATGGTGGTAGGTAATCTTTGTACCATTTCTGTTCTTGCAAAATTCATCCCATTTTAAATCCACCCGTTAGTATTTCACTTTCCATTTTTTAAGTAAAAATATTTGATTTGAGTAATCATGAACTTTATTTCACCAAGTTTTCAGAAAGTCAGAATTGTAATAAATAGATCAAATGATTATCTTACTTTGGCCTGACTGTTGGATTGTGAAGTTTTATTTTATAGCAACATTTTTCTGCAAACTGTATCCTTTAATATGTATGCATTCTTCAGACTATTACATTCTTATTCACAAAGCTCTTTGCTTTGGTCCACCATAAAATCACCAGCCTCTGCTGGAGTGCTTCATTTATTCTCCAGCTATTGATTTTTCCCCTTTCTAGCACTCAATTTCTGCCAAAAGTTTAATGCTTTAAAATCAATGCATTAAGAAATGTAAGTAAAATGTAAACTTTCTTATGATTTTAAGTATCTACTTACCATTGTTGTAATAAAATAAATAGTTACATCCAAAAAAAAAAAATACTGAAAGTTTAAAGGGAAGAAATGCAATAGAAAGATGTAGAGAAAATAATAGTATGCCAATAAATTGCTCACAAAGAGTGCCATGAGCAGCAGTGATAAAAACAATAATAGTGCAAATTGCATAGTAAAAAGGAAAAGCATGAAGAAGGTCAAGAACTCAGCTTGCTTTCATTCTGGGCTGGTAGTTTTCCATTAGTCTCCCCCACACGCCATTGCCTTCAATATATTTCAGAGCTGGATTATTCAAGGTATTGTAGCCGGTGATACATTTTGGAAAAGACTTTGCTGTGCTTTGAATAGGCAATTGATTGCCCTTTGGCTGGTAGGGCAAGTTTTCTGATCATGTTCACCCATTCATTTGACAAATATTTATGTGCCTACTCCATTCTGGGGATAGAATCATGAACCACATGGTTTCTGTCCTCAAGGCGATTGCCTTTACTCTGTTACCAGCCAACACCAGTATTAATGAGGCGGCTTTCTGGCAAGGGGAAGGGATCCTGTTTCAACTGAGCTAACCAGTCTAACGGGACTTAAACCTGACATCATTAAAATTTCTCTTGTTAGAAGAGGTACTGTTTGTTTGCTTTTATGTTGGTAAAACACTACAAGGGATGTTGTCAAATGTTAGAGACTCTGGTGATTATGTAGGAAGCTTCTTTCAAATGCAAATTTCCAAGACCCACCTTCAGAGATTTTGATTTAGTAAGTCAAGGCTGATGCTCAGAAACCTGTATCTTTAACTAGTATCTATTCTAAGGCGTAGTCCTTATTTAGAAAAAAATAAATAAAATCTTAACCTCAGTGTATGCAGTTCATATAAGTTTGGAAATATATTTCTGGGTTTAAGCAAAATCTGTTGTTTGTTTCCCCCCTCTACGGGATCTGGAACTTTTTAAAATCTTGTGGCAGTTTCTTGTATGGGTAGGAGATATTTCTGTACAAATTTTGTTTTCTCTCTTTCTTCACATGAATTCTTTTAAAGCTTAAAAAATAGTCTAAAAGAGAAGTTAAATGTATACTATGTCTATTACATAAAATAATACTAATATAGTGGCCGGAACGGCTGAAAATGAGAAAAAAAATTAAGAGAAAAACCTCTTAAGTATTAAAGTTTCAAGTAGGGCAGTGGTGGAGGCCAAATATGTTTCTTCTTCTTCTTCTTCTTTTTTTTTTTTTTCCCAACACTGAACCTGCAAAGTCAGGTCAAGTGCAACGGATTTGGAACGTTAGCACCCTGATTAACCCAAGTTGTCTGACTTGTAATCTCTTAGAAGTGACTTTTCCCTTGCTCTTGAAGTTCTGCTTTCTTCTCTATGGATAAAATATTTCAAGTTTGCTGTGAACTGGCTAATTTTTCTCTTTGGTCATACACATCTTCAGGTCAACTACAGGTACTACACAGATTAATGCAGAGTATGAAGTACCATTTCTCTCAGAGACAGATCTTTGTGTCCATCTGTTTCATTTCTTCCAAAGCCAAGGATTTCTCATAGTTCCTCTAACCTTGAAAGGTTTGAAAGTCAAAGGCAGAGAAGCTACTGGTCAAACTAGGGAGTGCTAATAATGTACGGTATGTGAACTTGGTTTGAAAATACTCCAAAAAGTCAGCACCTAGATTTGCATGTCAAGCTATGCTTTTCTCATCTTTCCTAAGTTGTTATAATCACTTGGTGACTAAGTTTCAACAACTTAAATAGGAACTGCAGTATTCATTTAGTAAGCTCAATTAAATCAAAGAGAAAAAGAGATGCATTCTTTTAAAAATAAAAATTTCAGAATATGTAGAACTCTCTATTTAGGGAGAGTTCTACATATTCTGACATTTCTGAGAATGTGTACTTACATATTTTTCTATTTCTGTTGTTTTTAATGTAATGAGAGCATTTACCTATTTTTACCTAAGGAACTGGCAGTATGAAACAAAGGAAAAGGAATGTACCACCAATCCCCCTATTTCTAATAATTTTACATATTATTTCAGTGAAAATTTTTGTTGTTGGTAATTCAATATATTTAACTCTACTCAATTACCCATTTGCTTTGTTTTTAGAATATTCTCTTCAAAGACATAGTAATCTGGGAAACAATTCAATTTGTTTCAGTTAAATCAGCTCTATCTCAGCAGTTCTCAATTTATATTGAGGGAGGAAAGATAATGGATTTAACTGAAACATGAGTAAAATAGGTTAGATAGAAAGAAGAAATTTCTGACAATAGAATTTTAAAATTCTGAAATGAATTACAGAAGGAAGTTTACAATCTCTCCTCAATTGAATCTTATAAACATACTAGAGGCCCAGTGCACAAATTCGTGCACAGGTGGGGTCCAGTGGCCCAGCCCCAATCGGCCAGCTGGGGGGAGGGGCTGTGAGCTGGTGGGGTGGGGGGGCTGATCGGGGGAGGAGCCAGCCAGGTGGAGGGGGCACAGGTGGTTGGCCAGCCAGCCTTGCCCCCCTATTGGGGTAAAGGGGGCAATTGGGGGCAGGGCTGGCCGGGGAGGGGGGGCTTGAGGAGGGGTTGGGCAGCCACCCGCCCTTGATCAGGGTGGGAGAGGCCAAGTGGGAGCAGGGCCAACCAGGGGGAGGGGCCACGGGAGGTTGGCCAGCTGGCCCCACCCCTGATGGGCTGTTTACTGGCCGCAGTGGGTGTCATAGCGACCAGTCATTCCAGTCGTTCCAGTGTTCCGGTCGCTGGCTTTATATATATATATATATATATATATATATATATATAGATAGATAGATAGATAGATATAGATATAGATATAGATATAGATAGATAGATAATTTACATCTTTCAGTAATGATTCTAGGGTTTTCTTTGCTGTATAGAAATGCTCTTGAATATAAATAACCTCATGCCTATCGGATTTATAAATTCATATTTTGCATTTAACATGAATGAATTTGCCCTTTCAGCTCCTATAATCAGCTTTTCTCATGTATGGCTTAATAGAAATTATTGAGTTTGCTAGTTAACAGGAAAAAAAGTAATACTATTTCTGATATATTCTATTTGGATAACTAATTTTTATTTTTCAAAAGAACCACTTGGAAAACCCAAACTTTTTGTATTTTATTTTTCTTAAATGTAATTCATATAACAGAGAAATGCAAACAATACAGAATATAAACGCTCTACAGGATTTACTACCCTAATCAGGACTTCAAACAACTATTTTGAAACAAACATATAATAAAGTTATTTTCTCTGCTAGAATATACTTGTTTAGAGAATTGGCACCCTTCAGAGATTCAGAAATTTATGATAAAAGTGTTGCTGGTTGAGATGATCTCTAAAGCCCATTTCAGCTCCATGGTGCTCTGATTATTTGAAAGCACTGGCATTGCCACAAAGTATGTGAAGAAAACTGGAAATTGCCAATCCCCCTTTTGTCCTCAAATATGAATACATTGCTTTGTATTTGCATCTTAGAGGCTAATCTAAATGAAGAACTTATTAATTTCCTATTCTGTTTGCTATAGCATGTCATATACTTGAGTTTATTGTTTATGTAATTCTGAATGCATAGACCTTAACTTTACTTAACCAAATGATTGTTTGCTAATAATTCAGTGTGAAACTATATTTTCCTTTAGAATATTCAAATTAGAATAGTCCCAAAGTGTGCTACTTAAAGAATAGTTTAAATGCCCCCAAAAGGAATAATGAATTAAGCAATGTATAATTTAATAACAGAGAAACCAGAGACTGAATACTATCTTTATATTCTTTTTTCTATTTAGAAGTGCAGCCTTTTTCAAATGTTAAGGAACACCCGTGGTCATATCATCATTATTTTGGGGGCATGGGGTAGAATGGAGAATAGATCAAACACACACAGACACACACACTACTGCTAACAGATGCATATGAAGTGCTGCTACCAACTGACTTCTCGGAATAACTAAGTTCATCTTATTTTATTTTTTCGTAAGCTTCCAAGTTATGAATTATTTATATTTCAAAGTTGTTTATAAATGCATTTCATATTTCAGGAATATGCTTTTTTGGGGAAGCAATGCTATAGATGGTGCCGAGCTACCAAACCAACCCACAATAACTGAATTACTTCAGTCCTGGGTATAATTGCATTACTGAAACAAAAAGACAAAGCTGCAGAGATTTTTAATTCAAATGTACAGTTGTGAGAAGAATGGCAAATTAAAACAATGAAATCAATTCAGGTAATATTCAATGAGCCAGGCATTAAACAGATGATACAAAAGTGGTTAAGAACTAGGGCCCAAAAAGAGGTAGATAAACGGTCCCCTCCAAACCAGAAAACTGGGTGTTCAGTGGAAAGACATTATTATTACTTGCTGGGGTAAACCATGGTGCATAAGGTAAGGTATGAAGTAAATTGCAGGAGACTGCTGTCATTATGTTTTCAGCAGAAATGGTGTGCTATTCTCCCACTGTAGTTAGAGTTATCTTTCTTAGGTGTATGTGTGTTTCCTTTTCATTAGATTGCCCTCCTATCAGGAAGATAAAATAACTTATTGGGAGTCAAGAGAATGTACAGGGGTGAGCAAAAGCAGGTTTACAGTTGTGAATACACAAAACACAGTTTATTCTTATATTATTAGTCATTTACTAGAGGCCTGGTGCACAAATTCATGCACAGGTGGGGTCTGGTCGGCCTGCCCTGATGGGGGCCGATCGGGCCGGGTTGGTTGTGGGGAGGTGACACAGGAGGTTCGCCAGCCGGCCCCACCCCCAATTGGGGTGGGGAGGCAATTGGGGCGGGGTTGGATAGGGGGAGGGGCCACGGGAGGTTGGGGGAGGCAATCGGGATCTGATCGGGCTAGCTGGCCGCCACAGTGTGCATCATAGCGACCGGTTGTTCTGGTCATTCTGGTTGTTCTGTCATTCCACCATTCAGGTCACTTGGTTTTTATCCTATTTAATAAAAGCCTAATACGCTAAGTGTCTGGTTGTCCAGGCGTCTGTTCAACCAATTAAAGCAAAATATGCTAATGATATGCTAAGTCTGCTCAACCACTCTCTATGACATGCACCAACCACCAGGGGGCAGACACTCAATGCAGGAACTTCCCCCTAGTGTTCAGTGCGCTCCCACAGGGGGAGCGCCGCTCAGCCAGAAGCCAGGCTCACAGCTGGCAAGTGCAGCGGCGGTGGCAGGAGCCTCTCCCACCTCTGCCATGGGAGTCAGACATCCCCTGAGGGCTCCCGGACTGCGAGAGGGCACAGGCTGGGCTGAGAAACTCCCCCCTTGAGTGCAGGAATTTTGTGCACTGAGCCTCTAGTATATATAGATTATTGTATGCTTTTTCATATGAACAACTGTAGACCTACTTTGCCCACCCCATGCATTCATTGTGATCTGATTTATATTTTATTACCATGCTCTTCAGAGGAGGTAAAGGTTTGTTAGAATTGATCGGAAAGCTAGGATATGCCTACATTCATCACAATTCAAACGGAGTCTTAAACAAATCATGAAACATCTTTTTGTGAGCAAACATACCAGCCAGCGACAGGGGTGAACTGTTGCTTTTCATGACACTTTAGACAACTTAAATCGTCGCGGCTGCTGGAAAGCAGCCTTCAGTGTAGGCAGTGCCTTCTTGCTTGACAGTGAGGTCCCTCCGAAAGACTTCCTGGGGGAGTAAACAGAAGCAAGCAGCCAAATACAAAGTTGTTTTCTTATTTAGAGTGCTGCTTTAAATGTCAACATTCAAGAGTTAGTTTTCAACTGTAGATCTCTTACACAGATTCCTCCAGGACCTCTGCGAGGAGTTAAGATGTGTGGGATTCAGTGTTTCATGTGAACTCTGTCAGTACCTCAAGCTGTACAGTGATTAGGATTTCTTATGAGTATCAGAACTTCATGTAGAAATCATCTTGTAGGACTTATTTATGTAAACTGGGTAGAAACCCTTTGTCAGATACATGTTGCAGACATTTTTCCTGGTCTGTGGCTTGCCTGTTCAATTTCTTGTCATGTCTTTGGATAAGCAGCGATTTTTAAATGTGGTGAAACAAGTTGATACATTTTTCTTTTATGGTCAGTGAAATGCAAATTAAACTACAGTGAGAGATCACTTCATGCTTAGTAGGGTGGTTATGAACAAAAAAGGAAAGACAGTGTTGGTGAAGATGTGGCAGTATTGGAACACTGGTACACTGTTGGTGGGAACAAAATGGTGCAGCTGCTATGGAAAAGAGTATGAAGATTTCTCAAAAAATTAAAAATTAAATTGCCATGTGATCCAGTAATTCCACTCTTGGTAATTATTAAAAATAATTCAAATCAGTATCTTGAAGACATATTTGCTCCTATGTTTGTTGTAGCTTTATTTACAATAACCCAAGGTGTCGGTTAGGAACAACCTAAATATCTATCAGTTGATGAATGGATGAAGAAAATGTGGTATACACATAAATTGAAATACTACTCAGCCTTAAACAAAAAGAAAATCTTGCTATATGTGACTTCATGGATGAACCTTGAAGATATTACAAAACAGGATAATACTTTAATTATATTCATATAATTGAATAATCCACAGTCATTTAAAATTAACCATTTATTTAAGTGAAAAGGGTCAGTCACAGAAAGACAAATACTGCATGATTCTATTTATATGAGATTGCTAAAATAAACTCAAAGTAGAATGGTAGTTTCTGGGAGTTTGGTAAAGAGGACCATGAAGAATTGTTATTCAACAAGTATAAAGTTTCATATATGAAAGCTAAGTTCTACAACACTGCTCCTATAGTTAACAATAATGTATTGTACACTTAACATTTTGTGAAGAGAGTAAATCTTTTTTAAAATATATTTTTATTGATTTCAGAGAGAGGAAGGGGGAGTCATAGATAGAAACATCAGTGATGAGATAGAATCATCCATCAGCTGCCTCCTGCATGCCCCCACTAAAGATCAAGCCCACAACCCAGGCATGTGCCATGCCTGGGGAATCGAACCATGACCTCCTGGTTCATGGGTCAACGCTCAACCACTGAGCAACACTGGCCAGGCAAGAGGGTAAATCTTATGTTAAATGTTCCTACCACAGTTTTAAAAAATTATTGTATAATTTGATAAATCTATTTTACAGATTGTCATTAGATCATTTTTATAATAAAAGTCAGAAAGAAATCAAAAGATACATGGAAAAGAGAATAGGATAGTAATTTAATCACATTCATATAATTGAATAATCCACAGTCATTTAAAATTAACCATTTATTTTTAAATATCCTATTTATAAAATAAAGTGGTAGAAAAATGTAGATTATAATATACAATTTTGGGGGGGACTGAAAAAAATCTGTGTATAAATTTCATTTGTAACCTAGTTAACAATTATGTGTCCATATATGTTTGGGTTTATCTCTGGACTCCATCTGTCTTTTTGCTTTGTTTGTTTATCTTTATATCAGTGCTATCAAGTCTTAATTATGATCGTAATACTTCAAAAAAGGGGTTATGCTACTAGGCATAAACAAATGAAAAGGTGATCAACATTATTTTTATCAGAAAAAAATGTAAATTAAAATCACATTGAGATATGATACCGCTGCTAGAACAGCTGAAATAAAGTCAATAGAAGATTTTTTCTGTGCAATGGTATAAATAGCCACTAATTAGATCGCTATGAAGTTTCTCAATATAGAAGTTGAAGTTTAGAATACCTGGGGCTCATAGTTCTTTCCATGGGCTGCATCATTCATTAATAACCATCATGACTTCAGAACAATGGTTCTTACCCCTGGATTTGCATTAAAATCACTTGGGGGAGCTTTTGAAAACATGATTGTTAGGTCTCAAAACTAGCCAATTATATAAGATTCTCTGAGAGTGGAACCTGGGCTTGGGAATTTGTAAATGCAACCCAAATGATTCTAATGAGCAGTCAAGTTAAAGTTTTGCTTCATTACCATCTGTGGGAGAAATGTCTTCACACATTTCAATTCTAACATTTAACTGAAAAGAAATAATAAGAAATGTAGGAAATATAAGTTGGGCTGGGAATCTAAAATTTTTAAACCTTAATTCTTTTATATTCCTACTTCAAAAAGAATCTCTGCCTTTATGAGTTGTATTGAAAGCTTTGTGGTTATTGCCTGGGAGACATTGGAACAAAGTTTTTATTTTCCAAGACTTTCTTTTAATTGCCAGTTCTTTAAACTGTAACGTTGTTGGGCTATCATAGCAAAAATGCAAGGATGCTCTCTTGTGGAAATACCCTTAAACTTCAGGTCCATGATCCCTGAGCTCTGAATTTCTACACACTGACAGCACATACCACATTAACCAATGCTCATTTTTTTTGGAGGACAATCACAATATTTGTTTTTGCTGGATAAAAACAATAGGCCCCAATGGGGGTTGAAATCATGATTATGATACTCTAACCAACAGAAATAGTTAGCCAAAACAAAATAAAAAAATAAGTCATTAATAAGCTTTAAAATTATGAGAGGTGACTGGTAAAAAGGATAATTTTCTTCATGAAATGTGCTTTTTTAACAAGCAAGTTATTTTTTATCATATGAATTAAAAATAAAGTGACAAAATTGGACTGATGGGGAGGCAATTATTATTATAGTCTCTGGGCTGAGGAAATTGCTTACATTCATACAGTGTAGGGAAAGCACTAGCTGATGAATGTAATGGAAGTCAGATCTTGTACCTGTACTCGTATATGTGTAGACTAAAATCTGAGAAGCTTCGTGCTGGCTCTCTTGACTCTTATTATTTTTGTATTACTAACAGATGTCGTCAAGAAATTTTAAGTATTTGGAAAACATTTAGACAGAAGTTGATAGAAATCCAATATGCTTTACCATATATAATATACATAATATGACATTCATGTTCACAGGCCTAATATTAATGAAACTATTGATGGAAGACCCCCAATAAACTGAGATTTTGTATACTGCAAATCTGTCCTTTCATTATGAAGCTTTGCTTCTGGAAAATAAAAAAGGTGTTTTAAATACATTTTTAAAACATTTATTGCTACTTTTATCTTCTGTACAAATTGATCCCCAAACATGACTATTGCTTTTTCTAAATGTTAACTATTTGCATGAGGATTTGACAGTATAGTAACAAAATTACAAAATAAATCCCATAGGAGGAGCATACTTTCGTAATTCCTATACGCAGGCTGAATATTCCTTAATCAAAAATAATATTTTGGCAAAAACATCAGACAAATGTGGGGGGGTAAAAGCAATAAAAATTGACCTTTATTCCCTTACTGAAAAGGGAATTATTTTACAAGGAAATACATTGGCAGTTTACAGAAATGAATGTAGGCTGGGAATCTAGGCTCCAATCCAACAGGCAGCACATGGGAAAGGAAGTAGGATCATCATAAAGTTTTAAACAAGAACACCCAGAAATAACGTTATCACTAGCATCTGCAACTATTTTCAAGCCAAGATTTGAGTTCTGGGGAGATTTTGCCACAGTCACATTATGTGCCTGTCCTTTGACTTGCCCAATGAGGAAGAGATAGTTTCTCAAAACATGGTGTTGGAGTAACATTATAAAAGGATGCTGAACATCACGGAATAAACACATCTTCCATATTGAAAAATAATTAAAAATTAAAACTGGCTATACTGAAAATTGCAATCTGAAAGTTTTCTTAACACCTGGCTTCCTCAAAGAGATGCAGACAGAACCAGGCCTCCTACATACATGTATCTATTTTCATTTTTTTTTTTTTTACAAAAAAAGAAAAGTTATTTGAAGTTAGGTCCAGATCTAAAAGAGTGCCCGTTATTACTGTAGGCTTCACACATCATAACAATTGTATACTAAGAACAGCCACATGCTGATCACAGGTGAGCATTATTCGAAGTCAAACCTGAATGAAATGAAGACTGTTTTCACAGAGCTGCTGATCAAGTAGGATTAGAAGTATCTACTGAGCTAAGAATCCCATTATCCTGGTTTCTAAATCCAGGTTCTTTTTCAGTTGAAATATTGAGACCACATTTGATTTCCAATTTCCATTATAATGTGTCAGGTAGAACACTTGTATTTTTCTGTAAGCCATAAATGCTATAGACAGACCATGTGAGGATAATACAAAACGAAAACTTGGATCATTTTATTCTTGGAATATTTTATTTGGTTTCATGTTTGCAGAGTTATCTCCATCCTTTTTGACTTGGGAAGCTCTTTCAAAGCATGGTGTCTGATAAAACATTTGTGTTTTTAAATTTAACATGTCAGCTATGATTTGATTTGGCTAAACATTATGTTATACATTTCCTTTTAATGCAGTCTTTAATTATATTTTAATATGTATGGTAGACATATTTGATTGCTTTCCCAACGGCCATTCTTCTTCTTCTTTACTTGCAAACAGATCTCAAATAAAATGTCTACAGTGAAACACCCAGCCCAAGAGGGTCATTATTTTGAGTTTAATTCTATAAAGACATTCATGTTTTCCTTAATCAAATGATTTTTTTCTAGTGACAGGTGTACAATAGAGTTCTAGCCAAAGAGACATAGTGAGTATCTGTTTAAGGCTTCGGGGCAAGATTTTCTTCCCTAGGAGAGAGGGGATTAAGAATTTTTCCTTATCATGGATAGTGTTCTGTAAGATTGTAATGCTTTAGCGGCTATGCCATATTAAAGTCATGAGAAAAAAGCCAAGAGACGGAGAGGTGACTGCTGCTAGCCTTCTTGAAATATGAAACAAATGTCAAAGTCATGTGTTCTGTAAGCTGTAGCCAAAAACATTTCTAACTGGCGCACTAGGAGTATAGAAGTTTGGTTTGTTTTTTATTGGACAAGTGATAACCATCGTTCATCTTAAATTATACAAGAAAAAACATGTTTTTGTTGATATTCACAAATTCCTTATAGTGTCATTTGTTATTTGGATACATATGAGTTTTAAAATAGAGAGATTGAAACTATCTTGGAGTTATTACATCAAAAATAAAACAAATGCTGAAAAATGGTCAGTATATTTAAATTTTATTATTAAAGCAAAAGGATTTTAGGCTGCCATTTGCAAGAACTTACAAAGAATACATTGTGGTATGCTTTCTATTTCAAAAAATTCATAGATTTTCTTCCCTTGATGGACACGTTTATAATTTTTCTCACCTTTTAAAGGAAGCACTTTATGGCTTTACTTTCACAAATCCAAATTGCCAGCTTTACCAGTCTTGTACTTTGGAGGCATTGTTAAGTAAAATAAGATTTACTTTAACACAAGCACTGCAATGCCATGATAGATAATCCAGATGGCTAAGTGAGCAGTGGGTGGGTAGCCGGTCCAGAGTGGATACACTGGACAAAGGGATGATCCACAGCCCAGGTGGGATGGAGCGGGTGCACAATTTCATTTATGCTGCTAAAACTTATGACTTGTTTATTTCTGCAATTTTGCATTTAGTATTTTCAAACCATGGTTGATTGCAGGCAACCGAAACCTCTAAAAGTGAAGCTGTAGATCAAAGACTTCTGTAATTGATTAAACAGAAAGAGTGAATTATGTATTTGGAAGAAGGGCTGTTCCTTCAAAAAGTTTCCTCCATACAGCTCTCAGTAATTGTGAAAGTTTGTGATTTTCCCTTTTTTAAGAAAAATTATATTTATCATCTACCATCTCAAACAATTCCCAAACATTTCTGAAGCAGTATAACAAGATTTTCAACTTCAAAAATGACTAGATAACAATGTGAACATTTCAGTGTTTTTTAAAAAATTAATTTCCACCTTATTATTATTCTACTTTCGGGATTTTACTACTCATAAAAGATGTATTAGACCAAATCAAATCTATAAATCTCAAGGAAGTTCTGAAGCTAATCAGGATTGAATGTGGTTACACATTTCTCATGTTTTTCATGGTGTAGATTTCTATTTATACTGATGTATTTCCTTGTTTTTACTTATTTTAAGAGACTAAATATCTTGTTAATTTGTAGCAAGAAATTTAGATTAATTAGGACCAATATACTGAAATTCATGAATTATTCTATAAGATTTTTAACAGAAACAGAAGAAAGTTTAACTATCAGAATAAGGGTCAGAAATAATGACTGTAAGTTAAAAGAACTCAACATAGCCATTAATTTCAAAGATGGTAGAATAAGATACTGTTAGCAACGATATTATGGAACTTAGGAAAAATGACTATGCAAAGTAATGTGATAAAGCTAGAGATTTCCCCATAGGTTTTAAAGTGCAGAATATATCAAAGTAAATGTATGTTAGATAACAAAATGTTTTGCAAATCATCTAAAAAATAGTACCAATTGGGCTACATCTGCATAACTGAAATACTTGACTAGAATTGTTTTAAATTGATACATTAACTAGATAATGTCTCGCTCCTTCAAATTTGTTTGCTAGAATTGCAAAACTTAAATTTTAATTCAGCAAGAGTAATCCATTTTTTACTTTTAAATTATACTTAACATACAATATTATATTAGTTTTAGGTATACTACATTGTGATTAGAAATTTATGTACCTTATAAAATTATTACCAAAATAAATCTAATAACCATCTGTCACCATTCATAGTTATTATGATATTTTTTATTATATTCCCAATGCTGTACATTACATTTTCATGACTTATTTTATAATTGAGAATTTGTACTTTTTAATCCCATCACATTTTTTTTGCCCATCTCTCCACTCTCCTTGAGTTTGGCAAACATCAGTTTGTTCTTTTATATCTATGAGTTTGTTTCTATTTTGTTTTGTATGTTTTACTTCCACAAAAAAGTGAAATCAGATGGCATTTGTCTTTCTCTGTTGCACTTAATTCACTCAGTATAATATCTTCTAGGTCTATCCATGTTGTCAAAAATAACAAGATTCCATTTGTCTTTGTGGCTGAATAATATGCCATTTTGTATACCACATCATTAAAAAAAACTTTATTGACTTTTAAAGAGAGAAGAGAGAGAGAGACATCAATGTGAGAGGGGAACATGGATCAGTTGCCTCCTGCACGCCCTCTACTGGAGATTTAGCCTGCAACCCAGGCAAGTGCCCTTATCAGAAATCAAACCAGCAACCTTTTGGTGCTAAGGATGATGTCCCACCAGCTGAGCCACACCAGCCAGAGCTATACCACATCATTTTTATTCATTCATCTATTTTATACATTTATGTATTGATGGGCATATCCCATCAATATTTATATCTAGGTTGTGCCCATATCTAGCCTAATGTAAATAAGTTGCCATGAACATAGGGATATACTAGTTTATATTTTTTTGAATTAGTGGTTTTGATTTTTTGGAATAAATACCCAGAAATGAGATTGCGAGGCCATGTAATAGTTCTATTTTTTATTTTTTTTGAGGAATCTCCATACTGTTTTTCACTGCGCTGTACCAGTTTACAATCCCACCAATAGTGCACAAGGATTCCCTTTCTCCACACACATGCCAACATTTGTTAACTTGTGTCTTTTTTGATAAAAGACAATCTGAGGTGACATCATGTTTGATTTGCATTTCCCTGATGATTAGTGATGTTGAGCATCTTTCCATGTGTCTGTTGGCCATCTGAATGTCTTCATCTTCTCGCCTATCCCTGCTGGTTTTCAAAGGGCATTGTGAGGATTCCTTTTCCCACCACAGGTTCCCCAAGCTGGGAAGTCTGGAAGCCCTTTGCTCCTCAAGACCCTCGCCTCACCTATCCCTCCCATTTGTGAATTGCTACACCATGGGTGGGCATCCTGACCAGACTGCCTCTCTGTCCTTCCTAGCTGTCTCCACGTGGCTTCTTCTTTATATCTTCAGTTACAGGAATTCTGTTCAGCTAGTCTTCCGGTGATTCTCAGTGATGTTTGTTGAATATTTTGTTGTAATATTGATTTGTTCATAGAAGGAAGTGAGTTTAGCATGTACCTACTCTGCCATCTTGACCCTACCCCCAAGATAATCAATTTTGAAGTGTATGCATCTTGACATTTTAAAATGTAATCATCTCATTATATTTGAAGTTTATTAAACCCACATTTTACATGTTTCCTTTATTGATAGATTTTTGTCAGTAGCATGTGAAACAGAAATAGACTTGGCAGAAATCTTCAGCTCATTAGTGTAAGTAAGTGTTATTTAGGAATTCTGGTTATGGTTATACAGTCATTTTCTCTCTCCTTTGGATGGAATGCCACCCCCTCCTCTTATGTACGTGTTTTATAAATGTATATATTTGTTATATTCTAATTGAATGACATAAAATAGTTTCTACTTCCATTTTATTTGAAATGACCTCCAAAAGTTTATTAAAATTTTATTAAATTTAATATACATATTTTAAAGTTTGCCTAAATATTTTACACACATTGGGCTAGTTCCTGAAAGTCTTAAAGAAACATAGTGTCTTTTATATACCTTAAGAAATATGCCTGTCTGGTGTAGTTGAGCGGTTGAGCGTGGACCCATGAACCAGGAGGCCATGTTTGATTCCCAGTCAGGACATATGCCCAGTAGGGGGCGTGCAGGAGGCAGCTAATGGATGATTCTCATCACTGATGTTTCTCTATCCCTCTCCCTTCTCTAAAATCAATAAAAATCTATTTATAAAAGAAATTTTTATTGAATTTCTGTGAGTTGCTCACTTAGTACGTAAATATTAGTAAATATTTTAATTTGACACGTATTGTTAACCATTTACTGATACATTATAGACATATCATATGCATATTTTCTAGTTTCATATTCTCAGGGCTTAATTGGGAATTATAGTCTTTCTGGGGAGGACAGGGGATATAGAAGGCTAGGGGAGATGGGAGGTGACAAGTCTTAAGGATACTTAGATACTATACGAAGAGATGGAGTGGATCTTAGACAAGTTGTTTACTTTTTAAAGTGAATTTCAAGATTTTTGGGGGATTTTAATGATTAGAGAAAATATATAAACACATGGAACCCCCCATTTTTTAAAAACTATATAATTGGAAGGTTTTTAAAGGGAGAAATAAAATAATGTTATCGCTCAGCAACTAGCAAAATAAATAGCATGCATTGGATTCTAAGTTTTGCTTAAATAATAAATTAATGAGTTAGTTAAATAAATGGTTTAATGAATAGGCAAGTAAATATCATTATCCAAGAGTTATATAATTCAAGTCCATATTAATATAGTATATTAATATAGATTTATGCATTTAGTACTGCAATGCAGTCTTCCACTCAGGATGTTGGGTAGAGAAAAAAAAAATTGTCTTTTTAATTGGATTCTACGTTTCAACTGTTTCCTCATACAAAGTCTGTGACTCAGAATGCTATAGTTTATCTCATAAAATGAGAAGGACGAAAAACCAAGATACCATGCAAGACGCTGGCAACTGATTTAATTTACAGCCCTACTTTCTGACTCTTTTTATGTGCACAGCTAGATACTTAATACTCCCTCTTTCTGTTTTTGTTAAAGTCCTATCTTTATATTTGACCACATAGAATATCCAGGTTAATCACCTGCTCAATATATGCCTGCATTGGGTTTGCTTCCTTTTGTAAACTTTCTTGGCACCGCCTTCTTCTCTAGAACTAAAGAGAGGAGAGTTTTTAAAAATTATTCAGACCAATGAAGGTAAGGCTACATTCATAAGTGGATTGGCACCTAGGTTATCTGCATATGTTATGTTTTATAATCTTTCTTTCATTCCTTTGAGTAAGACCCCTCCCCTGATCCCATTAGTTCACATTCCACTAGCACAGTAATTCATCAAGAGTGAACATGGTATCCAGCCAATCAGAAGGAATTATAATTATTGCTTCTTTCCCATTGCACCAGGATGTTTTAAAAGAGAGATTGTTCACACCATAGTAATTTTGCCTTAGGAGAGGTGATATTAGGTCTTAGAAAAAATGTGGAGGACTTTAGACTCAGAGAAGAAAGAAAAGTTCAAGGCCTTGTGAAATTGAGTCCCTATAAAAAGTTGTATTTTAAGCCAATCCTACCAAACCCTGATTAAGTTGGTTAATGAATAAATCTCCCATATTCTTAACTCACTTTGGAATAAAACATATAGGATTTTAGCGTAGAACTGGACTCTCCTTATTATCTGTTAGGTAACTTTACTGGAGAATAAGTATTTATGGCCAATTGTTTTAAGAAAGTTTGTTTGAAAATCACCCATTTACCAAGGAGTTCATGTATATATTCTTACATTAAGGAAGATGAGCAAAACTGCATATTGTTATGCCCTTAATAAAATGCTTTCTCTAAAGTGCTGCCCAGGGCCCTGAGGTCAGCTGGGACCTTCCCTTCCATGCCAGATGCTCACACTTCGATTGCTGGCCAGGGCTAGGTACTGCACACGTGCATAGATTTTGTGCACCGGGCCTCTAGTTTTATTACATATGTCTTTGGTACCTCAAATACATAAAAGGATGTGAGATACACATTTAAAAATATTTTACATATAACAATGATTTAGCTCATCAAAAAATAAAGGATTTTAACAATATAGCCTTTATCATGGAAATAAATTTATTCTATAATATCTAAAGCCTGACAGGTTATATAGGGATTATATGAAAGAATACATTAAATCCTTAACTATTTAATTTATGCATAATGAGTGCATATAAAGTCCAAGGCTATAATATATATGTGCTTGTAAAATCAGGCCTTCAAAAAATACTGTTGAAAAGATTGTGCAAGTAGTCTATTAACTTAATTTTTCTATAATAATTACCAAAAATACTTTTCATAATAAATTATCTCTATACATTAACCACTAGTGATATTTAAAGCACAAGTTTATTATTTTTTAAAGAAATGAGAACTATATATAATGCATCACAAATGAGTTCCCATGAGAAAAATAAATTTTGAAAAGCTTATTATTCTAATTAGTCATCATGTATCTATGGAAACAATCATTTATTCATACTCAAAATAGAGAATTAGGTCCACAATTATATATCCGGAATCAGCCCAAAGGTGGCCTAATTCTGCACAGTCTGCCTTTTATACTGTGCATATGTAAATGGTTATTAGTGCTCCTTTTAAGGAAAAGAAGATAATATGAATTTCATTTTGATACTCCAAAGCTTAATTAAATTATTTTAGAAATAGGAGGTTTTACTTTTAAGTACTCATATTTACCACTTTCAAATTATTTGAAAGTTTGATATTTATACATGTAATATAATATCCTAAAAAGTTTTCCTATAAAATCTCACTTTGTATTATGCCTATGTATTGTTTGATATAGAACAATATTAATAATTGTACCTGCAATGGTATTAATAATTAATACCTATTAAATTTTGTTCACTTCCTACAGACCAGGTCTTTAATAATAAAAAAACAAAATGTTTACACTAATACAGAAAAATAAAGTAATATGCAAAGAAGCATGAATTTCATAATGTTGCAAAACTAATTGGTACAATAGGGATTCATATTTGGCTCATGTGACTCTAAATCATTTCATTTATATTATATTAAGTAGGCATTTGTGTATTAGATATGTTACATTTTATCATTATCATAAAACCTGAAGGTATTTGCTAGAGATATTTGCCCCCAAATGAGAAAAATATAAAAACTAGAGGCCCAGTGCAAGAAATTCATGCACCGGTGGATCCCTAGGCCTGGCCGGTGATCTGGGTCGATTGGGACCTTCCAGCTGCTGGCCAGGGCCTTCCTTTATTCTGCGTCGCCCCCTGGTGGTCAGCACACATCATAGTGAGCAATCAAACTCCCGGTCTCCTGGTCAAACTCCTGAGGGGACACTTTGCAGATTAGCCTGATAGATGATAGATAGATAGATAGATAGATAGATAGATAGATAGATATAAATGATACCAGAGCATGAAGCTTTAAAAGATAATATATGGAAAAACCAAATCTATGGCATTTTTATTTAAATTAAATCTGGGTCATACTGAACCTTAAATTTGCCAAAATAGAATGTTTAATTGAATACTGGGGAGGAAAAAAATAAACTAGAAAATTGGTAGTCCTTAGCAGATCTATATAAGTAATATTAACTGAATTACTGAATTTGGCTGAATATAACATAGCAGTCGTTGAAGAAAAAAAGTACACAAACATTTCAATAGACACCAAAAAGAAATTTGGTAAAATTTGACAGAAATTTATTTTAAAACTCTCAGTAAATTAGGAAAAGAAGAAACTTTCTAACCAGTTCAAAAGTATATATTAAAATTATTTAAGACAAAAAAAAGAATCTAAATGGAAAATATTAGAAACACATTTTGTTTTAAAATCATTGAAAATGAGAACAATTTTTAAAGGTGATGATATGTTTAATATTCAAAAATCAATTGCTTTTCATTACATCAGTGACAAACATGTAAAAAAGATAATTGAGAAGAAATAATTTACAATAGTATTCAAGATCTCATAATCAGTAAAACAATATATGGAAAAGATAATTACAGGCAAAAACATAAAGCATTGTCATATGAATTAAAGAAAACTAAAATAAATGGAGAGATAGAAAAGCTGAATTTCTTTAGTTTTTCTTAATATATAGAGTCAATGAAGTTCCAATCATAATTCCAACTTGTACTTTATGAAATGTATTAGGTTGATTCTAAAATTTATATGGAAAGTTAAAAGCCAAAAAAAGCAACAATTCTGAAAAATTCCAACATCATCACCAATTAGAGTGCTTATGCACTACTTAAGACTTCCCCATACCATGGATTAAAAGATATATCTTAAGCAGGACAAAATAGGGCTTTTTGTTTAAATAAATAAATGCACTACTTTTAAAATTAAGGTCTTTTGTTCTTTAAAACAAGTTAATTAGTAATTGGGGAAATGCAAATCAAGACAAGGAAGAAAAATCATTTGATACTCATTGCATCATAAAGTTAAACATTCACACATCCTCTTACTTAGCACTTGGTAACCTAGCACTTGGTACACATTAAATAATGTATATCAAGACATTCACAAAGATGCCATAAACAATAGCACAATAAAAAAAAATGAATAGATGATCCCCTATGACAGGAGTGGATACATAAACTGAAATACTAATGGAATCATATAAGTTACTGACCTGTGGTGCTGTTTAATAATACATGAAAGTTAAACGCACAATAAGTAACATTAAGTCATCCCAAATTATACACTTAATGATGTCCTTCTTAAGTCGTTAAAAGATTCAAAATTAAGTATATGTCTATTTACTTCTCAGATATATACATATGAGATAAAAAAATATTTGTAAAGAAAAGTAAGAAAATTAAAATTGAGGGACATGGTTAATTTGGGGGAGGGAGGTAGGAGCATAGGATAGGGGAGGTTCACATGGCTAGATGCAAATTACTATAAAAGTCTTAGTTCCTGGAGAAGGTGGCTTATAGAACATATAACTTTATTTTGAAAGAGAGGGAAGGCAGAGAGTGGAAGGGTAAGTAAGTAAACAAGCAAGTAAGTAAATAAAACAAGGCAGGCCAGGTGTGTGCCAATGATAAAAATTTATCATACTCCAAAGATTATTTTCACTCTAATTCTGTTTGAGGGTGATAAAACTATATACACATTTGTGCATGTAAGGAACTTTTATGAGTAGTTGATAGTTCTGCAAAGAAATTCTCAAATACAGAGGTGGGCAAACGTAGGTTTACAGCTGTTCATATGGGGAAAGACACGCAGGTTATAATTATAATAACACAAGAATAAACTGTTTCATGTATTCACAACTGAAAACCTCCTTTGTGTAACCCTGTATTTGAGAATTCCCAAAGGAATAGGGAATGGATTTTATTATTTTATTGAATATTTAATGAGTGTTTATACTGTAAACCAAGTACCATGAGAGGTATTGAGGGTGGAGCCGTGAATAGCTTAAACATGGTTGTTGCCTTTGTGCAGAGGTTCTCTTGGTTTCCATAACTTTTAAAATATATTACAGAGACTTTAGAAATTATTTTCATTTCCAATTGAGACTTATAATATTCAAGTTACTTATGGTGATGGGGTAAGGAAATATGCATAACTTTGGATTAGATTAATCCTCCAAATCACTTAGCACCATTCTAAATCTCTTCTCTTGCCCCCAATTTGAATAAATTATTTTAGAATGTTATCTTCTTTTTTAATAGAAAGTAATTTTGAAGTGTATTGTACCTCCCACCAAATTTGGTAGACTACACTTATGTTTTGGTGGAATTAGAACTCTAGGTCATTTGACATCGAATTATTCTTAGTGAATAACTGATAAAATGTATAAGTGGTTTTGTCCAGCAGAATATACTCCTTTTCACTTTCAGGTGATCAATAATTTATAGAAACCAAAAGTAAGATTGTACAGTTGTCTCTCATTTATATTTTACCCATATTGATTGCTATTTACTTTAAAGGAATATTTGTATCTGGAAGTTGAGAGAGACTGTTCTGTGTGTGCGTATGTATAATTTAAGTAGATCAATGACAGTTTATTTTTTTCCTCTTGTCAAAAATAATCAACACTCTGTGCTATTGTAAGATTTGTGAATGTCTAATAGGAGTGGAATGTTTTATGTTTTCTTTATACAAATTTCATAACTTTGCACTATTTTCAGGTACCGATGAGACAGTAGTTGATTAGCACATAAACGACTGCAATAAAATGGCACGCAATTAAAAGGTAAATGTAGTCATCACATTTTCTTTATGCTAACGATAAAAGTCTCTTCCATAGACACCCTAAAGTCAAACATCCCCAAATCCCTTTCACTGTTTGCCACAAAAGCAGCTGTTTGATTACTTCAGCTTAGTTTAGAACATTTCACATTTTTTCTTTCTTCAGGAAATTAACAAGAAACAGATGCTTCATTTGACTCTTCTCTAGGGTAGACCTTTCATGAGGAAGCAACTGTGTTAATCGCAAATGTTCTCAGAAATCTTTGCCTTTGATCTTGAGTCAGGTCCTGGCATTTTTATGTCACATTAATTTAAAAATGACTTAGATTTATTAACACAGGACTGTTGATGTGCTATGTGGTTAATAGTTACTTTTTTCATTGATTCATAATTATTTTTCACAAGAACATATTTTGGATGGTATATATTAAAGTTGCAAAAGTTGTGGAAAGGACACTCTTCTATACAGAGAAAGATGTGGATATATGTAGATATCATTTTTCACATGTAGCAACTATAAGTATTTTTGAAAAGAAAATGTCCTTTCAGCTACTTGACATTGCCTGGGGCTACCAGACTAATCCGCAAGAATGTTTTTTAAGTGACACCATCGTAGCAGCAGCTACCTTAAGGTCCCTAGTTTTTTCATATGGCTTATCTTGTTTCTAATTTATTTTAACTTTTTTTATATTCTCTTTTTTTGAATGTGAAAAAAAAAACGTGAAGAATTGGGTCTAGTGATAATATAGTCAAAAGCTGAATATACCTGAATATACCATTTTTAAAATTTTCCCCATAAATATTTTTTTATATAAATGAATAAGTAAGGTTACCAGTGAGGATAATGTATCAATATATTAACTTTTGTATTTGTCTTACTAGTATATTCCTACTGATATGTATCTTTCTCTATAACTCTTAGATAATTAGATAGATAGATGATAGACATTATTGATTGTCAGTTTTTTTTTTTCTCTCCAGTACTTCTAAAAGACTTGAAAGTTTTTCTAAAGAGTCTGGTCTTCTCAGTCAAAAAAAGGTGATTTGTGCTGTGGAGACTTTATTTTAATACAACAAAATAACACTTCAACCCAGGGATTCATTTTAAGCATACATTGGCAGACTAAATGATGCCATTAATAAGTCTGGAAGTGGTAGATTTGCTCTGCTCACATAGGTTTTTAAAAGGGGGTTACTTGGAAGTCAGCAACCATGGCAGATTTGGTTAGTGGACTGAGTACTATGAACATATCCTCAGATGAGACCTCTGAGGCAGTGGCGGAGGATTCCTGGAAGGTGAACACTGACAGCAGATGCTCTTTGACAACGCTGAGTGTGGAGGAACTGGAGCTGCCTTCCTCAAATGACCATACCTACTTGTAACTCAATTCTAGTGACTACCATTCTGGGGCTACAGATCAAAAAGCCTTTTTTAAAAAATGTCCAGGCATCTCATAAAGTACCATAGCCTCAGAATTCTCATCCAATCTTAGGAAGCCGAAAGGATGGCCCCCCCTCCTCATGATGCAGACGCACTTCCCTCTTCTCTCTCTAATCGGGTGAAGCTGAGTCAACATTCATCAACTTTAGAATCAATACAATTATGTGAAGCTTCTTAAAATGTAACTGCTGTTCATCATATTCTTACTATTACATGAAAATCTGCGTGACATACTGGCATCAAAGCAAGATTAAGAAGACCATATTGGAGCTGTCATCATATAGCAGCGATGATGTATATCGTAACAGCTGAATCATAGGCTTGATTGATCATTTTCATTCACATTCATCAAGAAGGACCACAAAGCCTGTCTGAGCATTCATTAGTGCCTATTTTACTTCAAAAACTCATTTTTTTTTGATGAGGTGGCAAACCTCAGATCAGACTCTTCCTATAATGAAGGTCCAATATGAAGAAAAAGGGTACCTACATACAAAGACACATATAATAAAATAAGGAAGGCATACTCTATGATATTTAGATAATATAATTTCTTACAAGTATTAAACATCTAACTCTGTGTTTAAATTTCCTATTTATTAAGGAAATACAAAGACAAAATTATATAAGCTAAATGAAAATAGTTTAGGGAGAACACTTTGAAAAGTGTTTGGAAAATTTAAGGTCATTGCATGCCATATGTTTCTAATCTAAGTAGTTCTCCATTTGTTCTTTATTTATTTATTCAACTATTGGTCATTGAATGTCCCTTGGTAGGCAATTTCTCCCTCATTTTAATGGCCTCTTCATATTTTATAGCAAAGAAACTAAAAATTCATTAATTTGACAATAAATTGCTTGAAATAAGATACAAAGAAGAAAAAGCAGCGGTTCTATAGTCCTCTTGAGGCTTATTTTAAACAACTTATACAGATACTGGCCATTTAATTTCTATCTTGCTTTATTCATATTGCATTTGGATTGTGGCCATAGACTTGCTTCTCGGTGTAGCCGGAGCCAAATGATGGGAAGAACCAGGAGATGCTGGAACACTTTGGTCTGGTAGATCAGAAATAAGAGAGCCTTTCTGGCTGCAGAATGGCCTCTGGGGTTTGGGGAGCAATAGAGAGATTATCATTCTGCCTTTTAGCACCTGGCTTTGGGGCAAGGAATTGGCACCTCGACAAAGCCTATGAGAATCTATGGCATTGGAAGGGCTATTCGCAAACCAGCACAGAAAGTGCTCTGTCGACAGGGACAGTATTGGTGAAAGAGATGGTGTTCGCAGAAGTGGAGAAGGGAACAAGGCTGGCTTTGTCCTGCACTCGGACCTAGGAGGCCATTGAGAGCAGTTGACCCAGGGCACAGCCAAGGACAGGCAAAGAAATTAGCTTTCTCATAAAGTGCTGGTCAGGCGTAGCTGCAGTGCAGTAACTATGTTAGCGCGGGGGCAGTGACTCAAGTAGTATATAAACCACTGTAGGCAGTGCACCCGGATGCAGAATCAGAGGTATTACATGGAGGCTACAGAAGTTGATGCTTCTGATGGGAACAATAAAATTCATTTTGAATGCCCTCTGAACCCTCTTGGAGACAAACATGAATGAGGGAACTGGATTCCAACGGTCAGAAAGGCAGCACTAAACAAAGTTACTGCCACATAGAAGTAGCTCACAGCCCCCTTCATTAGGCTGGTGTTTAAAAAATATCCTGTAGTCAACAGCGGGGGGAGGTTGGAAGGGGAAAGCGAGGGACATATGTTATACTTTAAACAATCAAGGTTTATTTTAAAAAATCCTATGGAGACAAATGGGCTCCTTTCTTTGAGGCCCTAAATACTGTTTTCCTTGTCAAGACCACAGTGACTTCGGAGCTGACGCTACTTAAAAACCTCTGTGTACATGCATTTGCCTGTCAGCCACATTCACTTCATCAAGCCTGAATTCTTACAGACTCTTACCAGACCCCGCCTCTTGTACTAAGCCCTGTGGTCAACCCGATCCTCAAAGTAATCTTTGAGAAGACACCTGTCCGATTCTACCCTATGAAATTTAGTGAAGAGAGGGCAGTTCCTTTCAGGAGGCATGGGATTTGTCACAAAACTATACACTATTCTTTTTATTAAACCAGCTGATATTCAGGTGTAGTATCATACACTTCAAAAGTAGAAATAGGTATTTTTGCAGAACTATTAGGGAGCAGCTTTTCCAAAGACGTCCATGAGTAGGGTCAATTGCTTCGTGCTTCCCTTCTTTCGGATGTTGAAAGTTTCTCTGTACTCCAATTCAAAGGGGACTCCTGACAAGTGTCTCATCGTATGATTAGAACTTGCTGTTTACTAGCTCCTTCGGTTGGTCGTTCTCTAACATATGGGCTCCATTCTTGTTCTTCCTATTAGCAATGAAAAATCCAGAAATGCTGTCAGCATATCCATTATTCTTATCTGTTTCTTTCCCCTATTTCTTGACTTACACTAGGCCACAAGACCCACATCAACTGCGTAAGAGCAGATTTCTACTTTCACTTGGCTTGAAAATAACTGAATGCTTTATGGCCTAGTTCAGAAATGGCTTTGGAATGTCAGTTCTTCTTCACTAAGGAAAAGGAAGAGGATGGCCCTGGCCTATGTTTCTCAGTGGTTAGAGCATTGGCCCATGCACAGTTTTGTGACAAATCCCATGCCTCCTGAAAGGAACTGCCCTTTCTTCACTAAATTTCAATTCCCAGTCAAGGGCAGGTAGCTGGGTTGCGAGGTCACTCCCTGCCCCTGGTTGGGGCCAGTGTAGGAGGCAACCAATTGATGTTTCTATCTCACATTGATATTTCTCTCTCTCTCTTTCCCCCCCTCCCCTTCCCTTCTACTCCTTCTCTGAAAAGCAATGGGAAAAAAAAAATATCCTCAGGATTAACAGCAACAACAACGAAAGTCCACACTTTTCTATGACCTTGGATTCCTGATAATCCACCCTGCCCTCTGCCTTGGCTTTTATTTCCATGTAACCCTCTAGGGAGGCATATGGCCACTCACAGCTGAAGGGAAATCTTGACTGTTGTATATATTCTGGGAATCAACACAGCCCCTTACATCCAAAATATTTATGTTCTATTTTGCACAGATCTGTATGTTCTGGGCTCCAAATAATTCTTTGAAAGACAATCGTCACTCAGGTTGGGCACTGTGTAATACCTAAAGCAAGGCAGAATTTCTTGAGGATGTGTGGCTCTGGTGTCTGTTTTTCTAAATCTCTTTTTCCAGCTTGTAGCTGCCTATTTCAGTTCAGCAGACAGCAGGTGTTTGGATTCTCTGTTGCCGTTAGTCTCAGCACTTGTTCTGCCCGGCTGAGCTGTTTTCAGCAGGCACTTGTGAGCAGCAGTCAGAGATTTCCTGGGTCAGCTATCAAATAACAAAGTCAACCATGAGCTCCCAGAGCCTTCTGTCACCCAGGTCTCTTTGTGGTGTCTCCGAGGGCCCCTTTGTTACATGTAAGATCAGAGAAAGAAGCAAGACACCTCTGTATTAATCTGCCCTATAGATATTTGCTGTTACTCTGTGTCATTTACTGAAATAAACGTGAATTTTAATAGAATTGATGTTGAACTTGTATTTTCCATGTAGCTAATCAAATAGTAACCTGCCAGCGGGAATATTCAAAATGAATGGATGCAGCTTAATGCTGGAGAGAAAACAATAAGGGGGTAAATATAACATTAAGGAAAATGTTAAATTATATCTAATATAAATTATTTAAAATGTGATCCATAATAGTTATACTAACTTTTTAAGAGTTATCATAAGAATTCACCATCCATAGAAACATCCCTTGGCAAGATTTGCCTGTCATAGATGTGTGTTTGTACTAGAAGCGGAGAACAATAGGAATTAACATGAGAAAAGGGAGATGAAGTGGCTAGCATTAAAGAAGAAATATTTCTCATATCCAGCCTTAGGAGAAATGAAACTGATTTAAAACAAGAAAGCTGAGTAAAAATCTCCAGGGCTTCAAATCTTTTCTTGTCTGTTAGCAAAATGACTAATATGAGTTGTACCATATTTTGCAGGTTTAGGATTTCTGGCCAGAAATCTTGTATCAGTTGATTATACCTAGATTTTATTTTAAAATATTTTGGTCAAAACTTAAAGGATATTGTAGACTATGTTATATTCGGGTTTTTTTCAGTCTAAATGTAGAGAGAAATATACAAATCAAATTCACTGTACAATTTCTTAAAAACATAAATAAGTAATTATGTTTGGCATCTCTTAGCATTCCTTCTACTTTCCCTAACTTGAAAAAATATAATGATGTGTTTTGATTTACTTAAAATATGATTATTGCAATTAATTTGTATATATTTTTTCACTTCTAACCCTAATATAAGTCCATATAAGTATTATATAAATTGGGCTTCCATATTTACATTTTCTAAAAATTATTTTTTTAAGAAAACATCTTTTATAGGGTTACTGGTCCATTACTTTAAGTTAATTGAGGTAAAGATACCTTGGAATTTTAATTTTTATGTAAATGTTATTTTACATAATTGAGGTTTAATTGATATACAACATTATATTAGTTTCAGGGGTACAACATAATGATTCAGTGTTTGAATGTATTCAGAAGTGATCACAATAAGTCTAGTTAATATATATCACTATATATAGTTACACAGTTTTTTGTGATGAGAACTTCTAAGATTGAATCTCGGCAACTTTGAAATATACAGTACAATATTATTAACTACAGTTGCCATGTTGTACATTATGGCCCCATGAGTCATAACTGGACGTTTTTGAACTTTTGATTCTCATCTCCCATTTAACCATCTGCACACCAAACCCTGCTGGCGACCACTACTCTGGTTTCTGTATTGACATGTAAATATTTTTAGATTCTACACATAAGTGAGATCATATGGTGTTTTTGTCTTTACCTTGTTGGGCTTATTTCATTGAGCATAATGCTCTCAAGGCTCAACTATGTTGTTTCAAATGGCAAGATTTCATTCTTTATTTTTTTATTGTAATTGATTTTAGAGAGAGGAGAAGGAAGAGAAAGAGAGAGACAGAGAGAGAGAGAGAGAAACTTCAATGTGAAGAACACACATCAGTTGCTTCCCATATGCACCCTGACCAGAAATGGAACCCACAACCTCAATATGTGCCCTGACTGGGAATTGAACTTGCAACCTTTCTGCGTACAGACAACACTCCAACCAACTAAGCCACACTGGTCAGGGCTCATTCTTTTTTTTATGGCTGAATAATTATATATATATAATTATGTATTTCATTATCCATTTTCTTTATTCATTCATCTCTCAGTGGATGGATTTTTCAATATTGATGCTCATAATTTACCTGGCATTGTGTGATGTAGCAGGAATAACAATAGACTTGGTATTTTAAAACTTTGGTTCCCATTACTGTGTTGTGTTATCAATGAAGTTTCATGTTGAAGAGTCTGTTTCTTCTTTTATAAAAGGGAGCTTATAAATTTTATGTTCCTCCCCCAACTTTTCTTTCTGTGTATATTTAAGAATTGATACAAGTCTTTCTAACACAAATACTACTCTCTCTTTTAGGCAGTCAACTAGGAATGCTAATCTTTCTACTAAGGGTGTTTGGAAGAAACCATTGAATTGAGTGAAACATATAAATAGATTGAGCTATAACTTCACTAACACACCAATTTAAAGTTTCTAGTAAAGAGACAAGGCATGTAATTGTATTCATAGCTATGCTCCTAAACCCACTTAGTGGACTAACAGTTGCAAAGAAACTTTTAGTATTTCACAGGTGTATCCACCTCAAGGACATCTCCTGTCTGAACTGCCAAGTGGCCAAACATCAGAGCTCTCTCTGTACCTGTAAATGGCTATATATTTATAAACACTCTATTATGCCAGAGATTTTTAAACATTTGATTTATTTATGGTAGTGTCTACTTGATACCTGAATACAGGGCATACATATTTTATATTATTGACATGACTTAACAGGTTATTGTCTTTCCATATAGTTTGGAAAATACAATAATAATGAGGTCAGAAAGTATGTTTTTTTGTCTTTCAAAGAAAAGTTTTCAAGTGAATATTTTATTTCATAAGCTCTTTGGTCAAAATGATTAGAATTTAATACGTTTATATTGTATTTAACAGGATAATGCAAGTCAGAAATTTTATAATAAGGTCCAGGAGTATATCTTCAGGACAGGATGTTTCTCATTTCGATTATTGAGCCAATATAGCTCCATCTTAGATAACAGGACACAAAGAGAACTTCTGTGTCTCCCAGGAAAAACAATGTAGGTCGGAGACATATCCATTTGTAAGGTCTCTAAAGAGGTCAAAGCAATCCAGCATAAATTTTAAGGGTTTGTATTTACTTTTTCGGTAGGCTAAGGATTTGTAACAAAATCATCCAAGGATAGACACAAAATTGATTGACAAGAAATATTTAAAACATATATAATTTGGGGTTAATATCCCTTACATCTTAGCGGAAAAATAGCTGCAAATCACAGACCAAATTTGACATCTTTAAAATCATTATATTGAAAAATATAATAAAGGATTGATAAGGTCCAGTATTGCTGAAGATACGGATAAAGTACTTCTCCATGTGTGATTAGATGATGAGAGGGACATTTGTTCTAGTCTCTTTAGAAAACAATTCTTTGATAACTGTCAAACATGAAATAACCCCACAGTTTGACCCAAAAATTTATCTTCAAGGTTTCTTTTTCCAGAATCAATGTCCATAAACATACACATATGTATGTGCACATTTATGAATGAAAGGCGCGCCGCCCGCCTCTCCGGGCGGTGCGGGAGGAGGAGTCTGGCCGCTGGGCTCTGAAATCCCTCCGCGCCTGCCTTAGGGCCTGGCCTCCCCGGAGCGGGTCTGAGTGTCTGGACCGGCTGCGTGGTGGCCAGCGGCGGGCTGAGGGGTGGGGCCGGGCGGCGACCGACCACGGGGGAGGTCATGGGAGCGGAAGGCCTCACCGCCTGGCTCTTTCCTCCCTTCCCTCCTGGTCGGCTCCCCGCTTGCCCGCGCTGGGGCCGGGGGTCCATGCGGCCCTTGGGGCCCGGTCGGGGGGGGACCGGGGCCTGCATGGGCCGACCGCCGGGCCCCATGGGGGGGGCATTGGCTCCCCGGCCCACGGCGGGAGCCCGGTGCGGGCTGCCACCCGCCCGCTGCCCCCCAGACCGGGCCCAGTGCAGCAGCAGCGGCAGTGGAGTGGGGCGCGTGCCCTAGCTCTGGGAGGCCGCCATGCTGCAGTGCACCGGCCCCATGGGCCGGGCCTGCTCCGAGCGGATGCCGCTCCTCCGGAGCTGCGCCACTCCACCGGCCGCACCCTGTTTGCTGGGCCTGTGCCGCCCAGACGCGCTGGAGTCCCGGTCTGCCCGCAGGCCAGCTGCGGGTGCTGTGCGGGAGGGCCATCCTGCCTTGTGGCAAGTTCGAGCGGCAGCAGCAGGAGCCGGACAAGGACTGCGCCCTCCATCTTGCCTTTGGTCCTCCATTTTGGGAGGGTGCCATGTGCTTCCTCAGGAAGAAGCCGCTGCTAGCCACACCCAGGATTTCTCTGGACTAACCAATAATAATCAAGGGAAGTGCACGCCATCACTATGACCACATCCTGTACCGACTCGCGCCTGGCCAATCGGCGGGTCCCACAGTCCCCTCTCCTGCCCTCACTCCACCCCCCTTTAAAACCCCCTGTCCCATCAGGCCTCTCTCTCTCGGCCACTGGAGCTTACCGTTGCATCGGTGAGTGTGGCAGGGGAGCCAAACCTAGGTTTGAAATAAATGACTCTTTGCTTTTGCATCGGACTGACTGGCTCCCTGGAGGTCTTGGGAACTTTGAAATCTGGGCACAACAATGAACATGTATGTTGCACAAATACACAAATATTAATATGTATACATACATACAAATACAAGTCTATTTAACTTACTTAAAATGTCTATTTCCCTACCTATAAAATAGGGATATTAACAACTCTGGTATTACAGAGTTGCATTTATTAAGTGAGAAGAGATAATACATATAAGCAATTTAGACAATGCAGGACACATGATCAAAAAGCAATCAGTTCATTTCTGTTGTTATTGTAAAAATTAAAATACTCTCTTATTCCATTTGGTCACAAAAAAATAACCGAGGAAAACATATTCTAAAACATACCAGAAGAATGGAAATAGGAAAAGGAGTTAGATAGGAAGATAATTTTCATTTTACATAATATGGACCCATGTTTAATCAATTTTCATATAGGATATGTGGGTCTTGTAAATTAGGTATGATGATACTGATGGTGGTGGTGGAACCGTGGATTTAATCTTTAAATTCAGGAATTCTTCACTTAGAAATCACTAAATTTGACCTTGTTTGAAAAAGCTTTTGTTCCATTTTAAATTTTACCATTAATCTATAAAAATGAAAAAGTCACTGGTACACAAGTTCCCTAGGAAGATAACTTGTTGAGAATGGTTCACAAATATTTTGATTATAGCTGTAGAGAACACACCTTAGAAGAAATATCAAAGTTAATTAATTTACTAAGCTTTATTTATATCCGAAATAATTCTGTGTAAGTCTGGAAGGATGTGCAAAGAAAAAAATGCTTCCTGAAAAAAATCTCTAGTTCTCTTAAACTGAAACCTGTGAGCTATTACTAGGAGCTTATAATTGATCTTATCTATGCTGGTTGAAAGTACTGATTTTTCATGATTCGTGCCCTTGATGTTTGAAGTTGATGCTTATTATGATATTGTGATTGAATGAGAATGAACAAGACAACAAAAGCTGATGCAATTAGTGGTTTTTACAAGAAAGCCTTCCTATACCAATCTTCCTTATTGTGGGCGTTTGTAATCACTATTTACCATGCTGCCCCTTAAACTCATAATTATGTTTCTCTAATAACTAATTTCATTTTGACTTTTGTTTGAAAAAGTGTTTTCTCTTAGTATCTCTTTAGGGAATTAATTAAGGTTGTTCGTTACCAATGTGTCTATAAAGCTTTTCACACTGGGGCTCTTCTCATTGTCCTAGTTCACCTTGCGATTCAGTCCCCGCGGTCCCCATCTGTCTTGCACGTTTCCTGACTTGCAGAGCCCTGAAGATTCGTGTGGTGCCCCGATTACTAGAATATCTCTTAGTCTGACCGATAGGGCCAAATCTTACTATTGAACCTGTATTAACATCAGAAAGTTCTTACAGGGAAGTATTGAATGGTTGGTAAACCCCATCACTGAGGCAATAAAGAAGAAAAAAATGGAGTGTATAATAAATAATAATAATAATAATAATAATAATAATAATGATGATGATGTAAGTTAAACTCACATCCTAGAAAGATTATCTTTAACTTGTTTTGGTTTGTACTTTCTCCTGCTCAATCTCTATCACTCTGATGCCATGTACTTATTTTCTTCCAGACATTTCTTTAAATTTCTGAATTATTGGTAGCTTCTTGTTCCATTACTAGCATTGTTATAATTTTATTTTTAATTTGTATATGATGTCATTTCAATGGCATTTTGAAGGGAATAGAAAATAAATATCTTTACTCACTCATTCATCTTTTATTGCAAATATCAATCTATTTCATTAAATCTGCTGTCAGATGGGGGTTTATAAATGATAGTAACTACTATAGAGAATAGTGATGGAAATGTGTAAATATTTCATTTTCATACACCAGATCAAAATTTTGATCTTAGATGTGAATTGGGAGATCAATCAAGCAAACAAACATGTAAAAATTATACTAAAAATAGTAATACATTCCATCTTCAAAAAATTATTTCCTCATTTTTCAAGAGCATTTCATTCAAAGACTGCCTTCATTTGTGTGTAGGAGTTTTTAATGATAGGCTAGAAGGAAGAATGTTTCCACTCGGGTTGTAACAAGAACAGTAGCCAAAAATGGAAATCCATCACCATTTCCAGTGTGTTGGTGGACAGCAATCACTCACATTAATCCTGCCAGCATCAGTTTTTCTGTTAAAGTAGTAAATCCATATGTTCACCAATGAACTGACAAGCTAAAAGGTACAATATTAAGAAGCATCTTTCAGTCTATCTAAATATTTCTACATGTATATAATTTATATATGTATTTTTAAAAATATCTGAGTGTGAAACTGATCATCTTTTTATGCATTGTTATAATTTTTTTTGGTTTAACTTTATCCTTAATATATATTACTACCTTAAAAAATTTTGCTATAATTATCAGATATATGTGAGTTTACATCATCAGATTATTTAGTTATAATTCATATTCCAGCTTTTTATAAAATAAATCTACTTGTCAATACTTTAGTCATACTTTATTTTTTCTTGAATTATAAAAATATCGAGTGCTCTTTATTTTTGAAGGTACCTAATGAATGAGGTTTAAGATTATAGGAGCGATCTAAAATATCTATCTTGATGACTGGAACCATGACTTTACTGGGGAAATATAGTTGGAAAGCAGTCAAAATAAACTGATAGTTGTATTTTCCCCCCAATAAATGATTTTTAAAAAGTATCCACATTGAAGGACGTATGAGGATTAATTTTCGTGTCAACTTGACTACGTTATGATGACCAATTCTTTTGTCAACACTAGTCTATGAAGGTATTTTGTAGATGCCATGAACATTTACAATTAATGTATTTTAATAAAGATTACACTCCATTTTGTGGATGGCATCATCAAATCAATCAAAGGCCTAAAAAGGAAAAACTAAGCCTTCCTAGAGAAGAAGGAATTGTACCTTAAGACTACAACAGCCCTAGCCATTTTGGCTCAGTGGATAGAGCATCAACCTGCAGACTAAAGGGTTCCAGGCTTGATTCCAGTCAAGAGAACATGCGGGGTTGCAGGTTTATCTCCAGTGGGGGGTGTGCAGGAGGCAGCCAATCAATGATTCTTTCTCATCATTAATGTTTCTGTTTCTTTCTCCCTCTTCCTTCCTCTATGAAATTAACAAAAATTAAAAATATATATATATATATTGGCCTATAACTTAAAAAAAAAAAAAAAAAGACTGTAACAGAATTTCTAGCCTTTCTACCTGTCCTACAGATATCGGACTTGCAACAATCAATTCATCTTGTTAGCAAATTCATACATCTTATTGGTTCTGTTCTTCTGAGATCTTTGACTGATAGAGGGTGCTTGCATATAAGTTATATTGAACTTCATATAAGTTATGAACTCTAGGTTGGGTAAAGATAAATATGACAAGAAGGAACAGGGATAGATTTGGTCATGTAGTGAGGTCAATGGGGTGCCCTCAATCAACGTAGCCATTGAAGAAGAACTGGGTGGCATGACACATTTGAAGAATTTTCAGCATTTGTGGATGAACAACTGAGTTTCAGGAGGTAAAATGAAGAGTTTTGAGACAAAAGAGAAAAGGAAACTTAGTGGGATTGTGAAATATGAAGTGTGATATAGAAATAATATTCTAGGTGATAATGCATCTATTAGAAGGCGAGGGTTTATAGTATTAAATGAGGTAAACAGGCATATGGAGAATAATGAAATTAGCATTGATGGAATCATAGAATGGAGGGTTGTTACATCTAAGCTGTTTTCAGTGCATTTCAATGGAAGTTGTCTGGACCCTAAGGAACTCACATCTTTTGTGGGGTGGCTGATCCCACTGGAATGATGATGATAATCTTATCTAATAAAAGAGAAACATGCAAATTGACCATACCTTCCCTACACTCAACAGCCACGCCCACCAGCCAATCAGAGCAACTATATGCAAATTAACCCAACCAAGATGGCGGCCGGCAGCCACTGAGCTGGAGCAAGCAGGAGGCTTGGTTGCCCTGGCGATGGAGGAAGCCAAGCTTCCTGCCTGCCCTGGCCGTCTGTGGGCTCTGCTCAAGGCAACAAAGTTTCAATTATAGAAGATAAATAAACACCAGATACCTACTTCCAGCCAGCTTCCACTGGGAGCTTGGGTGTCTGGGGGCCATGGCCAGCCTGCAAAAGACCATCATCCCCCACCCAGGCTGGCCAGGTACCGCAGCAGGACCTCCATCCCGATCCGGAACACCCTTCAGGGCAAACCCACCAGCCCCCACTCATGCATCAGGCCTCTATCCTATATAGTAAAAGGGTGATATGCAAATTGACCCTAACAGCAGAAGGACTGGGAATGACTAGTTATTATGGCACACACTGACCACCAGGGGACAGATGCTCAATGCAGGAGCTGCCTCCTGGTGGTCAGTGCACTCCCACAGGGGGAGCTCTGCTCAGCCACAAGCCAGGCTGATGGCTGCCAGTACAGCGGTGGTGGCGAGAGCCTCTCCCGCCTCCTTAGCAGCGCTAAGGATGTCCGACTGCAGCTTAGGCCTGCTCCCCACTGGCAAGTGGACATCCCCCGAGGGCTCCCGCGCTGCCAGAAGGATGTGTGACTCCCAGCTTAGGCCCAATCCCCAAGGGAGAGGGCCTAAGCCAGCAGGTGGACATCCCCCGAGGGGTCCCAGACTGCAAGAGGGCACAGGCCTGGCTCAGGGACCTCCCCCTGAGAGTGCACAAATTTTTGTGCACCAGGCCTCTAGTAATAATTATAACAATGACAAAAAGAGGAATAAAAGACAACAGCTAATATTCCTATACTACGTACTGTTGGAATAACAACAACAATAATATTAACAATGACATGAAGAATGAGAAAAGACAAAGAACAGCTAATATTCCTGTACTATGTACTATGTTGGAATAACAACAACAACAACAATAATAACAATGACAAGAAGAACAAGAAAAGACAATAACTAATATTCCTGTACTATGTACTATGTTGGAATAATAACAACAACAGTAATAATAACAATGACAAGAAGAAGAAGATAAAACAAAGAACAGCTAATATTCCTGTACTATGTATAGTTTAAACCACTTCCCATATGTTACCTATTTAATTTAGTCATTGAAGCTATTAATTAGTTGAAATAATTATCCACAGTTTATAGGTGAGAAATAACTTTTTCAAGGTGATACAGATAATAATAAGACCTTGCAAAATAATCTCTATTTATCTGCCTCTGTTTTATCATCTTTATTAAGAAGATAAATAAATAGCATGGTAGGCTAGATGAACTCACCCAAGCTAAAGACACCTAAATAGTTGTATCAAAGTAACTGACCTATCCAAAACACACTTCCAGTGTTAGAGAAAGAGAAATCAGTATGGACTAATAAGGGATATAATCTTATAATATAGCTAATAAATGGGAACCTGCCTAAATGTAGACCTGCTCTGCTGTGTGCACACACATGTATTCACCAATTGCATCAGTCATGGTACTTGGAGGAAACAGATTACACACATTACAGGGGTAATTAAAATAAATTCAATTAAGAGAAAACACAATTATTTATAAAGTTGTTGGCAGAGTTAAGGGAAATCAGTAAGATAGTGAAGCACACACTTCCAAGCAACAGTGTGGTGGAGCTATTATCACAACAAGGCCTGAAGGAGAAACGTGAAGGAGCAGTGATCGGAATATAGAGAGAATATTCTGCAGAAGTCGGGTCCTTGGTAGAGGGAAGCAGTCAACCTGTGGCTCTGACCATTCTCTTTCCTACACTGAAGAGTTAATTTTGTAGACTCATATTAAAAGACAGAAGGCCATCCATGCTGATGACACAAGGGGTAAGATTTCCTTTTTTTTTTTTTTTATGGCCAAGTAGTATTCTGCTGAGTAAATGTACCATACCCAGCTTTTTTATTCATTCATCTACTAATGGGCACTTGGACTATTTCCAGATCTTGGCAATTGTAAATAATGCTGCAACGAGGGTGCATATATTCTTTTGAAATAGTATTTTGGGTTTCTTCCAATATATTCCCAAAAGTGTATCACTACTCAAAAGGCAGTTGCATTTTTAATTTTTTGAGGAAGCTCCATATTGTTCTCCACAGTGGCAGCACCAGTCTGCATCCCCAGCAACAGTATGCAAGGGTTCTCTTATCTCCACATCCTTGCCAGCATTTGTTTGTTGATTTATTGATGGTAGCCATTCTGGCAGATGTGAGGTGATATCTCATTGGTTTTAATTTCATCTCTCTGATGATCAGTGATGCTGAGTTTTTTGGGTTTTTTTTTACGTGCCTGTAGGCCATCTGTATGTCCTCATTGACGAAGTGTCTACTCAGGCCCCTTGCCCATTTTTTAATTGAATTGTTTCTCTTCCTAGTAAGTGACTTATTTCAGCCAGTCAGAGAAAGACATGCCATCTTATCCCACTTGTATGTGGAATCTAATGAACAAAATAAACCGATGAACAAAATAGAAACAGAGGCATGGAAACATGGAACAGACTGACAACTGTCAGAGGGGAGTGGATGAAAGAAGGGGAAAGGATTAACCAAAAAATATATATACCTAACACATGGACACAAACAACAGTGTGATCATAGCCAGAGAGAAGGGGGATGGGAGCTAGGTGGGGTGGGCAAATGGGGGGAAATGGGGATGGAAAGAGACTTTGCTTGGGGTGATGGACGCATGATGCAGTGTGCAGATGATGTTTTGTTGAGTTGACATTTGAAACCTGTACGGTCTGCAAACCAATATCACTCCAATAAATTCAATTAAAAAGAAAAAAGAGAGAGAAAGACAAAAGGCAAGGGAAGCCACAGATGAAACCCACAAATATCAGCCTTCCCAAGAGCACATAGAACAGGGTGGGAGAGTGAGCAGTTTGAGAAACAAACAGAGATTCTCAAGCTCACAGAAACTCCAAGCAGAATCCATACTGCGAATATCCATGGATAAAGGAAATGCTTAAGGTCATGCATATTGGAGAAAGATCAGAGGTCTTAAAGGTAAAACGTTCTTTGACAAGGCAATGAAACCTATGTGACCTTTCTGTGTGTAGACTATATCCTTTTATCTTCTTTACGGGTTTCATCCTCTACAAACCACTTTCCACAAAAATAATATGAAACCTAAGATTAAGAAGTTAGAGAGACTTACCCAGTTGGTAGTTACACAGTGACTAAAGGCAATGATCTTCCCATTCCAGTCCAGCTTCCTGCCAAATCATTGTGTTGACCTGAGTCTTTGGCTTCTCACAGCAAGTTAATCTCACCTGAGGCACTTTCATTTTCACCTCTACAAAGATGCCTTTCTTATCTCTTTTTCCCCCCTACTTCTTCACTTTTTATAGGTTATTCCAATTTTTTTTTCCTGCTTTTTCCTGTGTCGCTCTCTTGGACCTAAATGAATCTCATTAGTCTTTTTATTAATGGTTTCCTTCTGCAAATGAACATATCAGGCCCTACTTAACTGAAAATATTCCCCCCCCCCTAATTTCCTCATCTCTTACCTCTTCAAGTTTCACTAACGTCTTTGAAATTTTGACACATTTCCAACTCAAATTATTTCTCTCTTATTTCTCTTGCCCATTTCATTCTGAATTCTGACTGTGTAGTTAGTTCCTCTGAAATGTTTCCTTTGAAATAACCAGGGATTTAGGAAAAGTGATCTCCAAACTTTTTTTCTCTTTTAATATTTATTCCCTGCAACCTATCTACAGGATTTAACTTGTTATCAAGAGAATCTTTTTAAAAAATTATATTTTTTTTGCCCGGCCAGTGTTGTTCAGTGGTGAGCATTGACCTATGAACCAGGAGGTCACAGTTTGATTCCCAGTCAGGGCACATGCCCGGGTTGCGGGCTCAAGCCCCAGTGCCGGGGGGGGTGGGGGGAAGGCATGCAGGAGGCAGCTGATCAATGATTCTCTCTCATCACTGATGATTCTATCTTTCTCTCCTCCATTCTGCTCTGAAATCAATAATGATATATTAAAAAAAATATTTCCACCTCAGAAATGGTGACAGATACATTTACATTAAGAGTTGCTGTGAAAACTAGATTAATGTGCCTGGTATATAATAAGTGCTCAATAAATGTTACCAATTGTTAGTATTTATTATCATTTTTCAGGTCTTTTATCTCTCAAAGAGATATTGACTTTTTTGGTTAACTTGTATGGTTAGCCTGTAGTTCACAGCCTACAAATGCCTTCAAATCAGTGCATTCGTTTTCTATTGCTGCTGTAACAAACTACTATAGGCTACTTGGCTTAAAAACAACATAAATTAGTTATTTGTTAAATAATGTAAATTATTATTAAGTAAATGTAATATTTCTGAAGGCCAGAAGTTAAAAAGGGGCCTTAGCACACTGACGTCATCATGTGGGCACGGCTGCATTCCTTCTGGGGAACTAGGGAAGAGGTTGCCTCTCCCACCGTCAAGAGGCCACTTGTATTTCTTACCTCTGGTCTTTTCCTGTATCTTCAGCACCACCTGAGTAATAGTTGCAAATTCCTTTCTGACTCAAATGTTTTTCATTCATAAAGATCCTTGTGATTTCACTGGGACTAACTGGATAATCCAGGATAATCCTACCCCATAGTCTTTAATTTACCCTACCCGAAAAGTCCCTTTTGCTGTGTAGAATATTCACAGGTTACTGGGATTAGTAAGTAGACTTCTTTGGTGCTAATTCTTCTGTCTACCTTGGGCAAGTTCTGGAATTTTTGTTTCAGTTTAATTGAGTTTCTACATTATTTAGTGTATATTTCTGCATCTAAGGGGTACAATGAATATCTGTTGAGTAGATAAATCAATAAATGGAAGTATGGATGAATTAATAATAGGACATTTAGAAAATACTTCGATGTTTTTACTCTACTGCTGACACTTCTTAATTATTCAAACCAGAACTCCTTTCTCTCCATTAAAGTAGAAACTAAGGCATGGAAGATGAATCGATCTATTATAAAAAGTTTTGTCTATGTATTACATACATAGGATTCAGCTCCAACAACAGGTGTGCTCTCAGGACATCCTACATCTTTTTGTTAATCTGACTCATTCATTTATGTAATGTAGTTCCAATGGTAATAATGGTTTGGGTGAGTGACGTATGGCAGGTGTGTTTCTGAAGTTTGCACCATGAGTTTTAGTCATGCTAGAAAGTTCTAAGTTGTGGTTTTAACTTGAACACTATTTTACTTTACAGAATGCCAAAAGTTTTTCTGTATTAACTAAGAAAAAAAAGAAAAAGAAAAGAAAAAGACACATCTTTCAATTCATGAAGGCTTAATAAAAGATGTTTGATAAACTCCAGTTACTTACATAGATTGTACAGTTCTTTATATATCAAAATCCTGGCCTTAAGCTTTAGTGAAAGAGCTTTGAATTTGAATGTTTTTATTTATAAACTGCTCAGAGCTGTTATTCAATATTCAGTTTTAAAGGTTTTACAAAGCTCAGTGGAATTTAGTTCATCCATTTAAACTTTAATCATGGCAAAGCAGTACATAGATAATGATTTGTTGCTTCAAAGTAGAACCATGAAACGACATAAAAATGCTCATGTCTTGATTGAAATATGAGTATTTACAAGGTTATTATATTTAATTCACTTTATATCAGCAGCACTAATAGAGTTTTCAGTGTTATGATTCCGTATTTATTTGCATTACAGACTGTCATATTGGAGGTCGTTATCTCAGTCAGTTCACTTTGCCGCAGGCAGAAAATTCTGTACATGACATTTTTGTCATCTATGTTTCCTTTACAGATGAGTTTTAAATTTAATTTTTTTTTAATCAGCTACATTTATTCATTTGAAAGAACACTCTCCATATTATGCTATTGACTTTGGTATTTTCTGAGAGATTTGAACTAAAATAAGAAATACCTTTCACAGAAGTTTTACCAACATTCAAAACTGTCTGCGGGGTGCCTTATTTGGAATGCAAACATTTTGGAAAATATTTAATTTATAATCACAAAGAAAAAATACTGATAGATGTAGGTACCCCGACAGATATGTGGTTTTTGTTTGTTTGCTTGCTTTTAGTTAATGCCTACTGAGAAGAGAAGTAGAGTAATGGAAGTGCCAACCATATTGTTAAGCAGACCCAGGGGCTAATCTTAAATCCCTAAAAAACAAAAAAACAAACACACACACACACACACACACACACAAATATATTTGTTAAAAAATTGTGAAGCCCTAACCGGTTTGGCTCAGTGGATAGAGCGTCAGCCTGCAGACTGAAGGGTCCCAGGTTCGATTCCAGTCAAGGGCATGTACCTTGGCTGTGGGCACATCCCCAGTAGGAGATGTGCAGGCTAAGGTGAGACATTCCAAGGACTGTCACTAGTACAGAACTAGAAGAAAGAACCTGTAAATCTAACAACAACAAAACCACTAACAACTATTTTATTCAATTCAGATGAACTTAATAGAGTGAACCTCATGGTTTGTTCCACATGGTCCCAGTTTATACCTGTTGCCTCATGTAATTACTAATAACCCTTCCTGATATTCTCAAAGTGTTCCAGTTAGAGTGATAAATGACACGATCACATAAAATTTATAGGCCTAATACTTTAGATCCCAAAGGACCTTTCACTATTGAGAAGAAATTGCTCCCTACAGTAAAAAGATGCCCAGGTTTGAGCATCTTTTGCTATTCTGTTGGAATAAAAAGCCATGAAGTTTGAAGTCCAATCTTTGAGAACTGATCTATTTTATGTGTATATTGCTTGGTCCAGTGTGTGACAGTTTCATTAAATTGGTGTAATTTTCTTTGGCAGAAAAGTGATTGTATCTGATTTCAGAGCCAAATCTCTTGAGAACCCTAAGCTAACAATTGCAATATGAGAAGCTTATCAACTATTTAAATTTCAAGTTAAGGATTTGTTATGCTTAATGGAATTTTTTTTCCAAGGTTTTAAAATTCTGGAAGAGAATGAAACATGAAACATTCGCTTAAAAATTATTGCCAAAACCGGTTTGGCTCAGTGGATAGAGCATCGGCCTGCGGACTGAAGGGTCCCGGGTTCGATTCCGGTCAAGGGCATGTACCTGGGTTGCGGGCATATCCCCAGTGGGAGATGTGCAGGAGGCAGCTGATCAATGTTTCTCTCTCATCGATGTTTCTAACTCTCTATCTCTCTCCCTTCCTCTCTGTAAAAAAATCAATAAAATATATTTTAAAAAAAAATTACTATTCTGAGAGGCCTGGTGCACAGATTCGTGCACTGTGGACCCCGTGGCCTGGGCTGTAGGAATTGGGCCGAAACTGGCTCTTTGACATCCCCTGAAGGGTCCCGGATTGCAAGAGGGTGGTTCTCAGGTGATGCACTCCAGAACCGGGCTCCCTTCTCTCTGGTTCTGGGTGCATCACCCGAGAACTGCAGCTTCCAAGTCACCATAGCTCAGCAGCTCCTGCATTGAGCGTCTGCCCCCTGGTGGTCAGTGTGGGTCATAGCTACTGGTTAGATGGTTGCTTAGGCTTTTGTATGTATAAATTCTGAGAGAACATTACAATTCCCAATATTAAAATGATGTTACACTTGTGCTAGCTTACCATTGATGTGTCTGTCTTAATGTGCTTCTTATCATTTAGTAATGTGTAGAGCTTCTTATGAAATGACCTAGATCAGTGATGGCGAACCTATGACACGCGTGTCAGAGGTGACACGCGAACTAATTTTTTTGGGTGATGTTTCTTTGTTAAATGGCATTTAAATATATAAAATAAATATAAAAAATATAAATCTTTGTTTTTCTATGGTTGCAAATATCAAAAAATTTCTATATGTGACACGGCACCAGAGTTAAGTTAGGGTTTTTCAAAATGCTCACATGCCAAGCTCAAAAGGTTCGCCATCACTGACCTAGATGATTTAACTAATATTAATAGAAATAAAATTAAAACAGAAGAATCCAATGTTTTGATTTTATATCTGCATTATATTCGGATATAATGGACTTTGAGGAAAAGAGGGGTACAATACATGATTTTTGCCTTAACAGAAATTATTGTAGCATTAAAAATAACAATCAACATAATAATTAATAACAACAAAGCAATTATCATCATAATTTATAATAGCATCAGTCAAAGTCCTGGCAGGAAACAGAGGTAGCATTCAAGTTGGGTATTTTGAGGAAATTTTAGTAAAGGAGCTCTTTTCAAAGTGCTTCTGGTGTAGAGGAAATGCATGGACTAATGCAACATGTTTGAAGCTAGTAACTGAAGAGCTGTTATGACCCTGAACTTCCCAGGAGACACCCAAAGTAATAAGTAGCTAGACTTTACCTTTCCTTCTTATTCCAGCCTACTGATGGTGCTCCCAATTGGCCAAAGTCAATAGGGCATAAGAAGGCAAGGGAGAACACTGACACATTCCCTATAGACTTCAGCCTCCCAAGGCAGAGGTCATGGTACAAAGGAATGCAGAATAGCTCCCTAGGAGAAAATGTGAGATAACCAAAACCACTGTCATCACCCTCATCATGCTAAGTTCTTTGAATTTACCTGCTATATGCCAATGACTGATTATATATAATCTAACCTAATCTGTACAACAATGGCATGAAATTATATGGTTCTCCCTTATCCTCTACTAGAGGCCCAGTGCATGAAATTCGTGCATGGGGGAGGGGGTTCCCTCAGCCCAGCCTACACCCTCTCCAATCTGGGACTCCTAGGGGGATGTCCAACTGCCTCTCGCAATCCGGGACCACTGGCTCCTAACCGCTCGCATGCCTGCCTGCCTGATCGACCCTAACCCCTCTGCCTGATCGCCGCTAACCACCTCTGCCTGCCTGATCGCCCCTAACTGCTTTCCTACCAGCTTGATCTAACTGATCCCTTGCTGGACTGATTGATCCTAACCACCTCTGCCTCGCCTCATACCCAGGACCCAGGATTCCCTCCTCCGGCCAGTTGCAGGCACCTGGGACCTGGGCTTCCCTCCCTCTGGCCAGCCACAGGCACCCAGGACCCAGGCTGGCTTCGCCTGGGCCAGCTGCAACCACAGGGTACTGTGGGTAGGCAGCTTTGCCTGGACCACAGACGCAGGCACCTGGGACCATGGGGCAGGCGGCTTGTCCCTCTCCCAGGCCGCAGGCACAGGCACTGGTGCCTGGGATCACAGGGTGGGTGGCTTGTCCCTCTCCCGGGGTGCAGGTGTAGGTGCTGGTGCCTGGGACTGCAGGGACTGCAGGTCAGGTGGCTTGTACCTCTCCCAGGCTGCAGCCCCAGCCGCTGGTGCCCAGAACCATAGGACAGGTGGCTTGTCCCTCACCCGGGCCATAGCCTGACTGGTTCCCATTCCTCTCTCACAAGCTCATTTGTGCCTGGCTGGTCTCCCATTCCTCTCTCCCCAGTGTTGAGTATCTGAGCAGTTATGGTATGATGGTGTGAGGGCATGACGACGTGAGAGCGTGACAACCATTTGCATATTAACTATTATATAGGATAATAAAAGTCTAATATGCTAAGTGTCTGGTCATTCAGTCGTCTGTTCAACCAATCAAAGCGTAATATGCTAATGATATGCTAAGGCCCCTTAACCGCTCGATATGATGTGTACTGACCACCAGGGGGGAGACGGTCGACCAGTTGACCAGTCAACCAGTCGCTATGATGTGCACTGACCACCAGGTGGCAGATGCTCCAACTGGTAGGTTAGCTTGCTGCTGGGATCCAGCCAATTGGGACTGAGCGAGATGGGCTGAATACACCCTGGAGACCTCCTGTGGTCCCTTCCCGGCTGGCCAACCTCTTGCGGCCCTCCCCATCCCTGATTGTACATCAGTGGGGTCCCTCAGCCTGGCCTGTGCCCTCTCGCAATCCGGAACACTTCAGGGGATGTTGGAGAGCTGGTTTTGGCCTGATCCCACTCAATGCAGGAGCTGCCCTCTGGTGCTCAGTGCACTCCCACATGGGGATCACTGCTCAGCCAGAAGTTGGGTTCACAGCTGGTGAGCTCAGTGGCAGTGACGGGAGCTTCTCCCCCCTCCGTGGCAGTGCTAAAGATGTCAGACTGCTGGTTTAGGCCTGATCCCCCTGGGTAGCAGGCCTAAGCCATCAATCTGACATCCCTCGAGGGCTCCCTGACTGGGAGAGGGTGCAGGCCAGGCTGAGGGACCCCCCCCACCCCGAGTGCACAAATTTCATGCACTGGGCTTCTAGTTTTATAGATAAAACTCAAACCATTTAAGTAAATCTCTAAGGGCTATAAATTAACTAAGTGAAAAATTTTTCATGAAACCTCAATCTGTTTAGAGACCCTACTCATGTTCTTCATCAGGGTATCCTTCCTTAAGAAAAATTTCTTTGAAATGTCGGGCATGGATTACTAGTATAAGGAACAATGGGGGAATCATATAAAGAACTATACAGTCCAGAGTATGGTAACTGTCATATATAGAACATAATAGCTAGTTTGGCTAACAGAAAGAAAACGACACATAGTGAGTGTGTGGTAGGCTTGAGTTTGTATGAAGTTTCTCTGACTTTGGCTCTCCTACTGAAATGGACTTAGAAAATCGAGGAATATAAAGCTGGTTCAAAACAAAACTAAACTAAAACACCTTGTGAGACTAATATAGAATCAGTTACTTCAAAATCACAATCAATGAAACTAGAAGGTAGAATACATTGAGGAGATCTTCCCGACTGAGGGCAGTGTGACAAGAAGCACTGGGGAGTGATAAACTGTTCCTCTCTGGTGGAAAAAAAAAAATCAAGTGTTTAGAAGCAATGCATGCAAAATACTCTTTCTCTAAAGCTGTAGTTCTTGGAATTAAATATGGGAAACTCAACATTCCTAAAATATTTCTCTCTGCTTAAGAATGTGATGGGAAATGGCATCTCTGAAACTCCATCATCCCAAATTCCCAACTCGTTCTCTTTTTCGTTGCTGTGTTTAGAACATTTGATTAGGATTTGTTGGGAGGACAGTCATAACATGAGAAGTAGAATAATATTTCCCAATCAGTCATTGATACACACAGGGTCTGAACCCCCTTTTCTTTAACACCGTTAATCGCTTGTAGTCCTTGGATGACTGGAATCCTTCACCTTTCCTTCCACAGAGGTTCATCCTCTAACCCTGTGAAGTTCACTTCTTTATATTGTAACTTATTTCTAAAAAAGTTTTTTTGTTTTTTAATAGATGTATATTTTTATATCATTAAATAACTGACCATGTATTTAGTTCTCCTATGCAAGACACTGTTCAATGTACTATTTATGTATTCAGTTTTATTTGTATTAACAATCCAAGTATCTTCAGTTTGCAGATAAGGAACACCTCAGACATAAACACGGTAAATTGTGGAAAATCATCCTGTCAGTAACTGTGGGACATGGGATAAAAACACTTCTTCTTTGGCTTCAGAAATATTCTCTTTAGCATAGTGTATAAAACTAAGATAAGCCTTCAAGCAGGGCTTCATGTTGCTACAGAGCATTAATGAGGCCCTAACTCCTACTTCTTCACACCAGGCATACTTGGGCAGCTTTAGATAGGCTGGTTCAAATTTAATTTTCCATTCAGGCTAAAGGAGGGAACCATGAAGTAGCTAGATCACTTTGGAGTCATATAGCTTATTCACAGACACTTAGGTATCCCTCTCCATTCTTTGGGACCAAATTGGCACTGGCTTTTTTAATTACATAAACTCTGACCAGAGCTTAATATTCTATGACTCAACTTGTGGTTTTACCCATTAAAAATGTTTGATTATAAAAGAAATATTAGTGATAGCTGTATATTAAAATCAAATGTGACTTTTATGACTCAGAGCAGAGAAACAACTTAAATTATTGCACACTAATAAAGCGGCATCAATGATCTGGATCTGGAGTACTTTGAATCTTCGAGTCAGATTTGCTTAAAAATTGAGAAGAAACTGGATTGATTTGAGAAGAGTGCTTCAGTTTAATGATCAGGATAGAAACAGTACGGAAATAAAAACAAAACGAAACAAGTGAGGATGATTAAATTGGAGAGATATTTTTAAGAAAAAGATTGAGATCTTAGAGGACAGATTAGATATAGCTAAGAGGAAAATGAGATCTTGAAGCACAGGCTACACTGATAAGTACTGGTATATAACTGCTCTTAAGGCCATTAAACGAAAGAAGTATTTTAAATGCAATTGAGAAAAAGTGACCGACACCCAAAGAAATTTAAAAGGGAAAAAGAAAATAGCCCAGAGTAGACAAAAATTACTCCTAAAAGGGAATTGGTACTCAGGAAACCATTGAGAGATACTTCTGAAAGCTACGGTTTTTGGAATTGATAATAAGAGCAATTGGAAAATTACCCATTAAAATTATTACAGACATACTTAGAGGTTAAAAACTCTAGATATATTTGAGAGAGGGAGAGCTGAATATTAGAATATAGCCATTGTAGGTGGATTGATGGCATATTTACCTGTAACCTGGGGGAATATGCCCAAACTAAGAGAAGAAGCAGCAAAGGCACTCATGACAGATAAAGACTATTTCTGGATTTAGAAGTTCAGCTGAATAAAACATACCTCCTAGCTAGAATTATACAATTCAGGAAAGTAAAAGTAAACTACATTTGTTAGATGTGTGTGGCTTCAAATATGGTAACTTCTGAAGCTCTGAAGGAATTGTACCCATATCAGTGAGAGACTTCAGGAACAGTGACTGGAAGAATCCCAGCTGTTCCCAGATGTCGAATTACTCTCTGAGTCTTGGAGCAACTCTGACTTTTTATTCCTCTCATGGCCAATGCCAACATGTTTCACTCTCCCAAGTCACCAACCCCAGATCATGTGTGAATGGTGCCTTTTGAATGAGGCTTATTCCAGCCATTCTGTTTAAAACTATCATCTGTAGCTCCTAGCCCCCTCATCACTATTCTCTTTACCCTTTTCCAATCGCGCATTCAAAAATTTTATATAACTTATTTAATGTATTATTAATTGTTTAGCTGATGTCATCTTCTCTAAAAAATGCATGTTTTATTCACTAATGTGTCCTAAGAATTTAGAAAAGTGCCTGTCACACAGGAGACAATAAATATTTGGTTAATGAATAAATGTAGTACTTATTACACTTCAGAAAAACTAATGCAACTTCTGGGACGCAGCAGGAAACATACAATTCCAGAGATATAATTTCTAGCTCCTAGCAGGCATCAGGAATCCCTTCAACAAAAGCATTAACAGATGAAGAGAATTGGGAAAACGGTTAGGATTTAAATTAATACTTTAGAATTTAATCAGTAATCCAAATAGAAGAGGGTTTCATTTTGAACTTTAATTCATTGCATTTTTAACATCATTATAAGGAGGTATAATCTTTGAATTTGAATTTTTCTCTAGAGTGTATTAGAAACTTTGTGTTAGATTAGAAGACATTTCTATTTTTGGTATGTACTTATTTTTGAAGTATATTTGTATGTCTTATTACTTAAGTATTTTTATGTTATTTGTGTTTGTTGAGTTTGTTCTAATTTATATAAAATATCAAATAATCTGGCTGCACTTAATTTGGTATGAAAATAGAAGAAGTGACTTTTTTAGCTGACAGTGTAGAGTCATCTTGGAGTTAGTTTAATGAATGTGTTGTTTTGATTTACAGATGTTTGGAGAAATGGACTCATGAAATGCGCAGAACTACTCAGATAAACTGCTAATCACTTGAGCCAGAGGAATACCACAAAGTCCTTTAACCAGGGTTCCATTGCTAAGCCCAATATGTCAAGGGGAAAAACTAGGACAGAATAAAGGAGACTTTCTCCTCATGCCTGATATTTTCTTCCTTTAAATAGAGGCCCGGCCTCTTTCCACTTTTACTAGCTCCTTCCCAGGGATATATGTTACATTACCCTATTGATAAATTTGAAAAAAATAAATAAATAACTGGGCAAACTGAACTCAGCTTCTACCATCTCTCTTGGAAGCTAAGCTGCCCACAGAGAGCATAATACTTCTCTGCTCCTGCTCGCGGGAGGTCTTTCCAGTCCAAGATGGCCATGACTGGGTAAATTTGCCTCCTTTGGGGATCTAGTTGGGAGTCCTATTTTGTGCTAACCTAAGCTACACCCCACACATTAGTCTTCATTAATAAGAAGGATGATATAGTAGCCTCTACCTTTACTCTTTGTTATTCAGACTAAGGTGGACAAGAGTCTGCTATTTGTTGCCCCCCTCTTAATGAACCCCACAAATATTTTTTTTGCTGATATCTACTTGGGTGAGAGTTCCTCATTTTAAGACTTATGGTGGGGAAGAGCTGTTTCCACCTTTTTTTTTTTTTTTTTTTGCCTTATCCTGTATATGTTCTCCTGGAGCATCTTGGATCTTACTTCTCTTACCCTCTGGCACAACGTTTTCCCTCCAACCACTCCCTGCATGGCAGGTTCAGTGGGCTGCTGCCTCTCTCTATAAGGGCCAGAAGGTGTGAGACACGTTGTTTCACTTCTACCGGGATTATTTCCTTGGCACTGAAAGTCTAAGTAGAAGCTTTTCACTTACTGGTTGTGTAACTATATAATGAGATCCCAACCCCACAAAGAAAGGTGAAAAATTTCACTTTCTAAAGTAATTTAAATGTACTCTGTTAAGTCTTTCTTCCTGAAACTCCTCACAATCCTTTAGAGAAAGGCTGCATTTCTGCACATGAAGAAGAATATAAATCCCTGAAACTATTTTCTTGTCCTCCTGCAATGTCCTATTTCTGTATCTATTATTCTGCAGTATCATCCATTCTTCGGCCTTCAGGTAATGTAATTCACAAAAGCATTTGTGCTGCTCTACTAGAGGCCATTTGAAAATATTTGGGAACACGTTGGTTGTCAAAATGACTAGGGAACAGTACTGCTATTTTTGGTGGACCGGAGGATGATAATTATACTACAATAAGACAGACACTCTCACCCAAATGTCAAACGCACCCCATTAATTAAAGTGGGGAAGTTTGTTCAAGTTTGGGCTACTCTGAATGGTGCTGTGGTGATCATTGTTGCACATGTCTTTTTCTGCCTATGTATACAATACCGAAATAGCTGGATATATAGGCTGTGCTTTTGTAAGCTTTCATAGATATTATCAATCAATTTTACTAAGCAGTTGTATAATATTTATATTTTCATGAGTAATGTTTGAGTATTCCAGTAGCTCTACAGGCTTGTTTCCACTTGGTGTTTTATTATTTTTATTTGTTTTTAGGTTTACTTGTATTGTTGGGTGAATAGTGTTATTCTGGCTTGATTTATCTAATGACTACTATGGTTGAGAAAATTTTCACATGTTTTTAGGAACTTGCCTCAAATTCTGTTTTGAAATTCCTTTGTAAAATTCTCCTACTTTATATCCTGCCTTTTTACTGTTTGAATTGTATTGTTTGATGAACCAAAATTTAATAATTTATTATTTTATTTTTCAAATGAAAGTATTTTATTATTTAACATTATTAAAATAAATTCAAATATTTTAAAAATTTTCTCTGTGACTCTTTGACTCATGGGTTATTTAGAAGTAGATCATTTAATTTCAGTGTATCTGGGAATTTTCATGTCTTTCTTTTTTTAAATATATTTTTATTGATTTCAGAGAGGAAGGGAGAGGGAGAGAGAGAAATAGAAACATAAATGATGAGAGAGGATCATTGATCAATGGGTTGCCTCTGCACAGCCCCTATTGGCGATGGAGCCTGCAACCCGGGCATGTGCCCTGACCTCCTGGTTCATAGTCGACTCTCAACCACTGAGCCACACCAGCTGGTCTGTCTTTCTGTTTTGATTTATAGTTTATTCTCTTGGAGTCAGAGGAAATATTTTATTTAACTTTCACATTTTTTATTTTTCTCCAGCTTTAATGAGATAATTAATAAATAGCATTGTATTAAAGTATAGAAGTATATACGTATATAATGATTTAATGTACGTGTATGTTTGAATGATTACCACAGTAAAATGAAAACATCCTTAACCTCACATAGTTTACTTTTATTTGTGTGCTTGTGGTGAAAATGTTTAAGATCTACTCTCTTATCATATTAAGGTATATAACACAATGATATTGACTATAGTTACCATGCTGTACATTATCTCCAGAACTCATTCATCTTATAACTGGAAGTTTGTACCAGTTCAACCAGCATTTCCCTATATTTTCCACACCTAGCTTCTGTTAACCACTTTTCTACTCTCTATCTGTGAGTTGTTGTTTTTTAAGATTCCACATATAAATGAAAATGCAAAAAAATCATGCCATTTAATTAAATTTATTTTTTGATAGACAAATAGATGAGGAGGGTTGATTCCTTCATTTCGTAATTTAGACATTTATTCAGCAAATAGCTATTGAGTGCCAGGGACTCATTAAAAGGACAAGGTTAGGCTTGTGAATAAAACAACAATGACCCTGACCTATTAATGAGAAAAGAAAAAGGATAAAAACATAATTGCGTAATATAAGCATATATTTATATTTATATCAATATCAATGCCTTTACCTACATCTATATCAATGCCTATACCTACATCTAAATCTATCATCTATCTATACGTGATAAATGATATGTAATGTCAAGTAGTGACAAGTACTATGAAAAACCTTAAAACAGTATAAAGAGATAAAATGTGAAGGAAGGGGCATATTCTTTGAAACAGAAAAATTAAAGAAGTCATCTACTAGATGACTGTTAAGGTGAGAGCCATGTCCTATGTAAGGGGAAAGTATTGTATATAAGAAAATTAGCAATTGAATAGATTTTGAAGAAAGACAATGTTTTACAAGACTGGTAGGAGGTAACTAGAGCTCAGGTCATGTGGGAACTAATAAATACATTGATGCCTCGGGATCAGGGCTGTATTCTCATCAAATTTGAAAGATTCTTTTGGATCCTGTACCATGAACAGTCATGTGAGCAGTGGAGGCAGAGAGGCCAGATATGAATTGCTAAAGATGCAGAGTAAAAGAATGTTAGCAGGGCTATTGTCAAATCCTTTTTTTTTTTTGTATTTTTGAGAAATTGGTAGAACATTTGGAACTTCCCTATAACATAGTTAGGTATGCTTAATAACTTTTCTATGAGGCTACCAAGAGAATGTTGATTAATGACTCAATGTCAACTTGAAATGAACTGAGAGATAGGACTTGGTTTTTAATATTATCCTGTTGAGTATCTTTATCTGTGATTCATTTAGGTGCATGGAAAACATGCTAATGAAATTCACAGGATACCTGAAGCTGGCAGTAAGCCATTGAAACAATAGGCAGGTATAAAGTTATCACAACAGACTGGAAAATACAGTCACATTTTCTAAAGAAATTGTACTGTGCTTTAGAGAAGCAAATCTAGGGCACCAGACAAAAACTCCAGACAAAGTCAAGATCACCAATCTTTGTAAGCTCCCATGTCCCGTAAAAACTTTAAGCAACAAAACAGAGTTCAGACTAAAGCTACAATAACACATAAAAACAAGAAAGATTGCCATCAATGTGTCAAAACTCTTCGGAAGTTTCTGTCAGTAAAAGAAGATTTCAGTTTCAGATTCTAGAGAGGAACACAACTAGGGAAACCAGAGTTCAAATCAATAGCAAAAATATATGGTTGATGCAGTAGGAATATTTCAAGGGATATATAAACCAGAGTTAATAGAAATAGTATTGACCCTCTGGCATTTGCTAAAGTTATTAAGTGGAAAGCTTTAGTATAGGTGGGTTTGGCCAGTAAATGGAAGCACTGAAGATTGAGGGAAATGCTTTAGGGAAATAATAACTTAAACATAGTCCTACCCCTTTCATACACTCAACAGAAATAAACAATAAACACTAGTGAACAAGAATTATCCATTGCAGAAGATAGGGAAATAATTAGAAAGAAAACAATGCCAAGAATGAAAGAAACTAATATATAATCATTCAGTGAATCAAATTTATAAGAAAATTAATAAGTCTCGGGAAAAAATATAAATTGTATCTTAAATATGATTCCAAAGAATATTGAACCCAATGAGGAAACATTACTTAGAATTCTTGAATTGAAGACATTTTATGATACTAAGTTAACCAAAAAAAGCAAATTAGTAAAGTGGAACATTAAAAAAATATTTAAAAACAGTAGAAAAATACAAAAACGGAAGGTTTGAGAAAAAAGTTTAAACACTGGAACATAGATCCAGACCCATGGTCAGCAAACTGCGGCTCGCGAGCCACATGCCGCTCTTTGGCCCCTTGAATGTGGCTCTTTCTAAGCCTTAGGAGTACCCTAATTAATAACAATGTACCTACCTATATAGTTTAACTTTAAAAAAAATTTGGCTCCCAAAAGAAATTTCAATCGTTGTACTGTTGATATTTGGCTCTGTTGACTAATGAGTTTGCCGACCATTGATTAGACAGTCTAAACTTTACTTAATAGCAAAAGGGGAGCATAACTGAGAGGATGAAGATACAAACAATTAAAATAAAATTGAAGAAATTGTATGACTGATAAGTGAGAAAAACAAATTGTTCTTTATCCTCAGTCAGGAAAAGATAGGTTATGCTGCAGTAAGAAACAATTTCCAAATCTCACTGCTATAAAAGAACAATGGTTTATTTCTTGTTCATACTATATATTCAACTAAACTTGGCATAGGGTTCTGGTCAATTTCATTCTTACTCAGGGACCCAGCGGGTGGGTTATTCATCATCTAAACTATTGCTCATTGGTAGAAACAAAATTTGTCACTGCACATGGCCTCTTAGGGACATGCTTCACACTCCCTCTCCGATGTAGCACATTACTTCTGCTCATATTCCCTGGCTTGAGCAATTCATAAGGCGAAAGCCTCACTGCAAAATAGAAAGCAAAACAACAACGAAAATATATGCAAAGGAAGGAGGCAAGATAGTTATTGTAGAGACAACGTAGAATCAAGATATATACAGGGTGTCCCAAAATAATTGTACACACAAACTTTAACAGCTGATGGCTCAGTTTTGAAAATGAGATGTATTGTAATAAACACTGCCTTTATAATTATTCAAAGTGCGTGTATACATTTTTGGGGACACCTTATGTATTGGTATTCAAGAAGCAGAGAACTGTGCAAATGGAAATAAAATAGTAGATAGAAATATGTAAGACATTAAAAAATTCTTAAAATAGACTTGAATCTATAGATTGAAAGAGCACAATTCATTATAGGAAAATATCTCCCCTTTGCCCACCCCCATCTACCCTCACCTCCCTTTCCCTTCAGCTATCACCACACTCTTATCTGTGTCTATTAATTTTTTCACCTTCTTTCATATAGCGCCCCTTGCCGAACCCCTTCTCCTCTGGCAGCTGTCAGTCTGCTCCATGTACCCATGTCTCTGTTCCTATTTTATTGTCAGTTTATTTGTGTTCATTAGATTTCACACATAAGTGAGATCATAAGGTATTTGTCTTTTTCTGTCTGGCTTATTTCACTTAGCATAATGGTCTCCAGATCCACCCATGCAGTAACAAAAATTCACCCCCTTTCAATTTAGTCTCTCTGCCTCAATTCATTAATTTTCTGTATTTGACCAGAATGATTTCCCATGGATACTCAGGTCCAGAAGTTACTTTGTTTAAACCTCAATGGATTCCCATTAAGTTTAGAATGGCATCCAAACTTCATATGACATTCGTAAAAGCCTGACATTAACAATACTCTGTTGGCTGACTTCATGTCTTGCCATTCAAGTATTGTATTGACTATCCCCAGGATAAGGCTTTCCTTGGAAATGTAGTGATATTATATCCATTCTTTATCTCAATTTACATATTTTTACTATGTAATTTAGTGCTACTGATCAATGCCGTTATATTCTTATTTATTTCCTATCTCCTTTTATAGAGGCTGTTTCACTAAATAGTTACCTTGTCTTCTCTTATCATTTTCCCCAGAATCAAGCATAATACTTGACATGCAGTGAATTTATGAGTATTTAGAATAAATTAAGTACTAAATTACTTGGAACCTTACGGTCCAGAATGGCTGTTGGCTAAGGATGCTGCCCATGTTGTACATTACCATTTTTGCTTCTATAGTTATAAAATAGGCAATGAAAAGGGATTTATAGAATTTTAGCAACAGCTCTTGACTATGTAAATGATTTTGCTTCTTAATGCAGAAAATATTTTCAATTATCTGTAGACAGGGCTATTGGATTGATACTATAGCCAATGACAGGTTTACTTCCTCTTAATTGGTTAAAAGGCAGAGCTAAATTTGCATTGAAGTGCTATGGAGAAGATTAGAATGAAAATCTCAGTTCTTAGTGACTGCAGTTCCATGTGTTTTACCTACTAATTTCTGATGCAATCCAGAACTAATGGTTAGCTTTGTTTTTCCATTCCTAAGCTAAGGGCCAGTTACCAATAAACAACTCCTTTTGTGGAGTTCTAGGACTCAAATGCTGGCTCTCAGTTCTCCATTATGCTTTTCTGATATTAATCCACTCCAGGATACCAATCATTAATCAGAATTTTTAACAATTTTTAATGAAATTGCCCTAGTCAATTAAAATTGACATCAGTATAAAAAATAACATAATTGGTTAATATGTATTGAAAACAAATTATCCAACAATGTACTCAAATATTACACTCACTATAAAACTACATTCCTTGAAGTAATTATATTCTTTTCTATTATTAAAGTTATTGATGGTAACAGTAGTTAATAACAGTATAATTTTCAGGTATACACATTATAATTTGGCATCTGTATACTTAAATTACTATTTTATTACCATTTATGAATGAAAAAACTGAGACTCAAGGATTTAGAAAACTTAAACTTAGACATTTGAATGAACACAATTGGATTTCAGATACCTCAGTTATACCCAGTATGTTATAGAGCAACATTATTTTTCTCAGGAAAAAAATAATTTAACTCCTTTGGGTAATAAAAGACAGAAGAATGATTGGTCTTCTTTCTTCAATTTAGGCCATCAAAATCAGGGAGTCTCTTTCTCCCTCTCCTTTTCCCTCTGAAATCAGTAAAAATATATGTATTTTTAAAACTTTTCTTTTTCAATTCACTCTATTCTATTCACTTAGGATAAGAGACTTGGATTTAGTTTGCATCTTAAAGTCTATACTTGTGAAGAAAAATGTCAATTTAAGTAAGACAATTTAAAGGTATGTTACCTTCAGAAAGAAGGTTCTTTCTGAAGGTAACATACTATACCTTACCATAAAAAAGTTTAATTAGTGAACGTATCTATTCCATTTGAAGATAAAGATCAAACTTCAATCAAATTTTGTATAGCTGCTAGTTGGTCTATTTTAGAGCTGACCCATTGTACTTTAAGTGCTGAACAAGAGGATATAATTGGTAAAGCTTATCTGGTACTTAGAACATAGCAAAATACAAGAATTCACAGTAAGCAGGAATAGCCTCCTCTTTTAATAATACAGTCTCTTTAAAAAGAGGGAGGAAATCCATTTATCTTATTGAAAGATAAATTTAACTTCTTAGATCACCTAACTTTATTTTCCCAGTGATATTGCTTTTCAATAAATAAACTCAAATTAATGTTACACTTCCCATTTAAATGGGTAATTAATAAACAAAATAATTTAAATTGATTGTCACCAATTTGAAAACCAAGGAAGGTAAAGCTACTGAGGTGCCTATCTTCCATTTGTTTTATCTTCTGTAACTGTGTGTAAGCTCACACACAATTAAAGAGTATATCTGAAATTTGAGTAATAGTATTGTCTCATGTGAAAATAAATCTTAAAACTTCTCTAAAAGATGAAGAAACAGAATGAATTAAATGATGGAAAAGAAAATAGAGGCATTAAAGAGTCTTTTTATAATTATTTGTCTCTATAATCATTGCGATAATTACTGATGTCCTTATTTGCAAAATTGGCCATTGGAATGTACTCAAAGTTCTAGTCATAATCCTTCATTTAATTATGACTAATCCGAACATTAATGTGTTTGCATAAACCAAAAGCATTGCAAAAACTGTTGTCTTGCCAAACCGGCATCCACCTATGACCTAGTAGGTCACAGTTTGATTCCCCGCCAGGACACATGCCCTCATGCAGGAGGCAGCTGATCAACGATTCTCTCTCATCATTGATATTTATATATCTCTCTCCTTCTCCCTTCCTCTCTGGAATCAGTAAAAATATATATTTAAAAAAGCTTTTTTTTTTCTTTTTATTCTAGTTATTTAGAACAAGAGACTTGAACTTAATTGACAGTAAAAGTGAACTCATAACCTTGTATCATGTTGCCTAAGCTGTGAGCATTACTTATAGTGAGATTTGCAGAGGTGGAGTATGTCTATTTAAAGAGGCACAAAAAGAAAGGATGTCCAGAATACTGAGAAATGACTCCTAATTATCTGCTGTCTCACTAGTATATCACAGGGTGATTGTATTCAGAGGCGATTGGATAATAATTGAGCTTTGGAGGGAGTGAAATGTGTGCTTCGTCTATGGGGCAAAGTATTGGAGAAGCTGGTTATGACTATGAAGTGTAGAGGAAAATTGGCTCAGCATCAAATATTTATTACATCCACTTCCTTAAGAAAATAATAATCTTTACTAGGCCAAAATGTATTGGGTATCAAGAACTATTTAGGTTTGTACTTTTCCTAGATAATTTAATAGGTTTCCTTATGAATGTTGCTCTAACTTTCATGTAACCAATTTCAAATTAAATCCAATGAATTTTCCATATATTTTATATTCTAATTCCACAGAGCAACATTTTATTAAAAAATTACTAAATCTTTCCAAATGGGATAAAACAAACCACTCTAAGGGCAGACTCCCTGTGTAGCAGTATAATACTATTGATTGAAGAAGCATTCTTTTTGTTTAATTAAAGAATAATAATTTAATATTGAGCCTGTGATTATATATGACTGTGGGCACTTGAGAAAATCATATTAAATCTGAATCATGCCTCTACCACTTTTAGGTGTATGACCTTGAAGAAGATCCCTTACACATTTGTAAAAAGGGATTAAATTAGTTGCCTACCCTACAGACTTGTTGTGAGACTTAATTTATAAAGAATATGAACTTCTCAGAAAATTGGGATACAAACCTTATATTTTTTAGCCTCTCTTGACTGCCCTCTTCCCACTTTCCTAATTAAATTAAGTGCTGTTTCAGAAGCTTTGGAATGTGGCTTCTTAAACAAGAGCAGAAGTTCTGAATGCTGCAAACTGAAGTGCAAGGAAGTTTACTTACCATGGATGGAAACTTAACCAAAGAGAAATGGCAGCTAGTGTTAGCATAGGTCATTAACTAGTTTCTAATAAAGAGAATCAGACATCGTTAAGCATGGTCATCTGTGAAGCATGGCCCTGTTTGTTCCCACCAGGAAATGACGCACTCCAGAGGGTCACAGCATTGCTTCACCAAAGAGGAACACTCTTCCCTTCTCCCTCCTGTACTAAATTTTTGGGGGGAGCAGGAGGAGGTAAGCACATGCACAATAGAAGTCACAATGGTGCAGGGGAGGTTCTTGACTACAGAGGCTTATCAGTCTAACCTGGAAACGAGATCAATTGGCTGGGGGATGGACCCGTGAAAACTTGGGAATTTGACTGGTTATTTTAAAAAAGCTCCTGGTTCTTCCCAAGCCTGAGATAATATAATCTCACTTAAAATAAAGCAGAGCCGAAACCGGTTTGGCTCAGTGGATAGAGTGTTGGCTTGCGGACTGAAAGGTCTCAGGTTCGATTCCGGTCAAGGGCATGTACCTGGGTTGCAGGCACATCCCCAGTAGGAGATGTGCAGGAGGCAGCTGATCGATGTTTCTCTCTCATCGATGTTTCTAACTCTCTATCTCTCTCCCTTCCTCTCTGTAAAAAATCAATAAAATATATTTAATAAAATAAAATAAAGCAGAAAATTGAATAATATATAAAAATATAGCATGCAAATATAGAAAATAATCCTTATAAAAAAGCCAATGTAACTATCCTATATAATAAAGAGGTAATATGCAAATTGACCCTCATGCCCTCACAAGATGACTGCCTACGAACAGGCCGGCATGGGGTTTAGTGAGGGATGACCAAATGACTGAACAGCAGGCTGCGTGGGGCAACCAGGCTGTCAGGGGGAGACAGTTGCAGACAACCAGGCCAGCTGAGGGTGCAGTTGGGGGTGACCAGGCCAGCACGCAGAAGCAGTGAGGGGCGATCAGGCTGGCAGGGCAGGGCAATTAGGGGCAACCAGGCAGGCTGGCAGGTAAGTGATTAGGAGCCAGCGGTCCAGGATTGTGAGAGAGATGTCCGACTCCCCGTTTAGGCCCAATCCCCAGGATTGGGCCTTAACCGGCAGTCAGACATCCCCCAAGGAGTCCCAGATTGGAGAGGGTGCAGGCTGGGCTGAGGAGAACCCCCCCCCCCCATGCATGAATTTCATGCACCAGGCCTCTAGTGAGAATATAAGACAAAATACATTTTAAGGAAGGAAGCTAGAGATAAAAGGGTAATTCATATAAATAAAAGGTTAATCCAATTGAAAATTATCACAATACTAAATATATGTATGCTTAATAGCATAGCTTTAAATATGTATGCTAAATGAAAATGGCAGTGACAGTAAGAACCATTGAGTTTGCCCCTACATAAAAGCTATGGAAAACTGGCCAAAATGGTCAGAAGCAATACTTTCAGAATTCTGGAATTCAACATAAGGCTTGCAGCAACCTAGGAAGAATTTAGTCAAGAAAAATGACTTAATCCTTACAAGAACACAGAGCTTTGTGACATGTTAACTTATCCTTGTCCCATATCTGACTCCTTAGCACAGCAGTAGCCTTAACAATAATAGCCTGCTTTCTTGGTACAGGTGGGAGCAGAACAGAGCTTGTTTTTCAAAGCCTCATTCCAAAACAATAGTCATTAGAACTGTGGAGTAGTTCCCTGGTAGACTCTCTAGAAAGTCGCACCTTTATCTGATCTCACCCCTACTTACCCAGAGCTAAACACATTTCTCTAGAAGTCAGAGGTAATTGATCAAATATGTTAACGTTTTGAGTGCCTGATAAATAAGAGTTGGAGCAAACGATTGACTAACCGAAGAATGTAAAAGGGAAAACTGAGTAGTCAGATGTCCCTAAGGGCTTTGAAAATCTCCCATTTATTTTGAGAACCTAAAAAAGCACACACAGCTCGGCCAGCGTGGCTCAGTGGTTATGCATCAACCTATGAACCAGGAGGTCACGATTCGATTCCTGGTCAGGGCACACGGCCAGGTTGCGGGCTCCATCCCCAGTGTGGGGCATGCAGGAAGCAGCCGATTAATGAGTCTCTCTCATCATTGATGTTTCTCTCTCCCTCTCCCTTCCACTCTGAAATCAATAAAAATATATTTTAAAAAAATAAATAAATAGCCCTAGCTGGTTTGGCTCAGTGGATAGAGCGTTGGCCTGTGGCCTGAAGGGTCCCAGGTTTGATTCTGGTTAAGGGCACATACCTGGGTTGAGAGCTTGGTTCCCAGTGAGGGGGTGTGCAAGAGGCAGCCAATCAATGATTCCCTCTCATTATTGATGCTTCTATTTCTCTCTCTCCCTCTACTTTCCTCCTTTCCTCTCTGAAATCAATACAAATAAATTTAAAATAAATAAATAAAAGAGCGCACATAAGCATTGGACTCTGCACATGCTCAGGGAAGACCTAAGAATTCCCCAAGCTCGCACTTCTGACTGATATTGCACAAGCAGAAAGTGAAGGCTAAAGCACAGTTGTAAACCTCTTGGCTGACTAAAGATTCAACTAAAACCAGAATCAAAGATGGAAAGTTTTTTACTGGCCCTTTAGAAATTAATAGAGAATTTAAGAGAATACAGTGCTATGAAAAATTATATGACAACAAATTAGATAACCTACATAAAATGGACAAAATCCTAGATAACACAATCAACCAAAACAGATTGAAGAAGAAATAAAAATTCTGAATAGATCCATAACACATGAAGAAATGTGTTAGTCATAAAAGTAATAAAAGACAAACCATCACCAGATGTCTTCACTCGTGAGTGTAATTCCAGCAAACGCTTAGAAAGGAATGACGCTTATCTTTCAAAATATAGAAGAGGAGGTGCCGGGGTCCAACCCCAGCGGGTCCAGGGGTCCCCAAAGGTGTGGACGGAGTCGGCGAAGAAGGAATGACACGGAGACAGTGTTCATTTGATCAGCAGCCTAGCCAGGATCTCTAGCCAGGATCTCCAGCCAAGTTCTGGTCTGGATCTCCAGCGAAGTTCTGGTTAGGATCTCCAGCCAGGTTCTGTGTCCATGTTCTCTTGCTAGGTTCTCCAGGTTCTCTAGCCAGGTTCTGTAGCCATGTTCCCTCGCTAGGTTCTCCAGCCAGGTTCTGTCCAGGTTCTCCAGCCAGGTTCAGTCACCAGATTCTAGTCGGGTTCTCTTGCCAATTTCTGTAGTCAGGTTCAGTCCAGGATCTTTTGCCATGTTCTCTCCAGCGAAGTTCTTCTGTCTCTAGGTTCTGTGTAGGTTCTGTCTTCTAAGTTCTGTCTTCTAAGTTCTGTCTTCTTCTTTCTGTGTTCTAAGTTCTGTCTTCTTAGTTCTGTGTCTCTTCTTCTAAGTTCTGTCTCTTGCTGTCTTGTTACATCTGTATTTATACCAGTTGATTCAATCCTATCAATCTCTATTACAAAGATTAGGGCGTTTCTTATCTCCATTCCAGGGAGTAAAGATTATGTAGCTTAAGCATGATTGTTCGTAGTTAAAGTGATTAATTACCCACCTGGCACTTAGTTGAGGGGTTTTATTCCCTCCCTAACTTCAGGGGAAAATCCCTACCTGGGGAAACAATCTTTCTCAGAGAGGAGACCTTGGTTAAAATACATAGTGCCAAGAAGGTGAGCAAACATTTTAAGAACAGTATGCCATATATGCCAGGTCCTTTGAAACAGCAAGGATGGACCGGCTCCCGGCAAGGAAGGTGTACTTCCTAAGGTATTTTATGATGATAGCTTGTATTTCTTTGATACTGAAACTAGACAAGGACATCACAACAAAAGAAAACTGCAGACCAATATAGACAAATTTTTCAACAAATTGCTGAAAGTCAAGTCCTAAAGCATATAAAGGGGATTATGTACCATAACCAAGTGGGATTTATCAAAGGAATGCAAGGTAATTTCAACATATAAAAATCAATGTAATAACCTATATCAATAAGATAAAGGACAAAAAACACATGGTTATCTCAATTGGTGCAAGATATGCATTTGACAAAGTCCAACTCCCTTCCGTAAAAGAACATGCAATAAACTAGGAACAGAAGAAAATACTTTCAAGATAATAAAAATGAAAACCCTATGGATAACATCATACTAAATAACTGAAGAATTAATGGTTTGCCACTATGATCAGAATGAGAAAAGGATGTCTAGTCTCCCCACTTCTGTTCAACATTGTAATAGATATTTTATCCTGGGCAATTAATCAACAAAATAAAATAAAAGACATTTAGATTGGAAAGGAAAAAAGTAAGCATATTTTTACATATGATATGATCTGCTATATAAAATCTTGAGGAATCCACCAAGAAATATGGGAACTGAAAAATGAGTTCAGCAAGTTTTCTGGACATGAGATCAATGCAAAATACATCAATGGTTTCCTACATAGTAGATATGAGCAAACACGAAATTAAATTAGGTAAGCAATTTCATTTAAATTCCTATACCATCAAAAATACATAAAAGTAGATTTATCAAAAGAAGTCCAAAATTTTTGCTGAAAACTACGAAACATTGTAGAAACAAGTTAAAGGAGACAAATAAATATATTTCTTATGTTCATGGATTGAAAGACATTTTTAAGGTAACGATACACCCTGTTTGATCTACAGATTAAAAAACAAAACAAAACAACAACCCATCAAAACCCCAGGTAACTTCTTTGTGGAAATTGACATGCTGATCCTAAAGCACATATGAAATTCAACAGAATTAGAATAGCCAAAATAAGCTTGAAAAAGTAACTAATTTAGAAGACTTCACTTTCTATTTTTAAAACTTAATACAAAATTACAATAATTGCATACATACACTTGCACACATGTACACCCACAAACATACTCACACATGATCAATCAGATAAGGGAGAATATATAATTTCTGAGCTCAATATTTCTGAAGAGAGTACCAATGGATATTTTTTTCTTTATACTTGCCTATAAGGAGAAAAAATAAAGTAAAGGGAGAAAGAAGGAAGACAGTGGGAAGGAGAGATAGAAAAATGACAAAGAAACACGAGAGGTTGAAGGGATAGAAACTATTATGGAGAATGGTAGAAAAGAGAAAAGATAAGAAGGGAAAGAACAGAAAGGAAAATAATTCACAAAAATGGAATAGTTACCTAAATCATTCATGTCAGCACATTAGCCTCACATAAACGTAACCTTACGCTTTTTCCTCTGTCTCCTAAGATGTTAGAAATGGATCTCACTCTCTATTGTGTTTGTAACAGAGAATTAAAAATGTTTCTTACAGAATTTTGATACTTTCCTCCAGGTGAAATATTTGATGTCCTGAGAAGTTTTTTTGGTTTGTTTATTTATTTGTTTGTTCCTGACAATAGCATTAAATAAAATCTTTCACTATCCCATGCCCCCCCCCAAATAAAATAAAATAAAATAAAATAAAAAAGAAATCATTCATGTCAGGAAAAAAGTATTCAAATTTTGAAAATTAGCAGTTAAAGTAGAATATGTAAAATATGCCTTAAAAAATCTTGCAAGTAGCCTTATTGTACTATTTTCATGTACCAACACAGCTTTGATTTCACCATATAGAGGAAAATACATTTTTTTGTGTGTGTGAAAAATGTCGCATTATAACTTCAAGCCATACAGAGAACAGAATAAATGTGATTTTAATTCTAATTGTGGCAGACCATCATATGGACAATAGGGAATGGCAAAGTAGATGCAGAGGTATCAATATGTTATCCTTGAACCAAAAAATGAGAGAATGCAGATTATTATCTGAGATTATTATTGTCATTGTTGTCATTTGAGTTTACAGCATAAGACTTCTTGAGAGTAGTTAAAATCCCCGATGTATTTTGTAACTTTCTGTATACTGTGAATATGTGTTCCTTAACTGTTGATAATTATAGTGATGTCTAAGGGAATTACAAAGTGGATAAGGATACTGCATTATAAACAGCAATAAACAGTAGTCTGACTCTGAAGACTGCAAAAGCCTTTTTGAGTGTTTGAACTGTGAAGCAAGTCTATTTAATCATTCTCTGTAAGTAAATCTTGGTTGCTATCCTTTGGGGAAGTTTATTGTGTGTCACTGATTTCCACAGAGTGGTACTCAGCCACTCTTCTAACAACTTGACATTATTGTAATAGGGTGCATTACTTGTTATGAGATAAAACCATTAGGGAATGTCAAGGGTCTGGGAACTCCTAAGAACTTAGGGCAGCGGTTGTCAACCTGTGGGTCGCGACCCCTTATTCTCCTCATGTTCTAGTGTCCCTTTTTAAAACATGTTGCAATGAAAATTGAAACTGGTGTTAGTCAGAATGTCTTCATAGAACCTTTGAAGTGTCCTTAAATATACTTTCTAATATTGGGGCTGGATAGATGCAGTGATATGGAGATGCTTTCTCTGTTTATTTGTTTAATTCTTCATCAATGACCCTTTCACAGGGTCGCCTAAGACCATCGGAAAACACATATATAATTACATATTGTTTTTGTGATTAATCACTATGCTTTAATTATGTTCAATTTCTAACAATGAAAATACATCCTGCATACCAGATATTTACATGACGATTCATAACAGTAGCAAAATTACAGTTATGAAGTAGCAACAAAAGTAATTTTATGGTTGGGGGTCACCACAACATGAGGAACTGTATTAAAGGGACTGCATGAGGAAGGTTGAGAACCACTGACTTAGGGGAAGTTGATTTATTTCTGGGAGGTTCAGAGAAGCTCTGAAATAGGTACCCCCAGCACCTCCAGAATCCTTATTCTCCTCATGTTGTAGTGCCCCTTTTTTAAACAAAACAAAACAACAACAAACCCGCATTTTCTAGGGATTTTGGGAATGCGTGGGTTTTTGGTTTTGTCTTGTTTTGTTGTTGTTTTTTCTGCAGGACACAAGGAAAGTGCATCCACAAGGGGACGTAGGAGGTATTTTCTTTCCCCCGGCCAGTTTCATGAGGCAGAGCCTTAAGGTTCCTGAAGGAAGGGCCAGACAATGTTTCTCTCATTCCAGTTCTAGCTACCTTTGACTCTTACAGCCCAGTGTTAAGCTGCCTCTCAGCCCTAGTGTATGGCAATAGTCTGATATTTAAGGTTTCCTGTGTCTTCATGTGTATAACACTGTGATATGACATGTTGCAATGAAAATTGAAACTGGTGTTAGTCAGAATGTCTTCATAGAAACTTTGAAGTGTCCTTGAATATACTTTCTAATATTGGGGCTGGATAGATGCAGTGATATGGAGATGCTTTCTCTGTTTATTTGTTTAATTCTTCATCAAACTCTCTATTTTTACCTTTCCCAGAGTTGTGAGTGGAAAATGCTTTCTCCTTGTAAATTTTTCTGGATACCTTGATTATGTTGCTGTTTGATTTTGAGATATAAATTTTATAGTCTTACTCCATAGAAAATACAGTTTGTGTTTTCCGTTATAATTTTATTTTTCTGTATTGGCTAGTATTTATAAAGAGCATAATTGGTTAACAAAAGTGAACTTTTTCTTTTCAGTAAAAGCTTGAGTTGGTTTTATACATTGTGAAGGCTATAAATATCCATTAACTTTCTGTTTAACAACATGTGGGAAATAAATTGATTAGATTTTCATACGTAATGGAATGATTAAAATAGAACTGACATCAACTGGCAGAATTATTTATAATTTATATCATCATAACATAAAGGGAGCCTGGAACAGGTTCTTATATTAAGCCTAAATACAATTTACTATTTGTTGTGACCTATGTACTAATGTTTTAAAAAGATGTACATGACTCTGGTTTCAGAAAACAAACAAAAATAAATGTAGGTTAAAAAAATCTCAATACCAAGATGGCATACCTTAGGTTTTTCAGCTATTTTAAATTAATTGATTTTCATATGGTGATTTAAAAAAAAAATAGATTTTCATCAGAGAAGGTGTTTCCATCTTAAAAAAAAAGGTATTTACCCATCATTATTTGTAACCATTCTGTAACTTCACAATTTTACAACTGGTAATTTTTAGAGTAGCTACTACATCTTTCTATACATTTGTGACTTTAAAATTAGGTATACAGGGATAATAAGGCAATATTATTGGTACTAACAGAGACAGAATTCAAATATTTAATAAATTTTAGAATTTAGACATACTACTTAAGTACAAAAATGGGCATTTGAGGATTTAAAACACCAAGAAGTCCGGGAGGTAGAGGAGGCCAGGGGAAGGTCAATGGGGAAAAAAAGGAGACATATGTATTACTATTTGTAATACTTTAAACAATAAAAAATAAAAATAAATAAACACCAAGAAGTTAACAAATAGACAAAAGTATGAGACATATAGATATGTGTTAAAAAGTTAAAATGTGATATGTAAATAGCATGCTATAAAATGCTTCATAATAATCAAATGTTGAAAAAATTAATATAGGAGAGTGTTTTTGTTTGTGCAACTTTTGTCAAGTTATACAAACATGAAAATAATGATTTGCCTTCACTTTATTTGATGTCAACTCACCTGCTTAAATATTCAGTTATAGACATTTTAATCCTAGGAATACATAAATAAATTAAAAACAGGAGCTCACAGCAGAAGCAATATGAGAGATTAAGAAAGTGAATTGACAAATGAGAAGGGATTAAAGTACCTCAAATTTTATGAGCTAGAGTGAGCAAAGTCTACCAGGGGACATAAAATCTACCTATAAATATCAATACTTGTAAACATGGATTAAGGAAATGATTTTTAACCCAAGAGTGAAAACAGGAACACTGGATTTTTTTTTTTTAAAAAAAAGGCTAATAAAATGTACTGGATATTTGAGAAACAACTTCAGAAAGATGATAAAAACGTACATTTTTTTAAAAAGTTTTTTTTTAATGATTTTAGAGAGACAGAAAGGGAGAGGGAGAGAGAGAAAAACATTGATGAGAGAGAAACATCTATTGCCTACTTCCTGCAGGCCCCCTACTGGAATGGAGCCTGCAACCCTGGTATGTGCCTTTACTGGAATCAAACAGGTGACCTCACGGTGCATGGGATAATTCTCAACCAACAGAGTCACACCTGCCAGGACAAAACATACCTTTTTTATTCTTTTGGAAATTGCTTCAAAGAAAGCAAGTTGGTATAGTGGCAAAAGCAAAAATTAACCCAAAAATGGATCATTAGGCTTAAAAGTAAAACTTACAATTATAAAACTCTTAGCAGAAAAATAAGAGACTGTTGTTTTTCACAGTGGAGTACACAAAGCTTTCTTAAACATAACACAAAACACATGAACCATTATTAAAACTCAATATATTAAATTGTATCATAATTATTACTAAGAGGTTTATGTTCAGAAGACATCATTAAACTTTTTAATAAGCCATCCATATATTAGGAGAATTTATTGCAAAACATACTAGTACATCAGACAATGTACTTGCAGACATGATAGAATAACACATTTGCCCATTTTTCTTAAACAACTAAAATTCAGACACAATATAAGAATCATAATTGCAGACTTGAACCAAATGTAGTATAAGGTAAAGATTGTTGAGAGAACAAATTAAATAAGCACAGAACCCAAACAGAGCCTGGCAACTTTTGTAAGTTGATGAATTTAGAATTTGAGATAGCTAAGACATCTATAATTCACAGGCTAGAGTACTGGAGAAAAGTTGTTTCAGAATTGTTAACCTATATATTCATGGTAAACAACTTTATCAAGTCTTAAGTAAGGTTCCTTTTGTCTTTAGTCTCACAGACTCCATTCATTTACAAAGGTACTTAGGTCAGCATCTTATTCCCCCAGTCCCTCTTCAATGAAGTTATTTCAGACAGTTGTAATATATTTATATTCTTTTGTAAAATTTTACAAACCATAGATTTACTCTTTGTGTTGTCAAGTTTTACAGTTTGACAAATTATTACTGTCTTCTATTCGCCATTATAACATCATACAGAATAGTTTTACCAGTCTAAAGAAATCCCTAAGCATTCCCTATTCAACTCTTTAAAAAAATTTTTAAAGATGTTTTTATTGATTTCAGAGAGGAAAGGAGAGGAAGGAAGAGATAGAAACATCAATGATGAGAGAGAATCATTGTTCAGCTGCCTCCTGCACACCCCACACTGCGAATGGAGCCTGCAACCTGGACATGTGCCCTGATTGGGAATTGAACTGTGACCTCTTGGTTCATAGGTTGATGCTCAACAATTGAGCCACACCGGCCAGGCTCAACTCTTTTTTTATATTAACCTTTTATTTAGTGACTTGCTGTACTTGTTTATTATTTATGGAAATTTTTGGTCCATTCTTTAGGATTTTCTACATAGACAATCTTGTCATCTGCATATAGATAGTTTTATTTCTTCATTTCTAATCATTACAGTTTTTATTTCTTTTTACTTTCTTATTTCATTGGCAAAGACTCCAGTAAAACAAAGGTATAGAGATTTTCCATATACTTTCTAAATATACAACTACACAGTCTCCCCTATTATCAACATCTCCTAGATGGCACATTTTCTCCAATTGATTAATGCTTTAATTTTTTTTTTAATTTTCCTCCTGTTTGTTGTTAGTATATAGGACTACAAATGATTACTATGCACAAAGTTCTTGCTTTGCATTTTAGTCTGGGGCCATATGCATGACTGTTCAAAGTGGAATTTTGCAAAGCAATCTTAATAATCAATGATAAAAATTAAAATGTTACATTCTCCCAAAGGGCATATTCTTCCAGCACCAGAAATGGCTTTTGGAATACAGTAGATGGGTTCATTTTGACCACCTAGAGGCTGGGACACACATGTCTTTGGTTGAAGTTAAGTCACCTGGAGATCATGGTCAGGTGGTCTACCTTGGGTATGGGAGACATACCCTTTGGGCATAAAGATGGGTCACAGGAGATGTTAATGGTTATATTCCTACCCAAGTGTCACCAGGACCACCGAGAGTCAAGACTCTGGGTTATAAGGAGGGCCAGTTGTCTAGTTATTTCATTGTTTGCCTGAAAAGCCACAACTTACCATGAGTGAACGCAGTGTCCAGGAGAAGGGAGACCTCTCAGGCATCCTTGTGAGGTGCATTCAACTTGAAATGAGAGCCTGGAACAGAAACTGCTAATGACCAGTATCCAGTTACATTTCTTTGTTTACAAAGAGACAAACCTGCCTATAATTCAGTTCAATGACTCCCTCTCCTGAGTCTCTAGTCCTTTCTGAACTTTAAGGTTAAGGACAAGGAGAAAACAATAAAAGATCTCAGCATCCTATAGTGGGGGTGCTAAAGCATCCTAATATTGCCGAGAACACCAGGATCTTTCGAGAATATTTCAGGACAAATAGATATGTAAAAATACCTGGAGGAATTGCTAGAATATCTTTCCCCCTGTAGATGTGAGACACACAACTAGATTCACCATTTATTCATTTGGAATTGCTAGAAACTTAAGTATTGATTTCAATGAGTGAATGCTGGCAGACAGTGGTTAACATAGAAGCCTCACTTCTCATGAAAGCAATAGACTGACCCATCAGAAGGAAAAAGAGAGCCACTGAACTTAGGAAGCAAAAAAGACTCCCTCTGACTCTGATTCCATTTGCGGACAGCCTGCTGTATTAGAAAAGTTCCCCTCCTGAATTGTAGGGATGTCTGAGAGATTAATGTTTTCTTGCTCTGGGCCAAACTCCCGGGATGTTTGCCAGCAACTGAGGTTCTGTGTGGCTGATTCAAAAACCAGACTGGATGAAAAAAAAAAACAAAAAACAAAAAAAAACTGACATGGAGAAAACTGTCAGAACTGGACAAACTAGGATAATGACAAGAAACATCTGGAACGTCAAAGAGGAGGGGGAAATATCATTAGGATATTTGTGTGAGGAAGGCTTGTGTGAGGATACTGCTGTCCTTTAGAGATCTGGGGTATTCATTCTCAACCCCACAGCACACAGCCTCTGAACTCTCAAACACGCAGTAAAGGAGGCTTGCTTATCTTATCTCCATATTAATTTTTTTAAAACTCTTTATTCTCCCCACTGCCACCTTGCCATCAGGCCTCCCTGAGTCTCCTCAGACAAGAGGACAACAAAGCCAGGAAGGCAACACTGCTTCCCCAAACAGATGCTTGATGAAAAGAGAGGGAACCCTGAACATTCTAAGTCAAGTGGACACCAGAGCCCTCGCTGGAAACTGAATTTTGCCTCATGGAACTTCTATTTCTTCAGCAAAAGCCAGATTAAACTAGTACCATTGAGCTTGCTACTAACTCCAGCCGATGGCTTTTAGTGATTCAAGGATCAAATTGGAGCTGTTTGCAGGCTGGAATGCTGATAGGAAAGATGTGTCTACACAGTAGTCAGAGCTTTTAACAGGAATCCCAGACTTCCAGGAAGAAGGAAGTATAGAAATAGAAAGTGACAATGAACTTCTTTTTTCCTACACCAACTTCAACAGATAAATAGACATTTACACCTGGATGAAACAATTTCTGAGACAGTGGGAAGAAAATAGCAACTATCTGTTTCAATCCTGAAGGAAAAAGACCAAATACAATTGGTGAGACATAGGCATAATACACTACAAAAAGAAAATGAGTATTTGGAGGTCAGATAGAATGATAAATACCCCTCTTTTTATTTTTATCCCAGATATATATGTGATGAGCCCCTGAATCTTGGGTTGTTCCAGAATACAATGACCAGCATTCTCTGAGGGGACCTCTGGGGGACTTGGAAAATTTGGTATTTAGCTAGTGTCCTAACAAATATCTTCTAAATTTGTTTTGAGAAAAGTGTTTAGAACTTAGTCCACATTTGTCCACATACATGTGCATGCTCTTGTCACAATTTAGTTCACAGGGATGTTAACATTGACATTTCCTAGAACATCATGCTGTAGTAATGGTATCATGCTAGTTGAACCTGAGGAGCCTTCTGGATGCCTTAGTAAGATGTATATACACCAAAGCGATGGAAAATTTCAGGGGTCTGTTATATTAGTGAAGTTTTTAAGTAACCATGGTATAAATATGCTGAGATATCATCTTTAATGTCAAGGCCAAATTGTTGAAACTGTCATGCCCTGCTATCAAGAGAGGAACTCAGACTGCTCCTCCATGGATTTGGGAAGAGTCTTTGAAAAGGCCCAGGAGAGTGTGGTAGGTAGGATTCTCATTCTAATTCTAATTCAATGGACCTTACCCTTGTATAAGCACCTGTGGGAAGAGCTCAGGAGATTTATCTCAGTGCAGTGACAGATGCAATGGCGTGAGCACACTCTGCCTATACAAGCTTCCTCGGCACACCAGGAAGTGGCAGGACCCGCCTGAGCACACCTCCTAGAGCCCCTACATAGTACCCTGATCTTTCCTACTATTGGCTGCCCTAAGGATGGTGTAAACTTCTGATTGGTCCAGAATGTTATATATGTTGCTGCACTTACACAATAAACTTAGATCTGCGTCACTGAACCTGGCCTCCGGAGTCGGGAATGCTTCGTTAGGACTCCGTCGGCCTCACCCCCGTGGGACCCCCTGCTTCAAGCACCTCCTAGTAAGTATGTGTGGCACCTGTTCATATGATGAGCCATGACTTCAAGATTATGCTATATTGTATATCGAAAGGTATTTTATCGAAGTAATTAAACTCCCAAACCAGTGTACCTTAAGATAAGGAGATTGTCCTCAAAAGAAATGGAATCTTCCTGGTGAGAAATATTCCTTCAAAATGTGAGAGGATTCAACATTAGGGAGATTCTCTGTAGTTGTCTTTGAAGATGGAGAGCACCAAGCAGCAAAGTATGGAGACAAACTCAGGGAGCTGAAGTAGCCCCGGCTGACAGTCATCAAAGAATGAAAACTTCAATATTACATTAAGAAAGAACTGGATTTTGTCAGCTGTCTAAATGTGCTTGGAAGCAAATTCTTTCTCAGGTTCTCCAGGGGGGGGAAAAAAATCAGTCTGACCAGCATCTTGATTTCAGCCTTAGACCCTTAGCAGAAAACCCAGCCAGACCATGCCTGGACTTGTGACCCATAGAACTGTGAGATAATAAATGTGTGTTGTAAGTTGCCAAGTCTGGTGTATGCTTCCTAAGAGGCATGGAAAGGATAGTCCTTTTTGGTAAAACTGTAGATAGTGATGATGGAGGAGGTTATTGAGAGGATGTAGGTGCCTGTTGACCTGCAAGCTGGACCTGGGCAATCAGAGCTCCTGACTCCATGCCCTGTTCTTGGAATGTACCTTCCATGCACTATTTCCATAGTAGTTGCTATTTCCAGGACAAAGTCTTTAGAGCAGTGGTTCTCAACCTATGGGTCGCGACCCCTTTGGAGGTCGAACGACCCTTTCACAGGGGTAGCCTAAGACCATTCTGCATATCAGATATTTACATTACAATTCATAACAGTAGCAACATTACAGTTATGAAGTAGCAACAAAAATAATTTTATGGCTGGGTCACAGCATGAGGTACTGTATTTAAAGGGCCAGAAGGTTGAGAACCACTGCTTTAGAGAGTAATGCATTGTTGAGACCAGGTGGATGTCATACATGACAGTCCCATTAAGGCCTCTGTATAAACTTTTTGTTTGTTTGTTTTTTTGGTGATGTTTTATTTTTATTTTTTGTATAAACCCTTAAGATTCTGGCAGGAGGGTATAGAGATCTCATCTTGTGGCTGCCACCCAAAACAAATCTTGTATGTGAGGTCCCTTGCATATATATATATATATATTTTTTTTTTCTGAATGGGGTTTCTATTTCCATGAAGTATTCTAAATAAAAAATTTTTTTGTTGTCTTATTTATAGAACACAAGTTCTCTGTGTTTTTGTTTTGTTCCTTATTTAATTTATTGGGTAACATTGGTTCACAAAACTATAAAAGTTTCAGGTGTACTTGCCACCTACCAGTCTGGCGTGGTCTTTTTCTTCCATCCCGCCTTGGCCTCCGTGAACAAGAACCAGTTTTGAATTTCACCTGGGGGTACTCCTGAGGAACTCTTGAGGTTGGAAACCAATGAGTGGTAGAGCACTTCACTGTTCCCAAAAAAGAATCTGGAGAATCACTTCTAAAAATGATAAATTCATTCTCTGTCTTTCAGCATTTGTCCAAAGACTCACACACACACGTACACAGACACACATAAAGAGGAATGTCTCCTATTTCAAAATGAAGAATCACATTAATCATTTTTATATTACTTCCTTGAGATTAAATTTGGCACTGGCAATATTTTAATAAAATACACCTTATATTAAGCTACTTTCAGTAAAAAATTTTTGATCATAAATGTGATAGTATTTTCTAAATGATATATAGTACATATTTTTATATATTTAATTATTTTTCAATATTATTTAATTTTCAATCATATATCCCAAGAGAGCTAAAATTAGCTTTTATTTACAAATATTAATTTATTTTTAATAATCATTTATAGTAATTTTTAGGTGTTCTATTATTAACTGAGATTTCTAGTCACTGCATTTAACCAAATGGTGTGAGACACCTCCCTTAAAAAAATGTAGGTTTCTCACCTGGGATGGGAGGATTATAACTATATGTGATCTTCCTGAAACAAAAGAGTGTTTTTGTTAAAGTCCTTGGCTCTAATTCACACATTTATTGCTAGTAAATGCAAAGTGCTTCTCTTTGAGCTCCAGTATTTTTATGTGTAAAATGGAAACAATATTAATGCTGCCTAATTTAAAGTTGCCAGAAATACTAAATGAGATATTCTGTGTAGATACTTCACACTGTGCTGTTAATATTAAGTGTTAATAAATGTTATTTTTAATATTGTTCCCTCTGTAGATTTTTTTGAATGCTGGATAATGTAATGTTTGTAAAATTAATTTGTATACTATTTATATCTGGTAATTTAATTTTATTAGTATCAAGATAAAAAAAACACTCAGTAAATCAGTTCAGGATAATTGATGTCTACTTATTCCATGAGACAGAGACAATAGGGCAAGGTCATTAAGTGAGTCAGGAAACAAATAATTGCTCTTCCAATATATAGTTTTTAAAATATATTTTTATTGATTTTAGAGAGAGGGAGGGAGAGAGAGAAACATCAATTATGAGAGAGAAGCATTGATTGGCTGCCTCCTGCACACTCCCTAGTGGGGATCAAGCCCACAACCCTGGCATGTGCCCTGACCAGGAATTGAACTGTGACCTTCTGGTTCATGGGTCAACACTTAACCACAGAGCTACATTGGCCGCACTTCTCTTCCAATATTTTAATGTGGGAAATCTATCAGATAATTATATACTATAATATAATTAATTTATGAATTAATGATGTTAAATATCCTGGCTATTTTTTTCTCTGGCCCTAACTATTAAGAATGGACACATATTTGGGATTTTCTTGCTGCAATTGGAAATAAGCACATTAAACAACTTAGTCCTGTTGGAAGATTGAAAATTTGCTACAAAATAGCCTCGTCAGGAGGGGGTGACTGGATAAAGAAGGTGAAGGAATTAGCTAAAGAACATATATGCATATTCCATGGACAGGGACAATAGTTTGGTGAAGGCCAAGGGAGGGGAAGTGTGGGTGAGTGGAGGTGGGCAATTATGTCAACATTAAACATGTTTTAATAAAAATTTTTAAAAAAGGATAGAATAAGGCATTTCAAAGAGGCAGAATCTAAGATTTTAACTCAAGAGAAAAGAATTCAACTAAGAGAACCTGACACAGCTAGACAGCAAGATGTTGTAGACATGGATGTGCGCTGCCCAATTTCCACTTCAAAGAAGGACTGGATGCCCACCAGCAGGGAGAGCAGCCAGCTGCCTAGCTGTCAGCTCTGTCATGCCAGCCTCAGTCACAGAGAGCCAGCTTCCCCAACATCGCATCCTTCCTGTGCCAACCCATGTGCAGTTATTAAATCAGGTGAGGCTATAAAGGGTCTGTCATTTCAACAAGGGCATGAAACATCCTAACAGGCAATGTGTACTCCAGAGCTCCCTACCGTGTTGGCTGAGCCTTTGTCAATCCTGTACTGTAGTTTGATTTTTTCCTTTAGCTCAATCCAGCTTTCTCCATTCACAGGTATTGAATCCCAGTAAAGATCTTGTCCCTTAAATTCCATCTCAGTGTCTGCTGCTGGAGAATAGAACTTGTGACACTAGAGCAGAGTAAGAAAGATCTTTCCCTAACTTATGATTGGGATAGAAAACCAATGCAAACTTTTCCCTTCTAAAATTATTAGGAAATATGAGAATATGTAAAACAGTTAAAACCATTTTTTACCTTTGACAATTTCTGGTAATAAACCAAAGCAAATGACCTATATATAAAGGCCTAAGTGACCAGCTGACTGGCTGGTAGCTATGATGTACAATGACCAACAGGGGGCAGACACTCAATGCAGGAGCTGCCAAGCAATATCAACTTTGCAGAGTGCCTTCTTGCAGTCCAGGACGCCCCCCCCCCCCCCCCCCCCCCCGGTATGTTGGACTGCCTGTTTTGGCCTGATCCCCACAGACCAGGCCGAGGGACCCCATCTGCTGGAGGGACCTTGCTCACTCCACAGATGCCCTTCAAGCCCCGGCGGCACCCCTGTTGGCTCTGGGACATGTCCAGCCCACCTCACCCAGTCCCACCCCACCAAACACCTTCTAATTAATTTATTTTCAATGTGCACGAATCCATGCACCGGGGCTCTAGTATGAAATAAAAATAAAGTTGACTCAATGATATTATTGAGGAAATTAGAAATGTTTTAGTATAGGAGTCCTAAATGTCAAGATTATGGCATATTTTTAAAAATAATATTATGCAATAAATATTTATTATGCAATGGTTATGCTTATTAAGCAGTTCTAATGGGAACACCCCTATGGAGCAGGGCTTGCTTCAGCATGGCTTTCTTGTTCACTAAGTCTGACCCTTGAGTGTGTTGTTCCTAGGTGTATAGGGTGTAATCTGGCATGGTCTGACGTTGTCCATCGGGTCCACTGATTATAGGGCCTCCTGGGAGGTGCAAAGCCAGCCATAGCCTGTGCCCTGCCTGGGGCCACCTAAAGCAAGCTTTAGGGTGATCAGCAGATGACTACTACTTGTGTTGGGCTTGGGAAGCCCAGGAGAACCAAACTGTGAACCAAGGCACCCAGCTTCTTGTGCCAGGCCAGGGGCCACTTTTTGAGAGGTATGGGGCATGCTGAATCAAGTTGCTACTTTTTTGAGAAATTTTTCAATTTTTTTAATCTGAAGTAACTCCATGCTCCTCAACCTTTAAAATTTTCACCATTAAAATTATCTAAATATTTTCTTTCTTTAATTTAGAAACATGATCAAATTATTATTATTTTATGAGATTTCCTAACAATGTCTTATTCTTTTTAAAGGCTTTCTTATTTTTTAAACTTACTCATAGTTACTATACCTGGATAAGAACCAAAGCAACTTTATTTTATTGCTCTTATTTGAATTCCTTTTATTTTTCTCCTACCTCCTAGAGCTCCTTATGGTCTCTGCTTTTAAAATAATCACAGAAAACAGTAGAGATTTTTTTTAATCTATTGTCTAAAATAGTCTTCCCACCGTTCCACACTTATTGATTCTCATACTTCTAAAATCTCTTTTATAAATCAATGTTTTGACCTTGACATATTCTTAATTTCAGTATTAAAAATACATTCCTTTCGTTTCATTTTCTTTGATTTGGTCTGCTTTATCGAACCAAAAGTTTATAAAAAGAAAGAGTAAAACTTTTCTATGAGATTTTTTTTTTTGATGAGTCTTCATTATTCTATTTAAATCATGGCAAAAAATGACAGTACAATCTGGGCTTTATGCTACCTCGTGTTTAATTTATTTTGTGCTGAAAGAACATCTTCTAAATTGTTAAATTTGTTGCTCTATATTCTTCTTTTGTCTTCCTTCCCCACCATTCCCAGGACATACATTCGTGGTCACTCATTCTTACCCCCACCCCAACCCTCACGGCCATCCCTCTCTCACCTCTGCCCCATATGATTCCCAGCCACACCATCTTCTTTCTGACCATGACAGTTTATCTTTGGAGTATCTTCTCCTCTACTTTCTCCAATTTCTTTTATTCAATTCACTTTAAATACTGCTTAAAATTTTTCTTCCACTATTGCATTTATTGTGATTAACCATATTCATCTCTAAGTTCTTATGTTGTATTTAAATCTAATTTCCAATAAAGCAATTTGAATGTATTCATATGCTTCATTTGCTTTAATAATTTTTATGTGTTTTATTTGCTTGTAATAAAAATGTCTCCTTTTCTGAGATATAATTAAAAAGTATCTCTTGTAAGAATTTTTTCTATTTTTACTAGGTAGATTTATTTGAAATTTAGTGCCACTAAATGACTATTTTATATGTATGTTGAATAACAGGAGGCATTCTAAATGCTATTTAATAGTTCTTAAAAATTTTTTTCTTTTTTAGAGAGAGAGGAAGGGAGAGAGAGAGAAACATTGATTGATTAACTCCCATATATGCCCCAATCGGAGATCGAACCCACACCTAGGTAAATGCCCTGACCAGAATTGAACCCACAACCTTTTGGTGTACTGGACGACACTCCAACCAGCTAAGTCACCCTGTCAGGGTTATTTAATAGTTTAATATTAAATGATTGCTAATTTTTACTAAGGAATTAGTGAAATTAAAGCCTTTCCTTTACACCCTTTTCTATAGACTCTAGGACAGGAAATGGTGGCAGTCAAGTTATTTACTTAAAATATGAACTGTAGACATCTTGAGATGTTTTCTTAAAATTTCCAAAGACTAGTAAATTATCCACCAAATAGTAGTGTTCAATAAACATTTGTTGAATTAATTTTGTCAAATAAAATTTCAATGGCATTGGTCTCCAAAGAGTAGGTACAGTAATTCTGAATTAGCATATTACATTTGTGACTTACTATGTATCTATGCTTAATAGCAAAAATTATTTTAATCATACTAAATTATTTTTGACAGTATATTAAAGTTAAAAACTTTTATTATGCATAAATATGGTTTAAAAATTAAATGTTTTGCTAATTGCCTTATTCAAAATAGACCATTAATGTTCTCATAGTTAATATAGGTTCTATATGTAATATTTGTTGTTTAACATATTTCTACTTCTTTTAATTCAGAATACATGAAAAATCAGTATAACCCATAGAGTGTTGCTCTAACTGTAATGAAAATCTATGTATTTCCCTATTTCAACTCATGAATGGCTATGTAAGGCAAAACAACTTCAAATCTTGTCAATTGCATTTTCGAGCCAGAGCTAAATGGAGTAGTAGACATGCACATTCAAAAAAGTAGTCTCCCAGTGAGGATAAACATAACCTATTGAGAATAAATCTTTCAATTCAACATATACATGCTTTATCAATGACTTCATTTGGAAGACAGGATATTTACGACCACTCAAAATAAAACATGAAGGCCTGTGTCAGAATGTTAAAAACATATTACTCTTAAGAGCAGAAGGGAGAAAAGAATGAAAAACACGATGGACCTTGAATAACAACTCAACAGTAATTCTGTTTAATTGCTTTTCATCCTCTCTAGCAGCGGTGAAGCTTTAAAACATTGATCAAAGATGATGACTATCACAAAGCACTTTAAGTGCAGCACATTGTTAAATTTCCTCAGTCTCTGAAATAATTACAGCATGAGCAAGCACAAAGTGATTCCCCCGCCTTCACCCGCCTTCCTCAAATAATTTTCCAGCCCAGGTAGATGGGATTAAAAGAAATCTGACATGAATGAGCTATATTAGGACATCAATGTCAAAGATATATCATAGGCACTTGCCTCAAAAGGATATAAATACCGGGAACATTTCACGTTAATGCACATCAGAATTCAGACACTCTTCTTTCTGACAAACACACTCCTGAACTAAAGGACACAAGCATACCCAATGGGTGAGAAAATGCAACACAGAAAGGGGAAGTGTTTATTGATGATATAAAGGAGATAGCTCTTCTCTGCTGAGACTTTATAGCTTATGGGGATAATTAATAAAAGAATCCCCCCACCCCAAGAATTTAGTAGTTAATGTTAGATAAATGTTTTAAGCACATGGTTTCATTAGAATTTAACTCTGTTAATTTATCCACAATTTAACAAGTTAAAACATTATTGATATCCTACTAAGTGCCAGGCATTTGCAGGGGCACAGGTTCTGTGCCGTTACAATGGTTGCACATGAGGCTCCGTGCCACGTCCTTTCAGCCCATCGATTTCAGCTCACACAACTAGGATTCATGGTCACACACCTTTGCCCGTTTCCCTAAATCAAATGTTCCCTTGAGGCCTCTCTGCTCTGGAATGCCACTCAGTTACAATGAGAGGAATCAGGAACTGAGGGGAATTTAATGCCCTTCAAGTGAGTCTCAGCCATAGATGCTTTATCCTCCACGCTCTCTGGAAGGATAACTGGAAGATGTGATGTACTTTCTCACATTTTGAGAGTGGGTTTGAGTCCTCACGGCTTAAAGCACAATGGTAACCAGCTCGTGCTGCTCCATCGCCAGCTTTTCTTCTTTACCTGTCCCATTGTCCCACTCTCTCCATTTTGTTACTCCGCTCTCTTCCCAACCTCCCCCCACGTCTGCCCCAACAACACAAGAAACCCCACACCTAAAAGCATGTTTCAAATGCTTGTTTCAGGACCTGCTTTCAGAGAGGAACCTAAACAAACAGTTGGTACTGGAAGTAGCAATAGAAAGTAGCCCCTTAAGATGAGATTCCCTGAAATTGGTTCCCTCATAGGTCAAATGTCAACAAGGACCCCATCACCCGTCATAAATGAGGTGCTGGAAACTCTGGATATGCTTTACCACCACATTTTTTAAGACAACTGTGGAGAGTTGAATGAGACCCAGGTGGGGGAGATCCCAGGTGGATGCAATAGCTCTAGCACCTGAAAGCGCTGAGGGCAAGCTATCCATAAGGCTTGTGGAGGGCGCCTCACAAGTCTTGAGGTAAAAGAATGGCAGGCTCAGGTCAGCCAACTCTCAACTCAGGACATGCTAGAAAAACAAGAAGGCCTTCTTGCATTGTTTACTACCTGCAACTGGAGGACAGGCAGCACTGAAAACCAAACCATAACAACAAGAGGTCCAGGATTTAATTATCAGCGCTGAACACATGGGATGCTCAGCTTCTGTGGGTGTCCTGACATCAAGACGTGGTGTGAATAAGTGGGACCGAGGAACTTGATGGATTGCTGGGAAAGACGGACCTGAGACTGTTGCATCTCCACATTTTCCTGATGTTGCTGGACTTTGAGAGCAGCCACTGTTGCGAGAGGGCAATCTCCCCTTGACTGCGGACCATGTAAATACATTACCTGAGGTGAGTGCCTTGTGCTATACGTTTTCTCCTTTTGACTCAAATCTGTACCTATGTTCAACTGTCAGTATAGTCCAAGAGAGGAACTACAGTCTCTGCTATGAGTAATTTATTTTATCAGACAAATCTCAGGACTGGCTAATAGGTGAATATGTATGAGCAGAAACATGTATAGAGTTGAATATTGAGAGTATTTTTCTGGATACATATATAAGGCTGGGGAAGTAAGGCTTTCGTTTACCTGGAAGCACGCTCCAATGGCATAAAACATAATATTCTGTGTGAATACCTGGAGCTGGTTTTAATGTGAGGCTGGAAGGAGTCCTTAAAACTGGAATGCAATAGTGGTTTAGAGTACATGATATGAGAGCCTAGAATCTCCTGAGCAAACTTTTAAGGAAGTGGTAACAGTCATGGGCCTGAGGAAGGTGAAGGGCATGTACAACGAAAAATATCAAACAGAGTTATATTATGCACATAAATTTGACAATGTGATTTTAATTTAAACTCTGCAAGTTGTGATTTAGATTTAACTACATCCCAATTAAAATAACAGGTTTTCTCTTTTTTGGTTAAAATTGACCAGCTGGTACAAAACTTATGTGAAAAAAGCAATGAACATAGAATAGCCAAAATAATTAGGAAAAATAAGAACAAAGATGGAACTTGTACTACCTTGATTTGTATTCCAACTCAAATTTTCACCAATAAGTGAACTGATAAACATATTTAGGTATAAAATGAAATATTACACAGCAACAATAGCAAAACCTGGAATCTTGAGTGTTAAATCACACAACAAAATTGAATCTCAACAATATTTTGAGCTAAAGAAGCCAAATACAGAATTGAATATGTTGTATTACTTTATTTAAATTAAACAGTTTTACATTAAATCAGAACAAGAAAAGCTAAAAGGTAAGGACGGAAAGAAAAAGAGTGGTTTTCTGGGAATTTACTTCCAATGAGACACAGAGGAATTTTGAGGGAATGGAAATGTAAACATGAGTATACCATACATTGGCATAACTCCTTGAATTATACACTTAAAATTGTTGAATATTATTGTACACACATTATGCCTCAACGTTTATTTAAAATATATACCTAAAGAAAAATGAAATTTTACTACAGCCAAATCATTATATTATAGCTTGCATAAGGAATGTTTGAATAGCACCACAGATTGTCAGATTGCAATATAGAATATGTACTGGTCAATCAGATTCTCTCCTTCGGGACTTTCAAACTTAAAGGGGTAATAGAAAAACGGAGCTAGTTAGAGGTCACTTTTATATCTGCCACAGCAGCAACCCAGTGGGCAAGACAAATCCTTCCTTGTGGTTCTTAATGCCTTTGCTTTCAGAGCTTGTTGGATTTTGCCAGGTTCCTAAGCCTCAGTTCAATCCGATATCCTGCCAATAAATCCCTTTTTGGCTTAAGTGAGTTAGATTCGATTTCTGGCAGGTACACTTGAATATCTCTTTATTAGATTACAACATCTTTAGGAAGCAGAGAACACATTTTATTCCCAGTGATACAGTATAGGCATAGTGCTTAATGCATGGCTTAAACTCAGTAAGTGTACACTTGGAAGAATCCAGCAGGGCATGCATAGAACTTTTTTGGAGAAGCATAAATTGTCCTGTTTGGTTGTAGTGTGACTGCAGGCACTGTGACCCTCAGCCTTGGGAGTGTGGTGTTCCCCAAAGGTCCTTCTCTCTTTAGATCAGCGGTTCTCAACCTGTGGGTCCCGACCCCTTTGGCGGTCCAACGACCCTTTCACAGGGGTCGTCTAAGACCATCCTGCATATCAGATATTTACATTGCGATTCATAACAGTAGCAACATTACAGTTATGAAGTAGCAGCAAAAATAATTTTATGGTTGGGTCACAACATGAGGAACTGTATTTAAAGGGCCAGAAGGTTGAGATCCACTGCTTTAGATGTAATACAAAGTCTCACAGGTACAGCAGGCCCTCGGGTTACATGGGAGATCCGTTCCTATGGCGCCATGCAATGCGATTTTCGCCGTAAGTCGGAACCCACCTACATAAGCACCTATGTCACTCACATGGAGCACAGACACAGCAGCAATGAAGTGAAACAGTAAAAAAAAATTAAAAGAAAGATAACAATTCCAGACCTTTCCTTGTGGTAAATAAATAATAAAAAACAGAAAGCACATTATTACATATGTCGAAATGATGGACATTATTTTAAATAAATAAATGGGAGATGGCGACGTAACCATGAAAGGACGCAGGTCGAGTCTGACATAACCCAAGGACTGCCTGTGTTCCCGCCCACCCCTAGAAGTCAGGCTTTCTTTTTGTTTTCCCATTTCCCCTTTCCAGAAGCAGTGGATTTCCATCAGGGCCCTCAGGCTGCAGCCTTTAACTCTGCCTCTTGCAGGGGAAGGCTTTTGTTCCTGAGGGGAAATAGCAAAGATGACTCTGGGTGGGTCACCAGCAGTGGCTGCTATTGTCCCGCCAGCACCACAGGGAAGTTTTCTCACCATATTTGTTAACCTTGTTGGAACTCGCTGGGGTTCCAGAAGGAAAAGCCCACTAGAGGGTATCTGTCTCCATAGGTCTGCATCTCCTATGGGTTTCAAAACTCAACACTAGTCCACATGTAACCCTTCAAGATTTGTTTGAAAAATTATAAAAATGACTCCTCTTCCTGGATTTTGTGACATTTGGAAATTTCTGTCCCAGGTAAGCAACTGCCTGTTTCTCCTTTTAGTCAATTTTTTGTTTGTTGTTGTTTTTTTAAACATATTTTGGTTTAGTTTGCCCTGCAATCTCAATTCCCTCAGGTAAAGTAGTTAACTTATCATTTTCCAGCTTTTTTCTTGTCAGTGTAGGAAGGATACACTTCCAGCTCTCAACATTTCTTAACTGAAATGGAGAGTGTTATGCCTAGATTTTAAGATTTCCAATAGACCACTTTAGGGAGCCAGCCGTGTCCGCTTTCAGAAAGTATCCTTTTAAACTATTTTAACATAAATTTTAGAGGAAGCTGTGTGGTAGACATGGAAGTGCTTATATTTTAGAATTCACATATTTGGTCCAACTTCCAACTCTTCCTCTTACATGTTCACGTATCTCTAAGTAGATAACTTGACCTTTGACCAACACCAAGAGGTCACTGATACTAACCTTGTAGAGCTAAGTGACAACAAGGAATAGGAAGAATCTAGTACACAGAAAACACCCATTAAATATTTGTCTTTTGCTCTTCTCTTGCTCTGGCAAAATGTAAACTTTAAATTGCTCATGTGTTATGTGTTCTAACTACTGAATTCTTTAAAAGTAGGAACATTTTCTTATTTAGATTAGACTCCAACTCCATGCACAGAGCTTGGAACATAGTAATTTGTGCTAAAAAAATATTCATCCAGATATGCTTAAGGCTAAGTTGTAGGTGGTACTTAGGAAAAGATTTACCAGACATATTTTCAGTTTGAAAAGCTCCTGCAAGAAGGCCATAACATTAAATGGTCAGGAAAATGATACACAGAAGGGTGAATCATCATCTCTCAGAAGGAACTTTTCCTAGCTGGAGACCTTCAGGGAACAGTGAGTAGCGAACACAGGTTTTGTGGTTAGATAAACTTGTTTTTTTTTTTACCTTGACTTCTCTACCCTGTGTGTTAGTTAACCTCTCATGGCTTCAGTTTTTCCTGTCTGTACCTCACAGAGCTTTGAAGAATTGGAAATAATTTATGTCAAGTTTCTTGCACACAGTAATGCTTAGTAAATATGTTATTCTTCGTTTTAACATAAAATTTCATCCTGCGGGAATCATGTTCTTTTAGTAGAAAGGACTTTTTTTCTGGTTAAAAAAAAGTACTCTGTGCACAAAAAGAGCTGCATATTTTCAGAATGTAGAAGCAGATACATGTCTTGACCCATCGAAAACTGGGTCTGTGGAGAATGAGAATTCTTTTCGAAGAGGAGGGTATAGGGGCATACATGGTGATGGACGAAGACTTGACTTGGGGTGCTGAACACACAATATAGGGTACAGATGACATGTTATGGATTTGTGCACCTGAAACCTGTATAATTTTGTTAACCTGAGTCAACCCAATAAATCCAATAAAATTAAAAAAAAAATAAATGACTTAAGAAATGAAAAATCATGTTTTCTGGGTCAACGGTCAGTGTGCTAAAACAATTATGCTAAAACAAATAACAGCAAATTTTGAAACATAAATATGCCTGTGTTTAAACCTGTAAATTTTAGTGCTAAACTTAGAGTTATAGATAGTAACTAGAAGTTTCTCAAATAGTCTCTGAAGACTTACTAAAGTTCTGTCTCTTGAAAGATAAGACAAAAACATGTCAAAATATTAACTTTTCAAAATCGGGAGGGGAAGAAGAAATCTTTTGACTTTATGGACTATTTGTAGCCACAGGCTGTGAAGAAGGTTTCAGAGAATGTTGAGTTGGTCTATTTCATGCCTTCAGACAGAAAAATGATTAGCATTCTGAGACAAATATTTTTCTATTATTTGATGAAAGATATCCATTTATCCACTACCCATTCATTAAAATATCTGTTATTAAAAATTATGTTGTTTTGACAATAAACTTCTTTGGTTCTCCACAGAGCACCTTCTTACCATTAAAATATTTTATTCCCTCAGGTTAATTAATTGTGGCAAATTGCAAATTCTTTTCCTGAAGTTTATATTCAAAACACTTTATTAAAACTTTAAAAAATGTAACCTTTTAGACATGTTTTTGGAATAATTTCTAGTTCCTAACCATGTTGCTTGTTTGCTTTTCTTTCTTTTTTTTTTTTAATGGCACAACCTTTACATTTGAAAAGAAAATAATAGTGTAACCAGACAATCAATGGGTCCATACTGCCTATCACTACTTGGGCCAATTACTCAGCGATAAATGTTTATTCCAGTAATGCCGGCAGTATGGAGAGCAGTAGGTCATCCACAAAAATCTGGTCTGCAGACCCCCATAAGCCAGTTGCTTTTATAGGGTAGGACAAAGATGACATGGGGAAGTAGGCAATGTGGGCTGGAGTGGGACGCCATTGTTCCGGCAACGCCATTGTTAATCTTTCCATAATAATAAGAAATTCTTGAATGAGAATGGACCACATTTCAAGGTTGACTCCCAGGTCCAAGGTTGGCTCTGGGGAGTATAGCTCCCAACCAGGTTACAATGTCCTTTCTTTAACCAATACAAAACAATCATGGTTAACAGAGCATGATTAATATTTCCCATAACTATATTCTATTTTTGCCCCTAACCATAGCAGATAGAGTCATCTAGAATAGAGAAAGAACTCATTAGTAAACATTATTTGCTTAGACACTTACAGATTGCAGAGGACTTTCTCTTTACTTATTCTAGGGCAGTGGTCGGCAAACTGCAGCTCGCAAGCCACATGCAGCTCTTTGGCCCCTTGAGTGTGGCTCTTCCACAAAATACCATGTGTGGGCGCGCACGTGCAGTGGGATTGAAACTTCGTGGCCCATGCGCAGAAGTCGGTTTTCGGCCTGGGCGAGTCTATATTGAAGAAGTGGTTCGGAAGTGGGGGGTGTCGGTCAGTCGGGGGACGGGAGACGCGGAGCAGGCAGGCCGTGGGATGTGCAGCGCGGGGGAGGCGCGATTCATGCCCTAGTTGAGTGAGCCAGTCAGTCACAGTCTCACTGTGCAGTGGTTAGTGCTAGTTGTGGCCGCAAATCGCGCGCGGGAGGCAAAAGTACCTACTCGAAGCATGAAGTTACCTGTATTTTTCCAACCAGCTGCAAATCCTACAGGTATTTTTGTCATCAATTTAAGAATTGTAATTACTTTGTGTTGGTAGCTTTATTATAAAAAGAAACTTATCTGCTTAGAGGGGTTGAAATGCCTAACCTTGCTAAATAACTTCTCTCACTTACTGTTTATTTCTTTCTTTAGCACTCATGACAACTGCAATTATTTGATGTGACTATTTATTTAAAGTTGATCTTCCTCACTAGAATGTAAGTTCCAGAAGGATGTCATGTTATCTCCAGTCTTAGACACATAATAGGCATTCCATAAATATATTAGTGTATTGAACTCATGTCGTTAATACTAAGTACTCAATCCAAAATTATTAATTAAGTTAATAACAATGTACCTACCTATATAATTTAAGTTTTAAAAATTAGGCTCTCAAAAGAAATTTCAATCGTTGTACTGTTGATACTTGGCTCTGTTGACTAATGAGTTTGCTGATCACTGTTCTAGGTGATTCTCGGAGCATTTGGGCGGGGGGGGTGGGGGGTGGGAGGGAGTGTGAATAAAAAAAAATACTTATAGAGAACCATAAAAGTAATGAATGGAAAAACTGTGACTCATTCCAGGTGGATTCAAATTCTAGCTTTATCCACTAAATATATATTCTCTGCCTTCCATAACAACCTACATTTTTTTCATGTTGTTTTGGATTTTATGATCAATCAACTTTGCATTGATACTAATATTTAACTTTTGGCTACACTTTGACATTCAAAGTTTTGGTCACTGCAGTTTTTCTCTGCTGCTAATATTACTACATATTCTTCCATAGTATTGTTCCCCCCCAACCACCACCAAAAAAATCATCAAGGTATTATAAATTAAAACTCTGACCTCCAAAAGTGTTGAACAGAATTTTGTTGATAAAATTATTGGTGTTTTATGAGACACTGATTTATATAGAACATGAATTGAAATGTTACTAATTTTAACAGGAAACTCCTGCTATAATTCTTTCAGCCTAATATTTGCCGCTTACAAATTTGGTCCTTTCCTCCCTCCTTTTCTATGTCTCCTGCCTCTCCCCACTCACTCAACAACATAATGCCCATATTTTCATGCATATGATGTCTCTAAAATAAGAACTTAATGAATTAATCACATGGGCTGTCACATTAGTAGAGTGAGAGATTATGGAGTTCCAATCTCTTTGTTTTTATTGACTTCAGGTAGAGGAAGAGAGAGGGACTGAGGGATGGAAACATCAATGATGAGAGAGAATCATTGATCAGCTCCTTCCTGCCTGGTCCCTACTGGGGACTGAGCCTGCAACCCATGCATGTGCCTTGACTGGGAATCTAACCATGACCTCCTGGTTCATGGGTCAATGCTTAACCACTGAGCCACACTGGCTGGGCTGGAATCCCAATCTCTGATGAGAAATAAATTTGGTGAGAAGAAAATTGTAAGTGGAAAATTATACATCTGATACAAATATTCGTTTTTGAAAGCCACTGCTCTATTTTATTTTAGTGTGAAGAATATTGAAATTTAAGTTTGATTAGTTTCTGACTTACTTGGAAAATAATGCAGTAGAGTGAATTTGGCTTCTTTTATATAATTCTAAACACAAAGATGATTGTTATAGTTGAAAGAAAAGCATAGGATTTAACAAGACCATGATGCCACTTATATAACCCTAATTCCTTCTCCTTTCCTTTCATAGGACTACAAGAAAATATGTGATTTTATTTTAATTGATAGTAATAAGGTCGTGATCATATAGTGATTGGCCTGTGATGTGATAGTAATGATAACATGCATTTTGTTAGATTTCTGTAATATTTACAATTGCCCTTTATATTATTACTAGAGGACTGGTGCATGAATTTGTGTACGGGTGGGGTCCCTTGGCCTGGCCGATGATTGGGGCCGATGGGGAAGGGCTGGTCGACTGGGGGAGGGGCTGCAGGAGGTTGACCAGCCAGGGGTAGGGACTACAGGAGTTTGGCCGGCTGCTACCCCCCATCAGGGCCAGTTGAGGGGAACGGCCGGCAGTGGAGGAGGACCATGGGAAGTTGGTCGGCCACGGGAGGTTGGCTGTGGGAGTGCACTGACCAACAGGGGCAACTCCTGTGTTGAGCATCTGCCCTCTGGTGGTCAGTGCGCATCATAGCGACCAGTTGACTGGTCGTTTGGTCGTTCAGTAGCGTAGGCTTTTATATATATAGATGCATAATGCCATCAGAGGTTTATCGTAAAAGATATCTGGCATAGTTTCAGGGTGTTATTTGGAAGTCTAATGGCATACTCTAATTTTACTCATGAGTAAATTGTCCTCATTCTCAGAAAAAATCTTTAAAAGAAACATGTTCAACATTTCTTTTTTAAAGGATGACAGTTAAATGTCTGAAAGAGAAAAGAGTGGATCAAAGTGGAGAGAAAATAGAGATGGATGTACTTAGTTGTTGAATAAAAGGCTCAGTCATGAAATTTATCTGGAAAGCTCTCAAGGATAGAGAGTCTAAAGAGGAGTTAATTAAAATAAATGTAAGCATCACTGCCTAATTGTGACCATTTTCCTCCTATACCTACTTGATCTCACTTTAATCCTCACAGTCTAAATATAAAATAATGGTCAGCTGTAGCAATTACTTTGCCAGAGCTAATCCATCAAAGACATTTAGAGAAACTAAAGGATCTGGAAGGGATTTTGTTTTTGTAAAATAGAGATTGCTTCTTTACTTTTTAACCTTAAGCATAAATTGAACATCGACCCAACTCATTTTCTAGTTGGGAGAGTTTTCATATCCTTGCACAGGGTTACCTAGGATACCAAGTCTCTGCTACATTTAGGCACCTGCATAATTGCTCTACGTATATTATAACAGGTCACTTGTGAGACAAATTCAATAAAATCATCTAACTAAGTAAGATTCTGGTAAAATGAAGATTGCAAAATGTTTTGAGGTTTTATGTTTAAGAATTTTCAAATTACTCAGAAAAAGAAAAAACTGCCTTTCTCTACTATAATTTTTTAAATCAACCAATTTTGCCCCAAATAATGTTTATTGCTCCTAGTTTCTAAGTTAAGCCTATACTACCAAAGTACTGTGACTAAAATATATGGCTTTTTGTTGTTGTTGACTATGAGGTTGATGTGATGGTAAATAAGCCTAATTTTATTATAATTTGCATGTTGAAGTCAGTATTAAATCCAGAATGGGCACTAAATCCCTAATAAAAAATGTTTAAAGTATTACAAATAGTAGTACATATGTCTCCTTTTTTTCCCCATTGACCTTCCCCTGGCTCCCCCTCAACCCCCACCCCCCTGTGTCTTGTGTCCATTGGTTATGCTTATATGCATACTATTTGTATTACTTCAAACAATAGAATACAGTTAAAAAAATGTTTAATTGTAGAAAATAGATATATTATGTCAGTAAGAGTCATTGTATGAAAATATGCAGTGTTTTATTTTTATCTCTCTAACCTGATCTCCAAGAATCTTTATTTTAGTAAATCATGCCATAATTCAATTCAATGTCGAATCTTATTGATTTCACTCCAACATATTCATAGTTTAACTCCTTAGTATCCAAACTTCAAACAACTCCTTTTTGGACTATTACATTAGGCATTTAAAGGGTATTCTTGCTTTTATTCTCCTTTGATCCACTTCCACATAGCAGCAAAAGTGATATTTTCAAAATGATAATTAGAGTATATCACTCACCTAGGTAAAATCCTCCATTTCTTATTATACTTATGTCAAACACGGACTCCTTACATTGGCTTACAGAATCCTATTTGATATGTTCTGGAATATTTCTCTGAGTGCATCTTTTATATGTTCTATCTCATCCACCACACCTAAGAGGCTGGGGGAAGTATGACAGGGGAAGGAGGGTGAGGAGAGTGGTTGTGATAGAGATCTCATGCAATTCTATGAGGAGCTCTGAAGCTCAGATGTACCTTATTGATGCAAGAGAGTCAGGCCTCTGTACCCACCCTAGACCAGTCGTTGAGTACAGGATTCTCTTTAAGGCCACATGGAAACTTGAGAAAATTAAATCTGTTTAGCCTAGAGACAGCTATTATTACCAAGCAGTATTTCAAGATGCTGGGAAAATACTCTTTTTGTTAATTTCATCTATTCTGTATATGCAAAAAGATCATATCTTTTGGGAATAGGGCTTCTGATTGTTCTTTTTTTTTTTTTTTTTTTTTACCTTGGGAAAACTTATAAAAATACTAGAGACCGGGTGCATGAAATTTGTGCACTTGTCGGGGGGCGTCCCACAGTCTGGCCTGTTCCCTCTTGCAGTCTGGGAGCCCTTGGGAGACGTCCAACTGATGGCTTAGTCCTGTCAGTCAGACATCCTTAGCGCTGCTGTGGAGGCAGGGGAGGCTCCTGCCACCACTGCTGTGCTCCCCTGACATGAGCCTGGCTCTGGGATTCTGGCTGAGCGGCACTCCCCCTGTGGTGGGAGCTCACTGACCAACAGGGGGAAGCTCCTGCATTGAGTATCTGCTCCCTGGTGGTCAGAGCGCATCATAGCGACCAGTCGTTGTGCGGTTTGGTCAATTTGCATATTAGCCTTTTATTATATAGGATAGCTAATTGAATTAATTAAAGTCCCTGACACTATAGCTCATTTCAGAGCAGCAACTTAGATATGTCACCTTGCTCCTCTTCTACCGTCTCCTCACCTTTAGCTGCCACCTCTGAATTCCTGAGTGAGTCTAGTTGCCATATTCTTCTTAGCCTGTGACTGCTGCTCTTGCCCATTTCCATTATCATTTTAGGGGAGTAACATTGGATTATCTAGATCACCTAATATCAGATGTATTCTTTCTTGTTCCATGGGTAATAGCTTCCCTCTGGAAATCAGGACAGCATGGTGACTCTTTTTCTGACCCCTTAAAACAAGAAGTACAAATTACCAGGCATCAGCTGTAACTACTTTTAATCCTACTTTTGCTTATTTCCTCTGGTAGAACTCCACCAGTGATCACCAGGAGACCTATATCCACACAACTTAGAGTTGTGGAGACAGAAAGCAAAAACGCTAAGTGAGCAGAAACCCTGGGAGTGATAGTGAAAGAGGCCACTTCTGTGGTACTTGGTCTCTTGGCTCATGTACTCGACATATTACATACATAGAACGGTATAATTTTCATTGATATTGATTTAGCATATATATATTGCATCCTGAGGATGGCTGTCCATCTTTTTGAGGTACCATCTCCAAGCTAGAGTCTTAGGTGAACCTCCAAAAGTATGTTTCTTTTCCTCCTCAGGCTAGTGGTTGCTGAGGGTGTGGTATGTGGGGGAATAAATGGGTTTCATGATCATGTTCTCAGTAATACACATCCTCTGTTTTGTCCTATGTGATATAAGAAGGGGTCTGTGTCAGTGGCTCACTATACAAATATTTGCATAGTGATGCTGGCTGAGGTCCTATAAGAAAGCAAGGCAAAGCCATGTTAAGAATGTGGGTCAGTGTTATTCATAATTGAAGGTGTCCAATGATGAAAGGAGTCCAATGTAATCAATCACCTTGGAACCAAGTAGTTCATTGCTGCCTCCTAGGGACGATTCCATACTATATCTTACGCATTGGATTCTGTTGGATATTCAGCGGCATCAGTAGCTAGACTAGCTTTAGTTAGTTGGGGTAGCTCTCTTTATTGCTGTTATCATGGGGCCATTATAACAGCACTGGGTTTCCTAAAGACAGGTTGACTTGACCTGAGTTTTTCAAGTCATAACTCAACAAAGAGGGAAATTGAACCTCACCGTTTGCTTTCAGGGCCATACCTGAATGTGGCTATAGCACAGAAAGAGTGCATCTTGAGTTTGTGTCCATATATAAGCTGAGCCATGTACAAACCAAGCTAACCTTTGTTCTTCCATTGTCTATTTTAAGCACCTCCACTGCCCACACCTGGGCACCCAGAGGTCTGACCTGAGGGAGAAGTATTGCTTGTGGAGCTCATTTATGCCCTTTGGACCTACCTGTACCCTGTGCTTCATATAACAGTTCTGTCTTATGATGCATTGCTACCAGGCCTCCCAACCTTTTGACTCAGTAACTCAGTCGGTCTGACAGAAACTATTTATGGCAGACATTCTTAATTCAAGGTCACTTGATACCTTTTAATAAGATGTTCCATATTTCCAGTGCATAGTAGCATGCCAGCTTCTGTTTTAACATGATGGCATAACATTGCTGGAGAAAATTAAGGTTTTACATAATGACAATACTTCTGCGACTTGCCATGCTTTCTAAGTGGTGTTATTCCTGCAGGGCCATATGGCCCAAGTAGAACAAGGGCTGCTGGGATCACAACCTGTGTCTGCTGCAGATACCTTTTCTGCTCTGGGTCTCTTTAAAAGCTGTCAGACTTCCAGTCACCTGGCAAATGGATCAAAGTAGTAACACCCAGTGTGAGTTATGCTGTACACAGAATATAAAGTGTCTGTCAGGTTCTGTGCTTCCTTTGTAGTTTTGAGTGGTGCAAGATGCAATCTATTGTTCTTTACATTTGAGAAAAGCCTTGGATAACTAAAATCTTCACTGCTCTGACCAGTTCCATAGCATTTTAGTGCTTATCTCCCACCTTCTGAAACAAATCTTCAAACATACTTGCTCTTTTTGCTCAGTTGGTTTGATTATCCTGCCATTAATATAGTGAACCAACTTGATAGTCTTGAATATCTTGATGGTCTAGATTCCTAAGGAGTATTTTATGAGAGGGGGACGTGAGAGTGAACATAGCCCAGGGACATTGTAAACTGATTCTGGTCCTTTTTACAGTAAGGTTCATGATAATATACCCTTAAAGAGATAGCTCCTCTTGTACAGAAGCAAAATGGATACCTCTTTGTTTAAATTTGAGGCAGTTGACTGTTATCATCTTGTGTTTATAAAGCTGGCATGACGAATAAGTGAGAATATAATTGAGACCATGATGCTGGATTTTTTTAGGTGCTTAAAGGTAGCACTGACCTCTCCTATTTCCTTTGATAATGTGATATTGTTTTATTTGGTAACTTGGCTAGGGGAATGGGTGATTTTGCAGGCCTTACGGCAATAGGCTTTTACTATACAGGCCAAGGAACCAATCTTGGGATTGGTTTTGTCACAAGACTGTCCAGTTAAATTATACACTCAGGGATTAGGGAAATGAAGACTAGGTGATGGGCTGTTTACTTATTGGACTTCGATGTAGGCCAGACCTAAGCTAGTTATGTATTTACTAGTGGGGCCCCCCTTCCTGCCACTCTAACAAGAGTTGTGTTGCTTCTGGTATCCTATATCAGCATCAACTAGGACTCTGTCCATCAATCTTCCAAATGTTTTTGAATTCCTCGTTTCCTAGTAGTATATTGTTTTCTGAGTAAATAGCCCTGACCCTTTTTTGGAAAAGCCTGGGTGAATTATTACTATTTACACATAATGTGTTTTTTCAGGGTCCTTTCTTCTGGGAACTTGGACCCTCCTTCATTCAATCAAATAGTTCTGGGCCTGAAAACTGGTCCAGGACCAAAAAGTAGGCACAATATCAAGATTTTTTGATGGCATTTGTGAGTGGTTGTCCTGAGTCTCCTGATAATGCATCTACAATTCATCTTGATTGTTCAGATTGATTATGCAGATAAAGCCATCTTGCCCTAAATATCTTTTCCTTTAGGATTCTATATCCTATTAAAAAAAAACTCTGTCTGGATGCCATCTTCCACCCTGGTTTTACTATGATATTGTTGCTTATGACAATAATGAAAAACAACAACAACAAAAACTCCACCTGGTTTTTGACAATTAAGAACCTTCACATGGTCTTCTTTATTGCAGGAAACACTCACTACCATTACCATCACCATTGCTATCAAGGAACTAAGTGTGGTAACAGCCTTTCCAGCTGTCAGACCTGGGCTACAGAATCTTACAGAGAAACTACTTCCCTGTGTCTCACCAGTGCATGCCTTATTGACTGGGTAAATGGAGTGTCCTTCAGGCCTCCTTTAAAATATAGTTGACTGGTGGTTTTCAGCCTTACATAATAGATATCTATTTCAACATTCCATTTTGTTGAGCTTCTCAATCCCTTTTTATACTGCCAGCTGTGATAGTTATGGCTCCTATTTTTCACTTAGTGGAGGACATCCTTCTCCAGGCCTTCAACTACCATCCTACAAGGTGAGCACTACCTCCTGTGTCCTCAATAGAGTTTTAAATCCAGTTTCACAGGAGATTGATCCCAATTTTATAAATTTCCCTTATCTAACTTTATGTCATGATGCCCTTAATATCAGACTTTCTGCTCCAGTTTCTTACATGGGCTCTGATTCCTGTTGAATACATTTGTCAAGGCTATGTAGCTCCTTCAGTTATAGGCCGCAGTAGATCAAGTGCCATCCCAGCTGAGTTATGTTGTCTCCTAACCCTGGCCATTGCTCTCATGGACAAAATAGGAGAAAAGACAGAGAATCTGTGGGAGACACATGTTATCTTTTAAGGCAGTGCTTGGTAGATTTTCTTTGAGCAAGTTGCATGCATGATTTTAACATGGAGGTGTCCCAGGTTTCTGGGGAGCACTAAAAGTCCCGGAGGATTTAGGATATTCTGCAATTTCAGAGAGTTCAGGAGAATATGGAGACTTTAGATGTTTATATGCATTGGCATACATGTCCCAAATGCCAAGTATAAAATTCTCACTCCTTCCAAATTAGGGTTCAGATCATGGGGCAGTGGAATTGCTAGGGTTGAGGGTCCAACATTCTCTGGAGCTGCATTACTATTATAGTTAAGTGCTGACCTTGAGCCTCAGCTTTCTGCTTTCTAGCTTCAGAAGGTAAAATTCTTTATGTTTCCACGGTGGCAGTATGGCTTTTAAACACATAGTCCTAAATTGGTGATGTGTTAACTCAGGTTTTTGCTATCTTTCTCCAATTTATTGATCACTCCTAGCAATACTTCTAGCAATTATGTTTCTCATAATTACTATTTCCCCAGAACCTCTCAATTACCCAAGATATTGATACTTCAGTGCATTCCTTCCACTGGTATACCATTCCAGTTCATCATTGATGGAAGTGTTGACAATTACACTGCTACTCATGCCAGAAACTACAATATTACACCTATCCCACCCAGTAAAGGGAGTCTCCTTGTCAATAGCCAATGAATAATTCATCTCCAAAATACCATTCTTAGGGGCTGCTTCCTTCTCTTGACATCGTCTGTCAATAGCTTGATTCTGCAGAAAATGGAGTCCTAGGAATATTAGGGAATGCTTTAGAAAACAATCCCTTTCAGAGACTCAAGGAAGTAGGACAGGGCAGAGGGAAAACTTGACCTTCAATGTAGCTGCAACAAAATGCTCAACCAGTCTCATGAATGGATCTGAAGCTGGAGTAGCTCTTCAGCAATATCTTGCATTGCATCTCATGGGTAGGAGATATGGGGATGCTTTGTACCCTTGCATGAAACAGTCATTGGAAGAAAGCCATCTCTGAAGAGGAATAGTTACTTTGGGCAAGCAACTCCCTTTGCCTAAGAACTTTCACAGAGATTCAGCTGTGGGCATCAGTAGGTAACACTTTCAATCCTGAAGGGAGCATCGTGTGGTGAGCCACTGTACTTGCGACAGGACCCATGATGAAATAGTTCTGCTACAACTTTGCCCATACACTCAGATCTATAACTTCCCTTTGTTTCTTCCCCTCTTCCACACAGAAATCACTTGCAGAATAAGGCCTACCCCTACAATTTTCCACATAAGATATCAAAAACTTGTGAAGATGAGATATTTAAAAAGAGGGAAAATGCAGCAGGGGATGCATTAAGATTTCTTAATTTCTTCATTTTAGATCCCTAATCCTGTAGGTCACACTTTTTCCAGGGAGAGGGAGAGTATGGTGTTCATAAATGGCCCAAAATACTAGAAGTAGGCTGAAAAAAATGAGGAAAGGAGAATGGAATTCCATTTTACATTCTCCATTTTTTTTTAATACTAACTTAGTGGTCCTCAAATATAGCAGCACCTTAGAATCCTCTTCAATGAATTTTAAAATACATCATTACCTGGGTCCATCCTTGGCCAATTAAGTCAGAAGCTCTGAGAATGGTGCTGAGTAACCTCTGGGTTTTAAATGCTTACTAAGTCAATTAAAGTTCAGGCAGTATTGCATAGTATATTGGACTTACTGGTTAGAATTACAATCAACTACTCTTATAACTGCCATCCTGGGAAGAGACCAGAGCCACATGCCCATATTTATAATTCTGCTCTGTCAATGTCAACCACTGCTGCTTTGTGTATGTATTTGGAAGCATTGGAATGTATTTTTTTATTTTGTCCTTAATAGGCTGTGATATGGATCAAGTATATACAGTTCCCTAGGCATAAAATGACTCTCTGTTCTATCTGCTATCTTGTACTAGTCCCAAAGAGAAGTTACACAGAGCCTAAAAAACAGCATAACATTTTTACAAATATTTTAAGATTATCAGTGTTAAATAATAATAAAATTATTAAATCCTCTAAAAATTTAAGATCTCATGGAGAAATTAGAATTCAAGAAATAACATATCTTAAATTAAAGACATAAAAGTCCACACATGTCCAACAAGTATTTAAATAAAGATCGCAATATTTTCTCCTGTTCAGTTTCAGCCAAAAGAATCTCACTGAGATGTTTGGGAGGAAATGGGGTTTCTTTAGTCACTCACTGTAATGAATATAACCTTGCAACAGCTCTGAAAATGATCTTATGTATAAACCTTTAATGTGTTCTGCATTTTAAACTCCAAATGATGTATTAGATTCATCATTTCAAGTTTTTATAAGGTAGCCTTCAAACAGACACTCTTGAAAATACATATTTTCAATGCCTTATCTCAGCTAATAATGTTTCCAGTCTCACTTTATGTTTCCAATCAAAGACCATAGCAGAGAATTAGTCATTTCAGACAGAATGAGGTAGAGGGAGAGAAGAAACTATTCTTGCTTTCAACCTTGTCTGAATGCTACTAATGTACAAGTTGTGCAGAATTTCAAATTCAGGGAATTTAAAGTAAATTGAGAGCTACATATCAAGAGGCTAGTTTAATCACCATGTTTATTATCTAAAGAGGGAAAAAAAATGACCAAACTTCCTTTCTCTTTTAGTAAATGAGATTTACAAATTCTTTGCACAGTTTGGAACAATATTTTAGTGACACATATCTTATTTAATGTGTCATTTTTCCATATAACACATTTAATATCTGCTGTTGAAATGAAAATTTTGATGCAGGTAGGATATGGCCTGAGGTGATACTATCTAAGCTCCCAGGTGATGCTGAAGACATCCAGTCTAAAGATAACATGGGTGTTTTTTTTTTTTTAATGTTTTTGTTGATTTTTAAAAAGTTGAAAGGAAGAGGGATAGAGAGATAGAAACATCAATGAGAGAGGAACATCATTTTTTTATTTTATTTTTAATGTATTTTTTATTGATTTCACAGAGGAAGGGAGAGGGAGAGAGAGATAGAAACATCAATGATGAGGGAGAATCATTGATCAGCTGCCTCTTGCATGCCCCCCACTGGGGATCGAGCCCACAACCCAGGCATGTGCCCTTGACTGGAATCGAACCTGGGACCTTTCAGTTTGCAGGCCGACGCTCTGTCCACTGAGCCAAACCAACTAGGGCGAGAGAGGAACATTATTGATTGACTGCCTCCTGCATGTCCTCCATTGGGGACCATTTTTGAATAATTTTTATATTCCTTTGTGAGAGTCAAATTTATTCTGATTTATTTGGATTATAGATATACTTGGCATTAGTCTATCTGATATCATATTTCTTGATGATATCTTATTTTTAGTCTTTCCAATGTTTCCTTTATCTTCTCTCTCCTCTTATTTGTTAGATAATTTTGGACAGTTTCATTTTTCCTTTTTGTTTTGCTAACCCCATATTGATTTCAATCAATCCTTTTTTTCTGGTGACATTTAATACCTGAGTATATATATATTTACACTTGTATTTTTCAGTTAGTGATGTTTCTTTACTACCTCCAAAGAAGACCTGAATTGCAGAATATTTTTTCAGATCTTCACATTCAATACAGTGGATGAAACTTAAAGAAATTATGAAACATAGGAACAAGCTATTTCCATAACCTGTAAATAGCCTTTTATTTTGTTTTAGTAAAAAGAGTTTGAAGCAGTTCATCTAATTTAGGTATACAATTCTACTTGACTCAGAAAAAATACTTATTCTACTTGACTCAGAAAAAATACTTATTTAATACTGTCATACTTAAATAGATTGGGAAGAAGATATTCATTATTTTAATCCTCTCTCAAAATATATCTGCCTGAAAAAGACAACTTTTTTCCAAAACTAACATAGCTTTCTAAATATTTGCAGAGTTAATGATGTGCACATTACTTAAAATTGATTACTATTCATGAAAACAATACTTAAATACTCAAAACAATGAAAATAAAATAATCATTTATATCCAGCTAGTTCATGACCGTTTAGTTCATGATATGAAGAGTCACAAAGAGTTTGGGTTTTTTTCTCTGTTTTAAGTAGATAAAAATAATAGTGTCAAGTTGCCAACCTAGTAATTGCATGAATAAAAAGTAAAACCACAATGCAATGAAAATGATCTTTGTCATATTTTCCTGTCATATACTCTTTCTGTGTGGGTGGTCTCCAAGCATGAGATCTGTTCTTGTCATTTTGTTTCAGGTAGAAACTTTGATTTTGAATGTATTATCTCCTAATCATTGATTACTCCCTTTTGATAAAAAGTAATTTTTCTCATTTTCTATATACTTTCATTTCTTCCTTGCAAAGTGCAAGGTGTATAACTCTACATATTCTGTAAATTCCTCAAATTTTATTGTTGAAATGTCAGAGATTAGTATTAACAGATTAAATATCTAGATAAGGTCTTTACAAGGATGATGCCTTTTCATTCTAACACCAATAGTACAGCATCTAGAAAGTAGTAATACAAAGCAAGCTTTCACATCATGCAGAGACAAATTATGTGCCCCTTAACTTAACAGAATATGTTAAGCACCCACTACATGCAATGTATTTTGTAATTATTTGGGTTATAAAATCAAATTGTTTGGGTTATTTGAGTCAAACTTTGATACCCAGAAGTAGTTTCAAAATGTGATTTCTGACTATAGTTGCACATATAATTAAAATTTTAAAAACATAAGACAAAAATTCAGTAGACCAAAAAGGGCTACATTAATCAAGGGAAAATGTTTAATAATCAGTAGAGAAAAAGTATTACTAAATTCTACATCTAATCTCTAAGATTCCATATCTATCACGAGTGATGCTTAAATTTTGCAAAAATATTTAAATGAGTCTGTTGACTGCTTCTTATTGAAAAAGCATAACAACATTATGATTAAAGAAATAGATAATTTGAGACCTATTGATTTATTGTTACATGTTTTTGCTGTTAATTAACATTAAATATTTATATAGAAACTGCTGTTTGTTTTGATGGCTTCCATTCTTAGGATTTCTTTTCAAATTATATTTTCTGTTCTTATAGTAGCCCTGAGTGTTATAAGTCTGATTTTTCCACCTGTAATATTTCAGGTCTTCAATAGGAGTAAGTGCAAAGGGAAAAAAGAAAACACACTAAATAGCATTTTTTTTAGTGATTCTAAAAAATGAGTATGTATTTCCTTTTATTCACTAAATTTTGGCAAATCAGTTTTTCCTACATGTATTTATTCAGTGATAATTCAGTGGCTATGTTTAGAAAGATTTATCTCTAAAACTTTGTAACTCCCCAGCCATTTTAGGGCTTGCTCTGAAAAATTAAAATTAATATTTTAGTTGTCAGTGCAAATATTAACTTTTGCTTATGCTATCATTTTGATCATTTATGCTTTATGATTTTAATACCATTTTGAAAGAATGTGGTATAGAGTTCATTTCTAAACCATTCTCTACTTGGTTATATGAAGTCATGTAATTTCCCTATAATTCTTACCTTCTTAGTCAGAAATTATGGAACAAATTTAACTCAGGACTATCAACGGGATATGTCAGCATCTGTCAGTTTTTGTTTTATTTTGTGTTTAGCTTTTGAAAGGCAGATAATTTAAACTGATCCCTCAAGGAATCTTTGTTAAGTTTTATGTTCCTTAAAATTAGAAAATAAATGCACGCAGACATATACATGTTAAAGGATTGTTATAAGTACTAATTTTGATGAGTATTAATTTTATAGTTTATATACTCTAAGTGGCTTGTATAGAAAAAATTGTGATTGTCATCTGCTGATCCACTCTTTAACATAAAATTTATATTTCTATTTGGATATTATTCATATTAATAACAAGCTTTTATTTAAACTCAAATTTGCTTTCTACATTTTTTGTAATTCATTATTTTATTTATGATTAGACAAAATACACTAAATATGAATTTGGTTTCTTAATTCATGCTTAATTACTTGTCTAGAAGACATTTCATAAATAATTTAAACATAAGCATACATGTGTAGTCCACTTCATATAAACTTTCTATCATACATGTTTAATATACCACCTTATAATCTTAAGGCAGTATAACAGATTGGAAAAGATGCTACAGTTAGAAAAATTATATTTAAGTCTTTGTTTTATCTCAAAGTTATTATTTTTATTACCTCTGTGATATCTAAATATGCTAATGATCTGTGTTTTCATGGGTTAAGGTTAATTTATGTTTATATGTCAGATCAATTATTAAACTTGTAATTGGTTGGTAAAGTATGAATAATACAAATTTGTTATTCATGTTGTTATTTACTATTATTATCTAAGAGACATTCTTGTCAATATCACGTATTTTATAGTTATGGAGATAAGGTCTGTTTGTAAGGCCAGATGAGTTTGGGAGTTAAATTGCGTGTAACTATTTGAAGCTATTATTATTATGGGGTATTAAGTAATGAAGGGAACATGAAGAATGGCTCATTCTAGAATTGTAACCTAGTAGGCATAAGCAGTTTCTGGTAAAAGAGTACAATGTGGAAGTATTGAGGAATAAGTCAACTTAAGACCAAGTGCTGCCCAGCCAGCGTGGCTCAGTGGTTGAGCATCAACCTATGAACCTGGAGGTCGCAGTTCGATTCCCTGTTAGGGCACATGCCTGGGTTGCAGGCTCAATCCCTGTGTAGGGCATGCAGGAGGCAGCTGATCAATGATTCTCTCTCATCATTGATGTTTCTCTCTCCCTCTCTGAAATCAATTAAAAACTATATTAAAAAAACACACCAACAAGCATGTGCTTGGCTACTTAAAAGATATGTATTAAAACTGGTCAATAATTGTGATTGAAGGAAAATTTCACAATGAAATATAATAAACACAATTCTTGATGTTCAGTACATAATTCGATAGGATTAGATCACAGGAAATATGAGTCTTTCATTTATAAATTATAAACAGATCAATGAAAAGAGGCAACTGCTGAACCAGATACCTTTCATTACAGTAAATACTGAAGCAGGGTGAACCAGACTGCTAGTGAACAGAATTCCAAACAAATTAAGATCTGGCAGTGTTAAGAAACATTATTTATGTGATTTTTGAAATTCCAGGTTTGTTATTGCCTTACTCTAGGTCTTCTCAAAATTTTATTTACCTACCATCAAATAGCTACACACATCTTGTAGAACATCTCACTCTCCACTGTAGTGCCACTTTCATTTTCTTTACATTTATTTACCTGGCTTATTTTTGTATTTTAACTAGACTCTACACTATTTAAGGACAGAGATTATGTCTGTAGTGTGAATTCCTACCATAGTTCTAGACACTTTGTAGCTATTCAAATACTATTTGTGTGAATAAATTAAACTTTCATTTATTCTCTATATATCACTTGCATATTATCCACCCTGTTAATATATCATTGCAGGACTTATAGTAAAATAATATGCATATTTCTTTTAATAGCACTAAATTTGGTTTTTCTTTCTTCATAGAAACTAACAAAGAAGCAAACAATGACAAAGCATTCCTTAGCCATATACTCAACAGCCACCTAACTAAAGATTTAAAAGCTGTAGATAGTTATATTTCTTGTATACTATTTGGTGTACAATTGAAGTTTTCCAACCTGCCAAATATTATTACAAAGATGAATTATTGAAACTAATATCTACTGTAATGCTGCAGCTATTTTGGTACATTAAATCCAAAACACCTATAGGTGACTCCATTAGAAAGGATGGGTAGATTTTCACCATAGCATCAGCTAAATTAAATTAGTATTCTTACTACCTTTGATTAGCTTAATGTCTATTTATTATGCTAAATTTAACAATCGCTCTCTCGTGTCTTTATTATTCCTATTTTCAGAAAATTAAATGGAGGAAAGGTGACTCAGTGTGTAGTATTTAAAAATCATGCATGTTACATGGAAGCGATCTAAATACTAAAAGAGTACCTTTTAAAACTAAAGATGTTTTTTAAGAAACTTTATTTTTAAAAAGTAACACTTCTGATGCAAAAAACTTAGGTAATTTTGGGGTTATTTCTTTGAGGAACTCACATAAGTATGTACATAATTAAAATTGTGTCCATCCCCTCCCATTAAAAAATTATTCAATATGGTCAATCTGATAATCACTCTTTATATTTGTTTGTGTCTTCCACTTTCAATACGCTGATGTACAATCAATATTTTAGCTTTGTTGGATTTAGATAATATGAAATGTTTTGCATAGTCTGATCCTAAGCATGAATAAAGAGGAATCAAATTGATTTTCAGTCATCATTCAGTAAATACAATATCTATCAAGTAAATCCATGCCTGACATCTTTAGAATCAAAGACTGCTCAGCTACACTGATCAACACTGATTTATTTGCCACTAAAAATCTATATAAATTTATGATTACCTTTAAAAAATAATTATATTTTTTCTCATTTTGCTTTATAATATTCTGCCTAGCTGTTTCTCACACTATTACATTTATACGCGCTGTGTCATTACCTTTTCACTGATAGGCAAACTAAATGTCTTTCAGAGTATTTTACTCAAGTCATTTATGTAGATTTCACACAATGATTTATTAAAGACAGGAAAGGACTCTGCATAAAAACCATGGCAACTTTGTCCTTATCCGCTAATGTGTTCCTCTGAAGTAAACTTAGAAAGAATTTTTTTAAACCTAACTGAACTAGGTTTTGGTGGTTTATTTTAAATAAATCATAACTACTATGGACAATAGTAATGCTGTCACAATGCTTAATTTGATTTGGGAGTGCATGTAGGATAAAAGAGTCAAAGGTGAGTAGAACAAATTTGATCTTGTAGCAGAAGAGAAAAGGCAAGTAAGTATGAGTGTTTTAGTGACATCCTTGGGAATATACTATATCTGATACTGAGAACATCTAGAGATGACTGAACTGGGAATCTAGCATGCCGATTATAACCTTCAGTACATTGTACAAAGTCACCATGAAAAGATATTATTGAAGAATAAACAAAGGGAATGTTTTGGAAGCACTTGTTCCATAACCCGTGACCTCAAACCCACCTAGAGACCCCAGTACATAAACAGATGTAAATATTTCCAATAGGAGGTGATGGAAGGTCCTGGAAATAGCTCCCAGGCTTTCACAGTGAGGTCCCTCCCCGCTTGCTAACCTGGCATGGTCATCCTCCAAACTACCTAACTGGCATGTTCCCTCTTAAGATAAGGTTAGACGTCACCTCTTCCAAGAAAGGTTTCCTGACCTGTACCACATTCAGTTGTCCTGTGAAGTGTCCTGGAAAACTGTTTCTCTTTAGCATGGATTTTATCACATTATATTGACATTCATAGTTTATTTCCCTTATAGTAGTAACTGAGACCTGTAACATAGTTCATTTTCTGGCCCATGGTAGCCATTCATTGCATATTCCCTAAAAATAATGAGTAAACAGGTAAATGAAGTAACAGCCGACAAAATAAATTTGGTAAGTGAGAGAATGAGTTACTTTACTGAGTCTATATTTGAATACATGTTTCATCTAGTTTAGAATTAACATAGGGTCCAACAGCCTCAGATTCTAAGTGAGAAAGTAACTCAGAAGCTTCTAGAGACACTCAAAAATAAAACATTGATATTATAGTTATAAATGCTTCAAATTAGAAATAAAAGGAAGGGGCATCTAAAGGAAATCTATGTAGCATAGGGTGTGGAGGAATTCTACATAAAATAAAAAACTTGGATAAAATTTTTCAAAAATGTATACTTTTTCTTGAAGAAAAAAAATCCTTTATGAATATTTATCATCAAATGATTCAGCCGTAGCCATAAAAATAGAATAGGAGTGAAAATATTTGGAATTCACTTAGGGTATTGCCTTAGACCACCCTGAAATAATAAAGGATCCCTATAACTAATTATAAAGAAAACCCAGGGAGACGTTTGTAAAGACAAATGACATACCAATAATTAAAATTGCTTTCTTAGGATTAAGGTCAATTTCAGACTTTCTTAACATTTCTCAGAGAAAACTGTGTTGGAAATATTCCAACTCTCTAACAGTGACTATAATTTCATGAAATTAAATATAAACAAGATATTTAACTATAATATAAAAATTTATATATCCTCATGAATATATTTATTATTAACTCACCATACTGGATTTTTGTATAATTTTTCCCCCCATTGATTTTTAGAGTGGAAGGGAGGGAGGTGGGGAGAGAGAAACATCAATGTGAGAAAGACACATCTGTTGGTTGCCTCCCACACGTGCCCTGACCAAGGCTGGGGATCGAGCCTGCAACCAAAGTATGTGCCCTTGACCGGAACTGAACCCATAACCCTTCAGTCTGTGGACTGACTTTCTAACCACCGAGCCAAACTGGCCATGTCAGAAATTTTTAAAACTTTTCTGTTTATAGTATCATCATAGCATTGGAAAAGTGAAGGGAAAGATTCAAACTGATGATCTCTCTCCTAGAATTAGGATTAAATGTCCACGTTTTTCCTAAACCAAATGAAATTATTGTTTACATACCACTTGTAGCTAGTATGCCACAGAAAACTACCAAGAAGTTCCAGTATTTCATTGGAAAGCTATTTTATAAATATATTTGTCTAAGTCTTTAGTTTGATCATGGAAGAAGTCTGAGGTTCCTATTTATTGTGAGGTATGATTTTATATAATTGAAGTTTATAAATTGTCACTTTTAGTGAGTTTGGAACACTTTCAATGCAATGTAGTACTTTATCACATCTTTATTTTCCTCTCATGTCAACACTAACTATTGAGAAATGGCTTTTAAAAAATTATAAGCTTTTCAGTTATTAAGTTTAATATTTGAATTATATTTTAGATCTCTTCTCTGAATACAAGACGACTGTTGAGACTATCACACTTATTTGTGATAAGATGTATACATTAAATGGAGTGGAAAAATACTAAACTAGGTTAGCTAAAGTTATGTACTGGAAAATACTAGAAAAATGACACACAGTAAATACAACACATTTGGAAAATGGATCTTTGATCAAGTGCTAAAAGCAGTCATTTTAATTTTTTCAAAGAAAATGAAGCTGAGTTTAAATGGTTCAGAATATATTTACCCTACAATTTACTTTGTAATTTAAAATCATTTGTGGGTGATTCATGATAAAATCCATGCATGATCCATCACAAGTTTAAGATTTGGCTTTTCCCTGCTTAAACTCTTCCGTACCAATAACTCACATTTATTTAGCACTTATTTGTTGTCATATTCTATGCTAGGCTCATTACACACATAATGCATAATCAGTATACATTGCTTTCTAAGTTTAATTTTTAAAATGAGGTTTAGAGAAATTGGGTAGTTTTCTCAAGGTAACATGTTTAATAAATGGGAGAGTTAGAATTTTAATGGAGGAATTTGGGGCTTCCAGTTCTAGTTCTCTCTACCAAACTGCTTATTTACCAAACTGCCTATCTGTTCAGTATCATATCTTACTATTTCTGATCATCCGGGAATCAAAACTGCAGCCTTTTTGGTGTACAAGATGACGTTCCAACCAATTGAGCCACCAGGCCAGGCCTCTTCTACTTTTTTTTTTTTTTAATATTTTTTATTGATTTTTTTACAGAGAAGAAGGGAGAAGGATAGGTAGAAACATCGATGAGAGAGAAACATCGATCACTGCCTCCTGCACACCCCCAACTGGGGATGTGCCCGCAACCAAGGTACATGCCCTTGACTGGAATCGAACCTGGGACCCTTAAGTCCGCAGGCCAATGCTCTATCCATTGACCAAAGCCAGTTAGGATGGCCCCTTCTACTTTTAAATACATGGTAAACTCCTATGTTCCTTAAAAAGTATCATCATATTATAGGTTTCCAATAAATTCGTTCTCCTATAAAATTTAGATATTTAATATAATTAACTGGCTTTAATTATAAATGAAAATATATTCTCTAAGTGTTTGTTAGTAAACTGAGTGATGTGCAGAACTACACTAGAGAAAGATTTTAACAATTTAAATGTGGTCTTCCAAATACATTTAATACACATAACAGTCTTCTTTCAGAATTTCAAAAAAGTGTCCATTTCTTCAGTGGTCTTCTTAGTCTTGTCAAGAGAGAGGTATTTATGTCATTCACCTGTAGACATTGCTTTCAATCAATGAATTGAAACTTGCTGGACTAGCCTCGTAGGAAAAGGGTTGTAGAAGGTTATTTCTACAGATGAGGCATCGTTTTTATAAGAGTTGTGATAAAAGGAAAAGATGGTCAGAAAAAGAAGGCTTTTTTGTGTGTGATAATACAAAAAAAAATACACACAACAAGCAAATCTAGGTGGAAAGTTGTATCAGAAAGTTGTATCAGACTACTTTGATTTTTAAAGCATAATTTTAAATAAATGCATGATAATTGTGGGAAATTATTATGGAACTTTCAAGAATGGCATGAGGTCCAGAAAGGAGTAGCAAACTGAAGAAAAAAGCATCTGCAGACTTTGAAGAAGTCTCCTGTGTTGAGAGGGCCACGTGGCAAAAAACTACAAATAGTATCTGGGCACTGGTTCCTGGCTGATGACCATAAAGAACGCAGAGTACTGTCCTACAATCACAAGAAATGAAATCTGTCAATAATCTCAGGGACCTAAAGTGGATTAGTCCCTAGCCTACCTTCCCGAATGTTGCGACTCTGTTAAATTAACTTTTGTTAGGTACTCCTTAGCAGTGGTCGGCAAACTCATTAGTCAACAGAGCCAAATATCAACAGTACAACAATTGAAATTTCTTTTGAGAGCCAAATTTTTTAAACTTTAACTATATAGGTAGGTACATTGTTATTAACTTAATTAGGGTATTCCTAAGGCTTAGGAAGAGCTACACTCAAGAGGCCAAAGAGCCGTGTATGGCTCACAAGCTGCAGTTTGCTGACCACGGCCCTAGGGTGTTGGTGGTGAGCCAGACTTCAAGGAGAGATCACAGAGGGAAGTGAAAATAGAGAAGTTCATTACTCACAGATCCTGGGGCAGCTGAAAGGCACACCTCCAGAGCCCATGTGGTGGGAATGTCAAGGCGGGGTGTAGGCCGACAGAGCACATCAGAACCTGTGGCACATGCCTTTATTAGGGTATATGGATGGGGTGCTTTGGACTTCCTAGCTAAGGGTGGATTGATCAATTCAAACCCAAAAGGACACTAGTTTTATAGGCTTCACTTGGATCTTATCAAAGAGATGCACAGAGAAAGGCCCTAGGAGGTGGGGTACAGTGCTTATCACAAGGGAGTTTGGGGGAGTCTTATCAGCAGTTGATGCTTACCTGGGACTCTGGAGACTGCTTTCTAGGGCATGAACTCTGGCAAAGGGCTAGTGACATTTCAAGGCTCCTGACTACACATGTGGATCCTGAGGTAGAATATTATGTAGTTTAGCTAAACTCTCAACATAGATGCAGTGCAGCCTGGCTGGACCCTGATTTCAGCCTCTGAGATCCCGAGGGAAGGACCAGCTAAGCTACGGTTGAACTCCTGACCACAGAAAATGTGAAAGGGTAACTGTGTGTTGTTTTAAGCTTCTATATTTGTGGTAGAAAACAAAAATGAGTCATTTGAACAATTTTGACAGTAGGGTGGCGTGGTGGTGGTTACATAACGTAGGTAAAACCAAATGGGGACTGAAACCCTGACTCAAAAAGATTGATTTAGAGATGGACTATGAAGCAAGCCAAGTAAATAAAAATTCTTTTAAAGGATAGAACTAAACCTTTTATGCCAGTTAGCATGCTACCTGGGAAGAGCAAAAATGTGAAAATATGTTATATGTTTCTCTATCCAGGTACACATTGTGGAAGAGAAAATACATGCTTTGCCAATGAAAGAGTCATAGCTTATCCAGACTTAGATTTGGGGTCTATCGTCTATTCCCAACATGTCCTTAATAAGAATGAAATTCTGGCCAAGTTTAACTAAGTGCCATCTCCTGAACTCAGCACTTATATTTGACTTCTGTATTTTGCTCTACGAGTTTCTTCCACTGCAGTGCACTACCTTGTGTATACTTTTCCTTGACTTTTTCTATCATCTTCATATCCATTCTTCAGTGATAAGAGTTGAAGTTGCCTGTCACCAGAATGTCTTTGCTCAAAAATTCAAAATACATTTCTAGAATAATTTTACCTTAGTCATGCAAATTAATTTGTCTTATGGAACTTAGTAAGAATGTCTCTGTGACTTAGTACATGATCATTTTTTATAATTCCTCCTAACTTATTTGAAAAGAATATATATTCTGGTTTAGTCTTTTCTTTTTAAGTACTTTTTATCTACTCAAAAAATTTTTTTTTTAAATCTTTGTTGAAAGTATTACATTCATTCCCCCTTTTCCTCCATTGACCTCTTCTAATCCTGCCCCCTACCCCAGGCCTTCATCACCCTATTGTCTGTGTCCATGGTTTAAGAACTGTTTATAGAATTTCAGTTTTTCAGTTCTGATACAAGTTTATTGTCTTTTAAATTTTAAAAATATTTCCAACTTTGATAATTTTAAAGGGTTAAAATCTGAAGTGTGGAGAAATGAATGTGTGATTCTAAATATAGTTTTAATCAAGCAAAATGGTACCATCTTGACTTTTGCAAATGGGGAGTATACCACATGGATACACAGGGCTACCGAAACAGGATGCAAAATACCTCCTCTCACTTTTGCTGCTCACTACACTAGTGACTCAGACATTCTGATGCTGACCACGATCCTGGGACCTTTAACAGAATATCCTAATTCTGATTAAAACATTGAGTTTCGCTGGTTTGATATATAGAGCTAACAATCTGCACATCTCATCCCATACTCTAAAAATTTCATACTTGTGTACTTTTCTGCTTCATCCTCTAGACCCGTGGTCGGCAAACTGCGGCTCGCGAGCCACATGTGGTTCTTTGGCCCCTTGAGTGTGGCTCTTCCTAAGTCTTAGGAGTACCCTAATTAAGTTAATAACAACGTACCTACCTATACAGTTAAAGTTTAAAAAATTTGGCTCTCAAAAGAAATTTCAATCGTTGTACTGTTGATATTTGACTCTGTTGACTAATGAGTTTGCCAACCACTGCTCTAGACTATAAAATCTTTCTGGTATAGGGCTACCATCAGATATCCCTGGGTATGCTTGTCTTCTCAGCTGTAAGCACTTATTTTTACTCAGTACGTCTTTGTTACATAAAACAAAAACAAATGAGGGAAGCTGTATGGACAGCTCAGAACTGAAGCCTAATGAAAATGTTTCTCCTTGGCAGCACCACCTGAGGTTTGCCATGAAGTTAATAACAGTGAATTAATTTGCTGAGGAACAGGAGGTAAAACCAACAACAAAACAAAACTTTATGTGACAGCAGCTATGCAATGAACATTCATACTGATATTTTAAAATCAATCATTAAGACCTTACTTGACTGACATACGCTGAACTTTACTATGATATATGCTCTATAAGGGCATGAACTTTGTAGATAGTGTTTACCAACTATCCTCAGCCTCTGTTCTCAGCATATGTTAGGACCTTCATTAATATTGATTAAATGGATTAATGGATCAATCATTACATCAAGGATTAGAAATCCAAATTAAATAATAGTTTGCTAAAAAAACATTTTCCGTATTTGTTACATAAATTTCTATGTGTCATCTAATGCAATAAAACCCAGAAGTGAATTTGAAAAGCATCGATTTTTATTTATTTGTAAAAAGTCTGGGTTTATATTAAGGAAGATTCACTCCTCACCTCTGAATTCTGACATTTTTTGTATCTGTGTTCCACTTACTCTGCAAACATAACAAGTCCAACCCTAAGGTCATCATTTTACACTCAAAACAGTTTTCCCTTCTTGTCTTCTTCATTCTATTCGAGGCATTACAAATCCTGCAAACTTAGGATAATTTTCAAATTTTTTTTGCTCCATAATATTCAGTGAATTGTCTTAGGCTTTGAGGATATCTGCTAACCACATTCATGTTGACAACAACCCAATTAGATGGGAAAGAACTCAAGTCTGCAGATAGGGAAGTGGGGAGTCACTTCCCCAAGGAAGGTTTAAATAACCATTATTCATGCCCAGACCCAGTCCCAGTTTCCCCAGTAGCTCTTTCTATGGCATTCCCTCTCATATTTTACTTTTTTATCCTGATATCTTTTAATGCATATAATCTCCTATATTTTAATTTTATAAATCTTGTGCTGTAGCTGAACTGATTCATTTGTGCTCATCTCTCCTCAGAATGCTCTTTGATATCTCAAAGGAAGGCTCTCTCTGGCCACCTCTGAAAGGTGAATACCTATAGCATTTTCCTTTTACCATGTTAGTTCCTGACACTTCCTTTCAGGGCAATTACCATTCTTTTGAAACAGCCTTGTGATCATAAAGAAATCCTTAGTAGGTATCTAAAGGCTCTGCTTTAAGTTTTTTCATTGTAGTTGACATGTACATCAAGCACAGCTCTAGCCATCAGGCTGAGTTACATTGTCACTAATCTCTGTGAACACGTAGTCAAGTTGAAAAGATACAGAAGAAAACGGCAATTTCAAGAGAATCTGACAGAGATAATGTAATAGGTGCTGTGATCCTGTAAGGCATCATATGATACCTGTACGGGGGACCAAACTTAATGTGGAGAAGCCTTGAAAGTCTTTTTTTTTTGGGTGGGAGAGGAGAGAATACTTTTTATTGAGATAAATTTACATAACATAAAAATCCATCACCTTAATCATTCAAAATTTACAATTCAAGTCAGATGTAGTATAGTCAAAATACTGTGCAGCCATCACCACTCTATAAGTCAAAAAAATTTAAACACCCCATTAAGAAGTCATTCTTCATTTCCCCCTGCTCCTTTCTCCTGAAAACTACTAGTCTATTTTGTGTCTCAATGAATTTGCTTATTCTGGACATTTCATATAAATAAAAACATATAAATAGATTACTCTTTGTCTAGTAAGTTCAAATTTTGATCTACCTTAGGGACAGTTTCTATTTATTGCATTTATTCCCCTTCTGTTCATAGGCCATCCTTTCTTGTTTATTTGTTTGCATCATATTTTTTGTTGAAAACTGAAATATGCTAATATTAAAATCTAGACAAATGGCATCTCTGTAAATCAGTTATCCTTCCTCCCCAGGTTTGTTGTTTCTCCCATAGCCATTGCTATTGTTTACTTATGTGACTTTTTCTAAACTAATTTTGTAAAGTCTCTGTTCTCTGTCATGTGTTGCCACTAATGTCTCTGTTCTGTTAGTTTAGTGGTGGATGGAAATTGGACCGAGATTTGCTTACAGAGCTGGAAACAATGAACTCCCAGTCTTTGCTGATGGCCTCTGTATGCATGTTGGTCATGCCTTCAACACAGCCAGGCAGTTTACAACTCTGCCTTAGCCCTTACTTCCTCTCTGTGCAGCACCTGAAGAGCAGTCAGAGGTGAGAGCTTAGGACCATTTTTGTTTTTTCTTGAGCATTTTCCCTGCTCTGAGATTTCACATGGCCTTCTAGACTCCCAGGAATATGTTGGAGCTTTAAAAAATGCTTATTACCCCGATGCATTTTATTCCCCAGCTTTTCCACCTAAGCTTTTTAGTTAGTCAATGATGTGTTCCAAAGATTATTCATTGTCCCAGTGAACAATGGCTAATACATCTCCCTTTGCTTGACAAATACCCTAGATATCTGCCCCAGCACCAGAAGAGTTTCTATTAAGTCAAAATCATGGCAACCCTTTGGAGGGTCTCCCAGGGAACCACTAGATAGGTCGAAACTGTCACCATTCTTTGCAAAGGAGCTATGTTTTGTTCCCTTTAGCACTGGTGCCCTATAAGGGTTATGGGTTGCTGTCTTCAAAGACATTGCCTAAGTAGGGAATGTGAAATGGGAATGGGTTAACTTAAGGTACCACAAAGCTCTCTGTTCTAACCAAGAGTTAGATGCCTTTTCTTGCTTAAGCATTACTCTTATTGCTGAAAGCTTTTGGTGAGTTTCCAGAGTTCGAAGAAAGTTGGTTCTGACAGTTTTTACAAGTTTCTTATTGACTTTATGGAAGGGTGAACTTTGGATTTCTTTGCCATTTTCACTGACAACACTATAAAACATTTAAGATGATGTTACAACTGGGTTTGAAAGAACCCACAGGAATTAGTCAGGTGGAAAAGGTAAGAGAACAAACCAGGTAGAGACAGTATTGGGTCAAAAGGCCCAAAAACACAAGGAGACTGGTCTGCGTGCCGGAAAATGCCCCTAGTTCTTCCTTGCTAACTTATAGGGTACATTTTAAAGTAGAAAGACATGAATTTTAAAGCGATAGGATGGAGACTCAGAGCTCTTTATGCTGATAACACAATACTTGGATTTAATTTGAGCAATGTCAACTGAATTATTTAAAACAGATTTTTTAAACTGTTTTTATAAACATTATGGAGGATAGATAGTTTCTGAATGAATTAGGTAAGGAATCTAGTAAAGAGATTAATATAAAAAACAAGAACCTACAGAATGATAAACCAAACTAAGGATATGATTGTTGAAATGGAGAGAAGAGAATGCTTAGATACTTAGTACTTAGAGATATATGTAGAAGCTAACATTTATAAATAATTGATCTCCAGTTGTTTCATTGTGTGGCAATGAGGAGAAGTGGTGAGGAAAATGTTTAGAATAATGCTGATATGTTGGCTTCAAGAGGGAGGAGACTAATACTATTCCCTGAAATTAAGAAGATGACCATGAAGTGAAATTGGAAAGGGCAAGGAAAACTAGATGTATTCAGATTTGGACATTAAGAGATTAAATTATGAAACATACAGGGTGATATTCACTAGACACTTGGAGACACTGGTTTGGTGCTCAAGAGGAATTTAGAGCTGCAGTACAGATTTTGGATAGTCAAGGGCATGTAAAAGTGATTTAAAAAACTATGGGTATAAAGGGGTCCTTAAAATAAAAATTTAGTAAGAAGATAGTTAGGGCTACACTGGGATTCATTAATAATTGAATAGATAATTTATCACTCTTCCAAGTCAAGTTACAGTTTACAGTAAGTGTCAATGAATGCTACTATTCACGTTAACGTATGAAGGATATCCCACTCTTAGATGTGTGACTTAACTACAGAACTAGTGACGTTTTTATGTAATCAATCCAGAACATTTTCTGATGGAAAAATAAGTCTGGAGAAAAAGCTTTGTTCTAATAAGATAGAATCCAAAGTTATCACTTATATTGTAGAACAGCTTATCTGGGGATAATCATTGATTTTAATCTAGGCCATCAATATGAATTTAATTTTTAATAATGTAAGCTGCCAGAAAATCAAATTGCTAATAAAACAAGCCAGGAGCTTTTTAAAAATATAACCAGGAGTTGAAAACTGCTTTTGGGAAATCTGGGGTATAGTAAAATCACCAAACATTAGCCTTATTCCCAACATTAATCTATTCTAATATTAAAGATTTAAATTAAAAAGAAATGATATCCATGTCCTGGAAAATAAGGATTTCCTTCAAGTTTTTTTTTAATAACATCATAGCTAAATAGAATAATATTATGTATAATACAAAAATACTATATATTGAACAAATGGAAACATATTACTTATCATATTTTTAAATAAAAATTGAAATAATCAGTCACTGCTATTGTTTAAATGGGCAGCATCTTAATGTCAGTGTTTCATTTAAGGATAGTATATGTGACAGGCAATAAACATTTCTATAAAGATACAGATACAAATATTTTGGGCTTTGCAGTCCATGCCGTCTTTCCTAACTATTCAAATCTGTTCTTGTAGTGCAAAAACAGCCATAGACAAAACATAAAGGAATGAGCATGCTTGTGTTTTTAAAAAAGCCTTATTTACATACACTAAAGCTAGACTGCCTATAATTTTCATACTTTTGATATTTTTTAAAATATTAGGGGTAAAATTAATTAGCTCACCATACAAAGCAGAAACAGGCAGAAGGCCTCACTATGCATTTGGGTTATAGTTTGCTAATTCCTGGTTTAGAACCTAAAATCTGCATGATTATTTTCTCAAAAAAAAATATATATATATATACATACACACACACAGGCTAAGATCGAGTTCTCTGGACCCTGAAAGCTCTAAGGCTGAAGCAGTTTGACCCCATCCCTCTATCTTGCTATTACTTTTACTTGACATAAAATAAAAGGGTTGCTTTTTGTTTTTATTGTGTTTCATTGGATCAAAATGGTTTTTGGACTGACTGTATACTTGTATGACTGAATGAAAATATTAACATCATTTCTATTCTGGCTGGGCACTAGAAAAAAAAAATCAAATGACTCAATTTTCCTTTCCCCCATCATTTTTATGTAGCTATTTTATAAGGACCTTAGTTTCTTCATTGGTATTGATTTGACCCACAATGTGTAAGGATAAATGGTTTTTAAAATCCCATACTCATTTCAATGGCTCACAAAGGAGCATTATAACAGAGTTTATCCCAGGGTCAGAATAAATAAAGTACATTATTGGTTCCATGCTTACAAAGCTTAGGCATTTAAAGACTTGAGTATTTTTTAAAATTCTTATTGAGTCTATCGGGGTGGTATTGGTTAATTAAATTATATAGATTTCAGATGGACCTGGAGAGTATTATACTAAATGAAACCAGTGGGGAAAAGACAAGTACCACATGATTTCACTTACATGTAGTATCTAATGAGGACTCGAGTGTTTTATAACTGGAATGAAGAGTTGTTTTAAATATATCATTACTTAATAAGTGTATGTGTGTAAAAACAAGATAATTATATTGATTTTTATTTTGGATGCATAATAGTATTCTAAATATGTGAAAGTCTATCATCCCTCCACCATGTATTTAGTTCTGCTAACCTTTCCATATATTTAATTCTCCAGTTCATAATAGTTAATAGATCTTGATGTAGTTATTATAGCATCAGGCCTGCAATTAAGCAAAATAACTGTAGATCTCAGATTTATTCCTCGCTAGCTATGTGAACTTGCACAGTTTACTTATGTGTGTCTTATTTTCCTCTTCTCTGCATAGAGGTAACAATTGCTAGCTCAACGAATACTGATATTTCAAAGAGTTAATATATACACATGTTTACGACAGTTTCTGGTACATTTTAAGAATTTAATACATGTGAGCCTCTAACACATATTAAAATTAGTCAATAAAATATTGTCATAAGCCTGCTTATTTTTAGTTATCCCAGCAAGATTATAAGATCGGATAAAATAATTTGAAACCCTTAAAGAATATTCCAGATGATTTTTTAATGCATTCAGAAGAATATTTTCAACATACAAGGAACCTAAATTGAAAATCACACTTGAAAGTCTCTACCAGCAGAAAGCAGCCAAACACACTGCAGAATTCTACCCTAAATCATAGAACAAACTGATAGAATGCGTTTCCTTTTAGTAGGACATACTCACATTCATCCCTAGACATACATTTATTTGTATTGGGTTTCTTTTACCTTCAAATATTTTGTTAGAATGCATATCTGTCTCCTAGTCATATATAGCTGGATGGGTTTTGCTGCTGTTGTTGTTTGACAATTTGTTGCTGTAGTTGTCATTATTCTTTTTAAGTTATTTCTTAGTGAAGAAAATGCTTGGCAGTTGGTGAATTTCAGTCTAAGATAAATATGGTGCTATAACCATGGTAAATCTCTCTTAACACCCTAAAATTGGTTTCTGTTTTATAATTTTGAGAACGTCGACCCATACATTCCAAAATCAAATAATAATTTTCAATCAAAGGCATAATTTAATTGCATCAACTCATTACTATTTAATCTCCTCAAAGATAAGTTTTGACAGTCATATTTTTAGTGAGAGCGTATGAATCCATTTCCCAAACTAAGAACTATTATCACTGCTTTATCGCTTATCCAACTCTAGCTGGTATCTGAGAACTGTTATTGATGTGGTGACCACACACTCCTTGAAATTAAGTGAATAGTATTTTTTATTGTTAAATAGCCAGTTGTTCCTCAGGGGTAGTGCAGTGGCGACTTCTAGGTTCTAGGATGGTTCACTGCACTTCAATTGATTCAGCTGATGAGGAGACAATAAACCCAAATGAATCTAGAAAGTAGGTAATCAGAGTACATCAGGTAGCATGAACTCAATATTTGTATCACTATCTTACCCTTGCAAGTCCTACTGGGGTGCTTCATAGGTGGGCCCAAGTGGATGTTGTATATACAGAGGTCTGTGTCACAGCTCAGGAATATTTAGGAATTCTTATAATGTGACTTCTAGAAAACATGATCGCCTTCCTCTCCAGAGAGAAACCTTACTTTGATTACCCTGAAAAGTAAGTTTTCTCTGGGAAGAGAATTGAGATCTTTATATTTGCTATCTTGGTAGGTAGGTACATAGGTAGGTAGGTAGATGATTGATAGATAGATAGATAGATAGATAGATAGATAGATAGATAGATAGATTCTCTATATTAATCATTGAATGTAAATAAATTTAAGTAAATGTATTTTGAATAGCTAGGCATGAAGAAATGTAAGAGATTCATTGAAATTTTCTTCTCCCAACTAAAAGAATCCTTGAGAAGACATTTGAATTAAAGCGAGGAAGCTAGCATCAGAAAAGGCCAATAACTTTAAAGCTCTGGAGTCACATAAAATGGCACATTAGAGAAACAATGAGATGTTATATTTGACAAAAGCAGAGTAAATAAAGCATATAGTGGTAGAGAATTAACTCAGGGAGATAAACATAGGCAAAATTATATAGAATATTTATTATCAGTTTTAATGTGGAGCTCATGTTGAGAGTCATGGGAAGCTATTTAAGGGCTTGAGTAATGGAATGGCAAGATTTAATTTAGATTTTAGTAACTTCACCCTGGATGCCATGTGGTTGTAAAATTTGAGGAAAAAGTACCCTCTAAGGAAAATGAAAGTATTATAAATCTGAAATGATTGTGGCATGTAATAAATTGGTTAGATTCAATATGTTTTGAAATCATAAATGATAGAAGTTTCTGGCAGACAGAATATAAGTAAATGAGTGTAGTCAAGAATGAAACATTATTTTGGACTAAGTGCTTAGGTGAATTGATTTGCTGTTATTACCATGAATAAAACTAAATTGGGGAGTGGATTCAAGAGGGCTGTTTGGATAGAATGTTCCCAAATCAAGATCCCTTTGAGATGGATTAGAAATGCATTAAACTAATTATGCAAAGACAATGACTATAAGTATAAATGTAGTAGATTGTTTTGGCTAAACTGGGACCTACGGTCATAGTGACTTGTATATTTGAGATATTTATTAGATATTCAGTTGTATAAGTCAAGTTGGGAGTTGGATAAAGGAGTTCAGTGCTCAGTAGGGAGATGAGATGGAGATATGATTTTGGAAGTCATCAGTGAATGAATGATGTGTAGGCACACAATAAATATTTGTTGTATTACATTTTATATAAATACTATTGGCTACAAATAGGTTAATTTGGTGTGAAAACCCATAAAATGGATAAAACATTAATAAATGCTCCTATTACAGCTTGCCTGATATTTTATCACCATGTCTACTTACACATGAATTAGGCACACTGCAAACAAGACAGTTATCATGGGTCATGTTTGCATAGACCAGCAAAACCAAAACAAATAAGCCATTTTAATTGGCCAATTCAGAATCCACTTATAAAAAGAAAATATTACAAGCAAATCTAATGGTTTATGTAATACTAGGGGCCTAGTGCACAAATCCATGCACCCTGAAAGGAACTGTGGGCTGCGAGGCTGCGGTGGGCACAGGGACAAGTCTAGGCCCATCCTTTATGCCCCAATCCGGCCCCTCCCGCTGCTGCCCCTGGTCCCCTGTCTGCCTACAGCCCCACTCCTGCTATTGCCAATAGCCATGTGCTTATGGCGCCGGCCCTGCTCATACCCACTGACAGTGCGGAGCGATTGGGGCTGGCACCAGCAGCGGGTGTGAGCGGGGCCAGCACCATCAGTGGGTGCGAGCAGTCAGGACCGGCTCCAGATGCTGGCAGCAGGTGTGAGTGGCGGTTCCAGCTCCAGGTACAAGCCAGACGGGCGCCAGCAGTGTGTGCGAGTGGTGACTCTAGCCCTGATCACCCCTCAGGAGCAGGGGAGGTAGAGAAGCCCTGAGGGGTTATCAGGGCCTGCAGTCGCCACTCGCACCCACTGACAGTGCCAAGCAATCAGGGCTGGTGCCAGGTGCTGGCAGTGGGTGTGAACAGGGCCAGAGCCAGCAGCAGGTGCGAGTGCCGGGCAGGACCATGGTGCGCAGGAGCAAAGAGTTTTCAGTAACCACCAGAGGCTCACCCCAATGACAGTAACTGGTGCCCCCGCTCAGCTGCTTCGCCATCCCACCACGGCCGATGCCCGCCATATTCCATGCTCTGCTGCCTGCTGATGACGCCCACCATGTTCTGCACATGCCCCCTGGTGGTCAGCACATGTCATGACAACCGGTTGTTCAGTTGTTCTGCTGTTCAGTCTATTTGCACATTAGCCTTTTATTATATAGGATTGTTAATATAATTTATATATAACAAAATAAAGTTTTTACATTTTTATTTTAATGAGTTTTAAAATCATGCATACTTATCTACCACCATCTAAAAATGATCTAGCCTGTTTGGCTCAGTGGATAGAGCATCAGACTGTGGACCAAAGCATCCCAGGTTCGATTCCGGTCAAGGACACGTACCTCGGTTGCAGGCTTCTCCCTGGCCAGTGCAGGAAACAACCAATCCATGTGTCTCCCATCAATGTTTTTCTCTGTCTTTCCCTCTCTCCTCCACTCTCCCTAAAAATCAATGGAAAATATCCTTGGGTGAGGATTAACAAAAAAATTTAAAAAATAAAAAATAAAATTAGAAATAGAATCGTCCCATTATCATGAAAAGTTCCAGAATGTTTTTCAGTCAATTTCCAATCCTCTACACCCCTACCCTGAGAAATATCATTTTATAATTTATGTTATGATGACTTATATTGCTTATCTTTAGGTTTTATACAAATAAAATAATAACTTATGATTAAATATACTTTCAATCTTATTTCTTTTGCTCAATATAATGCTTTCTTATGTGCTAATATTATATATTTTTTTTAAGTTTTCTTTATTAGGAACTATGACGATTATTTCTAAATTAATGGTTTTATAAAAAATAAATGCAAGTTAAATATTATGAAAAGTTTTTTTCTGCATTTACTGAGATGATCATACACTTTTCTCCATGAAATTGCTAATATAATTAATTAATTTTCAAATGAAAAATTAGTTTTTCATTACTGAGAACTTTCATTTGATCTTTTACTTAAAACAAATTTGTGTTTGATTTAAGTTTTCAAATTATTGGTATAATGTTCATTATACATACTTTTTATTATTTTCTTAATTACTATAGTATATCTGGTGGTTGTCTACTCTTTCATTGCTGATATTGTTGATTTGTGTTTTCTCTCTTCTTGATTAGTCTTGCAGGGAGTTTATTAGCTTATTTTATCATTTTTTAAAAAGCAACTATGTTTACTTTCTATCCCTGCAGATAGGACCAATCTGCTGTAATGATGGTTCCTAGAATTATAAACAAGAAATAAGCTGTACTAATTGAGGTGGAGATGCTTGCACTGAGCATGTTAAGGTGAATGCACTATCCACTCCGCAAAACCCACAAGATGAGCATGTTCCAGGGGAAGGTTTGGAGGTCACTCCGTTTACCAAAGTGATGTGGGTGCACTGGTGAGTGGAGCATCTTGGCTGTTCACTGGTGGCTTTCATCTGAAAGCCAGAGTTGACCTTAGAAAGATTCTGTTATAATATTGTGCTCACTGATAATAATCGGGACATTAGAAGTGCAAAATTATATGCTTAGTCATCAATTACCACATGTTCAATTATCATCCTATAATAAAGAAGGAATATGCTAGTTGACCCTCATGCTGTCACAAAGATGGCGGGGCCCACAGCCACAATATGGCCAGCAGGGGATGGCAGTTGTGAGCGATCAGGCCAGCAGGGGAGGGCAGTTAGGAGCAACCAGGCCAGCAGGGGAGGGCAGTTGGGGGGACCAGGCCTGCAGGGGAAGGTAGTTAGGGGCAACTGGGCTGGCAGGGGAGGGCAGTTGGGGGTGGCCGGGCCAGCAGGGGAGGGCAGTTGGGGGTGATTGGCCGGCATGGGAGCAGTTAGGTGTCAATAAGGATGGCAGGGGAGTGGTTAAGGGGTGATCAGGCTGGCAGACAGAAGTGGTTAGGAGCAATCAGGCAGGCAGGCAGGCAAGCAGTTGGGAGCCAGCAGTCCCAGATTGTGAGAGGGATGTCCGACCACCAGCAATCAGACATCCCCCAAGGGGTCCCAGATTGGAGAGGGTGCAGGCTGGGCTGAGGGACCCCCACACACACACACCACCACAGTGCATGAATTTCATGCACCAGGCCTCTAGTAATGAATAATAATGTCAGAATGAGAGCCAAGACCTAAAGAGTGTTAAGGAATATTTAGGACCACACAGGATCTTGAGGGCAAAATATGTGGGCAGTCAATAGGGTTATTCTAACTTTATAAAATCCAAAGATATCAACGATGGAAGATTGTCTTTAAGGGCAGTTGCCCCAATAAAACATCATGATGCTTTGTTTACTTTTTAAACCTAAGTTAGTTTTCTGACTCAGAAAATGGACTGAACTAAAGGTTAGGTACTCAAGAGGAAGGACTCCACAGTGGAATTGTACATAGGGATAATTACCTCAGTCCTTTCCCAAAATAACTGAAACACGAGTATTGTAATAACTCTGTGATGGTGAGAAGAGGAATTGGGGGAATACCCAAGACTTTTGATGATGCTGGTCACAAAGTCCAATTTGACATGTATATCTGGAGACCTGAAGTAGCATCATGAATGTTGGTAGAGAATTCTCCATGGTGCTCTCAATTTTTACATATCTTGTATCAACTTCTGTTCTGAAATATGTTTTAAAGAATGTTTGTATATAACAAACAGCCTTAGAAGATAAAGATAGTTTCTCCTTCCAGGGCAGAGATCAGATTATAATTATGGAAATGATAATATAATTATCACCACCTCTGGGGAGGTATTTGATATAGTTTTTTGATAGTGTTTCATTATTGATTTGTATTTTGAAAGCATGAGATCCTCAACTGTGATGTAAAGCTACTCTTTCTGCAGTGTCTACCTGGATCACTCCACATGACACTCAATGGGACTTGGAGAACCGGGGGGGGGGGGGGGGGAGGGGGGGCGGGAACTAATGAAAACATGAAACTCAAGATTCTTCCCATGTTGTGAGTAATAAAATTCTTTGTTTCTGACTCAGGAGACTCATGTCTTCTGCTAGCATCCATGAACTTGTGGCAGCCTGACTTGTTAGCTTACAAGCAGAGCAAATCCTAGATGCTTCCCAGTTTTTAACTATTTTTTTCTTACCCTGCTCTACATTTGAGACACAAAAGGAATAGTTATAAAATTGAGCTCAGACCCAGTGGTTCCATAAAGAGTCCACAGACTTACCTGGTACTCATTTTTCTAAACACTAACCACTAAATACATAATCAGAATGAGTCTATTTGGCATAAGCATAACTTCTGCATTTGGTCCATAGCCTAGGGTTCCTCCGAAACTGGTCCTCTCACACAGTTAGGATTTTAATTAAATAACAATCATATCTTTGAGGGTATAGCAAACATTAACAGCACCTTAGAAACTGATGACCCTGGACAGGTGACTCAATTGGTTGGAGCATCGTTCTGTTCACCAAAAAGTTGTGAGTTCCACTCCCTGTCAGGACATATACTGAGGTTGCAGGCTTGCTACTAGGTTAGGGTGAATATGGAAGGCAACCAATCAGTGTTTCTCTCGCACATCTCTCTCTCCCCCCACCCCTCCTGTCTATCCCTTCCCCTTCTTCTCTATTTAAATATATATCTTTGGGTGAGGACATAAAAAGAAACTAATGGATGCAGGAGTGGTAGCCCTACTATATCTCAATTTAATTCACAAGTCCAGATCCTGGAAAAATGAGGCAGGATGTGGAGCATACAAATTAAATTCCATTATCTCAAGTAAGTGGTGACTTTAATTCCACTCAACCAGATGCAGTATCTGTGCTAGAGAAAATTAACATGATCACAGACACATGATATGAGGCCATCGATTTATCAAATTTATTTGTTTATTTCTCTAATCGGAGAGAATCAGAGTAAGCTCACATTCACTTGGAAGTGATAATGGCATTTAGGTACAGATTGCCCAGGGCTATGTTAACTCTGTTGCTCCCTTTCATATTATCCAAAGAGATCTAGACTGTTTGAATATCTCACAGACTACCACTGGTGCACTGAACTGATGACATATCATACAAATAGTACAGCCTTGGTAAAACATGTGCTCATATAACCAGTCAGCACACGCACCTGCCTGAGCTTTTTGATATCACCCTTACTGTCAGGGCAACTCAGGCATTTACACTTTGCTAAACTTACGCCATTACTTCCTCCAGGTTCCTAAGGACCACCCTAGCAGAAAGTCCCTTGAAATCCTTGCCTAGCTATTACTATTTCCTGTACCAAGAAAATACCTATGATAATTATTATTTACATAGTTATGCTATAGTCCCCTTGAGCCCTCAAATAGAATCTCAGAAACTGCAGTTCCTTTTGCCTGTAATTACTTTTCACCCTTATCAGGCTCAACATGTCCCCAGCCTGGTAATGATGGTATAACTCTGGTTTTGAGCCTGGCGGTTAGGAAAGCAGCTCCTGAGAGAGTCATCTGTTGTCTTGTAGAGGAAAGGCTGTATATACCTTTCTGTACGCGGGAGTGCTGCATCGTCCTGCACAGAGATGGGTCATCTCTTCAGTCTCTGAATGGTGTTCACACCACAAGTTCTCAGGGTTCTAGGTGGAAATACACCATCACACATCGAAGGATGCCAAGTTTTACAAATGATGCCTGACGTTGGCATACCAGCCAGTCTTGACAACATTTAAGCATCTCTGGTCTTCTGTGACTCAGATCCTGAGTTATATACTCACCTGAGTCACTTCTAGTGTAGGAGCCAAGGGCTTTTGTACAGGCTACCAAGTAGGATCTTAAGCTCCTACTCTGACCCTTAATCTGTATTAACTGCCTTCAGTTTCTTCCCAATCATTCCGCTGCAGGACATTAATGTAACTTGGTAGAAAGAAAAGACAATGTTACTGCCTTTGTAGACATTGTTTTCTCTACAACTTGCAATGCCTTTATCGTCTCACCAACCAGTCAAGGCATCTCCCACCACTGGGATGTTTTCCCAGGTCACCACTGATAAAAATCTTCCAGATCTAGTCCTGCTTCCTTGTGCATCACTATGGTCCACGTTCATTCAGGATGGAGCCTTCCCTGCAGTGGGTAATGAGAGATAGCCTTAAAACTTCACCTTTCTGCCTGTTTTCTCAGACCATCCATAGTCCCATCTGTATTAGTTCGGATTAAGAAAACCAAACAGCAACTACAACAACAAAACCCCAAGAGTAACTGAGATGTATACAAGTTTAAAGAGAAAAGCAGCCCCTAACAACCGGGAATTGCCCTCAGACCATCAGTCAGACCTTGGTGTTGTATGAACTGCCCCGGCAGTCAGAAACAGACAGCGATAGTCTATTGAAATGAACAATCTCACAGGAGTTCCATATGTCACGTTCTCTCTGTGGCTATGATCGATCAACATGAAAACAAGCCTCTTTGTATTGGTCTGCCTAGGCTGCCATGAAGAAATATCATAGACTCGGGATTAAAACTACAGAAATTTGTTCTCATACTTCTGGAGTCTAGAAGTCCCAAAAGAGAGTTGATGGCAGATTTGGTTTCTGGTGAGAACTCTCTTTGTGGCTTGTAAAAAGTGCCTTTTTATGGTGTCTTCCCTCTGTATACACTTTACAGAGCTCTCTGGTGTCTTTCATCTTCTTATGGAGATATTGGTCCTATAAGATTAGGGCCCAAGCCTTATGACCTTATTAAACCTTAATTACCTCCCTAAAGACCCTATCTGTAAAAAGAATTACACTTAGAGTTATGGCCTCAACATAAAAAATTTTGGGAAAAATCAGTGCAGTCCATTATATTCCATAAACATACACATAAAAAGCATGAAAATTGTCCAACCTACAGTGCAAAACATCCCTGTGACATAATAAGAAATGTATAATTCTTATGATAATATTTGGTCCCTGACCCCATTTCCTGATATACAACTCCTATAACAAAATTATACTCCTATGATCTGAAACAGTAAAAATTTATTTACTGCTCTGTTTACATAACATTTTAATATTTTTTATTTTTGCTAATCCTCACCTGAGGATATGTTTCCATTGATTTTTTAGAGAGTGGAAGGAAAGGGAGAGACAGAGAGAAACATCAGTGTGTCACATTGTTTGGTTGCCTCCTGCACACACCCCGACCAGGGCTGGGGAACCTGCAACCAAGGTACACGTCCTTGACTGGAATCGAACCCAGAACTCTTCAGTCCACGGGCCAGTGTTCTATCCACTGAACCAAACTGGCTAGGGCTACTGTATGTAACATTTTGTTTCCCATTAAACACATGACATGTGAAATCTTTATTAAAGAAAAAAAAAATTATACTCCTATAATTTTTCTGTGAACCTTACTTTCCCATGTGATGAAGCTTTACAATTTATATTCTTTTGTGTACTAATGTGACGACAGGTGGCAGGGTAACTGAATAGGATGGGAGGCTGGTTGACAGGTGAAATAGCCATGTGATTAGAGGGTTGACATTTTCTTTTTTAAAAATATATTTTTATTGATTTCAGAGAGGAAGGGAGAGGGAGAGAGAGAGATAGAAACATCAATGATGAGAGAGAATCATTGATCAGCTGCCTCCTGCACGCCCCCTACTAGGATTGAGCTCACAACCCAGGCAGAATGGAACCCGGGAACTTGACCAGAATGGAACCCGGGACCCTTCAGTCCATAGGCTGACGCTCTGTCCACTGAACCAAACCAGCTAGAGCATGGGGTTGGAATTTTCATTACTCTCCCGCCCTCCTCACCAGGTTGAGGTAATCACCAATGACCAATAAGTTAACCAATCATGCCTACTCAATAAAACCTCTACCAAATCTTTACCTGAAGGGATTTGTAGAGCTTCCAGCACATGGAGGTGCTGGAAAGGTGGTGACCACCTAGAGAGAGCATGAAAGCTCTGCACCCCTTTCCCTAAACATTGCCCCATGACTTTCTTCCATGTGGATGTCTCTGAGGGGTAATTTATAATAAGCCTGTCATTTAGTAAGTAAAAGTTTTTCTGAGTTCTGTGAGCTGGTCTAACACATTATCAAACCTGAGAAGAGGGCTATGGAAATCTACGATTTATAGTCAATTGATCAGAAGCACAGTTGAGTGACAACCTGGACGTACAATTGGTGTCTAAAGTAGGGTAGGGAAGTCTCCTGGAACAGCTATTAAGCAGCGGGGTCTGTATTAACTCCAGTTACTGTCATAACTAAGCTCTAGGACATCCAGTCGGTGTCTTAGAGAGTTGGAGAATTAGCTGGTGTGGGGAAAGGCCCACACATCTGCTTGCAGAAGTGTAGTGTAAGTGTAAAAGAAACAGCGTTTTCCTCCCTTCCGTCTTTGTATTCTAGTGAATCTGAGTGACGATTGCTTCTTTACCAATTATAGCTGTATCCTTTCCCTAGGCTGACCTTCTTATAGATGGTCAATTTTAAAAGATATTAATGCTCATTGTATATATAAAACATTGGCTTTAAAAAAGTAATTTTTCTGCCGAAACCGGTTTGGCTCAGTGGATAGAGCGTCGGCCTGCGGACTAAAAGGTCCCAGGTTCGATTCCCGTCAAGGGCATGTACCAGGGTTGCGGGCACATCCCCAGTAGGAGATGTGCAGGAGGCAGCTGATCGATGTTTCTCTCTCATCGATGTTTCTAACGCTCTATCTCTCTCCTTTCCTCTCTGTAAAAAATCAATAAAATATATTTAAAAAAAAAATAATTTTTCTGCGAACCTTACTTTCCCATATGATGAAGCTTTACAATTTCTAAATGATAGCCTTAAAAATACTGAAATTATTCAGAATCATGCTTCTTAGAAAATTAGAGTGTGAATAACCATTTATATTATGTTATGTTATGCCAGCATTTGTTATTTCGCAGATACAAAGACTATTCAATAAAATACTAATTGGTAATCTACAAATCTGACAGTTCTACTCTATTCATTGCATACCTATTTTTAAAAATTATATGAAAGAGGTGGAGGTAGATAAAATATGTATGATTGTGGTAACATGAAAGGTAGGAGTACTAGAATTTCCATGGCCTATTCAGTTTTAAAATATATCTAAAAACTATGATGAAACTTCTGCTACTTCTATAATTTCTTGTCTACTGAAGGCTTTAAAAGAGGCTTTAAATTACTAAATAATACTGGCTGCAAATGCATAGTATCTTATAATCTGTGGTGATTGAGTCCATTAAAAATGCATCTTCTTCCCGATGTCAGTGTATATCTCCTTTTCTCTTGTGTTATTCCTGAAAATGTTTTTTTCTGTTCGTGTGAGTAACTCCTCCCACTTATTTTCCACAACTTGGCAGCATTTTTTAGGATGTCTGGCTGACATTTCAATTTTCTTGGCTGGAAACATTCCAGGGCAAAATGTGTGTATGTGTTCTTTTGTTCATTTTTGTTTTGTTTTGTTTTTGTGTGTTTACAATTTTTTATTGAATATCAAAATTGTTTCTACTTATATATCTACCTAATAATGGTAAAAGTATTACCTTGCAGGAAATTTAAAATGAAGCTTTTACAAGTACCAAATATCCAACTAGATTCATGATAGATTTACACACTTAGATTTGAGTGCTAAAAGCAAAACAAAAGGAAGATTGTAAGCATGTGCATGAAGGTAAAAAACTTGTAACACTAAATATTCAAAACATGTAAAATTGCTTATATGGAAAACACACTCAATTTGTAAATTATATGACTTGCTATTTCAGGTTCTAAAATAAATATTGACCAGCCCTAGCTGGTGTGGGTCATTTGATTGGGTACTGACCTATACACTGAATGGTCACCAGGTGGATTCCTGGTCAAGGCAGACGCCTGGGTTCCAGGCTCAATCCCCAGTGTGGGGCATGCAGGTGACAGCCAATTTATGTTTAGCTCTCATATTTCTCTCTCTCTCTTTCTCTCTCTCTCTCTCTCCTTGTTCTTTTCTTGTTCTAGTGAAAAAAATTATTATAAACATTTAGAAAAATCTATAACAACCAAGCAATAAACAAAACTTTTATATCTGAATATGTAGGCCGGAATATGGCATATCAGGTATCATTGATTCAGTAATGACTGGGTCCAATAATCTATCATTTTAAATGTACCACTCTGCTGATTTTGACGAACAGCTTACATTAGGAACAAATGTAATAGTAGCAAATATCCTCAATAGCATTTCTATAATATTAATATTACAAGAAAGGAGAGATTTACCTGACAGGATTACAACTTCAACAGGGTACAGGCATGTTGTAAAAACTACTCTGAGTTCAGTCTTGCAACACTGGTGTGATGTAGCTTTCAAAACTGGATGTTTCGTGTAGAAGCCAAGTATATGAAATGCAATGCCAATTCATTCAGGATTATAAACAAGGAATTTTCCAGGAAATTAAGCAGTGAGAAAAGGAATTGGACATTTTTACTCAAACTAAATGAAAGGAAATAATTATTTTATGCTTCCCTATTTACTGGAAAGGGAAAAGGAACCCATACACTCCTTATGGCAAGACAGAATTCCCTGGAGACTTTACTTTGGGGACTGGGAGTAAGGAAAGTACTAGAACCTTTGTGGGGGCACCTGCTAATAGAAATTACAGACAAACTGTCCCAGAGCCTAGAGGAATGGTAGTGTTTACAACATTTAGTCAAGATTGGAACATTTTACTGCAATATCAGAGACAATATAATTATTATTTTTAAAATACATTTTTATTTATTTCAGAGAGGAAGGGAGAGGGAGAGATAGAAACATCAATGATGAGCGAGAATCATTGATCGGCTGCCTCCTGCATGCCCACAAACCAGGCATTTGCCCTGACTGGGAATCAAACTGTGACCTCCTGGCCCCCAGGTTGACACTCAACCACTGAGCCACGCCGACTGGGCTATAATATGATTATTAACAAAGGTCTTGGGTGTGCAATCAGAGCTCCATGGTCATTAAACATCAATGTTTCAGGATTGAAACAGCAATTTTTGGTTAAATATTTTATTGAACAGGACTGCTAAGTGCTTTTAAAAATATTCAGCATGTCTCAATCTTGTTCCAACCTTCAACCACACACATATAGCAGTCTGCTAGTGTTTTTGATATTCTTACATGAGGGCTTGAATATTAAATATTAATGTAAAGCTAAACTCTTATGAACTAAGTTTTCCTGCCCTGCCCAAATAATACCAGTTATAAAGTATCTTATACTCCCCAAATATTTTATTTCTTTACCTTTAGCATTAATTCTTCAACCTGTAATTCTCTAATATCTCATCTCTATGCTTAGCTCTATATCCTGCCTGTCAACCAATCCTATTCCATCCTTGTGCACATTTATAAGGCCTCAACAAGCATGTAAGTGAAAGTATACACACATGCATGCAATCTTGAATTCTCACAATTCACATGAAAAAAATAAGTTAAGTAAGGCAACTGGGTCCTGAAAAACTGAATGGGAACGTAAATGGGAAATGATGAAACAGTTTCTGTACCAGAGTTTTTGTTTCTTTCTTTTTTTTTTTTTTTAATATACTTCATTGATTTTTTACAGAGAGGAAGGGAGAAGGATAGAGAGTTAGAAACATCGATGAGAGAGAAACATCGATCAGCTGCCTCCTGCACACCCCGACTGGGGATGTTCCCACAACCAAGGTACATGCCATTGACCGGAATCGAACCTGGGACCCTTCAGTATGCAGTCCGACGCTCTATCCACTGAGCCAAACTGGTTAGGGCAGAGTTTTCATTTCTTATTTGCTATCGTCTTCTGAGCTTATTCAATTGCTTATAGCAATTGTAATGTTGCCCTTGTAAACATATTGGGATAGTGCAAGTCTTAAATGACTAGAGCTATAAATTCTCCAAAAAGATAAAAATTATGAAAGTATACATATTGCCTTTATAACTAAAAATGTCCATATTTTAGTTAAGAGTCTCTATGCTTTTGATTTCATATCCCAGTATTACTGAATGATTTATTTTTTTCTATTTTATTAGCCTTGTCATCCCCAAGAAAATTTCCACCAATGAATGGTAAAGAATAGCACGGCTGGTGTGGCTCAGTGGTTGAGTGTCTACGTATGAACTAGAAGGTAATAGTCTTATGCTGGTCAGGGCACATCCCCGGGTTGCAGGCTTGATCCCCAGGAGGAGGCATCATTGATCTCTCATCATTGATCTTTCTATCTCTCCCTCTCCCTTCCTCTCTGAAGTAAATAAAAATATAATTTAAACAAAAAAGAATAAATGAAGATTATAGTTCATACTCATTGCATTTGCTCTTCCAGTACACTTAATATAGCATTCAAATATGCAGCAAGCCGAGATTCCCTTTGCTATTTTCAGGTTTAATTCCTTTGCCGAACCAAATGCCGTCTCCTAACCTCTCAACTTCTTTCCTCCTGCGTGGTAACATTTTCTGCTTCAGTGGATAGTGATCTGTTGTTAACATGCCAGGTATTTTTAAGACACTGATTTATAGCGGGGTGTAGCAGAGAAATTCCAACCTACTCCTCTTGATCAGTGAAACAGGTATTCATGCTCCAGTTGTGCTCTGCTCTCTTACTTGGTCACAGGCCAGATTGGAAAGCAAAACGGACTGGGAAAATATAAATGATTGCCTGGGAGAGGTTGTGTGGTACTTTAGGATACAGAGACTCCAGCAGTGTGCAATTTGAAATTCACAGTAATGGACATCTCACTTTGAGACATTGCTATTGTGGATAGAACATGCTATAATAGAGAATAGAGAAGAGCTAAAAATAAGCCATTGGATTGTGCTGCTATCTATGATCCAATTCTGCTGCTTAAAACTCCTGCCACTTTGTATGTGGAAACCAATTAGGTACAGGAAGCTTATTGGATGATACACACCATCTAGCTGGCCCCGTTGCTTATTAAAAGAAAAGAGTGAAAAGACATTTGGAATTTCTGTGTTCTGGTGACATGTGGCCCAAAGGCTAGAAAAAAAGATACAGTTTCCAGCAATTATTCTTGTTTAATTGTAATGCATATATGTGTACTAATATGTTTCAGTAATTTTCCTTTTTTTAAAAAAATATATATATTTTATTGATTTTTTACAGAGAGGAAGGGAGAGGGATAGAGTTAGAAACATTGATGAGAGAAAAACATCAATCCGCTGCCTCCTGAACACCCCCTACTGGGGATGTGCCCGCAACCAAGGTACATACCCTTGACCGGAATTGAACCTGGGACCCTTGAGTCCGCAGGCTGATGCTCTATCCACTGAGCCAAACCGATTAGGGCAATTTTCTTATCTAATACAATATTTTAAGGAAAATGAACCAAAGCTACTGAACCGTATATAAACAATCACCAAAGTCCCCTACTCTTTTTTTTTTTAATATATTTTATTGATTTTTTACAGAGAGGAAGGGAGAGAGACAGAGAGTTAGAAACATCGATGAGAGAGAAACATTGATCAGCTGCCTCCTGCACATCTCCCACCGGGGATGCGCCCGCAACCCAGGTACATGCCCTTGACCGGAATCGAACCTAGGACCTTTCAGTCCGCAGGCCGACACTCTATCCACTGAGCCAAACCGGTTTTGGCCAAAGTCCCCTACTCTTAAAAAACAACAACAACAACAACAAAAAACACAGGGATAATTTATGGAAATATATATTTTCTCTACTTTTCAGGCACTGATTTTTTTTAAACAATTAAATGTTTGTTGGCATTTTCAATGCAAACTTTATTTTCAAAAACTTTATGACTTGCTTGTAAAAGAAATCAGCTCCAAACTAGAATTTGCCATAGTGAGTACTTAGTGGAAGGCAGTGACATTTCAAATGGATTTTTAGAATGTACATCATAGACTCTATTTCCAAGTGATGGGCTGCCTTAATTTCGGAACATTTCAGTGCCTCCCAAGATCTCCTTGCAGCAGCCCTACGTGGATGCTCTACTCTGTGTAGCCTCTTCTGATGCACAGATTGGGGGAACTCTGGAAATGTCAGCAGAGTGTAGGGAACAGAAGGGTAACTTATCCTGAAAAGTTGCTGACTCGGTGAACTAAATCATATTCCTGTATCAGGATTTGGGGAGGGGGCAGGGAACTGGAAAACTCCAGCAAGTTCAATTTTATTATGTGAACAAAATGTTACAGTCTGTAATTTTCAAGTAAACCAATTTCAGATACACCAATGCAAAATAAACAGGGAAAAGCAGTGACTAATGCATTATGTTCAATGTCCTGAGCTTCAGTTACAGGACAGATAATTAAAGGCAGAAAGGAAAAATAAAACAACAACAAAAAATGGATGGCCAGAGAAGGTGAAAAATATACACAGTAGTAAGACATAGGAACATGGAAGTGAAAATCAGCAGATGGAAATTTGAGTTATTAATCCATAACTTATTGGCTGTGGTAACAAAGCAAATTATCTCTACTCTTAAGTCTTAGCATCTTCAACTGTGACTTATAGAATTTTGAAACTTTTTAAAATCCCTCCTAGGAATTAAATGCTAAGAAATATCCATATTTTTTCCTTTTTTAAAAATGAATGGCTTTTTATTATTTATTTATATATTTGTTTTTTAATATATTTTATTGATTTTTTACAGAGAGGAAGGGAGAGGGATAGAGAGTTAGAAATGCTGATCAGCTGCCTCCTGCACACCGCCTACTGGGGGTGTGCCCACAACCAAGGTACATGCCTTTGACTGGGTTCGAACCTGAGACCCTTCAGTCCACAGGCCAACGCTCTAGCCACTGAACCAAACCGTCTAGGGCTGTATTTTTTTCCTTTTGAAAATAAATGCTAACTAAAAATCCTATAGCTTTATAACCAATTAAGAATTTCATATTATGAAATTAGCACTTAGAAACTTAACCAAAGCCTGATCTTATCAATTATCCTTCAGTTTCTTATTTTTCAATTATATGAATTATATTTTATGAGACTGAGCTGAATGGTGCGAATTCAATAATACTAAAGAATATTAAAAAACGTACATTTTAAAAAATGAAAGCAAAAGTGTATAATTAAAATATATTTATGTGTCCTGAAAGATATATAAGAGGTTCAGGAAAATTTATTTTCACATAAAATGAATGTGCTGGAGTCATGGGACCTTAATACTTTTAAAGCAGGCAGCTGGGCCAGGCCTATAATAGTTTTTTGCTGTACTGCTTGGCTTCATCTATAGTGTTTTCTACTTAATAATTATGGATGTTTTTGTTGTAAAAATTAAATATATGTATATATATATAATATATATCTATATAATGTTTATATATATAATCTTGACTTTTCTCTTTATCTAGTATAGGTTGGCTTTTCTAAAAAGACTAAAATCAAATTTTCATGTCTAAATACATTTGTCAATTTGTAGAGGAGACTTAGCTTCATAAATCTGTTTTCCTGGTCATCACCTTAAAATCCCAAATGTCTGTCTGCTTCTTGCAGATGGACTCGCAGGAGCAAACAGAAAGGCGGGGATTGGTCTTATGCTGGGTTTGATGTGGTTCTTCCTTTTAGGGCAAGCCATTTCCTATAAAGGGATCTTTTATTGCTTTTCTAATATTTATTTTCTGAGTTTCTCTCTCTTTCTTTATTTATATTCAAATAAACTTTGGTGGGGGAAATTTTTGATCAAGACCAAAAAAAGTCTGTAAGCATAATTTCACAAGGCATATTTTTATTTTCCATAGCAGCAAGTCTGTCAATTGGCTATCCCAGGTGGTTTCACCCTTTGCCAAAGTGGATTAAAGTACCAGATTGAGATCAAAGGTTATATTCTTTTCTCTCCCTGCTGGACATGGGCCCACAGGTCAAAATGTAATAAGATGAGATTGTAGACATCCTCATCCCAAACCAAGTGTTGATTGTGGATGGCAGAGGTTTCAAGAACTTATTAAATTGATTTGCAAATTAATTTAAAAAGAAGTGGATGAATAGCTTTGGTGGATACCCCTCTGCCAATTTGGCCCTGTCTTTTGAGTTATATTAACTTTTTGGCAAGTCATGAATATGATAATGAAAGGAAAATAATGGCTGTGGAAAGGCAGAAGAGGGCAAAGGGTAGGGGAGATACGTGGAGAAGCCTTTTTCTTCAATCACCAAATGAAAGGGATTGCTTTACTCTCTTAGAACAGAAACCTTACCCTGGCTGGTGTGGCTCAGTTGGTTGAGCATCATCACATGCACCTAAAGGTCTCTGGTGCAGTTCCCGGTCAGGGCACATACCCTGGTTCTGGGCTGGATCCCCAGTAAGGGGCATGCAGTAGGTAGCCTATCCATGTTTCTCTCTCACATTGATATTTCTCTCTCCCTTTCCTTTCCTCTTTCTCTCTCTAAAATAAATAAAAACATATTTAAAACAAACAAACAAACAAAACACCCAGAAATCTCAAAGTCCAGATGCAACGTTGGTATGAATCATGCCTCAATTTTTAAAGACAGAAAGGTCAAAGGTCTAGTTCTTGTTCTCCAAGGACCCTTAGCAACAGCGCGTATGAGAAATCAGAGCTCACTGAATGTGACCTGCTATTACCTATAGAGTTATGTATCGACTCAATCACAACAAAAGCATTTCATAAAGAGAAGTGACATCAGCCCTGGTCAGTGTAAGTGTGGCTCAGTTGGTTGGGCATCGTCCTGTGTACCCAAAGTTGCTGGTTCATTTCCTGGTCAAGTCACATGCCTGGTTACAAGCGATCCCCATAGGGAGTGTGCAGGAGGCAGCCAATAGATGTTTCACGCTCACATCGATGTTTCTCTCTTCTCCCTTTCTCTCTCTCAATAATCAATAGACTATTCTGTAAAACAAAAAAGTGACATTAAATTCAAATTTCAAACTCTGCAGGGCCTAGGCATATTGAGGAGAAATATTCCACTTTGATTTCCCTTGCATATCTATGGGAAATCCGACTGATGATTGCAATGTGCTTATTTCCATGAAGAGTAAACTCAGGTCCACTCTCTCTCTACTCTCACCCTTTCAGGATCTCAGTAACCATGACAGCATCCATTCATCCTCAGCGAGTTTAAGAGGATTTAAGAATAGGGTTGAAGAGAAAACCCAGATGTTGGTCTAGGAGAAGGTAGACTTACACAAGGAAGAAAATAAGACCTATTTAAAAAAGAGATGGTTTTTGGTGAAATGTAACAAATTTTATATTCATAAGAGGTAATATTTTAGTTTATATTTCTGGACAATTTTCAACAAACTCTTCTGCTGAAAAACAATACTCTAGAGCAGTGGTTCTCAACCTGTGGGTTGCGACCCCTTTGGGGGTCGAGCGACCCTTTCACAAGGGTCGCCTAAGACCATCAGAAAACACATATATAATTACATATTGGTTTTGTGATTAATCACTGTCCTTTAATTATGTTCAATTTGTAACAAAGAAAATACAACCTGCATATCAGATATTTACATTACGATTCATAACAGTAGCAAAATTACAGTTATGAAGTAGCAACGAAAATAATTTTATGGTTGGGGGTCACCACAACATGAGCAACTGTATTAAAGGGTCGCAGCATTAGGAAGGTTGAGAAGCACTGCTCTAGAGGTTACAGATCAATCAGTATTTATTGACTTTCAGGAGTCAGGGCTATGATATTAGATCTAACATGAGTTTGGGGGTGCTGTTGAAAACATGGTTTTAATAGTGAACAAAATTAATCACAGTTTTCAGGTAATAAGGAGAATAATTAAGTATTTTTTGCATGCCCTGGATACACTGAAAATTTTATTAAGAGCTGTATTCAAATACACTAAATTGATGGCTCAAATGTTACTTTTTACATTTTATGTTGGACTTTTACTCTATGCATGATTTTGTAATACTTAATTTTAAGTAGTGAAAATAGTACATTGCCAACAAGAAAAATTAGTCTGTTAGGTGCTATATTTCACTTCTGCATTCTAAAGTGTGGTCATAGTAGCCAGTGGTCAGCAGTCATTTAAAAAGCATAGTTTGTGAATACGTAGGAAAGCAGAGATACAGTATCATACATATTCCTTCCTGGAATTAGGCATGATTGTCATAGAAAAGTTGATGAGATTTGCATATAAATTGATAATTGGTGAATTGTTCCTTTCCAATTGTTTACATTTCATTTATTCTGAGCAAAGGAATATGGTGGGAGAAAATAATATTTTAAAGCAAATCTTATATTTTTTTTCAGGAGAACAGATTCACATAATCTTGCCTCTGAAATATATATAGTACAATCTCATATCAAATGAGAAAAACTTTGAACACCACTGAAATAGAGACAGAAGATAAATGTCCACATTCAAAATAGCTATTACTGACATATATCATCTATGGGTTTAATATTTATTGAGTCTTAAGAAGATTATACATACAAACCTAAAATGACTTGTATACTTTAAAGTTCTAGATCTTTCACCAGTTGTTTTACACACACACACACACACACACACACACACACATTCACACGTAGTGTATTGCTTGCTTTACTATAGTAAGGAACAGTTTTCTTGACTACATGTGTAAAACTGGAGGATCAACTTCCAAAACACATTCTAGAAGTTATTTGAAACCATAATAACTGTGTATAGAGAGATTGATGGTTTCCATTACTTACACATTTTGAAAGCCAGATACATTCTTTTTTCCTGTTATTTGTGCAAGATAGCTCAATCTCCCAGATCTTTAAAGTTAAACAACTATGAAAAAAATAAATACCTGCCTTCCCTCTACTATAGATTTAAAAATTTAGGGTAAATATAGTAATTTGTAAAGTTGGAGACCCAAAGTTCAAGGTACCTTGAACTCCCTGCTGAGTAATAATGACAATGTAACAGAAGGATGAACTCTCATATCTATGCATAACACATTTTTAAACCTAGTATTCTCCCCAGGTAGTACATGATAGTACACATGGAATTATGTTCAGACTGGGAAAGCTAGGAAGTTTTCTGTAACAATGACTAGGCATCTAGTTGGAAATCCTCCAGCTAGACTCTGACTTTGGGATACAGAAGTTCTTCTTAGAGAATACATATTTCCATGCTTCGAGTGACTAGATATGCTAAAACTGGACTGGTTACCAATATGTCACAAAGCATTTTTTTAGGTGTATTTTTAATTAAATTCAGTTTTCTCTAAAAGCTGAGAGGGAAATGTTTTTTAAAACCATATATAGCTACCATAGATTTTTATAGCTAAAATGCACCATTTACATCAATTATACCATTTATATTTCTCTCCTTTAAAACAGTTCAGTTTCAGTTCTGTGACAAATAGTTCAAAATCAATCATGAATTCAATGAAATGTATAACGTTATGGACTGTCTTTTTTAATTATTAAATTTGATGTTACATTTCATAAATTTAAAGTGTACAGCATCTTACTTTGATACATTTGTATATTGCCATATGATTGCCATTGAAGCAATATTTGTCACATAATATTGTAGTACAATATTATTATCTACTAGAGGCCTGGTGTATGAATTCGTGCACCAGTGAGGTCTCTTGGCCTGACCTGCGGGATAGGGCCGAAACCAGCTCTCCGACATCCCTTGAGGGGTCCCAGGTTGCAAGAGGGCACAGGCCAAGCTGAGGGACCCCACCAGTGCACGATCGGGGCTGGAGAGGGATGCGGGAAGTTCGCCAGCCGGGGAGAGACCATGGGAGGGCTCCAGGGTATGTCTGGCCTGCCTCGCTCATTCCCAATTGGCCGGACCCCAGCAGCAAGCTAACCTACCAGTTGGAGCATCTGCCCCCTGGTGGTCAGTGCACATGATAGCGAGCAGTTGAGTAGCCTTAGCATATCATTAGCATATTATGCTTTGATTGGTTGAATGGACGACCAGACACTTAGCATATTAGGCTTTTATTATATAGGATAGTCATTATACTGTGCATTGGAGCTCTATGGCTTATTTGCTACTCCTTACAAGAAAATACAGAACGTTTCATGAATTTGCATGTCATGTTTGTGCAGGGGCCATGCTAATCTTCTCTGTTATTATTCCTAGTACATGTGCTACTAGAATGAGCACTTGATATGTTGTTTTGAGTTATTGTAAATATAGTAAACTTTAATTATTACAAATGTCTGTTCCATGAGCAACTGAAATATTAAAGTCAAGGTAGTGGATTACATAACTGGTACAAAAATATAAATTATTTATTGTTCCTTAATTCAGAAACATTCAAATAACAAGAGATAATGATAAGAATTTTTAGTAGAATGCAGAGAGGATATTTTGTAGAAAGAAAATGACTAATGTGTTTTTCATACAAGATTATTTTTTGAAAATATTCATTCTCTACCCATTTCTTACAAGGGCACTCCCTACTCTTTGATTCTGGGCCTGAGCAAATGACTTGTTTTGATTAAAGGGATGTTGGCTGATGTAACACAAGTGAGAGATGCTCTCTTACATTTCTGCCACAACCATGAGAAAGTCATGCCCAGGCTGACTTCTGGTCCCAGTAGGAAAATTGAAACTTTTGAGGCAGAAATAATTGCTCCTATATTTGCTCAGCTTTGATCTTCTCTGAATAAATGACAGTGGTTTAACACAATGACTTCTAACTTTTTTTTGCCACCTTTTAAAAGCAATACTTAACTAGTTGCTTGAACTTAAGACACATTGAAATACTCACTTATTTTTTTTTTTTACAACGTCTTAACACATTAGATTTCCACAGCCTAGTGCAGTGGTCGGCAAACTCATTAGTCAACAAGCCAAATATCAACAGTACAACGATGGAAATTTCTTTTGAGAGCCAAATTCTTTAAACTTAAACTATATAGGTAGGTACATTGTTATTAACTTAACTAGGGTACTCCTAAGCTGGCCTTTGCTAAAAACGTTCTCAATCTGATTGAGGTACATTCGCTGAGGTTGACCCCTTCCAACTCTCCCATCCACACTCGTCTTGTATACTTGTTCCGTCTGTCTCCTTTCTGAAAACCGACTTCTGCGCATGGGCCACAAAGTTTCAATCACACTGTACCTGCGCACCCACACGTGGTATTTTGTGGAAGAGCCACACTCAAAGGGCCAAAGAGCTACATGTGGCTTGTGAGCTGCGGTTTGCCGACCAATGGCCTAGCGTTTTCATGCCCTTTTCAAAGCCTACGTTTCATGGTCCTCTTCAAATGTCACATCTCTCCGAAAACAGCCTCCTATGAAAATTTACTTAAATTTGTTTCCCAGAATATAGCCTTTGTTGTTTTGCAATGATGATAGATTATACGTTGTGTTGTAACTATCTGTGTATTCTTCATACATCTGCTACTGGAACGTACCTGTGAAGCATGACTTGTGGATACGTATCTCACTAGATATTGCTTATTACGCATATTTCACTTACATTTTTGTAATGAAGAAATATGTTTATTAAATAATGTATTTGGGAATCCTACTGAAAATAAAAATACTTGTTTATTTATTAGAGGTATTGGATAAAGAAATAAATAAGTTTTTATTGGAACAAGCATAAGTATAACTTACACACATTACAAACCAGTCTTAGAATCACTGGCTTGCAGAGTTGAGGGTTCCTCAGTTGTTTTTTTGGCTTGCATCAACATCACTATTTTCCTTTTAATATGAAGAAAACCTCTGCTCTAATCCTACTATTAAGGAGATGTCTTCTTCAATTTCTTTAAAATTAATAGAAGATTATTTGCTTGATGTACTAATGCTCTTTCCCTGGTGAACAAAACTGAATAATTTAGAACTAGAACATTAAAATACCTTAAACTATATTTTCTGCCCCAACCCTGATTCCACAAGGAGTCTTGATGCATTTTAAATATATTTAAATGAACAATAGCATTTAGGATCCACGATCTGGTCTCCAGGTATATTTATTATTACCGGGGTGCCATTGCTTCCCAGACTTCTCATTGCACAGAGCTAGGGAATATATGTACACCAATCCCTGTAAATAAGAATTTCAATGTTTCTGCATCTAATTATTTATACACACATATATATACTTATAAGTTAAACTTCATTCGAATACCACAGACAAATTGCCTTTTTTTAATAATGTCTTTTTCTTTATTGATTAAGGTATTACTTATGTGTCCTTATTGCCCCATTGTATTTATAAATTCTTTCTCCAACATTGAGAAACCTGGCTCTTATTAACTACAATATATTCACTTGTTTGATTATTATAGTATACATCCAAAGAGGTTTCAGAATTGCTACCCATATCTCTGCATGAAGCATACTTGTTACATACATATGTTTGGTTTTTTTTGTCCTTGACAATGTCCAGTCAAGGTCCTATTTTCTGAAATTACTTACAATAGTTCTTTTCTTGGCACTCATCAACATGCTAATAGAGTTAGGGTTAGTTATTAGTGTTTGTATTCCACTTTGAGTTTTCCCACATCCTGGTTGATTTTAATTGTTGATTTGTCTTTGAAATATATGAAATATTACTATAATTCTAGCAGTTTGAATATACAAAAGATAATGAGAAATGTCACTTCCTTCTAATCTCTGCTATGTTATTAACAATACTTCTTTCCATTTCTTTTTTACACATGCCTGGCAAAAAAACAAACTCTTTTGTTTCTGGTTTATCATTTCTTCAAAACTAAAAAATAAAGTCATGCTCACAAAAAGATGCAGTCTTAGTATAAAACATCCATCAAACTGAAGTAAGTACTGCCTACTTGACCAACAAAATAAATATAATAGACTTGGTTTTAACCCAGGGAATAAAAATAATAGTGAATCCATAAATATGTAAATAAATACACATCTTAACATATTTTAATCACAAAGGAAAGACAACAACATTACAGTGGAGAAACCAGGAAGGTCAGCATTATCAGTAGTAAGACAGCAGATTATGGTCCTGTGATGTGATGCTTTAAGAACTCAACATTAGCTTTGTGATATTATTGACAAAAATACATATTTTCAGTCTAGTCATGAAGACACCTCAGACTCAGCCAACTTACATTGGGCAAAGTAAATTATTAATAATCTTTGAAAGTGTCAAAGTCATGAAAGACAAGGATAGTATGAAGAACTGTTATAGACTAAAAGAGACAAAGGAAAAATAATAACTAAATGTAATGTGTGATCCTGGATTTGACCTTGAAACAAAAAGAGAACATTACTAAAAAAACTGATAAAATTTGAATAAAGTCTTGTGTGTAGTTCATAGTAATATGCCAATGTTAATTTCTTGGTTCCAACAATTTCATTACAGTTCTGTGAAATGGATATATTAGAGAAAGCTGTGAGAGGGATATATAAAAATCTTTGTACAATTGTTCAACTATCCTTTAAGTCTAAAGTTAGTTTGGGAAATTTTAAAATATATCTAATTGTCTGGGATTCAAATATTTTTATTAACAATGATCAAAATGTCATTTAAAGTTAAATATCTGTCATGCCAAAATTTGGAGTGAAATCCAGCTCTCCCAATTCCAAGTTCGATAACCTTTCCTTTTAATACTCTTTGTTCTTCCAAATCTTGTGGGGGTATTTTTACTCAAAGTACAATTGATGTGGTAATTCATTGATCCCAGAGTCTATTGTTAGACATTATAAAATATGAAACTCAATGTTTAAAATGCTTCATATGCCCTATTCTTGACTCCACTAAAACAATCCATAAACTCATCCACCTACTTTTGTGGTATTCAATTAGTTACTCTCTATAAAAGAGATGAGAAATCAAAGATTTACTTTTAAGAAGGCAGTAGGCTGTCTTTTGTTTATAGACCTTAGAATTGGAGAATAGAGAAAAAGCATTTAGAACATTTTAAAATTCTTTTCTATCCTAAGCTTGTTCTTAAACTTGGTTGCTTCAAATTATTACTGCAGTTTTATAATAACCATTGTAATTCTTTGGGGACATTAACAAATAATTCTTAATAAGATAATATACCTTTAAAAAATCTAATTAATAGAGAGCAAATAGCAGTTATCAGTATATACAATAATATTTCCCCCTGATCTCCAAAGTTAGTATTATCATTCTTTAAATCAGAGTTAAAATCATACTTCCGGATGCTACGTTATTAAATATCACTATCAAGAATTACTGGATATTTTCATTTATTTTGCTCTTTGATTTGGCTGCATTTTTCAGAGCTACCTTCATATCTGACCGGTAGATTGTTATTAAAATGCCACCAGCACTTGTTAAGATGTAGAAAATTAAGCTCACACATTTACATGCTGAATTTTATAGATGGTTCTATAGTGATATTGCTACTGGTATTGAATTCTTGAACTTTTATAGCAGTTCATAAAAATAATATTATATAACTGTGAACATAGAAATTAATAAATGGTAAAAATGAAACATCATTATATGGGGATTTATCAGTAAAATGCAATTTTTATTATATTAAAATTCTCAGTCTGGAAATATTAGGCTAAAATTCCAAGTTTACATTATTTTCCTGAATCTTGCACTATAGTATCTGTAATGTCATCATTTAAGTAATTGATTTTGCATGAGCTTTATTCACATTTTGATTAGCTAATTGAGAAGATTATAATTGTCATTTTAATCTAAAACTTAGTGAAGTTACTTCTAAGAGAGATCCTGGACAGAAACAAATAGAGAAAAGTCCATTAAAACAGCACAATACTTTAAAGATCCCACAGAGCAGAACTCAATAGGAGCTGTTGGTAATGCAAACCCTGAGGACATCCTTATTAGTCTGCCCACCAAGTGGACTGTGAGTGTGTTGTCAACTCTGTGGGTTAGCAATAGCCAATAATTTAAAGCTAGTAGAAAGTCACTCCAGACATTTAAAATGCAATCACCTGCCCTTTGCTGGCATTTAAAATAGAATGAGGCAGTGTGAAGTTGGGGAGGTAGACTTGAGGCTCTCTGAAGTGATACATGAAGTCATGTGGTTTTTACTGCCAAGGTTAGTTAAATATGAACCTTTAGTCTATTAAACATTTTCACTTTTTGGGGTGGTAGGGATGAGGGTCATAATATATAATCAAATATTTATTGAGTGTTTATAGTACTTGGTTTCCAGATGTAAGAATGTAGAAAAGGATTTCCTGCCTAAACTAAAATATTCTCCAATAGAATAATTACTAGCCCTGGTTGGTTTGGCTCAGTGCATAGACCACTGGCCTGCAGACTGAAGGGTCCCAGGTTTGATTCCAGTCAAGGGCACGTACCTTGGTTGGTCTTAAAGAAAATTGTATGAATTTGACCCTAAAGGCAAGGAAAGTAAAGACAAAAATAAATAAATGGTACTATATCAAACTAAAAAGCTTTTGTACAGCCAAAGAAACAAACAAGCAACCCACTGAATGGTAGAAGATATTTGCAAACAACAGTTTTGACAAGAGGTTAATATACAAAATATATAAAGAATTCATATGGTATTATACAAAACAAATAAATAATACAATTAAAAAATGGGAGTGGGCCTGAACAGACACATCTACCAAGAAGACATACAAATGGCTAACAGGTTTATGAATATATGCTCAACTTCACTAGCTGTTAGGAAAATGCAAATTAAAACTACAATGAGAAACCACCTCATACCTATTAGAATGACTATTATCAACAAGACAGGTCACAACAAGCATTGAGGAGGTTGCAGAGATTACATTCACTGCTGGTAGGAATGTAAGCTAATACAGCCACTATGGAAAACAGTATGGAGAGTCCTCAAAACACTGAAAATACAGTTACCATATGACGCAGCAACACCTCTTCTATGTATTTACCCCCAAAATTTGAAAAGTTTTATTCACGAAGATATATGCACCCCTATGTTCATTGCAGCATTATTCACAGTGGCCAAGACATGGAAAAAAACTGAAGTATTATTGGATAGATGATTAGATAAATGGAATACTACTCAGCCATAAGAAAAGATGAAATATTGTCATTTGAAACAGCGCAGATGGAATTTTGGAATATCATTCTAAGAGAAATAAGTCAGACTGGAAAAGTTGAGAACCATATTATTTCACTCGTATGGGGGATATAAAACTAAAAGCAAGAAACACAAACAAAACCTCATAGACACAGACAACAGTATGGTGGTTACCAGAAGGAAGAGGGAGGAGTTAGTGCAAGGTACATTTGGTCAAATATATGGTGATGGAAGAAGATTTGACTTTGAGTGATGGGTACACAATGCAAGATACAGATCACGTGTCATAGAAATATATACTTGAAATCTATATGTTATTAATCAATGTCACTCCATAACATTTAATTTTAAAAAAGAAAGAAAATGATTGACTAATGCATTGGAAGTTGTGGTAGGTGCTTTCCTTATTGCCTTGAGTCTTCTCAAGAACTTTTTGATCATTTTTATGCATAATGAAACACAATATTTAAGATGTGATGCCACACAGCTAATAAAGGCTGGAAGATTTAAAGCCACATCTTACTGAATTGTACCCCATGCCTTACAATATTTCACCAGTGTGTATAAAATTATGAGAAATTAGATAAGCAATTAGATTAGTATTCACAACCCTTAATTTTGGTTCTTGAAGTCTCAAAGGAAAAATTTTTGGTAAACCTTCCTTTTCCTTCTCAATTCTTAAGAAAACATTCACATTTTACTTGCAGTACTGCCTGATGGACCATATATCCACAGTTTTGTGTTAACCAGTAGGTGGATGATATAGTGCTCTTTCTTTACAAGAAAGGAGCAGTTTCTGGACTAGCATTTTCATTGTTCTACAAAAAGTCTAAAGTAGTGATCACAATTCAGATTGCCTGACACATTTTTGAGAATTCTTTTCTAGCTAAATGAACAATTGCCTAACTTCTAGTGGGGCATGAGATAAAGCTATTAAGGAAACTGGAATTCAGATGACCATGCAGTTTAAATTGCTGGTTCATACAATGCCATTCTTCTATTTCAATTTGCAGGATAGAAACTTCTTTGAGAAATTAGTCCACATCTATCATTTTATTATGAGCCGTTACTGTTGTTCCCCTTTATATAAATAAGTATATGGTAGAATTTAAAAGGTCACATCACATCCTACTGAGTCAAAAATTTACTGCTTTGTTGGTTTCAAAAATGCTAATGAAGGGGCTAAATTATTTCAACTATCTTTTACAAACAACTCTCCCAAGGTTAAAATGTAATATTACTCCCTTTAAGGCTAAACTATGTAGATTAGAAACAATGAAGGCAATTCCATGATTATGTTACCTTTTCCCTTTTTTGTAATGCACAGTTGTAGGGAATAAATCCTAACATAGTAGATTACCTAACAGTTACATGTTAGGTTTCAAGAAATGTCTTAAACTTAACCATAAGACCCAGGCAGGGAAGGGTACTAGCAATTTAGATGGAGTCCGGCTTGAGAGAGGAAATTCTTGGAAACTCAGATTATGCTTCAGATAACACATACATTCTGAGTATCTCTTTGTAGATTATTGCATTGGCATTCAGACATTTTAGGATTGACCTAGCTGGCAGTTGGAAGTGATAATATTTCAGTATCCAGGGTTTAATTACGATTAGGAAGAAGATGCCTTGGAGAGATTCCATATGTCAACTTAATTCAGAAATAGGTTTGGACAAGTGGATAAATACAGAAAATCTTCCCCAATGATTGGGGAGACTCATAGAGAATGATTGTCAATGTTAGGCATTATGCTGTTTAGTGTCTTGTCTCATGTGGGAATCCTTTTTGAATTGAAATGACTATCCTACTTGTCTCTCATCAAACTAACTATCTCTGATGAATTTCCATGATTTATTTCTTCACACAGCACCTACTTTTAGTAACAGCAAGTACATTTTTCATCGTGAAATTATCCATTCTCTGTAGAAAATTATTGTTTGTCAATCATGACATCCTTCTGCCAAGGATCTTATATGCAGTCCCAGCTTCAAAGACTAGAAAAAAAACGACACATAGAATCAGGTATAAAGTTGCTTTTACTTTGGTTTATCACTGGACCAGCAAAAAGGCAGTGCAACAATTATTTAAAAGATCAAAGATATAATTGAGTTGACCATATTCCAGTTCTCACCACTTCTTCATTTTTATCAGTTTTGATCACAAACTATCATATTCACATTCTTTGGGGTAAGGAGTGAACATTTGGTCTAGGTGAAATTAGTGCAGTGTTTACCACCTAGAATTTTAAAATGAGCTAACAAACACTAGTTCATTCTGGAGCTAATATCTTGGTGTCCTGTAGAAACTATCTTTTTATTCCTATATCCTTCTATGCTGTGGGCTAGCTTATATTCCTCATATTCTTATAATAAATATTAGATGTTTTTCTTTCTTAAATTTTTGTTGTTGTTGTTGGTTTACAAGCCCTAAGACATAATCCCTTTAATCCCATATGCCAGGCCACAAAAATAATTTTGTTTTTACTCCCAAAACTGGAACATCACGATGTATTTAACTCTAAAATATCCCTGAGGAAACTTACTACCTTGGCATTAGTCAGTTGACCATCCTTTACATTACATCGTCATTTCTTTCTCTGATTCAGTTATTATGCTTTTGAAAATAATCATTTGCTATTCACAAAATAAATTTTGGTCATAACAGTTTTAGTATGGACTCTGAATTGGTTGGTTTGCAGGTGGGAGTCAGGCTCACAGGCAAGTCTTCTGCTCTAAAAAATTAGCCAACCCTGGGAGAGGCCGTCCTTCCCATGCCAGTTAGGCCCGCCTGTCAGACCATCAAAATTACAAAAAATAAAAAGATATGCCTAATGCACTTTGTCATAATTCTTTGTAAAATCTACACATTTTAATTCATTATTGTGATTCACCTCATCATTATTGATCAATCCAAGAACTTACTCGAGTGGCATTAGGCGCACTTTTCCTTCCAGAAATCTTGCTGACTTCTTCCTATGAGATCACACCAGTTAAAACATGCAGTGAACCTGCTTTTTATTGGTTCTCTCTGGCTGGCAAGCGTAGGCATTCACATCTGTTGGCAACTCCCTGAGAACATTGTGGACCCTATCTAGCAGTAACTAAGGAACAGTAGTACATCACCTCATTAAAACTTAGGAATAACAAACTTTATATTATTTTGAACAATATAAGACTTTTTATTTTAGTTTGCCTTACGTGTACTAGATGTCAGCTTATTTTAATGGCTTATTCAAATTCATCGCTTTGCTGTTGCTGTTGGTTCGTTTGCATGTCTTAAATTATCTTGTGTTTTATAGTCTTTTCAACATATATTTAAAAATTTTGTTCTCTCCCTAGTTATGTTTTTCTCTGTTTATTCTTTCTTTTTTTTTTTAAATAAACTATTGCCAACAGAATTAGAACCTCAATTATTATGTTTCACAAACATTTCTTCTGGTTTCTTTGATTTTTTTTCTTTGTTAATGGTATTTTATAAAATATTTTTCTAACAATCTTATAGAATCTAATTATTCAGCCCTTTATTTATAGTCTTCTGGTTTCAGGCCAAGCTTACAAAGGCCGACTATACTTCAAATTTTAAACTTATTAAGCAAGCTTTCTTCTAATAATTTATGTTTTCATATTATACTTTCAATACAAATCTTTTATCCACCTGAAATTTATGTTGGTATTTAAGTGTCATCTTAATCATCTAGTAAAATCTAGTATATCTTTGAGAGTGTTTATAGACTCTTTCTGTTCTCTCAACTAACAAAGTTTTTTTTTGTCAATAATAATAAATATTTTAGTAACTGGTAGCTGGCCAGTCCTTTTTTACTCCATTATTTTCCTTTATCCTGATTCTTCTTACGTGCTTAATTTCCAGACAGAATTGAGTATAATTTTGTCAATTTCCAAGGAAAAAATAAAAAGTTATTTTAATTGGGATTATGTCCAAAATGTGTGTAAACTTCTTTACTCAGAGCTTAGAATATTATATATTCAGTAAGTATTAATCAGTTTTACTAATGATATGAGTCTGACAGTTTACCAATTTCTTCCAAGGTATTTAACTATTTAAATTTTCCATTACATAATGACATTTTTATTTTAAATATATTTTTATTGATTTCAGAGAAGAAAGGAGAAGGAGAGAGAGAGAGAGAGATAGAAACATCAGTGATGAGAGAGAATCATTGATCAGTTGGCTCCTGTATGCCCCAAACTGGGGATGGAGCCGGCAACCTGGGCATGTGCCTTGACCGGAATTAAACTGTGACCTCCAGTTACATAGGTAGATGCTCAACCACTGAACCATACTGGTTGGGCCATAATAATATTTTAAAATTTGTACTTTATATTTTTATCTAATACTTTAAATTTTTGCATGAGTTTTATAAAGTACTCTGACTCAGTTTACGGTAGCTATGTTGTGACTTTTCTCATTTTTATTTCAGTGCATGTATGGTTCCTTCTGTCTTCCTTTATTAGAATACTAGAGGCCCGGTGCACAAAAATTTGTGCACTCAGAGAGGTCCTTCAGCCCTACTTATGCCCTCTTGCAGTCTGGGATCCCTCAGAGGATGTCCAGCTGGTGGCTTAGGCCCACTCCCTGGGGGATTGGGCCCAAGCTGGCAGTCAGACATCCCTCTGGCAGCCCGGTAGCCCTCAGGGGTTGTCCACTTGCCAGCAGGAAGCAGACCTAAGCTGCAGTCGGACATCCTTAGCACTGCTGAGGAGGCAGGAGAGGCTCCCGCCACCACCGCTGTGCTGGCAGCCATCAGCCTTGCCTGTGGCTGAGCAGAGCTCCCCCTGTGGGAGCGCACCGACCACCAGGGGCCATCTCCTGCATTGAGCATCTGCCCCCTGGTGGTCAGTGTGTGTCATAGTGACCAGTCTTTCTGCTGTTAGAGTCAGTTTGCATATTACCCTTTTATAATATAGGATAGAGGCCTGGTGCATGGGTGGGGGCCGGCTGGTTTGCCCTGAAGGGTGTCCTGAATCAGGGTGGGGGTCTCACTTGGGTGCCTGGCCAGCCTGGGTGAGGGGCTGATGGCTGTTTGCAGGCTGGTCACACCCCCTTCAGGGTGGGGGTCCCCACTGGGGTGCCTGGCCGCCTGGGTGAGGGCTGATGTCTGTTTTCAGGCTGGTCAAGCACCCCCCCCAGTGGGGACCCTCACCCCATGGATGCTTGGCCAGCCTGGGTGAGGGGCTGATGACTGTTTTCAGGCTGGCCACACCCTCTTTAGGGTAGGGGGTCCCCACTGGGGTGCCTGGCCAGTCTGGGTGAGGGGCTGAGGGCCATTTTCAGGCTGGCCAAGACCCCAGCGACAGAAGCTCCCAGGCTCTCCTTTTTTTCTTTCTATTTTTTTATTCTGGGATTTATTTACATTATATAATTGAAACTTTGTAGCCTTGAGAGGAGCTCAGAGCCGGCCATGGCAGGCGAGAGGGAAGCCTCCTGCTCTCTCCAGCTCCATGGCCACGGCTGGCTGAAAGCAGGTATCTGGGGTTTATTTACCTCCTATAATTGAAACTTTGTTGCTTTGAGTGGAGCTCAGAGCCGGGAAGCTTGGCTTTCTCCATCACTGGGGCAAACAAGCCTCTGCTCACTCCAGCTCCATGGCTGCCCGCTGCCAGGTTGGTTGGGTTAATTTGCGTATAGTCGCTCTGATTGGCTGGTGGGCGTGGCTTAAGACATAGTGAGGGTACGGTCAATTTGCATTTTGTCTTTTATTAGTGTAGACTAGAGGCCAGGTGCACAAATTCGTGCATGGGTGGGGTCCAGCTGGCTGGCCTGCCCCGATCTGGACCGGTCGGGCCAGGTGGGGGGAGGGGATGTGGGAGGTTGGCTGGTCAGGCCCGCCCATGACCGTGGTTGAGGGGCCGATAGGGGGCAGGGATGGCCAAGGGGAGGGGTCTCAGGCAGTTAGCCATCCGGCCCCGCCCCCTGGTCGAACTCCCCATTGGGTGAACTCCAGCCCGATGGGACAATTTGCATATTAGCCTTTTATTATATAGGATATTATTTTTATATAGGATTGTTTCTTATATATATTTATTATTCAACCCATTCTTCATTACTTAAATACATTTTTCCTAATTTTATATTGTGTTTAAATTCTTAAAGTAGATGATTAATCCAATTTAATTTTATCTTTAACATCAAAACAGATTAAAACTGATATTTCTTCTAAGAATGATTTTGAGTATCCATAAGTTGAGATATACAATTTTACATAAAAACATTTTTCTAGATATTTAGCCACTCTGGTTGTAATTTCCATTTTTCTCACTGAAATTATTTTTCATTGATTTTTTTCTACTGTTTTGTTTTGTTTTCTCTGTCTCTCATTCTTTTTATTACATTTACTTATAATAGTCAAAGTACAATTCCTATATTATTTGGTATTTATTGAACTTTTATTGAGATTTGGTTTGCATAATAATAAACAGCCAACGTTTTTAAATGTTCCATGAGAATTTGTAGGAAGTCCCATCTTTTCAGAATATAGATTCAATGTATTTTATAAGCCTACACTATTATGTAAACCTCATTTAATTCTTTATCATCTTACTTTCAGGTACATTGTTTAACATAAACTGAAAGAGGAAAATTAGTTTTCTATTTCTATGGACTTCATTTTTATATTTCCTATACAATGGTAATTTAGTTTTTAAGGATTCATGGGATTTTGGATTTTATCATATGTCATTTTATAGTACCCTCTTTTGGCCCGGTTAAATAAACTTATATTAAAATGTACTTGATGTTAATATCTTGAACTAGGTTTAATTTTGCTAATGCTTGTCCAGCAATTTTCACACATCTCCTACTGGCCTTCCTATATTTTCACACCTGATTCAAAATATAAGTAACTCACTAACAGACCCTTTAACCTTTGAGGCCAAATGTTCTGAAGCTATCCTCCCAATGTTCCAAGCACAGTTGTTCTTATGGCAATTTCCTTAAAGAGACAAACAATTATGGACCTCCCCGTGGTATTATTCTATCAGGAAAAGTACTTATGGGAATGGGAAGCACTCTGTAGTAGTGAGATCAGCATTATTTTAAGCACTAAAATGAAACTTACTGAGCCTAATTAACCCAAGTAATAGCATTCAAAGAGTATCCTTAGGTTTGAGGGTAGCAAATGTTGTCAGTGTCTTTGGCTATATAACATTTTGTGCAAAGTTACAAGCACAAATGTATAAAAAAGGAATGTCTCAGAAGATACAACTGAAATAAATCAAATTTAGACACTATATATATTGCATTAATATTTTATTGGACTTGACTTTTTGACATAATGTGGTCAAATATAAAAAGAATACTTAATCAAATTGGTTGCTTCTTAAAAATATTAAGGACTATATATAGACTTGTATTCTCTTCTCTCCCCTTTATTCAAACTTCAGAGAAATGTTAATATTGATTGGGTCATAGATAAACCTGAGATAGAAATCACTTTTATGATCAAGAGCTAATGGTGATTTCATTCCTGCTATATTTACAGGTCATAAAAGCAGTAACCAAGTCTCCAGTAATTCCGTCTCCTGAATTCTCACTGCCTAATACTGTACTTGCTGCTGCTTTTCTCATTATGTATTTTTCGCTTTGAATGAATGAATGAATGAATGAATGAATGGTTTTGATTACTGTCCTCCTTCCCCACCAATTCTAAATTAGAAGCTTGTCATAACTGTATGGTGAGATGTTCTATGGGATTGGTTACTACCTTAAAATAAAAAAGTGTAGTGAATGACAATTGTGTGCTTAGATGTGCTAGAATCTATTCTTGGTGCTGAAGATACACTCAGAAACAAAGCAGGCAACATGAATTGTTGAGTTTTTGAAAGAAAACTTTCTGCGAAGTTTGAGCCACTCTGTTCAAGAGTAGAATTTGTATTGCAGTTGACCCTGAAACAATGCAGTGGTTAAGGGCGCTGACACCCCTCCATGCTCACAGTTGAAAATTTGCTTGTAACATTTGATTTCCCAAAAACTTACCTGTTGTTCAGAAGCCTTGCCAATAACATAAACAGTATATTAACACATATTTTTGTGTGTTATAAGTGTCATGAACTGTACTCTTACAATAATGTAAGTTAGAGAATAAGAAAATGTTAAGAAAATCATAAAGAAGAGAAAATACATTTACTACAATGTATGTATTTATTGAACAATCCAGTTATAAATTGACTATTTGAAAACAATGCGTGACGTTAAATGTTATGATATAAATAACAAGTCAGTGTTCTGTATGAAACAATGTATATGTAGGTAAATATTTTTATAAGACACATGGCTAATGTTCAGACCTCTCAAGATTCTTGAATGTGACTTTCATCAATAGCAAATTAATGTATTGGCTCCCAAAGTGCTTTTTTTCAAAATTGAGTGCCTCTTTACAGGTGCAGGCATAGGCAATCTCATTAGAGGATATTTCTTGTTCTTATTCTTATTCTTATTCTTATTCTTATTCTTATTCTTATTCTTATTATATTGGATCCCATACAATTGTGACGTATTATTCAGAAATAAAATCATGAAAATGTAATAGTATAGACAAGTGAGTTTGTGTATTCTTATGGTGAATGTGAATATTTTAATATCAAAGCCAATGGGCTAGGAAGTCATCATCTCGTATTTTGTCCCTAATTTTTTTCACTCCTTTGATGAAACTGAACCATCAACTTATGAAAGAAATACATAATAGCTTAAACCAGTGTGTTACTCTTTTAACAGATGAAATGCCTTATTACTGCTAATGCACTCCTTTGTTTTACATTATAGTTAGAATTTGGTGATTCAAAAGATTCAATATTCTTGACTCTTCCATCACACCATGACTATAAAAATGATGAAATAATAGGAGCTCTTTGTATTAGTAAGAAGTTAAAAAATATCAGAGTTCTAATGAAACTCTAAATCTTGAGCCTTAATGAAAAAATTTTATTTGTTCTTTAAGTTAATACAATTACTTAAATGATGTGGAAAATAATAGATAAACACACACATAGATCTAAGTCATTTATATTGTTAGCAGTGTGTCTTTTATTGAGCAAATATCACTGCCTTTATTACTAAATGCAGATATAAATGAAAATAATTATAGCTCTGAAATTCTTCAAATCCATCCTAATAGATTTATCTTTCTATTTCCTCCACTGTTAAGAGAACAAATGGGCAATAAAGCCTGATCTTTTATCTCAGTAATAATAACAATAACAATAATAAAGCTTACAAACACTGTTATATGCGTATGTTCAAGCACTTTATAAATAATTACTCAATTAATATTTGTAATAATCATGTGAGGCAGGATCTCTTATAAAACCTGACTTCAATCCCAGTATATAGATTTAAATCCATTCATTTAAGTATAATATTATCCAATATTCACCAGCATATTATAGCCAGTTAACATTTGTCTCTTCTAATTAATTTATAACAATAAATATTTTTTTAAATCTGGGACTGAATTAATACATAAATTAAAAAAACACAATCCCTCTTCTCCAGGGTCTCATGATGTGAGAATTAGAAATCCATGCATATACACACTTGAGTAATTGTGTATTTTTTATGTTGCATTTTTTCACCTTTTCTGTTTTTAAACCTAAATTTTGTACTATTTTCTTTTTCTTTTTTCTGTGCACAGTTGAGAGCACATTTCCAAGACTAATTATGAACATCTTTTGAGGCTTTTTCCCCAACAGGGAGAAATTTAATTTTTTAAAGAGCCCCCTATTGGGCTATAAGGCTGCAGTAATACTATTTAAGTCTAAGATTCTTTTTGAACTGTACAAGCATACCTTTTGTCTGGATGCTACACTACACTAGCACTTTTTTAGATAATAAAAGTGATAGAATTTAAAACTTCTATGCAAATATAAATACAATGTTATATTTAAATGTTTGTAATTTAATTTTTAAAATCAGTAAATTATCATTAAATATAGAATGGTATATTTTACTGGAAGGTATATATTTTCTTCCAAAGATTTTACACAATATTATCAAGCATGTAAATCCAGATATAATGTATATCACATCTTTAAGATTTTGTATATAGTATAATTATTGCTGTCTATATTTTTAGTTTTTACTTGCAGAATCCTTGTCTTATTTTTCCCTTTTTTCCTTGGGAAAGATTTTATCAATTTCATGTACTATTCCCTATTCATAATAAACTTACTTATTCCTATGTTTACTCAAATATAGATGCCATGAGCTTCTAATTCAAAATCATATGCAATATGGTAGTTACATACTTTTTGTTCAAACTGAGCCAGTCTTGAGACTCAAAAGAATCAATAATTAAGCAAATGCAGCAAGTATAAACCAGTTCTGTCCTGAGAATACTGGGACATATGCACTGTACATACAAGCTTTCCAAATCTATTTTAAGTCATCTCCATAGACAAAAGAAGAGGCATTCACAGCCTTCTCACTTTTCCTAATGCTGGGATTTTACCATTTTTAATGTCCTATCTTTTCTGAATATTCAATGAGGATGATTTAAAAAAAAAAAAAAAAAGCTTGGCCTCTAGAGGCATACTAACCTAACTGTATAAAAAAATCAGTCAGTTAATATATTTATATATTTATGTGTTCAACAAATATTTACAAAATGCATGCTGACGCTATGCTAGTGTCTGGGAATTCATGACAGAAAAAGGATGTCTTTTTAAATGGAGACTTAGCCTAGTAGAAAAGGAAAAGCATACAGGCAGATGCAGGATAGGCAATATGATGAAGTTCATAACAAGGTCTAAGAGACTAAAAGTGAGGTGAACCTAATTCAGTTTCGGTGAGTGAGATAAATTTTGAGAGAGTAAACATAAAGATTCATGGATTCTTTTGAAGAGAAAAATATCCTTGAAGATTTTTACCTAACCAATTATTTAGAGGGAATGGCATGAATAGAAACAAAGAGGCTATGGAAGCCACGGAATATTTTGAAGAAGATATAGCTATATTAGGTGAGGATGAAGATGTCTGAAGAAAACGATATGATGCTTGAGTGAGAACTCACCTGCTGATGGGAACTTGGGCTGCTTCCAAATCTGGCTATTGTAAACAGCACTGCAATGAACATAGTGAGTGCACATATACTTTTGAATTAGTGTTTCAGGTTTCTTTGAATATATTCCCAGAAATGGGATCACTGCGTCATAAGGCATTTCTATTTTTTTTTCTGAGGTGACTCCATACCACTTTCCACAGTGACTGCACCAATCTGCATTACATACTACCCAAAGCAACCTATAGATCAGTGATGGTGAACCTTTTGAGCTCGGCGTGTCAGAATTTTGAAAAACCCTAACTTAACTCTGGTGCTGTGTCACATATAGAAATTTTTTGTTATTTGCAACCATAGTAAAACAAAGGTTTATATTTTTGATATTTACTTTATATATTTAAATGCCATTTAACAAAGAAAAATCAACCAAAAAATGAGTTAGTTAGATGAGTTAGAAAGGGCTATAATAGGCTGTGTATAATAGGCTGTGTCATAGGTTCGCCATCACTGCTATAGATTCAAAGCAATTCCTATCAAGATACCTACAGTGTATGTCACCAGAACTAGAACAAATATTCCAAAAATTTATGTGGAATCACAAAAGACACTGAATAGCCACAGAAGTCTTGAGAAGGAAGAGCAAAGTTGGAGGAATTAAGGCTACCTGATATCAAACGTTACTACGAGGCCATAGTAATCAAAACAGCTTGGTACTGACCTAAAAATAAACATATAGATCAAAGGAACAGAATAGAGAGCACAGAAATAAATGCACAACTTATGGTCAATTTATACTTGACAGAGAAGACAAGATCATACAAGGGAGTAAAGATAGTCTATTCAATAAACTGTGCTGGAAAAATTGGGCAAATATGTGCAAAAAATAAAAACTAGACCACCTTCTTACACCATACATAAGAATAAATTCAAAATGGATTAAAGACTTACATGTTAGACATGAAACCATAAAAATCCTAGAAGAAAATACAGGCAGTAAAATCACAGACATTTCTTGTAGAAATATTTTTTTCTGATATATCTCTTCAGGCAAGAGAAATAAAAAAAAAACAAACAAAAACAAATGGGACTAACACCAAAGGAAACCATAAACAAAATGAAAATACCACTCACTGAATGAGAGAACATATTTGCCAATGATACATCTGATAAGGGGTTAATAACCCAAACATTTTATAAAGGACTTCTAGCTTTTAAAGCGGCACATTATCACTTTGGCTGATGCAGCTAAGCGGTTAGAGTGTCGACCCTCAGACCAAAGGGTAGCGAGTTCGATTCCTGATTGGGTTCTATACCCAGCCCCAATGGGGGCGTGAGTGAGAGGGAACCCTTCGATGTGTCTCACATCGATGTTTCTCTCTCTTTTTCCTTTCCCTTCCACTCTCTCTAAAAAAATCAATGGAAAAAAATATCCTTGGGTGAGTATTAAAAAAAAAACACTAAAAAAAATAAAGTGACAAATTATCAGCTCTTTGGACTCAGATACAAGGCATAATTCTTGGTTAGCCGCATGTTTGCTAAAAGACCTCTGAATTTGTGTCAGATGTTTCCTTTGGGCACCAAGGCTTGACATAGATGTATATTGTAATGACACAGCCTAGAGCTCTTACGGAAAGTGTTTTCTATTAAATGCAGCATGGAGAAAGATAAAGTGTCTTGAATTCCTAGGAGGCTTATACTTTGGTTGTCTTTTTTTTTTTTTTTTTTTTTTTGAGAAAAAAAGGTTGCAGAAAGCTATTTCTGCATGAGTGTTGTGTTCCCCCCCCCCCCCCCGTATTTATGTGATTAAGTTACTAATTTGGCAAGTCATATTATTTTTTTCTATGCTTTCTTTTTCCTCCATTAAGTTTCCTAGGACTTTCATAGGAATAGCTTCATTAACATAGAATTGACATTCTTTATGGAGGTTGGAGCTCCCAGTAGTTTTTAAAACTATTTTATAAGCTTAGCAACCTTTTGCTAATTGATGTTTTGTCCTTTTTCTAAGCACTGTTAAATCTGTGGGTCTAACAAAAGCTAAAGTATTTTGAATTTGAATAATTATATGAGTAACTTCTTAACACTATTTTTATGCTCTTATTAAAATAAGCTTACTTTATACACTATTCAAAATGTAACATGGGATTTACAGTTTATAAGATGCATAATGTATTTTTTGTATATTTGGAATAAGCTATTATCTTCTCAAATGCTTTAACTGAGTCATCAATTAATGTCTGTTGCACAGTTCCATATTAGCATTGAAATGTGCTGGATGCACATTGGAAAGGGCTATAATAGGCTGTGTATAAGAATTAAACTGTGAACTCTCCTTCTAAGAAATTGAGATTTCCACTGTGAGACCAAACTAATGCTTATTAAACTATAGTAGAATCAATTCAGAATTTCCTGATTAATTCTAGATGCTTAAATGGGTTTTGAAAACTATCTGCAAGCCATCTATTTGTCAACCACGTTCACAGACTGTACACTCTAAGAATCACTTGAAAGTGTTTCGATTTCTGCATTCTTTAGTTAGCATCAGTGTTTAACTACATGAATGCTTTTATTTTCTTTAACTGTACTTTTTATTTAGAAAATAAGTATAATGAGATACATGAACAATTTCAAAATACTGTTAAGGGAGAGCAAATCAATAAGGCAACTGAGTAGACTAGCCTTATTGTCTTCTCATCTAAAATCTATATAACCTTTTTTTTTTTAATCCTCATCCAGGGATAATTTTTTCTATTGATTTTTAGAGAGACTAGAAGGAAGGGAGGGAGCGAGGGAGGGAAAGAGAAACATCAAACATCAAAGTGAGAGAGCAACTTCTGTTGGTTGCCTCCTGCATGTGCCCCAAGTGTGGCTGGCAATCAAACCCACAACCCAGGTTCATGCACTTGACCAGAAATTGAACCCGTGACCCTTTCATACATGGTCCACACTCTAACCCTTGAGTACACAGGCCAAGGCAAAACTCATATAATCTTATTAACCAATGTCACTTCAATAAATTTAATTTTAAAAAGTTAAAACAATAAAAATAATTATTGTGAATGGGAAGATTTCAGATGAAGCTTGAGTATTTGGCAATCACTAGGGGATAGAAAAGGGAAGGCTATTCAAGGTAGAAAGAATATGTAAATTCTAATGAGATCACAAGGTAGAATCAAGGGCAGCCAAAGACAGATTTGACAGAACAGAAGTGACCTGAGATGGAACAGGAAAGCAATGAAGATCAGAAAGACAAGCATGGTAGCAGCAGCTCTGTAAGGAGGCACCTAGAGAAGACGTAGGTATGAAAAAACACGTGGTAAACAGATGACTTGGGTGGATTTTGCAATGATTCCAGTAAGATATGTTGCTGACTCTACTAAACGAAGCAGTAAGAAAAGGGAATACATATATGTATCACAAATACATTTTTTCAGATAGTGTTCACTGATACTGGATATATCAAAACCACTTAACCGAAATATGTCTACTTGGATATTTTTATTCACATCCATGTAGATTGAATCCCCTAAGTGAATGATAAAAACTAGCTACTGATAGAAATTCTTAAAAGTGTCCCTTCTGCTGGGAAATTAGAAAAGCAGTGGTGAAATTGCAGGAGCAGTTTCCCTGGCATGTTGCTGATAGAACCCAGATTGTAGTGTATGCAGTAGAAATGTTCTGTGGTTGTCAAATAGTATTTAATGTTATATGATCTATTTAACTGTTTCAAACAGCATGCATGGTGCAGTCCCAGTTTTGTTAAAATATTTGTTTATGGACATAGGGACATATGATTTTTATAAGTGAATGTTAAGTGGCTATTCATAGTGGAACTATGATATTCAGTTTTCTTTTTTGAGCTTTTCTGAGGCATTTATTTTTTAATAACACACATGCATTTTTGTAGAGATTATAAAATATTATCTAAATATTAGCTGTTAAGTAAGCAGAGAAAAAAATAAAAGAGAAATTCGGAGCCTAAGGCGTTTATAAGATGGTGAACATACAATTAAGCTTATATTGTGAAAACAGAGAATCAAATATTGACTATTATACATAGCACTGCAATGAACATAGGGGTGGAGGGATTGAGAAAAAAAAAAAAAGAGAGAACTCATGGACCTGCTCAACAGTGTGGTGATTGTGGGGGTAAGGAGGTGGGTAGGTGTAGAAGAAGGTATAGAGGGGATAAATGGTGGTGGAAATAAAATAAATACAAATAAAAAGAGAGAAAGCAGAGTCAGAGGAGAGAGAGGGTTAATATACAAGAAGAAATGTCAATTGGAGTGAAAAAGCCCTGGAGAAGATAGGACAGGATACAATGACAGGTCGGTAGCACAGAAACGTCAGCCTGGGAGAGAAAGGCACTTTTTTTCTGTAGGAGGTGATCAGGAGAGATGTGGACTAAATGTGCTGATGCTTATATAGATTCAGTCTTTTTACCTATTTGAAAACACAGTGGTCACCAAAAATACATGCTGAATGAAATTACTAATGTCCAAATTCTTACATTTACTAAGTTCTGGTAAAATTTATTTTAACCTGGTTTGGTTTACTTAAGGTCCAGGTTGAAAAAGTTAATCTGTGATTCAGGCTGAGTATCAAACACTAAGGCATAGGAGAGGTTATTAATTTCAATTCGTTATAATTCATTTTAATCAATTCTTTTAAAATAGAATCTTTTTTTAAAGTATTTTTTTAAAATATGTTTTATTGATTTTTTACAGAGAGGAAGGGAGAGAGACAGAGAGCCAGAAACATCGATCAGCTGCCCCTTGCACATCTCCCACTGGGGATGTGCCCGCAACCAAGGTACATGCCCTTGACCGGAATCGAACCTGGGTCCCCTCAGTCCGCAGGCCAACGTTCTATCCACTGAGCCAAACCAGTTTCGGCGGTTTTAATAAATTATTTAAAAATAAAAATATTCTTTATTCAATTAAGAATAAACAATTATTAAAATAAAATTTATTTAAAATAATCAACTGTTTATGAACCCAGGAAAACAAATCCACAGAAACATAGTGTTAGGTACAAGTGATAGGTCTCTACTTTTCAAGTTATGAAAATCAACTACTAATATAATTTAAATAAATTTTTCAGATAGTGTGTACTTATGCAGGGCACATCAACACTACTTAATCAAAATACGACTACCCAGATCTTTTCCTTTACATCAGTTGTACATTGAATTCCCTAATGGAAAAAAAGTTGTATTCTATTTTTTGAATAGTTTCATTTTGACAGCTTTCTAAATAAAAATTCATGAATATAAATATAATTCTTTTCAAATTATACATGAATTCTTTTCATAGCAGCTTGTTTTGTTTCCGTGCTGGCTTTTAGCTAAATAAGATTTCAAACATTAAGAATGAGAAACCAACATATTACAACAGAATTCACTTTGAACAAAATGAAATGGAATGTAAAATATAAACTAACATCTAAAAATGGGATTTTGGGAAATGCTTGTTCTCATTACTTTTTTGGTAATATAATAATAAGCTGTTCCCTACCTTTATTGTTTTGAGGCAAAGATTGAGGGTTATAATGCTTTACAGAGAGTATGATGTAAGCCTGCAGATATCAGAATGTTGAAAGAAAGCAATTTTTGCCAACCTATTTATGTTATTACCTTTTAGAGGGAAAGAGTTGGCCAACTCTTTTCTCGATTTTTCATCATATTCAGAAACTGTTACACTTATTTATATATTTGCACAGTATATAATAACTTTCGTATCTAGAGGAGGTGGAGACAAGATGAACATTACACTAAATTCAGCTTGGGGCATGGGATGTAAAAGATACTAGAGAATCAACAAGATATCTATGTTTTAAGAGCTGGGATATTGTCGGAGCGAGTACCAGCCATTGGTTACCAAAAAAATAGTTTAAGTGTTGCAAGGGAGATCCCAGTATTGAAGCTAAAATTGGTAAATGAAGTTCAATATCGGATAAATCTGCAGAGGTATGGGGATGCCTCATACTAATTAAGACAATACAATACGTTTTGCCAAACAGCATGACTTTTTTTTTTTTTTTTTTTTTTTTTTTGGTGATTCATTCAACAGGTCGTGAAAGCATTGGCTAGGAGCCATCTTAAAAGCAGTACGTGACTCTCAACAGACAGAAGCTAGTAAAGGAATAGCCCATTGTGAATATACATGTTGTTGCTCAAAAGCATAGACTAGATTTTTTCATAATCAGCGAGCAAAATAACCTTATTTGGGCTGTTTATAATTCATCATTTTTAATAAAATAATGATTAAATTTAATAGGGAGGGATGTTAAATTAAAGCACATTGGTTAGGTGAGAGCTATAATCTAATTTATATCTTTTAGGGTTGCCAAAAGAGGAACACACAAGACCAAATGCCGGGGTCCAACCCCAGCAGGTCCAGGGGTTCATGGTAAGGGATTATAAATTTCCTAGAGGCCCAGCGCACACGAAATCCTGTGCGAGTAGCTGAGCCCCAAAATGGCACCAGCACCCGGGACTGGGAGTCAGAGGTTTTAAAGACTCTAAGGTGGGCTTTTTCTGGGCGGAGAATTCCCTGGGCAGGTCTGGATCCCGGGAAGTCCTGAGGGGAGAGATAAGGGTCTTAACAAGTGTAGTGTGGTCTAAGGGAAAGGGAATGTCCATCGTGAAGTGGTCTAAAGGTTAGTTCCCAGGGGAGGGGTAATCGATTCAATTATTTGATCAAACCTAACAATATCTTTTTTTTTTAATATATATTTTATTGATTTTTTACAGAGAGGAAGGGAGAGGGATAGAGAGTTAGAAACATCGATGAGAGAGAAACATCGATCAGCTGCCTCCTGCACATCTCCCACTGGGGATGTGCCCGCAACCCAGGTACACGCCCCTGACCGGAATCGAACCCGGGACTCCTCAGTCCGCAGGCCGACGCTCTATCCACTGAGCCAAACCGGTTTTGGCCTAACAATATCTTGATATAACTTCGCTTACTGATGTAGCCAGGTTGATAAATTTCAAATATGTTTTTATATTACTAATTCAAAAGCAGAAAGAAAGCAATTGTTATAGCAATGAAATACCTTGAGTTTGTTAAGAACCTGACAAAGTTATTCCTGTTTTTATTTGTGGAGGTCCCCTTAACAGCAAAACAAACAAATAGACATTAGTTAATACTTGGTATGTGTCCATTTGCAGATATATATTTTCATCTATGTTAAAACTATTTCTTATTTGTGGATATGTTTTCAGAAATATGTCAAATTTCTTAACTTCCCATATGCTTACTTTAGAATAAATTATTGGTAAAGCAGACCATGACTACAGTACCTATGGTCAAATCTCAATTCTAAAATTGAAGAATCTGAATCCCCAAAATATGAAGTGACTTGCTCTGAATTCTGATTCAAGAATCTTATCACAGCATGGTTGATATCTCTGTTACAAAACACTTTTAGATGGCTTTCATGATGACCTTGTGAATGGCCCCATCTAAATATTTATATTAACCACTTTAGTTGAGAAGTACATAAGAGGCTGGTTTGATAATTCTATTCAATGACCTCTATTATTTAGAGAACAAATTTAGACATCATTTTCCCCTGAAGAGAAGCAAATAATAAAAATCAACTAGGCCGAAACCGGTTTGGCTCAGTGGATAGAGCGTCGACCTGCGGACTGAAAGGTCCCAGGTTTGATTCTGGTCAAGGGCATGTACCTGGGTTGTGGGCACATCCCCAGTAGGAGATGTGCAGGAGGCGGCTGATCGATGTTTCTCTCTCATCGATGTTTCTAACTCTCTATCTCTCTCCCTTCCTTTCTGTAAAAAATCAATAAAATATAAAAAAAGAAAAAAAAGAAAAGAAAAGCCATTCTTTAAAAAAAAAAAAAAATCAACTAGGCTGCTATTTTAACTTTCTCTCCTGGTCTGGGATAGTAGCTAGAATAGATTATGTTCGTTTTGCTCTTCTAATCTGTTATTTCTTTTTAGAATTGCCCCTATCTCCTCCAACACAGAAGTGGATCTCTGTGGTATTTTAGGGAATTGATAATTGATGCTGGCGCAGCTAGAACTTATATTTTCAATGGGATTTCAATCTCTAAAGGATTATGCAGATTTAACTCTGCCTGAGGGTAGTTTGGTGCATATAGAGAGAGTTTTTATGAGAACAAACAAATATTAGGATAGAAATAGAGATAGATAGTAAAACAAAAATAATTTTTGACAGTTTTCTTGTTTCTGATCCAGCATGCCTGAATCTATTTCTGCTACCCAGTCTACTAATAATACACCAAATATCTGTGAGCACCTATAACGTGACCGTCGTATTCAAAACACTAGGCTACAGCAAGAAGCACACTAACAAAAAGTCCTTATGAACTCACATTCTAGGTGGAAGAGACCATAAACACTACTTGCAAGATTGCTGCAGCACCATGTTGAAAATGAGTAGAGAAAGTAAATTGCCGATGCTAATAGTGGGAGTGGGGAGGAATTTTAAGTGGGGCTACCAGGGCGGGCCTAATAGAGCAGAGTATTATTTGAGGAATGATTTAAAGGTTCTGATGGGGCAAGACATGTGGCAGATGAACAAGTCAGCCAGTGTGTCTGCAGCTAAATGAGACTAGTCAGCAGGAATTTTATTTATTGTCTCTCACTCGCCATACGGAAGGAAACTCCAGAAGGACATGTGTTTTATTTCTTTGGTCCACTCCTATATTCTCAGTCACTAGAATAATGCCTAGCACATGGTTGATACTCACTAAATTTTTGTTGAGTGAATAAATGATCTTTGTGCTGAGACAGCCAGTTGCCATTTTGCTTTTATATATAGCACATGCGTGCACACACACACACACACAGCAAGATGACATTATCTGACAATGAAAATAGGTCTAGGCAAACAGAAGTAACTGAGAAATTGGACAATTTCTAGATCTACGTATATCTGAAAAAACTCTATCTCTTGTACCTCCTTAATATAGGACTACGTGAATTATTTTTTAGTTTGGTTTTTTCGTTAGCCAATTTGGTTTAAGTTTCCCTGGCATGCTTCCAAATGAGTCCTGACTAATATGCTGGACATATTTATACTTTAAAATGTCACTTTCGTTTCAGTTGGGCTTGAACAGTTTTGGGAGTATTTTACAAGCCTGATTAGTCCTATTATAATTTTAGAATTGAACTTTTTTCCCCCAAAAAAAACTTCTTACAGACTATAACTAGAGACAGAGCTCATTTTAAGCTAATATAAACTGTTTTATTAAATAATTACATGTATATGTGTATATATATATATATATATATATATATATATATATATCTGAAATGGTCATAAGATATTTTTGTTAAGAGACAGATTATAAATCTTCCTAGCTCCTTTTCTTTTAAGAAGGCATGGGAGTGACATGAACTTAAGACAACAGTGGGAGAGTTTCTGCTATTTATTCATAATCATAATAGTTTTGAATGGAGCTATTAGAAATTTTAAATCTTTGGCAGGGAATGGAAAAACAAACAGCAAAAAAGTCTTCCAGTTCCCTCAGTTACACCAGTTGCTTTAGTCAAACTATAGCAGGCATATAAATTAATTATTTTTAAAGTATATCTAAAATTTTAAAACAAATTAGTTATTGCATCTTTTTATTTTTGCAATAAAGTTCAGAATACCCTATATTTTCTTAGAAATATAAATTAAATATCTCAATTAGCCAATAAATTGTATGGAAAAATTTTGAATTTATGTATTTTCAGATTCTGATGACCGTATTTAATTGAGGGAAGAAAAAGGCATATTGATTGAGGCTCACCAGTTATTTCATCTCAATAATAAGGCAGCTTTTATGTTAAAACTAGAAAGTTATCACAAATATATATTTAACCATCAGTAAGGAATTAATATAACTAAATATTGGATATTGTGTAAATAAAGATAGTGGCTCAATCTGGATAGATTAGGTAAACTTGAAGTAAAATGTTTAGAGAGCCTATGGATATAATATTGTCATAACCCAACAAGGGCATTGATCTAAAATACAATGATAACACAAAGCAATAAAAACTAAGTCTAAGAATTGAAATGTAGAAAGCCAGCAAACTGCAGGTGGTAGAAAATCAAGGCAGCTAATCATCTCACTAAGTATGATGACTTATAATTTGTACTCCTAAGTAAAATACAGCCCACTGTAATATAACATTCACAATTGTGCTCTGCAGCTGCTCTCCTACCCACATGCGCATCTTCTCCCAGGAGATGCTATAGTTGTGGGTCTTTAAAGATTAGGCTCCTAACTTCAAACGCTAGAGGCTCTAATTATCTCAGACATTGAGTGGGGGGCATCTTCCATGGGACACATCTCTTGATGTAAGTTCTCGGAAATTGTGACCCATGAAACATATGCTGTTACTACTTTTTTATCTTTGTGCCTTGCTGAAGTTTCTAGTACATGATATATAGTATGCTTGTCTGCTCTGTTATGTATGTTATTGATTTGCCTGGTCAGCCAAATGTTGGCAATAAGGAGAATGAGACTTCTAGATACTCGCAACTTGTGTTGGTAACTACACCAAATGTAGGAGAGAAAGTGGCTCTGGTTTTAGGACTGAATGTAAGAGATGGAAGAAGTAGTTTTTGCGTCTTTATTTCGGAGAGTAATGATTCTCTTGTTCATATAAATAATGTTTAATACAAAGAATGGGAAGCAGCTGAAATTCCAACAAGTAACTCAGAGATTTTCTTCATCCTGAGAAATGTGTGCAGAGATGGAGCCATTGTTTCTGGGTAAAGGAAAATGAGGCATCAATTAGCAGACACCTCGAAGCAATGCCCCAGGGAAGAGCAGAGAGCAAGAATGTCAGGCGTGAGAAACGGTAAAGAAACAGGAAGCAGGGGGATGTTAAAGCATTTTATAGGTCTGAGATTCTAGGAAATTTTTGTTTGGACTGGTAAGTAATAAGGCCTGTGAGTAACAGACCCGCAATTAATGGATCTAAAAGTGAGAGAGAGGTTATTTGAAGAATTTATAAATCTCCAGGTTCTCATGTCCGAAATTCAACAATAATGTTTATAATATAATTTTGTTAATAATTGTCTGAGGCAGCTGAGGCTGACATAACCAAGTACTATAGATTGGATGACTGGAACAATAGAAATTTATTTTCTCCGTTCTGGATGCTGCAAGTTCTAGATCAGAGTGCCAGCATGTTGGGTTTTGGTAAGACTCTTCCTGGCTTGCAGATGGCCTCCATCATCCTTGTGCTCACATGACCTCTTTGCCTGGTCTCTTTCTTATGTATCTTCTTTTGAAGGCACCAATTCCATTATGAGAGCCCCAACCATGCTCATGACCTCACCTAACCCTAATTTCCTCCCAAAGGCCCCATTTCCAAAAATCACATTGGGAGAGAATTTCAACATATGAAATTTAGGAGGACATAATTCATAGCAATGATCGATAAGAGATGTTTTGTTCTCTAGACCCCCAAATCATTTTATAAGAGCTCAATTATTTCAAAGCAAGGATTTGTACACATTTCTCTGTTCTATGTTAATCTCTCAGTATTTCAGCCTGGAGACTTTGTCTTATTAATCTATGTACCTATAAATTTAATAGTGCATGTGTATGCCTCTATCAGGCACTTAGTGAAAGAAAGTAAAGAAATAAACACTAAACAAACATTCTGTTTAGAGAAACTAGAGCGGAGGGTGGCAAAGGCTGATATGAAGCATTTTTTCCAGAGCTGTAGTAAACTTCATAAATGATAGCTTTTATTATCTGTGTTAGTATGGAAGCAGAACTACAACCAAAGATGCAGATACTATTTTAAAAAAATTCTTTTTTTTATTAAATATATTTTATTGATTTTTTACAGAGAGGAAGGGAGAGAGATAGAGAGTTAGAAACATCGATGAGAGAGAAACATCGATCAGCTGCCTCCTGCACATCTCCCACTGGGGATGTGCCCGCAACCCTGGTACATGCCCTTGACCAGAATCGAACCCGGGACCCTTCAGTCCACAGGCCGACGCTCTATCCACTGAGTCAAACCGGTTTCGGCTAAAAAAATTCTTAAGATGCATTTTCCAATTTATTGAATAAAGCTCATGGTTAGCATTTACATAATGGAACACAATTGATCGGCTCTTTCTCCCATTATCCTTCACAACATTTCTCCCGAAGAATCTCTTAAATGTCTATTCCCTTTTGGATCCCAAACTGACACAGGGGAACAAGCTCAGTTCTATCAGAAACAAAGGAAAATAGAGAATAATTGGATGAAATCCTTAAAATGCTAATATCTAACAAATCAAGAAATCTAGAATATAATATCCAGTGAAATATTATTAAATTAAAGATAATAGTTTTTTACAAATTAAAAACAAAACACTACCAAATAGTCACTGGAAAATCAAACAATATATGAAGTTGTAGAGTGTGTGTGGGGGGAGGGATGGGGGGAATTGACTGGGAAGGAAAAAGAGATAACTCTCTGGGGGTGATGAAGTAGCAACTAGTTTCTATATCTTGATTTACATGTTTATTCCTGGTGCTTTTGCATTTCCCAAAACATTTTAGATTGTACACTTAAGATCCTTTTTACCTCATTATATATAAATTTTAACTCAAAACAAACAAACAAAAATTATAATTAATGCAAACGTACAACTAGAAACTGACATGGTTGTAATGTCCGGAACCAAAAATTTCATTAAAAATTTCCCCCTAAAATGCAGCATATTCTAATTCTGAAAACATGAAAGAAATTATATAGAATACATCTTGATGTTCTTTATGTAGACAAATTCACCTTCTAGCAGCTATAACTTTCAAATTCTTGTTTTTATGTCTGAATACTTGTGTTCCTGTAACTGTAGGGCACCATGAGGGGTCACTGCACAGATTATGGTTAAGGGCAAGACACAGTTGATACTGTTCAGCTATACTGACCCAGGCTCAGTACTCAGTACTAAGTACTCAGTACTCAGTACTCACTTGAGTTACTGTGATAGACTCCAAGGGTTCATTTTTTTCAATGCAAACTGAAGATTTTACAGCAGTAGAGTTATATTATGATCCTATATGTCAGGACCTATGCTAGATGATTCAAATACATCAATTTATGCAATCATCACAGACACCCAATAATTTAAATAGCACAATTATCCTTATTTTGGGTAAGTGAATCTTAAAATTGTTAGGTAATTTGCCAATGACGACAGTGCCCATGTGTGGCAGAACCAGTTCTAATTCAAGTCTAATTTGAGAGTTTTGCTCTTATTTATGTGACATTCTTCTCAATTAAACACAGACATGTTCTCCATTAGCTTAAAATTACATTTTACATTCTCAAGCCAAATGTGTCTATATTTGCTAGTGTTTCCAATCAGTTTAGTAAGTAAATTTAGCTCTTGAAATTGAGAAGTATCTTAAACAATGTTCAAGGTTTTCAAGAGTAAATAACTAGCAGTGGGAAAGTTCAACATGATTCACTGATGTTAGAATACGACTAACAGGAAATAATAATTGAACCTGTTTTGAGTAATAGTGACAAGGGATTTCCCTGGCATATAGCTAGCTAGGCAATCCATCCTAATAACAGATAACTCTCCCTCCCTTCCCCCTCCCCAAATTTAAAATATGAATAGCAGTTTCAAGGAAATGTCTAAATGTCTTCTAATGAAAAAGACTGGACATTGCGATCTCAGTGTCATAATATGTTTTCCAACTGTGCTAAACTTAAACATATTACAATTTGCAATATATGAAATTTAAGAAGTTGAGAATATAGTTTGAAAATAGTTATTGGCAAATCTGAATTTCCTCTTGCTAAACAGAATATCTGAAAAATGGAAGCTATCCCTTATTTATAATCAGCATTTTCTTTCTTGTAGATTAGCTAGGAAATATTATGAAGACGTATGGTTTGTTTACTAGTCTAATGAATAAAATTAATGAACGTGGGACTCTGCTCTGGCAGCTACTACCTTGGCAGTCTTAAAAAGTTACCATAACTCAGACTCTTTCATGATTTCACAGCAAGTAAGTCATATACTTTCTCTGACTTATGTCTTATAAACTGCATAGTAAAATTGACTACACAGTAGGTCCAGGCATGTTCGCTGCATGGAATATAAGATTTATGAAAGTTAATGCCTGGATATGTTTCTGGGCTTTATTAGAAGATGCTTTGAAGTCAAATTTCCTAGCATCTGACCCGCCTTCCTAGTTTGGAGATATACATATTTCTGTGGTCCTTGAAGTGGTAAAAAATATTTTTGTTTAGAAAGAAATTAAGAAGACAGACTATGTCCTTAATCTTTGGCAGCAAGGGTGAGAACAAGTTATCTCAGTTTGGCCAATGAGATAAACCTACCAAGGATTATGAATCTTCAAAAAATGACTCAAGATTAAGGGAAAGTAAAAGGAGGATCTTCATGGTCATGGTGTGGGGAGGGCAGTGCTGTCCATATCAGCGTGTGTGTGTGTGTGCATCCAGTAAAGAAGGGATATTTGTTAGAAGTAGCACTAGCTGTGTTCCTGTTTAGTTCTCCAGTTATCTTGTGGAACCTGTACATTAAATTTATATCTCTGCTAAGTCTAGAACCTGTTTCTAACGTGTATATCCAAAACGCTATCAGATCACTGGAATACCTATTTTACAATTGTTCTGGACACAATTTTAAGTCATTGAGACAATCATATACAACAACTCAACACTAATAACATGCTCTTGACATGTGGAAAAATAAGACATGGCCCTTTTGGCAAGACAAGTGAAGTGGTGGACTGATAGCCTATCAAGAGAAAACTAACAATATGCCGAAATGAAATTAGAAAACGGATCTGAAGCCTGACCCTGAGGACTTGTTCCTGGTCAATTCATTGTCTAATGATGTGCTTGTCTGCCTGTTAAGGAAGAAAAAAGGGGGTAAAGTCAATCTATTGCTGAAAAGACTGGCAAAGGAATCAGATCATTGTGCTTCGAAACAGAATAAGAAAAGCATAGGAGGTAGCAGTGAAATAACATGACTTTAAGTGCAAATCTGTCCTGGAACATATAAGATCAACGATCATGAAATTTCCAAATACTGAGAATATCTCATCTTCTGACTGCATTGAGTTTTTATGTTATATATTTCTTTGTTTGAATGATTAACCAACTGTAGATTTCAGTAGTTCTCTACATGTCTGGGTATGTGTCTGGAGGGGAAGGGACATATATGAAGCCCCTACACAACTGCTTGAACCATCATTAAATATTTAATGATTTGAATGAAAAGTATGTCTTTTTTATTTTATAGTATCTTTGCTTAGAAAAATGAATACATGAGGAAAATATTATTAAATAATGTTCTAAGAGTTGAATTTTCGAGAGAAATCAAACTCATATTTTGAAGGAAACATAATTGGATTTGAAAGTATTTGAAGAAAACATAACCCAAATCTGATAAGTATACTGAAGGAATAAGGCAAGTCACATCAAATTTATATCTCATTGAGTTAAAAAGTGTTTAGCATATATATCTTTGTGAAACTCAAGATTTTGACAGCACAATCCACTGAAATCAATAATTTAAATGATGAATTAAGACATCTCTTATCATTTATGTTAATAATTCAGTTGAGTTTAGCAAATAATATTTTATGGGATGTGACACCGGTAAATCTCAGGGCTAATATTTAAAAATGTCAATACATTTCAGTGATAATAAAAACTTCTATGACTGCCAAATGTCTCTCACTGTATTTCATAAGCCTATTGTATCATAATGAACTCCCCTACCTAGCTGTGCAACACCTGTGTGTTAATGTAGAATGCACACGTAAAGAGTCCAGATATTACCCCACTAATACAACTTAAGTATGTTTCTTGACTTTACCTGAATTCTACAAAACATTAACAAGAATTTTACGGTAATAAGAAATTTTTTGATGTCAAAGATATAGAATAAATTAACCATTTACTAAAGAGATTCTACACTGGAATTATTTCTACCACAATAGAGCTATACCATAATATGGCTATAAATGGACTTATTGATTTTATGGCCTCTTGAAAAAGGGAAATGACTAAACACTATTTCTAGATTTTGAAGTTTATAATAAATACATTAGTAAATATGATTTATGTAACATTATTCTCAGGTACAGAACAAATATTAGTTAATAACTGATAATTCTACTTTTTCTTTAGTAGAACATGAATTTAGTTATTTACTAGAGGTCTGGCACACGAAATTTGTCCCTAGGCCTGGCCTGTGATCAGGGCAATCTTCCCCAGCTGCCTGCAGCTAGCTCTGCCCGCCGCCGCCACCCACTCCCAGTTCCCCGTTCGCCATCGGGTGATCAGTGCCTGACAGCCAGGGGAAGGAACCGAGAGGTGGTCAGTGCACCTCACAGTGACTGGTCCAGTGGTTGTTCTGCCATTGGGGTCAATTTGCATATTACCCTTTTATTATATCAGATATACTGGATCGATTTGCTTTGTTTATGGAAAATGAGTGCTTATTGTTACTATTTCTGATAGTTCTCTGAAAATAATTCATAACATTTAAAAATGAAAATCTATAACTATTTTAACATAATTATTCCTAGAATCATTTTAAAAATCTAAAATATTAATTAAAATATATACTTAAATGATTTGTATATATTCAAGAATGAAAATCACTCATGCCTTAATATTTGCTCATTTATGTTAAAATCCTTTTTTAGAAGATATTTTCATAGATCATTTGTTATGTTCAAACTCTGATCTATACAAACTAGCAACATAGCCCATTCAAAAATTCATTTTCTTCTATTAGACCCAGCCTATTCCATTTAGAAAAAAATGTTGACAGTATTACAGATGTCCCCCATTTTCTCTCTTTTGCCACCCTCCACCCAGCCACCATCCCACCACAGGTCTTCTCCACACTATTGTCTGTGTCCATGCATATATGTTCTTTGGTTAATCTCTTCCTGTCTCCTTTACCCTCACACACCTCTGAAATCTGTCATTCTAGCCCACTCTTAATAAACAAACAAAACAACACCAGAACCCTGATTTCATTCTTCCCTCCTGAGAGAGCCCATGAAGATGGGAGTTTATATATTTTTTTCATAAGATGCTAGATTCTTCCCTAAAATATCATTCTTGCTTCTTCATCAAACCTGTGTCCCCTCAGTCATGTGGATGTAAAGATTAATAGACATATTCCATGTTCTTCCTGAGTTTATTATCCAGCTGGGGAAACAGACATGTAATATCAGAAACAGTGGATTAAGTGGAATAGAGATCTTAGTAAAATAAGTTGGATTAAAAGGGGAAGAGTTATTTATGTTGTGGGGACTAAAATAAAGCTTCACATTTGAACAAGACCTTGAGTAGGCTACACAGAAAATGGAAGGGTACCCTAGAAGAAAGGAAGTCACACTAAAAAATTTGACACATGTGAAAAAGCAAGAGTCACTGCAGTCCATGACCATGGTGAAAATTTTGTGCTATTGGGTTTTGTTTATTTAAGGGTTTTAGTATTTAGCATTTGTAAAATCCTTTAACGTATGCAACCAACTCTGAAAGGTTGAAATCCCGTCAAGACATGTCTGAGAGAATATAATTTATAAACACATATATTAAATGTGGGCAAATAAACATCAGAAAATTAAAATTGTCTGCTAAAACATTTTAAATATATATATTAAATTTATTTATTTATTTATTTTTTAAAATATATTTTATTGAGTTTTTACAGAGAGGAAAGGAGAGAGATAGAGAGTTAGAAACATCGATGAGAGAGAAACATCGACCAGCTGCCTCCTGCATACTCCCCACTGGGGATGTGCCCGCAACCAAGGTACATGCCCTTGACCGGAATCAAACCTGGGACCCTTCAGTCCGCAGGCCGACGCTCTATCCACTGAGCCAAACCGGTTTCGGCTTAAATTTAATATTTGATATGATGATTCCCAGGCAAAATTTCTGAACAGCTACTAAACATAGATTGGGAGGAATAAGAAAAGTCTGCTACTAGGAAGTCTTCTAAATAGTTGTATAAGAACTGCTGTCCCCCCCACCACACACACTCTCTCTTTTTCTTATACTAACACTTAATTTATATTCACAGTTTTGCATGGAGTGGGCAGTAGTATTCTAAAACATTGGTATAGTATTTGACAGCCTCTTATTAGTAAGTTTCAGGACTGTGGAGGGAGGAGAAAGAAGAAGAAAAGAAGGAGGAGGAGGAGGAGGAAGAGGAGGAGGAGGAGGAGGAGGAGGAGGAGAAGGGAAAATGAAAAAGTGACTGAATTTTGCAGAGAAGCAGATTCTAGTTTGATAGAATATATAAAATTCTAACAACTTGAGTCATATTAAATCGGCATTCATCACAAAACTGTATGACTGAGTCCATGTTGTTGGATCATAAATACACATATCTGGAGAAAAGACGAGTGGGGTGACCTAATAGATTTAATTTTTACTAAGGTTCTATTGGTCTAAAATATAGGCTTTAAAACTTTAACACATATGGGGGATATGATATACACACTTACGATCATATTTCCCAAGAAAGTTTAATAAAATATCCTTCTGAAAGAAAGAAACCACAGGTGCTTCCCCCCACGCCCCCCAACCCCAACCCTTAAAAACTCTTTGAAAATCTTAATTCCCTGCCTCTTATGTCTGCTTGTGACCTAAGACTGAATTCCAGTGAGTGGTTTCTCTCACTGCCAGGCTCCTGTTAATAGATTGTTAGCACTCACTGAGCACTTCTTTAAGCCTCACATTTCTCATCTCAAAAAATACAGTGTTCTCAGCTTTTACTTTTTAGGATCGAGGATTAGATATAGTAATGTAAGTTAGGCACATGCAGCAAGGAGTCAATAATATTAGTCAATATTGTCTTAATTACTGTATTATTATCATTGCTCATCATCCATTGATATACCTGGTATATACATTTGCACATACTGGCATATGCTTTAAAGATAGTTGAAAGAAGAATTGGTAGTGAGTAGTGTGCAAAGGTGCTCTAAACTTTCATCAAAAAGAATGGTCATGGCCCTAGCTGGTTTGGCTCAGTGGATAGAGTGTCTGCCTGCAGACTGAAGGGTCCGGGTTGCATTCTGGTCAAGGGCATGTACCTTGGTTGCAGGCTTGACCCCTGGCCCTGGTTGGGGTGTGTGAGGGAGGCAACCAATGGAGGTGTCTCTCTCACATCTTTGTTTCTCTCTCTCTCTCTCTCTCTCTCTCTCTCTCTCTCTCTCTCTCTCTCTCTCTCTCTCTGCCTCCCACTCTCTCTAAAAGATCAATGGAAAGATATCATTATTCGGGGATTAACAACAACAACAAAAAGAATGATCATGAAAAGTCAATCAGAAGAGAAAGATATGTTTCTGCTGCTTTGGACATATAACATGGAGCAAAATGCTATTGAACCCAACAACAATTATGAGCTAGTTTGATGGCATTGTGACAATTTAACCCATACTTACACTAACTCAAATGATATTATCTATGACTTCTGCCACATTACATAGGCAGCCTCAAGCATTACTCTCTGTTCATTCTACTTATTCCCCCCTCAACACATTTTTATTTTTCACTTTCCTTTTGATACTGCTGCCAGATTATGATCATTATTATGGGTTTCAAAGAATTGTTCAGAGAATTATGTTTCTCAAAGCCTGTGAGAAAGGGGAGTAGAAACATTTCACAGATGAATGAAACAAAGACATTGAAGCATAAATAACAATGAGGTTTCACAGCTATGACTTGATAAATTGTGTAGATTCTAGATGGCTTATTTTAAATCCCATTTTGGTATTACTGTCTTGATAATTTTCTATGCAGCACTGAGTCAGTCTCCAGGGTACTGTGATACACTTTTGTTTCCTTTCTTTAACTACTTGCGAAAGCCTTGGCTAACTCCTCACCGCTTAGAGATTGCATTCAGCACTCACAGGGACATACCATTTACTCCTGTTTTATTAAAGCCAACACCTGCCCCTTTTTAGCATGTCACCTGCAGAGTAGGATAAATTAAGTGATTAAAAAGCTGTGTGAATTTCACTTCACAATGTTTTCACATTTTCATCTTCCTAATGTCTCATATCAATTTTTTTCTTAGCAGTATTGGTATTTGAGAGTAATGCCTGTAAGAAACTTTACTGTGTTGGCAATTTGTGCTTCTGTTCAGTTCAACAATATACGTACTGTGTGTTAGAGGCTTTCTTTTGCCAATCTTGGGAGATGAGAATCAGGATTCATTTTACAGATGAATAAACTGAAGTTGATAGAACATTTTGATTGAAGATACAGGTACAGAGTGTTGAGGTTCAGTTCTGTTTGAATTCCAATCACATGCTCTTTTCATTAGAGCTAAATTTGGTGGTTGGGAGAGCCCCCTGGGTTTCCATTTTCAGTAAAGCTGGAAGAGGATGCTTATCACAAATCCATTAATATTTCTGTTGCCTGGAATTTCTTTTTCTGTGTGTCCTTAAGTATGAAAATTGAAATATGACTGAAGAGATTTGAGTCAGTGCCTATTAGCCATTTACTATAAAGCCAGAGGCCTGGTGCATGAATTCGTGCACCAGTGGGGTCCCTTGGCCTGGCCTGAGGGATCAGGCCAAAACCAGCTCTCTGACATCTCCCGAGGAGTCCTGGATTGCGAGAGGGCGCAGGCCAGGCCGAGGGACCCCACTAGTGCAAATCTGGGCCAGGGAGAGACACGGGAGGTTTGCCAGCCGGGAAGGGACCGTGGGCAGACTCCAGGGTGTGTCTGGCCAGTCTCACTCAGTTCCAATCAGCCGGACCCCAGCAGCAAGCAAACCTATCGGTCGGAGCATCTGCCCCCTGGTGGTCAATGCATGTCATAGTGAGTGGTTGAGTGGCCTTAGCATATCATTAGCATATTACACTTTGATTGGTTGAATGGCCGACTGGACAACTGGGCACTTAGCATATTAGCCTTTTATTATATATGATATCCAGAGCAAGACACTTTGATTTACTTATATTTCAGCTAGCTCTACTGTGGAATCAATCAGAGTTAGATTATAGTTTTAATGATCAAGTGAAATAATGTATATATCAGCATATCAGTGAGAGGTAAAATAATCTATAACTTTAAGGTATTTGAGTGGTATTCAGCTAACTCTGGTGTTTTTCAATCCAGAGTTCCAAAAAGAGACACAAGTAAATAATTTTGTTGTACTCTCCAATTAATTACTCGTAATTATGGTGCTATTTTTCTTTTTTGCCCCTACCCAATTAAGAGACTATCGTTGTTCAAAATGTGAATATTGTTAAACTCTCATACCTAGACTTTTTCTTAAACAAATTTCTAACAATCAGGCAGTCATCCCACAACAAGGACTTGATATTAATATGTAAAAATGATATATTTTTTAATGGTTTTCTAGGTGGAGTTTGCCTGTAACTCATCAAAATTTGACACCTACTTATTTTAAAGCCAATATTCTAAAAGGTTCTACTATATGTTAGAAATTATAAGTATGGTATATTATAGCATCATGATGATGGAGACAGAAAAAAAGTGTTATTTATTATGATAGTAAGTCAAGTAACAAAATATCACCTATGTTGGAGCTAGAGGATTAGAATATACTTTAAAGCAATTTACAGTGGTAAGACCTAGACATTTAAAGTTCATCCTAAACTAAGATAGATAATTAACCTGACTGGCATAAAATGACACAACCTTATCAGGACCTCCGCTGAGCTAAGAGCAAGCAGAGCTGCCAGGTGTGAAGGTAGCCAATTAGGACAAGCCAAAATGAAAGAAAAAAAATCAAAGCTTTAATCACTTACTATGATCATATAAGCAAGAGGCTAACCTCCTGCCTGTTCCATTTTCTCCCATCAAACAGCATTCCCCACCATTTCCCCAGAGAAAAAATGGAACCGGGCAGGAGTTTAAAACAAGGGTCAGGTAGACCAACCAGCGCAGTGGAAAAGCACTTAGGATAGTGAGTCAGAGTGGAGAAGAGTGTCTTCAGGTTTCCTCTTCTCTCCCAGTAAGGAAGTCTCCTCAGAGGCTTCTGAGGAAGGCCTTGGCAGAAGGCTCCGGATGAAGAGGTCTCTGAATGAAAGCATGGCTGGCTGGCTGCCCTGCGCCCATGACTGCAGCTGCCTTCAGAGAGTGCAACGCACTGGTCTTGCTTCAAGTCTGGAACAGGAAGGGTAGCTTTCCGCTCGAGGCAGGTAAAGGCTTTATAAGCGCCTCTTGTTGGGACAAAAGAATCACACATACAGGTTTTTTTTATCAGAAGCCAGATTCCTTAATTTTATTTTAATCAATGGAGTTAGATAGATATAGGTAGATATATAGTTAGAGATATAGACATGTTATTAAAACTCTTTACCCATATGCTTACATACTGAATTACCCTGTTCATTTGTCTTGTTTTCAGCAGACATTTGTTGTCCAAAAGGATATTTCTGCATGTTTTCCCACTGAGAGTGTGATTCCTCGTACTTGCCTTGCTTACTCCTGAGAAAAGGTCAGTTCTGTGAGGTAAAAAAAATCACCTCTTCATATTTTCACTTTTCCCCTCACTTTATCCCACTTACTGTGTACAAATTATCTCTTCCTCTTTTAACTGACTGAATGTGTGTGAAGTCCTCAGGTGAGGGCCATATCCTAGGATTGGCACACTCAGGTGAGGGTGTGAGGCATAGTGTAGTTTAAGCGTCCATATGTATTGTGCATTTCTCTAGTTCCTCTCATGGAAATGGCTGAATATTTTCATATTTGAAAAAGTCTGTCTTCTCACATAGACCTTAAAATCTGATGACTCAGCAGTGACATTCTGTTGAATTTGAAATAAATTGTAGTGATTAAGTTCTAGAAACCTAATGTACAGCGTGGCTGTTGTAGTTAATAATAACCTAGTGTATACAGTTGACTCTTGAACAACACAGGTTCTAACTGGCCAGGTCCACTTATCCACGTATTTTTTTCAGTAAATATACAGTTGCCCTCCTTCGCTCTGTGATTTGCATCCTCTTTGTCAACCAACCACGGATTGAAAATGGTATTATTGTGCCACTGAATACACTTTAAATATCTACGTATGCCAACTATCTTTTAAGAAGTTTTAGGTGTAAAAACAAAACAAAACAAAAAATTATAGATTTTTTTATTTGCCTGTCTGAGTTAGAGGATGGCATGACCCAATTTCATATGTGGGATTTCTTTCATTTTATTTTAGGGACAATGAGTTGACTAGATGTCAGCATCACTTTAAAAATAGGTGTGTATGTTGTACATGTCTTGGACTATTCTAGGTAGAGTGTATAGAATAGGGATAGAAATGCAAACATTTCTGTCTCATGGACTTCATTATGATAAAGTGATGACAAGTAGTAAGTATACAGCTGAGTAAATGATAAGATTCATGAGTCAGGAGTAACTAGGTTTGTTGCTGTGCTATTCAACAACCCAAAATCTCCATTATCTAAGAATGGTAAAGGTGTTTTTAACCTGAGTATATAATCTTTGTGGTTGGCTGCACTGAGCTTCATATGCTTTCCACTTTAGCGCCAGACCGACAGGGCAGCCTCTACCTGCAACATGCTTTGTTTTTGTTGGGTGAGGAAAATGAGAATGTGGAAAAACATATGCTGGCTTTTAAAGCTTTTATTCAGATTTCCATAGCTAAAGCAACCATATTGTTCTAAATTAGTAGAAAGGAATTCTACAAAACTTCCACTGGTAGGTTGTAAAAGCTATAGAAGTTCATACAAACTTAAGGATCATGATATCTTAGATTAGTTTGCCAAAGAGCAGAATCAGAGGTAAGAACTTGGTTTAGGGGAGTTTATATTCGATGTCAATTTAAAAAGCCAGAATAAAGCAGTGGAGAGAGAGAGTCAGGGAAAGAGGAGAAGGCTAACATGAAAGTGTCCCATATCAGTTGGAGCTCTCTCACCACACAACAGCATTGTTCAGAAGCCCATCAATTCCCCCCTCTCCTGTCGAGTACTTCCTACCTGCAACCTTAGGAGCAGATGACCTTGGGGTCTAGAAGACCATCCACAATTCAATCTTCGGAGCAGTTTTCTATAGTAGAACCTACATTTAGCCACCTCATTAAGCTAGAAACTTAAGGCCGTTGAAATGCTCCCCCATCCTGCCACATCTCTGAGGAGTCTAAGGTTTAACTTTTTTCTACACCTTCCTGCTCAGGCCCTACCTGCCTTTTTCATCCTCAGGGGCAGAGCTGAGGAGATAGTGAATGTTTCTGGGGTGGGGAGTGGGGGTGGGGCGGCGGGGGGAGGGGGTGAAGGGAGGGAGGGGGACAGAAGGTGGGGTTGCCAGGAAGATATTGCCCGTGTGGGTTTCTCTAAAATGGAATGGGCTATTCTGATGGGGTAGTAAGTGGCCTCACCCCTGCAATATACCAGCCAAATGGCCATCTCCATGATATTGTGCAGAAGACTCCTGCTTTGGTAGGTTGGACTAGAGCAGTGGTTCTCAACCTTCCTAATGCCGCGACCCTTTAATATAGTTCCTCATGTTGTGGTGACCCCCAATTTCATTGTTACAAATTGAACATAATTAAAACATAGTGATTAATCACAAAAACAATACGTTATTATATATGTTTTCAGATGGTCTTAGGCGACCCCTGTGAAAGGGTCGTTCAACCCCCAAAGGGGTCGCGACCCACAGGTTGAGAACCGCTGGACTAGAGGGTCTAGTCTTCTTCCAGTGCTCCAGTAGCCTGAAGGCCCTCATGTGCACCTTTCCCACATACAATGCACACATATACTCACAAAATCCAAACTGTTTTTATAAATTATGTGTTCACGTGTGCACACACACATGTGTATGTTCATTTTCTAATTACAATAATTTGAGATTCAGATTTTAAAATATCCTAGTAATTTTTGAGAGTTACAATCTTACACATAGTCTTGGCACCACTTATTAATAGTCATGGGTTGATATAAAGGCCTCACTTTACCAAACAGTTAGCCAAAACTCTTTGGTGTAATATAAGTAGTATTTATTTTGATAAACATTTAAAATTACATCATTCTTATTTGAAGAGCGTTAAAATCAATAATCTGTATCTAACATATAACTATGTTTCAAAGCATCTAGAATTGTGAATGGAACCCAATAGGCTTATCTACAAAATTAATGTCTACAAAATTAATAAAACTTGGTTTTACCAAACAGAAAAATTAAATTGTATATAAAAATGAAAAATTACAAAAATAAAGCTATCAAAATGAATATTATTATTTCAGCTCTTCCATGTATTACTATAAAATTAATAGCGTATAGATGTGCATTAGAACATTGAGAGTTATTAATTATCGTTATTTTTAAAAATCATTAATAACTAGGTAGTCTCTCCAAAAGGAAGATCTAAAGGATATGAGAATTTAAAGTTGAACATGATTGGATTGAACAGTGTCCCCAAGGAGTTCATGTCCATTACCAGGAACCTCAGAATTTGATCTTATTTGGAAATAGGAGCTCGAGATGTAATTAACTAGGATGAGATCATGCTGCATTGAGCGGGGCTCTGAATTCAAGGCCTAGAGAAAGGCACAGAGAGACACACAGGGGAAATGCCATGTGATGAGGAGGCAGGTCACAGTGATGTGTCTACTGTTCAAGGGAAGCCAAGGATTGCTGGCAACTGCCGGAAGGTAGGAGACTAATAACAAACAGATTCTTTATTAAATCTCCAGAAAGAATCAGCAATGCTGATACCTTGATTTCAGACTTTTGGCCTCCTGAACTGTGAGAGAACTGTTTCTGTTATTTTACATTTGTAGTACTTTGTTTCACCAGCCCTGGGAAAAACCTATCCAAATTGAGAAAATGAGAATTGGCATTGTGGAAAAAATAATCATTTCAATTTACAAATTGACACAAATTAGTAAACATTCTACATATAGAATCTGGGTTTTCAAATCTAGACAGAACCATATAGCCTTATTTTGTTGTTGTTTTCAATTAGTTAAAAGCTTTTGTTATTGAGAATTCATTTCTCTTATGTTTGAGTTGCATTTATTTTTCTTTGTTATCATCATCATTATCATCATCACTGTTATCATTATCATTTTATCCATTAGCATCATCTTCAACAACACTATAAACAAGTATCAAGCCATTTAAGCACTTCATTTAGCTTAGCATAATTTTAGATGTATGATCCCTGCCATTAAGGACCCCGAGAACGACCAAATATTGAACAAGCACATAAATAATTAAGAGTGCACTTCCATCCCTTAAGCCCATTTGTAGCAAACATCATTACAGAGAAATGTTCCCTTTAACCAACTTATTTCGACCAAGGGCAGATGGCCAACACTGAACGAACTCCAATAATGTGATTGAATGGAACCCTCCACAATGGATCGCATTACACTGTGGATGATTCCTATGGTCTCTAACCCAGCAACAGCCACTTTCAAAACCACGTATAAGAGTAATTTGCATTATCAGAGTGAGTCAAGTGGGTCCAAGCTCAAACATGTTGAGAGAAAAGAAGTTGAAGCAAAGATTTCATTAACTTAAAAAAAAAAATTCGCCATTAACTTTCATGGCCCTGAATCTTAAATATTTTCATCTCATCCCCCAAAGGCCTCCTACAACCTCAAAACCACTCATTTATTCAAACTAAATGTTCAGGTTCTTGCCAAAAAAGAGCAGGAAAGAAAATGGTAAGGAAAGAGAGGGGAAGATAGAAAAACAAGATAGAAGGGGAATGAGATGGAATCTGTAGCCGAGCGAGAATGATCTCCCTGGTTCACTGCATTGGGATGACAGGAAACTTGCTTTTCTCTTTTTCCTTTGCTGAGTTTAAAGCTTTTTTTTTTTTTTTCTATTCTAATGAATTAGAAAAACTGGGCATCAATTCAAATTTTACTCTAATTCTGCTGACTGAAAATTTCATATCAAATAAAAGATTCATTATAAGATAAGCCTATAACAACAAGATGGTGTGGAAGCACTGCCTTTCATGGTAATGGAATTTTACCTCTAAAGCCTCCTCAACATTCTAATGAGTTGTAGAGCTCAAATATCTGAAATTCAGAGATAATTTTTTGTTTAAAAATTATAAGTGATGACTACACATTAGGCCTAGACAATGCACTTATTCTATTCATTGAATAAATAAGTGAATTATAATTATACATAATGTAATTGCCATAAATAATTATTAATGTGAAACATACATTCAGTAGTCTAATGTAAGGTAATTAATGTCATTAGTGAAAGAAGCATACATTTAGTGTGTTTTTGTTTTGTTTTTTGCAGGATAAAAAAATGAGAAATTTTCAGAACACCTAAAATCTGAAAGACCATGTAAAGGCTAATTTTATAGTCACCTTGCGTTTCACACAAAATAATATTGTGCAGAATTTACATTTGCTAGAATGTTCAAAATTCTCCCCTGGATTTCTGAACAGGTCTAAGGCACTCACATTTTTGGGTGGCAGACCCAAAGTGTCTCCTCGATACTTTGGGATCTCTTAGGGAAGAGGGTGGTATTCTAACATCTATATAATAAAAGCCTAAGCAACCATTACAGCAGAATGACCAGAACGACCCGTCACTATGATGCGCACTGACCACCAGGGCGTAGACACTCAATGCAGGAGCTTCCCCCCGGTGGTCAGTGTGCTCCCACGGGGGGAGCGCCACTCACTCAGAAGCCGGGCTCATGGCTGGCGAGCGCAGCAGCAATGGCGGAAGCCTCTCCTGCCTCTGCAGCAGCACTAAGGAGCAGAGAGCCAAGCGGTAAGGAGCAGCGAGCAGGCGGGCAGTAAGGAGTGAGGGGTCCCAGATTGCGAGAGGACGCAGGCCGAGCTGAGGGACAACCCCCTCCAGTGCATGAATTTTGTGCACTGGGCTTCTAGTTTTTCTATATGGTCAACTAGGACAGTGATGATTAGAAATGAGGTCCGATCACAATTCCATCTCATATGATATAAGTTTACTAGGTATCTTCCTTTCTTTTTGTGAAAAGAAAGGTCTTTTACAGGAACTTGGGAAATTTTACTTGTCACATATTTTACAAACATGTTCATTTTTCTGAAGTAGATACACAAAGATCTTGATGTGACTTCATTAAAATAACTTTCAAAAGTCATGATTACCCCTGGCTGGTGTGGCTGAAACAGAAGGTCATGGGTCGATTCCCAGTCAGGGCACACACCCAGGTTGCCGGCTCGATGGTCGGTGTGGGGCATGCAGGAGGCATCTGATCAATGATTCTCTCTCATCCTTGATGTTTCTATCTCTCTCTCCCTCTCTAAAATAAAGAAAAATATATATTTTTTAAAAGTCATGGTTTTTATGCTCCTCTGCAAAGAAGTGGGGAAGTATTAAATACAAATGAGAAAAAGCTTCAGGCCAAAAAGAAGAATTTGATCAAGGCTTTCCTACACTATTTAGAAACATGTATCTTAGCCTTGACCTAAGAAAATACCTTGATGATGATGATGATGATGATGATGATGATGATGATGATGGTGATGATGATAATAATGTGTAATTATGTAGTTTAGAGTTCACAATGACCTTGAAATCTATTTATTTTATCAAGATAGCACTACTATTGAAGTAGACACTGTAATTCACATTTTACTTGTGAGAAAACTGGCTCAAGTTCTGGTATTTAAGTCAATAACACATTACTTTGATTAAGAGTTCTCACTCCAAGTTCTGTACTGTATAAGAAAGTAAAAAAATGAAAAAGTTCACAGTATTACTATGAACCATCTGTCCTGTTTGCTGACCCTGAGAAGGCTACTGAACAATGAACAGTAAAGAAAATAACTAGCCATTACAGTGGGATTTCAGAGAAAAACCCTCCGTGGTTTGCTCTCCTTCCCCATTCTGAAATAAAGTCTTCCAACCAGTGTTCGTGCAATTGCTCGGAGATTTAAAAGCAGTGTCATTAATGTGAAACATTGCATTTATATAAAGCTTCATGCACAAACCTTCCTCAAAATCCTATTTCCTCTGCTTTCATTCCCTAGTACTACTTGTGTACATATTTCCTTTTCCAATCAGATAAGCCCTGATTGCAGTCTGTTTTATTATTCTTATATCCTTGCATCAATGCCTAGACTGATAAATTTTTAGGAAGTCTTCTGAGAACAGTATAGGGACTTTCTCTGAGAGGTTATTTTCTCTTTGACAAAGCTCAGGTTATCATAACAAAATGCCATAGACTGTGTGACTCAAAAACATACCTTTATTTTCTCATATATATAGAAGTTGTCAAGTCTAAGATCAAGATATCAGCTGATTTGGTTTCTGGTGAGGGCACTTTTCATAGCTTGCCAATGGCTACATTTGTACTGTGTTCTTACACTGCAGATATCTATATATCTATATATTGCTAGAGAGAGAGAAAGAGAGAGAGAGAGAAAGAGAGAGAGAGAGAGAGAGAGTCAAAAAATTAAAAACAACAAAACCTCTGGTCTCTTTTTATAAAGACACTAATACCATCACAGGGGCCCCACCCTCATGACCTCATCTAAATGTAATTACCTCCCGAAGAGACCACAACCAAATGACTTTATTTATTTATTAATTTATTAATCTTCACCTTTTTCCATTGTTTTTTTTTGTTTGTTTGTTTTGTTTTTTTGTTTTTGTTTTTGAGAGAGAGAGAGTGGAAGGATGGGGAGAGACACAGAGAGAGAAACATCAATATGAGAGAAACACATATATTGGTTGCCTTCTGCAGGAGGTTGCCTATCCCCCTAACCCCCAGGACCAGTGATCAGCCTGCAAGTGAGGTGCATGCCCTTGACCTGAATCAAACCCTGGATCCTTCAGTCTGCAGGCTGATACTCTATTCACTGAGCCATACCAGCTAGGTGGGGATTAGGATTTTAACATGTGGATTTTGTTAGGGACACAAACATTCAGTCCATAACACTTTTTTTTTACCTATTTCTACATGTTTGGGGCAATAAAACATATTTTTTCTGCATAACGAATTCGTAGTATTTGGATGATAATTGACAATTTCTAAGAGTAGACCTCTGTCTTGTGGGAAAAGAGATAATAAAGTTTCTAATAACCATTGGTAGGCAGAAATATGATAGGCATGTTACATTCTTCATCTTGTTTAATCCTCACAGAAATTCTGTAAAGTATACTCTCTTACCTCAGTTTTGTATATGAAGATATCAATGTTCATAAAGTTTTAGTAGCTCTCCCAAATTACTCACCATTTAAATAGCAGAGACCAGATAAAAACACTTTTTTAAAAAGTTAAAATACCTTATTTTATTCATTGTAGCATAGTAGATTAAGTGGGCCTCAATGCAGGAGTTCCTAGCTTCCATGAGTATAGCTTATAGTTTTCAGGTCACACAATGGGTTCAAAGCAGTCATGTTTTTGTAGCAATAGTAATTTGTACACGGTAGAATGAGACAGAATGAAACTGATGAGTTATCAGAGATCCCATTTTGGAGAAGGCTGACTCTGAATTAAGACTTAAGGTAGAGATGAATCTACAAAGGTACAAGACAATTTAATAGAAAAGGGATGAATTTTTTTTTTAACAAATTGTACTGGAGCCATTGGAATCTGTACTTAAAAAAGAAATAACCTCAACTTAAATCCCATACTTGATACAAAACTTAATTCAGATGGTTCGTGAAGTTAAATGTATGTCTAAGTGAAACGTTTAGAAAAGAAACACATAGAAGGAAACCTTCAGGACTTGGAGTAGAGAAAAATCCTTAGACTTGACACTAAAATCATGATTCATGAAAGTAAAGTTAAAATATGGGACCTTATAAAATTAGCGACTTTTGCTTCATGAAAATCTTTGTTAAGAAGATGAAAATATGAGAACATAATTGCAAATTACCCTAACACTTTTCAGGGCAGGTATTATATTTGTATCTCTTCGTCATACTACATCTAAAAAAACCTGCCTAATTATAAATAGCCCAGTAAGTTTGAGAATGCCTGTTGAGATGAAACTTGAAAGTCGACTGATAGAAATATTCTTCATCTTCTTTGGTGTCAAGGAGGGCAAATTATTCTAGAATAAGAAGAGCAAAATTAGATTTGGGACTTTATAATTTATGAAAGAAAATGTAAAACATTTTTGAGAGCTCCAGTTTTCTTTGGACTCTGTTTAACACAATGTTTCTGTTAAAATGATGTGCATTGCTTACCACGGATGGGTCATACTCTAATGTCCCTGTTGACAAGTGTAATGGATTGCTCCGGAAATTCTCTTGACAGGGCTCAGTCTGCTTGCTTTGCAGAATTTGAGTGTCTTACCACAGGACTGCTTCAAGTCAATAGGAAAAAAGGTATCATTCTTTCTGAAAAGTCCTTTTAGGTATATCCTAGCTATCAAATGTCAACACAGCTGACACAGTGGCCAGCAAACTGCAAGGACTAGATATCACATGGTGATTATAAAAATTTACAGCTGTCATCTCAAATGAGAATATTTCCCATGGGTGTGAAAGTAAAATGTGAGGATTAGCTGATGAAGCATTCTGTTCTGGCTTCTTCTTTTTGTGAACTAAGATCACAGAGATGTGACAATGTCATCCACAAGGTTCAACAAACTGTTCACCATGATTTAGAACGTAATATTGGATTTTTAGAAAACATATATTTTTTATATATAAGACAGAATTTTTAAACTACTTTGAAAGACAGTGTGAAGTTGTTAACTGGCGAGAGATACTTCAAAAAAATTAAAATGTATCTTAATTAGCGTCATGCATCTTAAACAATGAATGGCTTCTCAAAGTTCACATGAATTGTGGCATCGGTATTCCTGTCATTTAAAGGATGACAGGAATAACTGCTAAGTTAAATATAAAAGTAGGGGCATTCATTTTTCAGTCATGTCTAGAGGGGTCTAGGCCTTCTGAATGAGTAGGGCTATCACTAAATTTTGATTCAATACCTGCACTTCTCTACAAGGAAATTTTATGAGCTACCATTGTACAGGAGCATGCCTTTCTCAAGACATCTGGTTAAATTAAACACTTTCTTATTAGGATTTTGCCTGAATATGGATAGAGTCATATTTAATATAAGAACATGTCTAATTTAGTAGGGTATATGAATCAGCGGAAAATACAGCCACTTTCTAGAGGTGAAGCAGACAGATAAAGAATGAACAATAGACACATAAAACATGTTTCCTATAGTTCACAAATTGATCACTCAAAGTATACCATTGCCAAGTTTACGAGATCAGTCTGACTGCTTAGTACACAACTCTAATCTACTCACCGCCTCTCTAATCTAACACTTCATTACTTCTTTTGAACATGTGCTAACTGGATTTCTCTATCCTCACTTTCTTTCCGTCACATTTACATCACCAGATTACCTTTACCAAAGCACACTGCTGATCACAATATTTATATGTCAAAAATTTGACTATCAAGCAAAGCCACTTCAAGTTAGTATGAAATTCAAAGTCATTTGCTCTTTGGCCTCAATTTATGATTGTAGGAATATTTCCCAGACTTTCCCATCAGTTATCCAAATGAATTAGATAAGCCATGCATGGTACCCACTCTTATGGCAGCCTCTTTGCAATGGCCTTTCTCTGCTAGCATTTTTCAGCATATTAAACTTGGAACAGTATAAAACATTGGAGAAGCCACTTCTTATAATATATAGAAACATATTCAATATACTGGAACATATCTAATAACCTGCTGAGGAATGAGAATCTGGTAAAAACAAAATTTTCTTTCTCAAAAATGTAAATGAGGAAACATTAATTGGATGAATTAATTAGCAATGGGTATTGGTGCTGAAATATGCATACACAGGAACCTTGAAGCAGATCTTAGGGCATGAGTGGTGAAGGTTAGCTAAAGTTATAAAGAGAAAGAATATATAAATAATTAGAAGCAATGAGAACAAAGCATTGTACAACACTTACAAGAAAAGGAGTGTTTAAGAGCAATGTCAGCAGGCATGATCAGAGGATGCTAATTCCTGTACTGGAGGCAAACACTATAAAAATTTAGTAGCATGAAAATGGTTCCATAGAAAAGGAATTGCATAACTATCTACTGTCTACTGACTATTCTTATTGAATAAAATATATTTTAAACTGTATGCCAAAATATTCCATTGTGGAATATTTTCACATTATAATAGAAAAATGTAAACTAAATAAACTTACTATGGGTTAGGAAACATTTGGAAATATGAAATGAAAATTAGGTTTTTTTGTTTTTGTTTTAAATACTGAAATAAGTTCTATAGACATAAACATAAAATTTAATGGGACAATTCTCTAAAAAGTTCATGCTAAATAAGGAAGTACTGCAATCATCACCATCTGGTGATTGTTTATAAGATGAATTGTAGACACTGCAGACACAGCTGATTCTCACAGCCAATTGGCCTGGAGGTCAATTCCTCTCAGTGATACCTACAACAATCAAGGCTTAACTACAACAAGACTGTGCACAAAGGGGAGCACCAAGAGTGTCCACTTCAGGTAACTGGGGAGGCTGAGCCACGGGGCCTTTTGGACAACTAACACAGAAAGCCACTCTGTCAACACAGAGAAGCATAAAAAATGCAGAGACAAAGAAACAGATCACAAATGACAGAAATGGAGGAAAGCAAACGACTGGATATAGAGTCCAAAACCACACTTTTAAGGTTTTTCAAGAATTTTCTAGTAACCGCTGATAAATTTAGTGAGACCCTCAAGAAATCTAGTGAGACCGCCGATAAATTTAGTGAGATCCTCAAGAAATCTAGTGAGGCCCTTGAGGTTATGAAAAAGGACCAACTAGAAATTAAGCATACACTGACTGAAATAAAGGATATTATGCAGACTTCCAACAGCAGACTAGAGGATTGCAAGAATCAAGCAAAGATTTGAAATACGAAGAAGCAAAAATCACCCGACCAGAAAAACAAAAAGAAAAAGAATCCAAAAATATGAAGATAGTGTAAGGAGCCTCTGGGACAACTTCAAGTGTACCAACATCTGAATTATGGAGGTGCCAGAAGAAGAGAGAGAGCAAGATATTAAAAACCTAGGAAATAATGACAGAAAACTTCCCCTACCTGCTGAAAGAAATAGACTTACAAGTCCAGGAAGTGCAGAGAACCCCAAACAAAAGGAATCCAAAAAGGACCACACCAAGACACATCATAATTAAAATGCCAAGAGCAAAAGACAAAGAGAGAATCTTAAAAGCAGCAAGAGAAAGACAGTCAGTTACCTACAAGGGAGTACCCATACGACTGTCAGCTGATTTCTCAACAGAAACTATGCAGGCCAGAAGGGAATGGCAAGAAATTTTCAAAGTGATGAATGCCAAGAACCTACAACCAAGATTACTTTATCCAGCAAAGCTATCATTCAGAATTGAAGGTCAGATAAAGAGCTTCACAGATAAGGAAAAGCTAAAGTAGTTCATCACCACCAAACCAATATTATATAAAATGCTGAAAGATATCCTTTAAGAAGAGGAAGAAGAAGAAAAAGGTAAAGATACAAATTATGAACAACAAATACACATCTATCAACAAGTGAATCTAAAAATCAAGTGAATAAATAATCTCGTGAACAGAATAAACTGGTGAATATAACAGAATCAGGGGCATAGAAAGGGAGTGGACTGACTATTTTTTGGGGGGAAAGGAGTGTGGGGGGTGCGGGAAGAAACAGGACAAAAATTGTACACCTATGGATGAGGATAGTGGGGGGTAAGGGCAGAGTCTGGGGTGGGAACTGGGTGGAGGGGAGCTATGGGGGGGAAAAAGAGGAACAACTGTAATATTCTGAACAATAAAGATTTAATTTAAAAAAAAGGTGAATTGTACAGGGATCTGGATATTTCTATTGGGATTTGATGAGTTTGTTAGAAGGAACAAGGATACACAAAATATTCTCTACAAGCATTATAACTAGGTAGTGTCCCATTTCATGCAATAAAGGTTACTGTTATGTAGATAAAAGTAATACAATACAAATCAACTCTAGCTATAGCTTTGTTATATGTTTAGCAGCTACATCATTCATGTTTCAGATACACAATGTCTTTCAGAGAACTCTGTGTGTGAGAGAGAAAGTTGAGTGGGCTGGATGTTCAGGGGAATAATTAAGGACTGTGAAATTCTGCTTTGAAAAATTCTAATCAAGATTAAGTGATAATCTAAAATGAGTTAGTGTGGGCAAAATGATAAAGATGGGTTTTCAATGTTGAAAAATTCTTCCTGTTAGCACAATGGCCACTTAAGCAAACATTAATTAATTGAAATTTACATTTTGTTAATTTTTTTTCTTTTCCGTGCCAGAACACAATTTTTCATTTTCTCTAATTAAATCATTAATAGTTTAGCAGTACATTTGTTTCTCTGAATAACTTGAGATTCTTTCCTTTTATGTTTTTTAATTAATGTTAGAATTAGAAGCTATGTTTGCCACAGAATAACTGGAAATGTTAACACTGCTCTCTTTCAGTATCATTATAGGTATATAAGTGATTATAGAATGAAAAAAATGAATTAGATAAATTTTCTGGCAAATTTCTCAAGGCATCTTAAAATAACTTGCCATATATTATAGTATTTTATTTCCAATCTATCAGTCAAATCATTCCTATTTCAGTATTCTTTATTATTTTTTTCTGAGCAATCAAAAATAATCTAATAATATTGGTGATATATGGTAAAAATTGTTTCATTTTTATATTATTTGCTGTTTTGTCAAACGTCTATTTTTATAAGCATAGTTACTTTAGTTCAACAGTAAAAGGAGGAAACATACATATAGGTCAGAAAAGGAAAATAATTTTTAAAAATAATTGGAACAATAGAATCAGGATTTGCATCTAGAACACATAAATATATTATTGTGCATTAACTGACAATGTGGAAATATTATTACTATGTGTTTATATGTTTATTTTATTCTACCTCACAATCATTCATTCATTAAATTTTATACATAGCATATGGAGTGTTCTCTTTCCCTCAAGAGTTTCTTCCATGAATGAATATGAGTTCCAATGGAATTTCATGAGTTTCAATGGAATTTCATGAGTACCATTGAGGTAAAATATTGCATTGTGGGGCACTGTGGGACTGGAATGAGGATCTGAACTGGGACCAGGAGAGTACACTGATAGGACTACTTGTTTCAGAATGTCATATATTATTAACTGAGTTCCATTACTTTAGATGTTACATGGCCTAATTTAAAAAAATATTTAGTAGAGAATTTTATTCTGTTCTATTTTATAAGCAATTGTTTCCTAAGTTCATGTTCAAGTATGTTGAATATATATATATATATATATATATATATATATATATATATCCAACATCTTCAATTGTTTATTCTTAAACAGAGGAGAAAATCTCTTTTAATTTGTTCTTCTTTGGCTTTACATTGGAAAGCATAATCGCATTTTATTTTATATAAATCTTATGCCTTGCTGAGCATCAATATTTCCAGAAAGCCATACATTTGCAAAACAAAAAAAATCTATGTGCACAGTTACACTTGTCTGTTTTTAAAATTAAAGAGAAACAGAGTCAGCCTGTGATGAAAGCGATAAAATTGTATATCAACTCATCTACTTCCTTCTGTTTGCTTCCAGAATGAGATGTCCCCTTTGCTAAGCTTTGACACTCTTCTTCCTCCTTCTCATGATTTCTATCATGAGATCTACTGACATATTCACTGTATATCTGGTAGTTTGAATTTTGAAGTGAAAGAACACTAATAAAATATTAGAGAACTGTTACTTTATGTTGTAGTCTAAGATGTACACTAATTATGCAATTAATAAAACTAATAAATACTCTATCAAAACCTGTCTTGGGAATAAGAAGCCGTGAAAGTGGGCTCATGAAGCCCTAAGATTGTTGCAAGTTTGTATGTGTGTTTGGGACAAGTTATAGGCACATTGTAGACCTGATTTTTTTTCTTCCCTTAGTCCCTTAAAAATTTTCTTTTATGAATTACAATATCACTAAATCTTTATGACTGTTAGCGCATATATGAAGTCCCTGTTATAACAACTTTTCTTACTATGGAGTGTCTTAAACTGCAGTCTGCCTATGACAGATGGACCTAGAAATCCAGGTCAAGATGTTCTAAAACTCAGCTACTATAATAATAATAATACTGAGGTTATTTGCCTTTCCATTATACTGACATTGGCACTGATAGAGCAAAAACAATGGTGAAGGGAACTGCTGGCGACTTAGTAGAAACCAAGGGAGTGGTCCCAAGCTGTAGTAGTTGTCATTTTGTTCTTCCCTGTCAGGATGTCTATCAGTTTTTTAGACAAACAAATAAAAAACAAACAAAATGTTCCATTTAATAGTGTCCTTGTTGAAAATGGAAAAAATAATTGTACTTACCCTCATCCCTAGTGACAAGAGGGCAAGTACTGTAAAGCACCTACCTGATCATAGGTAAACATGATGGTTGTTTGGAAGAAAAAGTCTGTGATTGTGAGACTTGTGAGCTGTTTAGCCCCCCACCCCCATTTTTTATTTCAGAATACCATTTTTATTTAAGAAAACAATTAACTGTAATTATTCACACTTGGGTATTCAACTGACATTTTCTGGCAAAAAAAAAAAGTGAAAGAAATGAGTCTGTGTATTAATTGAATGTTGTATAATATTGTGAAAAACAAACTATGATACTTATTTCTAACAATAAGATTCAAGCTTTCAAGAGAAAATTAGATTTTGGTGAAACTTACGTTACTGGGTGATTGACAGCTTTTCAATATTTTCAGTCTCTTTTGATGAGGGCAGTGTAATAATGATTGTGATTGTTTGATACAATGAATTTTGTTAAAATATGGGAGATCTGTATAACTCAATGAAGCAATAGTTTCCATATGACCAATTCATAATATTGCAATGCATAAAGTTAAAAAAATGAAATAGCAATGCAATATGTTACAAAATTATGTAGAAGTAAATGATCCAGTCAAAGTGTAAAAAATAATTCAACATTTCAACATACCTTAAGAAATGCACACTTCTTGAGTGTTGGTACAATATCAAATAGAAGTTTTGATAATTATCTTTAAAATATATTGTAATACACATCCATTTTTTTACCTTCTATCTATATGAAGCCTGATTATTTTCATATATTTCTACCAAAAACACATCATCACATACTGAAATGCAGGCATAGTTATGAGAAACCAATTACCTTCTATTAAGCCATATATTTTAAAAGTTTAAAAAACCATAACCATTGCTTTCTTAGCCATTTTATTTTTTTTGTTTTAGAAACAGCTGTGTTTTTTTTTTTCCATAAAAATTGGTAGTTTATGATAACTATAATGGGTTTGTTATTATTATATTTAATAAGTTATAAATGAACATTTTAAACCATTTTTATTTTCTAATGTAATATAAATAAACATAATCCACAGACACAAGCTCTCTCTGATATCCTCAAAAAATTTCAAGAGTATAAAGGATTCCTAAGAACAAAAATAGTGAAAACCAATGCATTATTACAGCTTTACCTTCACAGAACTTATGTCTTCATATTTGACCTGTAGTTGAGCTAGTTGGCAACAAAAATTCCCCAATAAGACACGACTTAATTGTCATCTCTCATGTGTGAATTTTATATTTTTAAACATGGAATGTAAAAGGAGAAATAATGTTATGTGATAATCATATGATTTCAGTAGATACTAAAATTTGATGTTAAGATATTTACAGGTCTTAATCTAGTTTTATTAAAGATTTTTATTTTTTAACTCTGAGTAAATCACTAAAGCTTGTTACATTTCAGTTTCCCATTATAAAAACTGCCTCCACTATTCTTATTAAAATATAATGTGTGTCAGGAGAATTAATTAACAAAAAACTGTCAAATAATTTTTCATCTGTAGGTTCCACTGAAATCCTAAATTATAATAAGAAAATTCCAATGACACATAAAAAAGTTAATAAAAAATATTAAGATGATAGTAGAAGCAATAAAATATTAAAATTTAAAATATTTCATATTGTTTAGTTAATTTAAAGATGAGGGAGAAATATGATCATGCATGTATTAATACAAATGAATATAGAAAAAATATTGTACTGGACAGAGATATCTTTTGGAGAAAAATTAAATAATAAACTAGTATTCCATGTAATATATTTCAGATTGCAAGATCCAAGGTATATAAGTGACTTTTCAAGAGAAAGTAGCAGGAAGTTTCATTACATAAACAATAAGAATGAAGAGCATCCATAAAAATACTAGGAATACTTAGAAAGAAACTTCCCTAACATGTATGTCTTATGAACCTTATATAATTTCCATATCTAAAATCTACATTGAAATTAAATAAGACATGCTTTATCTTCAGAATTCTAATTTAATAAAATATTCTATCTTACTAGTATATTTGTTGAGCTTTATTTTTTATTTTTTTAAAATATATTTTATTGATTTTTTTACAGAGAGGAAGGGAGAGGGATAGAGAGTTAGAAACATCGATGTGAGAGAAACATCGATCAGCTGCCTCCTGCACACCTCCTACCGGGGATGTGCCCGCAACCAAGGTACATGCCCTCGACCGGAATCGAACCTGGGACCTCTCGGTCCGCAGGCCGATGCTCTATCCACTGAGCCAAACTGGTTAGGGCTATTTGTTGAGCTTTATTATCTTACGTCTTTATTTGTTTCAGAGAGAGGAAGGGAGAGGGAGGGAGAGAGAAACATTAATGATGAGAGAGAATCAACATCAATGGACTGCCTCTTGCATGCCCCTTACTGGGGATCTAGCCTGTAACCAGGGCACATACCCTGACTTGGAATTTAACTGTGACCTCCTGATTCATGGTTCGATGCTCAACCATTGAGCCGCACTGGCCAGGCTCATATTATAGTCATTTTAAGAGTCAGGTGCAAAACCAACACTATTTTAAGGACTTGAAATGGCATTGCACAGTATAAATGTATTTATATATGTTTTATATATTTGCCTAGGCCCTAGGCAATTAGATCTGAGGAGTAAGATAATGGTGGTAATGGCATCTAACATTTCTTGAGGGTCCAGTATACACTGGCATGGAGTAAAGTATTGCCTGTTATCTATAAGTTTGGAACTACTCTGTGCTATAGAGATTGAAATAACTAACAAGGACACATTCACCTCTGCCTTTGCATCCTCTGGGATAAAGAACGCCAGGACACATTAGGAATAAATTCTTCACCTGGCAGATTATTAAGCACCTGGTATTTAAGTCAATAATATAGGAGTCAAACTAGATCCCATGATTAAACTGATTCAGATAACTTTATAAAATATACACAATATCTAAATTTATAATAATTTAAACAGTTGTCCCTCAACAATTATATTCCTATCAAAAAAACCAAAAAACAACCTGCCCTACCTGGTTTGGCTCAGTGGATGGAGTGATGGCCTGCGGACCAAAGGGTCGCAGGTTCAATTCCAGTCAAGGGCACATGCCCAGCGTTGCAGGCTCGATCCCCAGTGGGGGCGTGCAGGAGGCAGCCAATCAATGGTTCTCTCTCATCATTGATGTTTCTCTCTCTCTCCCTCTCTCTTCCTCTCTGAAATAAATAAAAATATATTTTAAAAAAAACACAAAACCAAAAAACAAACCCTATGAACCACCCAAGGGAGATAACAGGATTAGAAAGGAAAACCTTATCAGGTCAGCCAGCTCACTGCTGTATTTGTAAATCCTAATTGGGCTAATATTGCCTTATAACATCTGAAATATTTCATTCCTTCCTTCCTCCTAACCAACGTGAAAAAAATTCTAATTTTTAAATTTTGCATAAAAAACAAGGGGAGCCCTGGCCCAGTGGCTCAGTTTTTGGAGCATTGTCCCGTACACCAAAAGGTTGTGGGTTCCATCCCAGGGCAGGGCGTGTATGGGAGGTAACCAAACCAATCAATGTTTCTCTCTTTCCTTTCCTCTATATAAAGTCAATGAACATATCCTCAGGTGAGGATTAAAAAATAAAATAAAATAAGGGGAAATGTACATTTTTAGCTTTTCCCAACTTTACCTTCATTTACCCAAATTTAGATGCCAAGACAAGTTTGTACAAAGGAGACTAAGTAATCCAACAAAGTGGGAAAAATAAAAAAAAGTTTTATGGAAATAATGATAATTTAGGACAAGAACATCTTTTAAAGCATGAAAACAGAATGAGGGGGTGGATTTTATTTTATATTTCTTTGTCTGAGTTAATTTCCAATTAACTTACAAGTTTAGGTTTCTAGTATGTGCAAAAGCAATGATTTCAGCAATTCATGTTTGGGAAGGGGGTCTTTTTTTACACCACACAGCCTCATGTAAGTTGTGTTTTTAGTCTGTTTCCTTATTTTGTTTGGCTAATAAGATTTTCTCAACTAAAAATTCAAGAAAAATGAAATACCTATTTCCCTCCTCTTCTTTACCCTATGTCATTAAAGAGAGAGCAGGTAGGAGAATTAACATAGTTATATAGAATGTGATTTCAAGTGTTAAACAGAAAACATTCATGGCCAAAGCTTTTCTGAAATAAAAGGCTTACTGAGCCAAATGATAGCCAGAAAAGGGCCAGGTCCCGGGCATGAAGTCTACACCTCCCGTAGTAGGGCTAGGTAGAAAAGAGAAGCATGCCCGTGGTTCTGGAGTTGAGGGGCTCTTTTAAGAAAAGAGATTTGTAAAGAAAGACATACATTGTTTGGAAAGAATCTGCATTAGCTATAGGAAAAAGAGGTTGGAGAAGGTGAAGCAGGGCTAGTTCTGGGATAGGTACATAGTCCGTCAAGAACAGTTTACTCCTTTGGATTTGGAGTGTTCACGTCTGGAAAGTTCATGCCTAAGTAAGAAGCAGAGATACTTGGTGGGCAGCGGTGCCCGACTGTTCTCTTTAATCTTGAAAATAGCCACCTGGAAGTGAATTCAAAGTTTCAACATGCGCTCAGGACTGTAAATAATCTTTGGTTGGGTTTGCCCAGTAGTTGTAACAGATTAGCATCTCTTGTCTCTTCTGTCTACCCTCCAGCCTGCTGCAATTTAATTTAGGGCAGTTCAGAGTTTTATTCTGGTCACAAGTAAAATGTCAAATTTCTGATGCTCATTTAGTAAAAACAAAACAAAACAACAACAAAAACAACCAATAAAAGTAACAACAAAAAACCCTTAATATATGTCAATCACTATACTATAAATAAAGGAAGAAAGAGAAACAGATTTTTGAGCTAATGGTCAACATGTAGGGAGAAACAGCCTTTTACTTTTGTTTTTATATTTGGTAAAGATGCTTAAATATATTTATTATAATTACCATACTTCTCTTTTGTACTGTGCTGGATGTTGGGAAAACAAAGATACCAAAGCCTATAGTCTAAAGGAAGACAGGTATGTCAACAAGTAAAATGAAGCTAATTGCCTTACTTGGGTCAGTATCCTACAGGAAAAAATGTAAGTTGTACCCTCTTTAGCACACAGGTTACAATTCATTATATGTGTGCATGTCTGTGTTAATGTGTGCATATATATTTATTTATATGTATGCATATCCTTTGCCATTCTGGAGCTAATTTAAAGACTTACTAGGCATAGTATGAGCTCCTGTGATCTAGCAGAAACATTCTTATTAAACAAATAAGCACACACACACAAAAAGCTGTCTTTCTTGGTTGCCTTTTAAGATTTTACTATCCAAATGTGCATCTGCTGAAACTTTAGAAACTCTTTATAATTTATCTTTAAGTATAAATGCCATTTTGGACAATAGTCAAATTTGTTTTGTCCCAATAGTGTATTTTTATGAATTCTGTCACTTCCCTTCTCATGATTGAAAGCTATACTGCCATAAAATTCTCTGTGATGATAGAAATTTTTATGTGTGCTTTCATTACGTACACATGGGACACATGTGCCTTTTGGGCACTTGAAATGTGTCCAGTGTAACTTGGAAGTAAATTTTTAACTTAGTTTTATGTATATTCAATTTAAATTTAAGTAAACCACATGTAGCTTATGGCTTCCCTATTGTAGAGCACAATACAAAACTTTGATGCTGCAAATAACTTTTTCCACTTAAACTTTTTTACTGGTTCATCCTCATCAAATAAGTATATTATAGAATCACATATATTAAAAAAAAATAAGTCCTTCCTCAATCTCAAAGCCATTCTAGTATGGAGCTAATTTTCTATGCTAATTTTTTTTTCTCAAAGGATAATCCAGTTTTATGTAGTCCCACTTGTTTATGTTGCCTGTGCTTATGGAGTCATATCTAGGAAATCATTGCCAAGGCCAGTGCCATGAAGCTTTTACCCTATTTTTTCTTTTAAACTTTTATAGTTTCAGGTCTTATGTTTGAGTCTTTAAGTTCTTCCCTGTTTTATTTACATACAGTTGACATACATCACTATGTAAATTTAAGGTGTACAGCATAATGGTTTGACTTACATATTTTGTGACATAATCACCATAGTAAGCTTAGTTAGCACTTATCATCTCCTATGGACACAATAAAAAGGGAAAAGAAATTACCTTGTGTTGCGAACTCTTAGGATCTACTTTCTTAACAGTTTTCATGTACATCATACAGCAATGTTGACTATAGCCAGCAGGTTGCACATTCCATCCCTAACACTTACCTTGTAACTGGAATTTTGTACCTTTTGACCAGCTTTCTCCAATTCCCCCAACCCTATCCCCTGCCTCTTGTGACCACAAGTCTGATAGCTTTTCCTCTGACCTTGGGGTTTTGTTTTTTATGTTATGTGTTTGTTTATATCCCACATATCATTGAGAGCATGGATTATTTGTTTTGTTTCTGTCTTATTTCACGTAGCATAATGCTCTTAAGCCTCATTCTTGTTGTCTCAAATGTCAGAATTTTCTTGTTTTAGATGACTGAATATAAAAGGTGTGTATATGTATATCACAATTTCTTTGTCCGTCCACTGCACGATGGACACAGGTTGTTTCCATGTCTTGGCTATTATAAATAATGCTGCTGTGAACATGAGGGTACAGATATCTTTTTGAATGAATGCTCTCGTTTAAAAGATTTTGAGACTTTTTTTTTGTAAGGTGAAAGATAAGGATCCTATTTCATTTTCTTGCATGTGGATGCTAATTTTTCCCAGCTGCATATTTTTGAAGAGACTATCCTTTCCCCATTGTGTGTTTTTGTCACCCATCAAACTAAAAAGCTTCGGCACACAAAGGGAACAATCAACAGAGTAAAAGGCAACTCATATATCTCATAAGAGATTAAACTCCAAAATATATAACTAACTCCTACAATGTGATAAAAATTATCCCAATTAAAAATGGACAAAGGACTTGAATAGACATTTTTACAAAGAAGACATACAAATGACCAACAGGTATATAAAGAATGTTCACTGTCTCTAGTTACCAGGGAAATGCAACATAAAACCACAGAGATATCATGTCACATGTGGTAGGATGCTGTTATTAAAAATAAAAAAAAAGACAACAAGTATTGTGGAGGAATTGGAACCTTTCACACTGTCAGTGGGAATGTAAAATGATACAGCCACTGTAAAAAAAACAGTATGGAGGCTCCTCAGAAAATAAAAACTAGAACTACCACAGGATTCAACAATCCAACTTCTGGGTATTTATCCAAAAGAATTGAAAAGTTATCAGCCCTCTTATGTTTATTCCAGCATCACTGACAATAGCCAGGATGTGTAAATAAATTATCCATTAGCAGATGAATTGGTAAAGAAAATGAGCTATGGACATACATTGGAATACTATTTGATCCTAAGAAAAAGGAAGTTCTTCAGTATGTAACATGGATGAACCTTGAGGAAATTATGCTAACTAAAACAAGCCAGTCACAGAAAGACAAATAATGCATGACTCCACTTATATGAATCATCTAAAAGTCAAATTAATAGACTCAAAGAGGGAAATGTTAGTTTCCAGGAATTAGAAGGGGGCAATGAGGTGCTTCTAATCAATAGGCATGAAATTTTAGTTAAACAAGATGAATAAGCTATAGAGATAAGTACAACATTGTAGCTCTAATCAATAATAATCTATACTAATAAAAGAGTAATATGCTAATTAGACTGGAAGACCTTCTGGAGACCTTCTGGACGTCCTTCCGGACAAAGCCAGGGGCTTGGCCAACCTGCAAACAACCCCCAAATGGCCCTCAGCCCCGCCCCCAGGCTGGCCACACCCCCCAGTGAGGACCCCCACTCCGATGGGGGTGTGGCCAGCCTGCAAACCCCTGGCAGTCCCTTGCCCAGGCCCGTCCTGTCCCCCAGCGGGGACCCCCAACCCTGATGGGGGTGTGACTGGCCTACAAAGCACCCCAGGCCCCTCACTCAGGCTGGTCCCGCCCCCCAAGGGCACCCCTACCCTGATCCGGGACCCCCTTCAGGGTGGACCAGCTGGCCCCCACCCATGCACCAGGCCTCTATCTATACTAATAAAAGGGTAATATGCTAATTAGACTGAATGTCTTCCGGATGACCGTCCACATGTCCTTCCTGACAAAGCCAGTCCAGGGCAAAGCTGCCTGCCAGCAGTCCCAGGCACCAGCGCCTGCGGCTGGCTATGGCCTGGGAGATGGAGAAGCTGCCCGCCCCACGGTCTCAGGCCACAGCCAGCCAGAGAAGCCGCCCGCCCCACAGTCCCATGCACCAGCACCTGTGGCCTGGGTGAAGCCTCCTGCCCACCATCCCCTTCGGCTGCAGCCAGCCCAGGTGAAGTTTGCCTGGGTCCCGGGTGTCTGTGGCCAGCCAGAGGGAAGGAAGCCCAGATTCTGAGTGCCTGCAGCCAGCTGGAGGAGGGAATTCTGGGTACTAGGTTCAGGGCTGAGGCAGAGGTGTTTAGGGGCGATCAAGCCAGCAGGGGAGCAGTTAGGGACGATCAGGCTGGCAGGCAGAAGTGCTTAGGGGCAATCAGGCAGGCAGGCAGGCAAGCGGTTAGGAGCTAGTGGTCCCGAATTGCGAAAGGGATGTCCGCCTGCTAGTTTAGGCCCGATCCCCGGGATTGAGCCTAAACCGGCAGTTGGATATCCCCCCAGGGGTCCCAGACTGGAGAGGGTGCAGGCCGGGCTGAGGGACAACCCCCCCACCCCCCCCCCGCACAAATTTAGTGCACCGGGCCACTAGTGTATTATAAGAAAATTTAGGAGGTAGGGACCATGCTAAATGTTCTTTGCACAATATAATAAAATGTAGAAAAAAACAAACAAACAAGAATCACCTATAGTTACTGTTTTAACCTAATATCTTACTTTTTTCTTTAACCCATTCCAATCGATCTTCAATCCTTACTACTCCACAAAACTGTCTTTTTAAAAGGTCAACATGACTGCTAGTCTGTAAAGTCCAAAGGTTATTTTTCCCCTTGTTCTCATCTTAATCAACTCCTCAACAGCATGCAACACAGTTAAAGTACTCCCTATCTTAATTTAACATCTGTGACTCAATTTTCTGATTTTCTTTTAACCTCATTGTATTCTATTTCATTTCTTGTATTTGATCCTCTTCCTCTCTCCACCAATAATGTTAGTGTCCCCTAAGTCAGTCTTGTTCAAGTCTGATGTAGATGTTGTCTCAAATGACCTCATTTATTAGCATGTGTTTACATAGAAATACCATCTATATCAAGGTGACTGCAAAATTTACATTTGTTTGCACTTTTGTTCACTTTATATTTGTTTCTTCCCAAATAAACTTTTTAAAAAGTATATGTATATTAAAATATATATCCAGTTCCTAAAACCATTCATTGAAACTAGAATCAGAAAATCCAAACAACTTTTATTAGCTAACACTGTCTAGACCTCTCTCAACCCATCATTCACCTTTTCCCAGGTGCAGGTACACAGGGTTTGATTCACTTTCTCACATATGGAACACTCTTTCCCACCGTAGAGAGTTTGTGGTGCTGGGACACCCCACACAAAGCTGGATGAGTTGGCCTCTTCATTAATTCATGTGTTATGCTAATGGCCATGTCGGTAGTGATGCTATCTCAGGTCCGCCAAGTAGGAGAGCCCCCACTCCAACCTCTGTTTTGTTTTCTTCATTGATCTTAATATCTGTAATGATTGTACCTGTTTATGTGTCTATTGTCTTCAGTACACATAACAACCCTGTAGGGTTGTTGTGAAGACTAAATTAGTTACTATAAATTACATGTTCAGAATAGCATATAGTAAATGCATAATATCTTTAACTATTATTATTTCTTCAGTAGAATGCAAATATCTTAAGACTAGAAATGTGTCTTATTTTGGTTCAGCAATTTATTCTACAAATTCAGTATACCTAGCTCATAGTAGCCACTAAGTAAACATTGGTAGGATGAATTACTGTAACTGCAAATGACAAGAGGATTTTTATTTTTTAAATTTAGAGATCATTCTCAGGGATTATTCAGAGGTCTGAAAATAAGATCTGCATGAAAAAAAGTTAATGGAATTTTAACTATTCAACTTAGAATAAAGGAGGCCAAGTGTGGTTGTGAATAGTTAAATAACTATATAAAAGCAATCACATCATTTAATTCAGCCACATAACTTCTATTTATTTAAGTTGGGAAAAAAGACAAACAGGTCATTAAGAGACAAAAATAATGATTGTTTCATGGAGTTTTCAGTTTTTAGCAGTTCATTTGATGTGCATAAAATTGAACTAATAGAGATGACCAGCTGTTTTCCATTTCTACTACGAATCAAAAAAAAATAAAGACAAACTCAAACGAAATCAAAAGAATAAAGAATAACTAAAAGGAAGGCATTCCTTACTGTAAAAGTCCTTGTAACTCATTCGAATGAATTGTAAAAAATAAGGTCATAAAACACTTATTTTAAATACTCTCTTCATTTTCATATCTCTATGAAAATATATCCACATATCTTATTCAGATGGGGGGAATCAAGCAGATATTCTATACAACCATTATATTACTTTGATTCTTTGTTATAATTTTAAAGATTCAATGTAAGAGTTACAATAAATTAGTAATTATAATAAAGATGTAACAAAATATTTCTGTGAAGTCTGGAGTGCTTTCTAGAGAAAGAGTACATGATGTTTCTACAGGCAAATAAAATTTGATTACTCCTAGAACAATTTTATTTCTCAGAGCAACAGATCAAACCATGCAAGCATTCTTAAAAGTTCAGCCCAGTTTTGTATTAACAATTGAATATCTTATGTAAATTGTTAAGTTGTTTAATTTGTTTATAATATATAGGTTATATTGAAATTCATTTGTATTTGCTGATCTTAACATTCACCATAGATCCCTCTTAATATCTTACTCGACCAGTTAAACTGAGAAGACTAGCCATTTTATTTTTTAGATTAAACTAAAAGAAGCAGCATTTGAGTATCTTAGTGATATCAAAGTTCTTATCAACTTATATCTAAGGAATTTATAATGACATTAAATATTAGCTTAGATTCTCACAGAAATGTAGTCAGATTTTTCCCTTCAGCATAGAAAATTTAACTATTAACTAAAACAATGTGTATGTTGTAAAATATACATATTTTTAATTTCAGAGAGGAAGGGAGAGTGAGAGAGAAACATCAATGATGAGAATCATTGATTGGCTGCCTCCTGCACGCCCCTTACTGGGGATTGAGCCCACAACCTGGGCATGTGCCCTTCACCCAAATCGAACCTAGAACCCTTCAGTTCACAAGCCCATGCTCTATCCACTGAGCCAAACCAGCTAGTACAATAATGTGTATTTTTTAACACTACACATAGTGAATAGTTTCTGTATTACTCAGCATTGCCTAATGATAGGAAGGCAACTTAACAAAAGGCAGTGAGATATTGCTTCTATTTTTTTTTGGAAAAAAGATATTTTCTAGATACGTTTTGTCTGAATATGTATTGAATTATATATTGTTTAAGTAGGCATTTGTATTGTTAATCATAGTGTTTTCAATAGTCTAAATCATGTTATTTTAAAAATAATTATATATTGGAGAAACTAAGATGGCGGCATAGATAAACACCGGGAAATAGTCGCCTCCCACAACAATTGAAAATTAGCCCAAAGGACGGAGCAAACATCGTCCAAAACAACAGGAAGGCTGGCTGAGTGTAATTTCTACAACTAGAAGAAAAGAAAAGCACGCTGAGAGCCAGAGGAGCTGCGGAGGCTGAGTGCAGAGGTACGGCGGCGGCTCGCGCGCGTGGAAAGGGGGTGGCACCTGAGGACGCGGCTGGCTTTTTGAATCACAAGCTCCCGACTGCTCTGATCTCCGGTCCTGGGAAGTCTCTGGGGACTTAGGACACATACGGGGAGAGGCGGCTCTCTCAGGCGGCAGCGGGCGAACTTGAGGGCCGCTTTCCCTCAGAGGTGCTTGCAGCCGTTACCGGGACACTGAGACGCGCGACTCCGGGCACGGAGAATCAGCCATTGCTTCTTTCTCCGGCCTTTTGACTCCCTGAGACCACGCCCCACCCGGGCTGCGGCAGAGGCTTTTGCATGTGAATGCCCCGGCCCTTTGCAACCTGATAATTACCTAACTGCAGCCGGGCCAGCCAGACCCAGAACTTCCAAGAGAAGGCCCAAGGCCCCGCAGCGGCTTGCATTGCTTCACAGCTGAGCCTCTTCGTAGTTCCTGCTGTGTGGCCTCAGGCAGGGGCTGAATTAGCACCTCCTTAGATCCAGGAGCCACTGTACCCAGTGGTCAGAGGGGGACCATTCTCCCACTTCAGACACAGCTGCTTCCCACAGCCAATTGGCCTGGAGGTCAATTCCTATCCTACAACAACCGAGGCACCAAGAGTGCACCAAGAGTGTCCACCCCAGGTAACTGGGGAGGCTGAGCCACTGGGCCCTACAGGACACCTGGCGCGCAGGCCACTCTATCAACACAGGGAAGCAGCCAAAATGCGGAGACAAAGAAACAGGTCACAATTGGCAGAAACGGAGGAGGCCAGACGACTGGATATAGAGTTCAAGGCCACGTTTATAAGGTTTGTCAAGAATTTTATGGAAACCGCCGATAAATTTAATGAATCCCTCAAGGAGTATGGTGAGACCATGGAGGTCATGAAAAAGGACCAATTAGAAATTATGCATACACTGACTGAAATAAAGAATACTTTACAGAGATCCAACAGCAGACAAGAGGATCCCAAGAATCAAGTCAAAGATTTGAAATGCAAAGAAACAAAAAATACCCAACCGAAAAAGAAAAAAGAAAAGAGATTCAAAAAAGATGAAGATAGTGTAAGGAACCTCTGGGACAACTTCAAGCGTACCAACATCAGAATTATAGGGGTACCAGAAGGAGAGAGAGGGCAAGATATTGAAAACCTTTTTGAAGAAATAATGACAGAAAACTTCCCCCACCTGGTGAAAGAAATGGACTTACAAGTCCAGGAAGCGCAGAGAACCCCAAACAAAAGGAATCCAAAGAGGACCACACCAAGACACATCATAATTAAAATGCCAAGAGCAAAAGATAAAGAGAGAATCTTAAAAGCAGCAAGAGAAAGACAGTCAGTTACCTACAAGGGAGTACCCATCCGACTGTCAGCTGATTTCTCAACAGAAACCATGCAGGCCAGAAGAGAGTGGCAAGAAATATTCAAAGAGATGAATAGCAAGAACCTGCAACCAAGATTACTTTATCCAGCAAAGCTATCATTCAGAATGGAAGGTCAGATAAAGAGCTTCACGGATAAGAAAAAGCTAAAGGAGTTCATCACCACCAAACCAGCATTATATGAAATGCTGAAAGGTATTCTTTAAGAAGAGGAAGAAGAAAAAGGAACTCTTACCATTTGCCACAGCATGGATGGAACTGGAGAGCAGATAAATACCACAAGATCTCACTTATTCGTGGAATGTAATGAACAACATAAACTGATGAACAAGGACTGATCCAGAGACGGAGAGGCATTGATTGGACTGTCGGGCCTTGGAGGGAAGGTAGGGGAGGGTGGGGGCAAGGGGGAAAGATCAACCAAAAGACTTATATGCAAGCATATAGGCCTAACCAATGGACACGGACAACGGGGGGGTGAGGGGGTGAGCGGGGAGAGGGGGGGTAGAGGGTACACATATGTAATATCTTAATCAATAAAAAATATTAAAAAAAATAATAATTATATATTAACATTAAAATGATAAGAAATTGTAGTTTAAGAGAAGACAGAAGAAATAAATTAGTGCCATAAAAACAATGGGTGATACATAAACCTAAATGTGCAATATATATCCCCTTTATAAGGTAAAGATAATGAAGAGCTCTTATTGTAAATCCATTATTCCCCATTACTCCATGCTGCTTCTCCATAAAGGATACATAAAACCGTTTAGCTCCAATTGAAAAAAGCACAAATTTTAACTTGCAGTAGTTTTTACTTATACATCTTTGGTTCCTTCCCTTGTACAGAGCACAAAGTAGGCTTTGGATGAGACTACATCATGGTAAAAATTGAAAAGTGATGATACCATATTTTATACTCAATTAGATCTGTTTCCACCATGTAGCTACATGTTTGCAATATCAATTTTGTACAAGGTGAGGTACATACTATTTAGGCCCCAATATAAGAATGCAACATTAACCTCTCTGTGATACAATAACAAAACCGGTACCCATTTTCTAATCCTATTTCTCTGTGGTGTAATTATTTGTCTTTCCCTAGGACAATGTTCCTCACCTGGGGAGACATAATGCCTGTGGGTATTTTGGGATGTCACAGTTGGAGGTGGGGGATGTTGCTACCAACACCTAATCGGTAGTGGCCAAGAATGCTGCTAGACCCTACAGTGCACAGGCCAGCCCCTCACAACAAAGAATTCCCTGGCCCACAATGTCAAACAGAGCTGAGGTTTGAGAAATGCTGCCCAGTAGGACTGTGAGCTGTCTGTAGGAAGGTGAGATATTTCGTGATGCATCTACAAGACCTAGTGCAGCATCTGCCATGTGTGATGCATCTAAAAATGTGTTGGTTATTGATGTTTCTCTGCAGACAGTTTAGGGAAAGCCCACGTGGCACATATGTACCTGAGGGGATTATTTCCATTATGCTCTAAAAAGCTCTTTTCTAAAGATATTGCTTTATTCAAAGCCCCAGTCCCTATCAACCTTGATTAATATTGTCCAATCGTTTCCGTTGCCTCAGGATAAAGAATGTTCTGATCCATACTTCCTCTCCCACCTCATCTTGTTCTACTCTCTATTCTGTCTGCACTTCATGTACACTAGTCTTCTTTCAATTAAGCAGAATTGAGAAGGACTAAGAAATGCACAGTTAATAATGTACAATTTCTAGTTAAACCTATATGTGCAGTAACACTTTAAGCACACACACACACTTAGGCAAAATTATGTTCATTAGCTGCAACAATCTCATGTGTCAGAATCATTATTATTTCCGGCCCAGAATAAGGAAATAGGAGCACAGAAAATGGAGAAGTGGCTTGCCGGGGTCACCCACGGGATGTAAATAAAGAAGCTTTGGAAGCACAGGGAGGGGATTACTGTATTCCATTTTGAGGGATCACACAAGAAAAGATTAAATGACACGGGGAACATGGGAAATTTGAGAAACTGCATGCAATGAATTGAAGTAAAATAGGACCCACCGGAGCACGACTCACTAATAAAGCTAGAATGACACACATGCTCACTTCATTGTAGGTTGTCCTTTCAAATATCCTCTCTCTTCTCTATCAAGACCAAAATGTTCAAAGCAGCTAATAGATATAAAGGTAGATGATATGTAGATATAGATATAGATGATATAGACATGAATATATCTAAGGTTTAAGTTCCAGCATCTCTCCTCATTCAGAAATACATGTCCTAAAATGTGCAAAAGTCATCGTAAAAACTTTAGTGAACATTTGCTAAATAAAAATCAACAGTGAATTTGAATGTTTAGTCATAATTATTGTTTCTATTTTCTGTAATATCTGTTTAAACTCTGGACAGTAAGGGCTGTTTATTGATGTTGGGCCCATGCTTATTAGTAAGGTAATATTAATAAATAAAAGCATCACTGATAGCCTTCAAGTCTAGTGAGGAATGAGGTACTTTGTACATAAACGAATGCATTAATAAATGAAATCCAAGCAGTATGCAATTTATTACTTAGTTATAATTATAATACAAAATGGTTAGGCTGGAAAAATGGATGGTTTATGGATGAAAAATGTTAAATTCCTAATGTAATATAATGTATAATGTCTTTGAGTGTTAGACTATAATGATACACTATAAAAATTGTGTACATGAAGTGGAGAATAATCCCCATGTACTTTCCTAAGTTAGAAATACATAAATAAATAAAATCTTAGAATAGCAACAGACGTTTGTTTCAGGTTATATTTCTGTATTTTCACCTTGATATGGTGATTTCCCAGTATGAAGGAAACAAGATATCAAAGAAGGGAAGTCAGTGAGGTAGGTTTTAGACTTGTTTTCTTTTGAACTGCGTTTACTTTCTTTTCTTTTAGTGTCTAAAGCAGCGGTTCTCAACCTGTGGGTCGCGACCCCTTTGGGGGTCAAACGACCCTTTCACAGGGGTCACCTAAGACCATCGGAAAACACATATGTAATTACATATTGTTTTTGTGATTAATCACTATGCTTTATGTTCAGTTTGTAACAATGAAAATACATCCTGCATATCAGATATTTACATTACGATTCTTAACGGTAGCAAAATTACAGTTATGAAGTAGCAACGAAAATAATTTTATGGTTGGGGGTCACCACAACATGAGGAACTGTATTAAAGGGTCGTGGCATTAGGAAGGTTGAGAACCACTGGTCTAAAGTTTTACATATGTCTCCATTTTGCCCACTTGACTCGCCCCTCCCCGCAGCCATTCCCACCCCTGGCAAGCCCCCAGTGCCTGTGGCCTTTGGTTTGCTAATAAGCATGCATACAAGTCCTTTGGTTGCTCTCTATCCACCCCCCACCCCCTTTGTCCTTAATGTGATAAATTGACTGAACTACTTTGGACATACACTACACAACTGTGGAAACTTTAAAATGAGCAGCATTCTGGGGAGAGGAATACTAAAGTTATCCTCAGCTTTACCTATTTCATTGTATGTGTGGTAGAAATCTAGCATCCGTTTCTCCTTTCCACATGCACCTCAAAGTATCCAGATATTTTCCTTGGGTTTCCACTCCTTTCAATAATGCCCAGTTGTGAACTGACCTCAGGTGTGGGGACAAGCCCTGATTAGTTGAAGCCCATCACTAATTCAATTTAAGTGTTTCGATCAGTACGATTTCAAGACTTGCTCCGCTCGTACTTCTTGTTCAGCGTTTTGTGTGTGTTGATGTGAAGCCTAAATGAAACTAGTTAGCCAATATGAAGGAGAGGGAGTTTAAAACAAGCTACACTATGGAAGGCAGAGGAGGCAGATGACAAGAAAATTGGCCCTCGGTGTCACACACATTGAGCTGCTGAAACAAAGCAAATTAATTCTCTACTTTTTTATTTCATTTAGCCCATAAGCACCCCGGATGTGTTTTCTCTGTTTCTTGAAGCAGAGCTTCCTGTTTGATAAGTAATGATAAAATTATTAGGACTTTAGAAATGGATTTGTACATGTACAAATGATGAGGGGATAGGAGAGAGCTGTGAGATTCATCGACTGCATGATCAGGTGATAGAAAAATCCAAGTTTTCTAAAGGCAGCTATTGGTTCTCTGACAATCGAGGAAGACAGCCCATGTGTATAGCATAATTGTACCCGTCAGGTGACTGCATGTTATGCAAGAATCAAGATCTTATGATAAAATTAAGAAATGGAAATCCAAAGAGATAAATTTAACTTACCAATAAGAGAGACTAATATGTAATGTAAACATAGAATAAAATATAACGAATTCCATTGTTGTTGTAAAATAGTGATCAGATGGTATATGCATGGTGTACACACATTGATAAAAGTGATTACTTGCATATGAAGTTACTGAATGAACCTGGTGTGCATTGAATTGGTCCTGTCCTATTTTCCATTAATCTGAGAAACTCAGGTAATCATCCAGGTAAATGAAAGAGATGAGCATGTAGAGTATATGGTTATTACAACCCTGGCCTTTATTGTATGCTATGATGTGCGCAATTGATTTTAAGAGTATTCTGATGTTACATTAGCTACAACGTGTATAAAGCATGACAGTGTTTTATTTTTCCTAATTATCATTATTTTATTACATATGTTTTTCTGATTAGATGCACTACACAGATTGTGAATAGCTTGGTATTTGGGACAATAATGCTAGAATTCAAACTGTCTTTAGGAAGTGGGGAAATCTAATGCAATTTAATAGGTTAAAAATCTGGAAGTAAAGCTTGTGAGATCATTCCCATAAGGAAGAAATGCATCATCTAAAAGTAAATCAGGTATTATATATACTAGGATTTACGGTGATTTTCTTCTTTCTTTTCAAGTAACCATACATTATGCTGCAGTAACTTGAAGAAAAGCCACCCAGTCTTGTTTTTATTTGTGCTTATATTTCTGAAGAGAGTAATTCATTAAAACATGTCTTACTTTTATTTTGTATTGTCAAATAAAAAAAGGACAGAGTAGAATTCATATTGTCAAATAAGAAAAGGACAGAATAGAAGTCAATATATTTTGAAAATTGAGTCCTAAATACATATTTCAATGGAAATTTGATTTTTAGTTCACAGAATCATAAATCCAATTATTAAAATATATTGTAGCACAGGGAATAGTATGAATGCTTGTTATAACTCATTTGTGCATACAACATAGTTGCACAGAAAGGCTTTTATGCAGATGGAGATTATATGTATATATAGGGAAGGCAGGGGAGGATAGGGGTGGGCGTTAAGAGATCAACCAAAGGACTTGTATGCATGCATATAAGCATAACCAATGGACACAGACAGTAGAGGGGCGAGGGCATGTGCTGGGGACTGGGAGTGGCCTGGGAGAGGTCAATGGGGGGGGGGGAAGAGACATATGTAATACTTTCAACAATAATTTAAATTAAAAAAAGAACTTGAGACATTAAAAAAAAGAGTATGAAGGAGGGGAGTGACGGTTAAAAGAAAGTTTGTCCAGTACAGATAATCTGCACAGGGAAAACAGGGAAAGGAGTAAGTAGTCAGCAGTGTGAATAATCAATTGTATTACCAAGAAACGGAATAGGCCAGTTTGCCCAAGACTGGGTTGCTTAATAATCCACAAAAGCTTTTGGGGTGAGGAAAAAGACTGCATTTGGAGAGCTACCATATCAGAGGGTGTGTGACTGCCAAGGAAGAGCTACTGATATATTGCAACTTTTTTTTCCCTCTCCGTTTTCTAAACCTCTCCATTCTCTGATAGCACAGGGCATGGGGGTTAGGTGATGGAGCCAAAATAAATAATGAAAAGGAGCTCTCCCATTTCCTGTCCATCCCCTATAGTCTTTGGAGCCTCAGTTAGGCTGGAATTTGAAGGGAGAAAATATTTATAGACAGATATTATGTTCTGCTAAACTTTAAGAGTTTGAAAAGAAAAAGATTGCTAATATCTTGAAGTTATGGGAATATCTTGCTTAGATATAACTATCAGCAGTGATGAGAAAGACTAACATTGTTTTCTGTTACACATAATAAAATAGTTTGATGTTTCCCCTACACACACTCTGATGATGAAAGTTTAGTCAGCTGGTTTTGATAAAATAGTAATAACAAAACAGATAATTATTTTCTGCTGACTATTAAGGTAAATGCTTTATTGTACATATATTGATCTTCCAGTGATCTTAAAAGGTGGATATGATTAATGTCCCATTTGACAGAAATACAAATTGACACTGAGAGTGATTAAGTAATACTTTTAAAAATATATGGGATTATTGATTTTAGAGAGAAAGGAAGGGAAAGGAATAGAAACATTGATTGGCTACCTCCTACCAGCTCCCTACCGGGGATCAAGCCCACAACCAGAGCATGTGCCCTGACTGGGAATCCATCAAATGATCTCTTGGTACATGGCGGGAGGGGAGTGCTCAACCACTGATCTACACTGGCCAAGCAAGTAATACTTCTGAAGGCATACAGCCAGTAATAGGGAATGCCCACATTTTAATGAAGCTTCGACCAACGTTGAGGTATAATGACTATGCGCTATGCAATCATTCTCAGTCTCATTTAATATACACTCACTTCAAATACACTATTAGACAATCTTTACAACCAGAATAATATATGCAATTCTGATCTTACTCCAGGATAAAATTTTAAAAGGAAGGGGGGCGGGGAGGATACTTTCTAGCATCACTTTTATTCATGTCTTTCTCCAGGGCTTTTTTACAAGCTCATTACTAGTATATGGAAGAGATACAGGGTGGGGCATGATAAATGTCAGCTGAGCAACTTCATATCAGGACAACATAAGAATTAAACTATGGAGCTTGTTTTAAAAGTTGAGCCAAGAGGTCAACTATGTAAATATGTATGCTATTGAATTAAGGTTTAGTAAAATATCAACCCATGTGCAACTTTAGAAAACAGTATTAGAGTCTGTGTTTCCACTTGATCCTATATGGTTTTAAAAAAAATGATAGACTTCATCACTGAAACTTATAGTGAATCCTATGAATGGCAGAACAACCTGTGGAACGACTGGTCGCTATGATGTGCACTGACCACAAGGGGGCAGACGCCAATGCAGGAGCTGCCCCCAGCCTACATGCGCCAGGCCAGCCAAAGCAGGTGCCAGCAGGGCTCCCCGATCGCCCCGCCAGTCACCCTACAGATCGGCCCTCATCGCCAGCCAGGCCTAGGGACCCTGCCCATGCACAAATTTCGTGCATTGGGCCTCTAGTGATAATATAATAAGCTTTTGAAGCAATTTTCTCAGTTCACTCTCTTAAGGTTTATAATACCCAAAACTGATATAAATCGAATATGGTGTAGTGTGTATTTCTTCTTTCTAATGCACTTTTGCAGAAGATAACTTCCAGTGGAACTAAGTTTTCATTTCAATATTAAAGGGAATACTTTAATTAAAGTAATCAGGCAGCCTTTCCCTATTGTTACAGCAGGTATTCATTGGAGTATTGGGCAATCAAGATATATTGTTACAACATAAATTGTGGAAAGAAATCCACTCAAAATCTAATTTACAAAACCTGCATGACACTTTTTAAATTTTCTTTTTAAGGACTACAGGTGCACAGAATTGGCTTAATTAAAATTCTTTCTTCCTGAAAGGTATCTTCATTTTCCATGAATGGTGTTATTTTTTTATTGTATTTCATTGTGTTTTATTTTACTTTATTTTTTAATACTAAAATGAATACCTACGTACCCCAAACCGAACTATAACCAGTCACTTGTGTATACTTGTGCGCTCACCTGTACCAAGCATCTCCTTGCATTTCTCCTGGCAACTGCTATTCAAGTTTTATCTTGATTATTTCCTTGCTTTGTTTCTTCTACAGATTTAACTAATACATGTGCATGTTTATATGAAATATGTATTTATTTATTGTTTGCTTTTTAACGATAGTCTCTAAATTAAATCATGTCCATTGGGACTCTTTTTAAAAAATACTATGCTACAAAGTTTAATCAGTGCCATTGTGTCTAGTTTAATATAATTGATTTTCATGGCTCTACAACAGTCTATTATTAACATGATAATTTATTAATCACACCTCCTTCAGTGAACACCTACTTATTTTTTTCTAGATTTAATTTTTACTATTGCAAGGTAATGATGTTATCATAAGTGCTCACTGATATATAGTCCAAGAATTTATTCACCTCAAATTGGATTTACCTAAAATTGGAAGTAGATGTGTGGTCAGCAATGTTCAGTATTTCTAAAAGTGTTTTCCAAAAGTTTTATCAACTTTCACCACACAAGAGCAATTTGTAAGAGCTCCAATTGGCCAAACAGAAACATTTGATATAGTAAGATGTCTGAATATTTTATCAACTGACTAGACGTAAAATATCGTCTCTAATTTAGAATTACATTTCTCTGGTCATTATGAAGGCTTAACATCTCTTCATATATTGATCGGCCATGTGTTTTTCTCTTTTTAGTTTTAAATTCACTTCATTTCTAAAATTGTAATAATTTTACCATAGCATCCCCCAAATGCTAGAGCCCAGTGATTCCCCAAACACATATTAAGCTTTGAGAATGAGGTAATTTTAAGAACTAAATATACCGATAAAATAAAGGAAAATAACTATTTTTTGGCTATTATCTGGGCCAGCAAAATACCTTTAATATCTTCTGTAAATTTACCTGTTATTGAAGGGAACATTTACCATCATTACAAAATTTGTTTATAATCATCCAAATATAGATATACAAAATAATAGAATAGAATGCTAAGTCAAGAAATAAATTATATTATACACAATTTAGTTCCAGATAAAGAAAACATTGCAAACACATGGCTGAGTGAAGACATATTAAGTAGAGGAAGTGGAGAGCTCTTGCTTAAAATCTGAAGAAAAAAAAAAAAGTTCGGGGAAAAAAAGAGGTTGAGTGATCAAAACTTCAGACCCAATGCTAATATTGATTTAAAGATTGTAAATAGGTTAACTATTTGAAAACTATTAGTAAAAATAATTTAATGATTATTATTAATACAATTTATTCATGGTTATCTATACTCAATAAATATATATCTAAAAGAACATAGTATTTGACTAGCAGATAAGGAAGCAAAGAAGATAAATAGGCTATTTGCAAAGAGAAAAACAAAAGAAGTGAGTGATTAATTGTTGTATCCATCAAATAAAATGCAGTATACTTTTATACATATTTAGAGAAACGGATTGTAATACTCATTTAGGTATGTCTTAGTCCAGTGATGGCGAACCTTTTGAGCTCGGCGTGTCAGCATTTTGAAAAACCCTAACTTAACTCTGGTGCCGTGTCACATATAGAAATTTTTTGATATTTGCAACCACAGTAAAACAAAGACTTATATTTTTGATATTTAGTTTGTATATTTAAATGCCATTTAACAAAGAAACATCAACCAAAAAAATGAGTTCGCGTGTCACAGGTTCGCCATCACTGTCTTAGTCAATGAGGTGACTGGTATATTGCTATTGCTACTTCACATGAAGAAAAAGCAGATTATGGATATGAATTAGGAATTATAAATATTTCTTAACCTTGACATAGGAATTGATTTCCGGGAAACTATCTTTTTTTTTAAATATATTTTATTGATTTTTTACAGAGAGGAAGGGAGAGAGATAGAGAGTTAGAAACATCGATGAGAGAGAAACATCAATCAGCTGCCTCCTGCACACCCCCTACTGGGGATGTGCCCGCAACCAAGGTACATGCCCTTGACTGGAATCGAACCCGGGACCCTTCAGTCCGCAGGCTGATGCTCTATCCACCCAGCCAAACCAGCCAGGGTGAAACTATCTTAAAATATTTAAAGAACAGGTGTAAGTTTACATGTCAAGGAAGCAAATATGTCAAATTGTACATAAGAAATTCCTTTCCTGCTTTCCTGCCATTCTATCAGGGAACTCCCACAACTCCTTCCATCACTAACACTAGTCTCCTGATATTTAATCTAATAGCTTCTTCTTCACATGCTTATCTTTGCCCTTTCTCCTCAGGACCAAAAACATATTTCTCTTATCCTTCTATTTCCTCAGGTCAAGTAATACTGCCATCTCTTTTTTTGTTTTAGATACTCATGCAGTCACATCCCTGGGGTGGGGAGGGGGCATCTCATATTTCCCCCCAATTAGCTTATAAAGTTATTTCTTTAAGCAGACAACTCTTAAAAAGTAACATTTTCTACTTTCTGATATATGTTTACCTGTTAGCCTTTTGGGTTTAAGTATTTTCATCTTAAAATGAAGTGCTGGATTACATTATTTTAATGTGCTTTTATGCTCTGTCGTATTTCTTAGGAAATTATGCTTAATAAGCATATGTATCTTTCTCAGTTTTACTTTTCTTGATGAAAAGTTTGGAAAATGTCCTGGCCAAGTGCTCTGTGGTTGAGCATGGACCTATGAACCAGGAGGTCAAGGTTGGATTCCCTGTCAAGACATATGGCCCAGTGGGTTGCTGGCTCCCTGCCAGTAGGGGGTGTGCAGGAGGCAGCTGATCAATGAGTCTCTATCATCATTGATGTTTCTATCTCTCGCCCTCTCCCTTCCTTCCTGAAATCAATAAAAAAAATATTTTTAAAAAAGAGTATTTTAAATTGGGAATTTGACCCACAGTTGCATCATGCTTTAATTTTATTTTTCTATTGAATTTGATCTAATTGATTTATTTATATGGCATCTACAATATTTTACTAGTACATACCTATGAATTGTATTTTGAAGAAACATTCTAAAGAAAGATCTTTTTGTTAATATTCTATTCTTTCCATACCCAATTTCTCATATACAATTTTCTATAAAGGACCTTGAGTGATAATGACAGTGTCCTCAGCAGCATTTATAAATAGGTCTATTCCCTGCACAACACTTAATGAAAGCCGAATGTGTAACATTGTAATAAACTCAATAAAGGTGATCATGATGTAGAAGAAAATAGCACTTATTATGGCCATTACGCTCCAGGCATTCAACATTTATTATATGAATGATATTGAAATAATTATACCAATTTCAATACTATTGAGAGATGGGTAGTCCATCCCTTACAGAGCGTTTGTAAATCTTAAAGGTAAACATCTACTATTGGCCACGTTAGAATTTGAATTCAGGTCTATCTGACTTGAAAGTCTTTAATCTTTTCACCCAAATTAAAGTAAATCTCCTGTCCTGGGCTAAGTCAATGTACTCCTGACATCCTGGGTAGTTAAAGACTATACTTTGAATTCTTGAAGGGGTGAATGATTTTATTCCATTAACATTCAAATTTTAGTATTCATCAGGGCTTGTTGAAACAAAGATTGCTGAACCTCGGTGCCAGAAGTTCTGATTCAGTAAGTGTGTAATGGGATCCTTGAATTTTCATTTTTAACAAGTTCCCAATTGTTGGTACTGCCTCTGTTATGGGGATTAAGTTTTCAGGATTATTGGTCTAAATTAAAGTGCTCCATGATATAGCGGGTGGTTCCAAAGAAAGGAGCTTAGAATACTTAAGAGAACTCATTATCTTTATGGAAATAGAAAACTCAAATCAATAAAATAATAAAAATAATACAAACAGCAAGTGGATTATTATCCCTTTGTGGAAATATATAGATATATAGAAAAAAAGGATTAGTTACTGTTAAGCACTTAAGGGTTAACAGGAATTCAGCTAATTGCTTTACATGGAAGATGAAGTCCTCATAATACCTTCAAAGTAAACAAGTATAGAGAAAGTGGTAGCATGAGTATAAGCTTTGTGAAGTGTGCATTGTGTTAGCTAACAGTCCATTGGGGCAAAGGAATTAAGCAATGGTTTGTGAAAGAACCAGAAAGGCAGGTGAGAAGGTTTATTTTGCATTTGACTGCCATTATTATTCTGGTTTGTCTTCTAGTCTACCATTAGTTTTGTTTGTTTGTTTGTTTTCCTGGAGAAAAGAGTGACAAAATTTAAAAATGTTCTTTGAAAAATATGTATCTTTTAAAAAAATTATTTACACCCTATATTACTCTTCTCTATCCCAGCTCTTCTTCTCAAAATCTTTTTTTTTTCTCTTATCTTTCTAAACTTTAAATTGGTGGTATTTAGAGTTTAATGTTTGACCCTTTCTATTTTTTTTCTATAAACCCCTCACATCTATGATGCTTCTAAAATATAATCCTTTCATAACTATGTATTTATGCCTTTGAACTTTCTGATTAACATTCTGTAGATGTCTTTTATCTTTCTGTTTATTCATCTCATTTGTCACTTTTATAATGTCACTCCAAACTCTTTTGTAAAGTTCTTCTGTAATTTAGAATATATTTGCATATATCTTGAATATTGTCAGCATCAGTTTGTATTATTCTTATTTATTTGTGTTTCTGTCTCTTCCAAATAACCCTGAAGAGCAGCTCTCATGCCTTCTTAATAATTTAAAAAATATATATTTTTATTGAAATCAGAGAGAAAGCGAGAGAGGGAGAGAGAGATAGAAACATCAATGATGAGAGAATCATTGACCGGCTGTCTCCTGCTTGCCTCATTCTGGGGAATCAAGCCTGCAACACAGGCTTATGCCCTGACCAGGAATCAAACTGTTACCTCCTGGTTATAGAGCAATGCTCAACCACAGAGCCATACCGGCTGGGCTTGCCTTCCTAATTTTATGCCCTTCCCTCCATGGCCTCAGAGAGTATCTGCTCCATTCAAGCAATGTAATGGATAAATGGTTGATATTGTCAGCAAATTATAAATAAAATATTAATATGCTCTCACAATGACATGGGTAAAGCCGTTATGTAGAGATGACTAGAATATTGGAAGTGGTCACTTATTTACCTTCCATAGTATCTAGTGCTAGACTGACTGCTGTCTATTCACCTATGTTAGTCTACACCTCTCTGGACTATGTTTGTTTTACGTTTCATTGTTAAATTTGTTCTGTTGGTGAAAAAGTCCTGTGATAACATCTACTTTGCGTGAGTGGACAAATTTAAAACACTTACTGTTCATTTTGCAAAAGATTATACTAGTAAGCAAATAGATTTGAGTTGAAAAGAAATATAGAGATATAGAAAAACTTATTAACGAAAACTCATTGGCCTATATACGGCCATGTATAAGCATTAGGTATATCACGAATTAGCATGAGTAAATACTCATACACAATTGAGTTAGAAGTAGTGGGTATAGCAATGAGTAGCAGATTCTCAGACATGGTAGTAGAGACCTGGAGACAGAAACTCTTTAGGCCAAAATTAAGAGTATAGACTTTTCAGTAGAGGAACAAAAACTGTGATCAAATGCAAGCTTGTCTGTTTTTTTGACTCACAAGTTAATCGTCCCTACCTAATATTAGCATGTGTCTTGAATTTGGTTGCAGTGAGAAAAATGTGAAAAAAATGAATAATGGCCAGAGGGGAGAAAAATCTAAGATCTGCAGACATTTTCTATTTTGCCATCTATCCTTTAGTTGTTATGTATATAGCACTTGGGTTTAAATCAGAGAGATCTATCTCCTCTTTGTTATTTTTATGATCTAATATAGACACATGGAAGATTCTCAGCAAATGTATGAAACAATAAATAGATAAATGAATAAAATAAAAAATAGATGGCTTCTCACCCCAATTCATTCACTCAGTTTTCTTATACCAAGTTCAGCAATCACATCAATCCAGCATTTTGTTAATTTGTTTTTAATTTTGAACTTCTGTGCTGAAAGTAGTGCCTTAGGAAACTTATCCTATTTTCTGGTGAATTGTAAGCTTGGGATGTCTTTGAGAGTTCCTCAGATCCATTATTTTGCCTCAAGATAGCACTAGGACTAAACAGACTAAAAGAATGGAAATAAAGTATCTGTAAAAACGTAGTTGTTTTACCCTGTAAAAGAGCATATTTCATAGTTTACCTTACTTTTTGATTGGTGTTAAAATGATTTTCAGGGTGTTCAGTGGCCAAAACCATGTCACTATAAAATCAAGGGCATTTTGCCTGGACAATGTGCCTCAGTGGTTGAGCATTGACCTATGAACCAGGAGTTCATGGTTCGATTCTTGATCAAGGCACATGTCTGGGTTGCGGGCTTGATCGCCACTGTGGGGCATACATCAATGATTCTCTCTCATCAGTGATGTTTCTATTTCTCTCTCCTGCTCCCTTCCTCTCTGAAATGAACAAAAAATAAATTTAAAAAAATGAAGGGCATTTTTTTTACCTGATTCTAGCTAGATATTTTCTCATGGCTAAATTTCAAGTAATTTTAAATACCCTATCTTGTAGAGACATAATTTCAATTCATATCAACATCTGATTTAGTCTGCATTTTCTTGAAAATAGCACAATATCAGTGTTCCAAAGTGTTAAATTATAATAACTTAACTGATTACTTTAAACAACTATTTCTTCTCTATGGGTTCTAAAATCACTATATGACCTATTCAATTGCATAGGAACCAGCTAAAATCAGAAAAAATTATTTTGGCAATAATTTTAGAAAAAATTAGAATTATATAAAGAGAATGTCTCCTCATTAGATGATTAATTATTTTATAAAATATAGTATGATATTAAGGAGATACTTACATGTAAGACTATAAATTTTATACCAATAGAACTCATTTGTAATATTAATTATTTATATTTTAACTGTATTAATTGCAGCTATCGTTAACTAAAATGTTTCAGCATTTTAGAAGAATACAGATTTTTTTCCAGTTACTAAATTTTTACTTACTTCCAAGTACTGTGTTTGACCCCAGGGATACATATTTAGGTAGACCAAATTCTTGTTCTTAGTGATCATATACTTTATTGTGGAAATATTCACATAGATAACTTTAATATAATATTGTAAATATATATGTATATCTATATAGATAGATACAGAGTTGAATGTTGAATAAATTTTGAGTCAGCTAAAAAAAATTCAAACTCATTATCTACTTTTCTACATTTCCACCTTTACTGCCACTATCTTAGCCTACATCTTCAGACACCTATATTATTTAAAAAGCTTTTCAGTCTCTTGCCTTCCTACAAACCATTTCCTCTATGGCTGCCAAAAAAAAAAAAAAAAAAAGAATTGCTAAAATGTAAACAAGACAATACCTGTACCCTATATATTTTCCAATAGCTTCCTGGAACTTAAAATGGGATCCAAATGTTTTATGACCCACATAATGGCCTAAGCTATTCTAAAAAAATATGGCCTCTGCCTATTACTCTTCAGCTCCACTGTACTCATGCAATCTGAATTTTTCCTACTTCTCACAAAGTTAAAACTTGTTCCCTATTTAAAGATTTTTAGACTTATTCCTCCCTCTTTGTTAATAAGTTCCTTATGGCTGACTTTGGAGGTTTTAAAATATGACTCCCCTCCCCTTTTCTTTAGCATTCCTTCTACAGAGAGACCCATGACTTGGCCTTTGGCATCAAGGGGAAGGTTTGACCAAGAGTGTGTGTAAGAATTGATGCTGTTTGACTTTTGAGATGCAACTTATGTCTTGCTGGCAGGAAGGCTTATGTTTGGGTCTTTTGCTGTCATATAAGAACTCCAACTACTGTGAGGTTGCCTTGCTGTGGGTTAGCCAAGACACATGGTCCACATTTCTATGTTGTAATCGGCAGTAGAGGCCTTCAAGACATTCCATCCGGAATGCCATTAATGGGACTGAATGAGCCTTTAAACCGTTGCAGCTCCCAGCCAAAAAGTCATCTCCAACCTTTGAGCCTTTCACGTTGGAGTCCCAGTTGTCGTAAAGCAGAGGGCAATTCATCCAACTGTGCCATCTCTGAATTTTCCACAGAATTTATTTGCATAAAAAAATGGTTGTTTAGCTATTACATTTTGGGATAACTTGCCTATGCCACAACAGTTGCTGATAGATACATCATATAAATTGTATTGGTATAACACATCCTCTGAAAGAGTTTCAGATCAGTTTATTTTAATTTGATCCCATCACCAAATTTTATTAAACATAATATCCAGAGTTATACTACTTGTTATAGTTACAATCTATAAATAACCCAAATGTTTATCTATAGTTGAGATAAATATTGATATATTCACACAGTGGAATAATACACAATAATTAGAATGGAGGATCTAAATTTGCATAAAAATCGTCAATGAATTTCCAAACAAAATGTTGAACAAATGGAATCAGATGGAAAAGTATACTTCTGTGTGAATCCCTTTATATAAAGAAAAAAACAACAACAGATGAAACACCCCATGTATATCTATTTCCTAAAAAAAGGCAAGAGGACAGCCTCTGGTGCACTGATAATGCTGGGATCTGAGTGCTGGTTGCAATGTGTCACTGTAGGTGTGGTATACAAGTTTACAGTACTGACCTTCAGTTATTTCCCCTTATATGTTATTTTATTTATAATTTAAATCATTAAAATTATCTAGTATTATCAATGTAATTATGCACTTATAACTCTGTTGTCTCCCCTACTAAAATGCACAGATACCAGGATTTTTCTTTTTGCATGTTTTTTGTCAGTTAATGGAATTAATATCAAATTGTGTACATTAGTCCTCCTTTTATCCCTGGGGGATATGTTTCAAGACCTCCAGCGGACACCTGAAATCATAGATAGTACTGAACCCTTTAAATACTGTGCTTTTTCCTCTATACATGCACACCTTTTTACTTAAAGGAAGCACTTCACAGCTTCGCTTTGGCATTTCTGAATTGCCAGCATCACTACTCTTGTGCTTTGGGCCATTATTAAGTAAAATAAGGGTTACCTGAACACAAGCACTGCCATACCCCGACAGCCAATCTGATAATTGACAGGGCTGCTAAGGGACTGTCCAGAGGGTAGGGTATACAGCATGGGTATGTTGGACAAATGGATGATTCACATCCAGGGCAGGATGTAGGAGGAAGGTGTCAGAGTGCATCACACTACTGAGAACTATGTATGAATTAAAACTTAGGAATTATTTCAGAATTTCTCCATTTAATATTTTCAAACCATGCTTGACTGCAGGGAACTGAACACTGTGGAAAAGAAAACTAGAGAAGGGAGGACTACTGTAATATTAATTTTATGTAGTTCTTTGTAAATTATATTTTAAGATTTTATTATATTATTTAATGTTAGTTTAGAAACATTTAAAGGAAAGAGCTATTTTGGAGAGAATCCTAGTAGACGGTGCAATTGAATCCAAGAGTAGTTAACCTTTAATATCAGAAAACATGTATCTAGAAACTCCTAGGAACAAACCATTGTGTCATATCTGAATTATACAAAACTAAATCACTATTTTATGCTGAACTTCCAAGTTTTAAGAGGAATATACTAGAGCATATTCAGAGGAAAATAACTGGAAAATTAAAATAACTCCAGAGCATATACTAAGGAAAAAGAAGTTTTTGTCAACTCTCAATTGAAACTCTATCTCCTATTTTATGCTTCAATGGATCCTACTTTATTTAAAAAGCATGGCAGAGCCCTCAATTTATCCTCTTCTACAGAAAACTTATGGGTTATTAATTTAACCATTCATTAAAGACAAAATCTTCACCAGACACTTTTTCATTTGTTTCTATTTGCACTTTGATCTCTGTCTCCTTATCTTAGTGAGCATCTCAGAGAGAATGATGAACTCTGCTTGGTTTTTCTCTCTATATTCTTGTGACTGCATCCCAAGCTATGGCAAAGTTGGTACTTTATTTCCCTTCTTCCAGGAACTAAAATCCTCTCCAATATGTGCAAACAGTTTTCTAGTTATTTACAATGAGAGGACATTACTACTACCCATTATCTATATATATAAAAGCCTAAGTGAACAGATGACCGGATGACCAGCCAGTAGCTATGATGTGCACTGACCACCAAGGGGCAGACACTCAATGCAGGAGCTGCCCCCTGTGGTCAGTGTCCTCCCACAGTGGGAGCGCCGCTCAGCTGACTGATGGCCGCCCAACGCCAGGCTGATGGCTGGCGAGCGCAGCTGCAGTGGCATGAGCCTCTCCTGCTGACATTCCCCTTGCATGCCTGAGTGGTGGCAGCCGCAGGGGAGCCGGGATGAGTGCAAATCGTGTGGCGCCCAGCCCGGGCTCAGGCTCCTCCCTGGCCGCCTGCTGCTTTATGCACTACTTTGTGCTGTGCGGTATCGACGTGGACAGCGGGCAGTAGCCCAATGAGCTGGCGAGTAAGGCCAGGCTGTGGTGGCGTGGAGGTCCACTGATCCCGCAGGCCAGGCCAAGGGACCTCACCAGTGCACAAATCCGTGCAAGGGCCTCTAGTTATATTATATTTGGATACAGAATCATCATCCTAGAGTTCAGTTAAAGATATAAATTTTACATTTACATCATATCTGCCTCTATCCTAAATTGCAGTCTCCAGGAGAATAGAGTCCTACCCATCTTTAAAAATAAAAACAAAGTAACAACAACAAAAAGTACTTCTTAGCCAGTCACTAACACTACTTAATCTGTAAAAGCTGCAAAGTAAATATATGCTAAATGAATAAAGTCACTCATTTAAAAATCATGGCAGAGTTCCCAATTTATTTTCCTCAAAAGAAAACCCATAGTGAGTGATTAATTTGACAATTCATTAAAGACAAAATCTTATTAAGCCAGTGAATGACATACATCATTTATTCAACATATATTTATTTTGTAGCTATTACATATTAGGTGGTATGTTAGGTACAGACACCTAAGTAATATATCTACAATATATATATATAAAAGCCTAAGCGACCATTGTGACTGGATGATGGATGACTGGATGACCAGCTAGTAGCTATGATGCGCACTGACCACCACGGGGCAGATGCTCAACACAGGAGCTGGTCAGTGCGCTCTTACAGCCAACCTCCTGCGGCTGGCCAACCTCCTGTAGTCCCTCCCCCAGCTAGCTGGCCCCAATTGGCCCTGATCGATGGCCAGGCCAAGGGACACCTCCCCACCATGCACAAATTCGTGCACCAGGCCTCTAGAGTGAGTGTGTGTGTGTGTGTGTGTGTGTGTATCCAAGATTCACTTTTTTACAAGGCAAAATAAAGATATTTCCTGTCATATTTACAATTTTATTTAATTCTACAACCTTATATGAAATTACTACAGCCATAAGAAAAGTGAGAGTCACAGAATTTAAGTTGTTTTTCAAAATTTGTAAAACTAGTGTCAAAACGTGAATATGAACTTATAATCTTTTGCTTCACCATACTACCAATATATCTTTTATTGCAATAGCATGATTTGGTGTATCCAATATACCAAACTGCTTTGTAGTCAAGTTATTTTTCATGTGTTCGTTATTTCACAGGAGTGGCATGTGGTATGAATGTAAACATATTTGTTGGGTAATATATAATTATTGTTCCATCCATATGTTAAGTCTTTGAATGGCAAGAATAATTCCATACACCTATACAATATATGTATATGACATATAAGTAATTAATTCATATCTATTATTTAACTATTCATGTAACATGAGGTTAGAATTGTTACACTATTTAATCACTGCTATCTATTTGTGCCATATATACTTAAGCAATAAACTGTATATCTCTGGATCTCATATCCACCCACAACTAATGAAATTCTACCCATTTCACCCTCAAAAAAAGAAATTAAAATGTCTGTTGTGCTCAAGTCAGATACAATTGTGGATATACCCATGTAAATACAATACAATACTCTTTCTGCTCTTTCTTCCTCTCCTCATCTAGACTCCTTTCATGTTGTATCTACTAAGAGCTCTTCTACAAGCAGGAGCCCTTTCCCCCCAGTGACCATTGTGTTTGAACATCATAAGGATAATAATGTCCCAAATAAGAGGTTCTGTTTCCCCAAATGCTACTTGTTTTTCTTCCTTCTTTGATACGGATTATTACTCATATGCAAAATTCATACTGAACTAAGATACATGTGCTATTTTTCTACCTGTATGATGGTTTTCTCCTAAATGTCTGTCCAGGCCCTTATTCTTATATAGACACTGGCCTTCTCACTATTACATCAACAAATAGGATTACAACAGTTTAAGTATACAGTTTGGGTTTAAACTGTGAATCTAAACACAGTGTGTCCTTGACTTAAGAGTGTCCCGACTAACGAGTTTTTTTTTAAATAACAGCTGTCTCTCAGCCAATTTTTTGCATTGAGTTGACAGAGTAATTTGAGTTACCGAGCTCCTTAAGGAGCTCGGTCTCGGAATGAATTAAACTCGCAAGTCAAGGCCCCACTGTACATTTCATATATGCAGAACAGTCGCTGCTAATGTGCCATCCTCTGTTTTGCTTCTGTCTAGATTTATTTTCTTGTACTAGTTTTTATAAGTGCTACAGTTAAAAAGGAGCAGCATGATAAAGATAATTAAAAAGTGACAAAGATAAGTGAGTGGGGCTCAATGTGGACTTCTTCTCTTATTCAAATATTTCCTTATCTACAAAGCAGATTTGTGAATATCATCCATTAGATGATCTCAAACTTGCTATATGATTTAATTAGTTAATGTGGACTTCTAAATGTGCATACTTCTATTTTTGCAGGAAGGGTTTATATTAAAAAAACAACTTTGCTTGAATTAACTAAAGTCTCTCATCAATCTCTGCCCAAATGTGCACAGGAGAATGCTAAAACAAATAGCCTTTATGTGATAGTGCCATGAATTCTGGGGAGAATCAATAAATATTCATTGCAATATTAATTGAGTCATTTGAAGTGAACACACATAGGGCACTTCCTGGTGTTGCTTGCTTAAACTATTCATTTATTGTCAGCCCAGGATTTTTAAAAAATAGGCTTACAAAACAACTGCAAAATGGAAGCATGGTGCATGACAGAAAATTTGAGGGATCTTCTAGGCAAAATACGAATAAATTCTTGTGGATACCACATGTGAACTAACTTCAAGAAGATTGTAAACTCTCTACAACTGCATGTAAATGTTAGACATAAGTAAATGCTCATGTGTGTTTTTCTGGAGTAGTTTCATCATGTTTAATGAGTTCTCAGAAAAGGCCATTATACTTTTTTAATTCTACCATGATTCCATATTGGTCTGTTTCAGCAATTCATTCTCTATTTACAGTAATGGATCAAAAATAGGATACTTGCATTGTTAATTCTCCCCTAGAAACAGAAGAATGGAAAAAGCCCTATTCTGCATGATTCTTGTTTCTCAAATTTATGTTTTCTAGTTATTAAAAGTCTTCATGTACAGATTGCTGGTTTAATGTATATAGCATGACTGATAGGGTCACCTATATTCTTTGCAATATATAGGACCCCATTAAATGGAGAAAACAATGAATACCAAATTCATTTTTGAAGTAAATAAATAAATATAGATGATGAAAGTTATCAGAGACATTATGCACAGGCTTAAGGAGTGAAATAATAATCTGATTAAACTCTTGGATTACTAGTTTGTAGAAGGGATTCATCAGCACTGCTAAGCATAAGCCTTCGTTCAGAATACTATAGTTTTGAAACTCTGAAGGAATTTTCTACCTTGGGAAAGAAAGATGAACTTTTTTTTTTAAAATATATTTTATTGATTTTTTTTACAGAGAGGAAGGGAGAGAGAGAGAGAGTCAGAAACATCGATGAGAGAGAAACATAGATTAGCTGCCTCCTACACATCTCCTACTGGGGATGTGCCCGCAACCCAGGTACATGCCCTTGACCGGAATCGAACCTGGGACCTTTCAGTCCGCAGGCCGACGCTCCATCCACTGAGCCAAACCGGTTTTGGCAGAAAGATGAACTTTTTAAAGCTTTGGAGGAATTTGGCAATATCAGGAATAGTTAGTCAAATGACTTTTGGAAAATGAGAAATTGTTCTTGTGATTCAGCAGTGATTGATTGTGCAAATTGACTTTATTGAGAAATTATGGGCAGAGTAGTTGAAAGAGTCAGTGTCCAGTGCAAGAGGAATGGGAAGGAGCAAATGCAAAGGTCAAGAGAATGTGAGGACCACAGAGATATCCCCCTTGGTTAAAAGGGAGACTGAGTCTCATCATTTAGTTGCGCTTAGGTTTGTTCAAAACTCTATGGACTGCCGATGGCCATCTAAATTCACTGGTGATAATAGCCATTGTGGCTTCTTGTGACTATTTTCTTCGCAGTTGGATTAGTTGCATTTCAGTCATGTATTTGTGAGTGGCTATAGAAGCATTTCAGCCTCTGGAGAAAACCCAAAAACTAACAGTAGAGAAAACAAGTATTAACTTGAGAGTTACCAGAAAGTCTTGGACAATAGCTCTTAGCCAGAGTCCTGCTACTATTCGTATTAAGTAGGGAAGCAGTTCTTGTCCCAAACCTGGCTCAGTAGGGAAGAAAACTTTGATAGCTACAGATTTACAGAAACTTTGTTTATCCTCTTGATTTGTCCCAAGAACTGAGACAGAAGAAAACCTTTAAAATCTCATCTTAACAATAAAAATTCTTAAGGCAACTCAGTGGGAAACTTACTTTTTTTTAAAAGAAAGTTGTTGATATATATGTCCTAACCCATGCACCGGGGATCAAACCTGCAACCTTTTCATGTATGGGATGACGCCGAGGCACATGACCTTGACTGCAATTGAACCTGGGACTCTTCAGTCCACAGGACTGATGCTCCAACCATTGAGCAAAACTGGCTAGGACACCTTAAGATATTTTTATTTTTAGATCTCTTTTTGGTATAGAAATCCAGGAGGTGAGTGTATTATATCTTTTTAACTGGAAAACATGTTTACAAAAGTTGATTTCCTAGGGTTTCACTGAAGTTTGTGGTTATCAGTATCATCCAGTCAATTAGCTTCAATATTGGTCTTATATTAGTGATGTAGCCAATAAACCAGGACTCTGAGCCGAAGGTCATATAGGGATGCCTATGATTTTATACTAGGAAAAAAACCACTCTGACATGTTGATGACATGCTTGGGGATACTGCAATAAGACCCTACAAATTTAGTCATCATGACCCATGGAACAGCAGAGTGAAAGACAGAGGGTCAGATTCCCAGTTGCATGATCAGTTCACATGGAGATAATCAGTGTTTTCTGTTGGAGTAGATCTGAAGGTTGTGAGATAACTGAGTTATCTCAGAAGGTTGGGTCAAGATAACTAATGTTCCCTGGATAGTTTTGCAAGGTTTAGCTTCAATGTATTATACACTCATTTTATTTTCTCTGGGGAGTTGAAGTAATAGAGACAGGAGTATGTCAGCACAAAATGTATTTTTATCTTTTTCAAAAAAAGTTTTCTTATAATACAAATGGATACATATTTCTCAATATTTCAATTGTCATATAAGTTCATTTATGACAAGGAAAGACTTTTTCCAACCAGAAAATACATATAGAATTATAAAAAGAGTAAGGAGGTGTGTATCTGAATAAACCCAATTTAGTTACTCTAAAAGCCTGTAGGTTTAAGCTCCAATTCATAACCAACCTTTAAAGTTTTCCTAATACTGTGGGATTGAAAGGTGAGACCTGCACCAGGGACATCCATTTCAATCTTACTGAAAATTTCCCACCAAAGCATATTTATGATGGTTCTTAAATTTTTATTTCCATGGTGGAAAGGAAAGTAACATTTTTTTTTTAAATATATATTTTATTGATTTTCCACAGAGAGGAAGGGAGAGAGATAGAGAGCCAGAAACATCGATGGGAGAGAAACATCGATCAGCTGCCTCCTGCACATCTCCTACTGGGGATGTGCCCGCAACCCAGGTACATGCCCTTGACCGGAATCGAACCCGGGACCCTTCAGTCCGCAGGCCGACGCTCTATCCACTGAGCCAAACCAGTTCCGGCAGGAAAGTAACATTTTTAAGAGACACCATGTTAGCATCTTAGGGTAAAATGAGCATTTGTCTTGTTGCCCCAGAAGACAATCTGGTTGTAGCAAAAAATATGATATTTTCCTGTGTGGTACTTGAGGATCAAGAGCTTGAGATTAGAGTTGACTCAAGACTCAATGCCAATAATCAAGAGTTAGTTTTGGCTTTGATGTTTGAACTTTGTGGATAGCCTAAAACAGTTTCAAAGGAGTGTATTTAGCATAATAATCCTCTAAAAATGTCCTTTGCTTCTTTAGTGTGCTGTATAGTGTGTGCCTCATGCAGAGGAAGCATCTAGTAGGGTTTCGTGTGGTACTATATTTAATAAGGGTATCAGCTGCAATTAAGAGGCTGTGTTGCTTCCAAAGCATACCAAAATCATTATATACTTGTAAGAAATACCTGATGTCTGCATAGACATTTGCTCTCTGCACTCTAAATTATGGTCATAGTAAAAGCTACAGTTTGGCAAACCACTACAGATGTGGCCTCTGGAAGGCTAGATTCAAATAATTTAAATGGGTTGTACTTGCAAATCAGGCTTAAAACTCTCTTTGGTCAGCTTTCAAATAGAAGCCATCAAAAAGAAAATCTAGCCAAAACCAGTTTGTCTCAGTGGATAGAGCGTTGGCCTGCGGACTGAAAGGTCCCAGGTTCGATTCCGGTCAAGGGCATGTACCTGGGTTGCGGGCATATCCCCAGTAGGAGATGTGCAGGAGGCAGCTGATCGATGTTTCTCTCTCATTGATGTTTCTAACTCTCTATCTCTCTCCCTTCCTCTCTGTAAAAAATCAATAAAATATATTTAAAAAAAAAAAGAAAATCTAAATCTGGGTTATATATAGAGATTTCAAGGAGGTTAGAAGCCAAAGCATTTCTTGACAAGTACATGATTGTCCCAGGTGATCATCCACCAGGAGAGAAAAATGGTTGGTAAAGTTCAGAATCTTACAGCAACGGATGGAAACATGTATAAGGGAAAGAACAAGGATTAATAGGAGTTCAGTCTTGTAGCAGGAAAATGTCTGTTATACGAGACTAAGAGATTATATGGAGATATTAAGAGTTCAATGGGCAGGAGTCTGTTAATTGGGAAGTTGCTGCAATTGTGCATAAATAGGAAGGTAGGTTTTGCCAAGAGGTCAATAAACAATGATCTCTAACTTTTATTGTCCTGTTGAGATAAAACATCAAATTGTATCATGATCTTTCATGTACAAGTAGGAAGAAAAGCTCATGGCAATGGGAAAGTTCAACAGGAAGGGCTTTTTAAAAAGAAGTATTTTGTGTTACAGAATACTATCTTTCATTGATTTCAGATTTAACTGATCAGCACAGGGCAAATAGTTGGTTGTGACAGTTTTTGTCAGATCAGATATAGGGCTAGCAGATTCAGAAAATTTAGAAATCCAATGTCAATAGTGCTTTTAACACTGAGCAATCCTCTAAGATAGCTTTTGGTAGTTAGCCAGGAAAAGTCTAGAATAACATCCAAACTTTGAACAAAACGAAAAAAAAAACTGCAATAGATAATGTATATGGCAGAGGAAGGCTTAGACAATGGGTACAGTGGTCCTTTTTAAAATGAACATTAGGTTACGTTCAGCAAAGAGATTAGTTGAAATCTGTAAGGTTTTACTGTCCCTTATATGTCCCAGGCCCTTTTTTTCCTTTGGCTCTAATGCTAATGTGGTCAGATTTAAATTCTGAGATATTGGTAGGGAAGCATCAGATAGTAAATAATCAGTCCATGACATTATTAAATTATAGTCCGGGGATTTTTTTTCCTGGATGTTCCAGAAAGAGGCCTTCTGGTCCAAATTTAATAGGAGTACACTATTATGAAAAATAGGCCTATTCTAAAAAGATTCAGCAGAGGGTACGTCATTTGAAGGCCTCAGAAACTCAGAGAGGCAGGAAGTGGCTGAGACAAATACAGAGTCTGAGGGTCATTCTAAAGTCCTACTTCTAAAACCCAAACCTGTTTTCTATTCCAAGGACAAATGATGGAAAAGTAATAGGTTTATGGTAGAGAGGACAGACATAGCACCAGAGAGTAATAGAACATTTTGTATTTGCCGTTGTACGGAAATGTTTCCCTGTTTTATTAAGGGAAATTGTGGGTTGATCAGAACAGCTAATTCCAAGGAGGACGGTCATTTTGTCAGACAAAGTTTGTCCTTTATCTACTTTGTCTTTCAAGGTAAGGGAGGATAATTGTTCTTTTAATGGCAATTTCTTTATAATAACTACAGGTATATTTGACTATACTGACTTAGACATGCACTTGTACATGAGTTTATCTAGAGGCTTAAACAGAAGAGCTCTAAATTAGAGTTTAATATTTCCTTTTTGCTAAATTAAAGTATCTTGAAAGGACTCAGGAATCTCTTGTCAGGATTAAGACCATCAACGAAGAAAGTAGATAGGCCTGTTGTAATCATTTCTCCCTGAATGAGAGTGAAATATTCTCTGAGGATGGAAATGAGATGGCCTGTATAATCTGAGAGCTACATTTCCCCCACATTACAGCATTGAATATTGACCAATCAATATTGACAACAAACATCTTAGTGTCAGATACTAAGAGGTCTTCTCCTACTTTTATACTCTTTTTATATTTACCTTTGGTCAAATTTTGAAGCATATGTTTGATGTCATTTTGGTCTTTAATCCAGCCTGCCTTTTCTAACCATTTTTTTTTATGTCTTGTCTCTATATAATTATGAATTCATTTCAAGACTTATTATAAACTTCTAGGACAATTCTTTATTTTCCTGTAAACTTTAACTCTTCCTTATGAGAAGATTGTGACAATCGTGTGGAGGGAAGAAGTTTTGAGGATGGATTGCACAAGAGAAGGAGAATATTATAGTTCTTAAAAGGAGCCATGGCAAGGTACAAAAGAAACAAATGTAAAAGATTTTTTAAAATACATATATTTTTAATTGATTTCAGAGAGTAAGAGAGACAGAGAGAGAGAGAGAAAAAAAACACACACACCCATCAATGATGACAGAGAATCACTGACTGGCTGCCTGCTGTACCTCCCGCATGCCCTACACTGGGGATTGAGCCCTCATCCTGGGCATGTGCCCTGACTGAGAATCGAACCATGACCTCCTGGTTCATGGGTTGATGCTCAACCACTGAGCAACACTGGCTGGGCAGATTTTTGTATTTTTATTAGCCTTTTATAAGGAGTCTTTCGGGGAAGCAATTTTAGAATTTTCCTGTCTTTTAGAAGCCTCTTCATATCAAAATATAATATTGTGCATGGAATATTTAGTCTTTGAACTTTTTAAATGTAAGATGTGAAATTCCCCAAAGTGACCACTGAAATTCTAAAATGTCAGAAAAATCCTATGAGAGCTGTGGTGCCATAACTTTTGCACATGTATGATGCTGAACAATGAATGAGAGTTTTATTGAATAACTGCTGAGGGTATATATCCTGTGCAGTCTAGTTCTGAAAAACAGCAGGTTTAGAAGCAGCAGATACAGTCTCCTCCCAGTCACATGGAAAGCTGTAGAAGAGTATTATATAGAGCACGCTAGGCATAAGCATTATTAAGAATGCCATGGGCTGACAACAATCTAGAAAGATTGGTCTACCTTGGGGAAAAAAGGTAGACTTTAACCAGATGGGTCAGCTGAAATTCATCCAGTTTCTATAATCATTGTTCAAAAACAGTGCTCAGAAGACGGACAGATTGTTCTTGTAATTTAGCAGCTGTTGTTTTGCAACTTGGGTTTAGCAAAAAAGGTGAAAGGTGGGTAAGAATAGTTTGGGGACCTAAGGGTACCCAAGGGTTATGCTGGAAAGTTTCAGTCTGTAGGGATATTTCACAAACAAAAAGTTCATAACATATCCCAGGGAGAAAATGATATGGATAATTTACAAAAAAATATATACCACAAGGACAAATACCAAACTTATCTTTTTTCTCTTTTTGTCTTTTTCTAAATACATGAAAAATTGATATCTGAAATATTTAATATTGAGTTTGGTTATTTTGACTTAGATTATTATGAGACTATTTTATTATTTTTCCTTTGTTTCTATGCAATTTGAGGTTTCTTCATTATTAAATACACATTATTTTTAAAAATGTATATTTATTTTATTGATTTCAGAGAGGAAGGGAGAGAGAGAGAGAGATAGAATCATCAATGATGAGAGAGAATGATCAATCGGCTGCCTCCTGTATGCCCCCTAATGGGGGTCGAGCCCACAACCCAGGCATGTGCCTTTGACTAGAATCAAACTTGGGACCTTTCAGTCCGCAGGCCAATGCTATATCCACTGAGCCAAACCAGCTAGGGCTATACATTACTCTTAAAGCAATAATTTTTTATTAAAATTATGTTGATAGATAAAATATTTTATTAAAATAATGATTTAATCAATAAATTAGGTTAAAAAATGATACCTAAATATATTATTTTGGTTTTATTTTTTCTTGTTAAATGTGTCACTTTCATGCATTTAAAATATTATTTCTGTTTACATTTTTTGGCCTATAATTTCTGTATTCTTTTAATAAAATATTTTCAATTTTTGCTATTTATAATGGAAAGTTAGAATATTAGTTCTTCATAAAAAGGGAGTACATGAAAATATGCAGAGCTTCTAAAATGTGTGTACATGATACACAAGTTATAATTACACTTATCTATATATATAAAAGCCTAAGCGACTGTCTGACTGGTCGACCGGCTGACCGGTAGCTATGACGCACACTGACCACCAGGGAGCAGATGCTCCACGCTGGATCAGAAACCACAGGCATGGAAACATGGAAAAAACTGATGAATCTCAGAGGGAAGGGGAGAGTAGAGGGAGGAAGAGATTAACCAAAGATCTTATATGCATAATAGAGGCCCAGTGCACGGATCCCCTGGCCTGTGGGGTTAGGGCCAAACTGGCTCTCCAACATCTCCTGAGGAGTCCCAGATTGTGAGAGGGCGCAGGCCAGGCCAAGGGACCCCACCAGTGCACGAACCCATGCACCGGGCCTCTAGTACCAGTATAATTCCATAATCCATTTCTGAGAGAAAGCAGCAGTAGGCTTTCCTTCAATGTCAATAGGAATTCCCCGTTGATGTCCACGGGTGTGGGAAATTAAAATATCTAAAAGTAATGTCATATTTACTCGTAGAGTCAGATTTTCTCTAGAGAATTCTGATTCAATCTTAAGAATGAATCTCAGTACCTCTGCCTGTCTGTCTGTCTGGCTTGCTCTCACTCTCACTCATATGCTTTGTATTAAATGTCTAATAACAATAAATAACAAATGAGTGATTATTTATGGAAAGATTTTTTAAAATGTGCATGTCAATGTAGTCATTTCTGGAAGAGTAGGATTATTGGAATTATTGATTTTCAAAACTTTCCTTTTAATTGAATTTTATAATTGTATGTAAAAAGAAGATATTGTTTTGTAAAAGTAATAAAGTAAACAAATAATAAATAAAATGAGAAGGATTTGGATTTTTAAATAGGTTTTTTTTTTTTTTCCTGAATACATGTAAAGCCAAATGTGCCTTCTCACCATCTTTGTAAAAATATAGTTTACTCCAAATAATTTTCTTTGTTGAACATTCACTGCTCATCGATTCCTTTAATCATTCAAGGATTTCAGAACATTTAGAATAAAAAAGGTAATTCAACAAAACATTTAGCTGAAAATGAATTAAAAGCAAAGAAAATAAAAATAGTGTGAAATGTCCACAATTCTTTAAAATGAGCATAGTACTTGAAGATGAAGAGTTATAAAAATGCTGTTATAAACACACACACATACACACACACACAAAACATAAACAGTTATACACATGCACCTAAAGAAAAATTTTTATAGTTTTACCAAATTGCCCTGTTTATCAATTTGTATTTTTACTAAATTAAAAAAATTAAGCAAAAATACATATTGTAGCTTAATGAAACTTTTAACATGTAAAATTTTCTAGTAGTGCTAATTTCCTTCCAAGCACTTAAAATTTGATTAAGATTTAATACCAGTCATCTCAGTTTCTATATGAGTGATTTAACATTAATTATCAGTAAGCTCAGAACTGAATAAATAATGTGCTAGTAACATTCTTATGCTATCACTTTTATAATAACTTTCTACAGATAAAATTAAAGCAAGAAACAAATGGAGAAGGGAACTTCATAATAAAGAAATATCTGCACTTTGCTTTCATTTTATTGTCCTTTCATTTTTAGTAAGTTATCCAAACTCCTGTTCCCATAAAGTGTGCAAAAGTACTAGATTCTCCATTTGTGGATTCTCAACTTACACAATAGGACACTTTACGATATCTCTGTTAATATAATTGAGATTATTAAGTTACTTCTTCTAGTTTTCCTTTCTGACTTAAAAAGTTTCATTTTCATGAACTCTATTTTTAACTAAATAATGTCAAAATTAAAAAAAAATTAATGAATGACTATGTAACGTTTTAGAAAAAAAATGAAACAGTGATATAGATTAGGTCATTTTTTCTTCCATTAGAAAAGAGCCCTTTTATCTCTAATAAGTGGGACAGAGACTATCCTAGATAATAAAAATCTGACTTAATAAGAAATGGCTGGGATGCTCCTTTCTCTAGAGAGCTGCAGATAGATGATCCCAATTGGCATCAGGGTACTTCACAGAATATTGTTTCTTAAAGAGGCTATCGATGTTATTAAAACTAAAGCAGGAAGTGGGATATATCATAGTCTGTGTTGGTACCAACTTTCAGAAATGTGAACAATCCAAAACCTTGTTCAGATAAATTATTTTTAACATATTTTCCATCACTAATAGTCCTTAATGGAGCTTCACATATCTTCGCATACCTTATTATCACAACCATCTACTTCTGAGATAGCCAAAGGTGTCTCGCATGTGAAGCCAGGGACATGAACCAGAGACAAATTGGCTCCTGCAATATCACTTCACCGGGCAAAACAAGCAAACAAAAGCTTGACTTTGAGAGCAGGCTTTTTGCTTCTAAGGCTAATAATCTTGAATAGAACTTATATGCCTCTCAGTATTCCTCTAATTATCTGAAAATGACCTAGATCCCTTTACTTCTTTTCATCTGGCCTGGTGTCATCCGGTGGCTGGCATCACCATCAGGAGAGAATCGAATAGTTTATTTTTTCTTTTTGAAAGCACTGCTTGTTAACCACTTATCCCTACTTAAGAATCTTAATTACAGTTATTTATATAAAACATCTATGCAAAGTATACACAATCAAATAAGGCATTTAAAAGTATTCTCATGCACAAATTGATATGCCATTCACAAAAGCTCCTGTATTATCTTTTGAATAACTAAAATCTTTATAGTGGCATTTATAATGTTTGCCTTAATGGTTCTGCTTAAGTAGTAAAAATACCAACTATGAGTGGCTCATTTGTAGCTGAAAATATTCATCCACCCACCAGTCCTTGCCCACTCTAGAAAAAAAGGCTAATTAATCACTTACTTTTCATGTCGGGTTTTCCCGTGAGAATTGTTTTCCATTTCTACGAGTTTGTATTTATTTTATTTTAAATTAAATTTATTGGGGTGACATTGATTAATAACATTACATAGGTTTCAAGTATACAATTCTTGAAATATCTGTATATATTGCATTGTGTATCCACTACCCAAGGTCAAATCTTCTGCCTCCATATATTTGACCCATTTCCTTTTGATTCCCTCTGTTAACCACGGGACAATTGCCTGTGCCCATGAGATTTTGTTTGTTTATTTTTCTTCTTTGTTCATTTGATGCTTCCAGATATGGTACGTATATACGATGTACTTCTACTCAACCATAAGAAAGGATGAAATACTGCCATTTGCAACAACATGGATGGATCTTGAGAATATCATGGTAGAAGTGTTTTTAAAATGGCTTTTCATTCTCTACAACTGTACAGAACCGTGTGGCCTTTTTGGGGATGGAGCATAGAACAAAGTTCTGGGGACCCCTTTTTATTTTTTCCAACAGCATCTGCAACTTTGATATACTTACACTGTAGAGTTCTGAATGAGATTTTGTTGTAAAATTATGCCTTACACTATAGGCTGAAAAGGAAGACAAGGTGACGACTCAAACTTTCTATTAATTCTCCAAAACATGTGAATTCTGTTTCTTCCTCTTTTTATTATTTCTTTAGACTGTGTCAGGTTGATTCAAAAATTGATATGGGTCCAATATTAAAATGTATTATTTGTTTTTATTTTTTTCCATTGTTTTTATTAAACTTTGTTTTTATTGTTTACACTATTTACAGATGCTCCTACTTTCTCCCCCTTTGTCCACCTCCACCCAGCCCTTGCCCCACCTTCCCACTGGCCAACTGTCCTCATGTCTATGTGTTATGCATATATGTTCTTTGGCTAATCCCTTTACCTTCTTTCATCCAGTCCCTGCCTCCCCACTTCCCTCTGATATCTGTCAGTCTGTTCCATGTATCTATGACTCTCTTTCTATTTTGTTTGTAAGTTTATTTTTAAAGGGAATATTTGACAACTATATTTAATTTTCACTTAAACCCAACAGAAGTAAATTTAAAAATTATCTGCTTAAAGTTAAAGAATAAAAATATTAATATTGCCTTCTTCAAAATCATTCCCTTCCAATTTGCTAATGTGAAATTAAAGCTAACTAAATAATTTTAAAATAGTTTACAAAAAATTAATTGTGTGCATTATTTGCAAGGAAGTGAGCTGTTGTATACTAAGATCAGTGGTCACAAGCTGGACATATCCATATTAGACCCAGTTTTTTTAATGAAAGACACCATCATTTATTAAAATACAAAATCAGATTAAGAATATTTGAAGAATAATGTGATATGAGCTAATTTTTTTTATTAATGTCCATGTAGTGTTCTTATTCACACAGCTGTGTGATTGGCAAGTTGTAAGCACACAAAAGTGCCAGGTGAATAAATAAATGCATGTTGCTGAGTGGCTGAAACAAAACTTTAGTAGCAATTCGGCCAAAAGTATAGGGTAGAAAATGGACTTGGAAAGGCTATTTTTAGAAGTTTGTTGTAGTTGTCTGAGTGAGTGGAAATGATATCTGATGTATGAAAATGTCTGAGGGAAAAAAGAGAAGGATTTTAATAATATTTCCAGATATAATGCCAACTACATTTAACAAGTGATCTTTGTGTGTTATCTTTAGTAGAGTCTGGCACTGAGTTGAGTGGGCTTCAAACAAACAACTAAATAGGTCAACTACCGGCATACTTTGCTTCATTGTGCTTTGCTTTATTGCACTTTGTAGATACAGGTTGCGTTTTTGTTTTACAAATTGAAGGTTTGTGGCAAAGCTGCATCAAGCAAGATTATGGGCATCATTTTTCCAACAGGCTCAGATGATGGTTAGCATTCTTAGTAATAAAGTGTTTATAATTAAGCTACAGACATTGTTTAGTTAGACACATCTATTTCATAGTTAAACAGACTATAGGAGAGTGTAAATATAACTATTGTATGGACTGGAAAACAAAAATTTATATGACTTGCTTTATTTTAGTGGTCTGGAACTGAACCCACAATATCCCAAAGGTATACCTGTATTATTTGTGCAGTCGTGCATTACTTAACAATGGGGGTATATTCTGAGGAATGTGTCATTATGAGGTGTGCAAACATCACAGAGTGCACTTACACAAACCTAGACGGTATAGTCTAAAAACCGAGATGGTACAGCCTGCTATACACTTAGACTCTACGGTATAGCCTACTGTTCCTAGGCTACATATCTGTACAACATGATACTACTGTACTGAATACTATAGGCAATTATAACACAGTGGTAAGTACTTGTGTATCTACATATATCATAGAAAAGGTATCATAAAATTACAGGGTAAAACAATTTAAATGGCACACCTGCGAGGGAGCGAACCACACATGGAGCTCACAGAACTGGAAGTTGCTCTGGGCGAGTCAGTGAGTGAGTGGGGAGTGTATGTGAAGGCTCCCTGTAGACTTTACAAACACTGTCCCAGGAGTCCTCCCGCTGCTTCCTTCCAAAAGGGTCTGAAATAGAACATCAATACTGTCCATGCTACTCCATGAACAGGGGTGTGGGCTAGGTTGACTAAAAATATTGAGGAGAATCTGGTATAAACCACCATAATAGTGGTTGTCAGGGAGAATTAAAAGGTAGCTTGAGAATCAGTAGAAATAAGAAATCAAGGTGGAGACATACAGGGACCCAGGGGATCATCGTGGCAATGTGGTTTTGGCTTTTGCGTGTCAGAGAAGTGGTCAGATTAAGGAACTTCTTGGTAGTCATGAAAAAAAATGTTTGACACAGAGAGGCTCAGTCTCGAAATTTTTATTTCGAAAATTTGTTTTCGATTCCTTTGACCTTATCTGGCCCAAGGGCCTCTCTCTGGCATTGAATTGATGGAAGAAATCACACTTGTCTATGCTTTACATCATTAAACCTGAAAATACTTTAAAAGCACAGGGACAGGCTGGCTCTACACTACAACAGAAAGCTTTTATTACAGTGGCAGTGGCACTTAATACCTGTTAAGGCAGCTCTTAGGGACCTGTGTTCTTGTACAGGATCTTAGGTCCTCAACATGGAATTTATAGCAACATACTCTGAGGATCATCAAGCTACTAGTAGCCCTGGGAAGACTGCATTGCCCTCTGAATAAGCAGGACTTGGGGACAAGCTCCTCTCTGTTGCAACAGGTCAGTAGCGGACTGACTGGGATGCCATCTGTAAACCCATATTGAGGCACGAGAACTGAGAGGGAGTCTATTGCCAAGCCCCACAGATATTGCTCCCATCAGAGCAAAAAAATATCCTTCTGAACCACATGTCCTTCCTCTTCTTACAGGAATTTCAGCTCCATTATAATCCTATGGGGACACTGTCATATGTGCTATATGTTATTGACCAAAATGTCATTTTGTGGTACATGACTGCACTGTGTTATGCTGGTTTGAGTTTGCTGGTAGATGGAGAAGGAATCAAATGAGGAAAGGCTTAAATGCCTTATGAGCAGAAAAGAGGAAATGAAAGCTAGATAAGTGTAAGACAGCAAAAGCAGGGATTCTCATAGAAGCCAGTTGAGAAATTTCTCAAGTCAGTTATCCAACAGAAGGGAAGGAAATAATAAAATTGAAGAAAAAGTTATAAAATGCTTCAGGCCTCTTATAAATATGAAAGTAGATTTTTAATATTATATTATACTAGAGGCCCAGTGCACAAGAATTTGTGCACTCAGGGGGGTACCTCAGCCCGGCATGTGCCCTCTCGCAGCCTGGGAACCCTCGGGGGATGTCCACTTGCCAGAGGAGAGCAGGCCTAACCTGCAGTCGGATAATCTTACCGCTGCTGAGGAGGCGGGAGAGGCTCCCACCACCACCGCTGTGCTGGCAGCCATTGGCCTGGCTTGTGGCTGAGCAGAGCTCCCCTGTGGGAGCACACTGACCACCAGGGTGCAGCTCCTGCATTGAGCATCTGCCCCCTGGTGGTCAGTGTGTGTCATAGTGACCAGTCATTCCCAGTCCTTCTGCTGTTAGGGTGAGTTTGCACATTACCCTTTTATTATATAGGATAGAAGCCTGGTGCACTGGTGGGGGCCAACTGCTTTGCCCTGAAGGGTGTCCCAGATCAGGGTGGGGGTCCCACTGGGGTGCATGGTCAGCCTGGGTGAGGGGCTGATGGCCATTTTCAAGCTGGCCATGCCCCCCGGTGACCCAAGCTCCCAGCCTCTCCTTTTTTTCTTTTTTCTTTTTTTTATCAGTGCTTCCTTGGGCGGAGGCCAGGGCCAGCTGGAAGCAGGTATCTGGGACTTATTTATCTTCTATAATTGAATCTTTGTAGCCTTGAGCGGAGCCCAGGGCCGGCCAGGGCAGGCGGGAAGCTTGGCTTCCTCCATCGCCAGGGGCAACCCAAGCCTCCTGCTTGCTCCAGCTCCGTGGCCACTGCCATCTTAGTTGAGTTAATTTGCATACTCACTCTGATTGGCTGGTGGGTGTGGCAGAGTGACAGTGTGATGGTTAATTTGCATGTTTCTCTTTTATTAGTGTTGATTTAGAATGGTTCTATGAAGATTGCTATAACGTGGGTGAAACAAATAAATATCATTAATATGGGTAAGGAGTGAAGTAGTTTTAAAGAATGAAAACTGGTGAATTATATTATCAGCTTTTCTTAAAAAATATGTTTTTATTGATTTCAGAGAGGAAGGGAGAGGGAGAGAGCCATAGAAACATCAATGGTGAGAGAGAATCATTGATTGTCTGCTTCCTGTTCACCTCCTACTGGGGATTGAGCCCACAACCCAGGCATGTACCCTTAAGCACAATCAAACCCAAGACCCTTCAGTCTGCAGGCTGACACTCTATCCCAGGGGTCCTCAAACTACGGCCCAGGGGCCACATGCAAATACAAATATTGTATTTGTTCCTGTTTTGTTTTTTTACTTCAAAATAAGATATGTGCAATGTGCATAGGAATTTGTTCATAGTTTTTTTTTTTAAACTATAGTCCGGCCCTCCAATGGTCTGAGGGACAGTGAACTGGCCCCCTGTTTAAAAATTTTGAGGACCCCTGCTCTATCCACTGAGCCAAACCAGGTAGGGCCGTGGTCGGCAAACTGCGGCTCACAAGCCACAACCGGCTCTTTGGCCCCTTGAGTGTGGCTCTTCCTAAGCCTTAGGAGTACCCTAATTAAGTTAATAACAATGTACCTACCTATATAGTTTAAGTTTAAAAAATTTGGCTCTCAAAAGAAATTTCAATCATTGTACTGTTGATATTTGGCTCTGTTGACTAATGAGTTTGCCGACCACTGAGCTAGGGATGAACTGTCAGTTTTAATTATTAACTTAAAATTAAAACATGTATGGAACCTGAATACTTGACAATTATGCCCGTTTGTGCAATTTGGGGAAAAACATTACTTGAAAGATTGCCTATCTTCTGTGCCCATTCCGTCATCTCTTTAGTGTCTCTTATTGGCTCTTTTAACTATTTCACTCATCCTGAATAAATTATAAATAAGTTATGATGTTTTCTCTGTTTTCACTCTGTGGGAATTATTCTGCATCGCAGTATTACTGTTCCTTTATTTCTTCATTCCCGGTAGCCTTTTTTCCCCACATAATCAATCAATCCAGATATTGCTCATTACATTTGGTTACTTTAAGGAAAAGATTATATGCTTTTACGGAAAATTCTTCTCTACATCACTTTCCATTTGAATCACATCTTGATGTAATTATTTAATTGTTTTAAGCAGGGGAGGTCAAGCAGGAATGAGTATGGCACTTTACTATCTGGAATCAAATGGTCCACTGAGGACACTGCCATCTAGTGGTTAGCCTCTTAAAACGATTCCTGAATATCTTCAAGGGCTGCCAAACTCTGGCAGATCTTTACCAGTGTACACCAACTTCTGTTTAAATGGCCAAGAGTATTATAGTTTTCGAGTGAATCAGCCTATCCCTCTTTAGGAATGTCAACATGCTAATGCTGAAAAGCGTAACAAAGTCCAATAAAATACATTTTATATAGGACAGAGCTAGTTATTTAAATACAGTGTAAATGAGTAGACTAGAGCCAGAATATGTATCTGAGTATGAAGGCACGAATAGCTTTCTACCATCTGTGTAATAACAATAACTGCTAATGTTTACTTAGTGTGTGCTGTTTATGAGACTCTGTTCTAAGTTTTTAATATCTATGAACTCATATAATTTTCTAGTCCCTTAGTAAGGTAGTTCTCTCTTTTTTTCCTCCTCCCTTTCTTCCTCTTTTTCTCTTCCTCCCTCTCACGTACACACCATATGCTATATGTTTATATAGAATTATATTTAATCTATAATATTTATGTATATGTTATAAACAGAGGATATGATTAGAGTACTTCTTAAATATATATAATATATGTATATATATAATACATTTAGATATGTTTAGGTATGTTTATACTTACCTAGATTCAATTGTAAATTAAAAAAAAATGGATCATTTCTTTTTATGACTGCTCTTAAGTTTCCCTTCTCAAAAATGATCATTCTTCCAATTTCTTGGCATATTTATTCTGGATAAATTATTATATACTCATATATGTATGTTTATATATAATATGCATATATGTGTGTGTGAGTGTGGATGCACGTTCATGTGCATAATATCTGAGAAAGCACAAACATATTTCCGTTTTTTATGTGCTGATCTTCAATTTTTATCTGTGTGATTTTGAGCTATATACCTAATAGTTCTATGCTTCTCTTTCCTTTCTGCAAAGAGAAACTAATTGTGTCACCTAACTCTGAGATTACTGGGAAAATTAAATAATAATGTTCATATAAAGTTATGTTTTCAGATTATGTCCTAGAATGTAAGTCCTTCAATTAACAGATACATTTTTGTAGTGATGTTTATTATTATTATTATTATTATTATTATCATTATCATTATCATTATCATTATCTTTACTATTATGATAATATAAAAAGAATTTCAAGTAATTTTATCATAATCCCTCTAAAGAAAGAAAAATATAGAACTGTCTATTTTATTAAGAAGGACTTTTACACGTAGACTCACAGGACAGGCAGCCATTCCATATGTGAGATTCTTATAACTCAGGATGGTTGTTAGCATAGAAACAGTGGGTCATACTAATATTTGAAAACCCTTATAAATATTTTCTTCAGTTACATAGAGTCAAAAACACATGTATCAGTGATAGAATGAAACTTTTTTCAAAAATTATTATGTATGTTTTAGATAACAAAATAATATTGATATTCTATTAGTGTCATTTTAAATAGTGTCATTTGTTTCTGATTATAGCTTTTTAAAATTCATTTTAAAAGGTAGGACAAGATTTTGAAGTTACTACAATGTCATCTCTTAAAATGTGGAGGGTGTTCATGGTAAATTACTGATTGTACCAAATCGGGAAATAATTTCCTGACAGTCCCTTTTACCACAGGTTAACTATCTCTAATTTTTACGAGGTGTTTTTATTTCTGGTGTCAGCGAATGTGTCACTGCACTTTCCCTAAAGTCTCAGCGGGGATGCCAGAGCCTGCCAAGAGGAAACATTAATTTCCGGGAATCAAATCAAGGTCTTCCTAAGGTTATCAAGAATTGCTAACAACCAGAAAACAGTGTAATGTCTGTATGTATGTCCGTGCTTCTCATTTAAAATAGGTTTTAATTAAATCTTATTTAAGTCAGTGTTATTTAGACATCATGATAACCCTTATATAATTGACCAATCAAAAACAAGCTTCCAATTCCATAACTTAGCATTTTCCTACTACACGATTTTCTAAAATGTGCAATTATTTTGCCATTTGGGCATAAAATAAGAACATTCGAAGCATGAAATGTCAACATACATCTGTGCAGTTAATTTTAAATGTTTAATAATATCCTCTGATATAGAAAAGGGAAAAAAAGTGTTTATTGTTTTCACAAAATGGAAAGTTGGACATAAAATTCATTAATTTCCCTGAGCTTTAGCTTTCCTGTCTGTGTCCTGTGCAGTGATATCACCTTAGAACTAGTATTAAAGTGACCCTGAAAAATAAGACACAAGATTTTGTTTTATTTATAAAAGCAAAATACAGTTTTAAAACTATAACTTATATTATTTTTACCATGCTAAAAGGCAGGACCTCCATGGTTACACATGTTTGTTTTACTAAAGAAAAATATTTTGTGGGTAATTAATACTCAACATGCTTTGGCTTCAATTGTGAAAATTATAAAACATTTATGGAAATTTATCTAGTTGGCATATTGACTCATCTTACCTATTTGGGAATATTTTCAATATAAAAATTAATATAAAATAGAACGTTTCCTAATTAGAACTGATATATATTTATATTTATTATTAGATGCTATTTTCACATACTTTATATTAAACTGGAGGAAGATTTCCCCCTAATATTCACAAAAATAATGAAAGGCCATGCACAGAGCATATATTCTTTTTTTAAAAAATGTGTTTTTATTGATTTTTCTTTAGAGAAGAAGGGAGAGAGAGTGAGAGTAGAAACATCTATGAGAGAAAAAATCATCGATCAGCAGCCTCCTTCATGCCCCCCACCAGGGGTCAAGCCCACATCTCAAGCATATGCTCTAACTAGGAATCGAACCGGTGACCTCTTGGTGCATGGATTGAGCCACTGAGCCACACCAGCCGGGCCTAAGCATATATTCTTTAGATGAAGTTGAGCTAAATATCACACTTCGTTCCTACAGCTCCTGGAGAAATGATTCAGCAGCTGTGTTAAAAAAAAATTGTCTCTCAAGTGGCCCTGGTTGATTATTAGGATTTTCCACTGAACACTCTGCAGAGTGTAAAGCATTTCATTTCCTCTCAAAAAATTCAAGGTGAAAAGGATAAAGTAAGATGTGTCTGCTCATACAGTTACGGAGCTCTGACATATAGAAAGAAAACAAGTCAAAACAGCATGTGGAAAATAAATACAGCTGAGATGTGTGTGTGTACATAACCTTTCCTCCTTTTATTCCTGATGACAGTATTTTATGGTCATTTAATTATCATGTGTCAAGTGATTGAAAATCATGAATATTAAAACTCTTTGGAAATAACTTTCAACAGTGCTTTTCCAGGTGATTTTGGGACAGTAAAGTTACTAGTAAGGGGATCTATGAGAAGGTGGCATGCTTAGCTATAAATATTTGGCATTTTAATTCTATTCATCATCTGATCTATTCATTCAATGAGACCATTCTGAGATTATTTCTTCTGCAGGGAGTTTGATGGCACACAATAATGACATGATGTTTAAGTCACTGCAAAGAAGCTTCTTTTTCATCACTAATCTATAAACGCGGGTTATATAACATAGACATTTGCATTACCCCATTGTGTTCCATATTTATCTGATGGGGTTGCTTTTCTATAACATTAGCAAGTGAGTGATTAAACAGACTGAAGAGGAAAAAGAGACAGAAGAAAGAGTTGATGGAAATATCTCAAAGCCATGGTCCAAATAGCCTACTCCAAACCACATCCCTTAATATACTACCTTGTCTGTTAAGAGCTATTGGGCTTTTAGCTGCGATTTACCAATCAAAATGAGAATATCACATTTCTCGTAATACAATCTTATCTATCCCTGAAAAATAATCTGATTCTCGCTTTTTCTGAGAAAAAGTGGTCTGAAATACCATGAGACAGTATGTACTCTAATTCAAAGGTGAGCAAGATTAAACTTCAAACCAACTGCTTTCAAAGAATTGTTAAAAATTCTAAGACCCTTCTATCTCAATCATCTCTTGCTCTTTTCTCCTGTACCACTGTGTCTCCTAACCGCACATCCAAAATGACTGCACTCAGAGGCTTGTCCTAACACAGGGAGACTCGCTGTCAGGAGTTCCTTGCTAAAATGTAAATAGTGTCTTGGTTATCAGAGAAGAAATAGTTGGTCAAGAATATGAAGTCTATTCACTCTTTGGAAGGTTTCAACTTTGATTTACTGACTCGCTCACACAATGTACCCACTCTTCTCAGACCTGCAACTAGCAAGACCCTAAAATGCAACGCTAGGTGGGTAATGGTTTGACGTCATGTTGAGCAGTTTGCTGGCAGCAGGATTCCTTTTAAGTATAAAAGGAAAAGGATCCTGTTGATTCGGTCCAAGGCTAAATAGCTCAAACACTGGCGTCAAATTCAATAACAGCTTTCAAACTAAAAGCCTCAGACACACACACTTAAAAATGTAAAGCATTTAATTAATCTATATCTCACATTTTCAATGTGAAACATTTTTAGCAAGTTAATTTACTCTTCATCATAAGTATCTACTACGATGCTTGTCATAAGGACTTGTATCAAGTGACATATGGTATTTTTTAATTTCAATTTTACTTTAGGGTGTTTTTTTTTGTCTGTCATTGCTATCATTTAACACCTGATCTCTTTGGTGAAAAGATAATAACAATACTTATTTCTAAAAGTAAAATTATTTATAATTTTCTCTGCATCAAAAATCTCAGCTATGCACTACTGGTAACTGAGAATATTAGTCTGTTTATATCATTTCATCTCAAACAGAAATGGCCATTTGAATGTGAACCTAGTTCACAAGTATTACATATACATTTTAATTTATATTATATATTATATTATATTATATTAACTATATTATATTAATATGCCAGAACTCTTCAAAGCCAAAGTACATAGCGATAAATACATAAAGATATGTGTTCTCAAAACCTCACACTCTCCTGGGAGAGAACAGCTATGCCCAAATAAAGCAATATGGGCTCTATAAAAGTTGTGTGAAGGGTGTTACTGAAGCAAGTAGAAGAATAGACTGAAGTTCTCTTGATAGGAAGAACATGGAAAGCTCAGGGGCAAATATATTCATTTCGTTATAACATATAAACATCATGCGTGCTTCGATTTCAAGGTGAGGGTGGTTTTCAGAGCCTACAGTATGTTCAAAAGTGAAGGCCTTATGTGGTTTTGGTGAAGAGGAAGACATTGGTGTGACAGAACTTAGTGATTTCATTTCAAATTGTTTAAGTTCTCTCTGCCTTACTTTCCCCAACTATACAAATTAGAGTAATTCGTATGTACAGTAGCTCCCCCTATTGATAGCAAACACATTCCAAGATGCCCCAGTGATGCCTGAAACCCTATATATACTATGTTTAATTTCTATACATACATGCCTGTAATGAAGTTTAACTTATAAATTAGGCAAATAAGATATTAATAGTAACTATGAATAAAATAGAACAATGATGATAATGTGCTGTGATAAAAATTATGTAAATATCTCTCTCCCTTCAGTAATTTTTCAATCCAAATCTATTCCTGAAGCTATAACCATCCCTCACTAGTAGTAAATGGCTTAGTGTCACTCATTTTAGGGGATCCCTTGCTGAATTGAAGTATTAGGCCCAATGCTTTCTGGCACAACACATTGCTGTCAATCAAAAATGTCAACAGAACACATTTTCTGTTCATGTCTTACACGCACAAGTTTAATGCTTTTTCCATCTTAACTAGGCACTTACCACTCACTGTGGCCGTAATTTGTAGTTTGAGGTGCAAATCTAGCATAAAAGTCTTTTACTTTCTTCACGTCACTGACAGAAGATCCATGCTTAGAGTCGATCTTAGCAACCTCAGCATACATTATTTTTTCTTTCCTTCTTAAGTTGAGAACTTTCACCTTTTCACTTAAAGGGAGCACTTTACAGATTCTCTTTGGCCTATTCGAATTGCCAGCATCATTACTCTTGTCATTGGGGGCCATTATTTGGTAAAACAGGTTTACTTGTACACAAACACTGTGACAACCAAGAAAGCTACTAACTTGATAGAATATATAGCATGGATACTTTGAAAAACAGATCATTCACGTCAGGGTGGGAAGAAGTGGGAGGGTACAAGGTTTCATCACCTTAATCAGAGGTATTACAGTGCACAATGTAAAATGTATGAATCATTTATTTCTGGGATTTTCCAGTACATATTTTCCAATTCTCGGTAACTGAAATACGGCAAGCAAAACCGCAGATAAGGGGGGAACCACTGTTCATAAAAGTAATGACATGGCTCAATGAATGGCAGCTACATTTATTACCAATATATAAGTGAGATAAATGATTTTCTCTGTAAAGAAAAATGCAAAGGAGATATAATCCTAAGGTTTAGTAAACTTAAAATTTTACTCTAGTCTTTTTGATTGCTTTCACATTTACACAGATTGACAAAAAAAAAGTTGTGATACAAATTGCTAAATTGACTGAATCAGACTTAATTATTCACTTAGCCAGACTAAAATTTAAACAGACTTCTTCCTGACTCTGGGCCATGACCTCCCTTTCATTAGAGCACTTACTTTAGAAAAGCTTTATCTGTAAATTATTTCACTGCCCCTTTTAGATGTAAACCTTTTCAAAAGTTTCTTGCTGGCTTTTGAACCCAGGAATCCCTTGCCAAGGACCTGGATCCATCGCCTTTAAGCACAATCATCAATGAAGGGAACACCCCCAGCTCCCAGTTTTTGTAACACGGTGGGAGTCTCACTTCTGCAGGTGGCTTAGAAGTTGAGGTGCTTCACTGGGCTGGATAACGCTAAGCTAAATCAGAAAGCAGGTCTAATTAAGCAGGTTTGTTCTATATATATAGAAGGCTAAGTTGACTCATGCATGTGTGATACACATAAAGCTCTCACTGGTGCCAGTCCCTTGCATGTGTTTCTATTCTTAATCGTGAATTTGGTTGACACTTCTATTATAGAGAAAGGGCGAATAGAGATATTAAAATATTTCTTCTAATTAGGTTTCTTTCGATGTGCACAAATGCATGCACTGGGCCACTAGTTTACAAATAAAAAGGTACCTCAGAGATGTGTAGTAATACATCCAAGGCCAAAAAGTTAATTAGTAGGCAAAGTTAAAATTGGAAAATATTTTTCCTATCTTATATGATTTTCTCTTTTTGATACAAGTTTAATATTATAGTGCAGTCTTAGAGGTATAAATAGTACAATGACTATTCTTCTTAAATGAATCAACCCCATGATTTAGAAAGCTCATAGATCATATATAGGCTGAGATACCTACCTTAAGAACAACTCATAATAAACTTTATGAAAGTCTGTGATAGACAATGTGTTTACAGTTGTCATTCACCCAGCAAGTAGTTACTAGGACTGGAGGCTGTATCTCCATGTTTAATACATGAACTTTCAGGCTGTCGAACCCGTGCATGTCAAAAATGCAGTTCTACAAAGTATTATGCTTTTGGAATATACTGCATAACTCACCTTCACCTTCAGGCATCCTTTAGATGGATTCACAAAGCTGGAAGAAGAATTTGTTCATTCTAATAGTCAGCCAACCCATAACTAATGTGTATCAGGAGATGAAGTTAAGTAGAAAGAGATTATTCTCCTCTAGGCATAGCAGAATTGCTTTTTCCTTATTTCATCTACTGTTATGGGGCTTAGAGATGATAGCATAAGCTATGGTGTAAACCAGCAATCTTCTTTTATATTTATTTATTGATTAATTTTTAGAAAGAGGGGAGAGAGAGAGAGAGAGAGAGAGAGAGAGAGAGAGAGAGAGAGAGACCAATTTGCTTTTTCACTCATTTATTCATGCATCAGTTGATTCTTATATGTGCTCTGACCAGGGATCGAACCTGCAACCTTGGTATGTCGGGATGACACTCTAACTAATTGAGCTACCTGGCCAGGGCCATACACCAACAATTTTCACCATGGGGTGTGTCCATGGATTTTTAAAATATATGATACCTGACAATTTAGTCAAGGGCACTGGCTTCTTTTCCCTTAGATTGTCAAATAAAAATGACAATGGCCAACACAACAATAGCCATCTGATGTGAATGCTCTATCTTGAACCATAAATATAAATGTCATGTAATAGAGTTGCATCTTATTGGTCATGTCTCAAAGCTGTGTTTGATTGTTTAATTCTTGGTACCAAAAATCCTTATAGACTAGCATAGGCATTTTTTTAAAGTCTGAAGCAAAAAGATGGGTAATTGCTATTATTTTTTCTCTTTGTAAATCAATAAAAAAAATATACCTATTTTTGTTAATTCAGCAAAAATATATTTTTTGGTGTGCCACAGAATTTTAGCAATTAGCTTATGTGTGCCATGAGACAAAAAAAGGTTGAACATAGGTAGTATAAACAGTCATAGAGAATATAATACGCATGCCCCTTTTCACAATATGAAGAACATAGAAACATTTTCAAAACAAGGCAGTTGATGCTTATTTCTAATGTCAACATAGATTTTAGAGTTTACCAAAGCATTTGTTGTTTGGTTTAGCAAAATATTTCAGTACATTTGCTCTGGAGTTGTGCCTAGGTCTGATCTTGAGAAGCAAAAAATCCAAAAACAAAACCAATAATTTTGTGACTTTGGGAAGGTTCTTTAACTTCTCTATCATTCAGTTCTCTCTTTAGGAAAACTGGGCTGTTGATGTCTACTTCATAAGGTTGTTTTAGGTATTGAATCTGTTACCTGTGCAATAGCTCAAACATGCCAGACATATAGTAGATGTTCAGAAAATCTTAGTTTTTCTTATGAACATTTATAGAGTCTCTAACTCAAAGTTCAAGGTAATACAAAGTAAACCATAGCATTTATGCCCATGGCAGAGCTGTCATCACCCATTGTATTATACTCTGTACTCAAAACCAAAGCAATGTCAAAAGAAATGTAAAACTAGAAAATAAAAAAGACATTTATATGCTCAAAAACAAGATAAACATCTCCATGATCCAGAAATAAAAAAGAAACCAGAGGAAGTGAATGGATCTGAATGCAATGCTCTTCAGGCTCTGAACTAGAGACCTGCAGTGGGGCCATGAGATTCTGCAGAACACACTGCACTTGAGACATGGGATAGAGGACCCAGACTCACTGCGTTAGGCAATGACCATAGAAGGCCTCATGAATGTTGGTGAAAAATGACATGCCATCATTTGGCTTTGACTTTATCAGAAACAGTGAATACAAGATAATGTAGGACAAGCAGGGATGATTTTCAATGGCTACAAATAGATAAGACTTTATTCTAGATTGGGAACTTGCCAGACAGAAAAATATAATACAGCTACCAGGAAGAAAATAAGAAAACACACATAAACAACAATAAAAGCAAAAAAGAACAATGAATAATTCTTCCTACTCAAAATAAATCTGCAAACCAAAATTACATAAGCACATGAATGAATGAAATACTACATACATAACCTACAAAATCAACATGAGACAAATTCATTTCAAATGACTTTAATTTGTAAAAAACAACCTGACAAATATTTAAAATGAACATATTTAAGAAGTTCAAATTGATTGTTAAAATCATTAAAAATAAATGGTGAAACTAATACAAGTACATATGAAAGAAGAACAGACAGGAATGAAAAAAGTAAACAAATCAATGTTTAATAGAAAAAACTATTTTTATTTAGATTGCCTCTGAATTTAATTGAAGTTTAATATTTAGTAATTAACTCAAAATTTCACAAAGAGATAAAGATCAAGTGTATTAAGAAAACATAAGAGGCACAAACTGGACAATGCCTGCATTTTTCAAATAAGAGTTTTAAAGAATGTAAGAAACATCAATGTTACAATGTTTAAAGAGATGATCACCAAGAGTTTAGCAGAATTTTTTTAAAAAAAGAGGAATGAATTTCAAGTGCAGAATACATATCAACACACTTAGTAGATAAGCAGAAAAGAAACACATAAAAGAAGAAAGTCTTAAGAACTACTGAAAGCAGACTATTTACAAGAGAACTGCAAGTAGACTGAAGCAGATGTATGACTAGCAATAAGTTTCATGTATCTAATATTCAAATATTTGTCAAGTGTCTACAGTTTGCCTGACATTGGTATTCATGCCCTGGAGAAAGCTATAAACAAAATAGACAGAAAATCCTGCCCTCATGGAACGTATTACATTCTAGTTTGAGCACAAGGAAGTAATAGAATATATTAAAAAGTTCTAGGGCAAATAACTGTGAATTTAGTATTTTTTTAAAAAAAGCCATTATAGAATGATAGAGAAAAATAAAGATATTTTCAGACATGTGAAAATGGTGAGAATGTATATTAAGAAAGATTGTCAAGTAAGAAATAAATAAAAAGAAGGAGAAAGAGCTCGTGGACAGGGACAATAGTGTGGTGAGTATGGAGGGGGAAGGGTGTGGGGCAGACATAGAGGAGGGTATGGGGGGATAAATGGTGATGGGAAAAGACATAAAATCTGAATACAATAGTAAAAGACAAAAAAAATCAAGAAACACAATCACTTCAAAAACATGGAAAAATTCATTAAAATACAATGCTTTTTCATGATTTTATTAAGATAATTACATGGCATCAGTTATACCAGTATATGGTGGAAGAGGCTGAGATGCTAACCGGGAGACACTGAGGCAATCTAAAACTTAATGAAAGCAGGAAGTTGTGATAATTGTTCTTAGAAAAACTTCGAAAGTATTAGATAAAGCAGTATGAGTATAATCTTCGCTGGGCAGGGTTTCTTAAAACACAAGCATGTGAACTGAATAAATTGGTGCATTTTGCTACATTACAATTAAAATTTACTTTTCAACATGACAATATTTTTTTGAAAATTCATTTAGAAGGAACATTTTCAATGCCTCTAACTTCTAATGAATTCTTCTCCAGAACATAAAAATATCCTAAAAATTATCAAGAGAAGATAAATAACCTAAAATATAAAGGGAAAATAATATGAAAGGAAATCTAAAGGACCAATAAAATATAAAAACAAAATAGTACTACAATATATAATCAGGCTGCCCTCATCACGTTGGCATAAATTTAGAAACATGGAAACACAAGTATTGCTGAAAAAGCAGAGCGAAGGAAATGCTCATAAATTGCTGCTGGGATGTCAGAGCAAATCTTACGAGCAATTTAGCAATCCTAAGTGTCATGAAAAATGTATTGAGTTGAGTCTTAAGAAGATTATATAATTTGCCTAGGGTGCACAGTCAGGGTGCAGAAAACATGATTTTGAATTGTTATCTTAAATTTTGCCCGCTATACTCTACAGAACTATGTGAAGAAACAGTTTAAGAATATTTACTGTAAATGATAGTAAGTTCTAAAATGATTATTGTTTGAGTGGCTCAATAAATTTTGTTTACCAAGGTACGAGGTTCTGTAAGCGGAGGTAGAAGTCTGGTGAATAGAAGGTAGAAGGCCTGAATTGAGGCAGCTCTGTTCACAAGAAAATGCTCTGGTCTGAGATGGACAAGCATTTTTCTTTCTTCATAAAGTTCTTTCTAATAGAGTTTCTTAGAAATTTTAAGTTCTTCTAGTCCACTTCCTGAGTGTATATTTTACATTCACATACTCTCTTATCAGATGTATGATCCCCTCATTCAATCCTTATGTGGAGTTCTGCTTCTTTACCCATTCTTCTCATGGCTGGAACTAGGTTTCTTAGAATTTCCATGTTTCTGATGTCTGTCAGTTTATTTCTCCCAAAACTTGTCTCCCTTACATTCTTTTTTTTTGTATTCCTAGACAGAAATATTTTCTCTTTCACAAAGCCCTTGTTTTCAGTAGAAATACTTCTTTCCCAGCTAAGGATACTGACATACTCTAACAGGCTAAGAAAATATGTGAGCCTTAGTGCGCAGATAGTGCCTAGAACCACCTCAGGTTTTTTGTAGGTGATTTTTTCAGTGCATTATTTCTGCCTTCTACCACCATTATTCCAGTGGAATTGTCATCAAATCAAAATTAAGCAGAAAAAAACTAACTCAGAAAACTTGAACAGGCCTATTTTCTATCAAAAAACTAGATAACCTGTTTGTCACAAAGCACTTCCCCTATCATTAATTCACATTGACTTCAGTTCTGTAATGGTATTTGGGTTCCTAACTTCTATAGGTTGCACTAAAATGTGTGTTTAAAGATCTTGTCTTGCATAAGGATAAGAACTGGGTCAAATGTATTTCTAAAGACTATTTTAGCTCTGAGATTCATATACTATATTTCACTTACTCATTTGTTGCTGCCACCTGTATTTTGCAGGGATTTTAGAAAATATTAAGGACCTTCACCGTAGACTATATTCATTGATTCTGCTACAGTACCAATTTTCAAGTCACCCATATACATGGCATTAATCCATTTGTCTGGGAAATTTTATAGATTAATTTCTATAGTAAAAAAAATCTTTGCCCTGGTTGGTTTGGCTTGGTGGATAGAGTGTCGGCTTGCGGACTGAGGGGTCCTGGGTTCGATTTCGGTAGGGGACACATGCCTGGGTTGTGGGCTCGATCCCTAGTGGGGGGCGTGCAGGAGGCAGCCGATTGATGATTCTCTCTCATCATTGATGTTTCTAGCTCTCCCTCTTTCTTCCTCTCTAAAATCAATAAAAATATATTTTAAAAAATCTTTAAAATTACTGATATTAAATATTAGATTGTTATATATCTGCATAAATTATAACATTTGTTTCAAAAAATTTACAAAAACACAATATTTTTGTTTGTAAATATTTGCACATGTCGATAAAGTGAAACACGTGCACAATTATGATCTATTGATTTGTAATTGTCATTAAGAAACGTGTAATTTTATTTTAGAAAATGAGCTAGGAGACAAGTTGCTTTTAATACGAATGCTTTGTCAAAATTAAAAAGGTACAAGTAAGATTGTTAATATTTAAATATTTCTCCCTGTTAAGCAAAGTAGTCCTTTAATGTTAAATGGTTCGTGCTGAAGATAATGCGTTTTCAGGTTAAAAGTTGCCGTGTTGCATTTTTTTTTTTTTTAGCTTCAAGTTAGAATATTCTGGTAAGATTAAAAGTATCATCTTGTCTTCATGTCATGAACGTGAAGGTAAGCTGAGCTCCTCTGATAGGAGATTGCTTCAGTGACAGCCGGGATGAGTTCCCTGTGGTGAGCATTTGGCTCTGACAGTCTTGAATGCTGTGGGTTCTGAGGATTCTTAGCAGGGTGGGAAGCAATGGGAGCAGATAGAACCAGCCAGCTGACAAGGAGCTCACTTTATGCAATTTGGTTTTCAGTAGAAAGATGAACTTAAGTCATTTTCCCCACACAAAATATAATTTCATCACATAATTAAAGAATATCTACTTTAGTCATTTAGTTTATAATTAGTAAGATGGTTTTTGAAATTAGTAAAAAGTGGAACGCTACATCAATAAAAAAGAGGAGTGATTAGACTATCTGGTGACTTAAAAAATAGATTTGATTAAATATACATCCCCATTACATAGTTTAAACATTCAAAATGGTGGCCATTTTAGTGAAAATAATTGGGTATCTGCTATATTTTTTTTGTGATACTATATGTGGTACTTTTTGAATGTAATGTTGATTCCTTACGGAGGATAAAATCTCGAGCTTTGGAATCAAACTGAATTAAGTTTAAGTTTTAGCTTTACCACTTAACTTCTCTAAGCCACACATTTCTTCATCTGAAGAAGCATCAACATTGTTAATCCTGGCACATTGTGGTAGTGTCCGGTTTAATGGGAAGACACAGATTGAGCACCTAGCACAGTGAATGGAATTCAATAATTGGTGAGGTTAGACCACTAATTAATCCAGCCAGATTCATGAACAAATATTTTAATCATTAGGCCATTTTACCTTTATACGTAGGATTAAAAGTATTAGTAAGTATGTTGCACTAAATAATTATTTAAGGTAATTTTTATTTGGTCTGGCCTATTAAGGAGTTTATTTAGGTTTAGCTATAGCTTACTTTAAAAAAGTATAACCATGCCCTGACCGGTTTGGCTCAGTGGATAGAGCGTCGGCCTGCAGACTGAAAGGTCCCAGGTTCGATTCCAGTCAAGGGCATGTACGTTGGTTGCAGGCAAATCCCCAGTAGGAGGTGTGCAGGAGGCAGCTGATTGATGTTTCTAACTCTCTATCCCTCTCCCTTCCTATCTGTAAAAAATCAATAAAATATATTTAAAAAATAAAAATAAACATAAAAAATAAAAAAGTATAACCAGTCTTGAACTTGTATGTGTACTTTCTCCTTTGAATTAATTTTATAGAATTTGGAATGTTTTCCCATAGAAATAACATTGTAAGTATATGTTTTTATTTTTCAAAACTGTATCTCAAAGACCACTGTGTTCAAGGCCTTACAACACTAAATAGTTCTGTTAATCTCAGTTTCGGTTTCTGTATAGATGTCATAGAAAAGACAGGGAAAGATGGAAAGGACTTTTGCTTCTCTCCATCACCCCTCTTTTAGACCAACATCAACACTAGAAAACTTCATTTTCTACTCCTTCTCCTTTTGTCTTCTTCCTCATCTTGTTATTGTTGTTATTAATATGACTCTAGTCTTTGACTTGTTTTCCTCTCCCACGTTAACTCCATTACACTTCTTATGGTACCTTTTGCCAAGTTGCCAATAAAGCAATACCCTGGCAGTAGCACTCTACTATAATAAAAAAACCTACTGTATACTCCAGAGTGCTTCAGACTCCAAATTATGCTGCTCATGTCCCTCTCAGACCAAAAACATCATTTCCATTAGGCAGATCATGAATTTGAAAACTAGATGCCTGAAATTAATTCATGGTAAAAGCAGGAAGGATTTTAAACTCTTAAACCTTCCAGAGTTATTTCCCTTTAAAAAAAGAACTATTCAATCCCTTGACTCTCTAAATATTAATATTTCAGACATTCTAATATCACTGATGTGACTGTGTCCAAGGAGTCATAAGAGAGTAATTTATTGGCATCAGAGCAGCAAAACGCAGCCCAGGTTCTTCGAACGTCTGTTCCTAGAGGGGCCTCCCTAAGCTCTTCCTGGTTTTCACAGATTTGTCTACTGTGCTTGGCATCGAAAGCAAAGATGCTGATAATCAGGGGCACAGGGATTCTTTTGAGAACAAACATTTTTAGGGCAGTCATTCAGGGAAAATAACTGCAGAGACCCAAAAGCAAGAGGTTGTGGGAGAACAAGAGGCAGATGGCTCTCATTTGCAGCCTGACTGGTAGTTTGAAGAATACTACTTACATGTATAAATAGAAGATTCTTGAAGGAATTAATATTCTTTTATAGTTAGTTATTAATTCACTAATTCATTCAATCTTTTTATTTTTTATCAAGCCATTCATGTGCTGTGCACTCAGGCTGTAGCGTTGATTAAACAGGCAGTTTGACTTTCAGAGATCACAGAGTCTAACAGGGAAGACAGATAGCTAAACAGGTTTTATTTTAAATTAACATTTTTATTTTAAATAGTTGTGAATTTATAGGAAAAATACAACCACAGCACAGAGAGTTTCTATAATTCCGTAACCTATTTTTCTTATTATTATCTTACATTAGTATAGTATATTTGTCACAAGCAATGAAACAATATTGTTAATAAAAAATATATATGTTTTTATTAACAAAGGTCCATAATTTATTCAAATTCCCTTAGGTATTACCTAAAACCTTATTTCTGTGCTAGGATTCCATCAAGTATTACATTTATTGTCATGTCCAGAGTTTCTTGGACTTCCCTTGTTTTTGATGCCTTTGACAGTTTTGAAGGGTAATAGATATTTTGTAGGAACCCCTTTGTTGGAATTTGTTGTATGTATTTTCTTTTCTAATTATTCAGAGAATTTTTCCAGCACTTTGGAAACAAAACCACAGAGGTAAAGTGCCATTTTTGTCACTTCATATGAAGGGAACACACTATCAATGAGTTATCACTTCTGATGTTCACCATGATCCCGTGGCCAGAGATAGTGTTTGTCAGATTTTTCTAATGTAAAGTTAATCTTTTTCACCAGTCCATACTGTACTCTTTAGAGTATAGTTAAAAAAACTTGTACTAAATAGGTTTTTAACTATAAAGTGGGAAGAATGCTAATAAGAAGGTACAGGGAGTTGTGAGAATGTGTAGGTAAATAACCAGTGGCCACAGGAAACAACCCCTGTAAGAAAGTATTCTTAACTGATATTTATGGATGGAAATTAATTAGTCAGCAGATGTATGAGATAGTTGGGAGCAGAATAGGTATGCAATTAGATCTGGCATTTTCATATTTCCTATTCCTTTTGTATAGGTTCATGATCTCTGTGATGTATACACATTTTAATATCTAATGTAAACTTCAGTTTAACTATCTGAATAGATTTTATTTCAAACAATTTGTGCACTGGATTTTCTATCTCAATTGAATATTGTACCCTATGGATGATGATAAACTTATGAAATGTATGTAGACTTGGTTTATAGATTATATCTCATTTCATAGCAAAATGCACTTTTCTAAATTTTACTTACTATAGCCTTTGGAAAGTCAAGTCAATCAAGTTAATATAAGCTATTGGCATGTGTTTCTACTAAGTTCTATATATCCTTCATAATCTTTTAAAGGCAGGTGTTAACGCTGATGTTTTGAAAGAAAGGCTGATAACTACTTGTAAGAAAAAATGATAGATGCTGTACAAACGGGCTGGGTGATAGAGGTAGGGGTGGCCTAAATCCATTGTCCTTATTTATTTTTAATTAAATTTATTGGGGTGAAATTGGTTAATAAGATTATATATGTTTTAACTGTGCATTTCTATGATACATAATCTTTATATTGCATATGAAGTGGGCTCAAGTGAGCCCACCATCCAAAGTCAAATTATCTTCTGTCACCATTTATTTGGCCCCATTTATCTTCTTCTATGCATTGGTTTATCCCCCACCGCCTTCCTTATGCTAACCATTATTTTATTTTCTGTGTCTATGAGTTTTTGTTTCTTGGTTTTTCTTGTTTGTTCATTTGTTGCTTTCAGTTTTACATCAGTTCGAATCAGTTAAATCATATGATTCTTAACTTAACCCAACTCCTGAATGTCATGGATACAATACACAAAAGAGAAATGAGTAATTGCCAAAATTTGCAACTGTTCTATCATTCAGCAGAAAATATTAAGATCCTACTATGGAAGAGGCAATATTATTTATTATAATTAATATAATGAGCATACTTCACATAGCCCAAGCAACTTTAAGGTTCTAAATACAAACATACTCAAGGACTTGTTTTTCACATCCTACTACTTAACTATCTATGTAGATATAAGTCAATAAGGCTAACCAAGATTGCTTCTCATATACCTTAAAAGGCTACATTCCTTGAGAACATAAGGAAGGGTTTGTGCAGAACAGAAATTATTATGGCACATAACAAGTTTCCTTAAAATAACATCCTCTAAAACCAGTGTCAGGATTATTAGGGCTGGTATGGGGTGTGGAAGATAGAAGTGAGAGCTAGAATTCACAATAGGCATAAAGAATAAGAATTTCTGAGGGGTAGGGCTGAGAATTTGGCATTTTGAACAAGTTCCCCAGGAGATGACAAAAGCACTAAATCTTGAGACCCCTTAGGATTGGCTCCCAAGATATATGTAACAGCAAGAAAAAAGAAGAGAAAACAGACAAGAGAGTAGAAAAAGAGAAAAAAGGGGAAATAATATATTTAATTAGTTATTAATAGGCACACTCAGAGCTCCCAAATATTTAAGAAGTAGTCAGAAAAGTACTTCTTATAAAATAGTAAATGAGTTTATGAGTCCTAAAGTACTACAAATACATATTGAATATGATTTTTGGTTTGTTTTTATTTAATTTATTGGGATGACATTGGCTAATAAAATTGCATAGGTTTCAGGTGTACAATTCTATAATATGCCATCTGCGTATTGTATTGTGTGTTCACCACCCCATGTCAAGTCTTCTTCCATCATCATTTATCCCCCTTTACCCTCTCCTACTTCCCCCTACTCCTTCTTTCCCTCTGGTAATCCATATGGTGGTCTTACCTTTTGTGACAGCAAAGATGGATCTGGAGAGCATTATGCTAAGTGAAAGAAGCCAATCAGAGAAAGACAAGTATCATATGATTTTACTTATCTGTGGAATTTAATGAAAAATAAATAAACTAGCAAACAAAATAGAAACAAACTCATAGATACAGAGAACAGACTGACAGCTGTCAGAATGGAGGGGTTTGGGGCGAAAAAGGTGAAGGGATTAAGCAAAGAAAAAAGTTATAGACACAGTCATGGCTTTTCTTTTAAATCAGAAGAATGGAAATATATAAGTTCATTGGACAAGGGCATAGGTATGCTGTGAGAAATGATGAGGAAACAAAGGATACTGAAATATTAATAAAAATTGCAGTTTTATTTTGTCTCTGCAAAAGTTAGTAGAAAATTAACTATGTACAATTCATTATAGAAACAAAAAGTAATGCTTCAAAATGCTTTTGTAAATGTCAAATCCTGAGCAAGCACAGCTAATGTGTAATTGTTCAAGGAAACATTCGTATGCTCTCACACTTCATTTTCTTGATACTCAGGTCTCCACCTCTAGCAGTCTTTTTCCTCAATCGCATGTCTTTTTTAAAATTCAGACGTTAGTGAGCAAGCTGGTTAAGTCTTTTTAAACTCCACATGCCTGTTTGTTCTCATAGATCAGCCTGTTGTCCTGACCCTCATTTAGCTTCTCCCTTCAGATAGGATCTGACCCATGGTATCCTGTCGGCCTTCCAAATGATTTGAGCTCTTGCCCCTTGCCTGGAGGCTCGGCTTCAGCTGTTTCTGGAGGCCTATCGTTAACCTTTGTCAGAAGCATTTACGGGGATTTGGTTCTGAATCAATTCTACGCTGCTCTCGTCTGATGTCTCATTCTTTCAACAAGCAATCATTGAGCATTAACTGTGGCAGATTCCAAGCTCAGCACTAGAAATGAAGACATCTAATTACCAGCTGTACCTGGAAGAAGAATTAAACTTTGATAAACTCCACATTCCTCTCCAGAAATAGAGATATAATAATGCGGCGTTGTAGGTTTTAGTGAGAATTACATAAAATAGTAAATGTAAAGTGAAAGGCTCAGTAGGTGATGCTAATGGAAGACTAAGAAGCACTCTAAAATATTAACTTCTATAAAATGTTTAAAATTTGCTATTCTACTGAATGCCTTTCTATGACCAATTTATGACATAATTCCTGTTTCCTGTCTTTACAACTCATTCAGAGCCACAGTCTCTCTGAGATTTAAGCCTATCTTAACCACTTAATCTTATTAGGATCCCTAGTCAAATCTCAGATTATATTTGGATGACCAGAACTATAATAATTTTATTCAATGTATCCCACAAATAATCTGTTTTATTTTATTAGGGATAATAAAAATGAAGTGATTGTTACATTATATGAGGAAGGATATGAATAAAATGATTGATAACATTGATTTTGGCTACACAGAGCAGTATAAATAACTTTTCTAAATTTAATTATACATATGTATTCTAATGAGGAACAGTTCATTGTGTAATGTCTTAACTTTTTATTTAATGAGCAATGGTTTGTAATGATTCAAGGGCAACCTTAGATAATCTAGAGAGCAAAAATGTCTTTTATTATTGTAATAAGTATGATTCTTGGACTTATAAATGTTCACTAATTCTGTATTCCATTTAGTGAAGCTCTTACATTGTAGTGCGCCAATAAGGAAATAATATAATCATTTTTATCCAGAGTGCCATATATTGGCATTGTTGCCTCAAGTTAAACCAATCTAAATATGCTGCTTTGCATAACTAACTTCAAGTTTTTAAAAAGTATACAAAATATTAAGTATTATTTTGGTTTTCAAGAATTGGTTGTTCCAGTTTTGTTTTAGAAGAAGATGAAGAAGAACAGCTATAATAAGGATAAGTAAAAAGAAAATCATAAAATAAAGGCAAGGCATAATATAGAGAGCAGTGATTCTCAACCTTGGCTGCACATTAGAATCACCTGGGAATCTTTTTAAAATCCTGATTTCTGGGCCTCATCCTCTGGAAATTCTGTTTCTTTGCTATGATGTGGGGCCACAACATTAGTAACAAAGAAACAGAATTTCTGGAGATTGAGGCCCAGAAATCAGAATTTTAAAAAGATTTCCAGGTGATTCTAATGTGCAGCCAAGGTTGAGAACCGCTGATACGTATAGAGAAACCTGCCAAGCTGTAGATTTCTGCAACCATGAAGAAAGAACCTTATTTGTGTTCACAAGTCAGAAATAAAATTGCGAGTGGAAAGACACAGAAGAGTCAGTGATAGACAAGCATTTTTTGGCATAGTAATTTGAGAGGATAAATGAAAAGTTTCACCAAAATTCTGACAGTCTTCATTATTATTTAGCTTTTATCATTAATCAGTGATAAAAACTTAGGGAAATGCCCAGCCTGGTTTATCTTTGTCCTTACGTGTACAGTTATGATACAATGTATTCGCTAACCAACTTCATCCTATTACAACAGCGGTTCTCAACCTGTGTGTCGCGACCCCTTTGGGTTCGAACGACCCTTTCACAAGGGGCACCTAAGACCATCGGAAAACACATATATAATTACATATTGTTTTTGTGATTAATCACTATGCTTTAATTATGTTCATTTGTAACAATGAAATTGGGGGTCACCACAACATGAGGAACTATATTAAAGGGTCAAGGCATTAGGAAGGTTGAGAACCACTGTATTAGAATAAAAGAATGAAAGAGAAACACTTTGAAAATCTTAAGGCATTATAAAACTATAGGAGATTATTGTCAGATCAAAACATAATTTACAAGGAAATAATGTGGAGAGTATAATAATTGGCCAATTATGCAACAGCTTCCAAACAATTTGTGTCTATGGTAAGCCACAACAAATTATTTTCTAATAACAGGCATATCTTGGGGTACAGATACATTTTTTTCATTTTTTGTATATTTATTTACCTAAATTTATTATCATTAGGGACCATTCTCAAAAGCATTGATGGGTACCACTATTAATGGCCATGTATTTTAATTTTATGTACTTTGAGGAGAAATAAACTATCATCAACTTCAAGCTTCAACAACATAACTTGTAATAACATCTCAGACAGATATCAAAATTTTGCTCTCTCTTTATTGCTCCATGGGGGTTTCTTTGAGAAATCAAGCAGTTATATCACTTAATAAGTCAGCAATTTGTAAACATGGCTGAGCATGCTTTGGTTTTAATGTTTTTAAGCGGAAATAGTTGTGTATGTTTATCATTTCAGTAAGTATTACTTTTTCCACTGAGATCTCATTTATTCATCGGAATCAGGGTTTGGAACTTTTCACAGGCTGTCAATGCTTAAAACAAGTAAATCTAATCAAGAAACATCTTCATAGTACCACGTCTTTCTTATCGACCCGATTCTGCAAAAAATCTCAGTCTTCCTGGCTTGAAGAAAAAGTATTCAAAAGTATCTTTTTTGACTGATATGTAATGACTTTGCTTATATTTTAACTGACTAATAAGTAAACTTTTAAGCATTTTCACTTGTTGATAATTTATTTTTTAATTATTTAATAAGAAATTGAAAATAAAACTTTTGTTGAGCATAACACAATATTGAACATACCTAAACAAATGTTCTTATTTTAATTTGAAAAGGCTTATTCACATCTATTTGTCTAATTTCTTGAACCAATAATTTGGACCCATATTCTGGGAGAGGATTTGTTTCTGATGATTAAAAATATGAAATGAAGAACAATTCAATAATCTTATCTTGATTTTCTAAGACAGACAGAAAATCACAATATGGGTTTGGTGAGCAAACAATAGTATAAAAAATAAAAGGCAAAAATATTCAGATTTCAGTATCTTAGATTTTGAAACCATGTAAAATGTAAAAGTATGGTGAATTTCATCAACCTACATATAAATATAATAATTTTGTGATCATTATATTAGGTGCTCCTTCTTTAAATCAATTCATGACATAGATATATAATACATATATTTAATGTGTACATTTTGACAAGTAACGATTTATATATGAGCTACAGTTTTATGGTGAAATAATAGACTACATATTTACTACATCTAATCGTGGGTATCTCTGATAGGAAGGTTTTCATTTATCTTATTAAAGGAAGGAAAACAGAGAAGAGGCTACTGAAGGCTACTCTATGTTACCAGATATCAATGAAGAGAGAGGATCCCTATCACTACACAGATAGAATGAAAATAAGCTTATACTGTAATGAATTACAGTGATTAAATTGATGCCCATGCAGTGTAGTCCAGGTGAAAGCTTTATGTGTTCTCCTCAATTAAAATCATATTTGAGAATATACCATAATTCACCATATGGATGAAAGAATTCCATGAATTGAGACCGATTTCTTAGATGATGTATTTCTGGATTATCTTTAAACATTATATTCTTTGGTGAGGCTCTTTACAAAGTAGTGAGCTTTGGATAATTAATTAGAAGATACTTCTAATAAAGGACTACAGTATAGAATATTTAAAATTCTGACGGTGCTCTACTTTCTTGGCATTGTTATAATTAAAATTAATTTAGTAGCTATATTGGCACTAATGGCTCAAATAGTATTAAAATAAAAAAATTATAGGTCTATGGCTGTAGTGGATTTACTTCATTTGTATTAAACTTTGTAAAAAATAGTGATTTTATACTTTATTTTTCTCCCTCATAAGCAATATTCCAGTGATGTCAATTATATTTCAGTTGAAATAAAAGGTAATGGAGAAAGAGAAATGTACATTAGTATATTTCACACTTCAAACTGATGGGGAGCTCAAAATGAGCTTCAGTTTTCATGAGATTAAAGATCTGATTTCATTCTATATTTTCAGTAAAGCTACTATACCATTCATTTTCTAATTTTTGCTCTTTCCTCTCATAATTATTACTTACAAAAAGAAAAGAGTCACCAGTAACGGGACAATTTGCTCTTGTGTGTATATTTGGCTCCCATCATATGAGAAGACTATGTTCAATATTAATAACAATTTGTGGTGTTTTAATAGAGGTAAAATAAAGTAAAACAGCAGTATGTAGTCAAACATTTTAACTTGAATTCCATCAGCAGCCCCTAGTTCTGCCTGTGGGCTAAGTGAGAGGCTATTAGATATAGCTTTCAAATGGTTTTGAATAAAATTACCTTACTCCTGGATGAAAATGAAAAGTTCAAGGGGGAAGAAAATTTGCCAAAATTTTTGAGAAGATTATTTGCAAATATTTTATCAAAAATAAGTGTTTTGGTATGGTGATAGTACTCTACTATTCCTTTCTTAGAGACATTCAGATTTGTAGGGATTACCAACTTACTTATAAACATGTTAGGATCTCTTATATATGAAATATATATACAACATGTTTGATAATGATGGTCCTTTTAACTTTTTCATACTAACATTAATGACTAAAATGTAATGCTACGATATCAGTGACAAAAGTAATTCATTTTCTTTTTATTTTATTATTTTTTAAATTTCTTTATTAAGGTATTACATATGTGTCCTTATCCCCCCCCCATTACCCCCCCAATTCCCCCACTTATGCCCTCATCCCCCTGTCATCTGTGTCCATTGGTTAGGCTTATATGCATGCATGCAAGTCCTTTGGTTTTTCTCTCCCAAAGTAATTCATTTTCTGGGCAATATAATGGAACATTGATAAGTCATATTGATAGTATGTACCTTAATAGGATATGATGAGAATGACACTTTACTGCTATGGTCATTCTCTCCAGAACCCATAACTTTAAGAAAATCTTGATAAAATTACCAGACAAATCCCAATTGTCTGTCCTATCTAATAAAATAGTAATATGCAAATTAACCATCACTTCACAATAAAGATGGAGGCACCCACAGTCAATACAGAGGGAATATGCAAATTGACATGACAAAGATGGCGGCGCTGGCCAGAGCCACAGAGCCAAGCAAGCCAGAGAGTGGGCACAGGGGCTTGGTTTCCTTGGTTGCCCCAGCTGGCCAGAGAGCAGGCGCAGGAGGCTTGGCTTCCTTGGTCACTCCAGCCGGCTCCGTGGCCACCGCCCAGACAAAGCCATACTGGCAGGACCGAGGAAGAGGCGGTTAGGGGTGATCAAGCCAGGAGGGGAGGGCAGTTGGGGATGATCAGGCCAGCAGGGGGGGCCAGTTGGGGGTGAGCATGCCAGGAGGAAGGGGAAGTTAGGGGCAATCAACTTGGCGGGGTGGGGGGGGAAGTTGGGGGTGATCAGGCTGGTGGGGGGGGGCAGTAGGGGGCAATCACGCCAGCAAGGGTGGGGGGCAGTTGGGGGTGAGAAGCCTGGCAGGGAGAATGCTTAGGGGCGATCAGGCAGGCAGGCAGGTGAGTGGTTAGGAGCCAGAGGTTCCGGATTGCGAGAGGGATGTCCGAGTGCCGGTATAGGCCCGATCACAGGGATCGGGCCTAAACTGGCAGTTGAACATCCCCCAAGGGGTCTCAGATTGGAGAGGGTGCAGGCCAGGCTGAGGGACACCACCCCTGTGCACGAATTTTGTGCACCTGGCCACTAGTTCTATAAAATTCCTGACCAATAGTCCTCAAAATTGTCAAGGTCATCAAAAACATGGAAAGTATGAGCAAATGTTACAGTAAAGGAAGCCTAATGGCGTATGAAGACTAGGTAAAATATATCTCGAATGGGATCCTGGAACAAAAGAAAGGAGGAAAAATTAATTAAATCCGAGTAAGATATGGTCTTTAGTTAATACTAACATATCAATACTGGTTCATTAACTGTGAAAAGAGTACCATACTAATAAGATGTTAATAATAGGGGAAACTGTGAGTGGTATATATGAGAATTCTTTGCACTACCTTCACAATTTTTCTTTAAATATAAAACTCTTCTTAATAAAATTTATTAAAATATTTTGTGGGATTAACAAGAATTGACCTTCCTTCAGTGTTGAAATATTAAAATTGAACAATACTCCATGCTAGAATTAGAGGAGAAAAAATATTAGTCACACACTATTCATAAGTTTTCTCATAGACAAAGAATACCAATAATTTAGACTATTTATTCTGCAAAAAGAATTTAAAATATCTATTATGAAATTATGACTGTGTCATGTACTACCAGGAAAAATACTTGTTTTAATTAAACATTTTGACAAGGGTTAAAAAAGATATTATGTCATGAAATAGGTACACAACAAAAAAATGGCAATTTATAATGGGTCACTCAAAATCTAAAACCTCAACGTGTTGATTATTCTATTTTGTTTGTCTTTGAGCTAAATTCCTTCTCCTTTGCACCTAAAAAATAAGGTATGCTGTTCATATTGATATTATTAGAGATAGAACAGTATTTACTTCCAATCCAGTAGAATCTTATAGGATTTGAATGATCACAAGTGATCAATGAATATGAAAGAATTTATCTCAATACACAAGTTGATATTCTCAAGACTTTTCTTTCCCAAGTAGCCCAGGTTTAATAGAATAAAATGTGTTTATATTTTTCTACTTTAAATGTAACAGTACAAACTTTTTAAGATCTAAAGTATAAACAATAGAAACCCTATTAAAATATTATTTTTATTTATATAAGTATAGTTGGTATGCAGTATTTTATTCGTTTCAGGTGTATAATATAGCAATTCACCACTTACATACCTTATCATGTGAAGAATATACCACACTCAGTCTAGTAATTATCCATCACCGTGCAAATTTTACAATATTATTGACTATATATTCCCCTTCTATCTTTTCCACACATCTCCCCACATCCTTCCCCTCTGGAAACTTTGCTTTTGTCTCTGTTTCTATGAGTCTGTTTTGTTTGTTTGGTTGGTTGGTTTTTTAGATCCCACATATAAGTGAAATAATGTGGTATTTTTCCCTAACTTATTTCGCTTAGCATACTACTCACTAGTTTCATCCATACTCTTGCCTGTCTACTATTTTATTTCAATACACAATTAAACCAGAGTTCATCCCTGTGATTTTAGAGTAGTCGTCCCAGAAATCTGTACCAGTACATTTTTTTTTATCAACTTGTAAAAACTTGCCTGTGTAACTTTTCCCTCACACATTTGACCACAAATTCTTTCTTCTTTGTTCTTTGTCTCTGAAACATGTTCTTTTGAGTATTTCGCTTTTGTATTGGTGTCCAGTCCTCTTCTTAAATTTTAGATTTTTCACATGTATTTTTTGCAATGCAGTTTTCAGAAAATACCCATTGGGAAATTTTAGAAGTGCTTACTCTCACTCACTGTGCAGCTATGTGCGGCAGGCCAAACATAATTAAAATTATTGCAGTCCTCTGAATACTAGACTGTTTTCTAACAAATTAGCATTAAAATGCCTGAAAAAAAATGAGCCAAGCTGACACTGCTAGATAAAATCCATTGGTAAGCTTTCTTCATTTTTGCCTTAGCAAGATCCTTTCAGTTCTGAACTCCTAACAGCTGATCAAGGTCTGTATAGAAACACTGATAAACTAGATTGGTCAGCAAAATGTGGATATTTTTTGTTTTATTTTTTCTAGCTAATATATTTACTCGTACCAGAAGCTTAATATTTTCTTTCCTGTTCATAACACAGATAATTGCTTATTTTGTAATTTCACAATCTTTTTAATTTTAAAGATTCTTTAGTTATGGCATTCTACTAAGATGGTACTTTGACGTGTTTAATCATTCAGTATATTTTATTAAGTCCAGATTATATGTCAGATTTAGTACGAAGTGCTAAGAATATAAAAGACACAGAAAACAACTTTATTTTTTTGTATAACAAAGAGCTCACAGTTAAATGTGGTAGACACAGAAGTAAGTAGATAATTAGAAAACAATATGATACTCACATAATTGAAAAACAAGCAATATACTTGCAAGTTTTTCTCTTCATCTTTCCTCTGTCTATTGACTAGTATATGTTTAACTTCTTGAAACATTTGTTCACCCTAAGGTTATAAACATTATCTGGCTTAATGTTAAAAACAGTAGTAGCAATCAGGACAGGAAGGTCAGAGTGATTTTTATGAAATGATGAGTTTCAAGTGAGAAATTCATCATTGTTAATTAAAAAACAAAAAACAAAAACCAAGAGCTGCCAGTATTATTTATGTACACCCTCATTAGTGCTTTGTAAACAGTGTTTCTGAATCAGGGTGGATGTTCTCAAGTATATTTCAGAGGTGTTCATGCACCACTGCTCCCTGTTCTGACTACATTTCCTCTTCCAATTGTAATCTCACCTAGTTTATTGGTTGCTCTTTTGATTACTACATTTTCTAGTTTAAAACTGTTAATTTTAGAGACTTTGGTTTCTTCCTGTTTTCTCACAGTTACTTCTTTGGTAATCTCATCCCGTATTACTATTGTACTACTAATTATGGGTCCATGAATAATTTTTAAAAATATATATTTGTCATTAGACCACTATCCTGTATTACAGGCTCATATAATAATGTAACTTATAAAAACTTTACTCCTGATGTTTTTGTTCAAAATATACTCCACAATTAACTTTATATATATATATATATATATATATATATATATATATATATATATATATTATTGATTTTAGAGAGAGGAAGGGAGGGAGAGATAGAAACATCATTGATGAGAGAGAATCATTGATTGGTTGCCTCCTGCACGCCCCCTACTGGAGATCGAGCCTGCAACCCAGGCATGTGCCCTTGACCAGAATCAAACCCAAGACCCTTCAGTCCACAGGCTGATGCTCTCTCCACTGAGCCAAACCAGCTAGGGACACAGTTAACTTTTCGTTACTATTTTCATAAGCTGTAACTCCTTCATTTTGATTATTCAAGGCAAAGGTTTTGGAGTTATTCTCCTCATTTGTACCTCCCATATATGTTATGTTAAGTTTTGTTAACGTATCCAAAATCTGACCATATGTTTTTCACTAGCACTGTTATCTTCATCTAAGCCACCACTATCAGTTAACTGTTGTTAGTAAACCACAACCATAAAACTTCAGTAGCTTACACAATACACATTTGTTCTTATCAATATATTAGTTGGTGTGATTCTCCTTTAAACTGTCTTGGCTGGTCATTGGTGATCAGGAAGGCTCAGCTCCATAGCTCTGCATCATTTGCTCTTATCTTTCTCATGAGACCTGTGCACCAACTGCAGCATAGTCACTTAATGAAAATTGCAGAAGCATAGAAGTACAAAGGGCAATACACAAGGTCTCTTTAAGGCTTGGGATGAGAATGGCTAAGCCCCACCTCAAGACGGTATAATACACTCCACTCATGATGACAATGCAGCAAGAGTTTTGATGTGAGAGGAATGCAGCATTTTGGCTAAACATTCATTCTCTCATGGCAGTGAATGGAGAGTCATGCCCCTGATATCACTGACCAAATCATCCAGAGGAGAATGTTAACTGGCTCATTTTGGCTAACATCCAACAATCACATAACCAATATTACAAGCAGGATGGAGTAAATCTGTTTGCTAGCCATTGGCCATGGACCCAACCCATGGGATAAGAAAGAGTAGGGTCAGCAAATCCCATCAAATAAAATGTTATGTCAAGGAAGGAAGATTTCTTTTGTCATAACATGGAGAAAAAATTGGTTTTCTTAGTAAACTTTTTATCTGAGTATACAAAAGAACAAATGAGGTGAGCTAATTCAAGTTCAAAAATGCACTGATCGACAAGCTAATAGTTTCCTTTGTTGTGTTTTCCCAAGAAATCTCCAAAAGAATAAAGCTTATAAATATTATATCTAGGTGTATATTTCTTTTAAACAATTTCAATCATGCACAATATTTCTCTAATCTTTATTTAACTTATTCCCTAAAAAATAATGTCATGAGCTATAAATGCAAGATTTTGGATTTCTATGGTTAAAAAGAAATTTTTCTTATCATCTTCTGCATTGTTAATTTTTTAATGTCTAGCATATTGATCTTTAAATCCTTGGCACTTACTTTAGGCACTTCTTTTAAACCTCAAGTTTAAAAATCCATATGCTTCTATTGGTTCACACTAGTTCTAGGAATATATTCTAAACACTTAAATAATAACTCCCTTCTGGAATAAAAAAGGATTGTTTTATTTTTGTTTTGATTCAAATGGCTCATATACCATCTGAAGAACATATTGCTGACGGTCTTCATTTTCAACTCATTATCAGTTTTATAGAGCCCAGCATGCCAGGCCTTGTGACTATTCTAGAAAGAGATGGCCTCTTTTTAAGGAAGAAATTATAATGATAAATTCTTACAATATAAAGGGCTTCATAATTACTTTATCCCTGATGTAACATTAATAGAGTTTGTTTAATAAATCAGGTTTATTGCCCATTAAAAACCTATGACGCTGGGTTGCATTGTAGTTGCAGTCATATCTGCATGGTGCAGTTACACTCCTTAGATGGTTGACTGTTGCAAAGACATAAATAAAGATTAGGGAACAACAAATCCTGGAATTATGCCAGTTGCTTTAAAATTGTAACTTTATTACCATTAAATCAGCATTTTGGGGGGCAAATTATTTGTGGCAAGGAAACTCCAATGGTTTGCAAAATATAACACTTACATACATGATAAACTATGTATAATTTGTTTTAGAGAGATGCTTTGTATTAGAATGGTAAAATATTACTCAATTATTGTCATTATGGAAATGATTTGAATATTAACAGTTTACTGAGTGTGGCATGGTGCCAGAAGTCCCCAAAATACATCTTGTTTTATGTATACCAGCAGGGAGATACCCTGGAGAGGAGCTCAATAAAGATGGTTTGAATCCATCTTAGTCAGATTTAGGTTAGATGAGTTTATCAGGCATTCATCAGTTATATATGCTCTGGAGGAAATATCACCTCCTGTTGTAACACTCTTCTCTCTCCCCCAGGCTTAGGGATGCTTCACATTGCCATGATATAGAGTTACCCACATCCCTTCAGCATCCCAATCACAAACTTTGATGTTTGGCTTTATTTATTTCTCTTCACCAAAATGGATAACCGGTTGGAAAATAAGTAGAAACCCTACTTTGTTCTACTCTAAATTAAAGAAAGTGACAAACACACAGTGCAAGGTAGGAAAAGATTCTCTTTTATGACTGCTGAATTTTCACAAAAGTTATGCCAGCTAAGAAACAGTTGATGTGGATGAGTGTTACAAATACACTCTATTTCATACCTTCCACCTCTTATTCCATGACTCATGTAATATTTATTTGGCACCAATTTGGTGGCAGGTCCATTAATCTGGTTGAGTACCCATAGCTCTAAAAGTCGGTTCATTTCAGATCCTTGTCAGAGAAACAGTAGGTGATGCTGACATTTAAAGTTCCCGTCTCATGATCCTGCAGTGTGCAGACAGCACTGACTAGGAAAATGGAAGGAGACAGAATTATTGCCTTGGAGGAGTTATCAGTCCATGCCGTGGAAAACTTGGTACAGCAAAATAAACTCTCCAAGCTCTCGCTTCTACAGTCATGATTTGGATAGTAGAATACTGGCATTTATACACACTTTCTGGATGCACATCTATTTTCTGATATGTAAAACAGCCTCTGGCTCGGTTGACTATGAGAACCTGTCAAAAAAGCTGATTGATCAATGAATCCTACAGTTAGGGTGATCTGATGAGAGATAGGAGGAGTTCTCTGAGAAGAATGGAAGACCCATCCATGTCAGGCACTTCTCTCATTTTCTTTATATGGATCAGATTGACTAATAGTTATCTCAAACCTATGACAGAAATTGGAATCATATTTCATAGATAAGTCAACTAAGGCAAATCAATGAACTAATTTTAAGCCACACATCTGTTATAAGTTAACTCTAAGTCAAATAAAGTTGGTCAGAGTCTAAAAACAGAACACCTAGGAAAGGCAAAAGTGCAAATTTGGAATGCATTGAGAGTTTTGGAAAACTTTCACTAAAAGTATTTGCCAAGAAAAGAGAGAGAGAGAGAGAGAGAGAGAGAGAGAGAGAGAGAGAGAGAGAGAGGAAGAGAGAGAGAGAGACTTTTATCCTGGGCCTAACATCAAGTTCCTTAGCACCTATATAACTGGTAAAGTCAGATGTTGATTGGGAACTAAAAATTAGTTTTTGCCCAGCTGGCCTGGCTCAATGGTTGTATTTCTTTTTACTCCCCTCTCTAATGGTTATCTTATTTACATCATTATTAAATTCTTAAAGAAAGACTGTCTAAAAAATGCATACTTTTTGTTAAAAAGTTTAATTTTCATGCAATCCTTGTGATTAGTAAATGGTTGTGAACATTAAAAATACTGTAGGGATTAATATTCTGAGAAGACCATTTATCATAAGACCCAAATAATATTTCCAATTTTAAACTCAATAACAAATTCAAATTTTATAGAGATTTTATAATTAATTATATTAATATTCCTAATAATCTGTGGCCTCTTGATAGAATTCATGTACTGTTATAAATGTTCTTTAAACAGTGGAGAACAAATACATAAGGCCTTTTTAATGAAGTTTAAATTCTATTGAGGGAAGGTGAAGTATAAATATAAGCAAATAAACAGCATGAAAATATAGAGAAGCAATTTGAGAATGTTCATCAGAAAACTACTTTAGATGCTCACTTACCAAAGGTTTCTTTGTGGAGATAATGCTTCGGACAAAATTTAAGTCATGAAAAGGTAGCAGCTATGTGAGCTTTAGGGCTCAGAAAAAAAAAAAACACACAAAAAGAACAAAGCCCCAAATATAACAAATGTGGAAAGTGTAAGATGCCGAGGAAGATGAGTGAGCAAGAGAAAAGATTTTAAGAGAGTAGACAGTAGAGGTAGGTAGAAAACAAATCCTGTCGGGCCTTGCAGGTCACGGTCAAGACTTTGGCTCTTAATCTTGAGGTCCTGGAATGTCACTGGAAGCCTTCTGAGTGAAGAGTGAAATGACCTGATTGATATTTTTGAAGGATGGTTTTGCCTGCCGTCTGGAGAATGGATTAGATGGATGGGAGAGCTAACCTAATGAGTCCTGTTGGAGAGTTACTGCCTCCGTCCAGATGACAGAAGGTGAGGGCTAGACTTAGAGCTGTAGTAAGAAAACGGAGCCTGGTCAGGTTTGAAATATATAGGATGTCCCAAAATTCACGCAAGAAGTAATTTTGATAGAAAACACAGGTTTATAATTAAAAATTGTAAATTTTTTATTGTTTCATAAAGTATGCAGTATAGGGTTATGTATGGAATAGCAAATCGGGTAAATGGCCTCCACAGTTTTGCTGGCACATATGCAAAGCCGTGGTCTTCATTGGTCTTTATTGTCTCTGCTCCTGGGCCATATTTGGTACTTGGTAATGCTTATCAAATTGAAGGGATTGAAATCAAAGGGCAACAGATATTAGAATCTGATTCAATAAACCAAGTAAAATTAGGCTTTATTATTTTTTTAAAATATATTTTATTGATTTTTTACAGAGAGGAAGGGAGAGAGATAGAGAGTTAGAAACATTGATGAGAGAGAAACATCGATCAGCTGCCTCCTGCACATCTCCTACTGGGGATGTGCCCACAACCAAGGTACGTGCCCTTGACCAGAATCGAACCTGGGACCTTTCAGTCTGCAGGCATACGCTCTATCCATTGAGCCAAACCGGTTTCGGCTAGGCTTTTATTTTTTGTTGTTGTTGTTGTTAATGCTCACGCAAAATTCAAATCTTGCGTGAATTTTGGGACACCCTATATTTTGGAGCTAGAAGGCATAGCATGAATGGTTAGCTTGCTGGGGAGCCTGAAAGCAAGAACAGGGACATAATGGTTTGTCAATGGTGTTATTATAGCATCACTTTCCCTTTGACTTCCAAGACGAGCACAGAATCAGCCTGACATCTGAGCAACAGAACAATTTAACTTTCTAACAAGTTAACGTTATTTCTGTTCACATGCCTCACATTTCATCAAATTGAGATCATAATAGGTAGAAAACAAATCCTGTCAGGCCTTGCAGGTCAAGGTTAAGACTTTGGCATTTCTATTTCGTTTTAATGCGCTTCACTCTGCCTAGAATGATCTTGACATTCATCTTTGCCTCTTAAAATTCTGTCAGTCCTGGCTGGTGTGGCTCAGTTGGTTGTGCGTTGTCTCATGCATCTTGAGGCTGCAGGTTCAATTCCAGGTCAGGACATATGCCCAGGTTTCAGGCTCCATCCCCAGTATGAGGCATGCAGGAGGCAACCAGTCAATATTTCCCTATCTCAAAAATGTTTCTCTCTCTCTCTCCCTCTTCCTCCCTTTCTAAAATCACTTAAAAACCTTAAAAAATCAACAAAACTTTATCAAATAAATGCTAAACTTTATCAAAGTTTCTCTGAGCCCTTTAGATATCATTCTCTTTAAGATACCCAAGAATTTAATTTATAACTCTGAAATTATTAATAGTAAAATGCATTTCAGTTATTTGATCAGTCATCTCTTCTATTATCTATTCAAAAGCATGAATACTGCTTTGCATTTTTATACTTTACTTTATAATAATCATTCTTTTTATATAGTACATGCTCATAAAAAGTATATAAAAGTAAATAAAAATATATTTAAAGTAAACTAAAAATCCACAAATTGGTTCAAAGTTAGTTCCATTATTTTAGAAAAAAAAATTAAACTTGCTTTAGAGTGCACTGTAATTCATTTTTTATACTGAGACAAAATACAGAAAATTTGTTTTGTTTTTTTAATAACTCAGCTGTAACTGAGGAAGCCATCTGAAGAATGGGCCTCTCATCAAGAGTCACCCATATTCAATTAGTTTTAAATAGGAAGACCAGGGCAGGCGACAGGGGAGTAAAATAGCCTGGCCCTCTAGCACCTGAATCAGAGCCAGCTCTGAAAGGTCATCCTGGCTCCAAAGCTTTCTGTGGGATTGGATTTTGCAACATAAAAACTGTTCAATTTCTCTGTCTGCCCCGTCCTGTTTCTCACACTCTCTTACAGGTATTGTTAGTAAGTCTTGCCACAAGGAAACTCTGTGCATGAATCTTTGTCTCGGGGTTGTCCTCCAGGAAGCATAACCCCTCAAATACAAATAAATCTAAATAAAGTGAAAGAAGCAAAAACTATATTACTAGATTAAGCCATGAAGTTGCATGAACTTTATATTTAGGAACCTAAAAAATATCCACTCGGACCAACTAACTTTAGAGCAATATTTTGATCAACATATTGTGTGTGTTTTTAAAATATCTTTTGAATGTTATCCTATATAATAAAAGGCTAATATGCAAATTGTCCCCTCGGGAGTTCGACTGATCGGGAGTTCGACCACTCGCTATGACATGTGCTGACCACCAGGCGGTGGTGCAGAATGAAGTAAGGCCCCAGCCAGCAGCTGGCAGTCAGAGGAAGGAAGGCCCCGACCAGCAGCCAGAAGGCCCCGATTGGCCCTGATCGCCGGCCAGGCCTAGGGTCCTTACCTGTGCATGCATTTTGTGCACCAGGCCTCTAGTGTATACATACTTTGTTCTATTCTTTATCCTGCTGAATTAGAAGAATATAACTTGTATGGCATTATTGGTAGTAGCAAGCAAGCTTATGTGGACACCAATATTCTGGTAAAATGTAGATGAAGATCTAATTATTTCTTAAGTAAACAAAGGAACAAACTTGGAAAAATGGATACTTCAAATATTACTAGTGAACAAAATTACTGATCAAACTTTGGTTACATTAACATGTTTCTTTTAAATTTGTCCAATCATATATCATCACTTTCTCGCTGTAGTTAACAAAGAAACTCTCAAAAATTATAAAATTGGGCCCTTGCTGGGTAGCACAGTTGGTTAGAGCATCGTCCCAATACACCAAGGTTGTGGGTTTGATCCTCAGTCAGGATACATATAAGAAGCAACCGATGAATGTATTACTAAGTGGAACAACAAATCTTTCTCTCTCTCTTTTCCTCTCTCTCTCCTTCTCTCCCTCTCTAAAATCAGTCAATAAATTATTTTTTAATTATACAATGGACAACCTCTTGAGTCATTTAATAAATGTCTTGATTATATGGACAAAATTTAAAAAAAAATTTCAGCCATGAAAGGAAACGTTACATCTATTCTATATTCTAAATCTTTTGTTAGGATACATCACCTGAGCAACTCACTTTAAAATACAGAAAGAGTCTTGACTTTCACTAGTGTTGAAAAGAAATGTTTAGGGTTTTTAAAAATCTCATTCCTCCTATAAAAAATGTTTGTGAGAACATTTTTACTCAATAAAGAACAAACTGAATATTGATCAAGTAGAGCCTTGAATTCCCTGCCCATTTTTTTCTCATGAACCAGAGATGATTCGCCTCTGTCTCAATGCTTTAATAATATTCATAATTTTCACTAGATCCTTCAGAGTTGTTGATCACTGTCTATGCTCTTTGAATAAAGTGGTCTTTGCATTAGTTTTCAGGAAAATTCCATTTCATCTCTAGCAAGTCTTTGATGCTGAGGAATAGTGGTGCTGTAAACTTTTTAGTAGAATGGCAATAATTATTTAGAGTGGCTTCTACAACTAGAGATTATTATAGTGACTTTATCATATCTAAAATATAGTTTAATCTTTTTATCTCATATATTTAGAGTGACTTCATATATTATTTATAACATAAACTATATGTTACTGGTGGAAATAGAAAACGTTGGTGTCTTTGTGGAAAATTAAGTTGGAATTAAATACCAAAATTATTTAGTTTAGTTAGGCAGAAACTTTACCTAAGAATTTAATCAAAGCAGATATCAGGCATGGAAAGTAAGATTTATAAGCAAGCATTGATTTAGTACCAACAAAATGGTATTAAATAAGATACGTTAATGTGATAACATATTTAACTTAGTATTTGATTAAATAACCTTGTTATAATCTAGACAAGCTGATACGTACATCTGATCATCATAAACATTGTGAAACATGAAAACATGCACCTAAAAAGCAAGAAGTAGAATGGTAGAAAATGCTAATATTGGTTTCCCTTGCTTGATGAAAATACACAAACTAAAGCATTTTGGATATATTCAACTATCTTGGAAAATTCACATTTTAACATGATAGGCTGTGATTACAAACTATTATCTCTAATAAATTGGTGAGTGTCTATAACTTTTTAGATAGTAATATGTATTTAGTTTGTTTCTAGTTAAAAGTCATTATTCTTGAAGAAAAAAATAACACTAACCAAAAAAGCCTGAGTCAACTGAAAAGAATAACATTTTAAACTCTGTTATATAATATATATATATATATATATATATATATATATATATATATATATACACACACACACACACACACACACACACACACATGAATTCAACAGTTGTTAGGTGAAGTAAATCTATGTATTTAGTTATATCTAAACTAGTGGCCCAATGCACAAAATTTGTGCACATTAAAAGGGGATTAGTTAGAAGAAATATTTTAATATTGCTATTTGCCCTTTCTCTATCAGAGGTGTAAGAAAATTAGTAAAATGTATATGAAAATCTCCCTCCTGTCAGAGTCTGGGGAGTGGCACAGGACCTAGAGTCAAGTCTCCACCCACCACCCTCACGTGCTTCAAAAATGCAGGAGACCCAGCCCCAGCCAGCCCCACCCCCATTGGGTGAGACCCAGACCCAGCTGGCACCACCTCCGTCAAGGCCCACTGGGGGCACAGCCTGAGGTCCCTCAGCCTGGTGCCAGTGTGGGGGGTGTGGCCTGAGGTTTCCAGGCCCAGTGCCGGGGTGGGGAGCTCAGTCTGAGGTCCCCCATCAAGCTCTTCCAGGCTGGGGGCATAACCTGAGGTCCCCTGTCAATTCCCGCTGGGCAGGGGGCATGGCCTGAGGTCCCCCATCAAGCCCCGGCCAGGCACCATGCAGCCTCAGGTCCCTGCTGTTCAGTTGTGATGTTGCGGCATAATGCCTAATTTGCATATTCCTCTATTATATAGACAGACTTGAAGAAAGTCACAGAATCCTCCAGTGAACTTCTGGTGCAACTTACTATATCATTAAATAATAGCATTCTGTTCTTAATAACTAGTAATTTGAATTTAATTGACACTGATTTGGGAAGTAGCAAGTGTTTTGTAGTTGTCTTTGCTTTTGAAAGCATAGTCTTTTTGAGCATATATTGTATATGTAAAGTTACTAAAATTAAGGCTATTACTGTGCCTTAAGAATGTAAGCAATAGGTCAGGTGAAAGAGAATTGATTAATGGATCTTAGCAAATGGCTTTTCAATTACACTGAAACCACCACATTTTAAGTATAGATATTTCAGTCATGTTGTCCTTGTTTCATATTAGTATATATTATGCATTTAGTGGCTTTATATATATATTTCTATGATTATCTGAGCAGAATGTTTCTGGAAAACCTAACTGTATTTCCTCTCATGTGAATTTTACTATTCCTTTCTATTTCTATTCCTATTGTGGATTTGATATTTTTCTTCATAAAATTATGTGAGTGAGATTCTTATCATATGTAAAAGTCATATTATGTCAGTTATAAAAAAAGACTACTACTATTTCATCTTAAGAAATTTTATAGAAAAAATAAGAAGTGGTTGTTTCAACATGGTTATCATTGCTAGTGAAGGTACTCTATTGGGATTGGTATATGCTTCACATGTCTCATTATTTTAAAACTCACAGAAGCAACATCATAGTGTAACACAGGAAATGAATATAGTTGAATGATTTTAATTATGTAAGTAGCAGTATCTTGAAAACATATGTAGTGTAGCTAAGAGTGGGTTATATACTACAAATTTGATATAAAATGCCTAGATATAAACATAAAAAATATTCATTAATGTCCCAGGATTCCAAATTTAAACTCTGAAAACATCAACTTCCAATTTCTGATGTGCACAAATAAGGCTGTGGGTACAAGCACACACAAATACATGCAAAAAATGTCATATTTATATAACAGTTTACACCTTGGGGGAGACTTTAGGACTAACTTTTTCATTAATCAACATAATTAAGTCTCAAAATATAATCAATTTTGTAATTTTGTTTCTTGAAGACTATAAAAAAACACTAGGTCAAATAAATGTGAAAAATAATGAGTAGCGTCTATTAACTGAAATTCTGCAAAGGAGATAGCAGCTCTGAAGTGGAATGTAGATACAGCAATGTAACTAATTAGACAGCCATCTGGCACCATTTAGATCAGGGCAAGAAGGACTCCACCTCTTAATAGTCCTTTAAGGCATTATTCTCCTCCTGCAGTGTGCTAATTGATAGTCTTAGGAAGGCTGCCTTAGAACAGGAATGTGAGTTATGCTCTGCATACTCTGATTAAGATGATTAGCAAACTACATTGTCAGAAGATGTCAAAACAAATCATTAATGTTCCCAACAATTTCAATAATTATAAAAGAAAAAATGTAAGTGCAAGATGCTTTCTTTGAAAATTATTTTCATCAGAAATTTTACCTCCTTCCTCTCTTCCATCCCACTTCTTTACTTGTCTTGAGAAGTTCAAGAACTTAAAAAATGTCATGCCACATCAAACTAGATGACTAGGGAGAATTGTGAAAGACACACAATTTTCCTTTTTAATGCCTGGAGTTGTGGTTGAGCCACCAAGGTAAAAGGAAAGTGACAATGTGACTGAAAATGCCATTCATGTCTTGAACTAACTGGGTTGTTGGCACAGCCTGCCAAGATCCATGTATTATACTGACTGTGTGAAACCTACCTTCCTTCTCAAATATATGATTGCCCAGCAAATCCCAGTTACCTCATGGATTTTGCTATTTTCTGCTGTGTTCATCTGTCAGTCATTATTTCATTACTGATATTTCCAGCTTCTCTGACTTCTGCTGTAGTTGATTCTATAAGCAGGAGAGACAAGGTACTTTTTTTCTTTTAAGGATTGTCATCAGAATAGCTTTAAACAAATGCTGGAATAGTGTTAAGAGGTAAAATATGTACTTTTAAAACAAGAAAAGTGCTCAGGCAAGTACATATATAATTATTAAACGAACAGGAAACTCCCAAGTGTGTAAAATATGTTGTCATTGGGAGGCAAAATGTGCTTCTCTCTATAATATATAGACTGACTTTCCTTCGTCTCTAAGTCCTTTGGGGACTATTTATCTGTGGCACTTGTCTGGCAGGAAGTTCTTTCGCTGTGACTAACTTCCCCATTCTCCCCGGGGATTACACGGAGAGGACATGCCTATCAGATTGGCTTTCAATGGATTTAGTTGCTTTAAAATTACTTGTGACCAGTAAAGTGTGGAGGTGGTCACTCCATAGGTTCTAAATCTTTGGAAGATTATTTTCCAAGAAAATCCTTTTAAGCTGCTATGAAATGAACTCTTTTATTTAGAATGATGGGAGAGCATCACAGAGAAGAAGCTTAAGGATCACCTTTCTGATAAACTCCTGGAATATGACTTCTTGCCTAGCTAAGGATAATGCACCAGTTCTGTGACGGAAGAAGCTTATCGAAAAAATAAAGTCCTAAATGCATGCAAATAGCACATCAAAAAATCACAACAAGAATTTAGTCTCTAAAATGTGTATTATTTAATGTAATATACAAATTATGACTAGGTTTTTACATCATACCCCTTAGTTCTCAAACTGTGTTTTTTTAGGTTCATTTTTCTTTGGTACTATCTTTGTACCAAATGCCCAAGTATCTCTAAGACTAACATAGGCAATAAGCTGTTCTTCCTTTGAGATCTAATTTATTTCTTAAACTTGTAAAATAAAATACCTTTCGCTCAACTTATTTTTATTTCAGAAAGATGGTACACCTTTTCTAACTAGTTATATGGGATATATTGCTTATATCTTAATTAATTTTGCACATGTCTGTCTATTAGGAAAAAAAAATAAGATCCCTCCAGTTTATGAACTGACTTACTTTAATAATCTGTCGTTTTCCCATTCCTGTTTATTTTCTGGCTAATAAAAAGGTTGCAACATATATTGACACACGATAGAATTTGAGTTTTTAACCTAAGGTACAGTGACTCATTTTAAGGTATTTAATGTCTTTTCAATGCTATTGGAACAGTTAGTGTGTAAACCTTATATTCTTGAGAAGATGGCACATGGCTTCCATCCCATTATCCATACCCCAAAAGGCATGAAGAACCCCTGTCATAGATGAAGTGGGCGGGCCTTGGAGGAGCGGCCATGTGACTGCACACGTGACCAGTGCGAGCCAATGAGGCGCCGGGGCCAAGGAAGTGTCCTGAGAAGGCGGCTGCTGCCACTGCTGTTGCCACCGCCATGCCGAGGGCCACAGCCGGGAACCGGGCACCAGCGGGCCCAGTGCATCCCCGGCCGCCCGCGCCTGGGCCCCCCAGGTCAGGGGCAGACAGGCGCAGAGGCCGGAGGGGGAGGAGGAGGGCGGCGTAGAGCGAAGAAGACAGTGAGGAAGCAATGGAGGACGAGCGAGGGAGCAGGCGGGGGAAGACAGCCCTGAAGATGGAGACTCCGAGGCGCAGGGAGGGACTGAGGCAGAATGTGAAGTTGACCCAGAAGTAGAAATGGCAGCAGAGAGCGTGGCCCGAGGAAGAGCCCGGACCGTGGGCTCGCTCTGAGCGCCTCCTGCCCGGAAGCTACCCGCTCTCCCGGGCCCCTGGCCGGGCCTTGGCCCCCAGGCCCCCACCTCCCCACCCAGCACCAGCCTTCGGACAGCCAAGCAGCGAAGACTCGGGCGCAGGAACAGTGGGAGGCTGAAGTTCACGAGCTCAGACCCCAAAGTGAGTATTGTTCGGAATTTACTGAATATTGGCACCCCAGGCAGGGGCGTCCCCCGATTCTGGGAGGTTCACTTGATGCCACTTTGCTTTTGTGAAAGACCAGCATCCGTACCTGTTGCCACGAACTGAAAGAAACCCGGGGAGGATTTTCGCTGTTACCACTTTGAGGAAGAAGAGCGAAAACAGCCTTCAGCCTGGGCTGTGCAAGGCGCCGTTACAGGCAGCACAGCCCCAGGAGCAAGTGGCCCTGCCAGGCTGCTTCCTGAAGAGCTGCGCTCGGCATCTCCGCGTCAGCCGCCAGAGCTGTGCATCTGTGTTTTATTTCCACTTATGTTGTGCATCCGTTAGCAAGATGTGTCCTAAGATACCAGGAAAGCCTAAGAGAGCTCCTAAGGGTGTTCCACTTAGCCTCAAACTGGTCACTGAGCCCAGCCGTGTGGCTCAGCGCTTGAGCGTTGACCTGTGAATCAAGAGGTCACGGTTGGGCACTTGGGCTGATTCTGAATCTTCGCTATGGTGAATTGTGCTGCTATGAACATAGGGGTGCATATATCCTTTCTGATGGGTGTTTCTGGTTCCTTGGGATATAGTCCTAGTGGGATCACTGGGTCAAATGGGAGTTCCATTTTTAGTTTTTTGAGGAAACACCATACTGTTCTCCAGGGTGGCTGCACCAGTCTGCATTCCCACCAGCAGTGTACCAGGGTTCCTTCAAACCTCAGAGGGAAGGCAGGGGAGGGTGGGGCTAAGCGGGTGAGATCAACCAAAGGACTTGTATGCATGCATGTAAGCATAAGCAATGGATACAGACACCGGGGCATGAGCTGGGGGAGGGGGGACAATGGGGGGATAAGGACACATATGTAATATCTTAATCAATAAAGGGGGAAAAAAGACGTCACGATTGGATTCCCTCTCAGAGCACATGCCTGGTTAGGGGCTTGATCCCCAGGCAGGGCATGCAGGAGGCAGCCAATCAGTGGTTCTCTCTCATCATTGATGTTTCTCTCACTCTCTCTCTCCTTCCCTTCCTCTCTAAAATCAATAAACATATTTTTTAAAAAACAATTCTAAAACAAAAATATAAGACAGTCTGTATAATTTCCTTATTTTTATTGACATCTCTTCGTGAAAACCTTCGTACTATGCTAAGTAACAGTAAGTAGGACACTTATCCAGCCTGTGGATTCACATAGTGACAACAAATAATCAGTTTGAACCATGCTTTGACAGTGAAACAACCAGAATGGGCCAGAAGACAGGGCAAAGTAATTTTGCTTCATGATAACGCACCATCACACACTTTAAAATCAGTTAAAGACACGTTAAAAGACCTTGCCTGGGAAGTATTAACTCACCCACCATATTCACCAGACCTTGCTCCTTCAGATGAGCACTTGTTCCGATCGATGGCACACGCACTTTCTGAGCTAGTTCTTCAAAACATACGAAGAAGTGGAAATTGGGTCTCTGAATGGTTTGCCTCAAAACAAGAAAAGTTCTGTTGGGACGGTATCCACAAATTACCTGAAAGATGGGGGAAATGTGTAGCTAGTGATGGACATTACTTTGAATAAAGCACTTATATGTTTCTCTTGAAATATCGTGTTTTTTCTCTGATTACAAAATTTGCATTATTAACTGGTATACCTAGTATATTTGGGACCCAGTTTACAATTACACCAGGGAAGTTCCAAAGTTGCAAAACAACATCTTTTCTCCAAAATACTCTTGGACGCTTTTTTCAAATTATCAGAGTTCATTTCGTCTTCCACTACTCAACTGTTGGAGAGTATATGAGTGGAAGTTTTATTAAATCCAGCTTTTCTTTTTTTCTTTTTTGTTTTTTTTTTTAGGACAAAAGTCTCTTAGTTAAAATTTCAACTGTTTTATTTATGTCAAAATTAAAAGCAACATAAAAATTTTAAAAATTCTACAAGTCATTCAAATTTCACCATGTAAAAATTACTAATTTTACAATTTAGTGAACATTTTTCACTACAAAATATGGGATAGGATCAGTAACTAGATAATGAGAAAATCAATTTTATTATAAGATTACAAATTATGTTACACATGATATTTTAAAGAAATATTGATTTTATTTTTTTCTCAAGAAAAAAGTGAAAGTAAAACTTTAATTTACTGAAATTAAAATGAAAGTGTTAAAAAAGATGTTAGTCTTAAAGATTCATTTGAAATTAATCTGGGATATTATTTATAATTATTTCACTGCTTTATTTTTGTAATAACATGTGCTCTTTAATAGACACTCCCAGTACTCAACTAGTAATGAGATTATCTTTCTAGTATGCATTTACACCTATATAGTTTACCAAGTCTTTTGATCAAATTTCAATAGGAGCTTGTTTGCTTACCATAATTAACTGTGACATAATTTTACTATTAGCTGTGGCAGATTTTTGTTTTGTTTTAATCCACACCTTGCTTGGTTGAATATTAGAACTAAGAAGTTCTTTTAAAAAGTGTTCAATGTGGCTATATTCTGGGACTGCTATGATTTTTGAAAATGTCTTGAAGTTGCCTTATACTTGAATGACAATTTGACTAGGTATAATTTCCTGGCTCACATTATTCTCTCAAAGTCTGACAAATATTGTTCCATTTCCATGCAGTTTTCAGCTGCCTTGAAGAAAACCTGGTATTTTCCGCCTTTCATTGGTAAGTACTATATTAAGGAATGTTTCCTTAATCTTTGATAGTTAATAATTTATAAGAATGGGTTAATCAGGATCATTTTATTTTGTTATATATTATAATTATTACATAGTTAATATATGTTTACAGATATATATATATGTATAATATTGCTAAACATATGGGAAAAATGTTAAGTATTTTTTCTCCTTACATCTTAAAATAAATGTTAGTGAATTAAAAATTGTATGTATTACAAGACAACATAGGAAAATGTTCCAGTTCCCCAGCTTATAACACATTTTTAACTCTTGGAAACCTACTTCATCACAGCCCTTCGCACAGAATGAACATTCATGTCCCTGAGAGTAATTGCAACCTGAGATCTAGCATCTTGCTTAGCTTTAGAAACCTATGAAAATTTCTCATGTATAGATAAGAAAAGTGTATTTAACTGATATATTCTCACTAAGGGCATGAATATTGGTAAATCTTTTATTAATGCAAGATTGTATACATCATAGCTTGAAAGGTGAAAGTGATAATTAAAACTAATGTAAATTGGGAATTTAAGCAATGAAAATTAAAGAATCACACAATAGTAATTTCAAACTACCATGACTTTGAAAATTAAATTTTATATTTTTATGAGAGTATAGATGTCCTAATCTTAAAATTGCAGATTATTAAATACTAGAGGCCCGGCGCATGAAATTAATGCATGGGTATGGTCCCTAGGCCTGCCCTGCGATCAGCGCCCCCTGCCACCACCCACAAAAGTTCCCCGTTCGCCATCGGGTGATTGGGGCCTGTGGGCTGGGGGCAGCTCCTGTGTTGAGCATCTGCCCCATGGTGGTCAGTGTGCATCATAGCAACTGGTTGTTCCATGGTCAATTTGCATATTACCCTTTTATTATATAGGATTACATTCTATTTTTATGTACTGGTACTCAATTAATAATAATATCCTTATTTTAAATAAATTTCATTGCTATATTTCCTAGGAAATTGAATGAAAAAAATTGCAATATATATATATATATATATATATATATATATATATCATTTTAAAACAATGCATGCTGTAGGCTGCTTTATGATCTCACTGAATTAGAATCTAATAAAATAAGACCAGTATTTTTGGACACATCTAAATTCATATCATTTTGTCCTATATATTTGAACTTTTAAAATAATTGATTGCTTTTCTTTAACTTTTAACTGAAAATTAAACTCAAGTTTGAATAATTGCTGAAATATAAGCTTTAAAGTTTAGGATTTTATTGAATCTGTGCAAGATTGAGATGTAATTAAAATAATAAATGAAACAGTAGTAGATTTTGATATGAACAAAGAAAATATATTGTTCCTTAGAGGCCTGAAGTGAGTGGTAATTCTCTTTTCTAAGTGACTAAGTACTGTTGAGGATGAGAATAGATTTTTGGATAGAGCTGAACTTAGTCATTTGGAAAAAAATAAAATAACATGGCATAGTAAGACTGTTGCCAGAGCATTAGCAATTCCTCCATTGCTAGTGGCAGTGGGGTTCTTGGGGTACTGCTAGAATAAGAATTTCTGGAGGCCCCCACGAGAGGATGAGATTTGGTAAAAGGCTTTATTTTTTTGGAGTTACATCCCTCAGTTTGCCAAGTCCCATTGTCTTTAAACCAGCCCTGAAAAATGTGCTGCTGGGGTTTAGTAGAGGTACAAGCAGGGCCAGTGTCCAGAGTTTTCGTTCCATGGTGAAGCCGGGTCTGATGAAACATCTGGCTAAAGTACATTAGTCCATTGTGTTGGTCCCACATGGCCGCGGGCCAGGTGGGTCTTTACAGAGCATATGAATCCTGAAAGCCAGGAGTCAGGAGCAAACAGCAAGAGAGAAAGCTCCTTTGTTCAGGAGCTTAAATATAAAATCTTTCCAAGTTTGCAGGGGCCATGCCTACTCTGGCCGCTGACTCACTCACAGGTGTGACTGAGAAGAAAGCATCTTCCCAAATATCCAAACATTACTGGGCATGCGTCTGTTGTCCAGTTCCTTCCCCCATTGATCTGTGGGAAATAGACCTGGAGAGTGGTAAACTGAACTTTTCTAGCAAAGCTGTACAAATGGCATGTCCATAGTATTTGGCCTTCCCCCTCTTTCTTTTCTGTTATTTAATGACCAGGTTATTATAACGGTATCAAGACTAGGCAAGCTACACAGAGATGATGTGATCCTAAGAGAGATCATTCACACTATAGTTGTGACTGTTTCTTCCTGATATTTTTATCAGTGATTGGCAAAATAAGAGGATTAATAACAGAATATGAACTTAAGGTATTTAGAACACTGAACTTTCTACTAATATTACTATATTTTTATGATTCAACATTACCACATTCATCAAATGCAAAATTTGATTCCTAACATACAAAACATTAGCACCTATCCACTTAAGTACTTGCTTTGCTAATACCTTTCTCTGTTAACATCTATTTATTTTGGAATGCAGAGGATCATTTTGCAACATAAGCGCTTTTACAATTCCACCTTAGAGAAATTTTGAGAAAGAGCACATTTACATAGCCTAAGAGATGTGTACATCTAAAAGAAGGTCACACATTGAGTTAAATCTTGCTGCACTACTTGGTTCAAAGGGAATTTTCCAGAAGCTTAAGTATATGCACAATACTAATGAGGAGAGGGGGAAAATGAAGTGCATATGATCAGATATGTGGAAAAGAAAATTAGTCACTTCCTAGAGGGAGTGAGCCCCTTCATTTCATGTTTCTAAGCTGTGCTTACATCACATCTGCAGGTTTTTAAGACTAGAATTTCTTACCGAATGGATAGTCCATTATCAGTGGGAAAATGTCCATCTCCCCCTTTTAAAAATTAATAGGCTGTATATCATGGAGCAGCTTTAGGTTTACAGAAACATTGAACAGAACATACAGAGTTCTTAGGCACAATCTGTCTCTTCACATCGCTATTATTGACAACCGATTGGTATGGTACATTTGTTACTATTGATGAAACAATATTGATAATTATTAACTAAAGTCCACAGTTTATGTTAGAATTTCTTCCAGTGTTATATAGCTCTGTGAATTTTGCTATTTATCAATTATTATTTTATAAAAATAGCTTCGCTTCCCTAAAAATCTGCTGTACTCTACCAATTCATCCCTCCCTCTTCTGTGCCAATCCAAACCCTGATGATCACTTGCTTTTCAACTCTCTCTATAGTTTGATCAAAAATGCCCCCTTTATGAATGCTATTTTGCCTTTCAGTTAAAATACTACAGAGATATTATGTAGCAAGTTTAAGCAGGCACATGTACATGGAAGTGGAACCCATATGTTTTCCATACAGAACAACCCACTGTGTGGACATCTAAAAAAAAAAAATGGACTCAGGTCTGGCATACATGAAGCAGGAGCTAGAAAATAAAAATTTTCATATCTTGGAAATATTGAGGTATCCAGAATTGAAGGTAAAGAAAGGTTTCCTGTAATTCCATTAAACTGTTATGACATGTACCAGGCAGTGCACCTAAATAAAAAAGAAACCTTGTTAAAAGTAACTTTCTGAATTGTGAAGGTAGTGACTAGTGCTTATCATTTCTCTCTTCTGGAGACCACAAGCCTGATCATCAGATATTTATTTACAAAAAAAATTCAAGGTAGTGTTTAAATTGAAATGTTATAAAGACAAAGGAATGTCTCATTGAAAATGACTAAACCTGTAATTCTAAATATAAATTTATTATTGACCTATACCAGTGATGGCGAACCTTTTGAGCTTGTCGTGTCAGCATTTTGAAAAACCCTAACTTAACTCTGGTGCCGTGTCACATATAGAAATTTTTTGATATTTGCAACCATACTAAAACAAAGATTTATATTTTTGATATTTATTTTATATATTTAAATGCCATTTAACAAAGAAAAATAAACCAAAAAAATGAGTTCATAGGTTCGCCATCACTAACCTATACAGATATCTTAACATAATTATGTAAAACAGATGACACGTTGTGGGTTTCTGACATGCTTTTGCATTTCTGTCCTCCCTAAGAAAAATGTTGAAAACTTTACAACAGATGATGACTAAGAGAAGTATTGCTGTATTGGTTAGAGCTGCAAGCTGCTATTTATTTTTTCAAGATTCTCAGGTTTTGTTCTGCATTTGCTGTGTAATTCTTTTCTCGATCTTGGTTCAGAGCTGGAATATTGCTTCCTTATATCAAGGCCTTTATAACCAGAACATACATTATTTACACATGGTCCCCATGGAGGTGATTTGGATATTCCTCTTCACTGCTTCTAAAGCCACAGCGAGCTTCTGGCAGTTGTTTCTTTCAGCTACTCATTATACACATTTTAGTCCTCTCAGGTGACTTAGGTATTTCCTATGACCTTCAGTGAATCCCTAATTGTCTGCTGATGTTTATCTCCAGAGTGCTAGACCTGTACCCTTGTAGGTGTCCTGACAAGGCAAAAACCTTGCCCCTTAGCTAACAGCATGATGCTTCCCTGTGTTTGTGTGGAAGCTCACATTTGCTCCTGTTTGGAAGTGTGGCTGCTACCATCCCAGTTCAAGTGAAATGGTGGATAGAGAAGCTGTAGTAAAGTAAACATTATGCAGTCAACTCAGGATAGTGCACTGACTGGGAGCATTTGCATATGAAAGATTCCAGCCCTTGAGCTTTCTGTGTCAGCTGCCATACATTCTGGCATGCTAGCTCTCATTGCCTCTGAGGATACAATAATATGGAGAATGGAAACCAAATCTGAATACTAATATACTAGAGTTATTTGGGGGAAAGAGTAGCTTTAAAATGCCTCTGTGTTGGGCAACATTAAGTGAGGTATATGTAAATCTTATTTTGATCTTGCTTAAAAAAAATCTGTAGTATGGAAATTTCATAAACCATAGTGCCAAATTTGCCTCTCTCTAAGATACTCAGCCAAAGGCCTGACACTACACTGCAATGAGCAAAATAACAAAACGTTAGACGAAGCCTTGTTTTCATTTTATTCCTGATTTGAGAATAGAAATTCTTTTGTGAGACTCAATATTTAAAGTTATTTAATTCAGTTGAGTGATTTGGGGGAGGGGGGCTGAGAATCAACAAAGATGAGCATTTTTCTTTAAAAAAAGCAATGGTAAATCAATAATAATAATAACAACTATAAATATAATAATACATATAACAAAAATAATATACCAGCTTTTAATGAGTGCCAGGCTCTTTTTTTAAGAAAACTTTTTTTTTTCTTCATTGATTTTAAAGAGAGAGGAAGGGAGAGGGATAGAGAGAGGAAACATCGATGAGAAAGAGAAACATCATCGATCAGCTGCTTCCTGCATTCCCCTACTGGGGATTGAGCCTGCAACCTGGGCATCTGCCTTGACCTAGAAACCAGGACCAGGAATCAAACCAGCAACCTCCTGGTGCCTAGGACTACACTTAACCACTTAGCCACACAAGCCGGACTGCCAGGTTCTTCCTTTTCTACTTCTTTTAGTTCTCGTAGGATCCCTCTGAAGCATGTTATATTCATCTCCATTTTAAAACAGAGGAGCCTAAGACTTTGAAATGTTAAGTCTTTTGTCCAAAAACAGGTGGTTACAAAATGATAGAGCCAAACAAAAACCCAAGTCCTTGTCACTCCAAATTCGATTATCTTAATCTTTTTAATAAGCTAGATATAATGATATTATTTTTAAATGCCAAATTTATATAAGAAATTTACATAAGTGACTTAGGATCATCAGTTAGCAAAAAAATATGCTTTATGTCATTTCATGTACTCTTAAAGATACAAAAATATATTTAGAAAGATACTTATAATTTATTATATGTAAATATTAATACATAATATTTGGACATTTATATTCTATAATGAGTATTAAAGAAAACATTTCCTTCCCTCTTTTTTATTATAAAATCATGTTAGTCAATTCATAAGATTTCAAAAGGCAGAACTGTACTAAGTAGAATATTTAAAAAAATATTTTTATTGATTTTGACAGAGGAAGGGAGAAGGAGAGAGAGAGAGAGAGAGAGAGAGAGAGAGAGAGAGAGAGAGAGACATTGATGTGAGAATGGAACATCCATCTGCTGCCTCCTGCATGCCCCCTTCCATGGATTGATCCCATAATCCAGGCATGGGTATTGACTGGGAATGAAACTTGCAATCTTTTGATGCATGGGATGCTGCCCAACCAACTGAGACACACTGGTCAGGGCAAGAAGAACATTTTAATCATTGAATCATTCTATCTAGTAGCTTTCAATGCAGTTTGCTGAATTTCTTTACAAGTTTGTACTCATGAAGGTGCATGCACCCCATAAATATATAATATTCCATTTAATATCTTTTACCTACGTAGAATCATACCTAATTTTTCCATTTAATATTACATCGTGAGTCTTACACAAACATTACAAGATGAATCAAAACTATAATAAAATATTATTTGTCATACATTATATTAAGTATTTCCTGCTCTGCTAGATTATGCTTCCAAAACAACATACTTAATCATAAAATGTTAGAAGACTCTCTTCTAAAACCAGAAGCAAGGTAAGGATAAAACCTCTCACAATACAAAATGTATTTTGGAAAGGAAGAAATTAAACAGCCATTATTAATATGACAACCTACCTACAATGTCCAAGGGAAGACAATGGAAAGATTCTAGAGTTAATGAGAGGTTAACTGCATATTATGTTCAAATTTTAAATGGAAAATTTATTGCAAAAAATTATAGAGAGTATATTAGAATAACTTACTTATAACTACCATTAAACCTGTGAAATACCAAAGTGTAAGTCTGAGAATTGCATTGGACTTGTACAATTATATACTCTAATAGAGCACAAAAATTAATAAAATAAGAAAAAAATTGGGTACAATTTCATGTTAGTGAATGGGAAAATTTAGTATTTTAAAATTGCAATTCTAACAAATATAATCTATATATTCCATACAATTGGAATCAAAATGCAAAAGAAAGCATTAGGGAATTTAATGAATAAAATGGCAAGTTCACATGTAAGCGTAATGGTGATCTCTTCAATAAAATTGTGTTGGTAAAAATTGTTATATATTTGAAAGAAATATAATCCTACTGTACATTGCATTAACCAAGAATTTAAGGTAGAGAAAATTTTCATAATCTTAAGAATAATTTTTATAATTCTAAATAGTAGGATAAAATATAAAGGAGCTGTAAGGAAAATGGCTAAGATATTTTACCTTAAAAAGAGGTCTGTATTCCAAAATAAACTAAAACTCCATTTATAATGCAAGTGGCAGATTCAGGAATATGTCTGCAGCATATGCATTAGGCCAAATGTTTGTATTTAGAATAAAAACCTCCTCAAAGGTATAAGGAAAAGACAAACTAAAAAATAGAATATGAGACAAATGACATAAATTGGCAGTTTACAGTATTTAAAAGTGATTGGTCTTACTACTTATTAATAAATAAACATATCTTTAAATATGGAATTTTACCTACCAATTAGAAATATTAAATTGATAACATCAAGTGTTAGTGAAGGTGTGAAATAACATATACTTTCATTCTCATTTGTAGACATACAAATTTGTTAATTAATTTGATAAAGCAGTATATTATTATATATCAGCACTATATTTGTATGCCCTTTGAGTCACCATTTCTATTTCTATGAATCTATTTTGCAAAAATACATGTATATGAGCATTACAATGCATGTATATAATTATTGAAGCTTTGCTTCATTCTTTTAAAAATAAAACAAGAGAACAACTACCCACCAATGGTGAGGAGTTCAATAAATTTAATATAACTATAGTATGCAGCACTGTGCAGCTGTTAAGAAAGGATAAATCAACTCAAATGTATTGATATAGAAAATCTTGAAAATGTTAAAATTTAGTAGTGATTATAGGGCAATATATAACCAGTGCCATTTGCTTTTAAGGTGTGTATGTATATCTATCTATTCCTAAATTCATAAGAAGGTGGACTCTGAGTGCACACTGTACTGTATACTGGTTGGCTGACTCTATCAGTCCTATAAACTCTCCAGTCATATGTTTTAGCATTGGTTGGGTTTTTGTTCCAAGGGTGAGCCTTTTATGATGTAAGTCAAACGACTGTGTAATTTATGATCCAAACTTGGATATGTTTCAGAACGAGTGGGCACACTATTAATAATTATGCATAGTAAAAGGCACAAACCATATCTCTCCCAGCAAACCTCACTACTGTTCCAGCCATTCGTGATACGTGATCTCTATAATTTATGCCAGTCAGTGAATTCTCTTCTTTCTCCACCATTTGTTTGGATACATGCATCTGATCTAAAAAGGATCAATTACAAAGAACAAGACTTTTGTAGATACTACTACTTAAAAAACAAAACAACAAAACACAGGTTGGCTGAGTTGGTGAGAGCATCATCCCGTATACCAAATGGTTGTGGGTTCGATTCTGGGTTAGGACACTTACCTATATTGGGGATTTTATCCTGGCCTGGGAGCATATGGGAAACAACGGATGTTTCTCTCTCTCTTGAAAATCAACAAACATATCCTCAGGTGAGAGTTTTTTTTTTTTAAAAAAATCCCCTTTCTCTGAACCTTGAATATACATTTTCCCATATATATGGCAACAGGGAGTTTGGATTCCCTGCAGCTATTTTGAGAGCACTGAGAAAACACCTAGAGCTGTGTGTGCCCTGAATTTTGCTGATGCTGTGGCAGACCATAGAAACAAGTAAATCAAAACATTTTTGGAGGCACTTAAAGCATACCTCACTTAAAAGTAGTTTCAGAATAGTATCTTATTTTTTTCAGTTACATTAAAAAGTTTTCTTTTTTGATCCATTAGAGTTGGGTTTTCTGTCTTCTCTAACACATAGTACTAAGAAATACACACTCAGAATCATGGTCAGTGATGGTAACCTCTCCTTGGTATTTGGGAGTGGGAAATACATAGAGGCACAATACATTTATATATTTTCATGTTCCATCTGTGTTTTTAATATTTTTAATATTATTACCCTTTATAAAATAAATGGCAAATAAAGACTCTTTAAGACTTTTAAATGATAGATTAAGGATTAAAATGATATATTTTGATTTTGTGTTTTGCAAATTAGGAATAAATTACATATTACTATATCTCTTTGGAGAATTCCTTTCTATTTTGAAATACCTTTAATAGAAACTTTATTTTCTTTCTTTGGCTTGCAATTACTGAGTTATTTTAGGTTATATTATTTTAATATTTTTTTAGCCAATTATGTTTATGATCTATAATATCTAACTGATGTTAATGCTCAGTATTATTTTTTATTTTACTTTATTTTTTAGAAGACATTGGGTAAATTTTTATTGAGCCTTTTAGTTTACAACATGAGGTAAAAGGAAAATGAGTTTTCCTTGACCCGTCTTTTACACAGCTGTAGTAAAATATTTTAAACTTCAGAAATTTATAACGGATTACATTTCTTAAAAGTTTGGGGAGAAAGGAACAAGTTCTAACATAACTCCTTGAATTTTCCAGTTGACTCTTCCCTTACAACAGTAACTAGCTGTCTTTAGTTACATAAGTTTCTTCAAGGCCATTGCTGATGTCTTTAGAACTGAAGCATTGCTATTTCAATCAATACCCACTAATTCCACTTCAAAAATGAGTTTTGCATTTAGTGGAATTTTGGCATCAGGCTGACCTTTCTCTCTCCATAAGCCCATTCTGGTTCAATCGCCAGTTGAGCCTTTTCTCCTTTACTCAGAGTCATGAGCGCTTCATCCCATCCTCTGATGACTGCCTTTTCCAATCTTAGACTTTAAAGGCTTGGCATTCTTGTTTCAACTCGTTTGAATATTGGCATCAAAAACTGTGCTACCTTGTAGTAAGTATCTCTATATACCAGCAGTGAGCAACATCTTCCTTTTTGGGGAAGTTGGTTTAAACCCCATCCCCTTTTAAGGACAGATTTTGTATATTGGTGGACCCTCATCCAGAGTCTCTTCACACTTGGTTTCTTTGGGTTTATCTTCATTAAGCTTCACATTTTTCATCTGCTCGGAAACTACTTATACTTGGAATATCCTTGACACACTTTCAAAGAGATGGTTATAGGCTGTACCCAAATGGTCCCTGTTAGCTATCTTGGCCACATTTTTAATGTTTCCTAATAACTGAGGTTTTGTAAGAAACCGTGGCCCTGTAAGAACTTGAGCGTCCTTCTTGGGTAGCTGCTCACTGTACTGCTGCTTCATGGTCCAGGCCTGTGGCATGCCATCTTCCCTGCTGTGCAGCTTGACTCTCATTTTTAAAATCTATATTTCATATTGTAAAGTATGATTCATTTCTACTGACTGCACTACATTTTTAAATCATGTTTTTCAAAAGTAATTCATCTATTGTCTTGAAGTATACTCTATAGAAACCTGTTACCTTTACATGAAATATAAAACTTGAATTAGTATATTTCTTTTAGTCATGCTTTTTTAAAAAAAATACTGAATCTTGTGCCATTCATTGTCAGGAAAAAAAAAAAAGAACAGTCTTCTAAACGCTTATTCAAAGCTTAAAATATCCTCTGTGTAGTTTTGAATTATATTTTGTCTTCAAATTTATAAATAATAAAATATAGCAAGGTAATTTTTATTGTATACTATATCCTGACAAATGGTTACACAAGTCATAATCATCTTATAAATTCTTCCAGGCATTCTCTGAATTAATTATTATTATGAATGAATGAATTTTAATTCACTTCTTTTGGAATGTGATAAACCTTTAAATGTATTCATACTTTAAGTTTAGACAATTCTTCTGACCATTGTTTTGAATATAATTGATATCCCAATTTTGTATTTCTTCAGAACAATGTAATTTTGCATACCCGTTCTCCATCCTTCAGATCTCTCAACTTTTCCACTTTCTTTGTGACTTCTCTATTCTACTCTGCAGTTTAGCACATCTTATTAAATTTTTTTACACAACACTGGTGAGGTTTTATATAAAAAAAACAATAAGACTTTTCTCTTTTTTTCTTCATTATACACTTAAAATATGTAATCTATAATAATAAAATCATAATATGCTAATTAGACTGAACAGCTGGATGTCCTTCTAGATGAAGCTGGGCCTGCGAGGGCTGAACCTCTTGCATGAATTTTGTGCATCGGGCCTCTAGTTGTTTTATAAGTTCCCTTTCAATCCTTTTTTAAAATCAAATTTATCATTTCATTTTTAACTGTGGTATTTTCTATTCACTGCTCCCTTTTATCTTTTCTGTTCCATTCTACTTCAGTTTTAAAGCGCTCTCTCTCTCTCTCTCTCTCTCTCTCTCTCTCTCTCTCTCTCTATATATATATATATATATATATATAATCACTAAATAGCTCCATAAACTTTTCTTCTATTTAATTTGAGAAAAACTGTAAGGATTTCTGCCCTTCCCTCTTGCCTGAATAGTGTTAAGGTCTATAGTTGTTAACCCAGTGTTTGATGTCTGAATTTATTTTGTTTCTGCTGACTTAAGATGCTATTTTGTTTCTGCTGACTGATTCTGCTAACTTAAGATGAGGGCATCTTCTAACACAATTGCTAGATTTTATATATGGAAAAAAAATCAAGAACATAAATCATTGCAATCTCCAGTTTACTCTCAGATCTTTCCTAATTTATGTTTGTGTTTTAATTATGGGAATTTCACTACCTATGTGAAATATTTTATTGTTATTACCTTACCTCTACTTCTGTGCCAAACCAAGATTCATTTTATACCAGATATTACCTTAATGCTCTATTCTTTATCCTATTACATATAAAGTTCTGATACCAAAGAGGGTACTTGAAAATGCAGCAGCCATACTGGAAAAAACGACAACTATAAGATTTTTCTGATAGAAAGTAAAGATGGACAAACTGTCCTCCTAATCTATTTCCCTGCCAGCATGTTTGCTTTATGCCATGCCATGCATCACAGTGAGTGATCAATTGCTTCTTTCAGTTAAGTTCCTGTGTCCCTGTATAAAGTAAATTTTCTCCTTTTAGATGGATAAAGAGGTTTGATATGTCTAAACCAAGTATTGTATTATGTGTCTTGTTTCTTTTTCTGTTTTCTCAATTCTGCTGGAAGTTATCAGATGCTATTTTTTAAAACAAATTATTACTTTCTAAGCATCATTTAACATTACTGGGAAAGGCTTGTTCTATAAAAAAAAGATCTAAGGGAAATATATATTGCCAATCTATTTGTAAATTATGGGATTGTTATTGACACATTTCAAATGCCTCAATTTCTATTTTTAATTTAAAAAGTAATTTGTGTTCTTTCTATTTGTGTGTGTGTGTGTGTGATTTTCATGTCTATTTTAAAGAAAACCAAGGCATAAATATGAACATGAATTTAATTTTAGAAACTGTCTGTGAAAGTTGAAACAAGCACTATTATGTGCCTTGTGGTTTACTTGGCTTACATGGCAGTTATTGACAGAGAAAGAACTTCTACATTTATAGACCTCAAAATTATTCTTCTAGTGGCGGCTCAAATGCATACATAGTTTGTTCTGAACTTCTGTCCTGACTTTCAGGGTAATGACCTCTGACATGGAGGATAATGCTCATCATTGCTATTGCTGTGGGTAGTATATAAAGACTTATGTAATACCATATTGGTAGGAACATGTCCTTACCAATTATTGCACTGCCAATGTCTGTCTGTCTGTCTGTCTGTCTCTCTCTCTCTCTTTGAGGACAGGATCCTATTAGGATGATCTTTCAGTTCACCTTGTAAAGATTATTTTCTAATACTGCTATTATCTTGAAGATTATATATGAGTCATTTTATAAATAAAAAATACATGTGAGTGTTAAGTCTGTAGAGTTGTCACATGTTCTAATTTAACATACATAATTGGTTTCTATACTTTGTTGATACATCACAAATATCTCACAGGATAAATGTAGCTAAGGACAGAAATATTTTAATCACTGTATTTATTTTAGAATTGATTTACTTTTCATGTTTTTATGAAAAAGAATTGCCTTAAGTAGTATTACTTTTATATCTGTAAGAATTTTCAAGGAAAGTAATTGTATTAAAATCAATTTAGATAGATAGATAGTTTGATATATTATAACAACATATGGCAAGTAAGGGAATGAAAAGTATTACATTAAAAAGAAAAAATTATAGCATTCATTTATAATTCAGAGAACTTTTGAAAGAATTAACTGCAGCTTTTTTTATTAATATATAAAAACCCTTAGGTAAATGCAAACTAATAAAAACTCATTTATAAGTTAAAAATTATCTTTTTTGCCATTTAGTGTAAATAATAAATATTTTATAACAATACTTTCAATATACACTTTCAACAATTATTAGGCTGTAAGTATTCCATTGTTTAAATTATTATTAGTTGCATCGTTTTATTTATTCATTCTTTTCTCTGCTACTTCCTTTATTACAGCAATGGCTTACATCCACAAATATAAACAGCAAGCTAAAGAACTATAATCAGACGTCTTTCTAGAGCATATAGCTCCAAGTAGTCATTTTTTAAGCCAACATTTGACTTAAAATGTGCACATTAGAAAAAATCTTTCTCTGTTTTGGGGATTATTCTTTGCTTTTAAATAGAAATCAAAGGCAACTATTCTTGGTGTGGTATAAAAAAAAATCATGCCGGGTGTAAAAAAAAACACACACAGAAAAACCCCCCATGTAAACAGGAAAGGCGGGGGTGGGGGGAAACTTGGTGAATCTACACTATAAGAAGAGAAAATGTTCTTAGTCAGGATTGACTAAATAAAACTTGGTTTCCCTTTAGCAAATCACAAAGCAAAATGAGACCTAAGTCATGGTATAAGGGAGGAAGATTCAGGAGAGTGATTTCAAGTTTCTTCATGTAGAGACTACTCTTTTTTAAAAAATATTTTATTTTTTTTAAATTTTTCAATTATATTTTGACATATTAGTTTTAAGTATACAGCATAGTGATTAGACATTTATTTAATTTATGACATAATCAACCTGTTAAGTCTAGTATCCATCTGACACCATATAAAGTTATTACAACATTATTGACTATATCCCCTATGCCATACTTTATATCCCTATAACTACTTTTATAACTGGAAATTTGTGCATCTTCATAGAGGATTTTTATATGTTTTAGATTGATTTTAAAGAGAGTGGAAGGGAGAGGGGCTAGAAACATTGATGAGAGAGAGACATCGATAGGGTGCCTCCTGCACCACCCCTACTGGGGATTGAGCCCACAACCTGGATATGTGTCTTGACCAGGATATGAATGGGTGAACTATTGGTTCATGGGTTGATTCTCAACCACTGAGTCACACCTGTCAGGCAATTTGTGCATCTTAATTCATTCCCCCTTTTCACCCCTTTCCTCAACCTTGCTCCTCACATCTGGCAATCATTAAAATGTACTCTTGTATCTATGAGTCTGTTTCTGTTTTGTTTATTAATTTATTTTGTCTTTTACATTTCATATATAAGTGAAATCATATGGTATTTGTCTTTGAGGCTATTTTTTATGACCATAGGGGTAAAAATGATAACAAGTGAATTGTGGATTTACATCAGTACCAGTATCCTAGTAGTGACTTGATGAGTATTTTATTAAGTCTTTCTCAAGATTTATGCTTTTGTATCTTTCTGAGGTATATAAAAGAGAATGTCTAATATATTGAGGGTGTCCATGCTCAGGAGGAATGCATAATCTTACTGAGAAGACAACTTTTCAATACAGAAGCTGAGAAATATTCAGTAGAGAACATGATCAAATTCTAAATTGTGTAGCTCTTATTGTAAATGCAGTTTGAGTGAAGAAAGGAATAATTTCAACAATGGAATTTAAGAGCATCTCTGAACAGGCTCTGAATGTTGGAAAGAAAGGAAGTATAAGTAGGATGAAAAATTTAAGACAGATAGCTGATTTTAATTGAGTGACTTACTGCATTAGTTTTCTATTGCGTCCAAAGCAGATTGTCACACATTTAGCATCTTAAAATAACACAAATTATCTCACTGCTTACCAATAAATCCAGGTGTGCACAACTGATTTCTCTGTTTCATGTCTTCCAAGGCCAAAATCAAAGCATTGGCTGTCTGAGGTCTCACCTGGATGCTCTGGGAGAGAATCTCCTTCGCAGCGTTTTTAGCGTGCTGGCAGAATCCAGCTCCTGTTGTAGGGCTGGGTCCTTGCTAACTGTTGTCTAGGAGCCTCTCTGATCTCCTTAATATCTCATGCATTTCTTGGTTTATGGTTCCATTCATCTTTATAAGTATCATGGTGGATTGAGTTTTCACACTTGAATCTCTCTGACCTCCCATCTTGGCCCCAGCCTGAAAACATTCGATGCTTTGATAGGGTTCATGTGATAATATTGGACCCAAATAGATAATCCAGAATAATCTATTTTAATCTTCATAAATAAATTGCATTTGCAAAATGTCTTTTGCCTTATAAGCTTACATACACATTAGGCTATGAGAATTAGGGGGGGGACTTTTTATTACCATTTGAGAATGTGCTGATGGGACTGTCAAAACTTCATCTGTTTGCTTGAGGATATTTTTTGCCTTTCCAAATTTGTTAAACTAGTGTGCAATATGGGCAGGAAGTGCCAGAGAATTAATACTCCAGAGTAGCAAGCAGCCTTCAACTAATGAGTAAAGGAATTGGTATATATTTTATAAAGCCTCCTAATACATCTGATGGGAAACTAGTAAAAAATGTGTCCTACATCATTTCCCAGGCTTCCACAACAAGATTAAGACCCAGTTGTCAATAGTAGTCACTTATTTAAAAGTGAACCTTTTTTCCCCCTTTAATCTTCTTTTTTTCTTTTAATTCCTTATTCCCTAGCAATGTCTCCTGGGATTAAATTCAAAATAACTACTTGCACTTATATTTTTGACCAAGGATGTACTTTTGGAATTCTTAAATTCAGACAGGTAAAATAACCTTTTTTTTTTTTCACTTTTGCTCACTGATTTATGTTCAGAGTGTGTTTATCATACAAAATAGTAACTAACAATTGAAACACATTTTAATACTTAGAAAGATCTATTCCCAGCTATTGCTGTAGTTAATACTTATAGAAATTTTCTGAGATGGGAATTTTTATAGCCCATTTTAGAGATGAAGAACATAAAATTACAGAGGTTGGGTAACTGATGACAGTCATGGATTGTAAATAATGCTGATTATATATTTAGAATCTCAACTCGAATCCACTGACTTCAAATCTTTTACTTTTCCTCTTCCATACATTGTGCTCAACAAGGTAAATATCACTTATTTCCTTATTGTGTGCATGGATATTTATTTACAGAGGGTTTATATAATTTGACTAAGGTCACAAAGCTAGAGGGGAACATAATCAATACTAGAATTTCAGTGTTCTTATTCATAATTTTGTTCTTCCCACTATATTGCAAGATGTTTAAGCAAATTGAAGCCAACTATTAAACATTTTGAATATTAACCAAAAGGTTTGGGAAATAATCCTCATGGCAATTAAATTGCATGAGAGGTTTTTGGAAAGTTAAATAATGAAAATGTTATTTTATATTGACTTATTTGATTGCTTTTGGCCAAAAGTCTGGCAAAGAGTGTTTTAAGAAAATTAATCTGCCAAAGGTATGCAGGATGATTTGGAGGAGTACAAGACTGAGGTCAGAGAATGTAAAGGAGAAGTTATTTTATCCAGGCATCAGGTGACAAGGACCTGAAATAGGCAAGGAGACAAGAAATGGATAAGTGCCAGGGACAATTATGGAAGAAACTAGAAGCCCGGTGCACAACATTCGTGCACTCGGGAGGGTGGGGGTCTCTTCATCTGGGCCTGCGCCCTTTAGCAGTCCAGGAGCCTTTGGGGGATGTCCGACTGACAGCTTAGGCCCTCTTCCCATGGGAAGGGACAGGGAGCGGACCTAAGCCACAGTCGAGCATCCTTAGTGCTGCCACCGCTGCTGCACTCACCAGCTGTCAGCCGGCTTGTGGCTCAGTGGGACTCCCCCTGTGGGAGTACACTGACCACCAGGGGGCAGCTCCTGCATTGTGCATCTGCCCCTTGGTGGTCAGTGTGCATCATAGTTACTGGTCCTTCCGCCATTCAATTGATTTGCGTATTACCCTTTTATTATACAGGGTAGAGTAGTAGAGGCGAGAAATTTATTACAAGAGAGAGATGTTGCTATCCTGTATAATAAAAGGGTAATAGGCAAATTTACCCTAATGACGGTATGGGGATGACTGGTCGCTATGATGCACACTGTGCACCAGGGGGCTGATGCTCAACGGAGGAGCTGCTCCCTGGTGGTCAGTGCGCTCCCACAGGGGGCGGTCCGCACAGCCACAATCCAGGCTGACAGCTGCAAGTGCAGTGGCAGTGGCAGGAGCCTCTCTTGCCTCCTTGGCAGTGTTAAGGATGTCTGACTGTGGCTTATGCCTGCTCCCCGCCTAAGCCGTCAGTTGGACATTCCCCAAGGGTTCCCAGGCTGCCAGAGGGATGTCTGACTGCCAGCTTAGGCCCAATCCCCAGGTGGACATCCCCCATGGGGTCCTGGACTAAGAGAGGGCGCAGGCTGGGCTGAGGGCCTCCCCCCCCAAGAGTGCATGAATTTTCGTGCTCCGGGCTTCTAGTGTTATAATAATAATACATCTGCATTTTTCTTCACTACATATTAAAAAGTATTTGTTTGCCTGTGACAATATATATGAATGTGTGTGTGTGCAAAATCTATAGTAGAAAATTTAAAGTGAGATCTTACTCAAATTTTTTGAGTATATGTGTGTTACCTACTAATCTATCATCGAACAATCCTTTTTCTCACACTGTTTAAAGGCCTAGAGATTCATTTTCCAAAAGGGAATAGGATTATAAGTCTCTTTTTCAAAAGTAGGTGTTGATTACTAACATTATTAACATGCTTATCAGGGTTAGTTAATTACCTGGAATGCATAAGAAAATTCCAAGTTATATGGAATAACCTAATTCCCTAGTAAGACTGGAAGACCCACAGAGTTCTTCAGTCTGTATGAAAGAAGCCATATTAATACCCTTGTTTTGCATATAGTTTGTAACTATACTCTTTTGTATGTACTTTTGGTATTGTCATACCAGGTTATAAATACAACTCAAGATACTTTATCATAAGTATTACCCTCATGTTTACATAATGAAAGAAAGGAAATAATCTGATAATTTACCTGTAATACATTATCCTGTCTCTACTGAATGCGTATAACAGAATTCCACAGGGTATCCCAGCTTCCATTTTACCTGTCTCTCCTTTTCATAGTCTATTCTCAATTTACAGCAACTGCAGAGAACTTAAAAGAAAAATAATCTTAAATCACTTCATGCCATTTCTCTACTTAAAACACTCCAGTAGCTTCCAAATCCTAATCCTTTATCATGATAAAGAAATCTCCATCATGCTCTAATATATGCCCATGTACTTGACTTGATCTACTTCTCTTTCTTTCATGAGGTTTTAGCTCCCTTGATATTTTGTATGTTCTTTAAAGCTTCTTTCACCAATTTCCATTATTTTTTACCCCTAAGCCTTGCCTGAAACCTCCCAAAGGACTTCACATAACTGCTTCTCCTCATAATTCAGAACTAAAATCCAATATTACTTCCTCAGAGAGGCCAGCCTAATTGGTCTAGAATAAACCTTGCATAGCACTCATATCTATTAGAATTCATTTTTGTTTCATTGATTTATATTGTTTGATTCTCACTACTAGGATATTTCTCTATCACAAAAACCAGTCATAATAGTGAGTAATCACTAAATAACTGTTAAATTCATTAATAAATGGAATATAGAAGGCACTAACCAATAAATGATTGTATAATCATTTTAATTCTTATAATAAACTGCTTGGTAGATATTTTAATATCTAGAGAACTTAGGTATAGATTATGTCTAATTTATATCTGATCCTTAATAGAAGTTAATATTTTGAAAAGTATGGAATAGTTATCTTTACATCAAATGATCATTTTTAACTATAATAATTAGACTGGATTTTATATAATATTATGTGATTTCCTAATAATTTATATCTAAGTAGATGTTTACAAAAGGTACTATGGGTATGAGAAAATAGAATGAATTATAATTGAATATGTTAATGTATGATATTTTTGAAAATTATTAAATTATAAGAAATAATGAAAGGTAGTATAAAAGTAAGAAAAGAGAGGAAGAAGAGAGGAAAAAGAAAGAGGTGGAGGGAGAGAGAGAAGAAGAGAAATACAGAAGGGGAATAGAATTAACAGATATTGTAAAACAAGTCTACTGTGAATCTAGCATTCTCACTTTTAAATAAAAGGACCATAAATTTAAAGTCATCATTCATCAGTATAGTTTATCAATAGCAGCAAAAATTGATTCTGAGATAGCATTGTTGATATCAGTTCAGACCTTTGAAAACTTAAACGTGATGTAAGCAACACAGAGGCACTTTTTTTTTTTATTGGAATTGAGGAATTAAAATCAATTGTGGCCCAGCCAGTGTTGCTCAGTGGTTGAGTGTTCACCTATGAAGCAGGAGGTCACAGTTTTCATTTTTGGTCAGGGGACATGCCAGGTATCCCCCGTGGTGAACATGCAGGGGCAGCCACTCAGTGATTCTCTCTCATCATTAATGTTTCAGTCTCTCTCTTCTCCTTTTCTCTTGAAATCAATAAAAATATATATTTAGAAAAAAAGCAATTGTAATAGCAGTCACTTAGGCTATAGTGTCACATAAGTAGTACTGTGAAAAGGTCATTTCAGAATACTAACAATAAATTTTCAGTAGTGGATAGGGAAGGGAAAATGCAAAGCTTTAGGAAAAAAGATAAAGGGACAGCTTAAATAGGGTTTTGCAAGCTACATTAAATTGTCTGGATTTTGAACTCCTTTAGCTTTTCCTTATCTGTGAAGCTCTTTATCTGACCCTCAATTCTGAATGATAGCTTTGCTGGATAAAGTAATCTTGGTTGTAGGTTCTTGCTATTCATCACTTTGAATATTTCTTGCCACTCCCTTCTAGCTTGCAAAGTTTCTGTTGGGAAATCAGCTGACAGTCGTATGGGTATTCCCTTCTAGGTAACTGAGTTTCGTTCTCTTGCTGCTTTTAAGATTCTCTCTTTGTCTTTTGCTCTTGGCATTTTAATTATGATGTGTCTTGGTGTGGTCCTCTTTGGATTCCTTTTGTTTGGGGTTCTCCACCAAACCAGTATTATATGAAATGCTGAAAGGTATCCTTTAAGAAGAGGAAGAAGAAGAAAAAAGTAAAGATACAAATTATGAACAACAAATATGCATCTATCAACAAGTGAATCTAAGAATCAAGTGAATAAATCATCTGATGAACAGAATGAACTGGTGATTATAATAGAATCAGGGACATCGAAAGGTAATGGACTGACTATTCTTGGGGGGGAAAGGGGTGTGGGAGATGCGGGAAGAGACTGGACAAAAATCGTTCACCTATGGATGAGGACAGTGGGTGGGGAGTGAGGGCGGAGGGTGGGGTGGGAACTGGGAGGAGGGGAGTTATGGGGGAAAAAAGAACAAATGTAATAATTTGAACAATAAAGATTTAATAAAAAAAATTGTCTGGATTTTTATCTCAAGTTTGATGTCAAATTTCATGTAAAGGCTTTATATGAACAAAATTGCATGTACATTTCTATTTTCAGAAGGATCACTGGGGCGGGGGAAATTGGACTTTTAAGAAGTTGCTGCAGGTATCTAGTTGGGAGATAATGGTGGTATGGAGACAGAGGTGGTATTCTGAGAGGAGGGACAAGTTCAAATCAAAGAAAACTTAGACTATTTTATTTTACTGGAGCTAGAAATATTAGAATATTAAAAATAAGACATGTAAAAATGTAAGTGATTTTAAATATCTGTTCTAAGATATTCCACTGTGCATACTGTGTTAAAATATGTTTTGTGTGTGTGTGTGGGGGGGGGTTTTGTTTTATTTTGTTTTTAGGTTAGTGGTTTTCAAACTAGAAACCTATAACAGCATTAGCATCACGTGAGAACTAAGTAGACCTACTAGTACAAATGATTGTGCCTCAAGCCAGTCCTACTGAATTAGACACTCTGAGGTTCCTGACAGGCAATCTGATGTTAACACATCCCTTCCTCTGTCCCCGGCCCTGTAATTCCAATGCGTACTAAAGTTTGAAAGCACAGTAAAACCTGCATCCCTTGTCTTGTTTGTTTATTCGTTTTGTTTTGTTTTGTCTTAAATAGTCCCTCATTTGCTTTTTTTTTTTAAATATATTTTATTGATTTTTTACAGAGAGGAAGGGAGAGAGATAGAGAGTTAGACACATCGATGAGAGAGAAACATCGATCAGCTGCCTCCTGCACATCTCCCACTGGGGATGTGCCCGCAACCCAGGTACATGCCCTTGACCGGAATCGAACCTGGGACCTTTCAGTCCGCAGGCCGACGCTCTATCCACTGAGCCAAACCGGTTTCGGCCCCTCATTTGCTTTTTAATATACATTTCAAAGCAGCATATCAAAATCTCCATTTGCAAAGTGAAGGTTTTTCAAAATAATATGGAACACAGGACATTACACAAATAATTAGACACAAATAATCAGGGGCACAAGGCCCTGATAATAAGGTGCTGTGTAAATAAACTAAAATAGCTGATAATGAACAAAAGCTAAGGACTTTGGAAATTAACCCCTATCAGATATATCATTGGCAAATATATTCTCCCATTTAAAGGCAGAACTTTTTAGTTTTGTTGATGGTTTCTTTTGCTGTGTAGAAGCTTTATATTTTAATGTAGTCCCGTTTGTTTATTTTCTCTTTAAGTTTCCGTGCCCTCGGAGATGTATCGGTAAACACATTGCTGTGAGAAATGCCTGAGATTTTTTGCCTATGGTTTCTTCTAGGGGTTTTATGGTTTCACGACTTACATTTAAATCTTTTATCCATTTTGAGTTTATTCTTGTGTATGGTGTAATTTGGTGGCTTAGTTTCATTTTTTTTTTTCATGTATCTGTCCAATTTTCCCAGAACCATTTATTGAAGAGACTGCATCTATTCCAAGGTATGCTCTTGCCTCCTTTGTCAAATAAGAATTGAGCATAATGGCTTGGGTTGATTTCTGGGTTCTTTTTTCTGTTCCATTGACCTATTTGCCTATTCTTGGGCCAGTACTAAGCTTTTCAGCAGTGGCTTTATAGTACCATATAACTTGGTGTCTGATATTGTGATTCCTCCAACTTGGTTCTTCTTTCTCAAGATTACAGTGGCTATTCAGGGACTTCTTTGGTTACAATTGAAAAATGTGTAAAGGACCTACATAGATACTTTTCCAAAATGGATGTGCATATTTTCTGTGTTCTAATATATTACACTCCATTACTGCTAGATTAAATTTTTTGTTAGATACTGAAATTTGTGTTTTCTTCATTTATCTCTGGATGCATTTAGCCCTGGAAAATAAAACTTTGCAATTTTTGGTAATATTTGAAGATGATTTAAAATATATCAAATAACATGTCATTATTTCCTTTATCTGACAAATAGAAACAAGTAAACATCAAGTGTTACTTAACATTCAAGTTTCCATCAGTGATGCGGTTTGCTGTAATCATCATAGATTACATTAAAATAATCATTATATTTGTATCATGAAATAAATGTCAATTCATTAAAGATTCTAATAATATAGAGCTTGGAAAAAATCACTTACAATTAAAAAGTCTATTTTAGCATTATCTTTGTCATAAATATACTTTTAATTTCTCATTTCAGCTAATCATCTGAGTAACATTCTACTTAACAATTAATATTTATTATATCAAAGCGGGGCTTTTACTCAGCTCTCATTTCCTTGGAAACCATGTTTAAACTCAATAATGGTGCTCATGTTATTCTTTTTTTTTTCCAAATTGAATAAATAACAGAACATTGTTGGCAGCACACTTTTTCTGTGTCTAAACAAATATATATTAGCATTTTAGGAAAGCCCACTCCTTGATATGTATAGAGATTGTACTTCATAAAGACTTATCAATCTCTTTTCAGTCTAAATCATAGTGTACAAAATAACCATTAAATAAAAATCTTATGACTAGCATTGAATTTGGGAAAGAGAAAAAAAAATGCTAAGCCCATTTTCTTCTAACATGAACTACTAATATGACAAGAGCTAATATATAGTCTCTAAGTCGGATTTTGTCCAAATACAATTTAAACAATCTTCTAGCATGCATATATAATAGTCATTGCTTTTCCACATTTGATGCATTAATTTTATATGAAGTCTAACTGTCATTGGGAGGAATTTTGCCAAAAGCTTTTTCTGCTTTCTCTGTGAGAATAATATTCTCATTAATATTATATCTGATTTTGCTAACTCCTTAAAAGAAGTTTGACTTGGGCATGTTTTTGCTACAGTTGGGACAACTTTGAATGATGTTTCTGTTCTGGGGCACATTCTTGCCTTTAGCAACAAAATTAATCAATTTTGTATGAGTGAACATTACTTTGGTTTTATTCTGGAAAACACAGTTTCCTGAGGTATTCTTTGCTTTATTTTAAAAAATGAAAAGATTCACATTATTGATGTTTCATGATGCTATTTGAAGTTTCATAAAAGACAACATATTGGGAAATAGAATAATATAAGTCCAATAAATTTCATATTTCAGATATTCATTAGCACACTTCTAACTCTCACTTCTTTTGCTTTGTTTTGGTTACTTGTTCAAAACAATCTCACTCAGAAATTCACTTAGCTCACCACTTAAGATAAAAAATTTTATATTAAAGTTTGGTTTTCTCATAAATTTAATAATAACATCTTGAATGATGTTTTATTTATTTTCATCATTATTTTAGCCCCTCATAATAATTTCTAAAGCATTGACTTAATTTTATAGCTCAGGTATAGAAATAAAAAACTTAAAATATAACAAACATAGCAAAATAGAAAAACATGTGATCCTATATAATAAAAGTCTAATATGCTAAGTGTCCAGTCATCTGTTCAACCAATCAAAGCATAATATGCTAATGATATGCTAAGGCCGTTCACCTGCTCGCTATGACATGCACTGACCACCAGGGGGCAGACAGTTGATTGGTCGACCAGTTGCTATGACATGCACTGATCACCGGGGGCAGATGCTCTGACTGGTAGGTTAGATTGCTGCTGGGGTCTGGCTGATCGGAACTGAGCAAGATGGGCCAGACACTCCCTGGAGCCCTCCTGTGGTCCCTGTTGGCTGGCCAACCTCCTGCACCCCTCCCTGGTGCCAGTCGTGCACTGGTGGGGTCCTTTGGCCTGGTTGCACCCTCTCACAATCCGGGACCCCTCAGGAGATGTTGGAGAGCTGGTTTCAGCCTGATCCCACAGGCCAGGCTGAAGGATCCCACTGGTGCACGAATTCATGCACTGGGCCTCTAATCTAATATAAAAAAATATTTTGCTTTTTAAATGTTAGTGGATAAAAAGTTACAAGTAACAATTTTACCATAATGTTTAGTAAGGGAATCATGTCATTTCACTACAAATTATAATTTGTCATATATTTAAAATTTGTGAAATATTTTCTAATACAATTGTTTTATTATTTTTCTGTGTTAAAACTACCATATAGCCTAAGAAAAATTCAATAGACAAAAAAACCACAAATGATTCTTAGACTGCATATCTGCCCACCTGCCCTAATCATAATCATTGTGATTTTATTAAATTAAATTGAGTACTGTTTAATCAATTTAACTTTTTTAAACTTTATTTTTATTGTTGGTAGTATTACAGATGTCCCCATTGCCCCACCCCCATTGCCCACCTCCACCTAACCCCCACTTCTTCCCTCTGGCCATCACCACACTGTTGTCTGTGTCTGTGTGTCCTGCATATCTTTGGCTAATCACTTCACCTTCTGTTATCCAGTCCTCCCCCTTCTCCTCCCCTCCGACAGTTGTCAGTCTGTTCTATGTATTCATGCCTCTGTTTCTTTTTTCTTCATCAGTTTATTTTGTTCATTGTATTCCACATGTGAGTGAAATCATGTGATACTTATCTTTCTCTGACTGGCTTATTTCACTTAGTATAATGCTCTCCAGGTTCCTGGTTTCAGTACACTGTCCTCAGGGGAAAATGAAGAGGCAATTTACTGTGGCTCGCACAGCATTGCAAGATTAGGAGAAGACACACAATCTTGCAACTTCTCCCCTAGGAGGGAGCAGGAGGGATGGAACATACATCCAAAGTCCTACTCTGTAGGTGCACTTCCCTAGGGGAAATGATTGGGTGGCTTACTGTGGCTAATTCAACTCTGCAAGACTGGGAGAAGGTATTACAAGAGCCAAGATATGGAAGCAGCCCAAGTGCCCATCAGTAGATAAATACATAAAAAAAGCTGCAGTACATTTACACAATAGAATACTAACTCAGCCATAAAAAAAAAAAAAGACAACTGTCAGTGAGGAGGGTATTTGTGGGACTGGGTAAAAAGATGAAGGAATTAAGCAAAAAAAAACCCCACAAAACACACACACACAACACACACACAAAAAAAAACCCACAAAAAAACTAAAACAAACAAACCAAAAACTCATAGACACAGACAACAGTATGGTGATTAGCAGAGGGAAAGGAGGTTGGGGGAAGATAGAAGACAGTAAAAGGGGGATAAGTGGAAGGAGACTTAACTTGGGGTGGTAAGCACACAACACAATATACAGATGATGTCTTATACAGTTGTGCACCTGAAACCTATATAATTTTCTTAACCAATGTCACCCCAATAAATTCAATAATTTTTTAAAGGAACAAAAAATAATCGTCTTAAGGAAGCTCAGTGAATTATAGCACAAATAGACAATTTTTTAAAAAGATCTGTATAAAAAGTAATTAGAACATAAAAGAAATCTTCCTTTTTGCTGCACATATAACTTCCACTTACTTTCCACAGAAGTTAAGATATTTAGTTTATAAATGGGTTGAAATATAATAATATAATGATTACGACTAATAATAACTATATTATTATAATTATTTTATGTGAGTAGTGGGAAGATTAGTATGATTAGTAGAGGAACAAGGATATAAAAACATACTCAAATTAAGCTTCTAGAGAATAAATTTATAATATCTAAGATAAAAAGTCTTTGACTGAAAGTAATAGCATATTACATACTGCAGAAGAGACAGTGAACTTGAGACAACAGCAGGAACTATTCAAAGTAAAACATAAGGAGGCTCTAGCCACTTTGGCTCAGTTGATAGAGTGTAGGTCCACAGACTGAGGGCTTCAGGTTCAGTTCTGCTCAAGGGCACATACCTTGGTTGTAGCTGGGGCACATGCGGGAGGCAACCAATGAATGTGTCTTACATCGATATTTCTCTCTCTCTCTCCTTTCCTCTTCCACTCTCTCTAAAAGTCAATGGAAAAATATCCTCAGGTAAGGATTAACAACAGCAACAAAAAAATAGAAGAAAAAAGGACGAACTGATTATCATCAGCAAGGGAATATATGTCAGCCTAATTTTCATATAACTGGAGTCCCTGAAGGCGAGGAGGATATAACGTTATTATTTTTATAAGGCTGAGAATTTTTAAAATTTAATTAAAACTATATCCAAGAAGGCAAACAAATCTCACAAGAAACACAAAGAAAATTACACAGTTTTCACTCTAATTAAAATACTCAAAACCAATATTAAAAGCAGCCAAAGAAAAAGGCACATTGCATAGATTCTAATATGATGTTGACAGCAAACTTCTGGACAGACACAATATAATCCAAGAGACAGGGGAGCCACATTTTAAATTAAGAAAGGAAAGAAAAATCCTCCCAGTATAGTTAAACCAAGCAAAAATATCTTCAAAAACAAAGATGAAATAAAGACAATCAGACTTCAGCAGTTGAAAGAATAAGAATTAATCAAGCACTATAAGAAACTTTAAAGGACCTCATTAAAGCAGATGAAATTTATACCAAATAGAAATATGGATGTAGAGCACTAGAAATGTTTATTTTTGTGCCTGTTAAATCTCAATATGGTTTCACGTATACAGGGTGGGGCAAACATAGGTTTACAGTCGTTTGTATGGAAAATAATATAATACTTAATAAATAAAAATACAAGAATAAACTCTGCTTCACCTACTCAGAACTGTAAACCTACACTTGCCCCACCCTATATTAAAGAAGTGAGAAATAAGTGCACCAGAAAATGTGTATAGAAATGTTTGTTAACACCAGAATTTGTCTTTAAAACTGGAAATAGCTCAAATGTTTATCAACGGTACACTACATTAATAAACCAGAGTATGTTGATGTAATTAAATTACTTTTATATAAAGTGCATGAATCTTGCAAACATAATATTAAGTAAATGATGCTAGAGCTAAAATATACATATGTTTCCCTTTCACTTATATAAAGTCCAAAGCTGTCAAATCTTCGATGGCTTTAGAGGTCAGCACAGTAATTAACTTGGGATACTTGAAGGTTTTTGATTAAAGGGGTTTATAATGAAGATTCTGGTGGTATACCTTATAATATGCATCCCTGTGTATTTATTATGTGTTCATTCACTATACTTTTATTATTATTGAATATTTTAAGGATTATGTTATAGTTATCTTAAGAGAATCAAGAAGCTATAAATATATATTATGCTGGGAAGAATAGCATACTACATTTTTATCTCCACAATAGAATTTAAATAGATAATATTCATAACTCATATCTTTAAAAATAAATGTTAATATTTATAAATGCGCATTTAATGGCAAAAAAGTTACATAATTGCTAACTTTTTCCTCTCTGAAGTAGTAAAATATAACCCATATAATATTTTTGACTTTCAAGTCTGTAATGACATGTTTAAAAACTGTTCAATTCTTAAGGATCTCACATTATATGAGCAATAAATATGCTATATTTCTTCATATTTTATTTTATTATATTACATATTTATTTATTAATTTTCTTTACTCTGTAGTATATAAACTATATTACATTAGGAAATTTATGAGATTCTTTTGTTATCTCTGAATAACTCAAAATGATAAAATACCACCCTATAAATATATATGAAATTAATGTATAAATAAATGCATTGATGACAAATATTAGTCTTAGACTCAGAGAAAATTTATTTCATAGAAACATAAGTAAAAATAGTTTAAAATAATTGAAGGGAAAACATTAGGCTCAAAGATTTAGGTAGAGTCAAAATGTCAATGTCAATGTCAATCTTACCAAAGTGTCAATTACCTCACAAATACATGTTGTTTTTATCTTTCTTGGGAAATCTTGGCAACATGAAAAATTGGCCACATTGATTGAATATAATGCTTTTCTTAGTATTTTATCTCTCTATTTATTTTATTATCTGAGGACTCAATTTTAGATTTAAGCTTCTCAAGTGATTGTCACTGATACAAAATAACTTCCAGTAAAAATCCATTTGGGCTGTTGGATTCATTACAAATGTACATATTTATTGATTTTTCTATTCTTTCTATGAGTTTAGTACCTCCACCACTTTTACATTTGTAGGACCAATGGGTGAGTCAGACATGGCTATTGTGTAAAATGATAGCTTTAAGCAGCTGCTCTCTTCAGCAATTCAACTTTTTCATTACCACTACATGTGAATTATACTAACACTGGGGATTACATAAAATAATTATTGAATAAAGGGCATGATCACAGACATCTGTCTTTTTTAATAAACACAAATTATAAATGATTAAAAGTTGCTTAGCAATGTTTCTTAGATGATATCACCAAGGTATATTAATTATACTTGGATTTAATTTTAAAGTTGGCTGTGGGGCAACTAAACATGAGGAGAGCAGTTGTTTCGGTGTGGTATTATATTTTTGATACTGAACTTTGAGGTCAGTTACATGCTAAATGATATAGCTTCCAATTCTAATTGCATATTTTAATTGTATTATGCTATCATATCAGAATGTAAATAAGATTAACATGAATCATTACTGGTGGTGTTAACCTTTATTGTTTAAGATTAAATCTGCCAGTCTTTTCTAGTGTAAAGTTACTATTTTTCCCCTTTCTATCCCCTATTATATGTAAGGCAGTTGCTAAATCGAGTCCCCTCTCAAGAGGAGAGGGCTTATATTATTTGGAATTCTGTAGAAAGATGTGAATTTTCTAACCCTCATGTTTTAATTAACCATTGGCTCTGTATTTTCTACAGTCTAAAGTACAAGTGCTCAACATAGTGTATACTCCTCTTTAATTAGGTACTTGCTTGACTAGCTAACCTGATTTATAGATTACTTCCCCTAATAATCTGAAATGACCAACTCTAATTTGGTGTGAGTGTACCACCATGTTCCAAACCTCTCCTTTTGCTTATATTCATCTGGAATGACCTGCTCACCTTGGAGATTACCACTGATGACCTTTGCTATTGTCTTTTGACAACACTCTCAGAGAGAATTGACCAATTATTTCTTTGTGGCATTGTTCTAGGATTGGACCCTAAGACCACCTTTACTAGTGCCTTTAACAACTTTTTTAAATTTCTCATTCAATACAAGATTCTACCAGGGGTGGGCAAACTTTTTGACTCGAGGGCCACAATGGGTTCTTAAACTGGACTGGAGGGCCGGAACAAAAGCATGGATGGAGTGTTTGTGTGAACTAATATAAATTCAAAGTAAACATCATTACATAAAAGGGTACGGTATTTTTTTTTTTAGTTTTATTCATTTCAAACTAGCCGGATCCGGCCCGCGGTCCGTAGTTTGCCCACGGCTGTATCTAGCCTGTAAGCTTCCTGCACACTAAAGACATTCCTATTCATAATTTCACTGCCAGATTTCAGATTTTCTTCCATAATTATACTCCGTGAATGTTTGCTTAATGGGTAAGAAAGCTATGTCAACATCTTCTAAGGTTATTGTTACATGCACATGACTAAAGCTGTGTAGCACTTAGGTGGAGGAGGAAACAATGAAAAGAAAAGAGGTAAAGAAGAAGGAAGGGAGAAACCAAGGAGGGAAGGAAGAAGGAAGGAATGATTAATGGAGGAAAAATTGAGTACAGAGAAAAAACAAATTCTATCTTTCTGGGAGATAAAAACCTAAAGTCCTCCAACCACTCTCATCCTTCCCACTTGGATTTGTGTTATTTTCTATGTACTGCTCCACTCTAAACAATCATTTCATGCATAAAAATTACTTTTGCCAAAATGCCACTTACAATTGAATAAGTCAAGTGTAGAGGTTCACGCCCAGAGCATTTTCCATTAGCATTTATGTTTGAGGATATTTGTGACTTTCACTTGCAAGGCATTTCTGGACCATGCAAGACCTGTGTCAGCATATTCCCTGTTTTTTCATAGTAGCGTATCACTGATCATTAACTTGAGTAAGACGTGTGCTTGGGGTTTCTTTGCATTCAAATAATTAATCTTTTAAGTTATGATAAGTGTCACTGCCATTAACTCTCCATCCCACTTATTTTACATTTCTTAGATTGCATGTGAGATATCTCCTCTCAATAATGCTGTTAGAATATTTTAAGATTTTTCAGAGGCAATGCATTTTGCTTGTGAAAACAGTATTCATGTTTATCGCTAAATAATATTTTTCTCTGTGGTTTTAAAATTAACTTGAAGACAATTCTTTCATAGTACATTCATAATACATTACTCTGGCTCTCTGTGCATCATAGTGATTGATCATTTTGTTACAATGGCATTTTATTTGTTTTGAAAACCTGATGTACATGGGTGGATATATTTTGTTTCTTCAGTAAAAGCTGATACAAGTGACTTTTTTAATAATTGATCATAAGAGCAAAATCTATATAACAGTTGTTTGCAAAGAAAATTTATATTAACCAATATTAATCCAGTTGTTCATAAGTGCTGTTTTTAATGAAACCACTCATTATAACCATTTCTTTCTCCATAATTTGTCTTAAGCTGCAAATCATTTTGCATTTTCCTGTAAGTAGATGTATTAAAATTATTTTATTATTATACATTTATGGTAAAATTGCAAACTTATTGTGATATAAATTATTAAGATATTATTAATGATTGAATTTACTTTTTACTCACTAGAAATAAAAAATAACATAAGAATTATAACTTTATAATGGAGTAAGACATTTCTACATATGAAATTAGTCAATAAAGCATTTACAGTGGGGCCTTGACTTACGAGTTTAATTCGTTCCGAGACCGAGCTGGTTAAGGAGCTCGTTAAGGAACTCGTTAACTCAAATTACTCTATCAACTCAATGCACAAAATCAGCGGAGACAGCTGGTATCTCAAAAAACTCGTTAGTCAGGACACTCGTAAGTCAAGGCCCCACTGTATTTCAGTGTTTAGAAAGAGTAATTGAGACTTTAGGCAATAACATATAAGCATCCTTGGTAAAATAAACATGTACTAGTAAATAGGAAGCTATGATGTTTTGCTTAAATTATACTTATCTGGTGAAATGGTACTTATGTACCTTTAGGTTTATATTTTCTCTTTCTCTCTGCCTCCCTCTATGTCTTCCCTGCACCTGAATGTATGCATCTATGTATGTATGTATGTATGTATGTATGTATCTATTCATCCATGTATATTAAAGGGCAAACATTTTAAAATCCTGACTTGTGGGAAAAAAGTGAATTTCAATTTAAATATAACCAATTTGAAATTCCTGAAGGATATCCTAATATAATGCCTCTAATATATTTAACAACATGGTCTTACATACAACTTTGGTGGCTGATTCCTTCCAGTGGAATTCAGAAAAGATGCCTTTACCTGAGGTCATAGTTAACTTTCTTCTAGTTGCTAACACATCCCCAATGCTTTTAAACGGAATTGTATTCACTTCATCCTGTCTTAAGCAGACTGAGTCTCTTAAGATCAGGATATGTATCTTGATTCATCTCTGCAACCCCTGTTCTTACAGCAAGCACTATCAGAAGTTAGACCTTCCATAAGTTGTAGTAAATTGGTTAATCAGTTTATAGATCCTGTTAGTCAACAAGAGTTTATGACTTTACCCAGTGGTATACTATGGGGTACAGAAAAAAGAAAAGAACCAAAGATTCAATATGAGGAAAACTCATACAGTAATCTAAAGATTGTGTGCTAAATGCATAAAAATAACAGGTATATTCAGTTTTTACAATATTCATTCAATTGCAGTATTGGTATCACTTTTGGTTGTCTGAACTCTGCCTTTATATATAATACAAATGTAATTAAAAATTGCGTTTAACATTGGGTTTGTACAAGAAAATAATGACGTACAGAAGCAGATGCTGACTGCCTATGAAGGCATCACCGGAATTTAAGGGCAGAAGCACTGGATTCAAATTTACTTACCACGTCCTCCAAACTGGGATCCTGGCCAAGTTATTATCATTTCTGTATTTTGAGATTCATTTTCTTTAAACTGAAATCTTAACAATACATAGTTTATGGGGAAAGTGAAAGGATTAAATAAGATACATGTAAAAATGTAGATCATGGAAGCAGGCACAAAATAAATATTTGTTACTGTCTACACATTTAAAAATGTGCAGAGAAGAAGAGAGAAAAGAGATGCTCACCCTTCTACCAAGTTATATTTCAGAATGTATCTAATGTTGAAATTTGTTAAATGGTAAAGTAACTTGTTATTAAAATCCTGAATGCCAAGAGTACTCTCTAAACACCTTTTCTTTGACTCCCTTATCTTTCTTTTTGTATGTGTCTGTGAGTTATTGATTGATTGCTTAATCCCTTCACATTTTCACTTAGCTCCCTGACAGTTGTTAATTTGTGGTCTCAATCTATGAGTCTCTTTTGTTTGTTATTTTACTTTGTTCATTGGATTCCACATAGGAATGAAATCATATGGTACTTGTCTTTTTCTGACTGTCTTATTTCACTTAGCATAATGCTCTCCAGGCCCAACTTTCAACAAAAAAAAGTTTGTGATGGCAAATTCTAAAATCCAAAATTGATCAAATATCTACCAGAATAGGCAGCTGGACTCGGCATACATTGTTTTGTGGTTACGTCGTCATCTCCCATTTATTTATTAAAAAAAAAAAAGTTCTGTCATTTCGACTTATGTACATATGTGCTTTATGTTGTTTTTTTTTATTATTTATTTACCACTAGTAAAGGTCAGGAATTGTTATCTTACTTTTAAATTATTTTTACTGTTTCACTTCATTACTGCTGTGTCTGTGCTCCATGTTAGTGATGTAGGTGCTTATGTGTTCCGACTTACAGCGAAAATCGTGTTATGTGGAACAGATCTCCGACGTAACCCAAGGACCTACTGTATTTAGTACTTCAATGGGTTTGAAGTTTATTGATTGCATGCATCCTTCAAATCAGTAAACTGCAAGTATGGGCATATTTCATTAATAAGTATGTATAGATTGGCACTGCATCGCTTGGCAAAAATTGAACTTATTTTATTAGGGAAGATTATCTTGCTTTAGAATTGCTGTCCATGCTGCCTCTGTGAACTGTCTATGCAGCTGCAAACCCAGTGGCGTGAAGGGAAGAAATGTAATTATTTGGTGCTATCTACATTGCTCAGGAAAGATTAGTGTTTTAAATGGGAGTTAAAGTTATAGCAATTATGCTGCCTAAGAACAAGAAGAAATAGCCTTTTACCCTATGATTGATTGGAGTGTTGTTATGAACCAGATTTGATTCTTAACGTGGTCCTTGAAGGTGATAGTGTTATTTTTCTCATAAATATAGCTAAAATCTTTGTTTTTATTTTCAAAAATCATTTTTACTCACCCAGTCTTCACTTAAAATATAAGATGAATATTATAAGCCATATTAGATTAATCTTCTTCTCATGGAACATAGAAGACTGTTTCCTTGTGCTTTTATGCCAACAGATATTTTTTTCCTTCCATATACCAGTCAACTGAATTTCGTCAAACCTCTCTTATTTGTGGGACAGTAATTAGGAATTTATCATAATTTAGATAGGTAATAAATTAGAATTTTTTTTCTTTTAGTTTTAGTATTGAAAGGATAAAGATGTCTACATCCCTAAACTTAGCTTACTCTATAGAAACAGACTTTTTAAAATAAAATTAATGTAAAATATTATTAGAGAATATGTTTTTAAACTTTATAAGCTATGTGTTTGTTTTAAACATCTTTACTTATTTTCCAGATATTTTATATAAAAATTACAAATAACACTGTATATTTTTGTGATAGTATTTTATTTACATGATTAAACAGATTTATGTTAGATATTATTGTTTATTCCTTTACATAATTGTCTTATGTAATTCTCCCCCAAATGGGTTATTTCTCATCTCTACTAGATGGCAAAATACATGAAGAACAGGATTGTATTTTTATTCATCACTGTACTGCCCTCCAAGCTTAGCACTTAATTTTCATCAAATAAATCCTTATTCTTTTGAGAAGTGATGAAAAATAGATCATGCTGCTTGTCAAAGATCATGCTTTCAATAAAAGTTAGAATATGGATATGTCTCAAGCAATCTGATCAGAGAGCCTGAACTCTTTTGTACTTAATATCTAACAAAATATTGACACCTATAAATGATCATTTATTTCCCCAGAATGATTCTTCCTTGTTTTAATATGGAAAAGTATTTCCACCAAATTCTTAAGAGGAGGAGGTAAGCTTAGAATAAGGGAATTATTATTTTTGCTCTATTCTATCTGGGGTTAGTCTAGGATTTGTTACATATGGAATGCTGAGAGAAACATTCATGAATATTTAGATTATGACCATACAAAATTAGTATATGGCCAGACAGTTGTCTGAAAGCTACAGTATATCTCTTGAGAACTAATTTTCCAACATTTTAGTATTTTATACCAGGTACATTTAGATAATCTATACATATAAAAAGCTAATATGAAAAGTATCCCCGTGGGAGTTTGGGAGACCAGGAATTCTGTCGCTCACTATGATGTGTGCTGACACCAAGGGGCAGCGCGGAGTGAAGGAAGGCCCTGGCCGGCATTTGGCAACCAGGGAAGGGAGGCACTGGCTGGCAGCCAGAAGGCCCTGATTGGCCCTGATCACTGGCCAGGCCTAGGGACCCTACCCATGCATGAATTTCGTGCACTGGGCCTCTAGCCTACTATATATAATTTATCCATTAGGGAAGACATTTTCCCTTTGCCCATAATAGCTAGACATGCTCTAGGTAGATATGTTTGTCAAAAAATAATAATAATTTGGAAATCAGTAAACCATACAGGATATCATTTCCGTGTTATCTAGAGATACTATTTAGCAAATTCACTTAAGAATTATTTCATAACTAGGAAATTTTACATGTAATTGATTTTGTGATTTAACATTTGAATAAACTGTGAGTTTATATGATAACTTGTAGGTTTCTGTTTACTAGAAAAGATACCACCAATTGTTTTCTTTCTTTCTTTTTCACTCTCTGTAGGGCCAGTTTTCCATCTATTTTTCTCTAACAACCCCCCCCCCAAAAAAAGAGTATTAAAAACCAGTTCCTCAAATGTTTTCTTTTTATTTAGCTCTATTATCTACTAATTCTCTTTGCTAATTAATGAATCGGGTTAATATATTTGACATCTGCTCATTCTATGTTTGTATGAGAGCCATGTTTATAATCTTGAATAATATAACTTGAATGATATATGCAATATGCCAATGCCCTCTGGCCAGAGATTACCCACGGAACCCCTGTAATTGAGCAAGTTGGTTTCATTATGCCTTGCAATGAGGGAAAATGTATGCCTTAGATGATTCAGTAAGAGTGGTAGAAAGGACTTAAGGGATTGGGATCTTATTTGGTGATATTGGAAGAGTTTGAGGGAGCTAAGTTTTACCCTAGATCAGATGCTGCCAGGAAGCATGGGTAATTTTGTATATCTTAATGGAACTTATCTAGAGGGAGGGAAAAGTAGAATGAGGCTACACTATAACTGGTAGAGAAGCAGCAGTCATTTATATTAGCTAGGATGGGACACATTCGAAATTTTTGTACAATGATCTTGTTTTTGTCTGCACTTCAAAAAGATTGAGGAGTAGTCTGGTTTTATGGTCTCACTTTATTCTGATCACAGAATATATAATGTTTTCTGTGGCATTGTTTCTGTTCAACAAGGAAGTACAGAAAACTAGCTGTGAGTACCAGAGCAGCTCCTAATGATATGAAAACAGACATGTTACTGGATGTGAGGGGCTGCTTTCCTCTTTCTCAAAAGAAAAGAAGAAATTTAAATAACTAATAATAATTATTATCAACTTTTTTTTTCTCATTCAGAGGATTATGGGAAATGGAAAGAAGAGGGTCCAGAGAGTGAGGAAGTTATATGTGAATTTTCCAATTTCTTACGAGGAGGGTTGGCACATTCAGACAGGGGTCAGGCAGTTCTGATCCTGCCATGCTCTTTGGAGTTTCTGATATCCACTGAAACATTTGCTAGGATTTTTACAGGGAGGGGGTATCCCTTCCCTGAGCACTAGGATCAGACCTCTTGTGAGTCACAGTATCTTCCCTGTGAGGAGAGGTGAGGCGGGATCAACCAGGGATTACTAAATGGTTCTGCATACATATTCCTGCATGGCTTCAAAATTTGCTAGCAATTGCAAAAGTTTCCCAAGTGCTTTCAAAATTTTGGATCCCACCATAGTATTAGATTTTCTATGTTTTATACTGCCAGATATTTTTGTTTCAGTTTGATAATATCATAGTGTTTATAACTCCTAAAGGCTTTGCAGGAAGTTCACTGTACCACACCTGGAAAGCAAGAAAAAATATAGAGAAAGAATGCACCTCCTCTACCTCTGTTTCAGAGCCTCCAAAGTAGATACATTCATGGATCACCTTAATTAGCTTTGATTTAAACCAAACTATTTTCCCCCAATGTTATAAGTCTATGGCCATAATCTAAAGCAGATATTGTAGCTCAATACAAAGTAAACCTTGTTTTGATTTTTATTTTAAGGGGAGATGGAACTAGTTGTATATTTTATTCCCAAAGTAATGATTATATTTCCAATAGATGAATGGATCTAAAAGTTGTGGACACCTAAAAAAATGAAAGAAACAAAACCACTGGAAAAACTTTAACCAAATAGGAAAATGTTTAAGACACCTGTTAGCAAATAATACATTTTTCTCATAAGTAGCTACTATAATTTCTCATCTTTAAAATAATGAAAACCATGATATTAAATTTAGTTCCATTTGTTTTGATGTGTTTTTTTAAAGTATCTTATCAAAAATTCTTTAAGAAAACAAGATGAGTTATTACTGGATGTGAATGAAAGCGAAATATGAAACTGATTTTGCTTGAGAAGGATGATTAGAAAGATTTTCTTTTACATTATTCATGTACTTATCCTTTGATGCAAAGTTGTTGTTTTTTTAATGGAACATAAGATTTGTAATGAAAGTAAACTCTGAAAATGGCATCCATACTTTTATGTGTCTGGATTTTTAAAAACTTTTAAGGTTTTTCCATATTACATGGAAAGAAATCCCAACTCCTTAGCATAGCCTTCAGTGGTCAAATTGATCTGGCCTCTTTCTGCTTCTCAACTTCAACTTCTACATCATTCCTCCTTTCATATTCAGAGAAAGACAGGTATCATATGATCTCAATCATGTGTGGAATCTAATGAGCAAAATTAACTGATGAACAAAATAGATCCAGAGACACAGAAGCATGGAAGAGACTGATGAATCTCAGAGGGAATCTCAGGGGTCGAGAGTTATTAACCAGGAACTTATATGCATATATGCATAGCTCATGGACACAGAGAATAGTGGTAAAGGCTTGCAGTGGGTGGGTGCGGGGTGGAGTGGGTCAATGGGAAAAGCAAACAAATGAACAAACAAAGAAAGATGACATCTGTCATACTTTCAACAATAAATACATTTTTTTTAAGTTTTTGAACTGTTTTTTCTTCCTCAACTCTAACAGTATAGGGCCAATGCACTTACACATCAGCTTTTGCATAACTAGTCCTTTCTTTTTATAAAGATCTTTGGAAGACTATTACTAGTACTTACTCATTGAAATTTCCCTTATTATCTCAATTCAAAGAGAGTCAAAATTTAACTTCCCACCTGGATTTATTTCTGTCATGGCATGACAGTTCACTGACCCAGGATGTCAATGATTATAACATACACTGTTATTTTACCAAACACAGAAAGAAAAAAAATGCTTTCATTTTTATTATAACACAACTAGAGGCCTGGTGCATGAAATTCGTGCACTCGGCAGTGGGTGGGGGGCCTGCGCCCTCTCACAGTCCAGGAGATATTGCGTGGGTAGGGTCCCTAGGCCTACCCTGTGATCAGGGCCATCTTCTTCCCTGCTGCCACCCCGCAGTTCACCGATCACAGCATGGCTTTTGTTCCCCGGACCCTCCGGGCTAGGAAGAGGGACCAAGAGGTTGGCTGTTCTGCCTGCTCACCAGTTCCGCCAGTCCTGCCCCACTGCCACTCACCTTGGTTCGCCATGGTTCCCTGTTTGCCATGCTGCGATCAGAGCCTGCAGGCTGGGGGAGGGACCAAGAAGTCAGCCGTTCTGCCCACTCGCCAGTCCCACCCCACCACCACTCACCTTAGTTCACTGTGGTTCCCTGTTGGCCATGCTGCTATCGGAGCCTGTGGGCTGGGGGGGACAGGACCGAGAGGTGGTCAGTGCACCTCATGGCAACTGGTTGAGCGGTCGTTCCTGTCATTACGCTATGGCTGCTGGCCTTATATAGGATGATATCTTATTTTATATGTTCTATTTTATATCTTTTGAGACTCATTAGAATTGCTTAAAGAATTTTTACAGGTAATATTTCTTTCTCATTCTTAGGTATTGAAATGAATAATGCAAACACTTGTCTAAAACTATAAGAGGACTCTTTTCTGACTACAAATTCTCACTTAATGGTTGGAGGCAGCCTTTAAATATAGGATTATAAAGGGTGTCAAGTAAATTTGAGATTCATTATCATTACTAAATAAAGACAGATTTCAAATTCCTAAATAGTTTTTATCCACATCTTTTCCACAACTTTATTAAGGCATGATTAACAAAAATTGTATATATTGAAAGTGTACAAGCTTATGCTTTGATATACATCTACATGTGAAATTATTAACCCAGTTAAGCTAATTAACATGTCTATCACCTCACATTTTTTTGAACATGTGGTGAGAACACTTGAGATATATTCTTTTAGAAAATTTCAAGTCTTTTCTACAGTGGATTACTACAAGTGTATAGTTAATGTAGTTAGTAAAGATGTATAGTCCACATCTTTTAATATTTTCAAGATCTGCTGTAGGGGAAATATTAAAATAATCAGCTCCTACAAGGTTTCAGGCACTTTACTGTCAAAGGGATCATTAAAAATAAAATTTACTTTTCGTAAAAGCTTATCATATAATGGAGGACATTTACAAAAGAAATATAAACCCATTGCCAAATAACATCTATATATTGGTCATAAAAATGTTCTTTTTTAAAAAATCCCAAGCATGTATATATACAAGGAAAGCTGATTTACACATATCTGTGCTTTGGATTGGAATGTTTATATTACTATTCTGGCTCTATAACTTGCAGTAGATCCCACATATATTTGCTGATATTGCTACTCACCTCATATTTATTTCAGAGGATTAATGAGATATTACATTCAAGCAGTTAGCACAGTGGCAAACACCACTCCATAAAAGGATAGATTATTATATATTCTGTTTCATATTTTCAATAATTACAGGTAACATAAATTATCAAAAAACTTATTTTTATATAAAATATATTTTGCAATAAAACATTATAATGATAAGGAATTTTGTTCTTTAACATTTCTTTCAATGTATCTGAATATTATCCATTGGGAATAATGACAAGATCACCATCTAGTGGCAACCCCTATAAATTACAGACCCGTGGTCCCTGGAAAACTAGAAAGGCTCTGGGGAATATCAAGCCTCCACACTGTACACAGAAAGACCAGATTTAATATGCAGAAAGATTAGATTTAATATTACATATTAAATCTGAAAAATGAAGATGTGTTTAAGTAGACCAAAGGGCCATCTCATTAATTACCAATTCAACATAGCACAACCATCCATTCTCAAGGGAGCAATTCGTATAAGTTTGTTAAAAATTACTTTTAAAAGACAAACAAATACTTGTAGAAGTAAATAAGAGGTAAACTGAATCACAAGAGACAGATGTAACATGGAGTATGTAAGTGGCCATATATTTTAGAGTAGAAATAAGGCATCTGGGTCCTGGATTGAGCTAGATTCTTTATATACCTCAGCTCTGTAACTGTTTAATTTGGGGGCCTTAGGCAGGTTATTTCATCTCAAGTAATTTAATTCTCATTTTAATATATTTGTAAATAGTAGCAGTGCTATAAGGATAATGTGACATGATGAATAATAAGAACACAGAAAGTACTCAATAAAGTTATTTCTCTATACTATTGTTTCAGTACTATTAACAATTCTGCAAATAAAACAATCACAATAATGACTTGTGTATTTATTACCCAAGTTAAAATGAATGTAGTCAATATTTTATGTCAATGCTTATTATAATTATCTAAGTAATATTACAATTTTATTAGCAATAAGTTTATAACTTATCATTAAAATGTTAAAATAAAATTCATATTTTCAGTTTCTTAGAAACTATTTATTCAACAATTGTACTGTGAAATTTCTTTAAATATAACAGTAGCAATGTAAAAGTTAGCACAATGTTTTTATCCTATATAATAAGGAGCTAATATGCAAATAGTCATCACACCCTCCTGCGCTGGCACCAGGGCCTGGGTACTGAGGCTGCACCCCAGGCACCGGGGCCAGGGGACCTGAGGTCATGCCCCCTGCCCAGCAGGGCTTGATGCAGGACCTGAGGCTGTGCCCCTCGCCTGGCGCCTTGCTGGGTGACCTGAGGCTGAGGTCCCAGCCTTGCAGGACTTGATGGGGGTGGGGCCAGCTGGGTCTGGGTCTCCCACGATTTTGAGGCGCACACGGGTTGGTGGGGACTTGACTCTGGGTCTTGCGGTGCACCCCAGACTCTGAAGGTGATTTTCATATACATTTTACTAATTTTCTTTCAGCTCTGACACTTCTATTATAGAGAGAGGGCAAATAGCAATATTAAAATATTTCCTCTAATTAATTCCCTTTTAATGTGCATGAATTTCATGCACCTGGCCACTAGTATATATATAAATCAAATGTAATATATTTTAATCCAATAAAATATTGTCTAGTATGCTGTTATAACTAACACCTGGGCACATTTCTGTATCATTAAATAGTATATTTTTATTTAAAATATTTGGTTTATCCTCAATTTGAGATTACTCATTTGGAAAGGTAATTTTTATATTTTTTTCTATTTTTAAGTTATTTTATTTTTATATTTTGAAACTAGTACTAAACTGATATATGTCAAAATACCCTAATAAGTTTGATGCAAATAGTGAAGCTTATTTTTGCAAAAGAAAACTTATGTTGTAAATAAGAATGTCTATTGGATCTATTATAGTTGACTATTGCACATTACTGAGGACATATGATAGAAAACGGTTTGGCACACAGAGATGGAACTAGTCTATTTACCTGAGTACAGCTCTGCATTTTTCTTTAATTGTGCAGATCTGATTAAAATTGTGATGGCTTTCTCAACACTAGAGATGTTTTCTTAAATTATATTCATTATAAACTAGTTCAAGTAAACTGTAAGTGTGCTATTATACATACTACGTTCTCTCTAGATTGCTGCTTTAAAATCTACTTCAGGTGGTAATAAGCTTTCAATTTAAGAGACAGAGAGAAAGGAGAGAGAGAGAGAGAGAGAGAGAGAGAGAGAGAGAGAGAGAGAGAGAATAATTATGGGAAAAGAAGCTCAAAGTTTCATATCAGAATTTACATAAAGGGTTAAAATTATGAGAAGAGTTGAGAAAAATGTGTAAATTTTAAAGTAATGATTTCTTAGTTTTCCTTTCTATTGTTTTAAAAGCTGTGCATATTTCATGTATACAACTTGATGAGTTTGGAGATAAGTATACACCCATAAAACCATCACCCACCAACCTCAAGGTCATAAATGTATATATCACCTTCCAAAGTTTTCTACTGCCCCCATTATTATTATTATTATTATTATTATTATTTTTGTGGTAAGAATACTTAACATACATCTGCCCTCTTAGCAGTTTTAAGTATATAATATATATTGCTAGCTATAAAAACTATGCTATATAGTAGATCTCCATAATTATTCATCTTATAAAACTGAAACTTCATATTCTTTAACCATCACCTCCTAAATTCCCTTCCCCACTACTTCTTTGAGAGAGACTACTTGACTATTTCAGATTCTGCTTATAAATAAAATCATACAGTATTTGTCTTGTATCTTATTTCATTTAGCATAATGCCTTCCAGGTTCACCTATGTGTCACATAAATGTATTCATGGATTGGAAGAATTAATATTGATACAATGTCCATATTACCCAAAATAATCTATAGATGGAATGCAAGATCTATCAAAATCCTGATGGCATTTTTCACAGAAACCCCTCTCTGTGCCTTCTGCAGCCTCGCGGCCCACGGCTCCTTTTAAGGTGCACAAATTTGTGCACTGGGCCCCTAGTTACATAATAAGATTGTTCATTCACAGGCTACTATATTGAACTAAAATTTATCTAATTCAGTTCATCTGAATTTGCTCTACCTGACACTATTCTTCCATCCCAAAGACAAAAAAGGCTGGGCACTTATTAAATGACATTTTCAGTACAATGAAATGTGCACTGTGCAAAATTTCTTTAAAATTTGCATTGTGCAAAGTGAATATAAGTTTACTTTATAAGAGCAATAATATTGAAATATTATGTTTTTGTTTACTACCAATGTTATTTATGTTTGCATACTATTTTCTAATAAGCTTCAATACACTGTCTCATTCAACATCCTCATTATGTAATAAAATCTGTACATTTTTTGATGCTTCATTGGCCAAGGCAGAAGTTAAAACAATACTTTTCCTTGTACATTTTAATCTATCTCCCTCCCTTCCTACCTATCTATATGTAAATACACAAAATATTTTAAAGTTTTAGTTATTGTCTCCAAGCCTCTAATTTTTCTTTTCCTGCAGATCTTTACAAACCTTATAAAATTGTACCAGGAAACCTCCCATCTACACTTTTCTAGGCTGTGCACTGTACAAAGACTCAGTAGGCGGAAAATGATTTCTTGCCTGAGATTAATTTGCTGAAAACTATGCCATAACTCTGGAGGAAAGCGTGAGGCTTGTAATTCATGTGTCTTTTTGCACTTTGCACAATAATTCCTTGGCATATTCAGGAATCAATAAGTAGTAGACTGATAGTAATGGTGAGTTCTATCTCAGTGAATAGTGGAAATTATAGTAAGGAAAATATTTTGGAACTAGGCTATATTGAATACCAACCTTACAAAGCCCTATTACATTCAATACATAGCTTAGAGTAGCAGAGTATTTATTCAGGCATTGTTGATTCATTCCGAACAATTTACTATGATTTTTGAGTACTAAAAAATTTTCATTTATATGGAAGCTGTTCTTTTTATCAAAATATCTAATTGTTGTTAAGCTATAAAGAGATAAGTTCTAGCAAGGAGCTGGGGTTCCAATTCCTGATCATTTAAAAAATCATGTTTAATTATAATTAGCATCCAATATTATATGATACTCAGGTGTACAACATAGTGATTACACATTTATATACCTTACAAAGTCATCACCACAAGTCTACTACACCATACATAGCTATTACCATATTATTGACTACATTCCCTACATAGGAATGTTCATTACATCCCCGTGACTTATTATGTAACTGGCAGTTTGTTCTCCTTAATTCCCTTTATCTGAACATTTTAAATATTGACTTAATTTTGAATTTTAAGGATAATAAGTTCTGTTAATTTTCAAATAAATGCAGAAATTTTTAAGCAAAACATGTTTCAAAGCTTCAAAAGATATGTAATGGATTTTTTTTCTAACATGCCTTGTGTATAAGAGGTAACTGTTAGAAAATAAAATTATCTGGCCAAATTTGAGACAGCCAAGTGGTTAGGGCTACAAAACAATCTACTGGATAAGAAAAAAAAAAGTTTCCATTACTTTAGAAACTACCCTGAAAATAGGACAAAATAAATCAGCATTTAAAGCTGAGAGAAATCTGTCTTCTGCCTGATAAGGTAGTAACACAGGGTCATATTGTGTTGGGTCAGCGGCAGCATGCTGATTTATGATCATCACTGATTAGAAGGCAACATGGATGTGTTTTATCTACACTGATTCTGATTTAGAGCGACCAGATGTTGTTGGCACCTTTTACCAGGAGCTTTGGTTCATTTAGTCACAACGATTAGTAGAAAAGCACATGCTAGACTGAATCTACTATCCTGTAAGCAAAGCTGAGGCAATGATGGAGCAAAATAGCTTATGCACAGCAAGTCAGTGGGAAGTTCTGTTCTGTCACCTCTCTTCATTAATCTGTACACATGACTGCTTGGAGAGCCGGTGAGTTGATTAGGTCTGCAGCACCATCAGCATGCAGACACTCATCGCTACTTCTCATTTTCATATGACCCAGATGGTGTAGCTGCTTGACTGCAATTTTCCTTTATATGTGTTTTTAATAGGTTCCTTTTTTAGATATTGACTCTGCACCCTCTTATGGATATGTAAAACCAAGCTGAATTAACTTCTCTTTTAGTAACAGCTTGATGTAACCACATATTGAAAAAAATACTTGTCTGTAATTTTCAAAAGATTGTTTGCTAGTTTTCTTTGTGCCTAAAGAAATCGCATGTGTCAAAATTAATAGTTAGCTGGTTTCTGCAATGTCCTAAGGAAGTATATTTGACATATATTCCCACTCTATGGTTAAAGAAAAGAAGGCAGTAAAATAAAATTTAAGAAGTAAGACTGCCTCTTAGGTAAGATCTTGCTATTATTCTAAACCAATCAACCATTTTATAAGTGAGCATATAAGTGAAGAGAATTTAAATTATTTGACAGAGATTGCGCAGACAGAGTGAATGGATTCAGTGTTATATTTCTGAAATACCTCCTTATACAAAACTTATGATTATCTATTATTTTTTGTTTTGTGTTTTATTATATATCAGGTTACTGGATTTTTGTGGATTTTTTAGCTCACTATTCTTTTTCAAGTTAAATTATTTTTCCTGCTCTAATTCCATATTTGTAATACAATATGTTTTTGAATTCAGAGAGGAAGGGAGAGGGAGAGAGGGATAGAAACATCAATGATGAGAATCATTGCTTGGCTGCCTCCTGTACGCCCCCTACTGGGGAGCGAGCCCGCAACCCAGGCATGTACCTTTGACTGGAATTGAACTCAGGACCCTTCAGTCCGCAGGCCAACATTCCATCCACTGAGCCAAACAGCTAGGGCCCTAAATTCTTTATATAAATTTTAAAGTAAGTTTATAGAATTTCTCAAACATTATACAGTCAGCTATTCTCTCTTTGCCTATTTTTCACACACTTGACACTCTTTAAAAGAGTACTGATTAGTTATTTTGTAAAGTTTATTTCAATTGGTTTTGTCTAATGTTTTCTCATAATTGAAGTTAGGTTCTGCATTTTTGGCAAAAATATCACATAGTTAATATTGTATTTTTAGTGCATCATACTAGCAGGTTCTGATATTGAGTGTTCTTATTACTTGTAATGTTTACCTTGATCTGATCATTTGATTAAGTTATTGTCTGCCAAATTTCTCTTTTTCTAGTTGATAAGTATCTTGTGGGAGATAGCTTGAAACTATAAAATTCTTCTTTCTCCTCAAACTTTCAGCCACTAATTTTAGCATCCAATGGTGAGTCTTTTCAACATCTACTACTGAAATTTAAATATAACTTCCTCTTCTAGATATTGTTTCACAGTTATGTAAAATTTTAACATTGGGAAGTGTGGTAAAGAATGTAGGTAAACTCTGTTCTATCACTGCAACTTTTCTATAAGTCTAAAATTAGTTTAAAAGTTTTAACAAAATACAAAAGAAACCAGGATTTTACTTGGAATTATATTGAGTTCATAGATTAATGATCAGTCAATTAGAGGACAGTTAACATCATATCATTTAATGCCAACTAATACCTTATTCATTTGGTTGTCCCATCTAATAGTATAATCCAACCATCTTCTATGAATAAATTGTTTCATGGATAAGAAAATGATGAGTTTTCTCAAGTGATATTTCTGCGTCAAAACAGGTAAGAATTTAGGTTTAATAATTTTCTTTAGCAATATGTTATTGGTTTTTGGTGACCTTCCTAAAGGAAGTTTCAGTGGAATAATACATTGAAGTCTAATAAGAACAAGTTCAATAGAGAATGTAGAGAAGAGAATTAAAAACAGCATACACAGTTATTTTAAGAAAAGTTTTTGTAAAGGAAAAGAGTTACAGCTAATAGCACATTTATAACTGGAAAGCTCCATGGATTGAAGATGTTTCTTTCAGTCTGTCTTTTATTAAAGTGCACATGAAATAGAGCATGGTCCTGCACTAATGGCGGTCTTCTGGGAGGGAGGAAAAACTGATATGGGATATAAAGGGCAGACTTAGTTGGAACAATTTCATGAAGATAGTACAGTACAAATGTAGGAAGTTGGCTAGCTAAAGAAAGAATAGTGAGAACTGTCAGTATTGTTGAAGGTTTCATTTAAGCCATGTTCTATAATCCTAATGCAGACATAGACTAAACTGAAGGCTACATTTGGCAGGAGTTTAAGGTTTATTGTTTGTTTATTTTAAAGGAGCACAATAACATAAGAGAGAATTAAAATTCTTGAGGGTAAATGCCAGTAAATAATTATGATGGTTTATTACAAAACCTAAGCTTGGAAAATGAGAGGTGAGAACATAAAAATGCTTGGGTACAGTAAAAAATGGTGACAGCAATGTATTATAAATCCCATTAATGTCAATAGTTTATGACAACTGGAACATTAGAATGAGGAAGCTTTCCATGTCTTTGATATTTATGCATACAGTTGATTTCCCCAGTCATATGAACCATGCTGTTGCCCAGGAATGTAGAATCGATCGCAGTAGTTCTAGTTTAAAATTACAGTTCTTTTCCAAATACTATTTGTTTCTTCTACAAAGACAGGCTTTGTAGTAGATATCAGATAGATGATAGAAAGATAAGTAGGTAGGTAGATGGACAGACAAAATTTATAGATATGTATCATATAAGAGATCACCTGTACTTAAAATATTATAGCAAAAGGCCTTTTTATAATTTTCAACATCTCTTTCTCTCTTCCATTATGGAAGTGCATGTGCTTTATGTCATTACATACAGTAACTTTTTGTTGATGACCATTTTTTTTTCTCCTGTATCCTTCAAGGGAGCTAAAATTTGGTGAATACACACACACGGGGAGAGAGAGAAAGAGAGAGAGAGAGAGAGAGAGAGAGAGAGAGAGAGAGAGAGAGAGAGAGAGTGAGTCAGTCAGTCCTTGGAAGGTATAGTGTTCAAATATAAATGTATTTAAGAATTACTTTATTTTTTTCTGTATGCCAACATAATATATTCATAACTTGGGTATTGATATTACTGCCTTGCATTCTGATTATATACTCAGCTATCTCTCCTTGCCTCTCTCATTCTTATACATAATATAGGCAGTTTTACATTATTTATAGCTACAGCATTAGGGCAGTGCTAGGCACATGTGAGGTGCCAAATATTTATATACCGGATAAATAAATACATTAATAATATGTTTAGAGTAAGTGAACACAAGAAATACCCTGAAGAAATACTCTAAAAATAATGTGAAGTATCTTATGCTTATATTTATTGTGAAGTATCATGAACTAGTGAGGGTATTTTGCCTGACAAAACTAACTTTATTAAAGGTACATGTACATACAGTTTTATGATAGTCTTCATATGATCAAATCTTTTATTATTTGAGGAAGTATCAAATTAGTAATTAGAGATTCCTATGAAGAACTTGCATAAAAACAAAGGGATTTGCTTTACAAAGTATATAACAATGACCAGTAATGTTTAAACAGTGCACTAAATCTTGCTGTCATTAATAGTCATTTTTACTTAGTCCTTTTCCTACTTAATCCATAATGTATGAGGCTTTCTTTTAAAGTTAACCTGGTAAATCTGAAATTCTAAGATCCTGTCTCACCATATTAAAGGTATGTTCTTCCAAAGATACGCCAGGAAATCACTCAAAAATGTATACCAATAAAAAGTTAGCCCTAACCGGTTTGGCTCAGTGGATAGAGCATCGGCCTGCGGACTCAAGGGTCCCGGGTTCGATTCCGGTCAAGGGCATGTACCTTGGTTGCGGCACATCCCCAGTGGGGAGTGTGCAGGAGGCAGCTGATCGATGTTTCTCTCTCATCCATGTTTCTAACTCTCCATCCCTCTCCCTTCCTCTCTGTAAAAAATCAATAACATATATTTTAAAAAAAAGTTATGTACCTTTATTGCCAAAGTAGGATATAGATATAGAGCTATCATGGCCCTTCAAGAGCAGAGTCTTCGATGACACATTGAAGATCTCCAATGTTTAGCCATTTAGCTTCTATCTTAAAACACACACACAAAAAAAAAGGAAGAAAAAATGACCATTTTTACAAGCTAAGTAAATATCTACATATTAACATTGTACATATTAAATATATACAATCTAGAAAAACAGGGTGATAGGTAACAGTTAACTCTTACTGCAAATTCACTATGAACAAGTAGCATATTTTCTTTGTTTTGTAGTCTTATTGAGATATAATTGATATGCCATCACTGTATAAGTTTGAGGTCTACAGCATAATAGTTTGACTTGCATATAATATTCAATAATCACTGCAGTAAGTTTCATTAGCATCAATCATTTCATATAGAAATAATAGAAAATATATTTGAATTTCTTTTTATAAATTCTTAGGATTTACTTCCTTAACTTTTCTGTATATCACACAGCAGTGTTAACTGTAGTGATCATGCTGTACATTACGTCCTTAAGTACTTATGTCTCTTATAACTGAAAGTTTGTACCTTTGGACCATGTTCCTCCAATTCCTCCTCACCCCAACCTCACCTCAGGCAACCACAAATTTGATCTCTTATTCAAGTTGTGTGTTTTTTTAGATTCAACATATAAATAAAATCATACAATATTTGTCTTTCTCTATATGACTTATTTCACTTAGCATAATTCCCTCAAGGTCCATCCATATTGTCACAAATGGCAGAATATTCTTGCTTTTTATAGCTAAATAATTTCCCATTGTTTTGTTGTTGTTTTTGTTAATCCTCACCCAAGGATATTTTTCCATTGATTTTTAGGGAGAATGGAAGGGAGTGGGGGAGACAGAGTTAGAGAAGACACATCCACTGGTTGCCTCTCGCACATGCCCTAGCCAGAGATCGAACCTGCAACTGAGGTACATACCCTTAACTGGAATGGAACCCAGGACCCTTCAGTCTGCAGGCCAACTCTGTCATCTGAGCCAAAGTAGCTAGGGCTCCCATTGTGTGTGTGTGTGTGTGTGTGTGTGTGTGTGTGTGTGTGTATTCTACAACATCTTTATCCTCTCATCCATTGATTAGTAACATATTTTCTTACCTTTCACAACTATATGAGTCTAAAATTTTTGTTATTTTTATAGGGAAATAAGGAGACTGTAACCTAGAAAATATTAATCAGTGACACTGGGTCACCTATGATAGCAACAGCCATATTTAAAGTATTTTCAGAATTTTGTCAGTTTATGGTTAAAATATGGCCCAGGATAAGTCACAGAGAGAATATTGACACATAGGAAAGTTGTGAATGCACACCCTCCCCGCCCCCTACTTAGTTGTTAAAAAATTTACCAGTAGCACTGATTAAATTACTCATAAAAGCAAGGATAAATAGTAAGTGGCAGGCTAATGATATGAAACTACCCTCTGAAAGCCCATGCTCTTAAGCAGAGTTTATAGTCAATTTTACCAATGGGACTCTTTCTGGCTGCAGATGGGGACCTGGGACTTCAGAGGACTCTAAAACCAAAACCAAAACAATGACTGTTTTAGTTGAAAGGTAATATATAATATCTGAATCTTGAGAATGATCCATTTGAAGTACACACAGTTTAAATGATAGAATTGAAATCTTACTGTTTGTCATGACTTGAATATCATCCTCCAAACAACTGTCAGAGTGATCTCCCTTAAAAAAAGAAATCTATATAACTACCATTTCAAAATTCTTAGATGTCTTTTAGTTCTTTATGCATTGAACTAGAGGCCTGGTGCATGAAATTCATGCATAGGTAGGGTCCCTAGGCCTGGCTGACAATTAGGGCCAATCAGGTTCCCCTCCTCCCCGCCTCCCTGCCTCCTCCTTTCCTCACTGCCTGTGCACCACCACCACATGGTTCTCTGCCTCCTGGCCTCCCACCTCCTCTTCCCTCAATCCCTCAGCGCCCCCAGCTGCCACCACTGGTCAACCACCATGTTCCACGCCACCCCCTGCTGGTCAGCACACATCATAGCGAGAGATCGAATTCCCTGTCTCCTGGTTGAACTCCCAAGGCAACAATTTATGTATTAGCCTTTTATTATATAGGATTCTAAGATTTTCTTTTGTAAAACTCATACAGAACTGCCCTGGCTGGTGTGACTCTGTGGGTTGGGCATTTTTCTGTGCACCAAAAGGTTGTGGATTCCAATCGGCACATACCTGGATTGTGGGCTCAATCCCAGGTCGGGGGCACACAAGAGGCAGCCAATCCCATGTTGTTTCACCCTCACATGATCTCTCTCTTCCTCTCTCTCAAAATCAATTTTAAAAAACACATTAAAAACATATACAGTACACCATGACTCACAGTTTTCTTAATCTTGTAAGTCCAAACCTTATTTACTTTGTTGGTTGGTTTACTTATGTATGTATTAGCTTTATATTGAAGCAACAAAAAATCATTAAGTTACTGATATGTTTATGCTGTCACTTCCTAAAGTAATTCTCTGCTATCATTATTTTTAAAGGTCTTTATTTTTTAAATATATTTTTATTGATTTCAGAGATAAATGGAGAGGAAGAGAGTTATCCTATCTAATAAAAGAGAAACATGGTAATTAGCCATAACTTCGCTACCCTTCCCATTGGCTAATCAGGGCGATATGCAAATTAACTGCCAACCAAGATGGCGGCCGGCAGCCAGGCAGTGAAGTGAACAGAAGGCTTGCATGCTCCACGATGGAGGAAGCCAAGGTTCCCCGCCTTCCGCTGCTGGGCTCTGAGCTGCAGCTTAAGAAACATTGTTGCAATTATAGAAGCAAAAAAAACACACCCAGATACCTGCTTTCAGCTGTCAGAGCTGGAGCGAGCAGGATCGAAACAGTGTTATAATTATAGAACCCAAACAAACCAGATACCTGCTTTCAGCAGATGAGGCCTCAAGCTGGAGCCGGCCTCAGAGCTAAAGCTGGCTTTCAGCCCCAGTGACAGCCATAGAAGGTAAATAAATCCCAGAATAAAAGAAAAAAAGAAAAAAGGAGAGGTTGGAAGCTTCAATCACCCACGAGCCTAAAAACGGCCCTCAGCTCCTCATCCAGACTGGCCAGGCACCCTAGTGGGGACTCCCACCCTGAAGGGGGTGTGACCAGCTGCAAACAGCCATCATCCCCTCATCCAGGCTGGCCAGACACCCAAGCGGGACCCCCATCCTGATCCAGGACACCCTTCAGGGCAAACCAGCCGGCCCCCACCTGTGCACCAGGCCTCTATCCTATAAGAGAAAAGGGTAATATGCCTCCCAGCACTGGGATCAGCGGAGCTGCGAGGCCTCCGGAACCCGGGATCAGCGTAGCCGCGAGGCCCCCTGAACCCGGGATCAGCGGAGCACGAGGCCCCATGCCCCGGGATCAGTGGAGCCACGAGGCTTCCCAGCACTGGGATCAGCAGAGCTGCGAGGCTTCCTGGCACCAGGATCAGGGGAGCAGCGAGGCCTCCCAGCACTGGGATCAGCAGAGCAGCGAGGCCTCACTGCCCCTGTGTCAAGCGGAGCCTCTAGGCCTCCTAGCACCCGGATCAGCTGAGCAGCGAGGCCTCCTGGCGCTGGGATCAGTATGACAGGGGGCAGCACCCAAACCTCCTGGATGCCCTGTGGCTCTGTGTGAGACAGGGGGCGGGGCCACAACCTCCCTATCCACCCTGCTCTGTTCGTGAAAGGGGAAGGTGCCCCAACCCCCTGATCAGCCCTGCTCTGTGCCTGATAGGGGGGAGCTGCCCAACCCCCTGATCGGCCCTGCTCTGTGCGTGACAGGGGGTGGCACCGCAACCTCCCCATCGACCCTACCTTGAGTATGACAGGAGGCGGCACCCCAACCCCCCAATCGGCCCTATCCTGAGCGTGACTGGGGTGGCATCGCAACCTTCCGATCTGCCCTGCTCTCTGCATGACAGGGGGCGGTGCCCCAACTCCCCAATCGGCCCTGCTCTGAGCCCAACCAGGGGCTGCGCCTAGGGATTGGGCCTGCCCTCTGCCACCCGTGAGCAGGCCTAAGCCAGCAGGTCGTTATCTCCTGAGGTGTCCCAGACTGTGAGAGGGCACAAATTTTTGTGCACTGGGCCTCTAGTAGAAACATAAATGATGAGAATCATTCATTGGCTGCCTCCTGCACACCCCCTATTGGGGATCAAGCCTGAAACCAGGGCATATGCCCTGACCTCTTGGTTCATAGGTCAAAGCTAAACCATTGACCCAAACCAGATGGACTATATTTTTAAATAATAATTCAGGAATGCATTTCTCATAAATTTATTTTGCTTTTATTTTGAGCCCTCACAGTAATATTCTCTTACCTTTATTGCTGTTGCTGCTTGGCAATTTAACTGTTTGCTGATGTCTCCCCATCTGCCAGTACTTATTAATGGATAACCTGAATTGGATATGTGGTACATACTGAATATGTATTAGCTGGATGAGTAAATTAAGAGGTACCAAGCATGCATAGAAACTTTTCTATGAATCCAAGAAATATCTTTTATAAAAATCCTAAAAATAATATAAAGAGTTTTGTAAACTACTAAGGTACGATGAAATTATGAACTAATGACAACCTGTCTGCTGCCCACATTTTGTTTTTCTCAGTGGAGGAGAAACAACCAACTTTGTGGTTTCCTTTAAATCTATAATATGGGAATAAGAAAGAGCCACAAGCTGACTTTATGGGAGAATCCAAAACAGAACACTAAGGAAGAAAAATTGTTTTTAAACTTTCTTCAGTATCATCTTGATGTGTGGGAGAGCCACACTTTCCATGACAAGCAACATGACATGGGATATGACATGACAAGGAATATGCCAATCTAATGTCAAGGAATATGACATACATTGTTATTTTTTCCTGCTAATGCTCATGCATTTCTATGTCATTAAATCTAGAAACAAAAGGGCTTGGTGGATTGAGAAACCAACCAAAATGATCTCTGTGAGCAAAGGAACATTTAGGAATACAAAAGCAGAAAAATAAGCAACAGGGAAAGAATTAAGAAATGGAGGGAAGAAAAATAAGTTGTTTTGTTGTTGTTGTTGTTGTTGTTTAAATAGCTAAAGTAGCTTCTGTTTAAACTGACTGTCAGGGGAAAAGCCCATCAGTTGGGTAACTCTTCTTTCAACCACTCCTGTGGAACCACCTGCCATATGGCTCACTAAGGAGCAGTTAGCTATCCTCAGTGGGAATGGACTGCTTGATTAGGTATAGATTCCTTGTTATGGTAATTACATCAATTACCTTCTTTCCCTGCTCACTTATGAAATTCACTCCTGGCAAAAGAATAGAGGTGGATATTAAATATCAGCTAAATTTTTATTGATCTTTCTGAAAATAATACTACATACAGATTAGTAAGCATTTCCATTTTTTGCTCTGTCAAAGTGAGACATGTTCTGAGAAACAATGCATTATTCAAATTATTTTAATTGTTTTAATCACCAAACGTTTTCACCAGTGGTTATGATAGGGTTAGATAAGGGCTGGGATAGAGGTATGTTCAAAGTCGAAAATGGGATCTACATCATAAAAGGAGAATTGTGATAGGAAAGTTAGATTAAGTCACTAAGACAAAAGAAAAATATTAACACTAAATACAACTCTAAACAACACAACTGACATAGTGACTCAGAAAATGTCAGCATAGAATTTTTTCTTACTAGTCATCTTACCTTTTGACTTATTAATAGAAAGCAAATAATAACTCATTCTTCTTCGGGATCTTTGCATTTAATGTTCCTTCTTTCTGGAATACTTTCCAGACTAGGCATGGATTAATTATTTTATTCAGATCCATGCTAAAATTTCACTTTTTTTTTTTAAAAAGGACCTTCCTAACCACTCAAAATACTTTGCAAAAGCATTGCAAATCATAGCTTTCAAGTGTCTGCCTAAATATCAATGTCAGTATCCACAATTTCTGTTGATTTGGTGTTACAGTTTACATTGTAATAGACTGTTCTTATCTCAAATTCCTTCCTTAGTTTTAGGAATATAACTGAAGATATGCTTCTTTCTCTCTCTGAATACTTTAAAATATTTCATACTGGAGTTAGCATATTACTACTGTGAGTGAAAATTATTTAATCATAAGTATGGCAGACTATATAATTTTCCATTTTCATGGGTCTTTAGCACAGTATTTTCTAAGCCTATCTTTGGCTTCTGCATTTAAACTCACCAACAATCGTCATTTTGGAAATCAGTTTCATATTTCTTTTTTTATCTCGGCATCATTTGTCCCATTTTATTTGACTGGTATTAAATATGGGCTCAAATAATTAAAGTGTGTGATTTATATTCTATATGTGTATGTATTATATATAAAGTGTATAGATATGTAGCATATATACCATTTAATGAGTTTACTGAAGTATTCATTGAATATAGTGAATCTGTCTGTCTTTCATCTGACATATCTCTTGATTTATTTCAGTGGAATCTTTGCCATCATGAAATTTTCTTTGATTATACCAATTAAAAATTAAGTTGTGCCCTAATGTGGCAGGACTTCATGACCTTCATCAGGGATTCTACAACTGATAGCAAAACTGCTTAGATCATTATCAAATAAATTACTTAATATTAACAAATACATTCTTTAATGAATACTTTATAAGATGCATGTAAAAATATATCACTTTTCACTACTGAAATGGTTCTCTTACATTTTCTTCCTTTTAGGGTGACTAGAAAGTATTTTATGTGCTCATTGCAATAGACTGTATGTTTAAGTCAGATTGCTTTAAAATCTACATTTTCATAATGTATGGCCAATTAAGGTTTACTTATGATATTCTTCATCTTTATCCTTTTAATAGTTTGTGATTTCTTGCCTTTTAGTCTTAGCATTTATGTTCTAATTTAGGCAATACTTTCAATACTCTTATTTTTCAGTACATATCAATTGCATAAGACCTATGTTTACACCCATTTCTTATCTCAAAAAGCAAACTGTCAATTTACTCTTAACATTTCATTTTCCTTACTAATTATAAAAATATATGAATAATAGTTTAAAAAGGGGCAAAGTTGCCTATTTTCTGTAGAGATCTTTTCCCATTGTGCCACTGTCTGGTGGCTATCTTCCTGATCAAAAGCAATCAGCTCTTAACAGGTTGCTTTCTCCAAACAGGAACAGTTCATTCTATTTTCTAATAACCACTGTTCTCTTGCAAATTTTGGCATACTGATGGTAATGCCTCCTAACTATGATTAGCCCTGGGGCCTTCATGATCTCAGATTAGTAATTTTCATTAACACTGCTCACATCTTTGCAAAATTAAACTTAATTAAATTTTCCTCAGTCACCATGTTTTATCCCCTTCTGTTTCCTGCCAGGATCTTCAATTATACATTTATTGACAATTGAGTGATGCCTCACTTCTTCTTCTTCTTTTTTTTTTTTAGCAGCTATCTGCGATTGAAAAGACAAACAAAAAACAAAACCTGCTGTTTAAAATCTACTCTTTATCTTCTCCATTTCTAACCTTTATGCCAATTCTAGCAGAGTTCACTAAGAAGTTCCACCGAAAGTACATGGAAATTTAACACTCTGTAGTTAGAGTCTATATTCCTCATTCTGTGGATAACTGTGTGTTTCTTTCTCAGAGACATGCTATAAACGTTATTGACTAACATCCCTTTGCTCATTGGGGAACAAGAAATAGAAAATAATGAAAAGAAAAAGATGTTTATGGAGTAACTAATATATATTAGGCACTATGCTTAACATTTTTCAAATGCTATTTTGTTAGCTGACACTTTGCTCAGGGAAATCTTTATTCAGCAAGTGCAACCTACTTCTGAAAGTGAGTGAAGATACAAAGAAAAAGGATTAATTTGTTTATTGATTTCACTTAGAGTAATAAAAAGACCTTCAAATCTTACGGTAAATCCTTGTGGAAGCTACAAGGAAAATGGACAATCAAGCGCAAGTATTGCTCTTATTCCTATTGACATGTACCATCAAGAAGAGTAATTTAAGACACCCTCAAGGTCACTAGGAAAGAAAGTGATTTCATTAAAGCTATCAAACTTGTCTCAACCATTGAGTTTCTGATTATACCATAACTCACTCTTCTTTAACTAAAATAAAGCTAAAATTTGTATTAACTCTAAATGTGGTTACCAGCAGATAATTCTTAAGAAATAAAACCAATACATAATAATTTTCCAAATAGTAATGTGTGAAAAGGTAGTACTATTATGAAAATAAATAAAATAAATAGATGGCATTGTCCATGCATTTCTCCTTTTATTCATAAAATTTGAGAAAATGAGCCTAAAGACAATATATTCTTATTCCACTATAGGGTTTTAAATGATACTAAGCAAGGGGTTAGACTCTCCAATATGGATTTCTCAATTAAACTTAATGTGGATCTGGTTGAAACTATAAGGGAAGTGCCAAATACATAAAAAAAGAGTTCATTATTAAATACACTTATGTCTTTTATTGGCACAAAGTCATTTTTATTTTGCAAATTTAGCTTCTCTTTTATTTTTACTTCAAGTATATTTCAAGATATAAATATAAAACGATTTCAAAATACAAAGAATAATTACATATACTTACCTTAAATCAGAAAATCCCTGTAAGGTGCCTGGTGTCATTCAGTTGTCATGGTCCTTCCTTTCTAGCAATTATTACCACATCCTATAATATGCCAATATTTTTTAAATCTGGGAGGAACTGTTATAGACTATTCCCATCAGATTTTTCTGCAAGTTGTATAATACGCAAGTTTAAAGATATAAATTGAGTAAAAATCGGAATCAATGTCATATATAACAAGTTTCTACATTACTCAATCTGTTAGTGATTGGGGTTACCTGCTTGGGACCTTGGTTCTTGTCTTCTTGAGGGAAAGATTTCAGTCAAAAGACAAAAGTGTAGAAAAGCAAGCAAGAATTTATTGACCACAGCAAAAATATACTTAGGAGAGAGAAACATAGTAGGGCATAGAAGCAGCAACAGGAGAGCCTGGGCTGGGCTGTGTTAGCTCACTGAGAAGTCAGAGAAAATGGGGCCTGAGAGACAGGTTCAGGGGGTTAGTTTGGGACAAACTGCTGCTGCCCATTTCTCCCTGGGGTCTCATGGGGTCCCTTAGAGGCTGGGGGATACGTGCCAGTGGGGGGATGGCACTGGCATGTTCCTTGGAAGGAGAGCATGCACTGGCTCTTTTGTCCTGAGCATATTTTTCTCTCTTGCAGGTGGAAATCTTAGGGAAGGTCTCTGGAGAATCTTAATAGAATAGTTATCAGCTTTCCAGGTGTGCTCTTTCAGGGTGGTGTTCTCCACTGATTGGTCAGTGCAGGGCAGGAGTTCATTAGCCAGTGTAGCTATTCCTGAGACAGCCACAGTTTCACTTGTCTGGTTTTGCTGATTTTCTGGGCCTGGAGCTGGAATACAACTGAGGCCTCAATGTTATCTTTAGGGAGGAAAAGTTTGGGGGGAGGTGGTGTCTAAATTGCCTGACCAGGGATATGAAAGATCAGGGTCCAAATCACATGACCAGTGATATGCTAGGGGAGGAGAGGTTACCCTGCAGGCAAGGTCCTTGTTTTCCCGGTTTTGCCCCTTGTGAGTTTCTTTTTGCCCTGGTGAATTTCTGTACCTAGTTCATCATCCTTGCTCTGCTCATGTCTAACAATTCATCATATTGAGCAGTAAGTACTTGAGTTTCTCAAGGATTAAAGAAAAACCCAAATATGGTCTTTAAGCTTATGTAAATACTAGAGGCCCAATGCACGGAATTCATGCAAGGGGATCCACAGCCCTTGCAGCAGCAGCCCTGGAAGGAAGTCCAGAAGGACGTCCAGTGTAATTAGCTTATTATACTTTTATTATTATAGATTTACTAATTTTAGATACTTATTAAGATTTTGACTACTATTTTTAGAGATGTCAGGATTTTCAATAAGTTAGCCCAGAGAGAATATAAATAATCAATGATCTGATTGTCTCTATGAACAGATAAGATGAAGGCAGGTTGAGGCATTAGATTCCTCAGATTCACCTAATCTTAATAATTTTGTCTCAATGGCCAGATTACTAGGGGTTCTCAAGTGTAGTAGAATGGATGTTAAACTTCCATTGTCATTGCTTCTCTGAAATAAATAAAAAAGAACACCATTCTCATACATTAAAAAGAGACATTTATCTTTTAGTTCTTGGTGACACAGAAATAGACAAAATTTTTCTTATTACAGATAAGGTCAGATAAAGTTTATTTTTCCACCAGAGGACCTTTTAAGGGCATACAATCCTTAGAGAGTAGAAATATTTCATAAAAGTTAAAATTATATCTCAACATGCTTCAATAATTTTCTTATTATTTAGAACTAACTATACCGCAGTTTATGGGTATAACTTTAGAATTATAATATTTATCATATTACAATATTCAATTTAATACTTAGTCAATATAATAAAAATTTTAACAAGTTATACCCTCTAATTTTAAATGAATATGGGAAAGTTTAATAACCTAAAATTAAATGATTAAAGTTTAAAACAAAGCAAATCACTCTAATAAGAAATGAGAAATTTTGTGTCATTAGGCATTTTTGATGGATTAATTAGCAAATTTAAATTCCAAGTCCAACTCTTTATTTTTCTTTTGTGTTATTCAGAATTCCCTGTATGACATACAGTCTCAAAAAATAAGTGCATTTTTCTGTGAATAATTTTTGAAAAGAATTTTTAAGTGATATTTTTACATATATACTTGTTTAAACACAGTGGAGTAGCATAGAAGATAATGACTACAAGTACATTTTACAAAAGACATAAAAATTCCCTGTATAAACTGAAAATTATTTTATCAATTTTTCTACAAAATCTAAAAGAAATGAAAGTATTGTAATCATCTATTTGGTGAGCACTTGTGCCAGAGAAGTAGTAGGTAGATAGGTAGGTGAAAAAGGTGAAGGTGAATGTAGTGAATAATCTATATATATAAAACCCTAAACAACTGGATGACCAGATGACCGGCCAGTAGCAATGATGCACACTGACCACCGGGGGGCCGACGCTCAACGCAGGAGCTTCCCCCTGGTGATCAGTGTGCTCCCACAGCAGGAGCTTTGCTCAGTTGACGGATGGGTGCCAGACTTCAGGCTCAGGACTGTCGAGTGCAGCTGTGGCGGGGTGAGTCTCTCCCTCAGATATTCCCTCTGCACACCACCTCCCATGAGACAAACTGGAGGGTAAGGCTGAGCTGCCACTCAGTGAAGGTCCACTGATCCCTGCAGGCCAGGTCTAGGGACCCCACTAGTGCATGAATCTATGCACCAGGCCTCTAGTAATATTATAACTTTGCATTGTGACAAATAATACTAGACTTAGTGTGGTGATCACGTCATCAGTTATATAAATGTCAAATCATTCAGTTGTACAGCTGAAACTAATACATATATTGTAGGCCAGCTATACTTTTAATAAATATAAAATAATGTTTGTGAAATTGCTTAGAATAGCTTTGCTTATAGTATGTATATATTACACTTTGGTTGACTCTGTAGAAAACTTTGTCTAGAAATTATAAATAGGCAGTAGATGGATAACACTTATTCCCTTCTGTTAGGGACATAATTTAACTAATAAAAAGATATGCATACACTTAAAATAATTGCATATATAAGCTAACCTTTGCTATTGTGCTATTGCTATATTCAGATTTAAGAAAATTTTCTGTCTTTGAATAACTTGGACATTTTTTGTACCCTATTTATATTTTTTCTTTATGTCCTATATCTGAAACACACACACACATACACACACACATCCTATTCTGTTGTATAAATACTTGGCATCAATTTAGTAATACTCTATTACTTTCTTAATATAATGTTTGTTGTATAACTGCTCCGTAGCAATGACAGTGATAGAAGAAAGGTGGGAAGAAAGCACCATAAGTGCTTAGTAGAGGAAATAAAGCTGGGCCATGGAGACTGGGTGCCACTGAAAAAAAATATTCAGAGAATAAGTATAAAATTGTTCCAAAGAATAAAACAGCATGATAGTAAAGGAAGCAGGTGTGCAGGTGGCATGCTTGGGAAACAGCGATTACACAAATTTGGATGAAATTAAGAGTACTAAAAGATAAACTGGGAGAAGTAATTCTGCTTAAAACACTAATACAGAAAGATGTTCAAGTGATGATAGTAGATAAAATGTATAAAAATCTTATTTTTCTGATGAATGAACAGGGAGGGTACAGCCTAGATTTGGCAGAGCTGCCCACAACCAGAGAAACTAAGCAATTGGAATCACTCATTAATTTCCATCTATTCTTTTCTGGCATGCAATTCAGAATAAACGGATTCTATAACTATATAATGCTCAAATCTGACAGCTCTCCTAAAATAAAATTCTTTCTAGTCCTCTATTTTTAAGTGGTTTTGCTTCACCAGCTGACAAAGGCCTCAGAAACCTCTCTAACATGAAACCATTCTCATCTTTTCAAGTCATTAGTTTTTTGGTGAAAATCATGGCAAGCCAGACCTCATGCTGAGGACATCTGCATCTGAGCATCACAAAGCAGCCTTGAAACCCAGCAAACCTGAGATCCAAATGGGCTACCACATTGACTTGCATGATAGCTCCATTTTCTTCTTTTTATTAATCTCCAAATAATTTGATCTGAGAGCCATTTCAAGCTATATTTCAAAGTTAGTGAAACTTAATTACTCATAGAGCAAAATGTAAAAAACAAATTAATAAGTAAAATTAAGAATGTGAAGGAGACAACCTTAATATAATAGCCCCCATGTTTACTTCACTCATCTATTATATAGAAGTAAGTTTTTAAATCCTTATTTCTTTATTATTGCCCCATCCCTTCCTCCTATACTTCAATGTGAAATTTTGTTAACATCATACATTAGCTGTGGGACTTTAGCCAATTTGTTTAAACTTACTAGACCTCAGTATTATACGGAAATTAGAAAAGTAATTCATTTCAGAAGTTTTCTTTTGAAAATTAAATGTGATTCAGCATATATACAGCTTCCATCACAATGTCTGGTATTTATTATAAATTACTTTTCTTCTCTGTTCATATTTGAATTTGACCAATTTAATTTTATAGTACTATCTAGAAGTGGTATGAGTTTTATGAAAAGTTGTGCCACTATGTAAAAAGACTGTTAAACGGTAATAACAACCAAATATATATTAAGTCTTGACAAAGTGCCAAGTTTTTAAGCGCTTTATGTGATCTCATTACGTACCAACAACAAACCCATTCAGATAGTGAGGTGAAATAAGGTGCCCTTGACTACACAGCTATAAAATGCAGAGATGGATTCTGATCTCATGTGGTCTAATCAGGAGCTTTTAACCACTGGATGCTCAGTGAGCACTGAAATATAAATCTAACATTGTGTGTATGAGTGTGTGAGTGTGTGTGTGTGTGTGTGTGTGTGTGTGTGTGTGTGTTTAAAATCTTACCAGGAATTGTACCTTAAGGTTAGTTTCAAGAATGCAGTATTAGCATATATTCCAACGTTTTTGTGCTTAATGCTTATGTAAATTAACTTTCTTTAAAAAAAAAAAGGAAAATAAAATGCTTGTAAAACGTATAGTAGTACTAATGTTACCATCCCATTTCCAAACTACATTTTTAATGTATTGAGTCAAAGCAAATATAATTGAATTTTTAGATATATAAAATTTAAGTACAACAAATTAAATAAAGGGACATTTTACATGAATCCAACACATTTTTAAAATGTTTTTACTCATGCCTCGGGAAGTTTATTTTGGATAGATTGTTCATATCCTTCAATTCCCCATGATTATTTCATTAAAATTTAACCAACATAATCCATGTTGTCATAAATTAATTTTGTGTTGGCTGAATATTCCGTGTAGAAAATGTTCTATTTTAATAAAAAAGAAACGTTCCCTATTTGTCCTATAAATGTAAAATACTTTTATATTTAACAAATGCATATTTCCAAAGTAATTGGATCATTACATAATTATAATTATTGCGATGTGATTGTTTTATATTTTAATATATCTCCATATCAGTATTATATCTACCTATACATCTGCTTTCATTATAATAAATGCGATAGATACATGGGGAATATTCAGTTCTAGTTCCAACAATTTTCAGAGTATAAGTAATAAGTACCCTTTAGTCAATAGCATATACATTATATTTATTTTCATAGTTACATGGCTAGATGATTTGATATTCATTTCTCCTGGTATCTTTTTATACATAAATTTTAGCATTTTTTTTTAGGACAACAACTAAACTTCAGATGTTTAGTTACACAGATCAATCAAATAAGCCAATAGATAAGATCTTATTTGGCATTCAAGTCAATTTTTTTACAGTATCCACCAATGTAAAATTTTATAAAATTCTATTTCAAGACTATCAAATTTAATCAGGTAGGCATTTTTTAGCCCAAACCTTGTACTCCCTACATTTTAAGCTTGTCATAGTAATAGAATATAGGCTCTGGCTATTTCCATTTTTTAATCGTATTTTGATCACATATAAATAAGTAAAGCAAACTGTAGCCCTGAGCCAGTTTGGTTTTCTCTTTTGCCATTAAAATTCCCTGTTCATGTCTGCCACCTGACTCTTCTTATACAATTCTGTCATACACAACATTAACATTCAGATAATGGATGGCATCAATTTGATTTATTTTTCTCTCAGGTGAACAAAACACATGTTTTACAGAAACTAATAGTTGTATGTGGTTTGCCTGCAAAATGGTATAGCTGATATTTCAAGCAGTTGTTTGCAGTCTGCTAGCTCATTAATTAAAAAATATATATTTCATTGGTTTCAGAGAAGAACGGAGAAGAAGAGAGATATAGAAACATTAATGATGAGAGAGAATTATTGACTGGCTGCCTCCTGCATGCCCAACCCTAGGGATCAAGTTCACAACCCTGGCATATGCCCTGATGGGAATCGAACCATGACCACCTGGTTCATTGGTTGATACTCAACCACTGAGCAACACTGGCCAGGCAACTCATTCATTTTTGCTTATTATTTATATTTTCTCTCTTTCATTGCTGTTTCTCTACTCTGTCTCTCTCTTGCCTCTCTCACATACGAACATACATTGTAAATAATACTAGAGCAAGATAAAACTCAGTTTAGATACCAGTATTTCCATTCACTCTGTGACTGTGGATAAGTTACTTTATGACTCTGAGCCTACTGTTCCTCATCAGTAAATTAGGGATAAAAAACTCATTTATAAAGTTTCTTTGAATATCTAATGAGGAAATATCTATAAGTGCATAGTGTGAAGTTCATACCATATCAATATAAAATTATATAAATTTTCAATTATATAAAAACTATTATATATATTAAGAGTTTCCAGATTATTAATCATTTTGGCTGTTGTTTATTTCAATAGCACAAATTTTTTGTTTAGATTTATAACTTATCAACATATACTTAGATCTCCACAAAAATATATTAACTACTGCAGAACATTGGACTGTAATACCTAAGAATGATGGAGTTAAGGAAAGGTAAGAGCTCATTAACAAGCAACTCACTCGAACACTGTTTGGTGGGTGGCTAGCTGAGTAAATGACCTTAACTAGACCTCCATGGAATTGTCTTTAAATAAGCCTCTTTGTGACTGGAATTCTGACCAGTGTGGCTCAGTAGGTTGGGCATTGTCTCATGCACCAGAAGATCAGCGGTTCAGTTTCTGGCCTGGGATGCGGGCTTGGTCCCCAGTGTTGGGCATGCAGGAGGCAGCCGATTGGTATTTCTTTCACACAGATGTTTCTCTCCCCCTCTTCCTCTCTCTCTGAAGTCAATTAAAAAAAAACCACATTAAAAAACCTATCAATGGCATTTACTAGTAGAGAAAGGGGTTCCTATCTATAAAATAATATCACAGGATCATCCCCACTTAGATTAAATTGGTTATTGTAAAAAGAACTAGAGTTCGTTTATTTGAGGGACCCTGGTGGTTAAAGAATGGTAGGTAGCCACATCTACATGTTCTAGTTGGTAATCAACAATGTATATAATGGAACAGTATTTAATCCAAAATTGTTCCATTTAATAAACTGGGTTTTTTTGCAGATGATCTGGATCCAGATCCTCTATCACTATTTCTCAGCAGCCTTGAGCATAATAATAAACTTCCCTGAGCCTTTTGTGTTTATTTTAAGTATGCAAAACGACAAACATGAAACATCTGTTGTATAGTAGATACTTTAAAAAGATAGCTGAAAACTAGGATAAATTCCATTAAATGTAACCCAAAATGTACCCTTATGCAGAGACCAGAAAAGATGTTTTGTTGGAAGCTGCATCTGATGGATTTAAGCACTTAAAGAAGATATCATCTCTCTGACTTTGAGTCTTAGGGGAGTTGAATGCATCTGTGATGTGTTCTTTCACTTGACATTTCAACCTTTTGTGTTAACACAGCATTCAATATCTATCAACCTCTCATCTGTCTATCTCACTCTCTCTTTATTTCTAACTTAAAAATTCCTTATAATGGCCCTGACCGGTTTGGCTCAGTGGATAGATCGTTGGCCCGCTGACTGAAGGGTCCCGGGTTTGATTCTGGTCAAGGGCATGTACCTTGGTTGCGGGCACATCTCCAGTAGGGGGTGTGCAGGAGGCAGTTAATCGATGTTTTTCTCTTATCGTAGTTTCTAACTCTCTATCCCTTTCCCTTCCTCTATGTAAAAATCAATAAAAAATATATTTAAAAAATTCCTTATAATGGATTACTATATGATACCAGTAGACCAGTAGTACTCTATTTCTTTCCCAACTTTCCATTTCATCCTAGTCAAAATCACTAGGAAAATGAAAGCTGTCATATGCAAATCTCCACTTCATAATTCCATGAGTTCTGAATCTTGTATTACCAAATAGATCTTACATAACTAGTCTCTGAATTACATGGAATATCCCAAAATAATAGCTATCTGATCATTAAAGTTTAGAAATTTCTGGAACCCTTTTCATATATCTTACTAGATTAAAAAAAGAAAATAAACAAATACACACACATAAACTCTTCATTGTTCTCTATTTGGACTGCTAACTTGTGTGAGCAATTGAACCTTTCACACCTCTCCCAAGTGTACTCCTACTCTACCAAGCTTTTGTATACATATCCCTAATATGCAGAGTGTCCCCTTGAGAGTTCGACCCACTGGGAGTTGGATTGCTTACTATGCCGTGTGTTGACCACCTCAGGGCGGCACGGAATGAAAGAAGGCCCCAGCCAGCAGCTGGGGAAGGGATGTTCCGGCTAGCAGCTGCTAGGGACCCTACCCATGCATGAATTTTGTGCACTGGGTCTCTAGTTATTTCACAATGAGTTTATGTTCCTAAAAATCAAACATATGCTGTCATGCATAAGATTGTCTTTTACTACTGTGTAGGGGGTGTAGAGAAGAAGAGGAACTTTACAGAGATTCCCTTATTTTTTAGATTGGTGCCGCCTGATAAGGTAGCTACTAGCAGCTTGAGGGCTACTGTTGAACACTTGAAATGTAGCTAGTTCAAGTTATGATGCCCTGTGAAAGCAATATACCTACTGGATTTTGAGGACAATACAAAAGACTGACAGGATGTATAATAACTCATTAAGGTTTGTGTTTATTTTGGTTATGATATATTAAGTTAAGTAAAATAGATTATTATTAACTAGAGGCCTGGTGCACAAAAATTGTGCACTCAGAAGGGTCCCTCAGCCCGGCATGTGCCCTCTCGCAGTTTGGGACCCCTCGGGGATGGTCCACCTGTTGACTTAGGCCTGCTCCCTTGGGGATTGGGCCTAAGCTGGCAGTCAGACATCCCTATGGCAGCCCGGGAGCCCTCGGGGGATGTCCACTTGCCAGCCGGGAGCAGGCCTAGCTGCAGTTGGACATCCTTAGTGCTGCTGAGGAGGTGGGAGAGGCTCCCACCACTGCCGCTGTACTGGCAGCCATCAGCCTGGCTTGTGGCTGAGCAGAGCTCCCCCTGTGGGAGCACACTGACCACCAGGGGGCAACTCCTGCATTGAGCGTCTCCCCGCTGGTGGTCAGTGTGTGTCATAGTGATAAGTCATTCCCAGTCCTTCTGCTGTTAGGGTCAATTTGCATATTACCCTTTTATTATATAGGATTTTTTAACAATTTAGTTATTAGAAAAATTAAAGTTATGTGTATCTTAAATTCGTACTCAATATTTTATTTCTTTTGCATAGCACTGTTCTAGATACATAACAATAACACCTTGAGTTATGGATAAACATTATACTTTGTAACTTTCATGGAGTTCGGGCATGCAGGAGGCAGCTGATTTGGTACTTAAGATGTCACTTTGATTAGTTTTGTAGTGTGGAATTCACTCATTTGTGGAATATAATGAACAACATAAACTGATGCACAAAAATAGATCCAGAGACAGAGAAGCATCAAACAGACCATCCAATCTCAGAGGGAAGTCAGGGGAGGGATGGGGTAAGAGGTCAACCAAAGGATTTGTATGCATGCATATACGCATAACCCATGGACACAGACAGTAGGGGAGTAAGGGCATGTGCGGGGGTAATGGGGGGGTGGATGTCCAGGGAGACGTCAATGGTGGAAAAAGGAGATATATTTAATTCTTTAAATAATAAAGAATTTAAATTAAAAATACTACAGACTTATACCAACACCTATTTATCTTATTTTTTTAAGATATTTTTATTTCTTTCGGAGAGGAAAGGGAAGGGAGAGATAGAAACATCAGTGATGAGAAAGAATCAATCATTGGCTGCCTCCTGCACCCACCCACCCTCACCGGGGATTGAGCCTGCAACCTGGGCATCTGCCCTGACCAGGAATGGAATGGTGACCTCCTGGTTCATAGGTCAGTGATCAACTATGGAGTCACACTGAGCAAGCAAACCAACACCCATTTTGATTTTATATTTCTGCATGCCACAAGTCCGGGTGTGGTTAAACTGGATTCTCTGCTAAAGGTCCTATACTCAGTAGTGCTGAGTGGGCATTTATCTGGAGGCTCTGGGGAAGAATCCACTTCAAGCTCATTCAGGTTGTTGGCAGAATCCACTTTGCTGAGGATCTGTCTCAGGTCTGAAAAGCTATCTGCTGTTCCCTGGCATGTAGCCCCTTACATCTTCAAAACCAGCAGTGAGAAGTCAAATCCTTCTTGTTCTTAAATGTTTTCTTCCTCTATCTCTGACTTCCAGAACAAGATTTGAAGAGCTCATGAGATTAGGTCAGATCCACCTGTATAATCTCCCTTTTGAGTAACTCCAGTGAATTTACAAAATTACACTCCCCAAATCCTTTTTCTACATTTAACCTAATCACAAGAGCAATATCCCATCATATTATGTCTTTCTATACTCAAGGAAGAAAATATACAAGTATGAGTGTCATGTGGAGGTTGAGAAGGCATGTGTATTCTGTCTATCACATAGCTCATACTGATATTATACAATGTAGAAAAGTAAGTCATACACATGCATTATTTTTCCATGTTGTATAATCCCTCTTTTGAACATTAAAAATAAAGTTTTAGCATCCTAATTTACTTAACTCATTCCATACTGATACTATCCACATGTGTTTTTTTATCATCATATTCTTTTTGCAAATGAGAAACATGATTATGATTCTAAGGTACAACAGATGGATAAACTGATCACTTGGGAAATGAAAATTGAGAGAAGAATGTGAGAGCCACTTCCAAAGCAGATAGAGCAGCTGGTCAAGTCATTTAATGTAGCTGTTCTCTTGCTCAATGGGGTCATATATGGGGGTTGTGAAGAAGTGGCTTTCTACAATACCTTCCAACATTCCAAAGAAGCAGAGCCAGAACACACTCTCATAACTGTATCTTTTATTAGAGAAAGGCACATATCCTCATATACCCATCTGGATCTGCTTGTTAATTAGGTTGCATGCCTTAAAATAATGGTGGTGGTGGTGTGTGTGTGTGGCGGTGGGGTGGGGGGGGGGGTGGACTAAAGGGAAATTAGGATGAGTCATCCTGAAATCTTGTTTCATAAGAGATTTGTGAATAACAGGTATCTTTATTTCCATTTCTCTTTCTGTTATCTTACTTAATAGCTTGATAATAGCCTAAATTTTTATATTTTACCAGTAAGCCCCTATTGGTAAAATAGACAATGGTTTTGGCCTTCACTATTATACTAAGTTTTCTCCAGATAGCTGACTATGGTGTTTATTCTTATTGTTAGCTCTACCTGTAATCCTTGCTCATCTGAATGTTGCATGTCTAGACCCTTCTCATGCAGATCATGACTTATTCTGGTTTGCCCCTAAGTTGCCCAGTTTTGCATCATGGGATTTTATAAAGATTATATATATATATTAGAGTATAAATATATATGTATACATGTACATGCTATGTAATACTTATACAAATATAAATAATAACTGTAATTTACAACGTGACTTTTCATCTACCTTTCAAATTCTTGGCTGCAAAGTTTTGCCAAGTCTTTTTTAGGTAATTGCTATAATTTTGGCAGGATTTTTAAGACAACATTTTTTGTCCTCATGGAACTCTCCGTTTAAAAGAGAGAAAACATAATAGGAATGCAAATGTATTTTTAGAAGAAACAACCATGCTGAAATATGTTGGAAAGCTAATTGTCCTTCAGACTTTGTACCTGGAATATCAAGTCTTCTCCTCTAGAGGACACATTAAATCAATGGTACAGTTTCCATCTCTAAGGGAAACTCAAGTTATACTTTATGCTCCTTCCTACTTGGCAGTTAAACTGAACATGTTTGAGTTGCTTGTAACCTGAAGACCCTTTTGTGCAAATGGTTAGCAGATCAAAGCAGTTTGTTCTGCCTTCTGGAGCATTGTTGTACTTAAATCAACTCAGAGAAAGAGTTCTGGAATCAATAACCAAAAATTCAATATCTTTATCTGAAAATTGTTTATCATGGAAGTGCTTTAAAGAGAAGTGAGAACGAATATTATTTACTAAGGCATTCAGTTTTAGGAAGAACATGTGTATGAATATATGGCCTTCATTATTTCCCATTCTCCAAATAGTTTTAAAAGCTATTTGTCAAGCACTGGACACTGCTGTCTACGTGTTCAAAGTATTGTGAAAATTTAAACAGACGTGTTTCTCACCTTGTCTTCATGGGCTTACATTTCGTCTAAAAACTAAACCAGGGATTTTTTTTTAATGCAAAGATAAATGGTGTGGGCAAAAATAAAAGAGAGATAGTGAATGTCAAGGTAGGGAGTTGCCATTGTAATGAGATCTGGGAGTAATTCCTTCATAATGTGACATTTGAGCAGGGAGTGAGTAAGTGATCCATGTAGGTAAATGGAGAAAGGATGTAATAAGTAAAAGAAAAAGTGAGCAAAGGCCCAGAGGAAGGCTGTGCATAGCCTAGATTTTGAACAAACAGTAAGGAGCCCAAAATGACTGAAAAAAAAATGAGCATTTGTTATAGAGAGAGAAAAGGAATTTAGAGAGAGAGGACTATTGCTATGATGCAAAGTCATTGCATAAGTGACCTGAGAAATTTGTGATTATATCTCCTGAGGAGCTTATATTTTATTCATTATTTTATTCGGAAGAACTTAATCATTATATAAATAGAAAAAATGGAGGTACAAAGAATACTAATCTATGAGAAATATGAACCTGAAAACGCAGTGGTAAGTGATATGTTATTTACTTCTTATGATTGGTATTTTTTTATTGATGTCATCATCTGTATCCATGGCTTTATGTGTAAAATGCAAAACAAATTGAAAGAATATCCCCTCTATAATTTGCATCTAGTTTTCTTTGTGTGTTTTTTTCTGTGTGTCTATGTTTTTGTTAATCCTCATTGGAGGATATATTTTTCCCATTGATTTTTAGCAAGAGTGGAAGGGAAGGAGGAGTGGGGGAGAGAGGGAGAGAACCATCACTGTGAGAGAGACACATCGATTGTTTGCCTCCTGCATGTACCCAGAAGGAATCTGCAATCCAGGCACATGCCCTTGACCAGAATAAAACCAGTGACCCTTCAGAGCGCAGGCCTATGCTCTAACCATTGAGAAACTCTGGCTAGGGCTGCATTTAGTTTTTTGTGTGTTTTTTTGTAATAAGGTTTAAGCTAGTAAGTTTTCCATTACAGTTAATTTTGACAACATGTTTTTTAATGCTCATACTATTAAGAGCCCCTATACTTTCCTTTTAAGAAGCTTTTATTATTCCATGTAATAAACATTGTGAGTATAGGAGCAAGCTTGTACATGCATACACACACACACACACACACAGTGTAAATATTTCTAATTATTTCTTTAGCATACATTAGAGGAAATTAGATTTTGCCTTATGTAAAAAGTAATGTTGATGCCTCTAGTTCTCCAGTTGCTTACTACAATTTACATATCTACCAACACTGAGTGATATCATAAGCACTTTATAAACATCAGTATTATATAAAATCCTTTCTGTGCTCCCAGTCTCTATATTGTCATTAATCATGTATTAGCCAATTACCTTTAAGAACTTTTACATAATAAAATATTTTATAATTGCACAGAGATTCACCATTTCCAGTGACAGTCATTCTTTGAATAGATAGAGATTTCCATACTATATCTTGTGTTATTCCTGAAGGATTTTACATAGTACTGGTCTATAGTTTATTATTTCTTTCAGCATTTGTATATCTGAAAAAGTCTTTTTGCTACTTTTAAGAAATATGTTTTCTGAATAAAGCAGTGGAGTTTAGCAGTTTCATTATTTAGTAATTGAAATATGTCAGTCTACTGTCCTCTTATATTGATTCCAAAAGATGTCTGCTTTAATTTCTTTTTTTTGTTTGTTTCTCTAGACAATATTCCTTTTTCATCTAGTTGCTTTTAACATACTAAATTTATCAGTGCTTTTTAGAAAATTAACTTTTATGTGACATAGTGTAGTTTATTTTATGTTTGTTCTGTTGCTTTATGGTTTCAATAAAATATGAAAAGTTGACAACCATTAATTCCTCAATTATTTTTTACTGTTTTGTTTTATTATCTCTTGGACATCCAAATTATACATATATTTGGTCATTTAAAGGTGTCCCACAGCTCACCAATAGTCTGTTTATTCATTTTCAGCCTCCTTTCTCTCTGCATTTCATTATTGCTTGACTTCAAGTTCACTAATATTGCTGTGTTTTGTTTCCTGCAGTTACCAATCCACTGTTTATTTCATAGTTTGCTTCTCAGATCTTGTAAATTTATCTCTAAAAATTTACTTTTATTGACCTTTAATATTTTTTATATTTATTAACATGCTTAATCTTTTATCTACCTTGTTATAATAAATATTAGAAGGTCTTTGTTGACTGACTCTATAATGTTATTTCTAGGTATTATTCTACTGAATCTTCTCATTAAGGTTTGTATTTCTCTGCTTTGTGAATACCTGGCTCATTTTGATTAAGGGTTAGATATTGTGGATTTTTGAATTTTACCCTACTGGCCGCTAGATGTTTGTGTATTCCCTGAATTATAATTGAGTTTGGTTCTGAGACACACTACATTTCTTGGAGACAGGTTGTTTCTTTCAAGGCTTGTTTTAAAGCTTCTTTTGGGACCCAGGCAGCTATCAGTTTGTTGCTCATTTTTGCCATGACTGAGTCAGTATCCTTCTGAGTACTCTATCTGATGCCCTGTGATTTACAGTTTTCCACTTCAAGTAATAAAAACAGTAAATCTTTTCCACTTTTGTTAGCATCTGGGATTGTTTTTTCTGCTTTTTTTTTAGGGGATTATTTTCCTGATCTTACATAGTTTTTTCCTCACTCAGATGCTGATCAGCCCTTAGCTACATCTTGAGATGGGCAACTTGCTCGCTTTGTTTTCCGAACCTTACTTTTTTTCCCCAATATGATTGCCTGCAAAATCTATATGCCTTGGATTTTCCAGACTCAGCTTTATCGTCTGAACTAGTAAGAGTCCTGAGCTCCACATTGGTTCCCTTTCCCTGTGCTGCAGCCTAGAAACTCATTCCAGGGCCATATGCTAGAGCAGTGGTTCTCAACCTTCCTAAGGCCGCGACCCTTTAATACAGTTCCTCATGTTGTGGTGACCCCCAACCATAAAATTATTTTCGTTGCTACTTCATAACTGTAATTTTGCTACTGTTATGAATCATAATGTAAATATCTGATATGCAGGATGTATTTTCATTGTTACAAATTGAACATAATTAAAGCATAGTGATTAATCACAAAAACAATATGTAATTATATATGTGTTTTCTGATGGTCTTAGGCGACCCCTGTGAAAGGGTCGTTCGACCCCCAAAGGGGTCGCGACCCACAGGTTGAGAACTGCTGCGCTAGAGGACCATAGGACCAATCCCATTCATTTTTCCTGGCTATGAATCAGTCCCTGCACTGTCTACTATCTAATGTACGAAAACTGAAGATATTTTATCTTTAATATTTTGCCAGTATATTTAGTAGTTTCTAGCAGGAGGATAAATCTGTTCTCTCTTATTCTATACTTCCCTGAAGTAAAAGTCTCTTTATTTGTAATATTAAGATCTAATTTTTGAGGCACCAGCTGTTTCAGATTCTTTGTATTCCTAAAGAATGTAATACAGCAAAACTGTGGATGATGATCCATGCTTACTGTATCAGTGATGTACTAGTATTCCAGGTACTATTATAGTTAATATTTTTATATATCACTACTTAACCAATGTAACTGGATTTTATATGTATATGTATATGTATATGTATATGTATATGTATATGTATATATATATATATATGTGTGTGTGTGTGTGTGTGTGTGTGTGTGTGTGTGTAATGTAAAAAGCAAAGAAAATATATATTCTGATTTAAATTATAGATTTAATCTACCTGGTAAAGACCAATATAAAACTGAATGAAACTACCAAGCAATTTCTTTGAAAATATAAGTCAACATATTAGAAGTGTAATTGGAAATGACTTAAAAAAAATTAACCAAAAGAAAATGGAAAGAAGAAAAGTTCACCATAATTCCACTAGGAAGCCTAAAAATACATTTTACTGCCAGACTATTTGCAAGTTATATTTAAAGATAGCATCTCTGTGAATATTTATGTACTGTGAACATGACTCCTCTTCTAGTAGTCAGAAATTTGTGTTCAGCTGTCACTCAGAGCGGCAACTTCAGTATCCAGCTTTGAAAAAGTCATTGAAAGTTTTAACATCTTTCTTCAAGGACATCCTTTTCTAGGATGCCAAAGGGTGCCCTGGGAAACCCGATACATCTTTATGTTCTCTTTTGATGATAGTAACCTAATAACCATTCCAACAAATTTCAGTTACTATTTACATCTTACATATGATAGGGGAAGTAGGGCCTTGAACGTGGATAATACTTTAGAATATAGAGTATCTTTTCGCATGAAGAACTTTCTACCATATTGTTCTGTTTAACCAAAAATAAAATATTGAGTGAAATATTTTGCTCTTGGATTAAATGAAGTAAAATAATTATCTCTATAGCTTAGATTTTTTTTATTTGAAATTAGTATTTTTACCTACTAAATGAGTTTTCTCTGAAAATTTTTTAGACATTTACTGTATTTTAATTTTGCAGTCATTTCAGATTTACAGAAAAGTTGTAGAGATAATACAATGATTTTCAATATAATCCACACCCAGTTTTGTTCTTATTAGCATCTTAAATTAGTATGGTATAATTAATGAACGAATATTGATTCGTAATTATTGGCTAAAGGTTATACTATATTAAGATTGCCTTAGTTTTTAGTTAAAGAGTCCCGTTCCTATTTTAAGATCTATGTGTGCTTTTTCAGGCCTCACGATAGGCAATTACAAAGGCTTTACCTGGCAGACCACATGGAGAGAGCTGTCCTTCCCACACCAGACTCAGTACACAGCCATTGCGAGAGCCTACAGTGTGACGTGTGCAAGGACTCCGGCCTCACTGATTGGTCATGTTCTTCATATTTTGACTTTCCCAGGCCTGCACCTCTATTCCTGGGTCTCTTTATATGAGATCTTCAGGCACCTTTGCTGAGACCTCATTATGTGAGAAGGAAGAGAAAGCCTTAAAGACACTTTTCCGCACTCTAACTCGGTACTCAGTACGTTTCCACACCTAGCCCTGCCCCTCATCACGCTCCCAATCCCAGGGTCATGGAAACCGCCATAGCCTTTTGATCAGGGCCTCCTCATTTGTGAGCGGATCCCGACTTCTGCGCGGATTTACAGACCTTCTACCGGTGTGCCCTTCCGCGGGGAAAATAGAACAGGGAGAGTCAGCGCTTCCTCTGGTCTTAGACACCGCAGAGTAAGTGGTTAAAGGCTAAACGCTTTCACCTTTGACTTGTAGTTTGCCTCTCCATCACCTGGGCGTTTAGGTCTCTCTCTTCCGGCTCAGCTGAGCTCCTCACACTGGTCTTTTCATTACCTTCCAGTGTCTGTTAGAAAGAAATCGTTTTTAATTTTAATGTAGTCAAGTTATAAATTCTTCCTCCCATGGATTGTGTGTTTGGCGTTATATCTAAAAACTCATCACCAAAACCAGATCATATAACTTTTTTGCCATGTTTACTTCTAGATATTTTAAAGTTTTGCATTCTATATTTAGATTCATGACCCATTTTGAGGTAGTTGTTGCATAATGTGTTAGGTCTGAGTCCAGATTAATTAATTAGTTTTTATATGGGCATTCTGTTGTTCTCATACCATTTTGTATAAAGTCTATTCTTTCTCCATTGAATTGCCTTTTTTTTGCGTCAAGTAAAAAAAATAAAAACAACTGACTACATTCGTATTGATTTACTTTGTTCATTACATGTATGAGTCTGTTCTTTTGATTTTTGTTGATTCAGAGTAAATCTTGATATCAAGTAGTGGTGATCCAATAATTTTTATCTTTTCAGCAACCTTGTGTTGACCATTCAGGTCTTTTGTCTTTGCATATCAAATTTAGAATCAGTTTATTAATATTGACATAATCATTTTTATTTAATATCTGGAAGTCTGTACCTCTTTATTACCTTTACCCATTTTGTCCACCACCTTAACCCCCTTCTCCTCTGGCAACCATCAGTCTGTGTCTATGACTCCAGTTTTGTTTATTTTTGTTTTATTTTAGATTCTATGTTAAGTGAATAAGTAAAATCAGATGGTATTTGCCTTTCTCTGTTTGAATTATTTCACTAAGCACAATGCCCTCAAGACTCACCCATGCTGTGGCAAATGACAAGATTTGCTTTTTTATGGCTGATTAATATTCCATTATACACACACACACACACACACACACACACACACACACCAACATCTTTATCCATTTATCTATTAATGAACACTTCCATATCTAGAATATTGTAAATAATGCAATGTACATAGGGCTACATATATCTAGTTGAATTAATGTTTCTCATGTTCTTTGTGTATAGTCAGAAGTGGAATTGCTGGATGATATGGTAGTTCTATTTTTAGTTTTTTTGAGAAACTGTCATACTGTTTTCTATAGTGGTAGCCCAATTTCTAGTTTCATTAACAGTGCATGAGGTTTCCTCTTCTTCACATCTTCATTCACACTTTTTTTTTCTAATGACCATTCTAACAGATGTGAGGTGATAGCTCATTGTGGTTTTGATTAGCATTTCTCTGATGAATTAGCAATGTTGTACATATTTTCATGTGCCTGTTGGACATCTCTATGTCTTCTCTGGAAAAATGTTAAGATCTTTGCCCATATTTTAATTGGATCTGTTCTCTTTCTCTTTTTTTATTGTGTTGTAAGAGTTCTTTATTCTTTATTTAATTATGGATATTAATGCCTTATGTGATACATGATTTGCACACATGTACTTCAATTCAGTAGGTTGCTGTTTTATTGATAATTTTTTTTCTGTGTAAAAGCTTTTTAGTTTGAGGTAGTCCCTTTTATTTTTTCTTTTATTGGTCTTGATTATGAAATCAGATCCAAAATAATATTGCTAGGATGTATGTCAAGGAGATTATTGCCTGTATTCTACTAGAAGTTTTATGGTTTCAATCTTATATTCAAGTCTCTAATCTATTTTGAGTTAATTTTTGTGTATGGTGTAAGAAAGTAGTCCAGTTTCATTCTTTTGCATGTAATTGTTCAGCTTTCCAACACCATTTATTGAAGAGACTGTCTTTTCCCCATTGTAAATTCTTGCTTCTTTTGTCAAAGGTTTATTGACCATATATGTGACTGTTTATTTCTGGACTCTGAATTCTGTTCCATTGATCTATATATCTGTGTGTATTTGTGTGTGTGGTGGTGGGGGGATGCCGTTTATTTCTGGGCTCTGTAGTCGTTCCATTGTGTGTGTGTGTGTGTGTGTGTGTGTGTGTGTGTGTGTGTGTGTGGTGCCATTACCATGCTCTTTTGATTACAATAGCTTTGTAGTATATTTGGAACAGGGAGTGTGATATTTCGTTCTGTTCTTTCTAAAGTTTATTTTGGCTATTTGGTGTCTTTTGTGGTTCCATGCAAATGTTAAGATTATTTGTTGTAGTTCTGTGAAAATACCATTGGTATTTTGATAGGAATTTAATTGAATCTGTATACTGCTTTATTTAGTATGGGCACTTTAACAATATCAATTCTTCCAATCCATGGTCAATTACCAATATAATTTTTGAACTCTCTTAATGAGTATAGGTATTACTTAAGTATATATTATTTAATTATTTTTAAAACAGTAAAATTATATCATCAAAATTGGTTTAGGAAATCCAGATGGTATGGCCACTGGACATACCTAATTTATAAACAGAGAATTGATTGATCTTAATTTTGCTTCTGAAATTAAATGCCTGACTAATAATACCCTAGATTATTATAAATCTTATCAGTGGTTCTCAATGTTGCAACTAAAAGGTTTGGTACAAATATATGCTGCCATTTTATGGAAATAGTGTGGAAAGGAATTTTTTACAGGAATTGACCCACCAGTTAGAATTTTGAAAAAGAGTTGCATCATGTAAAAGTAATGATAGCCAATATTGTTGAAGGCTTACTTCTCTCATACACTTGTTTTTTGATCTTCAATGTGTATTAATTATTTATTTCTGAACACACACACATACTCAAATTAAATACTATTATCTTTTGTTGTGCAGGAAGAAACCACAGAGGCAGAGCTATTAAGTCACTGTCCAAGGTAAAAGAGCTGGAAAATTGATAAAATGTAATTAAAACATAGGCATCTGACCCCTCAGATTTTGTAGCAGGCCCTATGTGTAACCATTCTCATTATGAAAAGGTACACCTGCTGATTGCTAGTCTATATAATAAAAGCCTAATATGCAAATCAACCGAATGGTGTAACCACTAGCAGAACAACTGGTTGCTAGGACGTGCAATGACCACCAGGGGACAGATGCTCAACACAGGAGCTGCCCCCAGTCTGCAGGCCCCAGGCCAGCCAGGGCCTGTATGAGCACCCCCATACCCCGAATCGCCCTGCTGGTCGCCCCGCAGATTGGCCCTGATTGCTGGCCAGGTTAGGGACCCTACCCATGCATGAATTTCGTGCACCGGGCCTCTAGAGTAGAGATTATCTGAGGAAACTCCTCTCTGTTACAGTAGCCAAGATGTGTTATTCAAACCAGTAGGGGGAAATAGAGCTATCAGTAAATAAAATATTAATCATGGTAGGTTTGTAGCAACGAATGAACTGCAGTTAAAAATTCTAATGAAAAATAAAGTAACTCATGTCACATATTATTATGAATATAAAGCACAAGAATATGTTAATTAGTCTCATGTACATCATGAAAGGGAAGATTCAGAAAATGCAAATATATCTGGAACTTCAAACACACTTCTGTAGCCAAAAGTGTTATGAGAGCAGTGAGAGTGTCTCTTTGAAAACTTAGAAGGTATAGACATGGTGCTTGACAGTAATATTGCAAATAAAATCTAATCAGTGAATATGCTAATTTTCTCCCCACCTTTAACATTAACAGGAAATGTTATTGTTTTCAAAAGCTAAAGACATAAAATTAACTTTATATAATCATATCAAAAGAATTGAGGTAACATTATAAACCTTAACTTTTCACATATTCATATAGAAAATGCATTGTTACTTCAAATTTTTAGAATTGAACTGCCTAAAATTAAAAACAGTATCATTGCAATATATATATTTATTTTTTGCTGGGTAAAAAAAAAGTGAACAAAATGCAATTCTTGGTAAATCGTGGGTAGGTTTCAGAGCATACTGAAAACAGAGAAAAAGAATAGCACAAAGACATGAATATAACATTTACAACCTCCATATAGCTTTTCACAGTGTTTTTGGCAGAGTTCCTCATTTAAGTCATGTAGCTTAGAAACAGTGTCATTTTGAATAAATAGTTTTCCTTTACAACAACCTAATACAGATTTTATGGGCAATTTATTTACATAAGTTTCCATTATGCAATCTTACATTTATTAGAGTTTTATTTTCACTTATATGATATATTTATGTATGATCAATTGGATTTTTATCTTTTAATGTAATTCACCTTATATTACTTTGAGTTCCAATTTATCAAAGTAATAAGGTAACTTTCACTGATTATATCCCTGGAATACAGAAAATTTGTTTGGCATATGTAATTACTCTAAATCATCTCAGACACTCTTTCATAGTTGAATCCAAAATTCGTGTACAAAATTTTATATAATAGACAAAACTCTCCATAAATATTTATCATCATTTTATTTTTTGAAACCTCAACCAGTATCACTAGTTGTCATATCCTGATGTAGAAAATAACTAAAAGATCAAAAAATGTATTGCAGGATACTCAGTTTAACCAAGCTAATTTGTCTAACAACAGCATGAGATGTTAGTAGATGTAAATCACAGAAATAAGTGTCATTAAGTTCTAAGAGCTTCTCCTTTAATGATACATCATAAGTCTTAATGCATAACTGAAAAATATTAAAATAATTAAATTTATGTAGAATGCAAAATCTCTTAGATATTTTCAAGTCTCATTAATTTTGCATATTCCTGTAATCCTTTTAAGACAATCTTTGATGCTTTCGCTATGGGGCATTCTTAATATGAACAATGCTCTAATGCAGAAAATATGGTAATACTTAATGGAATTGACAACTGTAGAAAATTAGTTTCTATTGCTAGAGAATGACCAGTAAAACAGAGTTTATACTGAGTACCAATCATATGCATAGTATTCTGATAAGACTAAAATAGCTAGAAAGAAGAAAAAAAACCAAATGGTTATATTACTTTTGCAATATTAAACTTTGTGAATAAATTAGAAAACAAGCCAGATACTTGTGATAGCAATTGAATAAAATATAGTAAAATATAGGCTTTTATTGTAACAAAGGAGGGAAGAATTGAATAACCTAAGTGTTGGTATGGAAACCTAGAAAAAATGTCTAGTTATTGGTTTCCCAATGTTTGCTCATATTTTATCTATTATTTATTACACATGACTGTTCCTTTCTTTCTAAAAAAAACAACTAGTTTTCCTGCTAGTATTCTTGCTATAGGTATCACTTCTATATAATGGCTTCAGTCTTGTCTGAAACCCACTGCATTACTGCTCAGTAATTACTCTTTGTTTATTTTTGTCATAATTTTAATTATTCCAATTTATTCCTTTTATTTAATATTCCTTTTTGCTAAGTTGAGCCACCATTACTAATATAGATTTATGAGAATCTTAAAACCTAAATATATACCTTCTTTAATTTACTATCCTTATGGTATAGTTACTATATTCTAATTCCTTTTCCCATTGATTATAAAAAATCCTGGAAGTATCTATACTTCACTAGTCATGCTTCTACCAGTTAATTAAAAGCCCAAAATGTGATTGCCACCTTTTTTCAAGATTTAACTCTAAATCAATTTCTCTACAGTTATTACAATTTGTGATGTTAGAAATTATGAACTTTCAGAAGAGATTAGCCAAAGAACTTGTATGTAAATATATGCATAACCCATGTACACAGACAATAGGGTGGTGAAGGCCTAAGGTGTCCGTTGGAAGGGAGTTAGAAGAGGTCAATGGGGAGTGGGAGGGGGCATAAGTAATACTTTCAACAATAAAGAGTAAAAAATAAATCAAAATAAATCATGAACTTTATACAATCAGATAAATAAGGAAACAAGAAGATAATTTTAATTATAACTGTCGAGTCATTTCAATATCTAAAGTAGGTTTTCAGATTTCTCTTTTTAGAAAAGACAAATAATTATGTAATAGATACCTACGAATATGAACTTTATGAGCAACTCCGATAAGTTATGGAGTGACTGTTATAGTGAATTTAGAGACAAGAATGTATCCCCAATAATGGCCAAAAATCTTTGTTTGCCCTGGATGGGAATGTGAGATGCAGAGTTGGCTTTCTCTGGTTACAATGACAGTTCATCTGGCTGTCAAATGTTTATTGCTCAAACGTTTGTTTTGGAAAACAACTTCACAGTGGGGAAGTTCTCCTTTATTGTAATAATATTTAGAATGAAAATAGATGATGCACTATTTAAAAACAGCATTTTAAAAATAATTATGATATTTGATGTATATTTCTAATTTTCAAGAAAATTTATCCATTGGATAACATATTATACTTGCAATTTCAATTAATATTTTCGTGAAACAAATGAAAAAGCTGTTAACACAAGTTTATATTTCACAATATACAGATATTATTGCAATAACTTAAGAATATATATGTTTTTCATTCAAACAAGTAGTTGGGAAGGTTTTGGTAGTCAGACAGTAGAAGCATATAAATTTAAAAATATATTTATAAATTGAATTTAAACTTAATAATGAAAATTGATTAACTAGGTTGTAAGGTTTTCTTAAAGGCTTAGATATTATTAGCTAGACGATGCATTCAAGTAATTATAAGTTAATACCAAAGCTTAGGGAAAAACTCACTTTTTAAATTTATAATTTGAAAAAATAAAAAATCAGTATTTTAAAAAATTTTCTTAATATACTATGCAAAGAAATATTGCTCTTAAGAATGTATGTAAGTTCACATTTATATATGACTGCCCGTTTTTTGCAAAGTTTGACATTTACTTGACCTCTTTCCACATGCCAAGAATTTCTCAATTAATACTCTATTTCTACGTATTGGAATATGAACCAAACTGCAAGGTCCAAGCTTAATTCCATTATCTCCATAAATATTTTTAGCTTGCTTCTTTAAAATTAAATATCGTCTTTCTCTGCGTTTTTCTGATTGTTCTCATTGATACTACTTTCTTTACTATATTGAAATGTTCACATACATCTATCTCTTTCTCTATGTTTCCAGTTCCTTGTATTGAAAGAAATGTTACAAATTTGCTTTGAATAGACAACTGCTTGATTCTGATATCAACAGCAACACAATGTGCAGCAGCCCATTAACCCTTAGCTTTGGTCATAAAAGAAACAATATACAGAATTTTAGGTGGATGAGTGGAAATTCATTAACATTAGATAAACTGAATTCAAAGCATACTTTATTACTTATGAATGTATTTAGCATAATTTTATTATGAAAAAAGATATTCATTTATTGTTGAGAAGCCCTTTTGGACAAAGTGATCTAGTAGATTTCATGTATTGAGTAACATTGAGTTGAGTAAAAGGGTTATGAATAACTGTGGAATCTATGAACTACACAGTCAATAAATTGAACCACATGGTTTCTATGTGCTCTATTTTAAAGCATGCAGCTAATAAAAAAGAAGAGCCAAGTATTTATATAGTTCATTGAATAAAAGTTGGTTGTAGGAATAACAAAGACTAAAACGTAATATAGTATATGATGTGACATTAACTTTGTTAAAATATGCATTTAAGTGTGTCTTTATATCCATAAAAACTATAAAATTTATCATACATGCTAATCAGACTATTCAAAAACTAAATGTGGTAGACTAAAATGTGACTCTGCTTTTGAAGAATAGTACACTTAATGTATTACATGATTCTTTTAAATGTATCTTTAAAGATACATGCATAACAACTACCATTTAAAAGAATCACTCACATTGTATGCCTTTTCCTTTTATAATTCCATTATTCTGCTCCCTATTTTAGTAAAACTTACTGAAAAATATATTCTCCCATATTACCTACTCAACTTTATTATTGCTAGTCCATCAGAAAATAACCTAAGGTCATCAATAAATTCACATTGCTAGAATCAAAACTCAATTCAGAATCTTCCACAATCTTTCTGTTTCATCTTAAATGATGCAATTCATCCTTTCTCTTTGGAAGTTACTTCACTTGATTTTTAGAACACTGTATTCAACATCGGCTTCTCTTCCTACTTCATTAACCAATCCGTCCAAATTACCTTTACTTGTTTTGTTAACTGCAATGTTGGACCTCCGTTCATGAGTTCAGCTAAGAAAGAATTCAGACCCAGGAACTCTAACACAAGAAGTTTATTTAGAATGTCACAGAGGTAGGAGAGCCAGCTTGGCGGTGTGGACTCAAGAAACAAGTTACAGAGCCAAAATAAGAATCCTTAGAGCTTAGCAGAAAGAAATCAAAGTACAAGTCTGAGAAAGAAGGTGTGGGCATGCTTGAGAGAGGGGTTGGGGGTCAGAGAAAGCATTCCCTGGGTTCCTTGTTTTAAGGGTTTTTATCTGTTTTCTAATGACAAGAATTTCAGGGGAGGATCTCAATAGAATATTTATCATTTTTCCAGATATGTCCTTTTCAGGTCATGGACTCTAGGCATTGATCAATGCTAGGATAGGGGGTCATTAGTCGTTGCATCTGGTTCTGATGTCAGCCATTGCATCTCTTTGTTTAGTTTTGCGGCTTTACAGAGACTAGAGCTGAAACACAAATGAGACCTAAATGTTAGCTCTAGTTTGACCCAAACTCTGTCTCTGTGGTTTTTTTCCTAAGATTATTTGATGCAGTCAGAATCTCACTGTTCTGAGGACATAATGATTAAGGGGTAGCCATGCAAGGACTTATATGAAAATCCTATGGGGCTGTTCTCCAGACCCCTTGTTCCTCCTCTAAGGGGGTCCAAACTGCATGAATAACCACATACTGGGGGAGGAAAGATTACCTTGGGGGTAATGTCCTGACCTATAATACTTTTCTCCCCAGTTTTGCCTTTTGCTAGGCACCCAGGATTTTCTAGCCTGGTGCCATTCTGTTCCTGGCCTATCATCCCTGCTCTGCTCATTCCTGTCCATTGCTTCCCAGAGCTCAACACTTAGACCTCGTCTAAACACAATCCCTTCATGATTTTAACCAGTTCATAAATTTAAATGCCTTATATGATGATAACTTCCAAATTTTTATGTCTATCCTGGACTTACCTCTTTAACCCTGCCTTGTAAATTTGAATGCTCAACATTTGGGGTTAGCGCTTCAACATATTAATTGTGTTGTGGGGGAAGAGTAACACAAACATTCAGTCCATAGTATTTTTCCTTTTTTGTTGCTATTTTTCTGGTTTTGACCCTTCTAAAGTTTTAGGAGTAGTTTATAACCATTTTGTGACATTTAAGGTAATTATCTTTCCTCTTTGTCATTTTTAAAAATAAACTTGTACTTACTAGTATGTGTCAATGTATTTGCATGCATTTTTTAAAAAAGGATAGGTTTTCTTTAATTGCCTCTTAAATATATGTCATAGTTAATATATCCCTTATTCTAAGACTATAATACAAAATTCTTTAAATACTAAATAAACTAGTAAATATTTCTAGCTAATGATTTATAATAGTGGCAATATTTTTAGCAGATATACATGTTTGCTTTTGACATTAACTATAGCTCTTTGGTATCTCTCTATTAAAAAGATTATATTTAGGAGCAATATGATATGTATCATACACATACACACATTCAAATGCATGTATGTGCTGTGTATGGAGCCACCTATAGAAGCCAGATGAATTCCCACCCAATATGTATTTCAGATGTCCAGATTTATGACACCATACATGAACTAATACTCAGTAAAATATATTGTTATTGTTTTATAACATAATAATGAGGTTTTCTAAGAAAGTAGGATGACCTGCAACCAGGAAAAATAGGCTTGTTTGAGTTTTTTTATTGTGATTAAGGGGTAGTGCCAGAAGGCCCAGAGGTTTCTTATCAGCATATCTAGATGAGGGTCAGAATAGGAAAGTGGGGGGAAAAGGGTTGTGAGGCTTAACTGCTGTGCTCATGGCCTGGTTAAGTCATCCATACAATGAATGTCTACTGAGTGTCCATTGATTCATTCATATACAAAATATCTATGGATGTTAGATGGCAAAGAATCACATTGTTAAATGTTTCCTGTACAGCCAAATTGTGATAATTTGGGAAGTGGTGGCTCAGGAAGAAATTATCTATTCATTACAAAATAAAAACCAAAAGTGGGGTGTAATGTTATAGGCAGAAGCAGTTAAGCATAAAAAATGAAGTCATACACTTTATTAAAATATAAAAGTGTCATTTAGGCTGTTCTGTTTCTAATGGAAAATTATGTTTTCTGAGAAAATTAATCATTTTATCCTATCTTTATACTTAATTATATAGTCTATTTCAAATTACTAATACATTTATTTGCATAGTCATTTCAGGCTCTCGTAAGGTATTTTTTTTTAATTTTTATTTTATTGTTTAAAATATTATAAATGGTAGTCTCATGGGGTATTTTAGTTCCCTGTGTTTCTATGAGCATTTTGCATTTACAATCCTTAATTTTATGCAGCACAAATTTGTCCTTCTAATACTCATAGGTTTTGTTATATAAACATTTATTTTTTAAATAATCAACGTTTTATTAAACTATTCTGTTTATGTATTTTCCTTTTCCTTTTATCATTTGTTCTGCTTTATTATTTTACTAGCATAATGGATTGTCTATTTAATAATTATCTTTATTAGTATTAGTTTTTAAAGTTCTGCATTTTCTCCTAAGCACAACTGAACTAAATTAAGTAATTAATTCTACAAATTGATTATCAATGCAATTTTTAGCATGTTAACAATATTCTCTTTTGTTATTAATTTCAATATAATAAGCCTGGCTTAGGAAGAGGCAGTCTTATTATTTTAAATATCACTAAATGAAGCAAAATATTTTTATAATATAGGCAGCTACAAAGCATTTGTAAAGCACATAACAATTTTATCTTAAAATCTTATAACAGAATTGATCACATAAAATTTGAAGTAATATTTATAAAGGTAATAACTGAGTGAAATGAAGTGAATTCTGACAACATTAAAACATATACAGCCCTAGCCAGTTTGGCTCAGTGGATAGAGCATCAGCTCACACACTGGAGGGTCCCAAGCTTGATTACAGTCAAGAGCACATACCTCAGTTGCAGCCTCCATTCCTGACCCTGGTCCCCTGGTTGGGGTGCAGGCATTAGGCAACCAGTTGACACATAGATGTTTCTCTCTCTGTCTCTCCCTCTCCCTTTCACTCTCTCTAAAAATCAAAGGAAAAATATCCTCACCCTCAGGTGAGGATTAACAAAAATATTTTTAAAACAAAGTCATATACAAACATGATAATCTTATATATAAAGAAGAAATAAGCTTGATTTGATATCTTATAAAATCAAGCAAATTTATAATTGCAAATAATCTATTTCCAATACTATTCTTTGGCTGAAATTAGTAAAAATTCTTTGGGGCTTAATTTTCATTAAGAGATATTGTTTTAGATGTTTTTAAATTGAAATAAAGAATGCATGGGAGAAACTAAGATGGCGGCATAGATAAACACCGGGAAATAGTCACCTCCCACAACAATTGAAAAATATCCCAAAGGACGGAGCAAACATCGTCCAGAACAACAGGAAGGCTGGCTGAGTGTAATTTCTACAACTAGAAGAAAAGAAAAGCACGCTGAGAGCCAGAGGAGCTGCGGAGGCTGAGAGCCAGAGGAGCTGCGGAGGCTGAGTGCAGAGGTACGGCGGTGGCTCGCGTGCACGGAAAGGGGGTGGCACCTGAGGACGCGGCTGTCTTTTTGAATCACAAGCTCCCGACTGCTCTGAACTCCGGTTCCGGGAAGTCTCTGGGGACCCAGGACTCATACAGGGAGAGGCTGGTCTACCAGGCGGCAGCGGGCGAACTTGAGGGCGGATTTCCCTCAGAGGTGCTTGCAGCCGTTACCGGGACATTGAGACGCACGACTCCAGGCGCGGAGAATCAGCCATAGCTTCTTTCTCTTCCCTTTTGACTCCCTGAGACCCCGCCCCACCCAGGCTGCAGCAGAGGCTTTTGCATGTGAATGTACCTAACTACAGCCCAGCCAAGCAGACCCGGAACTTCCAAGAGAAGGCCCAAGGCCCCGCAGTGTCTTGCATTGCTTCACAGCTGAGCCTCTTCGTGGCGGCTCCGGCTGTGTGGCCTCAGGCAGGGGCTGAATTAGCACCTCCTTAGATCCAGGAGCCACTGTAACCAGTGGTCAGAGGGGGACCATTCTCCCACTTCAGACACAGCTGCTTCCCACAGCCAATTGGCCTGGAGGTCAATTCCTCCCAGTGATCCTACAACAACCAAGGCACCAAGAGTGCACCAAGAGTGTCCACCCCAGGTAACTGGGGAGGCTGAGCCACTGGGCCCTACAGGACACCTGGCGCACAGGGCCACTCTATCAACACAGGGAAGCAGCCAAAATGTGGAGACAAAGAAACAGGTCACAATTGGCAGAAACGGAGGAGGGCAGACGACTGGATATAGAGTTCAAGGCCACGTTTATAAGGTTTGTCAAGAATTTTATGGAAACCGCCGATAAATTTAATGAATCCCTCAAGGAGTATAGTGAGACCATGGAGGACATGAAAAAGGACCAACTAGAAATTAAGCATACACTGACTGAAATAAAGAATAATTTACAGAGATCCAACAGCAGACAAGAGGATCCCAAGAATCAAGTCAAAGATTTGAAATACAAAGAAACAAAAAATACCCAACCGAAAAAGAAAAAAGAAAAGAGATTCAAAAAATATGAAGATAGTGTAAGGAACCTCTGGGACAACTTCAAGCGTACCAACATCAGAATTATAGGGGTACCAGAAGGAGAGAGAGGGCAAGATATTGAAAACCTTTTTGAAGAAATAATGACAGAAAACTTCCCCCACCTGGTGAAAGAAATGGACTTACAAGTCCAGGAAGCGTAGAGAACCCCAAACAAAAGGAATCCAAAGAGGACCACACCAAGACACATCATCATTAAAATGCCAAGAGCAAAAGATAAAGAGAGAATCTTAAAAGCAGCAAGAGAAAGACAGTCAGTTACCTACAAGGGAGTACCCATCCGACTGTCAGCTGATTTCTCAACAGAAACCATGCAGGCCAGAAGAGAGTGGCAAGAAATATTCAAAGAGATGAATAGCAAGAACCTGCAACCAAGATTACTGTATCCAGCAAAGCTATCATTCAGAATGGAAGGTCAGATAAAGAGCTTCACGGATAAGAAAAAGCTAAAGGAGTTCATCACCACCAAACCAGCATTATATGAAATGCTGAAAGGTATTCTTTAAGAAGAGGAAGAAGAAAAAGGAACTCCTACCATTTGCCACAGCATCGATGGGACTGGAGAGCGGATAAATACCACAAGATCTCACTTATTTGTGGAATATAATGAACAACATAAACTGATGAACAAGGACTGATCCAGAGACGGAGAGGCTTTGATTGGACTGTCGGGCCTTGGAGGGAAGGTAGGGGAGGGTGGGGGCAAGGGGGAAAGATCAACCAACGGACTTACATGCAAGCATATAGGCCTAACCAATGGACACGGACAACGGGGTGGGGTGAGGGGATGAGCGGGGGGTGGGGGGGTAGAGGGTACACATATGTAATATCTTAATCAATTAAAAAAAAAGAATGCATGCATATGCAAGATTATGGGAAATTGATTGGCATTTATGATACTTCAAGTAATGTGATAGAATTTCATTAGAATTAATACTCATGAGCCTTGTTGTGTTTGTATAACTAGATTACTGATAAAGCATTAGTCAGGTTTTATATCCTTTTATTTTTTAAATTTTACATAAGAAACATTTTTACATAGAAGCACTTTCTCAGTTAGAAGTGCTGTACAATAACTTGAAAACTGTCCTGTGATTTAGAAACGGTTTTGTTTGCCTGTCTGTACAATACAGGTCATGGAAATGCTACCCACGTGTGATCAGGCATGATATCTTTTCATCATCAAGTGCGTTGAAGAATAGCTTAAATTTACCATGATTTTAATTAATAACATCCTTTGCTTTTAGTCTATTAAATAACATTTTATTTTTACCATTTAATGTCATTTTTAATCACCCCACATCCTATCTCTGCCATCTTTTTCTCATACTCAAGTTTAGGTCACTCCCTAATCTTGCCTGGTACAATGACAATTTCTTTCAGCCTTTGTACTCATCAGGGTTGTCCCTTTCAACTTATTCTCTTTTGTCTTTTCATGCAGGCTGTGCATTTTTGGTCACGTCCCTTGTTATCCATAAGATTTATAATTTTTTGCTGCTGCTTTGTTTTTCATTGCAGCACTTGGTATTTTATTTTCCTCCAGACTCCCAACATTTCTCAGATGCATACTCATGCATCTGTATTCTAATTAAAGTTATATATTGATGCACTCTTGGCTTCATTGGGTAGTATATCACTAAAGTAGAGAGTGAGTCAGAGAGTGAATGTTCCCAAAGCATTTTATAAAATGTTACTCCTTGAAGTATCTTCCTTTACAGCAATTTCGTTTGTGCCAGTATTTTTTATTATAAACAATACAATACCTAGGCTTGGGAAACAGAAATAATATTGATAAAATTATACAAAGAAATCCCAGCAATATTTTACTATATCACACTTGTATTACTTTTTAAATATATATTTATTTACAAAATTTGTCCTGGAATGAAGCTATTCTTAAATCCTCTCCCCCGCTACTACCCTTTGTATTGACTTGTCTGCATTGATGAGATCCAAGGATAGAAATCTGTATGGATTATACATTTTGAACTATTTTCGGTTTGTTGGTTTATAATGGGTTGTTTTCCTTTTTATTTGTTTAACATTTCTTACACATTCAAAGTTACATGTGGAATTGTCCCTTTTTGGTCATCATTATTTTGTAATGTACACATATCTTCTTTTAAAGTAGTTCTCTTTTAATCTTCCTTCAGGGTTTGTTTTGCTTTGTTATGTACCCAATTTTGTTGCTTTTTTTTCCCCTCATTCAGACATGAACATTTTTTTTTATCAGCAGAGATATAAGGAGTCATGGGATTGGAATGCTATCTATTTCTAAACTGGTGGATTCCTTTCTGATCTTACTTAGCATATTACTACACAAATGTTGAGGCTTCTTTCTCTGGGAATGGCTTTGGAAAAGATGTGAACAGAGTTTAATAATTCCTTGGCATTTACTGTCAGTCCAATGCTAAGTTGGCATAGAATAGTAAGGAAAAATGTTTGGGTATAAATTTTAAAAAAACTAAAAGTACTTTATTAATACAAGTAACATGATTATGAAGATATGAGAGTAATGAGCTATTGCTATGTAGCTATCATATAAAATTTATTTTTTACTAATACTGTTTTGACAGTAGATATGAAATAATAATCCATAGCTGTTATAAAAGGAGATAAATCATATAGGAAAAGTAATTACCTTGATTTTTGTAATGGAAATACTTTTTAAAAATTCATTTGCATGTAATTTATTTTCTATCAATTATCACAATTCTCTGTGACACGTAGAGCAAGACAGTTGCCTTTTCAGCTTTTCTAACCTTCTGATATTTGCATATAATTATTTTATCCCATAGGCCCCTCCTTTCTAATCAATATTTTTTTCATTGCCTTTAACTATTCCTCTATGGCAGTGGTTCTCAACCTTAGCTGCACATTAGAATCACCTGGGAATCTTTTTAAAATCCTGATTTCTGGGCCTCATCCTCTGGAAATTCTGTTTCTTTGTTACTAATGTTGTGGCCCCACCCCATAGCAATGAAACAGAATTTCGGGAGGATGAGGCCCAGAAATCAGGATTTTAAAAAGATTCCCAGGTGATTCTAATGTGCAGCCAAGGTTGAGAACCACTGCTCTATGGCATCCTTAATTTTTAATGTTTAGTGATGCATATGTAAAGGTTTGACTTACAATGTGCATCTGCAACCTAGAAAATAGGAAAACACTGGGGGAAAAGGTATTTTTAGGAAGGGAAATAGATGCCATTTGTGGCATCTTTTGAACAGGCCATGAGATTTTCCTTCTTTTTTGTAACAAACACTAATGAAAACTTAATTTGCTGTCTTTCAAAATCTTCTAAAAGGGAACAAAATTAATTATGTCAAATGTTGACTCACCTTATTTTACTCAATGAAAGGAAGATAAAGTACTATAAATAACATATAAATAATTTGTATTGTACTAATGAACCTTTAAGTGTCTCAGTGAGATGCCTTCCACTATCTTAATTTGTCATCACTGTAATTTTTTGTTGTTTTGGTTATAATTTTATATAAATTACTTACAATTTAATGTTGCATTTCCAATATATATAGTTTCTAGTTTTTGTGATATGTGCATTGACATCACTAAAATCTCAGGTGATCATTTCTTCGTACTTTCTAGTACTACATTGATACTAGCATTATATTTTAACTAGAGGCCCCATGTGCGAAATTCGTGCAAGGGGCTTGGCCCCCCCCACTGCCGCGGTGGCTTGCCACAGCCCTCACAGCCCCGACTTTGTCCAGAAGGTCGTCCGGCTGTCCATCCTAATTAGCATATTATTATAGATATTTTATTATTATAGATATTTTATCCTTGCTCTACTTGAAATAATATTGTCCTTTGTCTTAGAAACTGGTCCATATATCTGTTGGTCCAATAGAGGTCATGTAAATGCTACCCACATGTGATCAAAGTTCATCTTTGTTCCATATGGATATTCATTATTTCTAATTACATCTATTAAAGAAAACCTTTTCCTCCAACTGATTAGTCACCATCTTTATCATGAATAAAATTGCCATATATATCTGGACCATGTTTATCAGTATTGTTTCATTTTAAAATTTTATATCTGTATTAGTTTCACAATGTCGTTTTCTGATAGGCTTTGAATTGAATTTGTCAGTTTAAGAAAAACGTGGCTCTTTGTCTTTTTAATCTTCTGTTGAAAACTGCCATTATAGAGGATGCTACCCATATACTGTCTTACCCTTTATCCTTTCACTTTGAGTTTGTCCCTCCCTGTCTTTGTACTGAAGAACTGCCCTCAGGCTGTCAGTGTCCATTTTGTTTGTGTTTCGCACATGTGAACAGGAATTTATGTCACAATTGGTGGATTGTAACTAAAGCCGGAGAGATGAGGGAGCATTATTAACACTTCAGATCCCTTTCTGCTGATTGGACAATGCCAAGCTATGACCTGTACCATTTCCAAAGTGCTCTTGCACAATTGAACCATGGGGTACCCTCCCTCGTATTATTTCCTGGCTTGGCTGCTTCCCATTCTGGTCCTACTTTCTGTCTCCTTTACTGAGTTTCCTTTCGGAACTAACAAATTCCTTCCACACAATTTTCCCTCTCTGGGTTTACTTCCAGGAAGCCCAACTTGGGACATTTTAAACCAATTTCTAACTAATTTTCTGATAGATTTGGGAAAATGGGTAGAGAAAAGAGGAAAGAGAGATTTCTAGTTTTTCCATCTTATTCCTGAACAAATGAATAAGTGATGATGCCATGTAGTAATATGGGAAAAACAGAAGAAAAAAAGTTAATAGAGGAATTCCAAAGTTTACTATAGGAAATGTCATAGTTGAGAATACTAATATCTATCCAATGTCAAATGTGCAGTGCACTATGCAAATCTAGAATTTAGGAAACAGTTAGAGCTCTACATGTGGGAATCACCACATATTAAATGGTATTTAAAATCATAGGACTAGATACAAAGATCTAAAGCAATGCCGTGTCAAGTTTTTTTAATCCACAATATAAAGCATTTTACTTCTTAACCCATAGTCATGTAAAAATGCTGAAATAAACTTTTCACAAAATTAATTGCATTGATTATGCAGGATTGAATATTTGAAAGAACTCACAAGACTTCATAGTTTGGATACTCATTAAAGCTTTAATAAAGTTAAAACATGCAGTGCAACAGGAAGAAGCATTACAGGCAATTATCGGTGGCCTGAGAGATTTCTCAGCACAGCTCCCCAGCGTCCTTTCAAAGCTACACAGGATGCAGTTCATCTTTAGTTTATGAACCACCGAGACATGCACAGGGAATCTTTGTCTTAAAGGAGCTCAGGAAATAGTTTCCATTCCCAGTCATCTCTTATACCTTACTGTCACATTCCCAAGACAGATTGTTCAAGAAGTCAAGCAAGTGAAAGCTATCAATTTGTATATTGCTGAATAATGTAAATAAGCTTGTCCTGGATGCTTTTCAAGGAATTTCCACCTTTAAATTTATATATATATATATATAATTTATTAATGCTCATTCTGATCTTGACCTAGAGTTAGTACAAGATTTTAGGCATTCTTAGAGATAAGCATAGAGCTGTCGCAGTTCAGTAGTCAAATAACTTTATCTCATGCACTTTCTATGTATGAGATTCACTGATATTTTTAATTCAATTCTCATTTTGTTCTTGTTTTCGGGCCTCAATATGGTAAAACACACAGTTAGAATGTTGATGGATATGGGAAGGGGACATAGAGGCAGGATTCTTGGAAATACCAATACCTAAAGATCAGAAATAGAAAGAGGAGATAGGGAATAGCTTTGCCGTTCTAACCTCCAAAATGATCTATGTGCCTCTTCAGTCCTTAGGTAGTACTTTCCTTGCCACTTCCAAATACAGATGGGTAGCATTTTTCTTGTCCTCATTTAATAGGAGCAGAAATTTTATGACTACTCATTATGCAGGTTGTTCAGTCTTGTTCCAATATAAAAAGTTTCCTGTGTGGAATGGTCATAGACTCCTTGGCTTTCAAGGCTCTCATGGAACCATGGCAACCGCAATGTAAAATTGAAATGTCTTGAATGGGCATAAAAGTTACATGAATATAAACTTCCGTCCCACTTTTCACTTGTAACTCTTTTATATCCCTTCTACTTCATTCTTTTTATTACCAGTGTAGATGAAAGTTTTTCTATAGTGATCTATTTACTATATAACTTACTACCCTGACTGATGACTCCTTCCTTTTAAGTGTTATTTTTACCTCTTTAATATATGCCTTAACTTTATTACCTGATCAATTTCTATCATTCTTTAAAACCCTGTTCAAATATCATCACATCAATTAAACTTAACCCATTTCTTTTATTCTAATTTCTGCATACGTACTAGTGTACCTAAATGTTTATCAGTATTACTGCTTTTGAAATTACTTTCATCATGATATAGCAATTTACATATTAGTCTTGTTCTCTAGCTTGCAGTTTTATCAATGAGAGATTTTTTGTCCCTTTGTTTGTTTGTACTTATATTACTTAATACAATTTCTGAATATAGGAAGTATTTAGTAAAGTGATTGTAGAATATGTCAGTGAGTTAAGGGATTATTTCGCTTTGTGGCAAGGCAAATGTTTTATATGGGTGGCACAGCGCTATGGTACGTAATAACTTGAAAGACTACATATAAATTTGGGGTCTTTTTAAGAACATACATTTTGTTTTATTTTTAAATAAATGGTATCAAATTCAATGAACAAATATATCAGCTCTCAGATATGGTGTTTATAGGGACATAAGCAATTCGTTAGTCATTTTTAATAGGTAGAATTATATGAAATTGCCATTTATGTGGTCACGTTGAATATTATCAATTTCATGTTTTTCAAACTAAGTATTTTCCAGTACAGAAAAAAAAATCTGCATGTACGTTACCTCTCTACCAAGTATCTTATAAAGCTATTTAAATTCTTTAGCAAACTTTAAGTGCACACATTTAATTTATGTCAAATACAATTTAGATAGGGGTGATATATATGTGTGTATATACAGATATATATCTACATATATATATTATTGCCTTTTTGATGAAATTTTGCATAGTAAGGATCTTGCGTTTGAACAATGCTGAAACAGCAAAATATCAGTGTTTGCAGTGACATCATAACAGCTCTTGGCAGTAATTGTGCTCTCGGTAATGCAAATATAGTGCATAATTAAGGTAGAGGATACACCATGATCAGCAGAACGCCTCCTCTGGATCCTATTTGATGTCCCTGTACTATTGCTATGAGAGCAATGACTGCATCGTGCCTCTCTGAGGAGAGCATATAATGGGCAATGTGTGAGTGTCGTAAGTGATGGAAACTGACATGTGCAGCAGCTGTGTATCTTGGTTTCTTCAGACACTTACCCATTAAATACATGTTGCTCTTTTTAGTCTGCCCAGATAGTATGAGTACTCATCACAGAATAGCTTAGGGGGGAAAAGGCAACTACACAAATTTCTGTGATGGAAACTGTTTTAAAGTACAAGCTATTCTTGGTCTTATGAACTATTTCTCAATTTACAGTGCATCAAATGACAAAATATTGTACTAATGTTCTAAATGCTTTCTGTAATACTTTAAGATCGCAAAACAAATTCTACCTCTATTCATATATTGATAATCCTTTTACTGAGAGACATAATCTAACTTAGTTAACTTTTTAATATTTCTATTGTCTCATCTATAAACAGAGGGATATGGATCCTCTACATTTAAATGAGATAATATGCTATAGTGTTTATTTAGTTCTGTTCCTATAACAATGCAGATACTCAGTGCATTTTATTTGTTTATTTTTATTTATTTTAATTTTATTTTATTGTTTAAAGTATTACAGATAGTAGAACATATGTCTTTTTCCCCCCCATTGACCTTCTCCCGGCCTCCCCTACCCCCCAGCACATGCCCTCACCCCACGCCCCAGTGTCTTGTGTCCATTGGTTATGCTTATATGCATGCATAAGAGATCAACCTCAGTGCATTTTAGATATTATTATTACTATAATAATTATTTGTTAATCCTGACCTTCTCTCTTATAAACATTTACAGTTAAATGATGTCAGTTAATTTTTAAAAAATGCTTATAACTAATAATACCCACAGCCTTTAAGAGGAATCTTCAAGAAAGAGTGGATTACTTTTTATGTATATCCTATATCCTTCCCTGTGGTTTTTACCTTACTAGTTACAACACTGTTGATAATTCTTCCGTATCTCTAATGAAAATTATTTGGTATTAAAAACAGATTTTCCTCTACTGCCAATCCTCCAAAAATAATGCATTTACCTTCTCAAATATTGAAGTAAATAATTATGAAGTATACTAATTATAAAATAGATAGTGCCTTGCACAATTACTCCAGGTTTGGAGGGAAAAAAAATCACATTTCACAGTGAACACATTAATGATAACATATATTCACTCAACAATATTCTTTTCCTCCCATAATTGGGAAAACTGAAAATTTTATACCCATAAGTACAGAACAAACTGATCTTCCTTTTGCTTTTATATTAAAGGCATCCTGAAATTTCAAATATCAGAGCAGATTCTACTCAAAAGACCTTCTTATGCGCCCCACAAGACTGGCTATCATGGAAATCTTTAAGCATTGCAGAAGCATAGGGGGCATTTTTTAGTTTTATTTTGATTTTCTTTCTGAGAAAGTAGATACTGGCTGTTCAGTGTCAGAAAGCAAGAATTTGAAACACTGCCTTTTTAAAAAAGTATTATCTTATACTAACCCATCTTATCTCTATTTCTATGGAAACAGGGCGAAAAAGGAAGGCAACAATTGAATAGGGCAGATTTCAGATGTTGGTTGCCTATAGAAAAAACTTAAGTTTTAATATATAAACAATTTTTAAATGTTTATAACTTTTCTTTAAAGTCAGAGTGCTTTTTTAGGTATATTTGAATATGTCATTTGTGTATTTCTAAGTTTACATGCTGTCTTACAATGTTGAATATATGTAGTTGAATTCAGAATAAGTGTATATTATATCTATATATATAAAAGGCTAATATGCAAAGTGGCCCCACGGGAGTTCCATTGGTAAACCGGGAGTTCTATCACTTGCTATGACATGCACTGACCACCAGGAGGCAGCTCAGAATGAAGGAAGGCCCCGACCTGCAGCCGGGGAAGGGAGGCCCAGCCAGCATCCAGAAGGCACCAATTGGCCCTGATCACCGGCCAAGCCTAGGGACCCTATCTGTGCATGAATTTCATGTACCGGGCCTCTAGTGTATTTATAATTACATAACTAATAATATGTGTTTGTATATTTATCCTTAAAATAATTTGATCTTATTTTATTTTCTGTTAGACCAGGCATTAATTGAATCATTGTACATGCTATATGTGTTGCACATCCTTTAGTTATAAAACATAGGTGATTTTAAAATTTCTACTTTTGTTCTCACATAGCATAACTTCTTATACTTTTAAAATAATCTTAGCCTGGCCAGTGTGGCTCAGCGGTTGAGTGTCAACACTTCACCTATGCACCAAGAGTTTGCTGGTCTGATTCCCTGTCAGGACACATGACTGTGTTGCAGGCTTGATCCCCAATAAGGGATGTACAGGAGGCAGCCGATGGATGATGTTTCTCTCTCATCGATGTTTCTATCTCTCTCTCCCTCTCCCTTTCTCTCTCTCTAAAAAACAATAAAACCATTTAAAAATAAATAAAATGGCAAGATATATGACAAATACAAAAAGGAGTCCCTGACCATAGTCAGCTGAGCTGTAGCGGCTTAAATAGCGGGTGACAGGGCACTCCTTTATCCAGAAGCAATTCCACAGAATACCAAAAGCACCCAAGGTCATTCCATGATCATGATGGAGTGAGACAGATACAAGACCATTCTATAACAATGACTGAGCACAAAGGAAAACTGAAACTGTCCAAATCACACAAATGATCTAATTTCCACTCTACATTATCCCTGCTAACATACCTGTTGCTTCTTTATCATGTAAAACTTAGCCCCACTTCATTCCTTCTTCCTTTTAGGAAAAAATTAAGAGACTCTGCCATACCCTATGCAGAGCAACACTATACTTTCTTGAACCCTCTCCAAAATCATATAATGCAAGTAAAAATCCTCTAACTATTCTCTCCTATGCTCTTTCAGTGAAACACTGAATATCCACATTGTCAGCTATCTCACTTGTTGGAGTGAGACAACAAACTGGCGTTATTCTGTTGTAGGCGTGTTCCCGGTGGTCTTCAGGTAGAAATGACAAAGAAAATCCTTAAAAGATCTATGCCGTTGTTGTATGCTATTAATCATCTGGTAGCACTGTGCATTTTTCTTAGAAAAAAAAATGCTATGTATAGATATGGAACATTTATTTTCTGCCAAATATCTTTGGCAATTTACATATTGTATCTCAACCAGCCTGTGAAATTTTGCAATTTAAGCAGCTGGGTCAGTGGTAAATAATAGATCAGTAAGTGAATGAGTGTCTTGTCGATAAAGAGTTTTATACTATGCAACACATGCATAGCAATGTCCTATTTTCACGTTTCTTACAATTAATGAATACCTAAGACAAGCATGCACCACAGAAAGAAACATCTTCTATCTGACAGCACATATCTAACAGTGGATTGCTTAGAACAACTATCTATGAAATTTTCCACTGCTCCAAACTCCATGATTTCATATTTTAAAGATAAAAGTTTTAAGGTTTAGAAATTTAGGAGAGCTGCCCAAATGTATGCTGCTGGTAAGTAAATTAAACAGGATAATCAGTCTTTTGCATATATTTTGATCCAACATTTCATATTCTTGCTTTTATCATGCTCCCCTTTACAACTCTTTTTTCAACTAGAAGCTCTTTTGTTAAAGAAATATGTACCTTTGATGTACTTGAAGAGTTCAATAAAAATGGAATTCACAATAGTAAAAATATCTTAAAGCCTACAATCATTAAATACTATCATTAACAGTATTAATTTTACACACTACATTATTTAAAATATACTAGCATTAACTTAATTTAAGTAAACCTTTGTTCAATGGCATTTATGCTTATAAGTAAAATAGTTTATGATTCTTGGGAGATAGTAATCAACCTGTATAAATTTAGGGACAAATTTATAATAGGATTACATGCCATCCAGACCTAAATTGGGTAAACATGTCAATTTAACAAATGTGGACCTCTCTTATTAAGTAAAATTAATGTAAAACATCAAGTAATACATTGTTATAAAGTATTTATTGGAAATATGAATGCATGTAAGCAAATAAAGCTTCTTAAAAGATGATGAAAAAGTTTGGAGAAGCTACAAATCACAGTTCTGTACTGTTATAAAAAGAGACATCTTTCTAAGTAGAAAATATAAGTATTGAAAAGATCAAATATTCCTACAAAACTAATACTTTGGGAAATCAGTTTTGCATAAAACAAAATGAAAATTTTAACAAAATAAATATATAAAAGAAATTCTAGCAACTGTTAATTAACAAAAATACTCTACAGTATTTGCATTATATATCCAGATACCTTATATATTTAGACACACTAGGGTACAGTATGATGCTGGGCCACAAAAACGGAGGCTATTCCAAAGAAATGTGAGAAAAAGAAGTACAGAAATCAGTGCAGTAAAAGGGAAAGTTTGGTTTTGAAAGCTAATAAGATAGAATTATAGCATTATAAAATATGATCATTGACATTAACATTACGAAAATCATCAGGGTTATTTGTGAGATGTTGGAGATGGGTGCAAAATCGGAGTAGGTTGAAGGGAACATTTGTATGTGTGAAATAAGGAAGAGTTATACGTGGAGAATACTTTGAGATGCAAAGGAATTGGTTTTGAACGCTCAGCTTTGTTTGTTTAAAAAGTGGATTGCTCAGGGCATGTTAGAATATTGATGGCAATGATCTAGTAGAGTGGGTACATTTAATATTCAAGAAAAACAAGAAATAAAAATCCTGGGAAAAGATCCAGAGTACAAGTGAGAGAATTAATCTTTGAAAGGAGGAAATGCTTTTTCTGTGCTAAAGAATAGAAGGATTAATTAAAGGTAGACACAAATATTATTTGTTTGTTACTGTTGTGTTAGAAACTTGAGGAAATTACCATATTTTGGCTCTTTAATCCTTGTGAAGTGCAAAGTGAGGTCAGCAGCTGAGGATGAAGAAGTAAAAAAGAATGTTCAAAGTGTGAAAACGGGGAACAGGGACGGGGGGGGGGGGGAGGGGAGAAACACTACAATAATTAACTGTCCTTACCACCCATACCCAAAAATGTAACCAGCTCATCCCCAATGTCAATGTATCTTTATCAACACTGTTCTATGCTTTCTTTGAACATGGCTTTCAAAATATTTCAGTTTTGAATCTTTATATTGTGGAATGCTGTAAAGATGTATGCATTATGATTCTACCATTTATCTTGTAACTTTTCCATTTTAATCCAAAATGCCTAATTATTTCTTGATTTCAATCTTAGCATCATGAAACTTGAAAGTATTTAGAAATTACCAAATTCAATTTTCATGAATTAAGATGTAAAATATAATTATATCTCCCAACTTTAAGAACTTTGAATTGCTTCCCATTGCCCTTGGAATAAAGTTCAAATATTTTCCAGTGGCTTATGATGCCCTGCATAAACTATTTTCCCATCCTCCTTTGACTTTCTTTATTTTCATGTAGAACATTCCAAACAAAGTAGCATCCTTGACTTAGTAGCATCCAACTTCCCAAACTTCTTTCTGATAGAGTAAATGACATTCCTTGTGCCTAGCAGTGGTCGGCAGACTCATTAGTCAACGGAGCCAAATATCAACAGTACAACGATTGAAATTTCTTTTGAGAGCCAAATTTTTAAAATTTAAACTATATAGGTAGGGACATTGTTATTAACTTAATTAGGGTACTCCTAAGGCTTAGGAAGAACCACACTCAAGGGGCCAAAGAGCCGCATGTGGCTCGCGAGCCACAGTTTGCCGACCACGGGTAGAGTTATTTTCCTCTTTTATCACCCCCTGTGTATCCATTCCTTCATATCTCAGTGACAATGTCTATTCCTTAGAGAAATAATCTGTACCTGCACACTCCATCTCTCTATTTTCATCAGACACTTCCTTTTTCCTTTTGTGCAATGCATTACACTGAAATTACAGTTAGGTAGCACTTGTTTTCTCCAGTATGTTAAAAGCTCCAAGAAGCCATGGATACTGATTCAACTATATGGGGCTCTATTCCCACTGCATTCATTGCAAAGATCCTGCCACACTATAAAAACCTAATAAATACTTTAGATGATGTGTATATGAATAAACTCCACTCTAAGGCTGTCTATTGAGTGGATATTCCTGTATAGTGAGAAATTTAATGAGAACATACTTAAATAAAGACATCAGTTAGAGATTTAACCAAAAATGGCATTTATAGCGGGAGGAAAAATGGCGGAGGTATAAGCGGACGTGTCCTGTGCCTTGTCCTGGAGCAGATAAGGGTGAGCAGCTGAAACGGGTAACATTCAGCCCGAATAGGTAGAGGATTTTCAGCTGAGAGATTGTCTGCAGCTAGGAAAGACTGAGAACCCCCCAGGGAAAAAAAAGGACGGTTGGAGACTGCGGCTGAAGCCTCTCCTGGTGCGCCAGCTAAGCAGCGGAGACTGCGCCATCTTGGGTGATTGTTGCCGGCATCCAGAGACCAGCTACTAACCTGGAAACAAGGGATCTCAAGCAGCGTGACTGCGTGAACTCAGACGAGCACTGCTTCTTCTCACGGAAAGGTTGGACATCCCCTAAAGGTGCGGTTTGCAGTTCGGGTTGGAGGGAGGACCGAGCTCGCGCGTGGGGCGGAATCTGCGCCCCACAGAGTCCGCAGCCGTTGGGACCAGCGTGACCCGCGAGTGGGGAAGGGGCCCCACAGGGCTGCTGGCAGAAGGGAACGCGAAAAATGAGCCCATAGCTGGACTGGATGTAAAGGAGCAGCCTTGGACTTTGCCAATCTGCTGGCTGCTTGGTGCCAGGGGCGAGTGGGCGCGCGGAGACTGCGCGCGGAGACTGTGCGCAGACCTGGAAGGTGGAGGCTTGCGAATTCGCACAACTATCAGGCTCTTGTTACAGTTCCCCTTAGATCCGTGCATTTGATTATTAAACCCAGCGCATGGGATTCCCCAGTTGGGGTCATTCGCAGAGCCTTTAGGGGAAAGTTCTTTTTGGGGAGCCTGGGAAACAGTGGACAGTGGCAAGGAACCAGCTCTGGGCAGTGGTCTTTCCCGAATCAGCTCCAAATACCATAGAGGACAAAACCCTACTGATAGAGAGGTCTTAGAGCCTCGGAGGTAAACCCAGACACACTGCCACCCAGAGGCAGAGCCACGAACTGTCTCTTTTGTGATCACAAATAAAGGCAGTCTGGTAAAAAAATACAACCTGCCTTAAATTCAGGTCTGTGGTTTACTGCACGGAGGGACAGTGTATCGCAGGGAAGTTCAACACTCCCCTGAATGCCTGGCAGGACTGAAGCGTGCCAAAAAGAAGAGTGGAAGATCTGAAGCACCTTCACTTCTGAATACTTTTATATATATTTTTTTAATTCTTTTTTCACCATTTCATTAAGAACCTATTTTATTTTTTTTTATTTTTTATTTTTTTTCATCACCTGATTTTACCTTTTTAATTACTACATTTTTTTAACCAGTATTACTGCTATCCTTTTACCATTTTTTCAAGTGTCATTTTATTTTTTATTATTTTTTTTTATTTTTCTTTATTTTATTTTGGGATTAGTGTTCTACACTCTATTTTCATCGTTCCTTTAGCATCATTTCTCTCTATCTCACATTTACCCTTAAGCCAAAACTCTCTTCCTCACTTTTCCCCTTTTGTTGTCCTGTTTCTCTTACCCTATTCCTGCTTTGGATTTTACCTATTCCTTCTTCCTACCCACTGTCTAAATTTCACCCTACTTATATATCTAATTTCCAACCCCTCGCTCTCCCCATACAAATAGCCTCTTCCCCACCTCTATTTCATTCTCTTAATTTTTTTGTTTTTGTTTTTGTTGTTGTTGTTTTTTTTGGTTTTTTTTTTTTTTTTTGGTCTTTTTGTGGTTTTTTTTTTTTTCTCTCCCTTTTCCCAATCTCATTTCAGCACTCCTTTTTGTTTTTTATTTTTCTCTCTAATATTTTTCTCTTTTTTCTTCTTTATCCCCTAATTCTCTTCGCTCGGGGGGGGTCACCTTTATTTGGGGTTATTAATATTGTGAATGCATTTAGTTCAGTGCCTTGTACGTTGTGCCTTGTTGTGTTGTATTTTGTGCCTTTGAATCAGCGCAACAGAGAGAGATCTACATAACCAAACACCTTGAGAAGAGAAATCATGGTGAAACAAAGAACCAACCCAAATATGAAAGAAAAACAGGCATCATCAGAAAAGGAAGTAAACGAAATAGAGGCAATGGAGGCAAGCAACCTGTCAGAGAAAGAATTCAGAGTAATGGTCATAAGGTGGATGAAAAGAATGGAAGACCAATTCAACAATATGTGTAGGAACCAAGAGGAAATGAAGAAGAACCAAGAGGAAATGAAGAGAAACCAAGAAGAAATGAAAAACGACATCACTGCCATAAAGAACTCAATAGAAAGCATCAACAGTAGACTAGAAGAAGCAGAGGACCGTATCAGCGAGCTAGAAGACAAGGTAGAAAAAAATACCCAAACAGAACAGCTTCTAGAAAAAAAAAATTAAAAAGCAGGAAGAGAGCCTAAGAGAACTCTGGGACAATGCTAAACGAAACAACATCCGAATAATAGGGGTGCCAGAAGGAGAGGAAACTGAGCAAGGAATAGAAAACCTGTTTGAAAAAATAGTAACAGAAAATTTCCCTGATATAGGGAGGAAAAAACTCACACAAATCCAAGAAGCTCACAGAGTCCCAAACAAAATGAACCCGAAAAGACCGACACCAAGGCACATAATAATTAAATTGGCAAACACCAACGACAAAGCAAGAATCTTAAAAGCAGCCAGAGAGAGACAGAAAGTTACCTACAAAGGATCCCCCATCAGACTAGCGACCGATTTCTCAACAGAAACACATCAGGCAAGAAGGGAATGGAATGAAATATACAAAGTCATGCAAAAGAAGGGTCTGAATCCAAGAATACTATACCCAGCGAGGCTATCAATCAAAATTGAGGGTCAAATCAGGAGCTTCACAGACAAAAACGGTCTACGGGAGTTTATTACAACCAAACCAGCAATGCAAGAAATGCTAAAGGGTCTGCTGTAAATAGAAAAAACAGGAAACAAAGAAGGAACGCAGCGGTAAAGAACAAAAATGGCGACTAACAAGTTTCTATCAATAATAACTTTAAATGTAAATGGATTAAATTCCCCAGTCAAAAGGCATAGGGTAAATGAGTGGATAAGAAAACATGACCCATATATCTGCTGTCTACAGGAAACCCACCTCAGAAAAAAAGACGCACACAGACTGATGGTGAAGGGATGGAAAAAGGTTTTTCAGGCCAATGGAAGTGAAAAAAAAGCCGGGGTAGCAATACTTATATCTGACAAATTAGATCTCAAAGTGAAGGACATAAAAAGAGATCAAGAAGGCCACTTCATAATACTAAAAGGAGCAGTCCAACAAGAAGAAATAACTCTGGTAAATATATATGCACCCAATATAGGAGCACCCAAATACGTAAGAAAGCTTCTGGAGAAGATCAAGGGAGAGATTGACAGCAATACAATCATAGTAGGGGACCTTAACACCCCATTATCGCCACTGGACAAATCCTCTAAACAGAAACTCAGCAAAGAAACATCAATCCTAAATGACTCACTAGATCAGATGGAATTAATTGACATCTTCAGAACATTTCACCCCAAAGCCACAGAATATACATTCTCCTCAGGTGCACATTTGTCATCTTCAAAGATAGACCATATATTGGGTCACAGACAAAGTCTCTTCAAATTCAAGAAAATTGAAATCATATCAAGTATCTTCTCAGACCACAAAGGCATAAAACTGGAAATCAACTACAACAAAAATAATCCAAAAAAATCAAACACATGGAGACTAAATAGCATGCTATTAGACAACGACTGGGTCACCAGTGAGATCAAAGAAGAAATAAAAAACATCATGGCAACGAATGACAATGAAAGCACAACAATCCAAAACCTATGGGACACAGCAAAAGCAGTCTTGAGAGGGAAGTTCATAGCTCTACAAGCCTACTGCAAGAAACAAGAAACAATGAGAATAAATGACCTAACTCTACAACTCGAAGAATTAGAAAGAGAGCAACAAAAAAAGCCCACTGTAAGCAGAAGGAAGGAAATAACAAAGATCAGAGCGGAGATAAACGACATAGAGACCAAAAAAACAATACAAAAGATCAACAAAACCAAGAGCTGGTTCTTTGAAAGGATAAACAAGATTGATACACCTCTAGCCAGGCTCACCAAGAAACAAAGAGAGAGGACCCAAATAAACAAAATCAGAAATGAAAGAGGAGAAATAACAACAGACCCCATAGAAATACAAAGGATTGTTAGAAAATACTATGAACAACTCTACTCCAACACACTAGACAACCTGGAGGAAATGGACATATTCCTAGATAAATACAACCTTCCAAAACTTAACCAGGAAGAATCTAAAAATCTCAATAGGCCAGTAACTATGGAGGAAATCGAAGCAGTAATCAAAAAGCTTCCAGCAAACAAAAGCCCGGGGCCAGATGGCTTCACAGGGGAGTTTTACCAAACATTCAAGGAAGACCTAAAACCTATCCTCCTCAGACTATGTCGAAAGATCCAAGAGGAAGGAACACTTCCCAGCTCATTCTATGAAGCCAACATCACCCTAATCCCAAAACCAGATAAAGACAATACAATGAAAGAGAATTATAGGCCAATATCCCTCATGAACATAGATGCCAAAATCCTCAACAAAATCCTAGCAAATCGGATCCAGCAGTACATCAAAAAGATCATACATCATGACCAAGTAGGATTTATCCCAGGGATGCAAGGATGGTACAATATCCGCAAATCAATAAACGTGATACATCACATAAACAAATTGAGAGAAAAAAACCACATAGTCATATCAATTGATGCGGAAAAAGCATTTGACAAAATCCAACACCCTTTCTTGATAAAAACTCTCAGCAAGATAGGAATTGAGGGATCATACCTCAACATAATAAAAGCCATATATGACAAACCCACAGCCAACATCATAATCAATGGGCAAAAACTAAAACCATTCCCCCTAAAAACAGGAACAAGACAGGGATGCCCCCTCTCACCACTCCTGTTCAACATAGTACTGGAAGTACTAGCCATTGCGATCAGACACGAAGAAGAAATAAAAGGCATCCAGATTGGAAAAGAAGAAGTAAAACTGTCCTTATTTGCAGATGACATGATACTGTACATACAGAACCCTAAAGACTCCATCAAAAAATTATTAGACTTAATAAATGAATTCGGCAATGTAGCAGGATACAAAATTAATGCTAAGAAATCCATGGCATTTCTTTACACCAATAGTGAACTTACAGAAAGTGAAACTACAGAAGCAATCCCATTTACCATTGCACCAAAAAAATTAAAATACCTAGGAATAAACTTAACTAAGGAGGTAAAGGACTTATATGCTGAAAACTACAGGACACTGAAAAAAGAGATAGAGGAAGACATAAACAGATGGAAGAATATACCGTGTTCATGGATTGGTAGAATCAACATCATCAAAATGTCCATACTACCCAAAGCAATTTATAGATTCAATGCAATCCCCATTAAATTACCAATGGCATATTTCACAAATCTAGAACAAACGTTCCAAAAATTCATCTGGAATAAAAAAAGACCCCGAATAGCTGCAGCAATCCTGAGAAAACACAAAGTAGGTGGGATCTCAATACCAGATATCAAACTGTATTACAAAGCCACTGTTCTTAAAACAGCTTGGTACTGGCACAAGAACAGACATATAGCTCAATGGAATAGAATAGAGACCCCAGAAATTGACCCAATCCACTATGCCCAATTAATATTCGACAAAGGAGGCAAGAGCATACAATGGAGTCAAGACAGTCTTTTCAATAAATGGTGTTGGGAAAATTGGACAGATACATGCAAAAGGATGAAACTAGATCACCAACTCACACCATACACAAAAATAAACTCAAAATGGATAAAAGATTTAAACGTAAGACGGGAAACCATAAAAATACTAGAGGAATCCACAGGCAGCGAAATCGCAAACATATGCCGAAGAAATTTCTTCTCTGATAATGCTCCTAGGGCAATGGAAACTAAAGAGAAAATAAACAAATGGGACTACATCAAAATAAAAAGCTTTTGCACAGCAAAGGAAACCATCAAAAAAACAACAAGAAGACCCACTACATGGGAGAACATATTTACCAATGATACCACCGATAAGGGTTTAATTTCCAACGTATACAGGGATCTCATGAAACTTAACAAAAGGAAGATAAACAATCCAATAAAAAAATGGGCAACGGACCTAGATAGACACTTTTCGAAAGAGGACATACAGAAGGCAGAAAGACATATGAAAACCTGCTCAAAGTCACTAATTATACGAGAGATGCAAATCAAAACGACAATGCGTTATCATCTCACACCTGTCAGAATGGCTCTCATCAACAAATCAACAAACAACAAGTGTTGGAGAGGATGTGGAGAAAAAGGAACCCTTCTGCACTGCTGGTGGGAATGCAGACTGGTGCAGCCACTGTGGAGAACAGTATGGAGCTACCTCAGAAGACTAAAAATGGAACTCCCATTTGACCCTGTGATCCCACTCCTAGGAATATATCCCAAGAAACCAGAAACGCCAATTAGAAAGGATATATGCACCCCTATGTTCATAGCAGCACAATTCACCATAGCTAAGATTTGGAAACAGCCTAAGTGCCCATCAGCAGATGAGTGGATTAGAAAACTGTGGTACATATACACAATGGAATACTATGCTGCATTAAAAAAAAAAGGAACTCTTGCCCTTTGCAACAGCATGGATGGAACTGGAGAGCATTATGCTAAGTGAAATAAGCCAGTCAGAGAAAGATAAATACCACATGATCTCACTCATTTGTGGATTATAGAGAACAACATAGATTGATGAAAAAGGACAGACCCAAAGACTGAGAAACAGCGATCAGGCTATCAATCCCTAGAAGGAAAGTAGGGGAGGGCGGGGGTAAGGGGAAGAGATCAACAGAAGGACTTGTATACATGTATATAAGCCAAACCAATGGACATGGACAACGGGGGGATGGGAGCACGAGTTTGTGTGTGGGGGGGAGGTTGGGGGTTAAAGGGGGGGATGAGGACACATTTGTAATTCCTTAACTAATAATAATAATAAAAAAATGGCATTTATAATAGAGATTTAGAGTAAAAAGGAGTGGTGACATTTTAAGATGCATGAATAATACTTCCTTTTTAAAACTGTCATATAACACCAAATTATTTTACTGTCCTTGCAGAATGGTATTTCTCTGTTCTCATGACCAGTTGAAGGATAACCTAGTTCTTATTGTGATTGTTAAATTTACTAATATAACTTCAGTGTTTTATATATTAACATTGAATAGGAACTGGGCTAATGTAACCTCTATTTCATGATTTTATGGACCTAAACAACAGTTTGAATTACCTGAATAACAGTTTGATTATGTATGAATGTTATGACTCCATATACAAGAAGAAATACTTTCTTAAACATAGCTTCCATAAATTATTCACCCTTAATATAAATATTTTTGTGAAATGCAAATTTGGGCAATGATAGTTAGCTCTCCAAATATTAATATTTATGATATTAGCTACATAGAAATAGTTATTGGTTTTGTACATTTAAGTATGTGTGTAGGTATATTTCAGTAAGAATATGGCCTTTATCATAAATATTAAATTTATTTTACCAGTCTGTCATCAAAATAATTTTAAATACTCTATAGGCAGACTTTTTTTGAAGCTCTGATATTTGGAAATCTTGTCATGTTTGCCTAAAGAGTTCTTCCATCTTTCTGCAAATAAAATGAATAATTTTTAAAGGAATCCAAGAGATCTTCTAGAAGTTACTTTAAACTGATAAATCATAATAATATTGTTCATGTTAACTGGGAATAAGTTATAACACAATGTCTTCACCATTCGCTGATCTTACTACCACTTCTCCAAGAAGTTAAGTTTGCTTAGATCTGATCCTAATAAATTAACCTAATACTCTCAGCTTTAACTTTTCCTGTCACACAGCTTCACCTTCTACATTGGCAAGGTTTGTGATTTGAATGACATATTTATTAAGTATTCCAATCATTTTGGAAAACTGAACTGGGTGAAAACTGAACCATATCGATGGCTTTTCCAACACTCACATAAAAACACATATGTGAACAAAGGAACAAAGTATACCCATCTGCACACCATGTGCCTTTCATTAGACAATTTGATTCTAATTGGTTGTGTATGGACCTTGTTATCTAATTATAATCTCATTTTTTAATATAAAAACTGTTACATTGGCCATCTCCAGTCTTAATCATAGACATTAATATACTGTTCATTGAAATTCAATTTGACAGCCTCTTTAAATTCAAGATTGGCTTGCTAGAGACCTCCAAGGTCATGATCCATCAAAGCAGTGTTTGTCAAATTGCCCTGACACACCCCCTGCATGAAAAACTACTCTTTGATTATTAATGTACAATAGAAAAATGGCATAGCCTTGCATACTGATCTTATAGATCAAGAAAAAAAATTGACAAAGTGAGCAGGCAAAAATATCTTGAGTTAAACCTTGTATATATGATGAATGCAAAAAAGAGTATGATATAATATGTGAATCTTTACTTCTGAAAAAAGAATATGAGCAGAGAGAACTAAAAAAATAAAATAAAAATAAGTAAAAGGTAGTACAGATATGCTGGGAGATAATACATGATAGTCATATCCTCAATATGAAATATATCAAATATCTGCAGGTAGATTCTTGCCTTCACAATTGAAAACAGTAATCAATAACATTGATTTACAGCAAATTAAATTATATAAACTAGTTTCAGTTTATAAGGAAATAAGTCTATTCTCCTCTGCTACATTATGTTTCATGTCAATAAAAATATATTCACCTAGCATATATTTCATTTACCTAGTATATAAACATATGTATATATATTTAATAATATTACACATTAATAATTATTTTCAATACTGTGAAAAATATGCACTAATCCTTAGATATATTATAATGCTTATAATTAAGGGGTATTATTTTTATAAAATATGTTTATAATTGATTTGATAAATTTTTCATGAAGTTGATATTTATGGAAAGATACTTATCAATATCTCTTGTATGTGTGCACCCATGTATATATATACTAATATAATTAATCAGTTTGCTATAACAGAAGAATAGTAAGTCATAAGTAGATTGTAATTATACATCAGAACGTCCAAGGATAAAGAAATAATTCCAAAAATTCTAGCAAAGAAATAAAATTCACCTGGCACCTGATTTCTCATTGGTAAAGCTATACATCAGAGGACCTTAAAAAATGGTTTTCAAGTTGTATCACTCACATGTGTAGAACATAATCTACTTTGTATCATAATGCAAGTGCCTGTGGTATACACTTAATATATACAAATGTAGAAGATCAAGTTTCTACCCTCAAGGAGCCCATTTCTATCTATCATTCCACTCTGCACTGTCTCTGTGCCTCTCCTATAGTCCCCGGAATCTAGCAGAATTGCTTCCAGCACTTAAGGAAGGCAGATTTCCTATACCTATACTATTTTATATAAGCCCCATAAAAACTTTACTTTTTTCATGAACTTTTATCCAGCTACTTAAAGTTAACTTCTTAATTATTTATATGGTCTACATACAAAAAAATATTTTATATCATCTCTCTCAGTAGAAGTAAACATAGCAACATGCAAACAAAAATGACAAAAGTTACCTTTAACTATATGTATTGGTAACATGGGGGATAACTTTAATATATTAAGACATTATATAATAGATTCACAGTATATTTTTTAGTTTAAACTCTTTTTAAAAAAGAGTGGGGGCATGTTGCAATTCTGCTGTGCTTAAGAGCTGACGCCTCCTCAGTTCCTGTCTCTCTCGTAGGAAAAATTTCAAGAGTGACATTGGACAGCAGTGCAAGGTTCCCCTTTTACTTTGTTGTGGCTCTTCTTAGGATGTTTGTATATACACCTGATCTTCTTGGCAAGTCCTAAGACTGCTGGCTTCTTTGTTCAGTGGGTGAGATAAAACTCTCCCTTCTTTCTTTCTCCCTCCCTTCCTTCTGTGATTGAAGCTATGTATTTTCTGGTTAGAGAGGAAAGGTATTAACTATTCGCAAGTGTCCTTGGGTGGGGAAGATAAGGTCTTGATGCAAGCTGGCTGCAAGATGCCCAAGCTGTTTGGCCTTGTTTAATTGTCTTGTCTCAGTTTCTCTATTCCACTTGCCCAGGCATTTCCCTAGCTTCTTGCTATCTTATTACAATACCTTATTACTGTGTGCAAGAAAATTTAAAAGAAATATGTAATAGATTTCTTAAAATTCTCACATAGTTCAGAGAGATCACTGAATTTTGAACAATTATCCATCCTCTGAAGGCATTGTCTAATTAACATTTTTTAATCAAGAAAGTCTTTGGTTTTCAATTAACATGATTCATTCTTTTAATTGAATTGTGAGATGAACTTTAACAATCTCTAGAACAGCACTTCAGTTACTTAGATCATAAGCATGATTGGGGCTGGTCTTGTAGATTAGCATATTGTTTGCATCCAACACAAATATAATTGTGTTTTTCTTTTTAAATTGAGATCAGCATGCTTCTTTAGAAAGTTTGAAATAAAAGAGGGGGTTTATAAATATTTCCCAAGCCACATGACAGTGGTTAATAAATAATAATTATTTTTATAATTCCATTAGTTTGAAGATATTACCAAATAACCTAACACTTTCAAAATAATCTAATCCAGAGATTTCATAAATAAAAGTCATTTAAATAACCTGGATGAGAAAATTAAATTCACAGACCCATGTACTGTGTTTTGTATTTTAAAAATATGTTCCCAAATATATTGGAATGCTGATTTTTTATAGCAAATGCCCTTCATGTCAAATCTCAGACATGAAGTCACAGTCTTGGCTCTGACTCTTTTCAGTTAACATAACCAATATCAAACCAAATATCTTCATATTACTGACTAAAATAAAAATACTCCATTATTTCCACTATCTTTCCTCAATTATAAATTTACGAAAATTGACTAAATTTAATATTTACATCTCAATATTTGTATTTTTGGTAGTATTTTTTTTTAATTCTTTATTGTTTAAAGTATTATATAGGTCTTCTTCCCCCCCCCCATTGACCTCTCCCCAGCCATTCCCACCCCCCAGCACATGCCTTCACCCCCCTACTGTCTGTGTTTTAATTTTTATCACTATTTTATCTTTATTATAATGTGGGATGCTGGTTTGTCCTTAAAAGTGATAATACAAAGTTTATCATATCATTACATTTAAATAAAAATGTGTGCCCATTAACGAAATAATATTTTAGATAGTAGTGTAGTTAAGACGTGGCCAAAGTGCAGGAAATGATACCTAGGAAGGTGCATTTTCCTAGAAGGAATGATTAAAGTTTGAGAAACCTGATTCAGAGCTTTGACAGGACAATAGAATTTTAAACAGAAGTTTATTCTCAAGAGTTATTTTTCTTCTGTGTATTAAACTTTTATAAATAACTCTTCTTGTTCAGTTCTAAATTCAAATGCCCCTGTTTTACCATATTGCCATGTGATTGATAGTGATTTAAATTAATAATATGTATGTTACAAGGCTTTTCTTCCCCATTTCTTAAAACATTGTAAGATTTTTCATTAAGTGACAATTCATATAATAGGGTATTTTAATCTTCTCAGTTATATGAAGAAGGCTTTGAAACATTGTTCTTATCACCATGTATTATAGTAATATCCGAAGTTTGAAAATGAAATTGCTACCTGCCATTTTAAAGCATAGAATGTACTGATTGCATACTTATGTTCTGTCAGAATGTTTTTACAAAATAACTGTCTTTTTAAAAAATCTAACATTTCCTTGACATTACTTTTTAAAATTTCTAACACATACAATTGAAAGGCTCTTTTTGAAAATTCAGAATATTATTAAAATGAAGGGGTAATGATAACTGGTTATGTTGTTTAAGTACAAATGAATATTCTGTATCTATAATATATAAAAATTCTATAATAATCATATTTATAGCCATGATCCATACTTTTAAGCAAATATTCCAAAATAAGGGTACATGGTCCAATTTCAGTGCACAATGATACAATGAAGAAATTGGACTTAAAATGAATTGGCTCTCCTGTGGCCAATACTTATAAGCTTATATGCATATATGCAAAACCTATGGATACAGACAATAGTGCAGTGAAGGCCTGGGAAGGAGGTGGGAGGAGGGTGGAGGAGATCAATGGGGAAAAAAAGGTGGACATCTGTAATACTTTCAACAATAAAGATAAATTTTTAAAAAGCTGCATTCTGAGAAATGTAGGCTCTGGCAGCTTGATTAATCAATAAATTAATGTTGACATTTGTTAATGGATGGATTCAGGCTTTCATCTGGAAGTGTTTACTTACAGGTGGAGATAACCTTCATTATAGTGAAAAGTAATGGATTTTCTTTTATGACATAATGAAAGTCTTATTAGTTGACATTGTCCATTGAACCTATATCTTAACATTTCACATTACACATCAGGTCTTGTCAAGTAAAGAAAGTGAAATATAGAAATTAGGTATAGATACTTTTGAGATATAATTTGGCAATTGTAATGGAGGTAAAATTTATGAAACTCCTTAGGGGGAAGAAACACAAAATACATGTCAACTGTCAGACAGAAATCAGGATTCAATTCAGAAATGCATATGGAGACTGGACAACCTGGGATCAAGATTTTGAGAAGAGTTTCTGCTTTTAGATGTCAGCAGAAAGAAAGGTTGATTTAGAAACAGTCATTTTCTGAAACAGAGCCTGTGAGCTGACATCAAGGACCACAGAATGAGTGAAGAAGGAAATACATGCATACACACACACACACACACACGAATGTAGAGGTTGCCATTCACCCAAGCAAAATCCAATGGCTATAGAATTAAATTATAGATTGAGTTTCTATTCAATGGGTATAAAGTTTCAATTGTTGCACAACATCATACAATAGCTAATAATTCTTTATTGTACACATAAGGAAACATAACATCAAAATTGGCCAAGTGCAGGATTTTACTTTGATGATATTTTGTGGAAATCTGTCACTGAAATTAACAAATTCATATATATATATATATATATATATATATATATATATATATGTATTAGTTTAGTGATCCTTGATTTTTTTATGATTTTATGTGTCAACTTCATATATCTGTCACAGTATACCTAGATGCCTAATTATTATTCTGGGTGTGTCTGTGAGAATGTTCAAGAAGAGATTAGCATTTGAATTGGTGGGCTGAGCAAAGCAGATGGCCCTCTCCAAAGTGGTTGTTCATCATTCAATCCTTTGAGGTTCTGAAAAGAACAAAAATGCAGACAGAGAAAGGTTGAATTTGCTCTTTGCTGACTGTTGGCCGGAACATTTATCTTCTGTACTCCTTACTCCTGATTCTCTTGCCTTTTGTCTGAGGCTGGTATTTCCATCAAATACTCTAGTTCCCAGACCTTTGAACTGCTCCACTAGCTTTCCTGGGTCTCCAGCTTGCAGATTGCAGATAGTGGGATTTCTCAGCCTCCATAATACATGAGCCAATATACATACACACACACACACACACACACACATATGTATACACACATTGGAATATATATAATATATAGCATTCATATATGTAATATATAGTATATATGTGTGTGTGTATATATATATCCTAATAATATATGAGCCAATAAATTATGTTAAATGTCTTTATATACTAGTATGTTACATTAGTTCTGTTTCTCTGAAGAACTAACAACTGTTTTTCTTATTCTCTGAACATGTGGACTATTTATTTATTTGTTTATCTTAAGTCACTAACATAGTGCAAAACATATTAGAAACCCAACAATTATTAAATGACAAATGAGCTAATGGAGGAGTAATATTTACCCCATTGTGGATGGTGTATAATAAAGACTGAAGATATTATCTAGGATGGATGCCAACTATTAACATTAAAGGATAAAACAAAACAAAGCTAAAGCAAGTATTACATGACCCTAATAAATTTAAGGCATTGTTATACTAACATATATTTCATTTCAATGCTTTTAAAAAGATTTTCTTAATTTCATGTTATCTTAAGTGCTTGAAAAATATATTATTTCCAGCAAAATATCCATAGTCTTAAATAATTAGAAACTGAGAATTAAAACTTTTAAATATTATTTCAGACAGATTAAAGAATGCCTTTTATGCCTTTCAAATACAAAATAATATGACACAATTTATCTGTATTCTACCCAGTAAATTCAATTCTAGATAACAAAGAAAATGTGAATAGATTTTGAATTGGTTTAATTTTAGATGAGTTATAATGTAATAAATAAAAATTTTTTTGTCTAACTTATGGTTTTCTATCATGAACTAGTTCTTTGAACCCAGACTTTCAATTAAAGTTACTTATTGGATTATAATGAACATTTGATCAAGTTTCTATTACATTGAGACAATTTCAATAAAAAAATAAAATAAAAAGTAATTTTTTTTCCAAGCATGAATCTACCATATTATATGAACCTGAAAAGAAAAGTGCCCATAGTAGCAAATACATAATGATACTTATTACATTTGTTTCAATATATTATATTCAAAGCAGGCACATCTAACATACTTCTCCTTTGTCCTTTGGCTGATAAAGCTTTTGATAAGAAATCTGTTTTTTTAAATCATAATTTACCTAGGTAATGTATCATTTTCCACAGTATTGTTTTTTTATATTAACTTCAAAAGTGATTTTATCCTGGGAGAAAGCTGAGGGTAATTATGAAAATAGGCACCAAGGTTGTTAGGTTTGATAACATCTGTTTTGTGATGTGGGTGAGTGAAGACGTGTTTATTTTACAGCAATTCATTGAGTTCTTCCTGACTTTCATACAATCTTCTTTATATACTTTAATGAAATTTAAAACATTTCAAAATAATGAAAAAATATTTTGTGCATATTCCAAAATATTTTACAAATATACAGCTATGTATACAAACTCTGTTTTACATGAAAACATACAGAGTAGTCTACATCATGTACAGCATCCTTTTCTTTTCTTAAACAATGGTATCTTTAAAAAAATCCTTCTAGCCCTGGCCCGTGTGGATCAATTGGATGTGTCATCCTATGCACCAAAAGGTCACCAATTCAATTTTTGGTCAGGGCACATGCCCAGGTTGCAGGCTCAATCCCCAGTAAGGGGCATGGATGAGGCAGCCAATTGATGTTTCTCTCACATCACTGTCTCTCTCCCCCTCTCTCTACCTTTCTCTCTAAAAATCAATAAAAACATATTGAAAAAAATACTCTATGTTCATAATTATATATCAAGGTCGTCTTATTTTAAAATAAAAATGCATATCTTTAAATATAAGAACGTATCTTGAATTAAAAGTATAATGTGTTAAGATTATTTATTTATTCTGCATTAAAATGCATTACACATTGTGTTCTGAGATTGGTACATAATTAGTCATTTCTTTATAAACGTGTGGGGAGCTGGCATGGCCATGGCATACTCAGCCCCAGGGCGTCTTATGTGCCATGCCAGCTCAGCCTGGTTCAGTGACTCTGAGTGGGGGGGTGAAAGGATGGAGAAAAGACAGACAAGAGAATGAAAGCTGGGTCTTGGCAGGATGCTGCTCCCTGATGAGGCGCCAGCGCCCACAAGCCCTGTCTTTATTTTATAGCAGATCCCGCGAGGCAAAGTAGGGGCATGATCAAGTTGTTTGGCCAGGTTCAAGCATTCTCGTGAGTTTCAACCTTACTTAACTACATGCACCCAAACGCTATCACAAGGCACGTGGGGCTACGTGTTCAGACCATAGGTTCAAGCTTACAACCACAGCTGTTGGCTATGATTGTGCTGGGAGGGCCCTGCCCTTCCAGCTGGGACTTGCACGTGGCAATGAGAGGACCCTGTCCTTTCATTAGTCCGAGGCTTGAACCTGGCCAAAACACTGTAGCCGAGCCCCACAAATGTACCATAATTTGCTTGCCAATATAAATAGTCTTGCCTATACTTATCTAAAAGATAAATCTCCAGAAATTACATTTCCCATAAAAATAAGCACTACTAATTTTGATAGACAATGTAAAATTCATCGCCTTAATTGATTAAACAAACATTAATTCCCATCAGTAATATAAATGGGTGACTGCAAATTATCTCTTTAAGCTAAATAATTAGTAAAGTATATTTTTAAATATGATAGGTTGAAATTAGTATTATATGTGGCTTAAATATGTAAACTCAAATCATTTTATTAAGGGAGACATTAGACATACGTTAAAACATATAAATAATGTGTTTTTCAGTAAATAACCTGACCCCTTTGACATTAATAATTTTTCTACTGGGTTATTTTTCTTTCTCTTATTCATTTTATATGCAATGATGAAACACAAGATCAAAAGTCAGTATGAGGAATACTGTGTTGTTGTGTTTTTAACACATAACCTTTTTAGTGGCATAAGCATAGTATTAATGCCAGATGTTCTATTAAGGCCTTCCTATGTAATAAAGAGCTAATATGCCAATTAGACCGGTGGAATGACTTTCCGGAATGACCGGGGGGGGGGGGGGGGGGGGCGGGGTCGTGAGGCTGCAAGGCAGCTGGGGCTGTGAGGGCCAAGGCAGCATGGCCTGAAAAGGCCTTACCCTTGCATGAATTTCGTGCATTGGGCCTCTAGTATAGTATAATTCTTTATATGAAAGCTTTCTATTCATTCTCCAATGTGTGAAAATATTATGCTGCATATTCATGCAGAGCAAATTGCTAAACTGTGAACAACATAAAGGCATTCTTAATTCAAGATACATGCTTCTTTGAAATAAGTTTTGTCATGCTATATCCTTGGATAAATAAGCTACTTGAATTACTTAATACTTACTATACCTACCTATACAGTTATTCTTTATTTTCCTAATATATAATAGCTTTGCTATTACAAATACCAGTATCAATAAAAATAGAAGTAATAAGCAAAACATCAGTATCTTATTAGTGTTTTCAGTCAGTTATTATAGTTAGTTGTTAAGAAATAGATATAGTACAAGGTACTGCCATTTAATTATAATATTAAGTGAGTTATTTTAAGGAAAATATTAAGACCATTTGTTTAAATGGAAAATCAAATAATATTTGGGTTGCTTTCACATACCAAAACATTTTTAACCCTACTTGTTATTAGGATTATACTTTAAAATATTAAATACTGACTGGAATGCAATAAAGTTTTATCAAGAAAATTTTTATGATGCTAATTATCATACAATTAAATAATTCCTTTAAATTATTTTGCACAAGTACAGTTATAAAAATCATAAAACAGCAGGGATTAGAACAGCACGTACTTTAGTCTTCATTTATAAAACAGAACTAGTTAGCAAAAATTTCCTGTTAGTAATATCCAGATCTCTGTGTAAATCAGAGTATTTATTACATGGTAGCTCATAGTCACATATAATGGTAGCTAAGTGTAAGAAATGGATTTTAATAGTAAAATCTTATCTACGTATAACTATATTCCTTAGAAAATATATCCCCATTCTACATTTTCTTGAAACTGTCTAATTAAGCATTTTTTTTTACATTTCTATCAGACTTTAATGAGTAATAATAGATTAGTGTACACTGTAAGTTTAAATCAGTATCCAAATTTTTAATGTCTATTCTAACTTATACTTAATCATGCTTGCATTTCTTTGAATACATAATATATGTTGCTAGTGTGCTTCATATTCCACAAGTGAAATTACACTTTCAAACACCAAAGGTATTTATGGCAACACCTAAACAAAGCATCCATTAAAAGAAACAACACATTTCATGATTGTGGTTGTTTCCATATAGTATTTCATGTGTATAGAACAGTGAAACGTGGGGGTTCTGGGTGCAGACTTTTCTTCCCGTGGGTTCTTGTCCTCATGAAGTTTGAAGAATAAACTCATGGACAAAGACTTGTTTAATAAAAAATATAGAAGTGTATTGGAAGCAGATACAAACTCCATCTGGGCAGGGGTATCCCCCTGGGGTTCCCCCTGGGGAGGGGCCCTTCAAATGGGAAAAGCCTGCTGTCTCTCTCTCTCTCTAATGGGAAAATCAATCTTTTAAAAATGTGTCGCATGTCCCTAAGTCTCCGGTTTATATAATGCAGTTCTTTGTTTGAACCTGACCCTTTCTTATTGGTCCCTTTCCTTAATTTGGGAACCCCATGTTTTCCTCATTGGTCATTCTGCTCCATAGAATTAGTTTCAAAGCTCAAAGCCCACGTGGTGCCCTCCTCTTTCTTTCCCCCTTATATTGCTGGTTGGAGTTGCCTTTGATCTCCCAGCTGCCCAGGCTAGAGAGACCCCTGTCCTTGGTTTATCACTGTTTTACTTGCTCAGGTTAGAAATATTTCTATTTTCCTATGGCATTTCTCTATCTTCTATACAAGTAAGATAAACATCCTGGCATCTTCAAGTTTCCATCTATGTATTCCTTTCCAAGGACCCTCCTCATTTCCTAAACCTTTCTATTAAGCTAGCTAGCTAACTCTTTCAATATGAGTGGGGAACGTCTGTTTAAGGCCCAAAAATCATTAGGTCTGGCTCTACAAGGCATTAGGGGTGAGTTACTTAAATGTTTGACCAAATATAGCAGGCTAATTTTTAAGTTGACATTTTGTAGGGCCCTTGAATGATGTTATAAATATCCAAATGGCCCCTGGCAGAAAAAAGGTTCCTCATCCCTGGTTTAGAATCAATGTCACCACAGGAAACTAATCCCAATCTTTTAAATTCTAACATCAATGTCACCTTTTCCAGCAAGCATCATCAAACATCATGGAGATGCTAATGGCACACTCTTCTGTGTTTCCAAAACGTTTGATCATGACTGTTACTTGATCACACCTCTGTCATGGAATCTACTGCACTGTATTGTGATTTATCTGTGTCCGTTCTTTCTCATCAGTCATGGATCTCCTTGAAAGTAGAATGGTTCCTTAGTCACTTTCATGTGGCTTACTCTAGCACGGTGACACGCTCTTTGTGGTCATCTTTACTGCATGACTAAAAGACTCACTGTATTTTATATATGGAAATCTTGAAAGGAGAACTTTCACCAAATACTTTATACACTACCTATTATTATGCCCCCAGCCAAAAAAAGCAAGCATAATTTTTTTGAAAGAGAAGGTATATTTACTAGTACTGATTTATTCTGTAGTTTCATAAACCTTAGCACCTACATAAAATTTATTTTTATGAATGTTGTCCTTTAAAAATGTGGCATCATGAGTAAATGGTGAAGCATTTAGGTTTTCAACTATATGGCTATAGTGTTATAGGTACAAATGTAAACAATAAATTGCACATATTTCAAGTACATACTATTCTGAATTTTTACATCCATTTGCATCCATAATACCATCCATCACCACAATCAAAATAATGAATAAATCCATCACTCCAGAAACTTTTCTATGACCCCTTTGTAATCTACTCCCAATTCTTACCTGATTATCTTTATGTTCAGGCAATTACTAATCTTTTTGTGATTATATGTTTTCCTTACTTAGAGATTTTCATATATGGATTAATGAAATATTCATTTTTGTCTAAGTTCTTTCACTCAAAATAATTGTTTTTTAATGTACAAATATTTAGTCATTTTCTTTTTGAGTGATATTTCATTGTATGTATATATCATAGTTTATTCATTTACTTACTGATGGACATTTTGAGTTGTTTTATTTTTTATTATTAAAGATAAAGTGATGTGAGAATTTGTGTACAGATATTTGCTTCTTGTATTTTGGGCATGAGGATTCCCTTTTCTCTACCTCCTGGCCAGCACATGTTGTATGTTGATTTATTGATGATAGCTTTTCTGACAGGTGTGAAGTTGTATCTCGTGCTTTTAATTGGCATTTTTTCTGATGATTGGTGATATTGAGCATTGTTTCATATGGCTATTGGTTGTCTGTCCTTTTTGGAGAAGTATCTATTTAGGTCTTCTACCCACTTTTTAATTTGATTGTTTGTTTTGGTATTGAGTTGTCTGAGTTCTTTATAAATTTTGGATATTAACCCCTTATCAGATGTATCAGTGGAGAATATCTTCTTCCATTTACTAGGTTGCTTTTTCGTTATGTTGATGGTTTTCCTTGCAGTGCAAAAAACTTTTAAGTTTAAATAAGTTTCATTTGTTTATTTTTGTTTGTTTGTTTCCCTTGCCCAAAGAGACATATCAGAAAAAATATTGCTAAGGGAAATGCCCAAGATTATACTGCCTATATATCCTTCTAGGAGTTTTATGGTCTCAGGTATTACATTTGAGTCTCAACTATTTTAATGCTCAGTTGTTAGGTGCGTCCATGTTAATGACTGTTAGGAATTCTTGAAAACTTGACCATGTATCATTATGTATTTCCCCTCTTTATACTTGATAACTTTCCTTGTTCTGAAGTCTTCTTTCTCTTTAGTTAATATAGATATTCTTGCTCTCTGTTAGCCTAGTGCAGTGGTTGGCAAACTGGGGCTCACGAGCCACATGCGGCTCTTTGGCCCCTTGAGTGTGGCTCTTCCTAAGCCTTAGGAGTACCCTAATTAAGTTAATAACAATGTACCTACCTATATAGTTTAAGTTTAAAAAATTTGGCTCTCAAAAGAAATTTCAATCGTTGTACTATTGATATTAGGCTCTGTTGACTAATGACTTTGCCGACCACTGGCCTAGTGTATTTCTCCATATATTTACTTTTTGTAATTTATTTTTTATTGATTTCAGAGAGGAAGGGAGAGATAGAAACAAAAATCTAAGCATGTCACTCTTTTATCTAAAATACTAGTAGCCCTGTGCATGAATCCATGTGCTAGTAGATCCCTGCCGCCCTCCTGTAGCTCCCCCTGCCTCCCCCTCATAGCTTGTTGCCCTGCCCTCTCCTGTAGTTCTCCACCTCCTGCTTGCTTACTGCCCTGCTCCCTCCTGTAGGTCTCTGCTGCCCACTTGTAGCCAGTAGGTCGCTGCTGCCCTCCTGTTGCTCTCTGCCCACTGTCCTGCCTCCTGTATCTCCTCCTGTTTCCCCCTCCCCATAGCTTGCTGCCCTGTCCCCTCCTGTAGCTCTCTGCAGCCCCCTTGTACCTCGCTGATCTGTGATCTGGTCATAAAGTGCTTGGTCGTTACACCTTGCATAATGGCTAATTAGCATGTTCATCTCTTATAGAGGATTTTCAATGCTCTCCTGTTCTTAGAGTAAACTCCACTTTATCTATAATTTCTTACCACATTTGACTCTCGTTTTCTGTTGAAGCCTTAGGCTGAGTTCCTTTCTTCAACATAACCAGATATTGTTGACACTTTTTCATAGTGAACACTCATGACCCTCACATGTACCCTCACAGATACTGCCCAATCTACCTGAAAAGCACTCACTCATTACATTTTTTACTGATTATTTTTTCTATTCTTTTAACTTTCATTTTATATCTTTCTTACAAAGATAATCTATCTTTGACCATTCAACTAGGTCAAGTATCTATTCCTAAAATTATATAACTCCAATACTTCTCTTTTTAAGGATATACAAGAATTATAATTACTTTTTTTCCCTAATTAGGAACTTTTCTTGCTCTTCATTCTTGGTCTGTGGTTTCTCTTATTATTGTATATCCAGTGTCTGTCTCTATCTCCAGCATTTAGAGTGTACCAAATGAATATTTTTTTAAGAAATCTATTGAACTTTGGTGAGAGATCCATCTTTATTTTGACCTCATGGACTACTTTATTGATAAGCCAAAACTAGTAACCAATTTTTACTTATATTCTCCTTATAGAGAATATTATCCCTTTCCAAAAACTTAGAAAATATATATATTGCATTCTTATGTTCAATGGCAGCAGCTAGTTAGCTCTTTTCTTTCTAGCTTGTATATCACATCATTTTAAATTTATTCTCACAATTCCTACAATACTTTATATTCCTTCTGACAAATGCTTGTAGGTAAGAACAAGAAAATAAAAATGGCTAAATTTAAATAGTTTTGGTCTTTTCTGTGATTGTATTAAAATGTCACATTATGTTTGTAGCTATGTTCTGATGCAGTGAATACCTAATGTTAATCCTTGGAAATTTTACACACATAAACTATTTGAATTCGCTAATGTTACAATATTTGCCCAAAGTACCTGCTTTGTTAGAAAACTACTGAATATTATTTGCAGAAATAAACTTCTAACCACGAAACCATTTTGCAAGTACACTGTTGTTATAAGAAGTGGAGAAAACACTCAAAGCGAGATGTGTGACAGCAAGGCTGGACACCAGAGAGCATTGAATTGTGGCGGAGGGGGAATAGTCCAGGTGAGACAGGGATATGCCTGGTTAACAGCTGATATGTTTACACCATCTGCTCTCTCAGGCTTCCATTGTCTCTGAGGCACAGGATGTAAGCAGAGTCAACCAAGGTCACTTAATTCTTTGGCAAAGTCATTTGAGGGGGAAAATACAATTATTTTCATTGAGTAATATATAAGCTTTTAATGCGAAGTAACTTCCAGACATAATATTTTATTATTTAAATGTACATATTCTTCTACAGGACTCCAGATATGTAAATGTAGTATTCACACATCCAGGGGAATTTTAATTATTCAGTTTGTATGAAATCCATTTGTTTGCCATTTCATTTTTTATGAGAATTGATGATCATTACTTGGTTAAGTTATTGCTATTATTACCTCTGTGCATTGTTTTCCTTGATAGGTAATTAGTCAAACCCTGAAATGAATGCTTCACAAGAACCTTTCTTCTTAAATTTTGTATTCCCATTCAGTGATGGACTAAAGGAGTGTTTCCCCAAAATTCATATGTTGAAACCCTATCCTTCACTGTCTTCCCATAATCTTAATTAATTTCCCATTAATGTCACCACTTTTGTTCTAATTCTGTATCATGTGATATTTCTTCCCACTAGTTAGAGTTGAACACTCATATCCAGTTAATGCTTGTTTCAGCTTGTTTCCAAACTTTTAATTGATAAGATAAAAAAATAGTCTCCTAGTTAATGTTCTTTGGAATGCATCACTTCTCATATTCATTGCAGGAAGTAATGTGTCTTTCTGGTAAAGAGACACTTCTTTCCAGGCACCATGTGTTTCATGATAATTTATTAAATGTCCCAAATGCATTCAGTAATAGCTAACAATCATAGAAAGGTCCCTAACACTATATTGATACTTAACTCTACAACTAAGAAGTTTAGTACTAATATTGTCTCCATTTATTCATGGGGAAATTTAGACATGAAACAAACAACATTGACAAATTTCGCTTATTGATAATGAGATTTTGGACTTCATAACACTACTCTTAAATGTTATTGTCTATTGAATTTCTGTATCCAATATATTTGATTACAACATATGAAGAAAAAAGGAAAAACTCCTGAAGATGTTAGTTTCCTTACATTCTTCACAAGTGGAAGTTATTTATTCTCTTACAAACCACATATTACAGGCTCAAGATTAGATCACTGCCCTTTTTGTCTGATCCCCGAGCCACATACAGATCATTATTTGTCCACCTTCTTGTAAACCCATTGAAAGTTGAGGTTAATAACATCTGGCAGCACCATTCTCTTACTCTCCTGGTTTCTGACATCTTAACTTACTGACGATATCACACCTGGTCTGTCCTAAGTGATTTTAACACCAAATTTGCAATTTGACCAAAACTCTGGCTCTTATGTTTCTCATGTTCCCCAGACATTCCTTTTCACACAAACATTTCAAAACATTTTTGCACATGTTACCTCCACCCTTATTGGCCGTTTATTTCCTAGTACACTGTGGTACCATTAAAATGGTACTTAGTAGTCACTTAAAATTCCTCTCTTACTAATTCCACAAGCACACTTCAACTTTCAATTTGTTTGACCCAAATAACATTTAAAACATGTGTTTAGAACTTTCATTCTGGCAGGAGTTTTCCCATGGATAACTAGGAAAGCTAGATAAATTAAAAGTATATTTTAAGGCAAAGGAAAGCTTATGTCCTTCAGAAATGCTGTATTCATAGGACTTGCCAATTCTTAATAGAAACAGGCATAGGTCCCCAATGGAGAACCCCAGATAAAGGGTGATAATGATGGATAAAAATAAAATAAAATATTGGGGTTTTGGATTTCCAAAGAAGTCAGAAATTTGGGAATACCATTTTTTGGTGACTAGCAGTTAAGCATATCCTATTGTTGGTTTTCTCCTAGAAAAGAAATTTATTTGTGTGAATGAAGCATAATGATAAGGAGCAAAGCAAGATGTAGCAAGACACAGTGATGTTCTTCAAAGCCCCTTGTTCACGAGAAAATAAATATTACATTTTAGGACATGGCAACATGGGGGATCTCTGATAAGTACCATGGAATCCCAAATGTGACATTATAGGGCAATAAAAAAAAATAAGGATGCATTAGAGGAAGATAGAGCATTGCAGAAACATTCACTTCATCTCAAGTGAGTTGAGTTATCCATTAATCTGCCCTTACTCTATCTGAGTTCAAGTGAGTTTTCTCTGAAGGAACATTACAACATTCAAAACCTATAGAATGTTGTTTATATAAAGTGCCCATAATTCAACCAAAACCTACCACAAATATCAAGAAATAAAGAAAAGATAAACAATAGGAAATGTTAATAAACCCCACATGGCCCACATGTAGCAGTTATCTGTAAAATAGATGATTGATATTTGCAAGAAAACTAATGGTAAAATATAAAGTTTATTAGGGAATTAGAATCAATAAGACTGTATAAAAATAATATAATTTGAATGTGCAGTGAATAAAATTCAAATCTCAGAATATGAAATTACTATTAAATTGGATACAATGAAAAACAGGACTAATAACTGGAAGTAAGGTCAGGAGAAAATATTTAAGATGAAGCAAATAATAACAAAACACAATTAGAATGTAAAAAAAAGAAAAAAATTAAATAAAAAAGAAAGAATTTAAATATTTTTATCTACATGAGTAGTACTAACACACATTTGCAGATTCAAAATTTTAAACACTCTAGATCAGCCATGGGCAGATCCGTTTGAAATGAATAAAACTAAAAAAAAAAGAAAGGCCATACCCTTTTATGTAATGATGTTTACTTTGAATTTATATTAGTTCACACAAACACTCCATCCAGGCTTTTGTTCCGGCCCTCCGGTCCAGTTTAAGAACCCATTGTGGCCCTCAAGTCAAAAAGTTTGCCCACCCCTGCTCTAGATGATATGGTCAAGAGACACATATGATTATATAGGCTACTAGAGGCCTGGTACATGAAAATTCAAGCACTCGGGATAGGTCCCTCAGCCCAGCCTGTGCCCACTCACAGTCCGGGAGCCCTCAGGGGATGACCTACTGAAGGGGAGCAGGCCTAATCCGCAGTCTGGCCTCCCTCTGTGTGAAGCGACCGGGCAGGTGATCAGGGGATGGCGCTGCTCCCATCACCCTGCTGTCGCTGCCACCGCCAACCTCCCTTTGCAAGAGGTGACTGGCAGCCAATCAGGGGATGCCCCCATCACCCCTCTGCCACTGCTGGTTGCTGCTGCCTCTCTACCCCATTGCCATTCCCTCCCTCTGCCTGCTGGCTGGTGCCTTGGCTGGCCTGGCACCCCCTGCTCACCGGCCCCACCCCCTGCTGACTGGTCTTTCTGCCATTTGGTCGATTTGCATATTATGCTTTTATTATATCGAATAATAGATTATAAATAAGAGAATGGACAAAAGTATACCATTCAAGTCCTAATATAAGAAAGATTATATAGTTTTGCAAATGTCAGAGCAGACATACGAAGAAGTATTACAGTAAAAAAAGTAACCATTATAACATAGAATTATTCAACCAAATAATAATTCTAAATTTGTATTCCCTAGTAACACAACTTCAAACCACATAATACAAATTCATAGAACTGAAAAATAATTAAAACACATATACTCCAAATCATGGCAGGAAACTTTCAGTGCCCTTCTCAGTATCTGATAAAATAAGCAGAGAAAGCCTAGCCAGGGTGTTTCAGTGGTTGAGCATCAACCTATGAGCCAAAAGGTCACTGGTTGAATTCCCTTAGGGCACATACCAAGGTTGTGAGCTCGATTCCCAGTAGGGGGTGTGCAGGAGGCTGCTGATCTCTGTGATTGATGTTTCTCTCTCATTGATGTTTCTATATTTCTTTTTCTCTCCCTTTCCCTCTCTCTAAAATCAATAAAAACATATTTTTTAAAAAAATAAGCAAAGAAAAGTATTAGTAAGTTCATTGATAATTTGACTAAAAAATTCTTAGCAATTTAACTATTAATGTAAATGTATACATAAATATGCATACAATTAAAACTTTAAAGTTTACATGTTTACCAAAAGTGTTCATGCTCTGGGCCATGTTATAAACCTCAACAATTTTCAAAAGTTTCAACAGTTACTTAGACTCTATTCTCTAATCTGATTAGAAATAAGTATGAAGTGAATAATGTATAATAATAAAAGCATACTATGCAAATCAACTGAACGGCCGAACAGCAGAACGACCATCTGGACGACCTCCTGGACGAAGCTGGGGCTGCAGCCACGGGATTGAGGCAGCCGCTGCCACTGTGAGGGATCAAGGCAGCCATCGTGGCTGCGAGGGAGGGATTGAAGCAGTGACCATGACTTCGAAGGCCTACTCTTGCACGAATTCCGGGCCTCTGGTAATAAAATAAAATACTAGGAAATGCTGAGATCTTGGAAATTAAGCAATGTATTTTAAAATTATTACTGGGTCAAAGCAAAAATTACAATTGAAATTTAAAAATGTTTTATATTTAATACCATACATTTTACATTTTATTTTAATTTTTTAAATAAATCTTTATTGTTCAGATTATTACAGTTGTTCCTCTTTCCCCCCCCCATAACTCCCCTCCACCCAGTTCCCTCCCACCTTCTGTCCTTACCCACCCCCACTGTCCTCATCCATAGGTGTATGATTTTTGTCCAGTCTCTTCCTGCACCGCCCACACCCCTTCCCCCCCCCCCCGCCCCCGAGAATTGTCAGTCCACTCCCTTTCTATGCCCCTGATTCTATTATATTCAACAGTTTACTCTGTTCATCAGATTTTTTATTCACTTGATTTTTAGATTCACTTGTTGATAGATATGTAATTGTTGTTCATAGTTTTTATCTTTACCTTTTTTCTTCTTCTTCCTCTTCTTAAAGAATACCTTTCAGCATTTCATATAATACTGGTTTGGTGGTGATGAACTCCTTTAGCTTTTTCTTATCTGTGAAGCTCTTTATCTGACCTTCAATTCTGAATGATAGCTTTGCTGGATAAAGTAATCTTGGTTGTAGGTTCTTGGTATTCATCACTTTGAATATTTCTTGCCACTCCCTTCTGGCCTGCATAGTTTCTGTTGAGAAATCAGCTGACAGTCGTATGGGTACTCCCTTGTAGGTAACTGACTGTCTTTCTCTTGCTGCTTTTAAGATTCTCTCTTTGTCTTTTGCCCTTGTCATTTAAATTGATGTGTCTTAGTGTGGTCCTCTATGGATTCCTTTTGTTTGGGGTTCTCTGCTCTTCCTGGACTTGTAAGTCTATTTCTTTCACCAGGTAGGGGAAGTTTTCTGTCATTATTTCTTCAAATAGGTTTTCACTATCTTGTTCTCTCTCTTCTTCTGGCACCCCCATAATTCGGATGTTGGTATGCTTGAAGCTGTCCCAGAGGCTCCATACACTATCTTCACATTTTTGGATTCTTTTTTCTTTTTGCTTTTCTGGTTGGGTATTTTTTTCTTCTTCATATTTCAAATCTTTGACTTGATTCTTGGGATCCTCTTGTCTGCTGTTGGATCTCTGTATATTATTCTTTATTTCAGTCAGTGTATGCTTAATTTCTAGTTGGTCCTTTTTCATATCCTCGAGCATCTCACTAAATTTATTGGCAGTTTCTAGAAAATTCTTGAAAAACCTTTTAACCGTGGTTTTGAACTCTATATCCAGCAGTTTGCTTTCCTCCATTTCTGTCATTTGTGATCTCTTTCTTTGTCTCCACATTTTGGCTGCTTCCCTGTGTTGATAGAGTGGCTTTCTGTGCTAGGTGTCCTGTAGGGCCCAGTGGCTCAGCCTCCCCAATTACCTGAGATGGACACTCTTGGTGCATCCCTTTGTGGGCTGTGCGCACAGTCTTATTGTAGTTAAGCCTTGATTGTTGTTGGTATCACTGGGAGGAATTGACCTCCAGGCCAATTGGCTGTGAGAATAAGCTGTGTCTACAGTGGGAGAACTTCTGTGCTGAATACACCCTTATGGGGCAAGACTTGCTTCGGTGGGGCTTTGGTGCTCACTGAGTCTGCCCCTTGAGTGTGTCCCTTATGGATCTGATGAGTTGTAATCTGGCTGGTCCCACTCTGACCACTAGGTACACGGGCTCTTGGATCTCTAAGTAGGTGCTAATTTAGCCTCTGCCTGAGGCTACCTAGCAGGAGCTACAGAGAGATCTGCAGATTCCTCTTCCTTGTTTGGGGTTTGAAGGTGCTCAGATGAGGCCCAGCTGTGAAGCAATGCAAGCTGCTGTGGGGGCCTTGAGCCTTCTTTTGGATGTTCTGGTTCTCTCTGACCCAGCTGCAGTTGTTTAGGTAATTTTAGATCTCAAAGGGCCAGCCCATTCATTTGCAAAAGCCTCTGTGCTCAGCTTGGGTGGGGCGGGGTCTCAGAGAATCAGCAGGGTGGAGCAAACAGCTATGGTGGATCCTCAGTCCTGCCCTAAGAGGCCCCCGGGCCTCAGTGTCCCGCAGTAATCGCCACAAGCACTTCTGAGAAAGTTGCACTCGAGTTTCACCCGCTGCCAGACCAGTTTCTCCCCGTATGAGTCTGGGTCCCCAGAGACTCGCCCAGGACTGGAGTCAGGGCTGTCGGGAGCTTGAGACTCCCTCCTGATTGAAAAAGACACCGGCATCCTCCATTGCCAGCCCTTTCCACGTGTGCCTCCGTACCTCTGCACTTTACTTACACACTTCCCTGAGTCTCAGTGTGCTTTTCTCTTTCCTTCTAGTTGTAGAATTTTCCCTCAGCCAGCCTTCCTGTGGTTCTGGGTGATGTCTGTTTTGTCTTTAATTGTAGTTTTGAAGTGGTTGTACGAGGCAGCAATTTCAGGTGTTCACCTATGCCACCATCTTGATTTCTCCTTGCCTAATGTTGATTGTCTCACATTTTACATAAAGCTTCCAAGATGCAAGTAATGCTATTCTTGGAAACAATTATTTTAACTTCAATGATGTCATTAAAAGAACAGCTGAAACTGATTATTTAAGTATCCACTTCAAAAAGATAGGAAAATATTACAAATTAATCCTATGTAAGTAATAGAAAGAAAATAAAAGTATAAAGATAGAAATTAATAAAATGCTCATTAAAATACAAAAATTAAAGAAGAAAATTAAAAATTATTACTTCAAAGCCTAATAAAATATGTGATCTCCTAGCATGCTTGAGAAATACAAAAGAAAGAAATTGCACATTAATAGTACTGGGAGTAAAACAAGTGTCATCACTATGTATCCCAGATTCAAACAAAAAGATAATAATGGATATTTGAGCAATATTACATTTACATAAAAATGGCATTTATATGGAATAATATAATTTCCCATGCATTATACAAAATAATGGAAAAAGAAACAATTCCGTTCTTCTTTTATGAGAATAATACATTCTCTATAACAAAAATAATAGTTCAAGAAAAATATAGTAAAATCTAATTGTACTCATGAAAACAGATGGCATCTCTCAAGTGTTAATGATCCAAATGCAGTGGTGTACAAACAAAAATAATGTCATCGTGAAACTAAATTTATTCTAAGAAAGCAAACATGATTTAACATTTAAATATCAATAAATAAAATGTACATCAATAAAGATAAAAAAGCACATAATCCTCCCAAAGGTGTCAAAAATACATTTCCTAGAACTCAATATCCATTCATTATGATGATGATTTAGCAAACTAGGATAAAGAGAAAAGTCTTAGATAAAGAACAGAATTTAAACTGTTGTTAGTGATTAATATTAATTAACTAAATTGTAATAAATGAAATTCATATACACAACTGTGCAGGGAGGACTATTTGTAGTATAACCTGTGTGAAGAAAATGGATATTTTGCATATAAATTATGTTAAAAAACAAAGACATTGTATCAAAGAAAATAAAATATAATTTATTTTCATCAGAAGTATATTATATATATCATAATAACCCTTCAGTATATTTAAAATCAACATAAACATTTCTACTTTACCCTCTAATAAGTGAAGGCAATAAAATATCACAATAGGTATAGAAAGACAAGAATAAGAATTTTCTGTATGTTTTAAGACTATACTATTAAACCAAAGACTAAAACAAGACAGTAAATGTGTGAAAAATAGAGATTCAGATACACAGAGAGGATTTGCTTTGTGAAAGCCATATATATATATGGCTAAGTGACCATTACAACCGATCATCCAAATGACCGGTTGACCGGTTGCTATGATGTGCTCTGACCACCAGGGGCAGATGCTCAACACTGGAGATGCCCACTGGTGGTCAGTGCGCTTTCACAGCCAACCTTCCGCAACCGGCTGGCTAACCTCCTGTGGTCCCTCTCCTGTCTGGCAGGCTGGCCCCAATCGGCCTCGACTGAGTGAGATGGCCCGAATCAGCCCCAATCACCAGCCAGGCATAGGGACCCCACCCATGCACAAATTCATGCACCGGGACTCTAGTTATGAATAAAAAGTATTCATTTTGATGACTCCATACATTTAGCATGATCAGAAAACAGAGTGTTTATCAATTCATAGTGTATTAAAAAGAAATTGTACTGAGGCTGAAAAAAGCAGACAACAGCAAAAAGTATAAAAGTTGTCTCATTAGACCATGAAATGAAATAAATTAAACATTAATATCTAAATAATTCAAACCGTAAGGAATGATTCCTTGATAAATTGTTCCTGTTTGTTCGTGAGCATATTATGATATTTTGGTTTACTGAGCATTTCCTTTTTTATCTCAATATATATGAATATTCACTTTTGTATACTCTAGATGTAAATTTGCCTTGCCAGAGTAGAATTTTTTTTAAGTGCTATGATTCCAGTTACTTATCATTTACTAATGAGAAATTCATGTTTATCAAAAGCAGATAAAATTTTCACAATTTAATATTTATTTGTCATTTCACTAAATATTATTTATGGAATTTTATAGACACATTAACTGGATGATAATGTGTTTTTTTTTTCATTAAATATATCTTTATATTTCAGAGAGGAAGGGAGAGGGAGAGAGAGAGAAACATCAATGATGAGAGACAGTCATGGATCGGCTGCCTCCTGCATACCGCACAGAGGGGATCAAGCCCACAACGCAGACATGTGCCCTGACACGGAATCGAAACATGACCTCCTGGTTCATAGGTCGACACTAAACCACTGAGCCATGCCGGCCCAGCTGGATGATAATGTTTAAAATAATATAATGTTTTTTATTGTTTAAAGTATTACAAATAGTTGTACATATGTCTCCTTTTTTCTCCATTGACCTCGTCCCGGCTTCCTGTACCCCCAGGCACATGATGCCCTCCCCCCCTCATCCCAGTGTCTTGTAATAATAGAATTTTTAAAATATCTTCCAATTACAACTGACTTGGTCTTTGCCATTCTAATTAGTGTCTTCAAAACTGATTACAATGAGAGCTGGTGATGAACTAATAAATGCCTTGGATTCATCCATCCCCACTGTAAACCACATCTGCATATAAACTGTATCTATTTGCTGCATATATATTCCAGCCATATATATGGAGCGGTTGTATAAAATATTAAGAAATAGTGTTCATGATGAACTATAATGTGACCGACACAGCACATATAACAATGTACAGGATTAACATCAATGACAAGAACTTCAGAGAATTTACCAAAGATTACTTCAACAAATATTTATTCATAACCTACTACATGTGATATAAGTGCACAACCTCCTAAAGGTATGAAAGAACAAAACACAATGAAACCATGAAAACCCTTGCCTGATCTTACATATAATCTTGTATACTAAGAAATCACACAAGGATACGAATAGCTAAAACCTAAGATAGAATGTAATTTGTAATATGGAAAGCCTAAGAGTTTTGGGATTGCAGAGTTGATTGATTAGTTTGAGTTCTTAAGAATGAGGAAAAGATGCATAGATAGAGATAAAAAAAAATAGGTTTTATCCTTTGACAACTTTGACATTGAATTCTAGTTTTTTAAATATTTTCCTGATATATTTCACTCCTCTATTAAATGGTATTATTATGAAAATTTTGTAAAAATAATGTATATAAAACCACATGTGTGTTAAGGGGTCCTTCAGAGTATTATAAATTAGAATCACATGCAGATATTATAAACTTTATAATATCTGAAATGACACACCACCGAACTATATTAGAATTTCTAGTGATGGTACCCAAGCATTAGTTTTTTGTTTGTTTTGCTTTTTGTTGTTTTAAAGATCCCCAGGTAATTCCAATGCACATCCTATTGATAACTACTGCTTAGTAGTTCCTTTATGGACATAAGACTTTACACAAATCAGGAAAGATGATTAAGTTGGTAGGTGGTGATAGTCAACTTAAATTTTCACATTATTTTTTATAGATATTCTCTTTTTCAATATATATTTTTTTGTTTCAGAGAGTAAGGGAGAGGGGGAAGGAGTTAGAAACATCAATGATGAGAGAGAATCATTGATCACCTGCCTCCTGAACACCCCACACTGGGGATTGAGCCCACAATCTAGGCATATGCTCTGACTGGGACTCGAACCATGACCTCCTGGTCTATAGGTCGATTGAGCCACACTAGCCAGGCTATAGATCTCCTTTTTTCCCCTTCTAAGTTGTCAATATACTTTCAAACTACTCTAAATTTTAAATTCATCTTGCTTCACCTTTCTTTTCTATCAAGTTACTGAGATGCCTTGCCTGAGGGATATTCATTCTTATTTTATAAGCAAAGGGAAAGAAAATATAATTACATTAAAAATTAACTCACATATATAGCACAAAACAGTTCTTATTTCTGATTACAATATACTAAAAAAGTCAAGTGAGTTCTAGTATTTTTATTCAGGCTATATTGCTAGAGTTTGTTTTTAAAAAAATATATCTTTTTATTGATTTTAGAGAGAGAAGAAACGAGAGGGAGAGAGAGAGATAGAAACATCAATGAGAGAGAAACATCAATGAGAGAGAAACGTCAACATTGATTTACTGCCTCCTGCAAGCCACCCCTGGGGATCGAGCCTGCAACCTGGGCACTCCCAGGACCTCACCACCCCATTGTCTATGTCCATGGGTTATGCATATATGAATACAAGTTCATTGGTTGATGTCTTCCGACCCACCCTCCCCTGCCTTCCCTCTGAGTGTCAACAGTCTGTTCATGCTTTTATGACTCTGGGTCTATTTTTGATCAGCACTTTATTTGGTTCATTAGATTACACATATGAGTGTGATCATGTGATACTTTGCTTTCTCTGACTGCATATGGTAAGAGTTCTCTCTTGTTTATTGTTGCATAGTATTCCATTGTATAAATGTACCATAGTTTTCTTAACCCACTCATCTGCTGATGGGCACTTAGGCTGTTTCCAAGTCTTAGCTATTGTAAATTGCACTGCTATGAACATGAGGATGCATATATTCTTTCTGATGAGTGAGAAAAATCTTTATTTTTAAAGAAAGTCTTACTCTTAAAGTCTTAAATCTCTTACCCAGCTTCTTACAAATATGATCAATTATTTAATTAGGGCTCCAAAAGAGAATGAAATCTCTTTGACTTTTGGCCAAGCATTTAATATTCATTATTTTTAAAATGTTTTGAATTTGCCTATAAGAAATCAGTGCATACAAAGTGTTTAAGTTTTCTGTTTTCACATTTCTTAGATTTTAGAAGTAAATTTATTTAGAGAGAAAACAGTAGGGGTGTTATTAAGCTATTTAATAGAAATGGAAGATTTTACACACCAAGAAAAAATATTATTTTTACGTTTAGATGTATTTTATTTTTGTTAGTGATAGATCATAATTACACACACACATCGTTTGCCACTGGGTTGTAAGAAACTTGTGTTGCAAAGATAAAATAGAAGATAAGAAGCTTTGAATTATCAGAAAAGTAAAGAAAGATTCCTTATGTCAGATTGAGGCTGCAGATTTCTCAAATTTCAAGATTTGGCAAGCAGGCAGAAATGATTCAATTTCCATTCCCTGTGAGAAAATTATAAACAAAAGTAAGGATTCTCCCCTATTTGGTAAAGACAAACTGACCCAGATTAGTCTCATGCTGAGAGATGTCCCCAAGTCAATATTTTAAGTGTAAAGGTCTTTCTGTCTGGACAGTTGTCATAGATTGATTGACCTTTGAATGGTAGTTGAAACCAACCTGATAGTCTTAGCCTATCTCCTCTTTTCTAGATATAAGTGATTATCTTTGTGGTTTTGGGCAAAAAGTCTTTCCATTAGGTTCAATACATTCTGAGAAAATAAATGTATTTAGCTTATATAACTATCCTAAGAGCTCGAATTTGGCTTGATTCTAAACTTTGTATTGGGTTGGTATTATAACTTGTGTAGCTTACTGATTCATAGAACCCCTCCCTTAAAAGTGAGGCAGAACATTTATTCAGTAAACATGCATTGTTGCTCAGCAATGTTCATGTTGATTTTATATGTTAGCTTATAGTCATACAATTCCTTTAATAAAAGTAGCATGAGTTATTGAATCAGAATGACTAGAGTTTCAACCTGGCTTGACCACCGTAACCAGTTTGGCTCAGTGGATAGAGCGTTGGCCTGTGGATTGAAAGGTCCCAGGTTCGATTCTTGTCAAGGGCATGTAACTTGTTTGCAGGCACATCCCCAGTGAGGGGTGTGCAGGAGGCAGCTGGTCGATGTTTCTCTCTCATTGATGTTTCTGACTTTCTATCCCTCTCCCTTCCTCTCTGTAAAAAATCAATAAAATATATTAAAAGAAAAAAAAAGAAGAAGATGGTGGCCACGTCAACATCATCTTTAAAAAAATAAATAAACCTGGCTTGACCAAAATGACTTTATTGTTTCTCTCGGCTTGACCAGATGTTAGGCAAGATTTTTCCTAAATGCTGGTTCCTGACCTCTCTTTTCTTAGGGTATTTACTTTGGGAAACTTGTAAATTATTTCTCCATCCTTTGAGATGTAATATCTTTAAAGTCTCTGGCCAGGTTTACAACATGGGACTGTCCTTCTCAAGGACCTGGGGACATCTCTTTGAAATGTAATGATCAAAGCCCCTATCTCCCAATTTCTGTGAGAAAGTAGAACTTAACTTCAATGGGCACCTTGCCTCAATTGTAAAACAATCTGTCCTGAAGAAAAGAGAATGCTTGTTGTTCCTTTGAGTGAAGCCTCTTAACTAGCACAGATGACCTGTGATCCCCCCACTTGAGGTCTTAAAACTCTTCTGACCCTTTGTTTCATAGAATTGGGTATGCAGCTTTGTCCACTTTCTCCCCTATTGCTGTCAATAGTATCTTGGAATAAATCCATTTTTGTTTGCTTTTCTTGAGTAATTTTTTTCTTAAGAGTTCCAGTATATACTGGCTTTCTGGTATTAGGTGAGTTGATAAACTTTCCTTTTTCTCAATCCCCTTGTGTGTAAAATGAAAGACTCTATCTGACAGAATTGTTGAGGGAAATAAATGAAATAATGCATGTCAAAGCATGTAACACTAACATACATTATACACTGGATAAATATTTCCTTAGCAATTCTTCTTTATCAAGAGAATACACTTTAAGCGCCCAATTTTTCATGGATATTTCTGGCATTGATCTTGACTTTCAACACACTTGCACCTATCAAATGTATGAAGGAATGTGCATGCCCCTTATCTGTATCTCTGTTTCCCTAATAATTAATCCGAGAGTATCTTGTTGCTTCCCTCTACCATGATGATAATGGATGTTGAAACTGAATCCTTAGAGTCTACTAAGCAAAAAAAGTGCTTACATGAGACGTGGCATCAGCCTTCAGAAATTTTACATCTAGTGGTGCCTGATGACAAGCATGGAAACAAATAAAAATAATATGATGCATAATTAAGTGAGAGTTATAATAGAAGTATAGAGAATGATAAAATAAAAATTATCCCCTTACTACCTTTGAAATGTAAAATAACTTTGGAAAATATTTCTGCTCCATTATTTAAGTTAAATATAATGGGCTTAATCAAAAACAATTATCTGTCTCTGATGTCTGAGTTTCTCACAATAGGGAAACCTGTCCTAGAATCAAGGACAACTGGTCCCTGAATATTTCTGATGTTGCCTGACTCTCTTCTGTCCTCTAGTGGTAATCTGTAGAATTACTTTACCTTTATGTCAAGACTGAACCATCCTATGCTGAAAGCACTTGTCCCAATTCCTGCATGTCAGGATTAAGAATGAGAACCTCAAACCTCAGAGGGAAGGTAGGGGAGGGCATGGGTAAGGGGGAGAGATTAGCCAAAGGACTTGTATGCATGCATATAAGCCTAACCAATGGACACAGAGGGGTGAGGGCATGAAGGGGGGGGGGGGTCAATGGAGGGATAAGGACACATATGCAACACCTTAATCAATAAAGAAAAAAAAAGAATGTGGGAAACATTTTGTAGGCAAAAGAATTACAGAGAAAATAATTTTATGTTTTCTGAAATTATCACAAAAATTTAATTTTATCACAAATTCTTCTAAATGTATACTGGGTTCTATGTTGGTTGAAGAGTTAGTTGGCCATCTTAAATTGAAGGGATAAAATGATAATATGAGTTTTAAAAAAAGGATGAAAAGGAGAATCAAACTTTAGTGAGCATTTGCTGTGTATCAGGAACTGTGTTAAACGTTCCACATGCATTTTTTTCATTTAATCCTCACAATAAACTGTATATATATGATTGACAAAGTCCTTCTGAGTTTTAGGGTGGTAAGTGCCTTGTTCAAGATCACACAGTTACCTAGTAAAATATGTGAAATCTGGCTCAGCTTTCTAATGTTAAAGCCCTTATACTTAGAAACTATACATTCTTCTCTTTCAAATGTACTATGAGTAAAATTTCTCAGGTAGCAATGGATTGTAACAAGAGCCCAAATGTTATTGTTTGTTTACCCCATATTTTCCCATAATTGTCACTTCATTTCTCTATAAATTACCAAAATTTTTAAAAAGTATCTAAAGAAATACTGTCCCTTCTTCACTTCCCATTTATAATTCAATCTATTTTAGTCTGGCTCTGGTTCCCAACTAGTCCTCTGAAAATGCCTTTGTTAAAATTAGTAATGACCTGTGTCATTGAAACATCAATGATATGTGTAGTTCCTTTTTAAAAAAATAATTTTTATTTGATTTCAGAGAAGAAGGAAGAGGGAGAGAGATAGAAACATCAATGATGAGAGAGAATCATAGATCGGCTGCCTCCTGCATGTCCCCAACTGGGGATTGAGCTCTAAATCCGAGCTTATGCCCTGACTGGGGGGTCAGACTGTGACCTCCGGTTCATAGGTCGATGCTCAAACACTCAGCCACACTGTCCAGGTGATAGCTGGAGTTTCCAGTGAGCCTTACTGAGACTCTTAAGGGATTAAATATAAGGCCACTTCCTTGTTTTCAGAATTCTTCTTTTAATTCTCATTACATTATTATTTCACATTTCTTATTCTTCTCCTTCTTTCCTTTCCTCCTCTTCCTTCTTCTCCCCTTGATCTACATCTTCATCTCAAGAAAGGTTTATTTTATAGACTCAAATCCTCTACATAAATTCAGGATGAAGGAATTTTTCAGCCTCATTTTTGGCTCTCTGTTCATTCCATATATTAAAAAGTAAAAAATGCTTTTATCCATGTTACAGCCAAAATTACATCTTTATACAATCTCTAATCTCCTATATATGTAAGTAATTGCATCTCCATTTTAAAGTCCCAAATTAATCTAAAACTAAATATTTATCTTGGTTTTCCATACCAAGTCACAATGTCTTCATTCAGACCTGTTACTCCACATTCTGTCTGGCCCTTCAAACTGGAAAACTTGGACCTAAGCTTTATTTCAACTTCCCTTCTGTAACAACCCATTCATCATTTTGTTTTGTTTTGGTATTTTTTTGGTCTCCTCTCTACCCTCCAATTGTCCCTATGACAGCATAGCTGGGGACACTAACCTCAATCTCCATCACTACTGCAATAGCACCTTAATCCTCTCACTGGTTGTATGCTAGCCTATTCTACACCAGCCATTTTATTTATTTATTTATTTATATCATTTTTAAATTTTTCTAATTACAGTTGACATACAACATCATATTAGTTTCAAATGTACATCCCAGCGATTAGACATTATATAACCTACTAAGTGATCATCCTGATAAATCTTATACTCATCTGACAGCATACATAGTTTTTAGAATACTAGAGGCCCAGTGTACAAAAATTTGTGCACTCAGGGGGGTTCCCTCAGCCCGGCCTATGCCCTCTTGCAGTCTGGGACCCCTCGGAGGATGTCCACCTGCTGGCTTAGGCCTGCTCCCTGGGGGATCAGGCTCAAGCTGGCAGTCAGACATCCCTCTGGCAGCCCGGCAGACCTTGGGGGATGTCCACTTGCCAGCGGGGAGCAGGCCTAAGCTGCAGTCGGACATCCTTAGTGCTGCTGAGGAAACAGGAGAGGCTCCCACCACCACCGCTGTACTGGCAGCCGTCAGCCTGGCTTGTGGCTGAGCAGAGCTCCTACATGTGGGAGCGCACTGACCACCAGAGGGCAGCTCCTGCATTGAGTGTCTGCCCCCTGGTGGTCAGTGTGGGTCATAGTGACCAGTCATTCCCAGTCCTTCTGCTGTTAGGGTCAATTTGCATATTACCCTTTTATTATATAGAATAGAGGCCTGGTCACAGATGGGGGCCAACTGGTTTGCCCTGAAGGGTGTCCTGGATCAGGGTGGGGGTCCTTCTGGGGTGCCTGGCCAGCCTGGGTGAGGGGCTGATGGCTATTTGAAGGCTGCCCAAACCCCCTTCAGGGTGGAGGTCCCCACTGGGGTGCCTGGCCAGCCTGGGTGAGGAGCTGATAGCTGTTTTCAGACTGACCAAGTCCCCTGGTGACTGAAGCTCCCACCCTTTTTTTGTTTATTTTTTATTTGCTCCAGCTCCGTGGCCATGGTGACTGGAAGCAGGTATCTGGGGTCTATTTACCTTCTATAATTGAAACTTTGTTGCCTTGAGAGGAGGCAGCAGCTGCTGGGAAGCTTGGCTTCTTTCAATGCAGGGGCAAAAAAGCCTCCTGCTCACTCCAGCTCCATGGCCACTGCCTGCTGAAAGCAGGTATCTAGGGTTTATTTACCTTCTGTAATTAAAACTTTGTTGCTTTTGAGTGGATCTCAGAGCCAGCGACAGGCTGGCTTTCTCCATCACTGGAGCAAGAAAGCCTCCTGCGCGCTCTAGCTCCTTGGCTGCTGGCCGCCATCTTGGTTGGGTTAATTTGCATATAGTCACTCTGATCAACTGGTGGGCATGGCTTAAGGTGTAGCGAAAGTATGGTCAATTTGCATGTTTGTCTATTATTAGGTAAGATTATTGACTATATTCCCTAAGTTGTACTTTATATCCCCATGACTTTTCTGTAACAATCAATTTGTACTTTTTAATCCCTTTACCCTTTTCACCCATCTGCCTAACCACCTTCCCTTCTAGCAACCATCAAAATTTTCTCTGTATCTATGAGTCTGTTTCTGTTCTGCTTGTTTGTTTGCTTTTTTGATTCAATTGTTGATAGATAGATATTTATTGCAAATTTTTGTTCCTATTTTACCTGTTTTTTCCTTAGAAAGAAGACCTTTTAACATTTCATGTACTTGTTTGGTGGTGATGAATTCCTTTAGATTTTTCTAAATCTGGGAAGCTTTTTATCTGTCCTTAGATTCTAAATGATAGCTTTGCTGGGTAGAGTAATCTTGATTGTAGTTTCTTGCTTTTCATCACTTTGAATACCTCATTCCAATTGCTTCTGGCTTGAAAAATCAGCTGATAGCATTAGGGAAACTAACTGTTTCTCTCTAGCTGCTTTTAAGATTCACTTTGTCTTTAACCTTTAGCATTTTAATTATAATGTGTCTTGACCTGGGCCTCTTTGGGTTCATCTTGTTTTGGACTCCTGAATTTACTGTATTTGTATGTCTATTTCCTTCACCAAGTTAGGGAAGTTTTCTGTCATAATTTTTTTCAAACAGTTTTTCAATTTTTTGCTCTCTCTCTTCTCCTTCTGGCACACTCACGATGGGAATGTTAGTACGCTTGAAGTTGTCCCAGTGGCTCCTTACAGTATCTTTAATTTTGGATTCTTTTTTCTTTTTGCTGCTCTAGTAGGGTGTTTTTTGTTTGTTTGTTTTTTGTTTTGTTTTGTTTTGTTTTTTGCTTCCTTATATTCCAAATCACTGACTTGATCCATCTACTCTACTATAGATTCCCTGTAAAATTATTCTTCATTTCAGTTAGTATATCCTTCATTTCTGATCGGTTCCTTTTTTTGGTTCTTATGTGCTTTTCCATGCTGTTGAAATTCTCACCAAGTTCCTTGAGCAACCTTATAACCATCATTTTGGACTCTGTATCTGATAGTTTGCTTGCCTCCATTTCACCAGCCATTTTAAAAGACCTGGTTAATAGTCAAATACTATTTCATTTACTTAGTTAAAATATTTCTACAACTTCTGATTTTGCATAGAATAAAACCCAAACACTGTATGGCCAACACAGTTTGACATCTACCCATGACTCCCTCTATTCTTCACCTCATATAAAACATCACTCACTTTTGTCTCCTTTTATTTCCTCACACATATTACATTTCTGTTTCTAACCTTGGTTGGAAACTTGGATTCTGAAGTCTTATGTTCTGACCATAGGAAAAAATAGCACCATATATTGGTTGCTGTTTTAGGAATTATTTAACACCCTATATGTTATTTCTTTCCCAAAAGAGTGCTGCCATCCAGCTGTCTTATATCAGCCGTATTTCTGATTTATATTTTTCCCATGTCAATTATCACGCTCCTTCTTGGTAATTATGCTGCTTTTCTTGGTCAATTTTTCTTCACTAGAATGTAAATTTTATGAAAGCAGGGATCCTTGTCAATTTTGTTCATTTATGTGACTATCCATAACAGGGCCTTGCACATAGTGGAAGTGCCATAATTATTTGATGAATGAATGACAAAAAAAAGGTGTCATTTTTAAGAAATCTATATTAGGCCCAGGAAACTAGAATATAGACATGCAGCTTACCCATTCAGCATCTGTCTACTTGTACTCAAATTATTTTATTTTCTCTGAAAATGAATTTAAATTGTTTGGCATGAGACATAACGTTTCTTGTTTTGTTTGGCAAGACACCTGTGACAGTTATATTTATTGTTCAATTTTACCATGCATTCTAGACACATATTGAAAATAGAAGTTATAAAAAGAACTCACTTCTAACTCAAGTGTAAGGAGCTAATCTGGGCTCTCAACACATATTAGTTTTTACCCATTACAATCCTATTACATGAGCACATTCTAAAGAGCATGTAGTGGAAAATGTACTTTTATTATAAAATAAGACTTACTTGAGCCTACATTCTTGTTCACTATTGTAACTAAATTCTCAAATAATCAGGCATTAAAATTATCAAATTTTGCTCTCTTGAAAATATTAAAACACAATGATTTAATTTTATCAAATTTTTAAACCCATCAAAAAATTATTGATGTCTTAGAAGTCTACTTTACTTGATAGCTCAAATATATTTAAATGTAACTCAAGAAAGTAGTTTTATTTTAGCAATTGTAGAATAAAGACAGGGAATAGGATAACTTTCTACTTTAAGAAGAATAAAATTATGCATAACTTAAAAAGTGATATATTTTCATATCATTCTAACCTTATAATATTGTTTTTATGTGTATTCTAAAGTTAATATAAAATGTACATTATAGCGTTTTACTCACTTTTTAAAAATTAACTGGTTAAATATTCTTAGAACGTGGAGAATATAATTGGAAAACAAATGTATATATGAGAAAATGTTTCCTAACTCATCTTTCCTGAACTCATCTTTAGTCTGATATCATTAATTATTGTCTATTTAACTATTTTTTGAAATATACTTATATTTTGAAATATTTGTATTGCTACGTATTTTTCTGCTCTTATTGTCTCTTTATCACATCATTTTCTTGAGATCCTTTATATAATATCACTTAAAACAGTAAACTCACATAATTTATTTTAGAATTATCATCTCTTGCTTTTAAATTAAGGGTAACATTTTGTTTTGTTTCATTTCCTACTAATTTAAAAGAACTCTTTAAGAACTAGGGAAATAGAACAAGCAAAAATACATTGATAGCCATTTCTGGATTATAAAAATGATAATCAATAAGAAAACCATTTTTTTCTGAAGATTTACATGTATTAAATTGTGTTTAAATTTCTTGAAATCAAAATATAATAACAGGAAACAATAACTTTTATTCTGTGGCCTGAAAGCCACACTTAATCCAGCCTATCATTCAAAGTAATCACTGTTTATGTAATTTATCTCTACCTTTGTCTTCAAATCATTTTTCAACATTAGAAAAACAATACTATTCATGTGTAAATTATATTTACACCTATAGACTTATAGGCAATGCCTTTTTTACTATCTATCTTAATTTAAGTCTCATAACATTCTGTAATTATCTTATGAGTCATGCTTCTGCCTTCATTCATTAATCCCTCCCTAGTTGCAAAAAGGCCTTATGAACATCATTAAGCTAAATTTATGATTTTCTTTTCTTCAAAAAGCAAGCTGAGTGTGGTTGCCCCTCCTCTGTACTTCCAGGCACCTCATACAATCCTTCATTTTAACACTTATCTCACTGGGCTGTATTTGTTTGTATCTGTCTCTCCTGTTAAATAATGATCCTATTAAAGCAATGCCTATTTCTCATTCAATCCTAAATTCCTGTTACCTAGCAAAATTTTTGGCATATAGTAGACTTCAGGAAGTAATTGTTAAATGAATGAAACCATCAAACCTCCTATATCACTGTCACTAGCTTTAATGGCCCAATCTGTATAGCAATGTTGACAGAAAGGCCTGCTATCATTAAGTTATCTTTAGAGATTTCACAGCTGCTATACACATCTTGAGAGCTGCCCAGGTAAAGAATACATCATAGTATTTGTGAGCTGCCCAGGTAAGTAATAAATTTACAATATAGATTTCTGATTTGGCCTTTGTCAACATCAAAAGAAATAGGACTAGTTATCATTTTGTAATATGTTTATGTATCAAATCATCAGGTTGTACACCTTAAACTTATATAATATTATGTGTCATTTATATTCCAAGAAAGCTGAAAAAAATAGAGATGTTTAAAAAAATAAAAAGAACCAGAACATTTTCACAACACACTCAGAAAGTCACATTAGTCTTTATTTATTGAAATTTAGAAAATCTTTAAAACTCTCAGTTTTCTGTATGTTAGGTAAAACTACCAAAATCCACTATGCCTCTCATGTCAGAGATTTACAATTCATTCTTGATTCCTCTGTTTCCTTCACTTCTACATCCTATTGCTTGTCACTGCTACCTCCAAAACATGCCCCAAACAAATCAGCTTCTCTCTGTTTCATATGCCTCCAGTCTAGTCACCTGTATCAATCACCTCACCTATATCACTAAGATGGTCTCCTGAATGGTCTCTTTATTTACATATTTTCTCTCTTTTATTTTTTCTCCTAAGGGAAGCCAGCATAATTTGCACAAGCATAAATTCACTCATCTCTCTCCTCTGCTTGAATCATTTGGGTATATTTTAAATCATTTTTTTTAAAAAAGCTCCTCAATATACTTTATAGCACCCTGTGTGACCTGTCTCTTAGTTATCACTACAAAAAATGTTGGTGACATTTCTTTCTTATGAACAAATGTCAATTTTCAAATTTTTCAACATGACACTCTTATCTTCCATCATCTTTTTGTTTTGAGACACACCACATAAAACTTATTTTAAAATGTCTTGGTGATGTTTAACATATTCACAAGGTATGCAATCATACCACTATCTAATTGCAGAACATTTATTATCACTTTAGAACAAATCCTATATCCACTAGCAGCCAATTCCTATTACTCGCTACTCCAACTCCCTGGCAGGCACTGATCTAGTTTCTGTCTGGACATCTATACATATAAAAGCCTAATAGGCAAACTGTCCCTGTGGGAATTTGAATGAAGTAATAAAATCATTCCTATTGCTTTATTATAACAATTCATAGAATCTCATTGTTTCATATTAGGATACAGAAAAAAAGTGAACAAAATCCCCCTTCATTTATAATTTATAAAATTAAAGCACTTTCAAAGAATCAAATTAATTCAAAGAAATTAGCAATATGGATTTGTTGTTATTGTTAGAACACCATTAGGGAAACTAATAAGATTTATTTTTATTGTTGTGTTTATTATATGGCATACTACACTGAAATCCAAGAGACTATATGGTATAGATTTAGAATAGCAGACCAAAGAACAGGATTCAAACAAATAATCCAAATCAGAAATTTAAATGTAAGCTGGTAGGTAATTATCAAGAAGACATATAGAATGTCTGCACCGTTTTATCCCAAGCAAACGTATTTCTACATTTGATACATTTTGTTGATCTTATAAGGCAGTTCTTTGTTTAAGCTTCCCCTCAGTGAACTGTGGGTTGAATTGCAATTCTCCTTCCTACACTCAACTTTACAGAATAAGTGAAGCTGCTTCTAGAAGGAGGTAAACCTGTGGTCAAAAGTGAGGATTGGGGGCAAGGAGACAGTGTGAATTTCACTGTGTATGAACAATAACAATTACTGCAACAACCTGAATATTTTTAATGTGTCATGAAAATACTTCCTGGGAGAGTTGTCTCATTAAGAGGTGAATGAATGATTTCACTATGTAAACTCTGGCTTAAAAAGAAAAAAAAAAAAAACATTCTGTTTATTCAGAGTATCTGTTTTCTTCGAAAACCAATCACCACCTGCCCATATAATTGCCAAGTTGATGAATTATAGTTTTCCTTCCTGACACCTTTTATACTATGTGAAGAGTGATACTCTAGGAGAAAAAGCTGCAAATGAATCAATCCAAGGTTGAACATTTTAGTAGGCTAGACAGATGTGCAAGCAAATTATTTTAATACAGTATTCTAGCAAATATCTATTTGTATAGAGTTAATCATGTGAACAAAGTGGAAATCTGTCAAAATGTGCTAAAAATCTAACAATTCTCTATTCTGTAGTTAATGCAACCAAATCATGCTCATAATTTGAGTTTGTGAAAGAAAATATATTTTTTATTTTAATGAACCTTGGTACATATATCAGTAATTGCCCTTTGCTTTTCAACTCTCCTGCATGCAATGGACATCACTAAGTAAAAACTGCAGGAAAAATATGTAAATCTGATGCTCATCACTGAGGACATGAAGAACTAAATAGGTTGACAGGTCCTTAATTATACTGATGAGTAAAAAAAAAACCACAAGTTTTTAAATTAACCAATTTAGCTTTTATGTTACAGATAGCAATTCTAACTTTTGTTATGTCTACTCTAATGCCCAGGGCATTTGGCATAGCTAAACAAAAAAGAATATATCATTGCTGAAGAGATTGATAAACATGCTGTTACCTTTCAACTGATTTTTAAAGAATGTTAATTAGATAACTTGTTGTGAAGATTCTTAATGAGTTCTCATGTAAAGTGGAAATCTTAAGTATCTTCTTTTTGTGCTTTAATACAGACTTGATTATTAGCTTCAGGGTAATTATTTTAAAGTACTAAAGCAAGAATACTGGAAAGAAGTACATTTTAGATTGTAGTCGCTAAGAAGTTATATAAAATAAATATATTTAAAATTTAATATATTAGAAATATTGCAATTTTGGCAAACTATTCAAGGAAAATTAAACTATATTAATTATAAATACATTTCTGGTTTTGGAAATTATGTGATTTAGAAGTATTTAGATGCAATAATCTTTTATGTCAACTGTCAATGTATTTGATGTGATTTATACTTAGATACAAACTTTATCAAATATATCTGATAACTTAAAGGCATTTTCAAGGTTATATACATGGCAAGCACAAGTCACTCTTCAAGGTCAAATTCATCAAGAGACTACCATGATATCCTATCTCCAACCTTCACCTTTCTTCAACACTAAACTCAATAGTTCTATTTTGTATATATTGTTCCAAAAGGTGTTCAGAATATAAATCTCCTAAATTGTATTTAAAATGTTGTGTGTAGGAAGTATGCTTTTTTTCTGTAGAGCTATATCTATATATATAATCTATCTATCTATATATATATATATATAAAGAGGTAATATGCTAATTGGTCCTAATGGTGTTATAGTCGCAACCACTAAGAAGGAGGCTGCCTGTGCACGCGTGCTGGGGTGTTGCTCCGGGAGACAGGGTGTTAGCCGGGAGGCGACCAAAGGAGGCCCGTGCCTGGGAGGGCGGGGGAGAGAGCCCGTAGTGCCCCCCTCACCAGTCCTTCGCCAGCCACCGCTCGCACTCAGTGCGCCCCGCCGCTCACCTGCCTGGGGAAGGAGCACAGCGCAGCAGGCAGGAGGCTTCCCCGCTCTCCTCCAGTGCCATGATCGGGTGGAGCCGTTGCCTTGTTCCAGAGATGGGGCAGAAGCAGGGAGGTGTCCGGAGGAGGCAGGACCATCCCGAGGTGACTTGAAGCAGCCAGAGAAGGCCAGAGAGGTAAGGGGCTGGGCTAGGTGCACAGGAGCTCTGCGTGGAGAGGTTCGGGTGTCAAGGCAGGACGGCAGGTGGGTGGCAGGCCATGTGATTTTGTGCACTGGGCTCCTAGTATTATCATAAATATGATAAAAACAATCACAAAGTTTAAACAAGAAACTCTATCTTTGGTGTGTGACTTACAAGATAAAATTAATTAAAATCTTAATTTTTAATTATTACCTTTAGAGACTGAATAGCTATAAATATATACATACGTGACAGCATTCAGCTGAAGAAATAAGCCTCTTTTTCAATCTTTCCTCTTTGTTGGAACTTTATTTAGATTAAACATTAGACCCTTTCTTTGTATTTCTGATAGCTCATGACTTTAAAAATGTTTGTTTTTTTTTTCTCTCTCTCTTCTCTGTGCTATGTTCTACATTTTTTTCACATGTATCACTAATTCTAACTTCATCTCTTTTTACTCTGCTATAAAAACAGCAGCAGCACAGCTCTAGTTTGGGGTTTCAGCGTGCCATCATGCTCATCAGACACAATTAGGTTTTGACCTAATACTGCATTCATGTAGCTTTACAGATGGACACAGGGCAGGATTAACCATACAACAGGTACAGATTCTTCATCCCGCCAGGGACCAAGAAGTTGAAGAGTACACAGCTTCTTTTAACTCCTGGTTCACACAGATGCATACACAACAAATGAAGCAGGCTAAACATCCAGAGGGAGTTCTGTTTGTTTGTTTTTCCCCAAAAATAATTCACATTTGCATATATCTGTCACCTAGGTGAATGCAGTAGTGATCTTAGATCACCTTAATCCAATCAGAATTTGAACAGCTTGAGCAAGGTATTCAAGTCCCTGGGAGGAGGGCTTACTTAAGGTTTACTGTTATTTTCAGGATTTATTCATTCAGAGCTCTGCTCTCCTGAACGGGCCCTACAGCACAATGTGATATATTAGTGGATCTCATTGTGCTGTGTGTTGTTCTCAATAGCTCTTCCTAGTTGATTTTTCTTTGTTCATTAGAATGGTAGCTGTGAAAATTTTTCGAGTACTGAATTTAAGCTGTTTTGCCAAGAGAACATTGATTTTAACTTTTTGAATGTTATCTGTGAGCACTAACAACCTATGATCACACCCTCCCTCCCAGATGTTTTCAGAGCTCCGAAATATTCTAAACTAAATAGTTTGCTTCCATTGGATGGACTTTTGATCCTGAGTTCTCAGGGAAAGGTTTTGTATTGTCTTGTCTTATTTTTCTCTCTCTTTGGCATCAAGCATCTCTATAAGCTGACTAATAGTTTATCACATTCCCCAAAAAGTATGATGCATAAACAAATCTGATGCTTAGAATTAGTTTTTATTTTCTAACTGTTTAAAATAAGGAAATATTTTCAATGATTCTATTTTCAAAACTTAATAGAAATAAACTTGTTTTAAAACTTGTTTATAAAAATAAAGCATTGCTTTTTTCAATTGCAGTTTACATTTAATATTCTGTATTAGTTTCAGATGGATTTAAAGGGAACATAAAGTCAGTCTTATTTTTATATTAGAAATTTTAGAAAACAGGTATATCTGTTCTACATTTTTCTTTTTTCTAATAGTACACACTTGATCAAGACTGCAAATGTATATTATAAATGCTTATAAACATTTACTGGGGATGATATAGTTTTTCATCCTTGCTTATATGGTAGAACTTCAGCTGTGAGATTGACATATGAATATGCACTCATATCTGTTGCACTATTCAATAATGATAAAGATTTATAATTGATGTGTTACCAGTCCCGAAAAGAAATGAAGATACCTGTAGAAATAAAACAAATAATTGAAATATTAATAGTGTATTCAAGGCATTAAATTGATTTATGAAGGCTTTTCCATGTCACGGTACCCTGCCTATGGCCAATCAATGCCAGTGTAAACATCTGTACTTTTATTAAATATTTTAAAAGATAGTTACTTATAGAGTGTTCGTTACAATTTTCCCAGCATTGTGTTTTTGATACTAAGAAATAATTTGCACAATATGATTAAATATTGCTCATAAACTTTTTAAAATCTGTTTAGTTCACAGACCCAGAAATCTATTTTATGATGTATAGAATATATTTTTCTGTTTCTTTTAAATATGTAGACATTTGAGCCTACCAATAATTTTTTAGATGATATGCAGAAATTAAATTAGAATATTGTTAGAGCAACAAGAAAAAGTCAAAGGTAAAAAATTATAAAAGATTATTTAAAAGTTATGAAAAATTAAATTTCTTCCAGATACCAATACTGATATGAAATAAATAATTAATAAATAAATATAACAATAGAATAAATTGGCCATTGAAATAATGCTCCAATGAAAGACTCAGATTAATGCCTTGGATATCTCTTGTTTATCCAGAATAATTTGTAAATTCAATATGGCAAATCATTTAATGAGTTTTTCTCCTGGTCTTCTGCCTTATCATTTTTGGAATTAATTATTGATGAGTACGTGGCTTTCATAATTTTATTTTTCACAAGCTAGTATTGAAACTCCACTTGTGTCCCGGTTTGTACCTATGCGTCCTCAGGTTGGTTAACACCTCTACCCCTTGAGTTAGAAGGTACTGAGGCTCAGTATTTATTAGATGAAAAATCTGAAATTCAGTAATATATTTAAGATCTGCCAGGGAATATGTGATGCATTCAAATTGGATAATTTGAGGGGAAGTTAGTAAAGGGTTTGTTTTCAAAGATGAAGTTAGAAACTGCAAGGGATAGCATTGACTCCCGGGGTTCACTACAGAAAGGAACGGTTTCTATCCTAGACCTAAGAAATCAAAGAAGCTCATATTATCGGAATCTGGAAAAGGTATCTCTATGGAATGAACCACCTGATGCAACAGTGGCTGTTGATTGGGGGATGCAACAAAATCCCAACAACATGACTTGACAAGGGGCTCACAGAATTAAAACTCTGACTTCACTCTTCATACAACATCAGATCTCTTGTGAAGTCGCCCTTTGACTGGACTAACTCAGAGGCCAGACCAACATGCATCATGTTAATGTAGTCCACGCTGGTGAAGTCCACTGGAAAGAGCACCCTGAAGAAGGATAAAGAGTAGGCGTACAGTAGCCAAAGGAAACTAACAAAAACAAGCATCTGGATGAAATACCCATAAAAGACATAAATTTCTCTAACTTTTAAGATCATATCTGAGGGAAAAAAGTATTCTCACATTGAAAAATCACTTATGGTCACTTTCATAGGCACTGTTTAAACACTGAGGTCAGTGAAATGAGAAAGATAAACTTTCTACTTTCATTAAATTTAAATTAGAGTGGGAGGAATAAAAATAGTGGTAGACAAATACATAAAATGATTACAGTTTTAATAAATGTTTTGTTGGGCTAAGCACCTGAGGGGGGGGGGGGAATGGAGAATAATAAATATATTATCTGGACAGAACAAAGTGATGAGCATGTCTATTTCAGAGATATGAAAATTTAGAAATTAACATTATGCAAGTTTGCATATTTTAGTGATAGACATAAAAGACAAATTTTATGCTCATATCCAGTTTTTTTCTCTCTATTCCCTGTCAGTGGAATTTTAAAATATGAATCTATATCCCCTTCAAACTTATATTTCTTTGTACAATTGGTACTTCCACTATTTACTGAACAAAGCTTGCTGTTCTTGTTGCCTCAGGAAAGTGGTGATGAAGTAGAAAGCAAAGAACATTACGAATCTCAAATAGGTTGGCATTATAGATACTCGGTGTATGAAACAATCCCTGTGAGTGATGGCAGTCTCTTACTGAGACTAAAAAATTAGCCCATTGTGAAAAGGCGGAGAGATGGAAAGGCTGAGCCTGGAGCAGAAAAGGTGAAAACAAAAACTAACAAACTAACAAAAAGGAAGAACTTTCAGATGGAATCATATAAATTTGGATCTAAGAACATAAGAATGTGTGTACTTATTCCCTGAAGAACCAGAATACGGGTTAAAAAAAGAGAAAAAAAATACACAAAAATGACTACTTAGTATGCCTAAACAGAGGTTTTAAGATTTATTTGATAAAATTCTGTTGAACCACAACAGATAAAAGAGCAGTGGTTTCACTTACATTAAGATTAGTGATACTCTAGCCAGTTTTTCAGTGGTTAGAACCTTGCCTGGCAAACTAAAGGGTCATGAGTTCAATTCTGGTCAAGGACACCGATCTTGGTGGTAGGGTCAATCCCTGCCCTCTGCTGGGGTGCATGTGGGAGGCAATCAATCAATGTATCTCTCTCACATGGATGTTTTTCTCTCTATGTCTCTCTCCTCCCATTTTCTCAAAAAAAAAAAAAATCAATCGGGGGGGGGGGCGGCGATATCCTTGGGTGAGGAGTAACAACAACAACAAAAAACAACAACAAAGAGTAGTGAAAAGCCTTACAGGGAAACATGGATTTGCCTACTAGAATTTCCTTTGGTTCTAGAGTAGTGAAATCTGGCTAGGAAAGGAACAAAGAATGAACTATAGACTGTTCCAGACTTATGATGGTTTGACTTAATGATTTTTGGACTGTATGATGATGAAAATCAATATGTGTAATAAATTACATGAGGTATTCACATTTTATTATAAAAGCTGGCTTTATGTTAGATGATTTTGCCTAACTGTAGGCAAATCATAAATGTTCTAAGCATGCTTAAGATAGTCTAGGCTAAGCTATGATGATTAGTTTTATTAAGTGCATTTCTGGCCTACAATATATTTAGTTTATGATTAGTTTGTCAGAATGAACCTCATCAAAGGTTGAGGAGCATCTGTAGATTTAAAAAAACAAAAAACACACCACAATAATGTGAAAACAGACATGACACGTAACATGAATGCCAGTGTGTTTAAATGATGTCAGGCACCGTATGAAACCCTCTCAGGTAACCTGAAAAAAAGAAAGAAAGAAAGAAGCCTAAAAAAGGACATTTGGAACACCATTTTACCATAAATTATGGTACATCTAGTCTTCATCTCTTCCTAGATGGGGAATTTAATATCTCTGCGTCAGATTTTGAGTCAATCCCCAATTTGTAATCTAATACAGTTAATGATACTCTTGGCATTATTTTCTGACTCTAACTTCAGGGACATAGTGAAGTACAGTGGAACACCAGCTTCACTGAATACAAGCTGTGTGTTTACGGGATAGTTAACCTCTGAGAGCCCCCGTTCCTTTATCTGTTAGTCCAGCCTATCTCACAAGAGCAGCATAAGGATTAAATGTAAATGACATGTGGAGTCCCTTGATCTTCTCTTAATGGCAGTCATAATTACCGTCCTCACTGTGTTGTTGCTCTTGTTAATGATTAGGGTAGCGCCTGACTTGCTCTAGCTAGTTCCCCCCAAACTCCCTTTATGTCAAGAGTCTGCAGGTCAGGGCCCTGTTCTTTGTGTTCGACTTTCCTGATGCTTTCTGCCTAACTGGTTCTGAGGCTTTGCTTTTCTTCTTCTGGCATTTTGTCTTCTCTCTCCTTGTATATTGCGCCCAAATGACCCTGTACTCTCACCTATCACCTTCTCATCAAATTGAGCTTCCTCTAGTGCTGGCTTTAAAGTAATAAAGTTGGGATCCAACCAGATATTTAGACAAAGGAGGCCTTGATCCAGGAATTAATTGGGATATACTTCCTGTAAAAGTGAAGATTTTAATTCTGGTTGTTCATAAAGCTAGCTATCTGTTACATAACTTAATTTTAAATGATACTTTTAAATACAGTGCTGAGTTGAATGAGATGACAATGATCCATTCTCATTTCTGCGCATTAAATTCTATAATAGTCATTCAATTATATGTGTGTGTGTTTTTTCTTTCTAACTAGGAAGATTAACCATTACAACCACCACCCTCCATTGTGTGTGTGTGTGGTAGTACAAACATCACTCTGAAAATAGAGAAAATAGTAGAGTCCTTTAAAAAAATAAAACAAAACTGTATTTTTTTAGCATGTTCCAATGAATTTGATTTTATTAGGCAAGAATCCTAAAGGAAACTGACTGTAAACACCTGATTACAATTTTGAATCATACTAGCCCTTTGAAATATTAGATTCTGGAAAGGTAATATTTCATAATGTCACCTTTAAAACAACATTAAAATTGCCAAAATTTCTTTTGCTTTTTAGTGCTTTGGAAAAAAAAAATTTAAGTGGCTTTATCCATATTCAAACCATCCTCAACTACTTCATCAAGTGGCAGTCTCACAGAGCATCTCACACAACCTCTCCCTTTTGCTAAAGTGGTTCCACGTGGCAGCACAAAATACGGAATCTAATTTACAAGGAGGTAATAGAATATTGGCACCAGCCAATTGTTGATGTCAAGACAAAAAATGCAATAAGGGTTTGCCTATTACTAAAAGAACCTAAAGGTGATTTGTGAACCCTATTCACAATTCAAAAAGCACATAAATCCTGAGGCCATTATCAACAGCAAACATTTCAAAGATTGGGTAAAGTCAGCACTTGAGCCCTCAAAGCTTAAAAAGACTTCTGGAGGGAAAGGAAAATAAGGGCAGAAAACTTGTTGGAAGAAACAGCACATGGTCATTTATGTTTACTGATATTTAAAAGAATGAAGAAATATAGTATTATGTTGGTAACTCAAATAATATAAATAAAATATGCCTGGTAATTGCCTGGCACATAGTTTCTGTAATGCTTTATGGGTTCGACCTTATACAAAAGGTCCTTTATGAGGTGTTCTTACATTTATGTGTATGGATTTGTAAAAATATTAGGATTACAGAAGACTGGGACTGGTGTTGGCTTTTGTTTGAATGAAGGCATCTTTAACCAGGCCAACAGCATAAGATACAGCCTATTAAAATAGTTCCGCACAATATGACCACATACAGTAGATGGTGATGGGGGAGGAAGTATCTCCATTCTTTAAAAAAATTCTCAGATGGTTTTCAGTGGGTATTCAACTTAAGAATCATTGAAATATTGCTGACTTATCAAAAGGCATTTAAGACCTTGAACATGGTATCTTTATTTTAGACTCTTTTTTCAACTCCTTAGTCCTGAAATATTTGTTAGAAAATTGAAGCAAATCAAACTAATGTAAAGATATTGTTTTCAAGGAACGTACATTCTAATAGAGAAGATAAGTCACAAATGCAAAGGTGTATTAAATAATTTAAAGTGTTCACTAAATATAAGAGTGTAATGGAGAGGGGCAAAGTTGAAGAAGGAGGGAATTAATTACTTTTGCCTTGTCAAACTAAGGAGGATTTCATTAAAAAGTGACATTTGAGATCAATTTTAAAGGATAAGTAGGTTTTTATCATAGAGAGAAGAGAGAGAAAAAGAGCACACCACCAAGCTCATATAGACACACATTTAAGAATAAATATAAAATGATTCTCTGTGTTTGATTCAGAAGTTCTGAATGACTGAAAGGGAGGAGAAGCAAAGGGAAAAACTAAAGTGAGCAAAAGCTAGATGTTGTGACTATTAAACTGAAATTAATTTTTCAGTCCTCAATTTTTTCATCTATGAAATAGGGATTAGAGTCCTTACAGCAAAATGTCTTATAAGAACTCATTGAGCTCCAAGTATAAAACCTCTTATAGTTAACCAATAAACAGAAGTCTCATTTCCCTTTCTCCATAAAAAAAAAAAAAAAAAAAAAAAGATATGGGAATCCATGGAAAATACAATGCAAAATTACACTTAATTATGAAAAAGAGCTTGGAGGAGCTGGAAAAGAAATGATTGAGTAGAATATTTATCTCTATCTCATGCTGCAAATCTGCTGTTATTACTTTGCTACAGGGATGATAAAAAGAATTAATATTTAAGTCCTAAGCATGTCCTGGAATGTCAGAATGAGCTATTTCATAATGCTTTCTTTAATGTTTTCTAAAAGGTACAGTTTGCTAATTAGTGAATCCAATTTTCTATTGGCCTTTGACTTTGATTATGAAACCAGAAATATCCTCTAATAAACCCAAAAGCTCCATATATATAAAGGCAGCAAATCTTCCGAAATAATGCATTGTGGAGGGGTGATTACTTTCTGCTATATTTTTATTTGTCTGCAAATTGTCACTGGTTCTTTAGGAAAGATTAATTCAACTAAATTCAATATATGTTTACTGACTATTACTATGCACCAAGCACTTTAATAGTTACTATACTTTAACACCTTAATACAAGTATTATTAAGAAATAACAAGAAACTCATGTATATTAAGGGGAAAATTGAATATTCCATAACTTACTTTAATGTTGGAAAGATGTCAATGCTATAAACTTTCTGTACCTCATAAATACTATGCGATGGTTCATATTTGAATCTAAGAAGTTGCACTAATTATGCAAATCACGATTAAACAAAAATAAAATCAATTTACAATTATTTAAAACTAAAGAGCATACATAAAGCATATTTTTCTATTCGCTGTGGTAAAAAATAAAACACAGGGAACCTTCCATAATATTTTTAAAGTAAAGTTACATTTTATATAACTTAATAATGTTTTACATTGCATTGAAATCTGTAACTTTAATTTAACATGTAAAAAGTGAGAGAGGCAGAGGAGAGACAGTCTGAGAGATACATAAAAATGGTGAGGAAATATGGGATATAATCGTAGTCTCCTTTGCTGTTTTGCACGCTAATAAAATGTACTGGAGGGGAAATGAACTGTGCTCGAAATTATGAAGGAGAAAGGAAGTGAAAAGATATTTTAAACAGAGAAAATAAGTGTCTGAGAAAGAGGAATGAGCCTGCATAGCGTCATCAGAGAATGGTGAGAAGTTAATCACTGTTAGGACAAGTGGAGAGTTGGCAGGATATACATATGAAAGTATAGGTTAGGCCAGAGATTGGGGAAACTTAAATACAGGTCCAGAAGCTTAGACATCATCCTCTATGTAACAGAGATTGCACCAGAAGTTTGAGGACGCAGAAGCAGTATGGATAGACTTCTGTTTGAGACAATAATCTTGACATCAGTGAGAAGGATGGATTCAGGTTGGACAAGAAAGTGCATATAACATCATTCCCCATGAGAAATTAGGGTGGATTAATCTAAAAGTTGACAGTACTAAAAAGAAAAAGTTACCTGCTGGGGACTGAGAGGGACCTCCTGGAAAACAAATCTCTAATAATTCTTAACAAATAAGTTTATTAATAAAGACTGAAATGTTCATGGCTTCTTAGAATCCTATTTCAGGGATGAATGTTAAATACTTTGCTCAACTCTCTACCCAAATCAAAATCTCTAAGATAGCAAAACAAATACATATTCTTTCTTCCTCACCTACCTGTACCTCTCTATTGCCTGGAACAATATGCAATAATTTATTCTTCTCCTGTATTTCCCATTATGAACAACACATTCGTTTCTATGTGTTTATCATGCCCTTAATCTTTATTCACTATATTCCTTCTATTTACAATGTCTCTTTGTCTCTTGGCTCCCTTCACATTCTATTTCAGTGTGATAATTACAGCAAGTACCAAAGTAGAGATCGCTGAAGGGTATTCTTCAGTAAAATTCAAGATATCAAAGAAAAAGAAGCAGAATAAGTCCTTTAGTACAATTAGCCAATAGAAGTAATAAATACAGCCATGTAAGAAATAACTCAAATGTGAACTAGTTTGAGGGATGAGCAGACATATAATGAGTTTTACTCTGTGCACCCTTTTAGATTTGATCAACATATGACATTCCTTTCACGGTAATAAGAAATTAGTTCAGGATAAGAAATTTTCTGAGTTGAATTGGCTTAATGAAGATGGACAGAGTAGATCTCAGCTCTAAGGTTATAGTTAGAGAGATTTTCTCTGACAGTAAAGTATCAATTTATTAATTGCATTATAGATAAGATGTTAAAATCATCCACAGCTGTTTAAATTATGTAGCTATGATTCATTAAGCTAATTTCATAATTAGCTATATTTTTAAATGTAGCAATCCTGTAATAAGCCATTCAAATAGCAGAAATAAGAATATTCTGTAACTTATTCTACAAACAAATTCATATATGCCAACCAAAAATAAATTCTTAATTTTCAATGGCATGTGCTTTTTCAACACTGTATTTCTGCAATGGTTCTCAATAAACATATCCTGTTCCCATCACCTGAAGTTAGTTTTTTAGTATATATTTGGTATGGGGAAAGAACTTCAATGACATTTTGTTCATTTTATTATTTTTTGACAGTGGTTATTTAAGAGATAATTTGAGCAGCATAAACCAAAATAGTGTAGCAAGCAAGACATATTTTATTGTTGTTGATCATCTAAATAATGGAAAACATGAGATAGTTTTAAGCATTAGTAAAATCATATTTGTAACTTTGCAAGTTCACACTGTTGGTAAATCTGAATTAGAAGAGGTTCAAATATAGGGAAAATTAAGAGGCTATTTCAATGAAAAACATTAGGAAAATATAAAGGATGGAACAATGTAGTACTAATGGGAGTGAAGAAAATAGGAAAATACGTTAAATTTTTTGGAATATATTCTCAATATAACTTGTTAATTTTGTGAGTCACATGAGTGAATGGCTCACTCACATGACAATTCTATTCATTGGGTTTATAGGAGGTGGTACAGTTTTGGTGAAAACAATGTGTGTCACTTGCCTTTAAAAAATGCCATTAATAATTTTAAAAGTAAAAGACAGGAGATAAATATTGAGTTTGCTACTGAAAGTGTGTGCCAGCAGCACTGGAATCCACTGGGACGCAGAAACTATGAAAGATAATCAGGATAAATGAGAAGGTTTGAAATTCGTCTAATAAGACAATGACTGGAAGAGAGAGACTGAATGAGGTATGCTATTCAAAGATATAATGAAAACCAAAGTTCCAGATTTTATTCAGAAAGGTCAATGAATAGCAAGCAGGATAATGCAAATAAATTCATATATGGACCTTTTGGGGATACTTCTAAACAACAAATGCAAATAGGATAACTTAAAAAGATTGCCAACCAAATAAAACATGTGATAAGAAACTTCTCAGTGGAGACATATATACTCCAACAGAACTGTGTTAAAAGAACTGTAAAATATTCTGTATTAGAAATGGAATTCCAGTCATATGGTCTTGTTTTTTTAAAAAAAATGAAAATAAATACAATATTTAATACACACATGTATAAGTACCAACATTCTTGGTAGCAAAGAGAAATTACTGAGAAAAAAAATAAATAATAAAATTTGTCCATAGCTTTCTTCAAAGGATTTTCTATGATGTTTTCATCTAAACATTTTTCAATGAACATGCATTAATTATTTAATAAAAATAATGATTATTTTAAAACAATCATCAATTATTCACATGTACTTGAACATCTTTTAAAACTAATTCAAAGTTTTAATTAATTTTGATGATGGTTGTTTAAGGGGAAAACATGTCTCAACAATTTTCATTCTTCTTTTTTCCTCTTTGATGAGGGTGATCAATATTTTCTACAAACAAAAATACTAATTGGAGTCTGAAGTGTCAGGCGTGCTATAGCTGTGTGTGAGGTGGGGAGAGGGCAGTTAGGAATTACTGAATATGTTACATGCCAGTTTTCCTCATATGTGTTTTATTTCCTAGTAACTTTAATCTTTAACAAGTTTAAAGGCAACTCAAATATTGAAAATGATTACTTAAAAAAACTTCAGTTGGAAATAATTAAAAAGTTGTGAAAGTGGTACAGAGTTCCTGTGTACCCTTCCCCTAGCTTCTCCTAATGAATGTTGCCATTTTACATAACCAACATGCATTTATCAATGCTAAGAAAGTAACACTGGTACAATACTATTAACAAAGTATATGCTTTAATTGAATTTCACTTTTTCCACTAATGTCCCTTTTTAAAATTATTTTTTTATTGATTTGAGAGTGGAAGGGATTGGGAAAGAGAAACATTAATGATGAGAAAGAATCATTGATTGGCTGCCTCCTGCACACCCCCAACTGGAGATGGAGCCCGCAACCTGGCATGTGCCCTGACCAGGAATTGAACTGTGTCCTCCTGGTTCATAGGTCAACACTCAACCACTGAGCCATACCAGCTGGGCTAATGTCCCTTTTTAAATATTTCAGAATCCATCCCAGAATGCCATGCTGCCATTTACTCATTTTGTCTTCTTACCTTTTTTCAGTTTGTGATAACTTCTCAGTATTTCCATTGTCTTTTTTTTTAAATATATCTTATTGATTTTATACAGAGAGGAAGGGAGAGGGATAGAGAGTTAGATACATTGATGAGAGAGAAACATCGATCAGCTGCCTCCTGCACACTCCCCACGGGGGATGTGCCCGCAAGCAAGGTACATGCCCTTGACCAGAATCGAACCTGGGACCCTTGAGTCCACAGGCTGACGCTCTATCCGCTGAGCCAAACCGGTCAGGGCATACCATTGTCTTGTTTGAAGTATTATTGACATTTGGCATTATACTACTATTAGTTTCAAGTGTACAACAGGATTCAATATTTGCATATATTGTGAAATGACCACCACAAGAAGTCTAGTTAACATCTGTCACAATACATAGTTAAAATTATTATTCTTTTGATAAGAACTTTTAAGATTTACTCTCTTAGCATCTTTCAAAAATGCTATATATTATTATTAACCATAGCCACCATGCCATACTTATATTCCCACTAGAGGACCGGTTCACGAATTCATGCACCAATGGGGTCCCTCGGCCTGGCCTGCAGAATCAGGCCGAAACCAGCTCTCTGACATCCCCTGAGGGGTCCCAGATTGTGAGAGATAGCAGGCCAGGCTGAGGGACCCCACCACTGCACAATCGGGGCCGGGGAAGGACATAGGTGGGCTCTAGGGCATGTCTGGCCCATCTTGCTCAGTTCAGATCGGCCAGACTCCAGCAGCAACCTAACCTACCAGTCGGAGTGTCTACCCCCTGGTGGTCAATGCACATCATAATGACTGGTCGACCAGTCGACTGTTTGTCCCCTGGTGGTCAATGCACATCATAGTGAGCGGTTGAGCAGCCTTAGCATATCATTAGCGAATTATGCCTTTATTGATTGAATGGATGACCAGATGACTGGACACTTAGCATATTAGGCTTTTATTATATAGGATAACTTTATTTTATAACAGAAAGTGTGTACTTTGGAGCCCTTTCACCCATTTTGTCCCACTCCTCCCCCCTGCCTCTAGAAACCACCAGTCTGTTCTCTGTATCTATGAACTTGTGTGGTTTTTTTTTTAGTTTTTATTTTTTAAAATGTATTACACATTTAAGTGAGATCATACATGTATTTGTCTGACTTATTTCATTTAGTGTAATGCCCTAAAGGCCCAACCATTTTGTAACAAATGGCAAGATTTTATTCTTTTTCTATGGCTAACTAATGCTGTATTATATATATCACATTTTCTTTATTCATTCATCCATTGATAGACACTTAGGTTGTTTCTATATCCTGGCTGTTTTAAATAATGCTTCTTCATTGAATATGTGCATTAATATATCTTCTCAGATTAGTGTGTCCATATTCTGTAGATAAATGCAGAAGTGAAATTGCTGGATCACATGATAGTTTAACTTTCATTTTTTTGAGGAACCTCTGTGCTGTTTTGCACAGGGGCTGAATGAATTTATATTCCCAGCAACAGTGCCCAAGGGCTCCCTTGTCTCTGCATCTTTGTCAACACTTGTTTCTTATCTTTTTTTATAATAGCCATTCTAGCAAGTATGAGCTGATATATCATTGTGGATTTGATTTTCATTTCTTTGCATTTCCCTTGTAATTACTGATAGTTTTTCATAAAATCATTATGGTCTCCTCTTTAAAAGGAATAAACTTACTAGTACCAGCCTAAGCTGCTGCCTTCTCAAAGGTAGCACTATTGAAGTACTTAGTTGTGAAATTTTAAATCTCACAATTCCTAATATTTTTTTTCTTTTGGAGGCCTTTGCCTCTATATTATTTCTTGTTCAAATAAATTCAACATGGGGGTTGAGCTAGGGATAAAAATCAGTCTTAACACTAGTTATTATTTTGGAAAATAGAAAGCAAGCTCCCAAGAATGTTGACTCTGTTAACAGATATATTTTGAGCTCCAGAATTTTAATTGGGGTTGGGGGGAGGGATCTAGATATAACAAAAATAGAGTATGAGATGTAATATTCAGTGAAAAATACCAAATAGAGAATTAGATGTGAGGAAATATATACCTTAAATGATGGGGACATAAATGAGAAAAGTGGACTAATTGCTAAAGCAAAGGGGATAATAATAATAATTATAAAAATAATAACAACAACAACAACAATAATGATGTTTTCTACTTCATAAATTTGACGAAAGCTGGCCTTATTAGAGAAATAAAGTTGATAGAAGTTAGGAAGTCCCCTGAGAATTTCTGTTCACTAGTTTAATGTCAAAACCCATTCGCTAGGAAAAATGAAGTTAAGGTGGACTGTTATCACCAATCACTTACTCTCTAGATGATGTAATCATGTATCAATGGAAGAAGAAAGCAATTCAGAGGTGAATAAACAGGATGCCATGTGGCCATCACCACTTATCCACATCGTGTCCTTGAAAAAGCATTTACTATTTCTGAATATTGGCTATGATATTATAAATAGAATACCCAACTGCATGTGCTTATTGGAACGAACAAACAAACAAACATACTTTGATTGATAAAATGCAATATATATAGTAAAACATCACACACACAAACTGGTAGTATTGTATTGACCATTAAATTTGAATGATTTTGAATCTTACATTTGATATGCTTAATTCCAACTAAGTATTTATTTATGTTAATTTGCCAAACTGCACATTAGATTCTCTTTTACCCTTTTCAATTATACACCTGTATGGCTGTCATCCTTAAATCCAGCAGGCAAAATTTGCCCCATCTGAGTTGGAAACTATTTGTTCAAACCCATTTATAGATAAATTAATGCAGTGCCGCTGGAATAGAAGATCCTTACTAGATCAAAATTAGATGCCCTGACTTCCTGGACACTTACCAGGCATACAACTCTACTTAAAACAAAAACAAACCTTAACCATATACTATTAAATGCACAAACTCCTCAAAAATAATAAAAACAGACACTGTTATTGTTTCTTAAAAATTATGAATTGATACAAATGTCCTGAGTACAGAGAAAGCCTAAGAACAATGAACTTGGGTGAAAACCACTATAAAGAGAAAGCCTCCCAGCAGGAAGCAGAAGAGTTCAGGCAGCAAAAAAATTCAGACAAAAAGTGTGTTGTACATTGGCATCTCTGGAGTGATTTGTTTTCCTTCCTACTGTTAGCTCTATTCAATGCAGTGCCCTGGGCACCTCCGATAGTTAAAAGGAACAAACAAATAAACAAACAAACCAGACATCTCCCCAGCCTCTGTCACTCTTTCTAATCTCTACTATGCTCCAGCTAATGTAAAACACACCTTGGTAAAATTTTGTTATAAAATATATGCTATAAAATATATATTTCCTCTCATCTAATTCTCTATTTGGGATTTTTCACTGAAGATTACATCTCATGCTCTATTACTCAGAGAAATAGCTTAGATGCATTTTAATGAGGTCTTTGAAAGAGATGTGGATATTTTAGCTGCCCTCATCCCTTATACTTGAACAGTGCACTTTGTAATTAGTGGTGTGGTAAAACATTTTTTTTTAAATGTATAGACACTAAATACATTTTCAGGCTGTCATAAGAAAACCCATGAAACACAAAGATCCGTGAGGCAAGATTTTTTTGTAATACTTATTTGCTTTGCAATGGACATTTTAAAAAGTGCATTTTTCTACATTTCTTCATTATTTACCTCTGTGTAGTTTCAAGTAAACAGCTTGTTAATTGCAAATTAAATGGAGGTGATAGTCTCTTTTAAAATTTTCATTTTATGTCTGACCCTCTGATTTTCTTTCATCATCAAATTGTTTTTTCATTCTTCTTTATTGCCCTGATGTATTTTTCCTTGTTAATGTTGAATGTTTTTCTCTTCTATTTATCTTTTATTTTATTTTCTAGCCAAGCATGTATAGAGTAATATATCTTTATAGCAGAACTCTTTTTTCCTCTGCTTAGTTGAACAAATAGTATGCTCTGAAAAATTTACTACCAAATGATAAGAAGGTAAATTTTTAAATATTCTACTGTCAGAACTGTCAGAAATGAAGGCTTCCTGACACAGGCCTGAATATTTTAATATATGCTAACAAAAGTGACATATCACTATTTTACTCCATATAGAACTGTTTTTTCTTTTCTGCTAAGGAAATATATTTATGTGAACGTACTACTTTTTGACTTTTTATAATAAGAATCACAAACTGATATATTTGTTTTGTATATTGAATTTGATCATTGACACATCTGTTTCACTGGATTAGGTCTATATTTTGTTTCTACTTTTTTTTTTTAGACATGTTGCCTTGGATATTTATATAAACTAGTCCCAAAACAAATTAAACCATTTTTATTACGCTGTTCATTTTCCTATGATCTCTGACACTGGGCACTCCAACTTTTAGTCGTATTCTCAGCATTTCAAGTACATTCTTTGCTCAGATCTCCTTGCTCTTGCCCAAAATCCTCTTCTGGGTGGAAAATATTTATTCCTGATCAAGGATTCCACTTAAGCTAACCCTTTCCCAGGATTTCTTCATTCCTCCCAGGGCCATCCCTGCCAAATGTGTATGTTTGGACATTGAGATCCAATGGATTTTTTTTTCCTTTAGAATTTCCTCCATATCTTTGGTCTTTGCCAGTTTTCTTTATCAAAGTGAGGCTAGAGCATGCCTAAATATCAGTCAAGAAGGTCCAACAGGATACAGTAGGTGGGGAAGCTGTTCCTCATCAAGTGTAAGGTAGGATAAACCTGGAACTGGCTCAACAATACAAACCAGAACCAAAGGGGTTAGGAAACTCTATATGGTTGCTACTGCCACTTCTCATGCAAAGTTACAAAGAGAGATTTTTTTAAATATATTTTATTGATTTTTACAGAGAGGAAGGAAGAGGGATAGACAGTTAAAAACATCGATGAGAGAGAAACATTGATCAGCTGCCTTCTGCACACCCCCTACTGGGGATGTGCCCACAACCAAGGTACATGCCCTTGACTGGAATCAAACCTGGGACCTTTCAGTCCACAGGCCGACGCTCTATCCACTGAGGCAAACCGGTTAGGGTCAAAGAAAGGTTTTTGAAAAGCAATGAGGCCCAACTGGTAGGGCTCAGTGGTTGAGCATCGACCTATGAACCAGAAAGTCAAGGTTCTTCTATTCCTGTCCTCCCAGGTTCGGGCTCAATCCCCAGTATAGGGTATGCAGTAGGTAGCCAACCAATGATTCTCTCTCATCATTGATATTTCTATCTCTCTCTCCCTCTCCCTTCCTCTCTGAAATCAATGAAAGTATATTTTCCAAAAAAGCAATGAGGACTAGATAATTAATGTGTTGTAGGTATTATTCAGTAATCTTCACCACTGGCTATGAGTTTCTTAAAATAATAATTGCATAATCTATATGACTATACCAAAAAATCAGTGCTTGAATATAGAAAATGCTCAATGATTATTTGTCAAATGAATTAAATTTGAAAAGAGAAATAACAACTAACTGAATTATAATTAAATGACCAACTAAAGAGAAGATTCTTCAAAGAATCCCAATTTTAAAATATCTGCACATGTTTTAATTAGAACTACTTCATTGAACATTTCTTCCCAATTGGGAAATTCCCAACAGAGTTCTCAATAGCATAATATAGTGTTTACAGTTAAGTGATGCTTTCATTATGGGGGGAAAAAGAGGGTTAAGTGATTCTAATACTTTCCCAAGTCAAATTGTTTTGCACCCATCCATGTAAGTATGTATATCTTTCATTTATTTTCTCCTCCCAATGTGCTTAATTAATCTTTAATCCCTTTAAAATTTTATTCAGTCAATTTAACTACTCCTGACAGCTTCTACTAAGCCAATGTTTGCTTTCTCTTTCAAGGAAGATTTTAAGAACTTCCACCATAAATGTCTTATGGGTCCCATAAAGGCATAACCCTGGAAGAAATACTTTCTACAATTTTCTTCAAAGCAAGTAACAACAACAACAACAAAATTCACTAAAATGTTGTGTTACAAGGATGCTTGGAAACTCTCCTAATGATAACTGTCATGTTATGGGACTGAGAATTTTCAGATGAATAGATCAGAAGCAGTGAGTTAAACTTTAAGAAAAATATCCCCAAGTTTTTGAGAACTAAAGCATTGACATTTGCTGGAAATAAAAACATGACACTATCCAAAGAGTGAAAGTGATTGGATACATTAATTTTTAAAAGTAGTATTTTATTTCCATTAGTCAGAATGAAATTCAAAATAAGAAAGCTCTTGTGAAATACAGCTAAACACTATGCAGTGGTAAGATTCTTTGAGATGCTGATTATTTCTGCATTTTCTCTATGTATCATAAAGTAAGTTTGTATAAAGGAAGAGAAAAAATAGAGAAGGCAGTGTCATATTCTTAACCAAAGAAGAGTATATGAAATTTTATAGGGACAAATATCCAACTGAATATTTGTATATGAGATGTTCTTGCTATAGGTTTAGGGTTTTGTTTTGTTTTTAAGATTTCACCTAAAAAGTACACACATTTGTTCACTTTTATACTTTTGTTGGAAATCACTCTTTTTCTCCTACTTGTTACTACAGAATGTCATTTTAGAATTTGTATAATTTTTCTAATCCAAAATTTAGAAAAAGGCAAGGTGAGTGAGCCATTAAAAACAACCAAGTTACAGTTTTACCACCTGTACAGGTGGGCAGGGGTCCAAATATATCTAAGTGAACTACCCAAGGCTAACTTACCATACGGTGAGAGGATGAATGTCTCTTGAGGCAACGGAAAAGCTACTTGAATCTAAAGATAGCTCCTCAAATTGCCCCTCGTTGGTTACAAATAATGAATGGAATTTTCATTCTACTGTTGTAGCACTGTCTGCTCTCTGAAATCCAGAACCTTCCACACTAATGCTCAGGGACACACTTACTCTGCCCGCCTGCAGATTGGACTGCAAAACAGTAAATGTAGCAAAGAGTTAATGCCTTTCCTGATATTTCTAAAAGTTGCAAATATGAAAATCTCTCTCTTTTACATAATACTTTAAATCTTTCTCAGAATTTCATACTTACTAGAAAACATCTTAACATTCACGTATACATCTTAATGACTATTAACAGTTCAAAGTCAAGATGCAGCAAGTCACGAACTACTGTTTTCGATGTTCACATGTTTCTATTAAGCCTAATGCCTTATTAAATGGCCGCTTACCTGTATAAAAATAACTTCTTGTGGCCAGGTCTCATTTTTTAGTTGTTTATCAAGTCTATGACAGTTAAGACAAAAGCACAACTAGGAAAATGGGCAGTGTGGCTCAGGACCGTCCTTACAAACCACCAAAGTGAAAATCAACATTGTCTACTTTTACTAAACTATCACTAACATTTAAATTCCACCAGAGTCCCACCAGCAGTTTCCATTCTTTCTTAGCTACCAGGTCCCTTTCCTTGGAGGTTTTTCACAGTCTTGAACCCAGTGCACCAGATGCTAACATTTCCCCTGAATTAAATGCACTGTCTTTGCTCCAGAACTATAGACCCTGCACAGAGCAAGTAGGAACTTGGGTGGGTTTTCTTCAGGGAGAAATTTATCAGAGATTTTTTAAAAAGTAAGCTTCTACTGCTGGTGCAGGAGAGGGAAGAAAGAAGACAATGCTGAGAGCGTGCTCTCAACCTCACAGTGCTACCTCAGGAGGTTATAAAAAAGTGGTCAGAAGACCTGAAAATACACCTTTCCCAAGAACACATATGAACAGCCAGTAGATATATGAAAAGATGGTCAACCTCACTGGCAATTAGGAAAATAAATCAAAACTACAATGGATACCACCTCAGACCTGTGAGAGTAACCATTACCAACAAGACAAGCAATAACAAGTGTTGGAGAGGTTGTGGGAACAAGGGAACCCTCGTTCACTGCTGGTGGGAATGTAGACTGGTACAACCACTAGGGAATGCAGTCTGCGATTCCTCAAAAAATTAAGAACAGAGTTACCATATGACCCAGCAATACCTCTCCTGCATGTGGACCCAAAAAACTCGAAATAATGTATTTGCAAAGATATATGCACCCTTATATTGATTCCAACATTATTCACGGTGGCCAAGACATGGGAATAACCAATGATAGAGGATATAGAAGATGTGGTACATGTACACAATGGAATACTACTCGGCCATAAGAAAAGAAGAAATAGCTCCATTTGCAACAACATGGATGAACCTTGAGAACATTTTGCTAAGTGAAATGTTAGTCAGAAAAAGCTAAGAACTATATTTTGTTTTCCACACATTTTTCCTATAATCATCCCCCGTCTTTCTTAAGCTTTCTACACTCAGGTACAGGGAGGAACTTCTGCTACTCAAACTTCATGCAGACAAGCAATATGAGTCCATCTAAAAAGAAACTAGAACAATTTAGCCCTTTGTTCCTTAATGTAAAAGTTTACCCCACATACAATGAGCAATATATTCTCTTTTATGTTCAGGATAGCACATTTTAAGATAAATAACACAATCTCAAGGGGTTTTTTGTGTTTTTTAAAATATATTTCATTGATTTTTTACAGAGAGAAAGGGAGAGGGATAGAAAATTAGAAACATCGATGAGAGAGAAACACTGATCAGGTGCCTCTTGCACACCCCCTACTGGGGATGTGCCCACAACCAAGGTATATGCCCTTGACCGGAACTGAACCCGGGGCTCCTCAGTCTGCAGACCGACGCTCTATCCACTGAGCCAAACTGGTCAGGGCAATCTCAACTTTTAATAAGCTAACAAATTGGTGGAAACAACATGCATCCAAATAATTAGAATAAATGAATTAAATGTAATACAATGTAAAGTTGAAGCACACAGGTGTGTTACTTAATAGAGAGAAGCAGGGTGAAGGTTAGGGAAAGATGCTTGGAGAAAGGAGCCTGAAACATATGGTTTCCATGGAATTCTACCTCATCTTTTCTGTGGGCAACTGTAATTTTTAGGTAACTTAGTTAAAAGAGAAATATTGAATTTTTTGTTTCTTTCATGTGTATTTCTGTCTTAGTCATGAAAAAAAGCAAAACATATGTTTGACAAAGTAAAATCAATAACTCTAAAAGTTAGCTTACTTTTTCCAATAACAGAATTAGTCATACACATAAATATTGCATGTTATAGTATGAAAGAGAGCACTGTAGGTTGTAGGAAAAACAACTTACTGAAGGCAGCTAAGATTGCTGTGAGAAGTGCCCAGTGGCATTGAGAATGAAGGAAAGTGGATTTGATGGGACCTATACTTTATTTTGGTACAGAAAATGTGTAAATATAAGGGCTACTTCAGGGATGATAAGCATCACCTTTCTTTTTATTTTATTCATTGTTTTAGCCGAGTCTAGATAATTTGCATTCACCTAACAAATATAACTCTTTGGTTTATGGATAAGTAATATTTGAATCTGATCATATTCTTTTCCTTCCATTTTTATGGGAATACATATTATCTATCAAAGACATTTAGGAAGCTTTTAAAAAAACGTGCACTGCATATATAATTTCAGAATTTAAAATCTGTTGGGGAACTACGTCAGTATTTTTTCATAATTTAAGTATAGATTCATTAAGTATAAATTTTGAGTTGAGTAAAACTACTTTTATAGCTCATTGGAGAAATGTTGAAAGTTCCAAGTAAACTGTCACCCAGGCAAACTGTCAGTCTGGATATCTCTGATTATAGAGAGAATCATGTCCCATTGCACCCTCCTTCTGGTCAAAGCACAAGTGCAAGGTTTTAGTAAAATGTGTTATTAACTTCCTAATATATATCACTGAGTAAACGTGCACATTATTCTGCTTGAGCGAAAACACCACTAACTGAACCAACAAAGCCCAACAGTTTGTTTTCAAATAAATGTCTCTTTTGTGTTCACTCAATGGGAATACATTCACTATCTTTCTCATTCTACATAATTATAGCAGATGGGAACGTTTTTCCTTAGATTGAGAACTTGGCATGTTACATGTTTAATTTGGCTCAAGATACAGCACTTATAGAGCTGCACGCCAAGTACTGATTTTCTGAGATTCACTATTGAGTATAAATGTAATTAGGTTAAATATTCCACCCATAAATAAATTATAATCCTACTCCTAAAGGTTATTCCTTGGGCATAAAACAAAAACATAGACTGATTTTGCTATATTTTTTGAGCCACTGAGCAAAGGTCTATAAATTGCTACTCCAGGGTAATAATTTACTTAACATTTGAGTATGAATACAATCAGCTTTAACTAACTCCCAGAATAGTATATTAAGCTTAATTATTGTGATTTTCCATTGTGTATTGATTAATATCAAGGCTGTTTCTACATGACTGCCTGATAAAAGGCTGAAAGGGATAAAAGGATGCTTTTATTAACACTGGTTAACTGTGTATTGTATGAGAATCTTAGAAAGAATGAATATAACCTGCATAGAAAATAAATGTGTGAGGGAAGGCAGCAGTCATAATCCACTTAAAGGATGGGTGAGGCTAAAAATATGTGAAAAGGAGGAAGAGCAGAATCTCTTTTGCTCTGAGCTACAGAGTCCATGGCATGCTTTTTCTATACTAAATGGTTTAAAAATTTTATCTCATGTACCTTAGAAGCCTACCACTGTAAGATAGTGCCCACATCACCTTGACTACTTGTAGCTAAGCACAATTTGAAAACCTCTGATTAGGAGATAAGCATATATATATATATATATATATATATATATATATATTATTGATTTTTTACAGAAAGGAAGGGAGAGAGATAGAGAGTTAGAAACATTGATGAGAGAGAAACATCGATCAGCCGCCTCCTGCACATCTCCTACTGGGGATGTGCCCGCAACCCAAGTACATGCCCTTGACCGGAATCGAACCTAGGACCTTTCAGTCCGCAGGCCGACGCTCTATCCACTGAGCCAAACCGGTTTCGGCAAGCATAGTTCTTTATGCAAACCAAGTTTGCCTCTACTCTTAAATATTAAGTAGGGAACACATTACAGACCCATGGCATAAAACAAATAACAATTACAAAGACTTGACAATACCAATTCCTGGCATGGAGCAAAAGGATATTTATTTCATTTCTGGTAGGAATTTAAATGATAAAACCATTTTGGAAGGTAGTTTGGCAGCACCTAAGAAAGCCAAACATAATTTCACCATTCAATTAAGCAATTGCATTTCTAGGTATTTACCCAACTGATTTGAAAAGTATGGCCATGCACGAACCTGCATAACTAATATTTATTTCAGCTTCATTCACAGTCATGAAAAGCTGGAAACTATTAAGATATCCTTCAACAAATGAAGGGGTACAAAATTGCAGTACATACATACAATGGAATATTAGTCAGTGATGAAATGGAATGGTCTATGAAGTCACCCAAAGATATGGATTAATATCACATGCATAGCACAGTGTATGATCAAGTTTACAGGAATTACATGGTCAAATTCAGGAAAAGGCAAAACTATATTGACAGTAAAAAAAAAAATCTGGTTTTAGATTAGGTACTGGTTTCTTAGATAGGATATCAAAAGCACAAGCAAAAGTAAAAACAAACAAAAAATAGACAAACTAGACAACATCAAAATAATGAAGTGAACATTTTAATTACAGTTTATAGGCTGACATTTGAGAAACTGGGCAGTTGCCACTTCATCCTAAGACAAACAACTATCTTACCCCCTTCAAACCAGTGAAAAATAAGGGGTGAGCACCACACTATTAAGAGAGTAAGACGTGGAGAATGAAAATTCAAGCAAGTATCTTCAGACAGACAGGAAAAACATGTATGCCTTTAAAATTAACAGCATCGCCGAAACCGGTTTGGCTCAGTGGATAGAGCGTCGGCCTACAGACTCAAGGGTCCCAGGTTCGATTCCGGTCAAGGGCATGTACCTGGGTTGCGGGTACATCCCCAGTGGGGGATGTGCAGGAGGCAGCTGATCGATGTTTCTCTCTCATCGATGTTTCTAACTCTCTCTCTCCCTTCCTCTCTGTAAAAAATTAATAAAATATATAAAATAAAATAAAATTAAATTAACAGCATCAACACAGCATTACACATGAACTCAATGAGGGAACATACATTGTTTGACAATGTGTTGAGTATTGAGGACATAATTAAAAGCAGAGACTTACAAGTCACATAGTGGACAACATGTAAAGAATTTCCTGGGTGATGGGATGCCACACATACCCAAGCAAAATTTTCCTCGACTTGGACATGGTCCATGCCAAATCTTCTGAGGGTCATTCTTTTTCTGACTATGCATGTTGCAGGCAGAATAAAAATAGTTTTTAAAACTCACCAGAATTAATTTTAGGAAGATATTTCTCTGGTAGTGGTGAAGGGGAACCCTAAATACTTAAAGAATTAAAATACTTTGATTACCTTAGAAATCTTACCTATGTATCTCTAGTTATTCAAGAAAATGCCCATGTAAGTAGGGCACCAGTTTTAGCACTACTGGTCTTTCCTTTTAGTGTTTACATTTAAATACTTTTGTATGCAAAACAATAGAATTCTACGTTCTATGACCATGCTCAAGGGCCAATATACTTCTCGAATTTGTCTATATGTTCTCTTTTTATTATAAAATTTAGCTGCTAGTGTAGTGACACTTTAGTTCTAAAATTACCTTATTACCATTGAATATTGTGGGATGGTACAATAACAGAACAATTCTTTCCCTGAAAATATTATGAGATTAGCAGAATTCAAATTTGATTTCTTCATAATGCCAGATGAAGAGACTTTGATATGATCCATAGCATAGAGGTGAATTTGAACATTGTTAATAAGTGGAAAATGGGAGTCCAGAGAAAAATGAAACATTACAAAAACTAAAATATTAGGATGAGGAAAATAGTGACATATATATATATTTTTTTTTTCTCCAATTCTTCCTCCAAAAGCCTAGCATTTCTCAGCATTCTTTTCTCCATTCAAGCTCTACTCTCTACCCAGAATACCTTCTCTCTCCTTGTCAGTTAATTTCAAATGTCACTGTTTTTGTATTTTCTTGAAACTGTCCTTGACCTTCAAAATGGGTTTATTACTTTTCCTCTGTATCCTCAAAGCATATTATTTTAAAAGATTAAGGTTAATTAACATACTCTTTTTTTTATTACATATAATCATTAAACTACCTAAAATTTATTAGTACAAAGTTATCTCAACACATGAGTTATGTTGCTGTATGAATTATCACTTAATTAAACCACACATTTTAAGAAACCAAGCAATATAGAACATATAACTAAATCATAAGTTTCAAAAAATAAGAGGCCTACCCAGTTGTTTAAGAAAAAAAGCAAAATTTACAATTAATATTAGTTTGCAATTTATTGCTACTTAAAATAATATCTATATAAATTGAAACAATGTCATAATATCTAAATCCTCTTATAGTCAAAATGAAGGACCTACAAAATGATGCTGGAAAAAAGCCTGATATTAGAGAATCAATATATGCTCAAGATTAAATAACATAATTTATTTTTACTTTAAATTGTGACACGTCAGTGGAACTTACTCTTCTATCACTTCAATATGAAACAATTCAACACAAATATCAAAAAATTAATATATGTGAAAAATTAATTTCCTTTCAGTTTACTATGAAATAGCTGCCTGGGTTAAATTTTGTTGACATTTAGACTAGAGTAGCCCCATAAGGGTAGTACACAGAGTTATTTTTCAATATACCAATTATTGTACATAAATGTTGTAAAATATAACATTTCATATTACCCCAAGCATAAAATAAGACAAATATATGGAAGTTTTATCCTCTTAAGGCTCCATGTCTTTTTATATCTTTTTAATTTAATTTTATTTTTTCCATCACCATTTATCCCCCCTATGCCTTCTTCCACCAACACCCATCCCCCACCATCACCCCTATAATCACCATACTGTTGTCCATGTCCATGAACTCTCTTTTTTTTCTTTATTGCTCAACACACATACACACACACACACACACACACACACACACACACACCAGAACTGTCTGCCTGCTCTCTCTCTATGAGTCTCTCTTTATTTTGCTTGGTAGTTCAGTTTGTTCATTAAATTCCACATATGAGTGAAATAATGTGTTATTTGTCTTTCTCTGACTGGCATTATTTCAGCATAATATTCTCCAGATCCATTCATGCTATTGCAAAGGGTAAAATTTTCTTCCTTTTTGCAGCAGAGTAGTATTCCACTGTGTAAATGTATCACAGCTTTTTGATCTACTCATCTACTGATGGACACTTGAACTGCTTCCAAATTTTGGCTACTGTAAATCACGCTGCAGTGAACATATGGGTACATACTGGTATATTCTTTTGAATTACTCTTTTGGGTTTCTTCAGATAAATTCCCAAAAGTGGAATCACTAGGTCATAAGGCAGTTCCATTTTTTTTTTGAGGTAACTCTTTTGAAAGCAAAATTATTGCCTCATTGATTCCATGATAATAGCTATTTTCCATTTTGAAAAAAAGTATCAGTAAGACACAAATAGAGGAAAAGACCTTTTTTCCAATCTCAAAAAGAAAAATGACAAAAAGTTTAAGAGAATGCTGTGTAAAAGTTGTCATATTTGTTTATCTTATTTTGTACACTTATTTTCATGGTCCCACTTTTCTTCTGTATTGGCTTCAGAATGACTAAATTCTTTCCTCTTTCAAATGTCAGAGATTTTTGCTTGTCAGAGGTGAACAGTGGTGTCATAATTCAAAGCTAATACTTTTTTGGCTGGTTACAGTTCAGTGGCTTTCTATTTTTGCAAAAGGACATATCTAAAATATTAGAAAGAAATCCTGACAAGTTCTCTCAAAACACCAGTCCAAATGCAGTGGTCCCTATCATGCTCGCTTACATGGCCTGGCTTACATTCTGCCAGCCTGTCAGAGGCTGCTGCACAGACAGAGTTCTAAGGACTTGGTGCAGCCTGTTTGCTGCTTGGAGCAGTGATAAAAACAAATAAACCTACCAGAGTTGAGAGCAGTGGTACTTGATTTCAGGCGGTGCTGTGTGCAAGTACTTGAACATACAAGGGTGCAAGTTCAGCATGCTCATCTCCTGCCCCTTCACCCCTGAATAAAAATGCTCAGTCACAAAATAATAGTTACTACATAATTATCATTTTTTATCTATTACTACAAAGTTACCAGTTTACATATAGTCTCCTAAATTCTGAATGGTTAAGGTGAAAATCACTTTTGAGCTCCATGGTTTCAATGGAATGTGTTCTTTTTTTCTCCTAGGACGTGATAAAATCAATGAGTTGGGTCCGAATTCATTAGGTGAGTTAATTTTCAGATGTGCTCAATCTTTCTGTGTCCCTGAGATGATAACAAAGTTTGTGGTGTTGCTCAATGGCAAATTGTTGAGATTTGTCTTAGTAAATTAATGATAGCATAATTATATTGGAAAGTACACTGGAATCAGGTGTAATTAAAATATTGCTATAAAAGTTGCAATGAGATGTCATTTCAAATGGAAAATAATAATTTGTTCAAGTTTTCTAAATACTATAATTAAGGAACTAGAGAATTAACCATGAGAAATTCTAGGTGTTGGCATCCAGAACACATGTCACTAATCACATAATCAAAAACATGAGAAGCCATTAAATGTTACACACCTTTAGGGTTTCTTTCACGAATTTTATTTTATAATTCCTCTTTTCAGGTTACTTTGTTCAAAATAAAAATTTGGAATTGTTTTAGCTCAGAGAAGCAGAAGTGAAAAGGCATCTCTCCCATTCCTTCTAACAAGAAAAAATTTGGACAAAAGGCAAATTAATGACTTTTCTTAAATCCATCGGAGCACTGAAGTCACAGGACAAACCCTTGGGGAGGTGCAGAAATGTGTGTTTGACCAACCACTATAACTGGAAGAGGGGCGGGGCACTTGTGAAGATCACAGGACTGAGAACTGGGCTCATGGTACTGGCACAAAACAGGTTTAATCTGAACATCAGACAACACCCTCCCCTCCCAGTCCCAAGTCCCATCACCATGCTTATAGCATCAAGTAAAAATAAGAGTGGACGGCAGCTATGGGAGTTGCAAGAGAGATTTCATTGGTGGAAGAGTAGAAACGGAAGCCTAGCAGGGAGCAAAAAATAGAAAAACTTTGTAGTAAACTTTCCCAGCTGAGTTTAAACACTGCAGTTGATGCACCACAGGCTCCAGGGCTTTTGGAGAAATGGCTGATTGTAGGATTGGGAAAGGAACAAGACAAGATGAGCCTGGAGCATCCTTTAGAGCCAGAAAGTGAGAAAATGCTAAAAAGAAAAATTGATGAGGCCTGAAGGACATAGGAAACACCTTAGCGGAGCAACCAATGCTGAAATGATTTGAGCAAGAAGAGTGGTTAGGGGCGATCAGGCAGGCAGGCAAGCAGTTAGGCCTCAGCGGTTCTCAACCTGTGGGTCGCGACCCCTTTGGCGGTCGAATGACCCTTTCACAGTGTCGCCTAAGACCATCCTGCATATCAGATATTTACGTTACGATTTATAACAGTAGCAACGTTACAGTTATGAAGTAGCAATGAAAATAATTTTATGGTTGGGTCACAACATGAGGAACTATTTAAAGGACCAGAAGGTTGAGAACCACTGAGTTAGGGGCAATCAGGCAGGCAGGCAGGCCAGTGGTTAGGAGCCAGCAGTCCTGGATTGCAAGAGGGATGTCCGACTGCCTGCAGGATCAGGCCTAAACCAGCAGTCTGACATCCCCCAAGGGGTCCCGGATTGCAAGAGGGTGCAAGCCGGGCTCAAGGCCCTCTCCCCTCCTCCACCCCCCATGCACAAATTTAGTGGACCGGGCCTCTAGTAAGCAATAGTGCAATTACATGCTATGTTAACATCATCTGTTTTCTTTGTTTGGTCTTAAAAGTTGATAAGGATTTCCTGCAGCTTCTAATATTTGAGTTACCTTATCTTTTATGTGTACTCCCTCAGACTTCAAATACTCCTATAACCAGCTCCTCCTTCTGAAATGCATAGCATGTGTCCTCTCTTCATGCCTGCGTGGTGCAGAGAAGTTCCTAGTTATCAGCATAATGAATGTCAAGAGACCAACAATAAAAGTTTTCCACTTTGCTTGCTTTGAATACAATTGATATTGGGAGCATTTCTTTTTGCTTCTCAAATTTTACAAATAAAAGCATGTGAAGTTTGAATTTCAAAGAACTCTTAGTATCTGTAATTACAATCTGTGCAATTCAGAGCATAATAGGACAGATTTAATATGATCTCAAAGCCTGACATATTTAATTGTAGGATTTTAAGTACTATATTAGTGATATTGCCAGCATATAATTTTATATTTCAAACAACTAATTTTTATGTCTATGGAATATTACAAAGATCATGTTTGATCATCTTTTCAGTTATATGCTTTTTTAATTATAAAAAAATAAAAATAAAGGTGTACAGTTTTGATTTGAGCATCTTTTCAGTTATAGACCTTTTTGCAGATTATAAGACCCACAAAAAAATAAACTTCTAGAATCAGTTTGAGCCATTTACATACAATGATGGTAGGGAAATAGGTTTACCAAGCTGTTATGGGAGAGTCCATGTTATCATTTTTTCTATTGCTAGCATTTAATTCTGTCGATATTAAGTTCTGCATGATTTTAAATCTCATGGAATGCAGAATTGTTTATAGTTAGGTAGTTGGCCAGATTTATGAGACTAGTGATCCTGTTTTTGTTTGTTTGTAATTATAAGAAAGAAAAAATAATGTAGCTAAGAAGAAAAATTTTTAAATGTTTTTATAAAATGTTTGGGGCATATGAATCATCTGTTACTTCTAATAAATATAAAAAAGAGTAGACCTAAGACTAATTAGTTAGTAAGTAACAACTAAGTTGTCATATCAGGCTGGCAGTTGACTAGGAGAGAGACAATGATTCCTTGCTAGATCCAGTTTGTTACTTACATAGACATGTAAAACAAGATGAGCTAAGGTGATAACTCCCTGCCATATTCCTTCTCTCATAGGATGGCACTGAAAAAGTAGGATGGAATATCTCTTATACCAAACAAATCTGAGTTTGTCATGTCACTTGCAGCTGTGCCAGGCGGAGGGGGAAGCACAAAGTCTCAGACCTCATCAGAACTCTGGAGGTGATAAGAAACTCATGACAGCTGACTGGGAAGAGAGGGACGTGAGCGAGCAATGACCTTATAGCAGCTACTCACTAACCTCTATGTCCCCATTCTCTGGGAGGATTACTGGGTATTCAGCCAATGCTCATGAGTAAGCCTTGGCTAGATGGTCTGTGTGAAACATGAAACATCAATACGGTGGCACAGCAAGGCCATTCCCCTACAAAAATTACACCTAATACCAATTGAAATGGTATGTTCTATAGTTGGAACTAATCACACAAGGAAATATACAACAACACCTCTAGTCCTATGTAACTCAGATCTGTTTGGTATGAGAGACATTCCATCCTACTTTTTTCTTATTTACTTGGTTACGAGATGACTATCAACAGTTATAACTTGTGAGTGTTTAAGGCACTCATAGAGGTGGTGGTAGGGGAGGAAAAGAAGGGTATACTTGATATGTAAGATGGTAACTGCAGATCAATGAGGTAGATCCCATGACTGAGGTCAACATATGACACACTGGAGGCACAGAAGTGGGACCGCTACACTAAACTGAAGGCATGAGCTGCATCCTAAAGGACAAGAAGGCATTATCTTTGGGAGTTGGGAATGTCTGGCCCATGGGCCATACAAGGCCCAATAAATCAATTAATCTGGCCCTGCCAAGGAATTAGGGTTGAGTTAATTAAATATTTGACCAAATATAGCAGGTTAATTTTTTAAAATTTTTTTAATATATATATATATTTTTTTACAGAGAGGAAGGGAGAGAGATAGAGAGCTAGAAACATTGATGAGAGAGAAACATCCATCAGCTGCCTCCTGCACACCTCCTACTGGGGATGTGCCTGCAACCAAGGTACATACCCTTGACTGGAATCGAACCTGGGACCTTTCAGTCCGCAGGCCGACGCTCTATCCACTGTGCCAAACTGGTTACAGCAGCAGGCTAATTTTTTAAAATATATTTTTATTGATTTCAGAGAGAAAGGGAGAGGAAGAGAGAGATAGAAACATCAATGACTAGAGAATCATTGATTGGCTGCCTCCTGTACACCCCCTACTGGGGATTAAGCCCACAACTCAGGCAAGTGCCCGACCAGGAACTGAACCATGACCTTCTGGTTTATGGGTTGATGCTCAACCACTGAGCCATGCCGGCTGGACTAAAATTGACAAATATTTACTTGAAGCTAGATACAGATAAGGTTTATGAGCTTCTAAAAAACCCCAGAAATTATATCTTTTATAATCTTTAGTGTTCATATATAGTTAAAAGTAATACATGCTTGATTTTATTAAATTGTATTTCCAGTTTTTCTTTTTATACCTTTAGGTCCCTCTGTAGTCAGATGCTTACATAATTGCCATATGTAAGCATCATCATAATGGCTTTTTTTATTAATCAATAAACTATACATATTTTATGTTACACACAGAAAACCTCAATCAATTTATGGTCAAAGCACATTCTCCAGATCATAAAACTTAGATGCATATAGTCCTGCTTATATTGAAACTCTGAACATGTGAGCATCAGGCTGACATTTTAGAGTTTAGTATATATGTCTCCTTGGGGGAGATATTCATTGCTGTTTCATGCAAATTTATTGCTCAATTTGAAGGAAAACAAAAGCTTGTGTTTGGGATCTGAGAGTTAGACATAGGGGAAGGTTGGGGCTTTCTCCTATGAGGCAAATGATGGGGAGTCAGTACTTGCTGCTGTACATATGCAGGACACCTAGCAAATCATCTGTTTCAGCTAACATTTATACATTTCAGAGAAAATAAAACAAATTCCAGTGAAATTAAAATAGGCATATATGTTATAAATTATGAATATAGAATTTCTGTTTTTGTTTTATACTATGCTGACTCTCAACCACTTCTATTTCCTATGCTACAGGGGAGTCACAAATATGCAAATGTGAAAAGACATTCTTTATTTTTTTGTAGTTTCCTAAACAATATGTTGCATTTTGTTTAGATATGCTAGTTTATCTTTCTGTTTGATTTATGGTAACATATTAAAGAAACATGTTGATTAGCTCATCGGCAGACCACAAAAACTTCTAAATAGCTTTGGAGGGAGGAAACAAAAAAATATTTAGATTATTTAATGGGGGCAATTAAAATGATAAAATTAGCATGTATTTTGCTTTTTCAGCATGATAAATGCATATTGAAAGTCTAGTAGTGCAAGCTGTTGAGGTCAATCAAAACTACATAAGACGGGTTTCCATGTTTCTAGAAATCAGTTAATAGGATGAGATGATACACGAATTACCACAATAATAGAATGTACTTAGTGCATCCCTTATGAATGATATACACATTAAGTATTTTACCAATTTCAAGGGTTTCTTTTTATTAGAGTGTGAACAGAACAAGATAAAGTGAATGACTAGAGTTTACCCAGGATTTTACTAGGTGTACCAGTTAATAATGCGAATTTTTTTCAATAGATGGAGTTACACATACTAGTATGTTGATATATATGCGATTTGATATGTATGCTATTTTGTTGTGTTGACAACTAGCTTGAGAACTTCATATGTCAAATTTTCTGAAGGTGTTAATATCATAGATATTTTTACCCTTAAAAATGTTGAATTTCGTGCCAAAAAAAGAGAGCATTTGCGGGAAGTTTTAATTCATTGCTTTATTTTGAAGAAAAGTGCTGCTGAAAGTTATCGTATACTTTGGGAAGCGTATGGTGAACATGCTCCATCTCAAGATACTTGTGAGCGCTGGTTTAAATGCTTTAAAAGTGATGATTTCAATGTGAAAGACAAAGAACATCCAGGTCAACCGAAAAAGTTTGAAGACCAACAATTACAAGCATTATTGGGTTAACCCACCCGCTGTATTCACCAGATCTTGCTCCTTCAGAACATCACTTGTTCCAATCAGTTTCTGAGCAGCACTTCAAAATGTACGAAGAAGTGGAAAATTGGGTCTCTGAATTGTCTGCCTCAAAACAAGAAAAGTTCTATTGGGACAGTACCCACAAATTACCTGAAAGATGGGGGAAATGTGTAGCTAGCGATGGACATTACTTTGAATAAAGCACTTTTGATGTTTCTCTTGAAATTATCGTGTTTACTTTGATTACAAAATCCAGACTATTAACCTGTTAAAGAGTTAATCCACATCATTAACGGGTTAATAGTTAAGCCGAACTATTAGCTGGTTAATGAGAGCAAAAGAAACCATCAAAAAGAAAGCCCACGGCATGGGAGAACATATTTGCCAATGCTATTTCAGATAAGGGTTTAATCTCCAAAATTTATAGGGAACTCATACAACTTAACAAAGGGAAGATAAAAAATCCAATCAAAATTTGGGCAAAGGACCTAAATAGACACTTTTCGAAAGAGGACATACAGAAGGCTGAGAGACATAAGAAAACATGCTCAAAGTCACTAGTCATCAAAACAACATCTCATACCTGTCAGGATGGCTATCATCAACAACTCACCAAATTACAAGTGCTAGTGAGGATGTGGAGAAAAAGGAACCCTTGTGCCCTGCTGGTGGGAATGCAGACTGGTGCAGCCACTGTGGAGAACAGTATGGAGTTTCCTCAAAAAGTTAAAAATGGAACTCCCATTTGACCCAGTAATCCCAGTTCTAGGAATATATTCCTAGAAACCAGAAACACCAATCAGAAAGGATATATGCACCCCTATGTTCATAGCAGCTCAATTCACCGTAGCTAAGATTTGGAAATAGCCTAAGTGCCCATCAGTAGATGAGTGGGTTAAAAAACTGTGGTACAATGGAATACTACGTTGCTGTAAAAAGGAAGGAACTTTTACCATTTGCAACAGCATGGATGGAACTGGAGAGCATTATGCTAAGTGAAGTAAGCCAGTTGGAGAAAGATAAATATCACATGATCTCACTCATATGTGGGATATAATGATCAACATAAACTGATGAACAAAAATAGATCCAGAGACAAGGTAGCACTGAACAGACCATCCAACTTCAGAGAGAAGGTGTTGGGGACGGGGGTTAGAGATCAACCAAAGGACTTTTAAGCATGCATATTAGCATAACCAATGGACACAGACACTGGGGCAGTGGGAGCTTGCCTTGGGCTTGGGAGTGGCCTGGAGGGGGGTGGTCAATTGGGGAAAAAGGAAACATATGCAATACTTTAAACAATGATAATAAAAAAATGGTATCTAAAAGTGGAACTTTATTATGAGGTATATTACTGAGATGTTAGAGAGGCTCAAGGATTTTTTTCCCTTTATATTCCTCTTCTAACTTAATCTCATAGTACACTCATCTTAATATCAACCAAATATCTTCAAAATTTATTAGGTGTATTTAAGGCCTATCTTTCTATATCTTTATCTATCCTTTCATTTACTGTTTTAGTCATCATGTGCTGCAGTAGCAGGTGACATTAATTAATACTGCCAAGACTTACAAGACATTTATTTCTTGCTCTCATTACTTGAAGGTTGCTAGTTGGCTGAATCTCTGGTGAGTTGATCCTGCTTATCTGAGGTCACCTTCTTCTCAGAGAGAAGGACTAGCCTTTATCTGGGGCATGGTACTCTCTAATAAAAGTGAGGAAAAGAGGCAGAACCAAACCATGAAAGCACAATTTAATATGTCTACTTTGATGTGGAATATGTCACATCTACTTATATTTAATTTGGCATAGCAAGTCACCTGGCCAAGTCAGTGGTTTATAGTAGTGTTTTACTAGAATGGAATCCTACTAAAGGCAGGGAAGAAGTGAGTAAGTGTGAATAGATAATGATGTATGTCATATCTATGTACAAAATATTTTAAGCAACTCCTTATAGACTCTGACTTAGGCATATATTTTAATCATATTTAATTTATTTTTTATAAATAAAAAAGTGAGCCAAATATTCCTAAACCTTCTCTACAGAGTTCAAAATTTTCTGAAACACATACTGGCCACCAGATATGAATTTTTTTCTTTTACTATCCATTGTGCCATCAGGTATGTTGCTCATGCAAAATTTCTTAAAATAATTCATGAAATAACAAAAAGCCATTGTTTATAATTATGAAAAAGTAGCTTGAATTGACTCCCACTTGGGGAATTTATAACGTATTTCTTATTCACCTCCACTCTCATCACTCCACATGAAACCATTTGTTCCTAGTGTTAAATGGGTACTTTTTTATCCTTTTGTTGCTGGAAATTTCTTTTAAACCACTGACCCAATACACAAGTTATGATGCTAAAATATTTGAAATTCTCTCATGTAAAGACATTAACAACTACCACAACATGATTGCTTCCTATACCTGACATCTATTGTACAGTGCATTGTGATTTTAGGCGTGTTAAATGTGAAAGTAAGTGTGTATGTTAACATTGATTTGACTATTGTGCCTTCTTCACTTACAAATAATTTCAACATTTCACTACTTTTATCTATTATGCTTGTGATGAGATTGTGCAAGATTACTTTATCAGAGAAGTTTTAATTATACTTATTTTGTTTTGTTTTGACCCTTAATATATAATAAAATTTACTGAATATTTTTTCTGTATCCATTGAGATAATCACATGATTTCCCTCTTTTATATTTAATTATTGTAAATTCTATTAAGTGGTTCTAAAATAGTAATTCAATAGTGCAGTTTTGAGGTAATCTAAGCTTAATTATAATGCATTCTTATTTTATTTATTGGGGATTTGTGTGTTTTTTAAATAATCCATGCCTGGATTAAGTATCAGAGTTGCATATCCAAATAAAAGTAACTTAGGAGTGGTCCTTTATTTGCCTTTTCCTGGAAAAGATGTATATAACAGTGAGTCACATAAATCTGAATGTTTAGTGGAAATAATCTGTTAATCCATTTGAGTAAAGTAGTTTCTTTATGGAAAAAATTGTAAAAGAGTTATTTATAAAATAGTCATAGAATTTTTTAGGTTTTCTTTTTCTTCCCAACTTACTTGTAATGATTGTATGTTATATAGATTTATCTATTTCTTCTAAAATATATAATTTATTAACAAGAAGTAGCTTAATATTTTCCTATTTCCTGAATAATTTTGTAGCATTTATTCTTATAAATGGTTGTTTATTTCTAATATTGTTTGTTGCCTTCTCTATTTTTTTAAAGTTTACTTTGTAAGAGGTTTGTCCTCTTAATAACTACTTTTGAATGTAAAAGGGTATTGTTTTACTTTGATTGCATATTTATTTTCTTTTTTAAAATATATTTTATTGATTTTTTAAAGAGAGGAAGGGAGAGAGATAGAGAGCTAGAAACATCGATGAGAGAGAAACATCAATCCACTGCCTCCTGCACACCTCCTACTGGAGATGTGCCCGCAACCAAGGTACATGCCCCTGACCGGAATTGAACCTGGGGCCCTTCAGTCCGCAGGCTGACACTCTATCCACTGAGCCAAACTGGCTATAGCTATTTTCTATTTTTAATTATATGATTATTATACCTTCTCACTATCTATTAACTTTTGAAACTCTATTAAACATAAGTTAAACCTTCATAATATAGCCTCCCTAATCCTATCTTAATCACTCTTTTGTATTATTTTTCACTCTGTAATGCATTTTATATATTTCTTTGGATCCCATCTTCCAATTCATTATTTCTCTGTCCAGCTTTTTCTAATCTTTTTTTTAAAATGTATCTACTTATAATTTCTGTTTTCTTTCCAGTGTCAACTTCTCACCCATTATTGTTAATTATATTTAGGGCTCTGTTCATTTCTTTAAATATTTTAAACATAGATATATTTTAGTGTCAAAGATGACAGTATAAGAAGCCTTAGTGGCCGAAGCCGGTTTGGCTCAGTGGATAGAGCGTCGGCCTGCGGACTGAAGGGTCCCAGGTTCGATTCCGGTCAGGGGCATGTGCCTGGGTTGCGGGCGTATCCCCAGTGGGGGATGTGCAGGAGGCAGCTGATCGATGTTTCTCTCTCATCGATGTTTCTAACTCTCTCTCTCTTTCTGACTCTCTATCTCTCTCCCTTCCTCTCTGTAAAGAATCAATAAAATATATATATAAAAAAAAGAAGCCTTAGTGCATGTGATTCTGTTATTATTGTTTTCCTGTCTCTTACAATTAAAACTTTTATCCTCTTTTTAATAAGTAAAATTCTCACTTTCCTTAGGATCTCTGTATTTTCTATGGGAATTCATCCGAGCTTTAGTGTGAAGGGATTTCTCCAGATGGTTTGTCTACTAGTATGTTTCTATCAGTGGCTTGGCATTTTCAGTACAGGACCCTGGGACTAAATTAATTATGTTTGTTTTGGACCACATAGGTAAGATAAATTCGTACAAAAGTGACAGGCTACTGACTTCAGTCCTCAAAGATCACCAACCACACCACCACTGTGTCCAGTTTCTATAATTTTCTTATTAATTCATCTGTGCATCAAATTTATTTCTTATTTCCTCTTTCTCTGAAGGTGGCGCTCCTTGAGATACTACTTTTATGCATGGATCCCTAATGTAACTCGTCATCTTGGGTGAGTCTGAGTATTTATTTCCAATCTCCCACATTCTATACAGCAGTTAGAATGGAAGGTCTCAGTTACTAAGATTTGACTCAAGACCCTCAAGTAAAGTGATTTGAGCTAGATTGTCTTCATGACACCTGTTTCACTGAGTTTCTGTCCTCTACTAATTGCTTAATTTTATGCCAGCATAATTATTATTTCAAATGTGTATATAAGATTCAGCTTTTGAACTGATTTCTTCAAATGATTATTTTAGGCTGTATAGTTGCCAGTACTACCAGGAACAGTCTGAGTATATGAATATGCACATTTGAAATGTCAGCATAGATTACTTTTATATATATATATTTGCAAAAAAAACAACACAGTATGTTATCAATATTTTTGCTTAAGGATTCATAGAATATATCCCATTTTTAAAATGTTAATATGCATCACATCCCAAATATGTGATATAAAGCATGTTTTTGTTTATTTATTGAATATTCCCTTTCTTGTATGCATTACCTTTTCATAAACTCTCTTGCTTTTCTATTGGTTTCTGTTGATTTCTTTTCATATTCCACTTTGTTGTGCAATTCACATATAAGAAGCTGTTTAATAAAGGGTTAATATTGCTAAAATATAAAATCCATACAGTTTAAAATACAAGAGGATACCATTGATATATCCCTATTTCTTTTGGCAAATACAATGGCTTCTTGGTAATGTGGTGAGGCTTTCCTTTTCTGATGTAAGCACCCCTCTAAATGGCCAAGTATAAACCACACCATCACTTTGAAAGCTATGCAAGGCTGCCCCCTCCTGTCTGGCAGATAGCAATATATTCTGGCAATATATACTGAATATGCAGATAGATTTTTCAAATGTAATTGGACAGACAGTTGACTCAGTAGCAACTCAGAAAAGCAAAGTATATCAGTCTTAAATGAACAATTGATAGGTAATGGTTGACTGCTGATAAAGAAAATGTGTTTGCTTCATGCTCCCACTGGGATTTTCCCTGACTCCCAATTGCAGTCTTTCCTTACACTTGATTTTTCATCTTCCTCTCTTCTTTTTATTTCTTAATATGTACTATTTATGTAATTCAGGGGAGTACTTGTGAAAGCAATTGTTGGGTACATATAAGGAGAGAAACGGGAACATATGTATTAAGATTTTCCTTAATTTTAAATTTGCTTTTGTGTATTATGTGACATACATCTGTATATCCATCCTTGTAGCAGAACGTCTTTGTTTTAGTTATTAGAGTATTATATTACATTTTATATGCCTATCATACCTTTAAAATTTTTTGCATACTCAAAACATAATTTATTTTTCTCAAAAGTCATTGATATTGGTGAATGTGTTTCCATACATTGTCTTGAAATATACTTTGTGCTTATTAAATTATGAATAATAAATAAAATATTCTCTTAATCTTTGAAAGTTTGCATCATTGAGCAAGAATAAAAATCATTCTCAAGCTTTTGAAATTATTGTAAATCTGTATGCATGGTTTATCAGTTAGGGTTTACTGAGATATGTAGACTACTATGAATGAAAATAAATAATTTTTTAAAGGCATTAGACATCACACACTTATGGTGCCTGGTTTAACAGTCTTTGTATGACTATTCTGGCTCTATCTCTGGGGCTGAGCTTGAGGCTGAGAGGTATTAACGTTCTGAAGGGACATGAGCATGAAATTAAAGTGACCAGGAGCACAATGGGAACCCAGGAAAGCAAATCGCAACTTAATCTCTCAATACCTTCAGTCTTGATGTGGCGGCAGACTTTCAGGATAAGTGGGCACTCTTCACCACAGAGCTGCAGGCGCGCTGGGCCCAGGCTGTGGAGAAGCTAAGGGAGGAGACCTGGAGACTCGTGTACTTGGTTTGATGCTCATGTTACTTAGTTCATGCTTAGCTCCTTAAACTCCATCCCTGCCCACCATGGGCACATTGTTCTTGAAGACAGTTGAAGGAAATTGGCTGTCATCAAAAGAATAGTCATTTTGTCCATCTGCTTCATATGATCCTCCTCTGAATCTAAATCTTTGCCAGTTACTAATGCTGCATAATAAACCACCCCAAAACTCGGTGGCATGAAAAATATATTATGTTCACTAATTCTTTGACTTGTCTCATCTGCCTGATGTTGGGGACTCTACTTGGTAGACTTGATGCATGGAAATAACTTTGCAGGTGTCTTTACTCAATATACTTTGTGGTTGATGCTAGAGGTTGGCTGGAACTTCAGCTCGGGTTGTTGCACAGAGTACTTATATATGGTCTCTTTCTGTGGCTTGGACTCACAGCATATTGACTTTAGAGTACTCGGACTTCTTTCAATTACTTTCTACAGACATCTTCCATAAGCAAGTGCGCCCAGGCAACCAGATAAGCTTTCTTCCCTGCCTTCAGAAATCACCTGGCATCACCTTTACTTACTCCATTACTTAGAGTAGTGAGCGATTCAGGGGTGAGTGCATAGTTCCTACCTCGTAACAGGAAAAGCATGTAAGAATTATATCCCAAAGAACAAATTAAATAACTTCTTATAAACTCAGAAAAAGCAGGGCTCTCTCTACATGCTACATTTGAAAAACCTTTGATATATTTACCATAGATCTATGTGCTATTCAAGGAGTTGTACAAAGATTTAAAAACACTGACTTCACATAGGCTCACAGCTGACATCTGAAACGTAGCATAGTTGTTGATATATAATAAGTTCTGCATAAATATTTGCTGTTGCTGAATTATCATCTCCGGTGCCATTATTGTATTGCACATTCATAAAGGAATAATATGAGAAGAGTTATACCTTGTATACAGGTTACAAAGTTAATTAGAAGATCAGAAGATTTAAGGTTCATTAGCAGAGATTTTTTTCCAGTAATAATATATTTTAATAAAAATCACAGTAATAGAGGAAATTGGTTCCCTGAAAATATTGTAGTGGAAATTGGAGTCAGGTGATGAGAAAATTATAGATATATTAGACAATTATATATTTATATAATTGACTTCTTTATAAAAGGTAAAGTGAATTCACTGTAGTGGATGCAATTTAAGTTAATGCTATTTCTAAATGCAGACAGATATAAACTGTGTATAAAATATGAAAGTATAATTGTATGAGAAATGTTTAACATGGGAATTAGAAAATTTGGATTTTCTATCTGTTGCTTTGAATATAGTAAATTAAATTAAAACTTTCACAATACTGAATAAAACTCAGTCTCATTGGAAAACAACATTCTTATGCATAATTTGTAAAACATTTTAATTATTTTGATTTATGTCAGACTGGCAAAGTCAGTAAACACACCAGCCATGTTTCTGAAAGTGAAGGGAAGAACTGTGACAGTCTCTGAATTATACCTGCAACCCAATTGGCCCCGCAGTGATATTCATTCCAGGAGCTCCTATGGAGACATAGTATTGCAGTAATATTTCTGGACACCTTTATAGTATATACAATAAGTAACAGGTAGTCTCTATATTACCCAGCCCTCAATTTTACTTTTTATGAGCCTAGTTTCTATGCCGAGGACTGAAAGCCAGCTCAATTTGCTGTTTCCAAATGTGTAAAATTCAAAGATTAAGGTATTTTTCAAGCAGAGTTATTTTGTCAGAAGTTAGATGCAAAGCTCATTAGTATGTAGTAATCAAATTAGAGAACTAAAAAAATTCACTCCATTAATGTGTTAAATACTTATGGGTTGTTTGTCATACATAATGAACACAGATCTAGGTATTATGTACACCAACATTCTAGACCATGCCAAATGTTATAATTTTCTGAAGAGGCAAAGAAATAAAGCAATGCTAGTATGTAGTGAGAGGTAAACCATACAGTTGGTAAAAACACTAGATAACAAGGGAGGGAGAAGCATTCAGAAAACCTTCCCAGGGGAGGGCAAAACAGAACTCAAACATAAAAAAATATACAAGATGACTTTCTTGCTAAATGACTGTTTTTTGAATGAGAATTTTTCTAATTAGTCATAAATTATTGTAGAGCATTTCCCTATGGAAATGTTATAGATGATGCATGTAGTCACTGCAGTACGAACTTAACACATCAAAAATGTGATGCAAAATTTAATACCCAACATCTGCTCCCTCTGTTGAAATCAGGCCCCTTAACAAAAGCTTTCAGCCGAACTGCAGATTTGACCCAAATCTTTGCTTTTCTTGGTTCTGTATGTCAAAAGCTCATGGAGTATTTGATCAAAAAGAATGCATGCTAAGTTTCTGAACATAGAAATTTGTTCTGATTATAAGAGTGATGTATGTGCACTATACAAAGTTTGGAACACGCTAATACAACAGAAACCCAGCAAAGAAGAAAATTGACTTAGATATTTCTCATCGATAGTAATAATGACTGACACCTTATATTTGGTTAAACATATAGGCTGTGTAATCAGGAAAAAACATTTCAAATCCTTGTACTCCCTAATTTAAATCTAATTTTATTTCACCACTTAATGTAAAAAAAGATGCCAATGTACCTGGAGTGGCTTGAAGCTCTATCAGCCTGTGAGTACAAATAGTGTCTCTTTCACCTTCAATATCCGAATTGCTTTGCCAGGTTAGTCCTTTCATAGTAACACAGGTATCAGGGCATCCACAGAATGTTTCCATGTCATCCTGGCCGGGCTGCTCCAAGTGTCCCATGTGTCCATCTGCTCCAGCTTCCTCATGTAAACACACCCTGCACACTTTATGCCTCAGCCTCTGTGGTAGGTCTCTGTGGGCACGGCCTCTATGCCATGGCAACAGCCTCTGCTTTTCTTCTAGTTTACACAATCTAGCGTGTGTTGCCAGTGTGTTCCCCAGAGAGATGAGGATACTATACCTTTTCTCAGTGTTAAGTCAGTGTTAAGCCTTGTTGCTTTGACCTTTGCACAGCACAGTATGTAAAATAAGGACCCTTTGCTGCTGGGTGTATATTTCATTTCCATAGACTTTGAAAGAGAATCTACATTTTCCTATCCCTCTTTTCAGCTGAGGGATAATGGGGGGGAGTAAAGGGGGACCTTTTAATACTTTCAACAATAAAGATTTTTTAAAAAGAAAGTATTACAGATGTCCCCTTTCCCCCCCCCCCATTGACCCCTATATGCCCCACACCCATCCCCAACCCCAGTTCCAGTGCATAGACCCTCTTTGCCCTCTGTAGGTTCTAAATGATTACCAAGCCAGCCCCTATTGCAAATGCAATGCGATTCAAAGTGATGTACATGCACATGTGGCTAGGAGGGAAGATTAGTCCTCTTTGAATCCAACCCCTGTTAGGCTTCAACATTCTGCTAAATGTGTAAAAATATTTCTAAAATAATGCAATTGTGTGATATTATATGTACATGTATAGAAAGGGATTGAAAACTAAACAATATCCTTCCTAATGTTTTAAATTTTGAAACTGTCAGAAGCACCTTTAGTAAACGTCAAAAAGAGGAGATGAAGAATAGGTTGCTTTTCAAAAACCAGAAATTACACTGAGGTTTTTACAGCATATGTGAAAAGCAAACATATCTCTAGACGGAGAACTCAGGGAGTTCATTGTAAGTTCAGGTACAAGTAAAGAGATTAACAATAAGTACAAATTCTGAATTATTACTAGTTGTAATACAGTTGTGTTTCATGCATTCCCAACATTATCTAAAGCATGCCACCAATCCATCCACATTTGAAGATTTAACGTGAAGTTGAGTAATAACAATCCCAGAAGTAAAATAATTACACACCCACAAAACAAATTCACGTTTTTTACATTAAATGATAAAACAACACAATAATTGCAATGAATATGAAAGCATAAAATGTTTTAATTTTGCTTGAGACTGAATTAATTCAAGATTATTTAAACAACTAAGTCAAAAATTTAGCTCAGTTTCAAGGGTAAAATAATTGATATTTTATAGCACAGCCTCCAGATGACTAAGAGGGGTCTATTGCATTGTTTTCACTTCTTCAGCTTTGTACTATGTTTACTACAGGATGCTCTGCATCAGTGACTATGATGCTAATTATTCAAGCTCAGGGAAATTAGGAGTTAAAAATAGCCCTTCTCAGCAAATGTGGTAGAAATGAGAGTGGCCACTTTCACTAAAGTGGGGCAAAAGTAGGTTTGTGCTTGTGTGTACATGAAACAGAGTTTATTCTTGTATTATTGTTTATTAATTATTGTATTATTTTCCATATGACAATTATAAACCTGCTTTTGCCCCCACCCTCTATACAGTGAACCACCAGCAAACATTGTTCTTTTTGTCCTCACAGTTCTGAGCTTTGCTGAGTTTGAGATCTCAATACTCAAATGAGACTGTTTCCAGCAAGGGATCGAATAATATTATCATTGTATTAGAAGCTGAGATTGCCCTATTTCACTTTTTTTTTTCTTATTGGGCCATTGGAAGAACTAGATAGGAAATAAAAAAGAAGAGAAACTAGAATTTTGGTAGGTGTATGATCTGGAACTTCTTGAATAAATAGAGTGGATGTTACAAAATAGAGCAGAAAGTAAGAGACCAAAGGGACTGAAATATCACATAGGTAAAATCTTCAAAGGCTTGGATCCCCCAGGAAAGGCTGGACCAATCCACAAGGTAAAGAAAAAATAAGGAGAAAAGAAAGAAATCAACTGAGATGAAACCAACAGTAAGGGAAACAAGGAAGATGGTGTAGAAAACAAGTAATAGGTGCAAAATCTCAAAATCAGTTGCAGAAATGAGGAACATAGTATTCACTCATTTTCTTCTATGTGGCACTATACATATGTTTGTATGTATTAACTATATATATTTGATTTTGCAATTTAGTCCATAGATTAGAGAATATTGAGGCAGAAATCGATCATTTTAGGAAGAAATAATATCATACAGAGATTGCGGGCTTTGAATTAAGTATCATATGATGTCACTCATATGTGGAATCTAAAGAATAAAATAAACTGATGAACAAAATAGATCCAGAACATAGAAGCATAGAACAGACTGTGAAATCTCAGAAGGAAGATAGGGGTGGGTGAGTGGGTGGGAAAAGACAAACCAAAAAACTTATATGCAAAAATGCATAACCCATGGACAGACAATAGTGTGGTGAAGGCCTGGGTTTTGGGATGGGTGTGGGGTATATAGGGGTCAATGGGGGAAAAAGGAGGACATCTGTAATACTTTCTTTTTTAAAAATCTTTATTGTCGAAAGTATTAAAAGGTCCCCCTTTCCCCCCCCCCATTAACCCCTCCAGCCCACTCCCACTGGGCCCTCACCACCCCACTGTCCATATCCATGGCTTATGCATATATGCATACAAGTTCATGGATTGGTCTCTTCCCACCTCCCCTCCCCTGCCTTTCAACAATAAAGATGAATTATAAAAAAAAAAAGAAAGTGCATGAAACTGTGGTCATCATTTGGGGTAGAATTAGGATAGGTTTAATTACAGAAGAGATTTTTATATGGTGTTAGGCAGAGGCACTGCTCTTGCTATTGTTGTTTTTATGGAGCTTGGATATTTGAAGAAGGAATAAGGTGTATGTTGATGCGAAGCAGTTGGAATGGTGGACCATAGTGTATATTTTTCATAGTTTTTGGCTGTCTACAATATTGAAACACCCTGTGCAAGTGTAAATAGTGTGTAGATCTTTGTTTGAAGTCAGAAACGTACTTTCCCTGCTTTTTTATTAAAAATGTTCAATGTTGACATAATTGCAGGTGTCCCCCTTTCCCCATCCTTTTAATTGATGTGAACTCCATCAATCCAAATTGTTTATACCAACTTCAAAAGAGATACAAGAAATCAAAGAAGTAGGATGGTAGTTGATTCGCCTCTGGTGAATGTAATGTCAAATTCAACTGCCCTGAAGCTTTTAGAAGCTCAATCTAAAAATTCAGAGGTTTTAGGAAGAGTGGCTAGTAGACAGTATTAATTGTGGTATCTGTGCCCAGTGACGATGGTACAGTTGTCATCGCTGAAAAGATAAAGTGCTCTGGGCTAGACAATGCTCATAGTTGTATAACTTCCAACTCTGGTTATTGGGCTTTGAGAAGATTAAAAGTTAGAAATATGTATTCATATATTTATTTTCTGCTAAAACTAGCTGTAGTGGGTCTCTCTGAAAATGCCCCCAAAGTGATAAAGTGACAGAGCACAATGATAACCTCATTCCTTGGATGAGGAAGGGATAAAAACGAAAAGCAAAACAACATACACACACAAGAGCTCATTACCTCTGACTCTTCAGTTACAGTGAACACAAAACATACATTAATGTCTCAAAAAAGTAACCTTCTCTCTGAATGGAAATTCTTATGTAATCAGAATGGAGGTCTCATTTGAGCCTAATCACAAATCCCCCCGCTGATTTTTTTGAATAACATGCATTAATGCCAACATTTTCAGAAAAAAGAAAAGCTGGAAACACATGAAAGAGCAGTGTCTTAAAGCAGTCTTTTCAAGACATGAAGTGATTTTAGATTTCAATGGCTGCTGTTGCAAGACAAAAGCAACTAAGAAAACAACTTAAGGGCAAAAAATTCCCTTGTTAAAATAAAATTAAAAAAAAAAGGAATCTGTGGCAAGTCAACATAATTAGGTCTAAGGCAGAACACACTTTGAATCCCACATAAAGGACAAGAGAACAAGAAAAAGATAAGAGTGGAAGTCAGCGGTTTGGGGGCTAGGACTCACTGTGCCAATTTGTGGGGTTTTTCTTTCTGGGACATGCTAGAGCAAACATCGTCTGTAACTGTACAAATACCATCAGGTAAGGTTGCCACCACTTTCCTGCTCTCCAGGAGGGCATATATAGACAATCTTCCTGCTGGTGAGTAACTAGCAGAGAGAAACAGCTCCCAGAAATTAAGATGTAGGTACTTACATCTTTTGACATACAGAAATTTCCTACAGGATTCTGACTGAGATATGTACCAATCCTGAGACAGAAATAATTGGGAGAATCAAGAAATGGGACTGTTGTCTATATTTGCCTTGCATTTTGGCATGGGATCAGATTATAGATCATGCTAGCATTTATGATTTCTAAGAAGCTTCTTCTCCAAGTTCCTAAAGGGTTAGAAGCAATGATATCTCCCTAACGATCTCATGTCATTTAATTTCCTTAAAGAACATTAGACTTTCAACAATCAAATCTAGACATCTATACCTGATTTAAAAGATATATATTATTGCACCAGCTCCAACAGTGGAGGGATATGTAATAGAGGTGTTCAACGTTATTTATTTAGATTTAAATCAAATAGTGCCCACCTATAGACTTGTTTTATGTATGGAATGAAATAGTTTATTGTCAATGTCTATTATATACTAAGAATATAAAAAAAGTTGTAAGTCTTACTGTAGAGTTAAAAATTGCCAAAATAAAAGATAATCATATTTCAGATAAACCACTTTGCACATTTTGGAAAAAAAAAGATTATATGGGTAAAATAATTTACATGATATGACATTTCCATCAGGACTTTTGTGGTTTGTAGTAAAAGATGTAATAGAGGTGTTTAATTTATATCTAGAGCTCTTAAGTAAAAATTCAGTAGCATCTCATTTTTCACTACATATTTTTTACTTTTTTATTTAATATCCACAGTTTTCTATTTTCAGTTATCTATGCAAACATTTTTTCCACAAAGTCAGATTGCCTTTGGAACTTTCTAAATAAAAACCTGGAATTTTTCAAGGTGATCTTTATTATCATTTGTGATCTTTATTAGCATTCAGATATGCTTCCTTAATATGAAAAAGCCTCCTGCTTTTTCTTATCTCAACATTCTCCAAACATTATAAAAGAGGAGAAAAATGTGTAGGAAAGAAAGATGTAAAGATATGAAAAATATTTTTCATACTAGGTAGACTATCACTTATATGCAATTAATGTTAGCATAAATGACTCAAAAGTAATTTTCAAAAACATATGGACACTCTTATAATTGAGAAGGCAATTCTGCAGTATGAATCATTTGTCAACATTCACAAAACATGGGGTGGGGGGACTAGCATTTTCTCTTTATTGAGACTGAGGAGGAGAATGACAGTGTGATGGCCTGCAGCCTTCTGTTTATGCATACTTCCTTCAGTGATTTATGTCTTTCATAGCAAAAGTCAGGAGTCCCTGCTAATATATGAATATATTACAGGTGTCAGAAGAAGTGAAATACATTCTTGCTGAATAATAAAATAAAAATCCATTAATAAGGAAAGGTAAATACTGTTGAAAGCAGGCTGCTCATATCTCACTCATAAAATAATCTCAGCAAAATGTGATGACTTGTAAATGTTTTAAATATCTGCTATCTTGCTGAAACCGGTTTGGCTCAGTGGATAGAGCGTCGGCCTGCGGACTGAGGGGTCCCGGGTTCGATTCCGGTCAAGGGCATGTACCTGGGTTGCGGGCACATCCCCAGTGGGAGATGTGCAGGAGGCGGCTGATCGATGTTTCTCTCCCATCGATGTTTCTAACTATCTCTCTCCCTTTCTCTCTGTAAAAAATCAATAAAATATATTTTTTAAAAAATATCTGCTATCTGTTTTGCAGTTATAATTTAACAGGTTCAGACCCCATAACTATTAATTCCTCCTCCCAAAATTTAAGCATAAAGAAATAAAATAGATAGATATAGATAGTTAAAATTAGATTATATGTATCTATCCAATATCATATACATACATATATATATATATACACATAACATAGGTTTAAAATCATTTTTTAACAAAAAACAATTAATATATACAATATTTTATGTAAAATGTGGTCCCAGCAAAAGGAGCAGGAGATCAGACAGGAGACTAGTATTAAAAACTGAAGAGATAGTAGATAAAGAGAACAAACTGTGAGATAGAGAAAAGGGACTTACTCAAATATAGTTAGAAGTGCACTTAATCAGTGTTATGTTAACTGAAAGTTGTATGTCAGAGGAATGAAGTAACACTGAAGTTGACTAACATGAAATATAATATGGCATGGCCAGTGTTGCTCAGTGGTTGAGTGTCAACCCATGCACCAAGAGGTCACTGGTTTGATTCCCAGTCTGGGCACATGCCTAGGTTGTGGGCTTGATCCTCATGCAGGAGGCAGCAAATCAATGATTCTCTCTCATTGATGTTTCTATCTACCTTTCACTTCCCCTCTCTCTAAAAATCAATACAAACATTAAAAAAAAAAGAAAAAGCATATGTAATATGGATAATTCAGTCAATTAGGAAAACCAATGAAGCAGTCCAATAGATAGTAAGGATTATGGGAGTGGAGATACAGATGATAGAAGTCATAAACATTTATGCAATATTTAAAAATCAAAAGTACAACTAAGATAAACTTAGCAGACCATATATTTCTAAAAGAAAAGAAGATGTATTTCTTGGGAAGCGATAGGCCAATACTCTGTATTTTTCATTTTGATATTTCTAGCTCCTATCATGATGCCTCACACAAATTTAAGATTCATATATCTACAAATGTTCATAGAACAAATGACTACCACATTTAGAAATAGGCAGACATAAAGGAGCTAATGTAACACTGAGAAAGAATGGAGAGATTAAAAAAAATAAAAGTTTACTTTCTTGTTCACCAACTCAATTTGAGAATTTCAAAAGGATGGAGTTTAAAAATTTGAAAAATTCACTAGGAATGTATATTAAAATAAGCCATTTGGGAGGAAATATTTGCTTAAGACATATGATAAGAACTGTTATCCAAAATATACAAAGAATTCTTAAAATTCAACAATTGTTAAGCAAACAACCTTATTAAAAAGTAGGCAATAAGACCTGAACAGTCACCTCATCAAAGATGACATTCAAATATAAAGTAAGGATCTGAAAGATGTTCAACTCATAGATCATTAGGGAATTGCAAATGAAAACAATGAGATACCCCTACACGCCTATTCAAGTGGTCAAAATTTAGAACACTGACCGATATATTATCAATGAAAGCCCCCTCAATGAGCTTAGTGATAAAAGAGAAAGGTGTGGACAGCAGAATATGATTAATTAAAGATTAAATGTAAAATATTGGTGATAATTTTTCTATGAATGTCTAGTGCCTTTTCAACTCAGTATTTTATTAACATTGACATTTTCTTTTGAGCAGTCCCTTGGGTTTGTTTTTGTTATGGGTTTTGCTTGAACACTTAATGCTGGCAAAGATACGAAGTAACAGAATCATTCTCACATTGCTGGTAAGAATGTTAAATGTACTAAGCCACTGGAGAGAAAAGTACGACAATATTTTACATACACTTACCACAGGATATAACAAATTCTTGGGCATTTAACCCAGAGAAATAGAAACTTATATTCACACAAAAACCTGTAACCAAATACTCAGAGCCACTTTATTCATTATATCCTCAAGTCATAACACCCAAATGTCCTTCAATTTGTATATTTCAAACTAACTGGGCTACTTCCATACAATGGAATCCTATTAGGCAATAACAAGAAATAAAATACGTTTTAAAATATATTTTTATTGATTTCAGATAGAAACATCAATGATAAGAGAGAATCATTGATTGGCTGCCTCCTGCATGCTCCCCATTGGGGATCAAGCCCTCGACCTGGGCATGTGCCCTGACTGGGAATTGAACCATGACCTCTTGGTTCATAGGTCGATGCTCAACTACTTAGCCATGCCGGCTGGGCAAGAAATAAAATTTTGATGCAAGCAACAACTTGGATAGATATCAAGGGAATAATGCTGAGTAAAAAAAAAAAAATCTCAAAATGTTGCATACTGTATGATTCAACTTATATAGCATTTTTGAAATGACAAAATTACAGACATGGAGAATAGATTAGTAGTTGTTAGGCATGGAAGGGGTGGGGAGTAAAGAGAGAAGGTTATCTATAAAATAATAACACAATCCTTGTGTTGGAATTGCTCTGTGACTTGATTAATTTACTAATTCTCTCTTTAGCTGTGTTTGGTATGCTGTTAAACACATCTTTTAAAATAATAATGTGATTACTGTATTTTCAGTTTGAGAATATCATTTCTTTTAAATTTATTTTCTCATATGCTAAGTCATTTATCCTTTCCAGTTCTCAACCAAATTTTTCAAGCTTGATTTTATCTCTTTGAGCATGTTAAGCATGGTTTTTACCATCTGTCTCTGATAATTCCACTCTCTGAGGTTCTGTGCATGTGTTTTTGTAGTTTGTGGTTTCTGTATGTTTTTAATGCCTGTTGTCTTATCTCCTTATGGGATTGATTATCTTTAATTATATGATGGGCTTTGTATTTAAAAGTTATTTATAGGAATATATTCAAACTAAGGATAATGTTATTTTTCTCAAGATGTTTGCTTCTGCCAAATGCATGGGGTACTTATTCTGTAAAATCTCTTGAATCCAATTTTGGAGTAGGAGATATTGTGAGGGGCCACTGAAGATAGCTTGAAGCTAGACAGCATTTCACATGAGGGTTGGTTTACTTCTTGAATATCTTACTCTGAGGGTAAATCCGTGTATCCTTCACTCGTAAGAGTATCCTGGACTCCAATTTTTTCTCTGGTTTAGTTATCTTTTATATAACAGAGTAATGAATACTGAATAAATAAACAAACAAACAAACAAAACCTATGTGATTATAGCAGTTATACCAGCCACTGGCACCCATGGTTAAATACATATATAGTATTTGATTACTGGAAGAAACAGAGTGGTCTAGCTTAGCCTCCACCCCAACAACAAAAGATCAAACTTGAAGTACTAGTTTGTATTACTAGCTTTATGACTGCATAAGATGACTTTCTGGTCTTCATTTTCCTCAGTTGTAAATGGTAATAATATTCCTTACCTTTCCGATTTGTTCAAACTATAAATTGCAAATGTTAAATGGACATCAACATCAGATCATAAACTTAGTTTCCTAGGTAGCAAAGATAATGCTAACTTTTCTTTTTATTTTACTAACTCAACTTTTTGCTGAACTGACAGAGACCAATAAATAGAACACACAGATACAATAAACGAAACAAAGCAGAACAAAAAAAGGACTTAAATTGAATATTAAACTTCTTACTTAATAATCTCCACAGTTACTAAGTTACTGAGACAGTTCTAAATTTTGCATATGCCAAGGCATCAAAAAGTATTTGGAGCTTACCCTCCAGCTTACCTTTCACTGATAGAAACAATGTATATTTATATCCTAATGTGGTTGATGTCAATGCTTGAAATACAAAATTCTCTGGATTTTGTTGTAGCTCCTTCTACCTGGATGGGCCTGTCTGAGACCTTGTTATGTAATTGTCACCGGCGGAAAGCTGGGCCCACTTTCCGTTTGCACTGGAACGCACAAAGCTTTTCTCTGTATGTTTCCGTTTCTCCTCGTTTTCTCAGTGTTCCAAGCCTGGGGAGTAAAAGATACTGTCTGTTCTTTGGGCACTTCATGATCATCTTGCTTATTGAATCTTTTTTGTAAAGGGAGAAATTTTATTAGTGGAATTGTTGAGTCTATGTGTGTGGAAAAACATTACAACATACTCTGCCAAAAAGTGGCACCTATTTTCCCTTTCACTTGCAGTGTATAAGCCTGCAAAGCATGTGCTATTAAAGTATACTTTTATAATATTTTTATAATAATTTAAGTAATCATGAAAGCTCATTCGTGAATTTTGAAAGAGACAAAAGCATATGAAATAAAATATGAAATACCTATGACTGCACCATTTTGAGTACTAATGCTGCTAATATTTTGGTGTATTTCCTTTCACTCTTACAGTATATGTATGTATATAAACTATATCTAAATATAAATTATTTAAGCTATATTTTCTAAATTCTTTTTAAAATTAATATTGTACTGTATATATACATATTTCTATTATGCTTTTAAAAATAAAGGGTCTTTATATTATCATGAATTTAGCAACATTTTAAAACAGTCTCTTAATAAATTAAACTTATTTTTGTTAAATTTTGAGGTGACAATGGTTCATACAATTATATCAGTTTTAAGTGTTCAATTCTATGATACATTATCTGTATATTGCATTGTGTGTCCACCACCCAGAGTCAAATCTCCCTTCGCCACCATATACTCAACCCCTCTACCCTCTATTCTACTACACCCCTAATCCCCCTTTTCTCTGATAACCACCATACTGTGGTCTGTGTCTGTGAGTTTTTATTTGATCATTTGACTTTTTTAAGTAAACATTGTAAATATCACTGATGTAACCCATCATGAATATATTGATTTTCAATTTAAAATGTCAGTAAGTCAAACATAAGCAAGAGAAAAAAAATATTCTACTTCTGGATGCCTCAAAGAGTAATCTACAGATTCATTAAGAACTTTCAAAATTCACAAATAAAGGTGGTTCATGCATCTAATAAAAGATGTAAAATGCTATAATAAAAATCAAAATGTCTAAACTGTGACAGCAAAGAGAAGCCAAGAGGGGAGGCAAACTTCTCCAGATAAAATAGTTTCCACCTTTGAAATTTTGAAGCCAACTCAAGGCAAATATTTTTATGATTAATAAAATTTTATTTTAAATTTAAAATAATGTTCTTGGTAAAAGTATAAAGCTACACTTCAGGAGCTCTGGGTTCTTTGCTTAGATCTGCTATTGATTTTTTTTTTCTCCAGAATTGGAGAGATATTTTGGGTTGAAAAGCTTTCAGAGTTGTATCTTATTTTCTACTACTTTCAAAATTCTAAAATAAACATTATTAAAAAAGAATATTTAGACTACCTTGTCTACAGTTTGAAAAGGAATTTGTGTTTCATGCAAAGCCAAGTAGAGAAAAATAGCCATGTTTTACTTAAGAAAAATCACTTTACCTGACCTTAATCCAGAAATAGTCACTGTATTTCTTCTGTCTTCATTTTGAAAATCTTAATTTATCCCCCGTTGCAGATGCTATGAGTGCCCTGGTCCTATTCTCTCAGCACTCAAAACTCCAAACCAATGGCTGTTTACTGGGAATACCTGTGTCTCTGGCTGCTAGTGTTGCTGCATGTACCATGATCAAGTTAAGGCACTCTGAGTAACCTTTAACCCATGGTGAACTGAGAATTGATGAACAAATACTCTAGTTTACTATCCCCATGGGTAAGAAAACTCAGAGGCATGGTTTTACACTGTCCCAGAGGTTTGCAAAGGAGACTTGCTTGATAGAGCAAGCTGCCTTCACTTCACTGTCTCACTCCTCCAACTCCCTTCCTAGTGTTTCTGAGATCACTTCCCCAAAAGTAACTTCCACGTGAATCCTTGTTCCAAAGTTGATTTCCAATGATACCCAACCTAATATATTTCTAACATATTTTTTAAAACATTTAAATACCCTATTTACCATGCAGACTTTGAACATCCACATTTGACCCAATGAAATGATAAACATATAATTTTTAACCTTAAGATTTCATCAGATTGGAGTATTCCACATTGAAAAATTTTAGCAGGTTCATAGTTTTAACATGATTCCAGTAAATAAGTTTTAAAATATTAGAAAATCATCTATATGTTTTAATTTTGAATCGAACTTGTAGCTTTGGATTGAGTTTCAAAACAGCAGCAGTGTGGATGATGACACTTCCTTAAAAATTTTGCCACCAGGAGGGAATGTGAATACTACAAGGTAGGAAGAGTCTAGCATGGCAGATACTGTAGTAAGTTTTAGCAGGAACTTAACTAAAAGGTGATAAAAATTTGAATGAGGAAGGAGGTTGTAGAGATGATGCAGCGGCATGAAATCTACAGCTGTTTGAAAGATGTATAAGAGTTAAATATGGACGGCAGTGGACATGGTTCCTCCGCGAGCCGAAGATGGCAGTGAACGTGTATTCAACGTTAGTCACCAGTGAGAACCTAAGTCGACATGACACGCTGGCCTGGATCCATGAGTCCCTGCAGTTGAATCTGACCAAGGTCGAACAGTTGTGCTCAGGGGCTGCCTATTGTCAGTCTATGGACATGCTGTTCCCTGGCTCCATTGCCTTGAAGAAAGTGAAATTTCAAGCTAAGCTAGAACATGAATACATCCAGAACTTCAAAATACTACAAGCAGGTTTTAAGAGGATGGGTGTTGACAAAATAATTCCTGTGGACAGATTAGTAAAAGGAAAGTTTCAGGACAATTTTGAATTTGTTCAGTGGTTCAAGAAGTTTTTTGATGCAAACTGTGATGGAAAAGACTCTGACCCTGTAGCTGCCAGACAAGGTCAAGAAACTGCCGTGGCTCCCTCCCCTGTTGCTCCAGCTATGAACAAACCAAAGAAACCTCTCAGCTCTAGCAGTGCAGCTCCACAGAGGCCCATTGCGACACACAGAACTACTGCAACCCCTCAGGCTGACCCGGGTGTGGTGCAAAGAATCCTGGTGTGAGCAATGGGGACGACGAAGCAGCTGAACTGATGCAGCAGGTCAACGTATTGAAACTTACCCTCGAAGACTTGGAGAAAGAAAGAGATTTCTCCTTTGGAAAGCTAAGGAACATTGAATTGATTTGCCAGGAGAACGAGGGGGAAAACAACCCTGTATTGAGAGGATTGTGGACATTCTCTGTGCCACAGATGAAGGCTTTGTGATACCTGATGAAGGGGGCCCACAGGAGGAACAAGAAGAGTATTAAGAGGTTGGACCAGCAGAGCAACATCCGAATTCTTCACTCCAAATCATGTGCTTAACTGTAAAATACTCCCTTTTATTATTTTTAGAGGTTTCTTTCCATAAGCAAAAAGTACTTCTTCTTAAAGTGCACTTTGCAGAAGTTTCACTCTTTTTTCAATAAGTTTGAGTTAGGAGCTTTTACCTTGTAGCAGAGCAGTATGAACATCTAGTTGGTTCACTTAGGGAGCAAAGAGGCTGACCATGGGCTCACCGTATGGATGCTGGTAACACTGATTGCTGGGGAAGGTGTTTTTATGTGATACGCTGAGGTGGATACCTCAGTAGTGAAATGTAAAGACTGATTTTAATTTTAAGCTAATATGAAATCTTGGCAGAGAACGTTTTAATAAATGAATGCCTTAAGAGTATTTAAATTACATTTGCATATTTCAAAATATAAAATGTAACCTGATAGCAGAGTTTGTGTGTTGCCCTTATGTCTGGGAAGGAAGGGCCAGAACTTGGAACCTTTAGAACTTGTTGTTCACGGGCCTTGCAGAGCAGCTTGAATCTTCATAGGCCTAGCCTTGGCCCAGAAGGAAAATTTAAAAAGTTGCTCTCTAAAGCCATTTGGTGTCCTTGACCAATTGCATCTCTGCAAGAGGCATTGTTGGCTGAATGAATAGAGGGTATGTTTCAGCCCTGAGATATTTGAGTTGAATAGCTTGATATTCATTGAGCATTTCTCTGATGATTTTTCCAGTTACCCCTGAAATTTCTGTGTATTGTGTCTTTGGGAAATGAGGTGTGTTCAGTTTTAAAATCTAACAACTACTTTTGGGGACTTGCCCACGTCTCTGGGATTTGAATGGGGGTTTGTGTCCCATTTTGCTGTCTTTTCAGTTTACATTTAACATGTTTTTCTGCATCCCTGGCCCACTGGGGACTCCTCTTTGGCTCCTTAAAGTTTACTGCCTAGAGTGAAAGTTCAGCAGGCAGGTGATCATGCTGCAAGTTCTTGTTGGCCTTCTGACAAAGGGAGTGATCAGTGAAGGCCATCGCTACCTTGAGATCTCCAAGGCTGGGTGTTTTGGTACCTGCTGTCCACAGTGGAGGCACTGTTATCAGAATACTTTGCCAGTGCACTAATCTCCTTGGAGATAAAATTCCTTAGCGTGTTACTAAAGTTAATTTTCTTTTGCAGAAAATACAGTACCATGTCTGAATTAATAATTAATATTTAAACTATTTCATTCCTTAACACCCCTCATTTGCTTTGCCTGCCTTCTATTCAGTTCCTTTGTTTGGCAGAATTCTGCAAAATGTGTGTCACCCACTACTGAGCTTGTTCAGCCCCTGATATAATTGCATTGATTTGTTGATGGTGGTAGTTTGTCCTCAAATGTGTGTAGAAAGCAGGTATTTTATAATAAATTGTTGTATAGTGCATGCTCTGTGTGAAATTTAGAGAGAAACCCAGATTCAGTAATTAACAATGCCAAAAATGCAAGCTACTAGCCATTGTTCAAATAACAGTGGTGCTATTTCTCTTTTGTGGCCTTTAGACTTTTGTTGCCCTCAATTCCATTTTATTGGGAAACCATTTTCCACCTGGTCTTTCTTGACAGGTTTTTTTTTTCTACTTTTAAGCAGTTTCTAAATAAAATTCTGTATTTAAAAAAAAAGAGTTAAATATGGGAGATGAACATCAAGCATGTAAAAGAAGGGCTTAGACATCCATCCCATTATTCTAAGTGGATGAGTAGTAAAATGGGCTATCACTGAGAAAAACCTGCAAAAGGAGTAGATTTTAAGGAAGATAATGGGTACTGTTTGGACAATGCTAAATTAGAGAAAATTTTTGTTATATAGGGAGATGGTAGTTGGTGATCAATTTGAAGTTATAATACAAAGATAACAGCAGTAGTTTTAAGAGAAAAATGAAATGAGTGTTTCTCATTATTAGAGTGAGAAATTGTTGTTGGCAATGGAGCCAGGTGAGAAGAAATTTACCCCAGCTATTTCCATGGTGATTAGGGATTTAATTATTTTTATCATGGCAAAGATTATAGTCCTAAAAGACACAATACACTAAACTAAATATCAAGAAAATTTGCTCAATCTATTTAAACTCAATATATTTTAGATTGAATTTCTCCTATTCTGAACCTCTTTTGCAGGCTTACTATTCCAATGTATGGATAGCACCCCCTTTTTTTCTTATTTCTCTGGCCTAAATCCTGGAATCATTTTGACTCCCATTTTTGTCTCTCAACCCACACCCAAGGCATCGGGAAATCTACTCAGCTCCACATTCAGTATATCTACGATTATACTACATATCAGCACCCTCGCTATTACCACCTTATTTTGAGCCACCATCCTCTCTTGTCTGGATTATTGGAATAGTCCATGATTTTTCAGCTTCTCCACAAAATAGCCAAAGTGATCCTGTTAAAAGTCAGATCATTTTACTATGTGTTCAAAACCTTTCAAGGAATTATCACTAGGTTAAAGGCAAAGTCCTTACAATATGGACTGCAGAGCCCTACCAGTGTGACCTGCTCCAACCCCTTCCTTTCTCATCTCATCTCTTTCTGTCTGTTTTAATCACATTCGGCTCCTAGGCTCCTAGCTTTCCTTTGTCATTCAAGGTATGCTCTAATTGTAGGGTATTGTCACTGGCTGATCTATCTAGAACACTTTTCACCAAATATCCACATGGTTAACTTCCTTAACCTCCTTGCCCTTTGTTCTCAGGTCACCTGTCCAATATTGGCTGCCTGGTTTATTATTTAGTACTACCGCTGACATTACTTTGCTCTCTCCACTTTCAGTTCTGCCTTACTCTGCTTTATTTTTCTTTATAATATCACTATCTTTTTCACTAATTTATTCATGTTGCTTATCATACAATGCCTGTCACTCTCACTGGAAAATATATGAGTTCTCAATAAATATTTGTTAACAAATGGTATATTGCTGACTTCTCCAATAATGAACATAATTAGAGTAATAATTATAATACCCATGTTTTGTCTTGTTAATATACATAACAATATGACAATGGGTAAGATCTGTATTATACAGTTACTAAAGCATTTTCCTACTTGCTGTTTTATCTTTATTAACTTCAAGATTTTTATTTATGTAGCCACCTAATGGACCAGAACTTGTCCTTTCCTAATCCTTGAGTTCTAAAATTATGTTCTCTCAGAAACATTTTGTCTTTCATGGAAGTATTTCCTGTGTCTCAAATATTTTCCTGATTCTTTCTACTTCTTGGTTCATGTTAAAATTTTACTTCCCATTGACTGTGTGACTTGCTTTGGTCAGTGAAATGTGGAGGAGAGATTTCATGTCACTTATGATAGAAACTATAAACTGGTGCTTCATTTCAACACCATCTCATTTTATTTACCGCAGCAACAAGAAATACCCCACACAGTGGTTGCTCCGTCAGCTTGTTTCCTAAAGAGAAAGCCGTGTGAAACAGAACCTAGCCAATTTACAATCAATATATAGTACAAATAGGAGAAAATATAAACGTTCTAACCACTAAGGTTTTGCAATTAATTGCAATTTCAACATAAGCTATCATTGTAATTGATACACATGGTCATTCATCAATTAGTTCATTCTGACTTAATTTTCCCTAGCTTTTTTTGCTATATATCTTTCTCTGCTGATTATGGAATCTCCAATTAATGCTTTAAACTCTATTTTATGTGATAATTCATTTATTTGTCCACTCACGATTTTATTCATTTACCCAACAGTTATGGTGTGGATAGAATGGGCAAAACATCCCCGGTTACAGTCAAGAGGACTACAAATAAAAAAACCTAAAAGTTAACTTTTTAAAATGTAATGAGGAATAAGTATGAAACATATAAGAAGTATAGAAGAGTGATTTGCCTTTGTCAAGGAGCTCAGAAAATACTTTCTGGAGGAATTAAAGATGGATTTGAGAAACCAATGAATGATAATAATTAACCAAAGAAGAGGGAAGAAAGCACATTAGAAGAGAGTTAATGTGTGAGAGACCCAAAGGCCCGTACAACAACAGGACAAGAAAAATAGATGAGCGTGTTACAACGAGGTTGAGCTACAGGGGACTCCAGCTCATAGATCCTTATAGTCCCTAGGAGTTTTGGTTTAATTCAGAAGAATGAAAAGCTCCTGAAGAATTATAAGCTTAGAAGAAAGACAAATAGATCTGCAATTTGAAAGTGTCTCTCTGAATGCATCAAAGAAAAGAGATTATAATTCAGTAAGAGTGAGTGCAGGTAGTCTTATAGGAGGCTACTAGATTATTCTAGGTAAGATATAGAGGTGGCTTACACCAGGCTTGTAATGTAGACCTAAAGAGAAGAAAATGGATTTGATATGTGATAGGGAGATAGAATTCACTACATTTGGTGATATATTGTTCATGGGAGTGAAGGACATGGAAGAGTTTTTGGTTAATTTCCAGATTTCTAAATCTCATAAGTGAATAACTTATGTAACACTTCATTGAGAGAGAAAAAATTAGAATAGGATTACCTTAGGGAAATGCATACACTTCTGATTTTTATAATTGTTTGTAAATATATATAAGATATTATCCAATTAAAATCTTTATGATCAGAGCTATATCTGACATGTCTTTACCCTTGGTGATGTGCTGTAATGTGAAAGGAAGAAACAATAGCAAAAAAGAATAAATGTTGCAAAACTTCTAAATAAAATAAGTAGCAAATACTTTTAAAATTACATAAGGGAAGAGAGCTGGGCAGTGACATTTTACCTGGATGAGATGACTAGTGGTTAGCATTGAGTAAAGAAAAGAGAATGTTATAATAGGGTGAAAATCTACATTTTCCTTTATCATTCCGCATGTTCTTTGCTGCTAAACTGAACACTTTGTCATTGAAATTAAGAATGTTCATAATTATAACAATTTCTTGACATATTCATTCTAACAATAATGGGAGGAAAACGATTATTTTTTAGCAACCTGAACCACATTGTGCCCTAACTCTGGGTCTGAACTTGGACACTCAAGCTATATTGTTGTTTTTTGTTTATGTTGGTTGTTTTGTTTTTTTATTGGGTTTTGAAAAACATCATTATTTATTATGTGATATCTGCTTAAAACACTTATTTTAGTCGATATTTTTCTCCTATTTGATAAAAATCTCATGCCATTTTATTGAAACATATGGCACTGGAGTACTTGAGTCTAAACATGGGCATCTGACAGATCTTGTTCCTTGCTGAGAAACAATTATTTCAATATAGCTTGACAATATGGCTTTTTCACAGACATTCTATGTTTCATTTTTCCCTGAAGTAAGCATGCTGTTTAGAAAATTTATTCACACAGGATCTTTTATTCAACCTACAGCCATAACAATAAACTTTCTTTCTCCTAAGTCCCTCTCAGATTTCCCTCTAGTGACAGTAATGACACATTGCATCTCTGATTCAATATGGTTGCATTAAATTTTGAATACTTAAGTTCATTACCTTTCTGGAATCACCTCCTCCAAGGAATTAATGTAGAGCTTCTATTTAATCTCGGTACACAGACATCTCTCCATAATAATATCATCTGAAGTTAACCTTATCCATTTTTTTATGTGCCAATGTTTCTGATTGGAGAGTGATTTGAGTATGGATTTTTTTTAAAGTAATTTTATCAGCATTTCAGAGATCTAACAGATACAACAACAAAACAGATAAATGACACATGCCTTTGCAAAAGCAAAGGATTGATAAAAGTGACCTTTCATTATTGCAAAATGTTTTTATTTAGTTTACTTACAACCTTGGCATTTGGTCTCAAGAGTTTTTTTACGGTGAAGGAGACAGACAACTGAAGCATGTGTGTGACACAGGGCAAGCACTACTTAGCTCCCTCAGGAGCCCATGTCTACATTCTATACTCCAGTAGCCTTCTTTTACAAATGTCAGCTTGACTGAGACAGTTTGATCATGTGCTTTATTTTTCATTTGCCCTTGACTGTGTTTGAATTATTTCAAAAATGTGATCTTATCCTGTCATAAATATAAGCAGTAGCAGTGGTATGTTTGTGATTATTATCAGGATATTAATTTTTTGTTGTTAGCACCATGATTTTTTTTAAAATATTTTATTGATTTTTTACAGAGAGGAAGGGAGAGGGATAGAGAGTTAGAAATATCGATGAGAGAGAAACATCGATCAGCTGCCTCCTGCACACCCCCCACTGGGGATGTGCCCGCAACCAAGGTATATGCCCTTGACTGGAATCGAACCTGGGACCCTTCAGTCCGCAGGCCGACGCAGAATCCACTGAGCCAAACAGGTCAGGGCAACACCATGATTTTTTTAAATGGCCTTAGTAATATTTTCATTGTACTTTCTATTCAATCAAGAAAATTATAGTTAAATATTTAATTCATATTTTTATTTCCAATTGATCTGAGAAGAATTTATTAAAATATGTCCCTGATTCACGTACCATACGTGAAATATAAAATTGAAGTTCTCTTTAATCTTACAAATATTTCTTCAGAAACTTTGGGGCTCTGATATGTTGTCCTGCTACATTCTGTGTTTTGATTACACTGTGCTTTGTGCTATAATTATGTAATCTTTATCTCATTATATAATGCTTTATCCACTTTGAATAAGTACAGAGCTATTTCTATATTCATGCCCAAACCTCAGTTTAACACATCTCAATATTCATTTCTGTGACATGTACTCCTTATAATAGTTCTTGTAGAAAACTTTCATTTGTTCTGATGTATTAAAAACCTATGCTTTCCTATCACATTTGTCTGGCTTCCTCATTAGAGTGTTTATCCACCATTACCAAGGTCGTCAGTAGAATAGTAAAACAGAACTGACCTGCACAGGAGGTGTCTGCAAGTTTCCTTATGATCATGAAAATGTACCAGAAATAAATTAAATTAGAAATATATGTATTTTTAATGTAGATAGAATACAGACTCTGGTAATAAAAAAATGAAAGTTCAAACAAAAGAGTTTTTTTCTTTTTCTTAAGTAAAGAAGCCATTTGGAAGAACAAGAGAGAAAACTGTGGGACACTGGCTGAGATAAGAGAACACAAGGCCCTTAAGACAAGAATATAGGACGGCTTTTCTTTTTCCTCCTAGAGGCTACCTGACCCCTGTTCTCATGACACAAGCATTAATGCAATACTTATATTCACATTGCCTGCTATATCATGGAAGAAATTCTCTATAGTTGAGTTAGTTTGAATGAATGTCTCTTCTTTATAACTGCAGGAGCTCTAACTCAAAGTATATTGATATTTCCAATTTCACTAGGTCTATATTTAGGAAAAATATACAAATTGCTTTTAAGCACAGTAAGGAAATCCCCCATATCATTGCATATTATTTTATTTGATATTTGCTTATCAAAGTGTGTAAAATCAATAAAATATCAGCATTAGAAAGTATTTGCACTTAAAGTACTTAAGAAGACAACTGTATAAATCAGATTGTCTATATTGCATTTTTCATTTGCTTTTCCATTTGACAAGTCCCAACTTCTAAATTTTTTATCAAATAGACTTTATTAAATAGTATAGCTTTTGCAGCATTTTGCTGCTGTATATAATCATTGATTCAATTATTTTATTAAGGCAGTCTGTCTACTATTATGAAATTAAATAAAATACCAAAGAATAGTTTTTCAGGGCAACATCAATTATATATATAAAGCTAATATGCTATGTGTCCCTCTGCCCATCTGACTGATTGCTATGCTGTGCATTGACCACCATGGGGCAGATACTCAGTGCAGGAGCGGCTGTGATGTGCATTGGCCATTTACAGAGAAACAGCACCACGGACCTGGTGCCTACAAAGCAACACTTGGCTTCCCCCAAATGGGACACAGGCCCCGCCACCACCCCGGAGCAACATCCCACCAAATCCTAGCTGATGCTGCCCTGGCACAAAATGTGGCCCACAGCCCATCCCAGCCTAGAAATGGTCGCTGTAGGCACCGGGTAATGACATCACGTAGCAATGCCCGGCTTCCTCTCCCTAGTGACTAGCCTCCTTGGAGTTTCATCAGCCCAGGAACACAACTTGCGTTATAGCCAGATGCAAATATTTTACACTTTAACCAAATGTTTATGAAGCATTTTCCCGTGCCTCGTCACATTTGATCCTCACAGAAGTCCTGGAGTAGGTAGATAGGAGACTCAGTAGAATCCTATTTTCTTTTCATTAGCCGGAAAATGGAGATTTAGAAAGTTTAGAAACTTGACCCAACTGAAAAGAAGTAAGAAATGGTGGACCTTAAAAATGACTTCAGGTTTTCTCACTGTGCAGACTATAGTCAAACACTGTTGCTGTTAAATATTTTACCCTTTGTTCTCCTTGTATGATCTACAATAATAATCTGCTTCGTGTTGATATTACTGCTGTGTTGCTGACAATTACCAGAAAGAGAATTTGGGGTGCTTCACTTTGGCTGGAAAAAGTTTAGCTAAATCAGAAAGTAGGTATAACTAAGCAAGTTTATTCTATATCTATAAAAGGCTAAGTTGGCTTGTGCATGCACAATACATATAAAGCCCTCACTGGTGCCAGTTGCACAGGTGTGTTTCCATCTGTCATTGTTGATTGTGAATTTGGTTGATACTGCTATTATAGAGAAAGGGCGAACAGCATTATTAAAATATTTCTTCTAATTAATTTCCTTTCAATGTGCATGAATTCATGCACCGGGCCACCAGTGTTAAATAAAACCAGATAAAAAGGGCTTCAAAGAACACAGAAATTGCTCTAAAGGAAGTGCAAGATGGTATAATTAAATGAATATGATGGATTAATATGCATTATAGTTGGTTTACAGTTGGATTCCCTTGATATTTTTAACCCATATATTCCTTGTGAGCCTCAGGGTCATGTATCCAACCATGTGGGTATAATTTCTATGAATGTCATGCTTTCTACCTAGTTGTATAGTCAAAAAATTTAACTTTGTTTAACAGTTTCTCTTTTGACTTTCACATCCAGTCACTAATTCCTGTACCGTCCATGTCCTGCTTATCTTTCTAGTTCAACTACTTTATTTAAGTACAACTTTCATTTCACAGGGTAAGCTATAATCTTTCAACTGTAATAATATTTGTTTTTAGTCCTAATGTCTCAAAGATGTTCACTAAATTATCACCAGAGAAATAAATCTTTGAAAATCTGGATTTCATTCTGTAATTCTCCTCTTTAAAACACTTTAGTGGACTGGCCTTATAATTAGGATAAAATCTACAATATTTATCATGGTCTCTGAAGCTTTGTGTGATCTTTACTTTCTATATTTCTAAGGCATATGTCTCATTATCCCCTTCTTTTGTGTTATTCTTCAATATACATGTATAATAATCCATTCCCTGGGATTCTTCCTGACCCCCAAATTTTGGATTTGCTGTGTGTTCCTTAACACATTGCACCCCACCAATGCCCTTGCTTTAGTAACACTCTGTTGTTGTGGTCTCACTACATAGCTTTATACTTGAAAATCTGTCTACATTATTCAACACTGCAATTTCCACACCTCTTTCAGTGCCTGGAACCATATAAGTCTTTAATAAATATTTTCTCTATTTTAAAAAATATCTACTTTGGGCTGGGCAAACATATTTCATTTCAGGTGTTTACCTATGCTGCCATCTTGGTTTCTCTTTCCCCATTCACATTTATTTAAAGAGCAGTCATAATTGTAATGAGATAAATGTGAATGAAATCAATGAGATATCATTTTTGATAAATTAAGCAAAGATTTTAAAAGAAGTTTGTTTCAAAAGTGTGATTTATTATCTGCAATTATAGCTCAAAAAGTTGTAAAAATAAAAATATTTATTGAGGTATTTTTGAGAAATAAAATTGTAATATATATAAAGTATAAAATGTGATTATTTGATATTTGATATCTATATATCCATTGTAAAAAATTCCCATACTAGACTTATATATCCTATACATCTCTCACCTCACATATTTATCTTTTTTTTTTGAGTAAACACTTAAGATTTCTTTTCTTTGCTTATTTCAGTTATATCAACCATAGTCACTGTGCTGTGTTTTAGATCCCCAGACCTTATTCATCTTATGACTGAACGTTTATACCCTTTTACTAACCTCTCCACATTTCCCTTACTTCCAGCACCTACAACCACTATTTTACTCTCTGTTTCAAAGAGTTTGAATTTTTTTTTAAAGATTTTTAAGATTCTATTTATGTATAAGTAATACCATGCAGTATTTGTCATTCTCTATCTGGCTTATTTCACTTAGCATAATGACCTCCAAGTTCATTCAAGTTGTTGCAAATGGTAGGATTTCCTTTTTGTAAGGCTGAAAAATATTCCATTTTACACACACACACTTTCTTTATCCATTCACTTGTTGACACATACTTAGTTTCTTTACATACCTTAGCTATCATGGAAACTACTGCAATAACCATATATGTCTTTGAGATAATGGTAGTAGAGTTGCTGGTTCATGTGGTTGTTCTATTTTTAATGTTATGAGGAACCTCCATACTGTTTTCCATAGCAGCAGAAGAAAAGATCATATTAAATAAATGAAGTTTCTACACAGTCCCACTTTCCTTTTATGATATTTTCACTCCTCCTTGGTTCTCACAAAAGTACCTCTTCCCTACCCAAATCCTTATTAATACTCTCTGCTTGGGGAACATATAGTGCTTTTACTTTCTTGGTAAATATTTATCCCATATTTGCCATCTTCTTATCACAGTAGTCTCATGCTTTGGAATTAATGGAAGCTCTCTCTCCTCTGGACCAACAGTATTAATTTGTCTTCAACTAAAAGATTACAACAGAGGCCAAATACTCTAGTGACACGGGAAATGTGGGCAGTACTAGGATATTGTCTGTGAAGGTAAAGGGAACTAATCATGAGATAATTATGAGGCAGAATAGTAAGAAGCTAGGAAAACTTCTTGGAAAGTGGAATAAGACAGATAACTAAACAAGGCTGAGCAATTTACAGCCATCTAATAAATCCTAATGTCTCATCTTCCCTAACCAAGGACATTTAGGAGCAAGTGGTTTATACATTGCAGCCTGTGTTGGGACAGACCCATCTCAGTCCCAGTCCCTGTTCAGTCACATTCTTTGAAGGTGAAACTGATCAGAAAATGACCTGACCCCTCTATATGCTCATTTTGATGAATCAGCATATTAAAGGAAATGCCTGGAAAGCTGATGAATATTCTATTGAGGTCCTTCCCTGAGACTTCCCCTAAAAACCTCCCTTAAGAAAATAGATACAAACCCTTAAGATAAAAGACACAGTGTGTGCTCTCTCTCAAGCAAGTTCCTGCCTCCCCCCTCTTCATTCCTCAAGCATGCATCTTTGCTATCTTTCTCCTAAGCTCTAAGGGTTTTGACAAGACTTGCAACCAGGGGAGCAGCAGGTGGTGGCAGCTCATCACAGGCTAATCCCCTGAACCTCCTTTTACTTAACTTTTCAGTGAGCCAAAAAGAAGCTCCACCAAGGCTTACTCCTGTTGCTGTGATCTTGCCTCTTTTATGGTAAGTTAAGCCCTTTTTTTGTTTCATTGTCCTCGACTTAAATAAGTGTACTCTCAAATTCACCTGGACTCACTTTGTTAAATCTTTCCCACATGAAGTCAAGAACCTATACATGCTGGCAGACCCTCCCAGGTCCCCATCCCTTTCCAGTGACAATTAACTCCTAATGTTATCAGCAACTCATTTGAGATCATGATCCACTTATTTGATGGTCAACTGAAAAAATGCTCTCTCAATATCAGGTTGGATCAATACAGAAATGCAGTGCCCTAGCTACCTTTTTTTTTATAGAGGAACTAGAAAGGGCCTAAGCAAATCATTTAAAGTAATTTAATCCATAAGGTCATTCGCCTTTTTCTAATTTGAAAAAGAATGCAGAAGAGTGGATAGTAAGAAGAACCTCTATCTTTGATCTTTGATTGTGCATTATCATTTGGAAGGAGATACTTATTGTCATTTTTTGTGGTTTTGGGAAATGGATACATTTGAAAGAAACTGCTCTATAAATAATTACAAAGTCTGTATACAAATTAATTGTTCTTTCTCCCCAAAGAACAGGTTATATCAGCATTTCCAAAAATATTTTTATCACATTTGAAAAAATTGACTTTGAGACATAAACATTTGTATCTTTAAAAAAGCACCAGAGGAGATTTGTATAGTCACAGTTTGGATATATTGGCATCAATCAATGAGTTTCCACAATTTAAGAATCAGAATAGTCTTGTGAAACTTCTTTTTAAAGAAGAATCCCAGAAGCTATATCCCAAAAATTTTGATGTAGTGGGTCTGAGGTGAAGCCTAGACACTTTTTTAAAGCATCTTATTTTGAAGTGCACTTGGGGCTGCAAACTACTGAGTCAGAGCCTGGGGGGAACACAATTGCAGTTGAATTCTGAACTTGAAGTGCTCTGCTCAAAATGAGCTTCCTCCATCCCTATGGTAACAGAGAAGAACACATTTTGGAAAGGAATAAAATGATCATCACAGTTTCTGGAGTCCATGCATCTGTATGAACACATCTGGAGTAAGGGAGTTCAGAGAATTTTCTCTAGCCTTGATCAAAGATCTGTTGTTTCTCTAAGTCTGCAGAAAATCGCTTGCCCTTCATCCTGAGTCAAAAACCTCAGAAAATCAAGTAAACTATTTCAGTGTCTTACTGGCCTCAGAATCCCTTTCCTCTCCCCCTGCCAGTCTCTAATGAAAGTACTTCTGAAGGAACTCCAAAGTTAATCAGAGGTTTGCAAATTCTTGTCTCTTTCAACTCCATCAATACACTGTACAGAACAGTTAATGGAATCCAAAGACAGAAGGAAACATCTATTCTTGGAACTATGGAAGATTAGATAGCATGAAAAACTACACATTTAAGAATTATCCAAAAATGCTGAATAGGACAGGACAAAATCCTTTCTGTTAAAACATTATTTTCCAAAGTTAAAAATAGAGCTCATAAATACATAAAATGAACACGCATCAACGATTTATTAACTAATAGTAAAATGGTAATGATTCAAAGAACATTTGAGAAAGAATGATTTATATATTCCAACAGAATTTTTTTAGACATTGCTAGTATTACATAAAAAAATTAAAATGCTGCATAGCGATCAATTATAGGCCTTGGGGTTATCTAGTCTACTGAACAGAAATTATTTTTATTGCTATTTGACAAGAATTCTCTTTATAATTTTTGACTTTCTATAAGTTAACCTCTATCTTACAGAGTTGTAAAATATTTTAATCAATCATAAATAGAATGCCTAACACATGTACATACCCCTAGAGAAATAGATAACTCCTGCTACACAATGCCTAGCACTATAATGAAAAAATACCCCACTTGTCCATTTTGTCAAATGCCAAATTTTAGTTATTTTTCTTAATACTGCTCACCCTAATAATCATAAATAATTCTCAAGAATTATTATTTACCATATAACGATGGTCTCATTATATTCTTGCCTGGTTTATAGGTCCAGGAAGGATTAATTAACATGTAAAAATCTTCTTATATTGGTCAGCAAATGGAGAATCATTTGATATTAAGCTAATATGGGACAAGAAAATTAATGCCTACCTGGAATTTTTATAAGAAATCTAGGGTTGTATTTTCAAGAGGATATATTATTTGCTCTTCTATATTAGGCTCAGGCTAGGCACCAAGCCCAAGAAATATAACATCAACCTCTTGTTGAGGTCACAAAAATTTGCCAAGGTTCCTGGCCTTCAAGGAAGTTACTTTTTACTGTGGGGCTTTGCTCCTAGAACAGGTAGTGTGCCAACTTCCTCTGAGGGCTTTGTTGGCATTTTCTGCACATATAAAGTGCAGCACTTGATCCTTAATTGTGGGGTTATCATACCTGATTACATAAGTGATATTCTCAAATATGACACTCATGGCCTTGGTGACACAATTTACTGTCCAATAATAGCCTCTTAAGTAGAAGACACATTTTCTTTGAACCAATTAAATGTTTTTACCTAGCCTTCAGGAAAAATATTTAATTTTGAATTTTGAGTGGTCAATGAGAGTCATATACATATTTAGATTTCTAAATTTCAGTTTCTAAAAGCACAGTCTACTAATTTGTATATTAAACATTTAAAAAAGATAAAATACTTCTTCATTTACTTATCAGAATACAGACTATTAAAATAATAACAACAATATAATAATTTTATAAAACAATTAAGTACAAATATAGATTTTTAATTAGTTTATGCAGTGTTTTATAAACTGTAAATAATTGTTATTTTGTTGAGTCTTGGGTCAGCAATCAGCTTAGGAGGTTGTCTGTCTGGACAAAAAGAAATGCAGATGTCACGATTCATTTTCATAGTATACTCTGATAATTTTCTAAGAGAAGTCAGCACACATCCCTGAACCTGAAACTGTTATTTGAAGCATCAATTATTCATAGTCCTTTCACTATTTTTCCAGAAAATTCAATTGATTCTTTTGTTGTACATCGAAGAGTTTTCAGATAATAATCAGAACAAAGGAAGAGCCATTAGTTTATTAAAGGTTCATTCTTTTTAATAGTCTTGACATATTTTCTTAATTGCTTTGAGCTAAAAAATAGATGAACATAATATAAACAAATAAGAAAAACATAGAGACAACCCTATTTCTTTTCTCAGTCAACATAGAATAGATTCCCATTTCTACTAACAGAGATAGCCAAATGGTCAGATCACAAAACCAAATTTCCAGTCTTTTCTGCCACTAATGGGGAAAAGGTCAAAAACAAACCAGAACCGGGATAAAACCCAAGAACCATAAGCAAACAAGACTATAAAATCAGAAACTATCAATCCCTCTCAGAAATCACTCAGGGAGCCAATAATAGTCATGCCTGGGATTAAACAGCACTTGATATATTCTTATTCCACTTGTGCGGCATGCTCATTGCTCCTGGTTGATTAGTCCCCATGAGCATCTTAGTGGAAGACCCAACAATGTTGAAAGTGTAATATTCAAAAAGCTAAAAACATGATACTCTAAACACATGTAAAATTGGTGCATGTCAAAGATTACTAAACAACTCATTAATGATGGAACCAGTAAAATGAAAAGCTAGTGCAAGGGGCATTTGTGAGCAGAGAGTTTCTATTCTAGTAGAAACATTTTTTTTGTATGTAAATGGTGGAGTAAGACTGCCAAATGAGATACAAAATGGAAAATGTTCTTTGGGACAATAAAGGATAACCTTTGAGATTATCTTTTGACTAGGACAGCTGTCATTTACATTGGTCTCAAATGAGAGCAATTTGCATAGTAATGTCTTCTGCAAATTCACCTCTGCACTTAGTTATAAAATATCCTAATCAATAGTAAATAAAATGTCAAATGATCTGTATAGCCCTAGAAAATGAGATATCACCAGTAAGATACTACATAAACTCAGTAAACTCTTTTGGCTATTTCAAAGTTTTTGATCATTTTTCTTAATATTTCAAATACATACTTGAATTCATACAAGATAAGTAAAAATCCCCAGTGACTACCTCCTCTAAAAAAACACAATACACAAAAAACTATAGATGGTATATTACTTTTCTGGGGCTGTCATAGCAAAAGTCACAGATTGGGTCACTTACAAACAGAGGTTTATTTTTTCACAGTTCTAAAGGCTGGATGTTCAAGATCAAGAGGTTGGCAATTTTGGTTTCTACTGCAGTCTCTCTCCTTGACTTGCAGAAGGCTATCTTCTCATTCTGTATTCTGTGCATATATCTTTAGTGTATCTTCCTTTTCTTATAGTAAGGAAACCAGTCCTATTGGATTAGGACTCACATGTATCACCTCATTTAACCTTAATTTTCTCCTTAAAAACCCTATCTCTAAATATAGTCACTTTAAAGCAGCAGTTCTCAACCTGTGGGTCGCGACTCCTTTGGCGGTCAAACGACCCTTTCACAGGGGTCGCCTAAGACTATCCTGCATATCAGATATTTACATTACAATTCATAACAGTAGCAAAATTACAGTTATGAAGTAGCAACGAAAATAATTTTATGGTTGGGGTCACAACATGAGGAATTGTATTTAAAGGGCCAGAAGGTTGAGAACCACTGCAAGGCTTAGGGCTTCAACATGTGAGATTAGAGACAGGAGTCAGTCCATCACATGGCGTTAAAAAGGATCAAATAAAACTGAAGATTCATCTGATTTATTGGCATTTGACTATCACATTATCATTGAGCCTTGCATTTTAATCTCAAAGAGAAAAGATTCAAGGACCCGAGCCCAAACAAAATGAAGAGTTAGAATGCTGCACGTAATCAATCTCCTCAATGTTTTTATTGTGAGAAAAGGAATGAATTTAAAAAAATGACAGTGGCAAAATAGATAAGAAAACATTAACATATTTGGTTGAGAATGGATTCTGTGTTAAAATTTTAAAAATCTACTCAGAAGGCAGATAATTTCTCAGGATTTGGGATTTATACACCTACTACCAGAATAGTTTGGAAAAGCTAACCTAATAAATTGCTGTAAAGTGGTTCTATTTAAGAATGTCATTGGATATAAGGTCCAAACAAAAAATTTTTATTGGGTTTGTATCTTAAACTAAATAAAGTACTAACCATATAAACATAAACTCACATCCTCAAATTATAAAACATTCTAGCAAACAATTAGTAAAAATCAACAGGAAAAAAAAAACAAGAAAATTATGATGGGAAGATTTTCAGATATTATGATTATCAAATGTAGAATATAATGTAAGCATGTTTAATACATTTAAGAAGTGAAGGAATTACTTAAAAAAGTTAGAAGAAAATAAAATACTATTTATTAAAACCTTCAGAATAAACACACACACACACATAAATAAATGAATTTCTAAAATATAAAGAGTATAACATTGAAATTAGAAATTCAATGGATGGCTTAAGCAATATTATAGACATTGCTTAAGGAGAAATAATACTTATAAGAGAGATCTCAATAAATTAGTCCTGTGAAGCCTAGAGAATAAGAATAGCAAGATGCAAAGTTATTAAATAGAGGTAAAGGAATCTGGAAGAGAGGATACAATTACTATTCATCCCACCAGAGTTCTGGAGGAAAGGCTTTAGCAGTAACATTTGAAGATAGAGTTATTAAGAATTTTGTAGAATTATTGAAAGAGATATGTATTCAATTTGAGCAGGGCAATGAATCCCAAACAAAATACCTAAAAAGATACCCAGGCCTAGATACATGAGTCAGCAAAACACCCAAGACAACTAAATGAAAACAGCTGAGAAGAAAAGAAGATTACTTATGAAGCAATTGTAATTAAACTGTCAGCAGGTTTTCCAAATGGTAGAGGATATGCCAGAAAGCCAAGATAGAATATCTTCAAAGTTGAGAGGAAATAACTGTCAACCCTAATTTCTGTGCCCTGGAAGAACTTCCATGCAAGTGTGGTGTGGCAAACTGTAATGCTCTTTCTGCTAATTAGCATCGAGGATATAATACTAGTTTCTTATTCTTTGAAATTAAAAAGGATATTTTATAATACAAAACATTACTGAGAACACTTAGTCCTTAAAACCATAAGATTAAAGAAACTTTGCTCTTGGAAAATATACCAGGGACTAGAAGACCAGAATAAACCAGCTATAAATGGGGAGGGGGGGAGGTATGAAATAATTGAAGCAGCCATGATTTTGGGTAGGAGCCAATGAGCATTTTTCCCTGTCTATGTTAGAAATCATCAAATCTGCTCTTCTTGAGTGCATATAAGAAGACCTGCTTGAGCATTTTTTAAGGAAACTGCATCTTAATGCAGGTGTCCTTTACCTAGAAAATTCATGAATTCAGCTTTGTTACCCACATTGAGGGATCTTTATGCTTTATCAACAATCATTAGATCCAATTGCGTACATTTCCAAATAAACAAAACCAGGCAAAAGTAATACTAACAAATCTACAGTATAGGCCAGGGTTGTCTGATTCTATGTGATAAAAAAAATGTTCTGTATCTGCACAGTCCAATAAAGAGCCAGTCACACATGACTATTGAGTGTTTGAAGTGTGGCTAATGTGACAGAGTAACTGAATTTTGAATTTTTAAATTTTTTTCCACAAATTTTAATAGCCACATATGGCTATTGACTACCTTATCAGACAGCTGAATACTTTTAGAGGCAGTTTTTAAAAAGAAGAAAAGTAAACCTAGAATGAAAGTGTGAGATAAAAAAAAAAAAAAGCAAGAAGGATGCAAAATTTTGGTAAAAACCTGAATTAAATCATTGATTGCATATTTTTAATATCTGAGGTTTAAAAAGGTTAAAATAACAGCCAGGAATGATAATTAAAATTGGTAACACTCAGATATTATTATATTGTTCTGGAGGCAAGTAGAAATATTGATTAAATTTTTACTGTGTATTCTCACACATAAACACACAAACACAGACAAAATAATTTTCTAGGAATAAAGGGGCAAAGTGGAATAATATAAACATTAACCAATCAAACATGTCAAGAATGACTGAAAAAGAAACTCAGACTCCAAAATCACTTTATTTTCTTTGCAAAGGACCATGGATAATTTAGAGAAGTAAAATATTATCTCTTGAATCTCTCTAAACAAAACTTTAACCTAACTGCTTTTTTAATCCTGCTTTTCCTCTTTTCTCTACTAATGTGTGCAAGTGATCTTCTCCTATCCTTTCCTCTGATCTTCTTTCCTGTCATTCTGGTAATCCTGAACCACTGAAAAGTTAAGTTAAATCCATTCATAATAGAGAAAGGCACTTGATTTTAAATCTACTTCTAAGTCTAGATTGAAATCCACTATTCTTTCCAAAGCCTAGTTTGGGGAGATAGAAATAAACAAAATAATTTAAAATAATCTTCAGGACATACATCTATGGCTGTAAAATTATATCAGTTGTTTCACATGTTATTAGGAACCTTGGATTATTTTTTTTTAAGATGCAAAAGACAGATAGGAAAGACACTGGGATGGCCTACAAGTCTCAAACAGCAAATCCCATAAGGATGTCAAGTGTTTAGAAAAGCTATGGTGTTTTGACAAAATCTTTTTGTCTTTCCTTTAAATTAGACTAGGCCCTAATTCAGTTCTGCAAGCAAAGACATGGTAAATCCATGTAGACTTCAGAAAGAACTCTTCCACACCTCTAGGCAAGTTGAGTAATGGTCCCTGTCTCTGATATGACCCCAACTCCTCACTTTGTGTGAATGACCTTAACCATGAGTGGATTTGATATACCAGCAAAGAGTACAATTGGAAGATCCCATTGTTGAACATATAATACTTTGCTGAAATTTTTGAGTAAGTATTAACACAAAAACAGAATAAGACCCAGAAACAACTAATGACTTTCAAAAATAACCAGTACATGCTCCCATGCAGGTAAAAATTGTCAATGGATGAAACTTCTTAATAATGATGCCTATAAATATTTTAAGAGGCAATAACTTGGAAAAATAATTGTATTGCATTAGCTAAGAAAATGAAAGGAAAAAAAATAAGTGGGTAAACAATGAAGGTCTCTCTAATGAAAGGAGGTTGAAGTGCCCAATCTTTCCATTTTACTCTTAAACTCACAAGGAGAAATGCCACAAAATATCAAAAAAATAACCTTGAATCATCACATAATTTTACCCAACTGCCCATGTTACAGATAACTATAATCTTGGCAATCCTGATGTTTTACTTTATAATTCTCACCCTCAACTTTTAAACAAGGGTTGTTCCTTCCTCTTTTGTGACCTCACTAGCATGGCAGACAGGGTGTGCTGGAATCAACTCGAACTTTATTATGGGAGCTGAATGTTCATATCTCTTCCCCATTCTGCATTCAGTGGTAAGTTGCTAAATTTACCACAGTATATAAATGAGGACTTTCTTTAAATGAAAGCTGTTTGTTATACATAAATCATTATGCAAATAAAATGCCTTATTATGTAGTTTCCTAAGATGTCTTCCTGCAGAGCCCGTGGACCCACTTATTCATAATCTAGTCATAGATGATTTGGACATTGATTTACCAGTATCTTTTATGTCCAAATCTACCCCAAATTGAAGATCTTCAGCAGGTACTAGATTGTTGCTAATTTCTACTTATATGTGTAGAATTTGTGGAATTCTCATCAAGTTCTGATTAATCCACCCTATAGAGATACGCATTATGCTCTGAAACTAGAAGTAAAACTAAAGCTAATGGAGAAGGTACTTCCCAGTTCTTGTAACAAGCTAATCCTACCAGTCAAGAAAACCAATGGACAAGGATGGAGATGTATGCATAACTTCAAGGCCACAAATAAAATATTTCCCTGCTTCCCATAGTTCTGAACATAAGTACTATTTTATCTTCAGTTCTACTATGGCTGTATCTTTTACAGTCATTGATTTGTGTTCTGCTCTCCTTAGTGTCCTTCCAGATAGTGTTTATCAATAACCGTGTACCTTTCCCAGGGAAACCAACTCCACACTTGGACAACAACAGTTTACCTCAGAATTTTACTTAGACACCCTTCCTAATTATCACAAGTACTTAAACAGGTCTTAGAAATCTCAAACTCCCTTATAATGCTTGTTGTTTCCAATATATTGAATTCAATTACTTTTTGCAATGTTTTAAAGGCGAGGTGAGCTCTAAAACTAATTCTATTTGCTGACTTGGCCCAGTTTTTTGTTTTGTTTTGTTTTTAATTTCCAAAGAAAAGTTTATTTGCCAAAGCAAAGAGTATTGCATAAGACTTTATTTGTCCCAATGAGATGAAGCCTTCACTTCTGGTGGACTACACACCATTCAAAAATGCTCTAGTCACTTAGAAAAAAATTAAAACTGGATAAATGAATATCTAAATTTTCTGAAACTATTATCCTGCTATATGATTTAGCCAAGACCTTGGTAAGCAAATCCCTTTCTTTGAAGTTAAATGTGATTTGAAATGAACTTTTCAGTAACCACTCACACTTACTAATATGAACCTTGGTACCTATTTATACATGAGAAATAGGGACAGCCATTGATATTTTGACCAAATAAATGTCATACGTATAATTACAGACTTTCTCTTCACCTAAGGTCAATTCTACCCCCTGTATATTAGGGAAATGATAGCTGCATTTTAATTATGTTTGTAGTTCTCCTTAACTTCTATGATCTCTTTAACACTGTGCAAACTTGTTATAAAATAAGCATACAGAAATATACTTGGCTTACCACTTATGTAATGCTATTACTTTTTTCCAAATGCATTTTCATATAACATTATGAAACGTTAAAATCTGCTGTTGTCCTTTTATTACTAAAAAAAAAAAAAAAAAAAAAAAAGGAGAAACTCATTACTGGCTAGCCTCTGTTACAGAATTGCCTGACACAATCAGACTTTTAAAGACCCTGTGGAAATCCCAAGTTTATTATTGTTTACTAGAGGCCCGGTACACAAAAATTTGTGCACTTGGGGCGGGCGGGCGGGGGGGGGGGGCAGGCGGGGAGGGTCCCTCAGCCCAGCCTGTGCCCTCTCGCAGTCTGGGACCCCTCAGGGGATGACCACCTACTGGCTTAGGCCTGCTCCCTGGGGGATCGGGCCCAAGCTGACAGTCAGACATCCCTCTGGCAGCCCGGCAGCCCTCAGGGGATGTCCACGTGCCAGCGGGGAGCAGACCTAAGCTGCAGTCGGATATCCTTAGCGCTGCTGAGGAGGCAGGAGAGGCTCCCACCACCACCACTGTACTTGCAGCCATCAGCCTGGCTTGTGGCTGAGCAGAGCTCCCCCATGTGGGAGCGCACTGACCACCAGAGGGCAGCTCCGGCATTGAGCATCTGCCCCCTGGTGGTCAGTGTGTGTCATAGTGACCAGTTATTCCCAGTCTTTCTGCTGTTAGGGTCAGTTTGCATATTACCCTTTTACTATATAGGATAGAGGCCTGGTGCATGGGTGGGGTCCGGCTGGTTTGCCCTGAAGGGTGTCCCAGATCAGGGTGGGGGTCCCACTTGGGTGCCTGGCCAGCCTGGGTGAGGGGATGATGGCTGTTTGCAGCTGGTCACACCCCCTTCAGGGTGGGAGTCCCCACTGGGGTGCCTGGCCAGTCTGGGTGAGGGGCTGAGGGCCATTTTCAGGCTGGCCAGCGACTGAAGCTCCCAGCCTCTCCTTTTTTTCTTTTTTTCTTTTTTATTCTGGGATTTATTTACCTTCTATAATTGAAACTTTGTTGCCATCACTGGAGCTGAGAGCTGGCTCCTGTTTGCTGCAGCTCTGAGGCCACGGCCTGCTAAAAGCAGGTATCTGGGGTTTGTTTACCTTCTATAATTGAAACTTTTAGCTAAGAGCCGGCTTCGTGGTCATGGCTGGCTGGGGTTTGTTTAGCTCCTATAATTGAAACTTTGTTGCTTTCGGAGCTTAGAGCAGACCACGGCAGGCGGGGAACCTTGACTTCCTCCATCACTGGAGCAGCAAGCCTCCTGCTCGCTTCAGCTGCATGGCTGCCGGCCGCCATCTTTGTTGACGGTTAATTTGCATCTCTCGCTGATTAGCCAATGGGAAGCATAGTGAAGGTATGGTCAATTACCCTTTTTTGTCTTTCATTAGATAGGATTATTAGATAGGATTAATGATTTACATGTTAAAACAGAAACAGAGAACATGCTGGAGCCACCTTTATAGATAACTTGCCTTACTAGATAATATCCTTTGCAATAAGCAAAATCAACCTGGATGATAATACTCATTGCACTTACCAGAGATTGTTAATTAGCACAAGTTAAATAAGCTACTATGTATAATGGCATGTCCGTGATTTTTGAATGCTTCCAAAAGTTGTGTCCTTGACCTCCACAGGAACTCCAATTTAAAAAGTTAAAGAGGTTAAAGAACTCTTAATGTTTTCTGAGTATTTCACTATAATAGCACAAGCCATACAAAATAAATGACAAAGAGGCAGAGAAAAGTACCCTAAATGATAAATGTTGGGGAAAATCTGATTGAAAATTATACAAAGAGATGATCTAAAATGGGACCTTATAAATATAAAGTTGTATGCAATTATCTGTTACACAATAAAAATTTGCACGTGCTTAATATTTGGTAGGGAAACTATACATACTGCTGGGTTGTTTCTAGTGAATATTTCACTTGTCACCAGTATAATCCTGGTAAAAGTTACAATATTGGACATGGATAAGTTTCTTGATCCTTGATTCATCATCCCCAAATTGATTTAATACTCTATTTCCATCTTCACAATGGGTTTTGAAAATGAGCTATTCACTATTTACTTATTCACAGAAGGGACTAAAGCTTTTTCTTGCTAAAGAGTTATAGCACTGAAGGTCACAGGAAGAGAAATATTTCAACCTTGAGAATTCTCCCCCCTCTCCCACCAGAGATGAGGACAAACAGATTGCTGATACTTTCATAAAATAGCTTTGAAAACATTACCACTTACACTGAAACTTCACTAACATATCACCTCCAATCTTTGAAAAAAGTGGGGAAAAAAACAAAACAAAACAAACAGAATACTAAAGTTAGAGAAGTTCTCTAGTACACTTTAGCTTTTGTTACTTTGGCTGTATGATGGAATTCACTGCTGTGGGTGTTCACTAACTTTCCCCTTATTGAGATCATTACAGACAGAACCATACATCTACCAATATCACTTTCTTCTCTGCTGCCTTGTTGAAAATAAATATGACAAATATTGCAAGAGACTTATTAAATGAAACTAATCTTACCATGCAAAGTACAAACTATAAACAGCGTTTCCTCACTATCCTCCTAACCAACAATTTTATGTTGTAAAATCTAGAGAGGTAAATTCTGATGTTCTAGAAGAGATATCAAGAAACTACAGCCTTCCAAATTTAATTAAAACTATTTCAAGTTAGTATTACATAGCTAGCACATCATTAAATCCTCAAATGGTTAATCCTTGGATCCACATCTTTCTAAGAGATACAGCTAGTACTCTGATTATTAGAATGCTGTTGTACTCTGTGTGTCAGTGTTCTCCAGAAAAACAGAACCAATAGGATAGATATAGGTATAGATATAGATATAGATATAGATATAGATATAGATATAGATATAGATATAGATATAGACAGAGATATAGATATAGATATAGATAGATAGATATAGATATAGATATAGATATAGATATAGATATAGATATAGATATAAAGTTTAATCATAGGCATTGGCAAACATGGTTAAGGAGACCAAAAAGCCCAATGATCTACCGTCTGCAAACTGGAGAACCAGGAGAGCCACTGATATAATACAGTCTGAATCTGAAGGCCTCTGATGTCCATGAGCAGGAACGCATGTCTCAGCCCAAGCAAAGAAAGTAAATTCTCCCTTTGTGCTCTAGTTAAGCCCTCAAGAGTTTGAGCTCAAATGCTAATCACTTCCAGAGACATCCTCACAGAAATAACCATAAATAATGCTTTACCAGCTATCTGGGCTTCCCTTAGCCCAGTTAAGTTGACATATAAAATGAACCATCACACACTCTAAAAGCTAAGCTGAGAATTTTTTAGAAAAACTTCAGAAGTAGATGGTCCTCAAAAGAGGAGGTAGCATCCACCTCAAACATCAGAATGTACAACTGCATAATATAGGCAAATACCAAAAAGCACCAGAACTAAGAGTTACTATGCTTATTTTGAATATTCTTCTCTAGAACCAGATTCTGAGCCAAGATTTCATCCTAGAACAAGAGCCCATGGACATGCTTGTTTGTTATTCTCCTAAGTGTTTTCTTTCCACTTGGTGGCCTATTGTCCTTAGATTTCACATCCTATATAATAAAAGCACTGTAGACACATGCTAAGTGTCTGGTCGTCTGGTTGGCTGTTCAATCAATCAAAGCATAATATGCTAATGAGATGCTAAGGCCGCTCAACCACTTGCTATGGCATGCAATGACCACCAGAGGGCAGACAGTCAACCAGTCAGCCAATCACTATGACGTGCACTGACCACCAGGGGGCAGACACTCTGACTGGTAGGTTAGCTTGCTGCTGGGGTCCGGCTGATCAGGACTGAGCGAGACAGGCCAGAGATGCCCTGGAGCCCTCCCATGGTCTCTCTCCAGCTGGTCAATCTCCCATGGCCCTCCCCGGGCCCGATCATGCACCGCTGGGGTCCCTTGGCATGGCCTGCACCCTCTCGCAATCGAGGACCCCTTGGGGGATGTCGGGGAGCCAGTTTCAGCCCAATGGTGGAACGACCAGTCACTATGACATGCACTGACTACCAGAGGCAGATGCTCAACACAGGAGCTGCCCCCTGGTGGTCAGTGCTCTCCCATAAGAGGAGCACTGCTCAGCCAGAAGCAGGGCTTATGGCTGGCAAGTTGCAGTGGTGGTGGCAGGAGCAAGCCTACACTGTCAGTTGGACATCCCCTGAGGGCTCCCAGACTGTAAAAGGGTGCAGGCTGGGCTGAGGGACTCCCTCCCCCTGAGTGCACGAATTTCGTGCACCAGGCCTCTAGTAGAAACATATTACTTTACTCAGAAGGCCCATATTTTTTACACTAAATCCTCCTTAGACACAATACTTAGACAATTAAATCTCTGTCTGCAATTTCCCTGCAACTTGGCTAAAATACATAATATGTAGTAAATTCAACTGATGGTTTTTAACTTTGCTTTGGGGTTGCATGCAGCTTTCTTTAGTGCTCTTTTTTTTTTACATAATTAATCAGTTGATTTCTTGAATAAATGGAGTCAACTACTCAGTATCATTTTAACAGGTCAGGCAGTTAAAAAATAAGACTTCCCCAGCCGGTGTGGCTCAGTGGCTGAGCATGGACCTATGAACCTGGAGGTCAGGGTTCAATTCCCAGTCAGTGCACATGCCCCGGTTTTGGGCTCGATCCCCAGTATGCTGGTAACTCTAAAACCCTAGGCATCACGTGGGCTCAAAGGCAGAGGAAAATCATAGCCAGTGGGTGGAATGGTTTGGCTTTGGAAGAAGCATATTGTAAATTGTAAAATAATTGTTTTTTTAATGATATGATGTTCTTGGTAAGGACAAAAACGATAAGAAAGAAAAATCAGAAGTCAATCGATCTATGTTTCTCTCTCATTGATCTTTCTCTCTCTCCCCCTCTCCCTTCCCTCTCTCTAAAATCAATTATATATATATATATATATATATATATATATATATATATATATATATATATATATATGTAGGCATCCAGAAAAAGTCCAAGGCTTGGAGATTTGGAGAAGCACCTTTTTTTTCTTTTAATTGTGATAGAATTGTTTAAATCAAACACAAAATGGTGACCAGACTTGCAAATTCCCTGAGCAGACAAAACCAATTAAGCCATACAAGCAAAACTTAATCTAGCTTATACTGCAAAGCAAGCAAAACTTAACATGGGCTGCTCTGAAAGTCATAAACAAAACAGTTCCCCAAATTGACATGAGGTAACCACTTCTAAACAATCCTCTATCACTAGGGAAGCTCTGATGCTTTTTCCAGTCACTATAAAGAATAAACAGCCTCTGCTTTCTCACTGCATAAACTATTTTACAACAATATACCTCTGAGCCTCATTCCTGCTGTCGGTTTGAGAGGTCCCAGTTTGCAGACTGTTTTTATGTGCACAGTAAACTCTGACTAATTACTGTTTTAGTGATCCAGTGATTTTTACTTCTGCTATTTCTGAATTTTTCACATCATTATCATATGTCATTCTGCAAGTTTAAAGTGTATAATGTATCAATTTGATACATCCATGCGTTGCAAAATGATTACCACTGTAGCATTAGTCTAACACCTCTATCTCCTCATGTAATTATTTTTTTGTGGGGAGAGCAGTGAAGATCTAGTCTCTTAGCAATTTGGAAATGTATAAATATAACATTGCTGACTTTAATCACTGTGCCGTGCATTAGATCTCCTGAACTTATTTATGTACTAGTTGCAAGTTTATAATTAGCAGAAACACCACAAGGTGAGATCCTTTTATATTAGCTCCTAAGAAGAGTTAAATTGTGTGTGTGGGTTTTTTGTTGCCTAAGGTATGGCAATCTCAGGGAGGTAATTACCCTCTTGAGAGGGAATTTCTCTCTAATGAGCTTTAAATATACACATGGTCAACTCAAGCTGGAACATTTCTTTCTCTCTCTCTCTCTCTCTCTCTCTCTCTCTCTCTCTCTCTCTCTTTCTCTCTCTCTCTGTTTGTCTTTCTCTCTCTCTCATTATTTCTCATTATGTCTTAGTTTTTTTAAATGCTTTTATTCTCTTTTCTTCATTTCTCTCTAAGAATCTTGACTACAGTCTCTGTAACAGCAATTTGGGCCCAGAATATAATTTATACATTCAACTTTGAAAGCACCTCTTTTGATAGTGAAATACTATTATAGAAGACAATTGATGACATGATTATGCAGCAAACAGGTTTGGTTTGAGAACTTGGTTATGTTTTCCGAATTTGGTAAAAGTAAGTTCTTTATATTATTTTGTATGTTATTTGTCTTCTGAAATTTTTAAAATAAAGGACACAGGACATAGAGCTATCCCAGTTAGGAACTGCTTAAGGAATGGGTCTAGGAAGAATACTGCAGACTGCCTCTGACGATGAAGAAATCTCTTCTGGAAAGACACTCCCGAGGAAGCCACCGTGGCTGGACCAGAGGAGCAAAAGAAAATGTGCAAAGGCAGATCGTGATGTTATTTTTGGATATTAAATTCTCTGTGTGAACATATAGGAGAGATTAATTTTAATTAGTTCTGAGGGGATCTATAATCTGGTAATGACAGGAAGTTTGCAGTGATCAAAATTTTCTTATCCTATAAAATTTGAAACTTTTATATTGCTGGCATTTTATTACTTGGGCTAAATTGATGTTAATTATATACCATGCACACATTTTTCTAGTGAGATTGGTGGAGTCATAAATATGAATAATATACAAGAGAGTAAATAGACTAAGAAATCATATTTGGCTATGTTTATAGCCTTAGATAAAAGATTTTCACAGAGAAAAGTGCAGGGCTCAGTTGAGGCTGAGAGAGTAGACATATAAGAACAGCAGCATAGGTAGCTACAAATGGACTACACTACTTATTCACAGGGATAACTCTGAGTACCCTCAGCCAAGATAGGCACAGAGCTAGACACTTACTATGCCCAGATGTTTCAATGGATCAAAAGGATTGTAAGTCATGTATATTTTACTGTATATTTTAGAAAAGAGGTGATGGAAAGAGTATATAGCAAAACTGTTTTCCAGATTTTTGGCCGCCTCCTTCTATATCGTCCATGGACTTTTTAAAAATTCTCTTCATTCAGCTTCACAGGCTCTGATTAATTTTTCAGAAAACAATCTGTCTTCAGCATCTACAACCATATTTATACTCCAATCTGTTCATAAAGGGTCATTTAATTATTAGGATCTAGCCTGACAAACAGAAGGTATTATAAAAAATGTATATTTCACAAATATTAGAAACACTGATCTGTAATTGTTTAAGTGGGACTTTATTTGCTTATTTTCCTCCATAAGTAAAACAGCTTAGTTTCCTTCCCGTGGAAAACAGCAATGTCCCTCTGAGAACCTACTTGTAGTTTGAGTTCACTTCTTGTGTGTTTTCTTTTAAATTGAATTTATGGGAGTGACATTGATTCACAAAACCATACAGGTTTCAGGTGCACAACTCAATAAAACAACATCTGCAACATCATGTGCCCATTGCCGCAAAGTCCCCTTCCATCCCCATCCCCTCCTCCTTGGCTTGCCTTCACCTGCCTGTTTTTTAAAGCCAGAAGAATAAAAGGCTAAACCATTGGGGAAGCTCATCATGGCTTCCCTTTCATTGTCCAGACCCTACTCTGATGGGGATGGAATTCAAAGGGATTTTTATTATGGCTAAGTGACAAGAAATGGGCAATAAACTTTCTCCACGAACCATCATAAGTCTTAACCTCTGTTGATGTCAGGGTGGTGTTTCTGAGGAGCAACATAAATCTATAATAAGAAAAGCATAATATGGTAATTATACCGGATGGCTGAACAGTGGAATGACTGTCCAGACGACCTTCCGGATGACTTTCTGGATGAAGCTGAGCCCCTTGCACGAATTTTGTGCATGGAGCCTCTAGTGTGGTATATATGCTTGGAAAAGAACTAAATCCCTCCACTTATCCAAGGCTAGGGAAAGCCAGGAGTGAGGAATGAAGAGAAGGTAGATAATTAGTAGTGATGGAGAGGTGAAAGGGAACTATGGAGAACAGATGCGCTGGATGTGGATTTAAGTTGCACATTTGTTCATCTGTGATATAAATATCCATGTCCATCCCCTTATAAAATCTTTAACAGAGCCTAAAAGAAAAAGTCACAAATAGCTTGATGTTGTCAGAATGTGGTTAGAAGTTATGTAAAAAAAAATTAAGGGACAAAGTCAGTGTGTTATTTGTCACTGATCTGAAATAAAATTGGGCTGTTAGAATACAGTTCCAGCAGACTTCCGGGTTAAATACCACACTAGACTTCCAACAGAGAGTTGGTAGCATGTATGATTTTAAAAACAAATTTTTGATTTCCAAGAATGGAATCTCAAGCAGGCTTTATTTTAACCTATCAATAATTTGGCTTTGCACAGCGAACCCAGTGTCACATAAATAAGGAAAATGTGTACAGAAAAGCCTTAGTGCTGCCTGTTCTCTGACCATGTGGAGGAAAGAGATGGTAGAACTCCAGCCCAAATGGAAGCAAGAACTTTAGCTTCTTACCTCCACAAGAAGGGTGGGCCACAGGCTATGCACAGGGCCAGAACTTGCCCTGCCTACTCAAAGGAAGAATAATAATTCTTCAATAATTTGTATTATAGCAGAGAAGATGTTACAACACAATGTAGGTGATTTTTCTGCTACTCAAACCACCTTAAAAAGGTGACCAATGGGTATAAATTGTATTACTTTTGTCTAGGTAGTTACTGAGGAAACCCAAGCATTCGAAACCATGATGCTTCCTTGTCAAATGTTGATTTCTATTCAAAATGCATTGCTAAAAACCAATTGGGGTCTTATACTTCAAATATAGCAATTGTACCTCATTTAAACTTCTACAATATAAACAAGTTGCATATGCTAGTTTTATCCATATGTCTTATACAGTCTTAGGACAATAGAAAAGATGTCTAGTGACTTAAGTAAGAAGCTTCCGTATTCAGTAGAAATGAAAGAAGCTGGATCCCAATGGAAGTTCTTCCCATTGGGGATCTGGGCCCTTTCACCTGATATATTATTTGTGACAACCACTTGAGAATGAGATCACCGCTATCCTTCTTAATTCTGAAGACTGACAACTGAGCCCAGCTGTTAACATCTACATATTTGCTGTCGATCCTTCTTGCCCAGAGTGGTAAGCCGGGAAATTAATAACTTAAGTATTGACTTTTATAAAACAATTTCGTTGGGCAAATATTTAGTCCTCTGAGCAGACTATTCATTTTCATGGCAGTAGATTAATAATCTGAGCAGAAAGCTTGCTTTTCAAACAAGTGCTTACTAATAAAAATTTGCTTGAAGATTCTCACCAATACTAAATGCTTATGTCACGAATGTTGGCTAATTCATCAGATTCTTATATTTAGTGATATGCCGTAAACCAGACCTCTCAATACTATAAATATCCTACCAATATTCCTCTTCTGATGCCCCGCTAAGACTATCAAGGTGGTATTTTTCCTGATGTAATAGGTTTGATAACCTCAGCTTTACTTAAACAACAGGTAAATTCTGGCGGATTTATTTATCTCTTATATGTTTTTTTCCTGCTTTGTTATGAATATTCCCCTTAGGTTCAGAGTAACTAATATAAAATTATTTTATTTATTTTTTATTTGACTACTTTCTGTCATAATAAAAAACAAATGCCCGTATTTCTGAGTTTAACCTAATTTTTTAGTATATTAAAAACCAAAGTAATATTGATATATTATTATTAAATATGTTAAACCTTTATTTAAGCTCAATAACTTTAAAGCAGATGGAAAAAGAGCACCCAATGGGCTTAATTTGTAGAAGGAAAGATTTAGGTTGGAAAAAAATCAATAGTTTTTGGATTCAGAGACACAAAGTATAAAGTTATTGGAGAATCTCTTTTTCTAGAAATACCAATTATCTTGAATGTTCTGAATGTACTAACAAGCTTTCCTGAGGGGTAAGAAATATTCTCTCGGGTTTCTCAAACTTTTCATTTCTATTTTTGTAATAAATCTTAATTTTGATATGAGCATTACTATAATACCTAGGACAAACCATGCATATTAACAAAATGCAGCTATATATGTCACAGTGTTGAAACTCATACATTTCTTGCTGAGATAATCTTCCCCAAATGAACCAGATTTTTCTATTTATTTTATAAATGTACAGTATTTATTTTTATTATGTTTCCCTCATTAATTCAATGTTAAAGCAAGAAAGGGAGGTGTCCTAGTCAACTTGAGCTGTCTAGTGCTATGAGTTTTCTTTTCAGTACTGCTTTAGTTGAGTGATACAAATGTTGTGTCATGTTTTGTTTCATTCCATTGTGCTCAAAATACTTTCTATTTTCCCTTTTAGTTTCCTCTTTTACCCATGCATTGTTGAGACAAGTGTTACTTCGTTTTGAATCAGACTATTAATCCCCAGAGGGAAAGTAGGGGAGGGTGGGGGTAAGGGGAAGAGATCAACCAAAAGACTTGTATGCATGCATATAAGCCAAACCAATGGACATGGACAACAGGGGGATGAGAGCATGAGTGGCAGGGAGAGGGGAGGATGGGGGTTAATGGGGGGGAATGAGGACACATTTGTAATTCCTTAACTAATAAAGAATTTAAAGATAAAAAAATAAATAAAAAAGAAAACACTTGGGAATAATCTAGGTATTTTCCTGTTATTGATTTCTAATTTAAGTACATTATCACCAAAGAAAAAGTTTTACCTGACTCTTTTAAATTTATTGAGACTTTTTATTGCTCAAATATGGGCTATCTTGTGTACCTTTAGAAAAAAAATGTGTATTTTGCTGTTGTTAGCTTGATTGTTCTACAAATATCAATTGTATAATGTTGGCTGGCAACCTTGATACATATGCTTCTATCACATTTATGTTGAGGTTTAGAAAGTTTTAATAGTTATCCAAGATCACAGGATTGGCAAATGAGGAGCCTGAAATCTGAAGTCTGATTCCAATTTCTATTTTTTTAATAAATGCCTGGGTCCTGGGTGCCAGAGGGAAGCTGGTACTGGCAGCTGGGGGAAGGAAGGCCTATCTTGCATGAATTTCATGCATTGGGTCTCTAGTATTGTCAATAATAACTTTGCATAGTGACAGATGATTACTAGAGTTAGTGTGGTATTCACATTATAAGGTATATAAATATCAAATCACTATGATGTATAGCTGAAACCAATATAATATTGTATACCAACTATGTAAAAAATAAGTAAAATATGAGAAATATTCCAATTATGTCTTTTTAAATCCATTTTTATTATTAGGCAGCCTGTTGTGGACATTGAGAGTATAATGTCCAGAGTTAGGTAGACCTGAGTTCAAATGCATTTCTTTAACAAACATTTCAATGTCTATTATGTCACAGGCACTAAGGATCTAGCTACACACTCAATTTCTTACCCTTTTAGGGAGCTTATATGCTAGTATATACTAAAAACAAAAGGTAAAGATAAGGTAGAGATAATATAGTTATTGAGATCATTTTCTCTGCTCTAATTCTCATGAATATTAGACCTTGGGTAAGTTAATAAACCACTCTGAGCTTTTAGCTCCATTATCTGAAAACTGTGGATAATAATAGTACTAACTCAGAGTTATTATGAGAATATATGAGATAATGCATGTATACTGGTTATCAAAATATATAGAAATTAATGGCTAAAAAGCATACAATGTTATGGTGATTATTAATAAAAAGTTAGCTGTCTTCCCTGATATAAATTACATCCTATATAATAAAAGGCTAATATACACATCGACTGAATGACAGAACAACCGGTCACTATGATGTGCACTGACGACCAGGGGGCAGACATTCAATGCAGGAGCTGCCCCCTGGTGGTCAGTGCACTCTCACAGGGGAAGTGCTGCTCAGCCAGAACCGGGCTCACGGCTAGAGAGTGCAGTGATGGTGGTGGGAGCTTCTCCCGCCTACGCTGCAGGTGGGTAGAAAGGAGCGAGGGTCTTGGACTGTGAGAGGGATGTCTGACTGCCGGAGGGATCGGGCCTAAGCTGTCAGGTGGACATACCCTGGGGGGTCCCGGACTGCAAGAGGGCACAGGCCAGGCTGAGGGATGCCCCCACGCCCCAGTGCACAAATCTCATGCACCAGGCCTCTACTATTACATAATGGTTTTACAAGAAATAAATATCACCATTAGAAGAAAAAACATTTTTTAAATTTCACAATGTGCAATTGTGGGTAATATTTTCAGTGCTGAAAATGAAATCCTTAGGAAACCCTACTGTATTTTTAAAACTACATTAAAAGTAGCAATGATTTGTTTCACTACAGAGGTCATTTTTCTGGACATTATAGTGAGTTAATGATTGATGTATCATTTCTTCAGAAGCATTACATGCACCAAGCATTGCCAGTTATGATGATTTCAATGGTTATGGTTCCTAACCATTAAAGCCATCATAATCACCAGTGTGAATCAAAGAACAATACATTGTTCTTGACTCATGAAATTTGGTAGCCATATTATTCAAATATATATTGTAAGAGTATTGGCTTTTCATTTGTGTTTTTAAATTAATAAGTAATTTATTAAAGAAATTTTAGTGCTAAAATAATTTTTTAAAATATAAATGGTAAATTAAAGGTAACTAAACGTGTTTTCTAAATTAACACAGCTTTTGCTCCTTGAAAATTAATATTAGGATTATCATAGTGTGATTGATTACTTTTTAAAATACTATAACAGTTTATATTCAAATTACTGTTTAATGAGCTAGTTTTAATCTTTCATGACTTACATTCCATTTACATTAATAGGGATATATTAATTTTATAATGATTTTTATGACATTAATTCACTATGAGAAATCAAAATAAGGAAGTTACTGAAACAACCTGCAATATAATAAGATCAAATATATAATTACTTGTGAATAATGATTAATTTATAAGCCCCTCTGATTATACGGGAGGCAAATTTGTACTGATTCTCAGTTTGCCACTGCATAGCCCCACCTCCAGATGCTTTCTCTGCCCTTCTCGGCCTGGCTATGGCCTGAACCTCTGGGCTAAGTCATCCTTGCCCCCTTGACCACTGGCTTTCAGCTGTGCTCAGAGAGTGGGATGCACTTGCAGGAGATGGCTGATTAGAAGAGACAGGTCAGTGTGTTTCTATCCTAACTCCTTCCTGCTTTATTACTGCATTTTTGCAAGATGCTGAGTCCCTCTAAGAAAAGGCTACAGCTCTTATAATTTCCTACCTTTGCTTCCTGCTTTTGTTTTGCTTCCCAGTTGTCTCAATATCACTTCCAGGTTCTTTAACTTTGCCTATATTTCTGTAACTATCTTCAGTAAATTCTCCTCAATTAGCCTTTTTGAGTAGGAGTCCATTTCTTGCTGAGCTTTTAGTTTCTAGACACTGCAAGATGATGTTGGTATTGCTTCTCTGTAGAGTAGTAGAGCATCACAGGTAATAGTGGAGACTCGAAATGCCTGGGTTTGAATTCCAGCCCCACACTAGGCAAATCAACATTACTCTGCCTCAGTTCTTTACCTATAAAATGGGCACAATAACTTTGTACCCATGTCACAGGGTTGCTTTGCAATTATTAAATGTCTCTTATGTAATTCACTTCAATCCATGATTTTAGAGAACAGACACTAACTTTTATCTAATACTATTTTGTGAAAAATGTGTTGTTTAGTGAGGTAAAAGAATAATGAATGTATTCTTGACATGGTATAAGTATCAAATGTTTTCTGAGAAGGTGAAGTAATACTACTTACATGTTACAGCAAACAATTGCTTATTCTACAAGGTAGTTCACATACTCAAATCAATTTCCAGTGTGTTAAATGATAGCTTTTCCAGTGTATTTTTTAGTCTAAAATGGTGTTTTCTGTCTATAATTTTTCTTTCACATAGAATAATGATGTATTCTTTCTTGAATCTTCTACAAAGTTCTCTGACATAAAAGCTCTTAAATATGCCAGGTTTTTTCCCCTCCAGGGGTCAAAGAGATAATTTTTTACCTTTAGGGAGTATATGTCCTGGTGTGATTTCCCATAACTGATGAGTTTCTACTACTTTTTAAATATATTAAACCCTTTCACATTCAACTAGCTAAGCAAGGAGACAAACATTCTTCTAGGAAGCTCTATCTGCCATGATTTCTTTATACACCAAGTTTGCACACCATATAGGACTGCTTTTAGTTCTGACTGTAATGGGAGCAGAAGCAGCATAACTTATGAAAGGCAAAATTAACACAGCAATTATAATACAATTATACCCTTTTCTAGAAGCCAAAGTGCAACATCACTTCCAAGGAAAGAAATACAGCTTTATTGAAGGTAATGGGGCAAAGTGTACTTTTCACATTATCAGCAAATAGTGCATATTGACTTTAAAAGGAAAATATATATGCGAATATATAGCATCTTTTGTAATCATAGAAAATTTTTGAGTATTGATATTTCTTGGAAGGGCTGATAGAATCATATACACACATATATATGATTATATATATATAAATAAACAATATAATATATATAAGCAATGTAATATATATATATTACATAAATAAAGAGGAAAACTGAAATCAGTTCTCAAGTCTTCTCATGTCATGTTGTGCTAACTATATCAGCTCATTGAGGCTTGACCTCCTCACTTATAAAATGAAAATAAGAATCCCTCTTGTACTTACCCACAATTTTTGCAAAAAAGAGTTAATTATGCTATTCATTATTTCAAGTGATGAGGGCAGATGGTGAGGAAAGAGATCAGTTTTAGTGAAGAGAGTTTAATTATTGAAACACACTAAATGTTTCTTTTCACAGCAAAGAAGCTGCCTCTGCATGTCAAATTCATACAAGTGGTTACCAATATTTTTAAAAATGCTGCCTACATTTAAAAAATAAGATGAAAATCCCTGAGTCCCTGACTAAGGGCATTATAGACATTGTTAACATATAGAACAATGTCAGAAAGATTGAATATTTTTCCAGTGAGGAAAGTTGCCCAAAGTGGAGTGGGGTGTGGGGTGAGTTATGATTTTCAAAAACAATTAGTTTAGCCATTCTTTTTATTAATATTACATTTTTTTTTTACTTTGACTGGTCTAATGAAATAAGCTTGATTCTCAACTCTACCATAATTTTGTCTAGCAGAACAGTCTTTGCCAATATAAGCATATCAATAAAATATAAAATATTTTCTTTTTATATATAATAACCTTTATTCAATCATTCATTAACATGTCAGGTAAAAGTTGGCAGAAGTCTCTACATGAGGTAAGTTAACTGATATTGTTAATGATATATGCTCTCAAAAAAGCTATAGTGATTATGCAGATGTAATTATTTTCATAGAAATTTAAGTCACCTTTTGGACAATAGGGCGATAGGAAAACAGAAATATATTCCTAAGTCATTAAGAACTATAGGAAAATAGAATGTTTTTCTTAGCCAAAACTCCAATATACTGGTATGACTAATAGAGCTACTTACGAAACATAACATTCTTCCCTGAAGTCAACCCAATAACTTCTGCCCTATACTGCAAGATCATAGTAAATATATAATTAGCAAAAAGCTTACTGTTGTATACAGTAATGAAATGTATTTGAGTTCACCTATAGTATTCACTGAAACCCTTGGCATACACACAACTTCAAGTTTAGGAAAGTGATAAATAATAATTGAAAATGCTTAACCCTGTCTTCAAAGATTATATAGGCTCCTGGAGAGTATTATGCTAAGCAAAATAAGCCAGTCAGAGAAAGACAAGTCCCATGATCTCACTTATATGTGGAATCTAATGAACAAAATAAACTGATGAAAAAAATAGAGACATAGAAGCATGGAACAAGCACAAATCTCAGTGGTATGAGAGGAGAAAGATTAACCAACGAACTTATATGCATACTAGAGGCCCAACACACAAAATTCATGCATGGGTAGGGTCCCTAGGTCTGGCCTGCCATCAGGGCCCATCTTCCCCAGCAGCTGGCCCCGCCCCCCGCTGCCACCATCACCAGTCGCCCTCTGTGTGTGGAGCAACCAGTGGGGCGATTGGGGCCCCGGCACCACCTGCATCCACCGCCACCCACCCCTGGTTCCCAGTTCCCCATCGGGTGATCAGAGCCTACTGGCCAAGGGGAGGGACCCTGAGGGCAGCTCCTGCATTGAGCATCTTCCCCCAGTGGTCAGTGCGCATCATAGCCGACCGGTCATTCTGCTGTCCAGTCGATTTGCATACAACACTTTTATATATATAGATATGAATAATCTGTGGACACAGACAATAGTGCTGTAGGCCTGGGGGGTGGAGGAGGTCAATGGGGGGCAAAAAAAGGGGACATCTGTAATACTTTCAACAATAAAGATACATTTTTTAAAAATAAAACTAATAAATAGGCTTTGTTTGTACACTTCTATCCTTTCTGAAACTTAATACATTTTCCAGAAAGCTATCAGTCCATCAGTGATCTTGATTAAATACTAATCTCAATTATGGACTAAGAATAAAATTCGTGTTTTCAGAGAGAAGTAGTTTAAAAATAGTTCAATTCACATGGGATATATTGCGGCTAAAAGCAAGAACATTTTGAGAGTAAAAGACATATTTTAAATGTGCTTTCACCTCTTGAGAAAAAAGAAGCAAAACCAAATGCTTTTTATTTTCTAATTTAAATGTGAGTACAGCCAGCCATAAAAAATATGCCACATGACTATGGAAATATTAAAAATATTATAAAGTACACTTATTAACATTTATTAAATCATCTGGTGCTTGAGAGAATAGGAAGAAAATTATGCCCAAATATAAGGAGCATTCATTGACTAAAAGGTGATAGTACTCTTCGCATTTGTACTAAGTAACATTTTAATTAATAATGAAATACATTTTATTGGATAATACATTACAAGAGAAGGGGCAGATATTGAGTCTCTATTGTATAAAAATATTTTTTAAAGATTTCCAGCAATATTTTAAAAGATTTACACCAATGAACAGATTTTATTTTTACTCTATTTCCCATGTATCATTTTTTCCACCTTCATTGACTTCTCTTTAATGAAAATCCCAAGACATATTCAGGATAAAATTCTAATGAGGCACTTTTCTCAATACAAACATGAGTCAAATATGTTGCAAAAATATTGCCCAGTAAAACATATTGTTCCTCATTCTCCAATATAAAGGTCTCTTCTCAAGTATATGGAATTAAATATATTGGGCAATAATATTCTAGTTATTTAGAAATTGCATTGCAATACATATGGATGAAGGGGTCAATGGGGAAAAAAGGAGGATATATGTAATACTTTCAACAATAAAGATTAAACGGTAATAAAATAAGCCCAGCCAGTGCTGCTCAGTGGTTGGTTGAGCATCAACCCATGAACCAGGAGGTCACAGTTCAATTTCCAGTCAGGGCATATGCTCCACTTGCAGGGTCAATCCCCAGTAGGGGGCGTGCAGGAGGCAGCCAATCAATGATATTTCTCTCTTATCATCACTGATGTTTGAATCTCTCTCTCCCTCTCCCTTTCTCTTTCTGAAATCAATAAAAGTATATTTATGGGAAAAAATAATAAAATAATAATAAAAAGAAGGAAGTTTCCATAGTCTAGGTAGGCCAGAGTCAGATATAGTCCACATAACTCTTGACCTCAAAGGAAGAAAGAAACTATTTATAAACGATGTGTTATGTGGGGACAGATAAAGTAGGAGTAAGGATGTGTCTAGAAAGGAAATCTGCAAATGGAGAAAAAAGCCTATAAAGGACTGGAGAAGAGAAAGGTGAACTGTCATCCCTGAGGAGAAAAATCACGATTATCACCATATCGACCTATGCCTGAGAAGTTGCAGATCTAATGAGAGCACTATGACCAGCTTTCACCACTTAAGAGCATTTGCAAATATGGTAAACATGAACTTCGTTATTCACATACTCACTAGAAGTAAGGGAGAGAAGACTAATCTTTAAAAATCTGTGTCTTTGTCACTCATACTTTTACGATGATGTGTCTAGGTGGGGATATTTTTGTGTTTATTCTACTTGGTGTTTGATAGTCTTCTTGGATGCATATATTATTACATTTGAGAAGATTTTTGGCAATAATTACATCAGGTATATTTTCTGTTTATTTTTTCTCTCTTCTTTTGATACCCTCATTATGTGTATGCTTACATGCTTAAGGATTTACTTACACACAGGTCTTTTGGGCTCTGTTTATATTTCTATATATATATATATATATATATATATATATATATATATATATATATTATTGATTTTTTTACAGAGAAGAAGGGAGAGGGATAGAGAGTTAGAAACAGTGATGGGAGAGAAACATTGATCAGCTGCCTCCTGCACACCTCCTACTGGGGATGTGTTTGCAACCAAGGTACATGCCCTTGACCGGAATCGAACCTGGGACCTTTCAGTCCGTAGGCCAATGCTCTATCCACTGAGCCAAACTGGTTAGGGCTCTGTTTATATTTCTTCATTCACTTTGTTCTTCGTATATTTCAGATTGCATAATCTCTATTGATCTATATTCAAATTCACGGATTCTTTCTTTTGCCAATTCAAACTTGATTTTGACTCCCTATAATGCATTTTTATTTCTATCATTTTACTTGTCACAATTTCCACCTGAAAATTTTCATTTTTATGATCCAATTCTATTTGAATATTTCTTTGGCTTATTTCAATTATTTTTACTATGATTTTTTATTTCTTCTCCCTTCTTATACCTATATTTTTTTACTTTAATTATGAACAAACAATTACAAGCGAATAAAATGGCTTACAGGCACTAAATGGAATGATGTAGTAGGTAATGGGGAAACCAAATTCAAATAATATGTTCAGTGAGGAGGTGGCTCTTGAGCTGAGATTTGAAGAGTGAGAAAGAATGACCTATGTGAAGAGGTAAACTAAGTGTCCGTTATCTTTTATATGAAAAAGTGCCGGAATCTGCCTGGGAAATCCAGACAAAGTTTTGTTTGGATGCTTTATTTGTAAGGTAGAGATAATATGAATTTCTCAGTCAGAGAATTGAAGGACTTTTCCTCCACCCTTCCATTGAATGGAAATAAAATATTCTGAGAAATCAAGGAAACAAAAGATGTCATCCAAACTGTGAAGGGCATGAGGTTTTATCCTGTTACATGCTAACAAGTTAGCCTGCCACCGTTTTAAGGATGCTGGCAAAAGATCTGAGATTCCTGAGTGTGGGACAAAAGACAGATTATCTCTTACAATAATAATAGTACTCAGATTGTTATCATGTTCTTGTGCTGGTTCCCAAAACCCCTGTTCACACAGGGTGTCACAAGAATGGCAAAATATCAGAGATTGAGGTGGGTGACATAAGAGGGGAAGGTTGTAAGGGAACCCAAATATTTTATTATAATGGTTGTAGACATGTTCCCTATCTTTGCCCCAGTGGGGCAACAGAGTATTTGTGATTTGGGACTATAAAAAACCTTAGACTATAACCAAGATGTTGGCTATATAAACATCTGTTAATAGATAATATGGAACATTAAGGTGGTTAGTGCCACTTGGCCAGCATGGCTCAGTGGTTGAACATTGACCTAAGAACCAGGAGGTCACAGTTCAATTCCCTGTCAGGGCACGTGCTAGCAGCTAGGGTTTCTGACTTGATCCCCGGTGTGGGGCGTGCAGGAGGCAGCTGATCAATGATTCTCTCTCATCATTGATGCTTCTATCTTTCTCTCCCTCTCCCTTCCTCTATGAAATCAATAAAAATATATATCTTTTAAAAAGATGATCAGTGCCTTTGCTTGAAAGACATGCAAAAATCAGAGCAACTCGTGGAGAATGTCTTAAAACACATGGAAACGGTGTTATGAACTGAACTGTGTCTTCCAAAAATTCACATGTTTAAGTCCTAACACCCAAAGTGACTGTTTTTGAAAATAAGGCATTTAAAGAGGTAATTATGGTTGACTAAGGTCATATGGGTGGGGCCCTTATCCATAAAGAGATACCAAGGATGTACCTGCACTGACAAAAAGCCATGTGGGAAGGTGGCCATCTGTAAGTCAAGGAGAGAGGCCTCAGGGACAACCATACCTGCCAATGCTGTGGTCTTGAACTTCCAGACTCCATAACCAAAAAAAAGGTTCTGTTGTTGAAGCCACCCAGTCTGTGGTATTTTGTTATGGTCGCCTTAACAGACTAATACAATATGAATAGGAAGCATATTTGGAAACTTAATGTAGATTATGTGTTATGTAAAGAATGAATCTTTAGAGAAAAAGAAAGAAAAAAGAATAATCTTCATTAGTACACAGAAGCATTTAGGTATCAACAATGTTGAAGCATCTGAGATTTTGCCTTCTTCCAACCTAATAGCTTAGCAGGTCATGGTTGCTAGTCAAATACATTGATTCTGATTGGTCAGAGAAGAAGGATGGTTTATTACTCACAGCGATAGCAATAGCCAGATTATTAACATTTTTGTCCTGGTTCCCTGAGCTCGGGTTCCTCAAGGGCATTATAAAGAAAGCCAGATGACACATGAACATGCAGTGATTGACATCGCAGGGAAGGAAATCTGAGCTTCGGGAATCTGAGTCATTTCTAACGGCTAGTAAGTACACTGCCCCTTTGCTCTAGAAGAAGACTCCATGTCTTCTAAAGATGTAAGCCCATCTGACTTTTGCCCCAGATGAGAAACTCTCTGTCTTCCTAAACAGTTTGCTATATAAACATCCTTGAAAAGACAATCTGTTACAGGGAGAGTCAGTGCCTCTCTTGCAAGATGTGTAGAAACAGGAGCGAACAACAGGGAATTGCTGTCCAACATTGAGAAGAAAGCAGAGGAGAAAGAACCCCAGCCCATTTTTATTTGAGAAATTTGCATATTTTTGGGTTGGTAGGTGTCTTTGAAAAGGGGGAATGTGTGCTTGCCTCTAATGTGCAATTTAGAGGAAAACAGATGATGGGTCCTACAGCAAAAATACTCCTCCCTTTGTTTATGGCTAATACTTGAAATGCTACCTTGTATTTTAGCCTTTGTGAAAAATATTATGCCATTCCTAAAGTCTTCATTTTAGAAAAGAAATAGTCCTGGGAAAGAAAAAACAGTGTAAGTAACATGTTGGTGTGAAGCAAATTTAGCTCAATGATTTCCTTCCTAACAAGAGAAAAAGCAGCACCCAATAGTGGTAGGAAATGCTCTAAGGTGGGAAGATAAAAGAAGAAAACTCAGGTGCTATAGACACTTTAAACAATGTTTATATTAGGACTGTCAGTCTTGCTCTTGTGTTTAAATAATTTTCTATGTTTAGAATTATACCATAGTACATTGTAGTATAGTATAGTCTATTATACATGTGTATAACTTGTTAAAATGCTTACTAATTTTCCAAAAATCTATTCTTAAATAGATTTTTACACTTAAAATAATATTTAGTGGTGTTAATCTCCTTGGATAATTAAATTTCCTTGTTTAAATAATGAGTGCAATATTTAAAATTCTGAATCAAGTCTTAGAAATTTAATCAGCAGAGTCAATATGATAAGTGATTTTTATATGCAAAACTGAAGCCTTCATGCAAGATAACTCATGCAAAAGACAAACTCTTGCACTTGAACCTGAAATAATCTTATCATGTAGCTCTTTAATAACAGTGGTACTCTTTCTACAAATAATTCTTACAAGTGGAATAATATATAATACATAGTTTACATTATGTACATCATATATGTTACCCATATAAGTCATATATCTGTTCCTTTCTTACAAAGGAGTTAGTTCAATATCAGAGGGGTTAAGTGACTTTCTCAAAGCATAAATGTGCTAGGAATAGAACTGGCATATAAAGTCAGAGCTTTCCACTAAGCTTGATATTTTCGCTATTTCTCAGTATTTTTAATATACACATATTAAAACATATTAGTATATCTCCTCACATAAGTAGTTCCTTTTCACTCTTCAAATCTCACTGAACCACCTCCTCACTGAACATATTTTTTGAATTTGGTTTCCCCATAACCTACTATATCATTCCATTTAGCACCTTTAAACCATTTAAAAAAATCAGTTATTGATCCATTTTATTCATTTTTAATTGTTTGTTCATAATTAGATATAAACATATTATTGCCATCATTTTATTTACATGATATTAAGAAATCTCTTTAGATGTTATGGAGCAGCAGATAGCATACCAGCAGGCCTCACTTTTAAGTAATAAAGCATTTCTGCTGACCAAGAGCTAAGGTGAATTGCCATAAGGTGAAATATTGATTGCGCATAAGGAAAATATTGGTTACTATTTTTTCCACATATATAAAATATTAAATACCTCTGTAGATAAATTCTAGCAAGGTACATTCTTCTTTTGAAAGGGGAATCTAACAGACTTTGAGAAGCAAGCATTAATATTTTAAGGTAACTGGAAGATACACCTTTGTCACTAGGAGTCAAGGAAGTTGCATTAGTCAAGACTGTAATACAAATAACTAAAACCCAATGTAAAGTAGCTCAGGTGTGAGGGAAATATTATTGGTAGATCAAGGCAATTTGAAATAACTTCTTACTGTCTCGTTAGGTGTTGTGGCTAACTGAAACTTCTAAAATTCTGTTCTCCCCATCTTTCATCTCTTCTTTCTGCCTGATTTTCTCAGATCAATTTCCTCTGCATGAATAGAAATGTGACAGCTGCACAATATATATATATATATATATATATATATATATATATATATATATATATATATCTTGGTTTTGCTATTAGGGTTATAGATGCTCTGTTATTTAAAGCTTGAAAGTTGTCAGCCTAGTCTTCTGATTTTCCTTAAGAGACAACCACCTTAAGTCAAGCAGATACTGAAAAGAGACAGGGTCACAAACATGGACACTGGGATTGCAGGTCTGTCAGAAAGTATAGTTACACATAACAATCCCTCTTCCCTCTTCGGAGAAGGGATACAATCATGGAGGCAGAGGGAGATTTTAAAACATATATTACAGAAAAGTGGCTTTGGAGACTAACTTTACGACTTGCAATTATGTGGATATATTCAAAGCCATCTTGGTCTGGAGATTGGTTAGGGAATGGATATTTATGACTATCGTAGCACAAGAAATGCAGTATTTCCTGGAGTCATTAGGTAAGCGATAACTCTAGAATTTCCTCACACCATATTCATCAGCTCCCTAACACAGACTGTGCAACTCAGTATATCAACAGTGCTTTCAATGGCAAAAGTTATTATGATTGCAATTGAATTGGAGCTTTGTAATTAATTCCCCTAAATTTTTGAAGAAGGGAATTCAACCCGAATCATATGATATCTATTTAAAACACAAACACTAAAAAGCAATCAATCCAGAGGCTGCAAATACTTAACAAAAGATGGAGTTAATTATCTTGGGGTCTATATGCAACAAAGAGAGCTAATGTGAATAATTTAGGCTCTCAGTGAATACCGGTTTCTTCAACTAGAAAATTCACTAGCTTTCCCATGTACCTAGTAGTTATGCCAAAATCTAGAGTATATCTACTTTTTTTAAATTCTTCCAATCTCCTTTGCCTTTTCTCATTCTCTTATTTGCTTGCCAACATTTTCAACTAATGTTTATAACTGCCTTAATTCCCCACAAACTAAAAATGTAATAAGATAGGGCAAGTATAGCCCTTTCTTTAGTGATATATTGGGTGGAGCAGGGTTTAATATTCTCAGTCAGCCGTTTATAGCCAGAATTATGAAAGCTCCTTTTGGCACTGGACTGAAGGCATGATGAATGGGGGCAATGGACAAGCAAAACAGAAAAGCAATTTCTCCCATATGAAGACTGCAATTTTAGTTATAAATAGTCTAATGAAAATTATACCACATATTAGAGAAATGAAGAGTGAACTAGTGAAAAAGTTTGGTTTTAATATTTCATTTTTTCACCATTATTATCATTTATTTATTTGTGGAGTGATGACAGGTACTTGGCTTTATTTGAGCTATTAGAAAAGACAGAGTTCCTGCCCTAACACAATTTCCTATTGAAAGGGCACAAATTCAGGAAGTAAAACATCACTTGGTTCATGTAAGGATGAGATATTTTTTTTTAAGAAGTGTGACATTTTACTGCTAATTTTTTTCTACTTAAGGGAGGGAATGATTGATGCCAAAAAAAAAAAAAAAAAAAAAAAAAGACTTTTGAGGTCTGAGGTTAAGTGAGTAATCCTTAGGAGAAATTGAATATTGTAAAGGAAAGAAATTTAATTTGATTATCATAAGCTTATACAAAAATCACAATATCAGATGTGGCTAATTAATAAATATCCATTTGATGTTACTCAACAATCATATCATCGAAAATTTTTCTGAACAAGAATATGAAGTCACTTTGAACAGAAATCCTGTAATAGAAAAAGAATAAAAAAATTAAAATAAACACAAGTTTCTGTCACATAAAGAAAAATAAAGAAGCCACAACCCTAGCTCAGATTATCTGTCCATGAATTACGTTCTTTTAAAGACCAAAGGAAACTACTGTATTGCCAATAATTTTTCATTATGTCATTTATGGAGGAAAAATAGCAACAATGCTTTTTGCTGGCCTTTCCTCGCAGAAGTCAAAGACTATGCACTTCAGATAATATTGTTATCATTCCTGTGGAAAGCGGATTGAACACCCTAAAACTGCTTTTGAATTTGCTTCCAATTAGTGGTGATTGATTGTATGCATATTTGATCAATCGTGTTTGATACAGAGACAAAATAAACATTGCTGCTTCCAAACCAATGCGCAGATGGGAAATAAAGCTGGAAAAGACAGCTTTCAAGCTTCCTCTATCACACTTGAGTTCTGTTTTCAAAGATTTGTATCATTCTGCTTTAAAAGTAATGTAAGAAAGGGATGCATTTTTCCCTTTCATAGATTACACAGAGCTTTACCTGTCTTTTCAGTTAAGAAGAGTCTAAGAAAAGCCCAGAAAATGCTTGCTCAAAGATGTTCCATTTTGGTCTACTGCATTTTTCTTTGGCAAACTTTTGCAGCTCGTCAGCATTACAAAATATCGCTGTCTCCAAGTGCTGGCTGCCAGCAGAACAACAGGAAATATCTACTACAATAAAAAAATTTATAGTGTTTAAAAACTTATTTTCCAGGAGAAAACAAAACAAAACACAAAACCCTGTTCTTCCCAACAGGCAAATATAAAACACTTCACAGTTAGAAGAAACTATGCTTCCCTTTTTCTCATCATTATTTCAAACAGCTCTAGTTGAAAGGTATTGCATGCATTCAAGGAAAATCAGCAAACAGTTATGGTAAACCACATGGCTTTGTTTCTTCTGAGGATGAAAGCAATTCAAAGTGAAAAACCAGGAAAGCTGATGACTAAAAATAAACGTACACACATATTTCTTTGATAAAACAGAGCTCTTGTAGTTATAAATCCCTCCTGTGTGCGGTCTCACTGTTAAAATATCATTATTATTTTTTGTTCTTATTTTCTCCAGGGTATATTTAAGATAACCCATTTGCAGGTGTACATTTAGAAACTGTTTTGTGTTTGTTTGGGTTTTTTGTTTCCTCTAATTTTGAAATTTATAGGCATCTACGAGATGAATTTGACCAGCCAGCATAAATAAAAGTATTCTTTTAAGTAAGTTCAACAGTTACATCCAATAGAAAGAAGGATCTGCCAGGAAGAGAGGCCCTTAATCTGTTTCCCAGCCAAAGGAAAACATCACCAGTAAAAACTATTCCCAGACCAGCGAGAACAAAGTTCTTCATTCACAAAGTGAAAGATGCCAAAGACAACCAGAATGTTTAGTGAAATCCAAGGAATAGCTTTGATTGCAAAATATTCAATCTTTTTAAATGGAACCAAATTTTACTTTGTAGATAGTTACAACTTACTGAAACCAGGAAGTTGTATATACTCACTATCTTTTTGTGAAATTAATTTGTCATTGCAAGCATCCATTTCTACTATTTTAAAAAATTCATTATGTTTTATATATCAAACCCCTGTTCTTATGTTGTTTCATTCATAAAATCACACTCCTTGTAGAAACCATTTTAGAAACATTTTGCATTAAAACTGTTCTAACCCAACAGTTACTTGTTTATTTTTCCTTTATTTTCTTATTTGGAGAATCACTCCATGAATATTAAGGTATTTATATTCACACAAAAAATTCCAGAGGATATTTGGCAAAGTATATTCAGGGGAGGGTCATTAACCAAGTGTAGTTTAACTATATAACTTATGTATGAGGTACAGGGTGGAAAAGATTATCAGAATCTGTTGAGAGCTTTAAATACCTTTTCAAAAAGCTTGGATTTGTCTACAAACACTAAAATACCATTGCTATTTGGGGGCGGGGGGTGGATGGGGGTGAGTGGTGGTGGAAGATAGCATGACCAGATCTAAAGTTTATCAAGATCATATGATAATATAATGAATGGGCAGAAGGGCAGAAAGTCGAGAGTTTTGAATATTTATTAATAAGGTATTTTTACTGCAATATTCAAGTTAAAAATGGTGAAATCCCAAAATCAAGAGTATGGAGAGAGGAAAGGGAATTGAGAAGCTCTTTGGATTAAAAAAAAAATGATGAAATATTGTGATTTCTTGGAAGTAGAGGTTAGGGTAGAGAATATGAAAAGAATTTTAATGTGGGGGATCAGTGAAGGTGTTGCCCTATTAATCAATATAGAAGCATGGGAAGACAAACTGGTATTGAAAAATTATGAATTCTGAGAAGTAAATTTCAGTCAAAATGTCCATTAGTAAGTATTTATTGGAAGATAAACATAAAACAACTTTTAATTTGTTACCATCTTCTTGTTACTTTCTTCTCACAATGAGAAACTCACCCACCACACTTGGCGTGAAATGGCAAAGCAATGAAGTATCAGAGATTTTCAGTAACAGAACTTAGAAACAGAGTTGAACAAAAACCAAATGCACCTTTGTGAATCTACCATGTTTAGAAATGATTTTGTAGGCTTTAATATATGTCATTCCTTCTCCTCAAAGGAGCAAGGTATACATCTTATATGTTGATTTAGCATAAAGAAAATGAAAGGTTCATGTCAGAATACCAATACGCAGAGCATTCAATATGGGACAAAATGTTAGAATAATAACTAATCATTATTAGTAGGTAATAATTGATAGACCAGAGTATACATTGTTAATTTTGTGCCATAGAATTTTTGACAATTAATGTTTTATATCCTCGTTTCATTTTGTTGCAGTGTCTTCTTAGCTGGTCTTAAAAATATTCAGCTATCTCATTGCACTACCAAATTAGCAAAAAACTAATCAATGATTCTGCATGTTGGTTGGTATGAGGGTTATTGTTAACCATAACCATAACAAGAATAACCAACATTTAAAAAAAAACACCTCCAAATCCATTATTGCCACAGATTTCCCATTCCAAACACACAAGAAATATATATGCAAACTAGCTAAGACCAAGAACTGCGTTAGAGCTCCCAGCTTAGACCTTTCTGATCGCCTGAGAGGGGTCAATTGCAATGGCTGCTTTTGCATAAACTAGGCATCTAAGTCATGGGCATCCCTTTCTCCTTGGCTCCCCTCCAGCTCTTGTTTGGTCTCTTAATTTTGAAGCCTATCTGCTTAAAGGGAATTGATTTAAGAGGAGTCCAAAGGACTGACTTCAATAAATAAACTTCTTCTTGAAGAAATCCCAAGACTTTGGCAGTTAGATACAAAAAAAATCTTTAACTTCTCTTACCTGACTGAAAACTAACTCTTAACCAAATCTCTCCACCCTGCCAGGTTATTCCTTAACATATCCCAGAATCATCCTATATAATAAAGAGCTAATATGCAAATGATTATCATGCCCTCACACTGTCACACTGTAACAGCTAAGACACTCAACCCTGGGGAGAGAGGAATGGGGACCAACCAGGCACAAATGAGCTCACAAGAGAGGAATGGGGACCAACCAGGTACAAATGAGCTCCCGAGAGAGGAATGGGGACCAGCCAGGCTGCAGCCTGGGAGAGGGACAAGCTGCACACCCCGTGGTCCTGGGTGACAACAGCTGCGCCTGTGGCCCGGGAGAGGGACAAGCCACTGCTTCATGGTCCCGGGCACCTGTGGCTGCGACCCAGGCGAAGCCCTGCCCAAGATCCCCTGCAACTGTGGCCAGCCTGGGCGAAGCCAGCCTGGGTCCTGGGTGCCTGTGACCAGCCAGAGGAGAGCATCCTGGGTCCTGGGTATGGGGCAAGGCAAAGGCGGTTAGGGGCATCAGGCCAGCAGGGGAGCAGTTAGGGGCGATCGGGCAGGCAGGTAGAGATGGTTAGAGGCAATCAGGCAGGCAGGCAGGCAAGCGGTTAGGAGCCAGCAGTCCCAGATTGCGAGAGGCAGTCGGACATCCCTCGAGGGATCCCGGATTGGAGAGGGTGCAGGCTGGGCTGAGGGACCCCCCACCCCCACCCTGTACACAAATTTCATGCACCCGGCTCTAGTGATATAATAAAATCCTTACCTTTGACTTTGAATATTTGTACTTACTTTGTTTTTTATTTTTACAAATTAGGATAGGGCTTGAGAAAGAAGGTGTCAAGCTTCCTATTGTAACCGTAGTATGCCACTGTTCACATTTATTAAATTTATTTTAGAAATCAAACATTTTTACAAACTGATGGCCAACCTAATAATGAATTTTAACATTATTGCTACAACTCAGGAGATTAAACATATATAGCCCCCTCAGAGCCCTAATATAAGACTCAAGAAAGCTGAGCTGTGTTCTTATCTTTATTTCAAGCAGTATGATATTTTTCCCTAGAAAAATCTGAAAATATATGATATCATATATATATAATCCATATCTCTGTGAATTTTATCTTTACTTTGCTCTTGCTCTACCCCAAACCCTGGGAAGTTCTCATTTTGAAGATTCTTCTTAGAAATTCTCATATGATTTAATAAAAAAAAGTCTTATTATATATTAGTTTGTTTTTTTCCCCCTAGTTGTGGGTCTCTTGCTATTCTATCATTTATACACCCTCATCACACACTGGGAAATACACTGTCTTGTGGTCACAGTGACTGTATTTCTGCAAGCTGTCTCTGTCTTCTCCCTTTACCAGTTACCTCTCATGATTTTTGACCAAAAATTATCCGTATCCAGTTATCCTTGCTTCCTAGTAGAGCTCACTTTCCCTGTTGGACACCACTGCTAATCCCACCCAGGAAAAATTGATCAATCACTCTCCCCATGTATTCTTCAGATGCTCTTCCAAAGTGGTTCTAAGATAGTGTATCTTATTCTTTAATAACTATAGAAATATCATTGAAACTACCATTTTAAACTCATGCAAAAGTTTTATAATTCCCTCTCTTCCTTTCTCATCATTCTATTAAGATTAAGATACAAACCTGACCAGTGTGGCTCAGTGGTTGAGCGTCGACCTATGAACCAGGAAGTAACAGTTTGATTCCTGGTCAGGGCACATGCCCAGGTTGCAGGCTCGATCCTTATAGGAGGCGTGCAGGAGGCAGTCAATCAATGATTCTCTCTCATTATTGATGTTTCTATCTCTCCCTCTTCCTTCCTCTCTGAAATCAATAATAATATTTTTTTAAAGATTAAGATGCGAGTTCATAGGGTATTTGGCCAAGAAACAAAATCTGAGTGAAACACACACAGCTCAGCATCATCTACCCATTACAATAATTAATGTTGTGTTACTAGAGCAAGCATTTCTACCTAACATTGTAATGCGTTTCTTAGCTTCTGTAGTCAACAGACTTCTGATGCTCTTTATCTGAACCACAATATGAGGCAAGGTTCAGGGTCAAGGTTCATTTTATGTAAAGCAAAGGAATTGGGAATGAAGAGAGCCCTAGGGGTTTCATGTAAACATGGCTCCCTAAGTTCATCTGCTCCTACAATCTATTCTGTATTGAGTAATGCCTTTATATCACTTATAATTAGCTTAGTTCTATTTTCTTTTAAAAATCCCAATATGTTTGAATGTCAATAAGCTATTGTTAAATTTTTTAAACATATTTTTATTGATTTCAGAGAGGAAGGGAGAGGGAGAGAGAGGTAGAAACATCAATGATGAGAGAGTCATTGACCAGCTGCCTCCTGCTCACCCCACTGGGGATCGAACCCACAACCTGTGCATGTTCCTGACCAGGAATCAAATCATGACCTCCTAGTTCATAGGTCAATGCTCAACTACTGAGCCACACCAGCTCGGCAAAACTATTTTCATGTTTTATGGCAAGTTTATTTAGGACCATTTCTATGTTGACAGTCTAAGAAGGACCTATGCAAGAAGATTGTTATATTCTGCACTTACTGTGCAAGTAAAGAAGTACTCCTTTCAAACACTAGGATAACATTAGCTATCATTTCCATGTAGTAAATTCATCTAAAAACAGAATCACCTCTGAAAACGTATTGACATATTGTCTACTGTAAGAGAACACTTATCCATAGAAACTACCTCCAATTAACATGCTGCTTCTTCATTTCAAAAATATAATTTTAATTTTAAATTAAAGAAATATGAAGTAAATCTTATTTAATCAAAACCAAACTGTGAAGTTATATCAACTGATACAAATTAAAACAGATGAAAGCATAAGCTTATTCTCAGCTATCATAGTGATATGCTTAATCAGGTGCACGTAATAAAATCCATTCTTTAAACTTTCCTTCTGCTTGCTCTTGATAACATAACATCACATCAAAAGAGACAAGGCATATGGAAGAGTATAACATTAAATAATCTGTAACAGGCATGTAATCAATTTTATTCTGTCCTTTTTGTTGACATAAATATTGTCTTACACATTTCCTGATAGTGTATTTGATTTTCATTAATATGTAGGCATATATTAATATAACTCAGTATAGATGTAGTTATGTTACAGCTAAAATAAATGAAATGAAGCTGACTCAGGAGAGTGGGGTGGGCAGGAATCAGAACTAATTTTTTTTAATCTTTATTGTTGAAAGTATTACATATGTCCCCTTTTTATCCCATTGATCCCTTTTAGCCTGCCCCTGCCCCTTGCCCCAGGCATTCACCACTCTATTGTCTGTGTCCATGTGTTAAGCATATATACATCTAAGTTCTTTGGTTGATCTCTTCCCTCCCACCCACCCACCCCTACCTTCCCTCTGAGATTTGGCAGTTTGTTCCATGCTTCTATGTCAGGAATGAGACCTATTTAAGTGAAATTCAGATGAGGTTTCTAAATCAATGTTATAAAATGCTATGATTCATGACAAATCTAATTAAAGCTGTAGGTCTTCTCCATAGACACGTATACACAGAGAGAATGTGTATTTCTTAAGTTATCACAAATTTTCAGTCCAGGAAAAAAGAAACTCAGTTTGAAATTTAAAAAGATAAATCTTAGAGCATGCCAAGTTTGATGGGACAATCAGAGCTTCACGTGCTGTGAAGATGACAGGATTAACAAAATAGCCATTTAATACGATAATAATATGATTGACCAGGGATTTCCTATCTATGTAGGCAGCATCTAGGAATCTACTCAAGAGAATTTATTATTATTACTAGAGGCCTGGCGCACAAAATTTGTGCATGGGTAGGGTCCCTAGGCCTGGCCAGTGATCAGGGCTGATCGGACCTTCCAGCTGCCAGCCGGGGCCTCCCTTCCCCTGGCTGCCAGTTGCCAACTTTCATTCCATGCTGCCCCCTGGTGGACAGCACACATCATAGCAAATTATCGAACTCCCAGTTGGTTGAACTTCCGAGGGGACACTTTGCATATTAGGCTTTTATATATAGACTAGAGGCCCGGTGCATGAAATTCATGCATAGGTGGGGGGGGTCCCTCAGCCTAGCCTGCACCCTCTCCAATCTGGACCCCTCGAGGGATGTCCGACTGCCAGTTTGGGCCTAAACTGGCAGCCAAACATCCCCCTCTCAATCCGGGACCACTGGCTCCTAACTGCTCACCTGCCTGCCTTCCTGATCACCCCTAACACCTCTGTCTGCCTGCCTGATCCCCTAACTGCTCCTCTGCAGGCCTGATCGCCCCTAACCACCTCTGCCTTGGCCCCGCCACCGTGGCTTTGTCTGGAAGGACGTCCAGAAGACGTCTGATCTATCTGGTCTAATTAGCATATTACCCTTTTATCAGTATAGATTATTACTATTATTATTAAACTATGTGCCATTTGCCACTCAAAGTGCTTCATATGTGCTAAAAATATTAATCTTCACAACTTCAGACTATTTTGATTATCACTCTAAAGATGGTGGTGTACAGAGGTGAAAACTAATGTTAAAAAAAAGTACCTCCCCAAATCATCCAATGTGTAACTGGTAGAGACTAGATTTAGACCTAATCAGTCCTGTTCCAGACTAAAAGCTTTTAAACATCCTGCTATCTGCTTCCCAACACAAAACATCAAGGCAAGGGCACAAAACATGGGGAAATGGAGGGGATAATTAAATAGCAATAGGTTACTCTGTTCACAAATAAAATACCCACAGTCTGCAGCAGTTCTCAACCTGTGGGTCGCGACCCCTTTGGCGATCAAATGACCCTTTCACAGGGGTCGCCTAAGACCATCCTGCATATCAGATATTTACATTATGATTCATAGCAGTAGCAACATTACAGTTATGAAGTAGCAATAAAAATAATTTTATGGTTGGGTCACAACATGAGGAACTGTATTTAAAGGGCCAGAAGGTTGAGAACCACTGGCTTGAGAATGGGTAAGAGACTTTATTTTAGTCCCCAATCGGGGAAAACTGTCACCTAGAAAACAGGGCTTATACTTATGTGGGTTTGGACATTAGAGAATAAGAGAGATGCCTAATTAATTGAACTAGTATAGACGGAAGGTATTAGATCTCAGAAGAGTAGTCTATTTAAAAGAACTGACAGAGCAAATTAAAAATAAATATTATTACTTCCAAAGAGCCAACAATACCCTTCTTCCTAAAATAGCCTTGGACTAGTCAATAATCCCTATATTTAAGCTCAGATATATAAGCTGAAAACCACAGCTTATACATTTCTAAAAAGAAATATTTCTCAACAAATATTATCATATGAACATAGTTCACTAAAGTCTTTCTCCTGAGTTTATAATTACTCATAAGAGAGAGTCTCTTTCATCCAAATAATTGCTTAAAAGAAGCACTTGAAAGAATGGCGATAGATCTAGGAGTAATAAACCAGGGAATGTTGTTTCTCATTTGTCAACTTTGAGGAACAAAGATAAATCACTGTTTTCCGTACATATTCACTTCCGAAAGGACTTGTTGTAATGTCTAGAAATGGCTGAATACTACAGCTAAATATTTTGTCAGTACTCATTGAGAAGGTAGAAGGGACATAGGTATGCAGACATTATCATTATTTTAGAAGACTAGGCTCACGTTAAAAATATTATTGCCCTTATGACATGAGAAATAATACAATACTTTAAATGGGGCAGAAAATATATAGTAGTGCACAGGTAAATTTAATCTTTTTTTCTAGTTTTACACCCAGAAAAATGAATATATTTGAAGTTCTGGTGTTGGCAACCAATACAGTTTAGAAATTCATTCTGATTATGTGTAACCTGAAACCTGGATTTAATTAAAACACCAATCTGAGGGGAAATATAAATATGTCCGTTGGAAAGAATGGTGAAATAAAGAATATGGTCATGTGCAAAACATGTTTACAATGTCATGCACCCACACTGAACTAAAAACACGGACACCTAACAGTCTTTAAAACAACAAGCACTTAAGATGCCATTCTGAATCGCAAAGTATTATTTAGGTATCCACCAATTATGCTTCTAAGAAAGATGCTTAGGGAGAAAGTGATGAAACTAGCTTTCTCGATACACTTAGGTCTATATAATCAAGACACTATTATAATAACAGCCATAAGTTTATCCTTCTTATATTTCCTCCCTTGGGATCTTTATTCATATTCCTTTTTCATTTGATAAAAAAATAAAAGTAATACATATTTTCAATGGTTCCATCAAGCTTTGTTATGATCTACATTATCAGAGCAACAAAATTTCACCCGGAAACATATTGTTTTCAAATTTTTCCAGATATTGCCATTGACATGAAATTAAACTTAAAAATACATTTATTTGATTCATATTTACTATCCAGCCTCTGAAGGAATATCACCTACATATAGATTATGTTAAGCCAATAAACAAATTTGTTGATATATAGCAGTGGAATAAGAAAAATAAGAAGACTGAAAAAGCGGATCCTTCCTAAGGACGAAGAGACTTTCTCAAAGGAAGAAAATTACAAAGATATGCATATTAATTGTTCCTTTGAAGACTCATAAATTCAGCAGAGATAATATGAGAAACGGACACTTCAGCACAAAATAATTTATCAAACTAACTTGCCTCACACACATCAAAGCCATAGGGAATTGACAAAGTGTGGACTAATTTGGAGTGGTAGAAACAGCCCAAGGAATATAATCAAGAAGGGTAGGGATGGAAAGGAAGTGAAGAGTTTAGATTACCATGCATCTGTTAAGAACCTGTTATAGAATCAAGGAATAAAATGAAAGTAAAAATGTAGAAAATTAATAGTAAGATTCTGAGTCAAAATTCATGTTCTTTGCAATTTTGGTCAGCTTACTTGCAACTGAAATAGGCAGTACCTGTCTAACATCTACCTAGTAGACATTAATGTTTACAGAAAAAAAGTGATGTGATTGTAATTTTAATTGTAATAAACATTAAAAGGAACATATCATATATTTTGAGTCATTATTCTGTATCACTCTACCTTTGCTGAAGCAAGCACAACAAATTCACTATTTTACATAATTTATTACAATAGCCATTTTTTCAAAACTACAAGCATATACTACAGCTTTCAGACATGACCTAATAGATAAATTTCCATGCCTGCTATGTTGACTAATTAGTCTATAGATTGGCAGAGTAAGCTAATTTATCTTGAGCCTGATATAATTATATGTGGTGATTCTAACTCTTTTTATATTATTAAAAATATGTCTAAAATATCAATAAACTTTTAAATTGTCTAAAAGTAAAAGAATAACGGAAACAAAACAACAAAACATAAAAGTCAAGGAGCAATAAAACATTTGCCACTCTAAGAGCTGTAGAGTTTGGCTAAGTTAATAAATAGATAATTGACAATAATGAAGTAAAAACGTTGTAAGCAGAAAAGATCTTTAGATAAACTTTATGTGTGTACTTTTGTATTTATAAAGCTCAATTGAAGCAGGTATGGTATGTAATGGCCACAGCTTCAAAATTATATATAAGATTTTACAAAAAATTTGCAAAATAACTAGAAAAATCAAATAAATTTCTTATGTATATCTATAGTAATCAGATAGACACTATCAAGTGTCTCATTTTAAAATGGCATATTATTTAGTAAGAAATATAATATAATATATAGATATCAATCAAATATAAAGAAATTTCCATTATCTTAATAAACAATGTAAAAGAAAATAGAAATAAACATGAAGTAGCTAAGCTGGAAATATAATAAATGAAGGTAAACTATATTTTTCATGTTTAATCAAAAAATAAATTCTTTACACAAAAATTTTAACAATGTATTGTGTGTTTATAACACATCTAGCAGTGAAATATATGCCACTATTGGCACAAGAATGAAAGGATGGAATTAGAGATATACTATTATACAGCTCCTACACAATGTGTAAAGTTCTATAATATTGTTTGAATGTAAACTCAGATAATTATAAAATTTACATTATAAAGTCAAGTGTAGTGACTATTTACATTCTTAAAAAGAGGTTTAGTAAATGAGTCAAGAAAAAAGATAAAGTGGAATAAAAAAGATTCAACTGAACTTGGAGAAGACAGGAAAATTAAAAAAGAAACAAAGAAAAAAATGAAGCAAATTAAAACCAATTGCCAAGAAGCTAGCCTTTTGTCTAACCATATCAATAAAACCTTTATTTTATTTTATTTTTTCCAGGATTTTTATTTTTATTTTTTTTTATTTTTTTTAATTAAATCTTTATTGTTCAGATTATTACATTTGTTCCTCTTTTTTCCCCCCATAACTCCCCTCCTCCCAGTTCCCGCCCCACCATCCGCCCTCACTCCCCACCCACTGTCCTCATCCATAGGTGCACGATTTTTGTCCAGTCTCTTCCCGCATCTCCCACACCCCTTTCCCCCCCAAGAATAGTCAGTCCATTCCCTTTCTATGTCCCTGATTCTATTATAATCACCAGTTCATTCTGTTCATCGGATTATTTATTCACTTGATTCTTAGATTCACTTGTTGATAGATGCATATTGTTCATAATTTGTATCTTTACCTTTTTCTTCCTCTTCCTCTTCTTAAAGGATACCTTTCAGCATTTCATATAATCCTGGTTTGGTGGTGATGAACTCCTTTAGCTTTTCCTTATCTGTGAAGCTCTTTATCTGACCTTCAATTCTGAATGATAGCTTTGCTGGATAAAGTAATCTTGGTTGTAGGTTCTTGGTATTCATCACTTTGAATATTTCTTGCCACTCCCTTCTGGCCTGCAAAGTTTCTGTTGAGAAATCAGCTGACAGTTGTATGGGTATTCCCTTGTAGGTAACTGAGTTTCTTTCTCTTGCTGTTTTTAAGATTCTCTCTTTATCTTTTGCTCTTGGCATTTTAATTATGATGTGTCTTGGTGTGGTCCTCTTTGGATTCCTTTTGTTTGGGGTTCTCCGCGCTTCTTGGACCTGTAAGTCCATTTCTTTCACCAGGTGAGGGAAGTTTTCTGTCATTATTTCTTCAAATAGGTTTTCAATATCTTGCTCTCTCTCATCTTCTGGCACCCCTATAATTCTGATGTTGGTATGCCTGAAGCTGTCCCATAGGCTCCTTACACTATCCTCGCATTTTTGGATTCTTTTTTCATTTTGCTTTTCCGGTTGGGTGTTTTTTGCTTCCTCGCATTTCAAATCATTGACTTGATTCTTGTGCTCCTCTGGTCTGCTGTCGGGAGTCTGTATAATATTCTTTATTTCAGTCAGTGTATGCTTAATTTCTAGTTGGTTCCCCAATATAACATCGAGGGTCTCATTAGTTTTCTCGTAGATCTCATTAAGTTTATCGGCGGCTTCTAAACAGTTCTTGAGAGACCTTAAAAGTGTGGTTCTGAACTCTAGATCTTCCATTGACAATTTTGTCCTGTTTCTTTGTCTCCGCATTTTGTTATGCTTCCTTGGTGCACCCCCTAGTGGTCTTTGTTTGTGGTCTTATAGTTAAATCTTGATTGTTGTAGCTAATTCCAGGGAGGGTTTGACCTCCAGGCCAAGTGGCTATGAGAATCAGCTGTGTCAGCAGTGAGAGAACTTCTGTCCTCTAGGGAGGTGCTAATCTAGCCTTTGCCTGAGGCTATCCGGCAAATGCCTCTGTGCAGGGCTTGGGCGGGGCGGGTCGCACAGGATCAACAGGGTGGGCCCGAGAGAGCAGTTATGGAGGCTCTCAGTCCTGTCCCCAGGGGCTCTGCCTCTCTGAGTCCCAGCACCCGCTGCAAAGCTCGGAGAGAAAGCTGCACTCGCTCTGACCGAAACCAGACAGTCGCGCTTCTCCCGTTTGAGTCTGGGTCCCTAAAGACTCGCCTGGATCTGGAGCTCAGAGTCTGCGACTCCCTCCCGATTGAAAACGCCAACCGCGCCCTCCACCGCCAGCCAGCTCCGCGCACTCCGCACCTCAGAATTTGACTTCAGCACTGCGCCTCCTCTGAGTGTCCGTATGCGTTTCTCTTTCCTCCTAGTTGTAGGACTTCCACTCAGCCAGCGTTCCAGTGGTTTTGGGTGATGTCCGTTCCGTCTTTTAGTTTCACTTTTGAAGTAGTTGTTCAAAGCAGCAAACTCCGGCGTTAACCTATGCCGCCATCTTGGTTCTCTCCAATAAAACCTTTAGATATCAATGTTGTCAACACCAGTTACAAGACTGAAATTATTAAGTTAGATGAAAATGCAAGACAAAACTGTATACAGTCTACAAGTAAACCCATTTCCACTATAACAATTCAGACAGGTTAAAAAGTAAAGTAATGGACAAAAAATAACATGAAACACTAACCAAAAAATGCTGGAGTAGTTTTATTAATTTCAGGAAATGGAGTCTTCAAAACTAGAAATTTTATTAAGAGTAAAGAATGACATTACATTGTAATAAAAGGGTCATTTCTCTAAGCATAAATCCTAATTGTGTACCTAACAGTCAGGCTTTCAAATATATGAGTAAAAAAAAGATAAACCAAACAGGATAAATAAACAATAACCAGAGGCTTCAACAACTCTTTCTCACCGATGGATAGAACAAGTAGTCTGAAAATCGGTAAGAATATTAATGACCTGAAAATGTTGTTATCCAAGTTGACCTAATATATCATTATAGAACACTAGAGGCCCGGTGCACGAATTTGTGCACGGGTGGGGTCTGGCTGGCCTGCCCCAGTTGGGGCCGATTGGGGCCAGGCCTGCTGGAGGGAGGGGCCACAGGCTGTCGGCTGGCTGGCCGCGCCCCCGATCAGGGGGAGAGGCTGATTAGGGCCGCAGTGCACTTCTAAGCTACTGGTTGTTCCAGTCGTTCCGGCATCCCAGTCACTTGGCTTTTATATATATAGATAAGGAACAGAATACACATTTTTCTCAAGTGCCACAGTATTTAAGGCAGTGTAGTGTTGATCAAAGGGTGTAGAGCTAGAGCAATAAAATAGAAAACAAAACTCCACAAATTGACAGATATAAATATAGCCAATGATTTTGATGAAGGGATAAAGGCAATTCAATGTAGAAAAAATTGTCTGTATCATAAACAATACTAGAAAAATTGTACATTCACTTAAAAACCGTTAGTAAATATAAACAAAAAGTCACTTTTATAACTTTAAAACAAATAAATCTGGTCCTGAGTTTATTAATGCCAAGTTTACAAATAATGACCCTTCCAACTTGGTAAAGGGGGGGGGGGGGAAATATACAAAACTTTTTGCAATTCTTCAGTATAAACTCCTAGATTCCAAAGTAGTAGATATCCTTTCTGTCTGCGTGCAATATAATAAAATTATAAATAACAATACAAAACACATAAAATTTAGTCAAGAAGCAGTGGAAAAAGAGTAAGTATTCACAGGCTTCCCACTCTACTTATGTATATTTTATATTAGTTTATTTTAATAACATTAGTACTAACTAATTTATATTTATTTTAATTATAAAATAATGTGTACGTATATTTGTTTTGGTAAATAGTTAGGTTGCATTAATATGGAGCATAATGTAATGAAATATTTAAAAATTTAGGTGATATGATGTAAACCATGACTTTCATTTTATTTGCTCTACGCAGTAAACAAGCAATAACCATCATCTGATGGCATAAATTAAATTATATTTCTGAACCTCGAAAGATAATTATTGTTGTCAAATCTAGACGCATTGTTTCTTGCCCTAACTGGTTTGGCTCAGTGGATAGAGCGTCGGCCTGTGGACTGAAAGGTCCCAGGTTCAATTCCGGTCAAGGGCATGTACCTTGGTTGCGGGCACATCCCCAGTAAGAGGTGTGCAGGAGGCAGCTGATCGATGTTTCTCTCATTGATGTTTCTAACTCTCTATCCCTCTCCCTTCCTCTCTGTAAGAAAACAATAAGCTATATATTTTTTTAAAAAATCTAGACTCATTGTTTCTCAACATGACACCCTGGGTGAAATTATGAATCCAGTTTTTGAACAGAGATCCTGTTTCAGGAGTTCTTGTGTGGAGCTGTGGTGTCTACATTCATATCAAGTGCCACAGCTGACTTTTGTGCATCCTACTGATGAGCATCTTAATGTGCTGCCAGCCCTGGCTGGTTTGATTCAGTAGATAGAGCGTTGGCCCTCGGACTGAAGGGCCACAGGTTTGATTCCAGTCAAGGGCATGTATCTGGTTTGAGGCATGTGTGGGAGGCAACCAATGGATGTGTCTCTTTCACAACAATGTTTCTCTCTCTCTGTCTCTCCCTCTCCCTTCCACTCTCTCTAAAAGTCAATGCAAAAAATATCCTCAGATGAGAATTAACAACAGCAGATTAAATCTGCTTCCAATTGAAGTTTTCTTCAGTTAAGACTATGATCATATTAAATAAGAGAATTTTTACAGGTATCTGTATGAGTTGAGAAAACTTCTACTACTAAATTTTGAAGGGATGGAATCATAACATTGTTTTCAACAAAAGGAAATTCAGAACCCCAAGTTATTGCAAATGTTGAGTGACTAACATGCTCTCACTCCTTACTTTCCTTAAACTATTTGGCTTGACTGCTATTGGTTTAAATTATGGTACCTTATGGCCTTGAACTGCAATTTCTACTTTTAGAACATAATTTAGCTATTATATTAATATTCAATATCTTTACAACTACAATCAATTTATTATACACTAGAGACCCTATGCATGAAATTTGTGCAAGAGTAGGCCTTCCTTCCCCCAGCTACAGTCACCAGCTTACCTCTGGCACCCGGGACCCGGGCTTCCCTCTGGACAGTGGCAGCCACCCGGGACCAGGGCTTCCCTCGCAGCCCCGGCTTCGTCTGGTCTAATTAGCATGTTATGCTTTTATTATTATAGATGATTTAATAGCATACAACTTAAAAAATAATTTTATTTATGTTGTTTTATACAGACACTAGAGGCCCAGTGCATGAAAATCATGCACTTAGGGGGGTTCCCTTAACCCGGCCTATGCCCTCTCACAGTCCGAGTGCCCTTGGGGGATATCCAACTGCTGGCTTAGGCCTACTCCCCCCGGCAGTTGGACATCCTTAGCGCTGCCACAGAAGTGGGAGAAGCTCCCGCCACTGCTGCTAGGCTTGCCAGCCCTGAGTCTGGCTTCTGCGGATCCAGCCAAAACTGGCTCTCTGACATCCCCTGAGGTGTCCCACATTGCAAGAGGGCACAAGCCAGGTCAAGGGACCCCACCAGTGCATGATTGGAGCCAGGGAGAGACAGGGAGGTTGGTCAGCTGGGGAGGGACCATGGGAAGGCTCCAGGGCATGTCTGGCCCATCTAGCTCAGTCCTGATCTGCCAGACCCCAGCAGCAAGCTAACCTACCAGTTGGAGTGGCTGCCCCCTGGTGGTCAGTGCATGTCATAGCGAGCGGTTGAGCAGCCTTACCATATCATTTGCATATTGCACTTTGATTGGTTGAACGGCTGACCAGTTGACAAGACACTTAGCATATTAGGCTTTTATTATATCGGATGATTTCTTCTTTAGAATATATTGTGTTCAAAGTTCTGATTTGTGCCTGCTGAGTGGTTTGTCCAAATTATTGTGCAATTTTTGTTAGGTCATTAATGCCATTACTTTCTCCTACTTGGTAACCCAAAAAATAATGTTTTAATATTGCAAAGCATTAGTGGTTCACTTTCCAATAATGAGAACAAAACCCTAAATGCTCTATGTCTCCAAATATAGCTGCTATATTCTTTGTGAGGATTGAGTATCATTGGAGAGAGCTGAGTGCATAATCAAGCCAAGGCTAGCAAGGCAAGAAAGCATGAGCTTTCCAGGCAGATTCTTTATGAGGTAATTAGTTTCCCAGAGGAAGAAAAGTATGTCAGCCGGGAATCACATACTTTCTGGGATTAAGAATAAGAGGAAAATAAGCAGACCGGAGTTGGCAGGGGTGGAAAAGGATAGATGGACCATTATTAGCAGATAACATAATGTGCTTTGCTGTGCTATTTTACTTGGTTCCTCGTTCTCCTCATCAAGGAATCTCTTTAGCTGGACTGTCGCAGCTCTGTTTACTAAAATAAAACAATTGTTTGATGAAATTATTTTGATACCCAGAGGGATTCATTAATACTGTATCTGACCTGTGCAAGGTACTGTGAGGGCAGAAATTTAGGATTTAACCTTTAGAATAAGTCTCCATAACCTATAATGTGAGATAAAGTTTTGACAGCTCAAATCCTCCTTCTCAAAATAAAACCAAATAGTCCATGACCCAAATTGTGCTCTATTGTATTTCCCCAGGGAGTGCAATTACCTCAAAATCTAGTTTTAATCCTGTCCTTGATTAAAAGGTGAATTTGGAATGTATAGATAGCAGTGAAGAAACTCAGCTGAAGAGAAACTCCTATCTAATTAATAGTTGATAATCAGTCTTATGTATCCACTTGACTAGGCAACAGTACCCAGTTATATATTAAACACTAATCTAGGTGTTGCTGTAAAAATATATTGTAGATGGGTTAACACAATCAGTTATGACTTTTAAGTCAAGGAGATTATCTTCCATAATGTGGGTGGGGGTCATCCAATTGGGTGAAGGCTTAGAAGCAAAACACTGATTTTCCCCCTCAATACTGCAACAGAAGTAATCAAGTACTGGCTGAGTTTCCAGTCTTCTGGCCTGCCCTACAAATTTCAGAGTTGTCACCCCCTCCCCCCACAATCATGTGAGATAATTCTTTAAAATCTCTCTCTCTCTTCTTTCAAGCCTCTCTCTCTCTCACACACACACACACATATATATATGTGTGTGTGTGTGTGTGTGTGTGTGTGTGTGTGTGTGTATCCTATTGGTTATGTTTGTATAGAAAACCATGGCTAATATAGGTAGATACTTAAAATATCAAAATATTATATAGTTGACCCTTGAACAAAATAGATTTGAACTTCACAGGTCCACTTTTCCCCCCAATAAGTACCTGTACTGTCTCTATCCATGGTTGGAAGTTTATGGATACAGAGGGCCAACTGTATGCATTGACTGAAGCCATTTTACATAGGGGACTTGAGTGTCCTGGTATCCGTGGGTGGTCCTGGAGCCAATCCTCTGCAGATACCTAGGGGCAACTAAGTCTGTGGGGAGTCAAAAGTTACACATGGATATTTCACTGCATAAGAGTGAGCGCCCATAACCCCCATGTTATTTAGGAGTCAACTGTATATGTTAATCATGAAAAAGTAGATGTGTAAAAAATCGCTAAACATCCTCTTTCTTACCTCTCTCTAAGTAACCTATGCACTGTACATACAATTGACAGCAGAACAAAAATAATGTGAGGAGAGAACCTGTGATACTAGTCTCAATACGTGTGTGTATGCTGGACATATACACACCCAACTCAACTTTTTTTTGTATGTAGATGCTACTTAGTGTTATTGGTCATAGTGAGCTCTGTGAACACTTTTTAATGCAGCTGTATATTTTGGTTAATATAGGAATAGAACTGAGAATGGATCAACAATTGACTTTTAAAAGGATTCAAGGAAAGATAATATCTAAGAGATGATTAGCCAACTGTGGCTAAGATGTCCAAATAGCTTTTCTATGTAACGGTGACAGTATTGAATGATACCTAGTGCCAGTTCTAGATGAAGGAATGCTCAACACGCTCAAAAGAATAGAGAAGTCAAAGAAGCATGGAAACATTTAGCATTACTAAATGTCTTAAAAGCAAGATGATAGAATAGAAAATGCGCCAACTATATAATCATGGCCTGCTTTATTTTCATTTCTAAAAAGCTATGGGCTTTTATCTTTGCTTTTAAACAACAATCACGGGCTTAAGAGGTACCTAGTAAAGTTGTGTCGTGTTTTCTATTACTTTGCTTTAAGATAAGTTTTTACCTAGATATAATCTCTTTATTTTATTCTGAATATAAAGCGAAAAAGATGTTCCCCTGTGTCTTTGGTTCCTTGTGTCTGTGTTGAATATTTTCATCTTGTCTAGATTATATTTCAGTGGTTTTTATAGTGTGGTCAGTGGATTCCTGTGTGCATCTGAGATGTTGTTAGGGCTCCTCAAGGTCAAACTATTTTCACCGCAATACTAAAATGTTACTGCTTCTTTTCACTGGGTGTATTGATGGTGGTAAAGGAACCAGTGAGGAAAAAAGCATGAATTGAAACTGTTACCACACTATAGTAGTAGTCATTTTATTTTTCAGTCCCACATACTCATATTAAAAAACAAAAAAAAAAAAAAAACAAGTTTTACACAGAAATATCCTGATAAGAAAGTAAAACATTAATGATACCAAATCTCTATTCCTGTACATATGTCACTTAAAATTCTCTGTAATGAAATGGAAAGTATATACAAAGTGCTTCTGCCAGATATTGTAAGATGAGCTGTATCTTAAGGAAATTGAGTTGCTAGCTGAACTAGCCGCTTCTTTTGTCATGGGAAATTATTCTCACTTGAAAGAAAGACTGTCAGGAAATGGTTACTCAGACTTTGGTTACTCAGACTTTGGCATTTGGCAAACATTTTCTCGCAAAAGAGTATGGTAAACATGCAATTCAAGGAAATTAACTGACAAAATGTATTGTTAATGATAAAATCTGGTCTCTAAAGTAAAAGTTAGAATTTTATAAATTTTGTATCTGCCACTCTCAAACTGACAGTTTACCCATACTTCAAGAATTTTCTGAAAAATGGGTAGTGAATCAACAAAAGTAATTTTCCACATCCCATGTTAAAATATGACATTTGGAAAATATGCATAATTGTAAACCTTTACTTTCCAAATGATTATTAATATTACAAAATCATGCAAAGGCAAATAATATAGAATATGATTAATATCAGTACATAGTTCCACAAAACAAAACGCTCTTTGAAGCAATAAAAATTAATTTTATTGCCCAACTGGCTTGGCTCAATAGTTGAGCATAGACCCATGAACCAGGAGGTCACAGTTCAATTCCCAGTAGGGACATATGTCCAGGTTGTGGCCTCAATCCCCAGTGTAGGGCTCATGGAAGAGAGCCAGTTTCAATCCGATTTCTGCAGGCCAGGTTGAGGGACCCCATCACTGCATGAGTCTGTGCACTGGGCCTCTAGTCTATAATAAAGAACAAAATAGATATGGTGACACTATAAGGGATTCATGTGTCTTAAAACATTGCATTGTCTTTCATCCTTTCACCATTTGATGATTCATGGTTATCTATAGTTTTATCTGCCCAAGCACCCAAGATTTCTAGGAATATTTCTCTGCAGTTCAGTTCTATTGAGAGGCTTCTTTAGAATGAATATCCATGTTCATACAAAATGATGACCTCCCTTTGACATTGTTGATGAGGCCCATATTGGGCACCTGATACAAGTGTAGTATTAGTGAGCCCATCCATTTTGTTTGGACAAAATCTCCTCAATCAGTTTGATGCCCTTGAACAAAAGAAGCAGTTAACTCTAGAGCTGCCATTTGTGATTTACCACGAAGGGAGCTGGAAGTCAAGCAAGTTGTTGAAGTCACAATAGTTAGGCAGATGATCATTGAGCAAAAAAAGGAGGAATGAGAAATGGAAATAAATCTAGTTCTCGTGTGTGTGTGTGTGTGTGTGTGTGTGTGTGTGTTTCTAGTCTTATTCCAAACATTGGTTCTTATGTGATTGCCTGTGTCCTTACAATAAATTTTAATTTATCTCTCTCCAGTGGAAATCAAATTATCCTAACTAATTAACTGCAAAAATTATCATTTGTAAGCTCTGGTCTTATTGTTACTTTGAAATAACTCTATGGTTTGGGGACCTTCTATAGAGAATACATATAAACCCATGGTGTAAAAATAATTTTTTAAAAGATATATTTTTATTGATTTCAGAGAGGAAGGGAGAGGGAGAGAGAGATAGAAACATCAATGATGAGAGAGAATCATTGATTGGCTGTCCCCTGCACACCCCACACTGGGGATCAAGCCCACAACCCCAGCATATGCCCTGACCAGGAATCGAACCTTGACCTTCTGGTTCATAGGTCAATGCTCAACCACTGAGCCACACTGGCTGGGCAAAATAAATTTTTGATAGGACCTCAAGTTTCTCTCTTTTCTGTTGTTTTCTTTTTTGTTCTCTTCCTCTATCCCTGACAATTACTTCTCACAAGTTCCTCTTTGTTCATGTTCTTGTTCTCCAAGTTTTTAACCTTGACTTTGTTTATTTTTAGCATATATAATTTCCTCTGTTGAGTTCAGCTGCTCCTATGATTTTAATTTTGATCTGGTAACTCCCAAATCTACATTGCCAACTTGGATTTCTCTTCTGAGTCTGAGATTTGTTTAATCGACTGTGTACTGCACATATCCAATCGCTGCCATATAAAAATCACAAACTTAGCAAACTCAACATTGAATTTTCTAATTTCTCCTCAAGTCCAATGCTCTCACTTCTGATTAGTAAGTGGCTTCTCTACCTGCCTATATACTCAAGATAAAAACAACTGAAACTCTTCTTAATATTTACAATCCCTTTCCGTAAAACTCTACCTACCCCTTTCATTTATTTCCTAATCACTGTTAATTCTGTCTTATAAATATATTTTGAATCACTTTCTCTCCAACTCCACAGATCTTTATTATTTCTCACCTGGACAATCAAATAAAGATTAAATGATCTCCCTGACTTGAGTTCCTTACTACTCTACTCCATTCTTCAAATTGCTGCCAAACCAATTCCAAAAAATGAAAATATGATTTTGTCATCTCCTTGTTTATATTTTTTCCATAGCCTAGCAACAACACTATTGAAAACAGCCAGGTACAGAAAAGAACAAACAGCCATGTGGAGATTTTACACACAGACATACCACACACACACATACACACACACACACACACACACACCATATAATTTGTATATATTCAAGTGGGTGCATGCATGCATGCATGCACTGGAAGCTACATAATGTTATAACTGCTAGGAAACATCTGTTAGGTGACAATGGCCTAAAGTCATAGAGTGGTTCTCTTGCTTTGGAATCAGAACACTGCTGACTATGAGACAAAGCAACGACAAACACGGATGTGATTTGCTTTTGCTGTCAGCCAAATCACAAGCCTTATAACTAATTTATGTTGCAGATATAGCTGACTACATGCTGCTCCTTCAATCAGTCCTGGGTTTAGGAAAAGACAATACTGACAACAAAAGACCCAACACCAAGACTCAAATTCTTGAGATTTCTAAAGAAGCCTGAACATATCTCTATATAAATGATGCATCCACTGCAGAGCTATAATAAAAACCCTGTGAAAGAAGGAGTGGCAATTATCCTATACCCAATACATACCAGCAAGGTACTTGTTATTGTTCAGGAGTTCAAAAGATATTATGAAATAAATTAATTGATTAATTAATCAAAACAATGCATTTCTAAAGGACTTGCAATATTCCTAAACCACATTCTATGGCAGCTACACTCTTGATCCTTTATTTGTCACAAGTAAAAGATACATTAAAAAAAAGTGTCTGTAGCACTAAATTATCTGTAGTTAGTTTTGCTTTTTGTTTTTGTTCTTTACTTGGATTGCATCAGGCACACTGCCTGAGAAGATATAATATTAGGTTTCAAGTATGGTAAAAAGTAAAATCATCAAATATGGAGCAAGATATCTTAACAGACTATAGTAATCTGACTACATACAGATATAAAACTTAGAGAGCACAGAAAAATAATAAACCGCAGAAAATTTAGACATTAGAACAGTGGTCTTTAGCGAGTTTTAATTGTTGTTTATTTGTTTGTTGCATGCTTGGTTTTAAATCACAGACATTAGGGAGGCAGCTGATCAATGTTTCTCACATCAATGTTTCTCTTCCTCCTCTCTCTCTAAAATCAATAAAAACATATTCTCGAGTGAGGAAGAAAAAAAAAATCAGACTTTACCCAGGTAAAAATTCTTATTCAGTGGCCTCTGGTGGAATTCCAGAATAAAATAAATAAATAAATAAATAAATAAATAAATAAATAAATAAATAAATACAGAATTAAGACAAAAGATCTGAAGCTTTTCAAAAAGGTGGCACCAAAAGCAAAGAAGGAAGTCCCTGCCCCTCCCAAAGCTGAAGCCAAAGCAAAGGTTTTGAAGATAAAAAAAAAAAAAAAGAAAGAAAGAAAGAAAGAGAGAAAGAGAAAGAAAAGTGCTGAAAGCTATCCACAGCTACACACAAAGAAGATCCACAAGTCACCCATCTTCCTACAGCTGAAGACCCTGCCTCTTGAAGGCAGCCTAAATACCCTTGGAAGAGTGCCCCCAGGAGAAACAAGCTTGGCCACCGTGCCATCATCAAGTTCCCCTTGCTACAGAGTCAGCCATGACAAAGAGGACAACCATACACTTGTATTCATTGTCAAGGCCAACAAGCTCCAACTCAAACAGGCTATGAAGAAGCTCTATGATATTAATGGGGTCAAGGCCAACACCTCTATCAGGCCCAAAGGAGAGAAGGCATATGTTCAACTGGCTCTCAACTATGATGCTTTGGATGTTGCCAACAAACTGGGGTCCTCTATATGGAGTCCAGCTGGCTAATTCTAAATATAAAAATGTGTCACTGTGAAAGGAATATTTGCATCCCTAGAACGTTATCAGTTTTTGTCAAATGCAGTATCACCTCCAGCCTGCCACTACAGAATGAACAGTTATTACTTACTCATGGAAGTCAGTACTAGGCTTTGCAGTAATGATGTCAAAGATCATTTTCTCCAGTTTTTTTCCCACTAGTTTGCTCTTCTGTTGTTGGCATGTCTCTTTCACATGGCAACTGTTTGTTCTAAGGGGCTATGATTTCTCCATTCTAACTTGCATGGCCATCCTGGCACTTGCTAAGAAACTTCTGTGTGATATTTTCCCATTTCAGTCATCTGGTTTTAACATCCCATGTTATATAATGTCATAGCCAACATAGAACTCTCTGAATGACTATTCTGCTTGCTTAGTTACTTACTTTTTAAAGGAAAGACAGGCTGTCAAAAAAAAAAAAAAAAAGTAGGCATGACTAGAAGATTCCAAAGTCTCTCAATAGCAGAAACATCATATTTTCTTATTGATATTATTGGTCTCTCAGTTCTCCAAGACAAGACATTTTCTTCAGGGTAAACCATTAAATTTTAAATATGGAATCCAAAACTAAGTAATTTTGGAAAAATGTTAATAGAAATTATTCTTAGGTATTTTGAAAAGCATTTGCAACCTCCTCACCTCAGTGGCATGTCTACTTATCTTCAAATTGATTGTTTTCCCTGAAGAAGATAAACTATTTTAGAATGCTATGAATAATCTCTGCTCTGGTTGCTACTTCAAAGCATATCCAACAGCTCAGGGACTTTATGAATATGCTTGGTACTCACTTTTAAATTTTGAATCGATTTTAATTTAATTAGTACAACTGGCCAGGATGAGTCTATCCCACCTTGTTTTCCTTTATCTTCTGTTAGGAAAACTTTGCCTCAGCATTTAGAATAATGCAGACCCTAAGTCAGATATCTGTTAGAGCTTCATTATTTACATTATGTAGCATTGTTTCAGCCTTGTTATTGGAGTTATTCCCATCACAATGTAATGTAAAATGTATCTCTTTTTTCCCCTGTGTTTCCTTTAGTTATAAGAATATTAAAATATTTTTTTCAGGCATCTACTGCCCATGTGGCTTAATTTTGAAAAAAGGCAGAGCAGTGATGCTATACAAAATCACTTGATGTGTTTGTTAAGTTGTCGGTCCCACCTCCAATGCAGAAGAAACTCTAGACCTGATGAGCAAATTTACTCCTTATATCAGCTGAAAAGATCCTTACATTTGTCTGGGCTAAGGCCTAGATTAAAGGGAGGCCTCTTTTCCCCTGACTCTTCATGCCAGCCCCATTTTGGGGAGTCAACAGAGATAAGCAAAGATACATTCAAAGAAATAGATTCCTCCCTAGTGGATAGTCTAACATTTTATTTACTATTCTTTTTTCCTAAGCATTCCATATGTATTTAAAATGTTTGCTACACGAGCAAATCTAGTTCTATTTACCCCTAGGACGCTACCTACTCACCCAACACTGCATTCCTTGATTCAAACCCAGACCCTAGCTATCCAGAAAGTTGTCAAGTACAAAGGGGCACTAAAATGAAATCTTAAACCTTCAATTAATGTTCTTTATATAAATTTTCTACTCCCCAATCTGTAGATTGTAAGAAAAGACAACTAGACAAACCTAACCTCTAATCTAGGAGTTAGGGGATCAGGCTAACAAATCTGTCCTTTCATATCCTCCTTTCTTTGATACATCCTATCTCCTAAGAAGGCCCTTAATAATATAACTCACTGAAGTGAAAATAATTTTAATATATGAATTACTATGACTGCAAACATAACAATTCTGGAATGTGAAAGGAGACATTTGCATTATCAATAATTTGTATATTTGAGTCATTGGAACCAAGACTACATATACATATATCTGGCCCCTCAAATATTTTCTTCTAATACCTCTAGAATTTGTAAAGCCATTTTCATCATTTTATGAAAAGCGATAAACTCCTGTGGTATGAGTTTTTCCTTAATTTGTGAAGGAACGCCTTTGTATAAATCACTCTTGGCTCCTAATTACATAATCCTAACATGTGAATTGCTTCTATTTTCCCAGTAATGATAAGTATTTTATCCAGTATAATCTGTTTTTAAAGGCCATTATAGTATAATTTTCTCTGATGGTCAATCACATTGACTCAAAACAAGGTCTCCATTCATTTTACAAAGAAATCACAATATATAATAAAATTAAAAGTTGACACATTCACATGATTTATTATCATTTTTCATATTAACATTTTGCATACAAAGCAATTTATATTGGAAAAATAACTTGATATTCAATATTCTAAACTGCTTATGTTTGTGAAGTTTTGCATGTGAATAGATCTACAAGCATTTTCCTTATTTCCCATAAACATCACTCAGGAGTTCCTTTTTTTTTTTTTTTTTAAATATATATTTTATTGATTTTCCACAGAGAGGAAAGGAGAGGGATAGAGAGCCAGAAACATTGATGAGAGAGAAACACCGATCAGCTGCCTCCTGCACACCTCCCACTGGAGATGTGCCCGCAACCAAGGTACATGCCCTTGACCGGAATCGAACCCGGGACCTTTCAGTCCGCAGGCTGACACTCTATCCACTGAGCCAAACCAGTTAGGGCAGGACTTCCTTTTTATTTTCCTGCTAATACTGTTTGAAGCTGGTTGTCAATGTCACAAAATACATCCTATCTCCTAAGAAGGCCCTTAATAATATAACTCAAATCACATTTATATCAACATATGTGTATCTCCAACCATTGAAAAAAATCCACATTATTACCCAGTACACCTTGTAGGTTACTAATGCGGATTTTGCAATCAAAGAAAACATGATTGCCCTAACCGGTTTGGCTCAGTGGATAGAGCATCAGCCTGTGGACTGAAAGGTCCCAGGTTCGATTCCGGTCAAGAGCATGTACCTTATTTGCGGGCACAACCCTAGTAGGGGGTGTGCAGGAGGCAGCTGATCGGTGTTCCTCTCTCATCGATGTTTCTAACTCTCTATCCCTCTCCCTTCCTCTCTGTAAAAAATCAATAAAATATATTTTTTAAAAAAAGAAAACATGATAATTTCAAGAGAAACATCGAAAGTGCTTTATTCAAAGTAATGTCCATCGCTAGCTACACATTTCCCCCACTTTTCAGGTAATTTGTGGATACTGTCCCAGTAGAACTTTTCTTGTTTTGAGGCAAACTATTCAGAGACCCAATTTTCCACTTCTTCGTATGTTTTGAAGTGCTGCTCAGAAAGTGCGTGTGCCATCGTTCAGAACAAGTGGTAATCTGAAGAGGCAAGGTCTGGTGAATACGGCAGGTGGGTTAATAATTCCCAGGCAAGATCTTTTAACGTGTCTTTAACTGGTTTTGAAGTATGTGATGGTGCGTCATCATGAAGCAAAATTACTTTGCCATGTCTTCTGGCCCATTCTGTCGGTGTTATAATCAAAGCGTGGTTCAAATTGATTATTTGTTGTCGGTAAGAATCGGTATTAATGGTTTCACCTGTCTTTTTTTTTAATATATTTTTATTGATTTCAGAAAGGGAGAGACAGAGAGTTAGAAACATCAATGATGAGAGAGAATCATCAATCGGCTGCCTCCTGCACGCCCCCTACTGGGGGTTGAGCCTGAAACCTTGTCATGGGCCCTTGACCAGAATTGAACCTGGGACCCTTTAGTCCACAGGACGATGCTCTCTATCCACTGAGCAAAAATGGGTAGGGCTCACCTGGTTTTAGAAGCTCATAATACAACACACCTTCCTGATCCCACCGAACGCAGAGCATTGTCTTATTTCAGAAGCGATTTGGCCTTGTAGTCGATGTTGATGGTTAACCTGGATCACCCATGCTTTGTGCATTTAGGATTCTCAAAATAAATCCACTTTTCATCACAACTCACAATTCCATGCAAAAAAGGACTTTCTTTGTGCCGTTGAAGTAACATTTTACTGATGACTTTTCGGTTTTCCATTTGTCTCTCGTTCAGTGGGTGTGGCACCCATTTTCCTTCCTTTAAAATCTTTCCCATTGCTTGTAAATGATCGGAAATTGTTTGCTGAGCAATGTTTATTCTTCCTGCAAGTTGTTTTTGAGTTTGACACGCATCTTCATCCAATAATGCTTGTAATTGTTGGTCTTCAAACTTTTTTGGTTGCCCTGGGCGTTCTTTGTCTTTCATATCGAAATCCTCACTTTTAAAGCGTTTAAACCAGCGTTCACAAGTACCTTGAGATGGAGCATGTTCACCATAAGCTTCCCAAAGTATACGATAACTTTTTCTTCAAAATAAAGTAATGAATTAAAACTTCCCGTAAATGCTCTTTTTTTTCTGGCTCAAAATTCAACATTTTTAAGCATAAAAATATCTATGATGTTAACACCTTCAGAAAATTTGACATATGAAGTTTTGAAGCTGGTTGTGAATACCACAAAATAGCATACATATCAAATCGCATATATATCAACATACGTGTAGTTCCATCTATTTGAAAAAAATCTGCATTATTAGTGGTACACCTGGTAAGCTATTCAAACTTTTACCCTTCACATTGCTGTAATTGCTTAATGAGTGTGATGTGAACGGTGTGACTTCCTTCCTTATTCCTTGTATGGATAATCAGTTTTCTCTGCATCATATATTGTCTTGTACCTCTTTTCTTCTGGAGTCTATAATTTCACACATCTCAGAATTAAAGCATATATATATATATATATATATATATATATATATATATATCTTCTATTTGAAATTTCTAATCTTTTATCATAGCTATTTGACTATTTGACTATTTTAACACCAGTGTTATATGGGATTAAATGACACTAATTTATAATAATTCTTGATACCACCTCATTCTTAATTTTTAAGAGAATCTTTGCTCTTATTTGTCCTTTGCTTACCCAGAAATTTTAGATACAATAGTCAAGTTTTATCCACCAAAAAGATACCTCCACGGGGATAGTTGGAGGTTATTTTTTTTATTGTAATTACATTGTCTCTTTATATTAATTATGGGACTGTTGAGAGTGTTTTTCTAGTGAATACTCCTTTCTGTGGTTTTGATATATATCTCTACATATTCAACAGCATTTAAAAAATATTATTCACTAAATTTTGAATGTTTTGCCTAAAATTAACCCAATTATATAATGATATATTCTTTATATTTTACTGGAGTCTGCTAATATTTTGCTTTACAGTTTGTATATTTATGAGTGCGACTGGCCAGTAATTTTGTCTCATATTTTTTTCTAATTTTTATATCAAGGATAAGTATCATAGTATAGACATGAATACCTGTAAACCTGTAAGCATGGTTTGATTACATTTTTTATATTTCTTGAAAGAGTTTGAGTTACTTGGAAATACTTTGCTTTATAAAGTTAGGTAGAATTTTATTGATATAAATACCTTGCCTATATTTTTTAAAAATATTTTTATATGGCATTAGGAGATTGTTTAAATTACAATAAATATAAATAGGGCAGTAAAAATGAATTTAAACAAAAAAATAGTAATCATTTAACTACCAAACAAAAAATTAATAAATTCCAAATTATTTTTATCAAGAAAATAGAGATACATATAATTAATTAGTCGTGAGAAAGAAAATGCACCATCACATACAAAAACACACACATTAATTTTAGAAAATTCCGGCAAATTCTTATGATTGTTAAATTTCCAACTAAGTAATCCTCTAGGAAAATTTATGTTTCAAATAGAAAACAAGACAGAAAAAATAACCCAAGTAAAAACCAGTGCATTATTTTTATCCAGTCCTCTATTGTAGGGCACTTTGGCTGTTTCCAACTCTTGACCAGCATGAATAATGCTGCAATGAACATAGGAGTGCAAATATCTTTGCGTATAAATGATCTCAAGTTTTTTGGGTATATACCCAGGAGTGGGATTGTTGGGTCTTATGGTAGCTCTATTTTTAACTTTTTGAGGAATTGCCAGACTGCTTTCCATAGTGGTTGTACCAGTCTACATTCCCACCAGCAGTGAATGAGGGTTCCCTTTTATCCACAACCTCTCCAACACTTGTTGTTGCTTGTCTTATTGATAATGGTTAAGGTGGTATCTCATTGTAGTTTTAATTTGCAATTCCCTGATTGCCAGTGAGGTTGAACATCTTTTCATATATCTACTGGCTGTTTGTATGTCGTCTTGGGAGAGGTGTATTTTCAGGTCCTCTGCCCACTTTTTGATTGGATTATTTGTTTGGCATTAAGTTTTATGAGTTCTTTATAAAACTCATAAATAGGGAAGCAAGTTGTTTACCACATTCAAAGGCTGTTAAATCGCATTGTTTACTCATATCTTCAGAAAAAAATCACTTCTACTGTCGTGGTAAACAACCTGCTTCCCTATTTATAGTGGTCTGGCCCTCTAGCAACTTCAGCGCGGAATTATAGCTAATTTGCCTACAAACGTCAGGTAGTCATAATAATCTGGCCACTCAGTGTATATGTGTGTATACACACACACACACACACACACACACACACACACACACTGTAAAGTATTACAAATAGTTGTACATATGTCTTATATTTTGGAAATTAAACCTTTGTTGGAGCTACTGTTTGCAAATATCATCTCCCATCTGGTTGACTGCCTGTTTGGTTTTTTGTCCGTTTCTCATGCTAGAAAAGTACCTATGAATCCAGAGCAGGAAATGTACAGCTTAGCTCCATCAGAAACTGGAGCAAAGAGCCACGAAGCTCAAGAGCTCTCAGAGCCTCTCATTATTCCCTCCATTGTCCCATGCCACCGAGTCTCTTGTTTCTTTGCACACAAGCTTCATCTCTTCTGCCTGTAGCTGCACTGTTCAATGCAATAGTTTCTAGCCACGTGTGGCTATTTATTTAAATTTAAATTAATTAATTAACAGTGTGGCTCAGTTAGTTGAAGCATCTTCCCATGCACTGAAGGGTCATGGATTTGATTCCCAGTCAGGGCACACACCCAGGTTGTGGGTTCAATCCCCAGTTGGGGCATATACGGGAGGCATCTAATTGATGTTTCTCTCTCACATTGATCTTTCTCTCCCTACCTCTCTCTTCCTCTCTCTCTAAAATCATTTTTTTTTAAAATTAGCTGATTTCCCAAGCCTTTAAATTTTTTTTTGATAATTAAACTCAATAAAATTAAAAATTCAATTCCTCAGTCACACTAGTCACATCAAATAACCAATAGCCACATGCGGATAGCAGCTATCATACTGAATAATGAAGATATAGTACATTTTGCATAGTAAACATATATAACGTTCCATCATCTTCTTCATAATGAACTTATCCAGAAGTGGCTAGTCAAATCCAGCTTTATAGTTATTCCTAGTTAAAGGTTCTAATAGAGACAGAATTTTATGATTATCCAATTTTAAATTGCTGAGGAAGATAATTCGATGGCTCCAATGGAGCTATAGCTGCACTTTATCTAATCAACTGGGGCAAAGGAATGGGTAGATTATATAATACAAATATAACCAGGTTATGATCCTTGGTTGAGAATCATCTCAGAAAGAAATAGCCAAATACATATTGCAGAAGCTGATTTAAAAAGAATCAATATTGATGACCCATAAATATATTTAATGCTTAAAGAAATGTAAATTAACTGCCAAATTTAACTGTCAAATGGCTCATTTGTCTTATATTTTGATTTTTAATAAAATAATCAGTATCAATAGTGTTGGGCCAAATTGAGCACTCTCATCATTTTCTCGAAGTACTGTAATTCAATATAGTATTGTTGAAGGGCAACTTTGCAATATTCGCCAGGACCATTTTAAATGATTGTGTGAACACAAAATAAATATTCAGAGATACTGGTACACAAAAAATGTTATATAATTAAAATCTCTAACTTTTCAGTTTTAACAGCTAAAAATTAAAAAATATATACTGTTCATGTCTAAGTATTGGCTGAATCATATTTTGCTGGCAGAGAATAAATGCCCAATTAATGTTGCTTATTATGATTAACATTTTCTTGCTATTATTATTTAAGGACATATGGAAATATTGAGAATATATTTTAAATAAGATTACAGAAGTATGCTTAAAATTGCTTTAAATGGCTGGGCAAGAATACTATTTATCTCTGAGTACTGATATTGTGGGCCATTTTTTATTGTGATACACACACACACACACACACACACACACACACACACACGGGGCCCAGTGCACGAATTCATGCACCTTGAAAGGAACTGTGGGCCTCCAGGCTACAGTGGGCACAGGGGAGGGTCTCAGCCCATCCTCATCACCCCACTCAGCCCCTCCTGCCATAGCCCCTAGTATCCTGTCTGCCGACACCCCTGCTCCCTCCGCCACTGCTCCCATGCACTGAAGACACCACCTCCACTCTCACCTACTGACGGTAAAGAGCGATTGGGGCCGACGCCAGCAGTTGGTGCAAGCAGGGCCAGCTCTGACAGTGGGCGCGAGGGGTGACTGCTGCTCCAATCGCGCCTCAAGAGCAGGGGGATGTGGAGTAGCCATCAATGGCGATCAGGGCCAGCAGCCACTGCTCACACCTGCTGACGGCACTGAGCAATCAGGGCCGGTGCCAGGCGCTGGCAGCAGGTGCGAGCGCCAGGCAAGACCGTGGCATGTGGGAGCAAAGAATTTTCATTAACCACCAGAGGCTCGCCCCAATGACATCAACTGGTGCCCCGCTTTGGTCTGGCACCTTTGCTTACCTGCTCCACCATCCTACCATGGCCAACATCCGCCATGTTCTGCGCTCTGCTGCCTGCTGCCAACGCCTACCTGCCATGTTCTGTGCGTGCCCCCTGGTGGTCAGTGCACGTCATAGCGACCTGTTGTTCGGTTGTTCAGTTGTTCCACCATTCAGTCTATTTGCATATTAATATATATATATATATATTTATATTTATATATATATATCAGATTGCATTTCAAAATTTTAAGAGAATATGTGCTGTTTCTATAATAATATGTTATAATGTTATTTAAGCATATATTTTTAGATTAATGGTTTAAAATTATTTCATCTTTGCATACCTGATAAATTCTCTTCTAATTTCTCATTTTAAAAAATCCATGAATGTTTATTATTCCAGAAAATTTCCAATGTCACCAGAAACAAAATATATCCTTTTTTTTTAACTTTTTTTTTATGTTTGAGAGAATTTTTCTACCAAAAATTCTTTTCCGATAAAAATGACTGAAACAGAAAATAAGATGACCAGACTGCTGGTCCTGTCCAAAACATCCACGGAGACATTTGGTCCATGCCAGAGGTCCTTGAAATGTGATCGTATCCAAAATGTCCATGAGCACATTTAGTTCATGCCAGAAGGCCCAAATCGTCCAAACGTCCTTGCTAAGGAAACATCCTTGGATTCAAACAGCCCATGATATTTATTTATACTTTTGGTTTATAGGATTAACACATGAAAAATACTATCATATTTTTTTGGTCCAAAAATTGTGTTGTGGCTGTAAAACTAATAAACTTTTTGGCCTTCATTACCCAGCTGGTAACATGGGATTAGGTAGATGGGTTGGGGTTCTAATCTTGAAGAAGAGTGGGATTTAAATATCAAGGATGTTTTGGCATGAACCAGATGTCCTGCAAGGGAGGGAAAGAATGATCTTTTTCTGAAACAGAATACATAATTAGTTAGGGCTGCTATGAAAAAAAAAAAAAAAAACCAACAACACACAACTAATAGGGTGGCTTAAACCACAGAAATTGGTCATCTCGCAGCTCTGGAAGCCAGAAGCCCAAGATCAAATTGCTAGCTGTGTTCGTTCCTGAGAGATTGGGAGGGAGAATCTATTTCATGGTCTTCTGGTTGTTTGCTGACAAATTTCAGCATAACTTGGCAAAGGGTGCATCACCCTCATCTGCTGTCATCTTCCCATGATGCTCTTCCTGTGTGTGTGTGTCTTTATGTCCAAGTCTCCCACACATTCCCATTGGATTAGGGCTGACATAATGATCTCAGCTTAACTTTATGATTTAAAAATACCCTATTTCAAAATAAAGTCTCATTTATAGGTACTGAGGGTTAGAATTCAGCATCTTTGGAGAGACAAAATTCAACCCAGGGCAGGGAATAAATTAGAAAGAAATAGCCCACCTCCCTCTGCTTCCCTATTGAATGTATAAAGTTGTTCCAACCAGAATACTGAGCAGCCATCACCACCGTTACACTACAACTGCATGCGAGCTTTTTCCTAAGAACATCAGCTTGTTCCCCAACTCTCCCCAAACTAGTCATCAACTCTCTCACTGGTAAGGGACTAGGCTTCAATTAGATGATATACCTGGAGGGAGCGGGGGATAAACAGAACTTTGCTCTGTGACATATGTAATCCCCTTAAGAAGCAGTTTCATTTTGGAGGCTAAGGAATCCCCTTAGGAATTCCCAGAGAGGGGAGGATGGCCCCTAATTTCAGTAGGTAAAACAAATAAATGGGAAGTCTGGGGTGGGGAATATAATATGTGTAGGTCACCTTGTCAAAAATCTTGCTTTGAAAGAACAGTTAATATTAAGAAAGTTGTTAGAAAAGCTGTGGATTACACAATTTACTACGGTGCCATAAAAAAGAAAAAAAGTTTACCCTTTGGACAGTAAGGATGGACCTGGAGAACATTATTCTAAGTAAAATAAGCCAATCAGAGTAAGACAAGTGCCATATGATTTCACTCAGATGTGAAATTTAATGAACAAACAGCTACCAAGCAAACTAGAGACAGATTCGTAGATAGAGAGCGGGCAGACAGCTCTGGTGGGGTGAGGTGGTCGTGGGGGGGCGGGGGTGTTGAGGGATTTCACAAAGAGGAAAAAGAGAACGCATGGATATGGACAACAGTGTGGTGAGTGCCGGGTTAGGAAGGGGGGTAGATTAAACTAAGGATATACTATAATGGGAGAAATGAAAAAAATATTTTTTAAAGGGGGAGGGAATACAATCCCATCCTAGCCAGGTAGGATTGTATTCCCTCCCCCTTTAAAAAATATTTTTTACAGAAGTGGAACCATTAATTGCGGACATAAGGCATATGTATTTTGTGCTTTACAGTAGCCCCTCCTTATTCGCAGGGGGTACATTGTAAAACACCCACTGGATGACTGCCATTGAAAACAGTACCAAATATATGTATAGGTTTTTCTCTACTTACATATCTGTGATAAAGTATAGTTTATAAATTAGATAAAAGATTACAACTACTACTAATAAAATAAAACAATGACAATAAAATAAAGGTTACTTGAACACAAGCACTGCAATAGCACAACAGTTGACCTGATCATCAAGCCTACTGACTGACTAAGGAGTGGCTGTGCTGGACGAAGGGATGACTCATGTCGCCAGCAGGACTGAGTGGGAAGGCACAAGATCTCATCACTCTGCTCGGAAAAGCAGGAAATTTAAAACTTATGAATTGTTCGTTTCTGGAATTTTTGATTCAGTATTTTGGACTGAGATTGACTATAGGTAACCGAAACCATGGAAATAAAAAAAACACAGATAATGGTTTGTGTTGGGGGGTAGGGGGTGGGGCGGGGCTACCTTATCACAAAGACTTAGGACTCCTGGAATTACAAACAACAGAAAATAAATTTTTCATTACAAAATTATTATATGCACATTTTTATATTATCTTTTGTATACTCTTTGAATTGAGTGCTATTTCTTCCATGTCTTTGTAATCCCCACAGTAGAGAGAGTACATGTGGGAATCTGATCAAAGATGACATGTCAAGGGCTAAAAAATAGTGGATTTATTTGTGATGTTGACTTATAGCTCTAAAAAATTTAGTAAATAGATGATAATAAGTAAAAAAGACCCTGGTGCCCTTATTCAGGAGCAAGGAGAGAGACTAAACTATCATTGTTAAGAACTGTATTTTGTGTTTTTAAAGTTCCATTTCTTAGGTGATATTACTTTTTAAACTACTTTTGAGTATATGCTCTATCTATCATAAAATACAGAGAATAGTGCTAACAAACATTTTTCATGTTTATATGGTTTTATCTCTATCTTTAAGTTGCATTTTTTTATTTCTTACAAACTTTTTTTTCTCAATACATTCCTGTATAAATTAAAAATGAAAATTAGTATGCTCATGCAGTCACTGATGGAAAAGTAATTTTTAGAGAATCTATAAGCCTGTTCTGCTACCCTAGGCTGGCACTCAAACAGTATCTACTGGTTATACTTGAGTCAGCTCTGTTCTCATTGATTACTGACAGTGCAATAATGCTTGTTAAATAGTGTTTTGAATTTTATCTTAGCTTTTGTTTTTGTGTTTGTTTGTTTTGTTTTTTTTATTTCTATATAGACTTTATTAAATATAATTTTATTACCTCAGTTTGAAAGAATAAAATAAAAATTATATTCTGAGTAAATTCTCCATTGTTATAATCTTGTTTTCATTAGCACCTGAGGAATGTTTCCTTTATTTTTTTTGTTGTTGTTTATTTTATTTTTTTAAAAAGGAAGATAAAAAAATCCAATCAAAAAGTGGGCAAAGGACCTAAATAAACACCTTTCAAAAGAGGACATTCAGAAAGCCAAGAGACATATGAAAACATGCTCAGAGTCACTAATCATCTGAGAGATGCAAATCAAAACAACAATGTGGTACCATCTCACACCTGTCAGACTGGCTATCATCAACAAATCAACAAACGACAAGTGCTGAAGAGGATGTGGAGAAAAAGGAACACTCGTGCACTGCTGGTGGGAATGCAGACTGGTGCAGCCACTATGGAAGACAGTATGGAGTTTCCTCAAAAAACTAAAAATGGAACTCCCATTTGACTCTGTGATCCCACTTCTAGGAATATATCCCAAGAAACCAGAAACACCAATCAGAAAGGATATATGCACCCCTATGTTCATAGCAGCACAATTCACCATAGCTAAGATCTGGAAACAGCCTAAGTGCCCATCTGTAGATGAATGGATTAGAAAACTGTGGTACATCTACACGATGGAATACTATGCTGCTGTAAAAAAGAAGGAACTCTTACCATTTGCAATGTCATGGATGGAACTGGAGAGCATTATGCTAAGTGAAATAAGCCAGTCAATGAAGGAAAAATACCACATGATCTCACTCATTCATGGATAATAGAGACCATTATAAACTTTTGAACAATAATAGATACAGAGGCAGAGCTGCCTCAAACAGATTGTCAAACTGCAGCGGGAAGGCCGGGGAGGGTTGGGGGGCAGGAGGGAGGGGGGGTAAGAGATCAACCGAAGGACTTGTATGCATGCATATAAGCATAACCAATGGACATAAGACACTGGGGGGTAGGGGAGACTAGGAGACTGTCAAGGGCGGGGGGGGGGGGAAGGACACATATGTATTACCCTTTGTAATACCTTAGCTTTTGAATAATTGCTTCATTTTATAGTTAACTAATCAGAACCCAATGGAGAATTTTACAAAAGGAACTGCTGTTAGCCCCACTGGCTTATTCTTCCAAAGTGACTCTAAATGTGAAGCTTGACATTTGTTTGAACTTGCTATTATTTTAGGCAGCATTGGCTATGAGCCAGACAATGTGAATTCCCTTAGTAAAGAAACATAAAATACCTCTGCTACCAGAAGTCCCTCAGAGGAGCATGAGATGATAATTCAACATTTATCTGGCAGAAAGGTATTTTTAATATTAAAATATAACTATGTCTCAGCGGGAAGGCAGGGGTGGGTGGGTGAGTGGGAAGACATCAATCAAAGTATTTGTATGCATATATGCATAACCCATGGTCACAGACAATAAGGTGGTGAAGGCCTAGAGCAGGGGTGGTGGGGTGAGAGTTGGGGGTGGGGGATGGGCTAGAAGAGGCAATGGGGAAGAGAAGGAGATATATGTAATACTTTTAACAACAAAGATTTAAAGAATATATATAATTATGGATGATTTATTTGTAATATATTAATTATCTTAAGGTTTGTCATAGGATTCTTTTTGTATGATAGCCAATATGCTCCTTTTGGTAATATTTTTCTTTTTTCATTGCCTTTGATAATAATTTAACTTACTGCTTTTTTTATTATTTTCATATTCATATGAAATAAGCAGTCCATCACATACTTATTTAGAAATTAATTAGTTGTCATTAATTAGTTTTCACTCAGTGTGTCACTAGAGCTTCATAACATGGACCTAATGTTTGGGGGATATCTAAAGAAAACAATGTTTTAAAATACTTTAATTTTAATGATTAATTTTTTAAGAACAATCTAGTAATAAAGTTACCTGAACATTTTACCATAACTAAAATAATTAATTTAAGAGAAATAAAATTAAATTTTAATACATATGGTTTACTAGATATTTAATACTAGAGGCCCGGTGCACAAACATTCATGCACTTGGTGGGATCCCTCAGCCTGGCCTGCACACTCTCACAGTAAGAAACCCCTGGAGGGATGTCCACCTGTCAGCTTAGGCCCGCATCCCGAGGGCCTAAGCTGGCAGTCAAACATCCCTCTGGCAACCTGGGAGCCCTCGGGGGATATCCAACTAACAGCTTAGGACCGCTCCCCGAGCCATTAGTCGGACATCCTTAGTGCTGCTGCAGAGGTGGGAGAGACTCCCACCACGACCGCTGCATTAGCCAGCCATGAGCCAGCTTCTGGCTGAGTGGCGCTCCCCCTGTGAAAGTGCACTGACCTCCTATGTTGAGTGTCTGCCCCCTGGTGGTCAGTGTATGTCATAGCAACCGATCATTCCTGGTCGTTCTGCCATTAGGGTTAATTTGCATATTATCCTTTTATTATATAGGATGAATATTTTTTCATTTACATATTCTTGTGTATGTATATTTATATACAAATTTTTGTATCTATGTATGGTCTGTTGAGAAAATCAGCTTCTAAGATGGCTTCCAGAGACACTCACTTTTTAGTATTCCAGCATTGTGCATAATCCATACTCCTTAATGTGAACTGGCATAGTGGCTTACTTCTAATGAATAGAATATGGTGAAAGCCAAAGATTAGGCAACAAAAAGACTTTGGCTTCTCTCTTCCTCACCTTCTCTTGCTCTCTCACTTGCTCTGTGTTGTGAATTGCTCTGTGGGGAGGCCCAGGTGACAAGGAACTAAAGGCTCCCGCCAACAGCCAATGAGGAATTGAGTGCCTCAGTTTACCCCTGAGGAAATGAATCCTGCCAACAATGACAATGACTGAGCTGGGAAGCAGAACTTGTCCCTGTTTCCGAGCCTTGCAAGCCTGCTGAGCCTCTAGTTGAGATCACAGCCTTTGCCAGTACCTTCATTAAAGACGTGTAAGAAAGAGACCATGAACCAGAGAACCCAGTCAAGATGGGACTGAATTCCTGAGCAACAAAAACTGGCATATAATAGATTGTTGTTTTTAGCCACGCCATTTTGCAATTTAACTTCTTATGCAGCAAAAGCTAACAAATGCATCTATGTATTTATCTACAACTGCATATAAAATAATATAATTATGGTTAATTGGAGTATTTCCTACCAACCTTCCCACTTACAAAGGTAGTAGTAAAAATTGCCCTAGCTGGTTTGCCTCAGTTGGTAGAGCGTTAGCCCTTGGACTAAAAGGTCCCAGGTTCTATTCTGGTCCAGGGCATGTACCTTGGTAGAAAGCTAAATCCTTAGCTCTGGTGGGGAGGCAACCAATCTATGTGTCTCTCTCCCATTGATCTCTCTCTCTCTCTCTCTCTCTCTCTCTCTCTCTCTCTCTCTCTCTTCTTCCCTTGCCCCATCCCTTCCACTCTCTCTAAAAATCAATGGGAAAAAATATTCTCAGGAGAGGATTACAACAAAAAGGTAGTTGTAAAAAATCTTAGGAAAGTGTCATAAAAGTATTCTGGTTATTTCTATTCCTATTAATTGTTGCACAGATAAATTTAAATTCTAGAAATTAGGAAATGTATGTGTGTTTTTTAAATTTATTGTGAAGTGTGGTCATTAAAGTCTGCAGATACTTCGTGGCAACTCCTCTGCTAGTTAAACAATAACACAAATATTGTTTAAACTGCTCTGACATTGTAGGCTGAGTGCTATTTCAACATGACTATTTTTTTTCCCTAAAAACATTTTAAGTTACTTACTCCTGCTTCCCATTATGAAATGACGTTCCTACTTCTTTTTTCATACTCTGCTTCTGATGTAGCGTCATGGTGCTTTACTTTTTAATTACATCACATGTTCCTATTTGTCTCTATGTTGACTTTGAAAAATTAATTACTGGAGTTCATAGCTCTATGTTTCAAAGATGACTTTCCTAGAGTAAAATTAAAAAGAAAATGCTGTTATTAATTTCCCAATTCACATAGTGATTCAATATTTCAAGCAAATTCATTTTATGGAATGCTTATAAATTGATATATTTTACTTTGATTTTGGTTGTTAGTATTAATACTAATGATAAAAATAATGTTTATTAGCTTTGAATAAAGCTTTTTCTTATATTGTCATATTCTTTTCCTTATTTAAAAAATCCTATACTTGCTAGTATTATTCTTATTTTTTACAAGAAAGCAATGCTAAGAGACATTAATTAACATATATTAGGCCACACAACTAGTAAAAAAAAAAATGCTATAAATTGAATTGATAGACCTTGAATTCAAGTTTCTGCTTTTTAGCTCAAGTAAGAATATTTAGGCTAAACAACTAATATCCACAATGAAGTTCCTAGAAGATCAAAATTATATAACTATGTTTTCCATTTCTACATCTTGATTTTCTTATAATTTGAACAATGGATGAGACCTAGATAATTTTCAATGATTCTAAAAAGTCTAATGTAGCATGATTCTACTCAGGTCACCATTTGCACTTGATGGCAAAACCTCTAACATTATGCTGAAATAACAACCTAAAGAATATTTACTTTATGAAATGGATTCTCTCACAGGGGTGAGATATCAGTTTCTAAATGTAAGCTGCTAACGTTTGCATATAATATATTAAATGATTTACATTTCATGTTTTGGCAAAATACTCATCTATTTTTTCTAAAAGAGTCATGTTATAAGTTATCAAACAGCATAATCTATATGCAATAAAGGATCAAATTTCAGGAAACAAAAATTTTGGAGACATTCTAGAGTAAAACCATATACTGAAAAAATAAGTGCATTAAAGAGGGCCAGACTGATTTGTTGGTTATTGCCCACACACTCCCTCTTCTAAACTTCTCTCTTCTAGATATCTCATTCTCTCTTCTGCTGCAGATTATAACTTTAAATTATAATATTGAAGTTTTTAACACTGATTTGTTTGGTCTTCACACAAACATTCAAATATCTCAATTACTCCTTAAAAATAATAGTAATTTTTAAATTATTTTTTCTCTGGTGGTTTCAATATATGATCCTTTTGAGGATAAGATTTTGTTGTCATTTTTTGGCTTTCAGTCTTGGCAATTTAAATTTGTTTTTTCATGTGCCAATTTTCCATGGAATTCTTCTTTTTCTGTAGAAAATTTAGACTTGAAATAAAAATTAATCTTTCAGAGAGAAATTTGCTCTGCTTTTGTGAAGTGCCTGGCTTTACTACTAGAGTGGAGACCTTAATCAAAATTTTTTGGTTTTGTTTTTTTAAACCATCAAAGTGTTATAAATTTTGTTTGCAAATCTGGTTAATAAAACTGCAAATTACCAGGGGAGATCTTGTTTTCTCCTTGTGCTCAGCAATAGTGAAGGGGAAAGGGGCGTAGCCATAGCGGTGGTAGTGATGGCATAGGGCTGTTTAAGAAGAGGGACACTCTCAAATAGCCTTGATGCTTTTATTGCTAGAGGTCCTGGCAGGAACAGAAACTTGTCTCTAAAATGAAATAGACTGTGACAAAGGGTGAACCAGACAAAATAGAATGTTAAGATGAGGGAGGTTTGTGAATGTGGAATAGACTTCAACATACAGAAAGACAGAGAAACTGCATTTAAATAGGAAACTACTAAGTATAGCCTAGGCAAATTGGGAGTCAATAATGGGGTGATAGTCCTCTTTAAGTGGGCGGAGTCCAGGAAACCAGAAATCAAGAACCCAACCCTTCCTTTAAGACAGGAGGAAAGAAGGTGGAGAATTAATGCAGGTAATTAACAATAACATAGTTGTGTTACAGGAATATATTTTTAAAAAACATTGAGTCACTTAGACATTGTTAGGGAAGGTGATTATTACAAAAGTATGTGATTGCAAATTTATTTTTTAAAAAAACGTTTTACGGTTACTTTTCTAAAAACAAAATAGATTAGATGTTGTCTTCTATAACTAAAGTCAGTTAAAAAAACAGAAACTACCATGTGCAAGATTCCTTTATTTAATGAATTTATGGAGGACACTACTATATGCCAGAGATTCAATCAAATATGTTAATTGAATAAAGATAAAATGGTTGATAATTTGATTTCTAGTTTTTTTCATACTCTAGTACCAGTTTTTCTTGAATAACATTTTATTCCCTGAGGTGGGGGAATTTTGCAGCAACTTTATGAGAAAATATATTTATTTTAAAGATAAAATCAAGACACTTTTTATTGGGAAAAGTTCAAACATATTAATGAAGAATTGTAGTTCCCACTTTCTGTAACAATATCATGTTCAGATATAGAACCTGAAATTATAGAAATTACATTCATATCTCTGTTTACTTATTGAAATAGGTGAGAATCAGTTCTATTATCATTTTGTTATGTTTTTCTTGCAAAAAGATTATATAGACAACTATTATTAAGATGTCTCTTACATTATGTGATATTGTCACCAATCTCCTTTTAGCAATCATTCTCCCCACAGAAATATTTTATAATAAGTCCTACTTATTCAGCCTTACAATAGAATAACAGTATATTATTTAAAAAATACACACCTATACCTTTCCTTTAAACAGCCTTACAAAAGATACTTTGCCTAAATTAGACATGTTACTTTCTTAAGACAAAAGATTATTTCAGCAAATCGTATGTCCCACAACATGTATATAACAATTATTATTATATTTCAAGATACAATGTTTAATTCCAAGTATTGACTATATTCCCTATACTGTACTTTACATCCCATGACTATTTAGTGACTACTAATTTGTACTTATTAATCCCTTCACCTTTTTCACCCAGCCCCCGAAACTCCCTCCCATCTGGCAACCATCAGTTTGTTCTCTGTATCTATGAGTCTGTTTCTATTTTGTTTATTCATTTATTTTGTTTCTTAGATTCCACATATAAGTGAGAGCATATAGTATTTGTCTTTATCTGGGAATATAGTAAATACTATTATAATAACTATGTATGGTGCCAGATGAGAACTAGACTTATTGGGAGAATCAGTTTGTAAATTGTATAAATGTCTATCCACTCTGCTGTACACCAGAAACTATCCTATATAATAAAAGGCTAATATGCAAATTGTCCCCTGGAACCAGGAGTTCAACCGGAAGTTTGACCAAGTGGTGGGGGGTGGGGCTGACTGGGGGTAGGGGCCGTGGGCAGTTGGCTGACAACAGCCTGTGACCCCTCCCCCAGACGGCCCTGCCACCAATCAGCCAACCCCATCCTGATTGGGGGTGGGGCTGATCCTCCAACTGCCCTCGACCCCTCCCCCTAACTGTCCCCACACCCAATTGGCCCTCCCACCCCGGTTGGGGGCGTGGCCAGCCCACCAACCACCCGAGGCCCCTTCCCCCAGCCAGCCTGGTCTGATGGGCCTCTATCAGGGTGGGCCGGCTGGACCCCACCCACACACTAATTCAGGCACCGGACCTCTAGTTATAAAATAATATTGAATGTCAACTGTAATTGAAAATTAAACTTATAAAAAGTTTACAAAACGTTTATTTTAAAGACAATATTTCAACCACACTATCACCTATAACAAAGTTTACAGATAAAGAAAAACAATGTAAGGTGAGGAACACTGGAATATTTATCTTAGACATTCTACAGTTTTATAAAGAAATCTCTGAAGACTGCATACCTGTAACACTGTGTCCCTAAAACAATCTTATTCTGTCCTCCTGGGGGTTTATTTGTTCACAACTTCAGGATTTAAGGAAGGACAACCTCTTTGGTAAACATCCTCTAGCAGTTGATGGTTTGGAGAACAGATAAACCTAATCTTGATATCCCAGAGAGACATTAAATATTATTTTTAACAATCTGCCTTTCTTTGGCATCAAGTTTTTGCTTATATAATATCATAACAGTTGTATTAACAACTGTTAAAAATGTGGTCATATTAAACTGTACCCAAAAAGAAATAAATAAAATTTTCAAAGCTCTGCATCATAAGGATAATTATATACATATACATAATATAATTTAATATTTATACATGTATATATATAAATTTATTTTAAAGTTTCATTTGAATGGCATTCTTAATATGAAAATAAAAACTGAACAGAAATTCCTGTTGAGCCACTTAGAGCTTAGAAGAATAAAATAATTTTCCAAAGCAGAGTTTTAAATTTTGTTTACAAAAAATACATTTGCACAATAGTTATTACCAGTTTTGTACCATATATGAGACACTATGGTACATACTATGGGAATACAGATACATATAAAGTATTATCACTTTCCTTGTGCACAGTCTATAGTAAACTAAAGAAGATTATTGAATACTTACTATTGTGAATGGAAAATACCAAGATGGAGTCATTTACTGGAGCGGCGGAGGCGGGGGGGCCGGGGGGGGGGGGGGGAGGACTAAAATGGAGCCAGGAGGCCGTGAAGAAGTTTGTCTACACACATCTCACCCAGCACACTTCTCCATGAATGTTTGAACTTCTCAGCCATGCCTGGACCTCGTCTTCTCCTCACCGTGACAACCAGATGATCTGCATTCCTTACCTTGAAAGGAGCCAATCTGTTTTGCCAACCAGCATCCTCCATCTGCATGTTGGACTCAACCAATCCTTATAAACCTAGCAAGAATCCTTCATTTACATAAAGAAAACCAGGTTGAAGATAGGGCGTGTAATCTGAGCCTTTAGAAAGCTTGCTTCCCCTTGTTCTTCCCAGAGCACACGACTAGTCACTGCCGGGATCTGTGTCTCCTGTTGCAAACTCTGACCTCTCTTTTAGATGAGCCGCCTTCTTGGTTCACACTGTATAGAGTAGAAAGTAATAGACATCATAAGAAATGTGTGAAAATACTATGAAAGGGCATACGATTACTTCTTGAGGGTGAGAATACCTCATTGGCAAGATGAATGGAATTTGGTAATCTGATCAGTTTCCTATGGCTTCTATAACAAACCTTCACTAAATTGGCCGCTTAAAACAACAGAAATCTTGTATCTTATGGTTCTGGAAGCTGATGTCAAGGTATTGACAGAGCCATCCTCTTTCCAAAGGCTTTAAGGAAGAATCCTTTTCTGCTTCTTTCAACTTCTGGTGATTCCAGGAATTCCGTGGATCGTGGCTGCATAAATCCAATCTCTGCCTCTGTGGTCACATGGCCTTATCCTCTGTCTCTATATTCTCCTCTTCTGACTCTTACAAGTACATTGTCGTGGGATATAAGGTACACCAGAATTATCTTAGCTTAAGATTCAAGTATGTTGGATATTATCTGGCAGGCAATGAGGAAGCATTAAGGTACATTTACCAGGGATCACATGATTAGAGTTTTATTTTTAAAGAAAACTATTAGGTATGAGGAGGGAAGGTGGATGAGAGAAAAGAATGAAGACTGAATCTTCTAGCAAGGCTTTATGGGAATTTGTATCTATTTATCCATCTACCTACCCGTTAGTAGTCATGAGAGATGTAGATGTAAGAACTTCCAAACCTGTAGAAAATTTGTATAAGAGCGTATTTGAGTCCAATAGAGGACACTCCTGGAAGCAAGGTCTCCACACCGAGAAAAATGTTTCCCAGAATGACAGTTTGCAGTTTCTGTTAAACATTTGGAATTGAGGGAATTAAGGAAGATTACGTGAACATGAGAGAGCGCAAGACAGGGAAATTTCTAAAATTGGATTTACAGGACAGTTAACAAGATTATGTGCTTCCTTAAAAGTGGTGTGTTAACGTAGATCAGTGATGGCGAACCTATGACACGTGTGTCACCTCATTTTTTTTGGTTGATTTTTCTTTGTTAAATGGCATTTAAATATATAAAATCAATATCAAAAATATAAGTGTTTGTTTTACTATGGTTGCAAATATCAAAAAATGTCTATATGTGACACGGCACCAGAGTTAAGTTAGGGTTTTTCAAAATGCTGACACGCCGAGCTCAAAAGGTTCGCCATCACTGCCCTAGAGGCACAAAAACAATGGACAGGGTTTGCTTAAGGCAAAGATAACCTTGTATGAGGAAAGTTATAGGCTTGAGGTGTAATTACCCACCATGACCTGCCCAGTTAAGAATTTATGATCAGACCACCCTGTAAGATTACTTTTGGTTAGATTTATTACAGAGCCCCTTCTTTGTCCTCACAAAGAAGGACATTTTTTCCATTTGCTCCAATGTAAATGGACCTTGAGGGCATTATGCTAAGTGAGGGAAGTCAGACTGGAAAAAAAAATTCTACATGGTATCACTTATAAGTGGAATCTAAAAAAGTAAAAATTATAGAAAAAGAATAGAATAGTGCATACGAGGGGTGGGGCGGGGGTGTGGGGTCATGGGGATGTTGGTCAAAAGATTCAAACTTGCAGCTAAAGAAGAAATAAACTCTGGAGATCTCATGCATAGCGTGGCGATTATAATCAACAATACTGAATTATGTTCTTCAAAGTTGCTGAGAGATTAGATCTTAAATGTTCTTAAAAAAAGAAATGATAAGAATGTGATATGATAGAGATTTTAGCGAATGTGATATGATAAAGATTTAGCTAACATTAAGTGGTAATCATATTGAATTACATAAATGTGTTACATGCACCCCTCACCGGCACCAGAGAGGTGTTACCTCACAGCTCCCTGAGTCAGTGGGTGAGAGCTGTCCCCAACCTCGATCCTTGTCTTCTCATATAAATGAATTTATACGAGAGACCTTGACTGCACTGTGAAAAGCCAATTTATTAAAGCGATCAAAGCACGTGCCTTTATTGAGGAAGCAAACCGATGCATCTGGCTTATGAAGCACACACCGGCTCTCAGCTAATCTGAAGAGCAGGTTGGTTGGGTGTCCGAGGCGTTATATACCCTCCTGCCTATAGGTCTCAACATTTCTCTGCTGACTATCTTGGTATAGATCAATTCTCAAGGTCTCTTTTTTTAATTTTTACTTTGTCGCGGCCTTCTCAGAATTTATGAAAAGCACCTGGCAACTTTATCTTGCCAAGCCTGGAGACTGCTGGCTTCTGTGCTTAGGGAGTAAAACTGCTCTTTTTTCCTTTTTATTTACTCCTTTCCTTTCTGCATTCTCTCCTTGGGGAGGTTTTTAACCATTTGCTCGGTGTCCTTGGCTGGGAAATGGCTTGTTAGTTACAAACTGGCTGCAATGCCCACACTGTTTAGCCTTGTTTTAACTTTCCTGTCTCAGTTTCCCTGTTCCTCCTGCCTTGGAATCCTGTAACAAATGTGTCAAATAAAAATGTTGTACACCTTAAACTTACACGGTGTGATATGTCAATGACATCTCAATTTTTTTAAAAAAGTGAAGCTAGTAGGAGGAATATTACAGCTGACCTTCTCCTGGCCACCGTATTTCAATCTGTGGCTGACTTCACCAGTGATAATCAGGGGAGAGAAGAGACTGCCCAACCTTCACATCTCTGTTTATGTTACAGGCATGCTGATGCCCTGAGGGGTTTTCAACACTTTCACTTCCAAAGGTTCTCACCTTCAGCATCTCTTTATACCTCTAGGCAGAATCCACGGGCACCTCTCCTCTCTGTAACACCACTACATAGCCAAAACCCAATGAGAGCCACATACATCATTTCCAACCTTTCTAATGGCCACATAACAAAGTAAAACAAAACAGATTAATTTTAATAACCTTCACCCAATATATTCACATCATTTCAATATGTAGTCAGTATAGAAAAATTGTAAGATCTTACTTCAGATTGAATGTTTGTGCCCCCCCCCCTCCCCAAACCCCAAATCATATGTTAAATCCCATATGATGATATTTGGAGGTGGAATCTTTGGAAAGTGGTAAGGTCATGAGGACAGAGCCATCATGCATGGGATTAGCATCCTTTTAAATAAGACTCCAAAGAGCTCCCTCACCCCTTCTGCCATGTGAGGACACCTTCTCTTATGAACCATCAGGTAGACTCTCACCAGACACCAAATCTATTGGATTTCCCAGTTTCCAGAAGTGTGAGAAATAAATTTCTGTTGTTTATAAGCCACCCAACTTATGGTATTCTATTATAGCAGCCCAACACACAAACAGATCCTTCAGATTTTCTTCAAGGCTTTGAATTTTGTATTTCATACTTACACCACATCTCAATTCAGATTAGCCACATTTCAAATGCAAAGTAGACATATGGGACTAGTGACTATTCTATTGATCATCACAAACCTATACTAAGTCTCATCGATGTGGTTGAATCAGTAAGGTAATTTGAAATCTGGCAGTCACATTTCATAGACTTAAAGGAAATATATGGAGAATAGAACAATTTATTTCTATGCATGCCAGCATTTCTTCCCCCTGTATATCACCTTGTCTTGCTCTCTTTCCTGTATTTTTTTAAGCAGAAAATAACATCCATCCATCCATCTGGGGAATTGCTTATTTATGTGATTGTACCCCTCTCGGTGGTATTTCCCATATTTCCCCATCCCTCTCCACTAATGACAACCTGTTTGAGCACACCTATTTAAAGTTGCATTACAACTATAATTAAAACTTATTTTGTTCACATTATGATCCCAAATGCTGAAGAGTTGGCATTAACTCTTACATTTTGCAGATATTCCCAGAGGCAACTGTAATTTGCAATTTGAAGTGAAGTGCAGGTGTTAGAAATAAAAGTGCTCCTAAAAGCAGAGCTGTTGGGCAACATTGTTATTTTGTATTCTTCTTCTGGTTTGAAATGTGATGCTTTGATGCAACTCCATTCTGTGCTAGCAGACAAATCTCCCTGTAGGCACATTTAATGGATGAAAAGGCTGAGGCAAAGAGGAAAGATTAATTAGCTTGTCTGAGTTCACTTAACACTACAGACACAGAGACAATGGCCGAAATAGAAACCCAGAAGCATGAAACTGTAATAATTTACGCAAAGTACTTAGAATTTTAATTTTCCTTAATGAGAACTATAACCACAGTATAAAGAATAGTGATTTCTGGATGCCACCCCTCTTAATGAATTTAAACCGCTCAGTCATGTCAGTGTCGTGTAAATGCTTTCTATTAATTTTGTATTTTTGTCATTCTTCCATGAAAACTGATCGGCATCTGTATTGTGCTACAGTTGTGGGATCTATGGGCTGTTATTTGTTATCCAATCTAATGAAAACATCTGTTTGTTGCTTAGTTCCCCAAAAGAATCTTACATTTCTGCTTTACATAAAAATATTTGCCTTTGAATTCTGTAAGAAGTCATATGAGAGCGTTCAGAAAAATCTATTCATTAGTTACCAGTCACATGCAGATTTTTTAAAGTTTGAATTACTTATTTGAAGCCAGAAAGATGCAGTTACATATTGTAAATTATATAGAGAGTAGGTTATATATAAGTATTACATGAGAAGATGTAAAATGTAAACTTGATTTCCCAAATTGTAATACTAATATTTACAAATTTATAAGGGTTAGGGATAAAAGAAAGCACCTAGGCTGCAATGATGGTGGCACAATACATGAAAATATAAATCACATCAGGACAATCTTAGTTGGTTTAATCCAGTTATCTATCTATCTATCTATCTATCTATCTATCTATCTATCATCTATCTCTATCTATCTATTATCTATCTATCAAGATAGCCTTAATGTTCTCTGCAGCTTGACTAAATTTTAGACAGATTTCTACCTGACTATAAACCCCTGACCTCTCTTTTCTCAGAACGTTTACTTTAGAAAACTTGTAATTATAAACTCTTTCCCTACCCCTTTGAAATGTAAATCTTCTCCCAGTCTCTTGCCTGTATTACAAGCCAGGAATGCCTTTCAAGGACCCGGATAGACCGCTATCTTTTATAACCTGACAGTTGGCAAACAGATGGCCTAATTTCATTGACCGAATTTCCCTTTAACGTCCTCCAGTACTTTTCAATGAGCTCACCAAGGGCTTAAAAACCCTCCCACTTTTTCTATCAGTAGAGTTGAGTTCACTCTCTCTTACTTATGGCAATAGTCTTGACCCCTATTGCAATAATGTTACAATAGTATTGCCTGTTTAAGTTTGGCGTGATATATATCATTATATATCCATATATAGTTTTAGCGATATATACATCCATACATGGATAGTTTTAGATTGATAGGTAGTAAGTTTGTTTTTGGAATGTATTCAAAAGCAATAATAATAGATTTATGGATAAGAATGTCCAAAACACAGTATTGTTTAGAATAATAGAACATTAAAACAATTAAAAGTTTCAATAATAAGGAATCATAATATAGAACATTGTCCAAACCAAATTCATAATTCCAGACTTTTTTAACGTGCAAATGCTCAGGCTATGCTTGCACAGCCCCTCACTTCTGAATAGGATTTTGAATGTTGCATAGAATAAAACCCAAACTTTTAAAATCGTTAATTGCTGGGTTAGTTAGATGTCAGGCAACTTTAGTATTCGGCTTTAAAATGCTATTTTTTTTTTTTTTTTTACTTCTCTGCTATTAACAAATATGACATGAGCAAGAAATTACAATAATATTTTCTTTAAATTTTTTTAAAAAACTAACTTTCTTGTGTAAATTTATAATTTTGTATAAACTCAGATCAAAATTCCCTGGCTGTATGGTAGTAGGGAAATTGAATTTTTCATGTGCTATTATTCCCATGGCTGTCTTACTAGTAAATCTGAAACAGTGCAGAAGTTTTTTTGTCTGTCATATAGAAACCCTTCTATTTTTAATATCTTTATTTTTAATATCTTTATGTTTTATGCCTTATGATGAACTGAAATCAAAAGAAAGTAGCTTTAATTTAATACAAAAGTTAATTGTTCCACACATTTTTTCCAGTGAGTCGGGTCTTAAGTCTGTAAGTACTTTGCCTGAAGCAATACAATTGCATTTATTCAAAATGCATCCCATTTGGAGGATGTATGTATTTTAAGACTCTGTGCACAGGCTGTCCACAGAGTTCCCTTCTGTTGCCAGTGTGTAATGATCCCTTCATTGAACTATTTTTAGCAGAGTTAGTCTTCCATAGCCTGTAGCAGGGAAGACAGGAAAAAAAAACAACTAAAACACTAACCTTGATTATGTGTTACTAAAAAGCACTAGACTGCACAGACTGTACCACCTGGAGAACTGAAGAATAAGGGAAGAAAAGGTAAATGATTTTTTGTGTGTATATTGTAGACATCTAACTTATTAATGGGGCTGAGAAAAGAAGGTATTCCCTCATTAGTACTGTACCTGGTAAGTAGAACCATTGTGGGGCCATCCTTTCAGAAGCCAGCATCAAAATTCAGAGGACCAAAGCAGTAAAATAAAAATCAATTTGAGACATTTTTCTTCTTATTTATCCAGACCAAATTAATTTATTTCAATTCAGATGAGCTTTGATTGCTATTTCTGATTTTTATATTCTTCAGACCTCTTGCCTGACCAGTGTGGGTCAGTGGTTGAGGGTCGACCTATGAACCAGGAGGTCATGGTTCGATTTCTGGTCAGGGCACATGCCCAGGTTGTGGGCTTAATCCCCAGTGTAGAGTGTACAGGAAGCAGCTGATTGATGATACTCATCATTGATGCTTCTATCTCTCTCTCCCGTCCTCTCTGAAATCAATAAAAATATATTAAATAAATAAAAAAGAAAACAGGCCTCATGATGTTGTTGATGTGCTCTATCAATTTTGAAGATTTTTTAAAATTTTAAATGAAAATTTTAAGTAACAGAGGTTATGTTCATGCTAGGTCACTAACTTTTTTCTTTTATTCATTATTTCCAAAAAACTCTTTTTACAGTGTTTCTTATTCTTCAACCCACCTTTATTAAAGATATTCAAAACAGAAACCATTAATATGCTTTCCCTTTTATGGAAAGAAGGCAATTTTGTTTTGAATTTGATGACTATGAGCAGAATATAATTATTTATGCCATTCATGCATCTTTCATGGGGATCAGTTTATTCAAATTTCTAAAAATAATAAAATGAGGGGCTTTTTTGGTAATAAATGCTGCTTTAGATGACAGTAGTATGCTAATTAGTACCTACAATTTGGTTATCCCATATGGATGAGCAGCAAACAAAGCTTTAATAACTATTTCCAGCATTCTTTTGTAACTGAATAGGCTGTCTACTCAGAAATCTTAAATAAAAAAGAGCACCATGGTTCAGAATTGAAATGTAATGGAATCCTCAGGAAAGGTTTCTTTCACATTGTGCTTCTCAAGCAGGATTTCTGCTTCTGCTGTGGTGTAGAGACCAGGACCCAGGCCCAAGTCAGCTCCTTCTTCCTTTTAAGGTTTTTTGCAAGATACAACTTTGTTTTGGAAACCAAAGATGTAGGTATTAGAATCCAGGTCTTACCCAGGTGTCAACCTTACTCAATCACAGTTTCTTCTGAGCTCATTTCATGTGATTTTCAATTCAACATGTTTGAGGAGAAAAGTGCATGATATTATTACCCTAAACTTTTTCCAGGAAGGTTAAGATAATCAAACTAAATTTTAACTGGTTATCATTTTGCCTAATTTGTTTTGAGAATATGCTGTGAATGTCCTAGGCACTACCATAGACGATGAGAATGCCAAGCAAACAGGTCAGTATGGATTTTCTGTTCTCGAAGCTCATGGGCTGTTGAGGATGTAAGCAAGCAAATGCTATCATGGTAGGGTAGGCTGCTCATGCAGGAAAAAATCATGTGCTAAATTGTGAGCTATTAGAGAATGCTGTATGTATGAAGTGTACAGGCTGAATGGACTTATTGGTGAATGGAGCATGTCAGCTGAATTATGGTCAGGTGAGTGAACAGACCAAGAGAGCAACATGCAAGATCTTCAGATAAGAGAGGAAGTAAACTGAAGTAATTTAGTCCAACTACAGTTGGGGGGGGAAGGGTGCGTAGACTAGAGAGATCAAGTGGACATCATCATTAAGCTCCTTAGAAAGCATCTGAAGAGTTTGCACTTTTGCAAACTAATGATGACCAGGTGAGTGGGATAAGATTTACAAGCTAGAAAGACCACTTCAGTGAGACTAGGACCGGAGAAATGACGAGAAGAATGTTGGAAGAAAATAGGTAAGGGATGAAATTGAAGGACATGCAGTGGAGGTGAGAGGAGTGAAGAGCAGATAGGAGAAATTGAGGTGGCAAAATGAAACAATTTGGTGACTCATTAGGTTGGAATGAGAGGGAAGAAAGAGACTAATTTTCATGTTTTTGTCTTAAGTAATCGGGCCATGTATTCACTGAGACAGATCAAGGTAATGCCAGTTTGGGGAGCAAGAGTGGACTGGGAACCATGGTGACTTTAGGTTTGGAATTTCATTTTCAGTAGCTTTGAAGTGTCAATGTGAAGATGTCTATTTGAGAACTAGGTAAATGGGTCTGAATTTGGAATTAAGAAAAAAATTAGAAATTATAGAGACTATATGACACATTGATTTTCATTCTGACTGCCCCATCTTTTTATATATTTTTCAAATGAAGATTATTATTATTATGTGTTCCTATATTCTTGATTCATGTGACACTCACATTTCCTGTCTTTAATCTTGTATTTCTTCCATAATTCAAGAAAAAAATGCTCTTCAGTCAACAGGTTACTGGAGGTTCTTCAGAATTATATTAATCGTATCTTCCCAAATGAAGTCCCACAATGCTGTCATTTATGTTTTTAGATAAAAAAGTTTGCACATGGTTTCTTAAAGGCCTGTTATTAGATACTAAAAGAAACTTTATTTTTCCTCATTTCAGAGGTTCTCAAAAGTTCTGCTCATATTAGAATATATTCCTTTACTATGAGAAAATAATAGATTCAACACAAACATAAAATGTTTACAAGAAATATACTAACTTTAAACTAATACATACCACTACTAGATAGAAAATTCCCATTACTTTTCCATTAAATAGGATGCTCTTTCATTAAAGATGTGCTTAGTTCCTGGAAATAATCTTTTATATCTTATCTTTGAAATGCAAAAGTGCTTCTAAAACATATGTAATAGAATTCATTCCAAACATCTGAATTAGGTTTTATTATCCCTTTTTTATAGGTAAGATAAATGAAGCTCTGCAAGGTTACACAATTTGACTAATATAACACAGGCCATATGTAAATTGAGCAGGGACTAAACCAAATATTTCACCCAAGTTCAGTTCAAGCTGTTAGATCTTTATAAATTCTCTATCATAAAGTTTTACTTTTAATCAGTGAATTCTGTTTGCAAGGTGGTTGGACCACTTTAGGAATGTCACTTGTAGAAATAAAGCAACAGGTCAACAAAGGTATTAAACTTTGGCATATAGTTATCATATCAAATCAAATTTATCTAGTCAATTAATGGTTTATTTGTTAATTTAACTTAGTATTTTACATAATATATAATGCTTATTTATTACATATATATATCTATATCTTTATTTTAGGACTTAACAATAGCTCTAGCACATACATGCACAACACACACATATATAGCATATCTTTAGCATTCAATGCTAATTAACAATAACAGCTCTAATTTACATTGAATTAATTTAGAATTTATAAAGATCTAACAGCTTGTTTAAGATTACTAATGGTTAACCAGCAGAATTAGAATTCAGACCCCATTCTTCTGAATCTGTATAATTTATCTTACTGCATCATAAATAATACCATTATAATCCTGAGGGAAGTCCTATTCAAATTTTGGAAAATTGTTTAAAATGTTGGCAAAATTTTCTTTATTAATTTTGTTTCTTTAGGCATATAATGCTCCAATCCAAATGAAAGTTTGCTAGCATTACACTGTACTAAGGGACTTATGTTAGTTCATAAGAATTAACATTAATTCTAAGAATTAACATTTTCTTTTGCTGTTATTTACAGGTTATAAAATTTAAAAAACCCAAAATATATTTTTACTCACTGAATATAAAAATTCCGTAACAAATGCGAGCATTTGTATTCAACTCAAGTGGATCAACTAACATATGGTCATTGTAGTCCTTTGGTTGTTGCCTTGGAAGATTGATCACCACCTGTCAAATCACATGAACTGATTTGATGATCAAGATGGTCACCTATAAAAGCTTGGTTGCTTTCAGCATTTAGAAAACTAAAGTGTTCTATCAACCAGTAAATCAGATGGATTTTTCATACATTTCAGGAAGCTATGCCATTGTACTCAAAGGGCAAATGCATCTTGCCATTTCTTTATCCTGTGTTGTGATGTTTGTGCCTTATCCTATCTACTTATCTACCTACCAACCTACCTACCTCCTATTACCTATCCATATCACTTAAAATATTGGTCAGATCAAGTGACAGAAAATTCAATGAACTTTAAATAACTCACAAGCTGGAAAGTCTAGAGCTGGAGAGTACTTTGCTTGATCTGTAGGTTGACTATCTCTTTAAGGCTGCATATCCATTATTTGTGATCCTTTTAGCTCTGTCTTCTTTGGTTGGCTTTATCCTTAGCCTGATTTTGCTCAGGGTTATCAGATGACTGGCAGTCCATTTGGGTCACATGCACTTTTTTTTTTTTTTTCATCTAAGAGAAGAGCATTCTATCAAATCTATAATTACAGAAAAGTTTTGGATTTCCCTTCAGTTGGACTGACTTTGGTCCCATGAACCAATCACTGGAGCCAGGAAGACACCATATGTTAGCTTGTCGTAGTTTTACCTTTGTCTTAGTTTTTGCCAATCCTGGAGCAATCACTGTAAGGAACATCAAGAACTGCAGCAACAATAGATTACTATGATTAGCTTTAGTCAATCAGGGCCTTCCTTTGGAATTTCAAATAGAATGAAGCTTCAATACCTATCTGAAATATAGTGAATGTGACTTGGCTCTCCAAAGTAAAATCTAGGTACTTTTGTAAAGGAAAAGAGTGAGGTAGGATATGCATCAACAAATGTTTATCCATTCATTCATTCACCCTTCTACTTCTATCCATCTAATCAATAATTTTTATTTATTTATATATTTCTTCCTCTGCATTTCTAGGTACAATCTGAAGTAAGCATTACTTAAATATGCTTATATTTGTTTATTCACATATTTTCTGCCTTATTTTTGCTTAATATATGAGGAACATCCATTGTGTTTAATAAATTACTCTAAGAGTACTAGAATGAAGAATGACATTTAAATTTTAAGCTCTACTGAATTTTATTACTACATGAAATATAGATGTCCAGGAATGAAATTATAGCCATATACTAAGGAAATAAATAGTATCACTCTTAGATACTTTTATTGGAGAAGAAAAGTTGTCAACATGGAAACATAAATAGACACCAAGTCTGTTTCCCAATTCTAATATTTTATAAAGATTCTCAAATTTCTAAAAATGATAATTTGTCAATTATTTACATTGTATGATACATATGAATTATTTACATATGAAGAAGAAATTTAGTGTCATTCTCTAGAATTTAAGGAGTTTAAAGCCCTTTGATTATTATTATTTGATGATTTAGTTAGTAATCTAGAGTAGTAGAAAAGATAATAGCCTAGTTGGTTAGAGAAGAACCAAATAAATAAGTGGATATTTTAAGTATGGAGATGATTCATGTATATATGAGACTAGAGGCCCAGTGCACGAATTCGTGCACCAGTGGGGCCCCTCAGCCTGGCCTGTGGGATTTGGCTGAAACCAGCTCTCTGACATCCCCCGAGGGGTCCTGGATTGCGAGAGAGTGCAGGCCAGGATGAGGGACCCCACTGGTGCACTATCAGGGCCAGAGAGAGATGCAGGAAATTGGCCAGCCGGGGAGGGACTGTGGGAGGGCTCCAGGGCATGTCTGGCCCATCACGCTCAGTCCTGATTGGCAGACCCCTGCAGCAAGCTAACCTACCGGTCAGAATATCTTCCCCCTGGTGGTCAGTGCATGTCATAGCGAGCAGTTGAACAGCCTTAGCATATCATTAGCATATTCTGCTTTGATTGGTTGAATGGCTGACTGGTCAACCAGACACTTAGCATATTAGGCTTTTATTATATAGGATAAGAGAAAGGCTTAATTTTATGAGATGCAAAGTTTAAGAGAGCTTAGTGTGGAGAAAATAGAAAAGGAAATTCAATGGAAAACTTACAGAATTTCAGAAAGTAAGATGAAGAATTATCTGCTAATTGTCTTAATGTTAAAGAGAGATGGAAAGTTTTCTTTATTTTGCAGTTCTTTAAGGAGGCTAGGGTAACTCAGTCCCAAACCATGAATTCTGAGTTATATCTGACTGCTTATAAGTTTTCTCTAGTAAATTTTGGAATGACTCTACTTTCCTGAAGCCAATTGATAAAGTACTTTCCTTATGGTTTTGCCAGATGAGGCACCTGAAGGAATGTCTATGTAATAAAGTCCAGAGAAATAAATACAAGGAACGTTTGTATCAGTGTCAACACACAAGGGAAAGGGCACATACAAGAAGCAAACAATGAATGCATAAATAAGCGGAACAACAAATCAATCTCTTTATCTCTCTAAAGATCAATACATTAAAAAACAACAACACACACACAACTAAGCAAAACCCGAGCTTTGAAAGTCCTCTATTTTTTCCTTCTGCATCGGTGACATACTCCACATGTCCCTTTTACATTTCCCTCCAAACCTGAACTCTGTAGTTTGAGCAGGGACCTCTATAGGCAGCTAGCTATCAGCCTTAAGGGGAGTCACTTTCTATTGTTGCCTGAGGGGGACCCAGGGGCTTAGAATCTGGAAAGTGTTCATTGTTCTTCAGGAGTGCTGGGCTTCTTGATCTCATTGTGGTTATGACTTGCTTGAGGGCATAAAACATGTGATTCTGTTACCCTTCTGAGGAACTTGGCCTATTAAGATATTTTCTTATTACATAAGAAAAGCCAGCAGAGAGAAAGAAATTGAAATTGAGTCAATGTTGGCTCAAATTTCAAAGATCTTCTGGAACAGTGTTTCTTAAACTGTGGTAAAAGACCAAGTTTACTGCCACTATCATTAATCTATCATACTTTTGTAAAATTCAGCAAAATTAATTCCCAGAAAAATAATAATAAAAAAGACACAAGACACAAGTCCGGATTCTTTTAGACCCAGCAAACATAAAATTACGCTGCAAAATGTCTGCAGTAGTAACTGAATATTTAATTTTTGTATTAATATTTTTATAGACAAGAAAGTTTGCAGACCAAATTACTTTGGAAACAAACACCTTTTGAATGGAATGATAAATAATACAAAATTAATTATTTAACATATTTTATAATATAGAAAACTAGCAGGTAAAAGTATCAAATAAAGAGGTAGTTCAGTGATTGAGTGTTGAGCTATGAACCAGGAGATCATGGTTTGATTCCTGGTCAGGGCACATGCCTGGGTTTCGGACTCAATTCCCAGTAGAGGGTGTGCAGGAGGCAGCCAATCAATGATTCTCTCTCATCATTCATGTTTCTTTCTCTCTCTCACTCTCCCTTCCTCTGTGAAATCAATAAAAAATATATCTACACTAATAAAAGAGAAACATGGTAATTGGTGTACAACCGCTACCCTTTTCATTGGCTAATCAGCGAGATATGCAAATTAACTGTCAGCCAAGATGGCGGCCGGCAGCCAGGCAGCTTGAAACTAACATGAGGCTTGCTTGCCACAGTGACGGAGGATCGTTGGAGGAAACCAACGTTCCCCACCTGCAACTGCAGGCCTCTGAGCGGGCAGTTTAAGAAACATTGTAACAAATACTGCTGGACTTCAGCCAGCAGATTCGCAACATTGTAAGCAAAGGCCAGAAATCTACTTTCAGCAGCGGAGGCCTAAGAGCTGGAGCCAAGCCTCAAGCTAAAGCTGGCCCAGAATAAAAAAAAAAAAAGGAAAAAAGGAGAGGTTGGGAGCTTCAGTCACCCCCAGCCTGAAAACAGCCCTCAGCCCCTCACCCAGACTGGCCAGGCACCCCAGTGGGGACCCCCACCCTGAAGGGTGTGTGACCAGCTGCAAACAGCCATCATCCCCTCACCCAGGCTGGCCAGGCTCCCCAGTGGGGACCCCCACCCTGATCCAGGACACCCTTCAGGGCAAACCAGCCGGCCCCCACCCATGCACCAGGCCTCTATTCTACACAGTAAAAGGGTAATATGCCTCCCAGCACCGGGATCTCAGCGGAGCTGAGAGGCCTCCCGGCACCGGGATCAGCGTGACAGGGGGCAGCGCCCAAACCCCCTGATCGCCCTGAGGCTCTGTGTGTGACAGGGTGCGGCGCCCCAACCCCCCCCCCCCACCATGGGCCCTGCTCTGTGTGTGATGGGGTGGAGCCATAACCTCCCCATCAGCCCTGCCCTGAGTGTGAGAGTGGCGGCGCCCCAACCCCCTGATCCGCCCTGCTCTGTGAGTGACAGGGGGAGCTCCTCAACCCCCCTGATGGGCCCTGCTGTGTGGCTGTGTGCATGACAGGGGGCAGTGCCCCAACCCCCTGATTGACCCTGCTCTGTGCGTGAGAGGGGGTGGCGCCACAACCTCCTCATCGACCCTGCCTTGAGTGTGACAGGGGGCGGTGCCCCAACCCCCCAATCGGCCCTACCCTGAGCGTGACTGAGGGTGGCATCGCAACCTCCCAATCTGCCCTGCTCTGTGCATGACAGGGGGCGGTGCCCCAACTCCCCAATCGGCCCTGCTCTAAGCCCGACCAGGGACTGCACCTAGGGATTGGGCCTGCCCTCTGCCACCCGGGAGCCAGCCTAAGCCAGCAGGGCGTTATCTCCCGAGGGGTCCCAGACTGTGAGAGGGCACAGGCCGGGCTGAGGGACCCCCCCTCCCCCCCAAGTGCACAAATTTTTGTGCACCGGGCCTCTAGTATGTATATAAAAAGAGGTAAATTGTAGAACCAACCATCTAAAGAAAGTGATCCTGACAGCATTATTAATTAGCTCTTATTAAAATAAAACTCTCCATACTGCCCTACTAACATGCATGTCTAATTTAGAATAAGCCACTGGTCATGTTTTACCAAAATAATGTTTTTGTTATCATTGGCATCTATTTTATTTTTATTGATGTATAATTGACATAGAAAATTATATTAGTTTCAGGTGTTACAACACAATGATGCAATACTTGCATATATTGCAAAATTATCACCACAATAAGTCTAATTAACATCTGTCACCATACATAGTTATGGAATTATTTTCTTATGAAAAAATTTTCTTTTAAGACTTACTCTTAGCAACTTTCAAATATGCAATATAGTATTAGTAATTATAGCCATCATACAATATATTCCATTCTATGATTTATTTATTTTATAACTGGATGTTTGTACCTTTTAACTCCCTTTACCCATTTCACTCATCCCTACCTCCTGCCTGTGGCAGCTCATATATCTATGAATTTCGGTGCTTTTTATTTTTTTAAGATTCATATATAAGTGAAATCACGCAGTGTTTATCTTTCTCTGTCTTATTTTACTTTGCAAGTAAAATAAGTATCATCTATGTTGTTACAAATGGCGAGATTTCATTCTTTTTTTAAAAAATCATTTTTTGTTGATTTTTTTTAGGGAGAAGGGAGAAGAGAGAGAGAGAGAGAGAGAGAGAGAGAGAGAGAGAGAGAGAGAGAGAGAAACACATCAATGTGAGAGAGTGCATCAATTGGTTGCCTTCCACATGTGCTCTGACCAGGGACGGAACCTGAAACCTGGCTATGTGTCCTGACTGGTATAGGAGGACACTCCATTCAACTGAGCAACACTGGCCAGGTCTCATTCATTTTTATAGCTGAATAATATCCTCTTATATATATCTACTACATATTTCTTTATCCATTCATTTGTTGATGGACACTTTGTTTTTATATCTTGAGTATTGTAAATAATGCAGCAATGAACATGGAATGCATCAAAATGTTTAAAACAATTCTTCAACTTAATTCTCTTCAAATAGTGAAAACTTCATACATATTCTTACATATTTTGTTCATATTGAGTAAAGATACAAAATGAAGAAACAATGAAATTGTTAAAATGAAAAGTTCCATAAAATAGGATTGGTAAACCAAACCTTTTTTTTTTTTTTTTTAACTAAAAGTACCTCAATTCCTAAAAATAAAGAGCTGAATAACTAATTGGCTTGATTAGGCAAGTAGGTTAAGATTATTAAGATTTAAGCTCTTGTCAAAATTCTGATATTACACCTATTTGGATTGGCTATTGAATCTCAAATTGTGGAAACTATTGGATCACATTTTGCTCCTCTTTATCTCCAAAGAGAATCCATAAGCCAAGATAATTAACAACATCTCAATTGGTAGCATTTAAAAATGCATTGTAACCTTTATCAATATTGAAACATTACTCATAATAATTAAAATGTTAAGTTTATTTTTCTCTAGGATACTGGCAACACTGCTAGCAGCAGCAGTAGAAACATTGGAGGAGATATCATTAAATTTCTCCATTGAGAAACCTCAAATGTAGCCCAGACATTCCACAGAAAGGATAATAATGTGTTACGACATGTTATTTATCCTATGCAATAATTCCTCATGAAGTTAAAGAATGGCTGCATTTATATAAATAACAACTGGTGAATATGCTTTTATGATAACAATAGAATTATGAAGCTGACCGCTTGAAAAAGCCTGTAGGATGTGAATATATACCTCATTATCTGCTTAAAAACGATGCACATCTTATGATCACAGCATAAGAATGGAATGAGATAAGGATAAGCAGTGGTGCTCTGTGTGGTGCTAGGGAGATAATCTATAAAGTTTTACCTGGTAATAAACACCATGGTGATGGAAGAGCATTTGATAGTTAGGGCTGCAGAGAGCTTTCTGCTTCCCTACAGGAGCCACTACTGAGCAAGGGAACAATCAATCCTTTAAATTCTATCATAAAAATAAATTAAATATAGATAAGGAAATAACAGCAACATGAGCAAGAGGGTACCTGTGGAGTGAAAATTTGTTAAGTCCCTCGGAGGAATCCAATAATGGGCAAGTTAGTCTTTTTATAAAAAGGCTGCTTCACACTGGGCCTCTGGGGCCGTATGTTCACGTGCAGAGCACCTGCCATTAATTTCTTCCACCCCATTCTCAGGAAAAATTCCTCTTTATGGCTTCCTCATCTCTTACATCACGTTCGTATAGGAGCCTCTAAAAATGAACCAAACAGCCCTAACCGGTTTGGCTCAGTGGATAGAGCATCGGCCTTTGGACTCAATGGTCCCGGGTTTGATTCCGGTCAAGGGCATGTACCTTGGTTGCGGGCACATCCCCAGTGGGGAGTGTGCAGGAGGCAGCTGATCAATGTTTCTCTCTCATTGATGTTTCTAACTCTATCCTTCACCCTTCCTCTCTGTAAAAAATCAATAAAATATATATTTTAAAAATATATATATATTTTTTTTTAAAAAATAAAAAATAAAAAAAATAAAAATGAACCAAACAGATAGCTAACATAAAGCATTTTTTGAACAAAAATTCTACATTAGTAACACCCCCCCCTTTTTAATTTGAAAGCATTCAAAAGTAACTTAAATAAAATAAAGGGTTATTAATTTGATCAAGCCATAAAGATGGTTGGGTACAATACTTACTTCAACCTGTTTGATTTAAAAACTCATTAAAAAAACACACAAAGCCCTAACTGGTTTGGCTCAGTGGATAGAGCATTGGCCTGCAGACTGAAGGGTCCCAGGTTCGATTCCGGTCAAGGGCATGTACCTTGTGATGTTTCTCTCATTGATGTTTCTAACTCTCTATCCCTCTCCCTTCCTCTCTGTAAAAAAATCAATAAAATATATTTTAAAAAACACACAAAAAAATTCATTCACATAACCAGCATTCCAGAAACAACTAGAAAATCTGCCTATAAAACATCTTCACACATGCTTTCCTTAACTTTAATTTTTTTTCAGTTACAGTTTACACTCAATATTGCTTTGCACTAGTTTCAGGTGTACAGCATAGTGGTTAGACAATCATCTACTTTATAAAGTTTTCCCCCTGATATTTCCAGTACCCACCTGGTACCAGACATAATTATTATAATATTATTGATTATAGTCCTTATGCTATACTTTACATACCCGTGACGCTTTTATAACTACAATCTGTACTTCTTCATCCCTTCACCTTTTCCACCCAGCCACCCAACCCCCTCTCCTCTAGCAACCATCCACCTGTTTTTAATGAGGCTGTGTATTCATAGTGGTTGCCACAGTAAACATAATTTGTTTAGTTTTCCATTGTACAGGCTAAAGATGCCGTTTGCCTCCGCCCTCTTTTGAAGGATTGCTATCTTGGAAAACGAGTTTTGCACTTTCAATCATTCCACAACATCCCTTTACTGGTCGACATTTTCTTCATGCAAAAATGTATCCTCTGGGGAACATTTCCTCAGAATGATTAGTTCTAATTGTGCTTGTTGGAGAGCAGATTCTGACCAGTACATTTGTTTCTGATCTGAGGACACATCAGAATCAGTAGTGGGAAAGCAGATGAATGGAGGGCTGAGGCACTCAACAACCTTCGTTGAATGTTTTGCCCACTCAAAATTTGAGCTCTAACATGTTTGCTTTTTAAAATTAAGAATGTGTATTTATTTATTTTGAAAAAATAATGGATTTGGAATTTAACTATGTTGGAAAATTGCAATGGTCAATTTTACAATGATTTCTACCTTTTAAAAAAAGCCTAAAGGAAGTATATGCTGTGTGTATTTAATGCGCTCAAAATGCACAGCAGCTTTATCATTGATTCGGCATTAAATAAACCCTTTAACACTTCTGTCCTGACTTAGGATTCAGACAGAAAACAAGATAGATGCTTTGAAGAAGAGAGACCAAAATACTACATTCTGTAATGTGGTTTTTTAACATTCGCTGGGAAGTTCCCTGTCCCTAGATAAAAAGAGGGTGGGTTGGTGGTGATGGTGGTTGAGAAAGAATAGAATGTTCTGGTCATAAGAGAGAAATATAAGAATTTGGAATCCTCTTATTCTTGGCTTGGCCATAAATGTGTGGCTTCAGGGAAAATCAGTTACCCTCCCATTAATTTCCTTCATGGTAATATGTTAAAATAATTATCTGAATTTATAAGGCCTGCACCATTTTTATCCATTTCCTTATTTTCTTCAGCATCCTATAGATTTATCTATGTGCACATGCATGTGAGGTGTGTGTGTGTGTGTGTGTGTGTGTGTGTGTGTGTGTGTGTATTTATATATTTCAAGGGATCCTGGGTTTCATTAACCTAAAAGAAATATACAGCTTCTAATAATCATAAAAATTCAACTATCTACTCACCCTGGTCATAAATGGAAATCTATTACATTTTATAAGATGGATATAAACAAATATAAAATATGTAGCTAATGTCCTTAACAGTTACAGAGTAGTTCTCTATATCTTTCTATGGAAGTTGTTGTTGAGTAATATATAAATACTTTATAAATTGTAGATGACCTATGAATAAATGTTCTCTCATCTAATTTGCATAAAATGACAATATTCTATGTCAACTAGAAATTCAAGTGTGTCTTGTGCCTTGAGAAACTGGATATTATTTCAAGTCAAATTTTCTTCTTAAATTTTGTGCATGATTTTCTTTTCATTACAAAATGTAGTTAGCATGCTAGGAAATTATAAAATAAGAAAGATTACAAATTTGTGTATTGAGACTTGTACTTGGACAATTCAGTTGATTGTCTTAGAGATATATTCTCCAGAATGATATAGCAATTATCAGAAAAAGCACTAAGTCCTTCCCATTCCCCCTTTTCTCCCTCTTTCTCAGACACATGTAATTATCTTCTTGTGTTCTTTTTTAAAAGTGTATTTTTATTGATTTCAGAGAGGAAAGAAGAGGGAGATAGACACATCAATGATGAGAGAGAACCATTGATTGGCTGCCTCCTGCATGCCCCCTACTGGGGATCAAGCCCCAAACCCAGGCATGTGCCTTGACCCAGGATCCATCCATAACCTCCTGGTTCATAGGTTGATGCTCAGCCACTGAGCCACACCGGCCGAGCAGTCCTCTTGTGTTCTTAATTGTGTACAGAAAGACTCACTAGAGCTCTTCCACAGGAGGTCCCCAGGCCACTGCTGCCACATCTCTAGAGATTCTTGAGGAGTTTCAGCACGTTTTGCAAGTACTCAACACCAATATTGCTGGGCAGTGGTCAGTAGCCTTTGCCATCACTCCAATGAAGGGTGTGGGGCGAAGCTATGCTCATGGAGTGTTGAGGAAAGCAGACATCGACCTCACCAAGAGGCCAGGAGAGCTCTCAGAGGATGGGGTGGAACTGTGATCACCATTATGCAAAACCAAACCCATACAAGATTCCAAACTGGTTCTTGAACAGAAAGAACGATGTGAAGGAAGGAAAATACAGCCACATCTTGGCCAATGGTCTGCACAAGCTTCATGAAGACCTGGAGCAACTGAAGAAACTCCAGAGGGCTGCACCACTTCTGGGGTCTTCATGTTCAAGGCCAGCACACCAATGTCCAAGAAGAAATAAATCTGTAGGCCTCGTCTGTTACTAGTTTATACACCTAACAGAAAAGAGAAGGAGAGAGTCATTAGAATGAATGTAGACAACAGGTCTTGTCCATCCCGGCCTCTGTCCTGCCCTCCTACAGGAGGAGTCCTACTGCTCCCTGCCTCTTAGATGTGCCCACGGTGATGCAACCCTGTAGGGATGAGTCTTAAATCACCTAGCATTCTGAGAACACCAGTATGCATTGCCTCTGCCTATGATTATGTCCTGACCTACTTTCCACCATCCACATATGCAGAAGTCCTCATCTCCGATTGCCTTAAGGAGTCATTCTCCTGTTTATACCTATTTCCCTTGAAACTATTTGTCTACAGGGATCATTTGTTTGTTTATTTTGTGAGGTTTCTAAGTTTCTAGTTTCCCTTCCCCCATGTACTTGGAGACAGGCTAGTCAAGGGTTAGAACTGTAACAAAACCAACATTTTGTTATTTGAACAACCGTAATAACATACCACATACAGTTGACTTAACTTCTGCCCTCTATTTCCAATACTCATCTTCCCAAAAGCATGTGGAATATCCCTTTTAAGCTTCTTTTGCTTGAAGGAAATACTATCTATGCAGCTCAAAATATATAGTGTCTGGGATTAAATACTGATGTTATACTTCACTCTTCGGGTACTGACTCAGTCTTAGGATAGTCCTGAGTGAGTGAGGGTGGGGCCCAGAGAGATTAATGGAACAAAACAAGTAAATCACTATCAGTATTTTGTTAAAATATGAAAATATCTTATTTATTCACATTTTAGATTTGTCAGTAAATACATATCTGAATATGTAACATTTAACAAAAGGAGTGGAGTTTTGCTACAGCTTTTCAAAGGTCTCAACTTTTGTTAAGAGTCTTGGATTATAATCTCAATTTTGATGTCAATTTGTCTGCCTGTAGAGGAGTAGTTTAATCTTCCTAAGAATAAATTCTTTATCTGTAAAACGAGGGTTAGGTTTATATTATTGTGAGTTTAAAATTTCCATGATGCTATGGTTCCCTGAGAAGTACAAGGAACAAAGTGTTATGCCTAGATAAGAAAAAGTGGCCTGCTAGTTTTTTTCAATTTATATAAACAAAAGAAGAAATTCTCTATCTTGCATTAAATACAGATGGGGTTGTAGAGTTTGCTATAAAACATATTTTAATGTGACATTTGTGATAGCGTGAAGCTCTAAAATAAGGCTTATGTCATGATGTTGTCTGAGGATGTACTTACTCTTTTGTTTTTATCTAACACTAGAGGCCCGGTGCATGAAATTTGTGCACAGGTAGGGTCCCTAGTGGCTGCTGGCTGCTGGCCTGGGCCTTCCTTCATTCAGTGCCGCCCCCTGGTGGTCAGCACATGTCATAGTGAGCAATCGAACTCCCAGTTGGTTGAACTCCGATGGGGACCCTTTGCATAGTAGACTTTTATATAGAGAGATTGTTTGTGACATCTAAGGAAGGGGAATGTTTATGTGACTTCTCAAAGTGCTCACATGGCTTAATAACATGTATATGCAATCACATTCTAGCATTCAATAACATGATGTACAGTACACAGTTCTAACAGTTCTAGAGGTTTACATATATCAATTTGGGGTTTACATTATTTGTTTTAATAATATTTTGGTTGGTATCTGGGGAATTCCATGCCCCTAGAGTGCCAATAAGATTTTGGTTTACTCTCATTGACACTCAGTTTATTTATAAGATATATAGTTTTAACATACCTATACAATCACAAAATAATTCAGATATTAGTATTTGTTATATTATTATAACCAGGACCACATTCACTAATATGTGATTACTTAAAATATATTAAAACTGATACAAAGATACTTTACCACTTGACATATTTTTAGATAAACATCTAAAATCTTGCATTGAAAATTGACATAGCTACAAAGGATCAAATTTTCAGCATATCTCCACCTTTCTCTGTGAAATCTGAATAAGGTTATTTTCAATGGTTGAAATTTCTATATTGCTTTAATACTTGAGCTTCTTTTTACAACCTCATGCAGAATAAATGTCAATTAATGTTCTTTATAGGTTAGCTTTCATACTTTATAATGAAAATAATTATAAAGTCAATTTTAATTGGTTTTAAATTTTCTGTTACAATAAAGATTTGTGTCAAAAATTTTATTACACATTGAATTAGTATTGTAGCTATTCATAGAATCAATCAAAACAATATTAGTGTTATTACTTGATAAATATTTATTAAACACAAAACAATGTTCTTTCTCCAATTAATTTATGTACTCAAATTATTTATTACTTCAAGAAGATAAAGTTTATCATATAATTCTATTTTTTTTTATTTTTTAGGTGCAAGCAATAAAAAAAATTACAAAAATAACAAGGCATTGCCATTTAATTCTTTGAAATCTTTGCAAGACTCTGACAAAGGCCATGGTGTGTCTCAGTGGATAGAGCATTACCAGAGAACCCAAGCATCTCAGGGTTCAATTCCTAGAGGGGGAAGTCACGTGACCTCAAACTAGCCAATCAGCACGCTCCATCCAACTTGGTTCAGGGCTGGGAATGTAACCAGTCAGGTCCCATGAGTCAGTTTCTAGTTTTAGAATGATAGGGGAAGAGAAGTTCTATTTCAGTTGGAGAGCGGAGAGGTTAATGATATGATCCTGTGGCTGTTGGTGGCCAGTTTGCTCTCATAAAGAGACAGCTCAGCTGAGAATGACAGCAGCACAAAGGAAGTGAGTAAAGCCAAGAGGTCAGGAGAGATGATTCCTGCCGAGTTCCTTGAGCACCCAGATGCATTCAGCCTTGCCTGAAAGGATCTCCATTTAGATGTCTTAGTTACATAAATGGCTGCCTGTTGATTGTTTAAGCCACTGGGGTTCTCTTTCATTGGTTATAAAAAAAAGTTCTGTTTTTCCCAGCTGGCTAAATGGAGCACCCTGAAACTTCCACAGGAGGGATTTCGGCCCACTTCCAGGAAGAACTTCCAGATAACAGTGCCCAACTACAATCTAATTTAGAGATCCAAGCAGATTCAAGCAATGTCTGCTGAGGTCTGGGTACAGGCTAAACCAATTTAATCCTCATGGGATTAACCTGTTAAGATAGCGGCTGGTGACCCATTTTAAAGGGCAAGACCAAGGCTCAGAAAAGGGAATGAGCCACAGTGAGGAGGTAAGGAGCCAGATGGCACACCCACGCCCTGCTTGCACTCTGGGAAGCCACATAACGCATCTTGTCCACGTGATGGGAGTTGAGGCATTCAGTCCCACCCCCACTGCACTGTGGGTACCTGAGACTTGGTAACTGCCATGTGACTGTTGGGAGACTCACAGAAGCAATTGGTACTGATGGGAGGAAGGGGACCTTCCCTCACTGGCACCCTCCCAGCATCCCTTCTCTTGCTTTGGTTGGCAATCACAGAGTCAGGCTCAGGTGACCACGTGGGAGTCCCCCATTCACAGACTGGCATTTGGAGCTGCGATAGGAGAGGCCAAAGCCTTTGCCACCTCTCCATCGTATGTGGGGACACCTACTTCCTTGGCATCAGGGGACCTTACTCCCCAATTGTACACTGGTGGTCTTTCCTAGAACATGCAGAGAACCTTGCTCAGTTTGGAACAGGATGTAATCATCAAGTCCTTTCTACGTCTCCCATGCAACCAAGCTCATGAGCTCTTTACTCCACACCATGGGCTCCTTTGGCTGCTGCAGGAGACTGACCTGGCAATAAATCAACAGCTCAGCACTTGAAGGCCCAGGTGAGGCAAGACCTGACAATTGGGACCTCCCACTTCAAGCTGAAGAGGCTGCAGAAGCCCCCAGGTACCAGAAACAGTGCTTGGGCCAAAGTGATCCCCAAGGTATTTTTTGTTTGTTTGTTTTTGCTATTATTTGCTGACTGGAGGTTTCTGGCCAAGAAGGGGGTCAGGTGGCCAGATGTCTGCTCTTTCTAAGGCCCACTGTGTGCAGGCTCAAGTGGTCGGAGAAGGCAGGGGCCTGCCTAAGGCGTATTCACAGATCAAATGAGGATAAGCCAGGGAGACAGGCAGAGCACCATAGCACATGGATGAAGGGCAGGGGCAGGGGCAGAGACCAAGTCTTCAGGGAAACTGGTTAAGGATAGGGAATTTTCAACTGAGACTTAAAGGCTATAGCAGTTAGATATGTGTTTGGCTAAAGTAACAGAAAACCCAACTAAGAGTGGCTCAAACTACAAAGGGATGTTACATTTTATGTTGAAAGATGATGTGAGAAATGGAAGGTCCTGAGGTGGTCTGGTGGCCCAATAATGTATTTAGTGACTCAGATGCCCCCACCTTTCAATTCCACCATTTACCAGAATGTGTTTGTCATTCCCTCATGGTTGCACTATGGCTGCCTCCACTCCAGCCATCTCATCGGCATAGTTAGTGCTGAAGCCAGAAGCAAAGGAGCACCTTCTTTCCTAACCATCTCTTTCTTTTCTGGAAGGAAAATCTCTCACAGGAGCCCCTGAAGATGTCCTCTAATATCTCATTGGCCCAAACGAGGGGAGTTCTTGCCTCAACCAATCAGTAGCAGGGGGAATGTGGTTGCTGTAACTGGCTTTGACCAACCATGTTTTCTTCTAGTTGAACATCCATAGGAAGAAGGCAGTGTGCCGTGTGAGCAAACAACACCTACCTAAGAGGAGAAATGGACAAGGTAGTTGAGGGTCCAAAGCCAAGGGAACCGAGTAGCAAGAGGAGCAGACCATGCAAAGGTGCAGAGGTGCAGGAGATACCCCAGGTGCTCAGACTTGGTGCTGGTTCATTACTGCAGGCACACCGCACAGCTGGGGAAAGGAGGGCTCGTTCTCATATTCCATTTTATGCCTGTAGTGGGCATGCCTCCAGTAGTTGGAGCTGCGATAGGGGAGCTGTGGGGAGTTACTGAGAGACACTGAACAAGAGAGTAAATGCAGAGCACATAGAAGGCACAGGTGTGCAGAGGCCCCCTGTCTTCTAGGAACTAAGCAGAGCTCTTCTATGACTGGCAATAGTGTGGTTAATAAACTCGGGAGGCCTCTGTTCAGGTGATTGTAATTGATAGGAGAGAGTCTACATGACCTTAATCAATGACCTAGACCAGTGGTCAGCAAACTCGTTAGTTAACAGAGCCAAATATCAACAGTACAACGATTGAAATTTCTTTTGAGAGCCAAATTTTTTAAACTTAAACTATATAGGTAGGTACATTGTTATTAACTTAATTAGGGTACTCCTGGCCCGTGATGAGGATTTCTCCCACTCAAAAAAAAAAAAATTAGGGTACTCCTAAGGCTCAGGAAGAGCCACCCTCAAAAAGGGGCCAAAGAGCCGCATGTGGCTCACGAGCCGCAGTTTGCCGACCACGGACCTAGACTAATGAATTTGCTGTTGGCAGCTATCTGTTTCAGGATATTAAAAGACACACACTCAGCCCTGTTCTTTAGATAGTTACATCTGAAATGTCTTCGACCTCACCTCTCCCACCTGATGTGGGCCCAGCCTTCAGCCCATACCCACCCTCCAGGGTACACAATACAACCCAGCACTTTATATGGTAATGTACACAAGGTGAGGGGAATTGTGTCCCAATTTCCAGAGGAGAAACAGAGGCTGGAAGTTGGTAAGGGCTTGCTGGTGAGCTGTGGGGGTGAACCATGAGCCCAGAGCCTGTCTTTCACACTCCACCATGCCACCTCAGGGTTTCAGAGGACTGCACCCTCCTAACTGTTCCGAGATGTTTGATGAACCTGAGGGCTGGAAGCCAATTCTAGCATGTCATAATTGCAAGAGTTTCATCAAAAGGTTTATGGAACTTGGGGACTCAACAAGGGCTGAGTCACATATGTTATCACTTGTTGGGAATGGCTAAAGGCATTTCACCAAACCTGAAAAGGGATGGATTGCTTGCTGCCAGACAGCTCAGGGCATCTTAATCTACATGTTATTGCCTCCTACTGGCCAAACACCTGAACAGCTGTAGGCTAATTTCCCCATTCTGACAATGGCTCTGTAATAGGAAACCCTGACCCTTTGAAGTGTATATCTCTGCCTCACCTCAGGACAATTTGTGTTACTAAAAAGCATGGGGTCCTGAGATGAGGAGATCTTAGTTTCCTTTAAACTAAGCTCCTCTGACCCCCAAATGCCTTTCAAAATTATATTTCATCTTTGGACTCCTATTTAATCTACCCACAGCCTTCTTCAGATTCCCTGAACCCCTCTTGATGCCGGAACAAGAACCCCGGCACTGAGCTTCCTCCTGCCCCCAGACCCACTCTTTATTTTCTGTGATCAAACTCACACATCCCAGTCCCTTCTTTTTGTTTTGTTTTGTGTGTTTTTTTGTTAATTCTCACCGGAGGATATTTTTCCATTGACTTTTAGAGAGAGTGGAAGGGAGGGGAAAGACACAGAGAAAAACATTGATGTAAGAGTTGCCTCCTGCACTTGCCCCAACCAGGGCCAGGGATCGAGCCTGCAACCGAGGTATGTGCCCTTGACCAGAATCAACTCAGGACCAGTCAGTCCGCAGGCCGATGCTCTCCAGTCCCTTCTTAAAGGGGGAAGGGAAAAGGCCCAAAGCCTGCCTTATTGGCAGGACTCAAAGCTGCACGTTGTTGTCCTATTGTGGACCTCTCGCTCATAATCAGCACAGGCTGCAGGACCATAATGTGACTTCAGGAAGATAACACAGGTCTGCGTTTCTGCCCTGTAGTACGGCTCACAGCCTTGACCTTCAGAACCACATTTGTTGCTGTTGGGAGTTACAGTGATAATTCTCTTTCTCTCTCTTTTTTCCCATTTAGTTGTTCTGATTCAGTCGAAGTGCTACGTCACTTCATGCTTCTCAAACTGGAGGATGCACAGCCCAGATTCTGTGCAGGGAGGAAGCAAGACAAGAGTCACTAATACATCTTTCTGAAACACCAAGTTCATTACAAGACTTGGAAGAACCAAGTACTTTAATAAGAATCACTTTTTCCTACAAACATGGAAGAAGAAAATAACAAAAACAAAAGAAAACAGGGGAGGTGAGGAGTACCCCAGGAGAAACATCCCAGTCTCTGCAGTGTCACCCAAGTAGGGGCTGAATGGTGGGCCTGCAGCAAGGGGGCCTCTCCTGTTGTCCCCCAGGTGGACCCCGCTACCCTCCAAGCTCAGCAGGTATTTTTGGTCTTAATTTTTTTTGTTTTGTTTTTTTTTTAAATATATTTTATTGATTTTTTACAGAGAGGAAGGGAGAGAGATAGAGAGTTAGAAACATCGATGAGAGAGAAACATCGATCAGCTGCCTCCTGCACATCTCCCACTGGGGATGTGCCCGCAACCAAGGTACATGCCCTTGACCGGAATCGAACCTGGGACTCCTCAGTCCGCAGGCCGACGCTCTATCCACTGAGCCAAACCGGTTTCGGCTGGTCTTAAGTTTTGAAGGTCACAGAGATGCCAGGTTCCCTCATGATATGAGCCCAGACAGAGAATGTCACAGCAATTTGCACACTTCCATGTCCACTGGACCAAGTGCTGTCACTCAGTGGTCCTGGCAAACACAGTGTGATAATTCTTTCTCTCTCTTGTTTTTTTTTTTTTCCCCCATTTAGTTGTCCTGATTAAGTCCAAGTGCTGCATCACTATGAGCTTCTCAAACTGGAGGATGCACAGCCCCGACTCTGTATAGGGAGGAAGCTCTCTGCATACAGCCTATTGCCTATCTCCCCCACACAACATGACCAGACTCCCCGGAGCACAAATCTTCCCAGTTCTGCATTGAAAAGTCAGGGACCCTGGCTTAACCTCCCTGGAGTCTGTGGCTGTATCCCTGCCTTGACCATCCACTATTTACATGGAGTCTGCCCTGTTCTGTCTGACATGCCTGCCAGAGCTTTTTCAACATAAAGCCCAAGAACCCATTAGCCACCCCGTGCTGGCCTTGGCTGGCTCCCTCTGGGGATTCGCTGCTGCTGCTGCTAATGTTGTGGATGGAGGAGGAATCTCCAGGGTCACAGTGATGGGGGAGGCGGGGGGATGCGGGGGTGAGGGGCTGAGCTGGAGATGGAGGTTCCCAATTCCGAAATGGCTGGGGGACTGGCAGGCTCTTTAGTCTTCATGACTCCTAGTCCTCAGGCTGCTTATATATTTGCAGACACATGGAGAACTCTGGGTGAACCTCCTGAGTTGGGGAGGGACCATGGCTGTTGTGGTCAGAGGAACAAACAGGCCCTATCAAGATGGTGTGGCACTCCAGTTTCATTTTCATGCTGCTTAGGATGAAATAGGTGGCCACTATGTTGGTGAACCTCTTGTGCTTTTCTGTCTCTTGGTTCTCATCCCACTCAAACCCCAGGCTCATCGCTCTGTCACCCAGGAGTCCATGTAGTCACAGGGAGGCTCACTGTAAGGTCTGAGTATTTCTTCTTGGCCCATGTTTAGCTATGGGTCCCCCCTAATTTTTTTTAATCTTCTATCCCTGGGGTTGAGGATCATACTTTTTTCAAAATGTATTTTATTGATTTTTTTTTAAAGAGAAGAAGGGCGAGGAATAGAGAGTTAGAAACATCAATGAGAGAAAAATGTCGATCAGCTGCCTCCTGTACACCTCCCACTGGGGATGTGCCCACAACCAAGGTACATGCCCTTGCCTGGAATCGAACCTGAGACCCTTCAGTCCAAAGGCCGACACCCTATCCACTGAGCCAAACCAGTTAGGGCGAGGATCATAGTTTTTTTTTTAAAGTGTTTTCTACTTCAAAAAGAAGGAAAATGGCTTGGGGTTCCCTACTCAGTACTCACTGGCATAGCTCCCTGAAGTTTTTTTCCACAAAGGGCAGGATCTCTGTCAACATTTTATACAGAACTACTCCTAGGCTCCAGACATCCTTTTTTGGGTCCGTCATGCTTTTGGCCCCGGAAGAGTTCTGGGGCAGCAAAAGAGGGTACCACACAGATGCTCAACTTATTCCCAGTAAACTGAGTGCTGAGTGCAAAGTCCACAATTTTGATTTTCCTATGAGCAACAGAAAGCATGTTCTTTGGCTTAGGTCCCTGCTGACCATGACCCTCTAGTCACTCTAAAAGTCAAAGGGCCCAAAGTAGCAGTTACATAGGATGAATAAGGCTAGAGATCAAATGTACAGCATGGTGACAATTGTGGGTTTTTGGGGTTTTTTTGACGATTGTTAACTATACAGTATTGTGCACCTAAAATGTGCTGAGAGTAGAATTAAGGTACTTGTACCATTTACACAAAAGGTAACTGTGAGGAGATACTAGCTGACTGTATTAATCATTTTACTATGCATATATGCAGAGATACACAAAAACATCAGGTTGTGATGTGAGTGGCCAATAGCTGTGCTGGATTCTGTGACTTGTATAATGATACAGAAATAATACTTCTGCCAGGTTCAAACCTGTGGAGAACGGCTACAGTGTTTGGACAGGTTCAAGCCTTGGGCCAGAACATTCTGACCAGGAGAGAAGTGCCTATGAAAGTCATTGATCAAGCAGGGCTACTCCTGCTTCCAGAGACTTTTACTTCGGAAAGCCCAGTGCATGAAGAGATTAAACAGCTCTATTATACTCAGTATATGATTGAAAAAGAGGCCTGAGGCATGTTGGGACAATTGCTATCACCTGTGCAGTACAGCGACTAGACTCTATCAGTCCTCTCATTGCCACGTGCAAGTCCCAGCTTGGAGGGCAGGGCCCTCTCAGCACAATTATAGCCAACAGCTATGGTTGTAAGCTTGAACCTATGGTCCGAACGCGTGGCCCCACGTGTCTGAGTGATGTGGGCTTGATAGAGTTCAGGTGCATGTAATTGAGTAGGCTCGAAACCTATGACAATGCTGTAAACATCTTGACCACGCCCTTACTTTGCCTCCTGGAATCTGTCTATAAAATAAAGACACGGCTTGTAGTCCATGGTGCGCTCTCTCCACCCAGGAGCAGCGTCCCACCGAGACCCAGCTTTCTTCTCTTGTCTGTCTTTTCTCCATCCTTCTCTGCCCCCTCTCAGGGTCGCTGAACCTGGCTGAGCTGGTGTGGCACATAAGGCGCCCTGGGGCTGAGTATGCCATGGCCGTGCCAGCCCGCCACACAAACCTAACATTTAAAAGAATTGGCAACTTTTCCTTTTTGGATTTTTTTAAAATTATTTTAAATATATTTTTTATTGATTTCAGAGGGGAAGGAAGAGGGAGAGAGATAGAAACATCAATGATGAGAAAGAATCATTGACCGGCTGCCTCCTGCATGTTCCCGACTGGGGATTGAGCCCCCAACCCAAGCATGTGCCTTGACCGGGAATCAAACCATGACCTCCAGGCTCATAGGTCCACACTCAACCTCTGAGCCACCCCAGCTGAGCTACTTTTTGGGTTTTAGAAACCAGCTATGATGCTGAGAGGAAGCCAGCACAGCCGCACGGAGGAGAACTGAGCCCCTGGCCATCAGCTCCACTGAGCTCCCAGGTGTCAGCCATGGTGGGCAAGGCCTCAGCTGATGTTGATGGAGCAGAGAGGAGCTTCCCCTGGACCCTGCCCAAACTGTGAAATCCTGAGAAAATAGACGATTACTGTGTTAAACCACTACATTTAGGGGTGGTTAGTTACACAACAGATAACCCAAACTCTGTCTCCCTCTCGCCCCATGTGCACTCCCATTCTTCACGTTCCCCTCGCCGCCCTCTTTTATGGACTGTAAGGTTATCTCCTCCCAAATCCATATGTGGGAGCCCTACCACGACCCCCCACCCCCCTGCAAGTGGCTGTACTTGGAGATGGGGCCCGTGAGGTGCTCAAGGTTAAACGAAGTTGAAAGGATGGGGCTCTGGTCCAGTAGGGCTGGTGCCCTGCCAAGAAGAGGAGGCACCAGAGCGCCTCCTCTCTGCCATGTGAGCACAGTGAGAGGGCAGCAGGCTGCAGCCAGGAAGCGTGACCACACCAGAAACTGACCCCGGGGGACTTTGATGGGAGACTTCCAGCCTCCAGAAGTGGGGAAAGTAAACGACATAAGTCCCACCACCCCTGAATGTGAGGGCTAAGAGACAAGGGCGGAGTCTTTAAACTAGGGGTGCTTGCGAATCATGTATGGGTCTGACTATACTTCACATTGCGAGGCAGGGGGTCTGGAGTGAGGCTGGAGATGCTCCATTTCTAACCGACTCCCAGAGAATTCCTGAGTCCTCATCTCATTGCTGCCTGCTGCTTCCTATTAGTGAACAATCCCTAGAGGCACAGCCCAGGCACCTGTGTCTGTGCCCAGCCCCCAGCCCCCAGCCCCCAGCCCCGGGCCAGCAGTCCCAGCAGGAAACCATGTGCTCCTTCTACTCTGCTTGCCTCCTGCCTTGTCTCCATTTGGTCTCAACTCCAGGCTCCATAACCCCTGATGTTATGTGTGGCTCTTACGGTTCTGAGTGGCTTTTCCATCAGCTGTGGGGTGAACTTATCCCTTCAGATTTAGGATGCTCCACGGCCTGGGTGGGGTAGTGGATATTGAGCCTAAAGTTTCCTGCCTGCTCATCTTATGCCAACAGTTCCTCTTTTTCCCTCTGAAGACGCACCAGCCTTTCCTAGTCCATGTGGTTTGGGAGAAGCTAACCTTCCATCGTACCGGAATCAAAGAGGGAGAACATCACCTAGTTCTGGCCAATCCACGGATTCAGTAACCAGTTTGAGGATGGATCTGCGACCCAAGTTCAGCAAATCCGTGCCAGTGTTGGGGGTGGCAGGAATGGCACCAGGCGTTAGACCCGTGCGGTCAGACCGAACCTGGGTTCAGCAAGCAACCTCGGTACTTGGGTTCTGGCTAGGAAAGAATTCAGTGCCAAGACTCATCCTATGAGAGAACATTTATTTAGAAAATCATAGAGGCAGAAGTAATTCGTACAAGAAATGGGCTGAGAAAGAAAGTTATAGAGGGAAGGGAAGGGCCCTTGGAGTTTGGGAGTGAGGAAGGTAATGGTTACACGAGGGGTGAGGATGGGGTGGCGGGGGCAGGGAAGGCACCATGTGCTTCTGTAAGAAGATCGAACTGGGTCCTCTGTCCTGAGGGTTGTAAGGGTGGGGATTTTATGGGAGGTCCCAGGGGAAGACCACAATAGGATATCCAGCAGCTTTCCAGGTGCATCCTTTCAGGGTCAGGGTCTCCACTGATTGGTCAGCCGCACAGGGCAGGGTTCATTATTCAATCCGGCTGGTCCTGACGTCAGCAATAGTGCTGCTTATCTGGCTTTGCGGCTTTTCTGGGCCTGGAGCAGAAACATAATTGAGGCCTAGATGTTATCTCTAGGGAGGAAAGGTCAGGGCGTCCAAATGGCTAGTGATAAGCTAGGGGAGGAAAGGTCCCCCTGGGGGTGAGGTCCCACCTGCAATGGTCCTTTGCTGAGCATCCAGGGCTTTTCACTCTGGTGACCTTCCATACCTGGCCCCTCGGCCTTGCCCTGCTCATGTCTAACTGCCTGCCACACCAGGACTTACAACAGAACTACGCAAATGGGAAGTTCTTTACCCACAGGCGGCTGCCACGGCTACTACATTCGGGAACTGACCTGAGAGTGAGGCCTACATGGAAAGCAGAGCTAAGGTGGCTCCTGGTGATATAATTTGAGCCCCTGAACCAAGCCAGACCTGGTGCCCACCTGATTTGGATGGGGTTGGGGCACAGTGGAGCCCCAACCGGAGCCCCAACCAGAGCCATCAAAGCAAAGCTCTAGCTTGGGCACTGACCTTACCTGTGTGTGTGGTTGTGCTCAGCACAACTAAGGGGGAAGAGGGCCCCGGGCGGAGAACCCCCAAGAGTGCATATGCATGCACATGTGGGCACAGAGTTCAGGCCAGAACAGAGCAGATCGTGGGGGAACTTGCAGATCGTGGGGGGACTTGCAGATTGTGGGGGGACTTGCAGATCGTGGGGGGACTTGCAGATTGTGGGGGGACTTGCAGAGAGGGGGACTGCTCCAGTTAAAAGGAAGTTTTACCACATTATTGGCATTTTTTTAATAATAAATTATTCACTTTGAAACAGGAATAAAAATAAGAGCTGCATTAGGCAACTATTAAAAACTTAATGCCTGGGGAGTCCAAACAGCATTAAATAGGGCACCACAGCCCACTTGGAATCTTTAAAAATCCCCAGGCCACGCATCTCTCCCCGAGGAGGAAACCCTCAGTGTTGTCACTGTCCTTTTCTTACCAGGTCCAGGGCCTTTAATGCACCACTGCCTGGGGTCCCTGGAGATCAGGCTGCCAGGTCAAGGCCACACAGCTCGTCAGGGCACAGAACACAGACACAGGCTTTCTTGCTAAAACCTTGTGTTTGACCCACCCACAGAGGTAAATTTCCTGAGAAGCTGTGGAAGCTGAAACCACAGGGTCCCTCACTCGTAGGGACCCTTCTTAGATCCCTCACATAAGTCTGGATTCTGTTTCTGGAAAAGTACCTCCCCAAACGATTTAAGTTCTACTGTTAGGTCCCACCAGGTGTGGGTCAGCCCCAACCCCACACTGCACCTAGACAGTTCCCTTCTTCTTTCAACTTTTCAAGATCCCCAAGCCCAAGGCATGGTCACAAACTTGAATTCAGTACTCAAAGGCCTCAGCATCCAGAGATGTCTGCCCCTCCTCATCTGCAGTGTCTTCCCTATTTCTGAGGATTTAGACCAGTGGTTCTCAACCTTGGCTGCACATTAGAATCACCTGGGAATCTTTTCAAAATTCTTATTTCTGGGCCTCATGCTCCGGAAATTCTGTTTCTTTATTACTAATGTTGTGGCCCCACCGCATAACAAAGAAACAGAATTTCCGCAGCATGAGGCCCAGAAATCAAGATTTTAAAAAGATTCCCAGGTGATTCTAATGTGCAGCCAAGGTTGAGAACCACTGTTCTAGAGCCCATTCTGGGAAATGCTTACTTGCCTCTTTTAAGATCTTTTCACCTTAACAATAAAACCAATTCCCCTGCTTATCCCTGGGGCAGTGTTGGGGGGCCCCAGCCTGCAGAAATGGGGAACTCCCGTGAGAAGCCCCCAGCCATGCACCGGGTTGCCCACAAGCAGCCCCATCTCTGGGCCTCTGGCCAGGGAGGGTTTCCTTCCAAGTCAGTGGGCAGAATGGCCACTGTCCCTTCTTAAATTCACACGGACGACTTCTTACAGTTTCTCAAACCGGCTACCCCAGGGCCTCCCCAAGGCTCACCCTTCTTTTGGTCTAGATCAGGGGTGGGGAACCTTTTTTCTGCCAAGGGCCATTGGATACTTATAACATCATTCACGGGACGTACAAAATTATTAACTTAAAAATTAGCCTGCTATATTGGGTCAAACATTTCATTAACTCACCCCCTAATGCCTTGACAGGGCCAGACCAAATGATTCTGCTGGCCAGACGTTCCCCACCCCTGGTCAATGCCTGCTCTTCCTTTAGCTCTCAGCTTACTTAGTGATGAGCCCTTGGAGCCTCCAGGTAAATTCCAGGGCTCCCTGCTGAACTCCTGGTGCCCAGCAGGGGTCTCGCATACAGCAGACTTGGATGAACATGTGCTCAGTGAACGGAGCTGGAAAGCTGTGCTAGGCCGAGGCCAGCATGTGTGAAGGACAAGGGGGCAGGTATGGTTAGGGAGGGCACGTGGCTCAACAGAGTAAAATGACCGTAGGACCGGGCCTAAGCAACCTTGTGCCCCAAGAGCTGTTTGCAAAGATAATAAGAAAGCAATAGGATGGCTACTGCACTGATGACCACTGGACTGAAAATTAAAAATATTGTTTAGAATTAACTTCCATACGCTATGCTACCTGCACCAATAGAAATGCCTTCCTTTGATTGATGTATCTTCCCTTTCCCGTTCTTATAAATACTCATTGCCTTTGTCTCCTAATTGAAACACTATTTGGGCTTCTGCCTGAATCAGTGTGTCCGGAACAGCTCTTCTTCTCCTTTTTTTTTTTTTTTTTAAATATTTTATTGATTTTTTACAGAGAAGAAAGGAGAGAAGGGGTAGAGAGTTAGAAACATCGATGAGAGAGAAACATCAATCAGCTGCCTCCTGCACACTCCCTACTGGATATGTGCCTGCAACCAAGGTACATGCCCTTGACTGGAATCGAACCTGGGACCCTTGAGTCGGCAGGCCGAAGCTCTGTCCACTGAGCCAAACCGGTTAGGGCCCGGAACAGCTGTTCTTACTGTTCTCAATAAATGCTTGTTGCCTCTCACTTTGAAAAACCTTTTATTTTTAGGTTAACAGTAATCTTCCCAGGGCACTGCAGGCAAAGACCACCTTGGAGAAACTCTCATTCCTCATTATCTTCAGGAGGAAAGGAAAAAACCCTCACATGATTTCCTTGAAAGGCCAATTTTAACCCAACTGGCTGGCATTTTGAATTCTTTTTGTTTGTTTGTCTTGTTTTCCCCTAAGAAGAGTCTGGAAGGAGTTATCTGATATTGACAAATGTGGAAAAATTCCAAGGACTTTAGTTCTGGATCAGTCAGTCACCTGGAAATAAAACCCAGTACTCTCCTTGGTTGGCCACCTTGTTGGGTATTTAATGTACTTCAGCCACATTAAATGTGTGAGAAAAAGGAGCCGACCCCTGGCTTCATGCCCCTATGTCCCCTCCCACTGGCTCAGCTGAGCTCCTGACCCCCGCCTGCCCTGGACACCCAGTCTGGGCAGCCCCTTTCCTTATAAAATCAAGAACTTTTACCTTTTCACTTAAAGGAAGCACTTCATGGCTTCTCTTTGGCTTAACTGACCAGCCAGCATCACTACTCTTGCATGCGGGGCCATTATTGAACAAAATAAGTGTGACTTGAACACAAGCACAGTTATACCACCACAGTCAATCTAATAACTGTGAGAACTGCTAAGTGGCTAACGGGTGGTCAGTACATGCAGAGTGGATTCACTGGATAAAGGGAAGATTCACGTCCCAGGCAGGATGGAGCAGGAGAGTGGGAATTTTATCAAGCTTACGAAGATTGGCACAAACTTTACAATTTATGAGCTGTTTATTTCTGGAATTTACCATTTAATATTTTGGGATCAAGATTAACCATGGGTAGCTGAAACTACAAAAAGCCAAACTGTGGACAATGGGGGTAATATTATAGTAAAGGAATAGACGAACAAAAAAAACATAAGATACACAGAAAAAATAATAAAATGACAGCATTAACTTATCAGGAAATATATCAACATAAATGTACTAAACAGACTAAACAAAAGAAAGGTTGGCAGAATAAAAATAAAAGCAAAGTCTTAAATAGGTTTAAGGTTAAAGATTAGAAAAAATATATACTATGTAAAGAGCACCCAAAAGAGGGATGAAATGATGAAATTATTTTAGGGAAAATAGACTGTCAAAATTTTACTAGAGACAAAGAAGGATGCACTCTGATGAAGGTGTCAACAAATCAATTATAGGCATATATGGATGCTGATATCTTATCTTAGGCCAAATGATCTTGTTTCTATCACTATTATTTGCCCATATCAAAAAAAATTAAAGCTTTATCATGGATTTTGGTATAAAATGAGTTCTAAGCAGGCTTTCATTTGATTCTATGTTTTGTTTACTTTTTATTTTCTCCCTGGGGCAAGTATCATGATAAGGTTTGAGGTGAGTAAGAGTATACCTTTCTTTGAAAAGTGGGAATAGGGTGATTTTAATAATGAAAATTGGGAGAAAAATTGCATGATACACCAACCATAGGTATGATCTCAGGTAATCAAGTTGATCAGATCGAACCATATGCAATCACCACTTTTTAGATTGATGAAGTTTAAGTATTTGCATTTCATATGGTTCAATATTAGTAAGAAAAAGTGAGTGCAGAAAGGAGATCTCTGAAGAACCTGTGTAGAGCTCTAGGCATACATACATATTCAGATTTTGGAGAATGATGCCTTGCATCATGTCACACTTACCTCATTGCATTAACTGATTTCATGTTAGTCTTTTTTGTGCCTTTTATTCAACTGGGCTCATGATGGAAGCAATGGGCCATGCCTTATTTATGCTTTAATTCCAAAATACAGAGCCTAATAACCACACAGCAGATGTTAAATGAATGATTAAATAAATACATAAAAATTTCATATTCCCGTTATTTTTGTCATTCTATATTCATTAAATCCCCCTAACAGGCTTCTCCAACATCATCTTGCATAATCTCTATTTAAGCTACACAGGCTTCCTTTTGTGTTCTCAAATGCACTAAGATATCTCTTCAAATAGTCTTCTTTTTTTACCTCCTTTTCTCTTTGAATATTTTTATTTTGCTAACTTCTATCATAATTTAAAGCACAATTTATATTTCACTACTTCAGAAACACTTATATTGACCCACTCTTCCAAGATTAATAAGGTTCCCCTTGATCACTTTGTAAGTTATATAAATATCTAACCAAAGTATATGTATGTATGTATACATACATTGTATACATATGATTCATATGTAATTATAGAGTTTTGAACACAAAGAAAAACTAACAAAGTTTTAACTCCTAAAGCATTTATTTTAAGTACATATGTATGTATGTACACGTATACATAGTATACTATCTCTATATATACATATATTACATATATATGATAATTTAAACATTTAATATTCACTTGTTACCCTATTTCATTCAGTTATATGGAGTCATTGCTATATATTAGTGATTCTTATTTAGCATTTAATGTGCATTAACATTTTATAAATAGTAATGCCTCATTACAATTTCTAGTAGGTTGTCATTTATCCATTAATTTAACCACTGAGAAAAGAGAATGTATGTGTCAAGGTTATAAGAAGCTAAAAGATGGCAGTTAATTATCCTGTAGTTGACTATGGAAGTTGAGAAAGAGCATGATATAGGACTAATGGACCTGCAAAAATGCAAAGTACCATTCGGCACTAAAGTAATTGGGCAGAACAGTGGAAAAGACTACGATAAATGATTACTTCATTAATTTTAAAATTAAAGGGCAAGATAAGGTGGTCACTATCATAGTGTTATTAAGGTTAAATAAGCTAATCAGCACATTTCAAATGTAAAGTTGTCAGCTAATCATCCCATGATTACCAGTTTCTGAAGAGTACAAGAGAAAGCAATTTATTCTCACTTTATCAATCAAACCATGCAAGCAAATGTTTCATTGAAGGCAAAAAAAAAAAATCCTCTTAATTTATTTTTTATCTTTTCTTAATATAATTTAGTTATCATGCATTGGTAGGCAAACTACAAGAGGATGTTAATTTTTATTTAATTTGCATAAACATCAGAAACATGACTTTCTTATCAAACTAATGTTAAAAGTCAACGTCTTTTAAGCTTGACTACACTGACATAGTGATTGTTAATGTGAACCACAACTCAATTATTTTAACTCTCTCTTACAAAAGAGTTTTACTGGTAGAAATCTTATAAACAAATTATACCATAAATCCCTCATTAAAAACATTTAGTGAGCACTGATGAGCTAGTAAGTAAAACAGTCAGATAGAGATGATAGACAGATCGATAGATGGAATTTTGCTTCCAGACATGATGACATATTAGGGACTCGAGTTTCCCTCTAGCCATAAAAAAACTTAGAAAGTAGGCAGACATATACAAGTATAGTTTTCAAACATTGAACAAGAGACATCACAGGATTGTATCCCAAGAAAAGGAATACAAAAATGATGAGTCATACAATTGCTCTAGCTTTCTCCCTGGATTCAGTTTCGATGATGTACAAGCAGGGAGGGGAAAACCAAACAAGGCATAGTAGCTTTAATGAATCAAGTAGACTGAGGCCAATAAAAGTTATATGGCAAGTTATGAGAGGAGGGAGTGTGCAACAAAAGAACTCCAGAGAATTCCCTTAAGTCTTTGCTGAATACAATGAAGTATATGCATAGGGTGAAAGTCCACAAGTCTGAGCAGGAGTGATCAGAAAACTAGCAGCTAAATAATTACCAGAGCAACTATAGGGCTTGGAGCTGTTTGAATTTCCATCAACCAGAGTGGGCCATCCTCAATGATCACTTGGGCAATTCAGTAGCGATCCCAGAAAGACCACACCTTAGATCAGCAGTTCTCAACCTTCTGGCCCTTTAAATACAGTTCCTCATGTTGTGACCCAACCATAAAATTATTTTCGCTGTAATGTTGCTACTGTTATAAATCATAATGTAAATATCTGATATGCAGGATGGTCTTAGGCGACCCCTGTAAAAGGGTCGTTCAACCGCCAAAGGGGTCATGACCCACAGGTTGAGAACCACTGACTTAGAGAAAACTTGAACAGCATAAAAAAGGACCAGTCAGACATGAAGAATATACTAACTGAAATGAAGAATAGTTTATAGAGAATTAACAGTAGAGTAGATGAAGCCAAGAATAAAATCAGCAATTTGGAATATAAGAAAGCCAAAAAAAAAAAAATCAGAACAGCAAAAAGAATCCCCCCAAATGAGGAGAGAGTAAAGAGCCTCTGGGACAACTTCAAATGTGCCAACATTCATATCATGCAGGTGCCAGAAGGAAAGGAGAGAGCAAGAAAAAAAAAAACTATTTGAAAAGATAATGACAGAAAACTTCCCCAATTTGGTGAAGGAAATAGACATACAAGTCTAGGAAGCATAGAGAGCCCCAAACAAGATTAACCAAAAGAGCCCCACATCAAGACATATCATAATTAAAATGTAAAGTTTGAAAACAAATAAGACTGTTAGCTGATTTCTCAACAGAAACTTTGCAACCCAGAGGGACTGGCATGAAATATTCTAAGTGATGAAAAGCAAAGATCATGATTACTTCACCCAGCAAAGTTATTTAGTATCAAAGGATAAATACAAAGCTTCCCAGACAAGAAAAAGCTAGTGGAGTTCATCACCACCAAACCAGTTTTATATGAAATGTTAAAGGGTTCTTTAAGAAGAAGAGGGAAAAAAAAAAGATAAAAAATGTGAACAATAAAATGGCAATAAATACATATCTATCAACAATTGAATATAAAAAACAAAATAAACTAACGAGCAGCACAGAAACAGATTCATAGATACAGAGAACATTTTTGATGGTTGCCAGATAGAAAAATGTGAAGGGATTAAGAAATACAAATAGGTTGTTACAGAATAGTCATGGGAATGTAAAGTACAGCAAAGGGAATATAGTCAATAATATTCTAATAACTATGCATGGTGTCAGATTTATTGGGATGATCACTTAGTAAGTTACACATTGTCTAATCACTGGAGTGTATACCTGAATCTAATATCATAATGTATGTCAACTGTAATTGAAAAATAAAAAAATGATTTAAAAAAATCTAATCAGTATAAAGCCTATTATTTTACGCCTAACACATATTTATTAAGAACTTTAAATAACTGAAGAAGTCAATATATACTTTAAACATTTACAATTGTATAAAATATTTTCCATCATTTATTTTATTGAATTTTCATAAAATTACATTTTAATAATAAGAAAACTATAACTAGTCAGTGACTTGACCAAAACCAAATAATAGCAGATAGAGACTTACAGAGAGCATTTTGAACATATTTCTGTCTCTCTAGTACATTATGGCTCTCTGGTTGCAGACATCTAAGTGAACAAATGCTTTTTTGAATAAATACTAATCTTTAAGATAAAAATTCTAACCTCATTGATGGGGGCATTCATCTTAGTTCTCCTTGGTTGTTAGACTGGTTTTTACTTCACTGAATGACTGAGCATAGCTCAAATTCTTTATGTGTATAAACATAAGTAACAGAAATTTGTTTTTATTAAGTCTTATTAAAAAATGAAAGGTCTTCTACAAATAAAATATTCTTGGATTTTAGTCAGTAACTATATTATAAAACATAAAATACCCCACTATAACTTTTCAAACTAAGAGTTATAATGATTTGTTTACTTGATAAACAACACACATTTAATTTGTCTCAAGTTCAAACTAGAATACTGCCTGACTGTTCATTTTATTTATTCATTCCAAATATAACATTGAAAAGTACCATCTATTGTCACTTACTAGCCTTTGGGTCTCTGCTTTTATGTTTAATTTATTATCGACCTATGAGTTCTTTTCCTTTTACAGTTGAAAAATGAATTTGCTTTTACTGCCAGACAACATGCTAGATGTCTTGTTTGCCAAGTTTACAGTTTATAAGGAGCAGCATGCCTTTAATAAAAAGTTTAAGGACAACAAAATAAAAACTAAAATGTCAAAATACTTACCTTCTCTCATAAAATAATTAGTTCTTAACACACCGAGTCAAAGAAAATATCACTTGTGTCTCTATACTTGTAACATGTTTGATTTTTAAAAACATATATATTTTTATTTATTTCAGAGAGAAAAGAGAGAGAAAGAGAGAAACATCAATGATGAGAGAATCATTGACTAGTTGCCTCCAGCACACCCCACACTGGGGATTTAGCCTGCAACCCAGGTATATGCCCTGACCTGGAATCGAACCATGACCTCCTGGTTCATAGGTTAAAGCTCAACCACTGAGTCATTATGGCCTGGTGCAACATGTGTTTTGACAGGGAGTAAACCAACTACAAAATACTGTATGTTTCAAAAATGAAGCATTCAGTAGTATAGAGGGAAAGTGTCTTGTTAAAAAAGTATTCATCATGCTGTCCAAGGGAGTCCAATAGCTAGTGCTCACTGTTTTATCTGCATGGCACACAATAAAAACAAAACAAACAAAATCCTAATGATTTGATATTTCTCAATGTTTATTAAAATTCTCTCCAGTTAGATATAGAATCCCTATGTCTATTGTTACGCATAACCCCGATGAAAAAGAAAGGGAAAATTGCCTTTTTGTCATGTATAGGGCACTGGGTGAATGCCAAAAAACATGGTCTGACCATTATTTTAATCTGAGCAACCATTTGGACCATAGGTAAATTGAATATATGGGTAGAATATTATTTTACAAATTTAACTAAATAAATACAGCATGATTAAGTATTTGAATTGGTGGATCCAAGCCCCAAAGTTTTCTAAACTTATATGTAAACTCCATGTTTATTGTTTTGATTCCCTTTTATTTGCAGTGTAATATTAATAGAATATTTAAGAATTGATCTTTTGAGAGATAGATCAGTTATAAAATGGTCCATATACATTTGAAAATTTAACTGGCAAGGTAGTAAGATATTGTGTGGAAAACTCATATTTTTAACCCCACATATCCAATTCTAAGCATAACAAATGGAAATGTACCATAACTTTTTTTAATTGGAGGTACTTATTACTAAAATAAACTAGAGGCCCTGTGCACAACATTCGTGCACTGGGGGTGGGGGGTGGGGGTTGCTGTCGGACATCCCTCTCACAGTCCAGAACTGCTGGCTCCCAACCGCTTGCCTGCCTGCCTGCCTGATTGTCCCTAACCACTTCTGCCTGCCAGCCTGATCACCCCCTAAGCACTCCTCTGCCAGCCTGATCGAAATTTAACTGCTCCTCTGCCTGCCTGATCACCCCCAACTGCCCTCCCTTGCAGGCCTGGTCACCCCTAACTGCCCTCCCCTGCAGGCCTTGCCACCCCCAACTGCCCTCCCTCCCCTGCAGGCCTGGTTGCCACAACTGCCCTCCCCTGCAGGCCATCTTGTGTGTTGGTGTGATGGTCATTTGTGTAGGGTGCGGCTATAGGGTTAAGCCTCAGACTCACCAGTTGGAAAAGCCACAAACAAGTCCCAGCTTAGAGGGCACAGCCTTCTTAGTGTAATTAGGCTTGACCTTATGATGCTCCCTAGATCTTATCTGGGTAGCTAATGGGCTGAGGGAGGTGCAGTAAGTGCTGCCAAAACAAGTGAAACTCACAAGAACATTGTAACTATGGTGACCACTACCTTGTTTACCTCTGGCTATAAAATAAAGGCTCAGCTTGCCTCTGGATCTGTCTCTGTGGTCTCAGCCAGGCACAGGAAGATCCACCTAGACCAGCCGTGGGCAAACTACGGCCCGCGGGCCGGATCCGGCCCATTTGAAATGAATAAAACTATTGAAAAAAAAGACCGTACCCTTTTATGTAATGATGTTTACTTTGAATTTATATTAGTTCACACAAACACTCCATCCATGCTTTTGTTCCGGCCCTCCAGTACAGTTTAAGAACCCACTGTGGCCCTCGAGTCAAAAGTTTGCCCACCCCTGACCTAGACCCAGCTTATTCTCTCTGTCTTTTCTTCATCCTTCACTGCCCTCCCTCAGGCTTGCGGAACCCTTGGCTGAGCTGGCTCGGCACAAATTTTCATATTACCTCTTTATTATATAGGATATCACAGGTTTATTTGTGTCTCATCTATTTCCAGAAATTAGAATGTGCTTCATGAGAACATCACCTTTGTGTGTTTACTATTCTAGTCCTAAAACCAAGGACAGCACCTGGCACATGATGGAAAATCAACAAATATTTGTTGTATTGGAAAGAATACCTGAAAGTCAATATTTTTTTTCAGTGTTATAATTGATTTAAATGATAATAAATGAGCATTTCATAAACAACTCATTCATTTGGAACACTGACATTGCCTTGCATAATAAAATACCTTTTTCAAACATAGCCAACTTTCAAAAAGAATATATTTGGATAAAAATTTGACAAATGACAATTATAATACATGGATTTTAGAACAACTAACATGTTAAAATAAATTACATTGATATCAATCTAAGTACCTTTTATAGATTGACAAATGGAGCCCAAAAGGGGTAATTTTTTAAGCCTAGAATCTAATAAGTAAAAACAACCTTTTAGCATATGATAATTTCAGAAAATCTTTTAAAGTAGAAGGATGCATAGTACACTTTAAGGTAGAGAGGCATTTTTGGCTGTTGAAATACCAATCAAAACATCACAAAGTACTGAGTGGGAAAAATAGAGGTGATCTAATTATCATGTGAGCAAATAAAAATACATAAAGGAAATTTAAAACATATTGTAATGGTTGTACCCAATGCAGACTTGACCATGAGAATTAGATGGTATTATCAAAAAGAAAAAAAAACGGAAAGGAATTAACAAAACATCTACCTACCTACTTACATTGCATATATACATGCACACATACATATTGGAACTGTCTGAAATCAGAACACCAAATAAGTCCAAGTAAGATTTAAAAATAAAAAGTGTTAAAATAATGATAATATTTTTTTCTGGCAATTAACTAAAACCACTTCTTAAATTTTCTTAAGACTTCAAATCTTCATTACTTTGTGTAATCTTCCAAATGATCTCTCATTCAATATCTCATTTACATTTTATGAGCATTCTGATATAGAAGGTATACTGAGTGCCTACAAAAAAAGCCGGTATTGTGATAAGACCTGGGGACCTACAGATAAACAAGGGCCATTCTTTTACCCTTCAAAAATTAAGTATTCCAGTATAGGTCAAAAAAACCCTGAGTTGCAGAAGAGAAGTTGATTTTTATTTATCACACAAGCAGACCTCCTTACTCTAAATTCAATACTTTCTTGTGAAATAATAGCCTTATGACATAAAATTGATAAATGGTAGATATTATTTTATTACTTCCTGAGGAAATAATAATGGATTTGTATTATTTGTCACAACAACATTTATAATAGCAAATAGAAATGGGAAGCAACCTGAATAATCAATTCTTGAAAATTGGTACACAAACTACAATGATCCTCACCAGGAATACTTCTCACACTAGGAAAGCATTATGGGCAATTAATTATTAGAAGCATGTCAAAAAAAACCCTGGTATTGTAGGCAGCCTCCAAGATGACCCACAATGACCCTCCTCTCCTAATATTCATGAGGTTATGTAATCCCCTTTCTGTGAGTGTGGGCTGAACTAATTGATTTACCTTTTACAAATAGACAAGAACAGAAGGGAAGCATTCTAAGGGAAGCCAGCTGCGACATCAGTGAGCTTGGGAGCAGATATTCCAAAGCCTGACAAACACCATGTGTGTGAGTTTGGAAGCAGAGCCTCATCCAGGGGAGCCCTGAGAGATTACTGCAGTCCTGGCTGTACCTTGATGACAGTCTCCTGTGATATGCAGAGCCAGAACCATCCAACAAAGTCACTACCAGACTCCTGAGCCACAAAAACAGAAAGATAATGAACCTTTGCACTTTCCGATTACTAAGATTTACAGTAATTTGTTACATAGCACGAAGAAGCTAGTATTCCTGTCTTTAAATCTTAGTTACTCCTGGATGTCCTGAGGCATGTCACTAAACTGCTTCTCACCTTCAGTTTCTTCCTAGGTAAAATATGCATAAAATAGAATTGTGCATAAAATATACATAAGTATACATAGAATGGAATTATTTTAGGATTTTAGAAGATAACTAGAAGCCTGGTGCACAAAATTCAGGCACTCGGGGAGTCCCTCGGCCTGGCCTGCGCCCTCCCAAGGAGCAGGCCTAAGCCATCAGTTGGACATCCTTAGTGCTGCTGCAGAGGCGGGAGAGGCTCCTGCCACTGCTGCTGCGCTCGCCAGCCGCATATTGACCACCAGGGGGCAGCTCCTATGTTGAGCATCTGACCCCTGGTGGTCAGTGCATGTCATAGCAACTGGTCATTCCACTGTTCGGTTGATTTGCATACTAGTCTTTTATGATATAAGAAAAATGTAAAGTACTTACATAAAGCGTTTTACCATATTATAAAAATGCAATTAAGTATTTCATTGATTAACGTGTACGACAATACTGATATTTACCCTATTCAGAACATACTGAATGACAAAAGGCAGAGTTAAAAAAGTATGTACATAAAGCAAACATCATAAAATCTTAACAATAGTTAAATCCAGGTAGAGGGCATAAAGTGTTCTCGGTAGTGTGCTTATTTTTATTCTGTGTTAAAATGATTTCAAATAAAGTGTTTTTTTTTTTAAATATACAGTATATTCATCTCCTTAAAAAACACACATTTTTATTAAAAAATATTTAAAAGCTCTATGCAAAAATATTAACAATGCTTATTTTTGAGTGCAGTGATTATGAGCTATAGATAAATTTATTGTTTTTTTATAATTTTGCACATTAATCATGCATGTGCTAGGAAGAACTAGAAATATTAAAATATCACTTTAAATATATTTAAAAACTAATTTGTATAATCTATATTAGTTAAAAGGGAACAAATGTCTAGAAAGAAAAATAAATATGCATAGATATATAGTAACTGAACAGAAGGTACAATGTGACATTTCAACTAGGATGAAGAATTTGTGAAGACAATTCCTTTAAAAAGAAAAGAGAGCTCTATTTTAAGTGTGCTTTTTAAAGCATTTTTATTTTATAATTTATGCTTCACTTGTTATAATTTGATTTGTAAAAAAGTTATAGCATTGTATACTTGAAACCTATATAATTTTATTAACCAATGTCACTCTAATAAATTTAATTAAAATACATAAAAAATACCCCCAAACTACCATTACATCAACATTGTTTTTATACACAAATAATGTGCATGGAATGACAAAGGTTATAGTTTCCATTTTTGTTTTTCAATGGATTTTTAGAAAGAGAGGAAGGGAAAGAGAGAGAGAAAAAACACCATACCATCAATTTATAGTTCCACTTATTTATGCCTTCATTTGTTGATTTTTGTATGTGCCCTGACTGGGGATCAAACCCACAACCTTGGCATATCAGGACGATGTTCTCCCAACTGAACTACTTGGCCAGGCCTATGGTTTTCTTTCTGAAGTGATGTTACATGCGTTTATCTTTGCAAAGATGCAGGAAGTGGGATGCTTTCTGGTTCTTAAAATCAAAGATAAGTTTGGTTTTATCACTTCAGTTATAACTACAAATTTCTGTCATACACACATATGCTTATTTCTCCAATGCATCAGCTGGGTCATTTATCACCCTCAACCTATATCTATAGCTCTCATTTCTTCTCTATATTCAGGTCAGGAAAAACATTTATTACTACAACTGGGAAAAATACCTGTTTTCCTCTTTACTTTTATTCGAATTTAAGAAATGTCCTCTATAAATCATATTTCTGTTAAAACTTAATAGTAAATTTTATAAAGAAGTGAAGAAACATTTAAACTCTTTGTAACTATTACTTAATTTTAAGAGACCATTTATATAAATTTGGTGCATGTCAGAAGTAGGGTAGACTGTACTTTAATAGAAAAATCTAGGTGTTTGCTTCTTTGATTATTTATGAGATCATTAAAATTATTGTGTGTATGTATTTGTTTAGCTCATTGAACCAATTTTCCTATAATTTTATTAGAAGAATATCTTATCTGAAGAATAACATAATCTTCACAAGGAATCAATCTTATAAAGTTATTAAAGCTGGACACACCTTTCCTTGTTGTATTACCATTTCAAATCCAGAAATAACCATTATCCTGAAATTAAAGATTTTTCTTAATGATAAAGTTTGACAAATTAATAGTGATCCTTGATGTGCAATTCATATAAATAAAGCTGATTAATGATTAAATTATTTTAGGAGGTTTATAATGGGATTCAAGATACACATAATATACTACACTACATCTTATGCATTTTATGCAGACTATTCACCTCTAGAAACTAGAGAAAAAAATAACTGAAGAATAACATAATCCTTGTAAGGGCTGTAGCAATTAAAAAAAAAAATGGTAAAGATAATATGTCTGAATTGAGCCAGACGGAGAAGAGAAGCAACATCTGAAGAGATGAGCTGCTGGGCCCTTCTTGTTAGCACAAGTTCTGAATCTAGGTTTGCATTTTATTTTCTGTGTCCTTGGTCACATTAATCACTCCTAAAAGCTGCGCAACACAGAGAGTAATACATTATGTAAACTGGATAAAATACTTTACAAGATTGGCATCATATTAACAATATTGGCCACCCACTAAGTTCACAGGAATCTCCTAAGGCATAATGAGATCATGTTTGCCAGGTTTTATGAGGCCCATGGATGAAAACAGTTATAAAAATACCAGGTCCTAGCCAAAATTCTGCTGTGTTCTGAGTGGCAGGAATAGTATCTATTCAAGAAGAACAGCTTTGTGTGCTAGCTGAGCTAAAGGACATTGTGAGAAGTTGAAAGAATCCCGAGAAAATGAAGGCAACTGGAAAGGATCTGCCTGGAGATCTACAACAGATATTATTTAACTGTCCTATTTTTCTTATTTTTGGCTTTCAACTAAATCCTTCTTTAAGAAAGGAGATGAATTATAATTGCTTAGGACAAGTACACGTTAACAAGGAGGATAGTGCCATGCTTTTCCAAATCATCCTTGATTTTCTTTTTTAAAATATTTTATTGATTTTTTACAGAGAGGAAGGGAGAGGGATAGAGAGTTAGAAACATAGATGAGAGAGAAACATCGATCAGCTGCCTCCTGCACACTCCCCACTGGGGATGTGCCTGCAACAGAGGTACGTGCCTTTGACTGGAATAGAACCTGGGACCCTTCAATCCACAGGCCGATGCTCTATCCACTGAGCCAAACTGGTTAGGGCCCAAATCATCCTTTAAAAGGATCCTGACCAATTAACTATTTCCAGTGAAGGAAAGCTATTTTTCTCAGTATGATGGAGACACCTCCAAGTATACATAAAAGGAAAACGTTTCATAAAGTAAATTAGAATTTATTATACTCTGTTCTATGAAACATTATTAGGTTGAGATGTCCCACAAAAATGGTAAGACTCCAAGACCTAAATAAACAAGTTTAATGTTATTATTCACAAACATATTTTCTTATAAAATATTAAAGTCTAAGGACTTGTGTACTTCTAGAACACACATTCTAAATGAATGAAAATTTTGTATAGGCATGACAGTAATCCTAGGCATATAAAGGGCAAAGCTTCAAACACTATGAAATTTCAGAAAACCAAGCACCGCAACTCAACAATAGAAGAACTAAGGGGGTTAGATGTGATATAGAACAATGTTATATGCAGAAAAATAAATACAAATGTTTATACTCAGTATATGGCAGAAGGATGAAAATAATTTCTAAATAATTAGTTTAATCTCCATTCTAATTGTTATGGGCAATTTTAGAAAATTTTATTCTGGGGTTTGCATTTGTTGAGTGTTAGGCCTGAAAATAATATAGCAATAGTAATTTTATCCTCAATATGTTACTCAGAACTTAACATAAAGTATAATGATTCTTATCCTATGTGTACATACCACCCCAACCCCCACACATAAATATAAATGTATGGGCAGGATAGTAAGAAATTAATTTTGCTTTCTAACTATAAAATTAACAAGATTTCCTTTAATATGCACATATGTCACTAATCAAAGACTCTCAATGATATAAAAACGTTAGAGTGCTTTGACTATGTTTGAGGCTTTTTTTTTTTGCTCTCAAAAATATGAACGAGTAAAAGATGAACACTCAAAAACCAGCCCATTGAAAAACAAGTTTGAAAATATTTTATAAACCACTTAATCAAATTTCAAAAAATAGGTAAAATGAATCTTGATAGTACAGTTGACCCTTGAACAACATGGATTTCAATGGCAAGGAGCCACTTTTATGAGGACCTTTTCTGTAAATACCTGTACTGTTGAAGGATTTTAGAGACAGGCGAGGCTGTTAGGGGAAAGGAGGGTCCATGGGAGAGGGAGACGTACATGATGGTCAGAGAAGCTCCAAGCCGCCAGAGTGTTTACAAGACTGTTACAAGGTAAGGGGAGGAGGAAGAGGTGGGCACTGGGTGAGCTTTGAAACTTTGAAACTGATACCATGCAGGGAAGGGGAGAGTGGCCAATTAGGAAAAGCACAGGGAACATAAAATGAGGAAGGGCCCAGTTAGAAAGTGGGGGCTAAACCGGTTTGGCTCAGTGGATAGAGCATCAGCCTGTGGACTGAAAGGTCCCAGGTTCGATTCCGGTCAAGGGCATGTACCTGGGTTGCGGGCACATCCCCAGTGGGAGATGTGCAGGAGGCAGCTGATCGATGTTCCTCTCTCATCGATGTTTCTAGCTCTCTATCTCTCTCCCTTCCTCTCTGTGAAAAATCAATAATATATATATTTTCTAAAATTGCCCATAACAATTAGAATGGAGATTAAACTAATTATTTAGAAATTATTTTCATCCTTCTGCCATATACTGAGTATAAACATTTGTATTTATTTTTCTGCATATAACATTGTTCTATATCACATCTAACCCCCTTAGTTTTATATATATATATATATAAAATAAAAGAAAAAAAAAGAAAGTGGGATGAGCAAAGAAGCTACCAGCATTTGTAAACCTGCAGACAAAGAAACTCACTGGATTGGTTTTTCCCATTTTAGAGACAGGGTATGTTTCCTTTTTGGGGGACTCCTCTCCCAAGGGGTTCCCTTTTGGAGGCTCCTCCCCAGGGGGAGTTTGCATACGTTTGCAATAAACTTCCACACTTTTTTAAAAAAAATATATTTTATTGATTTTTTACAGAGAGGAAGGGAGAGAGAGAGCTAGAAACATCGATGAGAGAGAAACATCAATCAGCTGCCTCCTGCACATCCCCCACTGGGGAAGTGCCCGCAACCCAGGTACATGCCCTTGACCGGAATCGAACATGGGACCTTTCAGTCCGCAGGCCGACGCTCTATCCGCTGAGCCAAACCGGCTTTGGCCACACTTTTGCTTAAAATCGTTTAGCCTGCGAATTTTATTCTTCAAACTTCATAGGACAAGAACCTGGAATGAGAGTATCAGCTTGCCTTTCGGGGTATCACTGCTTTCAATCAGCAGTTGTGAGTCTATGAATGCAGAGGGCTGACGTATGCTCTAATCTATGCAATTTTATGAAAGGGACTTGAGCATCTGTGGATTTTAGTATCTGTGGGAAATCCTGGAATCAGACACGGAGGGACAACTTAAGTTTTGGGGGAGTCAAAAGTTATATGGGGATGTTCAACAGTAAGGAGTTGGTGCCCCTAACGCCCATGTTGTTCAAGAGGCAACTGTACTTCGGGAGAAATGTACTTATTTTCAAAAGAAGAGCATAAAAAGTAAAAATCTTCTACCATCTAAAATGTTGATGCCCAAATTATACTATCAAAAGCAAAGTGTCTAGGATAGGAAGTTAATCAATATCCTCACCATATACAATCCATTATAACATAGTACGGTATTAATTAATTTGGCTCCCCAAATGCTGCAAAGGAGACAGTATTGGTTCAGGAGAGAAAGCTCTGTGTTCGAACCCCAAACCTACTCAACTGAAATCACATCCCTGTGTCTGAGGTTTGTTGTCAGACACTGGCACAGCCGTGTTCTGTCCTATAAGGCCATTGTGAGATTTAAAGGATCAAAAGCCTCCGTCTGAAGCCTAGAAGATCCAGAGGTTACTTATAACTCTGGAAACTCAAAGCTGCCTTTTATTTTCTATAATGCAGAGATAAAAACACCTCTTCAGTTATGAGAACTAAAAAGGAAGCATGGGGCTCGGATACTCTTAACTCTAAAGATTAAATCCAAATATATATTACACTTTTATTACCAACCCGGTGTTAAACAAAATCTTACATGAAATCTCAAGAATAAAAACAGATCAAAGTAGAGCTAGTTATAGCAGAGCTGTATTCCTGCTCAATATCCCTTCAGTCCCCAGATTCCTTCACCAGGAAATTTTATAAAACAGTCTCAGGAAAAAAAGTGTGAAAGCAAGTTTTCTATATCTAGCATTTTTTAATAGCCTATTATGTTACATATATTTGTTCACAAAGTCCACATAAAAAACTTGCCAATGTATATTGTCATTCATATTTGCAAGCTTTGATAAAACATTTTAGAAAAAAGTAAAAAGAAAGATTTTTATAAACTCAGTGCTTTTGTATAATTTAGAATATGGAAAATAAGGAAGCTAGGTTGAACTACACTAAATAAATAACTCATCACAATTCATATTGGAGGAAAATTATCTTTTCATTTGGAGATTAAATGTATCTTCCTTAAATTCAATTGTCAACAAACAGTTTGTCAATTATTTTCTTTATTGAAGTATAATTGACCAAAGAATTCTAAGGCATTTAAAGTGTACAATGTGATGATTTGGTATACATATCCATTGTGAAAAGATTCTCTACTCTAGTGCACTAACACATCCACAACCTCACGTGTTTTGCCCTTTTATTGGTGAGAATATTTAAGTTTTACTCTTAGCAAGTTTCAGTTATACAATGCAGTGGCATCAACTGTGGTCACCATGTTATACATTAGATCCTCAGACTATATTCATCTTATAGCTGAAAGTTTATATCCTTTTACTAGTTACTTCCTATTTTCCCCACCACCAGCCTCTGGCAATTACTTTTTTAAAAGATCTGATTCTATGAGTTCAAATGTTTTAGTGTTTTATTTTTTAGATTCCACCTATAAGTGATACCATGAAATATTTGTCTTCCCCCTTTTTATGAAAATTCAGGTTATGCCATTTCCAACAACACTGGTGAACCTGACAGACATCATGCTTAGTAAATAAGCCATATGTATGAGTGGGCAATGTGAATTGTGAGTGCACTGTGACATGGTGACATTATTTTGAGTTAATAAAGCTATTATAATAATCATAACCTGCATGGCATTTTCCATACAAACAACTGTAAAGCTACTTTTGCTCATCCCTGTGTGTGTAATATATATATATATGTATATATATATATGCTTATTATGAGTAATATGCTAATTAGATCGGGTCGACTGGACATCTTCTGGACGTCTGACTTCCTTCCGGACATTTAGGGGGTTACCAGGCCGGCAAGCAGAGGCAGTTTAGGGGAGATCAGGCAGGCAGGCAGGCAAGCGGTTAGGAGCCAGTGGTCTGGGATTGCAAGAGGGATGTCCGACTGCCGGTTTTGGCCCCATCCCTGTGGGATGGGGCCTAAACCGGCAGTCGGAAATCCCCCAAGGGGTCCCAGATTGGAGAGGGTGCAGGCCGGGCTGAGGGACAACCCCCCCTCCTGTGCACAAATTTCATGCACCGGGCCTCTGATATATATATATATATATATAAAATTTGCAAAAGGCCTACTTTAGTGCCTATTTTAATAATCAAAAGATAGCCAAAGAGGATTTTCACCTTTACCAAAAATAAGGGGGGTATGTGTGAAATTTGCATTCAGTGTTTGTTTTGCTGGGAGCCATTATGGAGGCAGTAGCAGCCTGAGCAATGAGACTGGCCCCGCCAAGCTCCTTTCCTGGGAACTACACTCTGCATCAAGCTGTTATAGCTTTAAAATGTAAGTGTGAGCATCTGTGCTTTATTTCAATTTACTGTGTGCATACATTGGCAAGAAGTTCCCTAAGATATCAGAAAAACCTAACAGAGGTTGTAAGGGTATTTGTTATGCTCAGGGTAAAACTGGATGCAATTAAATGTTTTGATTGTGGTCCACAAAACAAAGATATTGTATATACATTGAACGTGCCTGAGTCCACCATTTGTACTATTTACATGCAGAGAGAGAATCTTGAAAGCTGCCAAAGTTCCTGTAGGTTGTGCTAGTAGCAAAGTGGTCTTTTAGTTGGCATCTGGTAATAGATAAAATGGAAAGTCCTTGCTTGAATGGACTGATGGGTGTATAAAACATGGTGTTCCCATTAAGTTACTATATACTTAAGGAGAAATCAGTCTTTTAATAAGTGTAACTACACTGTACATACATTACTTCGACTTTATGCAGGCTGAGTACCTATCACATCATTCCTGCTTTTACTACATGTTAGTGCTATTTTAGGTTCTATGTGTTATTTGGTATGATTTGGTAGGCTATTTTGGGGGTCTGGGAGCATGAGGGAGAAGGTATATAAATTAAGTAAAATAGTAACAGTCTTATCTAAAATTGTGTGCTTATTCTACAACCTTATTAACACAGTTAGTGTACTAAATATATAATAAATTTTAGCTAATATTATTATTGTTAATATTTTTACTATCATTATAGTGTTTACTGTTGAAGATCAAATCATTGATAAGTGATAAAGCTGGAATTCAAGCCCAAACAATCTAGGAGACTAAAATAAGTCTAGTAGTAAGAGTGTTGTATATTTGAGAGAATAAATTTCCTGTAAGCACTTTTCTCTCACATGGTTATCTGCTTTATAAAAAATTAAATTGAAAACAGATATAGATTTGGATAATGGAGCACCATGAACATAAGTGAAGACTGTGGGAATTGGGACTATTTTTATCATGAGTAGAGGAACCATTAAAGATATTTTAACAGAGGAATGGCTTGCGTGCATTAGTATGTTTCATCTGGAATTGATGTTAATGATGGATGGGAACCTTTTGAAAAATGAAATCCAGGAGCACAATTAGGATGATGTTGAAATAAGCTTATGAAGCCTTGATCTGTTCAGCTTCCAATATGGCTAAGTTCCTACTGGCCATAAAGCTCTCACAGATAATTATAAATTCTGAGTGAACAAGTGAAGTTTAAAGCAATGGGAACATGATCAAAAGCAGACAGATTCTAGAGGGGAGTCTAAAATTGGAAAAAGGGAATGACACTGAGTAAGTAACCATTTTCAGGGCTGGTAGTCTGAAGGTAAGCCAACAGTATCAATTGGGGAGATTAACATAAAACTGACGATTTTTCTGAACTAAAAACCTAAAGGAGAGATTTCAGAATAACTTCAGCCACTGGAAACTAACTCAAAGACAGACAAAACCTAATGTGAGTAAAGTTACAGAGCAATAGGAAACTCACATATCGTTTCTAGAAATTTCATTGTATAAACACTTTGAAAAAAATCTGCCCATTTCTTAAGCTCTTAAACATATATCTACCCTATAACCTAGCAGTTCATTACTAAGTATGTGTGCAGGAAAAATGAAGACATAATGCCACAAGAAGACTATATAGAAATTTTCATAGAGTCTCATTTATAATAGTCCAAAACTGGAAACATCTTGGGGGTCAGCAATAGTAGGATGAAAAAACTGTCATTTTTTCATAGAGTGGATCATGTATGGATAAATCTCAAAAATATTTTACAGAGTGAAAAGCATATTACACAGAGAACATAGTTAATACTTCCGAAGGCAAAACTAAGATGGTGAAAAATTAGAGTAGTGGTTTCCTGTGAAAGATGAGAGTGGGGATTGACTGGGAAGAAACATGAGGTCACTTTCTGGGATGATGCTAATGCTCAATATATTGATAGAAGCTTATATCATACAGGGTTTGTATATATGTACAGTGGTGGGAAAAAGTAGGTTTACAGTTTTGAGTACATGGAACTATTTATTCTTACATTACTACTTATTTATTAATTATTAGATTATTATTATTATTAACATATGTTTGCCTACTCCTATATATACACAAACAGAAAGCAAATAAATTCTAGGTGCTCAAGCTGTGGTACAAAGAGCAGATAATGAGCTGATGTATGGAATTTACCTTGAAGTAAGATGGATTGATGAATGGATTGATGGATTAAAGAACAGATAGATAGATATGTGATAAGCAACTAACATAAAGTATTAGTGACAGAAATTAGGTGTTAAGCATTGGTTTCACCGTGAAGTTACTCCAATTTTGAGATTTTTAAAATATTTTTAATTAAATATTTATAAATAGAATTGATGAGTTGGTAAAGTGGGGTAACATTGCTAATAAGTAAGATTAACTATATTTTATTGAAATTTGCTACTTATCCAAATTCTATAACAACGTTCTCTCCCCATTACCTTCCTTAACCATTACAACAATAATGTGCCATAGTAATTTCTACATTACAGATGAAAAAACTGAAACTTAAAAGCACCTTTAAATAAAACCATTACACCACACAGTATTGGGGAAAGGTTTAAGAATTTGTGAAAGACAAAAAGATACAGTACTGCATATTATGTCTAAAATATGTTTATAGTCATAAACTTGTTATATTTTCAAACTTGCTGAATAATAATGTCAATAATAAAAATAAATATACAGGTTGTAAAGCATATTTGGGTGGATAGAAGCAGGAGGAGAAAATTACAAATTCAATTAAGGACCTATTGAGTAATTGATGTGATTTTGATATCCAAGCAAAGATGTCCATCAACAATAAACAATTTTCAAAATGGAACTAAAAACATATTGAGTTCAAAATCTGTATTATACATCTCTTACATAGAAATAGCTGTTAGGCCCTGAACAGTTTGGCTCAGTGGATAGAGCATCGGCCTGCAGATTCAAGGGTCCCAGGTTCGATTCCAGTCAGGGGCGTGTGCCTTGGTTGCGGGCACATCCCCAGTGGGGAGTGTGCAGGAGGCAGCTGATCGATGTTTCTCTCTCATCGATGTTTCTGGCTCTCTATCCCTCTCCCTTCCTCTCTGTGAAAAATCAATAAAATATATTAAAAAAGAATAGCTGTTAGATATCTGAAGCCAGTGAGATTATCTGAGGAAATTACTTCAGTGTGAATTAAATAGAAGGAAGAAAATAAAATAAAAGGTAAAGAAAGGCCTGGAAAGGAAGGAAGAAGAGAACCGAAAAAAAGATCAGAGGAAGAGAAAGAAAAGCCATGTGTGGGTCTGTGCTCCCTTTACAAGGAATACAACTCCATGGTTATAGCAGAGTGAGGTGACATAATTGTATTATACAGATTCCTAAGGACACTTCCAAAGTGTTCTGAAGTGTTTGCCCCAGTAAATATAATCTGAGAAATGATAAGAAATGATCATTGCAGATCTATCACTTCAAGATTAGAAACTAAACATATAGTCTAGCTGGGTGGCTCAATGAGCATCAACCTATGAACCAGGGGTCATGGATCCATTCCCAGTCAGTGCACATGTCTGGGTTGCAGGCTGGATCCCCAGTGGGGGTGTGTGCATGAAGCAGCCAATCAATGGTTCTCTCTCATCATTGATGTTTCTATCTCTCATTCCCTCTCTCTTCCTCTCTGAAATCAATACAAATATATATATACAAAAATAAAATACCAATGGATTCTTGAACTAGAATATGAAATTAAGTGTCAATAATATGCTGGCTCATATACCCAGAGAACGCTATGGGAGTTAGTAAGCATATTCCTTTCTTAACAGGAAAAATCACATCCTTTACACTGTAATCTCTAATACAGACTTTCTGAACGTGGTTCTTCAATATACAGTTGTTGCATCATAGGTAGTATTCATAAAATAATTCTGAGATTCAAAACCGTACTTTTCATGCCTTAGACTAAACTCCAGAAAAGGAAGTAAAATTTGTGTTATGGCTCTTGGGTTCATTCTAAAATGTGAGATTCACAAAATCTACTGCTTAGCAATTAAGTGCTGGGTTTGCCCTTTTTCATCTCCTTGCTCCCTGTATCCCATTGGGCAGAATGCAGCCCCAAGAACTGTATTCTCAAACCACTTTCAACTTAATTCTATTTTATCAATGAAATTTTTTTGAGTCTCAGGGCAGAGCTTTATACTGTACATCTAACAGATGACCTCAATTTTCTTCAATTCTATTGCCAACTTGTAACCATTGACTCAGCATAACGATGCATCCTCCTTTCTTATGATGAGTGGGTCCGCTGAGTGCAGTTCTCAGCATATGGCAGATTCTATATGGCTGCTTCAAGGACTTCTGCAGAGGCTCATAGATGATTGAGAATTCGTGAGCTGCTCTACACTTGTGTCTCTCCTCTGGCCACGCACATTTAGCAAATGATGCAGTGAGCTTTCAAGGGCTGGGGTGGAATTACTGATTGCACCAGTTTTCATTTACTGAAAGTATAAATGTCAAAAGAAATGTTCTCCACCATAGAATCAAATGGCATCAAGGTGAAACACTTTTCTGATAATGAGTATATTTAATTTTTCTAGGGGAAGATAGATTCTTTCTTATTAAAACTAATTGGGAAATTTACATCTGTTATTGCTTTAGCTACTGGAAGCTTCATAGCTCATGTCTTTTTAGGAAAATTATTTTCTTGGACTTTAAGTTTATGGTCAGTGTCCCGGATTTTATATTCAATTTAAAGTATCTAAGACCACAGGAGGTAATTAAATATTTTGGTATCACTAAAAGCAACTAAAAGAGATTGCCCATCTTGGTAGAAAAGTGGTATATTAATCACATAAAATGAGATAAGTATTTACATTTTTTTAGAACCTTATGCAGTTAGTAAATAGTTGTTATATAAAATCTGAATGATAATAATAATTTTCCTTTGCAGCATTTAATGTCTTTTGCAAACTCTGAAATGTATCTCTCTCTCTCTCTCTCTCTCACACACACACACACACACACACACAGAACATTACTTTCAATTATCTACATTTATAGTCAAATTTTATTCTGAGGAATAAATTTCTACTCTTTACCCTTTGCAGTATAGAAAGAATATAAGAATTAATATGGAAAGAAATTTATAGTCATAGATTAGAAATATTAAAGTTCAGCTTTCTAGTCACTCTTAATAACAAGAAACCTTTGTATTCAAGGGGAACCATTTGCACTCCACCAGGGTTAGTTCTGAGCTTCCTAGGGCTTGCAAGGAAATTGGTCCCTAAATGTATTGCTAGTTAAAGTTTCAGGGGTTTTGTTGCAACCAGAGCATGAGCCTTTCACATAACAGTGGGGTTTATTGCCCTTAGTGTGAAAGTGGAACAGGTCTGCGCCTGATGAACTTCTGTATGGGTGACCCAAATACAGGAGGCAGTTTGGGAGGTTCAGTAGGTGAAGACTGAGTTTGCAACCAGACAGTAAACCAGGTTACCAACTCCTGGTGGCCTCTTAGTATCTGTTTTCTGTATTTGAAAAAGTAATTGTACAGTCATTCCAAACTTTTATTTCATTTCATTTTATAGATAATGATTTTTGATGAATAAAGTAAGCAGTCATATGTTTTAAAATCTGTATCTATACTCAAATACATGTACGTATGTACTAATGTGGGTGTATACATGAAATATTTTTAAAAGGAAAGCAAAACCCTAATGTTAGTTATTTCCTCAGATGAAAAAAAAACTTGAGAATTTGGAGAAATGTTTAGGAAGATGTAGATTTCACTGTCTGCCCTGTCTAACTCACAAATTCTGTATACTGTACATTTATAAAACAAATAAATATAGTTTTACTGTAAATTTAGTCTACTCTTTTCCGTTGTCTGACCTGCTATGCACTTTCTTCTAAAAATAATAAAGACATATGAAGCAAGTTTTTCTATTTAAATTTTATCAGAGTAATTTGTTTAACTTTTACTTGTTAATATCCTTGATACTTTGTCAACTTCAGCTACTAGTACTTAATAATAAAGATAACGTCTTAGTTTAGTGGAGTGCTTTACATCTTAAAAGCTCAAAGAACTTGCATGCCTATAATCCCATATTCCTTGTTTTAACCCCTTGAGGGTATGAATCATACCATTGCCTGTAAAACAATGTAAAAATCCAAGAATAAGGATAGTGTCATGCTAACTGTGGGTGTGACAAGAGAGAAATTAAGAATGAATCTTAGGTTGTTGGCTTAAACAACTGGAAAAATGATGTTGATATTTTCTATCATTGGAAGGTTTTTCTGGAGGGTAAGGGGGGATGGGAGCATGGCTTGGAGTTTATTTAGGACATATTACATTTGAAATGCTTGCTAGATATCCAAATGGTAATGTTGAATAGACAATTGGCTGTAAGAATCAGAAGTTCATGAGAGATGTGCCGGCTAGAAATGTAAATGTGTGAATCATAATTTCAGATGGTATTTAATGTCATGAGACTGAATGAGATCATCTAGGAGAAAATATCTAAAATTTGCACCTCTCATGTAGAGGACATGGGGATAAGAAGGATCTAGCAGAACAAAACAAATTAAAACACAACAAAAGAAGGTAATCAAGAGATAATAGTGTTCTGTAATAACATGAGGGCAATGTCAAATGTTGCTGATGAATTGAGTAAGATGAGATCTAAACATTGATCAGGGATATAACAACATAGTAGTTTACCAGCAACCTTAACGAAGGTCTTTCAATAGATTGATAGAGCTGATTGCATGATTTGACGGGAAGAATGAGGGGAGTGAAATTGGTGATACCGAATTTAGACAATTATTAGCTGTAAAGGAGCCAAGGATGGTAACAATAAAAGTAATGGATAGCCAAATGACAGTAACTGAATTGCATTTTAATTTTATTTTATGGGTCCTTATATCACTGGACAGCTCTAAATGGAGATTCAAAGCCAAACAAAGTTGTATGCATTATTGATACCCAGGATGTTCTCAAGGATGTCATGTCAAGGGAAAATAATTGTCATATTTGTATTCTTTGCTGACTATCATGGTGACTTAATAGAGTAAGCACTTCAAAATGTATGTTAACTCTGTGTGGATGGTGGATGGATGGGCAGATGAATAAAAAAGTGGATCTTATGCATATGCATATATGAAGGTACTTTCCCACACAGGACTTTGAAGTGTTCCTAAAACCAGACAAATAATATATCTTAAACACATGAAATATTGGGCTTTAAGAATAAAGAGAACACACTTTTTCTTTAAAACAGTTGGAAAATCTTACACAATGTAAAAATCCCATTTATTATTGGAATGATGCCTAGGCTCTTGAAAAACTATAAATTTAAGAGAAGTATTATCAGAAACTTTCATTTGGCACTATTAACTTTTTAATAGAGTTTAATTGATTTCAAGATAGGAAGGGAGAGGGAGAGATAGAAACATGAATGTTGAGCAAGAATCATTGATCGGCTGCCTCCTGCATGCCACACAATGGGGTTGGAGCCCACAACCTAGGCATGTGCCCTGACTGAGAATTGAACGGTGACATCAACCATTGAGCCACCCCAGCCAGGCTGGTACTGTTATTTATCCTGTGCCACAGGCCTGTCATTCTTAAGCTTCTAAGAAGTTCTCTCTCTGATGTCTCACTAACTACGAGAGTTATGTGCTCTCCTTTTCTGAGCCCCACACAGATAGGAATTTATTTGATTTTAAGTAACTGGAGGATAGTAAGTCATATTGCTGTAATGCATCACCAACACTTGGAAAACATCCTCACTTTGCTTGGCATCAAAAACCTGCTGTGGAACTTCTGACACTAACCCACTTGGATGTTCTCCTCAGTCTGCTCCAGCACGTACCTGGCCAGCGCTTCCCAGTCCTGTACAGAGAGGCTTGTTACTGTCCCTCCCATACCCTTGCTACTCCGTGCTGGGTTCCTGTCTCTCCTATACCCTGGCCTCCATGTAGACACAGCCTCATACCATGCCTCGCTCTACCTGATGACTTTGCTCTGAAAAATTTAAAGAGAGAAAAAGAGTCTATTGTTGAAATACTGGTCAACAAGTAATAAAGAAAATGGCTCTGTAGATAGGTGCGAGTAGTTGAGTAGATTATCTCTTTTTAAGAAATAATGCAACATGGTTGCTATTCATAAATTCTGATACCCTCATATTATACTTGTTTATATCTACGTTGTTTCCCCTTGGTTACTTCCAAATCTCATATTTTGCGTTGACTTACTATCACTTTATTTGTGATTAGCTCATCTCTATCTTACCTCTCGGTGTCATATTTTTATATGATTAGTTTCCACTTTTTTTAAAAAAATATTTTATTAATTTTTTACAGAGAGGAAGGGAGAGGGATAGAGAGTTAGAAACATGGATGAGAAAGAAACATCGATCAGCTGCCTCCTGCATACCCCCTACTGGGGATGTGCCCACAACCAAGTACATGCCCTTGACCGGAATCGAACCTGGGATCCTTTAGTCTGCAGGCTGACACTCTATCCACTGAGCCAAACCAGTTAGGGCAGTTTCCACTTTTGACCTACCATTGTTTTTCAGTCCCTTTTCTGCAATAGCCCCTAAAATTCAACAAGAACTATATCTTTAATCCCACAGGGATAACCAAGAAACCGAGGGATTTTTACCTTATTTTACAAACAGAATGTATTTCATAAAATAGATGAAGATATTTTATAGTCTTTCTGAGCCTGAATTACTTATTCCTGAAATTTATAATATGAACATCACACCCTTTTTCGCCTGTCAACTCTGAGAGCTATAATATAAATAGTGCACTACTGTTGGAAGAGATTGTTAACTTTCTTTCAAAGTAACATTACTAACCATATATTCCAAAAGTTTGGAGAATTCAAATTCCTGAGCTAAAGTTAAAAAATAGTACTCTAAATAAACTTGGTCTTTTATTTTATTAAGTCTCATCTTTCTGGTATGTTTTGGTTGCTTCATCTCTTGGTATTCAAATGCTTTGATTTTCCTAATTAAAGGTTTAATAGTAACATATTTTACATATTTTTATTGATTTCAGAGAGAAAGAGACAGGGACAGAAAGATAGAAACATCAATGATGAGAGAAAACCATTGATTGGCTGCCTCCTGCACACCCCTTATTGGGGATCAAGCCCACAAGCCAGGCATGTGCCCCCGACTGGAATCGAACCCCGGAACCTTTCAGTCCACAGGCTGACGCTCTGTCCACCGAGCCAAATTGGCCAGGGCTAATAGTAACATTTTAAGGAGATAGATATTTCTAGAATTTGAAGATTTTTATTTGCAAAAGGATACCTACTGGTTTTAATGTTAACCGTTCTAGATTCCACGTTATAAAAAGATAGATGTCTATTGCATTGACATCACATCCAAAATAAAAGTGTACCGGCTTATGTAATAAAGTGTTGACTTTATTTAACAACTAGTGGCCCGGTGCACAAAATTTGTGCATGGGGTGGGGGGTGCGGTCCTTCAGCCCGGCCTGCACCCTCTCCAATCTGGGACATCCCTTTCATAATCTGGGACCACTGGCTCCTAACACCTGCCTGCCTGCCTGATTGCCCCTAACCACTCTGCCTGTTGTCCTGCTTGCCCCCAACTGCCCCCCCCTTGCTGGCCTGCTTGCCCCCAACTGCACTCCCCTCATGGCCTTATCACCCCTAACCGCCTCTGCCTCGGCCCTTCTACCATGGCTTTGTCCAGAAGGACGTCCGGAAGGTCTCTCAGTCTAATTAGCATATTACCCTTTTATTAGTATAGTTGTGATTAGACAGTGGAGTCACTGTCTGAAATTGTCAGTGGAAGCACTCACACATGGAAAGGAAATGTATATTCAAATTAGAAGAATACACCCACGTAACCAACACAACAATATACAATACAGAAGAGGCTGTGGACCAATTTAACCAGGGAGACTGAAGAAAATTTCATAGTGGTAATCTTTGAACAGGGTTCTAAAGCATTTGTGTGTGTGTGTTTGTGTGTGTGTGTGTGTGTGTGTGTGTGTGTGTGTGTGTGTGTGTGAGGGGAGGGGGGCGTAGGAAATATATTAGGCAAAACAAGAATATGTGAAAAAACATGTGGCATATTTAGGAAAAATAAATAGTTAAGCATTTATAGAACAAGATGTATTAAAAGAGCCGGGCGTGGATCAGCAAATCTGAGCATTATATGCCAGAAAGAAGAATTTAAACATTATCCCACAAGCAATAAAAAAACAAAGCAATATTAAAAGTTTTAAGCAATGAAGAAAGGTAATTAAATTTGTGTTCCCTCTTAGGATAGAAGCAGAGGTGGAGGTAGAAAAATCTGGGAAAACTATAGGCCAGGTAGAACATTGATTTTTTGGGCATACATTGCCAAAATAGTCTGGAAGATATGCTGCAATCTGTAAATATTTGTTGAATATGCACTTGATTAAAGATAAAGTAGACATAGGGCAAGTCTGTAAAGTAAGCAAATTTGGTACATGATGGTATCATTGATAAAACAAGATTAAGTAGGATCTGCATTAATGTATATGGCACAAAAATAGGAGGAAGTAGGAAGAGACAGTGGATAAACACTAAGGTAAGATGTTTTTTGTTTGTTCGTTTTAAAGATACTTTTGGTAAGTTTCATGATTATGGGACATAATTTATAAGTAGTCGGGTAAATTTTGTTTAATAATAAAATGTTGCTCAGTAAAATATATTATAGTATTTACATCGATCATAGCATTCTTTAGATACAGCCTACTTCAAGCACAGATCTGTAGAATTTATAAGTAAATGAAAACTTAAAGAAATAATACGGTGATGTCAGCATTTGAGTTATACTGCCACCACATGCCATCCCTGTGCCATTGGTCAAATACAAGTTTAGGCTCAGCTTTGCTGTCTATAAATGACAAAAGGATAAAGAACATCACAGATAAACGCTGGCCTGTTTGTTAAGCAAAGAATAAGTACTCGTAGATAATATTTACTATTCATATTAGAAAACACAGTGAAAGATTTCTCAGACAATTCTTATTTGTACTTCCTGCGATACAGCTAAATCATAGTGTGAGGATAAAATTTTCTCTATTGGAGAAAAAACAATAAGACATTTCATCAAAGTTTCATTGGCAATTAGCCTTTATTATTTTCCAAACTATAACCTTTCTTATTAACAACAAACCTATTTCAGTGAACACTCCATCACAACTCAATTCCTTTAAAATGTGAATTTCAACTTTAGCCTTTTCTTGTTTCTTTTCCATAGTATTATTTTATACACATATATGCCGCATTATTTTTACAATCCCTCTGAGATTCATTCCCTAGGTTCATGATCTTTGTTTTCTTTCTCATTCTCTTTTAACAAGATTCTGTAAATCTTTATAGCTGTGACTTATCCACACTTCCTTTCACACAATCCTTGCCAATTGGCTCCAAAAGTGTTTCTCTATGCTGCACTCAGAGATCATGCCTTGCTGTGTCTCAAAATATGAAAATCTCACTGCAAAATATATATTAAGTGTTAGGTGGTCAAGAATACATTTTCTTATCGAAGTGAAACTCCTAAAATGTATACTCAGTCATTACTGGAGAAAGCTGATTATATCAAGTTCATCTACTTTTAAAAAGTATTATTTTTATTTGCAAATAACTTGTTTCCTTTGCTGAAAGTAACTACAAGAAATAAATGTGTAGCCGAAACCGGTTTGGCTCAGTGGATAGAGCGTTGGCCTGTGGACTGGGGGGTCCCGGGTTCGATTCCGGTCGGGGGCATGTGCCTGGGTTGTGGGCACATCCCCAGTGGGAGATGTGCAGGAGGCAGCTGATCGATGTTTCTCTCTCATCGATGTTTCTAACTCTCTATCTCTCTCCCTTCCTCTCTGTAAAAAATCAATAAAATATATTTAAAAAAAAAAAAAAGAAAGAAAGAAATAAATGTGTATGTCAATGTTCCCAACCCTGCTTGACTCAATGGCTCCTTTTAAAAAACAAATAACCTGAATTATAACTCTATTCTGAAATTAAATTAAAAGATGATATAGCCATAAAATATTTTCTGATTAATTAAACACTAATTTTAATAGAAAAATAAAGATAATATAGCCTACTGAAACACATAACTTTTAAACAACAGTAGTGTTCACTGTAATAAAATGGATAATAAAGAAGAAATAATTTATAATTAAATTTTATAAAATTTAATATACAAATGCACACTGGAAAACAAAATAAAGTGCCTCCATATTTGTACATAACTGGGCTTTATGAAAAGTTATATTAGAATCAATTCCAATAAAACAAGTTTAGTATTAGAATAAGAGCTGTTGTTTCAGTAAGGTACTAAATGAGGCAGGCTTTGCTGTATTTAGTAAGAGAAAGAGGAGAAATAGTTACAATTTAAGAAGAAATAAAATGTTAGAGCAGGTTAAGGACTTTCAAAGTGGAGAAACCAAGAAATATCATGTCATTAATGACCTTATTAATACTTTTGGTGTATATGTAATTTTCTACCTTATGGCATAGCATGCAAATGGTACAGAAAACAAATCTGTCTTAAATTCTCACCAACTGTCAAGACATATATTTAGACTCTAGTATTTGAAAAAAATAAATCCAAAAGGAAATATATCTTAGTTGATAAAGAGTAATAGAAGAGTTTGAAAGAAAAGTAAGTTAAGAAGCTTTAGAAAGCAAAGTCAGCTGTAGAGATCATCAGAAGACTCAAGTAGGCAAGCACAAACAAAAATTTCAATGTGTAATGATCACAGCATTTTAATGTTATAGTTGTTAAATACATGGAGTATTAATAATTTTACCAGCTAACATTTATATTTCTTATGTATCTTATTTAATAGTATTGTGCTCAAATTTATTAAAATTGTGGATCATATTTCAATGAGATTTGATGGATAACTTATGAAGATATTCAAAGACATGTTAAAATTTAGAGAATTTTCTACAATAACTGAAGCAACAAAAATGCTCCTGCATATTTAAAAAATGCTCTCAGGAGAGGGACAGGATCACCCAAATTTAGAACACAGCTGTAAGTTATCTTCAGGTCCTTCCTGAGACTTATGTCAATAGTAGAGGCCCGGTGAATGGATTCATGCACAGGTGGGGTCCCTCAGCCTGGCCGGCGATTGGGTCTGATCAGGGCCGTCTCGCTCAGTCTTGATTGGGCCAGCCAGCCAGGGAGGGCAGGGAGGAACAACCGTGGGAGGTTGGCCGGCTGCGAGAGGTTGGCTGTGAGAGCATACTAACCATCAGGGGGCAGCTCCTACATTGAGTGCCAGCCCCTGGTGGTCAGTGACATACCTACCGGACGGTCATCCAGTTGTCTGGTCATAACAGTTGCTTAGGCTTAGATAGATAGATAGATAGATAGATAGATAGATAACATAGAAACTTTGCTTTGCAGAACACAGACAATGTAAATGAGTCTATCCTATATAATAAAACCCTAATATGCAAATTGACTGAACAGTAGAATGACCGGTTGCTATGACACGCACTGACTACTAGGGGGCAGATGCTCAATGCAGGAGCTGCCCCATGGTGGTCAGTGTGCTCCTGCAAGAGGAGCACTGCTCAGCCAGAAGCTGGGCTCACAGCTGGTGAACACAGTGGCAGTGGTGGGAACCTCTCCCACTTCCTCTGCAGGCGGGCAATAAGGAGCAAGTGGTCCTGGACTGCGAGAGGGATGTCTTACTTCCGGCTTAGGGAGTGGGCCTAAGCTGGCAGTCAGACATCCCCTGAGGGGTTCCCGACTGTGAGAGGGTGCAGGCTGGGCTGAGGGACACCCCCCCAGTGCATGAAATTTCATGCACCAGGCATCTAGTTTATTATAAAGAAGCAAGGAAACGTGATTTTCTAAAACCAGATGAGTAGGGTTTGAACCCCAAACTCGCACTTACACAATCTATGATATTATACAGGTTAATTATCTTCACTTATGCTTTGTTTTAGGGTGACACACCATCCTGGTTTGCCTGAAATTTTCCTGGTTTTAACACTAGAAGTCCCATGTCACAGGAAACACTTCGATCCTAAGCAAGGTATGTTAATTTACCCATTTGGCAAAATAGAATATTCTCATAAAGCTTTTATAAAGTTGAGTCTTAAATGAAAAAACATTTCAACATCACTTAACACAATCTGGTACATACAAAATAAAGCTCACTAAATTATAAATATTATTATTATTTGATCTCAAAGAGGCAATGGAATAATATTTGGAAGATAAATATATACTTTAATTTCAAAGCTAAAATCTTAATTTACATTTTGCTGTATGTTTAGTACCTTAACACCTTAGCTTAACAATAATAACAAAAGAACAAAAATAGTAAGTGATAATTAATGAGTATTCTTATATATAATAGAAAGTTTATTTAGCGTTTAAATATTTCATTTGCTTTTATAATTTTCTTATTTTTCCTATTAAGAAAATAAAACTTAGAAGTGTTAATGATTGCCAAAGCTCAAACAGTTAGAAAATAGAGAAATAGGACACAAACCTTCAAATGATCTGATTCCCCATCCTGCTCAATGATCTCATTCAATGAAGGTAAATGTAATTATGAAGGTATTGAAATGAAGACCCAATTTCTTAGACTATAGACTAAAATGTTCAGCTTCCACATTGCACTAAATTAGACATTTATAGTATTTGTTTTATGTACCTTGCTGGTGAGTTGAAAGAAGAGAAAGCAAGATATGGGTACAGAATCATCATATAGAATACGAGAGGATTCAATGATTCTTAGATAGTATCAATTAAATCCACGTGTCTAAGTTTATAGTCCACCGGTAGCAGAGTCTGTGACAGTCAGGTGAGTGTGTTTAAGTTATTGACAGAATCCACAGAGGGGAGAAGGAAAGCGATACAGGGAGTAGAAGGCAGCCAATAAGGAATGCATTATCACAACCATTATCACTAGGCAACAGGAGCCTTGCCCTGCTGTGGAACTCATGGACTAGGTGAAGAACATGCACCTTAGAGTTATCCAGCCAACAGTGAGGGGGCTGGGGTATTAATTCACCAACCACCTTCAGTCTTTAGCAGAAGGTAGCCCCTAGCAGACATTTATTTTCCAGTATTTTCCTTCCAGGGCAGGCTTCAGCCACCAGAGAGAGCCCTCAGACAGCTGAAAATAGGCCAGGACACACTAATTATACAACTCAAAGAGATAGAGGCAGGCAACAGTGACTGCTCTACCATGGTAGTCTACTTATATGTTCTTTTCTTCTGTTTCTAAGATTTTTTAATTGATTTTTTGAGAGGAAGGGAGAGGGAGAGATAAACACTGATGTGAGAGCGAAACATCAGTCAGCTCCCTTCTGTACCATTATATGAGATTGAGCCTGAAACCCAGGCATGAGCCCTGACTTGAAATCAAACCAGCAACCTTTCAGTACATGAGACGATGCCCAAATATTGAGCTACATTGGCCAAGGCCTCCTTATATTTTCTTGATGTTACTGATATATATATGGTCATAGGTAAATCTATTATATTACCTAATTTGTCACATAGACTAAAATATTTGGAGCTTCTATGCTCTGCTGAAGCTGTCCAGTCTTTATTAAATCCCTTCATTTTTTTCTCTCTTTTAGAACTAGTCCAAGTAGAGAAAAACTGTCTTGGGTCCAACCTTCTGTGTCCTCCTCTTTGGATCCTCCAAGAAAAAAAAAAAAATTTCTTTCTCACCTATATTCTCTTAGTATGTATTCATGTCTTTCTACTTTATCAAAACATTATTAATATTTGTCTATGTTTCTAAATCACCCAGCAGCTAGCTGCTAATTTTGATTCCTTTAAGAAGTTTCAAAGTACTATTTTTATGCATTTTGGATTTGCGGTTACCTATCATACTACTAAGTACTTATGATGTGCTCAATAAAAGTCAAACTGGAACAAAACACGACCAAATTAATCTTTGAAATCACAAAAGTGTGCCGGGGTCCAACCCCAGCGGGTCCAGGGGTCCCCAAAGGTGTGGACAGAGTCGGCGAAGAAGGAATGACACGGAGACAGCGTTCAGTTGATCAGCAGCCTAGCCAGGATCTCCAGCCAAGTTCTGGTCTGGATCTCCAGAGAGGTTCTGGTTAGGATCTCCAGCCAGGTTCTGTCCAGGTTCTCCAGCCAGGTTCAGTCACCAGGTTCTAGTCCGGTTCTCTTGCCATGTTCTATAATCAGGTTCAGTCCAGGATCTTTTGCCATGTTCTCTCCAGAGAAGTTCTTCTGTCTCTAGAGAACGTTCTGTGTAGGTTCTGTGCCTAGGTTCTGTCTTCTTAGTTCTGTCTCCTAAGTTCTGTCTCTTTCTGTCTTGTTACATCTGTATTTATACCAGTTGATTCAATCCTATCAATCTCTATTACAAAGGTTAGGGCGTTTCTTATCTCCATTCCAGGGAGTAAAGATTATGTAGCTTAAGCATGATTGTTTGTAGTTAAAGTGATTAATTACCCGCCTGGCACTTAGTTAAGAGGTTTTATTCCCTCCCTAACTTCAGGGGAAAATCCCTACCTGGGGAAACAACCTTTCTCAGAGACCTTGGTTAAAACACATAGTGCCAAGAAGGTGAGCAAAAATATTAAGAACAGTATGCCATATATGCCAGGTCCCTTGAAACAGCAAGCATGGACCGGCTCCCGGCAAATTCCCCCTTTTTTATTTTTTAAAAGCAGGCATTAAAAAGAAAAACCTGAAATGCTCTCTTGTATCCATTTTAAGAATAGGATTGGCGCTTTCCGCTATTACCTGTGTCCTGATCTATCACCCCAGGGAGAGCTTGCCAATCCTTCACTTTCCCGGGGTGGAAAGGCTGCAGTGGGGTTAAGAATAAGGCTCCTTGGGCCTACCTTCTCCCATGCCTCTACATTTACCTTTCGGGCACCTTTCCTTCCTCAGAAAAGCATGGACGTATTTCTTGTATAAAATGTTCCATCTGACTGGGAGTAACCTTAATTCCTCTGCTAGCAAGCATATGTGTTAAAAGATCAATACAGAGTCTTATTTCTTTAGACTCAGTATGGCACATCTTCTTAATCTAAGAATCAATACAGAGTCTTCTTTCTTTGGACTCAGTATGGGACATCTTCTCAATCTGAGTTCTGTACTATCCACCTTCTTACCCTACTTATCCTCTGTAGGGTGGTCTGCAGTACCCTGGTGGAGTCCTATCCATCCCGAGTGTGGGGTTCTCAATGGGGGTGGGGGGCTTACCTAGGGGAATCCTGTTCCAGGAGTTCCCAAAGGTGTGGACGGAGTCGGCGAAGACTATCCACCCTCTTCCTACGGTGGAGTCCTATCCGTCCCGAGTGTGGGGCGCTTACCTAGGGGTCCCTGTTCGGGCGCCATATGCACCAGATGCTGGGGTCCTGCCCCAGCAGGTCCAGGGGTTCCCAAAGGCGTAGACGGGGTCGGCGAAGAAGGAATGACACGGAGACAGCGTTCAGTTGATCAGCAGCCTAGCCAGGATCTCCAGCCAGGATCTCCAGCCAAGTTCTGGTCTGGATCTCCAGAGAGGTTCTGGTTAGGATCTCCAGCCAGGTTCTGTCCAGGTTCTCCAGCCAGGTTCAGTCACCAGGTTCTAGTCCGGCTCTCTTGCCATGTTCTATAATCAGGTTCAGTCCAGGATCTTTTGCCATGTTCTCTCCAGAGAAGTTCTTCTGTCTCTAGAGAACGTTCTGTGTAGGTTCTGTGCCTAGGTTCTGTCTTCTTAGTTCTGTCTCCTAAGTTCTGTCTCTTTCTGTCTTGTTACATCTGTATTTATACCAGTTGATTCAATCCTATCAATCTCTATTACAAAGGTTAGGGCATTTCTTATCTCCATTCCAGGGAGTAAAGATTATGTAGCTTAAGCATGATTGTTTGTAGTTAAAGTGATTAATTACCCGCCTGGCACTTAGTTAAGAGGTTTTATTCCCTCCCTAACTTCAGGGGAAAATCCCTACCTGGGGAAACAACCTTTCTCAGAGACCTTGGTTAAAACACATAGTGCCAAGAAGGTGAGCAAACATATCAAGAACAGTATGCCATATATGCCAGGTCCCTTGAAACAGCAAGGATGGACCGGCTCCCGGCAAAAGTGGACCAAGTATTTTGAACACTAACATAAAGTCATATTCAATAAATACTTAATATGACATTTTTCTAATTTAAAAATATTTATATGAGATTAATTCCAGAGCACTTTACCCTGAGTCCTAATCATATAGAGAAAATAATTCACAGGATATAACTGGGAATTATTCCTCAGGTTAATTTTTCTGTAAATTTTTACCTTTGTCTAAATAGTCCAATATAGGCAGACATGTGGGGATTTTCTTTTAAATTCTTCAGGATAAATATTTTAAAAGCCTGAAGGATTCTAGGAAAATATTCTGAGCTTATTTTTTCATAACGTTTGACAAATTTTTACACAGCAAATCGGAGTTGCATTATGTGATTCTTATGACTATTTAATTCGTAAGTGGTTTTTTTTCAAATCTCTAGTGTTGATAAAAAGCAATGAAAATCACAATAACTTCTTCCTTCACTAATCAAGTAATTTTTCTGCAAATAAATCACCAGATTATTTTTTAAAAGCTATGATTAAATTGCATTACTATTTGCCAAATTATCTTTCAAACTGAAACTTGATAGTATTTCAGAGTTTACATCCAAAGTTTATATATAACTGCTAAGGGCAGGTTTATGTTTTTTACCTGAGTATACCCATGAAAAACAGATCTAACACTAAGGAGGATAGAAACTATCATATGTTGGCTAATATAATAATCACATAAATGGATTTTATTTAAAAGAAAAGATGGTAGAATGTATAGCCAGAAAGATCTTAATTCACACCAACACTTTCATTTTACAAATAAGGTAAATGATGGTCCAAGAAGAGGAATTCTTCTAATATTTAAAGACTATTAATAAATAAATTAAAATTTTTCTGGTTTATAATTCACATGTATATCATGAGAGGGTGATAGGTAAATCCCCCTGCTCATTTCTTAAGTTCAACCATTTAAGAAATCAATCACAGGCAATGATAAGTGGCAGTCAAAATATGCTACAATGGATGTAACACTGATCCAATAACCCCACTCTTCCTCCATGAGGAGGAAGCAGGAATAAGGGGCAGGAAGTGTTAACTAAAATTATTACTCTAGTGGTTCTCAAACAATTACTTTCAGTATTCCTTCAGATTATTAAAATTACTAGGTATCCCAAATAATTTTTATTTAAGTAGATTCAATCCATTTAATCATTCAAAATTATCATTCAGTCAAATGGGTGAGAAAGAAAGAAGAAATAAAGGTCAAGAGAAAGAAATAAGGAAGAAAAGGAGAAAATAAAAAGAAAAGAAATAATAAAAAAAAGGGAAGGAGGAGGTGGGCAAAACAAGTGATAAATATTTTGGGAGATATTACAGGTAATGGTAGCCCAATTTTAAATAAGGAAAAGGTTTTCTAACAAAACATTTAAACAAAGACCTGAACCAGGACAAGGATTAGCTATATAAAAAATATAAGGGAAAAGAATTCCAGGCAGAGGAATGAGAGTCTAGCACATAAAGGATGTGATTGGCCACTTTAAGATTTCTGGCTTTCATCCTGAGTGTAACACGTGACCATTGGAGAGTTTAGAAGGAAATTGTAAGATGTCAAGGGAAGAGCCAGGGAAGTCATTAGGAGGCTATTAAAATACAGGATAGAGAAGACTGTGGCTGGGACCCAGATGAGAGCCATGGAGATGGTCAGAAGTGGTAAGATTTTGCATATATTTTTATTGTAATGCTCACAGGATTTGCTGAAAGTTTTGATGTGAGGTGTGGAAGAAAAAGAGAAGTCAGGAGTGAATCATGAGCCTCAGGAAACTTATAAAGAGGGGGAAAGAAAAAATGGAATGAGTTCAAGCAAGATGGACTTACACTTACTAGCATAATATCTTTGAAATTGTATTCTAAGACAGAGAGTGTCAGGCAATTTGAAGACAGTTAAACGTTTGAAACAGCTGCTGTGCAAAACTTGATATGGAAATGGGATAAAAAATTCCCCACTACTTTCTGAACTCTTTCAACCTCCTCATCACTTTAGGGAGCATGCAGAGTCTCTTGACTGAAATCTCAGAATTACTACTCACACCACAATTCTAGGTTAACTGCAACCAATACACACACATCCTTCAACAGTTCCTGCCATGTTCAACTTCATGAAGCGCCTAAGAGGCTTCTGTTCATTGATATAAACTAAACTGTTTACCTGGATTTCTGGATTTTGCCTTCTGTCCCAAAGCAGAAACCAGTTTCTTATGAAGTATTGGTTTCTTTTTTAAAAAAATATATTTTATTGATTTTTTACAGAGGGGAAGGGAGAGGGATAGAGAGTTAGAAACATCGATGAGAGAGAAACATCAATCAGCTGCCTCCTGCACACCTCCTACTGGGGATGTACCTGCAACCAAGGTACATGACCTTGACCGGAATCGAACCTAGGACCTTTTAGTCTGCAGGCCGATGCTCTATCCACTGAGCCAAACCAGTTAGGGCTGGAGTACTGGTTTCTTATATACTTCCAGAAATTCCTTAAATCTAGAGAATAAAATGTTTGGGAAAACTCATCAACCCATATAAAATAGTCAAAATGACAATAATGTTCAGTCAAATACATATCAGTATTAATTTATCTGTGTGGTATATAATATGATTTTATCGTTAGTGTGTGGTATACAAGACTTTAATATGAATATATACAGAAATTATGTTTGAACTTTATGGGGGATTTGACTATAGTTACTGCTATTCATGTAGCTAAGTCATCTTCTATTATGCATTGCTTCAGAACTCTTCTCCCTTTTTCTAGGTTTATTCAATTTTTATCTTGATGTTAAAGCCCTACCAGTATATATTTTTTTTAAATTTCTGAATGTGCATATTTAGATTTTAAAATAATTGCATTTCTTGGCTCTTCCTTTCTTGATTAATTTTGTTACTTGCTTTATCCATTCATTCTAAATCCTTAAATCTACTCAGATTTAATCTTGATTTAGTCATTCTTTCTATGAATAATATACTTTTTTTGTTGTTTTAGCTGATTGGTAATGTCATTATTTCACCCTGACTCTTGAAGCACTGACTGATTATCACTGTATACAATTTATCTAGATTAATAGGTACCATCTATGAGCACTGTGAAGATACTTTCCCATTGTCTTCTGTGGTGTGTTGCTTATGAGAAGTTGGCTGTAACTCTATTTGCCATTACTTTATTCATAAAAAGTCTACTTTTTTTATGCCTTTAAGATTTTTAAAACATAATTTTTCCAGTAGAACTATCATGTGTTCAGACATGGATTTTAAAATATTTTCCTGTTCAAGATTACATGTGATCCTTTAAAATTTGAACACCTATATCAAAACATATCTTCAATTCTAAAAAGTATTCAACCTTCATCACTTGGAATGATCTCTTTCGCCCTCACTTTCTCTTGTTTGTTTCTGTAACCCTTACATTCTCTTTTTATTTTCCATCTCTTTACTTTAGTGTGCTGATTCCTGGATAACTCCTCAAATATATTTTGTCATTAACAAAATTTCTTCATTATTATCTAGTCTATTCTTTAATCCATCCATTGATTACAATTATTACACTCATGATATATTTTATTCCCAGAATTTCTATTTGTTTTCTTTACATAACTGACCATTTGTTGTGTAGTCATTTCTGTTTTTATCTCATTCTTTCTTTCATCATTTTTAAGTATTTTAAACATGACATCTCTAAACTTTTAGATTATTATTTCTAGATCTGGTATTTAAATTATTCTTATGTATTCTAATTTTCTCGACTCAATGTTTTATATTTGCTTATACTATATTATTTGTTTGTTTTTCCTAATTTTTGAGTTTATCTGAGAGTGGGTTGAGATATTCTGTGGAAATTGTGTCTGTGTTGTAATACTATTCAGCAAAGCACAGTTGTGTTCATGTTTAGTGTGAGACTAATGGATTATCCTGGGTTTATATCTGTTTTCATGTCAATGTCTTAGATTATATGCATTTTATTCTCATGTCTATGAATGATCCAACTTTGACATTGCAACATAGTCACAGGTGAAACTCTTATCCTACTTCAGATCTCAATAAATGTCATGCTTCTTAGTAGTATACATAGCCATATTTCTAAATTTCTATTTCATGAGTAGTACATTACCTTGGGTTGCTACCTGTATTACTGAAGCTCAGTTGCAGTTCCCTTCTTCACACAGATTTGAGGCTGCAATTTCTCTCTCCAAGGATTTTGAATCCCTATATTCTCATGGCTATATTAACTTTCCTAATTCTATTATCCATTCATCTTCAGCAACCTTTGAACATTGTCTCTGAGTTAACTATTAACTTCTGATATTTGATAATTTATCATTTTTTAGCATATATATATACTAAATTATTTTAATACACATGATGTTAGCATGGAATTCTAAGTGTTTTGATCATGTTGTGAGGTAAAATGCTCCCAATCAGGCTATTTTATATAAGGTAGTGACAACATATTAGGAGAGAAATTATCAGGTAATTCATTGGATTTTTGAATTTGAGAAAGAAGAGAAATTGGTCATGATTATGTGAATATTTTTGTAAATGGATGACCTAAAATAGGAAACACATGTGAAGACTTAAGTTGGGAAGATTAGATTATAGATTTCATTTGAATATATTGATCTTGATATCCCTTGAGACCTTTACTTAGGAAGACATATGATATATGATCTAATGTCTAATAATAGATTTGAATAGGATATTTTTAAAATTGGAAACAATCTGCATCTCACTTACAATTCAAACAAATTGAATAAGTTAGATGGCTCCATAGCATATGTAGAATGAGAGAACAAGATTTAAGATAGAATCCTGCATTAGAGTGACATTTAAGGGATGGCAAACAACCAGAAAAGAAAACTAAGAAAGAGCATTCTAGCAGTAGAAAGAAATCCAGAAGGGAATTATAACTAGAGGACAAAGGAAGAGAAATTTTATAATGGAGGAACTAGTAAAAACACACACACAATAGCCCTGACCAGTTTGGCTCCATGGATAGAGCGTCGGCCTGCGGACTGAAGGGTCCCAGGTTCGATTCCGATCAAGGGCATGTACCTTGGTTGCGGGCACAACCCCAGTGGGGAGTGTGCAGGAGGCAGCTGATCGATGTATCTCTCTCATCGATGTTTCTAACTCTCTATCCCTCTCCCTTCCTCTCTGTGAAAAAATCAATAAAATATATTTTTAAAAAACCCCCACACAATGATATCGAATACCTGTAGATAAGCAAAATAAGGAGAAAAGTCTCGTTTTTATGTAGATACAACTATTGGTGGACTTGATTAGAAAAGTTTTAGTCAACTCCTAAGTGGTGAAGTACAGATTGCAACTGAATGAGAAAAATCTAGGAAATAAGAAAATAGAATATTTTATCGTAGATTTTTAATTTGTTAAAGAATAAGAAAGAAAATTCAAATCATCTAATAAGATTAAGATTTGGTAGCAGTGGTTTCTAGATCATCCTAGGAAAATGCTACCCACATCGTGAAACCCAAGCATACCCTCTACTTCTGCCAACATGGCTACTTCCATTGTGTGCCCCTTGCTCTAGCACTAGAGTGGTCAATGGCAAAGGCTGGCTAATGATTAACTGCCTTTTTTGTTGTTGTTGTCTATATAGTTTAATGCTTGACCAATGGTGTGTGCATTCTGGTAGTCATTTATATGCTATACAAATTCTTTACCATTCTCTTATATATGTCTTTATCCTACACTTCATAATTCTCTATTTTTAATTTTTAAAATATATTCTTATTGATTTTTTTTTTGAGAGAGAGAGAGAGAGAGAGAGAGAGAGAGAGAGAGAGAGGAAGGGAGAGGGAAAGAGAGAAAAACATCAATGTGGGAGAGAAACATTGATCAGTTGCCTTCAGTACGCAGCCCAACTGGGAACCAAACCCACAACTTGGCCATGTGCCCTAATTGGAAATTGAACCATCAACTTTTTGGTGAATGGAAGGATGCTCAACCAACTGAGCCACACGGCCAGGGCATTTTATTTTTTAATTTTAAAATTTTATTTTCTCTCACAGTCCTGACCAGCCCTCAATCTCATGTATCACAGCCCATGAGTCTATATATATTCTATATATATTCTAACCATGGGACATTTCTTATTCACTGAGCTCTGCTCAGTGAGAGTATTATTCCTCACTAATCTCTATCTTGTCCATTCCTGAATGAGGTTGTCCTGCAGTTATCATCAATTTTAAAACCAACCATCCATCAGAAAAACTTGTTCCTTTTCCTCCCTCTTTTAGCTAATTGCAAGATACTCTCCATATGGCTGTAGTGTAAGAGGGGGTGGGGGGGGGCACTGGTGCCACCTTGACATGTCTCATGTGAGTCTTGGTTACCTGCTCATGCAGCTTGCTTGGGCCCTCTGGTTCTGCTTGTGCTTGATCCCAGATAAACCATTTCCATTTTGCAATGACTTATTTATGAAATGGTCAGTCTGCCAAGACTCTCTACTTCATGATTACTATGAGGTGATGGCGGGGGTGGAGGGCATGAGCGAAATCGTCCCTAATTGGAAACCACTGTTCTAGATGGCAATGACAATTAGCAACAGCTATCAGGTCAATTTCTCTTATTGTTACCCTTTTCTTGATACATCTGCAATGCTTGATACATTCTCTTCCACCAGTGACATCACCCCAGTTCAATACTGGTGACCATTTTAACAACTGCATCATGACCTTGTGCCTGGGGTTCTCTGAGCTCACCCTCTCACCAGTAAGGGAGGCTCACTGCCAGTCATCAGTAGTGGTTCAGTGCTGAAACCCCATGTTCTTCCTTGCTATCTGTGTTGCAGCTATCACTGGAGGGGATGTCTGAAAACAGACACTGAGATAATATATTTCTCAGAGATCATACCTGTGAAGGGAGGGGAAAAGAAGCAAGAATGAGAAGAATTAAACTCGAATTCAAGTCTGACATAATCCCAGTCAACCCCAGGGTGTGTGGAGGGGGTGAGGATCTGGAGTGAGTACTGTGTATCACTGGCCCATTATTGAGACCAGCCTCTCTCTATTAGCAGATGCAAACGTCCCTGGAGAAGATGTGAGATCTGTAAAGAGCAGCTCTCTGCAGCTAAGGTAGACCTTGAAGATGCTGAGAGCTTGAGACTCTCTGCTGACCACTCTCCCAGCAGCTGGGCAGCAAGTCCTCCCTTAAACGGAGACCCAGGTGGCACACCTCCATATTAACTATATATATTCCTTCTTTTCACCCATGGAAAGCTCTACAAGAGTAAGAATGCACAATCACTATATGAAATAACCTCATAATCTCATAAGTATTATGTTAAGTGAGAGAAACCAAATCCTCTCTTCGACAAAACAGAAGACTACATATAGCATGATTCCAAGTATGGCACATGCGTTTCAAGATTAAGCAAAACCAACTGACATTGTTAGAAGTCAATACAGTGTTTATCCTCAAATTGTCAAATCCTAGGGTTTGTATGAGGAGATTGTGTTGTTTGTTGTTTATTTCTATTTCTTTATCTGGGCCCAGGTTATACAGATAGATTCCCTTCATAATTGTACACTTTTTCTTGGTGTAAACAATACTTCTGAAGAACTTTTTTAGAAAGTGCTATCATATGGCTATAGTAGAAATAGGATAGTAATTATCAGTTATTTTACTTCAGACCCATATTATGTACCCTTCATTATTGTAAAATTTTATTATGAGAATCATGATGTATTATATAAGATTCGGTCAGAAACTACAAAGACCACACACAGTGGCTTACATGAATTAAAAGCATTTCTATCTCATGCAAGAATTTAAAGGTATGTTCAGGTGTAGTATGTTAGCTCTGCTCCCCCAAAGTTTTTAGGGATGCAACTCATTTCAGGTGATTACTTCCCATTTATAAGGTGTACAGCTTGTCCTCATGACACATGAAAACCATATTTTAGACAGTAGGGCTGGGGAGGAAATGAAGAGAAAGACAAAAGGGTATGAGGCAAATGTCATTTAAGGGAAGTTCGAAGACACTGTCACAACACTATTTATATTCATGCCACTGGCACCAAACTAGTCACATGTCAGTCACTTGGAACAAGGAAGTTTGAAAAAGAAAAGACTTACTTTGGGAGATGATGTGCTCATGTAAAAAACAAAGATTTTCACTCTGGTAGAAGGAGGAAAACGGCTGCTGGGTTCAGTCATCAATCTCTATCACACAGGGGACACGGTAACTGCTTTTATGTACCTGCTTTAAAAATAACAGTGAGCCTCAAAATGTCACGTTCCCCATCAGGAACTGTGGGGAAGAGTTATTATGAATTATTCTATCATTTAGGAAAAACGATCACCTAAGTGAAAGTGAGTGAGGTAATGTAAAGTCTAACTAAGAGAAAGGAGTGTGCCACTAATAAACTGTTATTAATTTTAAAAATATTCTGTCACTAGCTAATTGCAGGTGCTTTTGAAGAAGGTCAAAGTTTCAGGAAACACAAAGTTATAGGGAGAGGAAAGTAGAGGTTCTCACAGATGTTACATTTCATTATCTTAATCGTATTAGGTGGTACCCAAGAAAGCACATTTCCTTTTTAATTTACAAAGAAGCCAGGTTTATGGAAAATTGCTCCTGACTCAACTCATCCTGAGGTAAATATTCTGTAAAGCAGGAAAACATTTTACACTTCTCAGCATTAAATTATAGACATATGCATTGCACACGCATACGAAATGTAAATTGGTATAGGGAAATGTATTTCAAAACATGTAAGATCTTATTTTTCATTTCTCTATCATTATGCTTAAGTGTCTCCCCTAATCCTCTTTCCTCCTCTACCTACAATTTATTTCCATTTCTTTAGAATTCGATTTCTTTAAAAGATAACTTTCATCACCATTTCCATATCCTTACCTATCATTTGTTATTTTTGAGTTTGTAATCTGGAATCTTATTTACCACTGCACTCCATTAGCTCTCACAGATTTACCATTAATAATCAAACTGACCTGGTATTTCTTTCACCTTTATTTTACAAGATAACTGCATCATATTTGATACTGACCACCCGTCCTCATTTATTCTTAAGATCTGGTCTTCCCACATAAAACTTCTCCATTTCACTTGTTGGCAACTCCATAATTTTGGTTGCTCAGAGCGAATCCTTGGGGGCCATCCTAGCTTGTTATTTTTCTTACACCCTGATTCTAAGCCATCAATAAATCCCATTGGTTCCACCTTCACATTTCACTATCTCCACGGAAGCTAGGCTGGTCCATGCAACAATACCTCTCACCTGGTTTATTTCAAGAGCTGCCAATCTGGTCTTGGTCTGGTCTTCTTTCTTTTTTTCTTTTCATTCTGACATGTAACTTTGCCCTCAAAATGAATCTTTTAAAACATAAGTAAGTGATGCCAATTCTCTTCTCAAAACACTGAGGTGGCTCCCAATTTCACTCTGACTATAAACCAAAGTCTGTACATTGGCCTACATGACCTGCAACCCCTGCAACATCTACCCCTGCTCCTGTTGCTTCTCTAGTCTTATCTACAACACCGTTACATCATTTTTGGTGAGCCAACAGGCCTACTTGCTACTATTAAAACATTGTTTTAGATGAGTGCATTTAGAAAGCCTCTTCTGATTGTATGGGGAGAAGGAAAACATTGACCACAGAAGATGCTAAGTGCAGCAGGTCTCAGAAATAACCAGAACAGATCTGCAATGCTACCAATACTCTTTCTCTCAACATTTTCTTTGGCCACGTTGTCTTCATTTTCTCAATAGGCTCAATCCATGGAGCTAGATCACTTAAAAATGACTGCTGAATGCTTACATATATCAGCATGGCACCAAGGAGGAAGGGGATTGGCAATTATTCCATTGGCAGAATTTATAGTTAGTTGATGAGAATGGTTCAGGTGATCTTGTTTTGCCAGCAGTTCTAATATATTGTACAATGCTAAAATAAGATGTAATACTAAGAATAGTGTCTGGGCTTATAAGGCTTGGATTTTAGCCAAAAAAATATCATACTAGTTTTAGAATTCAAAAGTTTATTGCTCTCATGTAGTGTCTATTATGTAATAATATTTTAAAATATAAGATTGGTTGAATTTGTTTCTCTTTGTGGTTCCTACTTAAAAGTCTTATCACCAAGGGACTCTGCATGGTTAGAATCTGAAGTAGCTAGATACCACCAAGAGATCTAATCCAAATATTGTGCATGAAATTGTGGTTTCATTGCATACACCAAAAAGTGGTTTAATATTATGTTTGAAAAGTATGTATAGATGTCAGATTGTTATATAGTTTATGTAGGAGTTCATATGGCTTTACTAGACTCCCTTAAACTGAATACAGAAAATAAACAAAGGAAAAATGAGTTTGTTAAAAATATGCACAAGAACAAGCTAAGCTATTTTCATATACAACAAAAAGAGATTTCTGAATATTTTCACTGATATTAGTGTGTGTGCATGCATGTGTGTGTGTGTGTGTGTGTGTGTAGTGTACATATATGAATGTGCTTTCACAACTGCATGTATATATATTTAAAACCTCATAGGTGCTGATGGCTTCCACTGAGTGAGTTACAAATGTCAGGGTGTCAACTTCTTGTGACTCACTGTACACATGATGGTTGCAATTAGATATTCATACTGTTGAGTAAAATAGGTTTTAGTGTGAAAGTTAAAATCTTAATAATAACAATAGCCTTGTATTGATTATTTCATTGGGTATTTTACATGTGTCTAATTTAAAGAATGACAAATATTAACCAGATTATTATTATATTTTTATTTCTGCAGTAATTTGACCTCATATCTATTTCCAAATGTAAAATGCACAGGGAAGGAGGGCCAACATTGGTTTTATTCCCTATTTACTCTAAGTCCTAGAGCACAGCCTCGGACTCAATAAATATCTGGAGATTGGCTGACCTTCCATGATATAGTTAATTAATCTATGATTCAATAAGTAGCTTGCTCAGAGATCCATGGTTAGTAAGTAATAGATAGGGAATTAAAATTCAAATAAAATTGAACCCAGAATGAATGCCTCCTCTTTCCTACATAAACTTAAAAAAAAATTATTGTGGTAAAATACAAGTAAAATTTTAACATTTTGAACTGTGTACTTTCATGGTATTTAATACAGTCACAATTATGTGAAACGATCAACAATTTCTAATTCCAGAACATTTTATCACATGAAAAGGAAATCCATCCCACTAAGTAGTCACTCTTAGTTCCCGCTCCCCAAGCCTCTGATACAAATCTGCTTTCTTTCTCTAGAAATTTATCTATTCTGGCTTTTTTCACTCAGCAAAACACTTTCAACGTTCCTCCATTTTGCACCTTTATCCATACTTCATTCATTTTAATGACTGAATAATACCTTATTGTATATACATCACATTTTGTTTATTTATTTAGCAATTCGTGGACATTGGGTTGTTTCTACCTTTTAATTATTGTGAATAGACATTCTGTGACAGACATTCATGTAAAGTTTTTAAACACTTTTTTTCAATTCTTTTGGGTATATACCCAAGAGTACAATTTCTGGGTCATATGGTAATTTTATGTTTAACATATTGAGGCACTACAACAGTGACTGCACAATTTTTATTCCCACTGGTAATGTATGAGGGTTATAATTTCTCCACATCCTCACCAACATTTATTTTATTATTATTTTTTTAAAGTACAACTATCCTAGGAGTTTTAAAGTGGTATTTCATTGTGGATTTGTTTTGCATTTTCCTAATGACTAATAATACCACCGAACATCTTTTGATGTGTTTGTTGAACATTTGTATAACTTCTTTGGATATATGTCTACACAAGTTTATTGCTCATTTTTTTATTGGGTTATGTTCTCTTTTTTTTAAAATATATTTTATTGACTACAGAGAGGTTGGGAGAGGGAGAGAGACAGATAGAAACATCAATGATAAGAGAGAATCATTGCTCAGCTGCTTCCTGCATGCCCTGCATAAGGGATTAAACCCTGATTTCCTGGTTCATAGGTTGATGCTCAACCACTGAACCACACTGGCTGGGCTCTTTTGTTTTTGAGATGTAAGAGTCCTTTTATATTCTGGGTACAAGACTCTTGTCAGTACATGATTTGGAAATTTTCCTATTCTGTGTGTTGTCTTTCCACTCTCTTGATAATGGTATTTTATGCACAAAATTATTTTTAATTTCTTTCCTTTGTAAAGTTTTTGTGTCACATATATCAATCCATTGCAGTGCTAAATACACACAATAGGAAAACACTAGTCTCTTCAAAAAATGATGTTGACAAAATGATATCCATGTGCAAATTAATTAAATTGAACCAATATTTTATAACATGCACACACAAAAAGAACCAAAATGGAATTAAGACTTAATTCTAAAAAGTGAAACTATAAATCTCCTTGAAGAAAATGTAGGAAATGTAGGTAAGAAGCTTGTTGACATTGATTTTGACAATGACTTTCTGGATTTGACACCAAAAGCACATGCAACAAATTTTAAAAAAAGACCAGTGGAACTACATCAAACCAAAAAAGCATCTGTCCAGCAAAGGAAACAATCAAGCATAGTGTAAAGGCATTCTACAGAATGGGAGAAAATATTTGCAAACCATATGTCTGGTAAGGGGTTAATATTAAAAAGATATATGAATCTCCCACAACTCAGTATCACAGAAACAAACAACATGATTTTTTTAAATGGAGGAAGGATCTATTCTAAATAGACATTATTCCAAAGAAAATGTGCAAATGGGCACCAGGTATATGAAAAGATTCCCAACATCACTAATGAACAGAAAAATGCAGGTCTAAACTACCTCACACTCATAAGGATGGACACTATCAAAAGGACAGAAAATAAGTGATGTGGAGCAATGGAACCCTCATTGGTGGGAATGTAAATTGGTGCAGCTACTACAGAAAATAGGATGGAGATTCCTCAAAAAATTAAAAATAGACTACATTGTGACCCAGCAATTCCTCTTCTGAAGATATATTTACAAAAACTGAAATCAGGATTTCAAAGAAATAACTGCTCCCTCATGTTCATTACAGCATTATTCACAATAGTCAAGAAAGAGCCCACATGTCCACCAGCATATAAATGAAAGAAGAAAATGTAGTATATACATACAATGTAATATTATTCAGCATCAAAAAAAGAAGGAAACCACATGGATAAAACTACAGGATATTATACTAAGTGAAGTAAGCCAGTCACATAAAGGCAAATACTTTATTATTCCCCTTTTATGAGGTATCCAAAATAGTCAAAGTCATAATAGCAGAGAACAGAATGGCAGTTGCCAGGGCTGGAAGACAGGGGAAATGGGAAATTGTTGCTCAATGGGTATAAAGTTTCAGTTGTGCAAAATGAGTATGTTCCAGTGATCTGTACAAGGGGGTACCTATATTTAATAAGAAGGTATTATACACTTTAAAAATTCAATAAGAAGATGTATCTCATGCTGAGTGTTTTTAAACACACACACAAGGAAAGATGATGAATATGTTAAAATCTTGATTCTGGTCATGGTATTAAGGGTATATGCATGTGTCAAAAGTAACCAAGATACATACATTAAATGTGTGAAATTTTATAATAAAGAGCTATATGCTAATTAGACTGGACGGGCAGAATGACCTTCCAGAATGACCAGTGGGCAGGGCCATGGGACCACGAGGCAGCCAGGTCTGCGAGGGCCGAGCCCCTTGCACAAATTTTGTTCATCGGGCATCTAGTATCTCAATAAGACAGAAAAAAAGCTAGTGGGAATGGGGTGGGAGGGGCTCAGGAATAAGAAAAGAGTGTACATCTATGAGAGAAAGTACAGATAGATAAATAGGAGAAAAGCAACATGGCTTTAAGAAAAAATATTATGTATTTTCTCAAAGGTGCTCAATATCACTCATTATCAGAGAAAGTCAAAACAAAACTGAAAATATCACCTCACACCTGTTAGGAAGTCTAAGTAGAAGAATTTTTTAAAGTTCTTAGAGCACCTAACCTTTCAGATATATTGAAATATCAAATGTAGAAAAATATATTCAGCTCTTGTTCATTAAAATTATTTAGAGACATAGTTAAAATAGTTACTGTATTAAACAAAATTATTTTATTAATAATATGTCAATAGTATAGTATTTTGCTAATAGATGAAATATTTTTGCAGTCAATAAAATAAAAACTACAGAGTATCCCAATTGTAAACAACAGGTGTGTAAATGAAAAGGCCATCCAAATTAGTGGAAACAAATTTTATATTTTGCCCATTATAATTTTGTTTTTAAAAGTAAATTTTTCATATGCTAACTTAACATTTAGCAGAACATTGATTTTTGGGAGGGAGACTAGAGGTATCTCTTTCATAAGTGCATAAAGTATCATCTGAGTCTATTAATAGAACTTTTTAATACTTAAGAGATGTTTTTGTAAGTACTAATCTATATCTATGGCAGGGATTCCTTAATAAAAGAGTAATATCATGGTAATACATTATTTACTACATATTTATAATGAGGTTTTCAATCCTCAAATTATCTAAACTGATATATTGATATGATTCTTATGTAAAATAACTGAAAGAGAAGAATTCCTATATAAAACGTTATAACTGTGGTCCGTGAACTTCTGTGATGATGAGAAAATTCTGGAACCAGTGATTCCAGTCTCCTATCCTCCATTCCACAGCACGTAACTGGGCATCACAGCCTGCTGCCAGGTTTTCCTTTCTCCTTAGAAATGGAGCTACGGTCATTCAATTAATTCAACACACATGGTTTTCACTATATACTACATACTGTGTTAAATGTTGTTGTGCAAAGTGAATTTAGGCGTAGTTCCTGTCCTCAAATCCCACAGCTTAATACAATAAAACTATTCCAGTGGATACATTTGTCCTCTCTGACATACATAATGACATCAACACTCCACTAGAATTTCTTGCCAACCACTTGCTTGCCTTAAAGGTGCTTAGTGTTTACATACTTCATTAAAATAATCATGTCAAGGGTTACTATTTCTCATTATAAATATCAAAATTGAATATTAGAGAAGTTAAGAAAATTACCAAAGGGCAAATTGCCAGTAAGGAAAGACTTATTTAGAAAACAGTTTTATGATCCCATAATCAATGGTGAGAATAACATAATCAAATGTCACCCAATGTCAGCTACTTATAAACATAAGGACACATGTTACAAAACTTTCTGTCGGGATTTCTCCTCTCGATTCCTCCCTGAACCAATTCTAATCAATTAATGGGTTCCTAGCTGAAAACCACTTCTATTTTGAAATCCCAGTCAGACCTCTCATTATCACATACATATTGACCCAAGCAGGGAGCAGTTGCACAAAATGATTCATAAAATAAATTCAATTTAGTGTAGCATTTCAGAAACCTAGGGACCTGAGTGCCAATGTTGGTCTAGAGGCTGTTCTTATTACCACAGCAAAGTATCTGTGATCACACAAAAAAGATTCATTTTATGAATCATTTTAAACTATCAATAGACGGTCCCCCCTAAATAGATATTACCTTAAAATCCCCTATTTCTACTTGTAGCCATGGAGATTATGAACCACAGAGATAGACTGAATTTTCCTAGGACAGTTGGGAAATTTTACACAGGAAGAGCTTATTCAAGATCTGGAATTTCTCTTGGCACCTGAGATTCAGAAATATCTCCCCCGTGCTCTGATCGTGTGTGACATTTCACACATGGACACTCATCTAATCACACAATGAGCCAGATTTCTCAGAAACTTTGGACTTCCTCACACCTCATGTGTGTATCCATGATAAGTCCAGACAGTTGGAAGAGAGGATGTCTATTAATGCAGAGTAGAAAATTTACATAGGGCTGAGTGAAATATTTTATCAGCTGGGATTTTCCTACGAAGTTTTTCCTACCCTTTATGTAGCAATGCCAAAAACTCAGAAATATTAATATCTGGGCAAAAAATTTCTAAAGTAGGTATAAAATTGCTAAGAGGAAGGCAAAAGAAAAGAGAGAATGGGGAACACGTGCTAAGGCTAAGCATCTTTTGCTTTCCAAAAACATGTTTTCAGTAATATGATGATTACTTCTGTACTTGAAAAATAATTCTGCAAGCGTTTTCCCCATTTTTAATTTTTTAATATCTGCAACCTTTTTAGTATTCTTATGACAAAAGTTCTAATTGAGATAAAGTATAATAGTACCTACTTAATACATTATAATAGTACTAGAGGCCCAAAGCACGAAATTCGTGCAAGAGTAGGCCTTTCTTCCCCTGGCTGCCAGCATTGGCTTCCCTCTGGCACCCGAACGCGGGCTTCCATCACAGCCCGGCTTCGTCCGGAAGGACATCCGGACTAATTAGCATATTACGCTTTTATTATTATAGATTGTCTTGACAGCCCATTTGCTTAAACATTTTTTGTCTGTGCCCAAACATCTTAGGGATTTGATATCCTTTCAGTTTTTCTGAGAGCTAGACTAATTAAAAGCATATATTAATTCAATCCGTAAAACATATCACCAAATGTACTATAAATGCCTCGCTCATCTGAAGGAGCATGATAAATTGAATCCTGTCTGTCGCTGTGGGTGCTTGCTCTGCAGTTATCCTGGAAATCTAAGAGGCAGTGTACTGCTCATTTGTAATAGTGAATACTTTATTCACAGGGTTTTGAATCATCCAGAGTTTGTGCCTTGAAGGCATTTCACTCAGACAAGAGTCATCTCTGATGAGAATACTCTGTCCTTTAAGTGCAACAGTTCATAATAATATTAACTATATGTTATAAAAATTTGAACAAATTGCCAGCAGTTAACACTCTCACTGATGTACTCATTTACTTGCTTTCCAGGGTCACTCAGGTTAACACAACCATTTAGACAAGCGGTTCTCAACCTGTGGGTCGCAACCCCCTTGGGAGTCAAACGACCCTTTCACAGGGGTCGCCTAAGACCATCGGAAAACACATATATAATTACATATTGTTTTTGTGATTAATCACTATGCTTTAATTATGTTCAATTTGTAACAATGAAATTGGGGGTCACCACAACATGAGGAACTGTATTAAAGAGTTGCAGCAATAGGAAGGTTGAGAACCACTGAATTAGACCAAAACATTGTACCGTAGCTGATGGATGACATTTCCCATTAAAGATGCTTCAGGAAATAAGAAGTAATTAGGTGCTATTCCTATAACCATAGTAGCTGGTATGAAATATTAGTACAAGCTGATTGAGAACTATTCATCTAAGAACTTACCTAAGTAAAAGGAATAACTTTATTTTGTGCATGAAATTTTGTTCCTTAAAATCATGGGTAAACTTCACAATATCAAAGAAAGCTAAAACTGACCAAATATAGTTAGAAGAAACAAAAGCACTCTTAATGGTTGAGATTAAAGAGTACATTATTGTATATTACAAATATATACAATCAGTGGTGGGTTTATGGCTCTTTCTTTTGTCAAAGGGATACTGTATAACAAGTTAGTCTTCTCTTGAATTTTAAATATTGGCTTTATGACTGAGGACAATGATACCCAGTCTTGGTGTTATGAACCCCCTGGTAGAAATTCAGCTCCTGGAATTTTTCTCAAGCTTTCTGAAATTTGATCTAATGCCCTTTATTGACCAGTTTTCAACATGGTTTCCATTTGAGTGCTAATCTGGGTAATGATCTAGTTTCATTTCTTCCAATTCTGCCCAAGCTGTCGTCATGGTCATACCTAGTTTTTTCCATGCCAGTATTTCTCAACCAGAGGTCATTTTCCTCTCTAGGGGACATTTGACAATGTCTGGATATATTTTTAATTGCTACAACTGGGAGGATGCTACTGACATCTAGTGGATGGAGGCCAGGTATGCTGTTAAATATCCTGCAATGAACAGGGTAGCATCCAACTCCACCCCAACCCCGTCCCCACTAAAAATTATTCAGTAAAAAAAAAGTCAATAGTGCTGAGATTGAGAAACCCTGATCTCAATCTAAATTTTCTATCCCTGTGCCAAAATGGTTGGCAATTAGAAGCATGTTTATAATAAAAAATAAGCAGAAAGGATAATGCACATTTTATTCATTTTTTTTTTTTTTTTACAACCAGGTGAACTGTGGATAGCCAAACTTTACAAGCGACCTTTTTTTTATTAATTTAAATTTTATAGAAGTTAACATACATAGAGAAAAGCACAAATCCATAAATGTGAAGCTCCAAACAAATTTAAAATAAACAAATCTAGGTATCCAAAACTTCTAAACAATGTTACTAGGACCCTAGTAATAGCCTCTTAACTTCGAATATTCAATCCTGGACTCATTTCTCAGTTCTATATTATTCAACTTCATGGCATGATGCTTCTCTACCATTTTAAAAGCAAATTTGTATATTAGTAGCATCTTAAATTAGAACTATTTTTAGTAAGTTTAAGGATAGATTAGAGAAAAAGGTAAATGTCAAGTTAAAAGGATATTGTACCACCACATTTTACAAATATAAACACTGATATGTATTTAATCTATTTATAGTTTTTTTTATCACCATGAAGTGTATTATAGAATATAGCCTGTGAATTTGTACATACATTTGTATTGATTTCATTCTATTGGTCAAAGCATTTGTGCATTTATCACTTTTTTTTTATTAATTAAGTCTTTATTGTTCAGATTATTACATTTGTTCCTCTTTTTACCCCCCATAACTCCCCTCCACAGAGTTCCCACCCCACCCTCCTCCCTCACTCCCCACCCACTGTCCTCATTCATAGGTGCACGATTTTTGTCCAGTCTCTTCCCGCATCTCCCTCACTCCATTCCCCCCCAAGAATAGTCAGTCCACTCCCTTTCTATGCCCCTGATTCGATTATAATCACCAGTTCATTCTGTTCATCAGATTATTCACTTGATTTTCAGATTCACTTGTTGATAGATGTGTATTTGTTGTTCATAATTTGTATCTTTACTTTTTTCTTCTTCTTCCTCTTCTTAAAGGATACCTTTCAGCATTTCATATAATACTGATTTGGTGGTGATGAACTCCTTTAGCTTTTTCTTATCTGTGAAGCTCTTTATCTGACCTTCAATTCTGAAAGGTAGCTTTGCTGGATAAAGTAATCTTGGTTGTAGGTTCTTGGCATTCATCACTTTGAATATTTCTTGCCACTCCCTTCTGGCCTGCTAAGTTTCTGTTGAAAAATCAGCTGACAGTTGTATGGGTACTCCCTTGTAGGTAACTGACTTTCTTTCTCTTGCTGCTTTTAAGATTCTTTCTTTGTCTTTTGCTCTTGGCATTTTAATTATGATGTGTCTTGGTGTGGTCCTCTTTGGATTTTTTGTGTGTGCGGTTCTCTGCACTTTTTGGACTTGTAAGTCTATTTCTTTCACCAGGTAGGGGAAGTTTTCTGTCATTATTCTTCAAATAGGTTTTCAATATCTTGCTCTCTCTCTTCTTCTGGCACCCCTATAATTCGGATGTTGGTACACTTGAAGCTGTTCCAGAGGCTCCTTACACTATCTTTATATTTTTGGATTCTTTTTTCATTTTGCTTTTCCGGTTGGGTGTTTTTTGCTTCTTCATATTTCAAATCATTGACTTGATTCTTGCGATCCTCTAGTGTGCTGTTGGGATTCTATATAATATTCTTCATTTTAGTCAGTGTATGCTTAATTTCTAGTTGGTCCTTTATCACAACCTCGGGGGTCTCATTAGATTTCTTGTAGGTCTCATTAAGTTTATCGGCAGTTTCTAGAAAATTCTTGAAAAACCTTAAAAGAGTGGTTTTGAACTCTATATCCAGTAGTTTGCTTTCCTCCAGTTCTGTCATTTGTGTCCTGTTTCTTTGTCTCTGCATTTTTTATGCTTCCCTGTGTTGATAAAGTGGTTTTCTGTGCTAAGTGTCCTCTAGGGCCCAGTAGTTCAGCCTCCCCAATTACCTGAGAAGGACACTCTTGGTGCACCCCCTTGTGGTCTTTGTGCACAGTCTTGTTGTAGTTAAGCCTTGATTGTTGTAGGTATCACTGGGAGGAATTGACCTCCAGGCAAATTGGCTGTGAGAAGCAGCTGTGTCTGCTGTGGGAAAACTTCTGTGCTGGAGACACCCCTCCGGGGCAAGACTTTCTTCAATGGGGTTTTGGTGCTCACTGAGTCTGCCTTCTGAGTGTGTCCTTTATGGTTCCACGGAGCTGCAAACTGGATGGTCCCACTCTGACCTCTGGGTACACAGGCTCCTGGATCTCTAGGGAGGTGCTAATCTAGCCTCTGCCTTAGGATATCCAGCAAAAGCCTCCCTGCAGGGCTTGGGCGGGGCGGGTCCCACAGGATCAACAGGGCGGGGCTAGCAGTTATGGCTGCTCTCAGAGGCCCCACTTCTCAGTGTCCCTGCAATTGCTGTAAGCCCCTCCTAGAGAAAGCTACCCTCCAGTTCTGACTGATGCCAGACAGTCCCGCTTCTCTGGTATGAGTCTGGGTCCCCAGAGATTTGCCCAGAACTGGAGCTCAGAGCCTGAGACTCCCTCCCAATTGAAAATGACAACCGCGCCCTCAGCTGCCAGCCCGCTCTGTGTGCGCCTCTGTACCTTAGTATTTTACTTCCACACTGTGCCTCCTCTGAGTCTCGGTATGCTTTTCTCTTTCCTTCTAATTGTAGAATTTCCACTCAGCCAGCCTTCCTGTGGTTCTGGATGATGTCCGTTCCATCTTTTAGTTGTATTTTTGAAGTGGTTGTTCGAGGCAGCAAACTCCGGTGTTTACCTATGCCGCCATCTTGGTTTCTCCCCATTTATCACTTTAATAGATATGAATCTATTTCTCTCCAACAAAAAGCTGTATCAATTCCCATTTGTCCTGCAATATTTAAGCATTCCTTTGTCTCTACAAGGCCACCAGCTATGTTATCATTACATAATATCCCATGATAGCATTATATGCAAACCATGCCCAATTATATTTAAATTTCAATAAGCTAAGTAAGAAATATTCAGACCATACAGAATCCATTTATAATATATATATATATATATATATATATATATATATAGAAATATAATTGCCTAAGTATAGAGAAAGTAATGAGGGAAGAAAGGAAAGTAGGCAGTGTGGGAGCAGGAGGTCTTAGTACTTTCAGAAATAACTGAAACAATGTAAGGAAAATGCTAATAATTTCACCAAATATTGAGCAATAGAAAGGAAGGGCTATCCCAACACAAACTGAGTGAAACTGAAAGGAAGATCTGGAGTTGTACTGGAACTCTCTCTCTAACTCACTGGTTAAAGTTTGTTACAGGTTCCTTAGGGAAGGGGAATAGGAGGCTGGAGCTGGAAGCCACATTCTGCCATAGTGTTTACTTTTATACCGGTATCTGTATTATGCTGCAGAACATTCTCATTAAGACATCTTCCATAAAAATGTATCCACCTGCAACTTTGTGGTTTTAAACCACAAATATCATAGAAATGGTGCTTCAGCTCTTTTCATCCATTCTTCTTAGCAGGATTCATATGGGCACGCACACATGGAGAGAGATCATTGGAGGTCAGCATTCCTACATAAATTGTTGCACAAGGTACTAGCTGGGAGCTGGAAAACATTGTTCTCTAGTCAGATCTGTCTGGAGACACAGAAAAACAGAATGGATGCAGCATTTGGCACAATTTTTTAACTATCACATTTGTTGAACCAGCCATACAATTCAAAGGCTAACACTCATTGAATAGATTTTGTAAAATAATGCCAAAATATAATCAGAGAATGTATAAGAGTATTATAGGAGCACTGGAGACTAATAGGGAAGCAGTATTGATGTGGTTGGAAATAATGCTTGGAAGCTAATATTCAGAGTAGATACTGATTATTCATAGAAGGGGAAGGGTAGAAGTAGAGTTTGTATGTTCAGTTTGAACAGTGGTAGGTCAGTAAAATAGTTCCTTTTCTTTTAATATGTATTATTTATGTAAGAGTAGAGAATATTCCTGTTCTTTATTTCTTAGTTTAAATTATTTTATCCACACATCATGAGTCTACTTTTGAACTCAGTAGTGACAAGGTCAAGTGAAACTGATAATTTTGCTTACAGGGTAGTTACCATTAATTAAAGCATCACACGGCACTGCCATGGTTCCTTATTATTGCCATTGATTTTGTGTTATTTGAGATTAGTCTATAAACTCAAATGTCAAGGCTGCCATTAAAATGTAAACATTTATTTCAGGCTACTAGCTTATATATTAAAGTCATTCTTTGGTATTTATACAAAGCACCTACCCAAAATAATAATTTTAATATATTTAAGTATTAAAGTCTACTTATTAAGTGGGAAGTTGGAGGTTTGCTGAGATATGGTGTTGGTGACGGGTTGAAGTTAAATGCCACAATAGTGTGTTCTAGAAGTTACTGGTTATACAAAAGACCTGCATGGCTATTAAAACCTATGTAGAATATATAAAATATTTTCACCGCTAGATATTTTAACCATAACTTCTTACATATTCAAAAGTGGTGTTTAGATCCCAGTATCTGTCCATCTCTCTAAATGTGAGAACAGCAAGGCTGAGCCCTCATCCAGGCGCAGGCTTTGATTCCTCGGAATGGGATCACCTGCCCAGGGGACATGAGAGCTGCAGCTTGTTAACACAAATCAATTTTTTAAAGTCATCATAACGAGGGCCCCTACAATGGCTTAAATTAAAATAAAAACTGTATCCAGTGAAAACTTATTTTGACTGTTATATACTGTCTAATTAGATCAGAATTCCTGGAATAAATAATTCTTATAAGGTTTTCTTGAAGGGGCAGGCACAGATAGATCACCGTCTGATTGCTTTAATGCCTTTTACTACTAAAGAAGAATATTTTGGACTTGGAGACAAACTCTTATGGAGAGATATGGCTATTTTTACATGATCAAGTTCAAACACCAATCCCTACCGACATGAATACTTTTCAACATTTCTAGCACTTCCATGTTACTATTCCATCAATTTAATGTGTATATGTAAGAAGTACTGATTGCATGTTGATTGTTGGCCTGTTCTTTTGAGGAGTATACAATGGCCAAGCCCTAGAGCTCACTTCATGGAGTTAATTAAACAAATATTATAAACTTATATAATTAATAAGTAATGACAAAGTATGATAGGTGACAGTAAAGAAATAGATAGGGAGTATGAAGTAAATGGGTAGAAAAAAATTCATTGGGGATCTTTTTTGTGTGATTATGAAAGGCTTCTCAGAAACAGTGACATTTAAACTGAAATATTCAGAGGAATAAAGGTGTTCCAAATCTTTGAATTGGGGAAGAACATTTGAAGAATTCAGAGTAAGTGTGGTTGGAATACATATGGTGAGGTAGGAGAAATAAGGCATGGGGTGTTGAAGAATGGGAATGCAGCAGTCGAATCATGCCAGCCATGTTCATAGTTTTGCATCTTATACTTAGTGAAAGGGGAACAGTGTGAGTGGGTTTTAAGAAAAGGAATGACATGATCCAATTAAAATTTATAAAGGAATCTGGATGCCTTGGGGGATACTGGAATACTGAAAGGTTAAAAAAAATAATCCAGAAAAACAAATATCTCAATTAACAAAAAGGCAAAATATCTGCAAAGACATTTTTCACCAAAGAAGACATATGATGGCAAATAAACACAGAAAAAGATGCTTAACAAAATTTGTAGTATAAAAATTAAAACCATAATGAGATATGATTATACATTTATTAGAAAAACTAAAATAAAAATAAAAATCTGGCAATACCTATGCCAACAGTATGTAGGATAAAAGGAACTCCCATTCAGTGGTGATAGGAATGTAAAATTGTATAGCCACTTTAGAAAATAGAATGCAGGTTGGTTTTCTTTTCTTCTTCTTCTTTTTTTATATTATGTATAGACCTTACACAACACAGCAATCATAAATCTAGGTGTTTTTCTAAGTGAGTTGAAAATTTATATTCAAACAAAAACCTGTATAAGAAAGTTTATAGCAGCTTTATTCACAGTCACTAAAACTAAAAGAAAACAAGATGTCCTTCAACGGAGGAATAAATAACCTAATTGCGGTACATGCACAGAATGCAATACCAATGCATCAATAAAAAGGAATGAGTTATTGATTCACTCAAAACCGTGGATTTATCTTAAATACATCTTACTAAGTGAAAGAAACTGGACCCAAAAGGTTACACACTGCAAGATCCCTTTTATATGACATTCTACAAAAGCCAAAACTACAGAATGGAAAGCAGATCAGTGGTAGCCAGAAATCAGGAAGGTAGGGATGCTGGCTAGAAATGGGAGAACATTAGAAATTCCGGCGATGGCATTGTTCTGTATGGGTGGAGGGTGGGGGGACTTGCGACTGTATGGCATATGTTTCTCAAAACCCAAAGCACGATGTATCACAAATGAATTGTGGTGTATTAAAAGTAAACACACACACACACACACACACACACACACACACACACGAAGCAGTGTAGAATGTGGCAATTAAATCTGTGTTAAGTTGTATAACACAACTTTCCTGAAAGGATGGGAGAGAGGAGAGCTGACCTAAGTAATGTTGAAAAACAATGTTTTCATTAGAAACTGTAAGGGTAACCACAAAAGAAACTGTTCATGAACAACATGAAGATTAGTCCGAGAGCCCAACGAGAAGTGTATTTGGAAAGGTTTTATATAGTCAAAATATATCATATTTCTAAGGAATAAATATTACATCTCAAAATCAGTGCGTTGGCTAGGCAAAAGCAGATTTATCATTTTAACAGAGCTAAACTACCTTAAAATAAACCAAGCACTTTGAATTTGTTCAGTGGTGTGCTTTAATTTGTTATCCAGGTTGAGATCTAGGAGGTTGATGCTAAGTATATCCAAGTAGGTGGGAATGGAATGAAGGGGGAAATAATTTACCCCCACTGTCCTAGACACACAGATTGGAATTTGGTAGACTTCTGTTTATTCAAGAATTAATAATCAGAAAAGTCAACAACTTGTTTAGAAAGATATTCTGTGACTTGGAGACTGAGAAATGATCCTGAAACTTCAAAGTAAAACCAAATTCTGGATAAATACTTACAACAGAAGACAAAGAACATTTTGCATCACAGAAAGAAAAAAAAAAGGAGACAAAAGAAAGGGAGGGAGGAAAAAGCAAATAAATGTGAGTGAATACAAATGAATCAAGTAAAATATGGTAAACATGAAAGTAAGATGAAGAGAGATAAGGAAAAATATTAAAGGAAAAATTAAAGCCTATATTAAAATCAGGAATGAGAAATATTAAAATTTAGAGGCTGAATTATCATACTTGAAATGATCTCCAGATAGAAAAAGAAACAGAATGAATATATTAAAACAACTAAAGAAATGATAGACATTGAGGGAAATAAGACATCCAATCAAATAAGAGGCAGTCTAAGATATAACCAGATTAAATTTTAAAAGGCGAAAGATGTCACATCACTGGATGAAAGAAAGAACATTACCATTCTTCGGGTTCTTAACTATGTATGAGAAACTTGCAGCAATTTATACTCATATGAGCAAAACAACATATTTATTATCTTCCCATACCTCAACAACTGTAACAAGTAAAACTCAATATTATGTTTGTGTCTTTATGCATATGAGGAAACTTTATATTGATTTATAACATAACATAAATTATGACCGTATAATAATAGCTGAATGCTTAAAATGTGCCCCACACTGCTTTACCTTATTTGATCTTTCTAACACAACTAAGAAGTGGGTACTATTATTATCCTACATTATACATGAGCCATTAATATTTAAAGAGATCAAGTCACTTTTCCATGGTTAAATGACTCATGTGTAGTGAAGCTGCAATTCAAACTTGTCAAACTCGTAAATGAGAGCTCTGAAATAGTACTTAATGCTGTTTTTTGAATAAACTGTTCAATTATTAAGGGTATTATCATTTCTCATTCATGCATATAAAAAGCTATTATTCAAATTGCTGTTTGGCATTTTTAAATATATCAACCATTTTTTTTATCAAATATCTTACATTGTATTTTTGACTAAAATATCTGTTGTGATATGATTACATGAATATGTCAGGTTTTTAAAAATATTTAGAAAATGTTTTTAAATATTGTTGAAAGTATTACATATGTCTATTTTTCCCTCCAATTACCTCTTCTACCTTCCCCTGCCCCCAGCCCCAGGCCTTCATCACCATATTGTCTATGTTCATGGGTTATGCCTATACTAGGTGTACTGGTTAATAATGTGGATTTTTTTCAATAGATGGAGTTACACATACGTTGATATATATGTGATTTGATATGTATACTATTTTGTTGTATTGCTCCTTCAGATTACCACTTGTTCCGATCGATGGCACACGGACTTTCTGAGCAGCACTTCAAAACGTAAGAAGAAGTGGAAAATTGGGTCTCTGAATGGTCAGCCTCAAAACAAGGAAAGTTCTACTGGGATGGTATCCACGAATTACCTGAAAGATGGGGGAAATGTGTAGCTAGCGATGGACATTACTTTGAATTAAGCACTTCCGATATTTCTCTTGAAATTATCATGTTTTCTTCGGATTATAAAATCCGCATTAGTAACCAGTTAATATTTAATCTGTATTATTAACCGGTTAATGGTTAATCCACATTTTCAACCGGTTGATAATTAATCCACATTATTAACCATAATAATGTGGATTTTGTAATCAAAGAAAACACAATAATTTCAAGAGAAACATCAAAAATGCTTTATTCGAAGTAATGTCCATCGCTAGCTACACATTTCCCCCATCTTTCAGGTAATTTGTGATACAGTCCCAGAACTTTTCTTGTTTTGAGGCAAACCATTCAGAGACCTAATTTTCCACTTCTTTGTACGTTTTGAAGTGCTGCTCAGAAAGCACGTGTGCCATCGATCGGAACAAGTGGTAATCTGAAGGAGCAAGGTCTGGTGAATACGGCAGGTGGGTTAATACTAAGTTTGCATACAAGTTCTTTGGTTGATCTCTTCCCACCCACCTCCGCCTTCAATATTTTAAGCTCTAAATTTATTTAAGATAATTTACCTGCTATTTGTTTAAATGTATGCTGTGAAGTTGGGATATAAATTATTTATTAATAATGGGTTAATTTAGTGCTATTTATCACATGCCCATTCCCTATCAATTAATAATTCTTGCACATACGTAATTTATTAAATTATTTTAAACACTAGAATTTTATCTGGAAAATTATCATTGATCAAAACATCTGTTTATTTGCTCAAGTGGCTATGTAATATATCTATTAAATATATTTTAATATGTAGAAGATCAGATACCCAGTTACATTCTCTTTTCCAAATATTATGAATTTACTAATCTGTGTTATCTCCGCCCTCCCTCCACCCCACACCCCCACCAAGATTCCTGGAATAGATCCTAACTACAGAACCAGTGCTCTTAAGCTTTTTATTATATTTCCTTTTCTATGAAAAGGATAGATAGATGGTAGATAAATTTCTATTAATATATAACATAGAGACAGAAAAATACACAAAATATACATATGGCTGAATGAATTATTCCAAATGGAATATCCATGTTGTTTAGAAGCCTTTCTTGTGCTTCTTCCCAGCCACCACACTCTCTTTTCCCCAGAGATAACCACTATGCTGACTTCTAAAACTTCGGATTAGTTTGGTCTGATTTTTATCATTATATATCTTATCTATATAACTCATATAATCTATATTAATTTGTTAGGGCTGCCATTATAAAATACCACAAGTTGGTGACTTAAACAACATGAATTTATTTCCTCTCTATTCTGGAGGCCACAAGTCCAAGATTAAGGCGTTTCTTCTGAGGTCTCTCTATTTGGCTGCAGATGGCCACCATCTCGCTGTGTCCCCAACATGGTCTTCTCTCAATATAAAAAGTATTTTTAAATATTAATGAATTGACACAAAGACCTGAGTAAGGAGTGAAAAAAAAAAACATTTAGTGATATTTTGTTTTGTTTTCAAACTTGATTTCCAGCTTAATTTTACTGTGATTATGGAATTTATGCTAAATACTTTTAAGTTTAATTTATACTATGTCCAGAGATCATACTTCATGATTTAAATCATCAGAAGTTTGTTGAAACTTCCTTATGGCCCAATATTTTTAAGTTTTTATCAAATATTTCATATAGACTTGAAAATAATACATATTCTTAATTTTTCAGTGTTTCATATATTTTCTTTTTTAAAAAAGATAGATAATTTTATGTTCAGATTCTCTAGTATCTTTACTGGTATTTCTTCGAATCTTTCTGAGTTATGAAGAGAGATGTGTTAAAATTTTCCCAATAATTGTGGATATTTTAGTTCTTTAATGTTTGCTTTATTTTTATTTTATACGTAGAAGATAACATATTTGTATTTAGAAGTGCTATATCTTCTTGGTAAATTCATTCTTTATTATGCAGTGTCCCTTAAAGTCAGTATCTTTGACATTAATGTGGTTATAGTTTTCTGTGGTTAGGGTTTGCATAGACTATCTTTTATCCTTTTCGTTTGCCTAACCTTTTTACCTAAAAGCACCTTGCATTTGAATATGACTTTCTAAGAGCATATAGTTGTTTATTTTTATTCCAGCTTAACAACTTTTGTATTTAATTGAAGTGACTAATCTATTCAAATAATTGTCAACTAGGATACAGTTGAGTTTAATTTTACTACTGCTCTATATTTGTACCAATTATTTTTCTTGCCTTCTTTGTCACTGATTATTTTTTTATAGCATCTTTCCTATTGGTATGGCACTTATATACTTTTTACTGTTACTTTATTGATTATCCTAGAATTCATAACATGCATTCTTGCTTTATTAATCAAGAAAGGATTTTAGGCTATTTCAACTACATTTTTCTCTTTCCTGACTTACTAGTATCATATGCCTTAATTCTATACTTTTAATAATCAGAACACATTGTTTATTATTTCATTAATAGTCAAAGGTAATTTATATTTACCCATACATTTAACTTTTTTATTGTTCTTCGTTCCTTTTTGGGTCCCCAAGCTTCTACATGGGCTCTTCCCCCGACTCTCTCTGCCTAATAGAAGTCAGAACCTAAAGAGAGCCTAGATTCTTTTATCCTTTCTATGAAACAAATAGGAGGACATATACTACATGCCATAAACTCCACCCTGTAATAAGTTTGGTCTAAATGTGTTAGATTTGTACCAACTGGACTATCCAATAAGAAGATAGTTTGATATTTACTTCCCCAGCCCTTCTTCCAAGATATTTAATATTTACAGTTTTCAGCTGCATGGAGTCCAGAAAACAGAGTCGAGAAGGAAATTCTCTCTTGGCATTGCAATGTAGTTTTATACTGTTTGTGAGAAAAGAAGTTTTGCTTTATTTATTTGTGTGATGGCAAAGCCAAAATACGGAGGTGAAAATATCGGTAGAAACAGCACACCTCTATTTAATTATACACCAGGAGCAAGCAAAAGCCCCCATTAAAATAAAGCAGTTTTTGTTTTTGTTTTTGGTTATTTTAAATAGCATATCTGTGGGAGAAACTAAGATGGCGGCATAGATAAACATCGGGAAATAGTCGCCTCCCACAACAATTGAAAAATATCCCAAAGGACGGAGCAAACATCGTCCAGAACAACAGGAAGGCTGGCTGAGTGTAATTTCTACAACTAGAAGAAAAGAAAAGCACGCTGAGAGCCAGAGGAGCTGCGGAGGCTGAGTGCAGAGGTACGGCTGCGGCTCGCGCGCGCGGAAAGGGGGTGGCACCTGAGGACGCGGCTGTCTTTTTGAATCACAAGCTCCCGACTGCTCTGAACTCCGGTTCTGGGAAGTCTCTTGGGACCCAGGACTCATATGGGGAGAGGCTGCTCTGTCAGGCGGCAGCGGGCGAACTTGAGGGCGGATTTCCCTCAGAGGTGCTTGCAGCCGTTACCGGGACACTGAGACGCGTGACTCCGGGCGCGGAGAATCAGCCATAGCTTCTTTCTCCGCCCTTTTGACTCCCTGAAACCCCGCCCCACCCAGGCTGTGGCAGAGGCTTTTGCATGTGAATGTACCTAACTACAGCCCAGCCAAGCAGACCCGGAACTTCCAAGAGAAGGGCCAAGGCCCCGCAGAGGCTTGCATTGCTTCACAGCTGAGCCTATTCGTGGCTCCGGCTGTGTGGCCTCAGGCAGGGGCTGAATTAGCACCTCCTTAGATCCAGGAGCCACTGTACCCAGTGGTCAGAGGGGGACCATTCTCCCACTTCAGACACAGCTGCTTCCCACAGCCAATTGGCCTGGAGGTCAATTCCTCCCAGTGATCCTACAACAACCAAGGCACCAAGAGTGCACCAAGAGTGTCCACCCCAGGTAACTGTGGAGGCTGAGCCACTGGGCCCTACAGGACACCTGGCACGCAGGGCCACTCTATCAACACAGGGAAGCAGCCAAAATGCGGAGACAAAGAAACAGGTCACAATTGGCAGAAACGGAAGAGGGCAGACGATTGGATATAGAGTTCAAGGCCACGTTTATAAGGTTTGTCAAGAATTTTATGGAAACCGCCGATAAATTTAATGAATCCCTCAAGGAGTATAGTGAGACCATGGAGGACATGAAAAAGGACCAACTAGAAATTAAGCATACACTGACTGAAATAAAGAATAATTTACAGAGATCCAACAGCAGACAAGAGGATCCCAAGAATCAAGTCAAAGATTTGAAATACAAAGAAACAAAAAATACCCAACCGAAAAAGAAAAAAGAAAAGAGATTCAAAAAATACGAAGATAGTGTAAGGAACCTCTGGGACAACTTCAAGCGTACCAACATCAGAATTATAGGGGTACCAGAAGGAGAGAGAGGGCAAGATATTGAAAACCTTTTTGAAGAAATAATGACAGAAAACTTCCCCCACCTGGTGAAAGAAATGGACTTACAAGTCCAGGAAGCGCAGAGAACCCCAAACAAAAGGAATCCAAAGAGGACCACACCAAGACACATCATAATTAAAATGCCAAGAGCAAAAGATAAAGAGAGAATCTTAAAAGCAGCAAGAGAAAGACAGTCAGTTACCTACAAGGGAGTACCCATCCGACTGTCAGCTGATTTCTCAACAGAAACCATGCAGGCCAGAAGAGAGTGGCAAGAAATATTCAAAGAGATGAATAGCAAGAACCTGCAACCAAGATTACTTTATCCAGCAAAGCTATCATTCAGAATGGAAGGTCAGATAAAGAGCTTCACAGATAAGAAAAAGCTAAAGGAGTTCATCACCACCAAACCAGCATTATATGAAATGCTGAAAGGTATTCTTTAAGAAGAGGAAGAAGAAAAAGGAACTCTTACCATTTGCCACAGCATGGATGGAACTGGAGAGCGGATAAATACCACAAGATCTCACTTATTTGTGGAATATAATGAACAACATAAACTGATGAACAAGGACTGATCCAGAGACGGAGAGGCTTTGATTGGACTGTCGGGCCTTGGAGGGAAGGTAGGGGAGGGTGGGGGCAAGGGGGAAGGATCAACCAAAGGACTTATATGCAAGCATATAGGCCTAACCAATGTACACGGACAACGGGGGGGTGAGGGGATGAGCGGGGGGGGGGGGGGGTAGAGGGTACACATATGTAATATCTTAATCAATAAAAAAATATAAAAAAAAATAAAAAAATAAAAAGGCAGAGTAAAATGTAAAAAAAAAAAAATAGCATATCTGTGTCTGGAGGAAATTTTGAAATATTAACCACTAATTTTTGATTCCCATAGCCAGGGTTGTGTCTGCTTTGTCTAACATTCTCAATCCATTCAATCACAGATATTCATTGTTTCAAGAAGAAGCTGGTTACAGACCAGAACAAAGGTATCTGTTGAATTGTTGAATAGATTTTCACCTCACATCTAACACAACAGACCAAAAGCAAAGAACGTTTGATCTGCAATAACTAGGCGCTTGAGAGAAAGAACAGTTTGTTTTGAATTTCAAAAAGGGCTTGGTCTGGCTTGGCTTGACTCCAGGCAGTTCATGAGACAGAACCTGAATTTCTGGGTGAGAGGTTATTAACAAACAATAAAGAACAAAAGAGCGGGCATGAGATCAGTTTTCCTGCTTCCAAGAGGAAAAAAATAATAATAATTAAAAAAGTGATTGAGTGGATAGAAAAAAATTTGAGAAAGAAGAATGAGAATTAAACCAATATTGCCTTGACAGAGTCTTATCTTTGGCTCACTTCAGTATTTACCTTTTTAGGATGAGGTCCTGGCATATAGAAACTGACTTGATAGGGTTAGGGATTTACAGAGAAGAGGAACTAGGCTTCATTTTTCCTGGAACTCTGTATATATGTAGACTTACAATGGGCCCTTGACCATGTTTATATGGCCAAAATGGAGGAGGAATTATGGTAAGGTAGGTCATGAGAATGGCTGACATAGCATCCACTCCCCCTTTATCCTGAAACTCACCCTGAGATCTAGATTGTGTGAAGGATATACATACAAGAGTCCCCACATGCTCTAGCAGAGGATTTTTGAAGTTATCTGAGAGTGCTGGCTATCAACTGTCCATGGTTGAGTGGATTGGGGGTGAGGGGAGTGGTAGATCCATTTAGCTAAGGACATGAGCTGGCTAGACTAGAGATATCTTGAGAATTGAGTCACATCTCGGGGGGCTTGTATCACTGCTGTATGTCAGGGAAGAGGCACAGTCAGGTGCAAGAGATGCATGCAGAAATGGCCAAGCTCCCAGGGACAACCACCATGAATTACCCTTACTGAGGAGGTAATAATAAGTTACGACAGTGGTGACTGAACATACAGGAGTGGGAAGAGAGGCAAACCTAGGCAGAAATTGTCCCCACAATACTATCCATAAAATAACCCGAAAAAGAACATGTGGAACCAGAAGGCACTGCCCAGTCGCCATGATGTTATATAAGCTTCTGCTTAACACAGATTCCACTGAGGGCCACGAGGAGGAAGGATTGGGGGGAAATAATCTAAAATGTTATTTACCCCCAGAGGGTCTGAGTTAACCTGGAAGTAACCAAGTTATTAAATAAGGAAATTTAATTTAATTTTGCTCTGGGGCAGGATCTGGGGCTCAAGAGCTAGTGCATAATACTAACAGAGAAATGAATACAATTACATCTTTGCAAATTTGAGTGTTGAGACTGAATTGTAAATCTGCTCTAAACTTAAAGGAGGCACAAGAAACAACGAATTCATTATTTTCTGCAGTAAACATATCACATCTGAAAGTGTCATTCGGCCTCTACACTGAAATCTATAGTAAGACAGGACCATTTCTCTTCAAACTGACTTTCAAATGCAGAATAGCCTCAAATCTAATAGCCTTCAAATCTAACATCAGTGAGAAAGAAACAAAGTAAGCAATTTGCTTTGTTTTTCTTTTCCTTTCCCTCCAATATTGCAGAATACAAAACAGCCTTATGGAACTGTCTGAAAAATATAGTCTGGATTTCTTTCACTTGCCTCTTGTGCCTGTACTTCCATTTTATTTAAATTTCTGTTTTGTATTCCTTGATAAAAGTATCTGTTAGTCATGCTTACTAAATTTATCAAATTTGAATAAAAACATTAAAGAAAAAAATACACACAGCCTACATACCAACCAGTTCAACTTTCTTTTCTACTTCACAACTAACCAGTGAACATTGAATCAGCAGTGTAGCTGTCTCAGATCATTCCTCATCTTTGATTATATGTCATATTCTGTTTTCTGATTCCTGCAACTAAGATTTTACCATTTGCCTGTCTACTTCCCTCATTCATCATTTTGATTTTATTTTTTACTTCCACCAGTTTTGATTCATTTGTCCCATACTAAGTGACATTTAATGCTTCAAACAGAAATTGATCCCACAAAATATGTTTCATTTCATTTACTTTTGATACTCCCCACACTAATGAATCAAAGTAAATTTATAATAAAAATCAAGTTAACACTTGAGGACTAAGTGTTCAAACATACTTCTCCCTAAACCAATTTCATTGTTGAAAATCATAGCAGTAGAAATTTAAAAAAATTAAAATTTCCCATACTTTGGAGATAATCAGTTACCATTCTATTCTATTTAATTTATTTCCTTTTCTATATAGTGTCCTCCTTAATTCTTTCCACAATGTTTTCTCTCACTTGATTTTCTTGATTTGTGTTTCCTGTATAGATTCCAATAAAAAATATCCTATGGGAGTTAAGCTAGCACCATCTAGTTATGAAATATTTGCTATCTGAACTAAGCCAAATACACTGCTTTGCATGTGTGGGACAGGTGAACACCCTTCCATTTGAATATCTGATTTAAAGAGAGCTTCTGCCAGCTAGATTTATATGGGGATATAATGAAAGCGAGTCAAGATAGAATATTTGATAGAAACCTGGGGTTTTAGGGCTCTTAGTTCCTGATGTGGGAGGATTCATATCCTTTGGTTGTTATTTGGATTTACATTTTGGATTTACATTTTGTTTTCAAAACTGTGTTTACTCGAGGAAAACCTACCCTACTAGACACTGAGATAAGCTTAAGGATTACAAATCAGCAGACCCAAAAATTTGCAGAAGTAGAAATTGTGAAGCCTCTCCAGTATATCGAAAAGCAGTTAATTAAGTCCTGACCTCAAGGTCCATTCCTCATGGAACAGCCTCTCCCATGCCTGACAACACAACTCTTGAGTAGTTTCAACAAAAGGGTAAGGAAAATTATCAGAGTAACAAAGTAAGAAGTGAATGAGAGTGAAGAAAAGGGTCTAACTAGTTTTCGATTTGAAAGAGAAAACCAAAGGAAATGGAGTGGTAGCTTGAAGAGGGTAGAGGCCGAGGAAAGGTTGTTTAAAAACTGTACTGGGCTTGAGTAGGCTGTGCTGTAATAATACAACCAGTAATACAACCTCAAGTTCTCAGAGGCTCAGAACCACAAGGATGTTTCTTGTTCACACTACAGGGTCATCATGTTGGCCTCTGGGAATCACACTGATGTAGCAACAACCTTCTCAAACATTTCTACCTGCGTATCAAAGAAACAGATAGAGCTCTGGCAATAAATTAGCATCAGGCAATGTCTTATGTACTTTCTGCTTATAACTAGTATAACTAGTCACCTGGCTCCATCAGATCACCAATGGCCACGAAGTATAATCTTATTATTTAACCTGAGGACGGAGAGCTGGGAATATTTAAAAGCAACCCTAAAAATCACTGCAAGGATATTGGAGAGAAAAGAGACAACGGATAGAAAAAATAAAATGAAAAGGCCAGAGCAATTTTCATTAGAAAATAGTACAAGAACCAGGGAAAGAGGTTGAATTTAGTGCCAAGGTACAAAAGCCCTCTTTCTCTGAGAAGAGGAAAAGTGACTCAGTAAAAAGTGAGTTTAAAGGTAGAGTCATCCGAAGTTGAGAATATCTTTCTTTAACACTATCAGTATTTCCAGACCACCAATCCTAATCTCTTTTGCTTCCTAATTTCATTCCCTCTCTTTGAAATTAATAGCAGCTACCTTTAAATTATTTGGAATACCAATTGGAATGACCATACTTGTAACTGGATATTTTCCCTGAATCACTTTCACTTTAGTCAAATGAGATATTTTACCTAGCTATTGTTCTAAAACTGCATTTCTTAATATTTAGGGTTTGGAAGATGTTGATTTTTCCAACCCTAGGAAGCTCAAAATGTTGGTACCCTCTCTGTGCCCTTTTATATCTGCTTGTAGACTAATTCTTTCCCAAGCTCAGCTATTGCCTTTATTAACTTGCCAAATGTAACCAGTAATAATCAATATATACATTCTGTTTCTTTCTTACCTAGAGTTAACAGATCAGGTCCTTATAATCTGCCTCCCACATTACTGCAGGTAATAGTTTTACTAGTGCATTTTTACTTACTGTTGAATGAATTGCAACTTATCCAGAATCTGACATCAGTGTATTTTTGCATTTCTGTATTGCTAACCAAAATTAATGCCTCCCCCAAATCTCAGTGACTTGTCATAAATAAAGGTGTGTGTATATATACACATACATATCTAAGTATATAAAAGCCAAGTGACTGGAACAACTGGTTGCTATGACATGCACTGCGGCTGGCCAACTGGCCTGATCGAGGTGGGCTGGCGGGACCCCACCCGTACATGAATTTGTGCACCAGGCCTCTAGTATATGTGTAGATGTACACAGATGCACATATATACATATAAACACAAGTTTTTCTCAACCAACACAAAGTCCACTGTCATGTCACTTATTGATGATTCTCCTGGATGGCTCTCCTTCAGTTTCAGGGATCTGTGCTCTTTCATCTTTTCCTACTAACGTCCATGAGGTAATCAGACTCCTGAGCAGGATTCTTTGTAAGTGATCAGCCCATGGGAAGAGAAAAAGATGGGTAGAGAAATGTGTGGAGGTTTCAGAGAAAGAATTGGAAGTAGTATACAGTAATACTAACCAAATCATATTGACTAGAAATACTTATAACATTCACCTGGATGAAAAGGGAGGTCTGGGGAAATATGGTCTTTATTTTGGCTCAGGAAAATAAAATAATACACAAAATACTTAGCATTGCCTCTGAGATTAGATAGATAGATAGATAGATAGATAGATAGATAGATAGATAGACAGATAGATCGATTTGGTCAGAAATCGTTTAAATATTCCCTAATTCTTTCCTCAAACTAGCACAAAATCCTATTCTTTTATCTATTTCTGCCTAGTTCTACTCAAAAGCTAATTTCTAATCACTACTTTATATTGGTGTAAATTGCCTTCTGTGTAGGAAAATTAAAAGAAAAAAGAACATATGCATGTTGTTTTTAATTTTTATTATTTTTATTATATAATTCAAAGAGCAAAGTGTGAAATAAGCAAAACAAAAGATGAAATGATAGCTTGCATAATGAAAGTACATCACTTTAAGGATCTGTCCACTTTGAATTTATTTTTTTCTTCACATTTTGCTCTATCTTGATATTGAATCAACTCATTTGTCCCATCTTCTTTCACAGTTTAATTCCTACTGTTGATGCTGGTCTCATGAAAACTAATTAGTACTTCATCAACAGCAACTAATTTCTGAAAACTTTGATACAAATAGCTTTTGATGTGTTCTGGGAATGACAATTGTTTGCTTTTTGTCGTTCGTATACATACTAGAGATAAAAGCTTCAAGAATCATGTATCACTTTGCCGGTTTTGTGGAATGAATGAGGCAGATTATTCTGCCTGAAAACATTTGCTTTATAGAAAGTGTGGTGTGGGGACAGGGGGATATACCATTTGCATTTCTAAAGACTTTGTATTAAGCACCTTTGCTCTACTTGCAAATACCTTAAAATGCCCTGGCAAGCCCCAGAGAGTGTAGAATAGATGTAAAATGATATCAAATCAGAACATGTTTAATTTTTCCAACATTTATTCTCTTCCATTTTATCATAGAATCATTCATGATTCTCAAGAAACACCTGAAGCTTCTTTTATCAGACGCAACTGATTTGGCCAGGCTATCCAAGATAATCTCTCTTTTGATTAACTCAAATTCCCTCTGATTTGGGACCTTCGGAAGGTTTAGAGTAGATGGATTAGAGAGCTAAGGCTGGATAGAGAATGAAGCAAAAGCTGAACAGAATGAATAGATGTGAAAAAAGAAAGTGAATATGGCAAAGGATTGTAAGTATGGTAGATCAGAGGGAGTATAAAGAATAGTATCCTCTTGAGATACGTAAAGTTTAGTTAGGAGAGGAGGGGGAAGACAGACAGCTTTCATGCCAGACAGTTAATGACACTGGGAATACAGCAGTGCACCAAGTAGAACAAATTCCCTATCTTCATGGAGCTTACGTTACAATTATAAGTAAAACCTCGGATGTCAGAAGGTAATGATTATAAAGAAAGGAGGATAAGAAAGCTGGAATTTTTCTGTTTATATTATCTTTTGATGTAGGGGACATTACAATCCTAAATAGGGTGGTCAGGGAAGGCCTCTTTGAGAAGATAGTATTGGAACAAATGACTTGAAGAAGGTGAAGTAATAAGTCATGAAGACAGAATTTTGTCAGACTACAGTTTACTGTTAAGATTTCAGCTTTTAGTCTAAAAAAAGATGTAAACCCATTGGTGGGTTCTGAGCAAGGGAGTGACATCTTTGCAATTTATTGCAAAAGGATCAATCAGGCAGCTTGTTGAGAATTAGTTCAAGGGTATTAAAGATGAAATCAGGTAGGCCAGCCAGAAGGCTTTCTCATTAATCCAGACAAGTGGCAATGGTTCAATGAGGAATAATGAGGGAGGTGAGCAGGGGTCAAATTTGGGATATATTTTAAAACTGAATCCAACAGAATTTATTACTCTTTTTCTCAAAGTCATCCAGAGACAAACTGGATGTGAAAATTGTTCCAAGATCTTTTGTTAAACAAATAGAAAGTTAGACATGTGTTTCTTAACATGAAGAAAGAAGAATACATTTGGGGAGGGTGCATAGAACAAAATGAGGAGCTCATAATCTGGCCATGCTAACTTTAGATTTCTAGTACACATCCATGTGGAAATGTCATGTAGGAGCCCAGGAAAGAAATATGAGCTGAAAAGTCACATTTGGGAATGCTAAGAATATAGACGATAATTAAAGCTAAGAGGCTGAAGAAATCACCTAGTTAGGAAATGTAGCTGGAATAGAAAAGGTTTAAGACCTGGACTCTCAGGGCACCTTAATATTTAGGGATGAATATTAAGGGGTGAGAAAGCAATACTCTTGAAGAGTTTTACTATAAAGAAGAATAGAAAAATGTGCTCCAGCAGTGGCTGGAAGGTGATATGCGTTGATTGAAATATTTTCTTTGTTTAATTGGGAAAAGTGCCATCATATATGTGTACTGACGGGACTGACCTAATACTAACAAGAGAGGAAGAGAAGAGAGACGGTAGGAAAAAAAATACTAAAACAAAGTCCTTAGTAGGCAAGAAAAGACAGGATTTAGAAGATAAACAATTGTGAACCAGCCCTAACCGGTTTGGCTCAGTGGATAAAGCATGGGCCTGCGGACTCAAGGGTCCCAGGTTCGATTCCGGTCAAGGGCATGTACCTTGGTTGCGGGCACATCCCCAGTGGGGAGTGTGCTGGAGGCAGCTGATTGATGTTTCTCTCTCATCGATGTTTCTAACTCTCTATTCCTCTCCCTTCCTCTCTGTAAAATATCAATAAAATATATATTTTTAAAAAAACAATTGTGAACCAGCTATTAAAATTGCTACTCAATTCTTTATATTATAAGACACAGGAACAGAGAGATGCCTTTCTTAATATTTCTGTTCTCTATTGCTCTTAGAATCGGGGCACAAATTATTAGCAAGGCCAACTGTGGCCCCAAATCAACCAGACTTGACCTAGTCTCATCTCTCCAGTCTCAGCTACATCCAGGTCCCTTGTTTTCTGTGCTCTACAATGATTTAACTTCACCTCCTGGACCCTGCCACATTCTTGTTGCCATGGCGCTTGGGCACATGTTACCTCTGCCTGGCAGTCCCTCTGCCCCTGCCCTCATGTTTTTTTAATTAAATCCATTTTTTTTTTTTACATATCAGCTTAATAATCTTTTTCTGAAGGTAATATTTTTTGATCAAGTAGTCAAACCATTTTATTAAACATTCTCATAGCAAAGTAATTTTCCCTCATAACTTATCAATTGCAATTTTATACTTGATTCTGTGAATCGCTTAGATTCCAAGAATTGAAGATTTTCTAAGACTGGATAAATATATATTTTTTAGTACAAATGGATTTAGTTCAGGTAACCTAGTATTTAAAATGTGTTGGTAGGGCTGAATCAGAAGGTTCCAGGCTCAACTTTCAAGTCTTATTTCAGAAGAGAGTCAGGTAGGAAACTGTTATCTCAGCCACATCGGGAGGTTACTGATCCCAGAGCTGATGCCAGGTTCTAGGACCGTAACAGTGAACTGATGACCAGATGTCACCCCACATACTTGGACCCACAGTCCTCTGCGCCTTCAAGATGCCCTAGTTCTGTTGCCTCTATTTCCAATAAACTCAGTTCCCAATTCAGATCCTGCCCAAAACACTGGGAGCCTATCCCAAAGCCGATGTTCTGGGAATCAGCTGTAGTTGTAAATTTTCCAGTCTCTGCAATTTAGAAAAAGCACCAGAGGAGATCTTAGCAGACACTGAGCTATCCAAGAGATAGCTTGTCTTGGGTGTCCTCAGACAGTAAAAGAAGAATTGCCAAATAAAAATTTTTAAAGATAAAATTATGAAATCAGGATAATTTTTTTGCATATTTCAAGAAAAACATTTCCATCACCAATTATTACAAATAAACATTTATATTTTATGTTTTGTCTCTGAAATCACAACCTTAGACCTATCAAAGACAGAAAAGATTACTCTTACCTCATTCCCACACATAAACCTAATCTCAGTTTATGTTGGGAAAGGTATTTTGTCCTGGATTACACAGCCTCAATCTTCTTTTATTAATAGCAAATATAAATGTGCAAATAGAAGTTCCTTTCTCCTTTGCTACATCCCTTCTTTCATTCTTCATCCCCTCCCTCTCCCCTCCCACTCCCTCCCTTCCTTCCTTCCTTCCACAAATATTGCCTAACTTCTGTGAATCATCATCCATATTAGGGACTGAAAATAGAAAGAGGAAACAGATCAACACAATTCTCCTTTTCTACAATTTAGTCTAGGTGGGAGAAAAGATTAAATAAATGCTAGAAAATGTCTGTAAACATTAAAGAGGAGGGAAACAAAAGAGGAAAAAGAAAAAGAAAGTGAGCCTTTCCTCTAATACCTAGAAAATATGGATTTAGCCTATATGTATATGTAGAGCACACATACTCTTTTACCTCTTTTGTGGTTTACTGATGCATGGTCATTATTTCGAAGTCGTCTCTGATGTTTTCTTAACAGCATCTAATTACTCTGAGTCTTTGTCAATAAATTTTAATCATTTCCCTCAGGAAGTAAATAAGGACTAATTAAAATGTGATAACTTATTCTATTGATTCTTTTGACTACATTCCCTCTTTACATGTCATGGCAGAGGGCAGTGATAAATACAGGAAAGTGGCTTCCATAACAAATAGCAAATCTCATCAGAGTAGACGATTTAGAACAGCTATTGTGCTCATGCTAGAAATCGCTGTCTGTAGTTCCCAGATAGAATGATATTTAAAAATCGTTTTAGCATCATCCCCAACGTTTTCCAACTGTTATTCATGGATTTTAGGTTTTCAAATCTGAGGCACAGAACTGGTAATAATAACTATACATTAATGTGCAGTTAGAGGATGAGGATGCTTTTTTATTACAACATGGACTTTTACTGCTTATGAGCAACATTAAATCATGTCTAAATTGCTTTCCTTTTTACTAGTCTAATGTCAAAGTTTGAGTGACTACTTAAAACGGGAACAAAGGATTCAGCAGAGTCCACAAGCACATGATTGTGTTGGCAGAAACCATTTTTTCCATGAACAATATGCTTGTGTGATGCACAAAGCCATCAGCAAATCTCCCAAGAGCTCTAAGAAAATCAGTCAATAATCCTTTTTCCTCAAAAAGAGAAAAACTACAGCCCGGCCAGCATGGCCCAGTGACTGAGCATTGACCTATCAACCAGGAGGTCACAGTTCCATTCCCAGTCAGGGCACATGCCCAGGTTGTAGGCGCCATGATCCCCCCTGTGGGACATGTATGAGGCAGCAGATCAATGATTCTCACCATTGTTGCTTCTATCTCTCTCCCCCTCACTCTTCTTCTCTAAAAATCCATAAAAATATTTTTTAAAAAACTACAAAAGGGCACATCTCTCTTCCACCACTAAAAAGGAACATTTACCTCTATATCACTTGTATCACATTTTTTAAAATATATCAGAACATGGGTGAATTGAACATTGCTCTCAACACTACTGCATAAGTATTCCCCATTAAAACTTTCCCATGACTGGAAAACCCTATATAACAATAAACATAAATTTTATATCCAAATTGAATGCACTTAATTTCTAAAAGAAATAGAATATATAAGTTTTAGATTAGGGGAAAACAATTTAATAATATTTGTTGGCAGATGTCTAGAAAAACAGGTATTTAGGCATCACTGGTAGCAATTTAAATTAGAACATTTTCTTCTAGTTAGAAAAAAATGTGAAAAATGTGTGAGAAACTACAAACATAATTATTGCCCTTATCCCAGAAATTAGTCCTAAGGAAATTATAAAATAATCAAAACAAATGTCACAAAAAGTAACTGGAGTAAGGAAAGCTAGTTGTATGGTGTTTTTACTTATGTTGTTTTTATTGATTTTACTTCTACACTTAAATTTAATAGGCATGCATAAAAATGCACACATTTTCAGTTTACAAGTTGATGAGCTTTGTGCATGTGCTCATGCATGTAACCACTCCACAAATTAAGATCAAGAACATTTCGGCCCCGGACTGGTAGCTCAGTTGGTTAGACCAATGTCCTGATATGCCAAGGTTGTGGGTTTCATTTCTGTTCAGGGCAAATACAAGAAGCAACAAGAAGCAACCAATGAATGCATAAATAAGTGGGACAACAAACTGATCTCTCTCTCTCTCTCTCTCTCTCTCTCTCTCTCTCTCTCTCTCTCAAAATCAACCAATACATAACATTTTTTAAAAAGAAAAAGAACATTTCCAACACACCAATGGCTCTCCTTTACTAATCAGTAACAAGTCCTCAGAGTTAACCATTTTTCTGATTTTCATACCAAAGATTAGTTCTCAAACTTCATATAAATGTACTTTTTCTATACTAATTATTTAACTGAATGTTACTTCTATAGATTTCATTCAGGTTTTCTTAATGCAGCAGGTTTGTTCTTTTTAATTGCACTGAATATGCTTGTTTTCAGAAAAATGTTTTTCATGGGAAGAAGATCTGAAGGGTATCTTCACCAGGATAATGTTTGTGTTATTATTAACCTGACTATTATCAGGTTACAACTATGAACACCTGGGCCGCCAATCCTACTGGAGAGCCTCTGGGAAAACATAAAACTCAGAATTGTCCTTTCAGAGGTAGGAGAGAAGCAACACATGATGATCAATGACAGGTCCCGTTGCCAAGAACTAGCCCCGGTACATGAACCACCTGTAGAGCTGCATGCGACCACGCACAGCCAAACAGGTCCTGTGTTACGTAATTATAATACTGAGAAGGGGGGAGGGCGCTGATGGAATTAGGGGATGATTTTCTTAACTTCAAAACATTCTTTGGCCCTAGCTGGTTTGGCTCAGTGGATAGAGTGTCAGCCTGCAGACTGAAGGGTCCCAGGTTTGATTCTGGCCAAGGGCACATGCCCAGGTTGCAGGCACGATCCCCAGTGCAGGGAGTGCAGGAGGCAGCCGATCAATGATTCTCTCTCATCATTTCTATCTCTCTCTCCCTTTCCCTTCCTCTCTGAAATCAATGAAGAAATACATAAAAAAAAAACAAAACAAAAAAACATGCTTTGATATTAAAAAATAGAAACATGTTATATAAATATATTCAAGAACACCTATAGAGAAATCTATTTAGAATGATTCTGCTGGTTGAAATATTAATGTTTCCCACCTTATTATAAAAAGAATCTAAATATATATATATATAAATTGCATACACTTTCTTTCCTATTAACCTGCTAAGTGTGCAAACTACCAGTAGAGACACATATTTATGAAGTATAATTAGTCATCTTTGCCTCAAACACTTCTAAGTGACATCCCTAAACTATATTAATTATGACTTAAGTAGGCAAACTAAATAGGCACACATTGCATGGTAAAGCCTCGTGCCTGACTGTGATTTGACATTTGTAATATTCTTTTCTTTTTACAGAAGTATTTGTGCAAATATACGAGCATGTTATTGTATATTTTTTCACTTTCAAAAGAAAACAAAAGGCACAGTGAGGTACTAATACCACCGATAAAAATTAAGTACTTCAAACCATTTTAAAAACTTTCTTTTAATGCACATACACAGAAGAAATGGTATAGTATAGCAGTTATAGTACATCTCTAGAATTAGAATTTTAGAATTTAAATGTTTAATCACTCACCCACCAGCTGAGTAAACCTGAGCAAGGCATTCATTTATTTTTCTTATTTTATTAAATCTTTATTGTTGAAAGTATTACATATGTCCCCTCTTTCCCCCATTGATCTCTCCCAGCCCGCCCTGCCTCCCACCCCAGGCCTTCACCACCCTATTGTCTGTGTCCATGGGTTATGCATATATGCATATGAGTTCATTGGTTGATCTCTCCCCCCAACCTTATCCTTCATTTATTTATTTTTAATCTAAGTAATCCCCTCAGTAATTAGGGGGTGATAATTCCATCTATTCTTCACTCCTTAAGTTTCCTGGGTGTGGTGATATGTGAAGAGCTTAAAACCTTCTGAAGGCTGCTGCCACTGGGAAGGAAGCAAATATTGCTGTTGGTGTTTTCATGTCAACTAATAAACTTTATTCCTCTGAGGGTGACTGGGGCATGTAATCTGGTGTCTCAGTTGATAAGGGCTTTCAGTGACTTTTCAGAGGTTGTACAAAAGTCTGCCCTTTATTACGAAAATTGATCTTGGATCTGAAAGGTCAACAAAGCAATGGCTTTGCTTTGGTTCCTAAGACTCCCACGAAATAAGCTGCCTGTAAGACAGTTTATCTGCCTTGTGAGTTAACCCCATCTGGATTTGCACCTGTGATTTCTGGGAGCCTGTGCATTTCGAGCGTGCACGTAGAGTGCTGCAAACTTCCCTTCAACTATAAAGAACGGAGTTTTAACATTACAAAATGTACTTCAAGGAAAGCCCTTTCTAAGCCAACTGCATTTAGCAATCGGGGGCAGAAGTGACTGTGCTGCGAAGCAGGTGGAGGCATAGAATTTGCTGGTGCAGCTCCAAGCTGCCACTGCCTTCAGCTAGAGAAGACATGAATGTGCTCACCCTCGGCATGTAGCCAAGATCAAGAGCACTTTGCTGTCATAGCCAACTTACTCAGTGCGAGCACATTTCTCTAATGCTTTACAAAAATAAAAATTTAATGCAGAGACTGCCATGAAAAATGGCAGAATAAATTCTTGTTTTCATAGCCTCTCTGCCTAAAAGTTACTGAAATGAATAAAAATGAGAAATAAAAACTACCACTATGCTTGGGAATTATCATCTGTCAGTTACAAAAAAAACCCCAAAATTTTGGACTAAGCTGAGGGACTCTGATTAGCATAGACTTATCCCCAGTTGGGAAAACTATAACTATAGGTGTAACACATAAGACAAGGAGTTGTGAAGGGGGCCTCCTAGCAACTCCTAGTCGGGAGATGAGGCTGGGGAATGAACAGGTCCTGGGAGGAAGGAGAAAAGCATCCCGAGGGACTCATTCTATCACAAAGAAATGGCAGGGGCAGGTAGATGTTTAATTTATAGACTTCCTAAGCAAGTCACATTATGCTGTTTGAGCTGATTTTCTCCCCATACGGAAAAACCTGGGTAGATGGGAAACTGTACTGACTGAAAAAACATGAGCAAGGAGAACTACTTACATGTCTATACAGATGTAGACTTTTATTTGGGTGCCCAATCCCCTATGAATCTAAGGAGTACGAAATCAGAGAAGCCCCCCAACTCAGAATCCTATATAATAAAAGGGTAATATGCAAATCAACCAAACGGCAGAATGACCAGTCACTATGATGTGCACTGACCAACAGGGGGCAGATGCTCAGCCAGGAGCAGGGCTGATGGCTTGCGAGTGCAGCAGTGGTGGTTGGCCGCCAGTCGGACATCCCCTGAGGGATCCCAGGCTGCTAAAGGGTGCAGGGCGGGCTGAGGGACGCGCCCCCATGAGTGCAGGAATGTATTGCACCAGGCCTCTAGTATTAAATAAACGTAAAGAAAAACTGCTTGATGGTAACAGTTACTAGCAACTGCAACTTCTTTTTATATACTCTTCAACCAAATGAATGACTGAGGAAGGTACACAAACCAGCACTTCCTAACCCGAAAATACAAAGGATAAACCAACCAGCATGTACCACTGCAAATGTTCAAAAAAAAAAACTGTCAAAAGAAATTGGGGAGGAAGAAAAAAAACAGAACATGTACATGGCAAACATAATTACAGAGAAACTTTGGAGAAGTTATGTAACAGTTGATCGATACATTTCTTTCTGCATTGCATTATTGAACACTACTTGATGATACAAAAGGGAAAAAAGAGAGAACAACATGAAATTGGAGCCACATTAATTAAAAAATAATTTTAGGTGTAAAAAGCAATGTCAAACTTCAACTTCTCTAAGACAAGCATGAAATAGGAAACTGGAACAGTGGCACAGGTAAGACTTTCAGAAAATTATATATCCCCAAAGGAAAAACAGAGGGAAATTCAGATTCTAATATTTTTCAATGTACTTAAGTTATATGAATAGAAGATGAGTCTGGATGGGGTTTACTCCTTTCTTGCCTCTTCTATCTGTTTCAACATTTAGAAAGAGTAAGCTGTATCCTCCCTGGCTAGTTACAGTGTTATAGGGAACTAGAGGCCAGGTGCACAAAATTTGTGCATGGGACAGGGTCTTCTCAGCCCAGCCTTAACCCTCTCCAATCTGGGACCCCCTCGGGGGATGTCTGACTGCCAGTTTAGGCCCGAGCCTGCCTAAACTGGCAGTTGGACATCCCTCTCACCATCCTGGACCTCTGGCTTCTAATTGCTCACCTGATCGGCCCTCACTGCCTCTGTATGCCAGCCTAATCACTCCCAACCCCCCCCCCCTTGCTGGCCTGGTTGCCCCCAACTGCACCCCCTCCACCAGTCTGGTTGCCCCTAACTGCCCTCCCTGCTGGCCTGGTTGCGCCCTACTGCTTCCCCTGTCAGCCAGGTTGCCCCTCATGGCCCCCCTGATGGCCTGGTCACCCCACGCAGCCTGCTTGTTCAGTTGTTTGGTCGTCCCTCACTAACCCCCATGCCGGCCTGGTTGTAGGCAGCCATCTTGTGAGGGCATGATGGTCAGTTTGCATATTATCTCTTTATTATATAGGATGTTAGAGAGCCTGTTTGTACCTCCCTAATTTTGCCACCATAAAAGATGTTATGGCTGATCTGATGGGTAAGAGGGTTGCCCACAATAAGCTCTATTTTCCTAATGGGTTTGGTTACTTATTCCAAAGACAGACTTTTTGTTGCTTTTCTTTTGCATTCTGAGCTCAGGCACAACGTGTTCCACGTTGCTTCCCCTTCTGCCTTTTGTGTGTAGGCAATACACGCGAGGCAGACCTGCCAGTCTCTCTGTAGGAGAGACATGACCTTCTTCATGTCAACTTGGTTTTTCCCATTCAGGGAAAAAGACTGGAAAGACTTCAACCAGCATCAATAGACCAAGGTGCATTTATCAAGAGTTTATCAGAACCCTGTATTTTTTTTTAATATATTTTATTGATTTTTTTACAGAGAGGAAGGGAGAGGGATAGAGAGTTAGAAACATCGATGAGAGAGAGAAACATCGATCAGCTGCCTCCTGCACACTCCCTACTGGGGATGTGCCCGAAACCAAGGTACATGCCCTTGACCGGAATCGAACCTGGGACCTTTCAGTCCGCAGGCTGACGCTCTATCCACTGAGCCAAACCGGTTTCGGCAGAACCCTGTATTTTAACAAATGATTTCCCAAATTTATCAAGCAGCACTTTATTTTTTTTAAAATATATTTTATTGATTTCAGAGAGGAAAGAAGAGGGAGAGAGAGATAGAAACATCCGTGATGAGAGGGAATCTGCTGCCTCCTGCAACCACCCTACTGGGGATCAAGACTGCAACCCGGGCATGTGTCCTTGAACAGAATTGAACCCAGAGTCCTTCAGTCCACAGGCTGGTGGTCTACCCACTAAGCCAAACTGGCTAGGGCACAGCACTTTATTTTTAACTTGGCTAATGATCCTGTGGCAGGATAGTAAGAAGATAGGAAAAGTCCTGGGCAAGTGGAATAGGAAAACTGAGACAAGAAAATTAAACAAGGCCAAGCAATGTGAAGTACTTACAGCCAGCTAGTGAATTGCAAGACCTTATCTTTCCTAACCAAGGACACTTGAGAGCAAATGGTTTATACCTTTCTCACTAATCAGAGAATACAAAGCTTATATCACCTTGGCTGGGAAATAGAGACACAGACAACAGTATGGTGGTTACCAGAGAGAAGGGGGTTCAGGGGATAGAAAAGGGTAAAGGGGTTCAAATATATGGTGACAGAAGATTTGACTTGTGTGATAGGCAACAACAATGCAATATACAGATGATGTATTATTGAAATATATACTTGAAACCTATATAATCTTATTAACCAATGTCACCCCAATAAATTTAACTTAAAGAAAAGAATCACCTTATTTCAGAAAAAAAAGGGTGAATATTTAGCCCAGTAGAATATCCCAATGCTTTTGAGAATCCTGACATCTGTTCTGAAATCAGATAAGGACAGAAGTAATCCTAGTGGCATAACCAGACTTGCTCCTTCCTTCAGTATGGGGAGTCAGACAGCATGTTTTACTTTACTTTCTTAAAATCTCTTCAAGATCTGTGTTAACTGGAAATCAAATGTAAAAAACGGATTAAGTTTCTTCATGTTATGACTTTTTTTGACATTACAGCAATGTACCTTTGATACACTAATAGCCTCATTTTTTTGAAACTTGTCAAACAAACACAATTTGAAGGAATAATAAAGTGGAATCTATATATCTTCCTTTAAAAATAAATAGTGGGTCATTCTGCTATGTTCTCAGGAAGTTGCAGTTATGGTGACATTACCCTAAATCTGCGGTAGGCAAACTGTGGCTCGGTAAACTGTGGCTCGTGAGCCACATGCAGCTCTTTGGCCCCTTGAGTGTGGCTCTTCCACAAAATACCGACTTCTGTGCATGGGCCACGAAGTTTCAATCGCACTGTACGTGTGCGCCCGCATGTGGTATTTTGTGAAAGAGCCACACTCAAGGGGCCAAAGAGCCACATGTGGCTCGCGAGCCGCAGTTTGCCGACCACGGCCCTAAATAATTCAGCATACCTTACCACATAGCCACAATACCATTATCATATCTATGAAAGTTACAATCATTCCATAACATCTAATATCTACACTAATAGAAGAGAAACCTGCAAATGGGTGTCACTCCACTATGCCCACCAGCCAATCAGAGCAACTATGCAAATTAACCCAATGAAGATGGCAGTTAATTTGCATACGCAGGCACGGAGCAAAGACTGAAGGCTCCGGCGGGAATGAAGATTGAAGACTGAAGACTGAAAAGGCTTGGCTTCTCCACTGCGGCCACAGCAGAGAAACCAAGCCTCGCTGCGGCTGGACCAAAGGCCTGGGTCCCGGGCACCAGAGGAAAACCAGTGCCAGCAGCCAGAAGGAAGGCCTAGCATCTGGCCTGGCTACATAGAGGGAGGGGAGAGGAGGGGCCTCAGGCCAGAGTCCACCTCAAGGAATGTCCAGTGTCTGCGCCACAGCTGGGCAGAGGGAGGGGAGGGCAGGGGTCTCAGGATGGAGTCCACGCCGAATGAGGGAAGGAGAGGGGTCTCGGGCTGGAGTCCTCATCCAGGAATGCTGGGCTTGCAGAGTCCTCCTCCAGGGATGCCCAGCGTCCACGCCCCAGCCAGGCAGAGATGCCCAGCATCCTTGGGCTGGAGTCCACAGTGAGGGATGCTGGGCTTGCAGTGACGCGTTCAGCTTTAGAAGTTATTTACTAACCATCAGTAAGTAAATAACTTCTAAAACTGAACATGTGTGCTTGGCCAGGTGAAGAGAGGGGAGGGCAGGGGCCTCAGGCTGGAGTCTGCGGCGAGGGATGCTGGGCTCCCAGCAACGTGAGCCCAGAGTCCGCACCCAGGCAGAGGGAGGGGAGGGGAGAAGCCTCAGGTGGAGGGAGGGGAGGGGAGGAGCCCGAGGCGAGGGATGCTGGCATTATTAAAGGCCAGGCTGAGGGACCCCCTCCACCCCATGCACGAATTTCATGCATCAGGCCTCTAGTTAAAAATAAAATGACATATCCACAATTCCCACTGGTATCACTCACCTTCCCATTTCTAATCATGAATAAATGTATTAGCTATTTACTGTGGGAAAAGCATTGATTTAGAGTCATGTGATCTTGGTCCAGTCTTGACTATGTTTATGAATGAATTAGAAAAGGGCATTTAATGTGTCAGCTTCATTAGCTGGATTAGATTACGTGATCTCTACGGAACCGGAAACTTGTACATTCCTGATGTCTCCTTCAGGAGAATCTTTGGGAAGTTTTCCTTTGACTCTCAATTGTGTTAAGCTTCATATGACAAATTTACTGACTTTCATGTTTTCTATTGCTGTGTAACTAAATATCACAAATGGAGTGGCTTAAGTCAACACAAATGAATTACCTCAGAGGTTTAATAGGTCATAAAACTGGACATAGTGTGGCTGGATTCTCTGTTCAAAGTCTCATGGGCTGAAATCAAGATGGCGAGTAGAGTTGCAGATCTCTTGGCTCACGACTCTCTTTCAAGTTCACTGATTGTTGGCAGACTTCATTTCCTTGTAAGTTTGGGCTGAGGTCCCCAGTATCCTGCTAGCTGTTGGCTGGGGCCAGCTCTCAGCAACTCGATGCTGCCTGCAGTTTTTTACCATGTGTCCAGCATAGATAATTCGTAGCATGAATATTTTTTTGCTTCCAGGACACCTGGGCTACTTCTTCCTAAGAATTGTGGAGATTATACAGGAAACAGGAAATCTTGAAGTTCATCTTAGAATTCTTCTACTAAGGGCTATTTCAAATTCAATGTATAAAAAATGCAATGGATTGGCTGATCATAAATATGTAAGAAGTATTTGAAATATGAATAACTTTCTGTGGAAATCATTAAAAATACTGAGTCAAACATATTTCTTATTTTGAAGTGGTGAAAACAAATTAACTCGTTTTCTCTAAAGGCTTAAAACAGGAGTATCAAAAGAGAAACTGAATTTAAAAGTATGACAAATATCAGATCAATAAAGTGTTTTATGTGGAAATCCTGCAAAATATGTTCTATCATATGTTAAATGCAATCAGAATGTTCTACCAGGTGCAAAGAGTTTAGATCAAAGAAACAATGCACATATTTTTTTAAAATATATATATTTTTATTGATTTCAGAGAGGAAGGGATATGGAGAGAGGTAGAAACATCAATGATGAGAGAAAATCATTGATCAGCTGCCTCCTGCATGCCCCACACTGGGGATTGAGCCTGCAACCCAGGCATATGCCCTCCCACACTCCAGCCAGGAATTGAACTATGACCTCCTGGTCCATAGGTCTACCCTCAACCATTAGGCCACACCAGCTCGGCGAATGCACACATTTTTTTTAAAAAATATATTTTATTGATTTTTTTACAGAGAGGAAGGGAGAGAGATAGAGAGTTAGAAACATCGATGAGAGAGAAACATCGGTCAGCTGCCTCCTGCACATCTCCTACTGGGGATGTGCCCACAACCCAGGTACATGCCCTTGACCGGAATCAAACCTGGGACCTTTCAGTCCGCAGGCCGACGCTCTATCCACTGAGCCAAACCGGTTTCGGCGCGAATGCACACATTTAAAAAATATTTTTAAAACTGTTTAAAAGAATTTATGAAGATGAAAGATCAATAAAGGCAAACACATTCCATGTCATTAAAAATAATTTCAGGGATTAAGGAATCCTTATGACTTAAAGACACAGTTTCAAAGCATCTGGTGAATATTTTGAATGCTTCAGGCAAACATAGCATTTACTCTCCGTTCAATAAAAAGTAAAGTTCTACTGTACACATGCTAGGTAATGGGGACAAAGAGATGGGAGAAACAAAATTCAGATGCAAAAGGTTATATAAAACATATTCATTTAACAAAAAAAGAAAAAAAGGAAAGCTATTGTTCCAAGAGCTACAGGTACGTTATCAAAACAGATGGCTTACAAGAGGAAAGACAGCCCAGCCAGCATGGCTCAGTGGTTAAGTGTCAACCTCTGAGAAAGGAGGTCACTGTTCAGTTCCCAGTCACAGCATATGCCTGGGTTGTGGGCTCGATCCCCAGTGTGGGGCCTGCAGGGGGCAGCCAATCAATGATGTTCTCTCATCACTGATGTTTCTATCTCTCTCTCTCCCTATCAGAAATCAATAAAAACATGTTTTTTTTAAAAAAAAAAAAAAAGAGAGAGAAGACAGGCATTGGTCAAAAATATCACAGAGAGATATTTTGAATGATAATGTTTGGTAGGCTATCATAGCTTATAACAATGAAACATATTTGAATAAATGATCATGGCAATTGAAGTTAGGGAAATTATATTGAAAAGGACCTCAGTTTCTCCTTTGGTAACTGTTTTTTAAAATCTATGTTAATTTCAATAGTGAGGGGGTACGAGCATATGGAAACAATCCATTGTGTTTTTTATTTTAAAAACAGCCAAAGCCGGTTTGGCTCAGTGGATGAAGCGTCGGCCTGCAGACTGGGGGGTCCCGGGTTCGATTCCGGTCAGGGGCGTGTGCATTGGTTGCGGGCACATCCCCAGTGGGAGATGTGCAGGAGGCAGCTGATCGATGTTTCTCTCTTGTCGATGTTTCTGGCTCTCTATCTCTCTCCCTTCCTCTCTGTGGAAAATCAATAAAAAATATATATATAAAAAAAATAAAAAATAAATAAAAACAGTGAAATCTTGCCCTGACTGGTTTGGCTCAGTGGATAGAATGTCGGCCTGCGGACTCAAGGGTCCCAGGTTCTATTCTAGTTAAGGGTATGTACCTTGGTTGCGGGCACATCCCCAGTGCGGGGTGTGCAGGAGGCAGCTGATCGATGTTTCTCTCTCATCGATGTTTCTAGCTCTCTGTCCCTCTCCCTTCCTCTCTGTAAAAAATCAATAAAATATATTTAAAAAAAATAAAAACAGTGAAATCTTGTACGAGATATCTCTGTGCTAGGTGAACAGGACTAATAACACTGTCAAACACAGTGATCCCCTCCTGTTTCTAAAATTAAACATGTTTTGAATTTTTCACATTGGACTTTTTTTTTTTTTTTTTTAAAGGAAAGGATTTAAAGCAGAGCGTGAACTGCTTTTAACTAGTTCAAAATCAACTGAGCCCAAGAGCTATGAAAGCATAGACGCTCAGGGCTAAGGCATAATTTAAGGGCTGTCCCTTTTCATCCCTCACACATAGAGAATCCAGTGTCTTCCAAATTCTGCTGGAACATCACTAATCCTGAAGCAACCTCCTCTTTTTGTAGAAATTCTATTTGAATTTCTTTATATTCAGTCCAAATTAGTCTCTCTCTATGCTACATCATTGACTCCATTTCTGTCTCTTGTATTTCTGGTGTCTCCTCTACTGAACAGACCACTGAATGTTTTTTAATGAGCCTTCCTCTACTTCTAAATTAGTCTTCTTTCCCAAGCAAATAGCCCTGATTTCACTCGCAATCAGACACATTTTTTTTTGCTGTTAAATATGATCATGCTAGCTTTAGATCACTGTTTTAGCTTTCAGAAATCTTTTTGGAACATGGTTATAATTGCACATTTTTGTCTTCTGCAAATTTGTTAACAATATTTTTATAATATCATCCCATAAATCAGTAGGAGTGAGACGAAGACAGGGTAAGTCTCGGTGCACAACTTGGGACACCTGCTTTGTGACTGAAATCAATTCAATTGTTGGTTTGCTTTGAAGACACTGGAATTACTCCCATCTTTCCAAAATGGAATTAATATTGGCTTAAACAAATGTCCCAGTGAAGTCTAGATGCAATATGCCTTTGCACCTCACTAATCTACTTGAACAGTAACACTTTCCATAAGGAAAACGAAACGATCTGTTTATGCTTTGCTATCACTGCATCACGTCAATGCCCTTTGATTCCAAGATCAAATGTCATTCCAAAAAAACCCTATAAACAGCTATCACAGATCCTGTCTACTTTGACTCCAACTTAGATTTAATCATTTCTATCACAGAAACACAAGTTTGGAGTGTATCGTGGCAGTGAAGGAGCAAAATTCTGGGAAGAAAAAAATAATCCCCCGAGTTTGTGGCTAGCTAATTGACAAGTACGCAGATGAACTTTACCCTTTGCAAGATTCATCCAATGGTGTGGCTCTTTAGAAAGAAACCCTGTGCGAGGCTGAGGTTTTCTGATGCATAAAGATGTGCTCTAAAAATGCCAGGGACATAGACACGCATTGTGGTTGTCAATGGAATGTCCCTTCAGTAACCCCTGTGGAAATCACAAAGCTCCCCACATTGAGCCGTGAAGGTTGCCCTGCATAAATCTGTCTACATTCATGAGTTGTTACTGCTAACTGCCACCAAGCTCAGTGTACACTCCATGCTGCGGAAATGGCCAACCTCATTGGCTGAAATCCCAGCGCCTACATTTCATATTTCTTCTTATTTATCTTTAAAGCAGTACAGTAGCTATTCAGGAACATGCCCTTGAGCACTTGCATATCTGAGATAGAATTTGTTAATGCTCCTAGGATTTGAGGGGTATGCACATTTCAAAGGAAAAATATTGGTTCCAGCTCCTTCTATAGAGTTATGAAATAGCACATTCTTGGTCTCTTACAACAATGACAAATTTAAATAACTAGGCAAAGAATTGTAGTTTTCCTAAGCACTGGCAGCTAAAGACAATAATTTTTATTTATATCAAAATAATAATAGTTATAACATATTTCATGGCCTAAAATTTCCTTTAAGCAATATTGATTTATTTTAAAAACACTATTATGGAGAAGATATTAATTTTAACATTTAACAGATACGAAACATTGAAAAAGGCCAAGATACTTATTCAAGTTACACTGTATTTAAGGACTGTTATTTAAAATCTGATCCAAGTGCAGTGCCCTTTCAATTTTGGATCTCTGATTTTCAAGATTACAGGTATGCAATTTTTAATTAATCACAAAATTATTTTAAAAGGACCCAATCATTTCTCTGCTATTAAATTCAGTCTTTACTTGTCTAGTTACATTAACTTTATTTTAATTGTGTTTAAATACCTATAACTCATTTTTGAATATCATCTCCTATTGCGTTAATCTATGTTCCAGCTCTATTATACTAGTGCCATCTGAAATGTATTCGGTTATTGAAAAATCAGTTGTGATATGGTATTTAAATCTTCATTGTCCAAACACTCGCCATGTTATAAATTAACATCATGTCAGAAGTTCAAATTAAATTCATAAATAGACCAACCTGAAAAAACGAATTCATGACAATAAGTAAAACACAGGTTAAAAAAAAATGATGAGGGAAACAAAACAAGGATACAGAAGTCAAAGAGAGAGTCAAGGACCAAAAGAATCCAGTATGTAAGTGATGGATGCTTCTGAACTGAAGGAGAGAATAAAACAAATCAAACACAATGTTCAAAGATGTAAATAAAATAAAACCATTGACTGAAAAAAGACCCACAGAGCAAAAGGGCTTAGTATTATACAATGGTTAAGAAATGGGATTTTGAGCTATGGAGAGTTGTTGTGTGGAGTCCTGACTCATCTTCATTATTGGTACAGCTTTGGGTAAGTTATTAAAATCCACAAAGATTCACTATTTTCATATGTACAGAGCAGATTGTACTGAGGATCAAATGAGATCAGGTCTACAAATGGCTTAATCACGTTTTGGGCATAGTAAAAGTCTTCAATACATGTTTATGCTTATCGTTATGATGATGACAGTGATGCTGTATAATTATTACAGGCTTGTGGAAAATATCAATTTAAATAATAAATACAGCTATTTTCTATTTTCTGAGATTCATCAGACTATTCTATGCTTCTAAATCTCTGGATCTATTTTGCTCATCAGTTTATATGGAACTTTAATCTTGTCCTCTTATAATACTTTGAGATTATGAAAAAATTTTTCTCCTTAATAATCTTTTATTCAATAATTTTAGTATCTACTGAAGATCCTTATCTGAATCAATTATTTCATTTGGAATTGTAATGTGGTGATTTCCTATTGCCATCATTCTTTTTAATTTACTATTTATAGTTTGTATAAAGGGATGACTCTCTGCCTGTTCTCAACACTATTTTTAGTACTGCCATTGAATTATAGATTCTTTTATAGTCATTGTGTTATATATAAAAGTGTTTTCATTCTTTTTGATGCTCAAATTGTCAATAATGTAGCCAGTGAGAGCCATTTAATCTGGTTCCTATATATTTTTAGTTTGTCTTCACCAGTTTCTGAGCACTTTTTAAAAACATTCTTGCACAAAAATATCTTACGTTATACCTCTTTTGTCCAAGACTCAAAATAATTCATTTCGCCGAAACCGGTTTGGCTCAGCGGATAGAGCGTCGGCCTGCGGACTGAGAGGTCCCAGGTTTGATTCCGGTCAAGGGCATGTACCTGGGTTGCAGGCACCTCCCCAGTGGGAGATGTGCAGGAGGCAGCTGATCGATGTTTCTCTCTCATCGATGTTTCTAACTCTCTATCTCTCTCCCTTCCTCTCTGTAAAAAATCAATAAAATATATTTAAAAAAAAAATAATTCATTTCTCTAAAGAGCCATGGGAATGCCTTTACCAGGAAATTATCAAACCAACATTTGTCTGTTAGGTACAGTTGTCATTGTTGCTGGGGAATTATTAATAAAATAAAATAAAATTTTAATTTAGGTGTTAGAAGATGTTTCAAAGAGTAGGATACTCTTACCTTGGAAGAGCTCAGTGTCTAAAGAAAGATAACAGAGGTTAACACTAACTTTAAATGTATATAATAAGTGCTTAAATAAAAGTATGTACAAAATTGAATGAGCAAACAGAGAAGGTTACAACTATACCTCAGGCTGAAGTGAGGGATGGTTAGCAAAAAGTAATCATATAAAATCAGAAAACAATATATAAGTTTTGTCTTCAAAGATTTTTCTGATTTGCCAGATAAAGAGCAAAAGAAAAGAGTATCGCTTGATTAGATATAGACAAACAGACAGATGATAGATATAGATAAATAGGTAGAGAGATAATGAATAAAATAAAAATAAAGGAAACAAAGGACACCTAAGAAAACTGGTGGCAGATAAAGCTAAGTCTAGATAGGTAGTTTTTAGGTATTTGTTGTTGTTTGTTACCAGAATTTGGCAGTGGCGTGTAATGAAAACCAAAACACCAGCCTTTGCAGTGGAACAGTTGGACACTACGAGGGTCTGGTGTTCAGAAAACTGATTTGACAAGATATGTGAAACAGTTCCATTTAATCATCATTTATCGAGAACCAGACCTAAGTACCAGGAATTCAAAGATCACTATCATCAATGAATGGTATTGCTCAGGGAGGTAGTAGCTATAGTCACTATTTATCAAGTGTTTATGCACTAGTTTTGAGTGCCCGGCACAAGACTTAATTCTTATAACAACCTTATGTAGTGAGAGTGTATACCTTTACTGTGCGATGAGAACACTGAGACTTGGGGTAATAAGGCTACAACCTGTGAATAGCCAGGAGTGGATGAGAAATCCAAGAGAAAGAGAGAGGGAGAGAAGAGAAAAAGAGGGAGGGAGGGAGAGGAAGACTGTGGGGGAGAAAGTGGGGCAGGAGGAGGAGGAGTACAGAAAATAAAGGGCTAAATTTTATAGTAGAAATGAAAAGATTTCAAAAAATGCCAACTACCAGTTAGTCAGAGAATTGCTATGGCCTCTTTGTTAAAAAAATAAATTAAGAGAAAGATCTTTGGATATTATAGATATGTTTTTCCTTATTAATATAACAAATGCAATTTTAGAATACCTAATGATAATCATTAAAGAAAATTACTGTAGTGATAGAAACTACCTAAAATGTATTATCCTGTCAGTTTGCCTTATTTCCCATTTATATTGGACATATTTTCTACTAATTTGAATGGCAGGCAAAAGCCTGACTACCTTGAAGTGGGGAGGGGACATATACCCATAGCTGCTTAAGTTGCTCTTTGTCTTGGAAGTTAGCTAGCTCCAAACTCATGGGGGAAAGTTTTTGCAGTGGGTAAATGGATCCTATCACTGACACTTCCAGTTATGATTCATCATGTATATGCAAAACAAATATACATATTTTTAAAATGTGGGTAGAAAATAACTTTTCTGTTACATATGATGTACCACACTACACTCTCTGATTTTTACTCTATCTTTTAGTTATTGCACATGCAACACAGTCATTTGGTCACATAAAAATGTTTTCCCTTTACAAGCAAATAAAAACTGACAGGATATCATTGTTGATATATTTCAATTTCCAGACAAATGCCTCTTAATGAGGACATAGATGATGAAAATATTGGCACATTCAAGAATTACAAATAAAATAGATATTGGCATACTCCAGAAATGTTACTGTAAAGATTTCTCGGAGCTCATTAAATAATTGTAAATTAGAATTAAATTTTTCTTGTCCTTCTACATTTATCAAATTAGAGAAAAAATGTGCAGAAATGTAAAAGAAAGGTATTTATGGCCATACATTTCAGTCATAAAGAGAACGCCTTTGATTAAATATAAAATGTTAAATGTTTGTTCAACCACCCAAAGCCATTCCATATTCCAACAATAACATCTTCAAAATTTCACAGCATAATGTCATTTTCAACTTCTCCACAATAGAGTGTAACAATCGGCTGAATATCGTCAAGTGGTATGAAAACAAACAAAACTTTTTAATTTTCTTGGCATAAAATCATGCTGCAAAAATTTTAATATGCTAGAGACATTCTAGAAAATACATTCAGAACCATCAATTAAAAATGTTACCTTGTGGTTGTTTGTGGGACAAACACTATCCTCCATTAGACCATAACCTCTATTATGTACTCCACCTTTTAAGTTCTTTTGCTAGCATATAATTAAACATTCTTCAATATTTCTGACAATGAACCACAATAACAAATATCACTATATCTACCTTTCAGCTCAATACATGCAGAAGTTTTCATAAGTCAGGGGAAACTGTAGATCACAGAAACAAAAGTGTTTCACACCTAAGTGTATTTCAACTTAGCATAGTATGGCACTGCTTCCCTTTATAAAATGTTTATAACTTACACTAGCATTACAGTAAGTTTATCAGATGGATAGTGCAGGCATCTCTAGTCTTTTTGTATACATGAGGATATTTAAAACCAAATGATGAAATGACTTCTTCGAGATCACATAACATAAGCGACATTGCAAAGGTCAAATGAAATCTACCACACTAGTCCCAAAGCAAATACACCTCATTCCGTATCGGAGTTTTTGTTTCAGGACAGTCCTTAGCACTTTCTTAAAATTGGTTCAGTAAACAAAGTGTATCAGTGGCGGTCATTTTAAAATAAAGAGAAAGGGTCACTGTCACCTTAAAACAAACTCTAGCTTGTTGGATTTCTATGTTAATTTCTGTTACCAATCTGATTGCACCAACGTTTAGTGCCTACCGCAGACATGGAGCGTGCATCAGTACAGCATCGCTGTGTGCCACCGTTCTTGTGCACAGAATGATAAAGAAACAGTACGACTCAGCAGGTTCGGCAATGAGCTGGAAAGTTCAGGCTCCGTGAATCCTAATCTTAGTACCTTGGTGACTCCTGAGAGCTAAAACCCAAGATTTTAATTGGTTAAATGCCCTCTGCAGTTAAATTGAGTCAATTTAGCTCAGGAAAAAAAGGCTACGGTTTGGGTAATAATTTTCTGTGAGTGTCCTTTCTTCCTCTAGCATTTCTAGTATTCTCTAGGTAACAACTAACCTACTGATGACCTAAGAATCCTGTTGAGAGATAATTACAGTTAAAATTCCCTAACAGGAATGCCAATACAAATAAGGGTTGTGTGTGACAAAGCTGTTTCATCTCCAGCAGATGGCCCCTGGTTACAGAGAGCTGGTGATCTGATTGATTCCTATAATAAATAATTTTGTGAAACAAATGCTCTCTCTGCATGCAGTGCACTCTAAAACCATCCCTGTAAGCAAAGTTAGGGTGATATACTCTTTGAGATCCTGCTCCCTCCTAACGCGTTACAGCTGCTACAGAGAAAGCACCCCTCCTTTCCATTTCCCCAATTAAAAAAACAACAACAAAAACACCTCTCTTCAAAACCAAATGAACACAACTCACAAAAATGTCAGCTAATTTAGAGAAAATAAATGGATAGAATGATCCATAGGGAAAGAAGATTGAGGGAATTATTCCAAAACTTCACATTTGGGGAAATTGAAGGTAAAGTTTTAATGATACCTCAAGAAAACAACAGAGAGGAACAGAAGTAAGAGAAATGAAAACCAAATGAATAAACGTATAAGCAGTGAGTTGAAAGACCAGTGAGAATCTCTATCCCACCCTTCCTCTCTCTAAGCCAAACAACAAGGAGTGGAGTTGACCACGCAATGACAGTTCTCATGAGGATGGCATGCATCACTAGGTGATATTTATCTCCCTTCAAATCTTTTTTAAAGTTTTAAATAAGATTATACAAGTTTAAATTAATAAGAACTTTTAAAAAAATCTGCGAAAACCAATTATAATTTTTTTTCTTTTCATCACGCATTCATACCAAGTCTAATATTCTTTCGAGAAGATGAATAAGCTGTATACACGAGCAACCAAATATTCAGTAAGGGTCAGTCTATTAAAAAAAGATTTAGGCATTATTATTAACTTTTTCCTCCCTCCCTCCTTCCTTCCCTCCCTCCTTCCTTCCTTCTTTTATTCATCCAAGAAGCACATAATTGTGTGTAACTGTCAGAGTCTTGGGTTTGAATATAAGATGCCGATTCTTTCTTCATTTTCCTCTGCAGCTAACGATGTTATCCAGCTAAATTTAGGAACAAGCCAAGACCTATCATTAGGCTTTGTGTCTCTCTACTCACATTGATGAACCTTAGTACAGAAGAAAGATGGACATAACCTGTGACAGGTTCTTAGTGTTGAAAAATGTGAAAGGAACTCCACCCATGAAAAAAATAAATGCTGGTGTCTTTCTGGGCTCATAGGCAGAAGAGCCAAATTATGAGACAATGAAATGTCCATAATGATGCTATATTGGAAATGGTTTGCTAAAGTTTTTATATACACAATTTGCATAGTCTCAACATAAGAAGTGAGAGCCTCAAATCTAGATTATCAGGACCAGTTCTCATACTTACTATTTATGGTAAGTAGCTTGTCCTACCCATCTGTTTAGTAGTCATTCAGCCATGCTATCCACACCATGCACTCTGAGCCTCCTAAATTTAGTATACCAATTAATAGTCCTTAGGCACTATTTCACACCAAACTCTCTTAATATTTTATCTTTCGCCAAGATAATCATGGACTTTTTACAGAGAAGATATCTTGTATACAGCCTCTGACAAATAACATTACAATTTTATTTTTTTATTTTTTTTAATATTTTTTATTGATTTTTTACAGAGAGTAAGGGAGAGAGATAGTTAGAAACATCGATGAGAGAGAAACATCAATCAGCTGCCTCCTGCACATCTCCCACTGGGGATGTGCCCGCAACCCAGGTACATGCCCTTGACCGGAATCGAACCTGGGACCCTTCAGTCCACAGACTGACGCTCTATCCACTGAGCCAAACTGGTTTTGGCACAATTTTATTTTTATACCCAATGATTCAGACATGAGAAATTTTTCACAGACTTCCTAAACTAGAAGTATATAAATCACAAATTTTGTAGGTACTAAAACTGAGGAGATAAGAGACTCAAGGATCAATGATCATCCCCTACATATTTCTCTAACACATTTGTGAATAGTGGGTATTCTCAAGCCTTCCAAATATAGTCCCTAGTTCATATAGTGGTAAAGATGGATATATTGCTTTAATTTTACTGAATATTATTATAAAATTTTTATATGTCACAAAATGGAAAAACAAGGTCATATCTAAAAATATAATAATAATGAGGCAAACTTTAGATTATATGTATTTTCTCTGAGTAATGTTAGTTAAGCTAGGATCTTTAAGCTGAAATTAGCTGGCGTTAATTATTGGCTGGAGGGAGCATACCACATATGGCTGTGGTGGGGGGTTGTGGAAGAGGATTCATTCCTCCTGGAAGGAGTCTTATAGGTGAAAGTGCATTAGAGAAACTGAAAGTAGGCCCTTTCAGTTGAACAAGTGGGGTATGATGAGAATTTGAATAGAGATACAGAAGCTAAGTTACACAGTCCTGAAGTCCATGTTATGAATTACATTTTGTAATTCCAATTACCAGGTGAAATCTTTTATATTGATAGGGTACTAATAGTATCCTATAAAGCTGCCTCGTGGAGGCTAAATTAATGGAGGCTACATTTTTTTCTCTTCTCAGCCAATATCAATTATCATTTCCTCTTTATGAATACGCTATAAGAAAACAATACAATGACCACCACTTGTTTCTGAAACCAGGAAAATATATTACCTTTCCAAAAAAACAAAAACATAGTGTTGTTCCAGGAATTCCATACATGATAACTAAAGATAAGATCAACTGTTTTCAACTGGGGGCAATTTTGCTACCTCGGGAACATCTGGCAATATCTGAGATCTTTTTGGTTGTCAAACCTTGGGAGAAAGGGTTGCTACTGGTTACTGCGTAGAAGCCAAAGATGTTGCTAAACATCTTACAATTTATAGATTCCACAACAGAGAACTTTTAGTTCAAAATGTCAATTGTACCAATGGTGAGAAACTATGCTGTCGATCATCAGGGCCATCACTAAATTATCGGTATCTTCCCACACATTCTCTCCTCTAAAAATTTCAAATGAGCAAAGGTAACTCCAAGGTTGAGGACAACTTGGATTCTTCCAAGGTGAAGTAGACATGGACCCATAATTCAAGCAAATTTTGGCTTGAATCAGTTATATTGTTGCTGCCAAAATTAAACTCTGATATTCAAAAGGGCCAATGAAATCAATATAATCAATACCCATGATTGCAGGAAATCACAATAAGATAAGCTGACCTCAAGGAAATTCTTAGGCTGGCTGCATCATATTAGATGATTGCTGACTGGCCTTATGCTGATGAGGGTGAGAAACTGAAGAGGCCAGAATCAATTTATGATTCACGAAAAGTGTTTAGCACTCTTCTCTGTGTATGAACAAGTGTGTGTGTGTGTGTGTGTGAGAGAGAGAGAGAGAGAGAGAGAGAGAGAGAGAGAGAGAGAGAGAAAGAGAGAGAGAGAGAGGGAGAGAGAGAGTTTTATATATTTGCAATAAAGAACACCTTGTGAACTGCTAATTGCTATATGGTCTTTAATCTAAAATACATTTTATAACCTAGTATATAAAAATAACTTTGTTTTCATTTTATAAATGACAATTAAAAAGACTATATATTCTATTGTGTCTCCGGGTCACAGTAACTTGAAATGCCAATTCCAGTGTAAAATCCACTGCAGTAGTAAAGGCAACAATGGTTATAACAAAGTGAGCCTGAGGTTCTCTGTAGTGCATTGAAATGACAATTCAATTGTACAAGGTGATACATACTTGTCACAGAGACGGTGTGTGAAGTTTCTCTTAGCCACGGTCAAAAGTAGTTTATAAAGGTTTAAATTTAATTACGAGCAATGAGAAAATACACTCAGCCCACTGAATTAAGAGTCAAAGCAAGGGACAGATTGCTCCAGACATTAGTTTAAAGGAAGGAGGAAGGAAGAGGGGAAAGGAAGCTTCAGGCTGCTAATAGATGGAGCTTTTACTGTCATTCTTTCTGGCTTGAGTTTAGTCATACAACCACATCTAGACACAAGACGGGCTGTAAAGTACAGTCTTCATTCCATTATATATCTGTATTTCCAGTTAAAATTCTGACAATGAAAGAAAGGGGAAACAAGATATTGGAGATAACCATTAGTCTACACCACAAGATCTAAGTGTTGTTAGAAAATGACTAAAATTAAAGATAAAACTGATCCCAATATGCTAAAAGTCGGCATTTTTATCATTCCCTTTAAAGTCTCTTTTTAAGCCGGGTTGAAACAATAAGGCTAAGATTGTGAAAAACCTGAGGCTATACCTAAGAGACACAACTCAATGAATATAAAGCAAGGGTTTCTTCATGGAGAAAAACCATGTAATTTAAGTAATAATAACAATCAGACCATTTAATTTTTTCTTTAATACAATTCAAAGTGTAAGTACTAAATATAGAATGATAAATTGCCCAAATTTTGTATGAGTGCATTCTTTTATTATAATAAGAAGTAACTATTGGAGGTTTAATGTTGGAAAACAATATTGTGAGTTTTAATATATCAGGAAACTCTAGCCAAAAAAAAAAAAAAAAAAAAAAAGGACATGAAACTCACCCTGATTTGGCACACTCCTAAGAAAAACATTTGGCTTTTTAATGCACAAGTTTAGCGCAGCCTTTGGCACTATTATGATTAAGCGTTACACAATTCATGATGTAACACTGCTGTCCAAGAAAGAGAACAACAAAAAAATGGACAAATTTTGAGTGCCTTTGGGACACTGTTGATAAAAATGCAAAAAATGTTCCTGTCTAAGCTTCTGATGGAAAATGGAAAAGAAAAATAATGAGAACGAAAAAAAAAAGTAAGGAAATACAAGAACATTCTCCAAATTTCATGACATGAACTAGGAATATGCCATAGGGGGAAAATTTGAAATTCTGGGAAGCAAAAATCACACGGGCTGCCTCCGTGTAGGAACTTTCTGAGCATCTTGAATATGCTGACGCTGACAGGTCTTCTCTTTCACCATGAGTGTGTTTTGATAAAGTATTCCTCAAATTATTTAAGTTTAGTATGTTCTTCTTCAGAATAATAAGTGAAATTAGAATTTGAAGGGTCACCTTTTCAGAAAACGTTGATTTAGGGACCTCATATCTCACTGCTGACTGCACATCAGTTAACCTGAGTACTGAATCTCTCTCCTCTCAAGTGAGAACTCCATCTGCAGCCCTCCTTCATGAATGTCACTCCTAAGAAGAACCTTACTTACTTGCTTCAAAATGTACATCAAAACATCACATTATAGCCTGGCCGCTGTGGCTCAATGGTTGAGTATCAACCTATGAACCAGGAGGTCACGGTTTGATTCCTGGTCAGGCACATGCCTGGGTTGCAGACTCCAATCCTTGGGGGGGCGGGCATGAGTCAGCTGATCAATGATTCTCTCTCAACATTGATGTTTCTATGTCTCACTCCCTCTTCTTTCCTCTCTGAAATCAATAACAATATTTTTAAAATCACATTATATATCTTAAATATATATAAATTTTATTTGTCAATTATACCTCAATTCTTGCCTCACCCCATTCCCCCTAACCCACTAATTATTTTTCAGCATTTTACTGAATAATTGTTGTTAGGAACACATGCAACACCTAAATATATTCCTTTTTTTAAATAAAGATATAGGCCCTAAACTTTCAAAACCTGAATGTACAAGGATATAAGTGAAAGTCATGCCAATTATACACAGACCGTGGAGATGTGGCCTGACTTGAAGCTAAGTGAGAAGCTAGATGTCACCAGCAAAGAATATGAAGAATAGAACACAGTTTTTAATTCTCCTTGGGACATCAAATGTGGTAAGTATATGTGAGGAAGTAAATCACGAGGAATATGTATGTGTGTATGTATATGCGTGCACACTTGTTGGCATGGTTCCTTTATCCAGCTTCTGCATTATAAAGATTACATTTTACCTCAATAAAGTTAAGAAAAAAAAGATAAAAAATATACAGGGAACATTTAAAACGGAATCGTAAGAAAATAAACAATCCAATTTAGGAATTTAAAATATTAAAGCACACATCTCACTCTTGAAGGCCCTAGTATACACACAAATGGCGAATACACTTGAAAATCAATACTCAACGTCATTTTTCATTAGAGAAATATCAATTAAATCAATGTAATATCACTATATACTTGTAAATGGCAATTTAAAAAAAAATCAGCTGACAACACAAATAGCCGGTGAGAATGAAGATTAACAGAAACTTCAGTCATTGCTGGTGAGAATGCAAAAGAGTTCAGCCACTTAAGACAACTGGCAGTTTCTTATGAAGCTGAACAGGCATGGAGAACACCAAGATTTGGGGCGTTAGACTAAATGAAATTAGTAACCTACATTGATAAGGAACTAATGCCTTCATAGTCAACTGTCTTGCTCCTCTCTAACCTTGAGGTCAGAGAGTTGACTCTACCTCGATAGTAAGCAGGAAGGGACTTATTATTCACTAAGTAGATTATAGACTCTTGGAAGGGCTAGAAAAACCACTCTATGCTGAACTTCCAGAAACAATTATTTTTTTTGGCGGGGGAGGGGCTGTCACAGTCGTAAAATAGTTGCCACTGCTACTGAGTCCACAGAGACACTGCTCTGTCAATTCCCAGTGCCAGAAAAATAAAGGCTCCTTGCCTGGCCTTCACTTAAATTGGTGGAATTTTCCTGTGAGCCAGTATCTCTGGTTGTATCTGAATGGGAGAACCTAAATTACATGATCACCCATCTGCTCCCTAGGAAGGCAAGCTAGGAAACAGAGGTCTTAGTTTGTCTATTTGTATTTTCGTTCATCTGAAGGTCCAAAGTGTATTCTTAGAACTATCAAAATGTAAACAAGGTGCTCAAAATGTTTGAGGAGCCAAAAATAAATGATGTCCTTACCCACCTATAAAACATGAGATAACAATAACTCTGAAAGTAGAATTGGAGTAAAGTATTATTAATTTTTAGTGAGGGTAGATGGCAAACATTTGCAATTTTTGCTAGGAAAGTATAAAAGCCAGTGGTAGAGATGGGTGGAAGATGATTTAGTGATTTAACTGAAAAAAAAGAAAAGAAAAGAAAAATCACTTTAGAATCTATACATCCACCTGTTCCAAAACCCAAATTGGTAGAACATATATGCAATAGAATCAGTTAAACTAATTTTATTTGAGCATGTCAATGCAGCAGGAAAGGCAAATCTACACTTCAGTGTTTTCGAGGGAAGGTAGGGGAGGGTGGGGGTAAAGGGGAGAGATCAACCAAAGGACTTGTATGCATGCATATAAGCCTAACCAATGGACACAGACAACAGGGGGATGAGAGCATGAGTGGGGCGGCGGGGTTAATGGGGGATGAGGTCACATATGTAATACCTTAATCAATAAAGAAATTAAAGATTGAAAAAAAAAAATAAAGAAAAGCCTAGAAATCATATTGTTTGAATAGTGTAATTTTTTGGCATACTGATATAGCATACATAAATCAATTTTACAGCTGAAAACTAATCTGATACACCTAAATATACTCATTAGATAAGGTAAGGCTGCTCTAAAATTGACACAGGTCAACGTGTATCTCCATCACTAATTTACTTTATAGTTTCATATGGCTATGCTCCAACTTTAAATTTTTTGAGTTAAGATAGTGAGCATTTTTTAAATAACCAATGTGAAGAGGAATATCCCATAATATAATTGCTATTAGTTAGAGATGTAAGGGGGGGATAAGTGTTTAGAGAAATACTTGCATTTATTTCTGATAAGTCAGTGTTTTCCTGTTGGTACATTTCACTTAATGTGGAAACCATTGTGTCCATTTACATCTCTAATCTACTGTGGAATACTTAAGATATTTAACTGCCCTGTGAGTGGGGGGTGGGTGTCATATTTCCCCTAAAAATGTACCACTTATTTTAATGATTGTAAAATATAGATAATGAAGAATATGCAATGCAGTTAATACATACAATCTACACAACGTTAGAATACCCAACTGGAGTCACATCATAAAAAGTATCCAGAAAAATGTCAGATCTGACAAACTCTATTTCTACTGTTACAAAGAAAACTATAGGGGGTGGGGGGCAAACGCACAGGTAATTATAGCTTCGGAGCCCCAAACCTGTGATGCATTAGGACCTCATCACTCACCTTCCAAGGCCAATGGGAAATCCTTGTCTTTGGTGTGGTGAGATAAGGTCAGTCACATTTATTCTAAATTGGAGAATTGCCATACGAATAATAAATTACGGGAGCCTAACTAAACCCTCTTAACAACTTGATTTTCATGCTCAACTATTTAATGGTCAACTATGTAATGGTCAATAGCTTTGGGTTTTGAGCAGCTCCTTGATTACAGACTCAGACAACAGTATGGTGGTTACCAAAGGGAAGGAAAGGATAAAGGGGACCAAATATATGGTGACAGAAGATAATCTGACTTTGGGTAGTGGGCACCAATGCAATATACAGATCATGTGTCATAGAAGTGTGCACTTGAAACCTATCTGACCTTATTAACAATGAACCCCAATAAATTTAACAAAATACATAAAAAATAAAAACATCAACAATAAGAGCAGAATCAGCAGTTATGTCTTACCCAGCTTGCAATAGCTGATGCTGGGACAGTATATTTCGGATGTTAGAGGTTTTCACTCAGAAGGTTCAGAAATGCTAGAGAGAGAGCAGTCCTACCTTCAAAAACAGGAAAATATAACAGTTCACTTTAGACTTAGAGAACACTATCACTTTGTCAAGTGTTCTGTTTTTCAAAAGAGAAATTAGCTCCAGGCAGTCTGTTAGACTACTCTAACAATTAGGCTAATAAAATAAGAAGTCACGAAAGTACTTTTTGTTCTTCTGAATCACTGAAATAGCAAAGTGAAGAGGACTTCCAGGAAAGCCGAGACTTTTTCCAGTAAAACTCTAAACTGAAGCCCTTATTCACAATAATAAGACTAAAGCTGAATATATGTATTCTTTAAACTTCAGGAAAAAATACTTTCTTTAACTAATAGGAAGAAAAATAGTGACACGTAGTGTCAGATTTAAACACAAACGTTTTCCCCCCAATATTAAACTCTAAAATACAATAAATAAGGATGCTGTTAAAACAAAATTCACAGAAAAATAAACATCCGTTACTTAAGAAAAAAATTGAGATTTGGAGTAAGCAAAAACAACTTCTGGCACTTAATAAATGTTATTTTTTTAAGATATCAGTAATTTATAATTTATTATCAAATGTTAGAATCCCACTCAGCCCATTATTTTATGATATTTTTTATTAAAAATTTCCTTTCAGTCTATGGTCATAAAATTAGAAATAGTACATTTTTACAATATTGGTATCACATGTTACACACAGTTTGAACCAATTGCTTATTCCATTTCTAGTTTTTATCCAAGTAATAAATGCACATGGTAGAAATAAAATTTTACAGAAGGGTTTATAATCCGTCCTGAACCTCACAAACACAAGGCTTGCTTCCCTGTAGGCAATACTTTCAACTGTTTCTGTTTTGTATGTCTTTTGGTAGTTAGCTTCTTAACTTTAATAACCAACATAAATTTTTATTTATCACTTTGTCATTTAATTTTTTTTTAAAGAAAAGGAGTTAACCCATACAAGCTCTTCTCCTTCCTCAAAGTTGGCATTTTAAATTCCAGTTCTTGCTCCATCAGTTCTACCTAATTGTTTGTTTAGTTGATCTCTGCATTTGATTACAAAAATAATATATTTCTCACTCTTTTGATATATTTCACTTATCCTGTTCCATTTGTCGTATTTTTTGCTGTGCCTTTAAATTGCCATAATTGATCGATAACATTTACATTCTCTTTACTAATCATATTTTAAGTATTCTGTATTTTGTCTACTTTCACCCCAAATATAGAAAGCAAATAAACAGCACTGTTAGGTAAAATATTTACTCCCCACTGTTTTCATTTGGAAAGACGTTTCCTAAATTATTGACTATTCTCCATCACCTCTCTCACTTCTCACCAAATGAGGAATGACTTATTTGATAGGCAAGTTTGGAATACGGTAAACGCAGCCCTTCCTGTCTTAGTTTGTTCAGGCTGCTATAACAAAAATACCATAAACCAGGTGGCTTAAACGTTTATTTCTCACAATTCTGAAGGCTAGAAATATGAATTTGGAATATTATTCATCCTTTAAAAAAAAAGAAGGAAATACTGCCATGTGCAACTACATCGATGGAGAGGGCATTATACTGAGTGAAATAAGCACCACAGAATGACAAAAACTGCATGCATATGCAACTTATTTGGCATATGCAAATTAGTAAAACTCATGGAAGCAAAGAATAGAATTGTAGATTCTAGGGGCTAGTGGAAGGGTTATGCAAAATGAATAGGTTCTAGAGTTCTGCTGTACAACATTGTGCTTACAGATAACAATACTGTATTGCACACTTTAAAATCTATTAAGAAGGTAGATTTCATGTTAAGTATTCTTGCCACAATAGTTTTTTAAAAGTTCTTTTAGATAACAGAAAAGTCTAGAACTGTATATCACAAAGAGTGAGCTTTAATATATTCAAACTTTAAAAAAAATCAACCAGAATGTTAGGGACCCCAGGGTGGAGTGCAGACCGTGGCAAATGAATTTAATTATATGATGAATATAAGACATAACTGTGCTGAAGGGAATGAGAATATAAAAGGAGCTGAACTCAGTAACTTTGGAAAATAATGTTTTCACCGAAAACTGTAAGACTAGAGACAAAGAACGTGTATACCAATACTGTACTCAGCAAATTTCTTCTTAACATCGTACACATGAACAATTCCGAAACCGCCCTATATGGATACTGCAGTTAAACAAATAAGTGAATGGATAGTGAAGACTGGGCACTAGGTTTCCAACTGTCAGGGAAGGAAGATAAAGATAAGCTATAAAGAAAAAAAGGATTTCCCTTTTTTCTAAAGGATGAATAATATTCCAAATGCATATTTCTAGCCTTCAGAATTGCGAGAAATAAATGTTTAAGCCACCTGGTTTATGGTATTTTTGTTATAGCAGCCTGAACAAACTAAGACAGGAAGGGCTGTGTTTACTGTATTCCAAACTTGCCTAGAATGAACCCTGAGGTATTGAGATGGAGTCAGAGACATTAGAATGAATGCATGTTTCACTTAATAGACATATATAGATGAAGACTTACAGAAATAGTCATGGTTTGATGGATTAGCACAGAGGCATTTGTTACTTAGTTCTGTGTGCTTAGAGGACTAGTAGTAAAGACATTCCCAGTAGCAACAAACACACACACCCACTATTCATATCTCGGTTTCTAAATATCATGATCCAATAAAAAGATCCAGGATTCCTTGAGAAAATGGTCTGTTTTTGAAAAAAAAAAAAGTAGCAGGTATAACCCAAGATGAACCTGGAGCATTTTGTGGTATCAGAAAGGATGGTACCACAAAAGTAAAAATAATGATAGGACATTTCCAAGAGCTATAGAAGCCAACCTGAAAGAGCTCCCATTGGTCAAAGCTAGAGTGTAACAAATAACATGAAATATAACATAAATATATGTGCATTCATAATAATACAATTAAATGATTGAATAAATGGATAAGTAGGGGAGGAGGGATAAAAACCTTCCTTACAAAAGAATTTCAAATAAAATACATATTTAGGTATTCCCCCTTCCAGGAAGTAGGACATAATCCCTACCTCTTCTGTGTGGACTGTGCATGCTTATAAAAAATACATGATGAGATACAGGGTTTGGGCAGAAGTTTTCATCCTCACAAGGTTTCCAGAAGCAATAAATATAGCTTCAGGCAAAGGTTCTACTAAAAATAATTCTGATTTTTGAATCCTTACCTAAGGTGGCAGGATTGACCTAAGAGATTCCATAACAAGAGGCAGTGGAAACAGCACTGTGTGGTAAAAACACTTGCCCACAAGCAGTTGTCATCAGTCAGCGAGCTCCAGAAGCAAATGCAGCACCAGCGTCTGGAGACACTTGAGACTTAGAGGGAAAACAAAAAGTTCGAGGGCTCAATGAGATTCTAGAAAAGAAAAAGAAAATGCTCAAGATTCCCACTACGGCAAATTTATAAAATTTTCAACAAAGCAGCAAAGTCTGAATGGCCTCTAAAAGGAATCTTATAGTTAAATTTCATCTCCAGACATAGGAAATAGACAGGGTCAATGTTAACCTACCAGCTGGAGACATATCATAAAGATAGGATGTTTGGATCTCGTCTGAAAAACTGGTTCATACTGGCTGGGGCCTTGGGCCAGAGAAGCTGAAGTTTTCCTCCATGTATCCTCTCTCCATACACCAGTGCTTTTGCTGTGATCTTTGACAACACTGAGTGCTGGAAAGCTGAGCATGTAACGTGACCTGCGGTAACTACTCTTGCAGCCAGGCATTAGCTTATCTAAATTTTGTGCTAATACTGTGATAACCCAGCATATTTCAGTAACTTTGATTATTTTTTTTTTCTAAATAAGACACATGAATTATTTAAAGTTTATTTTCTGTTAGTTCTTCCCTAAGAATAGAAATAGAAGACTGACCAAGGTCTCTGCACAGATCATTGGCCTTACCAGCATGTCAACCTAAATATTTTATTTTTAAATTAAAACACCAGGGGCTTCTTGACTTTAAGATACTGGGTCCTCAAGTTCCAGGATAGAACTTCATATTTGGAGATGATGCAATATAAAATAATTTAAATAGCTATAAATTTAGAAAAACATGATTGTAAAGTCTAGTTTGTTCAATTATCAGCTCAGTTATTTAAATCTCTTTCCTTGCCCTGGCCTGTGTGATTCAGTTGGTTGGACCTTGTCCTGTGCACCGAAAGGTTGCTGGTTTGATTCCGAGTCAGGGCACATGCCTGGGTTGTGGGCTCGATCCTCAGTAGGGGGTGTGAGGGGGCAGCTGATCAATGTTAGGCTCTCACATTGATGTTTTTTCTCTCTCTTCCCTCTCCCTTATTCTCTCTCTAAAAATCAATACAAATAAACTATTAAAAATAAAATTTTCCTCATCTGAAAAAAGTGCTACATAATAATAAATAATAAGTAATGAAAAGTAAGGGCCTATTATATTTATTATGTAGAGAATTTTGAGCAACTAACGATATAATGCATAACTGCTAACCATTGTTCAGAGTCTCCTGAGTCAGGCACTATTAAAAAGCTTTGAGTGCATTCACTCATTTAATCTTTAAAACAAGTTACTGTTTTTTTTAAGATTACTAATTACTCAGGCTCGGAAACAGAGAGAGATGAAATAATTTTCTCAAGGTTATATAACTAATGAGTATTGGAGCGAGGATGTGAACTCAGACCTGCTCTTACTACATCATACTGCCCCTCTATGAGCACAGTCACACCCCTTAGCCGTGGGGCATGTCCTGAGAAATCCCTCATTATGCGATTTCATCATTGTGTGATCATAGAGTGCATGTACACAAACCGAGATGGGCTAGACTACTATACTCCCAGGCTGTATGGCACAGCCTATTGCCTCTAGGTTACTGCACAAAACAACCTGAGATTAAATCGAGCACTAGACAAATGTATGCAATCAAGAGAAGCAATGAGCTCAGTGTGTATAAGGCTACTGCTGGTGCAGTACGGCATACTATTTTACAGCAAAAATAAGTATAAAGAGTACACTCTAACAATTATAAGTATAGTGTAGTAAATACATAAACTAGTAATATAGTCTCTATTATCACTATGAAGTATTTATTGTACACGGTACATGATTGGATACGCTGTATTTTTCTATATATGGAAGTTCAGTAGGTTTGTTTACACCAGCATCACCACAGACATGTGAGAAGTGTGCTGCACTATGACATTGGGATTTTGCAGCTTCATTATAATCTTATGGGACTACTATGGTGTATGAGGTCTATCATGGACTGAAATGTTATGTGGTCATGACCGTATTGTTCTTTACATTCTGAATGCACCAAAGCTATTATTATGTTCACATATATCTACTTATCTTTCATAATTATTGTACATATTGTGAAGCAAAATTATGTATGTCCATTAAAGCATTTATTTCCAAATTTTTTTAAGTTTCTCATATGTGGTAGGTATTTATTAAGGTGCTGGTGGTAAATTAGTGAATAAGATAGTAATCCCTTTCCTCATGCAGTTTAGATCCAAGTGGGAAAAGCAGAAAATAAGATAATAAATAAGTAAAATGCACAGTATGTCTGATAAGGTAGAGATAAATGCTAAGAAAAAAAAAAAAGCAGGAAAGGTGTTACATAATGTTAGTGCGTGAAATTATTGACAGACCAGAGACCTTCAGTGAGTTGAGTTTTGAGTAAAGCTTTTGAGCAAAATTTAATTCTTCAATCAGAGTCTCACATAGAGCTTAGCTTAGCATAAAGTAGATTCTCAATAACTGTGCATCTCTTTAATGTAAGAAACAAAAGAAAGAAGATATTTCAACCATACCGACAGATGTAATGACCATATATAAGTGTTTGCTGTAATTGCAATTCATAGTAATTATTTTGTATGAAATGATTTCAAACAGGTGCAAATTTTATCATTTAAGCACATTTAAGCAATGGAAGAAATCCATCAAAAATTTTACAAATATAAAATACAGTTCTTAATGACACATTTTATCATAATTTACCCCAAAATCATATTAAATAGCACCTTACATAATCTTTCTTCCATTTTGTGTTTTAAGCTGAGCAATTTACTCTTCTCCTAATGTTCAAAGCTGTAGGGAATTGCTAACACTATGCTATCACACCTAGAATTTTAGATTATTGTTTTCTCTCTATTTGAGAATATTCTTCATTTATTTTCATGATTATAATATGCACTGTATAATTGTAGTCATAGTTGCTATCAGTTCTACAGTGTTTACTACCTGCTAATGACTGTTGTGTCTTTTACATGCAATTTCTATTGTACATATTATAACAATGCTAAGATGTAGGTATTGTAAGTATCAAATTTTACACATACAGAAGCTAAGGCACAGAGTGGTTGTATACAGAATCAGTGACTATCAACTAGTCTGCTCTAAGACGCCATAATCTTAGCTATTACATTAATCTGGCCATCTTAAAAAGAAATCCTAGGCAACTTTCAGTTTCAGGTAATTATGTATGGTTTTTGAGGTATGATAATTAATACCTTCTCGCCACGTCCTAATTTCTTTATTCTTAAAAAAATGGCATTTTTACAAATCATATGTTCTAAAGACACTTGCTGAAACAACAAAAACATGTTTTTAACAAATTTGGGTTCTGAGAAAATGAAATACACACATCCCACCCTGATTTTCTCATTGAATGAAACTATAAAGCCCAGATAGAATGCATGGAGAACTCCGAAAAAAAAGCCACACTAGGAAGAGAAATGGAGATAAGAACTTTACGTTTCCTTGAAATAAAAGTGAGTTTACTTTTCTTTTTTCCTCCCCAAAGGTGGCTAAAAACCCAGACGTGCACTGGGTGCCAATAGAAGAAGTTCCAAGAGTAGCTCTATTTCTGGTCCAAGCAGCAGGAAAGGTTTCTCTGTGAGTTGGAGAGACCAAAAAAAAAAAAATCCCCTTTACTTTTCTTGCCCATTCCTACCACCCCAACACCCTGGCAGTACCATGGTGGCCATGAGAGCACAAAGCCATGATCATGGCGAATTATCTAAAACTAAAAGAGCGAGAAGCTCTCTCTGACCAGGGAGACTGTGGTTCAGAGAACATTAGGCAAATTCCTGTGGCTTTTTTCTTTCTCTGTCCTCACACTATAGTTAACAGAAAGTGCACAGTAAAGCTAAGAAACGTAAATATAAATGAAAGTGAAAAACTAAAAAAAGTAATTCATACAAAAAGTTGGAATAGAAAAACAGAAGAACAAAAATGAAAGTAAATGTAGCAAGCTGAACAATATTATAATGTTGGTAGTAAACAAAACATCACAACTTATAAAAAGTGCAAATGATTTAAATATATCAATTTTAAAGTAGAAATAATCTTATTGGATTTTTTAAAAAATCATTTATATGCTGTTTAAAAAACTCACTTAAATATAAGGATAGAGGTGTGTTTAAAAGGAGAGAAATTGACATATTATGAAACTTCTAAGGAAAAGAGCTGGAATGGCGTTGTTAATATCAAAATAGGTTTCGGAGCTAAGAAAATAACTATGGGTAAAGGGAAACATTACATAATAGCAAAATGGCCATTTCACCAAGAATATCTAACAGTCTTACTGTGTATGCATTAAGAGCTTCAAAATAGGTGAAGCAAAACTGGTAAAACTGCAGAGAGGTGGAAAATTTCACTATTACAGCTGGACACGTCAACACTGTCTCGGAAATCAACAGAACAAGTAGACGAAAATCAGCAAAAATATAGTACTGAACTAAACATCATCAACTAATTCGATCAAATGACATTTATACATACTCCAAGAGTAACAGAAACTACACATTTTCTTCAGTGCACATGCAGCTACAGTAAAATAAATCATATCCCGAGTCATAAAGCAAATTTAAAATAAATGAAAAAGACAAAGTACATTCTATGACCAAATAAATTAAAAATTTAGAGAACAAATAGATTAGAAAGAGCATTGACACTTGGAAATTAAACATACTTTTTAAATAATCCATGAGTCAATGAAGAAGTCTCACAGGAAACTGGAAAGTACTTTAAACTTTAAAAAAAAAGGTAAATTATGAAAAAAAATAAAAATTTGGGTGATGTAGATAATCAATGCATAATGAGAAAATGATAGCATTCCATGCTTATTCTATAAAAAAGTATCAAACTAACAATCTAAGTTTGTACCTAAAGAAACTAGAAAAAATACAAAAACTCAAAGCAGAAAAAGAGAATAATAAAGAGCATAAATTCATTCAATTGAAAACAGAAAAACAGTAGAGAAAATTGACTCAAATAAAAAAATGATTCCTTTTAAAAGAATTAATAAAATTGATGATATTTTAGCCATACTAACAATTAAAAAACTTAGAAAAGAAACTACCAATACAAAGATATTAAGTTTAGTAAAATACATCTTATGTGTATTAATCTCTATTTTTTGAAGTCCCATTCATTGTAAATTAGCCCACATTTAAATATTCTGCCAACATTCCTCTCTAAGGGAGCAAAGGAAAATCTTACAAAGCAATAAGCTTATAAAATTGAGAAAGACATATGCAAGATTTAAAGGAAAGTTTAAAAGTTAGAATACTGTCACAGCAATGCTTCTAAAAAGAAAAAGAAAAAAAGTTAAAAACCCTTCTATAATGAAGTATAATAAAGGTTTCATTTCTTACACACCAGTACCACACATATCACAAATCATGGTTGGCTATGAAATCTTACAAAATAGTTCATCTTAGCAGCTGCCCTTGTTATAAAGAAATGCAAATGAAATAATCTCTTCTATTTCATTCAGCAGTGGTACTCTTTGGAGAGAAATTGATGAAACAGCAAAATATATTTGAAAATTATCTGTGTAGCAGTGACTGCAGCCAAGCAAATTTTAAATTCAAGTACGAGAAATTTCCTGGGCAATCATAATGCATTCCTGCTTGCATCAAATTATTTAAAATTGATTTTAAATGTTTGCCTGTATTTACTAGTAAAAACCTAAAAAGTCATTTTATTGAAAGAAATCCCTTTCCAATGTCATCACTGTACAATAAATGGAATGTGAACAGTAGGAATAGTTGTTCAGTCAAATGACTTTAAAGGTAAATTTGCAAAAGTTTTATCAATTTGTTGTATTCTTCATCCAAAATACTCAGTCACCAAGAATCTTAATGATAGCTCCCTAAATCAGCTATTTGCTTATTAGCATTATTAGTAAAGCTGTGCAATCCCTTTTTCTTCTTTATATTCCAGATGGGGCATCGTACTTCACTGTTGTCTAGAAAATATTCATTTTGACATTTATCAATATATAAATTTCATTTTAGAATTGTCAAATGATATGGCAGTTATTTATTATAAAAATAATTATTTAGGCTGACAAAATTGAGAACCAATTTATGGTAATTTAGAAAAAACATATATTAATGTAATTTCAAATATTTTTCAAATTGTATCATTTTTTAAATATCGCTAGCAGATAAACTTTTGTTTCCTTAATTATGTAAATGATTTTTTGCATATCCTTTAGCTATTTGTATTTTTTCTCTGAAATTACTCTCCATGCTCATTACCTATGCCCTGATCAGTAAGTGTGAGTTATATTTATATCTATTTATAAGTACTTTGCATATGACCTATGTTAAGCCTTCATTATAATTATAGCAAATATTTTCCTTTATGTATCACAGGTATTTTAATATCAGTTGTGATTTTGTTGTATAGATGGCTACCAAATATATCACACATTCTTTGTTAAGAATATATATATTCTTTAGGAATTCCTCACCAAGGTTTACAAATATTTTTATATTTTCTGTTTTTCATGTATAGTTTTATGTAATAAATTTAACTTGCTTTCTCTTCTAGCATATATTTTACTGAACAAAGTAAGGTGTGAGTCTAACTTGATTTATCACATAATTTCTCCCATTTACTCCTTTAACTATGAATATTATATTCTAAATTCTTATATATACTTGTTTCTGTACTTATTTTTCCCAATAATTTATTGACCCTCGTCCTTGTAATACAGTGTACTAATTATGTGCTTTAAGATAACTGTTTAGTGTCTGAAAGCCAACTTCTTCCATCATTATCCTTTCTTCAAAATCACTAGCACTGCTTTCCCAATCATTTTGTTTCCCTGCACTTTGGGATAGTCATACCAAATTTATGAAAACACTTAAGGGATATTGTAAGACTGTACTAAACTTCTACCTTAAGATACATACATACACACAATAGTCAGCCTTTCCAACTACTTCCAAAACTGGTCATGTCAAGCAAAAATTGTGAAATATTTTTTGATAAAATAAATGCATGAATGGGTAAATATATTCAAAATGCACTAATTCATTTCAACCTTCTGATGCTTACAAAAAATATTACCAATCAGACAATACATAGATAAGTGGTTTGGCTCTTGAAAAAGTTAACACAAAATCTCAAATCAGCAAGAATCAATTTGTATGTTGTCCAAAACAAGTTGTACAGAATTGTTCATTGATTAAGAAGACTTAATCCTAAATAGGCAAGCACATATAGAAGCTCAACAAGGAAAGGAACCAGAACACAACATTTAAATGATCAACCTAAAGTTTCAGAAGGTAGTAATGGCACCTAATTGTGTGGATATCATACCTCGATACATGGATCTTCTCTTCAAACAAACAAACAAAAAAAATTGCCATTCCAAATGCATTCTTCCAGCGGCTGATAAAATGTTTGACTAACCCCGACTCTGATCCAGTCCATTCCATATCTGCTTCTCAACTTTGACGAGTTCTGTGCTAACAGGGTGACTAATGAAAAGGTAACGGGACCAGGGGTTTCAACATAATTATAGCACATCATTCATTAGCTTGCCAAACTCACTCTTCCAGATATCAAACTGCTAGTTTAATAAAAGCGGTAAAAAAAAAAAAATCAAGACCCTTATTACCCTTACGTGAGAGCCCCCAGGGAGGAGGAAAAAATTCCTCAACCTAGTGTGCAAGGATATTCTATAATGAGCAGCAGCTATACCCACGAAGTGAAGGTCAGACCCATGGCATCAAATCCTCTGTCACTTTTCTTCACAGACACCCACTAAAAGCCCAAGGCAGCATTTTAAAGCAGGAAAGTGCCCCAGCAATGGTTAATGAAACTATGACTTTCCCCCGTGGGGAATAGCCTTCTAACTAGAAACCAGGCAACACGAGTCCATTAACTCTCCTTTGAGAGGGGTATGCTTTTGTGGCTTCATAAAAATAGCAATGCAGAGTTGGAAAAAAATAATAAGTCTCAGACTTGAAATACCAAAATGCATGCCCTTGGTCATCTGTTTAATGAATGCTTAGTAAATAAAGGGACTGCACACAAACTCATAGGTCCCCGAGGGATTCCTGTAAAACCCACATGACACGAACAAGGAAGAACTTCCCCAAAAGCAAAGATAGGTGAGCAATTTGCCTTTTCCAACTGGCCCCTCTACATTCATTGGAGGCACAGGTCAACCAAACTCACCTGCCCTGTGGGCACATTTGGGAGCATGTCTGAACTGTGTTTTCTATGATCTATGTTGGTTGCATTAGAATCTTGGCTATTTTCTTGTGATGCGGGAAATACATTGTATGAATTAAGAACCGACTGCAGCAGATTTCATATAAGAATGCACCTCAGCATGAATGACACCTTGCTCAGGAAAAGGGCCCAGAGGTCTAACAGGTGAAAATTTCCTCACTGGGCTCATCCCAAATATGCTCAAACATATTTCTGAAACACAAGTTAAAAACAGAACTGTTTTTGTTTTTTTTCCTGCAAGCTAACTGAAGTGGAACTTGAAATTTCTGAGCACACTCGAGAATAGAGGGAGTAATGTACACAAAAAGAAGAAAAAAGGAGGAATGTGTGAAAATTGTGGAAAGAGAACCTGGCCTAGTAACAAGCTTGAGGCTAGGCTACTGATTACCAAAATAATGGCATTAACATTCACCTCAGCTTAACTAAACTTGCTTTAAAAGAAAAAATTATTGAGAGAGAGAGAGAGAGAGAGAGAGAGAGAGAGAGAGAGAGAGAGGTTGTGTGTGTCATGGAGACATCGACTTTCTGTTCCACTTCTTTCTGCATTCATTGGTGGATTCTTGTATGTGCCCTGACTGGAGATCAAGCCCACACCCTGGGGTAGGGGACAACACTCTAACCAACTGAACTGCCGGCCAGAGCTTTAACTAAACTTTAAACAGGCTTCTTTCTGACTACTGGCCCTTGACGTCTTTTTTTCCTCAGAACATTTATGTTAGAAAACTTGCAGTCATAAATTCTTACTCTGCCCATTTGATGTAAATCACTTCCCAGCCTTTTGCCAATGTTATAATCCAGAATGTCTTTCTCAAGAACCCAGGAGCCATCTCTTGATGAAATAGAATCATTACGAAAGATAGAGGCCATATCTTCCAGTCTTTAAGAGGGGGTAGGAGCTTAACTTTGATAAACACAAATTAGCCAATTAGCAAACTGGGTGGCCCAGTCACATTGACTGACATCACTCTCAATAGTTCCAGAGACATGAAAGCATGCAACAGACTGAGGAGTCTCAGAGGGGAGTTGCCCGCGGGGGGGGGGGGGGGGGATGGGTGGGGAGACAGGGAATAGATCAACCAAAGAACTTATATGCATATGTGCATAACCCACATACACAGACATTAGTGGGGTGAAGGCCTGGGGAGGGGATGACAGAAGTGGGGAGGAACTGGTAAATGGAGGAAAAATGGGGACAACTGTAATACATTCAACAATAAAGATAGATAAATCAATACATAAATAAATAAATAAAGTCCTCCAGTACTTTGCCACTAGCTCCCTCTGCTTAAAAAGTCCCCACCTTGAATGCAGACTGATGCAACAACCGTGGAAAACAGTATGGAGTTTCCTCAAGAAATTAAAAATGGAACTCCCATTTGACCCAGTCATCCCATTTCTAGAAATATAGTCTAAGAACCTTGAAACACTTACCAGAAAGAATATATGCACCCTTATGTTCATAACAGTGCAGTTTATAATAGCTACCACTTGGAAACAGCCTAAGTGCCCATCAGCAGATGAGTGGATAAAAAAAAACACTGTGGTACATTTACACAAAGGAATACTACGCAGCAATAGAAAGGAAAGAACTCTTACCGTTTGCAACAGCATGGATGGACCTGGAGAGCATTATGCTGAGCAAAATAAGCCAGTCAAAGAAAGATAAGTATCACATGATCTCACTCATATGTGGGAATCTAATGAACCAAATAAACTGATGACTAAAAAGACCCAGAGTCACAGAAGCAGGAATAGACTGTTGAATCTGAAAGGGAAGGCAGGAAGGCAGGGGAGGGTGGGTGGGAAGTCATCAAACAATGAACTTGTCTGCATAAATGCATAACCTGTGGACACAGACAATGGGTTGGTGAGGGCCTGGGTCAAGGGGAGGGTGAAAGCAGGCTGGAAGAGGTTAACAGGGGGGGAAAAGGAGGACCTATGTAATACTTTCAACAATAAAGACTAAAAGAAAAACACACAGACACACACAGACACACCAAATTTCCCCATCTTGTACTATCAGTTGAATTAAATCTCTTATTGCAATAAATAGTCTTGAATAAAGTCTTTCCTGACTATATAAACTCTAGCCAATGCAATTATTCTTTTAAACTGAGGAGAAATGTCTAGCAGTGATGACACCTAAACAAAAATGTATAACATTTGATTATAAATAATTTATGTGCCACTTTACAACGGGGGAATTTTTCCCCCACGGAAATCTACAGTAATGATTGCTACTTACAACTGCCCATTTTCATAGTTCTTTGGAAGACAGAAAAAGTGAGGTGGTGTTTTGCAGGGATCACCTCTTTATCATTGATAGATTTTTATTATCACTCTGGAATAGGAACAATAATTTCCAGGTTAGGATCTGAGCTAAAATGGGTCATCCTGGCAGGACCCAGGGCACCATACTCTCCGGATGTGACATCCTTACATACCCACTGTAGTCACTGTGGCCCAAGCAGCTCACAGATTTTATTGTCTATTTCAAAATGATTGTAGCATTCATTAATCTGAGAGGGGGAAATCAAAACAAAATGTAAAAGAATTAGGCAGCCATCAAAACTTCATTGTAAAAGGAGGGCTTATCATTGGGAAAATTAATTTGTTGTTTCTTTAATGTTCAGTAGAATACATGGGTTGTAGTCCCAAATTTCTACTGGATGATGATATACCAGTTTAGAAAAAAAAAAATTAACCTAGTTGATACCTAAGCTTCTTTTCACGCCTAAATGTTTTATTCAAACTACCCATTTGTCTCCTTTCTTTCTCTTCCCTTCCTCCCTGCCTCCCTTCCTCTTCCATTTCTTACTTCTACCTTTCCTCACTCTCTCCTCCCTCTTCTGGATTTCAAAGGCAAGTGCAATACTTTCTATACCTCAAAACAATTTATCCATGGTCAGCCACAACATTTTGAGAAAATACAAGGAAAATGTTATAACCTCCATTGTCAACAGGGCCCAGCAGTTAAAATACTCTGGGCGGGGAACACCATCATGGCCTTTCTACAGTGGTTATAAACTAGGCCCTAGTGAGAAACAGATTTTAGTTGGCAGAGACACATGGATTATTTTGAATGTATAGTATTAATTTAGTGTAATTACCATGATTAATCTTTTTAGAATAAAATTGGTGAGGCTTTCCTAATGGAATGAAGCTGAAATGTTTATCTTATAATAATGTTGTAGCATTGTATTAGTATAAAGTGGAACAGGAAGCCTAGAGAAGCATAGAACAGCCAAACCATAATTCTGAACACCAAAAAAATTGCTTTTAAACATCATTCCTTCACTACTCTAAAATTTCCTAGGTTGAAATGTAGAAAGTTTATTTGATATTTCTAATTGATACACTATTTCCTGAAGCTTAACTTCAATTTCCAGAAAGTAGTAGAACTATGTGAAGAAAAAAAAAAAATCAGTAAAAAGGCAAAGTGACATATCAAGGCAATTAAAAAGACATCATTGTAAGTTAGAGAGATAAATAAGACTGATACTTGCAATGACTAAAGACTAATTTCTTTCTATGTAGAATTTATCTTTAATAAAAATGAATGGACTGTAGTGCAGTGGTTAAGAGCTTGGTTTCTGAAGTCAGGAAGTCTGAACTTAAATACAAGTTCAACTGTATGGCCTTTTGCAAATTAATGAAGTTTCTAAATAAGTGATTTTAAAATGTGGCTTCTTAGTATACACAAAGACTTCCCAAGGGCGTGGCATGAGTGATTTAAGAATATCAGTTTCCAGTCAAGGTTCCAAGCAGGAAGGATCTCTTTTCCAACCTCCTCTATAGCAATTGGCCGCGTCTTAGTTAACAAAGTAAGTGAAAATTCTCATCCAACTCAAATCCTTCTATGGCAAATCGTCCTGGGGATTAAAAACTACTGGGTTGCTAAACAAATGAACAACTCTGATGACTTTTGTTGGTGAAGCCCCTTTGACAAAAGCACTACACACCCTCTCTCTGCAGGATTTAGAGCACTGTGTTATATTTTACTAAGTATCAGTGTGACGCTGGAAATGAAATATTTCGGGGGGTTTGTTAGAGATTCTGAAATCAGAAACATTTTAGAATTGGGAATGAAGATAACTTTCATTTCAAAATCGTCCTCATCCACACTTAAATTATTGTTAAAGAACATATTGCTCCTGAGGGAGAGAAAGCAAAGAAAGCATCAATAAGAAATAATGAAGGAAGTGGCAACTAAGTCCACCCAGGTGAAAGCATATAGCAAAACCCCATGCCTTTCATATCACATTTCTCAACCAATCCTTTCTCTCTCCCTTTCCATCTTCTCCCCCTCTCTCTCAACTGTTCACACTTATTTATAAGGAAAAGCACTGCTGGTCCTTTTGAAAAAATAAATACATGAGATTAATTTGTGATTAGTAGCTTCTTCCATTAATAGGCTAAAATTAACTTATTATTAAATATAGTTTGTTGTCTGGACTAGGTTGAAATGAGTCTTTGGGACTTTATTGGCTTTATTAATTATGCTAGAAGCCCGTTGCATGAAGATACGCGCAATAGGCCTTCCTTCCCCTGGCTGCCGGCACCGGTTTTCCTCTGGTGCCCAGGACCCAGGCCTTTGGTCCGGCTGCAGCAGAGAAGCCAAGCCTCTTCAGTCTTCAGTCTTCAGTCTTCACTCCAGCCGGAGCCTTCAGTCTTCGCTCCATGCCTGTGTATGCAAATTAAACACCATCTTTGTTGGGTTATTTTGCATAGTTGTTCTGGTTGGCTGGTGGGCATAGCGGAGTAACACCAATTTGCATGTTTCTCTTTTACTAGTGTAGATAATCAAAACTATTCTTTATAGACAATAAAAAGAATTATTTCTAGCTTACTTAGATTAAATAATAATAAATTAAATATTCACATATTTGAAACTTAATGAGATTTTTCTAAATGTAAGAAGTTGATGTATTCCTTCCTTACTGGCCAAATGCAATAAGAATAAATAGAACACCTGAGAATGTATTGCATCTTTATGTTACCATACAAAAGGATAGGAAAGCTTTTTGAACCTTCTATGATTTCTTGGTAAAGTAAATTTCTCATGTTATGCAATGACAATTTCCATTAAAGCCATTAAATAACAGTAACAAAATATGATTGACCTTCAGTGTTTCATTTGTGTTTTGCTTTGTGTGTTCATCTTGTTTGAGAACACTGCTCTTAATGTTCACATTGACGAAAACACAAGAAGATATCATTGAATCTATTCATAATCTCCTCAAAACAAGCATAGAGTATATTCTACATTGATTTTTTTAGTTTGTGTGGCTTTAAAAGTAGGCTTAATACCCACATTCTTTTGGCCATTGCTGTAGAAAATATAGGGTGATTTTTTTTAAATATATTTTTTATTTATTTTTTTACAGAGAGGAAGGGAGAGGGAAAGCTAGAAACATCGATGAGAGAGAAACATCGATCAGCTGCCTCCTGCACACCCCCCTTTGGGGATGTGCCCACAACCAAGGTACATGCCCTCGATCGGAATCGAACCCGGGACTCTTCAGTCCGCAGGCCGACGCTCTATCAACTGAGCCAAACTGGTCAGGGGAGGGTGATTTTTTAAATGTTGTTTTAAAAAACCCTTGTGATAGGAAAAGAATCACCAGAGAGTGATTTTTTTTTGAAATTTACATTTTTACTCAATAGTTTATGCTATATTGTTGTATGTTACAATGAAAAAATGAAATGTCCTTCGTGTATCTAAAATTCTCTGAGTAACCTGCATGATGTTTCCCATTACTTCATAAGCTTGATGCATGAGGCAGAACTCAAAGGGAATCAATAATCCCTCTTGTTTTGGTTTTTGTTTATGTTTTGCAAAGTCAGACTTAGCCCAAGCACAGAAAACCAGAACGGAATTGAGTATGTGACCCATTTTGTGTACAAAATAAAGTTCATTGTTAATATAGCAGCATATGGTCCCTAACTGCTAAGAAATTGATAGGCACTAACATGAAAATTGTAGTGCACGTGTACATACCAATAAAAAGAGTTTTAATATCCACTCTATTACTTTTGTGAATTAAATGAGACTAGCGGCTGCTACCGTCTGGGGATGTTTAATAAATAGTGGTTATTGTGGGTAATAACCTCTGAATTTGACATGAGCACAACGCATGTTATGGAAAATATTTTCATAAGCTATGGATGAGTTCTTCAACCTCATGTTGCATCAGTATCACCTATGGAGCTGGTTAAAAACAAATTTCAGAATTCTAACTGAGATGTAGAAACATAAATTCTGAGGTTGGGTCTCTTAACCTTGATGCCCTAGTCATTTTTGAGCTAATGCTTGGAGAACAGTGGTTCCATCATTTAAGTGATCACAGGTCCCTTTTCAAGCAAGCCTCTTTCCATAACCTTTCCCACTAATCAGATTTTAGACTCCTTAATGCTTGCCCAATAATAAAACAATTTTTGAAGTACAGAAACACAGAAAGATCTCACAAGCTAAAATAGGGTAAAACTCTTAAATACAAATACTTTTAATATTTTGCAGTATATATTGTATATATTTTTGCCCTTTTTGTTCTATGAATTTGTATAAGAATTAGCATGGAGAAGCCATATCACATGGAATGTCGTCAAATTCAAGATGCCAATGATTATAATATACAGCATTATTTAATGAAATACTAAAAGGGAAAAAAAGTTGAGTATTACAATTTGACAAAATGCTTTCTTAACACACAATTTTCATTACATTTATCGCAGGTAATATTTTAGACTCATTAAGGTACAGATGATATATGACCCAATCACCTTGGGCAGTGACAGCATCATTTTGTGTTATGTCAGAGAACGGGAATGTTCTGTTAGTATTTCCTGTGTGTCTAAAGTTATGGTTTCATTTTTTTCATCAATTGAGTCACATGCTGCTGAAGGCTATGCAACTTCTGTTGAAAGTCAGCAGGAATGTTCTGTCAATTGCCATCTGATGCCTTAATGATAGTTCTACATTATACATGAATCTTTCACACCAGCCTTTCTTGCTTAGGAGTGCCTTACATCTATTAAACAGGACTAGAAAATTTTTCCTTTCAGTTCCAATTTTTGTCGGGTAATGGGACCTTTTTTTTACATATATCCCAGTAACAAACATATCAGTTTCATTTACCTTTGGGGAACTTTTTTTCCTTGGGACATATAAAGCTCTTTATTGTTGTTAATTTAATTTTTTCCATCATCATTTATCCCTTCTATGCCCTCTTCCATCTCCACCCATCCCTTTCCCCACCCCCATCCCCACTCCTGGCAATCACCACACTGTTGTTTATGTCCACAAGTTCTCTCTCTCTCTTTTTTTTCTTTTTTGCTTAATCCTTCCACTTCCCCCCAGCACCTCCCACCACCACCACCAGAGCGGTCTACCTGCTCTCTATGAGTTTGTCTCTGTTTTGCTTGGTTGCTCTTTATTGTTGATTTGCAAGGGTCATAGAGTGTCTGTTGATGATATCCTACAGTTTCCAAACACAGCTATAATTTACAAACATATCAACAGTGTATGGAAGTCAGTGGTCCATGTGTGTCAACATATGGCATTAACATTTTATTTTTATTCTGGAGGTTATATAATCAAATCATCTTCTCAATTAACTTATATTTTTCTAGTTATTACTGACTAGTTATTAACGGAATTAAGCACCATTTAAATGTTTATTGGACATTTCCATAAGCTCTCTTTTGAAGTGTCTGTTCATTTCTTATGTTCACTTTTCTTTCAGACTCGTATATTTTTTCTTACTGATCTATATAAATTCTTCATAGTTTCAGAAAACAAGCACATTTTTATTATATGCATTGCAAATATCTTCTCCTATTTTGTGGATTGCCTTTTCACTATCTTATTTGTGTGTGTGAAAAAATAGAATTTCTTAATTTCAATGCACTCTAGCTTATGGATATTTTCCTTTATGGTTAGTTTTTTTTTTTTGTTTTTATGTTCTGTTAAAGAAATATTTTTCTTAATTTCCCCCAAAGAGAGTACTTTACTACATTATTTTATATTGGACTTATTGGTTTTTCTTTCACATTTATTATATTTTTTAAAATTTTAAATAAAATTATATAGGTTTCAAGTGTACAATTCTATATCATCTGGGTATTGCATTGTGTTTGCCACCCAAAATCAAATCTCCTTCCATCACCATATATTTGAACCCCCTTTACCCTTTATTACCACCACCACTCCAACCCTTGTTTCCCTCTGATAACCACCATATCGTTGTCTGTGTCTATTTGCAAACAATACTTCCAATATGGGGTTATATCCAAAATATATAAAGAACTCATACAACTCAAAAAAACAAACAATTAAATTTTTAAAAAATGGGCAGAGGACTGAACAGACACTTCTCCCAAGAAGATATACAAATGGCCAATAGATATATGAAAAGATACTCAACTTCACTAGCTATTAGGGAAACATAAATCAAAACTACAATGAGATACCACCTTATACCTGTTAGAATGGCTATTATCAAAAAGGCAGGTAATAAGTGCTGGAGAGGTTGTGGAGAAAAAGGGATCCTCATTCACTATTGGTGGGAATGTAATTATGAAAAACAGTATGGCGTTTCCTCAAAATACTAAAAATAGAATTTATATAAAAGGCTAATATGCAAAGTGTCCCCTCGGGAGTTCGACAGGGAGACCGATTGCTCACTATGACGTGCACTGACCACCGGGGGGGGGGGGGGAGGCGTGGAACGAAGGAAGGCCCTGGCCAGTGGCTGGCAGCTGGGAAAGGAAGGCCAGCAGCCGGAAGGCCCTGATCAGCCCTGATCGTAGGCCAGGCCTAGGGACCCTACTCATGCATGAATTTCCTGCACCGTGCCTCTAGTCATTATATAACTCAGCATCTCCTCTTCTAGGTGTCTACTCAAATAATTTGAAAGTAGTTTTTCATAAATGCACCCCTATGTTCATTGCATTATTATTCACAGTGGTCAAGACATGGGAACAACTGAAGTGTCCTAAAATATATGATTAGATAAAGATGTGGTACATATATACAATGGAATACTACTCAGTCACAAAATAAGATGAAATACTGCCATCTGTGACAATGTGGATGGGTCTTGAGAATACTATGCTATGCAAAATAAGATGGAAAAACTCAAGAACCATATGATTTCACTCATATGTGGGATATGAAACTGAAAGCAACAAGTGAACAAATAACACAAACGAAAACTCATAGACAGAGACAACAGCAGTATGGCAGTTCCCTTTCACATTTACGGTTTTAATCCACTCAGGGTAGCATGTGAAGTAGAGGTCAAATTAATTTACCATTTTTTCATTTGCATATCCAGTAATTTAACATCATTCATTGGTGTTCTATCATTTTCCCACTGCTTGAAAATTCACCTTTGTGATATACTGAGTCATGTTTGTCTATTTTTGGATTCTAATTCTGTTTCATTTCTCTATCTATCCTTATGCCACCAATTGTCTTAACCACACTAGTTTTCGCAAAAAGTCTTAATATCTAATAAGCAAATTATCTTACCTTTCTTCTACTTCAGAATTTCATGATTAGTCTTGTGTCTTTGTAATATTATACAGATTTTAGAATAAGCTTTTTAAGTTCTGAAAAAATAACTCTTGGGATTTGGTTGATTGCACTGAATCTAGATTCATTTGAGGAGAACTGACCTTTGACAATATTGAATCTTCCAATCTTTGAAAAGTTTTACCTTAATATTATTAAGGGTTTTTTACATTTACCTCAACTATAGTTTATACTAGAGGCCTGGTGCACGAATTTGTGCACGGGTGGGGTCCCCTGGCCTGGCCAGTGATCAGGGCCTGTTGGGGCCCTCTCGCCCAGTCCCTATAAGGCCACAGGAGGTTGGCTGTGGGAGCACACTGACCACCAGGAGGTCATAGCTACCAGCTGGTCATACAGTCATAACAGTCGCTTAGGCTTTTATATATATAGACGTTTTTTGTTATGATCTTACAGTTAATTGAAATTTATTCTCATGTTTTGCATTTTTAATTTTCTGAAATCATTGTGATTATTGAAGTTATTGTAAGAATTGTTAGTAATGATTCCTTTTCTATTCCTCATTAGTTGTTCTGTTTCCTTTGTTTTTTTATTATTCTTCAATTTATCCAGGTGCACTTGCCAGTGTTTTGGTCTTTTGAAAGAATCAGCTTCTCATTTTGATAGGTCTTTTTTTTTTTTTTTCTATCTCAATACTTTTGGTTATTATTTTCTTTACATGACATTTGTTGCAATTATTCCAAATTATTTAAAGAAATGCTTATTCATTGATTTTCAGCCATTCACCTTTTCTGCTTTAAGGCTATATAATTTTTTTTAAACCATAGCTTTATTTGCACTCCAAAGTTTTGGTATGTAGTATTTTGTCGTCAGTTCAAAGTAATTTTCTTCTTTTTATTTTAATCCGTCCTTTGACCAAGCCATTACTGTAGAAGTCTATTTTTAAATTTCTAAGTGCTTATGAATTTTCTAGTAATCCAACCTTTAAAAAATTGATTTGTACCTTATTTGTATTGATTTCAACTTTTCTTGGAGCTAAAGCAGAATGTAAAGTTAATGAGAAAATATAGAGACAGACATAAACCAAATAGTTGGCTAGTTAGGTATCAGTAAACTGGTGATGAAATTTGAATTTCTGCCAGCACCGGTTTGGCTCAGTGGATAGAGTGTCAGCCTGCAGACTGAGGGGTCCCGGGTTCGATTTCGGTCAGGGGCATGTACCTTGGTTGCGGGCACATCCCCAGTGGCGGGTGTGCAGGAGGCAGCTGATCGATGTTTCTCTCTCATCAATGTTTCTGGCTCTCTATTCCTCTCCCTTCCTCTCTATAAAAAAATCAATAAAATGAAAAAAAAAATTAAATTTTAAAAATTTGAATTGACTAAGAAAGCCAAAACAATGTTTTGTGGTTATTTTTTAATTCATTTATTTATAGTGAAATATGATTAGTAATTATTCTATGAGATTACTTGTAAAAGATATTTAAATCAGAAATATAGGAATAAATAAAGGTATATTAAAAGAAGTTTTGCTTTTCTAAAAGGGCTCTAAGCCCTGTGCATTTTGGCTCAGTGGATAGAGTACCAGCCTGAAGACCAAAGGGTCCCGGGTTTGATTCAGGCCAAAGGCACGTACCTTGGTTGCAGGCTGCGCTCCAGCCCTGGCCCTGGTCGGGGCATGTGCAGGAGGCAACCAATCAATGCGTTTCTCTCACAATGATGTTTCTCTCTGTCTTTCCCTCTTAGTCTCTCTCTTCCACTCTCCCTAAAAATCAATGGAAAAATATCCTCACGTGAGGATTAACAACAAAAAAGGGGGCTCTAAATTTAGGGGAGATAAACTTTGGAGAAGAAAACCTTCCTAATTCTTTCAATCAGCAGTTCTCAACCTGTGAGTCGTGACCCCTTTGGGGGTCAAACGACCCTTTCACAGGGGTCGCCTAACGCATATATAATTACATACATAATGTAAACACATATGTATTTATGTGTTTTCATGATCAGAAAATATATACATAATTACATATTGTTTTTGTGATTAATCACTATGCTCTAATTATGTTCAATTTGTAACCATGACATTGGGGGTCACCACAACATGAGGCACTGCATTAAAGGGTGGGGGCGTTAGGAAGGTTGAGAACTGCTGCTTTAAGTGGTGGTATTTATAAACTGAATCATTTACTCCTTTATTTGGTTATTATTTGTTGAGCACCTGCTATGTGCCGTGCATTATGTTATGTACAAGTGAAATACACTTGATCAACAGAACCAAAAGCTCTTTCTCCATCGAGCTTAAGGTCCAGCAGTTATTGGGAACTGAGTTAAAAATATGCAGGACTATTATGCTGTTTGGGTCTATTCTAAACAGCATTACCTTGTACATCTTCTAAAATTTCTTTAGGAAAAAACAAAGATGATATGGTACCATGTTCTTTTCTATTAATAATCTCAAACTTTGCCATCATAATTTTTTCTAGCATGCAAATAGAACTTAACTAGGTGTGGAAATAATAACTTTTATGCAGCATAGAACTTGGACTTTGAAAATACATTACTTTATATAGTATTAAGATTGGAGTTAATTTTGCATAGATTTGCATCATTTAAGCAGAAAGTGAAATGTTATAAAGCAATCCAAGAGGACATTTTATTTCATTTTTTAACACTGACTTATGAGGTGTACCTTGACACAAATTGTATGTGATTGGCTACTAAATCTATTAGTCAGCTTTTCTCTCTATTCTTTGACAATGGGCAAAGTAAATCCTTGCAATAAATAATAATAAATGCCAAATATCAATAAAATAATAATTTCATTGTGTGTAGACTGTTTAATTAAGTGAAAAAGACATAAATCATGTAATAAGAAGTAAACTATTTCCCTTCCATCTTGCTATAAGGTAAACTTCAAGAAAACTAAGTTGTAAACATGAAAAGAAAATAAAACAAAAGTACAGTCCATTTTTATTATTACAGAGTCCATATTTTAAAATTACCTTCCTCGCTAAAATAAATCTGTAACCCTAAAATCAACTCTCGAAGTGGTTTTTTGGTCACTCATAGCCATGAATAGAGTGTTGAAAATTTGAGTCAACTTTATAGCAGTTCCTAACTGAAGTAAAAAAAGGTGATTCTTGCCCTACCGGTTTGGCTCAGTGGATAGAATGTCGGCCTGCAGACTGAGGGGTCCCAGGTTCGATTCCAGTCAAGGGCATGTACCTTGCTTGTGGGCACATCCCCAGGAGGCAGGAGGCAGCTGGTCAATGTTTCTCTCTCATCGATGTTTCTAGCTCTCTTTCCCTCTCCCTTCCTCTCCGTAAAAAAATCAATAAAATATATTTTTAAAAAAGAGATGATTCTCTGTCTTCTTACTTCTGGTCTTATGCTGTAAACATGTATCCTCTTTTTGCAGTTTATTGAGTACCACATTATTTGTTTTCTTTGTGTGTGTGTGCTTTTTATTGGTGAATTTGCTGTTTAAAATGGTCTCCCAGGCATAGTTTTCCAAGCCTAAGAATGATGTCTTTATGGAGAAAACACAAGTGTTAGAAAAGTTTTATTCAGGCACAAGTCATAATGTTGTTGGCCATGAGTCCAAGGTTAAGAAATCAGCAACATGTATTAAATAAGGTGTTTATAAACAAACAAAAACACATAAAACAAGATTATGCACATTGGTTTACCAAAATGTGACCAGGGACTCTTAGGAATCCTATCCTGTATTTCCCCTAAGAGCAAATAATCACTATGCATTAATTCCAGGTTCATGGCAACTTTATAAAACACTGTGAATAGGAGAACTGGCTGTACAGTGGTAGGGGGTAGGAAGACAGAAGGTTGGTGAGCATCTGACAAACCTATACAATGACAATACTGAAGAGCACCCAATTTTAGCCAAAATTTTTCTCTCATTGCAGTCAATAAAAGAAACCCAACCAAAAGTGACTCAGAGACAGAGAATAAAATGAAGCAAGGATTTGTCTCTAGGGGAACCAAAGGAAGAGAAAATAGAAGCTGAGCCATCTAAATCTTTAAATAACTTTGAAAACTAGTCCAAAGTTTTCCACTTCAACAAAGTTCAGTAGAAATCTTCAGAAGGCCACTCAGTTCCCATTGGATTCATCATTATCTCTTCCTTGGGTAGTTTATGATATCGAAGCTAGAAATAGCTCCCCAAAACATAAGAATACATTTATTCTGATTTTTAATTAAAATATTTATTTATTTTTACTGATTTCACCAGTAACAATTCAACCCTGTCTTTACATGTAGCCAAAACTTATGTAATGCTTAACATCAATAATGGCATGCATGCTCATTTAGGTCTCTCCAAATATCTGTAGATTTTATGAATAAGTGAAAAATGAATTATACATATTTGGGATTCAGGTGTGAAGACAGGTATGCATGGCCATCAAGAGGCTCTCTTTAAAGTCACAATACTATTCATCCCATGGAGCAGTTCATCCATTCTAGAAAGAATCATTTTGATTTTAAATAGACTTTCTTGTCTCAACATTTTCATCAGTTTGAAACCACAAACAGCTTGGCAAATGAGTAGAACTTATTTAGAATCTATTTTCTTTAAAATCTCCAGCTATGAAGAAATTAATAGTCCTTTTAATATACCAATCATGAGTTTCCAAAGGCAGGCAAGGCTTAGTGGAAAGTTAAGTTTGTCATGAACCAAAACTGGAATTTTTTTTGTAAACTGAGAAGTTAATCAGCGTCAGAAGACGGTCTTTGTGCTTGAGAGAGACAGTAACATAAAGATACTTATTCTAGAACAGGGGTGGACAAACTCTAGCCCTTGGGCCAAATCTAGCCAACAATCTGTAGTTATAAATAGTTTTACTGAAACACACCCATACCTTTTCATTTATGCAGTATCTTTGATTGCTCTCACTACAACAGCAGAGTTGAGTAATTGCTATAAAGACTTTATGGCCCGCAAAGCCTAAAATATTTACTATCTGAGCCTTTATAGAAAATGTTTGCCAACTCTTGTTCTAGACTAATATTACCTATGTAGAGTTAAGAATAAGACTCCATATATTCTGTTTTGTTTACCTTTTCTTTGCAGATGTTTTCAATATTTTCTTAATATTGAGTGAAACACGTAATACAAAATATCAAATTTGATTTCCATTGAATTGGCTTCCTTCCTTTTTACTAAACAGATATTAGATCACTGTACCTTCTGTTTTTGCTTTTTGCATCTACCCCATAATAAACTATATTGTTCTACTAAACCAAATATTTCTGATATTAACTGCAGCAAATTAGATTGAGAAAACAGAATACTGTACAATGTAAATAACATATAATACAATTATATGATTTGAGTCCCTTTCTTTTTCTATTTTCATCCCCCGCCCCCTGGATTTAGGAGCAGATGCCCAAAATTAAAAATAATAGTACAAATGTTGTGTCTGACCTAAGCTTGTCCACTTTTTAATCAATTTTGATAGAGCTTCAGTTTATGTCTCACATAGTATACATATATATTTTTTAAATAATACTTCATGTTGTTCAAAATGGTTTGAAAATATGTGTTGCTCTCATATTTCAGGGGCATTATTTCTTTTGAACCCGAGAGGACTATTGTATGAAATATCGGGTTTCAGTGAATTAAACTGTACTGCCCTTACTGAAGATATATGACATCCTTCTAAAAAATTAAACTTTAAGGGGAATATAGGTAGAAGTTTTTAAAATAAGTGAGGAAACAAAAGTCCAGCTTAATTATTATTACTACATTTTTGCCAAATATCCTATTATAATAAGGCAAGAGAGAATAATAAAAAGCACAATAACTAAAGCACAAACAACATGGTACACGGGTTGTTAAAGAGTTTGGTAATCAATGAGCCAATCAATAACCTTAGTTTATTGAAGATGTGACTTCAAGGATATGGAATTATGGTGGCCAAAAGAAACAGTATTTTACTTTTGATTGTCTATGGCTCTTTTTGAAGTGAAATTAAAGTATGCAAATAAGTGTTGTACTTTCCCAATTTTTTAAAAATATATTTTTTATTGATTTCAGAGAGAGGAAAGAGAAACATCAATAATGAGAGAGAATCATTGATCGGCTGCCACCTGCATGCCCCACAATGGGAATCAAGCCCACAACCAGGCATGTGCCCTGACTGGGAATCGAACCGTGACCTCCTGGTTCACAGGTCAACGCTCAACCACTGAGCTATGCTGGCTGAGCTCCAATTTTTTTTTTTTTTTGGATCATCTAAAGATATGGAATTGAACAGAATTGTATGATAGAATGGAACTTTCCCAGTTGTCTCAGAATTCCTGTTGAAGATTCAAAAAGAATAATAGCTTATAAGCTTCTCCAAATTCTGAAGAGGAGCTTCTAGACACATAGTCATAGGACTTACTAAAATTTGACCAGAACTTCTGCTTCTTTCACTCCCACTACCCCTTCTAGCCCAAATAAGACAAAGGCTCAAATTCATCAGAGGAAAGAATTAATCTGAGTGTTCAGCTGTATAATTATTAAGAAACATGGTAATTCTCTCTGTTCCAAACAAAACTAACTGGGCTCCAAGAGAATCACACATGAAGACTGGGGAGCCTTCTGAAGGCAAGGCTCACATAACATTCCCCAGATCGGTGGTTGCTGAGCTGGAGAAACTCGAGCCAGGGTGATAGAGCGAAACTGGAGTGGGAGAGTTTTTGGAAACACTGGGAGTCCCATATATATCCATTTTTTTTTAGTGTGGTAAGAATCAGGGTGACATAAAATACAGGATGCCCAGTTAAATCTGAATTTCAGGTAGACAACAAATCTTAATGTAAGCATGTCCTAAATATTGTAAGGGACATATTTATTTAAATATGATTCCTTATTTATCTGAAATTTAAATTGATGATCTTTATTTTTATTTGCTAAATTTGACCAGCCTAGCTAAAATGCATGCATGAATTAGTAGAAGCACTGCTAGCTGCTATAACAAATTCCAAAGTGTACAATGGGTTTAAGTGTGATAGAATTCATTTTTGTCCATGAAAATTACAAAAGAGCAAGCAGCTCTCCTTGAACTGAATCCGGTTCTTTAAAAATTCATTTTATCTCATGGTTCCAAAATATTCAAAGGTGCTTGCCAAGGTCTCTATGTGTATACCCTCAGCTATCATTCAGATTCCTCAAAAATCTGATTACATATGAAAAAGAGAAGGTATCAGAGGGCTCTTCTAAATTCCAGATGTTTCTAGCCTCAAATGCCTATTAGAAATCAACAAGTTTCCTCAGAAGCAAACCTTTTTTGTTTTGTTGCCTTTTCAGCCCTATTGAATTTGAAACAGCCCTGTGTCTTCTATATACAGTAATTGAATTCTAGCCAAGAACAGCTAAAGAACAGAACCAGGAGGAAGTTTGGCTTCATGTTATCTGGTGGAGCTCGATCCCAGGGGCCAAAAGCTCTAGTTCAAAACTTGATTGCAGGGGGGAAAAAAGAAAAGAAAAAATAAAAATGAGGAAGGAGAGTTGTGAAAATTGGCCATAAAGATTGCAACAAATCATAATTGCTAATAAAAGGCCACAGTTGTTTTTCTGACATCATTGGCTTATAGCATGTAAAGCATATAAAGTTCCTCTGGGTTGTGCTTAAAATATTTTAAATCTCACACTAGGGTTATTAAAACTTAGGAAAGAGTGTGTATATTTTTTAAAGTATTGTAAATATTTTACTGCAAACTGTTTCGATGTATATAAAAATAACTTGATCCAAAGACAATATTTTTGTTTGTTTTTATTGTAACTCATCTCTTGAACAATTCCCAAGTTCTCTAAGTGGTTAGACAGAAAACAATACTGAAAAAGGGAAAGAAAAAAGAATAATCAGGCAAGCACATATTATCAGCATATCTCTGTAAATTTATCACTGATGTGGGAAGATACCTACATTTACTTGTAATAAAATAGGTGTTCAAGAAATGTCTCAAATATTGATAAGTGCATTATCATCTCCATAAAATTAATGTGTTGCTGAAGCAACAATTAGCTAAAGAAACAAAAATTGAGGAATGTAGATCAGCTATTTCAGTGGTTCTCAACCTTCCTAAAGCCGCGACCCTTTAATACAGTTCCTCATGTTGTGGTGACCCCCAATTTCATTGTTACAAATTGAACATAATTAAAGCATAGTGATTAATCACAAAAAAATATGTAATTATATATGTGCTTTCGATGGTTTTAGGCGACCCCTGTGAAATGGTCGTTTGACCCCCAAAGGGGTTGCGACCCACAGGTTGAGAACCGCTGAGCTATTTTGTGATATTCTTTCTATTGTTAAGAGTCCATTTACTAATAAGTAAAAGAATCCACATTTCTTAACAATTTTTACTGTAACTCTCACAATGTTTCTTTTAAAAAATCATCTATTTTGTGAATGTAAACTGGCAAAGCCACTATAGAAAACAATATGGATTGCAAATCTAAAAATATAACTATTCTAAATGATCTGGCAATCTGGGTATGTATCCAAAGGAAATATCTGTGCTCCCATGCAGCATTATTCACAATAGCCAAGAGGTGGGAAGACCCATATATCCATCAGCAAAATAATAGGTCAAGAACATATATAAAATAGAATATTATTCAGCCTTAAAAGAGGAAATCCTGCCTTTTGCAACAACATGGATAACACTGGAAGGTTATTAACTAAGTGAAATAAGCCAGACATAAAAAGACAAATACTGCATTATATATATATTAAAAACAAAGAAAAGAAAAAGTTGAACTCACAGAAGCAGAGAGTAGAGAAGTGGTTACCAGGGGTTGGGGTAGAGGCAGGTTGAAAGAAATTGGGAGAGGTTGATAAAAGGGTACAAACTTTCAGGTATCAGATGAATAAGATCTGAGGGTCTAGTGAGTGACATGATGACTATAGTTGACAACACTGTGTTGTATCACTAAAATTTACTAAGAGAGTAGAACTTAAATGTTCTCACCAGAAAATAAAGAGCATGGATATACATCTGTGTTAGCAATGGATGTGTTGACTCCTTCATGGGGAATCCTTTTCCAATATCAAATCATCACAATGTACTCTTTAAATACATGAATTTCATTTTTCATTTATACTTCCATAAAATATTGAAAAATATCTACTTAAATAAATTGATTAGCGATTGCTAAAACAAATGTGGAAAGCTAGTATTCAATGACACTATTAGATAAGAAAATAGTTATCTTATTCCTCCCACTTAACTGAAAAGTCACTTGGGAGGGCAGTATGCACCCTAAAAGTATATAAAATTTATCAATTGGGAATTATTAGATTTATAAAGTATATTATCTGAAAAAAGTAGACTGACTTCTCCTAGTATCTACTTCCCACAGTTCTAGGTTCATTCGCCTCATTCAGCATGTAACTGAATCATGGGTCAAGCATGGATTTAGAGGCACACTGCGTGGGTTCCAACCTTGGCTTCCTGTCTACTCACTATTTAAGTGACATTCCAAAAACAACTACAGGGACAATTGAAAACATTTATATTCTGGTACAAACTACATGCTTGATTAAACTGTTAAATGCTTGTAACTTAAATTCATTGTGCCATTAATATACCCTCCCAAAGATAAGAAGATTTTAATAATTATTACTCGTAAAATATTTTTAGCCATTCTTTTAGTCTTTTCAGAATAGCTTTGGCAGAAGGGGCTGGGGATATCTCTGGAGACTCTTCTTGAGACAGTAATCCCATTCATGAAGGCTCCACCCTCATGACTTAATCATCTTCCAAAGTTCTACCTCCTAATACCATCACCTTTGGGAGTTAAGATTCCATGTATAAATTTTGGGAGGATATAGACCATAGCACAACCTATACTCATATAAGGCTGTGAGGTGAGTCAACTCGGGTAAGATAAGCTACATTTTCCAGCATCGCCTTTCTAGAATCTTTCCAGATGAGATGGAGTGCAGGGAGATGCTTCGTGAGAGCTGGAGGACAGAAAGGAAGCAGCAGGCATTCGTAGCATGAACCTGTGTCCTCCCAGTTGTCCATTCAAACACTAACCAACCGAGGGGCTGCTGTGAAGGGATTTTGCAGATATTTAAAGTGAACCTAATCAGTGCACTTTGAAGTAGGGAGATTACTTGGGTGGGCCTGATTTACCCTGCAGAAAGGCCTTAAAAAGTGTTTGAGCCTTTCCTGAGGACACATGCTAGGCCCTGTTAGGTTCCAGGCTGCTCCTACTCATTCATGGTGTCCCAACTACCTGTGCATAGAAAGGTTTGGCCCATGTCTGTGGGTTCCAGCCTGTTTGTGGTCATCCCTTATTGACTTTCTGACCTATGGGATTTAGATTTACTTAACCAGTATCTACAATGTGTAAGCCAATTCCAATAAGTAAGTAAATAAATAAATAAGCAAGTAAATAAATATATATGATTGGGAGAGGGTATATTCATATACCTTATTCTACACAGGTAGTTGGGAAATGATGATCAGAACCAGTCTGGAACCCAACAGGGCCCAGGTTGTCCAGAGGAAAGTCTTAAACACTTTTTAACACCTTTCTACACAATAAGTCAGACCACCTGGTGGAATCCTGACGGACAAATCTCATTAATGAGTTAAAATAAGCTTTGCCATGGTTATTCTAAATTTTCATGAGAGTCACACTTTTCAACTTTTAAAAACTTTTCCTTGACTAGGTAAATAGTGAATATCAGCAATAGCTCCTTTGGGCTCCGCTAAACGTAATACAGTAAGAAATCAGATATTTTGTCTATTAGAAAAAAGTTTCTCTCCATGGTTCCCATGTGACTAACATTGAGTTGGAATAGTGACGTTATTAAGAAATGGTCTTAAATAATAATATTATTTAGAAATAATATTGTTTAGAACATAGGTTACCTAACTCCTCACTTAGCATATAGAAGCCTGTTCAATTGTGGGGAGTAATCTTGCAAGAATGTTTCAAACAAGATACTCTCTAGAGCTCACTGACAATCACTTATTTTGTTTATCATCCACTTGATCTGATTGATTTATCAAAGTATAATAGAGACAGAAAAAATACAAAGGACATGACCAGGGAAGCTGCTCTGATCAAATGCTGCATCCTATCAGTCTACTGAAATCAGCAAGATGGAATGGCAATTAAGAAACAACTCTGGGAAAGGCCAACTATTTATATTAAGTGTTTCTATCAATTGAGTCATAAACATGACTCATAATGACTTTTGGCAGCTGAAGGGACAGAAAACACCGTTATTTTTTTCCGAATGAGCCCTTGGAGAGTTTCATCTGGTGAAAAAAAAGCGTCCTTTTAAAATAGCCCTTGAGATTAAAAAAGGATGGGTTACGAGAGGGACAATAAATAAAACTGGAAAAAAAGAAGAAAGTAAGAAAAAGGGGAAAGAAATGACAGAGGACAAGAGAAAAAAATGACAGGGCAAAGACTGTCTTTCAAATCACTGCCCTACACCACAAAGAGGAAAGCAAGCAGTCTGTGGGATTCTCTGTTGATGACTCAACAGTGACATGATTAGTCCATAGCTCAGATACCCACATGGTTTGTGAGCCAACTAGGGCCTTTACTAGACAGGGAGGGTGCGATGGGGAGAACTGGCAGACCACCGCTCCTTGTGAACGAAAGAGGAAGGGTGTAGTCTGTTTGCACTTATCCTGCATTTCATCAGTTCAACTTGTGATGTTTTCATTCACTTACAAAAATGATGAAGTGATCCCCAATGGGTGTGTTTCACTTTCTAAACAATAAAGACGTCTGTTTTTTTGGTGATGCTAAAAGGGCAAATTTTCACCAACCGCTTTTTCCACATTACACAGGAAGGGTATCCAATATCCAAGTGGGTGGCTCCCTCAAAGGGACCCATTTTGGAAACGCCCACCTAGAAAAACATTTTGGATTTTTATGGTTCTTTTCAATCCAAAGATCTCAAGGGATGACCAAGCAAAATATGAAATCCCTGACATTTCAAGGTGATAACAGATGAGAGTTGCTGACATCCCTTGGCAGATGAAACAATGGTCAAAATGAGCAGATCAGGAGGCAGAAAATAACAATAGAACCAAGAATCCCATGCCTCAAACTGCTACTGCTGCCTTCAAAACTTATATGCCTGTCATGACATAGTCTCACTGTAATTATGAATAAAATAATACCCCTTTATTAAAATACTGCCATTACCTATGTGTCATTGTGTATTATAACTTACTGAATGAGGTTCACATTTTCAAGGTCAGAGGAAATTCCCAAGATGTATGTTACATAATCCTGAATATTTGGTAAATTTTTATCGTTAATAATCATAAGATTCCTTTGGTTAATATTAATTTACTTGTGTGATTAACAGTCATTTTGGAGGGCTAATTATACATATGAGAATTATAGGATTTTATTTCACCATAAATTGAATTTTCAGTATGATATGCCATTTGGCTTTATTTTGCAAGTGGTTTATTTAAATTTGATAAATGGGAGGGTAAAGATTAGCAAATACATCTTTTATGTTCTTGAAATAGCCATGCTTTAGTTCAAAATTAAATTTTCTTCATTCCCAAGTAAACCTTCTTGCGTGTTACTATTTTACTATACTGTTGACTATAAGTCATGTTGACTAGAAGCTTGAGAGTTTTCCCAGGCACAGGTTAAATCAATTAGCATTGGTCTTATCCAGACACTAGAAATACAAAATAAATATTCAGAATGTTAAGTACACTTCCTCTAAGATCCAGAGCTCAGATTCAAAATATACTGCTCATGACCTAAAGGACATATAATCAATGAGCTGCAAAGAAAGACCTTTTTTGTAATATTAGTAAAAATCTTTGCCAAATTAGTCTCTGTTCCAAGTTTCAGAAAATTCCTCATATACATATTTCAATATATTTAAAATGCTAAATCTAGAATTGGAGACCATTAAATGGCTCATATTTATTTTCTTGAATGTCAAAATGTAGCCATTGCCAAAAAGCCTCTGGGTGTATGTACAAAATTTGTAAAAATACATAAAAACCTACTGAACCAAAACCACAGTGGAACTCACAATAACTTTCCAGACAGCATAATTCACCACTTAGTCACTGGGGAATGCCAATCTCAAAAGATAGATTTTACACCAGGCCAAGAAGATCAACAAAAATAAACCCTTCTTGGACTAGAAACAAAAGGAAAGCCTGATTCCAATGGCCTCAAAAAATATAATTTTGATGATAATAATAATAAATGAACTATTTTAGTTAACTATTAACTGTTCAGTGCCAAAATTTAATTGAAAAATTTTTCTAAACATTGTGTCTTTTGAAATGATACTAAAAAACCAAGAACATTAAAGTATGTGATACTCATAATTTTCTATTTATCATACACTGACCTTTATATTTCCTCCTGATTTTGATATGGAATTTTTGGACTGGAACCCGGATTCTTTCTCCGCTGGAGTCAAAGAATGAATCCATGGACAGAAAGTGGTAAGGCAAAGGTGGAAATTTATTGAAGAACATGTAAAGACTCCCACGTAGGGAAAGGGAAAGATTCTCATAGAACCGACTCCCACGTTGGGGAGGGGGAAAGAGACCCAGCAACTTCCTGTTTCCAGGGTTATAAAGGCTGCAGTTCCTGTGTCCTGATATCCCCTCTGATTGATCAATATTCCCTTTCAAATTGGTTACCATAGCAATCTGGAGGCCCTCCTCCCTCATTGTCCTCCTATTCCCTCTGGGCTTTCTTCCTCCTTCTTTATTTTATAAATATAGACCTTTTTTTGGCTACTTCCAGTCCCCTTGTCTTATGGAAATGTAACTGTAGCTGCTCCCTTGTCTTATGGAAATGTAGCTGCAACTGGCTTCCTTGTGTTATGAAAATGTACCTTCTCCCAGTCTGTAGCCCTGTGTTTTTCCATGGACCCCAATTCTAAAAATTTCCTATGCCTGCCTAAATTCCCCTAAAATTCCTGTTTCAATTTCATATTAAGTTAGTGAAGAAACTAAATTAAATGTGTTGAGCCACACTAAAGAATTATAGTGAGGCAATAACTCTCTCTTATCCCTCTGTAGTCTGAGTCCAGGTAAGGATCACAGGAAATCTCACCCACTCTCTCCAACACATGTCCTGTCTTGGTTACTTCTCTCCATCTCCTTCCCCACTACTGTAATGGAGTTCAGACTAGAGGGATCTGTCCCTGGGCAGCTGTAACAGTCTCCTCTCTTCTTTCTTCTGCCTCTGCTCTTTTTTCGCCATCCCCCCACTCCTGCCACTACAATTTCTCAATTTTGTCTCTTCTCAGCAGTTAGACTTATCTTTTAAGAAAGAGTAATCAGCCCTGGCCTGTGTCTTTCTCTGCATCTCAAGGTCGCTGGTTTGATTCCCAGTCAGGGCACATACTTGGGCTCCATGAGCAGTAGGTGACATGCAGGAGGCAGCCAATTGATGCTTTGCTCTTGCATATATATTTCTCTCTCTCCTTCTCCTTCTCTCTCTAAAAGTCAATAAAAATAGTTAAAAGAAAAAATAAGTAGAATAAGTGGTAATCAGCCTGGTCTGTGTAGCTCAGTGGTTGAGCATTGACCCATAAACCAAGAGGTCACTGGTTCAAATCCTGGTCAGGGCATATGCCTGGGTTGCAGGCTCCACCCCCAGTAGGGGATGCGCAGGAGGCAGTAAACCGATGTTTCTCTCTCAATGATATTTCTATCTTTCTATCCCTTCCTCTCTCTAAAAGTCAATAAAAACATATTTTTTAAAAATGGTAATCAGTTCATTTCATTCTCTAGCATTTAATTTCCAGAAGCTTCTCACTACACTTGGAATAAAATTCAGTTCCTACAAGAGTTCACAATATGGAGGTAGCACCTAGCTATTTCTCTGTTGTCCATATGTATACAACCTGGAGTGACTACAGTATGACCATGAAATACTGAAGTTAATATTTGTTAATTTGTTAGGCTTCTGCTTTGTTAAATGTAAACACATATAAATCTAATAACTTACGTTGTGGTTGTGGATTTCAGGTGGCTTAGTAGGAGAGAGGAGCAATCTCATAGTAAAAAAATATAAAACATAAAAATTAATATTAGGTTTGCTGTGCATAAATCTGAAACCTTAAACATTTCCATTTCACCAAGTATGTCATTCTGTGTCTTTCCTCCAAAACAAAAAATACAGACCTTTCATGCAAATAATTTATAAAAGTCTATTCTTGAGGGCATAGGGCAGCTAAAATCAAAATCAAATAGACTACATAGTAAAGAATAACAGAGACATACTATACCATATTACAAGAAATCAAAAGACTTAGGTTCTAGCCTGTTTTTGCCAGCTGAATGATCTTAGGGAAAAATAATGTTTTAGACTCTAGCCCTTAGTCTGTAAGATGAGTGCGGTTACTAGACCATTTCTGCATCCTTCAAAAATGTATTATTGTGTGACTCTATAAATAAATGAGATGCATGAATGTGTATAGGATGGCTGTTTGACATTAAAATCTTCCCCAGCCCCATTCCTATCACCCTAATCCTTCTCTGCACTACTAAAGTGCTAGAACTATCAGCCTTGTCAAGAGTAGGATGTTGAAATACAGCTTATAACAAAAACTCAATTGAGAAGCTAAATGGATTTGAAATGCATAACAAACGCAATTGTCGAAAAGCCAAAGAATTATTCATATGTAAGACCCCAGGCATTTATTATGAGGGCAGTTTTCAATTTGTGGTTTTGAATTACAAAAAAGACTTATCTTGGAAGAGCAGGAGGAAGAGCATGGAGGGCTACATAAAGTCTATGAAACAAACACAGAGGGAAAGCAGACTGAGGAGGTAACCAAAGAGCAACTTCCCTGCTACAGAGGGAAGAAGTGTTAAACACACACATATGCATACACACCTCTGGACAAGGAAGGAGCTTGGAGAATGTTTGAAGGAAAGAGTTGAAGGTTTAAATGTTCTATGGGTCCCTAGGAAGAAAGTCAGAACCCCACACTTTTGAGTCTTAACCTGTTTGCTTGGAGAAGAAAAGAAAATCCTATTCTATATAATAAAAATTTAATATGCAAATCGACCAAACAGTGTAATAACCAGTTGCTATGATGCGCACTGACCCCCAGGGGGCAGACACTCAATGCAGGAGCTGCCCCCTGGTGGTCAGTGTGTTCTTACAGGGGGAGCACTGCTCAGCCAGAAGCCAGGCTCACGGTGGTCAAGTGCAGCTGTGGTGGTGGGAGCCTCTCCTGCCTCCGCGGCAGCACTAAGGACTGTGGGCCTAAGCCGGCAGGCAGACACCCCCTGAGGACTCCCAGACTGCGAGAGGGTGCAGGCCAGGCTGAGGGACACTCCTCCTCCCCCCCCCCCCCCCCCCCAGTGCACAAATGTCGTACACCAGGCCTCTAGTGAGATATAAATACCCATCTTATTTTACATGAAATATCCAAGGAAAACTTCAAGCTCCTCTAAATTTTTCATTCAGAGAGGTGCCGGACTTTAAGACACACCTGGAGAGAGATTAGAAATGGCTGAGAGAATTGTTTCCTAGGATGGACCTTCAGAACACACTTTACAAAGTCCAACAGGACTAAGAGTGGTAGAGAGAGCAAATGAGAGGACACAACTCCGAAGGGTCAAGGGGAGGAAGAAGCACATTCAAAATCTTCTTTAGACTGAATAGACTTTGGCCAGAAGTTGAGACAGGATGATCGACGACGCGGCCAGAGACCACAAGGGACTAGGGAAGGTAGTGGTAACGTCAATCTCAAAGTCCCAAAATCAGATAGCAAGAACTACTACAGCAGAGGGATAACCAAACAATAGCAGGTATGTCAGACTCACTCAGGAAGAAAATTATGTTTGTAAATCAGAAGTGACTTATTTATCTAGAAGTTTTCTAAATTAAGCATGTTATACAATCTCTGAAAATGGGAGTTCCATAAGCAAATTAAGTTCACTTAAAAAATGAAGACAAAATTAACTCATATAAGTACACAACTGAATTATGACTAAAATAACATCTAATCTCGTAAAAATGTGTGCTCAGCCCACTTGGCTTGGTGGTTGAGTGCTGACTTGTGAACCCAGAGGTCACCATTCGATTCTCCATCAGGGCACATGGCAGGGTTCTGGGATCAATTCCCAGTAAGGGGCCTGCAAGAGGCAGCCAATCAATGATTCTCTAACTTTAATGTTTCTATCTCTCTCTCCCACTCCCTTCTTCTCTGAAATAAATAAAAAATATATTTTTTAAAAATGTGCATCAGGGTATCTAGAAGATGAAATTTTAATTTATTGTTTATATTATTATTATTATTATTATTATTAAGAGGATGGGTCATTTAAAGCTTATTAATTGCTGTCACTTGTAGTGGCAGAGACCACAAATCTCTGTAGAGCAGTGTGTCTGTTACTGAGGCAGTAGATCAGAAGGACAACAGAATGTGTGGAACCACCTATTTTTCAGTAGCTATGCAGCTAGAATGAAAAATTAACACTTTCAATTCTCCTTCCTCCCTCCCTCCCTCCCTCCCTCCCTCCCTCCCTCCCTCCCTCCCTCCCTCTTTTCTTTCTTTCTTTCTTTCTTTCTTTCTTTCTTTCTTTCTTTCTTTCTTTCTTTCTTTCTACACAGGGAACATTTAAGGGAATATAGGGTAGTTTTCTAAAAAAAACTCCCCCTTACAATTTTCTTATGGCCTCCATGAAAACAAATAAGCAAACAAAAAACAACTTTCATACAATAGTGACATGTAAGTTTGTTCTTTATTTTGAATATAAAGATATGTGACCTTCTGGAGCCCAAGCTGTTGAATGGAAACATAATATTACAAAGGAAATATTGCAACTTACAGCATGAAACATGAAGAAACATTAAGATGGTCATATTGTATACAAGTCTTCTTTAACTACCTTAAGTTTTATGAATGTATTTAAAATAAGAGACCACAAAGAAAATTGAATTATGTAGACTAATTATGTAGCATAATCCATTAACTCAATATTTTCTATAGTTAGATACTAGATATACTCTCATATACTAGTGCTAATTAAAATTTATATTCATGTACCATTGTCTTTCTCAGTCACAGACAGGCAAACCTTTATTCTGTTAACTTCACATATTCTTGGACTTAAGACTTACTGTAGATACCCTAAAAATGACTTAGCCTTCCCTCCAACTATGTGAAGAGCAGTAAAGAATCAAAAAGAAAATTATCTCTTAGTTATGTGCCAAGTGTAGAATTGTCAGAATTCTGCGGGGGGGGGGGGGGGGGGGGCGGGCGGGCGGGGAGAGAATGACAGAATAAAAAAGGTAGACAATAAAAAGGGGACATCTATTTCTCTGTTCCAAATTCCAAATGTTTGACAAACTGTTGTCTTGAACCAAATATATTCTGATAAGAAATGTAAACTAAGCAAAATGGTTATTCAAGAAACAAGGCCAATAGCTAAAGGATCATAACTGTATGTGGAGAATTTTCAATCCTCAAGAAATATGTTTTAAATAGTCTGCCAACATGTTCCAATTTCCAAGTCTTGAAAAAAATACCATCTTTCCTGAATACTTCAAAAAATACTTGCAATAACTACACTTATTGTAGAACCTCATTTATCTGGTAACAGCTCATTCAAAATAGAGTATAATTTGAAAACTACTATTCTATAGTTGTATAGATAGAGATTTTCTGTTAACGCTGACCATTTATTTTGAAATAAAGTTTCATGGTTACAGAAGTGTATGTAAGGAAACCAAATGGCCACTCAGCAGTTGTGAAACTACGCTATACCTCTCCATGTGCAAACCCCACAAAAACCACACTCAAAGTACCAGGGTCACCGCATAACACATTTACACTATACATTTAAAAATCTTCACACTATGACCGTGACTAGAATAATTCTGAGGTGGTCTCCATTAGTTACCAAGGTCACTAAAATAAATAAGCTAAGCATGACATTTCTATTCACAGGAGAAACAGCAGCCTGAATTAAAACTATATAATGGAGGAAAAAGAACTGACAAATATTGCTCTATATACTGTAGGCAATATTAAGCTTTCCTTTAATAGCTTCCCTCAAAACACAAACAAATATTTTTTAAGAAGATTCTTTTAAGTTAACAAGATAAACTAATAGCTACCATAGGTTTTGTTTTTATTTTTTAGAGTTAATTAAAATTTTTTGGAATTTATAATATTAAAGTGTATATAATTAAAAGTAATTTGATTTTCCATTCCTACCCAGCTTTTCTCCCCTAAGATAGCCAGTTAGCTAGCTCCTTGCATATTCTTCCACAGATATCCTATACACATATCAGTGTACATACATAGATTTCTTTCTTAACACATAAATATTAGCATGATACTAAATTTTTTCTATATCTTGAATTTTTCACTTAATAAAAATAGAGCTTTTTCAATTTCAGTGCATATGAATCTTATTCTTTTTAATATCTGCATGACATTCCATTGGATGAGTTTATAATAACTTATTTAAACAGTCCCCATTGACATACATTTTTCAGGGCTTCAATGACTATTCTTTTACATGCATTATTCTCTGTATGTGAAAGTCTATCTGTAAGATAAATTCCTAGAAATTAAATTGCTGGGACAGAGGTAATGCATTTACATTTGTAGTTAGATAAACAAAGCTATATTTAATTTCAGTTATATCAATTTATGTTCCGATCTAAGGTATGAAAGAATCTATTTCCCCATACTATAGGGCTTGGAAATCATTAGTAAATTGAAGACATTTTTTTCCTACCATTGCAAAATTTTTAAAACAGTATACAAACATGAATTAGCATTGAAAGGTTTGCATGCTTCCTTTTAATAAAACCAAATATAATCTTCAACTCTGGATTATTTTTGAATCAATAAACTGATATCATTTTTCTTTTTTTTAAAATTCTTTATTAGTTAAGGTATTACAAATGTGTCTTTATCCTCCCCCATTAAACTCCCATCTTCCCCCCCAACTCATGCTCTCATCCCCCTATTTTTCACAAAGTCAAGTTATTTTAATACTAATAATTCTCTCCAAATTTCAGCATTATAAAAAAAAATAATTTCAATAAGAATGGAAACAGCACAATCAGTAGAAAACTATGTAGTTATTTACATTTATATTTTAGAGTGATAGAAAACACTAGTAATCAATTTGAGATCATTTGATGGGCACCAAATATTTAATTTTATTTTTTCCAATTTACTTACTTTTTCAATATTTAATGTCTTTTATCTATTAAAAAAAAGACTTTAGTTTTTTCAAATAAAGTACACCTTAGAGATGAAAAGAAAAATCTTCAGCAAATTTTTTCCTTACTTAATTACTAGTATTTTTTGTATTTTCTTTTGAATAAATTTGTGGACCTATTCATGAAAACACTACTCTCAACTTTAATACTTGAAAAATTCAAAAACTACAATGCTTAAGAGTCACTTGCTCAACATTTTCCTTTAAACAAAATCACATTTTACATTTAAAAAATAATCAATTCATAAGAGTCAAGTTGATAAATATGTATATTTTTTGCCATATTATACCTTAGTATGAAGTTTTATATTCAAAAGAATCATGTGGTTGTAAAACACCCCAAATGCTTTTGAGGTATGATTATTTTTCTATTTGTCCAGAAAACAGAATTCCACTGTAAAGCAAAGAGAAAAGAACTTCTTGAGCATTTAAATATGGTTGTGAAGAATCATTTTGTTTATTTGCTACTTAATTTTCTCTGGATTAGCTAACCTCTTTCACTTCTCATGTCAACACACATTCAGAGTTGTTTTTGCTCCGAGAAAGCCCCAGTAGTTTTAACTTGACACTTTGAAGCATGAGGCTGTAGAGTTAAATGAAACTCCTTGGGTGTCAAAAGTGTTCCTTCAGAGCACTATTCAACTGAAGTTTGTCTCTCACAGAAATTCAAGAAAAGGCATGCACAAGGCTGGCTTTCTACGTCTTTTCAACTAGACTTCAATGATATCACATGCAAAGATCTGGTGGGGGTACCAGCTTGACCTATCTTTGACCACTGCTGGAGTAAAGGACTATCCAGGCATGACTAAAGAACAAGGGCAGAAGGTCAGTTCCCCTGAGGAATTTGAAGGAGACTCTCAGTGGAAGAAGAGGTGCCTGGAGAAAAGGGATCGAGAGAAGAGCCTGAGGTGTGTCTCTGATTGCTTCAGATGCCCAGCTCTAAAGATCCTGGTCTGAGCAGAACATGAAAGATTTTCATGGGACACGAAGGCATAATCATAGGGCCTCAACAGCTCATAAAATATTAATATTCTCCTTATTCAAGGCTGTGTATAAGTCCCATTCTTTCAGAAAGTTTTCATTATATGGAAATACATTTTTGGGGACATTTTTAAGAATTACCAGCAGCTGATATTTTGTAACTCATACATGGAGCTTAGTAGGTTTAAAAACAGTTGTCTATAATATCTTCCTACTATGATCCATAATCAGCAATGTGGTCAGCTTTCTTCCGGAAGTCAGGCCTTATCAGCTCTCTCCCAACATCACCTACATCATTTGGTCTTCACCCCCAAGAAATAAATCCGAACTTCCAGAGTATTTGATGTACTATTCATTTTAGTCCCAACTAACTTCTAAGTCACATCTCTCTCCCTTCACCTATATACATTTTGTGTGTGGACATTAAACATTTCTTAAAGTTCCTCAAAGATAACATTTTAAAACTAAAACTCAACACAATTGTTCGTATCAGTCTATTTGTTATGCTACTGTTATGTCTTTAAGGTAAATCATAAAGCACCTCTTCTGTGAGGTGTCAATAATCACTATGGAAAATATTAGTAACTTCTCCAACTAGGAGTTCACAAATCTACTAGAAATTGTGTTAACTTTTATTGCAATTATTTCCCTGTATGTGTTTACTATTTATTAGGCTATCTATAAGTTATTTTTCAGGAATTGACATTTATATTTTGCATGCTGAATGCTTCCATGAGATATTACATGTAGTAGCTAGTCGATAAATCTGTGTTGAGTAAATGAATTTAAAAATGAATTAATACACAAGTGAAGCAAAACCACATAGAATATCTACACAGTTAAAAATGTTTCTGGTAGAAGGCTGTCTCATTTTTAATGCCTCAATTTTATAGAAAATACTTGCCTCTTAACACAGCCAATGTTTATGTAAAAAAAATTACACTTATGTCTCTAAAAGTCAACATGACATTTTTTAGCAAATTGCATGGGAAAAAGCAATTTTCCAAATAGAAATGATAGAATGTCCGAATCACATAGACATTTTGAGAAGCAGGCCAAAGCTCAACAAAGGGGGTATTCATCTTTGATATTGCTGGCACTAAGAAAGAACATGTTACTGCAAAAAACTATTTTTTAATAAGTATATCAATTACATTTTATAATCTGGAAAATTAAAAAAAAAATTTAACAGATACTCATATATTAAAATGTTTGTTATTGTTTTTTTAGAAATTGGCAGGACTGACATATAACTCACTATATATTTCCCATTTAACATAATGGGAAACAAACAAACAAAAAAGGAAACAAATACTTGCTTAGCATTTTCATTCCAATTGTCTGATCTTGATAAACAGATTATTATTAATAAATGGGAGATAGCTGTATTAAATTATATATATAAAACATTCAAATCATGGTGCTATTTATTATAAGAAATATAAAAATAAAGGAAATAAAGGTGACTTGGTGCCTTGTCTTCAAGGAATTCACAGTTTAGTTCATGTCTAAGAAATATGATAGTATTACAATTAATATTTTATTTCTAATGCTAACCCATGAAATTATAGTAGCTTCATAGATGCTATGCTAGTAAGGATTCTGAGGATATAGCCCAGCATGGGAGATGAACACCATGATGTTTATAACAGTAACATACTTGCCACCACTACTCTAGGGATTCACACACACACACACACACACACACACACACACACACACCACTTCTAGTTGAGGTGATAAGTTAAAAATTCCAAAAAGATGTGACACTTAAACTGGGCAGGGAATTTTAGGGATAAAAGTTGACCAAACAAACCTCATCCAAATAAAACAGTCCCAGAAACAAAGCTTAGAAGAGAAAGAACGGGGGAAATCCTATAAAAGTAAGCAGTCATATTGGTTGAGACCAAATGGATTGCTATTGTCCTCAAAATGGAATAGGGTAGTTCCTAAGAACTTCTCCTCCAACTTGACACACTGACCAATTACAAGACTCTTCAATGGAATAAAAATCTCACAATGACTTGGAAAATTAAAACTGAGAGCTATCGTTTGCTAGTATATGGAAGGAACTAATGTTACTTGTAAGACAAATTTACTAAGAAATGTGAAGGAAGAATCTGGACATACCCTTGATTGAGTTAATGAAACATGGACTGGAAAAAAAATAAAACAGACAGCATTAATTCAGGCAATAATCTAGTCAATAGGGAGTCATAATAAAAAGAGGGAGAAATTTTAGTTGAGGTGAAATTATCATCACTACCTTTCACAAGGTAGGCTCAGAAAGAGAAAGAAAATATTTTTACATAGTGATTATATGAAACTCCCAAAACCTCAGTTAAATTTTCAACAAAAATGTTCCCCAAAAAACATTATGCATCCTGCATATTTGTTTCAGACTTCCTAGGAGTTGTCCATCCTGACTGATTAGATTAGTTCTGGTGGAAACACAAAAACTTCAGTATCAATCAGTCATTTCCATGAAGAGGTAAACACAGAAAGCACCTTTGTGCGGAAGGGAGAAGAGCCATACCAAGAGAACCAAATTTGTTCTAATATCAATCAGTGCACTACTTTTATTTAAGTTCTTTTTGATCTTTCCTATATAAAAAATCATTCTTGTCCTCTTATTCTTAACCTCTTTTACCAGTCTTGTCTCAAGCTAATAGTAATATTTACAGCTCAAAAATTGTTTCTGTATAGATCAGCTGTATTGTACATCTAATAAATAACATCTAATTCTTTCTAACTTAACCGTTATTTTTTTCCATTATCTATCCAATTTCTTTAATGCCTATTGTAGTAGGGAAGGTTCAATCAGAGTAATGACAGTAGTAGATACACACACACACACACACACACACACACACTTATTGGAAGAAAGCGGCTTACACAATTATGGGGCAAGCTAGGCAAATCCATAGGGCAGGGTATCTGGAAGGGCAGGCTGGAATACTTCAGCATGGATTGAAACTACTGTATTATCCACAGGCAGAATTTCTTCTCCTCTCAGGGAAGTTGCAGGTTTTAAGGCCTTCCTTTTATGGCTTTTAAACCTACTGAATTGGCCAACCAAGGTTATCTGAAATAATCTCCTCAACTGATTATGGACTTTCAGCTCATCTAAAAAATACCTTCAGAGCAACATTAGTGCTTTATTGAATAACTGGTGACTGCCCCTTGTGAACTTGGCACCCATACCTATCTCATTAAAGCAAATTAAGGCAATAACAAAGTCATATGTCCAACTAACAAGATACCTATCCTCCATACAATTAAAAATACATTAATACTTAATTCCAGAAGCAGATTCAAAGTCGCTTCCTGATGTTCACTTTTCTCCTTTGCTATTCTCTATAACATAAATACTGTGATCCAAAACCAACTCATTAATATATCCTATGTTGGAATATAAGGAGATAAGAGAGGGAAGAAGTTAAAAAATATGTGGTTAATATATATGGAAACATATAGCAAAATAAGCTACAAATACTCATAACTATTGCAGTTCTTGTTTCTGCAATTAGTCACTTGGTCGTGGTTGGAATTTACAACCTTATTCCCTTTGCACTCAGCAACCACCTCAGTTGGTGATGGTTCTTGGCCTGGCAAGGTGACCCCAAACCTTCCTTTATAAAGGTTCTGTACCATTAGCCCTTCAGCCTAAATTGGGTTGTTTTAGTTTTCCATTGGCTTTAATCACAGGCCATGGTACAACTAAAATAGATCCTAAGGGATCTCTTGTGTTCCAGACATAATCGTTCATACTTCCATTTTGTAGTAGCAATTTTTCCTTGGCAAGTGATATCAATCATCCCAGCCAGTACTGTAACTCGCTTCTGTGCCCGGTGACTCAAAGGCATAAAGATTACAAAGGGGCTGAGTGGCAGTCTCAATTTCCAGGCCAATGCAATAATTGTTTTGTCTCCTGGTAGAAGCATTTCTCTCAGTGGAACTAAGTCTTCCAAACCAGCAGAGCCTAAGGCTATAGGTTCTGGAAGCAAATATTTTGCTAGGTGGAACACTAATAGCAATAGAGAGTAGAACCATTCCCATTTTTATTCTTTCACTCCTGGACCAGTGGATCTTAGCTAAGGGAAAAAACAGCCCCATATATTGGACAATGATTTAGAGCATATACAAGATCTGCAGGACACTTCTCCATAAGCCAGCTTCAGGACAGGCAAGAGGAGGAGAACATGTTGAGGCCAGTGAATTCCATGAGCGAGGGCCCATTGCCACACTTCCTTAGCTGTGAAGCAAGTTCCTGATCAGAAGCAATGTTGTGTGAAATATGGTGATGGGGGATACGACATTCTGTAAGTCCACAGATGGTAGTTTTGGCAGAAGCATTGTGTTCATGGAAGGCAAATTCATATCCAGAGTGTCTGTTCTATTTCCCCTTCCATAATGGAAGTAGTTTGGTGTAATCCACCTGCCATCAGTTAGCTAGCTGGTCATCCCCCAGAAATGGCACCATATTGCAGACTCAGTGTAGATCTCTGTTGGGAACTCAGCAGTGACAATAGGTCAGCCTTAGTGAGTGGAGTCCATATTGTTGTGTCTGTGCATAACCTCCATCCATCACGGCCACTTTGTTCATTAGCCCATTGAGCAATGACAAGAGCAGCGGGGGAAAGAGGCTGACTGATACCTACAAAATGGGTCTTCCTATCATTAAAATCCTCCTGTGCTGAGGTCACCCTGTGATGAGCATGAACAAGGGACACAAATGTCTTTACCATCTTCATCTATTCAGATATCATTCCTAATCTTCCCTGTCATGAATTTTCCAACCATATTTATTCCAAATCCCTGGCCATCCAGCCAAATCATTGGTCAGGGTCCTTAAAAAAAGACAGACTCATAATTCTGACAATTTCTTTTCCCAAGAAAAATAAACCAGATGCATTGTCCGAAGTGCTGCCCACTGGGAAGATTTCCCTTCTTTACTGCCCTTCAGGGATATCACAGAAAGGAGCTGCAGTGATAGAAATCCTCGCTTTCGGGTGGTGCCTGCATATCCTGCAGAACTCTCTATAAACCAGGTCTAAGTTTTGTCTTCCTCAGTCAGCTGGTCATAGGGAATTTCCCATGGCATAGGTGCTCGCTGAGAGACAGAATGCAATGCAGCAGGAGTACAGGCCTTGAATATTTGGGCTAGTACCTCATGCAACTTACTTATTCCTTCAGGGCCCTTTCAAGCATGATCTCATATATACATACCACCTTCAATTCATAATGGAATGCCGCTGTGCGTGCCCAACATTATGGCTTTGCATGTCAAACAACACCCAGTACGTAATGGGAAACTCATTTCACATTCCATGGCCCATAATTAAGTATTCAGTATCTACTAAGACCCAGTATGGATGGATAGATGGGTGAATGAATGGATGGATGGATGCATAGATGAGAGATATATGATGATAGATAGATAGATGATAGATAGATAGATAGATAGATAGATAGATAGATAGATAGATCCTATAGTTTGTTTCTCTGGAGAACCCTGGCTAATACAGCCCATAGTAATACATTTGGTCAGATTCAACTTTACATTCCTTCCCCATTATCCCACTCCCTTAAGATCCATTCTCACACATATTCCCAGGTTTCTTTCTATGTAAGTTGAGGGAAAAACATGCAGCTATGCAGTTTAATGTGTAGTGCACTGTATTTTCTGGCAAGTCACCCTTTGTTTCTCATTCTTTGCGGCCTGCTGGGACCTGAGTCTAGGTATAGGTCTAGCAACAAAGACAGGGGGTGCAATAATCAGTAGCGTTTTGTAAGGCAACCACAGCAGAGGAGTCCCTGAGAGGTGCTTCAGGTGAAGGAAGACTAACCTCATAACTGAATATTTTATATCATTTGGAGACTGAAAAATAAAAATAACTGGGCCTGGCCAGCATGGGCCTCATAGTTGAGCATTGACCTATGAACCAGGAGGTCACTATTCAATTCCCAGGCAAGGCACATGCCCAGGTTGCGGGCTTGATCCCCAGTGTGGGGCATGCAGGAGGCAGCCAATCAATGATTCTCTCTCATCATTGATGTTTCTCTCTCTCCCTGTCCCTTTCTCTCTGAAATCAATAAAATTATATTTCAAAAAATCACTGGATGATTATTAAACATTTTCTAGATTTTGTTTTCATAAAATAAGTTTTTATGTTCTAGTACAAATCAGCAAAGAGAAAAACAAAAGGCTCAGATGAAGCCTGTGGAAGTTATTATTCTGCAAGAGTCCAAATCGAGCTATAAAATGCATATTCTTTGAGGTGATTCTTATTTATTTTATACAAATTTATATTCTCCTTTTTCTTTATCCATGTCAGTAGTTCATTTCATACTTTCATCTTGCAATCCATCAACCTCATCACAATACATTGTTTCCCTTATATATCAGGAACTCCCAATTGACTTCAGAATACATTTTTTGTCTTGTTTTCACAACAAAATTGTCTTTAACATCTTTTTGATTGCATTGGGATTTATATATAACAGTAATATGTAGATATTCTAAAGGCTTCATATAAGCAAAAACAGGATTAAAAAGCTACCATTTCTTGAGAGTCATTAAATACAAGGCACTCTACTAATGATAAAAAAAATGAGAGAGAGAAAGAGAGAACCTTACTTTCTTCTGTAAAACTCTGTTGTTGATCTTGTATGAAAAACTACTATAATATTGCCCCTGTCTTTATGGAAGGGACAGATATGCAAACATATGTAGTTACATGAGGGGAAATAAAGTATGATAATATCTATGTGAGTAGAGTGGCATGGCCATGTGTGGTAGGCAGCATTCTTAAGATTCCCTAGACTCCCACCTCCTGGTGCATATTTCCTTTCTGACCCCTTTCTCTTCAGTCTTAGCTCTGTGACTATGATGGGATATCACACCCATGATTATGTTACATTTTAAAGTTAAAGAGATTTTGCAATTGAATTAAATCCTGAATCTGTTGACTCCCAGTTAACCAAAAGGGAGATTACCTTAAATTTGGCCCAATTTAATCAGAGTAGCTCTTAAAAGAAATCAAATACTCAAAACAACAGCAGACACTACACTGGTCTGTTGGCCTGAAAGAAGCAAACCACGTTATGGAGAGAGCCACGTGGCAGGAAACCGCAGGCCCCTCTGGGAGTGGAGAGACTTAGTTCCACAATTACAAGGAATAAAATTCTGCCAACAACCTAAATGGCCTCAGAAGTGCACCCTGACCCTAAGCGAGAATGCAGTCTGGCTCATACCTTGATTATGGCCTTGTGCACTTTTGCTAATCCTTTAACACTCAGCCCAGATATCACTTCCAAAGAAATACCTTTCTTTATATCCTCAAACATAGCTAAGTGTTTTTTCCTCTGCTCCCATGATGCCTCATTCACACCTTGATGACAGCAATGTTTATAGGAGTGTAATGCATTCACATGGGTTTGCCTTACTATTGATCAGGAGCCTCTAGAAGACAGGAACCTTGTTCTTCTCACTAAATATCCCCCTGTGCCAGGTATGTAATAGGCACTAAGTACTTATTCACTTAGCCATTCATATACTTATTTCCTTCCTACTATTTGCTGACCAAATGCCTGTGGGCAATAACTTTATTCACAGGTCATAGAAAGAAACTAAAATAATGCATATCTTATTAATCAGAAGTTGACCTTATAAGCTGGAAGCTACAATAAGAGGAAAGGCAGAGCAAGAAACTGCCTTATAAACAAGAAGTATGACTTGGCAGATGGGAAATGTGAATAACTTAATGAGAAATCAGAGTTATCTATGTTGACACTATAAAATCAGATCATATCATCCGCAAAAAATTGACTACATACATATATGCATGGTACCATATTGCAAAGTTGATGTTTATTTTTTGCAGTTCTATTATTCTTGGCTCCCAGAGAAAAATTCAGTGAAGCTGTTGAATTTTCTAGTATAATTTACTGGGGGTGGAGGTGGAACAGCTTTCCTGTGCATTGTAATCCCATCACTGTATACGTAACTGGTCTCGATCTATAACCTATTCACTTAGACATTTTCTTAAATTCTAATTACAGAATTCTCCTCTATGTTGTTCTGGCTCAGTTCAGAGAGTGGTTAATTAAAAAAAAAAGTGAAATAAACTCTAAAATGCACTGTTCATAAATGTTGCACTTATAGTTATGAATAAAAATATTGTTTCACTGTCTCGATGTGAGTCATGGTTTTTTGTTAGTTTTGGTAGCCTTTAAAAAAAAATCATAAAGCTCTAGTAGCTTCTTCCTTTGGCAGGAGCACAAGAGCTCTACAGATTTTAGTGTAACCGCCTGCCATCAGTCACGGAGCTGGAAAGGCCCCTAGCACACAGGACCATCCGAGTGATGCAGAGGAGTCGCTTTTAAGGGCCTTGGAACTTGCAATCACTTGGCTACCATAAAATATTTCTAGAGGAAAGGAATCCTCAAGTCCAATAGACCAGAGGGTCTTTTGGCTCTGCCAAAAAGAGTGACAGAGGCTATAAAACTGTCTGCTCTCCTCCTCTGCTAAGTGTCTTGCCAGAAATCACAAAGACTCCGAGCTGTTGAAAATACGGCTGTTTTATTTCAAAACGCACCCTGCAAAGGATGCCGCTCGCTACTCTCTCACTCCATCTACTGGAGTTGACTCAAAACACTGATCTAGTTAACACTCAGCTAGGAAAATCCATTCCAGAGAACCTTCGGTCCCCCACTGTTTCCCCTGGAGGATAAAACCCTCAAGGAGCCAAGGGTCTGACAGCCAACAATATAAATTTGTTTGCAGAATCATTTTTTTTCTTTAAAGATACTTTTTTAAAAGGAGCAATGGGCAGGCCGAATAAAGCGAAGTTCGTTCTGAATATCATATTCATTTTTTGAGCATCTCCTCCAGAATAATTTTGCCTTTTACTATTTTCCCAGAACTTGGCTCCTTTGTTACATTTACCTTGAAATTTGTGGTAATAATATCAGCAACGTGCAGTAGAGGCCTGGGTTCTGGATTTGAAGTCAGATGAGAAAAATTTAGTTCTGACCTGCACGTCTTAATGCCAGAGATTCACCAGTGCCCCTGAAGTGTGTAGAACAGGTGATCTTACTTATGGGGACTGCACTGAAAACTGGCGAGACACAGGAGGTACTCTGAAATATCCACAGAACTCCTAATAATGGAACCCCACTCTTAATTCTGACCCCTACCACTCTCTCCTGTTTGCCTTGTGACTTGCCTATGACCTTTTTAAATATTATTATTATTATGAAGAGATATTACTTCTTAGAGCAGTTTCAGATTTACAGGAAAATGGGACAATGTACAGAGAATTTTTGTACACCCCATCTCCTCTAGCCCCCTCACGGCTTCCCTCATTATTGACATATTTTATTACTGTCACACATTTGTTATGATTGATGATCCATTATCAATTCAGTGTTATTAACTAATATCCATAGTTTACATTAGGGTTCACTCTTTCTGTTGTACAGTTCTATGAATTTTGACCAATGCACAATGTTATGTATCCACCGTTATGGTATCATACAGAATAGTTCATTGCCCTAAAAATCTCCTATGTTCCACTCATCCCCTCAACCACTGATCTGCCTACTATCTCTATAGTTTGCCTTTTCCAGAGTGTCATATAGCTGGAATCATACACTATTGCCTCTGATAACTGCCACCTTTCATTAAGCAATTTACATTGAATATTCTTCTATGTCTTTTTGTGACTTGATGCTCATTTTCTTTTTATCACTGAATAAATATATTACATTGCATGGATGTACCACAGTTTGCTTATCCATTCACCCACTGGAGTTCACTGGGTTGCTTCCAATTTGGGGCACTTATGAATAAAGCTGCTATAAACATTCTTGTGCAAGTTATTTTTTTTAAAAAAATACACAAAACTATCTTTATTATTGAAAGTATTTCAGATGTCCCTCCCCTCCCCACACTGAACCCTTCCACCCCTACCCCCCACCAGACCTTCAATGCACTATTGTCTATATCCATGGGTGATACATATATGTATATAAGTTATTTGGTTAATCTTTTCCCACCCCCTCCTCTCCTCTCTTCCCTCTGAGATTTGTCAGTCTGTTCCATGCTTCCATGTTTCTGAATCTATTTTGTTTGTCAGTTATTTTGTTTATTAGATTCCACATTATAAGTGAGAGCATGTGATACTTATCTTTCTCTGACTGGTTTATTTCACTTAGCACAATACTTTTCCAGGTCCCTCCATGCTGTTAAGAGATCCTTCTTTTTTAAAGCTGCATAGTATTCCATTGTGTAAATATACCACATCTTTGCTATCCACTCATCTATGGATGGACACTTGGGCTTTTTTCAGATCTTAGCTATTTTAAATAATGCTGCTATGAACATAGGGGGTGCGTATATTCATTCTGATTGGTATTTGGGGTTTCTTATGACATATTCCTAGAAATGGGATTACTGGATCAAATGGCAGTTCCATTTTTAATTGTTTGAGGGACCTCCATACTGTTTTACATAGTGGCTGCATCAGTCTGCATTCCCACCAGCAGTGTATGAGGGTTTCCTTTTCTCCACATCTTTGCTGTGCAGGTTTTTGGATGGATATAATTTTTCAATTCACTTGGATAAATACCTAGGAGCATAATGCTGGATTATGTAGTGAGGCTACATTTGGCTTTAAAATAAATAAATAAATATATATATATGTGTGTATGTATATATATATATATATATATATATATATATATATATATATATATTATTGATTTTTTACAGAGTGGAAGGGAGAGGAACAGAGAGTCAGAAACATCAATCAGCCACCTCCTGCACACCTCCTACTGGATTGTGCCTGCAACCAAGGTACAACCCCTTGACCAGAATCGAACCTGGGACCTTTCAGTCTGCAGGCTGACGCTCCATCCATTGAGTCAAACCAGTTAGGGCCATTTAGCTTTGTAAGAAACCTCCAAACTTTCTTCCAAAGTGGCTGTACCTCCATCAGTGAATGAGAGTTTCCACTGCTCTACGTCCTCATCAGCCTTTGGTATTGTTTGTGTTTGTATGTTAGCCACTCTAATAGGTGTGCAGCAACTTCTACTTAACTCCCTGTCCTAATGGCTAGCAGAGCTTCACTGTGATATCTCCACTGCTGACTTGCCTTGAGGCCCTACATGACTAAGGAAAACTTATGTCTCTCTGTCTCTCCAGGGACAACGAGACTTGGCATGTAGAAGGTCCCACACATTGACTATAACCTTTTGGCAGAACCAATTGTTCTTTCCCCAATATCTTTGTAACCAGTCTCGATACAGCCACATCAAAATGAGCACTCCATTTGGAGTAGTATTACCTTGGGCAAATCACATAATCTCTCTGAATATCTATTTGCTTGTCCAAAACAGCTTGCAAAAAGATCCTTGATAATCTTAAAAAAATGTAAAGGCGAAATGAGTCTAATATGAAGTAGCTCTGTATGATGCACAATATGTACATTGATTCTTTTTATTTCTACACACGCATAGTGGGTAACCACCTCATTCAGAAAGTATGAAAAATATGCTTATTTCAAATGTCTTCCTTCCCTCTGTTCTGAAATACATTGTAAAACATACACACACACACACACACACACCCTTAATGTCTTCATTAAATATATAGACCAAATCTTAGTAATTGAGAATGTGTCTACATAAATAATAATGCATACCAAATATTTGTGCCTGGATATATTTAGGAAATTATTCTAAACTAGAGGCCCAATGCATGAAAATTTGTGCAAGAGTAGGCCTTCCTTCCCCCGGCTGCCGGCACCGGCTTCCCTCCAGCACCTGGGACCCAGATTTCCCTCCTCCAGCTGCCAGCAGGCACCTGGGACCTGGGCTGGCTTCCCTTGGGCCACCTGCAGGCACCCAGGCCCTGGCTTCGTCAGGAAGGATGTCCGGAATGACGTCCGGAAGGATGTTTGGTCTAATTAGCATATTACCCTTTTATTATTATAGATTTTAAAAAATGAAATGTATTATTTATTATTTACTTTGAACTATTTTCCAAATATCTGATTATAAAAGGAGAAGTTGGTGTGCACAGGGTAATGAGAGCAAGTGCTAAATATTGCTCTTCTGACATAGGAAGCAAATGAAACTACACATCCTGCATGCTATGCATTCCTTAAGAAGTGGAGTATTAATCCACACATTACTCTTTGAAGGTAATCTGTATTTTTTGCTCAGGTTAACTTTTAAGACTGCTTACTTTGTTTTTAGTATGCTGAAATTTCATTTTAATGTGTGTCAAATTGAAATATTATTTCTAGTCCTTTGGGGGATACATTAGGAATCTTAAATCTGTTTCTCAGTTCAGGCAGTATAATAAATATTTTATGAATTATTTTTTATGTATTGATTCTTCCCTATTCTTTTTTTTTTTTTTTTAAATATATTTTATTGATTTTTCACAGAGAGGAAGGGAAAGAGATAGAGAGTTAGAAACATCGATGGGAGAGAAACATCGATCAGCCGCCTCCTGCACACCTCCCACTGGGGATGCGCCCGCAGCCCAGGCACATGCCCTTGACCGGAATCGAACCCGGGACCCCTCAGTCCGCAGGCCGACGCTCTATCCACTGAGCCAAACCGGGTTCGGCTGATTCTTCCCTATTCTTTCCACCTTCTCCTGAAACACCAACTAATCATATCTTAGAACTTATCATTTAATGTCCTTGTCTTTTAACCTGTCCTACATGTTTTTCATGCTTAAATTTCTCTGTGCTAACTTATCATTTCTTTTAACTAATCTCTTGGTTCCTCTTCCTTCTTCAACTATGTCTAAACTTCTTTTAAAATTATCCACTAAGGTTATATTTTTATTTATTACATTTTTTTAGACGTTCTCTGCTTTTCAAAAAAAAAAAAATCTTTTGGCCTTGTTTGTACTTTTCCACATATATTATTTTAAAGTTTATCTTCTTATTTTTTAAACACAAAAAGTATATTTTATACTCTCTCTAAAAAATCTAACATTTGTAATTGGTTCTGTTATCTATTGTTTCTGCTGATTAAGTGTGCTATTTGTGGTCTTGAAAAATTACCTAGATGGGTATTTTGAAGATTAAAAATGGAATCCTTCCTCTAAGGATTGTTTTTTTCCAGGCATCTAGGGGAACTTGCAGTTTATGTTCACTTTAAATATATTCACAATCTATAGGTTATTTTACAACTACCACAGAATATTAATTTGGGCTACAACTTTGTTAGTCAAGTTGGCTATGATTACAAATTTTTAGGGCCTCCTCCCACCTCTGCTCTACACAACTCGAAGGAAACTTTCCCAGATGTTCAAGGGATGGAGGGCAGATTTAGTACATCATTTTTTTCTTTTTTAATTTCAGCATTAATTTTTTTCCCAATTACAGTTTACATTCAACATTATTTTATATTAGTTTCAGGTGTACGGCATAGTGGTTAAACAAACATACTTTACAGAGTGGTCCCCCTGATATTTCAAGTACCCGCCTGGCCCCAGACATAGTCATCACATTATTATTGACTATATTCCCTATGCTGTACTTGACATCCCTATAACTATTCAGTAACTACCAATTTGTACTTCTTAATCCCTTCACCTTTTTCATCCAGGTCCCCAAACCCTGGCCTCCATCTTCAAAGCTTAATCTGTCTGATTTACCATTCCTCTAATGCTGTAGCTCTGTGAAGTCCCGGCTTCATGTAAGAAAAATCTCTGCTCAGATTTCTTGCCTTGGGTGGTTGGTAGACTTTAGGCTTTAACTTCTATTCCCTCATGTTTAAGCCATGAAAACTAAAGTGCAAATTAGCCTTGGTTAGTAATTGCCTTCAGGGCAAAAAACAACTCCAGTACTCCCTCACCTCTTGGGTTCCAGGTTTTCCTTAGATGTTGGCTTGGTAATGCCTTACTACCTTGTCAGCTTTTTGATGGTTTTTGAAAGGTAGTTGTAAAATATTTTATCCAGCATCTGTTGTTGGTTTCACTGGGAGGATTGGTCTGCATAACCTAACCCGCTATATCCCTGGAAACAGAACAAGATGCGCACCGTATTCTCAACAAAATGCTTAAATTGAGTTTGAATCTAACTCTGATTCAAAGTGGAACAGGACACTTTGTGAAAACAAACCCGACCAAAAATTAAATTCATGAACCTACCCCAGGGTCTCAGAAATAGTGATACTATTATTCTGTAATAAGTATATACTGGCAAGAATTTTGCAGTGTGCTTTTCAGGGAATCAAAGTACAACTGAAAACTGAATTTTAAAAAATCACCTCTGTACTTGAAGAGGATTTTTTGCAAGGAAAGGTAGAGAACCAAGGGTGTCCCTCAAATAATAATAAAAGGTCTTATTCAAAGATACAATAACTCAGCTAAACTGTGGTGGTACAAGAATGGAATAGAACGAACTAAAGAATATCAAAACACTGCTAATCATCAAAGAAGAGAAATTGGAGACACTGATATCAGTCCTACCAGAAATCCTTCAAGTCTCATAACTAAAGGTTTTTACCAATTTCAGGATGATAAAACATTATAACTTCACTCTATGTTTCACATAAGTTTAATTTTGTTATACAATTCTACTTTAGTTAATTTTGAGTAAATTATGCATAGCTCCCTTACTATCGTTTAGTTTAGTCATTTTCTACTAATCTGTTTGGACTCCATGTAACACCCAAAGTCAAAGAGTGCATCCAGGATGTATCACTGAGAGATATCTGAACCTAGAGAGCTGTGATTTTGCCAGAATATTACCCAGCCAGGCTTATTTCTAGCAAAAGTAAGATATATAGGTAGAAAGAAAAATATACATATATAGCCCTAACCAGTTTGGCTCAGTGGATAGAGCATTGGCCTGCGCACGGAAAGATTCCAGGTTCAATTCCAGTCAAGGGCATGTACCTTGGTTGTGGGCACATCCCCAGTGGGAAGTATGCAGGAGGCAGCTGATCAATTTTCTCTCTCATCGATGTTTCTAACTCTCTATCCCTCTCCCTTCCTCTCTGTAAAAAATCAATAATATATATATTGTTTTTTGTGTGTGTGTTCTGGGCAGGAGTATGGGAATTGAGTCTCCAGCAGAAAAATCAGTACTTTGGAAATTCTGTAAGTAATTATTATGTAACATACACATTTCTTTCTGTTCATCTCTATTTAAAAGAAATCTGTTATCTAAATGTTTGACCTTTATAAGACTGCATATTAAAAGCTTAAGCATAACATGTCAAGTTAAAATGGCTTTTTATGGAAACCTTCATTACTTGAAAGGCTTTGTCGTCCACTTTCTTGATCAAAATAGGTAGTGACCTGTAAAGCAGCCAAGAAATTTCTACTTGGAGTGGCTTTCCCCTGATGGATGAAGGAGCAGGCAAAGATTCTTACTGGTAAAGTGTGAGCAGATAACTTTATGTGACAGCACATTATAAATGAGGCAATATGAGCATGAAGTAGTTCACAGCATTCACTTCTATCAAGTTCTACTGATTAAAAAAGCAAGGTGTGGTTTAAAAATTATCTGAGCCTCCAATAATTTTTGGCTTCTCTATAAGTCAGACTACATGAGAATACACCGGAGGCGCTGGGAAGGAAGCCACGTCATCACTGGCAAAGACGGCTTCTAGACTTGGCCCCGGTTGGTTTAACCGAGTCTTCCCGTCCAATGCAGCATGAAGGATGAAACGGGTGCATGTAATAGCCCACGGTTTTATATATTAAAAACGGAGTCTCACTCGTACCAGTTGTCAGCTTTATCAGAGATCCTAGATACAGGCATCTTTTCAAGATCTCGAGCACTGAAAGGATCTTTTGTAACATTGCACACTGGAGAGCAAACACTGTTGTCATCAGCAGGTTCGGATCTTCTGGGAGTCTGCATTCTGTCAAGGTTTTTGGCAGAGACTCAGGTAGAGAAACATTTACTTTAAGATGATTAATGATTCCCAAGTCTACTTTGCCAAGGACCACGCTTTTTGTACTCTCTTTTTAGTCATTGATCCTGAAACACTTCTGTAACTTACTCAGCTTTCAAATTAACATATATATACATATATATATATACATATACTTTGAAAAATATACATACTTGATTAGATCTTTCTTTTCCCTGGAAACCGACCATGGCAGACTCTTTTGGACAAGCACTGTACATATCTATTTCATCGGTATTATTATTTGAATGGTGTAATTTAATTAGCCCATTCCTAAACCCACATTTATGGCCAGCTGGTAAGGCCAGGATTCCAAGATAGGACCTTGATTTGATAGGGTCTTAATAATGTAGTTAACTGTAACAGTGTGTAGAGCTACCTATTACACAGTAATACCATTAAACTACGTTACAATAAACAACAGAATAAGCTCAAACTCAACTTTTTTCTAGTACATGAGACCGGGAACTGAGAAGGCAAAATCTCAGATGGTTATAAATGTAAACTATGTTATAATCCATTTATATTAATAAGGAATTATACTTAAAAAACTTTCAGGCCAACGAAAAATTTACTTCATGTCTCTTTCTTAAATGTTCTTTGCTTTGAGGAAAGTATTTTTCCCCCTTTTAGGTAGAAGAAGGAGGTGAATAGAAGTACTAAAATTACCACTTAGTGAAATAATGTAATTCATTAACAAAACTTACTACAATTTCATTTAAATATGTATTTAGGTTTCAGGCTTTAAAATAGTTTATATTTTGCCCTGGCCAGTGTGGCTCAGTTGGTTGACTGCCCCCACACAAAAAGGTTGCAGGTTTGATTCCCTGCTAAGGCACATGTCCAGGTTGCGGTTTGGTCCTGGTTGGGTGCTTACAGGCGGCAACCAATCTATATTTCTCTCTCAAATCGATGTTTCTCTCTCTCTCTCTCTCTCTCTCTCTCTCTCTCTCTCTCTCTCTCTCTCTCTCTTCCTGTCCCTAAAAAGATCAATTAAAATAGTTTACTTTTTGTTGGGGCAGAGCAGCAAAAAATTAAATCCTAGGAAATCATTTTGGGATCAATTTTCTCATCACTGTTTGTTTTTAAGAAAAAGATTGGTGAAGAGAAATAATTTATAGGATATCTAAACACGGGCAAAACCTGATAGAAAACGCACTGGGGGAAAGACAATCTATGCTTGTCATTTGTATCTCCCTGGCAGTATGCCATTTACCCCAATTTTTTTTTCTAATTTAAATTCTTTATTGTTTAAAGTATTACATATGTCTCCTTTTTCCCCCATTGATTTATTCCCGGCCATTCCCACCCCATGCCCCCAGCACATGCCCTCACCGCCCCTAACTCCCCACTGTCTGTGCCCATTGGTTATGCTTATATGCATGCATACAAGTCCTTTGGTTGATCTCTTATCCTTCCCTCTCTCAGCCTCCCCTACCTTCCCTCTGAGGTTTGACGATCTGTTCAATGCTTCTCTGTCTCTGGATCTATTTTTGTTCATAAGTTTATGTTGTTCATCATATTCCACAAATGACTGAGATTGTGTGATATTTGTCTTTCTCCGACTGGCTTATTTCGCTTAGCATAATGCTCTCCAGGTCCATCCATGCTGTTGCAAATGGTAAGAGTTCTTTCTTTTTTACAGCAGCATAATATTCCATCGTGTAGATGTACCACAGTTTTCTAATCCACTCATCTGCTGATGGGCACTTGGGCTGTTTCCAGATCTTAGCTATGGTGAATTGTGCTGCTATGAACATAGGGGTGCATATGTCCTTTCTGATTGGTGTTTCTGATTTCTTGGGCTATATTCCTAAAAGTGTGATTACTGGGTCAAATGGGAGTTCCATTTTTTAATTTTTCAAGGAAACTCCATATTGTTATTCACATTGGCTGCACCAGTCTGCATTCCCAGAAGCATTGCACGAGGGTTCCTTTTTCTCCACATCAAGCCAGCACTTGTCGTTTGTTGATTTGTTGATGCTAGCCATTCTGGCAGCTGTGAGATAGTACCTCATTGTCATTTTGATTTGCATCTCTCAGATTATTATTGACTTTGAGCATATCCAAATTTTTTAAAGCACCTCTCCTAAACTAAAAACTTAGCAACAAAGATAATGACCTTTGACAATTAAGAATTATAAAAGCTCTCAATCTTTATTGTCTCTTGACTTGCACTTCTAGTATAAAAAGCAATTTTTAAAACCCAGACCTACTCTAAGTAAAACTTTTTTTTAAGTCCTCTCCCCCTTATAGAAAAATTCTTAAATCTAAAAATGAATACAGCTATTGTTATAAATTAAGCATTACTGAATTTCTCTTTTTTTTGGCTATAGTGTGGTTTCATTTCTTAGATCATTCAAAAAGTATTTATGAATCACCTCCATGTACCAAACCCTGTTCTAGATGTGGGAATTTGACAATGAAAAAAACATACAAAAATACCTATGTCAAGAAATTTGTGAGATTATTTGATGATTTATACTAGAAGTTTACAAACTGTCAACCCTGAGTAAAACCTGAGCCATTACCTATTTTTAACAGTTTTATTAAGGTATAATTAGGATATAAATAATTGCTCATATTTAATGTGTTCAATTTGATAAGTTTGAACATAGCATCAATGATGCCATCATCACAGTGAAAATAACAGACATACCCAACCTCTCTCAAACTTTCCTTGTTTCCCTTTGTTTTGTGGTGGTTGTTTTAAGAACCCTTAACATGAGATCTACCTTCTTAACACATTTTGAAGTGCGCAATACCAGGTTGTTAAGCATAGGCACTATATTGCACAGCAGATTTCTAGAACTCATGCATCCAGCGCAACTGAAACTTTATACCTCTGGAGCAACTCATTCTTTCCCCCTCCCCCCAGCCCCTGGCAACCACTATTATGGTCTCTATTTCTATGAGCTTGACTGTTTTAGATACCTCATGTAAGTGGAATAATGCGGTATTTGTCCTTCTGTGACTGTCTTTTTCACTTAGCATAAAGTTCCCAAGGTTCATCCATGTCATCTCAAATGGCAGGATTTCCTTCTTTTTTAAAGTTAAATAATATTCCATTGTGTTGATATACTTTTTAAAAAGTCCATTCATCTTCCAATGGACACTTGAGTTATTTCCATATCTTGGTTATTGTGATTGATTAAGCTACAGGGAACATAGGAATAAAGATATCTTTTCGAGATCCCATTTCAATTCTTTTAGACATATTCCCGAAGTGGAATTGCTGGATCATATCGTAGTTCTAGTTTTTAGTATCTGTATTATTTATTATTGATTTCAGAGAGGAAAGGAGATGGAGAGAGAGATAGAAATGTCAATGATGACAGAATAATTGTTTGGCTGCCTCCTGCATGCCCCCCACTGGGGATTGAACCTGCAACCCAGGCATGTGCCGTGATCGGGAATTGAACCAGGACCTCGTGGTTCATATGTCAACATTCAACCACTGAGCCATGCCAGCCAGGCTTATAGTTCTATTTTTAATATTTTGAGGAACCTCTATCTTGTTTTCCATAGATGCTGCACCATTTCAAATTCCCAGGAACAATGTGTGAGGCTTCCAAGTTCTTCACATGCTCACAACACTTATCTTTTGTTTTGTTTTGCTTTTTTATAATAGACAGCCTAACACTACAATAACATATTTGAATAATTGTTGCTGAGACCACATGACCCACAAAGCTGGAAATACTTGCTACCTTACCATTTACAGAAAAAGTTTGCTAACTCCTGATTTATAGCATTACTACAAAACAAAACCTTATACATCATGGTAGATGCAACACATCAATGTAAAAAGTACATAGGACAAGAAATAAAAGAAGAATTCATATGTAGGTGCCAAGAAACTCACTTTATCGTTGTGGTAGACTAAATAATATCCCTCACAAAGATGCCCATAAATTAACCTCTGAACTTGTGAATATATTACCTTACACGGCAAAAGGGGATTTTGTAAGTGTGATTTAGTTAAGGATACTGAGATGGGAGATCATCTGGGATTATCTGGTTGGGCTCAATCTAATCACAATGGCTTTTATAGGAGGGAGACAGGGGAGTCACCTAAGAGTCAGAGAAGAAGGTGTGCTGATGGAAATAGAGGTCAATGAGAGATGGACACACAGGTAGACAGAAATTGAAAGATATTATACTTGTGAATTTAGATGGGGGAAGGGGCCATGGACTGAGGAATGCGGGTGGCTTGTAAGGCTGAAAAGGGCAATGAAATACAATCTCCCATCAGAGCTTACAGAAGGGATCGGCCCTAACGACACCTGGGTTTTAGGCCATAAAACTCATTTTTGAACTTCTGACATCCATAATTGTAAGAAAATCAACTTGTGTATTTTTATGCACTAAGTTCATGGTGATTTGTTAGAGCAGCAGTAGGAAACCAATCCAGTAGCAATGACTCTGACTCTGGAGTCAGAGAGAGGAAAGATACATCCTGACTTAGTTACTACATACGATGTGTGGGAAGGTTATTTATTTTCTCTATCATTATTTCTCCCTCTATCATTTATTCATAGGGAAAACTGGGTGTCTGTAAAACTAAGCATTATCTTAGTTGATGCACAGATGTTGCTCCTATCCTCTGGAACTTCAGTATGTAATAGAGTATCAGTAATGTCAGCTTACTTATTTACCTCCCATCTCTTTGTCTTCTTTATGACTGGGGTTCAGAAAGAGCCTTTTTAAAAATAATATAAGCATAATTAAAAAGACAATAAAGATTCAAAGGTTTATATTTCTTAACTATCAATTCTTAATTCTGTGATAGGTGCTTCAAGAAAGCACTACACTCATCTCTAAGCACAGAGTCCATTCACTGGTATATGATTTATAAATAAATAATTAAGTTAATGGTCACCAAGCAACCCCTGGGGTCTAAGCCATTCAACTGATATTTCTCTCTTCTTTTGGTAGTCTATCCTGGTAGGAAAAGAGATACCTTCAAGAAGCCACTGCTCTTCCCTAATTTTAAAACTGGAGGTGCCATTCAGTACAACAATAAGGACCTCCCCATATCATCCATCAGTCTCTAGAACAGCAGTTCTCAACCTGTGGGTCACGACCCTTCGGGGGTCGAACGACCCTTTCACAGGGGTGGCCTAAATACATCCTGCATATCAGATATTTACATTACGATTCATAACAGTAGCAAAATTACAGTTATGAAGTAGCAACGAAAATAATTTTATGGTTTGGGGTCACCACAACATGAGGAACTATATTAAAGGGCCGCAGCATTAGGAAGGTTGAGAACCACTGCTCTAGAAGATACCCATTCCTCAGAGATGCAACTCTTCCAGGAAATCATGCCTGGTCAGCTTTTTTAAGGGCTACCTGCTCCTCACCAATTGTCTTTATCTTGTTATCTTGTTATTTTGCATGAAAAACCATACTGTGTATTTACCCAATGAAATGTTTAAAAACAATGACCAAAAAAAACTATCTGGAAAGATATTCTGGTGGCCATCATCAAAGCCAGTATTCCCATTAAATTTCTGATGTGACATAATAGGTTCCTAGCAGACATGATGTTTTGACCATGTACAAATAAAGCTGGAAAAAGGAAAAATGTGTAGAGAAATATTTTTTTTTTCTTATTAACTAGAACCTCTGAATGAAGTGATTTGTAACAGACTGATATAACATTAGCCTCTGACTAAAGTCTTTATGAAGTGAAAAACAGGACCAAAATGCAATCGTGTGACCTCACACATGGCATCCTTTTAAAATCATAGAGCAATGGGAGAGGCCTCAAAAAAGAAAGAAAAAAAAAAGACAGAAAAATGAAACCATATGCAAACTGCATCACCTCCATGTAAGTCATCCATCTTCCGGTGTTTTTACATCTGCTTTGTTACCAGTTTTATTTGGATGGCAAAACCCCTGGGCGGTGGCCACATCTGTCTGTGTGTGTGTGGATAGCTCTTCAGACATTATAAGTACTTAGGAAACATTTTCCAATAGTAATGATTCAAGGAAACAAATCACAAGCAGTATATCCTGATGTACTCTGCAATTGCTTATTCGTTCTCTCCAAAATATAGATTATTATTTTGCAAACTCTATTCCTAAACATGAAGCAATCTCACACCATTCTGAAATACACCCTGGGCCAGCTCATGCGAGCAATTGAGTACCGCATGAGTTTCACCTGAACTCTTTTTTTTAATGTTTCATCTATTTTTTCTTTCAATTTCATTTTGTATTGGTTTCAGGTGTACAGCTCAGTGGTAAGACAATCATATACTTTACATAGCGCTCTCGTTGGTATTTCCAGTACCCACCTGGCACCAAACACAGTTATCACAATATTATTGACAATTCCCTATGCTTTACTCACATCACTGGGACTGTTTTGTAGCTTTCCTTGATTCTTCCTCAAAGTTGAGTATATATCTGTCCCAGGTATGATCTGATTTCTTCAGAGGCTTTTCGGGTCCTGCTAAGGTTTTGCATTTTGCATCAAAAATCATTCCTAGTTAACATCTCCTATATTCCCAAACCTGTGGGTAATGCAATTTTAGACAGTTTTTTAAAGAAGCTCACATTTCATTGCCTGACTCACAGAGCTGTATGGAAACTGGAGCTGAGAAGTCTGCAGTCACTTTTACCAGAAGCCTGACACTGATACCTTGGCTTGTCCTATTCCCATTCACATGGTTCAATAAAACTTTAGTTCCTGAAAAATTTCCTGACATTTCGAAGTCGGTTTGGGTACCCTGCATTATTTTTATTAATTAAATGGAATTTTTGGACAAAAACACTATTGTATTCCTTAGTTTTAATAAAAAGCATTAAAATATACCGGTTTTAAAAAGTCACTCAAGAACTATTTTAATTTTAAAGTATCGCACTTCACTTTTTTTAAATATTGCACTTCTCTGTCAAAATACACAATATGTTAGGGGAGTGGGAAAGAAGACTTCATGAAGCCGAAAATTTTTAATATGGTTTCTGAAAGTTACGTAACATAATCATGAAGTTGATGTAGCAGACAAGAATAAGTGTGGGAATGGAAGGTTGAAGTGAGAAAGAGGGTAGGATTTTCCAACATGCGCAAATCTTTTAAACAAAGATAGCACAGGAAATAAATATTCAAAGAAAAAAAAGAGAGAGAGACAGCATAGGAAGCAGAGGGGAGTCATTGGGGACAGGACCAGAAAGATAGGTTTGAGTCAAAAATTGGTGTAACTTAAGATGTTGTGGAAACAGACAAGCAGGATTATCCAGTGAAGGAATCATGAAGGTCAGATTGCCTTGCAATGGGCTGATATCAAAGTATACTACTACAAGCCTATAGTAATCAAAACAGTATGGAACTGGCATAAAAAACAGACATATAGATCAATGGAACAAAATGGAAAGCCTGGAAATAATCCCATGCCTTCATGGCCAATTAGTATTTGACAAAGGAGGCAACAACATACAATGGGGTAAAGACAGTCTATTCCAGTGATGGCAAACCTGTGACACGCGTGTCAGAGGTGACACGTGATCTCATTTTTTGAGTTGATTTTTCTTTGTTAAATGGCATTTAAATATATAAAATAAATATCAAAAATATAAGTCTTTGTTATACTATGGTTGCAAATATCAAAAAATTTCTATATGTGACACGGCACCAGAGTTAAGTAAGGGTTTTTCAAAATGCTGACATGCAGAGCTCAAAAGGTTCGCCATCACTGGCAGTAAATGATGTTGGTAAATTTGGACAGATACGTGCAAAAAAAAATGAAATTAGAACACCTTCTTTCACATACAAAAGAATAAAATCAAATGGATTAAAGACTTAAATGTTGGACTCAAAACCTTAAAAATCCTAGAAGAAAACATAGGTAGTAACATCTCAGACATTTCTTGTAGCAATATTTTTTCTGATATAGCTTCTCATACAAGGGAAACAAAATGAAAAATAAAAAAATGGAACTACATCAAAGTAAAAAATTTTTTCACAGCAAAGGAAACCATCAACAAAATCAAAAGACAGCTCACTGAATGGGAGAATATATTTGCCTATACATCTGAGAAAGGCTTAATATCTAAAATTTATAAGGAACTTATAAAACTCAACAACAAAAAACAATCCAACTAAAAATGGGCAAAAAGCCCTAACCGGTTTGGCTCAGTGGATAGAGCGTCGGCCTGCGGACTCAGGGGTCCCAGGTTTGATCCCGGTCAAGGGCATGTATTTTGGTTGCGGGCACATACCCAGTAGGGAGTGTGCAGGAAGAAGCTGATAGATGTTTCTCTCTCATCGATGTTTCTAACTCTCTATCCCTCTCCCTTCCTCTCTATAAAAAATCAATAAAATATATTAAAAAAATAAATAAAATAAAAATTGGCAAAAGATCTAGATAGATACTTCTCCAAAGAGGACATACAGGTGGTCAATAGACATATGAAAAAATGCTCAATATAGCTAATAATCACAGAAATGCAAATTAAAACCTCAATGAGCTATCACCTCACATTTGTCAATGGCTATCATTAGCAAATCAAGGAACAAGTGCTGGTGAGGATGGGGAAAAAAGGGAATCCTCAACCCTCGTGCACTATTAGTGGAAAGGCAGGCTGGTGCAGCCACTTGTGAAAGGCAGTATGGAGTTTCCTCAAAAAATAAAAATGCAACTGTTTTATGACCCAGAGATTACACTTCTGGGAATATATCTGAAGAAACCCCTATGTTTATTGCAGCATTATTTACAATAACCAAGATTTGGAAGTGCCCATCAGTAGATGAGTGGATAAAAAAGCTGTGGTACATTTCCATAATGGAATAGCACTCAGCCATAAAAAAAAAAAAAAATAAGGAAATCTTACCTTTTGTGATAGCATGGATGGAACTGGAGAGTATTATGCTAAGTGAAATAAGCCGGTCAGAGAAAACAAGTAACATATGATATCTTTTACACGTGGAATTTAATGAACACAATAAACTACCATAATGGAGACAGACTCATGGATACAGAGAAGATATTGACAGCTGTCAGAGGGGAGGGAGTTGAGGGCTGGGTAAGAAGGGTGAAAGGATTAACCAAAGGGGCGGGGGAGAAAAACTCATGGACACAGACAACAGCTTGGTGATTGCCAGGAGAAAGGGGGCATATGGAGAGAAAAAAGAGGGTAAAGGGGGGATAAGTGGTAATGGAAGGAGACTTGACTTTGGGTGATGAACACATAGTACAATATACAGATGATATATTATAGAATTTTACACCTGTCACCTATACATTATTAACCAATGTCACCTCAATAAATAATTTTTAATCAAAGAATAAATAAATAAATAAGTAAATAAGTCCGTGGCAGTAAGCATGAAATGGAGGTCATAACTAACTAAAGGGTGTGGCAGTGAAATTGATCTTAGAAGGGAATTTATTGGAAAAATAGGAGGGTAAGGAAGGGAATTAACCATGATTTTGGTTTTGAAAGTGGGTGACTAGGAATCAGTAACAGTGCTATGTGGCATTACCAGAGAAGCAATGAATAAAGGAGGAAGAAAGAGCAGAGGGGGAGGAAGAGGAGTAGAAACATATGGAAAATAACAATATTACCTTTATAGTTAACATTTATTGAGCACTTACAAAGCGCTAAAAACACTTCTAAGCACTTTATTTGCATTTCCACAAATGTCTTGGCATGTGATTACTCACAGGAGGACTAGACTGCTTTATATGAACATATTTATAGCTGAACATATGTTCTTTGCATCTCACTTGTACATATATGGGATGTTCATAGAAATGTATGACTATGTTTCTCTCCTATACATAGTGACATTTAAAGGAGCCTGAGTCAATTGTTCTGGCCACATGAAATCTAACTCATATCTCAGAGAAGTTTTATGATATGAATTAAAAGATTCTATAAAGCACTGCTATATGCAGCAGCAACCTGTCCTCAATTTCTGGCTTCCAAGGAGTTAATATTACATGGTGCCTCTGTGAAACAATCAGGTTCACCTATGCATTTAGAGGTGGATATCCTGGGACCCTATGTGCAGCATTCCCTGTCATGATTTATCTGCTGGCCCCAATACAACTGGTTCACTGTAAAGGAATTCCAATGGTTTCTGATCATTCCCCAGTGTTTTTCTTTGTGTGTGTTTGTTTTTTCATAACGAGCAAATGCCTACTTGGCTTCTCTACCTATGTGTGAAAACACCAGACAACTAATATCCACCAAAAAATCTTCCACACATTTACACATACTAATATGTGATAACTCTACAGAACAACCCCTTCTCTCTTGATTCCTCCATGATAGAAATTGGAAAATCCAAAGATATGCATCTTCCACTTAATATCGGTAATTCATTTCTGAAAAATCTGCTTTTCTGCGACAAGAAATGCTGAACGGCAGCTCTTTTCTCATTATTTTACATGGGAAAATTATAATATATGTGAACTAAACCCTCAATCAATTTTCTAAACATAAGTAAAACACACATAATTAAAGCTCACCTATATACAACTAACAAAATTATATGTTATGATATAAAATATTACTGGCCTCACAACAGCACGTTATTAAGAAACATGTGCAGGAGAACCAAGATGGCGGCATAGGTTAACGCCTGAGTTTGCTGCTTTGAACAACTACTTCAAAAGTGAAACCAAAAAAACGGAAGGGACATCACCCAGAACCACAGGAACGCTGGCTGAGTGGAAGTCCTACAACTAGGAGGAAAGAGAAACACATACGGACACTCAGAGGAGGCGCAGTGCTGAAGTCAAATTCTGAGGTGCGGAGTGCGCGGAGCGGGCTGGAGGCGGAGGGCACGGTTGGCGTTTTCAATCGGGAGGGAGTCGCAGACTCTGAGCTCCAGATCCGGGCGAGTCTTTAGGGACCCAGACTCAAACGGGAGAAGCGGGACTGTCTGGCTTTGGTCAGACAGAGTGCAGCTTTCTCTCCGAGCTTTGCAGCGGGTGCTGGGACTCAGAGAGGCAGAGCCCCAGGGGACAGGACTGAGAGCGGCCATAACTGCTCTCTCCAGCCCACCCTGTTGATCCTGTGCGACCCGCCCCACCCAAGCCCTGCACAGAGGCATTTGCCGGATAGCCTCAGGCAAAGGCTAGATTAGCACCTCCCTAGAGGACAGAAGTTCTCTCACTGCTGACACAGCTGATTCTCATAGCCACTTGGCCTGGAGGTCAAACCCTCCCTGGAATTAGCTACAACAAACAAGATTTAACTATAAGACTGCGAACAAAGACCACTAGGGGGTGCATCAAGGAAGCATAACAAAATGCGGAGACAAAGAAACAGGACAAAATTGTCAATGGAAGATATAGAGTTCAGAACCACACTTTTAAGGTCTCTTAAGAACTCTCTAGAAGCCGCCGATAAATGTAGTGAGATCCTCAAGAAAACTAATGAGACCCTCGATGTTATGATAAAGAACCAACTAGAAATTAAGCATACACGGACTGAAATAACGAATATTATACAGACTCCCGACAGCAGACCAGAGGAGCGCAAGAATCAAGTCAATGATTTGAAATGCGAGGAAGCAAAAAACACCCAACCGGAAAAGCAAAATGAAAAAAGAATCCAAAAATGCGAGGATAGTGTAAGGAGCCTCTGGGACAGCTTCAAGCGTACCAACATCAGAATTATAGGGGTCCCAGAAGATGAGAGAGAGCAAGATATTAAAAACCTATTTGAAGAAATAATGACAGAAAACTTCCCCCACCTGGTGAAAGAAATGGACTTACAGGTCCAAGAAGCGCGGAGAACCCCAAACAAAAGGAATCCAAAGAGGACCACACCAAGACACATCATAATTAAAATGCCAAGAGCAAAAGATAAAGAGAGAATCTTTTTTTTTTTTAAATGCAGCTTTTCAATTAAATCTTTATTGTTCAGATTATTACATTTGTTCCTCTTTTTCCCCCCCCATAACTCCCCTCCTCCCAGTTCCTGCCCCACCCTCCGCCCTCACTCCCCACCCACTGTCCTCATCCATAGGTGCACGATTTTTGTCCAGTCTCTTCCCGCATCTCCCACACCCCTTTCCCCCCCAAGAATAGTCAGTCCATTCCCTTTCTATGTCCCTGATTCTATTATAATCAACAGTTCATTCTGTTCATCAGATTATTTATTCACTTGATTCTTAGATTCACTTGTTGATAGATGCATATTTGTTGTTCATAATTTGTATCTTTACCTTTTTCTTCCTCTTCCTCTTCTTAAAGGATACCTTTCAGCATTTCATATAATCCTGGTTTGGTGGTGATGAACTCCTTTAGCTTTTCCTTATCTGTGAAGCTCTTTATCTGACCTTCAATTCTGAATGATAGCTTTGCTGGATAAAGTAATCTTGGTTTTAGGTTCTTGGTATTCATCACTTTGAATATTTCTTGCCACTCCCTTCTGGCCTGCAAAGTTTCTGTTGAGAAATCAGCTGACAGTCGTATGGGTATTCCCTTGTAGGTAACTGAGTTTCTTTCTCTTGCTGTTTTTAAGATTCTCTCTTTATCTTTTGCTCTTGGCATTTTAATTATGATGTGTCTTGGTGTGGTCCTCTTTGGATTCCTTTTGTTTGGGGTTCTCCGCGCTTCTTGGACCTGTAAGTCCATTTCTTTCACCAGGTGAGGGAAGTTTTCTGTCATTATTTCTTCAAATAGGTTTTCAATATCTTGCTCTCTCTCATCTTCTGGCACCCCTATAATTCTGATGTTGGTACGCTTGAAGCTGTCCCAGAGGCTCCTTACACTATCCTCGCATTTTTGGATTCTTTTTTCATTTTGCTTTTCCGGTTGGGTGTTTTTTGCTTCCTCGCATTTCAAATCATTGACTTGATTCTTGCGCTCCTCTGGTCTGCTGTCGGGAGTCTGTATAATATTCTTTATTTCAGTCAGTGTATGCTTAATTTCTAGTTGGTTCCCCAATATAACATCGAGGGTCTCATTAGTTTTCTTGTAGATCTCATTAAGTTTATCGGCGGCTTCTAAACAGTTCTTGAGAGACCTTAAAAGTGTGGTTCTGAACTCTATATCTTCCATTGACAATTTTGTCCTGTTTCTTTGTCTCCGCATTTTGTTATGCTTCCTTGATGCACCCCCTAGTGGTCTTTGTTCGTGGTCTTATAGTTAAATTTTGATTGTTGTAGCTAATTCCAGGGAGGGTTTGACCTCCAGGCCAAGTGGCTATGAGAATCAGCTGTGTCAGCAGTGAGAGAACTTCTGTCCTCTAGGGAGGTGCTAATCTGGCGTTTGCCTGAGGCTATCCGGCAAATGCCTCTGTGCAGGGCTTGGGTGGGGCGGGTCGCACAGGATCAACAGGGTGGGCTGGAGAGAGCAGTTATGGCCGCTCTCAGTCCTGTCCCCTGGGGCTCTGCCTCTCTGAGTCCCAGCACCCGCTGCAAAGCTCGGAGAGAAAGCTGCACTCGCTCTGACCGAAGCCAGACAGACCCGCTTCTCCCGTTTGAGTCTGGGTCCCTAAAGACTCGCCCGGATCTGGAGCTCAGAGTCTGCGACTCCCTCCCGATTGAAAACGCCAACCGTGCCCTCCGCCTCCAGCCCGCTCCGCGCACTCCGCACCTCAGAATTTGACTTCAGCACTGCGCCTCCTCTGAGTGTCCGTATGCGTTTCTCTTTCCTCCTAGTTGTAGGACTTCCACACAGCCAGCGTTCCAGTGGTTCTGGGTGATGTCCCTCCGTCTTTTAGTTTCACTTTTGAAGTAGTTGTTCAAAGCAGCAAACTCAGGCGTTAACCTATGCCGCCATCTTGGTTCTCCCCCAAGAGAGAATCTTAAAAACAGCAAGAGAAAGAAACTCAGTTACCTACAAGGGAATACCCATACAACTGTCAGCTGATTTCTCAACAGAAACTTTGCAGGCCAGAAGGGAGTGGCAAGAAATATTCAAAGTGATGAATACCAAGAACCTAAAACCAAGATTACTTTATCCAGCAAAGCTATCATTCAGAATTGAAGGTCAGATAAAGAGCTTCACAGATAAGGAAAAGCTAAAGGAGTTCATCACCACCAAACCAGGATTATATGAAATGCTGAAAGGTATCCTTTAAGAAGAGGAAGAGGAAGAAAAAGGTAAAGATACAAATTATGAACAACAAATATGCATCTATCAACAAGTGAATCTAAGAATCAAGTGAATAAATAATCTGATGAACAGAATGAACTGTTGATTATAATAGAATCAGGGACATAGAAAGGGAATGGACTGACTATTCTTGGGGGGGAAAGGGGTGTGGGAGATGCGGGAAGAGACTGGACAAAAATCGTGCACCTATGGATGAGGACAGTGGGTGGGGAGTGAGGGCGGAGGGTGGGGCGGGAACTGGGAGGAGGGGAGTTATGGGGGGGAAAAAAAGAGGAACAAATGTAGTAATCTGAACAATAAAGATTTAATTAAAAAAAAAAGAAAGAAACATGTGCAGAAAGGTGAAATTTATAACACAGCCTGACAGATACACAGCAATAAGTAAGTTTGTTGAAAAAAAATGCAATAGAATTTTCAGTAAAAACACAAAGCTATTTCTTCTAAATATATATTTCTCACCAAGTGGGGAGGAGACTTAAAACTTAATGGAAGTTGAGAGGGGAGAAGGAGAAAGTTGATAAGTCACTATTTGTCATTAATTGTGGAAGAAGATGATACTAACATATGTGTAGAAAAGGGGTGATTTCAGATGTTCTGGTCATTAATCACTATACAGCAAACCTATGGATTAAAACAGCCTTTGCTCAATATTTCCATAATTAACTAGTAGAAATTTAGTCTCCAAGTCTTGGAGAATCTATCTTCCAATTTGTGTCATGCAAAATTAAGAAAGAGCTTTGCTTACCAGTACATGCTCCTTGCTTATTCCAAGAGAGTCTTTTAAGAAATGCAGTGGGCCCTGGCTGGTTTGGCTCAGTGGATAGAGCATCGACCTGTGGACTGAAGGGTCCCTGGTTCGATTCCTGTCAAGGGCACATGCCCGGGTGGTGGGCTTGATCCCCAGTAGGGGGCATGCAGAAGGCAGCCAATCGATGATTCTCTCTCATCATTGATGTTTCTATCTCTCTCTCACTCTCCCTTCCTCTCTGAAGTCAATAAAAATATAAATTTAAAAGAAATGGCAGTGGCGCTACTTCATTGCCATGATAACCTAGGGTTCCCATGGCCAGTGCTCTCATTGACCATGAACGACCCACATAGACCAGCATTCCTGAACTCTAGGATCCAAGATCCAGTCACCTCTCTGGAAGTTCTTTGCCAGACCCCTACCAATCTCGGGACTTGGAAACTCTCATCCCCTCCCAACTATCAGGGAAAACTCTGCAAACCCCTCTTCAATATGACTCTTTCCACCTCCCATCATGTTCATAGCTCATTCCTCTTCCTTGTACCTGGTAGAATACCACATAACCTCACATCTACTAGTATGTGCCATGAAAGACACAGTACCTGTTCCCCCTTCCTGCAGCTGAGAGTGGAGTTAGGAAGGGCTGTTTTTCTTTGGTTTGGTTCCTTTCTAACTTATTCAGCACCAGTAGTCTATAGTTTATATTATAGAAAGACATATTTTCAAATATAAATAATGTCATCCTCTTATCTTAAAAGCTTCAGTAACTCTCCATTAAACTCAAGCCCAATACACTACAGTGGGCCCATAAAGTCCAGGAGGTCTGCTCTCTACCTCCACCTTCCCCTTCTCTCTTAGTCCCAGCCACTCTGGCCAGCTTACTGATCCACTCACACCAAGTTTGGGCACATGGTCTGTCCACCTTTCCTCACCCCTCTCTATTTTCTTCCCTGCCAATTAATTTCCAACTTAATGCCCATTCATCCTTCAGATCTTAGTTTAAATGACACTTTCTTAGGAAAACTCCCTACACTTCCACCTCCCCGGCTTTATTAAGTCACTTTTAGTAAACTTTGTAATCATTTCCCCTCCCTGTACTTTTTATTCATAGCATTTAAAATATATTGTAGTTATGTTTCAATTGGACGATTCTTATTTTAATCTGCCTTTGCTATTAATCCATAAATGCCATGAGAGTGAGGAATAACTTCTGTTTACTTTCCCTTGATACTGAAAAGTATATAGTGTGTATCTGAAGCATAGCAATGTGTCTAATTAGTAATAACAAGCTTGTGGTGAGCATGAACCAGTGTGGCTCACAGAATATTCCCTGTAATGGTGAAGTCTGATCTTGCTTTGGTGTTCCATATTTTTCTCTTCTGAGACTTTCATTTCTTGCTTCAGAGTCCATAGTACCAAGACTTGGTCTTCGCTTACCTAAATATTCAGTGTAGGGATTTTGAAAATCAAACCTTTACTTATTAATCCGTCAAATACATATGTAATACCTGGGTATACATATATAATTCTTGCATTGTTCTAAATTGAGAACTTGGTGTCTATCATTTTTCTTCTAGTCTGTCTGCAGGAAAAAAAAGTAACTTTCTGCTCCAGTGATGTGTCCGCCCCACCTAAGTGTGGAAGGACTTCTAAAGACCCTCTGGTGGGAAGAGTTAGTTCCTGCTTGGAGACTGAAAAAAGCACAGATTCTCCATTTGGGCAACAACCCTGACACGTACTGTGTCGCATCATTAAAACTTCCCAAGGCAACGGTAGCTGGGAGACTTTCTGTTTAATCACTTTATACTCAATAAAGTGTGGATTACACAATATTTTCATAATGCCATGGTAACCCTATGAGTCATCTTCCATTATAGGCAAGAGTACTTGTGTCCACGATCAGGGCACAGTGTCATCAAAGCCAGGATGGAGGCATACTGACAGATTCATACCAACTTTCCTTTTTTCCGACTTTATGATAGCCACCCACAGCATTTGCCCAAGTCATTGAAGCGGCAAACTTAATCCTTGCAAAATACTTTCACTGTGTGCTGGGATTGTCACATTTTGCAATTATTTCAAATTGATTGCATTTAAGGAGGCCAGACCTCTGAGGACATTCTGCAAGTTCTTAATCTTATCGATAATATATTTCCAATGCATGCTGGAGATGGGGTGACTTCTGAGAGTTTTCCTGGGCATGAGGATTGGATTAGTTGTGATCGCTGCGATGCCCTTTCCCTGACATGGATTTCCTATGGACGTCCTGATCTGTTGTCAGTCATTTCTTGTTTTGAAATGTGGCATTTCCACAAATTAATATCTTCATGCCTATTTTACTGACAGCAGTGAAAAGCAAGTATGACAACATTATTCACGAAACCTGTTAGACTAGGTTGTTTCTTAAATCCTAATCACTCAACCTCAGGTTAATTTCTCTTCTACCATGCATTAACATCCTGATGTATTATCTGCCTGCCTGTCTGTCTGACTCTTTGTTTGGTGGAAACACTAAAAAAGATTTAATTACTTATTTTAAAAGGTCAAAATATAACTGAGAATAAGTAAGTAAAGCAAGACAACATAATACATACTTTAGCAGTCAATTTAGTAAAACAACAGAGAGCAAGTACTGCAGAAATTCAAAAAGAAAGGAAACTCAATGAAATTTGAAGAAAACAGAGAAGAATCAGGGGAGGAATAAGTGAGACTTAACTGAACCTGAAAAGGGATCCAGAGTTTAAGATTTACCTAAGGAGTAAAGAGAGGAGCAGTGAGGATCCAACTAAAATAAATTATGTGACTACAAAGACTCAAAGAAAAAAGTATGATCATGGGACAGTGAAATGGGACAAGCACAACTGATGTTAATCACTATTGCAATTGAATTTATAAATATAGCATTTGGCTGCATTTTACTGAAAAGCAGAATATTAAATGCCAATTCCATTAACATTTTATGTGTGTTAGCATAGGCAGAAATGGACAGTAAAGACAAGCCAGGAAAATCTGCTTTTAAATCCTAGACTCACTATTCCTAGCTGTGAAACCTTTGGTAATTATTTAACTTCTCTAAGCATCAGTTTTCTTATTTATAAAAGGTGAGTGACGGCATTTGCATCAGGACTTTACTGTGATTATTGTACAAGGCAATGCATGCAAAGGACTTAAACACTCATTATTTATCAGCCCCTCCTACTTTATCCCCTGAAGAATTCTCAGCACTAGGAATAGTGTCAGGCATATATCAAGTCTCCAATATGTTCTTATTAATTGAATGAATTATTATTTCTAAAAATGTCCCAATCTCTCAGTCTTTCATTCATTAAAACATGGTTTTAACGGGTAAAAGAGTGAAGATAGTGCAAATAACCAATCTGATAAAATAAACATAAATTCAAAAAATGTTAGTGAATAGTATCTTCTTCATATAGCTGCACACACATTGAACAAACAATAATAAACAGAGCAAACAACAAGTTCAGCTATAAAATAAAAATGTCTAATTATATATGCCTATAGGCAGTAACTGTAGCCCTAACATGTACTTGCTAAACTTTTTATAATTTTCATAAATACATCTGAGGACTAAGAACTGTCCCCACATCCATAACCCCTCACACACACACACAAATACCAAAACTTTTGTTAATAAATTTAGTTCAATATCAACATTTCCAAGTAGTTCTTAATTTCCTAATTAAATGGGAAATTCCCTACTTAAATAGGATGGCCAAGTTAAATTTTCCTAAATAGTAAACTAAAACTATATTTTGGCAATATTTTGCAATTTGGATTTCATATATCCAAAGAAATATAATGAAATATGGAGAGCATATTACTCTGCTTTCACTTATGTTACGTAAAAATGGTAAAAGTAAAAAAGTAGTTGATAAATATGTGAGAATTTGATGAAGAAATCTGGTAACTAAATCAGCTTCCTGCATTTCAAATATCAGTGCAAAGAGCGCCAGATGGTGCATTGAAAATCTGCGTGAGTACTGACTTTTAATGAAAACACTTACATGCTCTTCATGCCACAATTAGTACAGCTCCTCTGCTCCCTTCCCTTGATGCTAGGACCTTGGTAGACTGACATCTTATGTCAATAAAACCCGCTTGAAGTTCACATGCAAACACATTCATAGCAAGCAACCTCCCCAGTTAGTTAGAAAGGTTACTCAAGGCGAAGCCCTTGGTAGAGGCAGGATATTTATTTCTAAATTGAAAAGCCCTCTTGATCTTAAAGTCTAGAGGAAAAAATATTTGCTAACCCTATAAAATTGAATTACCATAAAGCAAGGGAAGTGGTTCTGCATATTTCATACATGAAAAGGAAATATTTGGTATGCATTCAATTTCTTTGCTCCTAAGTCCTGTCTCAGAGACTTTGCACATATATGACTGGAGAAAAAGAACTAAATTTATGCAATATCACTCCAACAGTTTGCCTCACTCTTCCTGAAGCCCTTTTTTTTTTTCTTTTACTGTTTTGAAAAAATAAATAAAAAGACTATATAGGACATAGAACAGCAATACTCGGACTTTACACTTCATGGAAACCTCATCTGAACAGCTGGTGTTGGAGAAATACAGACATCTGCTCTACAAATATCTTGCTTTAATCAATATTAGTTTTTATTTTAAAAATTATAAGAAATATGGATTCGGATATCCATCTGTCGTGTTCTTGGTGTGAATATGAATATATACCTTTCAGGCTTTTCTTCCACAATATTTACTTTCAAAAATGCAAAATGAGAAAGAGCTGAAAAGCCAGAAATAGATCTTATATACCATGGAGAGGAGCAATAAAACCTACATTTAATGTGGGAGGTAATATTTCACTGACAGTATCATTGAAACTCACCAAGTCTCCTTCTCAAATCTAAGACATTATGACTGGTAAATGTTAGGCACCTTCAGTACAATCTCTAACAGGATTTTCAAACTTATTTCAGGTGTTTTTTTGATATCTACACTATCCAGAAATTGACTCTTTGTACAATTTTTTTTTTTCTTTTAACTGTATCACCAGCAGTTAAGGCCAATATACTGTGGGTATTTCATAAAAAGGACTAAACAATTCCAACCAATGCTTTCTAAGGATGCTCAATATTTGTTGGTATTCTGTCAAATTTACAACAGAAAATTTTGTATTAAAACTATAACAGTGCAATCAAATATATGTTATGACAATAGCTGCTAAAAAATTCAGAGAAGGCATTTACTTTAGCAAGAAAAGTCTATAAAAACTTCATAGAAAAAGTGAAACTTGAGCTATACTTAGAAGACCAGATTTTTTTTAAGTGTTATATTCCCATGGTGGTGGCAGAGAAAAAGTCATGTGAGACAGAAAAAATAAATAAAAATACAGCTTTATTTGTCTCGTGGTCACTGAAAACTATATTGTACTCCTATTGTTAGTCCTCTAGCACCCTGCCAGGTACAGAGAGACTAGGAATAGAAAATGCCCCGATTAGTCAAACTTGTTTGATTAATTTGAGAGAAAAGATTTTCTATTTATAGAGTTATACAGAGAAAATGAGTGGTGCAAATGCTGGGTGATGTGGTTTAACCCAGGAAACTTTATGAAGGGGAATTTTACCTTAACCTTAAAAAAAATAGATTTTGATGGATAGAGAAAAAGGAGGATGGCAATTTTAAAATGGAGAAAATTTTACCTTAACCTTAAAAAAAATAGATTTTGATGGATAGAGAAAAAGGAGAATGGCAATTTTAAAACTACTATATGAAAGGTAGTAGATAGTATATGGCATAGGGGCCCAGATATTAGGTGTTAAAATCTTGGACTCTGCTGTCAATTAGACAGGTTTGAACTACAGCTTCTCAACCTACTAGCATGAATTAGGACAAAATATTCAATATCCCTGTTCCTCAGTTCAATCATATACAAAATGGAGATAATAATAGTACTTGTAAATGTTGTTATGCAAAATTAGTACATTTAAAGAACTCAGAGCAATCCTGGGCATATCATGAATCTACAGTAAAGATGAAGAATGATTGTTATTATTAACATTAACATCATCACCATCATTATCATCCTTGCCATCACAAGATATATTTGTTGAGTGAATAAAAGTATGCAAGAAAAGTCTAGCTTGTGTGGCTCAGTGGTTGAGCACTGACCTATGAACCAGGAGATCACAGTTCAATTCCCAGTCAGGGCCTATGCCCGGGTTGCAGACTCGATCTCCAGTTGGGGGTGTGCAGGAGGCAGGCTATCAATGATTCTCTCTTATCATTGATTTTCTCTCTCTCCCTCCCTCCCCCTTCCTCTCTGAAATCAACAAAAATATCTTAAAAAAAAGAGAAGGAATGCAAGAATGTGAATTAATAATAGTAAATGGAAAATAAGCAACCAAGCCCAGACTCAGTAGAGGTGGTAAGAAGTAAATTTAGAAGGATTCTCCCAGAGCTAGTTTGTTTTGTTTTAGGTTCTCCCTTTATTATTTAGGCTCTGTGAAGCCAGAAAAGACTTAGGGTCAACTACAGGGTGCTTGCAAGTAACTAGCCTCTGGACTTGGATAGACCTGCATTTGCATTGGAGTTCTAGCCCTTACTACTGCTTGACCTTAGAAATTTATTTAGCCCTCGACTCCCTCAATCATAAAATCTATATATATAAAAGTTGACCGTTACATCTGAACGACCGGCTGACTAGATGACCGGCCAGTAGCTATGACGTGCACTGACCACCAGGGGGCAGATGCTTAACGCAGGAGCTGCCACCTGGTGGTCAGTGAGCTCCCACAGCCAACCTCCCGCAGTCCCTCCACTCCAGCTGGCCCCAATTGGCAGCCAGGCCAAGGGACCCCACCCATTCATGAATTTGTACACCGGGCCTCTAGTTAGAAAAATAATAGTCTACCTCAAAGTGTTGTTGCAAATGTTAAAAAAGTTAATGCACGGATAGTTTATTATCACAATGACTAGAACAGTATAAGTATTTAGTAAATAATAACTTATTATCTTTCTTCTCATACTTCATTTTCTTCCTGAGAGGAGAATTTATAGTGTAAATAAAGTGCTTATTTGGGTGTGTACGTAAGATAGCAGGTGAGGTGTGTTTTGGGGGGATATTGGCCTCAGGCAGAAAAACTGCATTTAAACCAGACTTGAAATAATGAAGTTAAAGGCAATGATGTAATTATTAAAAAGGAAAGGAAAGGAGAGATAAAAGATATGCTAAAGAATGAATCAATTCATCACCTGAGATTGCCTGAATAACTATGGGGAATAAGACCAACAGGTCTGAGGATTCCAATTAGTAGTAAAGCAAGACACTGCTCACTCAATTACTAGTTAATAATGAAATCAAATATCTTGAAGATCTGCATGATAACTTATGAAAAGCTTTCTATAGGAAAATCAACCGAGATAGTTGGTTTTCCTAACACTTTTATAATGTGAACCTTATGGTTTTATTTTACAGGCAAGTGAAAAAAATGTTCTCAAAAATAAAGGAAACACTTCCAAGATCACAGCAAGTAAGTAGTCAAATCAAAACTCTCATCCTGGTTTCTGATTTGAATTCCATGGTCTTTCCATTATATTATTGCCTTTCTGGAAATTAGGTTGTCTCTAAGGTCTCTTCTGTGTAAACCAATTGTGATAAAACAGTTGATGGGTTTTCCAATATTAAAAATTGAATTTGACCAATTGACTTTTTCAGTCATTCCTTACTCTGATTCAGTAAGAGCGTAAATCCTCTGGGGTCACTACTCCTGGAAAACCTGAACCCAAGGATTATCCTCAGTCCACAGGCATCATTTTGTTGTATTTGGTTGTGTCTTGCAAATTGGCAGGATTTGCCAGACCTTGCTGTAGTCCTGAATCAGATGAGAAACAGACATGATGAGAATGTTGTCTAGCACAGTGGTTCTCAGTGTACCGTCCCAGCAGCAAGGGAATTCCCTGGCAATATGTTTGACATGCAAATCCTCAAGTCCCTTCCCAGACCAAATAAATCAGAAACTCTTGGGGTGAGGTCCAGCCATCTGTGTTTTGACAAGCCTTCCAGTGACTCTGTTGTACATTAAGTTTGAGAATCCCTGATATAGAATAAAGCTTTATAAAAGCATTAGTTTCAAGGCAGAAACCATGTTGTATGTATAATGGTCAGATTTTCCAGATCATTAAATGATCAATAAATTAATAAATGAGAATCAGATATGATAGGCAGGGGCACTACCTGCAGCTTTCAAACTCACATATGTCTTTATTTTCATGTTTGAAGGTTGTAGAATTTTCTTTTCACCCCTTTGCAGAATTTTTAAAGTATTTATTGAACTTGTTGTCAATGTATTGCCACTAGGAATCAATAACTGACACAGTTATGTACTAAGATTGCTAAGGAAGAAAAAAAGATCATCTGGATGTGGTGCCTCATAAAATATCAAAATTAAATAAATACTAAAATAGGAATTCACGTAAAATATGTAGAATTCATTCATTCATAAAAATTTATAATTTTGTATTTTCTTCCACTTACACAGTATTACTGATCTATAGTGATTGAGACTGAAAAGATAGATTATTTAAACAAACTAAGATAGCAAGTTTCTTAAAGAAGTTTTCCCAATGAATTCTATCCCCTGCTATTTATGGTCTTTTGTAGTTCCCTCCCACAGAGAATTTAGTCTGACCTTGTGGGGGGAAAAATATAATACTAGTGTACATGTGGTACCTTTCAGTTTCTGAAGCTGGGTCACAAGTAACCTTGCAGCTTCTGACTTGGTTTCTTTAAACACTCTGAGGGGGAATCAGCCATCATATATAGAGTCACACTCTCTTGAGACTGCCATTTTGTGAGGAAGCCAAACTAGCTTTGTGGAGAATTTTCGTTATGTTGCCCAAGCAGTTTCCGGGTGTTGTAGCCAGCCCAGCTGAGGCAACAGCCATCTGCCTTAGATGGCTGGCTCAGCTGAGCCTTCGAGTAACTTTCCTTGGCCACGATTCAATAAGAGCCTCATGATAGACTCTTGGTGAGGAGAGCCGAGATGAACTCAGTTTGCAGAACTGTGAGAGAGAATAAAACATTGTTTTAAGCTGCTATGTTTTGAGGTGGCCCTCAACACACCAGCATATAACAAAAACACTAACATTCATTCCAAAGAACATGTATGTTAATACTTATAGCGTTAAAATATATACATGGTGAATATTAGTCTGCTTTTGCTATTTGTTACATGTCTCTTCGTTTCTTTTCAAAGTCACGCAAATTTAGGTTTACTACTTAATTGTGCCGGAACTATCCACCAAATTCTGTCCCCTTTTGCCCATGCAATGTGATCAACAGAACCAGGAGAAAGCTGAATTTCATACCAGAGAATTAATTGATGTAGCCTTATGTACACAGTATCACTCATCAAATTACTCTCCATTGAGCTCTGAGCCAGAGAGGGGAAAAAAATAAGAATAGCACAGCAGGTAACAAAGCTTAGAATATAGATGAAAAGTGTTAACAGACAACTCTAAACAGTATGCTTGAGGAAGTTAATATGCTTAATAAGTTGTAAACACAGTTATATTTTTACTCATACTGTTACTCTTTGCAGACTGATAAATCTTGGATAAAGAGAAGCTGCTCCTCTTTATCATTTGCAATTAAAGATTTTCAGCCCCTGCTTTTGTCAACTCTATATTATTAGTAGGGAGAAAATGTGCGAAGAAAAGGTGATAATGCATAGTCTAGTTTTGTACACTAGAATATAAATCACAGCAAGGAATCAGATTGCTGCTAGAATATTATTAGCATGGCTCATGCAATACACATTAATAAATCCATCCACCATGGGTAGGTGAATACCAAGAAACAAGTTCCATATCATTATGTTTTATGTAGCTTGATTACTTTGATCATCTTGTAATGGAGTTTGACAATACATTGAGTATTTGGAATCTGCTATTATAAAACTGCTTGATTTGCCATCTTCTTTTAAGATACCCATCTTAAAATTTTTGTTAATGGAGACATTTATCCTGGCTCAAAGAAAACTACTTTTATGGGCCAATGGGTATCTGTTTTATTTTCAAATAATCTGAGGCAATGTGGTCTAACTGAGTGAGATGTGGACTAGGAGTCAGGAAGTATCATTCATTTAACTGGTACTATTGAGTTCTCACCAGACAGCAGGCAGCATATTAGATATTGAAAGGTACAGCACCTGTCCATGTGGGTTTTAACTCTTCTATATTCTAGTTCTGACCTTATCATAAGTATCTATGTGAACAAGAAGTCATGTGACACATCAGTTAAAGTCTCTGATTTTGGATTGTCTTCTGTGAAATAAGATTGATTAGGTGACTGCCAATATATCAATCATTATTCCAACATCTTGAAGGAAACTTCTTTAAGTTATGAACAAACCACAGTTTAATCAAAATATGATGCATCATAACGCAACACAAGAAAAATAACAATACCCTTTTAAATTCTATTTCTATTTTTAATACAGATTACATTTCTGGTTTGTTTTCTCTTTCAATTAAATTGGCTTCCTGGATGCCCCATTAGTTTATTGTAGCCAAAACTTTGCACTGACTTCCTACCTTGGAAATCAACCATGAACAGCCATATGCTGAAAGGGCTCACAATTACCTGTGGGAGACAGCCATAGAGTGACAACCTCATAAAAAAAAGGTGGAATATATGAGAAAGCTATTATGGAAACACTACACAGGGACACCTAACATGACCTAGCTGGGAACCAGGGAGGTGCAGGGTTTTCTCTCCTGTTGAGAATGAAACTGTTTCTTTACAAAGCACCACTGGCATATCGGATGAGAACAGTCTTCATTGTGCGGGACTGTCCCACATGTTGCAGGATGTGTAGCATCCTCTGGCCAACATCCTAGAAATGGCAATAGGAGCCCCCAGGCATGTGATAATTAATAACATTCTCAAATATTTCCAGTGTTCCCAGGGAGAGGGATAATACCCCTGGGTTAAGAGATTCCATAATCTCATATCTAAGATGGTTCAGATAAATTCAGAGAATGAATCAGTGTTTACCTGGGAATAACATGAGAGAACATGAAATGAATGAACTCAGACACTTAATGTTGTTCATTTGCTTTTTGGGAAATAAGAAGAGCTTTTTGTTTATTGTTTAAAGTCATGGCTAAAATATTCATGAAAGAGTAAAAGAAAAACCCACAAAGCTTATATAAAACCCAAAAGAAAACACTTTGCTCAATGAGATGGAATAGATAGGAAAAATATATGACATACTCACCACTTTGACACTGTCTTCTTACTGAGTGATGAAAACCAAAAATCAAAACTGATGTTATGGTTTGTGATTATTTTTATGGACTGAGAAAGTCCAAATGAGGCAAAGAGTAGAGTATATAATATCTTAGCTAGCAATGCTATCTATCTTTAAGACTTGTTTTTCTTTAAGGTCTCTACCCTATAAATTTGAGAGTCCAGAGCATTTAATAATCTAATATAGTCAAATCAAAAAGGACTGAGGTATTAAAAACTCTTTTTAACAGGTAACCTATTTGTGTTACTGTTGGTTATAATTTTCTTTGCACATAATCCACAAAGCTATGACAGAGAGGCAAATAAAGTTTATCAACACTGTGAAACCACTTATGTGGACCTGCTTAAAAAGATTTAAATTGTGTCTAGTTCAAATGTTACTAAGTCAATGAAAATTGTGTGTTGGGCAGCACCGCATTACAGATTGCAAGCAATGCATGCATTAAATTGTCATGAAATATCAATAAAGCCTCTTATGCATAGAGATTCCACCCTAAAATGTGTTGGTTTTACCCCAGCAATATAGGCTCAATTTCTTGCACAGTAAGTCTCATGAAGGGAACATTAGAGTAAACCCTTCATTTTTCCCATCTATAAGGGGACACAAACTCATCAGTTCAAATAGCGCTTCACAGAAAAAAAATAATCCATTTATACTGTCAGCACCCTGTGTGCAGGAAAGTTCACTATTCAGAATAACTATATTATAATAGAAAAAAATGAGTTTTTTCTTTTCCCTCTACTATTACCTTGCTTTTTGTTGTCTTCATTTTCCTGAGTTGCTTAGTTTCATATCACAACTGTAGGCTTATTTGCCAGTGAAAACACATACATGCACATACACACACATTGTGCCCCACAAATTATGTGAGAAATACCAAGAATAACTAATCGAGGTATACATTATTAAACAAGATCTTAGAAATTTTTCTCATTAAATTTTAATCATGTTGATTTAATCATACACGTTTAATCTCCATAATAATGTGTGTGCACTTAAAGAAAATTGCACAATAAGCACAAAAATAAAAGACTAGCCTCTGGTAATACTTTTGAGCAATTAGAAGGAAAAAATAGAGAAAATAGAATATAAAAATAATACAAAGATGAATATAAACCTAGAAAACCCAAAGGCATTTAGTACATGCCCACATCAATATAGAACTACTCCAATAATACAGCCATGGGTATTTCCTAGTTTGAAAATGTTTTTAGTGATGAAGTCTGTATTTCTGCCCCTAGGAGATTATATCATAACCCAATCACTAGTGTCATAAGAAGGTTTTTGCTAACTAGTCCAGGCTTCCTGGCACTAGTTGATAATGCTTCATTCATTGCTGTTTACAGCTTTTCTATATTTGTGACTAGTTTTCTTACCATTCTACTGATGCAATTTAGCCAAATATATCTATACTAATAAAAGGGTAATATGCTAATTAGACCAGATGGCCTTCCGGACAAAGCCACGGTGGCATGGCCAAGGCAGACGCGGTTAGGAGCAATCAGGCTGGCAGGGGAGAGCAGTTAGGGGAATCAGACAGGCAGGCAGAGTGGTTAGGGCAGGCAGGCAGGTTAGCAGTTAGGAGCCAGCAGTCCTGGAATGCGAGAGGGATGTCCGACTGCAGGTTTAGGCCTGATCCTGTAGGATCGAACATTCCCCGACAGGGTGCAGGCGGGGCTGAGGAACCACCCCCCCACCCCCCACCATGCATGACTTTTGTGCACCAGGCCTCTAATATGTGTGTGTGTGTGTGTGTATATATATATATATATATATATATATATATATTATATATTTAGTCTCCTAACAACACACACAAACTTCATAGAAGAGACCAAAACCAAAGTCAGTTTTACTTAGCTGCCAACCATAGCTAGTTTTACTGTCAATTAAGTTTGCAACATTATTCATGTTGAGAATATGTAGAGAAAAACATTTATTATTTCTAGAATATTTCCACTTAAGATATACAGTTAAGATAATCATAATCTCACAGGTGACAAACTAGAGCAGAACAGGTAGTGGCATCCTGTCATCTATGATTCTAATGCCAACACTTGTATGAGAATTGCACATGTGATGAGGGAAGAAAAAATATTTTAAATACCTTAATTTAACGGAAGAGAATAAAAACAATTCTATTTGCTGCACCCTCTGTTTGAGTACATTTACCAACACCAAAAATATATTAAAAAGCAACTGGACTTCATTGTTTCCATTGGCCATACCAGTTTTGTTTCAGTTTCTGAGCACAAGAATGTGTTCATTTGTCTGAAAATTTTTAAAAATGTTCTGGCAGGCATAACCAGCATATTAAGAGTGTTCTCAAAATAGGAGAGCCAACTTTGAAGAAAGCACTGTGTCTGTGGAGTCACCTACTCACCAAGGTAACCCTTTAACATACTTGGAGCGCCATCTTTGGTGACTTGTGTCAACCAATGATGACAAGCGCCAATTCAGTGCCAACAGGAACCCTCAATGTGGGGTGTGGTGAACAAGGAAAATTTATTCTGTGCAACTCAACTGTGATACAACATGGCTGTGAAAACAGCAGGGCTGTGAGGCGGCCCCGAGGCCAGGTGGTCCTGGGGCCAGGCCCTTCTCTGATTAGACAGCGCTGCTCTGCTCCTCACTGGTCTGCTCCGCTCTGCTCTGACTCCGCTCAGGTGAGACATCCTCTGTGTTTCAGCTCAGCCAGGGTAAGGGCAGTCTTGATGGAATAGGAAAAGTGAGCTCTCAGAGCCAGAGAGGAGCTGACATGCAGACAGAGGTCCTGCCCCTGGTCCCTCATTGGTCTGTCCTCATCCAAATGAGGACTCCAAATCCTCACAGTTTGAGTGGTCCAAAAGGCCCTGTCCTGATTGGTCAAAATGGAGCCGCTCTGATTGGTCAGTGAAGGAGCTGATAGGGATATAGCTGTCCAGCTGTGATTGGATGAGGAAAGCCTTAGTCCTATTGGTTAAAATAGGATTCTAGAAACTCCTTTATAAGGGCTGGCAGAGACGGCAGAAACACAGTGCAGGTAGGCAATTCAGTGCCAGAGGCAGGCAGCTCAGTGCAGGCTTCTCCCTGAAGTGCAGTACGCATGACAGGCGTCTGAGTAGAAATGGCTGCTAGGTTTTATTTGTTTTTAAACTTGAGCCTAGTTAGCCACTGAGAGTCCTTTTTAGTAGATACCTTTTTTCTCAGAGTCCACACTTGAGACCATGCTCTACTTCCCCCTTTCAATTGCTCCAGTGTTGCTGAGACCTAAATAACAGAGCAGACCTCCAAGCTCCCTCTGCTGAATAACCCAGGCAGTATTCAATAGGTTAGAGTGTCTCACTGCTAATGACATATCTGAATTATTGTACAAGGATGTCCATTTCAGTGACAACGGAAAATGCTGGGAGATGCAAGGTGTAACTAGATGTTTGGAAGTCAAACTCATGCTCCTGGGAGACTTGTCAATTCAACAATCCAATAAAAATTGACTGAACAGCTATCATGAGCTGAGTGCTGAGAACAGAGAAGTGAACACACAGTTCCGGTATCTATCATATGAAGCTAAGATCCTACACAGGGCTGTCACCTACACTCTTAACAACTTACTTCAAAATGCCAGAAAGCTGAGCCTTGGCCTATCCGACTCAGTTGGTTGGAGCATCGTGCCATACACTGAAAGGTCACAGGTTTGATTCTTGATCAGGGCATGTACATAGGTTGCAAGTTCGATCCTCATTCAGGGCATGTGGGGCGTGTATGGGAGGCAATGTTTTTCTCACACATGGATGTTTCTGTCTTTCTCTCTCTCCCTTCCCCTCTCACTAAAAAAATCAATGAAAATGTCCTCTGGTGAGGATTTAAAAAACACCCAAAAGCCAGAAAGTTGACTATGGAACTCTAAATAGGATTCATTTTTTAACCGAAGGCTTTCCTGAGGAATAAGCCCCACCACAATCTGCTATGGCAGTTCTGTTAAGAGGAATGCAGGAAGCCAGCAGGCGTAAAGACAGCATGAGAGACTTCGGGGTGTGTCCTTAGTTCCCAAGTTAAGCCATTGGACTTTCGTGGAGTCCATGCCCTGAAATTGATCATGGATTATTTCTTCCTCAAATGACTTCCACTTATCTCCGCCAGCCCTCAATCCGCATCTCCGGTTACTCTGATTAATAACGAACTCATCTCTTGAGTTTCTGAATTACCTGAAGTCATACATTATGCCATTTGCTGTCCTCTAGCTTGTCCCTCTCAAAGTACATGAAGCCCCCAAAATGACCCTCTTCAAATCATTAAATAAGAGGGTGGGAAGGTATTTATTCCTCTTCCCTTCTCTTGGTTCCCTTTCAATTTTAGTTCCTTAGTCTTCTATTCCTTCTTCTTCTTCTTCTTCTTCTTCTTCTTCTTCTTCTTCTTCTTCTTCTTCTTCTTCTTCTTCTCCTCCTTCTTCTTCTTCTTCTCCTCCTCCTCCTCCTCCTCCTCCTCCTCCTCCTCCTCCTCCTCCTCCTCCTCCTCCTCCTTCTTCTTCTTCTTCTTCTTCTTCTTCTTCTTCTTTTTGTTTGCTTTTCCCTACTTCTTGTCTCCTTATATCCTTCACTCTTTTCTCCTTTATCTTCCTCCTGCACTTCAATAAACTTATGCTTTCTCTCTTTTCCCATATTTTTTTCTTGATTTGAAAGATACTCCTTGCCCACTTACATCTTCTATTCAATCCTATCACCAACTTTATACCTTATTGTTTTATATCAGTACTTCAGTCATATTTCAAAACAAGACAAAGAACATCATTGAGAACATAATAAGAAAATTATTTCAGTTTCTATCTACTTTCTTTAACTGTTTCTAACATAAGTTTCATGTGTTTTAAAAAACAATTAAAAAAATGCTCCTGCCCTCGCCGGTTTGGCTCAGTGGATAGAGCGTCAGCCTGTGGACTGAAGGGTACCGGGTTCAATTCCGGTCAAGGGCACATGCCCAGGTTGTGGGCTCGATCCCCAGTAGGGGGCGTGCCGGAGGCAGCTAATCAGTGATTCTCTCATCATTGATGTTTCTATCTCTCTCTCCCTCTCCCTTCCTCTCTGAAATCAATAAAAATATATTTTAAAAAATAAAAAGAATAATAAAATGCTCCAAATGAAGCCTAGGTCATAGATAGATCCATTTTCAATGGGCTTTGCCAACTCTGTTTAACCAAATGAGAATAAAGCTCCAATATTAACATAATCCTTGTCTGCCCTAGCAACCCAGAGAATTTTTTTAAGTCCACTCCTTGCAAGTTGGAGAATTCAGGGATAAACTACAGGTAGGTCTCAATGCCAAAGAACTCCGTGGACCTTTGTTCCCGTAAATGCTCTTTTGCTAAACTGAGAAAGACAGACACATATCATTAGAGCATATTTAATCCATTCAAGAATGTAACTATTACCAGGACTTAGCCACAAGGAAGAATTTGAATGTTCCATTCTTTTTTTTTTTTTTATAGTACCATTATCCTATTCAAAATGCTCACCACCCTTGACCCAATAAATGCAATGAATTTCCAGTTGCTATAGCAGGTCAAAGTGATAGCATCTAAACCTCTGGGTTTTCACATCCTGTCTCTCAGAAATTCTTGCTGCCACAGGAATACCTTTCAGTTTGTTCAGTCTCCTATCAGCAGTGACACCCAGTGGATGGAAACGTTTCGAACAAGCTGGCTCTCAGCTCTGTCCCTGTCCCCCACCCCCACCGGCTCTCCCCAGGGAAACATTTTTGTAAGTGCCTTGTTTCTCTGACCTTCTTACCGCTCTCCACAGGAAAGGAATTTATCAGGTTGCCTAATGCCAGCCAGCTTTTCTTTAAAATTTATTCCAATTAGAAAGCCTCAGACATTTCCTTTGCACCAAAGACATTTAAACCTATCAAAATATGTTCAACTACTTTTATATTTGGTTTCTAAAAATAAGAGCAGATATACAAGTCGAGGGATAAAGGAGGAGAGAGATGCTCAATTAATCTCTTACATTTTGCACGTTTAAAAAATGTAATTGGCAGCAAAAATGATGGCTTGATTATTTATTCATAGCAAGTCATTTAGAGCATATTAACTAAATTGTGAGGAAAAAGTAATGTAAACTGTGAACTGAAAGCAACTTAATTCCAAATGATGGCTATCAGTAAAAACATATATCCACTCTTTCTAATGCAACTATTTTATTTTATTTTTTTTCCCATTTTATTTTATTTTATTTTTTAATTTTATTTTTCTGTGTTTTTATTTTTTTTAATTTACTTTTATTGCTTAAAGTATTACAAAGGGTATTACATATGTGTCCATTTTATCCCCCCGCCCTAGACAGTCCCCTAGCCTCCCCTATCCCCCAGTGTCTTATGTCCACTGGTTATGCTTATATGCATGCATACAAGTCCTTTAGTTGATCTCTTACCCCCCTACCTCCTGCCCCCCAAACCTCCCCAGCCTTCCCGCTGCAGTTTGACAATCTATTTGAGGCAGCTCTGCCTCTGTATCTATTATTGTTCAAAAGTTTATAATGGTCTCTATTATCCATGAATGAGTGAGATCATGTGGTATTTTTCCTTCATTGACTGGCTTATTTCACTTAGCATAATGCTCTCCAGTTCCATCCATGACGTTGCAAATGGTAAGAGTTCCTTCCTTTTTAGAGCAGCATAGTATTCCATCGTGTAGATGTACCACAGTTTTCTAAACCATTCATCTACTGATGGGCACTTAGGCTGTTTCCAGACCTTAGCTATGGTGAATTGTGCTGCTATGAACATAGGGGTGCATATATCCTTTCTGATTGGTGTTTCTGGTTTCTTGGGATATATTCCTAGAAGTGGGATCACAGGGTCAAATGGGAGTTCCATTTTCAGTTTTTTGAGGAAACTCCATACTGTCTTCCATAGTGGCTGCACCAGTCTGCATTCCCACCAGCAGTGCACAAGTGTTCCTTTTTCTCCACATCCTCTCCAGCACTTGTCGTTTGTTGATTTGTTGATGATAGCCAGTCTGACAGGTGTGAGATGGTACCTCATTGTTGTTTTGATTTGCATCTCTCGGATGATTAGTGACTTTGAGCATGTTTTCATATGTCTCTTGGCTTTCTGAATGTCCTCTTTTGAAAGGTGTCTATTTAGGTCCTTTGCCCATTTTTTGATTGGATTGTTTATCTTCCTTTTGGTAAGTTGTATGAGTTCCCTATAAATTTTGGAGATTAGGCCCTTATCAGATATGACATTGGCAAATATGTTTTCCCACACAGTGGGTTTTCTCGTTGTTTTGTTGATGGTTTCTTTTGCTGTGCAGAAGCTTTTTATTTTGATGTAGTCCCATTTGTTCATTTTTTCTTTAGTTTCAAGTGCCCTAGGAGCTGTATCAGTGAAGAAATTGCTTCGACATATGTCTGAGATTTTGTTGCCTTTGGATTCTTCTAGAATTTTTATGGTTTCCTGTCGTACATTTAAGTCCTTTATCCATTTTGAGTTTATTTTTGTGTATGGTGTAAGTTGGTGGTCTAGTTTCATTTTCTTCATATATCTGTCCAATTTTCCCAACACCATTTATTGAAGAGACTATCTTGGCTCCATTGTATGTTCTTGCCTCCTTTGTCAAATATTAATTGAGCATATTGGTTTGGGCCGATTTCTGGGCTCTCTATTCTATTCCATTGATCTATATGCCTATTCTTGCACCAGTACCAGGCAGTTTTGAGAACAGTGGCTTTGTAATACAACTTGATATCTGGCATTGAGATCCCACCTACTTTGTTCTTTTTCAGGATTGCTGCAGCTATTTGGGGTCTTTTTTTATTCCAGATGAATTTTTGGAGAGTTTGTTCTAGATCTCTGAAGTATGCCGTTGGTATTTTAATGGGAAGTGCGTTGAATTTATAGATTGCTTTGGGTAGTATGGACATTTTAATGATGTTGATTCTACCAACCCATGAACACGGTATGTTCTTCCATCTGTTTACGTCTTCCCCTATATCTTTTTTCAACGTCCTGTAGTTTTCTGAGTAGAGGTCTTTTACCTCTTTAGTTAAGTTTATTCCTAGGTAGCTTAATTTTTTAGGTGCGATGGTAAACGGGATTGTTTTTATAATCTCTCGTTCTGAAAGTTCACTATTGGTGTATAGGAATGCCTCAGATTTCTTGGGGTTAATTTTGTATCCTGCTACATTGCCAAATTCATGTATTAAGTCTAGTAGCTTTTTGATGGAGTCTCTAGGGTTTTGTATGTATAATATCATGTCGTCTGCAAATAAGGACAGTTTTACTTCCTCTTTTCCAATTTGGATGCCTTTTATTTTTTCTTCTTGCCGAATTGCAATGGCTAACACTTCCAGTACTATGTTGAACAGGAGTGGTGAGAGTGGGCATCCCTGTCTTGTTCCTGTTCTTAGGGGAAATGGTGTTAGTTTTTGTCCATTGAGTATGATGTTGGCTGTGGGCCTGTCATATATGGCTTTTATTATGTTGAGGTATGATCCTTCTACTCCCATCTTGCTGAGAGTTTTTATCAAAAATGGGTGTTGAATTTTGACAAATTCTAATGCAACTATTTTATTAAGATGAACTAGTTCAGCTGGTCTCACAGAGTGAAATAAATGACCTTTGATTTGATGAAACTAACAAGATGTCAATCTTTAAATATGTTTTTTTAATTGACTTTTAGAGAGAGGTAAAGAGAGAAAGAGATAGAAACATCAATGAGAGAAAAACATCCACTCCATTGGCTGCCTCCTGCACACCCCCTGCTGGGGATCAACCCTGCAACCCAGGCATGTGCCCTGACCAGGAATCCAACCAGCTATCTCTTGGTGCATGGGCCCAGGCTCAAACACTGAGCCACACCAGCCAGGCAAGACATCAACCTTTAAAAAAGTCTCTTACATATAGCTTCTTATTTACAAAAACTCATTTGTGCAACGTTTTTGAATACAATGCCTTGAATAGCAAAGATATTTTCTTCTATTTTATTTGAAAGACAAACTGTTGTCTTCTCTGTGTAATTAGAGCCAAAGAAGATGTTTTATTCATCGCTAAGTAAATCATTGTTGAGAATTAAGCACTAGCCTGGGCTCTCTAAATTACTTAAATATAAGTCAAGGAAGCACCTACAGGCAAAGATTGGTGGTGGTGGGTGAGTTAGAACATTTTCTCACTATCAAAACCACTACTCTGAGATATCTGTTTTTCAAAATGAATCTCTAGCGTGGATATAGATTGATCTGCATTAAAAAACAAACAAACAAAACTGAGGGGATTGTGAAGCAAAGGAACCAATATTCAACTTTATTAGCGTGACTGTCACCAAAGTTAGGAAAAAGCAACAAGTTTCTTAAAACAAAATCACATCGAGGAAAAAGAGGTTGTACTAGTAACCTAGGCTCAACAAAAGGGATGTGTTTGATGGGAGATGGTTTGGTTTGGTTTGGCATAGCTTATGCATATTGCTTAAAGCTCATATACACCTAGCACTGTGACATGGGGATTGACTGAGCATGGATGTATGAAATAGCATGTTGCAACCTGATGCCTAACATAGGACAACATTCCCCAGCAGGATGGGTCCACTGGATTTTGCAGGGCAGTTACTCAACAGTGTCACCATATGGTAGCAAGAAGGAACAGGATTTATGGGCTGTTAAAATTCCTGTTACCCAGGGCATTTGGAAAGGTTGTGTGTTTCACACAGCACCAACATCTATTCTAGGGCGACACCTTTCATCACGTCAGCAATAGAGTAAAATGCAGACCTCCTGGCTAAATGCTGGAACAACAGAAAAGAGGCAACCCTCACATAATCCATCCCAATCCACATGGTCATGCCCATACAATTAGAGTAGCACCATCTCTTCTACTCACTGGGGCAGCTGTTCTTGGCTCCTTCTTCACTTCAGCCCTCTCGTGGGGTTGCTTCTGGCCCCCGACTCACAGTTCCTAGATATCCAATTCCATCACTCACTTCCACAGTCTGCTTTACCTGGGGGACATATCTGTGTGCACAGCCTCTGCAGCTCCATAAAGCTCTCCTGGGCCGGGCTGTTCAGATTGTGCAATGATACATCCACTTAAAACCAATTTTCTTTTCACTTGAGGACGGGAAAATTTCTCTAATGCTCACAAAAGGCATCACCCAGGTTAATTATAGCCCGGTCCTTACTAATTGTTTTTGCAAACTGAACGAACCCTCTTTGGATTAATCCTCCTCCTATTTAGACAAAAAAACTGAGGGCTAGAAGGAAAGGTCCTCTGATGTAAATACTTAAATTTCTAATTGGTCATGCGGTGCTCAGAAAAATAGTCATTGGAACAGTGGTTTGAAAAATAAAAGAGATTGAGCCATTTTGTACTAATGTAGGTGAAATAGGTTATACCATCTATCCATGCTTTCACTTCTTTGTCGGACATTTCTTTAGCTCCCACTATGTGCCAGTCAAGGTGATCAATGTTCAGGATCAAAGATAAACAAAATACATTCTCTGCCCTATTGACCTCTAAGCTGCTATGTATGTACGTGTGTGGTATGGGATGGAGGTTGAGGGGTGGGGAGATACAATTTTTTTCCTTAACATGATTTATCTAAGTTGGTCTCAAGATGGTTTGATCACTCTTCTTTCCATCCCATATCATGTATTTAGTAAGCATGTATTTATTTTTTATTCCTTTTAAAATGGAGATTACAAATCAATTCATATGCAAAATTGTTAAAAATTCTCCTTTTTACCAAAGCACATTTAAGAAAGTAGATTTTAGTTTTTAGAGTAGTTTTAGGTTCATGGCAAAATTAGGCTGAAGATAAAGAGACTTTCTATACGTTCTCCTGCCTCCCCTTAATAGGCATAATCTCCCCCTTTATTAACATCCCCACTAGAGCAGTGCATTTGTTACAATTGATGAACCTACACTGAGAGCATTATCAGCCAAAGACAATAGTTTACCTTAGGATTCACTCCTGGGGTTGTACATTCTATGGGCTGGACAAACCTAAAATGACTTGCAACCACCTTTTAACAAAGTAGATTTTCATCAAGAAGAGAAGGTTTGTGGATCCTGATATTGTAAGGACTCAACTCAGGGAGGATGGAAGGAGAGAAGGAGGAAAGGAGGGAGGGAAGGAAGGAGGGAAGGAGGGAAGGAAGGAAGGAAGAGTAAGGAGGGAAGGAAATATCAGCAAGGAAGGGAGGAAAAGGGAGAGGAATAGTTAAGACAGAGGAAGAGGAGGAAAAATCTAATGCAAACTAACCACCTATTCTACTGCTAAGAGTGGCCCAGATACATGGAATAATCCTAGAAAATATACTATGGAAGCCCTAAAGCCACCATTTATCTACCCAAAAGGCAAACATCAGCTGGACACCACTGGTGCAGGTAAACATGCTTGTAGGTCTTATGAAAAGAAACTTTAAAAAATTCATATTGAAAATAAAACACAAGAATTTGAATACTACTTTAGATTAGGACCTTAATGATGTAGAAATAGTTTGGCTTACAGTGTTTTCTTGTTTTAAACTTTTTAATTTGGTTTGTGAACTATGAGATGTCATTGTTAAAATGCTCAAATAAGTGCACAGCCTGAATTTTTGCAAAGTGAGCACATGCCTGTGACCAGGACTCAGACTAAGAACAAGAACATGATCAGAACTCTAAAAACCATTTGCAAGCCCCTTCAATGCACTACTCCCCCAAAAGTCAACAAAACTTTCCTTCAGACAACATAGATTAGTTTTGAACTACACCCAAATGGAATATACAGTATATCGTATATCATATATCGAATATAGTACATAGTATATAGAATATAGCATATATATTAGATATATATATTCTTTTGACTTCTGACATCTTTTGCCCAATGTTAACTTTCTGAGATCCATCCATGTTATTGCAGGCAGCCAAAGTTTGTTCAGTCTAAATGCTATATATATTACTTCTTTGTAATAATATATCACAAACTATTCTACCATTCTGCTAGTGATCAAAGTTTATATTTTAAGATCTGCTGCTACTTGTAGTAAAAAATTTTATTTTTCAATGAATTTATTTTTAAAGTGGATTCATATGAGTAAAGGACAGTATCAAGTACATATTGGTCCTCAATTAGATTAGTTATGAATAGGCTATATTCAGGAGGGGGAACTGAGAAAACATCATCTTGTCTCCCTTTCTCACTCTCACACACTCACGTACACACATGCCCATTGAGTGAAAGAAAGGGGGGCAGATGGGATTCTGTATGTTGAATGAACAATGTGAGAAGAAAAGTAGGGTTGCCGAGCCATGTTTGAAACCAACTGAGTTAAGCATCTGTTGAGAAAAAAGATTTATGATGGACACCACTTTCCCCAAAACACAAATGCATGAAGGTCACTAATGTCTCTTATGGAACTCATGGACTCTATATAGATTTATTTCATGAACAATTGAAAATTCCAGCCCTAGCTGGTTTGGCTCAGTGGATAGAGCATTTGCCTGTGGATTGAAGGATCCTTGGTTCGATTCCAGTCAAGGGCACATGCCTGGGTTGTGGGCTTAATCCCCAGTAAAAGGCATGCGGGAGGCAGTCAATCAATGATTTTCTCTCATCATTGATGTTTCTCTCTTTCCCTCTCCCTTCTTTTCTGAAATAAATTATATATATATATATATATAATTTCCTTATTCTCAGCTCAGAAAATGTCCTTAAATATATTGAAGAAAATTACAGAAGTTGGTTTGATTGGTCTTTTTTTTTTAATATGTGTGTGCTTATGCATACTTACACACATTACACCTATACACACACTACACAAACATACATATACACATACAGTTGTTAATAAAAGCCACTTGCAGAGCTTTTACTCAGAAATGAGAGTCAAATAACTACTTCTTTTCTCTGCTTAATCGAAATAAAAGGTCCATTTTGCAAAATATCTGCAACATGCAATTAACCCACAAGAAGTGTGAGTTTACAGATTGCCTTTATAAAAGTGTGCATTGTACTAACCTAAAATGGAGTCCTGATCTCAGTTTTAATCTGATGATGGACTCTGTCCTGTAGTGCCACAGCAATAAAATCTCTGCTTCATGACTAATGACCCCTGTGGACCAGCCATTTCCTATTCCACCACCCTCATAAGTCACTAATGTTCTGGGTTAGCCTGGTGTGGTACATGTAATCAGACTTAGTAGAGCTCAGGGGACCTCATTGTCCAAAGTGGAGTTAAGAATTTGCTTACCCCCCACTTTGTTACAGTGAATCTGGGTTTAATGTGGGTCCATGTGATGTCCAGTTTGGCTGTCTACACAGACTGAAATAAGCAAAGTTTATGAAATCTCCACCTCATTTTTGCCTTTGTGTCTATGTATGTGCATGTGCATGTGTGTAGGTGTGTGCACATGCCTGGCTTAACACAAATTTCATCATTATCAAAATAGAAATTGCAAAGTACAAGGAGAAAATCAAATGTTACTCTGCCTTACCTTCTTTTTCCAAAGATTTATGGCTGGAATGAAAATAAAGCCTATTTTACTTAGAGATAAAATAAATTTTGTAGCTTGGGGGGAGACACTGTCCCATAATATTCTTACTAAACAATTCCTTGTATATTGAAAGAAAAGGACTTTGCTATTTTTTAAATTATATATATATATATATATTATTAAATATATTTTTGCTACAGTGATTATTCTGTCTTCTCTTGAAGAGGAGGTAATTGGAAATAGGTTTCTGAATCAGTTCCCTCCTGAATTTTTACGCTCTCTTAGCCAAAATGTTGCTGCATGTGTTCATTATTTTGACATGTATTGATTGTATTATAGAAACAAAGGTGATGCCAATTACCAGATCTAAGTGTATAAAGGAAAAAGCTGAATATAAAAATACCCCTATCTTTTCTTCTTGTTCTCTTTAGATCATGACGATGGGAAAAAGAAGAAATCACTTTCCTTCCTAATGACACAAATTAAATGATATCATTTTTATGTGCACATCATTGAGCTGATCTAAATCTGGGCATTCACTGGTCACAGAGTCTGGAAGACAGATTGGTTATTGTGGAGTTAGCCTTTGGGAACCAAATGCTTTCACACATTTCTCTAGTCCCTGTGTCAAACCTTATGTGTGAGCTGACTAGTAATTATTAATTAATGAGGACGTTTCCATTTATTATTTGCAAATTCAGACATTTACTCAGATTTCATACCATGATCAGATGAAACATACAAATTAAGTTAGAATTTAAGCTAATATCAACGTAATTTAAGCTATATAAAACTTTCTCTTGATATCTTCAGGTAACTATAGCAATGTCATTTAAAATATCCCTTCAATCTTACGTATTGTTTCCTCTCATCTCCATTTCACTTGTCAACGGTTGTATCCAGGGAGAAGGCAGGATTAGCAGCTCTGCTTCTGCAAACTCAACTGGTGCCCTTTGCTCACAATGTCCAAGAGGAAGTCTGCCAAAGAGTCGCAAAGTCTGTTTGATGTTTATAGTCTGAAAACTGGTGACTACAAAACAACAACACAACAACAACAACAACAACAAACCCAGTCACTCATTGTTCCAGTTACTATCACTGCATTAACAAAGTAACCGAAAGCTGAGTGGCTCATATCAATCATTTTATTATTCTCACATAAACTGAGATAGACAACAGCAGAAATGGCTTGTCTCTGGTCCACAGTATCTGGGGCCTCCTTGGAAAAGCTTAGAGGTTGAGGGTGATACGCAGGTGGGAACTGAAGTCCTCTGAAGAATCCTTCACAGGCGTGCATGGCACCTGGGCTGGGACACTTGTGCCACTGCCAGGAACACCGACATGTGGCATCTCTATGTGATTTGGGCTCCTCCCCTCATGATGCCTTCAGTAATTGGAATGTTTTTACATGTCAGTTCAGGTCTTCATTTGCAAGCATTTAACTGAACAAGGGAGAAACACCGCTACCTTTCTGATCCAGTCTCATAAGTCACATGGTGTCACTTCAACCATGTTCTATCTCCTGAAGTCGTCACAAGCTCAACCAGAATTCTTTAAAACTGCAACACTCCTCTGAATATGGCAGCAAATACCAAAGGCATTTTCTCCATGTAGTCACATGAACATAATAAGCTTTTCTTGACAATATATCCTGTAGAAACTGCTACACATGCCTTTTCAAGACATCAAGAGAAGTTAGACTAAACCTAGTTTTCAGGTGATGCCAGCTCATGATAAACTACTTGAAAACTTAAAAAGTTTACTCTACAACAAAAGATAGTCTGGCCTAACTATTTGAACTGAAAAGCAAGTTGTTGACTGAATTATTATACAAGGTCCACTGATTTATTTTTTACTTTGAAACTTATTTCATAAGTTTCACTTGTTTGAAACATCTTTTTTTCTGAAACCAAAGAGGATTATCTAGTTTTAAAGTCAAACATTGAAAATCCCCAAGACTATTTATTATTCAACATATTTTTCTACTTCAACATTTCCATCAAGATTAGTTTTATGTGTTAAAAAAAGACAAAAATAAAGGTCTACATATTAAAATATCTGACAATTTATATATAATTTATATGAAATTAATTTACATATAAATGACAATGAGAAAATGACACATGAGAAATTTATAATGAGCTCTCCTTGAGTTCCTGCCTTACTGAATCTACATGATAATAACTTTCCAATTTTAATGGATATCACAATCCTAGAGGGCCCACTATTTCTTAGGGTTCTGTGTAACCTCATGGTATAGGATGATTAGGTTACAGAGATGGTTCCACCGCCCCCGCCCCCCCAGAAATTCCAAGATGATAAATATCTAAAATTTCAACACAGCTGTTCTGCTGATTTCCTTACTGCTATAATCACATTGAGAAATCAAAATTGGAGTAGAATATTTGGAACAGATTTCCTCTCCTACTTAATAGTCTAAGTATCTATGGTGAAGGGATAGTTCAAAAGGAAGTGGACGAAGAGGTATCTTTTTCATTTTTGTCACTGTGCATTTTTGTGCTTTAATGAAGGATTCTCTGACATGTGTTTAATATTCTTGAGGTCAGATGATTGGCATCTTCTCATATGCATCTTAAGAGAAGATCTATTTTGAAACTCAAACTAGCTCTACTTACTCAAGGAAAACATATAGTTGAAGCAATTATTCAGGTTATTTAGGCCCCAAATCCTCTTCATTTTCATTTTTAAAATATTTCTGGTAGTTGATTTCATTTCAGCAACATTTTAACTGATGAACTAATTTAAAGGATGAAAAAGATATTTAGACATGTTATTAGCTGCTTTGAAAGCCGAAACAAGACTACTGACATACTATTTATTTTTCATTCTTGTTCTCTCTCCAGTTCCCATAACAGTTTCTCATTGCTACTACACAAAATTTGTCATATTGAAGAGCAGACACCAGCATTTTTTCAATCCATAGGAGTCTATGTACCAAATAATGGACATGATGGTTTCTGAAGCATTCCCTACCTGTAAAATTATAATAAAACCAGTGCCTATTTTATAGAGAATTAGTGAAATAAAATGACATAATATGTATGAAGACAACATTAAACAAAAACAGGCCATAGAATGAAAATTGACCCAAGACCCAAGTCCACAAAACAAGTGGTATACATTAGATATGAGTTTGTTAATAGAAGGCCACTGTGGGTGAGGTAAAGGAAAGATAAAATAAGCAAGGAAGTATTTCCCCATTCATTCAGTATGCCAAGAGAGAGAATAGCAAGGGGTATAGATTAGATGGAGGAATGGGTTAAGGTTTTCAGGATGAATAAGTGATAATATCCTGAAGAGATAGAGAACATGGGTGATTTGCCCAACTTCGTTATCCTAAATCATATAAAAAGTTATATGCTTTGCAGATTAAAATCAAGATAACCTCTTAGATGTGATCTAAAGCCTTTTTGCTTATCATTAGTCCATATGCAGGACCATAGCCTTAATAATGCAGAAAATTCTGCAACCATTTTATGGCTAATATGTCATGGTTCCCATTCTTCTTTTATTCATTGACTTTAACCAGAATACCCACTCCACTCTGATAAAAAAAAATTGGTTAAAAGATCTGGCCAATTATTTTGACACATGAATGTTTTCTAATTTGTCACTGTTTAGAAACTTAGTTTTAAGTAGATTGTTAACAAATGCTTTTACAAGTGTATATTCTGACAGTATTTTACTCACCATGTTTAATAATTTTCACTTTCTTTTCTGACACAAATTACAGAGAGTCATGAAGAGAAATATTCAGCCCTGACCGGTTTGGCTCAGTGGATAGAGCATTGGCCTGCGGACTGAAGGGTCCCGGGTTCGATTCCAGTCAAGGGAATGTACCTTGGTTGAGGGTATATCCCCAGTAGGGGTTGTGCAGGAGACAGCTGATCAATGTTTCTCTCTCATAGATGTTTCTGACTCTCTATCCCTCTCCCTTCCTCTCTGTAAAAAAAATCAATAAAATATATTTTTTTAAAAAAAGAGAAATATTCAGTAGGCATTAGAAAAAAAAATTAAATTTTAACTGTTGAAAAAAAATTACAAGAACACACTGGAGCCCAATGGACTATAATAAAAGAACTATCACCCCTTTGGCCCCTGCTCAAAACATAATTGTATTCTAATGGTTGCAGGAATTTTAATTACCTACTTTTTTTTTTATTGATTTCAGAGAGGGAGAGAGAGAGAGAGATAGAAACATCAATGATGAGAGAGAATCATTGATTGACTACCTCCTGCATGCCCCACACTGGGGATCAATCCCACACCCTGGGCATGTGCCCTGACCTAGAATGAAACTGTGACCTCCTGGTTCATAGCTTGACACTCAACCAATAAGTCACACTGGCTGGGCATACCTACATTTTTAAAATATCAATACCAAGTACTTGTTTTTTTTAAAAACCTTGTCATTTATATTAGCTTTTCCGATAAAACTACACAGATAGATATTTCTATCTATTGAATTTTATGGGGAACATGTTGCTTCTTCATGAAGTAAGGGCCTTAGAAGAAGAAGCTACAATAAAGGGAAAGAGCACCATACCAAGAATTAAAGGTCCATGTTTTTTTATCTGCGTTACTACTGGTCTGTTCAATGATTGTAGACAATATACTCTGCCTTTAAAAATCTTTTATCCATTTTGAAATGTTTATGCCTTTAGCTTTCATAACTTTAGCATTTTATTTGGATTCCAGAGGAGGAGGAAAGAGGGAAGAGGAAAGGAAATCATGATACTAGACAACTGCTAAATTTTATTTCTCAGGTGATAGCAAACTCTAGTAACAAGCAAAGTCCTTCATAATGTGAAAAGTGGTGTTATTTAGAGCGCTCATAAAAGTACTGTAAATAGTACTATTTTACAGTGTAATAATATAAACTTCCTTTTAGGTTGGAGATTTACCTCCTCCAATGTCACAGAAGAAACGGGAGAGAAGGTGGCTGCAAATGTTGATAGATTTGTACTGTTGGTGTTGAGAACATGTTGAGAATATACTTCTCTGAGCTTTAGTTTCCCCTTCTACTGACAGAATAACATGAGAAAACACATTTGAAAGAGGCTAACACCCACTGTAGGTATCCAATAAAAGTGAATTTCTGTGGGGGAATAAAGGAAGAATTACTTTCTTCAAATTTAGCTGGGACAGTAGCAAAATAAAAGAGGTTATCATAGGGTTTTAATAGGTAAGCCAAATACTTGAGGGTGAATAGAGTTGCAAGAATATCTAGGCAGATACATGAGAACACAGTATGCATTGGCAATGGTTAGAAGGTGTCTTTTGAGGGGTGACAGCAAGACGAAGAGCATTGATCAAAAGCCATTTTCCATAATCCATAGTACAGAGCTTCGGTTTTACCTTATACATTGCGCTTTCCGATAGAGTAGCCACCAGTCACTAGTATGACTGAGAAATTAAATCGTTAATTTTGTTTCATTTCAACTTAACTGACATTTGAAAACTGAATAAATGTAAAGTTTTGTTATTGTTGCTAATCATGACTTGGGGCAGGATTCATTTCTCTTTAAAATCTTAAAAGTTAGCGTGTTAATTGAGATGTATAAAGTGTAAAATACACATCAAATTTTGAAAGCTAAATACAAAAATTGTAACATTAATAATTTTTAATACTTTCAATGTAATTATATGTTGACATGATAAGATTTTGAATATATTGGGTTAAACAAACTATATCACCAAAATAACTTCACCAGATTTTTTTTTTTTTGCTTTTTTTTAATGTGGCTGCTAAAAAATTTAAATTATATGTATAATTCTCATTATATTTCTATTGCACAGCTCGGCTATAGATAATGCAAAGAAACATTTCATTCAAGGGGGAGACATTTTTAGATATCTGTTTACAAAGAAAACATCACACCAACGGGGAGAATACGTTTAGCACATATTAGAGGCTAAATGACCACTTATGAGGTTGTTGTAATTGTTCAGATGAGAAAAAATAAAGGACCTGGATAAAACAAGAAGGATTTTCAGAAATAGATAACAAATATAACAGAGAGGCTGGTGACTAATTGGGGTCAACAGAGACAAAGGCATATAAGACTAAGAGAGAGCTTCAATAAGCTGAGGGAGATAAAACCTACGGAATTCTTCAGAAAACACTGAAATGCTGCCCTAACTGTCTCTCCATTAGCTTTTCTTGTTACTTCTTCCCTAAATTATGGCCAAAGTTTCTGAACTGTTTGCTCAGTCTTCAGGTTTCAGCTTCTAGGAAGTCCATGGATGGGTTTCAGTCAATGAACCCCTAAAATTATATACAAAAAATATGCGGATGTAGGTATATGTGCAATTTTGTGCATTTTGCTAGGAATAAGTGCCATAGCTTTTACCATATTCTAATGGAGCTAATTAACCCCCACCCCCACCCCAAATAAAATCCTAAATATATTGTGCTAGGATCCATGTAAATTAAGAAACCAGATTAAAGAGAGACAAGAAATTAATACACAATCTTGGAAAATATCTACATTTATATGGGAAAGAGTAATAAAGTAGGAGTAGACTAACCCCCTCCCCAAAATACAATTAAGAATAGAAGCAGTTCTTCATAGGTTTTTAACATGCATTTGAAATACTGGAAATGAGTGTTAGCTGGACTACTTCATTGTTTTTGTAAATGGTTCCCATGAAATTATTTTTTAGATCATGCTCTTTCTTGAATATCTAAGATATAGTATCTGCTAGTGTATCTGTATCTGGAAGTAAGATCTCCATGTTTAAAAAGCATTTCCTGCCCTGAAGCTGGGAAGTGTCTGGCTAGAACATCTATGAGATCATCGGCGACTATTCACCAGCTATCTTGATGGCCTGGCGCCCTGGGAGTTAGAGCTGGTCATTTCAAAACAATGCTGACACTAAGTTGTACCCCCATGGGCAGCTGAGAATTTAAATGGATTTCAGGTGCAGAGGTGGTATCACTTACTATTGAAGACTTGTAACAAGAACAAGCCTCAGACTTGGGAAAATTCAAAGTAAACAGATCTAATCATGATAAGCCAAGCCATAGCCTTGTAACTACAGTCCCAGCAAACTGGGTAGATCCGTTTGGATTGACACAATGTACTCATCATAATGTACTCACTGAATAATTAGTCTAGATCCAGGAGAAAGCAATACAGTTTTATTTAACACAGCTTTTCCCAACAGGCTTGCTCAAGTTTAAGAAGCCAAAGGAACTCTGCCACTGTGTAGATGTGTGACAGTTTTGCTGTGGGGTGGATGGGCAATTTATAGAAGCAGCACGGGTTTGGGAGAGGAAGGAAGGGATGGAAGTCAAGAGACTTTAGTCTGGGGGGTCTGTTCTACAGTCACCAGTCATGTCCTCTCAGAGCTTTACCCTTCACCTTTCCATTGAGGAGGCTGGATGAAGGGACACTGAATTCCTCTCTTTTCCTTTCAATGATATGACATCAGGACACCCTTAAAAACAAACAAAACAAAAAACCTGACATGGTAGATGGCTTAAGTCCCTGCTTAACTAGTTTAAAGTGAGTGCTATACTCTTACTATTAGTTCCAGTTCTAGTTGGGAGCTTATAGATAAATGTTTTGTGTTTAACCATAAACTCAATCCAGTTATTTTTATTTTCAATTGGTGTCCAAAACTAAATTTGTCATTGCTTATGCAAATCATTGCCAGAAAGAAAAATAAGTAAATGTGTTTTTTTTTAATCCTTCAGTATCAGATAACCATAAAATTTTAGTAAAATATTTTATTGTTTCCATATGTTCATATTTAATTTTCAAATGAAAGTATCTACCTATCTATATATGTGTGTGTGTGTGTATATATATATAAAATAAAAGAGAAACATGCAAATTGACCATACCTTCACTATGCCCCAAGTCATGCCCACCAGCCAATCTGAGTGTCTATATGCAAATTAACCCAACCAAGATGGCGGCCAGCAGCCACGGAGCTGGAGCAAGCAGGAGGCTTGGTTGCCCCAGCAATGGAGGAAGCCAAGCTTCCCCCCTGCCCTGGCCAGCTATGGCCTCCGCTCAAGGCAACAAAGTTTCAATTATAGAAGATAAATAAATAGAGATATCTGCTTCCAGCCAGCCTCCACTGGGAGCTTGGGTGGCTGGGGGCCGTGGCCAGCCTGCAAACAGCTGGGGGAGGGAAAACCCCAATAGACCCGTGGGCCCACGAACCCTACCTGAGGGGTCCTGGATTGCGAGAGGGTGCAGGGTGGGCTGAGGGACACACCCCCATGCACAAATTTCATGCACCAAGCCTCTAGTAATAGAATAGTATGTTTTGGTGTTAATATCTCATTGTTAGCACATATAACAGGAGATGGATTAACCAGGGTATTGCTATTTTCTATATTTGAAGATAATGCTACAGTTGATAACCTTCTCACTTTCAATAAAACAGTGCAAATATTAAATAAACTAAATAAAGAAGAGCTCAAATGGTACAAGCTGCAACACAGTAGTTAACTCCCTAATACATATTTCCCTGCATTTTGAAAAGAAGCCGAATACCTGTCACTTTACTAAGGCACAGAAATGTTATTTAGATGAGAAAATAGGTGTGAAGCATTTGAGACAGGTGATATATAACAACAAAATGTCATTATAATATTCAAGCTGGTATTTTGATTTCTGTATCTCTAGAAATTCTGTTTCTCTCCTAACAAATCCTTGAATATTCCTCGGAAGACTGTCGCACAAGTCATTCTCACGTATCGGATCTAATGGCCCATATGCTACTTAGGAAACATTAGCACCTTCCCACAGAAATACTCGCTAACACATGAGGCAAACTTCTGTAGCATTAGTTTGCAGGTGGAAAATATCTTATTATATAAAGACCTATGAGCCCACTTTTTAAACCATTTTAAATTGACTTTCGTTTTAATCATTTTTGAAATTATTTGTTGTGTGGAAAGAAAAACTATCCTGGCACACCTTTGAGATAATAGAGAACTAAAGTTTAACTTTCCCTTAGAATTTATAAAGAACTGGAAAAATAGGGAATTCTCAAATGCGGGTGACGATCTGTTTCCCTGTAACACACACTCTGCTCTCAGAACAATAGATTTTACTTGTGACTGTCCCCTCACCTCCCGTCCCCTCACCTCCCGGAAAACTAAGACTCTAGAAGAATGACATTTAACTCAAGGGCACTGAAACTAGTCAATGTGATGCTAACAGTAACAATAGAAAAAGAAACCACAAGTATTTTCCCAAGTGCTTTTCATGCATTGCCGCACTTCATCCTTCAGGCAACCCTATGGAGGGGGGGCCACTATTCTTCCCGTTTCATAGCCAAGAAAACTACACTTGAGAAATGTTGTAATTTGCCCAAATTCATGTAACTAGTACTTGGAAGAGCTGCTCCCCCCACCCCGCACTGTCAATGCTGAATTCTTCAACTTGTAGGATAAGAAGAATAAATCTGGGAGTATATTTTTTGTCATATTAAACAAACTACTGCAATGGATATTTCACACCTGGAAAGAAAAGTACTGTAAGTAACAGAACTCATGTCACTGCTGTAATTCACAATTTGCCAATAGATCGATGCCTTTACTGTGATTTGTACAGTTATTATGACCCATAACCCAGGTTTCAAGAGGTTAAGTCTGTGTGTTTATAGTTCAATACTAATATTTCTAAAAATTAGAACGTGCATTGACAGTACCTGCAAGTTCTGTCTTCTCTGCTGAGAGTTGTCTACCAAGCCCAGATAGCTAAGAAGCTGATTCATAGAGAAAGCAGAAGTTGGTAGGTGTTGCAGAGTTTTGCCTTGGCTAATTGTTAATCTATAAAAAAATGTGCTCAACTCAGGAAGCAAGAATATACATCTCATCATTCATTCATTGAGTATTTATTGAGAACTAACCATGTCCCAGGCACAATTGTTGGGAATTAGCAGATGAAGTCCCTGCTTCCATGGACCTAACTATTCTACTTGTCTAATTAGAAGCATGCAATTCTAATTCTAAAGGTATAATTGTGTAATAGCAATCAGCAATGAACAAACTAGAAAATACTGTCTCAAATGGCGATAAGTACACAAAGGTGGATGTATGAACATGGGTACCATTTGCCACGGAGAGGTAAGAAAAAGGCTCTCAGATAAAGTGTCATTTTAAATATTTTTTATTGATTTTTTTTTAGAGAGAGGAAGGGAGAGGAATAGAGAGATAGAAACATTGATATTAGGCTGTGTCCTGTGCACCCCCTACTGGGGATTGAGCCCACAACTCAGGCAGGTGCCCTGACTGGAAATTGAACCTGTGATCTTCTGGTGCTTGGGCCAATGTTCAACCACTGACCCACACCAGCCGGGCAGATAAAGTATTATTTTCACAGGACCCTGAAAGAAGATAGGGAGTGAGCCAGACTGATATAAAGAAAAGATTCCAGGCAGAAGAACTAGTGAGTGCCAGAGCCCTGACCTGAGAGCAGGCTTGGTGCATTCATAACCAACCCATAGGCGTTTGGCTGGAATGGAGTGAGGTTGGGTTGGAGGAAGGTGTGGAAGATGGGGGCATTGATAGATTAGGTCTCGGGGATAGATGCAGATGAGAAGGGAGAGATGCAGATCTCATAGAGCCTTGAGGATCACAGTCAAATCTTTAAATTTTTCATCGGAGTGAAATGGGTAGCCATTGGTGAATTCTGAGTGGAGAACAGATATGATCTTAGGTTTTAAAAGAGTCACCCTGGAAGCTATGCCACAAATAGTCTGTAGAACAACAAGATGGAGATAGGAAAAAAAGAGTTGTGTCATGAAATGAAGTGACTCAGATGAGAGACGAGGTGGTCGAAGGTGAGAAGTACTCTAACCGTGGATATCTCTGAAAGCAAAGATGATAAGATACCATGATAGAGTGGATGTGAGGTGACAGAAAGGAAGGAATCCAAGGTGAGTGAGGTTTTCGACATGCGTAACTGAAGCATGGCTCTGCCGCATTCTGAGATGGGGCAAATTAGGAGGGAAGCAGGTAGAAGATAAAGAGAAATTCAGAGTTTGGCTTTGAACCTGTTAGTGGGTGATACTAGATATTCAAGTCATGGTGAATATACAATTTTGAATTGCAGGTGAGTAGTCCATGCTAGACATAGAAACTTTAGAGCCATTAGCTTTACATAGTTAAAATCCTTAGGTGTGAATAACATCACTTAACAAAGTGAATATAGATAGGGAATAATTCAGGTCCAAGGACTGAGCTCTGAGAAATCCAAGGTTTAAGGGTTATAAGCCTGACTCATAAGGCTGAGACAAAGGACCTAGAGCGGTACATGGGAACCAAAAAAATGCAGCCCTGGAGGCCATGAAGAAGGAGAAAGTGATCAATTGTGTCCAATACATCTGATAAGTCCATTCACATGAGGACTGAGAAATGGCCACTGAATATTACATTAGATGGACACCAGTGATTGATAGGGTAGTTTTAGTTCAGAGGTAGGGAGGAATTTGGCTTGGAATGAATTCAGGATGAATTTGAGGGAGACAAGCTGGCAATGGCACGTATCGTACAGTCCCAGTATGCTGGCTATATTTTCCGAAGGAAAACGCAGGATATATGGTTTCATATATCATCTGTTAGGAGTTGGGACATTTAAACTTAAAACTGTTCCAGCAAATTCAAGACCTCTACTGGTAAGTTACAATGCAAGTACATTTACACTTGATTTTCCTTATATAGAGTAAACCCAGTGTAACTTTATCTTCACAAATCCTCAGCTCCTAAAGACAGCTTGTCACAGCAGGCATCCTACCGTGGATTGATAAATGTCTATCAAAAGCTGTAATCCTTATACGATTTAGTAGGATGTCTCCTGCAGCATAAGGCCAAATACTCCTTCTAAATTTAAAATACCCCACATATGATGTTTATGCAAGTGTGCATACTACCACATTTTCTCCCCATGAATAATGTATGTCCTGTGCAACTTGAGTCCAAAATAAGAAAAATGCTGAACGTTTAATAATCTACTTTATATACAGGAATAAAATTTCTGTGTTTGAAAATATAAGCCTTGGAAACAAAAGGAGTTAAAGGGTTAATTACATACAGGACACAAAATAAGGTCAAATAATTTCCCCATCTCGTTATATTTTTCTCACTTTCCATTTCCATAATGGTACAAATAGTTTAAAACCATAAAGCAAAATGTTTATTCTTTGAGCACTAGATAATGAATGGGCCATGCTAGACCAATGTTAAATGGCAGAGGTGGTGGAAAGTGTACACAGTTGGATTCAAGATATGCAAATACGATTACTACACATATCACGAATGCTTTTCTACTTCAAACAAGTCAGGCAACCTCAGTCCAGTCTAGATCATATGAAAATTATCTTATTATGAATTAGATGCAAAAGGAAAATGCAATTTTGACTATCGAGCTGCAGAAGTCCTTGTGACTGATTATTCTAATGCATTCATTAACTTGTCAGCGAGAGCTCAATAATGTGTGCTAGTTAACAACTAAATAGTCCTTGTCCTCGCTGCCTTTAGAGCAGTGGTTCTCAACCTTCTGGCCCTTTAAATACAGTTCCTCATGTTGTGACCCAACCATAAAATTATTTTCGTTGCTACTTCATAACTGTAATGTTGCTACTGTTATGAATCGGAATGTAAATATCTGATATGCAGGATGGTCTTAGGCGACCCCTGTTAAAGGGTTGTTCGACCGCCAAGGGGGTCGTGGCCCACAGGTTGAGAACCACTGCTTTAGAGGAATGGGCTCTGGATCCAGCTGTCAGGACACTCAGGACTGAGTTTTAGCTCTGATATACCACGTCAGTGACACTTTTTAGGTTATATAACCTCATCTTTGTTATCATTTACACAAATTAATAACAGCATTCTCATGATTACAGTGTGTTTTAGAGAGAGAGACTTAGTGAGATAATATGCTGTCTATCTGGTTTCCTCTTGTGTCCTCAGACACTTCACATCCCAATTATTCCCTGTCCTTTATCTTCAATTTTTGTCTCATTTTGTTAAAATTACTTTAAAATTAATCTCTTCCTTGGCCACACATACAACATCTTCCAGCTTGTTTCATTCCTCCCCTTTTAGAACCAATTTTTTAAAAAGAGTTGTCTACATATTCCTGTTATCTACTTATCTACCAATCTATTCTTTATCTACCAATTCTTTACAGATACTACAAATCAATCTCCATCAAAAGAAATTTGTCAATATTAACCCAATCTCACTTTGTCTCTTATATTCCTATTTCCCAGGTTTGGGACCTGAACAACAGGACATACATATTGTTTTATGTTGTTCAGGTCATGAACCTTGGAAAATAATCTTAACATGTTCTCTTCCCTCTATAATTAATATATATATCCTATTTAATAAAAGCCTAATATGCTAAGTGTCTGACCGTTCAACCGTTTGACCAGTCGCTATAATTGCACTGACCACCAGGGAGCAGATGCTCTGACTGGTAGGTTAGCGTGCTGCTGAGGTCCAGCTGATTGGAACTGGCCAAGACAGGCCAAACACACCCTAGAGCCTTCCCGTGATCCTTCCCTGGCCCCAATCATGCACTGGTGGGATCCCTTAGCCTGGCCTGTGCCCTCTCGCAATCCAGGACCCCTCAGGGGATGTCAGAGTGCCAGTTTCAGCCCAATCCCCACAGACTAGGCCGAGGGACCCCACCAGTGCACGAATCCATGCACCGGGCCTCTAGTGTTTGTGTGTGTGTGTGTGTGTATGTGTGTGTGTGTGTATTAAAGGCTAATATGCTAAGTGTCTGACCATCTAATCAGTTGCTATGACATTCACTGACCACTAGGGAGTAGACACTCAACACAGGAGCTGCCATGATGTGCACTGGCCATTTGCAACGCAGACCTGACACTGGCAAAGCAACACTTGGCTTCCCACAAGTGGGACACAGGCCCCATCCCAAAGCGACAGACCACCAAATTGCAGCTAACACTGCCAAGACCCCATGGCGCAATATGCGGCCCACAGCCCAGGGCAGCTCAGAAATGGTTGCTGTGGGCACCGGGTGATGACATCACGTAGCAATGCCCGGCTTCCTCTCCCTAGCGACTAGCCTCCTTGGAGTTTCTTCAGCCCAAGAACATAAATTGCTTTATAGCCAGGTGCAAACATTTTACACTGTAACCAAACGTCTATGAAGTGTTTTCCTGTGCCTCATCACATTTGATCCTCACAGAAGTACTGAAGTAGGTAGATAGGCGACTCGGTGGAATCTTATTTTCTTTTCATTAGACAGAAAATGGAAATTTATAAAACTTAGACACTTGACCTGACTGAAAAGAAATGGTGGACATTGAAAATGACTTCAGGTTTCCTCATTGTGAAGAATATAGGCAAACACTGCTGCAGTTAAATATTTTATCCTTTTTTCTCCCTGCATTATCTACAATAATAATCTGCTTCATGTTGATATTTATTGTTGTGTTGCTGACAATTACCTGAAAGAGAAGTTGGGGTGCTTCACTGGGCTGAAAAAGGTTTAGCTAAATCGGAAAGCAGTTTTAATTAAGCAAGTTTATTCTACATCTATAAACGGCTAAGTTGACTCGCGCATGCATGATACATATAAAGCTCTTGCTGGCGCCAATCACACGCGTGTGTTTCCATCTGTCATTGTCAATTGTGAATTTTGTTGACACTTCTACTATAGAGAAAGGGCAAATAACAATATTAAAATAGTTCTTCTAATTAATTTCCTTAAAATGTGCATGAATTCATGCACTTGGCCATTAGTACATATATATATAACCAAGTACTACGGATTTTACCTCTGTGCACTCCAGTCACTTCTCTCTAATGTCATAGTTACATCCTCAATCATTTAGTATCTGAATTTCCCCAGTAGCCTCCTAACTGGGCTCCTTGCAAGTATTCTTTTTTAAATTATTTATTTATTTATTTATTTATTTATTTATTTATTTATTTATTGTTAATCCTCACCCGGGGATATTTTTCCATTGATTTTTAGAGAGAGGTGGAAGGAAAGGGGGAGAGACAGAAAGACAGAGAAACATCAATGTGAGAGAGACACATCAATTGGTTGCCTCCCACATGCACCCCAACCAGGGGTAGGGGATCGAGCCTGCAACTGAGGTATGTGCCCTTAACTGGACTTCAAGCTGGGACCTTTCAGTCTGAGGGCTGATGCTCTTTCCACTGTGCAAAACCCACAAGGGCCTTGCAAGCATTCTTGTCCCTGCCCAATGAATTATCTATGTGAAGCCACAGTAATATTTCTAAATGCAATCCCATTATGTCTTCCTCCTTCTAAAGACCTTTCAGTGGCTCCCTATATCCTATTTCCTTATTTCCTTAGGATAGAATCTAAATTTCTTGGGATTAAGTTTGGTTTAAAAAGCCAATTTGGCCGAAACCGGTTTGGCTCAGTGGATAGAGCGTCGGCCTGCGGACTGAGGGGTCCCGGGTTCGATTCCGGTCAGGGGCATGTACCTGGGTTGCGGGCATATCCCCAGTGGGAGATGTGCAGGAGGCAGCTGATCGATGTTTCTCTCTCATCGATGTTTCTAACTCTCTATCTCTCTCCCTTCCTCTCTGTAAGAAATCAATAAAATATATTAAAAAAAAATGTTTAAAAAGCCAATTTGGATCTAGATGATACTAGTATTTCCATTCTCATCCTTACCAATGATTTTGCTCTGCCCCTTTTTTTTTTCACATGTACACCAATGATTTTGAATCATTTGCTCCCTTTTTTTTAAATATATGTACCATGTGCTCCCATCTCTAGACTCACATTTGAAAATCTCTTCAGGCAGCCTTTCATTACCGAAAAGTTGGAACAAGTGCCCACATTGTGAAATCTCACAGTCAGTACATCTCCCAGTGTAGTACTTTTCACATTATTAAGCATTATATAATTGAAAGTAATAATATTACTTTACTGACATTCTTATAAAAGGCACAGGCCATTTAAATTTTATTACACCTATTGCCATATGATTGATTTCATCATTTAAATTTATGTTTGTGAAGAAACTATTTACTTAATTTATAAACAACTGTAACTCAAAATAATAGCTTGTTTTCTGGTTTTTGTCTGTTGAAATTACAATTATACTACCATTATATGTAACATCACAATTTACAAGATACAGGAACGTGTGCTTCATTTTTTTTAAGATAAATCTGGAAATACAGGCATAGTTGTTTTTTACAGTGAATAATGAAATGGTGGGCTTCTATTAAGTTTAATATGCTTTTTAAACATTCAACAATAATTAATAATTAATAAATAATGGAAGGACTCACAATTCAGGAATCCTGAGGCAAATTCGTTTAAAAAAGGAATAACTGTCAACAAATAATCAGCCTTGATTTAATTTTGGTGGGTTTTTTTCCCCTCTAGTTTGTTTTCCCAAAGAAATTCCATGTCTATATTGCCAGAGAAATCATTAGTGAATTTGTTCATGATAGACAATAAGCACAAACATAATTAGCTGCTACAAAAGTTGAAAACATGTAACTAAATGCATCATTTAATAAGTTGCTGCAAGCTACTGAAAGCTCTCCTAGAAGCCTCCTAAATGTTACAGTTCTTCATAAAATCCTTTCTTCTTAGGGAGCTATTTAAACTGTGCTCATATAACTTGCCTAAAAACTACCCATTTGGATTTTGGAAGGCACTGTAACTCAAAAGTGGATATTCAATTTAACCACTGCCTCATCAAATGTATTTTTCTTCTGAAGTTATTAAAAGAAGGAAGAGGAGGAGGAGGAGGAGGAGGAGGAGGAGGAGGAGGAGGAGGAGGAGGAGGAGGAGGAAAAGGAAACTGAAAACATAAGTTATAAAAAAAAAAGTATGAATAGTTTTTTTTGTCTATTGTTGAGTAACAAATAATCCCTAAATTTAGTATCTTCAAACAGCAATAATTAATTGTTTCTCCTGACTCTGAGTTGATTGGAATTAGGTGGATGGTTCCTTTGTAACTGAAGTCATTCACGGGACAGCATCCAACCGTTTGCTCAGCTGCAGCCAGAACATCCAAGATAGCTCTCATTCTCCATGCTCTCTCTGCACATCAGCCTCCCATCATTCAACAGCCCAGTCCAAGCTTCTTTAGAGCACAGTATCTGGCTCCAAGAAACAAGCCCCCACCTTCACATACCTTATCAAGCCTCTACTGCATCACTATTGGCCAAAGTAAGTCACATGGCCATGCCCATTGCCAATATGAGAATCAACTAGACTACCTCTTGCAAAACAGAAGGCATGATCCTTGAGGGACACCAATGTAAGTCTACTATAGACAGTTAAATTTGTGTACTTACGTTGTCTGATCATTTATTAAAAGCCAAGTCTCAATCCTCCACCAGTTTCTACACCAACCTAATTTAGTCAAGACAACATTAAAACATAAGACACTTTCTTCCTGTAGACTTATCCTACAACTTAAGTATTAAAAACTTTGAAGTCTATATTTTATAAAGAACGGTTTTGATATTGGTTTACTTTAATTTTCCTTAAAGTCCTGAATCTTCATACATAATACCATCTATGCCCAACTATTTTAAAATTTAAATTTTACAGGTATTTGAATTGTTTTTATTTTGACATTTAAGTTTATGTGCTATAATATTACTTCATATTGGCTTAGAAAAAAAAGTTTAACATTTACCTTTATTTATAAGTCACAGCAGCATATTCCCTCCTTGAAAGAAACGTGCTATTTCCAGAGTCATGGCCTTATTATGTAACCCTCTCAGGCTGGTTAAATAACCAAATTGAGGTTTTGTCCCTTAGAACACTTCACATTCATTCAGAAGCATTATCATCTTGACATTCAGAGCTGGAAGACTAGACAAAATACTGGCTGAGTTGATTCTTTTTTTTTTTTTTTTTATCATTTCAGTAGTCCCAGGAATTGCAGACAATTGTAAATAATATTTTTTTCTTAAGCTACCCTTGTCTCACTTTGAAAATCAATCATTTAGAGTAGGAAAGGATTCTGAAAGTTACAGAACCTGAGTTACCTTACTTCTTTTTTGGTTCTATAATTGCCATACCTATATGCCATATATGTCATCCTTCAAAATGGGATTCCAATATGTAAAATTGAGAATTTTGCTATCTCAAAAACAGCTCATTCCATCTTTGGCTAACTTTGCCTTATAGACTTTTCCTTTTTATGGTGGGACAAAAATAACTAGTACAAATTAGTTGGAATTTCAATCCTGGGCCACAGGAGACAAGTCTAATCCAGCATATGTGGCTTCTCCATTCAGCATACGTTTACATTACCTAGACAAGTAGCTAATACATAGTAGGCACTTAATAAGTATTTGTCAGAGACAGAGATAGAGACAGAGTGAAAGCTAGCCATCATTGAGTGATGATGATAAACTGAATATTATATTAACCTCTTGGAATGTTGTACGTTATCTCATTGGAACACATTTATCAAATTTCTCCCTCCCTATGCCCCAGCATTTCCTCTGCAACACTAAGTAACCACAAGTCCGCAACCACTCTAAATGTAACCTTGTTTTTGTGTGTTGATTATGCCTTTCCCATTCATGCATTAAAGTCCTAACTTCCAGTTATCTCAAAATGTGGCCTGATTTGGAGATAGTGTCTTTATAAATGTAATCCAGTTAAAATGAGGTCTTAGGATATTCTAGTCCAATACTACTGGTGTCCTTATAAAAAGTGGAAATTTGGACACAGAGACACATAGAGAGGGGAGATGACGGGAAAGACAAAGGGAGAAGATGGCCATCTACAAGGCAAGAAGAGAGGCCTGAAGTCGATTTTTCCCTCATAGCCCTCAGAAAGACCAACCCTGCCAACACTTTGATTTGTGACTCCCAGTCTGCAGAATTGTGAGATAATACATTTCTGTTGTTAAATCCACCTAGTTTGTGGTACTTTGTTCCAAGTCTCTCTGGAATATTAATTCATTTGGGTTCACTCTTTTTTTAATATATTTTATTGATTTTTTATAGAGAGGAAGGGAGAGAGAGAGTCAGAAACATCGATGAGAGAGAATCATCGATCAGCTGCCTCCTGCACATCTCCTACTGGGGATATGCCCGCAACCCAGGTACATGCCCTTGACCGGAATCGAAGCCGGGACCTCTCAGTCCGCAGGCCGACGCTCTATCCACTGAGCCAAACCGGTTTCGGCCATTTGGGTTCACTCTTAAGAGACAAATGACATTAAGATATCTAGCAATTATTGAGTCCAAGAACTTTGCAAACATTATTATCCCATTTGATACTGAAAAAAAAAATCAGTGCAAAGAAGATATTATTTATCTCTATTTTACAGATGAAGAATGGAAGTGCACAGAGGTTGAGAGATTTTCTCAGTGCCCTACCAGTAAACAGCAGAGCCAGGATTTGCACGAGTGATTCCCAAGTCATTACATTTAATCTCTACTTTATATTGCTCCTGTTTGATTATAGGCTTCTAAAATTATGGTGGTTAGACATTAACATGGCACTTAATTTGTAAACTCTGTTCTGTCATTTAACTAGGACCCTAAACAATCTATCCATTCACTTCTCTATGTATTTCCTAGACAATCAGGCATTTAATACATATTTTTCATAAAGGAACCAGAACCCTAAAGAATCTCTAAATTCCCTCCTACTATCCCTTGCCCTTTTTAACGTAACACATTTTATTAACCTAAATTTAAGCTTACAGATTACATTTATAATGAATTATATGCAGAATTTTAATTCACCAAGTAATGATCTGCAATTTGTTGGAGTGATTCTTCCAGTCTCTCCATGGTGACTTTATTGGACAGACCACCATGTGGACCTCAAGCCACAAAATGTTACCCAACATTTGATTCTTGGCCGGGGATGGGAGAGGGGGGTGCGGGGGAATGTAGGGACAGAATATGATTGAAAAGAGGCTAGGGTAAAGTCAGAGCCTCAAAGAGATTGCCTAGGTATTTCTGCTACTGAGTTACTAGAGTGTTCTGGATTTTGTTTCCTCCAAGGGTCTGGGATTTCAGAATGTCCTTCTTTTCTGTGACTTATTTAACATTATTATAGTAAAATGTTTTATATTATTAAATCAATTCATCAGAACGAGTAGTTGTTACTTGAAATGAAGAAATAGAAACAATAAATTTAGAATTGGTGATAATCCTGGGAGGGGCTTCATAATGTACTAGGGGGAAAAATTAATGGGGAGCACACAGACAAACACCTTAGTTCAGACAACTGGCCAGAATAGGATACACCTAGAAATCTGATAAAGTGCTTAGAAGTTTGATCTTTGATACTAAAGCTGCCTAGTAGAAAATGGGCATCCCTGTCAATACCAATGATTTTTCCTGATATTGTTGACTTCTAACAAAATGTGAATATTTTAAATTCCCAATCTTCACTTTGCCTAGACATAAAAAATAACGTCAGATTTAATGTACAATTATAGATTTGTATATGCAACACAATATTCTCATACTACTTGGAGAAACTACTTGGATAGAATTATATGAATTTACCTATAAACTTGCACCTATTAACCTGACTTTGGAAATTGGACAATTTGAGTTCTCTTCTAGAAAACTCCCTGGACCTAAAATAGTCTACACTCTGAGTTTGAAACATGGTAATCTTCTTAGCCAGTGTCACTTGTAGCTGACATAGAATGTTCCTCACCTTGACTTGACAATTTCAGATAATACCTTATGATTTTTACTTCAGCCTAACGGAACTGGCCTCTAGTTTCTTGTGTCTCAGACAACTGTACTCCTCCTTAGTTACTAAACGCTATGTTTCTGAATCTCAGTGGGGAAAAAGCCCTAAATGCTCATTTGTGCTCTCTTTCTCTAAACTATCTTTGAATTCTCATAAACCTCTTCACAGTGACTTAGCAACTTTATTTGTAACCTTTTATCAAGCAATTCGCTAGAGCATGCTGTTTTGATACTGACATAGAAATAGAAATACAGTAGAGGCTTTTTCACTGAATCCAGTGAGGTAACCACATAAAATCAGCCCGCAGAGAATGTGGCCAGAATGCGAGACACGATGAGGTGTGTCCCCTGCTGGGCCTGCCAGGGCACGTCAGGTGGAATGAAGGCTCTCACTATATCTGTTCTCCACCACAAGGGCACAATTTGTCCCGGCTCTGCTGCATAAAACAGCCAAAGGAGGCGTTGAAGAGTGATATATGAAAAGGGGAATTATAAGGTTTGCATGTTGATATTTTCAGAGAAATTCTAAACTTCAGCAAGTGATGACACTCCATCAATATCCTTCTGTAAAAGACATATAGATGCTAATAAATACATATGCCATATGCAAAGGCTTTCAAAAGCACAAACTACAGTAATTAATTTAGGAGAAGCGTACCATGGGAAGTAAATGAAAAATTAGATGTATTTTTTTTTCAGGCATAAATATAAGCACAAAATCAGTCTTTAAGTATTTGCTTAGCTCTAGGAGAAATCTGTCCTTTGAGGAAAACTATGTTTAGACAGGCTTAGGTCTTATAATGTGCTGTATGAGAAAGAAGAACCAGATGATGGGTGACTACCAAGGGCACTGACATATGCAAAGTGAACAAGCACAGTTTTGACTACTTGGCATCTAGTGGTGTTGTTGCTGTTGCTGTTAAAAAATAGTTTTAAATATATTTAAATGTAGCCCAGCCAGCGTGGCTCAGTGGTTGAGTGTTGACCTATGAACCAGGAGGCCAGGGTTTGATTCCCAGTCAGAGAACATGCCTGGGTTGTGGGCTCCATCCCCAGTTGGAGGCATGCAGGAGGCAGCCGATCAATGATTCTCTCTCACCATTGATGTTTCTATCTCTCTCTCCCTCTCCCTTCCTCTCTGAAATCAAATAACAATATAGTTTTTAAAAAGATATTTAAATGTAAGTATACTCCTAGTTTGCTCATACATGTATGTAAATATAAACCAAAAGCTTCTATGCTCACTCTCTTCTTTCACTCCCTGGATCACACCCAGAGAATCGTTCCATGCGATCATTTGGAAGCGGAAATGTTGGTAACTAGGAGCTATATGCAAACATTCCCTTCTTTGAGCTCCACCGTGTTCCACACGCCTCCGCCTTCGCTGTCTTTATGTCATTGGAAAGACAAAAAAAATCAGAAGTTTTCGTGCCATTTTCTACTTAAACTGTCATATGTACCCAACTCATACTGTAAAAATCTCATTTCATGAGAATGTAGCTGTCAAATGAGACAGTATCTACCAAATGCTCATTTGCTGAAAACTTTTAAAGAAATTTTCACTGAACCCAATTCACGGCATTATGCTTTTAACTCATCCAAAGTCTTTCACTTAGTTTTTCACCTTTGTGAGGAGCCTCATGAGTCACTGTCAACAATTCACTGAAAGGGTGGCTTCAATATTCGTACAGAAAATGGGTAGGTCTACCTACTTGGAAGTGATAGGCAATTTTCTTAATGCCCCACTCTTGATTCTAGGTGGCAGTCCTCCAAATGAACTTTGTTAAAATCTAACAACCACAAAGTTGCCCCAAACAGATTTTCTCATTTAGAATTTTTCTTTTCTTTTCTTTTTTGTTAGTCCTCACCCAAGGATATTTTTCCTTTGATTTTTTAGAGAGAGTGAAAGGGAGGGGGAGAGACAGAGAAAGAGAAACCTCAATGTGAGAGAGACACATTGATTGGTTGCCTCTTACACGTGTCCCACCCAGGGCCAGGGATCAAGCCTGCAACCGAGGTACCTGCCCTTGTCCTCAATCAAACCCAGGACCCTTCAGTTCATGGACTGATGCTCTAGCCACCGACCTAAACTGGCTAGGGCTAGAATACTTTTATTTTTTAAAAACACCTAATCTGTAATCCTTAGCCATACATATAATCCTCTCTTGCAACCCCTTCACTGTTTTGCCATCTGCTTAGAGATGTTGATGACTGAGACATTTAATCCCAACAATGATGCCTATCAAGAAATTAAGTCTCAAAACCAATTTGCAGAAGTAGATAATCACCAGGATGTTGACTAGTTTAGCTTAGAAATCATTCTCAAAGGTGATAAATGTCAGTGGTCATTAGAATGAAATGAAGATCAGTCATAAGAGGTTTCATATAAGGTTTCAAATCATAAGAAATATAATTTCAAAAGACTTCTAAAAGCAAAATATATTAATGAGTAACATTTCAGTACAATAAGAATGAAGTTTTTAAGTTGGCCATCTTAGAGGGGAAGCAAAAAATAAAGGTTTTATATAAATTTAATAAAGCCCATACTGAAAGAATTAGGATCTTTATTTAACTAAAAAATTGTAAGAATATGCTATAGTTTGTTTACAAGACAGTTATTATTCATTACAAAGTTAGGGAAACACACCAATATTTATGTCTAATAACTGCATAGTTGTTTATGTATGATTGTGGGAAAATTACTTAGTCTTTTTGTGCATCAATTTTCTCATCTGTAAATTGAAATTATAATACTGTCCATACCATAGAATTATTGTAAAGGTTAATGGAGGTAATATATGTAGAACAGCCTCTGGTACATAGTAAGTTCTTTATAAGTATTTATTGATATTGATAATGTTATTATTCATGACATTATTATGTAGCTGTGCATTCAACACACATTATTTGACAACTTCTTATGTCACACTATGTTCAAATGTTGACTATTTAGTGGTAAACAAGATAGATAAAGTTCCTACTCCCATGTAGCTAACAGTCTGTGGAAAGGATAAGTTTCCTTTTAAAATCTATACCAAAGCTATTCCTCCTATGGAAAGACGGGCTTCTTTCTATCCTTAGCAGAAGTTTCATCTATACAGTAATGAGTGAACACAGGGAACTCTTGTGTGTAACCAGAAAATGTTACAAGATTTTTTAATAATGATGCACTGACAAAGGTTTAACATCCTGTTTTTCAAAAAACAACAATGAAAAAGGTCTGTTTTGTAGCACATGCCAATTTCCATGGTGTAAATACTCCCAGCATGGTTAATTTCTAGCAACCAATGTGACATTACTGAAAGGTAAAGGTAGGAAGCACACCATTTAGCACTATTTCCAAGATTGAGATTTGATGTCTGACAATACTCTAAGAGATAATAGTGAAATATAGTAAAAATAATTAGAAAGTGATAAGTTTTGAGTTTTTACAACTTTTGTTTTTATTATACCTTATTTAACTTGTACACTAATATAATTTAAATTTTATTAACAGCTATATTTAACAACCAGCTCCCAAAACTTCTGATAATGTAACAATTGGCTCTTGTGAGCTCCAGCACACCACAGCTTCCCAAGCACAATCCTACTGAAGAGAGAATTTTCAGCATATTTTTTTTCTTTCTTTTCTTTTATTATGTAACTGAATAAGGTGAAGTAGGTAGTCAACATTTGGAGGGAATTTATTGTTGGAGAGTTTGAATTCTGAAAAAGTACAAAAGCTAACAGAAATAGATGGCATATATATTGATTTCTACATTCAAACCAAAAAGCTTTACAAATGTTTCTGGTTAACTGATTTCTCTCATGCTGTCTTGCATGCTGACAACTTGTCATACTAAAAGAAAACAGGTAGCCCTATCAACCCTGGGCTCAAACAGATGTCAGTTGGAAACAATGAAGAAAGAGGATTAAAGAGGACAGGTTTTTAGCCTAGGCATTGATATAGATACAGAAAGAGCCTAAAGCCCATGTGCCTACAAGGAGCAATCAAGGGACTTCTAATAAAATGAGCTCACATCTTTTATGATACAACTGCCTTTATTGTGGACCCTAAGGGAATGTGCTGTCAAAAGAGATGGGAAAAATTAAATTTCAGAATCTGAACAGGAGACACTGAATGAAATGATGCAGTCTTTATGTTTTTAGAACTCCCACCTAAAGATAAATGTTAAAGATAAATCAGATTTGTTAGACTTAATCAAGGGATTGCAAAGTCTTTACATTTGAACACTCCCTCTTCTGGAATCTGAGGAATGTTCTCATGGTGGCCTACCACAAAGATTAAATTCTGCCTTTTGAAGAAAAAAATTTACTGTTTTGATCACAGAACAAACAGATCCCCAGGAGAGAAGGACCACCCCACACAGAGGACCCCTACAAGGAATGTGGCTTGGGAAGAAAATCTGCCTATAATTTTTGTTAATAAGACAAATCCAATGACATAAACTAACAGAAGTATGAAGCTATAAAATAATTTCAATATCGTAGCAAGAAATTAGTTAATAGTTTCTTATTGCTTTTGAGTAGCAACTACTTAGCTTCGTGTGTTTCTGTACAGTTTACAAAGTACATTAATATTCACTATACCAAATTATTCTCAGGAAAACACTCTAAGGTATTATCTACATATCGTTGATAGAAAAACAGCCTCAGACAGTAAATGACATACTCAAGATTTGGCAGGAAAGTCAAGGTTCATATACAGATTCTCTTGTATAGGCTGAGAACAGGGTTTAGAATATTTTCTGGAAAGGGCCAGACAGTGACAATCTTTAGCATTACAGGCCACAGGTCTCTGTGGCTACAACTGAACTCTGCTATTATAGTGCAAAGCAGTCATGAGCATGGCTGTGTTCCAATAAAACTTTATTTTCAAAAACATGGAGCAGGACAGATTTGACCCTTATGTCTGGCCACAAGAGTCCTCCCACTTGTTCTAGAGGAAAAAACGTGGATTTGTAAGTTAAACAGAACTGGAATAATTCACATCTACCACTTCATATCTGTGTAATAAAACACAAGTTACTTAACTTCACTACGTCTCCTCTTTCTCATCAATAAACTGATGACAGTTGTATCTACTACACCAAGAAAGTGTGAGCGTTAAATCAGGTAACATGTGGAAAGCACTCAACACCATCCTGGCTCATTGTCAGTGTTCAGTACATGTTGATAGCTTCCTCACTTTCTTCCCATCCACATTTTATTTTTCTTGAAAAATAACTAATAAATGTCTATCCTACTATATTTTTTTAATCCACTGTAATATCATTGACACTGTTTTCCTTCTCCTCACTTCCCCCCTCTATTTTTCTTCTCTTCTATATTCTTTTCGAAAGCAATGTTCATATTGTATCGTTTCATCAAGCTGCCATCAAGCCAAAAACAAAAGAAATGTAGTCTCTCATAGTTCCAGAGTCCAGAAGTCTGAAATCAAGGTGTCAGCAGGGTCATGCTTTCTCTGAGACTTTGAGTAGACGCCATCTTTGCCTTTTCCTGGCCTCTACTGGCAGCTGTCAAGCTTTGGCATTCTTGGCTTATAGCTGCATCACTCCAGTCTCTGCATCTGTCATCACATGCTGTTCTCCCTGTGTGTCTCTGTCTTCACATGCCATTTTCCTCTTCTGGTAAGGACACCAGTTATATGGGATTAGGGCTCACCCTCATGATTTCATCTTAACTTGATGACATCTGTAAAGACCCTATTTCCAAATAAGATCACATTCTCAGGTACTAAGGGTTAGAACTTCAACATATTTTTGATAAGGGTATCTTTTAATCCATAACACATATCATTGCCATTGTCTTCTTTGTATAGAATCTCTTGGTGGGTGCAAAAAAAAGCAAGAGGGATAGATACAATTCACACTGATCTTTGCAGCAACTCTTTGTGATTTTTATTAGCTGATATCTCAAACACAATATTCAAAATTATAAACACATGTTATGTTTTGTTACTTAACTCTAATATTACTTTCAGCAATGCCAAAATTAGATTCCATTTATTTTTAATCATTCATAAAATGAATTGTTTGCTAGTCACATCAGATAGGGTATTTCTATTTTGTTCTTATTTAAATTTATGGCAATTAAGTAGGTGTAGTTTTATTAAAATTTGATCATAGGTATGTGACTGTTGTTTTTGTTTTGTTGTGAAAGTTTTTCTTTTTTATGGTTTGCATAAAATGAAAGGTTTTATTTATCCATCTTTGAACAAATTTCTGTGATTTACTCCAACTTTGAGATCATGGTTCAATTTGGTTAATGCCCCTCCCCATGAGAAAGGAAGACAAAATGACTCTGATGAATATTAGAAAATATTTCTTGTGGTTTTATATGAAGATAAAATACAGCTTCAGACCAGAAAGGATCACGGGAAACCGTTAGTCTCTGAGGGAGACTTCAGAGAATAGAATGCTTTTGTATGTCATAGCTTAAAGGAGGTTGCACTACATCAGAACAAAGCCATCCCATACTAGTTCATCAGAGTCCTTATACTGGCAAGTTATAAACGTTAACCAATTCAAAAATCTGTGTCCTACTGAGGAACACAGAATTTCCTGCTGTCTATTTTGTTGTCTTAGTGTTTTCTCTTTTTAAAACAAACTGTCCTATTTGAACCTAAAAAATATTTGTTAAAGATGGTTGTGCAAGTGCTTTCTGAAGCATTTTGTCATAGAAAAATGTGTGCACATCTTATCACAGGGCTTTGCTTGTCTTCAGAGCAAAAATTACAAACATGCCCCCTCTTTTAGACCACAAATCAGGATTGGCAAAATTTAGAAAGTATTATAGTCACTGAGGCTCAAGATGAATCAATCTACAACCTCCTGATACAAAATATATGCATTTTATACAAAATGCTTAATAAATTTGGTTGTTCTATATCCCAGATGACTCTATAATTTCTGGCTCATAACAAGGTAGTGACTTTTTAATTGGCCTTTGAGGGAAACTGAAAATTTCACTTCATGGGTTGGCCATCTTAATGGCACCTGCGACTTTGCATGGCTCAAAATAGGAAGATAATTTTTTGTTAGAATAGGCTAATAATTCCTTTCTATGAAAAAGTGAAAATGTGATTTGTCTGTTTGAAATATAGTTAGACTAACAATGATTGTACTTTTGAAAGATTCAGAGAATTTTCCTTCATTGTATATTTGTGACAGTGGAACATAACCAAAAAAATACAAATAACTTAGAAACACAGGAACTAATGCCAAATCAAAATGTCAGATTTCCAATCTCAGCTATGATATGTAAAGAGCTTGGAATTGTCACTCTTGCCCTTCCAAGAGGAAAGAGTTAGACAAACTGAAGATTAACACCCTTTCTTCTATTCATCAGGAAACCAAGGGTAAAGGGCAAGCCAACACCCTGAAGTCTGGAATTATAGTCACATCTAGAGAGACAGGGTAAACTAAGATCAGTTTACCTAGAACAAAAGCTACAGGAGCCCCAAACTGGTAGGAATGCTAATATGGTAACTGTGAGGAATTCCATGAGGCTAAGTGTAGCCTTATAGTGAGAGTGAGAGATGCCTGGGGATCAGAGTCTTAATGGGGCCCCCACATGGGAGCTTTCCCTACAGGAATCCCAACAGGTTCACATGGTAAAGATGTCCTCCAAGCCCTGGAAGGGGAAAGAGGAGAATGATTATTATAAAATACTCCCAAAGTCTTTGCCATAATATAGGTCTGTGCTCCAAAGGAAAAAACTACCAGGACCTTATCCCAGCTGGAGGAAGGGCATTCCTCTCAATCAAACCACCTAAAATTTTTGTGTCTCACCTTAGAGGAGGAAATTTGGTCAGAAGGGTTTAGGGATATAGATTGGAATCCTGTTACCACGAAAAGGAGTAGGACACAAGGGGACAGAAATCTATACTATTAGAGAAACATTTGTGATGCTTACAGCCCTGAAACACAGGCCCACTAAAAAATGGTAGGTTTATTCAGAAGATTATAGGCTCCTGCCCCCCTTCACATCTGATCAACATACCAACAAGACTCCAAGGTAATAACCGTGGATTATAGCAGAAAGAGCGGAAAGACATAGACTTTCCACAAGAAGAATGACCTAAGAAAGACCAACATAAGAACGGACCCAAAAGCAAGCATACTTAGAGTATTCTGAAGCCAATGGCACCTATAACTCTTTAGCTAAAACATCAAACAAGGCAGACTAAACTCCTAGCCACAGTAACATAAACCCTCACAGTAAAGGCCTACTTACCTCAGTTTCTATTACCTGATTCAATCAATGTGTCTGGCATTCAACAACAACAACAAAGCCATAAGGCATGCCAGAAGGAAAAGCACAGTCTGAAGAGACAATACAATCATCAGAAATCGACTCAGTTATGACAGAGACACTGGAATTATCAGGCACAGATGTTAAATAGTTGTGATTACTAGTAATATGCTAAGCACTCTAATAGAAAAAGCAGACAACATGAAAAATAGGTAGTAATATAACCAAAGAAAGGGAAACTCTAAGAAAAAATAAATAAAAATAAAATTCTGGGTAATAAAAACCAATGTAACAAAAACAAACAAACAAACAAAAAAACCAATATAACAGATATGAAAAATGCCTTCAGTGGGCTTATCAGTGAACTCAACAGGATCAAGGAAAAAAATTACAGTGGACTTCTCAGAAATCATGGAAGTTAGAAGATAGTGTAGTAAACTATTTGAAGTAACTTAGAATTCTATATGCAGCAAAATTATCTTTCAATAATAAAGGAGATGTAAAACCTCATTAAATAAACAAAAACTGAATGAAATCATCTTTTGAAGACATTCTATGAAAAAAAAAGACAATGTTAAAAGAAGTTCTTCAGGCTGAGGATTATGACATATCAGAAAGTTTGATCTACATAAAGAAAGGAAAAGCGTCAGGGAAAGAATAAATGAAAGTAAAATGAAATCTTTTATCTTACTAATATGTATAAAACATAACTGTGTTTAAACTTAAATGTAATGAAGAATCAGTTAGTGATAGCTAACATAAGTGAAATGAACAGCGATATCACAAAGGACAAGAGAAATTGTGCATACTCTGTTAGAAACTAGCCCTATTTCAAACCCTAGGAAAACCATGAAAATGTTTTAGTCATATAACTGATATGCAATGATATGCGATAAAATGGAATCAAAATGTTCAATTCAAATCAGAGAAGGCCAAAAATGGAGCTGGGGAGAACAAATGCAACTAATTAAAAAATAGTTACCAACATGACAATTTCAACAATTATTTTACAACTGAATTATAATTAATACACCAATTAAAATACAGTTAAAAATTAGATGGTCAGAATGGATTTTCTTTCAAAGACTCAATTATAGGTTGTCTACCGGAACCCTGCTTTAAAAATAAAGACATAAAGAATCAAACTTAAAGATGTAGAAAAATATAACATACTTATACTAATAAAATAAGAACTGAAGTAGCTATATTTATTACAGACAAATCAGACTTCAAAACAAGAAAAGTCATTAAGACTTAAGAGAAGCACTAAAATATTATAAAGTGGTCAATCTTTCAAGAAGACATAAATACTCTTAACCTGCATACACCTAATTATAGAACATCAAAATATATAAACCCATTTCTTTGTGCTATGGTAAAAGAAAAGAGATAGAAGAAATGACTGTTGTTTTCTTTAAATAGAATTTTAGCCCTGGCTGGTGTGGCTCAGCTGGCTGGGCATCCACCCTGCACCAAAAAGTTGCCAGTTCCATTCCTGGTCAGGGCACATGCCCAGGTTGCTGGCTTGATCCCCAAGAGGGCATATACAAAGCAGCTGATCGATGTTTCTATCTTTCTCTTCCTCTTCTTTCCTCTCTGTCTAAAATCAATAAAAATCTATTTAAAAAACAGATATATACAGGCCTAAACTTATGGAACTGAAGAGAAATAGAAAAATCCACAAGTATATTTAGAGACTTTAAAACCCCTCTGACAGTATTAATAGGTCAAGCAGGAAGAAAAAGAGCAACCAAGTAAAAGACCTGGGTAGCACAATAAATTAACTTGAATCTGTTGATATGTATAGAATATTCCATTTAAAAATAAGCAGAACATATTTTTTTCAAATTAAGCAAAATAGACTACATTCTAGGTTATAAAAATGTTTCAATCATAGAAATCATACACAGTATATTATCAGATATTAAACTAGAAATCAATAATAGTTGGAAAATTGCACATTTGAAAATTGAACCACACAGTAATAAATAAGCCATGTGTCAAAAAAGATCTCTCAACAGAATTTTTTTTTTATTATTAATCCCCGATTCTCAACAGAAATTTAAAAATATTTTGAACTAGTTGAAAATGACAACACAATTTACAAAAACATGCTGAATGGAACATAAACAATACTTAGAGGGAAATTTATAGCATAATAATATATTTATATATTAGGAAAAAAAGAAAGATAAGAACTCAATAACCTAAACTTCCACCTCAGGACCCTGGAAGGAAAAGAGCAACTTCAGCCTAAAGAAGTAAAATAAAAGAAATAATAAAAATTAGAGAAGAAATCAATAAAATTGAGAAAAAATAATTTTAAAAAGTCATCTGTATCAAAAGCTCATTCTTTGAAAGAAAAATATTTGGGGAAGAAAAACCTCCAGATGAGTTAACTAACAAAGAAAACATATAAATTACTAATATCAGAAGTAAAAGAGGTGCCATTACATTGATATGCTGAACATTCAAATGTTAAAAGAATACAATAAGCAATGCTATGCACAGAAATTTGACAACTAGGTGAAATGGATCAATTTGTTAAAAGACACAACTACCAAATTCGTACATGAAGAAATAGATTAGCCCTAACCAGTTAGGCTCAGTGGATAGAGTGTCAGCCTGAAGACTGAAGGCTCCCAAGTTCAATTCCGGTCAAGGGCATGTACCTTGGTTGCAGGCACATCCCCAGTAGGGGGTGTGCAGGAGGCAGCTGATCGATGTTTCTAACTCTCTATCCCTCTCCCTTCCTCTCTGTAAAACATCAATAAAATATATTTTAGAAAAAAGAAGGAGAAATAGATTACCTGAATACCCTATGTCTATTAAAGAAAGTGAATCAATAATTAATGACCTTCCAGAAAAGAAAATATGACATTTGGACTGTATTACTTGTGAATTATAACAATCAAGGGGAAAAATACCAATTCTCATTAAAAAAGAAAATAGGAGTGAACACTTTCTAAGACATTCTATAAAGCCATCATTAATCTAATAACCCCCTCCAAAAAAAAAGTTAGACATTACAAGATATTAAAAAATACAAACCAGTATCTCACAACAGTAAATTCAAAAACCTTCAAAAATATTAGCAAATAAAATCAAACAATGCATACAATATTACAATCCCCAACCACATGGGATTGATTACAAGTAAACAAGGCTGGTTCAACAATCAAAAAGCATCTATGTTGCCCTAGCCAGTTTGGCTCAGTGGATAGAGCGTCATCCTGTGGACTGAAGGGTCCCGGGTTTGATTCCGGCCAAGGGCACATGCCTGGGTTGCGGACTTGTTCCCCAGTAGGGGGTGTGCAGGAGGCAGCCAATCAATGATTCTCTCTCATCATTGATGTTTCTATCTCTCTCTCCTTCTCCCTTCCTCTCTGAAATCAATAAAGAAATATATTTTTTTAAAAAAAGCATCTATGTAAACCTCCATATTACTGAGCTAAAGAAGAACAGTCATCTGCTCAAATTAATTAAGGCAATAAAAGCACTTGATGTAATCCAAAAATTTTCTAGAAAAGAAGATGAAATTAAAGATCAGATTCAACAATGAATTCAAAGAGCAATTCCTTCCATCCCACATAGTTGTCCCCATATAACTTGGTCTCACTCGGAAACAGAGTTGCTACACAGATATTTCTAGTCAATGATAACTATGCAACTAATTAGCTGGATCAATCAGACCAGTTGGAAATGCCAATATGATAGTCCAGATATCTCAGTAATCCCTTCCACTACAAATATCCAGACTTGTTAAATAAAACATAACAAATATTGCAAATGCACATTTAATAGCATTTATTAGAATATCTAAGCTCACAGGAGAGTAAGTGATGTGATCAAAGAAAAAAAATAACAGAAAAGCATATTGGTAAGCATTGAGTTGCTCTGGGGAATTGTCAATGCTAGTAACTTTTGTGCTTTCATGTTTACTTGAATATAAGTGACAAGGTCCTGGGGCCACACGTATTGAGAAATTGAAATTGAAAGCTGGAGATATGTAACTAATACATATGCATACATGCACACACACAACCAAAGCCAAGTCCCTGGAGAACATACTTAAAAAAATTATATTCACTGAGCAGGAAATAAAAATAAAGTCTTTTCAACAGAAAAATTGTACCTCTACAAAATTTAAAAAAAAAAAAATTCCCTTGACCCATGTGGCCCTCAGTTTTAGCCACAATTTCCCCATCATATGGGAACTTCATGCTTAAAATCTAAGAAAGACCTTTGTAGCAGGCTCCTGGCAGAAGCACACAAAAAACAAAACTGGAAGAAAGTTCACACAACCCAGAACACAGGATACATTTTTGTCTCTCCCTCTCTTTGTCTCTCTGACCCTGATTCTCTCCTTTCTCTCTCTCTCTCTCTCTCTCTCTCTCTCTCTCTCTCTCTCTCTCTCTCTCTCCCCTCTCTTTTTTTGTTTCTCTCAATCCAATTCAAGATGAGTTTACAATCCAAAATTGTAAAATATACAAAGATATAGTACATCCATCAATAATAAAAATTAATATACAAAACAGCATAATGATAACTTCAACAGTTTTAAATTATAGAATAATATGAAAGGGAAAATGCATCTACTTAAATTACTACAGAAAATATTTGTACAAAGACAATATGCAAATTTGAAAAAAAATATACTGAGAAGTTGAAATATTTAAAAGACATATTAAAAGGCAAAACAAATGGCAATATTAAACTACAAATTTGACCCAGCTAAAATGGATTAAGTAAATTGAAAGGAAAAAAATGAGAAAAATACACATGTGAAACGGCGAAATGACACAGCACATATGAAAAAGAAGTTAAAATATATGCAGGATAAAATGAGAAGGCTCAGCATACACCCAATAGAGAGAACAAAGAAGAGGGAAACAAGGTACTAAAATGAGAGATAATGGCTGAAGACTGCCCAGGTATTATAGAAGTCTTACATTATCAACATCAAGAAAAACAAGTTTCAAAGCTGTTAAATGAAAACAATCCTACAATTAGACATAGACATGAGTTTTGATGAAACTCAAAATTAAAAATAAGGGAGAAAAAAATCTCAAAAGAAATAAAAAATATGTCTATAGACTGAAACAGAATTCTCCACAGGAACAATAGATTCAATGTATTAGGATAAATTAATTTTGAACTAAAAATTCTATAACTATTTAAACCATAATTAAAAATTGAAAATAGATAAGAGACATTTCTCAACAAAGATGGAATTTTTCAATAAAAAAATTCTTGCTGAAAAATGTTAACGCCTTATTTGAGGAAAGGGGTAATCGAACCATGGGAACTAAATGGAATTTAAAAAGCAATGAATATAAAAATATTGTATGCATCTAAAACAAGAGAAGGAGTATTGAGAGGGAGTTAATGATTATGGTTACCCTGTATTTGGATGAGAGAGTTCCTGCCTGTTTCTAGGTTGCTGAGAATTTAAATCATGAATTGTTTTAGTTTTGTTAAGTATTTTAAATGTCACCATTGAAACAGTAATTTATTTTTTTAAATTATATAACAATACTGATTTTTGAATGTTAAAACAACCATTTAATTCTAGGATAAACTATGTGGTCTTTATATCTTTTTACTTTTTAGTATTATAAAGTACTCTACTGCTTGATTCAAGTTTTAATATATTCCACCTGACTTGCTCATTTTTTGAAAAGATTTTGACCTGTAGTTTTTGTAGATTCTTTACTCATTGTAAGGCTTGTCTTGGTTTTGGTATCAATATAATGCTGGCCTCAATGAGTAAGTTGAGAAGTGTTACTTCTCTAGCTCGATATATTGAGATATGCAGTTCAGACTAGGTGTTATTTCTTTCTTTTTTGCTTAGAAGAATTCACCAGTCATTTCTTCAGCTATTTTCGCCTGAAGACTTATCGCGGGAAGAGAAAGACATCAGCGATCTCTCCTCTTCCCGTGCATGTGCATAGAAGGCCATGTGAGGACCAGAGAGAAGACAGCTCTCTATGCAGGCCAGGAAGGGCGGCCTCACTAAAAACCAACCCTGGCACCTTCAACTCAGACTTCCAGCCTCCAGAACTGTGAATATAAATTTCTGTGGTCTAAGCTACTCACTCTATTATTTTGTTATGGCAGCCCAGGCAGACTCTTAGGCTAAAGGAACAGGCAGGGAAGTTTTATTTAAGAGGTGAGAATAGAGAAGAAAAACATTTGAATAAACTAAGAGAAAACTAATTTTCCAGTAAAATTTTCTGTGTTAAATGCAAAGTACTTGATCAATATTCTGTCATATAATGATCATTTGCAGCGGGGGTGGAGTGGGGGGGTTGGGGATGGGGGGTGGGGGGTGGGGGGAGAAGAGCCTGCAGGTGCTGTATCTATAATTCTCATCTTCTTGGTTAGAAGGGGCTCATAATCCGTCCTCCTTTTGCCTCAGTTAATACACACTTTGGTTGGCTTTTTTAAGTACTTAGAATCTTGCAGAATTTTCAAATATTGTCTAAAGTACAACCAGTCGCTGTGTCTCTTCAAATAATAATAAAAAACTTCCTGCTCAATTGAAATCTCCAGGAGTCCAGCAACTGTTTTATCTTAAAAATCTGACCCATGGAAGACATTGATTAGATAGATATCCATTAAGTGAATGAATGGGGGCAGAAAAGATCAAATGCATAAAGATCAGTTTCGTGTCAAGGGTACTATTAAACAATTATATCCACATGGAAAAATTGCTGATAAAAGAGCAAAATGAAAAACCAAGTAGCCATTTTAAAATAGAAAGATAGAATTCCAGTATTGATATTATTAAAATTTAACCCTTCCTCTAAATTTAACAGAGGTCAATAGGTGAACCTACAGTTAAAGTTTAAAGGCTACAACTGAAAAGAAGAAATACTTTTTAAAAACTGGCATACAATTTTAGAATTACAGTATTCCAGAAATTGTGTTATAAAATACTTTGTGATTTATTACTGATAATTAAATTAATTATTTTATTTAAAGATATCTTAAAATATCATTTAATAGATTTAATAAATATTAATATCCTCTAATCATATCCAACCATCAGTCATATCATCCTACATCCACATGAAAATTCAATCTAGTTTAAAGTCTGTCCAGGAAAAGAGATTTCTCACTTCTTTAAGAAATCACTTTGATATCCAGCCTAGACCTCTAGATGACTTTTAAACTTTTTCAAATTCTCTAATTGCATTAATTAATTTCTTTTTTCAGAGAGAGGGAGGGAGGGGGGGGAGAAAGAGAGAGAGAGAGAGAGAGAGAGAGAGAGAGAGATCAACGATGGGAGAGAATCATTGATCGGCTGCCTCCTGCATGCCCCTTCCTGGGGGATTGAGCCCGCAACCTGGGCATCAGACCAGGAATCAGACTCTGACCTCCTGGTTCGTGGGTCAACGCTCAACCACTGAGCCACACTGGCCACGCATATTAATTTTATTTTAAAAATAAAATTTTAAATAAGTTCCCTAAAGATAAAAAACAAATCAGCTTTATTTCTTAAACACCCTGCTTTGCTGTTTTTCATACTTGCTGACTTCACCCCCAATCTATTCAAAACATTTTCAAAATGTAACTAGTGTTTTACACCTGGAAAATACAGGCATGTGTGGAAAGTGGGGGGCGGGGAGGAGGGATCTGGGGCGGGGGATTCAGCTGACAGGATTTAAAATAGAGTTCTCAGTTGTGGAGGATTTTGTTGATGGAGGAAACCGGACTCTTCCCCTTCTGGTCAGCAAAGCAAATTAGGATGGTGTTGAAATGCTATCTGTCTTGTCATCTCCCTGGCAGGACACCTCTTGATAGGGCCTTCTGTTCCTCCCATTTCTTGGCAACCTCTGCCTTTGGGATGTCTGGAAATAATGGAACTTTCAAGACTAAATAATGGAGCCTGGCAGAGCTTCTGTAGTTCTTGCTTAAAGATCTAAATCATATGTTTGCATCAGGTCATTTAAAGTAAACTTGAAGTGCTTGAAGCTTGAACTGCAACTGCTTAGCAAATAGAAGTCTGTTTTGTCAGCTCAGCCTGTGACTGCAACTTCACCTAGAAAACAAGGGACTGCAACATTCTGTTAACTGCATCCTGTTGCCTTTAAAGTGTACGACGCTTCACACTCTAGGAAAGAAAAGATAAAATATCCAGGCAGACAATTTGGTGCCCATCATTGGAAGCAGATGCATGGTCGTCGAATGTGGCCAAGGATGAGAGGATCTGCCTGGATCTGGTTTTGCTCCATCCTTCACAGGCCTGATGTAAGCAGCAGCTCTCGCTGACCTTGACTCTATGACTTTGACCCCAGAACAAACTCCCGTACGCAATTCCGCAGAGCACAGAGCTAAACAGGAATACGTTGTGTAGGTTTCGGTGTCAGTATGATTCATGTAATATTCCCAAACACATGTTTGCCGAGTGCGCGGCTTCTTGAAGAACATTTCATAAATCCCTCACTGAGGCCTAGATTTTATGACTGGCGTTTTTCTGAGGCAACAGATTTAAAGCAACGCCACTTCCATAAGCAGTGGAGGACTTCATTAAAGGCTCGCTTTTGTTAGTTTCATTTCAATCTTGAAAAAAAATCTGACTGTATAAACTGAATGTCAAAAATATGCCGGGTGAAAGAAGCCTTATACAAAAGAGAACATGTTGAATGAGCCCATTTATACAAAGTTCCAGAACAGGCTGCTACACTAATCCACGGTAAAGTATTGGTAAGGCCTTAGGAGCGGGAATGAGATGCGCATTTTGATTCATTTCAAAATGTCTTCTTTGGCAACTTCGCCTGAAGTAATCGCTGATGCGCAAAAAAGATACCTATCTGTGGATAAAATGATATTTCTCAGCTAAGAGATAACAAGCAAGGCATTTTTAAGTTTAAAATTTTAAACATTTTCTTAGTGTGGTAAAATACACATAACAAAATGTATCATTTGGAATCATTTTAAAGTACATGATTCGGTGGCATTAAGATATTCACAATGCTATGAAAACATCTCACCTTTGTGTCTGGTTCCAGAACTTTTCCATCAGTCCAAAGGGAGCTCTTGTACCCATGAGGCAGCCACTTCCCACCTTCCCCTCCTCCTAGCATTCTTTGTAAATGAATCTGTTTTCTTTTGCTCATTCATATACTAAATGATGAGTTTTTCAGTGCCTACCATGCCCTGGCCCTGGAAAAGGAAAGCAGATGCAGCCTTGCCCATGATGGACACGCAGGTCCCTCCTTTTGAATGGCTCCTCCCCTGCCCTGCCCAAAGGTAGGACAGAAAATACAGAGGATGGAAGCGAGAGGTAAGCAGCTGGCACTTGCAAAGGTAGCAATGGCAAAAGAAAGAGGCAATCTTTGTTTTCTAGCAACACTTTAAAAAATATTCTTCCTTTAAGGCAAATTTTAGAAGCACAGACTTTCATGAAAAGTTTTCCGTTTACTTTGAAAGACAGACTTTGAAGTGTTTTGACAAATTATTTGGTGGCATCAGCAAAGGGAAAGGAATCAGGAACTTTTTGATTCCATTCCTGTGTACTGGTGACTTCCTGTGTGGGTTTAGGCAAATCACTTAGCTGTTTGCTGTGTTACTTATTGGGGTGTTCTTCTTTCTCAGAATGAGTAAAACAGCTCAATCTTCTAAATTAGAAGGGACACGCAGTATATACACATTGCGGAATTTTATGCAACGAGGGTAATAACCCACTTTCTGAATGACTGGGAGGCTCCGTCTGTCTCAGCGTGACCTTCTGCCTGGCCTCATCGGCATCCATGCAAATCGTGTTTGAAAGAGCAACAGTAGACAAATACTGATCCTAATCACACACCAAAAAAGATTCTACACATATTTTTAATAAGGAAGAGAATGGTCGCATTGTCAGGCATATTCATAGGATCAACACCTACACACACACACACACACACACACACACACACACCATTTTCTTCAGATTTTCCAGTTCAGTCCTGACTTCTTTTATCAAGTGCCCCTGACTAACTAAGCATCACAGAAGTTTCTTTCTCTGAGCTACTTGCTCTCATATCTTCTATTTGTATCATAATAATATTCATATTTCTAGTTCGCTACAGTCTCTTTACAGGGTAACTTGGAAATATATAAAAAATATAATTTTAAATTAAAAATGACTTATACTTGATCCTGAATATATGTTTTCAGCATTTATGCTAAAAATTTGCATACTGGTGAAAAAAATAGGTTAAAATTTTTACTGCAGCATATTTTAATAGAAAAAAAGAATTAAAGTTACTTACTATCATAATAATCTGTATATATCCACACAATCTATGGCACATTCATATAATTAAAGACCAAATAAGGTAGAGCTTACACATACTGATATAGAATGATCACCATATTCCATTAAATCATCCAGTAATTATTGAGCCCCTACTATATTCCAGGTACATTTTCTAATACTGGGCTATAGTGAGCAAAACAAAGTTCCTGCCTTCTAGAAGGGATACGAGACAATAAACAAATAAACAAACATGTCAGGTGATGGTAAGTGCTTTGGAGAGTCACGAAGAGCTTAAGGGAAATGGGGAGAAAGGTGGCAATGCACAAGCCAGGGTAAGTTAGGTTATGTTGTGATATCAAAGCCTGCAATCAATAATACATATCACTTCTTGCTCATATCATAGTCCAGTCATTTTCATTTGGAGATGCGGAGTTCTATGTAATTATCACTAAGGGATCCATACTGATGGGGGGTGTGGGTGGGGGAGTCTCAAGAAGGTTGTCAAGGCAGGAAAGAGGAAGAATAGAGGATCACACACAGATTCTTCAATGCTTCCACAGGTCACTTTCATTTAACAGTCTGTGACCCAGGTAAGTCGCGTGTCCTCACCTAACTCCAAGGTGGAAAGGAAAAGCAATCTCTCCACACACCATGTGCCAGAATGGAGTAGAAAATCCACAATCTGGTGAGCTGGACTAATGTCTACACAGGCGGATATTATTATTAATCAGGTCCTCTCTGATAAGGTGACATCTGAGCAGGGATGTGAAGGGATTGAGAAAATCAGTCTGTGAATGTCTGAGTGAAGAACATTCTGGGCAAATGAAACAGCAGGGCATAGGTATGAGGGAATCCTGCCTGGCTTTCTCAGGGTAACAAGGAGACTGGGCTGACTGAGTGAGTGTGGGGAATAATGATCATGTCATTAAGAAAATGACACAGAAGGAGCAGAGATCTTTGCCTCGGTGAACCTCACTTACTCTAAGCATTTGGCTTTAGTCCAAAGTGAGATGGGCCAACAGCAAGCGCATGACAAGATCTGTCTTGTGTTTTCAAAAGACCATTCTGTCTGCTGTGAGGAACAGCAGGTAGAAGTGGAAGCAGGGAAACAAATTAGAAGGCGATGGCAATAATTCACAACAGATGATGGTGGCGTGGGACAGGATGATAGCACAAGAGGATTAGAAGTGGTCAGATTCCCCATTTATTGTAAGGCACCATACATAATGAGAAGTAAAAAAAAAAAAAGAAGAAGATAAATAGTATAGGCACTAGGATATCATTTGTGCAACTCCTGACTGTAGCTACTTCTGGGCAATAACTGGCACTGGGAAGAAGGGAATAATTACTTTCATTCTATATGGTTCTATAAAATTGTATTTTCCTTTTTTTGCCACTAGCATTCATAATGTTTCATCACCTACAATAAACACACTAGAAATGTGGCCCTTGGAAGAGCATATTGCAAAAACAAATGATTTCAAATATATTAAGAACTACAGGTTAGAACATTGAAGAAATAGATTCAAATTACATGCATAAAGATTTTTCAGTGAAATAGAATAGTACATTCAGGTTATGGAGAACTATATTATGCTATCTAATTGGATGCTCCCAATAACACACAAATAGCTCTCTGAAATTTATTCATTGGAACCCTGATTCATTCCTTCAACGTACCCAATTATCGAATACTTTACTATATGCCATTAGATAATGGGAGACAGATTAGATGAAAGCACACAACAAGTATAGCACGCTCAAAGTATACTGTAAGAAATCACTGCTTTAGAAAATTAAAAAAGAGCACTGCATTGAATCACATAAACAAGAGTAGACATAACAACTCAGAAGCAACTGGCCTACTATATTCAAAATTTACAATTCTTACTGGATTATTGTGTCCAGTTTGGGCCTCCAAACTACAGACAGATATGAAATCCTGGAGACTTTTCACAAGAGAGTCACAAAGAAAATGAAAGGATTAGCAAGTAAAGTTTATGAGGAAAAACTATAGAAAGGGGATTATTTAACTTGCAAAAAGAATGTGAATGGTGATTTAATATTGACCTTTAAAGTAGCCAACAGTTTTAAGGATCCTGACTAAATGTTCTCTACTTCAGCTGGGGAGAAAAAATAGGAAATGGTTTAAAGCTGCAATGTCAACTGAGACATAACCAAGAGTGAAGGTTGTCAGGCACGGGTATGGAGGCATGGCATTTCTTCCTCAGGGGGGGCTTGGTCTTTCAAAAGATCAATTTTCATCTGCCTGAATGACTTCCCAAATCCCCTTCATCTTTATGATTCTCTCTCTGGAGAAAGGGACTCCTTGACCTGGCTTAGCAATTCATTCCTATGCCAAATGGCCTTCAAGGTCAGGAAGCACTCTAATATAATTCACCTAAATAGATCCGGCTTCAACTTGAATCCATTTCCTCTTGCTCTTCCTCTCTCTCAGTGGAGAGAAAGAAACATTTGTCATGGAGCTCCATTTCAGAACATTTCAAATAATTCAAGACAGCGTGCTCTAGCCTTCCTTTCTCTGGGCTAAAGGATTTCAATTCCTTCAATATTTCAAAAATGTTGCCCACTTTTTAATCTAGTTCGTTACAGCATCGATCACAGCACCTCGATTTATAGTCGGGAACTGAAGAAAAACTCTTCTGGAATCTCTCTGTTCTTCGCATCTCTTCTATGCAATGGAACAAGCTTTGATTAAGAATCAAAATCCGATACTGGGAAATGCATAAGGGCATGATGTTGTTGTGCCTTGGAAGTTGAGCGATCTGTTCAGCTGAATATTCAGCTTCAATGATCCACATCCAGGACATCAGATCTTGTATTGGATTGTCTCTTCTACTTCCTAAAACTTAAATGTTTGTGGTTCCTGGATATATTAGTCAAAAATATTTTTGCTGCAAATGCCAAAAACCCAATTTGGCCTAACTTATAATACAAAGTGACTCTATGTATCCAAGCCACGGAGGCAGGGGTGACGCTGGGCCTCAGAATTTAGGCTAAAATATCAAACACACCAGAACTTTTTTTTCTTTTAGTCTTTTCACTCTACTTCTCTCTGCAATTCTGCTTCCATCTGTCCTCCCACTAAATTTGGGAAATTTTAACTTTTAAGTATTAGTTAAATTGATGCCCTCCTCTCTATTCTGAATTCCAAATCCACCAATCTGTTCCTCATTATCTCTTACCAAAATTGATGCAAGGCTCTCCTACCAAGAGACTCCCCTATTCTCAGCCTCTTTCCTTCTAACCCATTTTAAGTTACATCATGTCACTTCTCTGCTTATAAAATCCCCCAAATCCAAATTTCTACAATATTCAAGACCCTTAAAGATCTGCGTACTTCTAATTTCTCTAGCTTCAGTCTCTCCTTACAATTTAACTATTATGAACTACTTGCATCTTCCTGTTTCTGCCACAGCCTCTTAAATACCCATGACTATCTGTGCTAACACTTCAGTCTGGATGCTCCTTTCTGCTTTGTCTACCAGATGATTTTTTAAAAAAATCATCCTTCAAGATGCAACTCAAATTGGGTATGTGTTTTCATGTCTAGTCAGAGTTAATAACTCCTGTGGAAGGGGTGGTATTATGATGTAATGGTAAGCACTATTATAGAGTTCATTCTTCAATTATTTACTTTATGGCACTTTATTATTCTCCTTATCTTTCCTGCTGGAGTATGAACTCTTTGTGAGGAAAGAGTGGATGTCTTTTTCATCCTTAAGCCCCACTCCATTACTAATAAGCTATGTGAGCCCAGTGTCTTTACTTCTAAAGTGGGATGGTGATGACAACATCTACTCCATAGGCTTTCTGTGAGGACTAAATGATCAACAAACATGAGGTGCTTAAAATATAAAATGCCTGACATGGAAAGCACCCAATGTCAGTTGTCCTTGTTACTATGGTTATTTGTTATATATCTATAATTGTGCTGGTTCACTGTAATATTCAGTAATTTTTGGATTAAAAAAAGAGAGAAATGATTAGACCAGTGTAAGAAGAAACAAGGGAATGAAAATGTCTGGCAGCATCTGAATCTCCAAACACTACTTTTTCAGCTTCATAATTTTCCTGAAGCTTTTTAATGCCAGTTGGGACTTGTTAGTAACCAAAATGTGTTATTAACAGGGAGATAGTGAACGATGTGTGAAAAGAGAGTGTGATGCCATTTAGATTTGCATTGGCCTGACACGGAGCCCTACACTCATAGCTGTGCTAGGTGTCAGGTGAGTTCAGAAGGCTCAAGCAAGACCCGGCACATGCTAAAGACCTTCACTACCTTTCAGAGACTCTCATCTCTGATAAAACCAAGACCTACTGGAAAAGAAAACTGACATTCAGACTATATACGCTGAGCAATCGCATACCTTCCCCCATCCCCCAGTGTTCCCCATTCTACATTTCATTAGCACTAGGGGAAGATTTCTGTTTTTGATATAGTATATCCCAGTCTTTCTGTGCTGAATGTTTCATGTGAGCTATATAATTGAATCTTCATAATAATCCTAGGACTTGTTTTATCATTCTCAAATTACATAACAAGAAACTAATAAACCAAAACCTATGTCCTTTCCACTTTATTGTGTTACTTCTCTGAAATCTACTTTTAAGAGAACAAAGGACAAAGATAGGAAATGTAGATGGAATTCATCTTACATGTTTATCCATCTAAAATGCCTTTGGGAAGAAGTAAATAAATGAGAAAGACAGAGAGAGAAGGTAGCAATACTGTATTTGTCATGAAAGAGCATTTCAATACAGACTTGAGAATAAAGGTGATGTGAATTGGACTCATTGCTCCTAGCTATTTTCCATACCTTTCTATTGATCCTCCAATATAACATACATCATAGATTTTGGAGTCAGATATTTAATCCTCAACTCTGCCTATGGCTGTATAAATTTGTGCAAATATATGGTGTGTGTGTGTGTGTGTGTGTGTGTGTGTGTGTAAAAGAGAGGCAGACATGGAGATAGAGAAGAAAATATGTGAGTATATGTAGTTCCTCCTTTCTCTCATAAATTTTCAAGATCTATCCATTTCATCACTGAGAAGAGAGGAAATAGCAACATGCATATGTTGTAAATCTTATGACATGGGCACTAGAAAATACCTGCATGATGATCTAGTCTCGTGTCCTCATTTTATAGAGTCAAAGTATTTAGAAAACAAATCTTACTCATCTAAATGTGTCTGTGCCCTGTCTTCTCTCACTAAAACAATTTCAGAAAACTTTGCTTTCTTCCCAAATGTGATTAGGCATAAAATAGTTCATCTATAGATAGCACAGTTCTTTATATACATCCATAGACTTTATGTAAGAACAAGTGATATAATAAGCATCATTGCAAGCAAGAACACAGTCCCTTCCCATTTCTTATCTCAGTAACCACAGCTTGTAACAAAACCATAATGGCAGATGTATTTCTGAAAGGGCTGAATGCCCGGGGCACAAAATAAGTAACAAGACAAGGCTCTGCCCAATATCTTCCTCATAACAGGCTTGCACTTAATGCATTATTGGTGGTGGTCTACCATCTACTGTGACAATACTTGTCTTCTGTTACTAAATGGCTTCTTGAGTAGGAACCTGAAATAGATATTTCTGTCCTGGTACCTTTTTATCCTATGAAGCTATAGCTTATTTTATTTCTTTACTTTGCTTTATGGAGTTGAAGTGTCATAGTCATTGAGGGAAAAGAATAACCATTATATAATAGATTTTTCAGCAGAATGGTTGAGTTGGTCATAGAAATATGACTTACTTATAGAAATTTCTCCTTGATCTTAAAAACACTATCATTTCTACCAGCCAACCCTCTAAAACACTTTCAAGAGGAGTGAAAAATGTTGGTGTTTAACCAACACATGCCTCTAAAAATTATTTTAACCCTTTTCAGTCCAACGTGGAGGCTGACTCGATAGACCAGGCGCTAGGAGCAGGTCCAATGTCGAGCTGAGGTCTAGTGAGACAGATAACTTCAACATTCAATACCGTCAATTAATTTGGACCAGACTGTTTGAATTCCAAAAATAAAATTGGACTGCAAAGGGTTAAAGATTTAACAAACGATTTAGTTCCAGCCAAATTGGGGGGGCGGGTTCTAATTGTAAGTGGATTTCTTGATTTTTTTTTTCTCTTCTGAGTGTCATGATACAAACAAAGAACACTGGTTTGGATATTAGGTGATCTGGGTTTGAGTCACAACTTTGCCCATAGCCAATGTGCCTTAGGAAAAACATGAACCCATTTTTGTCTACAAAACTAAGGGCAGTTCAACCAGATGGCATCTAGAGTTATTCCACTATTGGCATTCCATTCTCAAAGTGCATCATCAACCTTTTCTGAAGAACAAATGCTAATCTAGTCACTTGCTCTCCCAACCCCAACCCCCAAAATGCCAAATAGTAACAGACACTGGTTGTTATAGTAATTATTCCCTAAATTTATTTCTAAATAGCTATTGTCTGTATAATAAAGGCATAGAGGTAGGAGAGAGAGAGAGAGAGAGAGAGAGAGAGAGAGAGAGAGAGAGAAAATTTAGAGTATTTTGAGGAATATAAGAGGTATGATACTCCATAAGAGGCAAAGGTGGCATGGATTTAAAGGTTAACCCTACAGTGACTCTGTTCTGAGAGAACATGCTGGAAATGAGCCCGGTAGGCCTGATGGGATACTGAGCAATAGTACAACCTAGTAAGGTTATAGTCTCATAATCTGTGCACTTTTATTACCAAATGCAAAGACAAAATCTTTGGCCCAGGCAGCAGGGTGTTAAGCAGTGGTTTGAGCTGCTGCTCCACTGATGGCTTGCTCGTGTGCACCTGTGACCTCCGCAGGGCACTGCTGGGTCTGAGCGGGAGGCAGACAGGGCCCCAGACAGAGGAGGGCAGAAGCAGGACTCAGCAACCAAGCAGGGCCGCACCAGGCTTCAGTCCTCTCCCCAAGCCTGTTCTGTTTCTTGACTTTGTTTTTTTGTCGTGCTTTGTTTGTCATTATGTAAGATATACTCACTTGGCTTCCAACCAACTTATTTTTTCTTTAGAAAATTCACTCTCTCCTCTACACTTTTACTGTATGGCCCTCTCCTCAGATTTCCTTAGTCTTTCAATGACGTCTCATTCTCAACCACATAAAACTGCACTTCATTTTTCATGCTCCCCTTATAAATGAGCAGATTCAAACTTAGACCTGAAGAGTCAGTCTCTACTTTTCACTCTCCTATGACTTATCAGGCTTTGCAAAGTCTCCTCAAATTCTGACTTCACAGAATGAGGCCATGCAGGCTGAGAGGTGGGTTTCCAGAGAAGTGTTAGGTCCCAGCTCTGCCCCTGGCAGTTTTAAAATCAGAAGGAAGTTCACCCAACCTCTTGTTTATTCACCTCCATGTTTCCTTTTATTTACCTCTAAAAATGAAAGGCAAATCCCTGCTTTGGAGGGTTTGCTGAGTATTTAGTCCGATAACATAAATGGACTTAACAGTTCTTGACACAAAGCGAAGATTTTACAAATATTTAATTTTTAAGCTCTTACTACTGTTATTGATACAGCGTGTGAAGTTAAATAAGTCAATAAGTAGGAATCAAATGATAAAAAAATAAGCTATAGTCATCGTTCTCGAAGAATTTAAAATAACGTATGATACAATTGAAAATATTAAAAATTCCTTACTAATCTACATTGATAGAAGAAATTAATTTGAGAAAAAAAATAAACTTTTTAAAGATTTTAAATAACATGTAGCACCAAGAATAATGTCTAACAGTAGTAAGTGCTTAATAAATACCTGAATGGATTACTAAATGTCTCCCTCTAAAATGTGCTCTCGAATCAGGAGAAACTGGAAGATTTCCACATTTAGTCTCTTTTCTTGAGAGCATCTACCTGGACCAAATCCCACAAGACTACCAAGAGGCTCCATTCCCTACCCGAACTGCTGTATTTATTCCCTAGCTGCTGAAAGTGGGACTTTCAAATAGGGAAACTGATGATCTCCTCTGTCTGCTCACTTTGGTCTCTGACAGGAGATTGGGGTGATTAGATGTCTTTGAAGTACAGCACCCTGGCCATAAAAGAGGTAATGGTGCCTCTAGCCCCTGGACAAAATTGCCCATATTAGCACTCTCAAGTCCAATCGTGGGTGTCCATTTTAAAAGGAGCATTGAAAAGGAGAGACAGAGATAACACTGAGTACAAGGCAGTGTCCAGACTGGATCCTGGAACAGAAAAGGGACATTAGTGGGAAATATGGTGAAATCCCAATGAAATCTGTAATTCAGTCAACAGTATTGTATCCATGTTAATTTCACAGTTTTGACAAATGAACAAAGTGTTTTTATCATTAGAGGAAGCTGCGTGAAGGGTAAACAGTAACTCACTGTGTTATGTTTGTAACTTTTCTGTAAATCTAAAGTTATTCCAAAATAAAAAGTTTATTTAAAAATAGCGAGACAAAAATCAAAGAGCCCCAGCTGGTTTGGCTCAGGGCATAGAGAGTCGGCCTGCGGACTGAAGGGTCCTGGGTTCCATCCAGTTGGGGGCATGTACCTGGGTTGCAGGCTCTTCCCTGGCTCAGGCCCAGTCAGGGCTCCTGTGGGAAGTAGCCAGTCGATGTGTTTCTCTCACATCGATATTTCTTGCTGTCTTTCCCTCTCTCTTCCACTTTCTCTAAAAACCAATGGAAAAATATCCTCGGGTGATGATTTAAAAAAAAAAGAAGAAAATCAAAGATACTGGCCAACGGTTTTGGATATGGTGAGTGAAGCTACAGTAGGGAGCCATACAGTATAGCGAAAGGTGCAAGAACATGCAGTAGAGGGTAACCAGCATAATAATAGCAAGCAAACAAATGCAGGCATTCTATGAAATAAGAATTAGAAATAATAGTAGAAAGTGGAATAATGCACATTAAAAAGAAAAAGCAAAGATAGAGATGACGTGGGTTTCAATAACCAGCTCTCCTGTTAACAAGCTGTGATGACTCCAGAAATCATTTACATTCTTAAGCCTTTATTTTTTGTAAAAGATAATGGAGATTACAGCACAAGTGACAGATGATTAAAACTAAAATAAAAATTTAAATAGGAAAATACAAACCATCAGCCACTCCTGCCCGAATGAGTTGAGGTAGGAGCAACATCAACCTGGTTATTTAATTAACTAATTAACTCAAAAGGCTGAGCAATTTAATTAAAAAACTAATAAATCACCAGATATTTTAGAGTATAATAAAAATAAAGCAGTGGTAATTAAATAGTTAATTTAACTGAATGCTACAATAATTAATTAACTGAGTGAAAAAAAAATCTGAACATCTGCATGTACCGGGCAGAGAATCAAAGCTGGTGAAACAGAGGTGAATAATACAGGTTTTTGCCATCAATGTTTGGAAAGTGCTTGAGATGACATAGACTTAAAAAATAATTACAAGAAAAAGTGATAACTGCTCTGATTGAAAAAGTACCAAAAAGGAAGGCTCATCTAACCCAGACAAAAGTAAAGTATTTGGAGAATAAGGAACACTGTTTTCAGGTAGAGAAGAGGGGAAAAGGGAATTGTGTGTTCACAGAAAAGACTGAGAAATGATGAAGAATTCTGAGAGGTTTGCATCAGTTGCAGAGAAGGAAATTGAGATGAGTGGGGGTGAAACCACCAATATCAATTGAACATGATTAGCAAAGACCAAGAACCTCAGATGAGGTTCATAAGCAGGAAACCACTCTGATTAGACTTGATTTTGAGGAATGGCATTAACGATAACATTGTGCACTGACCTAATCAGGTCACATCTGCAACATTAGGTTCAATTATAAGTGTCCCATTTTGAGGAAAATATTAACAAATGGAAGCATATGCAGAGAGGCTACTGAGATGACAAATGAAAATTCTCTTTAATAATTATAGGAGAGCATATTTAATAATGTCTGCTAGCATAGTCAAAACTCTACCTCTTATCCTTGATGTCAAACAGATTTCCCACACCATTTCATCCAAATCCAACAGTAAAGCATCTTCATTACTATGCATGGGAGCTTTATTTTCTTAAGCAAGGATGCAGAAGGTTGTGAGAAAAGGAAGAGATAATTGAAGAAGAATGGAGAAGGATCGAATAGACTCTTTATCCTACCAGTCCTTTGGAGTAGGCATAAATCTATGTAGAGAAATGGGAAGAGGCTGATGGAAGTACTGAGGGGACTTTATGATGTGACAAGAGCTGCCTCTGGCATCTGAGGATAACTTAAGGCACAAAGAGGAGGAGGATGCCCATTCCCCTTCTTGGCATGGTACTCAGCACCATATTTTTGGTAAGGCTTGGAAACCCTGGGTTTTTCATGGTGGGCAATGATAATAGATATGGACAAGTCAGAGTCTAAGCAGAGACACATGGTTGTACTGCTGAAAAACTAGAAAATTCCTTTGATAGAACCAAGGGCAATTTGAAGATGAGGCCCAAAGTACTATAACATCACAGGCAGACACTATCAAGCCAATAGACTATTGGCTAACAGTTGTATATGGTCCACCCTAAAAGAGAGTAAACTAAAAGAAGATGGTTAAATCCTGTTATAAAGAATGAAACATTAGAGAAATGGGCCATGAACAATGGATAAAAATAAAACAATTTAAATTTTAATGAGATTACGTTACTGGGTATTTATGGTGCTGAGCTTTACCCAAGTTTTAAGCAACCTGAAGCTAAGCTCTACTGCTCCCTACAGGGTAGAAGAAGATGAGATATAGATGAGAAAAGTTCCAGGTGACACTGTGTGTGCTTTTCAGTTAAAGTCAAACAGGTCGAAAAATAAAGAACTGTCATAAGACAAAAATAGGCCAGGAAAGTGTAAACTGAAAGCTAATGTAAAAAAAATATTTTATGAAGTCATGTTTTCTCCATGTGGCACAAAAGAGCAAGAGCAAGTTATAAGAGGTGAACAAGTCATCCATACTATGGCCAAGAAAATGGTAACTATAGACAGAGACATACCACTGCATTAATGCATGGTAAGAACAAATACACACCACATACATGTAGCCACACACACACACTCTTCTCTGAGCACAAACACAAAAGTTGCCTAATTTTACCACTATTGCCTAATTTTCCTAGTTCCTAAGGCTATAAGTTCTTTGACACATATTTACAGCATTAGGGAAATATTTCATTTTGCTCCTCTAGGGTGACTAAAATTAAACTGTGTTCACATGACCTTGCTGATCCTGATGCCAGGAACTCAGAATTTTAGTCTCAATGGGTAGGCAAACTAATAAGAAAATAGGTAGGGATGGGAGTAAAATAGCATGAGGTGTGTGTTCCCACCTAGCAAGTAGCGTTGGATGTTGATGCACGATAGTTTACTAGGATCTAAGACCATAGGTATAAGAAACTAGTGCCAGTAGTCCCTCAAGATGCTTCTGACATCGTCAAATAACCTCTCAGAAAGCATCTAAATAGTTTCTAATCCAGAGACTACCTTGGGACTTTCTGGCACACACAGGATGTATGTCCGTGACAGTCCATACATTAAATATTAATACAGCCTATTTCTCTTATTTCTACATTACAAAATAAAAGAGACATCCCAATGGAACAAAAATAGCCTTTTGGAAACCACTGCTCTCTAAACCTTTTTGATTGTCCACTATATCACTAAAATTAATTTACATGCACTCTTCATATATTTGCTGTATTGTTTACATTATAAAGACACATAAACATAACATTAGCTGTATATATTACAAAATATACACAAAAATACATATCAAAGGAAAAATGAAGTAAATAGTAAATGAACAGTATTTGTAAAGACTTTTATTTTGCTGTATTCATTAATGATACAATATTAATAATGCTCTAAATAATGATACAAAATTAATGGTAAAATTTGGTGCCTAATAAATATAATAGCAATAATTTTTATAACTAATTTTAAAGTCTGTTGTAGCTTAAAATGATATCTTATAAAAGCATGTATATATCAATGGAAAAAATGCATTTTGGGCCATTTTTTTGTCCTACCTACAGATATTCAAAGGTTTCATGTTTTTAATAGAGCTGGTAAAATTCCTTCTTCCCACACAATAATGAAAAATTAGTTCATCGAAATTAACACAAATGTGAACATCCTTCTATTTTTAATAAATTGATTTAAATTTTATTGAAAGGTCTTTGGAAAACAATTTTAATTCTATTTACAAATTTTAAGTTTGCTCATCTGAATGCTCTTTGGCAACAAAATCACACAATTCCAAGCATCTTTTTTCAAAATGCTCTCTTCATGGCATATGTATTTTTTTTAATTATTTCACTTTATCACCTTAAAGGGAAATATTAGGTATGTATAGATTTTCATAACTGTTAGTGAAGCACCCTACCAAAGCTATTAGCCATCAGAGGGAGTTTACAAAGTTTGTCATGCTCATCTTTTGTAAAAGAAAAATTCATAACCAAACTTTAAATTTATAAGCTCTTTTAAATATTATGAGATAGCAGCTAGCTGACACCAATATCCATTATCCTGTTCTTTTTAAAAGAGACACCAACTTTAGCTGGGCACATGGACATATAGCTCATGCTCACATTTCTGTTTCCCTTGTAGTTGGGTATGAGCATAAGAATAAATTCTGGCAAATGCGAGGTAAGCTTAAATGAAATCTGAGCTCCTGACTGTGCCATTCTCTTCCTCAAATTTTATTTCCTTGATGGCTGCAAGGTGGGCATGGACAGGACACTGAACTGTCTTGATCATACAAATGAGAGAAGCACCTTTAAGTGGAAGAGCAACAAGAAAGAATGAGTTCAAGTCTTCTACCATCATTACACTGTCATTTTAGCCCTGGATCATGCAACTTAGATATAAAAGTCCTAATATAGTCTTTCTGTCCCACAGTGGTTCCTCTTGAGCAATGACCCTTTGGAAAACAGTACTTCCTATGAGCAACTGGTTGAAGAAAGGAAGTCTGGGAAAGTTCATCAAAAGGAAGAATCTAGAGAAAAGACTTAACTTCCTTGCTTTCTTTATGTTCTACTCTTCCTTATACTTTTTCTTGATAATATTGCCTCGACTTAGTTCTAGGTAAATTAATTTGTTCAGAAATGGCTTTGTATGTCTTTGAAGAAAATACACACAGCTTCTACCAAAATGCTACATTGAGAAACATAAAATTCACATATTATTTGAAGAATGACTCATTTAATAGCTGAAATATTTGTTCAAATATCTCTCATTTTTCATTTATTATTCCTTTCTTTGTTCTGTTTTATCCACTTCTGAAAATGTGCATTTACTGTCCTTCATGGATATTTATTTTTTCTTCCATTTTAAATACTATCAGTTTTTTCTCCCTACTCTGTCTTCTGTATAAGCTTTGTGTGATAAGAGTGTCTGAAACAAATTCTGAACTTTCCATGTAGATTTACTAGTTACTCCTAAGAAGGCCTTGTGCCCACTTTTAAATTGAAACTGATGCTGACAATTAGTCTCCGATCTACCTGACCTCAAAATTGTGCACAGGTGCATAACACAGTACCTGCATATATCAAAAAGCAGAATCACAAAAATACATGGTCTGAATCTTAAACCTTTGCTCTATCATTTATTAGTTGAATAAACTTGGGCAAATTGCGTAATCATTCTATGAATCCATTTCCTGAGAAATAAAATGAGAATAATAATTGTGTTTAATTATAGGACAGCTGTAATGATTAAATCATGTCAAGTGCTTAGAACAGTACCTGGCATATAGCAACTGCTATAACTGCTATTATTTCAATCGACCACCTCATTAGATTTATCTTGGCTAGTCCAATATCTTTGAAAATTTGGCATTTATACTTCAACGTAAAGGTGTAAGTAGCACAGTTTTAGAGATTCTATCAAACTATGCATGTCAACATGACAGAGGAAGTTTTACCAGTAGGCAAGATCAATTTGTTTTCTTGTCTAGGTGGAGGTCCCCAAATAACGATTCATTAGACCACAGTCATTCCCATTCAATTACATATTGTCTATAGCTACTTTTGTGCTACGACAGAGCTGTGTAGTTGCAACAGAGACTGGCTGGCCCTTTACAGAAAAAGTTTGCCAACCCTGCTGTAGGCCATATATCAAAGTTCTTTCTATTCAAAGGTGTGCCTGAAAAGAACAGCTGCCTCTCCCACTTGCACACTCTCAGAACACCTTTTCGTTCTCAGGGCTGGGACTGCTCATTTTGGTCTGCCTCTCACACTGTACCATCACCATTTTGATGGGGTTGCTTTAGCTGGTTTCTCATTTGCTATTGGCTGAAAACTCTACTGCAGCATGTGCACATTCTCCATGCCTTACAGTTGCTCAACTCCTGTTTGCACTGCCTGTAAACAGGTAGGAAAACCCGGTCGGTTGGGAAATGGTAAGAAAAGAAGAAGAATCAGGAAGGCGTGTAAAGACATTGGTGTTCAGCACAATGGTGAGCAGTGGAAGAGATGCCCCATTGATTTTTATTGGGTGTGGTGGGGAGATCCACTATTTAAACCTTCCAACCAACTATCAAGGGGTTTCCTCCAACCTAAGTCAGACTACTCAAAATAAAAAGAGGAATTTAGAATTACTGATTTTTTTCTGAGATGGAATTCTAGGGATTCTGACAGTGGTTCTCAAAGTATGGCCCAAAGACCCTGGATACCCTGAGACCTCTTTCAGTGGCTCAGTGAATTTAAAACTATTTGGATAATAGCAATAAAAATTGTTTGCTTTTATAAGTTTATTATAAGAGGGCAGTGAGTTTTTTAAAGGCTGCCTGACATGTGATATCACAAACCATTGAATGTAGAACTCCACATAATAATTTAGCTGTTTTCTATTAAACAAAATATCTGAAAAAAGCCATCTCATTTTTTTTTCTAAAAATGTAATTACTTTTTATAAAAATATTTTATTATTTATATGAACATGTTGGGCCTGTTTTATTTTCAATTATTTAATAAATAGATACGTTTTAATTTCTCTATTTTAGTTTCTTTTCTAGTAAACCATCAGTAAGCCGATAAAGCAGCTCACTGAATAAAAAGCCCTGATTAGCAGCACTTACTAATTTCCACGATGCAAATTCGTCTTCCATGTTGACTTGAAGCTACCAATGGTTTAACTACAAGGGTGGAGAATTCTTGAATATTTAATAATTGGCTCTCCCAGCACAAACCCTGGATTAGCACCTGAAAATATAGCTCTATAAGCCCCTACATACTTTTGGAGTGGAAAGTGGTCCTGAGACCACAATATTTAGCTGCTGCTATTCTAATAAAACCCCCTACTTCCACTAATAAGGCAGTGACACTCAGATCCCCGTTTGTGAGATAAGTGTCTGGCCACAGGTACCAAAATAATCAAGTACAGAGCCTACCCTGGAACCCAACGCTCTAAAAGCTGAACTGAAAAGAAAAGGAATCTTTCCTCAGCACCCTTAAGCACCTAAATCTGAGTTGATGTGGAAGACACAGAAGGTCTGGCAGCGGTAGTAAAGGTTAGAGAAGGAGAATGTAGAAAAATAATTTTTATTATAAGTCCTAAAGAACAAATGGTATAGAAAACAAAAGGTGTTTTTTTAATAAAAACATAAAGTCAAGAAAGAGTTAAAAAAGAAAAAGAAAAGACATTAACTAAAGATTATTACTCATTTAAAAATATTTTTTAAATAAGAACATTTCAAAGGTAAGCAAAATTAACAGAAAAAGTAGCCTCCTAAGACCAAAGCCTCTTTGTTACTTAAATCTCCATCCCCAGTGAAAAGGATGTTTTAACATAATCCTTTAAAAAGAAATAAATCTTAAGTCAAATAAACACAGGGTATTATGCAGTTCCCCTTTATTTGAAGGACAAGGGCAGAGCAGTCCACTTTGAAGGAGAGCGATTACAGCTTGATGCCCTTAGGACATACTCTATGCTCTTCCTGGTAAATCAGAGTCCATCTCTAAACAGATACTCAATTCTGTCTGTAAAAGTAAGGCTTCCTGCTTGTTTATTACTTCCTAGAGAGAGAAAGTGGGTTAAATCTTTCTCATCTGAATCAATCTAGAGTGTTTTCCAGATATAGTCAGATGTATTCTTACTATGCCACCTTCCTACTGAAGCCTATGAAGTATAGGATCAAGTTGACAATGGGAACAGCTTACTAATAAGTCCATATAAAACTTACAGCAATCTGGAACACATTCCCAATCCTTACTGGGAAATTTTAGTGGCTACCTTGAAATTTCAGATCTTTCCTAATTCAGCAGTTTTCATGGAAATAGAGAATGTGACAGACTTACAGGAGCCAGACAAACAGCATCTCAAACCACAGATCAAGATGTTACTCTGATCACAACGGCTAGTGTCTAGCAACTGTAGTCCCTGTATTAACACAGGGTATTTAAATCACTGATAACTGCATGAGCACACAAAACCCAACTAAAACAAAACTTGAACAATCCAGAAGAAATTCCAGAAAGGTTTAGAAAGTTAAAATGTCCCTAAAGATATCAACTTTAGAACATCTTTTAGAACTTCAGCATATGCCTAAATGTAAATTCTTCTAGATGTGGTACATATATGCAATGGAATATTACTCAGTCATAAAAAAGAATGAAATCTTGCCATCTGCAACAACATATATGGAATTAGAGAGTATTATGCTAAGTGAAATAAGTCAGACAGAGAAAGACAAATACCATATGATTTCACTTATTTGTGGGAGATAAAAAACAAAGTAAACAAACAAAACAGGAACATAATCTTAGATACCGAGAATAAATTGATGGTTTCCAGATGGGAGGGGACTCAGCGGGATGGGCAAGAAAGGGGAAGGGATTAAGATGTACAAATTGCCAGTTATAGAAAACAGTCACGGGGATGTGAAGTACAGCACAGGGAGTACAGTAAACATTATGATAACTATGTATAATATCAGATGGGCGTTAGATTTACCAGAATGATCACTTTGTAAGTTACATAAATGTCTAATCACTATGTTGACTATCTGAAACTGATACAATAGTGTATGTAAACTATAATTGAAAAGTCTAAATGTTTTTAATTTTCTATTCTTCAACTCTCCTCTTGAAAATGTCCTATCATATTTGTTATATTCCTATAATGCTGAGCATGGTCTGAAATACATATTAATAGTTTACTTGCTTTTTGAGTTGTTTATTTTATTGGCCTCCACATCTAATCATAGAATATAAACTTTAAAAATAGGAGCTGCAGTCCCAGAATGTAGGACAAAGCCTGTGACGCGTAGAATCTTAATAAATATTTGTTGAATGCGCAATGTAAGAACCCACCAGGGTCAACCTCCCCCTCTATTCAATTTTTCCTCCTCTCTTTAAATTTCAAGTGAATGTTCTTATTGGCAGACACCAAACTGGAACCATATGGAGTAGCGAGGCTCAGTGAACACATGCCCTCATTCCTCCTCTGCCTAAGAATGTCAGTGATGGACCTAAGATGAAATTAGACAATCTGTCATGAGGAGGTTGTACCTGGGTATTCATCCCACTCTCCCTTTGGGCTCCTTCACCAAGAGGAGTATAAAAAGTTTCCTAATATCTCCAAAGCTCCATCAAACACAAATGCAAAAGCATTATTTTCCTGTAGGGAGAGATTGAAAGTTTGCAAGCAACAAAATGGAGTAGTGAGAGTCCCCCTAAATAGGCATTATATGATTGAAGTGATACTGAATTCCAGAAGAGCAGAAACCAGAGGTAAAATACAATCAGGCAGAACAAAAAAGGGTGGTGGTCGTGACGGTGGGTATTTTAGTTGTTTGTCTACTGCTTAATGAGCTCCACTCCTGATTCAGAACAGACAGAAGAGGAGTGAGGGCTACATGCAGGTGTAGAAGCAGCTAATGGAAGTGACAGCTAAGATGACATATAACCAGGGTGTTGAAAAATGCATTATCCATGTGGTTTAAATAGGCCAAATGATATATTGGAACATCGTGTGGTTTAGCACAAAGCATGGCATTCAAGATGGAAGATTCAAATCCTAATCCTGGCTCTCACACAGACCACTTTTATGAGACTGAATGAGTCATTTAAACCACACCGTGCTGTGGTTTCTCCCTCCGTCAAATCAGTGTAGCAAAATGTATTGCCCAGTCACAACACAAGATGTTGCTCGGAAACAAGGGAGGGAACAACAAAAGTAGCCCATTCTAAACACTGCAAGGTGCACACCTTGTGCAAAATAATGACTCTGATTGTGTGACTGTCCAGGCAAGACTCTTGGAAAAGTGATTTGCCTTTCAAACTGATAAATCCCACTTTTCTAAACTGAAGCAGGGCACTAGAAATATTAAACTCCATTGCTTTAATTCTCTACTCCCTCCCTTCATATGAATTTTCATTATATACCACAAACATTTACAATTAGGGAATTCATTTTAGTTATCGCAACTGTTGCCAATAATTTGCCTGCAAGATCCCTTCTGGCCAGAAATATGCATCCTTGTCCCTGTATTCACAATCTTATATTTAGTCCTTGCCAACGGGCTGTTTAGGTTGCTCCAAATCAAATAAACTCTGAAGCCCACACAGTAAGTATTAGATCATTACTGAGCAGGCGGTACACAGGCGGGAGGCGCAAACACAACTCAGGGCAAAAAGGGAATCACCAGACCTGAAATTAAACACACAGGCAATTATGCAAAGTGGAAAACGCACAAGACAAGGAGTCAAAGTAGCTGAACTTAAATACCGGCTCTGTCACTTAAGGTTTGACCTTGGTCAATCTTAAACAGGACTTTGGACCTCGGCTGTAAGACTGAAATAATAGATTATGCCAGGTGACCAAAGGTGAGAGAGCACGCATTACTCAATTCAGCAAGCACTGAGTGCCTGTGAGCGGACAAGCTCTAGAGCCACACTTCTTGGGGCTCAGTTCTAACTCTAAATCTACCTGGTGACCCTGAGTAAGACTCTTAAACTCTCTGTGACTCAGTTCCCTTATCTCTAAAACAAGGACAATAAGAGAGGCTACTTCAAACCAAGGTGAGAATTAAATGAGTTAACCTGTAAACCATTTAGAAGTCTGTCACACATGGTAGCACTAAAAAAACATCGGCTCTGGTTGCTATGTGCCAGGCATAGAGGACTCAAGGATTTGAGTAAGATATCATCCATGCCCCAAAGAAGTCAAATCAGTGTAGCAAAATGTATTGCCCAGATGATTTCCCAGGTTCTCTTCCAAACTCATGACTCCCTTAATTTTAGTTCATTTTTGCTTTCTCGTTTCTCATTTCTTTCTTAGTAGCCAAAGAAATTTCATAAAAATTGCATGTTTGCTGCAAAGAGGTTGTTTACCTGCCATTACAAGCTCTGTCTCACCTGAGAAATACTCACTGGTGACGACGGCATCAATCTACTCTATAGCAATGGCTATATTGCAGAGAACAGACTGCCACGGGGCTGAGAGCCAGAGCAGTGAGGGGTATGCAAGAATCAAAGCAGTTTCCATAACCTTCTTGCTAGAAGTAAGACGAGGGGTGACATATACAAAGAAAAAATAATTCTTCTCATCCTTCCAGGGCACCTGCTCTTTACTGAAGCGTTTCGGAGGTGAGGAACAAAAAACAGGCTTAATGGACTCTACATTGAAGACATTTTGAAAATGACATTACGGTAGGTTTCCTAACCCAACGTTTTATAGTAATGACTGTAAACCATTTACCCTCTCATAGCTTTCTGACTGTGCTCTTCTCTCTCAGCAGATGTCCTCACGGAAGGCCCCGTGTGTTCTGTGAAGGACATAGTCCATTGGCTTCACATCACCAAATGTGTACATGGACCTTTGTCACTTCCCCCCTCTATTTTAGTACATCATTCTTACATAATGGCAGAGCTGCTCCTCTGTCTCACAGAGGATGTGTCTGTGTAAGAAATCCCATCTAGGCTCCCTACCCTTGTTCTCCTATGTATAATCATTCCTTTCCTACAGCTCCTCTTTAGTATGTAAACTTTACCAAGGGTCCCAAATTGTAAAAAAGTAGAAGGAAGAAATTCTCCTTCAGTCCTACACACTCCTCTTTAACCCTATCTTTCTCGTCATTTCAAAAGCCACAATTCTCAAAGTAATTATCTACAATTGACATCACCATTTCTCCACTTCTCTTTTTCACATTAACTCATTCAAAGCAGGCTTCTGTTCCACCGAAACTGCTCTTGCTGAGCTATCCAATGATCTCCATTCATATCTCTAAGTCCAACAGACTCCTCAGTTTTTATCTTGCTTGACCTGAAAATGGCATTTGACCTTGTTACCATTTCCTCCTTTAAAAAAAAACAACAACATTTTTTACTCGGTGTCAGCATACCACATGCCCCTGCTTTGCTACCTACTTCTTCAGCTGTCTTACCCAGGTCTCTGCTACGCATTTCCCAAACATTGAAATCCCACCTCTGGAAACGAGTGACCTCCTCTGAGCTTTAGGCCCATGTACCTAAATACATGCTCCATTTCTCTACTGAAGATGCCTCACAGGCATCTCAAAATCAGTTTTCCAAGACTAGTCACAGCATCTCCACTGAAGTAAGTGCCCAAGCTAGTACTTGGGTAATAATCCTTTACTCCTTCCTCTTACTCACTCTTCACATCCGATCCATAATCACATAATTTCAACTTTCTCATTTCTTAGCTTCAACGTCATTTCCTAAGAATAGCTCTCCTTGGATGCAAAGACATAATTAGCTCCCTTCCCTTCCTCTGCACTTTATGGTTCCATACATAGCTTTTCCTTCTTCTCCAACTCTGTTATATATAAATCCAAATCATCATTTCCTTCTGCTCATGCTTTACGCTCACAATACTAGAATTTATATAGTATAAGTCTTCCCTGCTAAGCAATTTAAGGGCTGGGATCAGTGTGCAATATGGAATCGCTGAGGATTTTAATCCTTGCTTGTATCTGTATACCCAATATCTTGAATAAAGACCAGCAATAAAGATTGTTTAATAAATATTTCTTAATGAATGAATAAATACATTTCATATGTGATTAAATACTACCCAACAGAAACACCTAACCAAGTTTTAAAGGATCATGGAGAGCTTCCAGAAGAAGACTTTTGTAAGCTGATATTTGAAACAGGACTTTGAGATTGTCAGGCAAATGACAGAAGTATGAAGATGGATCATTCTAGTAAAGGAAGTAAAGGCGTAAGGAGAATTGTTCTACGTGACTTGATCTTGACACCTGAGGGAGTCACCTTGGATAAGTCAGGCAGTCACATCTACCTAAGTCTGAACACAGTACAAATGGTATACACAGACCATTTGTTTTGGACTGAATGTGCCCTCTACCTCAATCTAAATTGCAATGGAGGTGGGGCCTTTGGAAGGTAATTAGATCTAGATTATGCCATGGGGGTGGAATCCTCATGATGTGATTAGAACCCTTATATGAAGAGGAAAACAGAAAGATCTCAAGATCTCGTTCTCTTATCTCCATGTGCACACATCAATGAAAGGCCATATGAGAACACAGCTAGAAGGCAGCTGTCTACAAAACAGGAAGTGGGTTCACACCAGGAACTGAATCTGCAAGCACCTTGATCTTGGACTTCCCAGACACCAGAGCTGTAAGAAAATTATGTTGTTTAAGCCACCCAATCTATGATATTTTTATGGCAACCTGAGCTAACTAATACACCACAACAAAATACTTTAAGAAGTGTTACTCAGTTCAGTATGCAATATAGAATCACTGAGGATTTTAATGGGTGGGAGGGGAGAGGAAAGGGGCACATAATCAGATTTGTGCTTTCAAACATGCACTGGTTTTTATGGAGAACATGTATAAATGTGGAACAAAACTAGAATCTCAGCTGCCAGGTAAACTATGTTTTAATGATCCACTCAAAATATTACGATTACTAGGAAAACAAATCACATTTTAAATGTAGAAAATAATGCATAAACTTAAGAGATGGTTAGAGAATAAATGCCACCAAACTTGTTAATTTGTTGGATTGTGAGGTACCATTTAATAAACTAGGTAAATGAAAATAAAAGCAGTTTACAAAAGGTAATTACCAACTTTAGTTTTAGATATTTGATTTAAGTTTCCTGTGGGACAACCAAAATTTTATGTCCAGTAACTGATTAGCTATAAAATACTGGACCTCAGAATAGAGATATAAGTTAAATAGATGCATGAATGGATGATTGGATACATGTTTGGGAAGGAAGAAAGGGAGGGAGGGAAGAAAGGAAGGAGAGAAAGACCTAAATAAATAGATTTGTAAGTGTTCACAAAAAGATAATTTAAGTCAGGTAAGGGGATTAAATTCTATAAGAGAAGTATGAAAATTCAGAAAAGACAAAAGGAAAGAAAAGATTTTGGACAGAACTTAGAGAAACACCAAAGTTAAAGAATATATCACAAAACTTGGAAATGAAGATTTAGGGTCATCTAAAGAGGTCTTTTATTTTTTAAAAAAATCTAGAAAAGTGTGGCTTATTTAAGTGGGTAGTTCACTCATTACTAATTATGTAATATTAAGCAAGTTTCTTAATTCTTCTGTGCCTCAGTTTCTATGGAAAATGAATGAGTAATAGCCTCAACCCCACAAGACTGTGGTAGTAATTAAATAAGCTAGCATTTATAAAAGCTTGGGAAAGTGCCAGAATTTTAGCCAGCATTCGTGTTGTCATTAAGAGAAGGTTTCACAGACAGCAGCCTTCACAAATCCAATCAGCCCATCTGAACCTCTCTCTGCACATAATCCCTTTGTCAATAATGCAGAGCACTAATTACCTATACCCAAAATAGAGCATATGATACTGAACACACCACACACACACACACACACACACACACACACACCACACACCACACACACCACACACACACACACACACACACACACATACACACACACAGCCTGCACTTGAACTAATAGTGAAATAATAGTGTTCCAGACATCTTAGAAAGCAATGCCTGTGTGAGTTGCTCCCTTCGGCCCCCTGCTGCTCAGCATCCAGGCCATCTCTGCCATAAAACCACTTCTCCCACTTGGGTCGCTCAAGCACAGTTGCTAACCTCTTTATCACAGCTCCCGGTGTCCTTTGTTTCAACACTAACTTCGTATGCAGCCTTGTGTTCAAATCGTCCATACTAAGATTTTATTTATGTAAGAAATAAATTATAATTTTTATATAAAAAATAAGGCAGGCAGTCTTTTCTATCATTAGCAGAGAGCCGAATGCAAAAGTTCTCAATTTATATTTATTAATTTAAACTGAAAGAAAACCCCACAAAAACTCAGAAAAGAGGCAAACTGGCCGTAAGTCTAAAAAGTAAAAATAAAGAATTAGGTCTCTTCTTTAGAACTTACAAGAAATTTCCTTAAATCTAATAAGAGAATATTAATGGGCCCTATGCAATAAAATATACACTCCGAGAAAAAAGAAAGATGCATCATTCTTTAGTATAAAATGAGCGTAAAGTAATAATTAAAGATTAATGCCAACTAATGTTAAAAATAAAACTCTGATACTTATTATTAACTAGAGGCCTGGTGCATAAAATCCATGCATGGGGGGAGGGTCCCTCAGCCCAGCCTGCAACGACGCAAGCATTCCGCACCCAGCCTGGCCAGAGGCCCTCCATGGCCGAGCACGGAACGCTTGTTTTGTCACCGGGGCAATGACACAAGCATTTCCACCACCCTCCCTGGCCACTCTGTGCCCGCTGCCCAGAGGCCCTCCACGGCCAGGGTGGAATGCTTACCTTGTCACCATGGTGACGAAGCAAGCATTACCCCAGGCCGCTCACACTGCCTGCTCTCAGCAGCCACCCTCCCCACCCCGGGACTGGGGGACTCTGGCGGGGCTGAGAGGACTGGGCGCCACCATTTTGTGAGGGAGTGATGGTTAATTTGCATATCACCCTTTTATTAGATAGGATAATCTAAAATAATAAACAATAAGTCAATTCCCCTAGACTTTTCCTAAAACATGCTTGCCAAGTATTTGAAGAAACTCTAGAGAAAATTCAGGGAAAACATTGTCTTCATATATATTATTAATGGCCTAAGGATGTTAAAAATAATCTAGCACCGCCTTGAAGGAGGACACGGCTTACACATCTTGGATCAAATGATAAGAAACTGCATACAGATCATCACTCTCTTCCCTTGGCCAGGTATTTGGAGAAAGTATTGTAGTACAAATGTTGTTGATGGTAATCATGTTATATACTACATTGGTGAGTTCAAAACACATTTTCAGAATGCACTATAATATGTAACTGAAATTATTAGAAAATTATTAAGCAGACTCTTTCCTCAAATAACTTTCTGTGTGGTTGGTAAATTATTTCTTTACTTTAAAAGTAAAGAAATAATTTCAATAGATATTTCTATGAGGAACAAAGAAAAAATGCAGAGGAGAGAGAATAATAAATGGTTCAGAAGATCTTTGTGGGTGACTCTTGAACAAAGATCAAGTGGTGACCCGTGAACAAAGTATTGAGGTTTAAAGCTTTATTTATTTATTACCAAAGTAATGTATTTTACTTGTTAGAATATTGAAAAGTACATAATAAAATAACACCTTGCAATCTAATACTACCACCTACAGTTACATACAGCAAAAAATTATAATTTTTTCTATTATTTTCTATCTAGTTGTTCTTATGTCATTGGGCTAATGCTATACCTTATTCTGTGTTTCTGACAGCACCTGTAATAGGTAATTTATATAATGTAGTGAACTGGAAGTTGTTTAGTGAACTTCAAATATTCTTGCAAGCATGATTTTTATAGAAGCATTAATCATTTTGAACATCCTAAAAAGTTATTACAAACAATTTTAATAAATAGTTGTCTTTATAAATATTTTTCCTCATTTAAAGTGGAAATTAGGTGTAGCTGTGGCAGATGAAAGAATGTGATCTTATTTTTTAAGATGAACAGGGTTTTCATTGAATAATCAGCATTCAACACATGCCTGATGACAGGATAGGCATTTCAGGCCTCTGGAAGAGAATGCACAAAGGCATACAATCTTGACACATATTGGGGTTTAAATTTAACAAGCAGATTGATTTGCTAATCCATAAAAATAAGTCAGGTAAGGTGGGATGGTGGATGAAATTGAGGATGTAGAAGAAACCATGTCATGGACATGTTTCTATGCCATGATCAATAAATTATCTTTTACCTTGAAGGCAATGTAAATTCAATAAAGTTTGCTCAATATAATTGATTTACTTGCTGAGGAAGAGTTTGTAAATAAGACTAGTAATGAGATATCTAATAAGTGCCCAGGTCAAAATATTCTTTCTTCTGGAAGTCTACTTTATCTTCCTGAGCTGAAATTAGAGGAAGCTCTCTACCAACTCATTCAGGACTTCTAATTATTGAATTAATTTTTAAAAATGATGGCCATAAAACTTTTTACATGTTACACACACATTGAGCATTAAATTGTTTTAAAATTTAAACTAGTGGTTCAGTTACAAACTTTGGGTTAGGGTCAAAGTCTTGTATTTGACTAGGATCCACTGATCAGAGTTCTACCTCCTGCCCCACTGAACAAAACACATCTATAATAATATGATATTCACTTTTGATTTCTTCAAGATGGAACAAATTGTTTCAGATGTGCAAAGCATAATGAATGCAGACTCCATCCTTGAAGATGTATATCAATCTTTTTTCATTTTATTTTGTTGTTGTTAATTCTCCCCCGAGGATATTTTTCCATTGGTTTTTGGGGAGAGTGGAAAAGAGAGGGAAAAACAGAGAGAAACATCAAAGTGAGAGAAACACATGGATTGGTTATCTCCTGCATGAGTCCCAACCGGGGCCAGGGAGGAGCCTGCAACCAAGGTACGTGCCCTTGACCAGAATCAAACCCAGGACACTTTGGTCCACAGGCCGATGCTCTATCCACTGTGCCAAACCGGCTAGGGCTATATCAATCTTTATGTTTCATGAAATTTTCAAACTTTCAAGGTTGCTATTTTTAATTCAATACAAATTTTTCTTAGCAACTCATCCATCAATTCTATCCTCAAAAAAAAATGCATTCCACTTAGATTTCATTGTAAAAATAAATTTCACTTAAAACATATATTTTGTTTACTTAATATTGAATGCTTTGAGTAGTCATATTAATTAATGAAACTACCTTAACCAGGTTTGATTTACTTACTGGCTTAATCAGGTTTATAACTGATGCTTAATAGGGATTCAACACAGATGGAGTGAGTGGAAGTGCAAGGGTGTTGGGAAGCAGAGTGGCTGGCTTGCTGTAGACATTAGTCAGCTGTCTTACAGAGGGAACGGAGGACACTCTATACCAGGCAAACTCCCTTAGTGGAGTTCTGTCAAGAGAGTTACTAACATGAGTTCTTTTTCCCAAACCTCCAAAGACCTTTATCTGAAACTCTTATCAGTATCTACCCGAATATATAATTACTTAGGTACCTGATTTTTCCCCCTTGTAAATTTCATTTCTGGTATTTCTTTGTGTTCCACATATGGAAGTTTTCATTAATTTTTTTTTATCTTAAAGGCAAAAAGGTTAAACCATGAATATTTTTCAAATTGATAAAGACTTTATATGTATCCTATTAATACTTTGTGGGGCTTTTCCACATGTACTAGTACTTTAGTCATTTATACTCGTCTGTGCAATACATGTTTATAAGTACAGATTTTTAGGGTCAGGTGGCTTAATATATTTTTTAATGTAATGATCGTAAAACAGATAATACAGAAAATGTTTTAGGTTGTTCTGTCTTTGCACAGCCCTGCACTACATGTTCTCTACACTTCCTGCTCGGACCCCTAAAAACCGTTTCAACCTGTCTGTTTGGCTCTGGAAGAGTTTGGCCAACAGAACGCATCACCAGAGAATTGGAGGGTGGAAGGAGACAGTGACCAGGGAATTTTGATCTCTTCCCCCACTCTATCTCAGCAGCAAAGTTTCAGCAGTAAGTTAGACCCTACTGGGCTCCAGAAAAACCATCCCTTCCCCCACTCCCATCAAATTAAAGTTACTAACAGCTTTGTTAGGGATGACACATCCCTTATTATTTCTCTTAACTCCACCCACAAGTCTGTAAATAGTCCCTCCACCAATTTTCTTCATGATCCCAGATGCTTATGCATTCTGTTTCCCGCCAGGACCCGAGCTAATACAACCACTAGATGACAGTCTATAAATCCTTGCATGAAGTTTCTGTAATGCAAAGAAACTTAAAAGTTCTCACTTTTTCTTCCCTCCTTCATTTATGTTACATTTAGTTCTAGCTGAGAGCATAGAGGGAAAAGCATGCTGGGTATTAAATATAACTTGAAAAATAATTTCATAGTACTTATCAAAAATGTATCATGATTCTACCCTTTGACCCAGAAATGTCACTACTGAGGCTTTTACCATTTACGAATACCAACCTAAGAGTTTGAAGATACATCTCAGGGATCAAAAACTTACGGAGAACCAGGCATAAATGAGGAGAAACAGGAGGACCAGGCATACATGAAGAAAGCTCTGACAGAGAGGACAGAGTTTGTGGCAGGAGGCATACGTGTGACTCTATCATTGCAGCAGCCTCTCCTCTGTCAGAGCTAGTCATGGCAATATTTAGTTTTTACTTGATCTTTAGGTTTTATAAGAGAAGGCAATCTGGATTTTCAACTAAATTCTCTTGATTGATAAATGTTGACTCAATTAAAAAAAAAAAACTTTTAAAGATAATTTGGAACCCAAACCAGATTAATCTGCACTCTTAATCTGGCCTTCAGGGGCCACTTTTTGAACTTTGGTGGTTGTATAAGAATGTTACACTCTGTACTGTTTGAAGTAGCAAACATTTAGAGACAAACTAAATGTCAGTCATGAGCTAGATTTTTTAACACATACCTTGTTGGGATTAGATTGTCACACTTAAAAGAACAAGGTAAATCCACATGTATAAACCCAAATGGGCATGTTATTTTTAAAAGTAATTTAGAGAATAATATCAAGCCAATAATCTAATATTTTTTAAGGTTTTGTGTAGTATAATTGTGAATCCAATGAATATCCAACAATCTGGGAGAATATACATCAGACTGCTGACAATGGTTTAACTGTGGTTATTTATCTTTTCATTTCATATTAATTTTTCACAATGAGATTATAATATACATATACTTAAAATAAAAGTTACATTTAGTTTAAAGTATCTGAAACTATTGTTCATCAAATAGCTTTGGAGAATTTTAGTCCATCATAAACTATAGCAAAAATAAATAGTACCCCGGCCAGAGTGGCCCAGTTGGTTAAGCATCATAGTCTTGTACACCAAAATATTGCTGGTTCCATTCCTGGTCAGGGCACATACCTGTTTTGTGGGTTCAATCCCTGGTGGGAGCATGAACAGAAGGTAACCTATCCATATTCCTCTCTCACACTGATGTTTCTCTCTCTCTCTTATTCTCTCTCCCTCTCTCCCTCCGTTCCTCCTACTTTTCCTACCATCCTCCCTCTCCTCCCCCCCTCTCTCCCTTCCTCTATCTAAGCATGTCTCTAGGTGAGGATTAAATAATAATAATAAATAATAAATAGTAAACAGTCAATACATATTGGCTACATTGCACCAGACACATTTCTAAGAGATGTACATATATATTAATTTAGTTAAAACTCACAACAACCTTTAGAGGTAACTACTATTTTCCCCATTTTTTAAAAAATATATTTTATTGATTTTTTACAGAGAGGAAGGGAGAGAGATAGAGAGTTAGAAACATTGATGAGAGAGAAACATCGATCAGCTGCCTCCTGCACATCTCCTACTGGGGATGTGCCCGCAACCCAGGTACATGCCCTTGACCGGAATCGAACCTGGGACCTTTCAGTCCGCAGGCTGACGCTCTATCCACTGAGCCAAACCGGTTTCAGCTATTTTCCCCATTTAACTGCTGGGCAAACTGAGGCACACAAGAGGTTAAATGACTCTCCCAAAGTCACACAGCTAATAAGTGGTGGATCTGGATAATAAACTATTAGCTTAGCTCAAGACCCCACACACTTAACCCCAATAATACTTGCCTTCATGTTGTCCATGAAATGCCAATACTTTAGGAATGGTTTCTTATAAGTCAATGTTGCTAAGTTATTATTCACAGATTATATAAACTAAATTATCCCACCTACCCCGCCCCAAAAACAAACAAACCCTCCAATGATATTTCATTCAAGATAAAATAGCTATTTTGGGTAAGCTTTACCAAGGCTTAAGAATTTATAGGTTTTCCTTTACCCAACCTAAACCTACCAATAACTGTCTTTTCAATATTCTGACAAGGAAGAAACACTTCAGTTTTCAAGATGTCTTTTGATAGATGCCAAAACCATGACTTAATGAGAAATCAAGTCATTTTATCTTCTGTAGATGAAAGAAGAGTTAAGTTGACCTTGTCAACTCAGAGAAGAATAAAAAAGGGCAAAACATCTGGAAGACATGCCCTTGTAACATCAGATGCTTATCTTGCTGAATATGACCACAATAGATATGTCTACGAAGAGTCATTCATTGTGTGGCCATGTAGGCTTGGTATTCAATAAGCAATGTGTTAGAACATAACTAGAGGGTCTTCAGAATTTTTCTTTCATAGGTTTCCATACTCTGTGCCATTTCATCCAGCATTAGTCAAGGCAGAAGGACTGTTTTGACAAGAAGATAAATTTGCCATTAATCCTTTTCAGAGAATGGTATGTTTATGGCAAAAGAGATCATGAGCTCTTGTTAAGGTTGTATTAGTATTTAAATTATAAACATGTACAAAAGGGTGGAATTTGGACTCTTCCTTCTCTTCTCAAGCACTCTTAATTCTTACCATAACTCACTCAATCAAACATATCTGCAGGGCATTTTTCAAGGTATCAAATCAAATTACCCTTTGGTTCTTGCTCTTCCTTTTGTTTCTGTTTTGCTAGCAAGGATAATTAGATATATTGCAGAGTTGCATTACCTGGGTAATTCCTAAAGTTGTCAAGATTGATTCCTAAAATGCTTTATACATAAGATAAAAAGAGTATAAAAGTATAACATGTCACCAAATTATACATTTTGATGAGGACATGACAAATAAGAGAGAAAGGGACATTTTTCAGCCAAATTCTTCTAAGCAATCTAAATTCATCAAGGAGATAAAATAGAGAAGCAAAGTTAAAACTAAGAAAGGGATAATGATGTAAGAGACTAACAAGATTGTTAATTTATTCTCCTCTGCTTCCTCCTATTGATTAGCCCCAAAACACAAGGCAATTTTCCAGAGATACGGGTATAGGGGTGCCCAGCCGGCATAGCTCAGTGGTTGAGCATCAATCTATGAACCAAGAGGTCATGGGTTCGATTCCCAGTCAGGGCACATGCCCAGGTTGCAGGCTTGATCCCAGTAGGGGGTGTGCAGGAGGCAGCCAATCAATGACTCTCTCATCATTGATGTTTCTATCACTCTCTCCCTCTCACTTCCTCTCTAAAATTAATAAAAATATATCCTATTAAAAAAGGGTATGGGAGCTAAACGTGTACAATGATCAGTTCTAAAATCAAAGCTTTACATGCACCAAGGACCAGAGTTGACAGATTATATCTAAGTCAAAGAACCAGTTTAAGAAAAACAGACCAAGACCAAGAAGAAGATGGCGTCCTCCCCAATGAAGCCACGTCACACTTGCAGACCAAGATGAAAGTTACAGAAATGTGAGAATGAAAGACTCCAGGATATTCAATTCTAAGATTTTACAGACGAGGTTTATCCCTTCAAACAGCTTTTTATCATGATAGCTTTCTCTCCTTATCACTTTCTTTGAAAATCCAATAGAGCATTGGCAGCCTTAGAGCTTTATTTAGGACCAAGAATTCTGGGGATTTTTATGAACATTGATTTTTCTCACTCCATACTAAAGGTTCTTAACCTGTTGAAGGAATAGTAGATTCATGTGCCCTCTTTAGGATGTTTTAAATACTATGTACTTTCCCACCGTAGAAATGTACACAGAAGAGCATTTAGCTATCATTTCAGGGTGACTGCGGAATCATCCAAGATCCTCCCATTTGGGGAACCACTGCCCTGATAAATGCAAAACAAAACAAAAACCCTATCTTCGTAGTTTTTACTGCAACCTTAAGGCAGATGACTTCTAAATCCATGACTCTAACTCAGACCTCATTCCTAAAATCCAGAAGCATATCACTATCTGCTTTTTGATATTCCAACCAGAGTCCCAGGGAAGTTGGGTCCAAATTGTGTGAACTATTTAAGAATATGAACTTAATCTACTTGGGCTTGAATCCCAGTTCCACCACTTGATATCTGTATGACCTAGAGTACCTTTGGTTCCTCATAATAATTGTATATATCTCATTAGGTTCTGATGAGGACTAAGTGTGTTTGTATATGCAAAACATCTGGTACAACATATGGCACAAAGTTAATGCCACATAAATGTTACAGTATCAACACCTGCATTATTAGCATTACCAATACAATATTGTTATTAATTATATTATGTCAGTATTAATAATATTAATTCAATATTTATAAATGGAGCTCTTCATCCTTTCCATAAAACTGGCTCTTATTCTGTATTTCCTATCTTGATTAATTGCAGCATAATATATTTCGTTTTCTAAGAAAAAAAATAACTAGAAAGCAGTGTCTCAAGCACTTCTTCTCCATCCCACACTCAGCTGTTTGTTCCCTAAGAACACAAACACGTCTTTCTCTTATCAAGATACCATTCACTGTTATATCCCATAAAACTATTTACACTTCACCAAAAATACATCTCCATCTTTAAACTATTCTCTGCTTATAATCTTCTTCTCCATTAACGTTATTGGTAATTCCAACTTTCTTTTAAAAACCTAGTTAGAAAATATTTTCATAATGTTCAGCATAATAGCTCAGGCAGAATTACTTACTCTTCTCTATGTCCCTTCCTGTGAATGCTCATAACACACGACCTACATCCAATGCAGTAACGGTCATAATACCTTGTAGCAGTTAGGCATTGCTCCTCTATGAGTCATCATTAGGGACTCTGTCTTGCTGAGTTCAGTGAACCTAGAGGAATCACAGTGCCTAGCATATACTGAGAACTTACAAAGATGTGTTGAATACATGTAGATAAAATCAAGGACACAATTTTTGACGGATAGTAAATAAAATATAACTTCACAATCATCCTCTCCACCTCTGAAAGTAGTTCTGAGCAGGAAAGTAATTTAAGAAAACTTGATGATCATTCCTGGGCATGGAAAAATTAGCACATTATAACTGATGTATCAAAGAAAGGCACTTATGTCCACACAAGTTGAGGTAACACTGCACTTCTTCTATCACTTATGTAGTTTTGGCATTTTGCCTACAATGGCCACTTGTTTATAAGGCATGAACCCCCAACAATGTACATGGACTAGAGATTGTGATTATAGTCACCAAATTTCTTAATTTCTTAATGCCATATTCATCTCAAGGTATGTTTTCCCCTAAATAATTCTTACATTTTATAGAATTTTCTAATCACAAAATACCACACTAGTCCATATTTATATTTATGATAAAATATCACTTTTATACAAACATTACTGTTGTACTCTACAAATTCTGAGATCACGTGCCTGAACACATATCTTTCATTGCCATCAATTTATAGGCCAAAATGTGAAATGTCTGAAAAGAAATGCTGCATAATATGTCTCTAACTTCCTGGCATTTGACAAAATTAAGTTAGTTTAACCAAAGGGGAAAATATTTCTAAATTGAATCTATTTGTGATATACTGGTTTAAAATTCAAAACTGCCAACAGATTCTGTTTGCTCCCTTGGCAGCTGCTGCATCTGCCAACTGGTGGCCAAAAATTCGAGCAGACTTAACTAATTAGAATGGTCCCCATCTGGTAGCGGAACTTCTTGTTTATGCTTCCTTTACATTCTCAGTGCAGAGACTCGAACCAGAACGCGTGTGGTTTGCAGCAAGGGAGGCTCTCGCTGGCCAGCGACTTGCTATTGTCCTGCTGAGCCAACCCGGGTGCAGATGGAAATGTTCTCTATATTTTATGGTCTCCCTTCCTGCACTCCCCTGGGAGTGAATCATCTTGGCCACAAGAGTTTCCATTGTCTCCCGAAACACTTTCTCATTCATTTTTATCGCTGGAGGCCTAGATCTAAGGCTATACTTACGTTATTGAGAAATAAAACTTCTAAATAGAATCCATAATTTGATAAAGTCGATACTCGCCCTCCTAAGAATAAAACCAAAGAAACGCATTAAAGGAAAGCATCACAGTGTAGTTTATTTCTTCATGGGTTTAATTGAATCACTGTGAGTATACTTTCATAATAGAAAGCAAACTTCTGGCAGAATCATGCTGCGGTTGCAATCTCAGACTCCGGAGAAGGGCTTCTGTGGAAATGTTGGCCCTGCCTACTGTTAGCTGTGTGTCCCTCAGCAAGTCGACCTAATCCCAGCTTGCTCATATGCAAATTAGACAATGTTTTTGTAATATGGTGAGGATTAAATAAGAAATTATGTGCAGAGTGCTTATACCAGTACGTGCAGGGAAATTATATGTAATTGGTGTAAGGAAAACTGGCAAATACTTATTATTATTGAGAATAGAGGCCTCACATATTTTTGAAAATAATACCTAGGAGTGTTTTCAAATGTAACACATCTTGCACCATTTGGCTGTTTTGAAGCTCGGTTACTTTGCTGTATTTTTAAAGTTTCTCTTAGAAGCACTGTGATTTCCCTGAGCATGTTCTAGTCAATATCAGAAGACTAGCAACATGCTGGGTAGCAGAAAAAAGTAAGCATGAGATTAATATGTTATTAAGAGAAACAGAATAAATATTCACGTTACCAGCTTTTTGACTATTTTCCCATGTCAGTGTTTCCACTAAGTGGACAGGAAGTGAAAGTAAATTTGAAAACAAACTTACTTGGAGAGATTGGGGTGTTCACCATCTGTTAAACACCCACTATCGGCCAGCACTGTTTTGAGTCCTTGAAATACAAAGGTGAGTAAGACATGTTCTCTGTCTTGAAAGAGCTCACAATACTTCGGAGGAGTCACCTGTATAGCTAAGTCAATAGGTATCCGTGTAAATACCTCCAAGTCAGTATTGTAGTGTCCGGGAATGTTTCCGAGAGGAAATGACTTCCGAGGTGATTAGGTTCAGAGGAGTTAGTAGAGCTCCATGGGATGGTTGAAAAGCATTCCGGTTTAAAAAAAAAAAGAAAAGCAGTGGGAGCTCAAGCAGAGTGGAGTTGATCTAAGGTGCATGTAGGGAGCAGAGGGGGACGAGGTAGAGGCTGCAGGGATCAATTGTAGATGTCCTTGTGTTGGAGGGTTGGAGCTCATCCTACAACAGTGCTGAGGCGCTACTGACAGACTTAAAGCAGTGAAGTGGCAAAGACAGGTTTGCATTTCATAGGACTCTTTCAGCAGCATTGAGGACAGGTCTGACGGAAGAGTCAAGGTGAATTTGCTGTCGCTCAGGCATTAGTTATAGGAAAAACCACCTCAACCAGGGCAGTAATAATTTGAATAGAGTAGACAGAATAGACCTCCTCAAAGGATATTGAGACCTCGTTGATTAATCAGATCTGGGGCATGTGCTGGTGTGGTGAGGGAGAAGTATGACATTACCTTTGTAGTTGATTGACAAGGGGGGATAGTGAGGCCGCCCACTGAACCGGAGAACAGAGAAAGAGCAGCTCGGCTGAGTGGGAAGATGAGCAGTTCAGCTAAATGTGGAATGCCTGTTGCACGTGGTGGGATGGGCAGAGGACGTTCCTGGCAAACCGGTTGTAATTCGAATGTGAATGAATGAAAATGTGTAGGATGAGAATAGGAATAGTCCAGGAATGGAGAAGGAACAGTCAGAGAGGAGAGCCAAAAGAAAATAGAATCATGGAGGTCAAAGACATAAAGCATTAGAGGATGGACAAGAGCGACAGATGCATAAAGGAGATCCCTAACATAACACGAGAACTGAAATGTGTAGTGAGTTTGCCTGGATTTTGGACTCAGACAAACTTGGGTTCAAGTCCCTCTTCCAAAACTTACCATTTGTGTGATTTTGGAAGTTATTTTAAGACTTGGATGTTCTGTTTTAAACTATCTAAAAATTATATATATATCTCCCACGTTCAAAGGCTGTTAAATCACGTTGTTTACCCATATCTTCAGAAAAAAATCACTTCTACTGTCGCGGTAAACAACCTGCCTCCCTATATATAATGGTCTGGCCCTCTAGCAACTTCAGTGCAAAATTATAGCTAATTCGCCTACAAACATCAGGTGGTCATAATTATCTGGCCACTCAGTGTATATCTCCCTCTGAGGTTTGTTGAGAGGACTAAATAGAACAATGTAAGTAAAACACCTAGCACAATGCTGGACAAATACTAATCCCATGGTAAGAGTAGCTATTTTGATTATTTTTTTCTTTAAAATATTGGTGCTGTAAAATGATCCCATGGTTTAAAATTCCTGGTCAACAAATTAACAGTATGATCTCTCTAGCACAGTGGTCGGCAAACCGCGGCTCGCGAGCCACATGCGGTTCTTTGGCCCCATGGTATGGGCCACAAAGTTTCAATAGCACTGTACATGCGTGCCCACATGTGGTATTTTGTGGAAGAGTCACACTCAAGGGGCCAGTTTGCAGACCACTGCTCTAGCAGATTATTTGAATCTGACTTACTGCGTGATCCCTGTTATGCTCCTTATGAAGTAGTCTGAGTACTATGTGTTAATTGTTCTGCCAAACACCTGGTATATACCTGGGCATATGTATTAACAAGTGAGGCATAATTGAAAAGGCAATTCATGGTCAAATCTTATCATTACAGGTCTAATATCTAAGTAATGTCTTTAAATATAACGAAAAGTATAGAATTTCCATCATGCTTTAATGGAGGATTTGCCACAGTATATGCAACAGATTTTATACATTTAGAAAACTTTGATTCTAAAATGGAAACGATCGTCCAAATTCTCTACTCTCACACCCATAAATTTAGACACAAACTACTTGCCACGATTGCCCTCAGGAAGAGATCAAACAGAAAAACAGGAGGCACACAAGAATAAAAAAGAGGCCTAGCATACAATGAAGTACAAATGTAATTTGAGAGTCACCAGATCAAATGCATCAGGGTACCTGTAAGGTACCCCCCAAAAGCTCAAGAAACATACCCTAAGGAGCTGCCCATTCAAGGATGTGAGGCTTTCCACTGAGTTAACAAACAGAAGAGTGCAAGAGCAAGGTACGTGCTTTACATCTTATATTAAAAATATATTGCTGTTATACTACAATTCAAAAGGAACTTAAAAATATATTTTGAAAATACCTTGCAGTAAGAGTAAGCAAGGCTTGAATATTTTATGCCAGCAAAACCATAACTCATTTGATATCATTACCACTGATACAATTCACATCCTTTCCACTATTTCTCTGTCAGCCCCTTCATATAATTTGTCAAAATAAAATGAGTAATGGGTGGCCCATGAACCTGACTTATGGAGTGATCCCTGTTATGCTCCTTAGGAAGTAGCCTGAGTCATCCTTAATTCCTATGGAAGAGAAACATGGCATAACCAGTTTTTTAAAGAGAATAACAAAGACCATGGCAGGGCCCTCCCTGCTACTGTGGACAGGAACTTCACAGTCCCACTGCAGGTCATGAAATGTCACCTACTATGGAGACAACTGAGAGTTTACACTGATTAGCGGCATCTAGAACGAGGGCCTTTGGTGCCGCCATTTTTATCTCACCATCTTCTTTGGATCTTAGGCTAGGAGTCGCTCTCAATAAAGAAGCAAGCCCACAATTACTCAGACATAGCACAGGTATAACTGACCGATCTTCATTGGAATTGCAGAAATTAGATATTCTGCAGTAAGATTCAAAGAACAGTTTTTTCAAAATACTTCTAGTTTGCCTTCTCCTCAGGCTTCTCTCTTCTCTCTTTCCATCGCTCCTATCTTTAACAATGAAATAAACTATCCCCTTACACACTTAAGACAACATATAAAAATAGAAGTAAAGGCCCTGGGCATCATGTTCCCATGCCCTCTGCTGTCATTTTTGTGTACCCAAATAGGCAGAGCAGTAATTATATGGCCTTCATTATAATGTTTGATTAGAAGAGATTAAAAGCATGAAATTAAGGAAGAAAATAAAAGAAAAATAGTTAAACTTAACATGTTTCTCCTGCTTATAGCTGTTCATTACACTTTACTTCTAAGCCCCACCCCTTCAAATAGATTTTCTGGGAAAGTCGAATTTCTTATGTCCTTTGTGTCTTGAGGCTCCAAATATGGTGTCACAGGTCCTCTGGAAGGATGTGTGAATAGTAATATCACTCAGGCTTTGAAGTCCACATCACTAGGTGGATATCTTAAAGAATTAACTCCTATCCTTTGGGGTTTTGCATAAGAAACTGATTGCTATTAAGCAGCAACTCAACATATTAAATTATTATTCTTAGAAAGGAAGAATGGGAGATGGAAAAACCAAGATTTTTTTTTTAACTTACAAAAAAACACACAACAACACGATGTAACTATTCAATTAAAAAATACTTTCAAATCACAATAATGGCTACTATTTAGAGACATTATTATGAGCCAAGCACTAGTCCCTCCCCCGACCCCCACCCCCCCCTACAGACACACCAGATGGTCAGATCTCCTCTGCCTGTAGATGCAAAATAAGGTCCTTTAAGATCTCTAGTTGACTTTGAACCCCTACATACTAAATTATCTGGGGTCTAGTCATAGTTATCTCCTTGAATTCTTGTCCCAAATCTTCTCAGGTTTGTTTTTACTTGTGGAAATGGTTTAGTATTGTGCTTAGCTCTACACCCATTCCTTCCTCCTCTACTCTGTAATGCTGGGCCTAGGATTTTGTAAAACACATCTCAGGCTCCCCTGCCAGCTGGCTGGCTGTGTTTCAGCCAGTCCTAATAGGAGGGCCTGGCAGGTTCATAATCAAGAGGAATGAAGAAGGCATGTTTTTCTTCCTGTTCTATTTTCTTTTCTGTCTTGCTGCTTCTAGCAGCAACTCTGGAACTTACATCAATTCCTCAGAAATTTCCCTCAGTGTCCCTCCCCCTCAATCTCTGAGTGGGCTGTTTGCCCTGGGCCTTCACACACCATCTCCTTTTTTGTTTCTCTAGGGCAAGAAGCTGTTTCCTGCCATTATTTATCTCAGGGTTACCTCACTAACCCTTTTCACTTCCTCCGTCCTTTCCACACTTGTATAATCAATTCCCTACATTAAATTCCCTCTGTTTGAAATACTTTAAAATGTTTTCTGCTTTCTTGACTGGCCCTCAGCTGATGAACTTGTCTATTAATCAGTCCTCTCAACCTTCTGTGGCTTGCCAGGAGCGTGGGAACTCAAAGGCATCCCTCCATAAAAGAATATTCAAATCATTGGTCCATATGTATGTACATTATACTCACCCCCGCCCACACACACATATACACACTTTATAAAATACAACTGGACCTCAAATAATTTGATCAATATTGTTTCATTATAATGTCAATGAGATGCCATAGGAACGTAACTCCTGTATATATCAATTAGCCTGTGGTGAAATTGGTTTGGTTATAGGTCATTTCACTACAGTTCCAAGAACCTGTTCATGACATAAAGTGAGATTTACTCTTTCTCAGAGAAGCATATCTTAGTATAATCCCTTTTCTGTAAAAAATGTATATGTACACACAACAGATGTCTATACGGATCATCACACTAACAATTATCTTGTGGTAGAGAACATTAATGGTTTTTACTCACAATAGTTACATTGAAAACATCATTTTATAAAGCTATTTTTATTTTGAAAAAAGTTCAAATATCTTAAGAGCACATGAATATGTTAATAAAAATTTATACTCATTCGTTCAGGGGTCCTCAAACTATGACCCACAGGCCACATGCAAATACAAATGTTGTATTTGTTCCCGTTTTGGTTTTTTACTTCAAAATAAGATATGTGCAGTGTGCATAGGAATTTGTTCATAGTTTTTTTAAAACTATAGTCCGGCCCTCCAACAGTCTCAGGGAGAGTGAACTGGCCCCCTGTTTAAAAAGTTTGAGGACCCCTGCACTAGTTTGATTACATTATTTGGTCATAATATATAATATAAATAATAGAAGGTAAAATCTCAGGTGTGATGTAAAATAAGATGACTACAATATGCCTCTCTCATAATAGAATTAATAAATGTTTATCCATTTTTAAAAACTTTAATTGCATTATATTGTTTGTCATGTTGTCATTTCTTCTACAAAAGCATGAACTCTCATAAATGTGATCAATTCTACTCTAAGACATCCTTGCATATATTAATCTGACACCAATTGGAGTACACAGTAAGTGAACAAAGACTCTGAATCAAAACAAAGCACGAAAAGCAAGATTGGTAATTACCTCTCCTGGGCACCTGTTTCTACTGTACCTGAACAGCAGGATACTGCATGACTCCGAACCATGTTTAAAATGAAGAATAAAGCAATTTCCACAGAACAAGTTAAAGACTGAGTGACTCCATTTTGATGGTTTCTGTTGCAAACTTAATGCTATTTCAATGTATTTTTTATAGTGTGTTAATAACAGTAATAAAAAAAGAGGAAGAAATGACAACATACAGTTATGCTATAACAAGCAGATGGTGGCTGGAGATGGGCTGTTCTCCAACTGTTCCCATTCTTTTCCAATTCATGATCAGTAAGAGAAATAAACACTTGTGTGCCCCTAGTCTGCCATAATATTCCAAATATAAGGTACAGAACCTCAGTGTCTTACCAGATGAACATTCTATACAATAACTGTTTACCATTCTAGTAAAGTTAGCATTGCTCATCTAAACTGCAAGTGGTGATTTAGAGAGTTTAGGAGTACCATTCCTTTGGAATTATAGGCAACATTTTGTCTGCTGCCTCCATCAGAAAACACTAACCAACAGTAATTTACAGGTATAGTTCATTAACAAAGATATAGTTTTATTCTCCTCAAAATGTCTTTGATGATAACTTGTTTTAATAAATATCATAATTGGACTACACCAGTAGTCAGCAAACTCATTAGTCAACAGAGCCAAATATCACCAGTACAACGACTGAAATTTCTTTTGAGAGCCAAATTTTTTAAACTTAAACTATATTGGTAGGTACATTGTTATTAGCTTAATTAAGGTACTCCTAAGGCTTAGAAAGAGCCACACTCAAGGGGCCAAAGAGCCGCATGTGGCTCGCGAGCCACAGTTTGCCGACCACGGGAACTACACCGTTCATAATCAGTATACATATTTACAATCTAGTTTATGGTTTATCTTGGTGACATGAATTGGTACCGATTTTTAAACTCCATTTGGGGCCATATTTACATTTAGGGACATACTTAGAGAAACATACACTATACTTCAAATAGATTCACCCAGTCATAGTGGCTTTATGATCTGTGCTTGACAGTTGGTTTTTTTGTCACTCAAATTAACATTTGCTCTAATTATCTTCACAACACCTAGACGTATTACATTCCTGATGTCCCATTATGTTGGGTCATTGCAAGAAAAACTGTGGCACCAGCCGGTGTGGCTCAGTTGGTTGAGCATCGTCCCATGCACCAAGAGGTCATCAGTTCGATTCCCGGTCAGGGCACATGCCCAGGTTGTGGGCTCTCTCTCTCTCTCCCTCTCCCTTCCTCTCTCTCTAAAAATCAATAAAAACATATTTTTTTTTAAAAAAAAAAAAAAGAACTGTGGCATGGAAGAAGTTGGCCTTTTCTATGGCTACATGATTATTTATGAAAATTTCCCTAAAATGCATGTACCACTCTTTGTCATCAATAGGTTCCCAAAGTCCTCGTGACTCCCTTTATTTTCTCCAAGGAAACTTACACTCTGCATAGAGTCTGGTATAAGTTCACAATGAACTGTAAGGGACTTCCATGCATTATAGCTGTGGGGCAATGTGTACTTAACTGAGCAAAAAATCTTCAGTCAGTCCCCTCTTCCATGACCACTGCCACTGCCTCAGATCCCACTCTGATGGACAGGTTCTCATCAGGAGTCCTGCAACAGCTTCTGAAACAAACGCGCTTTCTACATAGCCTAGTGCCCCTGGAATCCAACTCAGTGGGGAACCTTTTGAGGCAGAGGGAGTAAAAAGATTATAATTTTTTAAAAAAAAGATGTCGCTGATCATCTGAGTTGGATTCAAGGGCATGTGGCCTTCTTTAAAAAAAAAAAATTATAATCTTCTTACTCACTCTGCCTCAAAAGATTCCCCACTCAGCACTTCGATCAAATTTTCAGACCTTATCTCTTCCTTTACCATTATTACATCTTACTCAATGGCTAGCTACTTTCAAACACTTCACAATGTTTTATGCTGCCACGTTTTGTTCAGGTTTTTGTTCATTTTGTGTTCTATTTTGTTTTTATGTGGCTGGAGTAAGCTCCACCATTGACCCACCTGGCGAAATTCTGATGGTCCTTCAAAACAGCTCTAGCGTAAGCTCCTCTCTGGCAGTCTCTCCTGGACAGTCATTGTACATATCTGTGTCTGTAAGTTTCTCATCTTAGACTTTAAGCCACTTGAGGCCAAGGAAATGTCTTAATTTGTGTCTTATTTGTCATTTTATTCTAAACAGTTGAGCATTCTAGTCACTTCATGTATGTGTTGATTGAATAAGTAGAAATAACATAAATCCAATTATTAAATTCCAAACATCATTAAACTGATAGAGGAAAAATTTTTTGATATGGAAGTTTCACACTTGAAGCAAAATATGTATACAAACTGCTTAAGCTAGTGTACAGAAAATCTATATCACTTACCTAGATACTGCAGAAAACACTTTCTGGGTGTCTTCCCAGCATGCATTTTCCTTTCCTCTCCTTTTATTAGTGAAATTGTGTAGTTTGGATGGAAGTAATTTGTGTTCACCTAATGAGGTAATCCTTGCTTTTATTCTTAAATAAAAAAAAAATCTCACCCTCCAGCTACAGTTGTTGGGTCAGAGGTAGTCACATGACTATGCCAAGCCTGCCAAAGCCGATGAAACTCTGTTCTGAGGATTTTATGTGAGTTATCAGGAAATTGAATTTCTTTTCCACATCCATATCAGTGAGAGAGGACATAACCCAAGGAAATAAAGGCAATCGCTCTGTTGTCTTGAGAAAATACTACTAATCTGCTTAGGAATAAAGTCAACACTAAGAAATTTAGAGCCAAGTGTACAGAGAATCTGGATGCTGATACTATATGTCAGCTTTGGACCAAGCTGCTGCTAGGTTATTCATTATAAGCTAAATATTTCCTTTTTTATTCTATTTTTACTTTTAGAGATGTTGTATCTTTACACTTAAAGTACAGAGTCCCCATATATACACCCTATCTTCCCACATACAGTTTATCCTATCATGAACATCATTCATTAGTGTGGTACCTTCATTGCAATTGATGAACTATTATTGAGACATTGTTATTAACTAATAAAGTGCATAGGTTACATTAGAGTTCATTCTTTATGTTGTGTAGTTGTATCGATTATGAGAAATGCATGATGTCATGTACCCACCATGACAGGATCACACAGAAGAGTTCAATGGCCTAAAAACCCCGTGTACCTTTTTTATTCCTCCATCCCATCTTCCTACCTCAACTCTTGGCAGCCACTGACAATTTTATTGTCTCCATAGTTTTGTCTTTTCCAGAGTGACAGTTAAGTCGCACACAATTTAGTCTTTTCAGGCTGGATTCTTTCACTTAGCAACATGCATTCAAGATGTGCCATGTCTTTTCATGACCTAGTAGCTCATTTCTTTATATCACTGAAAACAATATTCCATCGCTTGGACTTCCCGCAGTTTGTTTAAACATTCACCTAAGTGATGAACATCTTGGTTGCTTCCAATCTGGGCAGTTATAAACAAAGCCACCTTAAACGTTCATGTACAGGTTTTTGTGTGGAATAATTTTCAACTCAAGTTGGGTAAATACCTAAGAGTGCAACTGCTACGTTGTATAATAAGCCTATGTTTAGCTTTGCAAAAACTGCCAAGAGTCTCTTCCAAAGTGGCTGTGCCATTTTGCTTTCCTAGCAGTCCATGAGTGTGTGCTACTTTACATTCTCACCAGCATTTGTTTCCCTTCATTTCTAAGCCAGCTTTTATGTAAATGTTTAGTGATCTGTGGCTCGTAGAATAAGAACAAAAGTGGGGGGAAATACATAGGGGTAATATAAGGATCCACGTCCATGGTACCTGAATTAGAATCCTAGTTCTTTCACTTGTTAAATGAGTGATCTTGGACAAGCTACTCTCAGTTGTTTTCTCACTGGTATAGAAAACCGAAGAAATGGTTCTTCCCAAGACTGTCATGAACCATGAACACAAGTGACAACCTTATGATCAGTATTTAAAAACAAAGTCAAGGGTTATATTATCACCCTGGAAATTAGAAATATATTAAGTGAGGAGAAATGAAGGTGTACTGATAAATCCTTTTTTCTTATAAACCTCAGATCAATTTAATTTCCTCTTTTGCATCTCATTGCTAAGGAGTAAGTCTCACAAATCTCTCTTCTAAACTGGCAGATCTGAACTCTAGGACTTCCTGCCTGCCCCCACCCGATTCACCCAAGCATTTAATGTACCATTTAATAAAGCATAAAAATACCAGTGTGCCTTATGTCCCTTTTTTTATATTTGAACAGTGGTGTAGTCATTTTAAAGTAGAGAAAAGATGATATGAAAGTAAGATAATGATAATTTTTTATAAATGAATTTTCTCAGAATGGACATGGAAGGAAGGAAGGACGGAAGGAAGGAAGGAAGGAAGGAAGGAAGGAAGGAAGGAAGGAAGAAAGGGAGGGAGGAAGGGGTGGAGAGGGAGGGAGAGAGGAAGGGTAAAAGAGAGGGTAGGAGGAGGGAAAAGGGAGAGACAGATTGTACAAGAAGGAAGGCAGACAAGTGGACCAGAAATAAGTCATTTAATCTTGAATTCTGATATTTTAGGTGCTTTCAATTTTATATATGCATTCTCTGCCGGTGAAAAAGCAATATTAGATGCTAAATTGTAAACTGACCCAGAGAGAACATTTCTATGAGAGTTACAGCTCAGGAAATGTCACTCCCAGATAGAAACTTCTCTTGGTGTCTTAATGGTCTTGTGAGAAGGCAGAATAGCAGGAGCCTAGCTCAAAAGAAGGAGGCTTGAAGATGGACCCTTTAGGTTCCAGGGGCCTTCAAGAATGCAGGTGGTGACTCAGGTCTGTAAAGGAAACTTTCATTGTAAGTGTTCATTACAGCACGCTGAGCTAAATCCAAAAAGAGATCCAAAGTGTCAAACCTTTTACATGTCATAATTTATCTCATGCCCAAAGCTTGGCAAGAAGCAATAAAAGGAAGGAGAGTGGAGGAGGCCTGAGCTGTAGAAGAAACTCCGTGAGGCAGAGGTTCTGAGCTTCAGAAACCACAATGGAACAAGATTGTTAAGAGTCTAGTCTATTCAGCACAAAGCACAATAGCCAAGGAGAAAATAAATTGAGAATCAATAACTTCAAATTCTGAAATAGCCTGAGGGCTTTGAACAGTGATATTTCTTTCTTTCTTTTTTTTTTTCTAAGCAATGCACAAAGGGTCCCAGAGTCACATGGAAACCACAACCTAGAAAATGTTATCTTCCCTGACGACCTCACAAATCTTACTTTGCCTTGTGCCACAGACATTACCATGGCCGTATGCGTGTGTCCGTGTGAGAAACATGCTGCTGAAAAAACTGAAACTAAAGGTTGAAGGCCCCTGTAAATCTGTCTGTGTGTTTTTATTTCATTTATGTGTTCTAATATTTTCTTTTTCCCCAAAAAATGTACATTTTAGAAACAGAAGGGAACACAAATCAGTATTTTCGATCTCCCAAATCGGTTAATATCTTCATCTGGTTTTTCCTTCTAGTAAAAAAACAAACAAAATAAAACAAAACAAAAACTAAATTCTCAAAAGATTAATGAATTCACATCGTCAAAAACAGTTTACTTGAGGCCAGCAGATCTTTCACTGAGAAAAGAAAAACATTCCAGGATTTAATCCTAAATCTCTGGATTTCATTATTGCCTCTTTTATATTCAGCTTGTCTCTCCAAATTGTCAAAAACCCTAAAGTTTTTCTGATGGTCAAAAATACCCATTTAGAAAGCGTTTTCCTTCCTCAGTGGAGAAATGGCATATTGAAGTTACAACTGTGTCTGCAAATAAGATACTCCAGGACTATCTTTGGAATACTGGGAGGTTGTCAGAGAGACCTTTGTGAATAGACCCTCAATCCTATGCAGCATTTGTATAAAAAAATATTTTTAAAGATCGCTGTGCATATCTAAAACTAAATAAAACAACCGAAACTGGTTTGGCTCAGTGGATAGAGCGTCGGCCTGCAGACTGAAGGGTCCCAGGTTCGATTCCGGTCAAGGGCATGTACCTGGGTTGCGGGAACATCCCCAGTGGGGGATGTGCAGAAGGCAGCTGATCGATGTTTCTCTCTCATTGATGTTTCTAGCTCTCTATCTCTCCCTTCCTCTTTGTAAAAAATCAATAAAATATATTTTAAAAAATTAAATTAAATAAAACAAATAAATGTAAAGGTAAGTATTCTGTTTCTCAGAAATGACTCAGAATTGAGACTTCCTCTAGACAAGTTTTGCTTCAACAAGACAGAACAATGCAGTGATCTTAATTTGGAGGTTTTATAGTTGCTAAGTTGATTAACTATTCCAATCCAATTTATCCTAGTTTGGTCCCCTTGATTCTAATTGTCTACTGGAGACTTAAAAAATGTCCAAGAGATGCCCGGCATCATAGCTCAGAGGTTGGGTGTCAACCTGGGAACCAGGAGGTGATGGTTCAATTCCAAGTCAGGGCACATGCCCAGGTTGCAGGCTCCATCCTCAGCATGGGGTGTGCAGGAGGCAGCCAATCAATGATTCTCTCTCATCATTGATGTTTTTATCTCTCATTCTCCATTCCTCTCTGAAATCAATAAAAAGATATTTTTAAAAAATGTCCAAGAGAAAAAGTTTCCAAGCTTCCTCAGAGCCCCTTCCTTCAAGGACACATCATTCCAGTTTGTGTTCATTTTCACCCAAACAGTCAACCACTTTCTTTGGAAACATGAAGACAGGGGCAGAGAAGAGGTAGACATTTGAGAAGACCATCTGGCTCGATCCTTCAGACTAGTGAATCTGAATCAACCAGAACAAAAATCGAGATTCTTGGAGACCACAGAAAGGGAAGAGATGTGAGAAAAGGGAAAGATTTGTTGAGCAGCTAATAAATGTAATCTCAACATCTGCTGTTTCCCTTGGTACTGAGTTCCATCACCTTCACATTAAAAATGTCTCCTTGTGCCTAATTCCAATCTTTCTTCCTTTATTTTTACTATAACTTATTGTATTTTGTTGTCCAGAATTATAGGGAGTAACTGTTCAGCAAACCTCCTTGATTTAATATATTAGCATACATGAAGACCATAATCAAAACATCGCTTGTTCTTTCCTAAGCCCACAAATCAATCACATTCGTCATTCTTTGTATAATCGCTTTCATTCTTTTAAGTTTCCACTTTCACATATCTTTTTAAATATTAAAAAATAAAATTAAAAGATTACCTCACAACTTTTTGTATATTGTCTTATTTTCTCTACATTACACCAGGTAGGCTATTTCCACAATCACATCATATTGCTGACTCATTCAGAGCTTACTCAACCAAGCCCCAGGTCCTTTCCTTTTTATTTTTGTGCACAGATAGTTCTTTTCAAATTGTATTTAGAATGTGTACATTTTTGTCTCTAAGTAACAGATCAAACATACTGTGGTTATAGCCAGAGGATGTAGGGAATTAAAGACAACATGTTTCAGAGAACCATCACATTGAGAATTATACTATAATCCAGCACCACATTTCAAGAACAAGTTTCAAAAAATTTTTGAATCAATTTTAATGAATTTGCCCAATATTTTGTTTTAACATCTCACTGAGAAAAGGTAAAACTTTAAGGCAGTCAACAAATCACCACAGCTAATTTTAGTTCTTTATAGAATCTAGAATCAATGAAATATAGATGAAATGATACTTTAAAGTAGCAAATATTTGTAAAAGTAAATGAATAAATTAAAAGGTTTGATTGATTAAAATTTAGATCATGAATAAAATCTGGAAATACTACGAAATTTAGTATAATCTTTATTTAAATGCAAAAAAAAAAGCAAGAAACAGAAAGCTAGCTCTTCTTGCCTCTGGGTAGCTTTCAATGCCAACTTTTGGGGATGTTTCTACATCTAGGAAGAGATAGAAGATAAAACACTCGGCCTTAGATCAAAGCTAAATGGATATTCCCTTGGAAGCAGGTATGTGCCTCAAGAAAATTCAGTCTTTATGGGATATGTATCAACTTAGAATTACACAGTTTTTAAATAAATGCAAGAAAGCCATAATTATGTTAACTACCAGAAATAGCCATTATTTTTACCTATTAGAGCTATTCCAACTGAGATATTGCTTGGCTTATCCTCACAAAATCTAAGCATATACACTTTTTCCAGGTTGGAATTTATTGGGATCTTACTCAGAAAACTGGAGTAACTCAAACTTTACTCTTTCTTCAACACCACCATTCATTTGGTCTCACGAGTTCAAAACATCTAATGCTTTGATACAAACTCTTCCTTCATTCCATATGGTCAATTATCAACAATGCTTGTCAAAGTTGAACTTGAGTTCTTATTCCAAACTTCTTCTTTTCTCCAATGACCAAAACCTACTGCACCTTCTTTATCTCAATAGTTTACTGATTATTTCAATACTTCTCAAGTGATCTTTTGACATTAGTTGATCTTTTTTGCTGCTAGAGTGGCACTTTCTTTTATAGTTTCACTTTTTGTGCAAAATCATTCAGACTTCTATATTATTTAGGAGGTTACAAATTAGGAAAACTTAGTCAACCACACATAGGCACTTGGGAGACTAAGAAATGTAGTCCCTATCCTGGGGAGCCATAGAGAAGCTAAAACCAGGCTAACATTGGTCTATCACTAAAAACATAGAGACAAATCCTGATAATAATTAGTCTCTGCATAGTCATACAAAGACTTTGTAATTGTTTTGCTTTTAAATGACTCTAGTAATAGCATTTTAGGTTGAAAGAATTGTATGATTTGTCCAGCAACCTTTTTTTTTTTTTTAACTATATTCTGCTGAGGTTTAATATTCAGCCAAGTTGCCCCTAGGTTGCCTCCAGGCAAAAAAAGTGGTTGAGCAATAAGACTTATACCCCTTCAATTCCTCTTCAACAAGAATGCCATTATTTTTACCTGATATATATACTAGAGGCCTGGTGCACATAGGGTCCCTTGGCCTGGCCTATAGAATTGGGCCAAAACTGGCTCTCTGACATCCCCTGAAGGGTCCTGAATTGTGAGGGCACAGGCCAGGCCAAGGGACCCCACCAGTGCATAATCAGAGCTGTGGAGGGATGCAGGAGGTTGGCCAGCCGGGGAGGAACCGCAGGAGGGCTCCAGGGCATGTTTGGCCCATCTCACTCAGTCCCAATTGGCTGGACCCCAGATGCAAGCTAACCTACTGGTCAGAGCGTCCGCCCCTTGGTGGTCAGTGCACATCATAGCGAGTGATTGAGCGGCCTTAGCATATCATTAGGATATTACACTTTGATTGGTTGAATGGATGACCAGACGACCAGACACTTAGCATATTAGGCTTTTATTATATAGGATATATATCTGTGTGTGTAAAAATACTTATTTTATATATAAAATACCATATCCTATCTAATAAAAGGGTAATATGCAAATTAACCATCACTCCATCACAAAGATGGTGTTGCCCAGTCCTCTCAGCCTTGCCGGAGTCTCCCAGTCCCAGGGGGGCAGCTGCTGAGAGTGGGCAGTGTGAGCAGCCTGGCAGAATGCTTACTTCGTCGCCATGGCGACAAGGCAAGTGTTCCACCCCGGTTGCGGAGGACCTCTGGGCAGCAGGCATGGAGTGGCTGGGGGGTAGGGGGAACACTTGCATCGTCGCCCCAGCGATGAAGCAAGTGTTCTGCATCAAGCCACGGATGGGCCTCTGGGCCGCAGAGAGCCTCTGGGCAGCATGTGCGGAGTGGCCAGGCCCCGCAGATACTGGTGCACAGATTTGTGTGCAGGGCTACTAGTATATATATAATACTTGTATATGTATTAGTATATTTATATATGTATATTCATATGTATTTTTTAGCTCTATACCATAGATTAACCATAGAAATTTTCTCATCCTGGGATAGATATTCTTCTTGACTAGCCCATCTCCATTACTTGAACAATTATTTTTTTTAGGTCAAACTGTATTGAAAGCAGAAGATTGACTCTCTTCTCAGATAATATAACACAAGAAAGAAGAAAACTGAAAAAATAGTCTGGTATGTATGCAAAAAAATGTTCTCTGTTCAGAATGTGAGAAGAAAATTTTTTGATTTAGAATGTAGATACAAAGAAAGTGATTTATAGATAGGTACACTCAAATAGTAGAAAAGGGCAACTTTGGTCTGAACTTCATGTTAGATCCCAATATTTTTACATTCCTGACAAGTATTTATGACTTCCTATCAAGTCATACATGCTAGAGGAGACAAGAAGTGGTATTCTTTAAATTCCCCAGGCCTTCTCCACATCTATCTACTTATTTTTCCACCTTTGCCTGCTACATGTTTCTTGGTATTTAGGATCTTAGAACATTTTCAATAGACAGAAAGGTGACCTCTGACATCTAGCACACATTTATAATTTCAATTCCAAAAGAACACCCACTCAATCTCTTTGACAGTAATCCTTGCCAAAGCTTTAATACGCAGGGTGAAATCGCCCAAGGCTAGAACTTTTTCTTGGCAGAGGGACATCAAGGGGATGGAAAATGCTTTGAAAGAAGGTTTTTATTGTTCTTTTTAAAATTTTTGCACATTAAAGCTTTATATTTGCCAAGTGTTTCTTCCAGGTTCAGCCAGCAATGTATAAAGGATAGAAAATGTATGCCCTTATGAGATTTTGCTACAATGGAATTTATTAAAGGGCTTCATGTGGTTGACACCTTCAGAGATAGCCAAAAGCCTTACACTTATATTCCCAACTGGGCTCCAGTGATCTTTGTCTCTTCTACTTCCTCTCAGAATTAAGGTGTGGAGTCCACATTGCTATAATACTTTTACTCATTCCTTTCCTTATAATTATACTCCATTTGTGATGATTCAGTCTTTCTGTTTTCAAAATTTACATTATTTCTAATTTTATTTATTTTGCATTTTATCAAAGTGCCCATTGAATTCCACATATATGAAAAAAAAACTATTATAAACAAACCAAAAATTTCTTCTAGCTGTACTGGTCTACCATAGTAACTCTGTCTGAGGCATTTCTTCCAGGCCAAATCCGGGATCTATTACTCTATTCTAGCCTTTATTTTCTCTTCCTGATAATTCTCATTTGGGGCTTCCATAGTAATAATTTATTATACTACTCCATATAGTTCCTCAATACTTATTCCTTAACCCTCATCCTTAAATCTATAACTGAACATTCTTTTTAATAAAAAAATCTGGGTGAAAGTGTATTATGAAGTGTGACTGACCTAGGACATATACATACTGAATTTATTTGGCTCTCTCCAAAGAAAAATATTTTATTTCAGGAAACTGACAATGTGTGTTAATGTTTCTACTCTCCCTGAATGATGGAAAGTAAATGATAGCTCTTTAAGGTAGTGAATCTTGATAATCAAAGGTGGAGGGATGGTGGCTTCAAAAAACCTATTCTTCAGTAACCCCACATCCTCCTTTCCTCAGACTCAACACCTCAATTCCCTCTCATGGCTTGATAGCATACGATCAAATGATTTAATTAGTGAAAACTAATTTGAATTTTTAAAATTTCTTAATCAGAACAGAATAAAAATAGAGTGTACTTATAAGCTTTTAAACTCACCAGAGAAGAGCAAAAATGCTATACAAAAAATAATTATGTTTTAAAAATGTGTCCGCTTCTATTTCATTAAAATCGAATGCAAACATATATTTTGTTTTCTTTTTCTTTTTTTTTTTTTTTTTTTAATATATTTTATTGATTTTTTACAGAGAGGAAGGGAGAGAGATAGAGAGTTAGAAACATCGATGAGAGAGAAACATCGATCAGCTGCCTCCTGCACATCTCCTACTGGGGATGTGCCCGCAACCCAGGTACATGCCCTTGACCGGAATCGAACCTGGGACCCTTCAGTCCGCAGGCCGATGCTCTATCCACTGAGCCAAACCGGTTTCGGCAATTTTGTTTTCTTTAAAATATATATGTTATATACTGGACTTTATGCTCTCATTTAAGCACAGAAATTCAGTCTTGTTTCATTTCATTCATTCGTTCATTCATTCATTCATTCATTTAATTCGTGAGTTAATATCCAAAGAGCATTTCAAAGAGTGGAGATCAAAGATATGGAATTACTATTATTAAAAAATATTTTTCTTTTTAAAATAAGGCAAATACATCGTGGAAAGTAAAAACGAAGCGTCAGCTTCTGTGGTGAAAAAAAGCTGTTAGGGAAATTAAAATATCAATTGGCAAGTTTACCATATGAAACTATTTGAAAAATTCTGGACATTTTGTTTCAGATGGTAACATTAAGGTGATTATATTTATTGTCTAAGTTGGGGCACTTTCAAGAGTAAAAGAGAGCATCTATAATAATACAAGCATAATATGCTAATTAGACTGGATGACCTTCCAGATGAAGCTGTGGTGGCGGGAGCCGAGGCAGAGGCAGCCGCAGTGGCAGCGGGAGCTGAGCCCCTTGCACAAATTTGTGCTCCGGGCTTCTAGCATATATATATATATATATATATATATATATATATATATATATATATATGCCTAAGTGACCATTATGAGCAGTCGACCAGATGGTAGCTATAACACGCAATGACCACCAGGGGGCAGATGCTCATTGCAGGAGCTGCCCCCTCATGGTCAGTGTGCTCCCACAGGGGGGGCACTGCTCAGCCAGAAGCCAGGATCATGGCGGGCGATTGCAGCTGCCACATCAGGAGCCTCTCCCGACTCCACAGCAATACTACTGAGCAGCGGCAGCAGGCGCAGCAGGCCAGGGTGAGCATGAACAGCACAGTGCCCAGCCCTTATTTGGGCTCCTCCCTGGCTGCCTGCCACTTGGCGCAATGCTACATCCCCCAAGGGGTCCCGGAATGCAAGAGGGATGTCCGACTGCCAGCTTAGGCCCGATCCTGGTGCTGTTCTCTTTAGAAGGCAGTCAGTCTGAACAACTCAGTGACTCAGGGAAGCACAGAGAACTCAGGGTGAGCCTGCCTCTGCTCTTGACTCACCCACTCAATGGTGTTTGCAGGACAGACCATGGTGGCCCAGCCTGTGCATGTGCAGCAGCTGCTGAAGCTCAAGCAGCAGGCAATGCAACAGCAGAAGGCCATCCAGCCACAAGCCGGCAGGCGGACATCCCCTGAGGGGTCCCAGACTGTGAGAGGGCACAGGCTGGACTGAGGGACCTCCTCCAGTGCACGATTTCTATGCACCAGGCCTCTAGTTATTAATAATTATGTTGAATAACAAATATAAAGTGGGACTATCCCCAAACAAATTGAGATATATGATCATCCTACAAAAAAATCACAGATAAGCTTTATACACTTAGATATAAATACAGACCCAAATTCCATAACTGTTTTTTAATAAAAATGTTAAAAGATACCAGAAACAAAAATAGAAAAAAATGAAGATAATTACAAGAGGACTACTTTCTATATAAAGCATCAAATAGCAGATCGAACTACCATCATAATTTGATAATACACTATTAGTATGCTAGTACAGAAAAGACAAATGTTCAACTGTAATAAAAAGAAGTGTCTTGATTTCTCTTTCAATTCAAAATAAAATTGAGTTATAAAATGGAGGTAAGTTTTAAAAAATTCAAGTCCAAGTCAACATGATTAAATTAAAAATAAAAGTATGAGTTGACCATCTAAACGTATTTTTATCTATCCGATAATTTAGTCATTAGTAATGATAAAAACTGTTATGGCACGATCTCCAGGCTGACAGATACAGGTGCCATATTAACTATCCCATATCTGGTTAACAGTTTTTACACACTTTCAGGATATGAGCACACGGAAATTTTATCAGTAAGTCTAAGAAATGTTTCCTATTAAGTAAAAGAGAGCTGAATTTACATAAAGAGGAAAAATATTTATTATAAATATTTATTATAAATATTTATACCCTAAAGTATTTATTCAATGTCTGTTTTAAGAATAGGCTAGAATTTGTCCTAAGAACATAAGATCTAGTCCATGTTCATAAACAACAACACTTCTTTTTTCTAAAAAGGCCTAAAATTTGTATGTATCATGGAATTCTAGAATAGAAAAGAACCATAATTAATTTTAAATCTGTAAATGTAATGACTATATCATTAAGAAAGCATTCAATTTATTGAAGTATATTTGGATCATTAATAATAACGTAACATTTTCTACCCTAACATACTATTCATAATATTTGCTCTATTTAGAAAGGCTTATAAAGCAAAATGACAATATTCCTTTTATTATCACTGGAACAGAAATCAAATATTTAAATGATACTGTCACAAGTTATTTCTACTTTCAACACTCTATCCTTATTTATATAATCTCACCTGTGTTTAGCAAACTGTAAACAAATGTTTCATTCTATGATAAGTAAATTCAAATTTATGACAAGAAGATTTATAAATCTGTTTAGGTTCTAACCTAACTCAATTTTTATAACTAAAAAGCTAAAATTTCCTTTATTTTTTTATTGTAGACACTCTTCAGTAAACACTGATTTCTTAATTTCCTACATAAAATCACAGCAGATTTTTTTTCATGTAGGTACAGACACAGTTTCTTATTTTTCATTGATGTAAGAAAACAAAATGTGTGCTATTTCCCTAGCATATCAATATCCAGAAGTGCAGTTATTACTCCCTTCACCAGAAAAAAACTAATAAGAACCAATTCTAACAGAAAGTAAAGGAATGCTATGGATTTGGATGTTTTTCCTAAAGATAGTCCGCTTACCAAAGTCTGAATGGAGATATTTTTCAACTGAAACCTTATGGTACTGAGATCAAATAGGTTTTAATGCTAATAAACTTGCCAAGATTTTTTGGTTTTGTACAAATAGTTAGCTTAAGGTCTTGCGACATAAAAATCTCTTTTTTTTGTTTGTTTGTTTCATTTTGTTTTGCTTTGTTTCAACTTTAAAATCTATCTTAACTTTGTGTTCCGAGGCACTGGGACTCCTGGGAATGCTAAGTGGCCCTCCCCCAGCTTTTGGCCTGTTTACAACCTCCCTGGGCCCCTCAACTACCAATAGCACTGTGGTTAGAGCCGGCACAATTTGGTGGGACCATTAATTCGTTTGAGGCTATAATTTTTGTTCCAGTAACTAACACTTCATTAAGTTGAAATAGTTTCATTATGAAAGGAAATATTCACAGAGAATTTAACCAATGAATGGAAAATTACTAAGTTTCCAACCAGTTTGATTCATACTAAATGTAAAGCTTATTAATGAAGTTGGTCTATGGTTTGAATTTTTAAAATTTTTTTAACCATAAGAGAATAAAGACAGGGGTACGTGTAAGCTTTTAAGTTTACCAGAGAAGAGCAAAAATGTCATGCAAAAAATACTTAATTATGCTTTAAAAATGTGCCAGCTTCTATTTCATTGACTGTAAACATATGCTTTGAGATTATATGTGTGTGTGTGTGTGTGTGTGTGTATTTTTTTTTCTGGACTTTATGCTCTCAATTAAGAACAGAAATGCAGTCTTCCTCCATTCCATTCCATTCATTCATTCACTCATTCATTCATTCAACAGCTATTTACTAAACACCCACTTGGTTCAAAACATTGAACTGGAATGCTAAGGTGACCAAAGCCAATCGCTCCCTCAAGAATTAACATTACAAGCAACAATACAGAAGTTATACGACCAAGGCCAAGATTATTTATTACAATCATGTTAAGTGGCATGAAGGTGAAGTCCAGAGTACTAAGAGTGCTTCTCTGAAAAAAAAAAATCATTTAAAATCCTATCTGAAAATGAGCAGATCTGGCTTTGGTTGAAGATAGGAAAAGTAATTAATTTAATAAGAATGGACACCCTAAGGGGGAAAATAGTATGATTCATTTGAGGAGAGAAAGAGAAAACCAAAATAGCTACTGAAACTGGAACACAACAAACTAAGTAGAAAATGGTGCTACTGACTCTGGAATCAGATGGTTTGGATCCAAATTCTGGGCGACTTTGATTTCCTCACCTGCAGGATAAGGATAATAACAGTGTCGACTCCACAGCTGTTATATGGATTATATGTTAAGAGTTTACACACTTACAAGCTTATGGTAGTACCAGGCACAGAGGAACTACTACATAAATGCTAGCTCTTTTTAGTATTAAAGTTGACAGAATCCTAACAAGAGCCTAAAATATGTTATTTACCATACTTTTCATCTTCTGAACTATATTCTCAGTTATAGGATGAGAACAAGAATTATTCTTGTTCTACTGTGCAAGAGTAGCTCGCTGCCACTTGCCTCAGCTGGCCACCCGCACATCGCCACTGGTAGCTCTCCGCAGCTCATAGGTCACTGCCCCGCCCTCCTGTAGCTCTCCACCACTTGTAGATTGGTTATGACGTTATGGTGTAATGGATAATTAGCATATTCCTCTCTTATTATATAGGATACACAGTACATATTGAACAATTTAGAGCAAATGGACATCACAGTCAAGCACCAGCAGACATTTTCAAAATACTCTTTACAAAAGATCTCTCAAGCTGCAGTCCCAGGAAATTCAGCTTTTTTGTGGTGGTGGTGGTGATGGTAATCATATCATTATTTTTGGGTTTAGTTTTGCATTAGCTACACTAAGTCTTTAAGACTAGAAAACATCATTTTCTGTATTTACCGTACTTACCAAGTCTAGAGTTAAGTTTCATTATTATGACCAAACTCTTATAGTAACATCCCTTTTCAATATTTTAAAAATGCTGTCATATGATGCAAAAGTAAGACTCATTAATACAGAATAATACTATATGAGTATGTGTCTTTGAACCAAACTTTAAGCTTTAAGCTTTAAATTGATTTTCATAATTGTTGTTTTCTTTTTCTTCCTTCTTTCCTTTCTTACTTAATGTCTTACTATTTTAAACATTCATTAATATGTAGCTAACATAAACTATATCCTCCTTGGGTTTTTTTCAAGTTTTAGCCACTCAAATTTATTTAGATTCTTCTTATATATTGTTGGTCTGTTATTTTTTTATTTCCTGATTGTCTTTGAAGACTGTAATATTTAGGGCCTCCCAATTGTAGAAGGAATTGCAAGTCCAGTTATTTTCAGATCATTTGTTATCTATGCAGGAGATGAATCCAACCCTCTTCTTTGACCTGAGGTCATAAAGTTCTCACATGCAGCCTATAAATGCAGAATTTACTATAGAGACTAGTAGAGGCATTGACGGTGATGTTCTTAGCCCACGTACTTATCTGACATTCCTAGTGTAACAGAAGTTCAGGCTCTGGATAAATCCCTCTATGCTCTGTTGGAAAGATTCCCAGCTTTACTGATGTGCATTCAGGAAGCGATCGAGGATTTTTTTCTAAATTTATCTGAAAACAAAACTACTCAGGGGAGTAACTATAATCCATTTATAGTCTGGCCGTGCATGAACAAATCCTGAAATTTGCCTACAATTGTCAAAGACAGAAAGTATTCACTCGTAAAGCCTAAACTAATACTTGCCTTATTTGGTTTTCAAATTCTGTGTTGGGTCTCCAAAACCCAGTTACCTCAATTTTAAAATATGTGATACTTTTTACATTATATAGGTACCATCATGAACTAACGAATTCCTAATTGTTTTCAATTCTACAATTTTTTCCTCATTATGAAATTAATGATCAGGTTATTATGAAAAATTAAGGAAGCAGAGTAACACATTACCCATCCACTTCTCCAAGAAGTTTTCTTATGATCATTTCAGCATATTTCTTCTCTAAATTTCTAAAACTAAGATAACATTTTCTTCATCCAGAAAAAAAGTAGTTTTCTTTGGAAAGTGAAATCTACAACGAGTTCCTACCACTGGTTCTCCCCCTAATACTTACAGCATTTTAAAATATAAAGAGGATCATACATTTTACAGACATCACCATTTCCAACACAACATATTTTTCCAGTTTACAAAAATACAATGAGAAAGTTGCACATTAAAATCAATAACCACCTTTAGACATTAGGAGAGAAAGTTGCCTTAAGCTGAACAGAGATGCAAACTGGTATTCTTCCTGAATTTTTGTATTTAGAGGGGGGAAATAAAAATAAGGCACTAAGCTCTCCTTGATATTTTTACTTTGCCAAGAAAATTTGCCATCCTGGTTAAGTTATATTTCATAATTCGGGAGGAGGGGGAGTTAAAGTTAAATTATACACCAAGTAATTGTGGTTGAATGTGGATTTACCCATTTAGGGCTTTTTGCAAACACATGTGATTATTTAAAGTGCATTAACCACGACTATTCAATAAAGAAATAGCATTTGTGTGTGCCACATAGGAAGATATGCTAACATTCAGACAAAGGCTAATGCTGTTGTCTGATTTCTAAAATGCAGAAGAGTTTTTACCACAAGGGGCCATATCTATAAAAAGCACACTTAAATGAACACAATGAAAAAAATTTACTTTGGAGCTGTTTAGTAATTTCTGCATTCCACTGGGGTTTTTTAGTCACAGGAAGAGCATAACTTTGTAAAAACAAAGTCCATGTTCAACAGATTCTCTCTTACTTACTTTTCTGTTCTTAATCCTGGGTTGACCAGAGGAAGAGATCATTATTAAAGATATTGTTTTCATTTTTTCTTCTTCCTCTGATGCCCACAGGTCAGGTAATAGATATACACTGGGATAGAAATGGGATATTGCAATTTTTCCAAATAGCTATCAAACCTATAACTTTGGGACATTGACACTTATTGTTCTACAATCTTCAGTCTATTTAGGACATCACCCAATTTACATATGAGATTTCTCCATTTGTACCATGAGAAAGACTAGAGGAAGAATTAATTCTATCTATAGATTTGCTAGAAATACAGGCTGTCAAATATGCTATCCAGGTTCTAAAACCACAAATGAGAGGTAGATATGGAGAGATTTGTCATTGGTAAGTAAAAAAGAAAATCCATTGGAACAAGTCACACCTTGCTTATCTTCCTATGGGGTGGACATTTTGACCACTATTGTTTGAATTCTCTATCACACACTGCTTCTTTTCCTTCAGGTTTTCATTAAGTGAAACAATTACTTTCATCTAATCATCATGTAGACAAGCTGTCTAGGTGTGTGGGATAAAAAGCACTCATTAAGGTATGTGAGAAAATAGTAAAACTTCTTTTTATATTAATTTTTATCAACAAAAATAAGAAAAGAGTCGGTAATATTTAGTATATGCATTGACTATGTTATGGGTATATAATGTATAAATAAATATACATTTATGAAGAACATATACACTATACATGTTTACTATAGAGGTACAAAAATCAATAAAGTTTTAAAACATTTGTCTCCACCAACAAGTAATACTACTATAGTAGAAAATATTCTTGGGAAAGTAAGCAAAAATTCTTTCTGTCCCACCCCTGCTTTCTGTCTTCAAAAGTGGAGGGAGGCGTATTTCCAGCAGGCCCCTCATAAAACAAGACCTGATCCTATACTGGGCTTCTTTCTGAGAGAGTGTTTTCAGTCTGAGTCTGCAGTTTGCTGGCTTTGTTTTTGCAAGGGCTATTATGCTAGCCAGTCTTCCAGGGGGCCCCCACCTCCCAGGATGTGGGTGTTTGTGTAGTTCCTTCTACACCGAACACAAGTGACCTGGATAACCCATAAAGTATTGAATAAATTGCAGGATGCAACTTTTAAAGCTAGGTTTTAAAAGACATTGTGACTTCCACTTGGCTCTCTTGGATCATCTACTCTGAGAAAGCCAGTTGCCATGAATATACTCAAGCAGCCCTCAGATGAGGAGTTACACCTCTTAAAAACATTCAACAAGGAACCAAGGCCTCCTGGCAATACCCAACAGGAAACTGAGCACTCCTACCAACAGCCAGCAAGTAATTGACACCTCCCGCCAATAGCTACATGAGTGAGCCATCTTGGAAACAAATCTACCAGCCTCAGTCAGGCCTTCAGATGACTGTGGACCAGCCAACATCATGAATACAACCTCAGAAAAAAACCTGAGCCAGAAGCCTTAGCACAGCTACTCCCAGATTACTTACCAACAGAAACTCTTAGCTACTAAAGGTTTATTGTTCATCTTCAGTTTGGGGGTAATTTATTAATTGGCAATATATAATTAATACATCTTTCTTCAATCACTACTACTCTCACACAGAATCTAAATATATACATCATGACACTGGAAAACCCCCATTAAAATGATGATAAGCCCTAACTGGTTTGGCTCAGTGGATAGAGCATCGGCCTGTGGACTGAAGGGTCCCCGGTTCGATTCCGGTCAAGGGCATGTACCTTAGTTGCGGGCACATCCCCAGTTGCAGGGTGTGTAGGAGGCAGCTGATCGATGTTTCTCTCTCATAGATGTTTCTAACTCTCTATCCCTCCCCCTTCCCCTCTATAAAAAACTCAATAAAATATATTTTTAAAAAATGATGATAAAAATACATCATCTCCTCTACAATTGACATTGTAATGTCCATAAAAAGCAGAGACGGAACACTTATGAGTATGTTTGAGGAAGATGATTCAATCTTTCCAGATCCCAGAAGAAGTCAAATTTTCAAAGTGAAGTATTTGTTCACTTTTCCAATTTTTTCCAAATATTCTAGCCAATTAAATTCTCACAAAGTCCAAGATATCACAGAAGCATAACACCTTGGTCTATTTGTCAGTGAGAATAATAGAATTCAGTCCCCGTTTCTCTGACTTTTACATACATTATATTTATTTATTTTTTCACATTTTACTTTCTTTTTGAACTTTGAAGAAAAACCTAACTGCAATAATCTCATATTCCCATAACACTAAATTATATTTTGTTTAATCTATATTAATGTCATGTAATCTAAGACAATCTTCCATCTAGTTTTTTCCAAGCATGTTTTTAATCCTCTCTCAGCAAAACAAATGATTCTTAAAGAAAGGATTATGGGTCTTTCCATCTGTTGTTCCTCAAACTGATGAGAAATATGTTCTGCATACAAGAAGGAACTGATCAAAAATGTGGTTAACTAATGGAAACAAAATAAACAGTAGACTTTGGTAAGGAATTATACTAATATCTAATATAGTCAAATAAAGTAAATTAGCGTACATGAAATTGTTCTGTGGGTCAAATAATGAAAACACTAACATAGAAATATATCATAAATCTCCTGGTCATGTCCACATTGGCATCATACTACAGTATCAGTATCAATCTCCACCATATTTAACTCTTATAATGAATGTTTATGGCTATAATTATAGCCATTTGCCCTTCTAATAAGAAATTCAAAGATATGTTTGATTTTACTTAGTACCATTAAATGTATCAAACATCTAGGATCAGCAGGATTGCGATGTCTTACTTACATTTGATGTCCAGAGTTTCTGTAGGAGGCCCATGGTGTCCACACGTAACCCACAACTTCAGTTGCCCATTGACCCGCATATGATTTGATCAGAAGTTTCCCAGTGGGTCCCATCCAGCAGTTTGCCTGAGACCTATAATGTGGTGAAAAAGGATTGATTGGGCCAACTCATTCTTGTTTTATAATTTTGAATTAGTTAATCACATGGGTCGTGTACAATAAACAGCTATGATTGAGCCACATGCAAACTCATGAGACATATAGACAGAAAGCTGATGAAGAGAGGGAACAATACAGAAGATTCCAGGAGAAAAGGGGAGAGACGAGAGAGTCCCTGAGACTCTTGAGGGGTAAGATCCATCTTAGCTCTTGACTTAATTATTTCTGGTTCCATTTCACTTGAAATTTACTGTATTTCAACACCTCATTCCTTTGCCTCTTTACAATAACTCTCACTCCCTTTTAACCTGAGCAAGTCCGACTGGGTTTATATTCCTTCCCCCAATAGAAAGCTTTGTCTGCAACATTGCTTTAGGCCTAAAATAGAAATGAACGGGAATTTTACGTCAGTAAAGTAGCATCAATGAAGATGAATGCAGAACTACTGTAAAAAAGAAGTAAACCTTAACCTGCTCCTCTTGTCTAAAGAAATTAAATAAATTAATTAGGAAAATAAAACTAAATAAATTTCCATGTAGCCATGATGGCCCTCTAAGCATGAGGGGTTTGTGCTTTTCTCCTACATGGGAATATCACAGAATATATGAAGAATTTTATTTCATCCAAGATTGGAATCTTTCAAGACCAGCCATTAAAAATAGAGGTAAATCCTATCATATACTATAGCATGGATGAAACTTGAAGACATTATGATAAGTGAAATAAATCAGTCACAGAAGGATAAATAAATACTGCATGATCCCAGTCATATAAGGTATCTAAAGTAGTCAAACTGATTAACCAAAAAGGTGATTGCCAGGGGCTGAAGGAAGGGAAAAATAGAAATAAAGTATCAGTCATACAAGAAGAAAAAGTACTAGAGATTCGCTGTACAACATTGCTTATAGTTAGCAATACTGTAATGAATCTTAAAAAATTATTAGAATGTTTGTTCTCAATGTATTTGTTTTTGCCACAATAAAAAAAGGGGGAGGGGGGGAGGATTTAAAATCATATTGGGAATTAGTGAGATGAATATAGATTCTCCGCTACCATTTTGGAACTCTAAAAATATGACTCTAGTATAATTTTAAAACAAATTATGACAAAGAAAACAGTAAGCCATATAAACTACTAAATTATGCTCAGAAAGTAGTTACCTAAAAATGTAGTTCAGGTAAAAAATATTTTAAAAGTTAACAAATATTTCATCAAATTAGCAAAACTTAACCTCAGGTAAAATTTATTGTATTTACAAAAATTTCCCTAACCATTTGAAGTTCACAGCTCAGAGGGTAATAAAACTAGACCACCAACTTACACCAGGCACAAAAATAAACTCAAAATGGATAAAAGACTTATTAAATGCAAGTTGTGAAAGCGTAAAAGTCCTAGAATAAATCAAAGGCAGCAAAATCTCAGACGTATCTCACAGCAATCTGCTTGCTGATACATCTCCCAGGGCAAGGGAAACAAAGGAAAGAAGTAAACAAATGGGACTACATCAAAATAAAAAGCTTCTGCACAGCAAAAGAAACCAGCAACAAAATGAAAAGGGATCCCACTATATGGGAGAATACATTTGCCAATGATACATGTGATAAGAGGTTAATTTCCAAATATATAAAGAACTCATACAACTTAACAAAAGGAAGACAAACAGTCCAAATTAAAATTGGGCATAGGACCTAGACACTTCTCCAAAGAGGACGTACAGATGGCCAAGAGACATATGAAAAAATGCTCCAAGTCACTAATTATCAGAGAGATACCAAGTAAAATGACACTGAGGCATCAAATCACATCTGCCAGAATGGCTACAATCAACAAAACAACAAATGACAAGTGCTGGCGAAAATGTGGAGAAAAGGGGACCCTAGTATACTGTTGGTGGGAATGCAGATTGGTGCAGCCACTATGGAAAACAGTATGGAGTTTCTTCAAAAAATTAAATATGGAACTGCCGTTTGACCCAGTGATCCAATTTTAGGAATATAGCCTAGGAATCCCGAAACACCAATCAGGAAGAATGCATGCACCCTATGTTCATAGCAGCACAATTTATAATAGCTAAGATCTGGAAACAACCCAGATACCCATTAGCAGATGAGTGGATAAAAAGGCTGTGGTACATTTCACCATGGAATACTATGCAGCTGTAAAAAAGAAGGATCCCTTACCATTTGATAGAGCATGGAAGGACCTGGAGAGTATTATGCTAAGGGAAATACACCAGTCAGAGAAAGACAAATATCACATGATCTCGCTCATATGTGGAGCCTAATGAACAAAATAGATCCAAAGACTTTGAAGCATAGAACAGACTGATGAATTTCAGAGGGGTGGGGGTGGTTGGAGGGAAGAGATTAACCAAAGAACTTATATGCATATATTGTCTAACCCATGTACAGACAATAGTGCAGTGCAGTGAAGGCCTTGGGGAGGGGTGGGAGCAAGGTGGAAGGGGTCAATAGGGGGGGGGGGAGCTGACATCTTTAATACTTTCAACAATAAAGATAAATTTTTGTAAAATCCCCTGATGAACTTGACCTCTGTGGAGTTCAGCAACTTTTATTGCAATTTCGCTTAGACAAACTGAAGAAAAAGCCAGAAAGAATAGTACTGACACTAGGAAACTTTCCAGCACTTGAAAAGTTTTATGCTCAAAAGGGCTGATGACACAGCAGGAATTAAGCCTGTATCCCTGAAGCTAGGTCTGGTTAATATTTCATGGAACCACCTCTCTTCAGAAGTAACCAAATTAATTCAGTGGCTACACGGAGATCTGAGAGCACACAGCTTCCTCACATCCACAGTTTACAGAGGCCCCGCTTCCTGTGAAAGCTGCTGGAGCTCTGTCAACGCAGAGGAGGCGCCCAGTGGAAGAGCCTGTAATGCCACGCTGGTAGCAAACAAAAGTGGGGGGCATACTTTGCAGAGCAGCTCAGGGAAACTAATACAACTAACCCACACCCAGAATTCTATCAATCATTGCATTTATTTATTTACTTATTTACTTGTTTATTTCCAGCAGATCCTCCTTCCCAAGGAAGTTCTATTTGGAAGTCCAACATATAAATAGAAAAAAGTAGCCCAGCTGGTATGACTCAGTGATTAAGCATCAACCTATGAACCAGGAGGTCATGGTTCAGTTCCCAATGGGGGCACATGCCCAGGTTGTGGGCTTGATTCCCAGTATGGGATGTGCAGTGAGCAGCCAATCAATGATTCTCTCTCATCATTGATGTTTCTATCTCTCTCCCTCTCCCTTCCTCTCTGAAATCAATAAAAACATATATTTTTAAAAAATGGACCAGGACCAGAACTTTGCCTCTGATCACTCATCACTAGGTTATTCATTCCTAATGAAAATAGCTCTTGATTTAAAATTGGCGTCCCTATAATAAATGATGTAATTAGGTACAGATAGATGTAAATAAATTACTAAGAAAATTCATGTATCATTTACCTTCTGGAGTTCCTTTGAGTTAATTTTTTTCTTTCCAAAGGAAGAACCCAATTTATATGTAGAATTTAGCTAAGTCCTGTATTTATTGCTCTTAAAGCAGTGTTACTTAACCCATGGTCCCTAGATAGATCACCTGCAGAATCATGACAGCACTTTGTAAAAATCAGTCTCCTAGATTCAACTCCAGTCAATGATTCATAATCTCTGAGGACAAAGCCTAATAATAGATATACTTAATAAAATGCCCAAGTGATCTTCATTCATTCATTCAAATACTGTACTATGTCTGGCATTTGTGCAATGAACAAGATAAATACTTCATGTTTTCAATTCAGGAAACAAAAGAATAGCCATTCTTACTAAGGTGATCAGGAATGCCTCTCTTGGGAGATAACTTGGACCACTGGAACTCTTGGCCCAGATTTAGAGGAAACCAAGGTCAGTAGTAGCATCTGGCCAATTCTAAATTGCAGGTGTTGCCTTTGTGAGCCCTGGAAGCTAGGGTACTGTGTTCAGTGATAGGAGTTAGTTTTAAATATTGTCAATATTACAAGTCATCACCATAACCATCTGGAACTTGGAAGGAGGAAATAGCAGAAGCTAGAAGACACAAAAATTGGTGAACCCTTGAACACATGAGATACTCTTTTGGGTTCCTTAAAATTATTTCAGGGGAAAACAACTAAAGAATCTATGGAGCAGGCAGAGAGAAAAAGAGGGAAAAAGAGAGAGAGAGAGAGAGAGAGAGAAATATGACTGGTAAGTTTTATATGACACTATTCATCCTACTCTTTCCATATTGCCTCTCTACCCCTCCTCTTTACCCTGTATATACTGAGAAACATGAGTTTAAGTTGTGTTTTGTTTTGTTTCTTAGTTTAAGTTTATTTATAGGAACTTTGAAAATAGCTTCTTAAAGACCCTGTAATTTGAGGATAAGAGTGGATTTTCTAAATACCTGGGTATTAAATTTGTAAACTATATAGAAACATTTTAGTCATAGAATATGAGCCTTTTCTTGTTAACAGGAGGAGGAAAACCATATGAAAGATTTGTCAGGAAGGTTTTATCTACTGCTTAACTAAAAATGATACTCATGACAAACACATTAGGAATTTTCAATACCTCGATCAGATACTATTTACAGTTATACAAAATCCTAGCACAACTTAGAAAAGGGTAGTCAAAACGCCTACCCTAGCTTTCCAAAATCACTACACTCAAAACGTGCAGGCTTATTCAATTTTTTAAATATAATAATAAATGCATTTTTTCTTTTAATTTTATTTTTTTTCTATAAAAGTATCCAGTCAATGTGTTCTTGAATGGCACCATATACTCAGAATTGGAACATAAAAAAACTATGTGAATCACAGTGCCTAGTCCCAAAAGCTAGAAATTTCATAAAATAGGAGAATGTGAATTCATCAATAGAGTGAATAACAGAAGCAAAATTATATAATCAGTTATATCTTCTTGGTACTATAATGGGAGTAAGTTTGAGTCAGGATGGATGGCAAGTATAGTTATAGAGGAAAATGGAATTTGTCACAGAAAAAGCAAGCAAGGAAAAATGAAGGAAGTAATGTTTTCAATGATGATGAAGCAGGATCAAGAGGCTAACAATGTCATTCTAAGTGGGAAAGATGTCTGCAAAAGAAGCATAGCATTTACATGAAATGCATGAGAAAGAAACAAACAGAAATTCTGGGTAGCTGGCTCAAAAGCATTTGAAATGAGGTAGGAAAGAAAAATTAGAGGATTTAAGTGTGCAGAGAATATGATTCACTACTAATCTTATATTGATTGTGAAGAGATATGCAAAATAATCCCCCCAAAAATGAGAAAGGTGATTTCTCTCATGCTAACACACAAAACTATGTTGTGATATTCTACTGAATAAAAGATAATTCTATTTGTCAACTTCAAAAGACACTATAGAAGAACTGATATCCTTTTTCCCCCCTTAAACTATCTTTTTTTAAAAATATATTTTTATTGATTTCAGAGAGGAAGGGAGAGGGAGAGAAAGATAGAAACAGCAATGAGAGAGAATCATAGATTCAGCAGTCCTGGCCAGGAATCAAACCGTGACCTTCTGGTTCATAGGTGGACGCTCAACCACTGAGCGACAGTGGGCAGGCAGAACTGATGTTCTTTAATACAATGTAAAGAAAATATATTTTAAATGCATGTTTGGCTTAAAAAATAATATAAAAGAGATAAAAGTAGTAAAGATGTGCATTTTAATAAATGAGCCAGGAGCTAAATATAATAAATTTTGCCATTTTAAAACACATGACTGAGAGAAGTGAATAACTAAAATCTGAGAAGCAGATATTTTTTAAATGATTTAACTTGAAAAAAATACAATTATATAAGATTTAGGTTCTGAACATGACAAAAAGGCTACACAACATAACTGAAACTATTTAATCTCTAATTGCAAGTATACATATAACTTTCTTTCACAGACTTATAGATACTGATATTCTCCATATATAACGAATGTCTTTTAAAATATTTAGGAAATTTAAATTCTTGACTAAATTGCCACTAAATTTGTAAGTACAATGAGCAAAATACAATCAAATACACAGACGTTTTATTTTATTTTTACTGAACCTCGGATTTGGGACAAAGGATAACTGTTTTCAAGGACCCCTCTTTTTTTTGGTAACATTCTAGGATCATTCAGGACAGAGAAAAAATAAGGATGTCCTAATTAAATAGATTGAAAACACGCTTGTGGGGGCAGTTTATGCAGGACAGATAGCCGTGTAGATGTACTATCCACATGAGAAATAAGAAACACCTCATGCCTTCTTTGTGGCTCTGGCTACAACTTCAGATTAATAATCTGGAACAAGTATCTGTGTGGAGGGACACTGCTTCACCAACAGCACGAAAGCCCCAGTTACAATTCCCTCATTGGTGTGTGTTCTTATTGTTACACCATTAAGAGTAAGGATTAAGCAACTGAACACAAGCTACTCTTTTAAAGTTTTAAGAGGACAAGAATTGTGTTTTGTTTTGTTTTTATTAACTACTCAGTATATAGAACAACTGGCATATAGTTGGTGCTCAATAAATATTTAAATAGGTAATGTATGGAAGCAGAAAAGGATTTCCATCCAGGTTTCATACAACCTAAAATATTCAGTCTAACAGTGACACTGTGTGTTCTCCATTAATTTATTTACATTTTCTAATTACTGTATTCATATTCTCAGTCTGAGTCATCTCAGAGAAAAGTTTCCTGTTTCTTGACTCCTTCCTTTCATTTATTCTAAATGTGTAGCTTTCATGCAAAAAAAAACACAAAAGGGAGGAGTACCTTTTGTGCAGGAATCTCAACAGTTGAAAAAGCAAGAAAATCCCTGGAGTTCCCTTCAATTTATTCACTAACGTCTTGAATAGTCCCATCCAACTAAGGTCACTAAGGATATACTAACTCCCATTTTCCTCTCCATCAATTGGAGCCAATTCCTCGCCAAGTGATCCTAGTATACTCCTTCCCAGGCCAATTGAGTCAGAATCTCTAGAGAAGACCCAAGCATTTCATTTTTTAATGTCCCCCTTCTTCACCCCGTGATAACGTTATGCATCCAAGGTTGAGAAATGTTGCTTCAGTTGACTAGTGTTTCTCAAACTGTAGTGTTCATATGTTCCCCAGGAATCTTGTTAAACTGCAAGTGCTCACACAGTAGTTCAGAGTTAGGGGTCTATGATTTCAAACAAGCTATAGACCAGGGGTGGGGAACCTTTTTTCTGCCAAGGGCCATTTGGATATTTATAACATCATTCTAGGGCCATACAAAATTACCAACATAAAAATTAGCCTGCTATATTTAGTCAAACATTTCATTAACTCACCCCTAATGCCTTGGCAGAGACAGACCAATTGATTTTGAGGGTCTTAGATGGCCCTCGGGCCAGATGTTCCCCACCCTTGCTATAGACCATACTTACAAAGTACCCTTTAATCTTCATCTTGGCAGAGGGGAGATCCCGTTTTCCGCCCCATTACTGTGGTCCACAGAGGTAGTTTTTGGTTTAGCAATCTTTTTTTAAGTCTTATACTCCTCCCAAGCCCCCCTTGCTTGTTTTGTCTCTATAGACTTTGAAGATCCTTTTCTCTTGGAGTCTGGCTCTTGAAAAAAATTACTTACATTTGCCTCAGGGAAGCAAAAGGAATATTTAAACTCTCTCAGAAAATGAAAGAAAATATTTTATCTATAGCAAATGCATAGAATTAAATCAAAACGGTTATGTTTCCGTGTTAAGGCAACTGGCAATCTAAAAGCACCTAGCGATACATAGTTTGTTCATTTGAAAAGTTCCATCCTACATCCTATAAGATACAGTCAAGGAATTAAGCAAAAAATAAAAACAAACAAACAAACTCATAGGCATAACAACAGTATGGTTATTATCAGAGAAAAAAGGTGGTAGGGACAGGTAGAAGAGGGTAAAGGGGGGGATAAATGGTGATGGAAGGGGACTTGACTTTGGGTGGTGATGTGTTATAAGATTGTACACTTGAAAGCTATGTAATTTTATTAACCAATGTCACCCCAATAAATTTAATAACATTTTTTAAATGTATATAGTCACAGTGGGAAAAATTGTCACTGGAAAGAGAGAGAGAGAGAGACCTTATAAGAGTAAATAATATATTTTTTAAAGAAAAATATATCCTATTCTGGTAAAACATCCTTTGATCCCTCTATCACTCTCCTACCATAATCATTTTTAAAGTACTTTTATGATACTACTTCTAACTCTGGGTAAAAATACCTAAAGGAGTTTTTAAAAGCAGGCAAAGCCAAAACCCCACCTAGAACAATTGATTCAGACTCTTGAGATGGAGTCTGAACATCTGTGATTTCTTAATTCCCCACTCCTGCACACAGAGTGGGTTATGAATCACTGTTGGAGGTGGAAGGCTAGGCCAAGGACTTTGGGTCCTCTTACATTGTGAGGCCTCCAAAAGGAATTGATAATAAAAACTGAAGAATAAACAAAGCTCAATAGATTTTGAAAGTATATTTGATAAAACGCAATAATCTCAAATTTTTTTTAAAAAAAGCCTAGTCAAAGAAGAATGAAAGGGAACATTTTCTAACCTAATTAAGTATTCTACCAAAAACCTACAGCAAACATCAATCAAATGATGAAACTTTAGAAGTATACCCTTTAAAGCAAAGTATAATTTTTAAATGACCCTATCGCTGCTATTATTTAACATTTGCCCTATCTAAAGGGCAATGCAAGAAAAAAGGTATAATGATTAGAATATATAAAAAACTCACTATGTGCAGACAATATAATTATACTCATGGAAAAATCTAGAGAGAATATTTTAGATCTAAAAAGAGCTTTTTGAAGGGTTTCTGAATATAAGGCCAAAAATTTTAAAAGTCAACAGCATTCCTATTCAACAAGTAAAACTGATTACAAAATTTTGCAAATATTTGGAAAATTACCTTTAATAAAAACATGGATAAATTGTAGTACTATATAGTTTAGCACTATAAAAAACAAATTATCGTGGTATGTGTCAGCATGGATAATCACAAAAGTAAAATTTTGGAAAGTTTCATAATAAAGCATTCCAAATTATACTTTTATAAATAAGCAAATAAGTTAATATTATATATACACATATATATTAATACCCATATAATAGAAGTATGTAACGGTGAATAAGAACTATATGGAATTGAAGCAACAGCTTCAAGATAACTGTTGCCTCAGGAAAGAGAGGGGAATGAAGTAGGAAAGAATAACGCGAATTTTAACTAGTGTTTATAATATTTCATTTCATCTAAAAAATCCAAAGCAAACAGGAAATCAAAATACTGCTTGCACCATGAGTATCTGTAATGGTATTCCCTGTGTTTTTTATACACGGAAGATCTGTTATAATGAAAATTATCTTTTAAAAAGTGGTGAAGAATGTATGAGGATAACCCTGGTCACAGAAAAATCACACAGTGTGAGGAAGGAGGTTTTTCAGCAAGACGATATCGCGATCCCTTCAGTCTGCTATAATAAAATGCCACAGGCTTATGCCAGTAAACAGCAGAAATTTATTTCTCAAAGTTTTGGAGGCTGGGAAGTCCAAGCTCACGGCACTAACACATCTGATGTTTCATGAGGACTTTATAACTTAACATGGTGAAGGGAGGAGGGGTCTCTAGGGCCTCTTCAGGGCTCCACCCTCATGACCTAATCACCCTTCAAAGGCCCCACCTCCTACTGCCATCACCCAGGGGTTAGGACTTCAACATAGGAATTGGAAGGGTGGAACCACACAAATATTCAGTCCATAGCAGAAGGTCCATATGTCCAGGGGGCCATCTGATTGGGTGGTTAAAAGCTCAATGCTTCACTAATATACATGTAAGTAGAATGGATAAAACTTTAGAAACTAGTATCAAATGTATACGAGTTTGAATTTCTATCTGATCACTTATTAGCTGTGTGGACATGGTCCATCTTAACCACACTAAGCCTCCATATTTTCATCTGTAAATGTCAGTAATAATAGTTCCTACTCAGGGGATTCTTTTGAAGATCAAATGAGATGTGAAGAATTTTTTTAAAAATACTGGTGACCTAGTCATTTGCTTTACCTCTCTCGGGCCTGAGTTGATTTAGTGAAATAACATTCCAAGAACAATAAATTCAATTCAATTGGGATCCATGTGTGCTTCCAAAGAATTTACAGTATCATTAGGAAAGCAGAGTGTGGGAGTCAGACAAACGGGGCTTCACGTCCAGGCTCCTCCACCTAAGTTACTTAAATCTCTCTGTTTTCTTTCCAAGACCAAAACAATGGCGATAATGCTTTTCACAAATTTGCCCTAAATACTGAGTGAGATCAAGTGTGCGAGAATGACGATATCTACCGTAAACCGAATGAGAGTTGCTCAATAAACGTTCCTTGGTGTTTTGAAAAATAAGAATAATAGAAAATGTGAAAATAAGACACAGAAGGGGTAACCAAAAGCCAAAGTGGGTGTTACAGACAGATGAGCATTCCAGGAAGCAAGAGGGCACAGTGTGTAAGCATGCAAGAGCTTCCTTTTCTTTCGGTAGGATTATTCTGAAGGCGCAATGCTTCTCACGTCTAGGCAAAGGCGCTGGTGTGAGGAAGCAACAAAATAAAACTCTTTCCTTCCTCTCTCAAAGAAGCTCTTGCATTTTTGGCTCATTACCTTTGAGAATCTTCATTAATCTTCTGAAACAGGATCCCTTGAGGCTTCATGCTCGTATCTTATCTAGTTCAACAAACTGGTTGTGTTATCTTTTCCTGTTTTAATCTGGAGGTTCCCAAGCATATTTGCCTAAATTTTCATGCCTCGTTTTGCAAAGCCAAAAAAATTGTTGTTATAAAAGGCTCGCTGCAGACTGCACCCGGGCACACGGTTAGTCTGCAAGCCTCTGAAAGAGCTAAGATAACCTCAGCCAGAGAGGCTTATCTGGCTTGTTTTTACAAATCAAAAACAAGTTGCTGAATAAGGGTTTATCTCAAACAGGAGAGCTACTTGGACAACTCAGATAACTTCCTATTTGCCAACCAACTTTCTATTATCAGGAAATACTAGACCCAGTGCCTGACTGTGTAAAATATGTGGAAATGTTCAGCAGGCGTTTGTATTCCAGCTAGAAAGATGATGTTTTTTAAAGAACAGACAAGTGTTGAATGCTATTAAAAGTGTACAAAGAACCCGCCCGTCAAAAAAAGCCAGGGCAAGCTGTCGCAGATAGGCTCATATATCAACAGCACTGTGACTTTTTGTTTGCTTTTATCACAACTTGGTGTATAAAGAGCCATTTACCTGACTAGGGCTGGGGCTGGGGCAGTTGTCATTTCCCTGTTTCCTTTGAAAAAGGCATATTTCCGAGTCCTGTGCCTGATGGATATTCTATACACAAGAGCTTTCTATGTAGTGGTGTTCCCAGAGATTCCCCAAGACATGCAGAAGATACATTTAGAACGCCTCAAGATCAAAAGCTTCCTGTTAAAAAATGAATGGGTGGAGAGGGACAGGAATTTCGAAGGCTTCAAAGAAAATGACAAATTTTCGGCAATGCAACTGATGCACAAAACACCAGTGATTTATCCCACCAAAGAGAAAGGCTTCCTGGGCAGATGCTGTTTCCTGGGCCACACTTAAGCAAGAGAGATCCTATATTGGAAGGGGAGTATCACAAAGGAGAGGGAAGAATAGGTATTACAAGGAGAGAGAGAAATGTGAGTAAAACAGACTCAAGTCCGACAGTGGGAGGAAGCAGATGCACTTGGGTGAGTCTGTGCAGGAAGTTGAATACAGCTGCCTTAGACCTGGCAACTTTGGAACAGCAGGCCTAATCTAGCATTGAATGGAGCGTCCTAACAGCCACAGAAACAAGAAGTTGGAGGAAATGCTGAAAAGTAAAAATAAACAAGAGTGAGTCTTTTGTATGTGCAAACTGCAAACAGGCCAACCATGCTTCTGGTGGGTTTTCATTATGCAAAGGAAATCCGTTCCATATGAAACAGGACACTTTTTTGAAATCAGTTGGCAGTAAGTCTGGATAATAAAGACGCCAAGCCTCTCAATTTGAATGCATTTGTGAAGTAAGATTGACAAAATGGAGAAAGGTGTAAAGAACTGAGGTAGAAAATAGCTAAACCATTCACCAACGGAAAGTTTGAGAGAAAAATGAAACTTTCAGAGACATCTAAATCTAGCCTTAGGAACTTGAGACTGTTAAAATATCTATGGCAGAATTTTTATCTGCGAAGAAGTAATTCTAGTCTCTTATGTAGAATATAAATTCTTAGCTTGAATTCACTTTGGAATTCAGGTTTGGGTCAAAATCAGAGTATTAGCATTCTCCCTAATCTGAGCGGGGTGCGTTCCAAGACCCCCAGTAGATGCCTGAAATCATAGATAGTATGAAACCCTATATATACTATGTTCCTTCCTATAGATATCTACCTATAATAAAGTTTAATTTAGAAAGTAGGCACAGTGGGAGACCCACAATAACTAATAATAAAATAGAACAATTATTGCAATATGCTATAATAAAAGTTAGGTTAATGTGATCTCTCTCTCTCAAAATATCATATTGTACTGAGCTTACCCTTCTTGTGATGATGTGAGATGATGCAATGCCTACATGATGAGATGAAGTGGGGTGCAAGACATACTGTGACGTGGCATTAGGCTACTACAGACATTCTCACGAAAAATCAGAGATAGGGTCACCCTGATCCTGATCAAGCCATGATGATGTCAACTGTTGGATGTCAGGAGCAGGTGATGGCGAAGGCTGGGGAAATTTAATATGTTCAGATTGCAGATGACTGAAGGTAGCTGAAACCACAGAAATCAAAATCTTGGATAAGGGGGGCTACTGGATCAGAAGGAAGGTGTTACCTTAAACAGGTCACTTCACGCTCTGAGACTCAGTTTTGCTCTCATTAGAAAATGGGCATGACATTGACCTCTTGAATTTCCTGTGATGATTAAACAAGAATGTTTACGAATACCTTAGCACTTCTTTGGCATCTAGTAGATGCTTAACTATCGGATTCAGTCATTAGTAATACTATCGTCACTCTCACCAGGATCTTAACTCACTTTGCCCCAAGACCTGCAACACAAGGAATTTTGGCTGAACTCTAAGGGGACGGTCTATAATTAAAATGGAGGCAAAAACTAAAACAATTTCTAAAGAAAACTGACATGGTTCAGGGAAAGCAAGCAATGTAAATGGCATAAATGCTTACATGCCAGCACGGTTCAATGCTATGAAGTAGGATTAGTATCAAATCAGGAAAAATCTTGTCAGGATGCCACAGCACCAAAGCAAGTACAGAAAGTATCCAAGCATGGCATTAAATATTATTGATTTACTTGTTGAGATAGTTACTTATTTTTCAGTTCTTTTAGTTCCTGATTATTCTAGGAGAAAGTATCAGTGGATACCAATAGCTCTGCTTTTTTAACACTTCTCTAACACTTACTATTCTCCCTATTAATAGAGAGAAGAGATCTCCCATCTAAAGTTCTTAAAGGTAAGCATCTCTTCCAAAATTTATTAACATGACTTGTTTTCACAGTATTCATTTTTATGGCTGCCTTTTATTTATAACAATATATTGTTTATCCAATTAAGGTAGTGATTAAGAATTTGTCTTCAAAATACACATACATGCATAAAAAAACGTGAGTGTCTATAAAGAAGAGTATTAGGTAAATCATTTATCTTGTCATTAGCTGTATGTTCTTGATAAGATTGCTTAGACTTTCTATTCCCCCTACTTTCTAACCCCCAGTGTGGCTATATTTGAAGTGAGAAACTAATTCATGTTAAGAAAAATAAAAGTCATATGGGTGGGGCCCTGATACAATAAGATTAGTGTCCTTATAAGAATAGCTCTACCTTGTAATTCCTCCCCTCATCCACAACACAAACATGCACACATACATTGAGGAAGAGCCATGCAGGACATAGGGCAAAGATGGTAATCCACAAGCCAGGAAGAGAGCCCTCACCAGGAACCAAATTGATTTGAACCTGAATCTACACTGCTAGCCTCCAAAACTATGAGAAAATAAATTTGTTGTGGCATTTTTTTGTTATGAAAGCTAGTGCAGACTAAGATGTGTAAACATCCCACACTGAAGAACCATTTGGCCAGGGAATTTAGAAATTATGAGTACACAGAGTGGCTCTGAAAGGGCAGGCATAAGCTCTGGATGGATATGAATCATGGACTCGAGGGAATCCTCACCCTGTAGACAGTAGTATGAATACAGATGATGCAGAGGGTCCACTCAAAAAGGTAAAACTAATGCTCAGTTCTTATATACAAAGACTCAAATTTGATAAGTCTTTGGTGTCTGGGAGAATAAGGTTTTTTGTTCAGAATCTCTGGTGATTCTGATGAGCGTGCCCCACTGGAAAACACTGTTCTAAAGAGAAAGTACTGTGTCCTAGTTAAGTGCCTGGCTAAATGTGGTCAAATGCATTGTAATCCAAAATGTATAGTAGCTTTGAATGTTTCCCCTATCACATGGTAGCCATAGATTTCTTATCTATGCCTAATTTCATCACTAACAACGTACAGTACCTGTTTCATATGGTTCTTATGAGAATGAAATGAGTGGCTATGTGTAAAACACGTATACATGTGTCTGGTTCATAGTAAAAAATTCAAAAGAGTTAGTAAACATTAACTCTTGTTTGAAATAACCATGGAATCACTGTGGAGGGGAAATAAACCACATTCAATTAATAAACTTTGATAACATTGTAGAGGTAAATATGTTTAAACCAATGTCTAATGTAAGATTTTTGGCAGATGAGAAATTTTAAATATTCTATGTGTTCTTCCTATATTCATTACCTTTCTCCTTCATTAACTCTCATCATTGAAACTTAGTCTGAAATATGAAATGCAACTGGGCTTCCAAGGGGATAAAGTTGTTGCCTCTACATAGTGTGAAAGTCATTCCAACCGTGCTAAGTAAACTCCCATTAGTAAAAGTGCAAAGTCTACGTACACCTTGAAGAATATCCCATTTCTGGGATAGCCAAATGAGTAATTCTGTGAAAGCATACCTCACTGCTTGTTTCGAGCATACTAAATTCCTAATGACATCCCTCCTGCCCCCATGGAAAAGACATACTTATTTGTACAGACTAAGCAAATGCTTATTCAGAGCACAAGTCTATAAAAGCATTCAGGCTAATGAAATAATATTTCAGAGCTCACATTTCCATGTGGCAGAACAGGAATAGAAAGAAATCCTACTAAAGCTGGTACTGACATTCCCAGATATGCAGCCATTAACACATGCTAAAACGGGCTTTTTAAAGACTTTATGTATTTTTCTCCAAAGGAATATAAAATTCTGTTCTCCAAAGCAACCCATAATACTTTGTCCTCCTTAACGTAGGAGCAGTGAAAGCAGCAAGAGATGTTCTGGAACATTGCCATTGTCCTGAATGCCATGAGTGGGGGAAAAGAAAGTCAATGTGGGATGTTTATGTTCCTCTGTGGTTCTTTTTAGTTCTTACTGAACCATACAATATTGATTTAGGGCAGGATTAGCCCAAAGTAGCCTATGCATCATTAAAAGGTTTAGTTGAGGGCCTGCATATCCTGTATTGTTTACAGCTGCCCAAGATATCTTCTGGTGACGGAGATGGGCCGCTGTCAGTAAAAGCTGGGTGAGAGCAAGCAGTATAAGTCCACTCTCCAACAGTGTTGGTAAACTTAACTGGTAAAATTAACAGACTCTGCTTAGACCAGGGGTATATGCTGTGCTTGAAATGACTCCTTTGGGGAGTATTGAAGAATTTGATGTTATCCAACCTTTCAAAATATATTAAAATGAAGTCCAGGGACTATCATCATAATTTATATCACCCAAAGTCAGAAACTATTGATTAGCCACCAGAGAATGAAGCTACAAGAATCATCCATAAAGCCTTAGGACCGACCCTACTATGTATACCACAGTACTCAAAAATGCTGAGTCCAAGAGAAGTTTTTATTCCAACAGTGACTTATCAAAAATCATTGAAGCCTGGCTCATGTGGCTCAGTGGTTGAGCATCAACCTATGAACCAGGAGGTCATAGTTTGGTTTCCAGTCAGGGTGCATGCCCAGGTTTTGGGCTCGATGCCCCATGGGGCCCCCACCCTGAGGGGCGGGTGCAGGAGGTGGCCAATCGATGATTCTCTCTCATCATTATGTTTCTATCCTTCTCTCCCTCTCCCTTGCTCTCTCTGAAATCAATAAAAACATATTTTTTTAAAAAATTATTGAATATATTTTTAAAATATTTTCTTAGAAGCTTATTTGACAGTGTTTCTAAGCTCATCATCATTCACTCTTCAAACTACACTGAGAACACAGTTATGTGTGAATGAGCTAATGTGGAAATTTCCCAGTAAGTTTACACTAGAGAACGTTGTAAAGTTGCAATTTTATCAAATATAATCATATTAAGAAATTATCACACCTAATTTTTAAAATGTGGAGAAAGTGGAAGGATCTTGTCTTATCCATCTTTCTGTCATAGAACTGATATAGTTCCTGGAACATGGTTTTAACAAAAAGTCTTATTAAATGAATAAATGAAGGTTGCAAAACCTTTATTATAAGGTCCAAGATTCATTAACTCTAGATCTGGTATGAGCAGCTAACCCCGCTTTGAAAATATCTCTCTCAGCCCTGCCAGTTTGGCTCAGTTGGTTGGTGCATCATGCTATCCATCAAAAGGTGGCAGGTTGCAGATTTGAGTCCCAGTCTGGGCCCCTGAGGGAGGGTACGGATTGATGTTTCTTTCTCTCTCTCTCTCTCTCTCTCTCTCTCTCTCTCTCTCTCTCTCTCCCCCCCCCTCCCTCTCGCTCCGCCCGCCCTCCCTTCCTCTCTCTAAAATCAATTTTTTAAAAAGTTATAATAAATAAATAAATGTATTTTTTAATGTCCCTCTCATATTGCGCTCAAAGCAAAACAACAATTAGGAGAATTTTAGCAGAATTTAGAATGTAGCCTAACATAGAGAAGAGCTTGTTTGAAATGGCATAATCCAGCCAGAAAACAGGAGTTACTCTAGGCAGTTAGAGAGAAGAGATATGAGCACAGGTTGAATATACTGGTATTGGTAACTGAAGAGCTGAAAAGTGAAGTAAGCGACTGTAACGCCCTCCAGACCGTAGCAACAACAGGAAGCTCCTAACACTCCTAAGGGCGGGGGAATGGGGAGCTGGAGGCTCCTGCTGGAAGGTGGAAACAACTCAGCATACCTGGTGGGAAACAGGACCTCATCGGAAAGTTCTCCACCCAGAGCTGGCGCTACAGAGGACCAGGGCACCGCTAGAGACAATACCTGGAACAAGACAGAGCAGAGGGTAAATAAACGTCCGGTTCAGTGCTGTGCTGATCATGAGGTTCTCCCTCGGCAAAAAAAAGTCCCCAATTTGTACTGTGCGACCATTTCCAACACGGCTGATTTCAAAAGGCCAAGAACTAACAATCCACTCGAAAAATGAATGAATCTTTTATAGTCTTCTTGTCAGTTAGTATGAGCTGGCTCCTGCACACATCTGGAGCTTCTTCCTTTTCTCGCACCAGAGCTTTCTGCCCCGAAGCCAGAGGTAAGGCAGCCCGAGAAATGTGTAAGGCATTCCTGGAACCTGGGCACAGCATCCTCAGAGAGTACGATGTTGTACTCCAAGAGTGCCCTTCACACTTTATTCCTTGAGAATGTTGCCCTAAAATTATGCACCTTTCTGTTTTGCATGCGCTCAACACAAAAATATTTCTGTGATTTCTGGCTGCAGGACCCGCTGCAAATACACAAATAAAAGTCAATTTTAAAGGAGCATTTTGCTCTAGAATCACCTGGTATTAGCCCTTCAGCTATGCCAATAAGGAAGGATTCACCAGGGTTCAGAAAGTATAGAAAGCAGTGATGTTTTTCTGTCCACTGCAACTGCTAAGGTGGAATTCCACTCTTATGCCCTAAGGAAAATACTTTGATTTTTATAGCTACAGAGGCTGTTTAATGCTGTTACATGTGGACTGTCAGGATGCCCATGATTTATGCACTGTAGGAAACACTTTTCAAATTGAACTCATCTAACGTTATTCTACACACACACACACACACACACACACACACACACACACACACAGTATAAAACCATACTGTCACTGTAACAGCCTGGAAAAAATACATTAAATAAGCTGAGACATGATTCATCCTACCTCTAGCCTTTTTAAGGTAAATGCTTATTTTTTATTGCTATTTATGACTATGCCAAATATTTTTTCTAGATTTTTCTATAGACTTTCAGTAGTCTATGTCATGGATGTTTGACCTCTTACAAAAATCTCAAAATATGTGTCCTCTTCTTTATTTGCTTATGCTAAAATACAAAGAAATTTTGTCTGAAATTAAAGCAGTAATGGATTCAGTTTGGACAGGGCTTATCTTCAAACAGCTGGGATTTTAAAACAAGTACTGCTATTGATTTAGTTTTTAATATCCATCATTTTCCCCAAACATCCCCTGGGAAAGGATTTGAAAGAAGTTGAGATTTTCTACTTACATTAGATTGAGCAGTTAAATGTATTCTGTTTTAATGTCTTGAAGCTATATTGGGGATTATTTTTATGCTATCCTAAAATGCTCACTCTTAAAACAACGGGCTAGGCTTTTATATTATCACTAGAGGCCCGGTGCACAAAAATTTGTGCACTCAGGGGGTGGGGTGGGGCCTCAGGTGGGGTGGGGTCCCTCAGCCCGGCCTGTGCCCTCTCACAGTCTGGGACCCCTCGGGGGATGAACACCTGCTGGCTTAGGCCTGCTCCCTGGGAGATTGGGCCCAAGCTGGCAATCAGACATCCCTCTGGCAGCCCGGCAGCCCTACGGGGATGTCCACTTGCCAGCAGGGAGCAGACCTAAGTTGCAGTCGGACATCCTTAGTGCTGCTGAGGAGGCAGGAGAGGCTCCCACCACCACCGCTGTACTGGCAGCCATCAGCCTGGCTTGTGGCTGAGCAGAGCTCCCCCATGTGGGAGCAACTGACCACCAGAGGGAAGCTCCTGCATTGAGCGTCTGCCCCCTGGTGGTCAGTGTGTGTCATAGGGACCAGTCATTCCCAGTCTTTCTGCTGTTAGGGTCAGTTTGCATATTACCCTTTTACTATATAGGATAGAGGCCTGGTGCATGAGTGGGGGCCAGCTGGTTTGCCTTGAAGGGTGTCCCAAATCAGGGTGGGGGTCCCACTGGGGTGCCTGGTCAGCCTGGGTGAGGGGCTGATGGCTGTTTGCAGCTGGTCACACCCCCTTCAGGGTGGGGGTCCCCCTGGGGTGCCTGGCCAGCCTGGATGAGGGGCTGATGGCTGTTTTCAGGCTGGCCACATCCCCTTTAGGGTGGGGGTCCCCACTGGGGTGCCCAGCCAGTCTGGGTGAGGGGCCGAGGGCTGTTTTCAGGCTGGCCGGGACTGAACCTCCTAGACTCTCCTTTTTTGCTTTTCTTTTTTTTTCCCCCCTGGGATTTATTTACCTTCTATAATTGAAACATTGTTGCCATCACTGGTGCTCCCAGCTCTGAGGCCGAGGCCAGCTGAAAGCAGGTATTTGGGGTTTGTTTAGCTTCTATAATTGAAACATTGTTGCTTTCAGGCTCAGAGCTGGGCCGCGGCAGGAGGGGAACCTTGGCTTCCTCCATCACTGGAGCAAGCAAGCCTACTGCTTGCTTCAGCTGCGTGGCTGCCGGCCTCCATCTTTGTTGGCAGTTAATTTGCATATCGCCCTGATTAGCCAATAGGAAGCGTAGCAGAGGTATGGTTAATTACCCTTTTTGTCTTTTAGTAGATAAGATAGGCATATTATGTGCACTAAATATTTAATAATATTTCTATCTTAGAGAAATCTCAGCATATAAAAGAAAAAATAGTTGGGCATACAAAACTTTTCTGAATTCCCAGATTGGTTGGAGTTGATTGCTATGGGATCTGAATGTCCCATACATGACTAACAAATACAGTACTCACAACTCCATAATAGATACTGGAGCAGCTAAGCAAAAAGAATTTCCTGGAAATATAAATCTATCTAGAAGTAGATAATATTTTTTAGATTATAATAACTGTGAATCTAATAATTTAAAATAATCAAAAGATATGAAAATATCAATATTTACTTTAGAGATTTAAAAGCCAATCACTTGAGAGTAAGTTTTGGAAGAAGACTTAATGACTTAAGATGTTTTGAAATAAGGTATCCTCACAGTACTAGTACCACTGTTTTCTGTTCTAAATAGTTTTTTCTACCTAATGAACCATTATAGTTCTCAAATTATACATTGAGTGCCCAGAAGATACCTTCATTGGGGACCGTGTGATTAAAAAAATCAAGTAAATAAATTATAATTGTTAAAAGTATATTATAGAGAGTATTATGTTTGTTATGTAACACATGACATTTATAACTATCAAAAAATATTGTAGTATCATCCATAGCTTTTTATTTTCATATAAATTGTGTGTTTGTGTGTGTGTGTGCATTTCTTAAGTATTGTGCATGGCAGTGCTCATTTGCTCTCTTCTGCTCTAAAAATTATTTAATTTTAGATATTCTGATACACACCTTGCTAGCAAGTTTCTATGATACCCTAAACAATTAACTTAATCTACTTACATTTTAGTTAACTTATTTACAAAATAAACAGAAAAGTAATACTGACGTAAATCACACTCAGAGAAATGATCAAGTAAATTACTTTCCAGCAATAAAATAAAAGCAAACCAAAATAGTATCTATTCAGTTTTTCTGTGACTTTCAGATCATTTAAAAATCAAGAGCAACTAAATCCTGACTTAATCAACTGATAGAATTAAAGGAACCTTAAAAATGATACATTCCTAGCCCTAGCCCATTTGGCTCAGTGGATAGCGCATCAGCCTGCGGACTTAAGGGTCCCAGGTTAGATTCTAGTCAAGGGCACATATCTTGGTTGCAGGTTCGATCCTTTAGCCCTGGTTGAGGTGCATGCTGGAGTCAACCAGTCGATGTGTCTGTGTCTCTCTCACGTTGATGTTTCTCTTTCCCCTTCCCTTCCACTCTCTCTAAATATCAATGGAGAAATATCATCTGGTGAGGATTAACAAAAAAAATTATTCATTCCCATAAATTATATAGCTTATACATTGAAAGCATTAAACCAATCATCAAGTAGATAAATTACTATTGATAAAAGTATATTATAGAAAGTATGCATGTTTGCTACGTAACACATGGTTTTATAACTATCAAACAATTATATTACTGTCCATTACTGCAAATGTGTATGCAGTTGTAATTACTATGAGAGTTAGTCTGAAATTAATTCTAAAACATGTGTAGATAACATTTACTGAATTAAAGCAGCTTTTCTGATCTATGGTATCTCATAAATTTCCATCACAAATGCAACAAGGTCAAAATTCAAGTAAAATGTTACCTTCCTTTTAGGTCAACATCTTTACTATTATTCTCATTCTACATCATTCTTTTAGGTGATATGCTTTTTAATATGCTGAATCATACATTCACCTTTTTCTCAGTTTTCCTTTATTTTGTATATGTTTTTGTGTTCCTTTTTAATGAACTATTCACAACGTCAAACAGTGAGTAACCTTCAGATACTTATGTGAACACATAAGGTTGGGAATTGTTATCCAAGGACAAGCGGAGCAGTTTCCTGGCAGGGTTCAATCTATTATTTGCTATTAATGAATCAGTAGTGCAACAAAACCAAGACAGACTTAAAAATATGTATGCTGAAATAAGCTGCCATTAAAAAGTCCAAATCTTTCTTCGTAAAAAGCTAACTTCTAATTTGTATAGAAATCTGCAGAATCCCAGAGGCTATGTGAAAATCCCCACAAAGCTTTCTGAGAAACTGACTTAAGCATAGCAATTATTGCATTGTTTGTGGTTACAGTGCAGTTAACGTCTCTTTGATGTGTCCTTAGGAACAGAAAGAAAATCGACATAACCAAGATTTTCATGTTTTTCTTCCTTTAGTACCTAACATCTTAGCATTAATAACTTTACAGTATAGGATCTATAGGTTTTGAAGAGTAAAGGGAAAATATTAAGCATATTTAATAACCTACGCAATATGGATAATGTGTAATCAAATGATGCCAAAATAAGCAGCAACCAATAAGAATGGAAGCCGACTGTAAACAATTCATGCAAACCAGCTGAATATCAGCCTTGGCACAGGTTCACCACGTCAAACCTGAAACACAAAAAGTTTCAATTCTCTGTTCCTGATGTCATTGCCTGCAAGTGCATTCTTGATCTCTGGTGTTTAAAGAACTACATATACTATACATGCATACGTAGTCTTGGAAGTGTCAAAGAGGCAACAAAACAAGGAAGACTAATAAGGCACAAAGGGGAGAGAAACTGAGGACCAAGAATGAAAGCTGGTTTGGAATCTGCTTCTTTCCTGAGGGGATTTATTGATCCAGGGAAATTACAATATTTGTTTTTGTCAGATTCACAAGGAAAGGGAGACAGAAATCAAAGCCTGCCTCGAATAAGGTGGGAAGCTGAACAAGAAACCCAGCTGAATGGACAACGCTCTTAAATTGAGGATGAAGTATATATCCTATTGTGGATTTATACTCAGATTGTATTCTCCTGTGCTATCCAGGGAAATTATATACCTTGAAAATGGATTAAGGTTGTACTGGAAGTTGTGACCAGTCTCCTAGCAAAAAACAAATGCTAATCCCCTCTGGAGAAAAGTATTTCCATATAGACTTCAATTTATTTTTGAAAGATTTTAATCCAATGCATTGTGTAGCACATAGCTATAATGATGATAAGTCACACAAGGAGAGCAGACCTCCTGAGCAAGAACCAGCAAAAATAACAACAGCAACAAATCTGCACAGAATTTAGATTTTGGAAACACTCAATGCAGATTGTATAATAAATCTATGTTCATATTTAAAGAACTAAGAGACTGACTATAAAACTATAAGCTATAAAATGTTACATAGAAGATATGAAAACAAAATATATATTCTAGAAAAAAATATTGGAATAAGTAAGTAACCCAGTGAACATGTTTTAAGGGGAAACTAAATACAAATAAGGAGAGAATTACTGAATTGAAAGATAGGTTAGAAAAAATATTCTGGGTACTGCATAGAAAGATAAAAATATAGAAATGCAGAAGGAGGGAAAGAGAGAATAATGACTACTGTGAAAAAGTCTTACATAAATATAAACAAAATCCAGAAGGAGAAAAGAATGAAGATCAAACAGAAACAATATTCAAAGAGAAAGCTGAAGTTTTCAGAAAACTAAGTGAGATATTAATACTATTATGCAAGAACTTTCAAGAAATCCCAAGCAAATGAAGTAAAATTAAATGGTAGATTAAAGTCCTAATATATAATGAAATACATTAAAGATAAAAATACTACATATTTTAACTGAGTCACATAATTGAGGTTTTTTTAACAAAAAGGTACAGAAAGACTAAAATTTTAGTAAAAAATTGAAAAAGAGGTGCCATGAAAATCCTAATAAAATGTAAACTGGAATGGTATCAGATAAGATATAGCTCAAGGAGAAACATGGGTAGAATTGAAAGTCACTTCATTATAACAAATAGTCTCATTAACCAGGAAGATAACACAATTTTAGATTTTATGCAATAATAGTCTCAAAATACGTCAATGAAAATTTATAGAAATAGACAAATCTGTAATTATGTAGATGATTTTAATATACTTCTCCCAATTACTGCTAGTAATGTCAGACAAAAGGCAACAAGTATATAGAAAATTTTAACAATATAATCAGTAATGTGTACATTTTGGAATATTGCTAAAATTAACCATATACTGAATCATAAAACAGGTAGCAACTAATATTAAAAGTCTGAAAACCACAGAGAGTATATTCTCTGGCTACATTTCAATTAAATTAGAAATATGCCAAAAGCAAGATAAATAAAATAATTTTTAAATTAAAAAAAATAAATAAAAACAGAAAAGCTTCATAAATTTAGAAAATAACACTTTTAAATAGCCCAGGGAATAAAAAGGAAATTATAATAAAAATTATAAAACATTTTAAACTAAAAGAATAATAAAAATACCATATATCAAAACTTCTGGGATATATACAAGGCTATGGGCTACGTATTGGGAAATATCAGGTTTTAGTTTAGTAAAGGGGCATAGATGTATGGTTCCCAGGGTCAGATAATTCCAAGGAGTCAAAGGATGTTATTTCCATATATTGTTTCCTAATGGAGCCTATGAGGGGAAGGGTTAGGAGGGTGTCAAAAAGAGAAAAACAGGAGCATTTACTCACATTAATCTACTAACACCGTTTTCTCTGTCACTTCTTATAATATCAAAGAGATATAAGCCAGTAGCAAAGACTCAATCTGAGACAGCCTCCCAGTTGTCTGGCGAACCAATTAAAATACACATCTTTTACTTTTGGTCATTTGATTTAATTATTATCTAATTCCTAGTAAACTTCAAAAAGCAAGTTACAGAGGACTATTACTTTCTACAAGGCAAAAAAAAAATTTAATTATCTGCTGTGATTTTTATGTCTAGTACTGTTTACTGGCCACATCACTAGAGGCAGGTACAGACAAAGAAGCTGAATTGGGTATTGAGTGCCAACTCATCATATCCATTGGGCTGGGGCTAGAGTGAGATAAATGAGGCATCTAGATGCCAAATTTTAGGAGGCACCCACTCTCAGGGTGGTGCAAGTGCCCCTAAGTGAGCCCTTGACTACAGTTTGTACCCTATGTGTCTCATTTCTTCAATCTAGTTGCATCCCTGAAATCCACCAATGTAAGAGGATGCCAGGGGCTGGATTTAGAACAGATTCAAATAGTATATCTAGGACGTAACATTAGAATTACTAAAACAGTGTAAATATTGTGTGTGAGGGTGAGTAGGGTACACTCTCCTAAGTGTTCAGTAATTTGCATGATTGTTCCATATGTTTATATGGGGAAAGTTCTCACCACTTCAGTCAGTGTCATGAAACAATTCAGGCTGCGTGTAGCAGAAGCTACTGATGACCTGCATCTCATCACTTCAGCCTGCGACTTCAGGTGAAGTGACGGTGGATAATTCCATGGGATCGCAGATTCACTTAAATCTGTACGTTTCCCACCTCCAATATGTACTGCTCCACTTCTTCACCCAGGACTTCCAGGAACCAATCAGTGTGTCTCTCTCATATTGATGTTTCTCTCTCTGTGTGTCTCTCCCTTCCCTTCCACTCTCTCTAAAAATCAATGGAAAAAATATCCTCGGGTAAGGAGTAACAACAACAAAAAGTTCCAGTTCTGTGAAGAACATTTATTTCCTTCCTTCCTCATCACATCTGTCACTCCAACAATGAAGATAACAAATTGTAGAACCTTTCTGATATTTCTCAACTCTCTTGAGAAATAGTGAAGAAAATAATGTCTTTTTCATTTTTTTTAATTCTTATCATTCTCTTTTATATAAATCATTATATATAAAATTCTGGTTATAGCTGGGAATTTATCTGAAGAAACGTGAAACACTGATTCAAAAGAATATATACACCCTTATGTTCACTGCAGCATTATTTACAATAACCAAGATTTGGAAGCAGCCCAAGTGCCTATCAGTAAACTTGTGTATAAAACAGCCATGGTACATTTACACAATGGAATACTACTTGGCCGTAAAAAAAGGAAGAAAATTTTACCCTTTGTGACTGCATGGATGGCCCTGGAGAACATTCTGCTAAGTGAAATAAACTAGGCACAGAAAGCAAGTACCATATGATTTCACTGATATGTGGAATCTAATGAACAAACGAAACTAAGAAGCAAAATAAAGACAGATGTGTAGATAGAGAGCAAGCAGATAGCTCTGGTGGTAGGGGTGGGGGAGAGGTTATTGTGGGGGTGAAGGGATTGAGAAAAACAGAAGAATCCATGGACATGGACAATAAAGTGGTGACTATGAGGGCGGGGGGAAGGTGGCTAGGGAGAGGTTGGTGACAAATTAGAAATTACTAAAACAGTGTAAATATTGTGTGTGAGGCTGGGTAGGGGACACTCTCCTAAGTGTTCAGTAATGGGGGATAAATGTTGATGAAAAAATAAAAAGTGGTAATGGGAAAAATACAAATAAACTCATTAAAATATGTGGATTCTTTCATCACGTAAAGCAAGTTATTAAAACTCCGTCTGCCTTAATTTCCTCACCTAGAAAAATTAGCCTGAAATTAGAATATATTTGATACAGATCTTGCTAGGATTAAAAAAGAGTCCAAGTAAAGCATTTGGTCAATTATACATTATTAAATAATTATTATTTTATCTCTCATCACTTTCCTTTTCATAATTACACTCCAGCCATAATGACCTTCTTCCTGTTCCTAAGTGCACTCGATTCTTTCATGGTCCCATATGCCTGGAATATTCTCTACCTTCTAACAACCCACATTCTCATTGGTTGTGGGCTAACTTGTGTTCATCTTTCATATATATCTATACTAATAAAAGAGTAATATGCTAATTAGACCAGGAGACCTTCCAGACATCCCTCCAGTCAAAGCTGGGGGCTTAGCTGGCCTGCAAACAGCCCCCAGGCCCTTGCCCAGGCCGCCCCGCCCCCTGACCCAGGCCACCCTGCCTCCGGTAGAGACCCCTAACTCATTAGGAGACTGGCCGGCCTGCAAACCGCCCCAGGCCCCTCACCCAGGCCACCCACTTCCCAGCAGAGACCTCCACCCCGATGGGGGAAGTGTGGCCAGCCTGCAAACGGCCCTCAGCCCCTCGCTTAGGCTGGCCCCGTCCCCCAGCAGGGACCCCCCACCCTAATCAGGGTGTGGCCCGCCTTCATCCACCCCAGGCCCCTTGCCCAGGCTGACACCACCCCTCAAGGAGACCCCCACCCTGATCTGGGATCCACTTCAGGGCAGACCAACTGGCCCCCACCCATGCACCCGGTCTCTGTCTTCTATACTAATAAAAGGGTAATATACTAATTAGACTGGGAAACCTTCTGGACATCCTTCCAGACAAAGCCACAGTGGTGGGGCTGAGGCAGAGGTGGTTTGGGCGATCAGGCTGGAGAGGGGGTCCAGTTGGGGGCAAGCAGGCCAGCTGGGTGGGGCAATCAGGCTGGCAGGCAGAGTGGTTAGGGGTGATCAGGCAGGCAGGCAGGTGGGTGGTTAGGAGCCAGCAGTCCTGGATTGCAAGAGGGATGTCCAACTGCCGGTTTAGGCCCGGTGGGATCAGGCCTAAACTGGCAGTCAGACATCCCCCGAGGGGTCCCAGATTGGAGAGGGTGCAGGCCGGTCTAAGGGACACCACACCCCGTGCACGAATTTCGTGCACCGGGCCACTAGTGTATATATATATATGTATGTGTGTGTGTGTGTGTGTGTGTGTGTGTGTGTGTGTATATATATATATATATATATATATATATATATATATATATATTGATTTCAGAGGGGAAGGGAGAGAGAGAGAGAGATAGAAACATCAATGCTGAGAGAGAATCATTGATCATCTGCCTCCTGCACACCCACACTGGGGATTGAGCCCACAACCTGGGCATGTGCCTTTGGCCGGAATCGAACCTGGGACCCTTCAGTCCACAGGCCGACGCCCTGTCCACTGAGCCAAACCAGCTAGGGCTCGTGTTCATCTTTAACTAACCTTAATCTAGATTCACCATTAAAGACTCTTATTCTTTCCCTTACTGTTTCTGTAACACTTATTACAACTGCAATTTAAAAACTATTTTATCATGTTTTCTGATTGTCACCCTGTTCTCCATCATTTATATGGAGGGAGGAACCTTGTCCAGTACATCCCTGTGTCTAATATAATATCTGGAATACATTAGGTGCACACAAATAGGCACTGTATATACACATTGTTTCTGTCCCCGTTTTATTTGAGGCTGCATAATGCCTAGAATAGAGTAACAGGTTGCAAGTCCACCTTTCTTTTTTTCTTTTTTTAAAAATATTTTATTGATTTTTTTTACAGAGAGGAAGGTGAGAGGGATAGAGAGTTAGAAACATCGATGAGAGAGAAACATAGATCAGCTGCATCCTGCACACGCCCCCCCACTGGGGATGTGCCCACAACCAAGGCACATGCCCCTGACCGGAATCGAACCCGGGACCCTTCAGTCCACAGGCCAATGCTCTATCCACTGAGCCAAACCGGTTCGGGCATGCAAGTCCACCTTTCAATGTGATTTCCTAGACCACCAAAACAGGAACTGGCAAAGGGAGTAGCCAAAAACACCAAATTGTGACCCTTGCCCAACAGCCATATGAAAAGCCCCAATGGGATACTCAAGAGAATCGAACACAGGAAAGAGTTCTTCTCTCTCACCTTTGACCTATAGGAGCTTCAAGAACACCCCCCCACACACACACACCCAGAATGATTACTATGTGTTCCCTAGAGTTGAGGGAACATAAGACTGTGAGAAATTGAATCATAAGCACCTGGGCTCTGTTGGCAGTGAGGAATGAATGACTTTTTCTCGCCAGGCTGGAATCATTTTACATTCTTTGCAAATGGACTTCCTGAAATGATTATGTGATCCTAACAAAAGGGGTAGACCCTGTCCTGGCCTGTGTGGCTCAGTTGTTTGGGCTTACTCCTACGCCCCAGGAAGTTACTTGTTTGATTTTGGTCAGGGCACTTGCCCTGGTTGTGGCTTGATCCCCAGTAGGGGGCGTACAGGAGGAGGCCGATCCATTTTATGCTCTCACAAAGATCTTTCTCTCCCTTCCTCCCTCTCCCTTCTTCTCCTCTCTCTAAAAGAAGGGGGGAAAGTCAATAAACTATTCTTTTAAAAAAGGGGGTGGAGGTAGATCCTTCTCGTATGGGGCAAGATGCCCAGCCGGAAGAGATGAATAATCCACAGCACAAGAAATTTACAAGGTGGACGTTCCCAGTGGAGATGCCTGCAGAAGCAATGAAAGTGTTCCATGAGTCAATTAATTACAGCGGGACTTCTCTCTCACACACACATCTTCTTCCTGCTCTTGTCTAATCTCTGATCCTGGGGCCGACAGACGCCTGATGGTATGGTGAGAGGGGGAAAGAGGAAAGAGGAAAAGCTAAAATGGAAACCTCCCTTTCACACTGCAGCTTCCAGCCTGAAGCAGATCCAAGCTCAGGAAACAATAATTTCCTATTACATTTAGAATACTAATTTTACATTGGAGTGAAAACAATAATTATCCGATAAGACTTTTTTTATGGTTGAAAATGCCAAGAGGACTTTAATTATATAAAAATGACTAGAAAAGTCACAAGGCCATCTCAAAATTTCACTCCAGAGATGAGAAAGAATAAGCCCAACAGAGTGGGTTTGAATAGACAGTCATAATGGGGTAGAAGGAGAAAAATTATTTTCTATGGAGTTTCTATGAAGTTAGACTCTCTAGACATGTATTCTTTCAATATAATGGTTACTTTCAAATGAATGAAAAAATGAGCATATATAGTCCTATTACTAATGTTCATTTTAACAATTTACTGATGAATAGAGTTACTGCATAAGATTTTAAATGACAATCAGCTTTTCCTTTGTGATTTCAAATTATGCATAAAATTAAATAAATGGATCATTTTTCTTATGTTATAAAATATAATAACTACTGGCTATATTTACTGCATTAATGACACTGGAAATTTGCAAGGCATGAAAATGTCTGTTTGTAAACAGAATTAATAACTTGAGCAACTTTTTTCTAGTTTTATTATCCAGGGCATACTACATAGATCTAAAAAACTACTCCAGCCATCATTAAAGTTTTAAACAGTTCTGAAATAGCAATACCCAGCACATGGCTTAAATATTTTATGCAACATCTTTAATCACCTCATTATAATTTACAGCATAGATTGTAAACTCATTGCAGATGTGGATTATTAATATGTAATATTATCTTTTTATAAATATATGTCATAGATGCATTTAAATCCTTTGCTTGAAGGTAAATACTAGAGTTTGTTTTATGACTGCTATACACATTATAATTTTATTTTAAACTTGTGTTTCACACTTACTGTGGCAACTCTACTTTGGATAATACAGATAATTTCTCTGTGGTATTTATTAGGACTGTTCACAAATATTTAAGTTTTCCTTATGGATATGTGGCAAGATTTTTTTAAGTAAATCTATATTGTTGTAAGTATTATATATGTCCCTTCCCCCCCCACCCCCGATTGCCCTCTCTCACCCCCAAGGTTCACCACCTACTGTCTGTGTCCGTGGGTTATGCATATGCACATATGAGTTCATTGGTTGATCTCTTCGCCCTCTCCAGCCTCCCTTAACTTCCCTCTGAGGTTTAACAGTCTGTTCAATGTTTCTATGTCTCTGGGTCTATTTTTGTTCATAGAGTATGTGGCAAGACTTTATTTTCTTGTTCCCTTTGAGAATAAGCATGGTTCTCCGACTTAAAGATATACAAGTGTAACTAATGTGTCACCTCCAGAGGAAAGTTTTAAGAGCCTCAGTGAACTTCCTTGGGTCTAGGAAACATGTATCAAGGTGCAACTCTTTCAACCCAAGGCCCTGCCTTAGCACCCATGCCCACCCATGGTAGCCATGGGCCATGAGTGAGAAATAAATGTTCTTACACTCAGACACAACAATTTGGGAATTATTTTTTCCTACAGCACAACCTAACCAAGAGATGGCAAAATTTTCCTGTAAAGGGCCAGATAATAAGTATTTTAGGCTTTTCAGGCCATAAAGTTGAGAAGTAGCAAAGTTTACCACCCTAAAATATGTATTTGGGGGGATATTGGTTATTTTAATCTGGTTATGTTTTAAAAATAAAAGAGTCAGGAAAAACCCTTTTATCTTCTCCTGAGTTGCCTAAAAGAATTTAGATAAAGGACCCACTCCAGGAAAGTAGCTATAATTATAAATTACTACAGTTTAATAGGAACTAGGTGTGATAGACATGGAAGAACTAGCAAGGCCTATTAGATCAAAACCTTCTCTGTGTCCCATGATAAAAGATGGGCCCAGCAAACATCTGTTTACCAAACATCTGCTTCCCCATCTCCATGTGATTTGTCTTCCTCCCCTTGGAAGTTCAAACGACTACAGCACCTCCCTTCACCTTGACTCAAGATGACATACAACCTTCAACTGCCCAGTTTGTCCTTGGGCCCCATATTCTTATGGAACCCCCTTTATGTACATATGTAACTCAACTTGGTTATTTTCTCCTGTTATTCTATCTCATGTCAATTTTATCATTCGACCAGCCAGAAGAACTAAGAAAAGAGAGGAACTATCCCCCTCCCCTATCTCCCACAAGGACTCTGTCACAACTACTCAATTCTTCACTGTAATGAAAAAGTAGCTATTGCAAGGGGGAGGGGAGGAGGGTGGGGGGATAGGTAAAGAAATAGGTGTGGCTATGTACCAATAAAACTTTATTTACAAAAAGAGCTAGTGTGGGTGAGTCAATTTGGTCTGTGGGGCCCTAGTTTTCCAATCCCTGGTCTTCCCTGACTGATATAGTCTTACAATGGACTCATAGGAAATACATGAAGGTGAACTTAAAATCACGTATTTTTTACTGATTACCCTAATTTTTTTTATATCTTGGAATTTACACTAATACTCTCAAAGAATTTTTCAGATTCTTTGTTATTTTATCTTTCCATGGATTTTCTAAATATTATCAGATCTGTATTTAAGTTAAACAAAAAAGTGTTTCTATACCCTTGAGTTAAAATACTCAAATATTTCTCCTTTTTCTTGGACTAAACACATTTTTTGGCAAGGCCTGGAAAACATTGTTTTATATTTCAATTAGTTAATTATAAGAAAATCGACCATTGCAATATGTCAGCCTTCATAGTAGGACAAAGATACTGATATGGTGGAAAATTTTTCCTTCTACCCCTCTAAATTATTTGGCTAGTCTAATAATCAAATTAACATAAGACAGATTAACAGGAGAAAAATAAATTTAGTTATGTATATACAGGGACCCTGTGAGAATATACGGCCCAAGGGCAAGTCAAGCACTTGAGACTTACATGCCATTTTGAGCTAAGGAATAGAATAGGAGCTTGGGGCTTCAAAGTGGAGGCGGACAATAAGAAGAACAGAAATTTGGTAATTAGATGTTTGCCCTGTCGTACAAATATGTCATTCAGATAAAGAGCTATCTCTGGTAAAAGCTCTCTGAATCTGCTAGGTTTTGATTGCCTTCAACTCAAAATAGTCGACATGCCAAAACCCCTTCAATACAAGTACACATTTACCTAAATAAAATTAGCGGAAAGTATTTCTCAAGCCAAGTTTTTTTCCCTAAAACTCAATGGTGTTATATAGAGAATATATGTTAAAGAATCCATATTCACATTTATACATATTATTCACACACAAACACAGGTTATCTACAGTAAAAATGGTTGAAAAAATAAATGTTTGAGAAATAATCATTTCTCTCCAAGGGAACTATATCCCGTGAGTTCAATCAATAAAATCTAAATCTCTCTTATTCCTTGTGACTTACATTGATTTTTATTTTAATAAAATGTATTTGTAGCCCTCATTCTTTTTGCTCAGAGTACCTTCATCAAGATTTAAAGCAAATGAAGTAAAAATGTTGAAATGTATGTGAAGTATTTGAACATTAGTGTAATAAGTAACCTTATATTTCAACGATCATACCACTTTTGGGCTGTCAGCTACTATACCTGAAAAGAAGTCATTAAGTTTTATCTATGCAATTCAATGAATGGATTTTTGACAAGGAAAATTGTAATAATTCTTTTGAATCCATTACTTTTTTTGTTCACGTAAAAGTCTTTCAAACTTGGGATTATTAGTATAGTAGATTGCTATACTTCTAAAAGCATGATAATTGGCTGACCTACAAGAATACTCACTTAATTAAAAATTTCTCTATTCATAAGTGATTTAAAAAATTAGGTCAAATTATAGACTAAATGCTTCCTAAAGTCCTTAATTTTCATCCTGGTAGATGTGAAAAGAGGTTAACAAAAGCAACTTACAGCATTGAACTTACTTCTTTGAGTGTGTGCATGAGTGTGTGTGTGTGTGTGTGTGTAAATATAAGCCTCTAACTATGTAAAATATGAGTTTGCTCTAATTTTCTAGGTTCATCCTAAGGGAAATATTTAGAGTATGGTATTAAACCCATCAACATTGTGGGTTTTAATGAAAATATTGCCCAGCCTTTCATACACTGTTGTAAATAATTAAAGATTTAAAAATTCCTGGTTTGGTTTTTTACCATGTAGATACATTTATTCCACTCATTAGTGGAACATCATATAACATAGCCCAAATTAACCAAATGCAAAGAATGTCATCCCAGCAGGAGCCCTGGCACATGAAATGGATTTCTATCACGGAATTTTTGTGAGAGCTCATTTGGGTGCTCTCAATATGCTGTGGTAGTTACATTTATGTGCCCAATCTCTGGCTTAATCTTATGATTTTTCTCCACCACAGGCTTAAAAGACCTTACAAATAAGGAAAGTGTGTGGATGGCTGCTGTTTTGTTTTGTTTTCTTTTGATACTTTTCCCCTACAGGCTTGATTTGTAATTAAAATAAAGTTACTTACAGGGAGGTCTTGAAATCTCCATTCTCTTATATTTTAGCAAAATCTCTGTTGCTGAGGAATTGAAAATTTCTTATTACTCAAACTTAGATGAATATGTCTCCTTTATAAAAGCTATTAAAGCATTTAAAACGTAGTCTTTAAGGTAGAAAAGATAATATAAATAAAACGATACATGGTATTCATTTTTAAGCTACATATTTGGAAAAGGAAGCAGAATATTCCCACACTTCCACAACATCTTTCTTTTGTCATTAGCTTGAGATTGTTTTTAAGGTGATGACTTAGGTCATTTGGGTGAGTTACTCAGTTTTACTGAATATTTCCATGCACACAGGAGGTATACATGGCCCTAAACTTCTGTTTTCTTCTGTTTAATCTGTCTTTTCTTGCTAAGAATCTAGAATGGTAGAGGGTACATTATCTATCTTTTCCTAGAGTTCAAATCCATATAGTATCTATATAAACTGTACCATAAAAATAAGAAAATTAGTCTCCCTATACTTCCTTTTATTTTTCCTCCTAAAATTTCCTGTTTTATTAATTATACTAGAGGCCCGGTGCACAAAATCATGAACTGGAGGGAGTCCATCAACACGACCTGAGCCCTCTCGCAGTCCAGGACCCCTCGCTCCTTACTGCTCACCTGCAGCGGAGGTGGGAGGCTCTGGCTACCACTGCTGCGCTTGCCAGCTGTAAGCCCGGCTTCTGGCTGAGCAGCGCTCCCGCTGTGGGAGCACACTGACCACCAGGGGGCAGCTCCTGTATTGAGCATCTGCACCCTGGTGGTCAGTGCACATCATAGTGACTAGTCGGTCCACTGTTCAGTTGACTTGCATATTAGGGTTTTATTATATGGGATTATCAAAACGTGTGTGTGTGTGTGTGTGTGTGTGTGTGTGTACATAGTGCACTGCATAACATTTGGTTAAGGACAACATAAATTGTGGTCCCATAATAATATAACGGAGTTGAAAAGTTTCTACTCCCGACAGACATCATAGCAATCATACTGTCATAGTGCAACGCAGTACTCACATGTTGGTGTTGATGCTGGTTTAGATAAACCTACTGCACTGCCAGTCATGTAAAAGAATAGCACATACAATTATGTATAGTGCATCATCCTATATAATAAAAACCTAATATGCAAATTGTTCCCTCGACCAAGAGTTCGACTGCTTGCTATGATATGCGCTGACCACCAGGGGGAGGCATGCAACATGGCGGGCATCAGCAATGTGGCCCTGGCAGTGGGCGACAGTGGAGACGCTGCTGACCCCAATGGGCCCCGACGAGAGTGGGACCATGGTGGGATGGTGGAGCAGGTGAGAGGGTGGCACCAACCAAGGAGGGTGAGAGCGGGGACCAATCGCCCCAACAATTACCCCACAGATGGCGACCAGCAGCAGCAGTGAGGGGGCAGGGCCGCCACCCAGCTCCCAGGGGCTGAGGGAGCCAGGCAGGGGCCTGATGACTCAGGCAGAGGGGGCGTGCAGGGGCCCCGGGGGCCCAGGTGCTGCCCAGGGCCCAGAGGTCAGCTAGAACCTGCCCTTCCATGACAGACGCTCGTGCACCAGGCCTCTAGTACTTGATAATGATAGTAAACAACTGTGTGACTGGTGTCTGTATTTTCTGTCCTATACTTTTATACTTTTATCATTATTTTAGAGTATACTCTTTCTACTTTCTAAAACAAAAAGTTTGTTGTAAAACAGTGTGCTGCATTACACTGGCAGCAGCCTCATGTATTTCGTGGTAACTGCATCTTTTTTTATTTTCTTTGCAGAATCAAACAATGGTTTTATTTTTATTAAGTTATTTTTCCTTTTAATGAACATACAGCATTTCTGTACTGAAACTTTACAAGTTGTATCACGTACAATGCACCCTGTCAATTCACACACACACCTTTCCTTTGCCTTTCCCCTTCCACCCATGCCCAACATAAATCTCACACTCAAAATAGACAAAATAAGCACACAAAATGATGGTAACCCAAAACTCTTGGTGAAATTATGCATAAGAGAAGGGTTGGAATAGTTGTATGAGATGTAGGGATTCACCCCAAGATATGCCTCTGTGGTATGAGAATTGTTTTATGCTAAAGGCAACGGAGACCCTGTGGGCTTAAAGGAAACTTGTGCTGCAACCCTCCCCTTAATTACCTAGAATTTAAATTAGGGGGCTTTCCCATAATCAGAGATTATCAGAGATAACCTTTATGACCTATCTATATGGCAGAGCAAACTACTAATTACTAAACATCTGCTCTTCTTATCACCCTGCAATGACCTTCCTATCCTTGGAAGCCCCAAGATGTCTTACCCCATCCTTATCTCAGCATGCCATACATACCTCCTTTTAACCCTCTGTCCAAACCCTTGACTCTCTCGTTTGTGGGGTTCCCATACATAGGTATGTAATTAAATGCGGTTATTTTCTCTTATATCTCTCATGTAAATTTAATTATTAGACCAGGAAAAAAACACTTAAATTGCAGAAGAAAATTTCTTCCTCCTACAAAGAGCAAATGAATAAGAATACATTGAGAAAATTGGATAAAATATATTTTTGATATTTTTAATTTTCCTTCTCATCTTAAGATTATTTAAAATCTATTATGTTCATAAATTATTTTGATAAGGCATATGCTCTCTGCTTAGAATGTAACAGTCCTTCTTTCCATGTTTAGCTCCCAATTTCTATGTTATATGAACATTCATTTTGGCAGTTTTCACACAATATGAAGACAGAATAGAAAATATAGTAGCTCAATGGGCAATTTAACAACAAATAACCACTGTAAACAGGTAGGAATTGTTTGAGTAACAATTTGTCTGTTTTAATCATATTATGACATAAAGCCATATATTAATCATTCACTGTCATATTAAATAAGTATATTTTGATTATACTGTATTCCTATAAATTTTGTCGGTTCTTGCTTAGTGTCACCATAAGAAACATCCAAATCTGCAAAGAATTTTTATAAGAGTTTATTTGAGCCAAACTAAGGACAATGCCAGGAAGCAAGATCTCAAATGCTATGGGGAATGACAGTTTGCAGTTTATTACTCTGGAATTTAAAAATAAAATAAGGAAGATAATATGGAGGAGGGAGAAGGAAAGGTGGGGACTGATCATAGGACAGTGCTCTCTTGAGGGTGATCATGCCTTCAAGGAGTCTGGAAAAGATTACTTATTTCAAAGGTGTGTTAACCTAGATGCACAAGAACAATGGCCAGGGTTGGCTTAAAAACCTTCCAGTAAATAAGTTATCAGCCTGGCCTTGGCTCATGCTACTCAGTGGTTAGAGCGTTGGCCCACACACTGAAGGTATTGGGTTCGACCTCCAGTTAAGAGCATGTACCTGAGTTGTAGGTTCAATCCCTGGCCCCAATTGCGGTGCATTCGAGAGGTAGCCAATCAATATGTCTCTCTCACATTGATGTTTCTCTCTCTCCCTCCCTCTCTCCCTCCTTCCCTCAATCTCTTCCATTCTCTTTAAAAATCAATGGGGAAAATATCCTTGGGCGAGGATTAACAAAACTAAAAAGAAGAAGTTATCAGCCTGGAGGATGAATAACCACCATGACTGGCCCAATTAGGAATTTATGATCAGATCACCCTGTGAGGTTACTTTCATTTTGGTTCGATTTATTACAGAGCCTCTCTTTCATCCACAATAGGTAGGAAAAATTAATGAAAGCGGGACAAAAACCTAATAAATTATGACTCATAACCAAAAATGTAAATATATTACTTAGGAAAATTTGCTTTGAATACAGTCTATATCTCATTTCATACTTTAATATTTTCACACTAAAAATATTGAATATTTAAACCTTGCTTCTACCACTGACACACATCCTCATATTTTTTAATCCACAGCTATAATTGTCTTTAACCACTGCCCTAGCACTGACTGCTGGAATAATATCGAGGTCATCTCCTCATCGCCCAAGATTTCCTGGTCACCATGTTGTAACTCATTCTGTTCCTACTACACTATTTCTTCTCCTACCTATTATTCCTGCTAGTAAGGATAGATAGCTATCAGGGTAGTGGGATAGGAGGGGTGAGGGGGAGTTTATCTCACCCACTGAACAAGAAAGTCAGCAGTCTTGGAACTTGCCAAGATATAATTGCCAAATGTTCTCATAAATTCTGGGAAAAGATGGACGTTGTAAAAGAAGGACCTTTAAATCTAGGCTAGTGCCCAAGATATCTGACAGGGGACCTTGAAACCTACAAGAGGAAAATGTATGAAACCCTTGAACCCCCACCAGGTGGGGCACTCAGACTAGCTGAGTTGCCTGCTTGTGCTTTATGACAAGTGTATTCTTTTATGTATATACTAGAGGGTCGGTGCACAAAAATTTGTGCACTCTGGGGGGAGATGAGGTCCCTCAGCCCGGCCTGTGCCCTCTCGCAGTCTGGGACCCCTCAGGGGATGAACACCTGCTGGCTTAGGCCCACTCCCCGGGGAATTGGGCCTAAGACGGCAATCAGACATCCCTCTGGCAGCCCGGCCGCCCTCGGGGGATGTCCACTTGTCAGTGGGGAGCAGGCCTAAGCTGCAGTCAGACATCCTTAGCACTGCTGAGGAGGCAGGAGAGGCTCCCACCACCACCGCTGTACTGGCAGCCATCAGCCTGGCTTGTGGCTGAGCAGAGCTCCTCCCATGTGAGAGCGCCCTGACCACCAGAGGGCAGCTCCTGCATTGAGCGTCTGTCCCCTGGTGGTCAGTGTGTGTCATAGTGACCAGTCATTCCCAGTCCTTCTGCTGTTAGGGTCAGTTTGCATATTACCCTTTTACAATATAGGATAGAGGCCTGGTGCACAGGTGGGGGCCGGCTGGTTTGCCCTGAAGGGTGTCCCGGATCAGGGTGGGGGTCCCGCTTGGGTGCCTGGCCAGGCTGGATGAGGAGATGATGGCTGTTTACAGCTGGTCACACCCCCTTCAGGGTGGGGATCCCCACTGGGTGCCTGGCCAGTCTGGGTGAGGGGCTGACAGCCGTTTTCAGGCTGGTGGGTGACTGAAGCTCCCAATCTCTCCTGTTTTTATTTTTATTTTTTATTCTGGGATTTATTTACCTTCTATGGCTGTCACTGGAACTAAGAGCCGGCTTTAGCTCTGAGGCTCGGCTCCAGCTCTGAGACCTCGGCTGCTGAAAGCAGGTATCTGGGTTTCTTTGGGTTCTATAATTGAAACACTGTTACAGCTCCAGCTCTGAGGCATAGCTGGCTGAAAGCAGGTTTCTGGGGATTGTTTAGCTTCTATAATTGCAACATAGTTGCTTAGAGTGCAGCTCAGAGGCCGACAGCGGCAGGCGGAGAACCTTGGCTTCCTCCGTCACTGGAACAAGCAAGCCTCCTGTTCGCTTCAGCTGCCTGGCTGCCGGTCGCCATCTTGGTTGGCAGTTAATTTGCATATCTCGCTGATTAGCCAATGGGAAGGGTAGCGAAGTTACGGTTATTACCATGTTTGTCTATTATTAGATAGAAAATATATATATATATATATATATATATATTTCAGAGAGGAAAGGAGAGGGAGCAAGAGATAGAAACATCAATGATGAGAGAGAATCAATGACTGGCTGCCTCCTGCATGCCCCCCCACTAGGGATTGAGCCTGAAACCTGGGCATGCACCCTGACCAGTGGGAATCGAACCATGACCTCTTGGTTCATAGGTCTATGCTCAACCACTGAGCTACACCAGCCAAGTGTATTCTTAATATATTTTCTTGCTTTGATTCCTTACTAAACTTGCTTGCTTGCTTTGCTTTGACACTGCTTTCTGTCACTCATCTGAATTCTTTCTCATGACCATGACAAGAGCCAAGGAGGGGAGAGCCCCCTCTGACTTGCTCGATCTCTGGTAATAGGGAGGAAACTGGTCTTGCAAGGCATGTCAGGCCATAAAAACTGTGAACAATGCACTGCCCGGGGGGGCGGGGGGAGGTCGTTATCGCTGGCCCCAGGACAGATCATCGGATATGGCCTGGGGACCCCCAACACCTGGGGGCCTTCCTGTAAGCCCACAAAAGAGTGCGGAACCATATCTGCCTGGGGCTAGAAGAAATTGGACCCAGAACTCTGGAGGAGGAATTATCATTAAAGAAAGGTGAAAGTTCTTTGGTTTTTCTGGGGGTGGGGGATGGGGGGGAGGGAGAAGGAGGCAAAGACCCCAGAAGGTTATAAAAAGTGAAGCCCTCTGCATGTTACTCACTCTGATTTGGAAATTATTCCCGAGTCCACTAGTGTTAATAAAGGGGGTCCCTCCCTTTCTCTAGGAAGCGTGCTTGGTATTTCTTTGGTCTTCTGCAACAGTAACACTACTACTACTGTTACCAACTTCATTTATGAGTTCAGCCAAAGTTGTTCAGTTAAAAAAATTGGAATAGAAACGAAATCATAGTGGGTGGGAGTTAGAGTAAAAACTGAGAAAATAATGAGCATAGTAAAATTAATTATTTTGAGATGATTGGCTGAAAAAGGAAGTTATATAATGAGGGAGTAAGCCTGATACCCGTGAAGTTGACTTGTTATTTTAAAATGTAAGATACTGGAACATGTTTAAAAATGAGAAAGAGCTTCTTGCAAAAGGGAGGCTGAACCTATAGTAAAGAGACAGGAGCCCTAGCCAGTTTTCTCAGTACTTAGAGCATTGGCTCTCGGACTGAAGGGTCCTGGGTTCACCAATGCAGGAGGCAACCAATTGATGTGTCTCTCTCACATCAATATTTCTCCCTCTCTGTTTCTCTCCCTCCCTTCCACTCTCTCTAAAATCAATGGGAAAAATATCTTTGAGTGTGGATTAACGAGAGAGAGAGAGAGAGAGAGAGAGAGAGAGAGAGAGAGAGAGAGAAGAGAAGAGAAGAAAAGAGAAGAGTACAGCAAAATGTATGGATCCTGAAAAGGCTAGAAGAAATTGGACCCAGAACTCTGGAGGAGGAATTATCATTAAAGAAAGGTGAAAGCGCTTTGGTTTTTCTGGTGGTGGGGGGGCGGGTGGGGGGAGGGAGGAGGAGGAAAAGATCAATGCAAATGTGGGCAAATCTCTAGTTTGCCCAAGGCGAATGGATGCATTTTCTGTAGGAGGTTATGTTACCTGCTAAACATGATGAGGAGGAGGCGGTGCTTAGGGTGTTGGAGGAGGGCGTAAAAGGTACACACTGACCATAAAGGAGAGCATAAGAGATATTCCGCCAGAAAAATGTAGGAAATAACCAAGCAGCATTAAAAACCCATGTGAATGCAGTGATTCCAAAATAATAATGGTTCTGCCAATGAAAAAGGGCTTCTATGGAAAGTGGCCTCACAGGGTGATCGGATCATAAATTCCTAACGGGGGAGGTCATGGTAGGTAGTCATACCCCAGGCATATAACTTTTTTAGGAAAAGATTAATTTTTGTCTTAAGCAAGCTCTGCCCATTGTTCTTGTTCATGTAGGTTAATACACCTTTGAAGAAAGCATGAACAGCCTCAAGAAAGCACATAATCTTGTTGGCTATTCTGTAATCCAATCCTGGCCTTGCTTCTTCCCACCTTTATTTAATCTTCCTTACATTCCCTCCTTAATTTCAAATTTATAAAAGAAACTGCAAAACTGTCATTTTCTGGAGCATTTGGGATATTGCTTCTTGGCAATTGTCATCAGTTTTGGCTCAAACAAATTCTTATAAAAATTCTCTACAGATTTAGACCTTTCTGACATCCACAGTACTGTTCAAGAGGAAAAACCACAGGCCCAAAATAGCAGCAGTCAGCTTGAAAGCCCATGATACCAAACCTAGATTTAATACCTGGCCTAACTGTAATTTTAACCTTTATAAGAAACATAATCAACCATCCTGGAATTTTCTGGTCAGGCACCAGTAAGGTAATCTCTCTAGTGGGCCCTCTTCAGCCTCCACAGGAAGAGGAGGCAATCTGTATGACAAAAACCTTCCTCTCCTCGTCCTCCAGTGAAAAGATGTCCCAGTCGGAAAATAATCCTTTCTTTTCTTTTGCTAACAGCTCACTGGCCACACCCTTCCTATAAAAACCTTCCATTTTATATAGTCCCTCAGAATACCCTTCTAGCTGCTAGATGGGTTGCAGTCTGATGTCTGAATAGCTTAATAAAACCAATTAGATCTCCCATGTGCCCTCTGGTAATACTCAGATGTTCTCAGTAATACTCATGTCCTCAATGGTACCTGCACTGTTAATCGTATGCATAATGAGTTTTGCTAGGTGTGAAAAAAGAACAAATGAATATATCCTATATAATAATCCTATATAATAAGAGGGTAATATGCAAACTGACCCTAACAGCAGAAAGACTGGGAATGACTGGTCACTATGACACACACTGACCACCAGGGGGAAGACACTCAATGCAGGAGCTGCCCTCTGGTGGTCAGGGCACTCTCACATGGGGAGCTCTGCTCAGCCACAAGCCAGTCTGACGGCTGTCAGTACAGCAGTGGTGGTGGGAGCCTCTCCTGCCTCCTCAGCAGCGCTAAGGATGTCCGACTGCATTTTAGGTCTGCTCCCTGCTGGCAAGTGGACATCCCCCAAGGGCTCCCGGGCTGCCAGAGGGATGTCTGATTGCCATCTTAGGCCCAGTCCCCCAGGGAAGTGAGCTTAAGCCAGCAGGTGGTCATCCCCCGAGGGGTCCCAGACTGCAAGAGGGCACAGGCCGGGCTGAGGGACCCTCCCGAGTGCACAAATTTTTGTGCACCGGGCCTCTAGTGTATGTGTATATACACACACACACACACACACACACACAGGATTGTTGCAATGACAAAGTATAAAATCTCAGCTGAATAATAAGGACAAATAAAGGAATGTGTGGACAAAGCACAGAGATTATAGGAGAGTAGAATCTGTCACCCAAAAGTATGTCTCTTCAGCATAAATTCTTTAGATTAAAAATTCTTTAACAACAGGCTTTTTCATATTCTGTAGTATATAACTAGTCATACAGCATCTTTTCAGTCTCACCAATAATGAAATCACACCACAGGAAAAGGGAGCCTGGGTCCTGGCAACCCAAACTTGTTAGTGAAGTGAAGCTGCCACATCACTTTTCAAGAATGTGCTCAGCATAATGGCATAGTGACTGTTGAACTGATACTTAGACATCTATAACACCGGCCAAAGGGAAAAAAAAACCCACCTATAACAATTATTTTAGGCGGGTTAAATGGAAGAAACAGCGGACATGGAAGAAATTCTAAAAACCAACTAGAAATGGTCCTTTGTCCTAGTAAAGGACATTTCTATTTGTAAGGGAAATCTTCCTGTGTAAGTTGTTTCTCTCTAGTACCAGGAAAAGGGGGGTGACCTTATCTCTAGAAACTCTGATCAGGGGAGAAAGCAAGGACTTAAGTCTGCATAACAACCTTTCCCCTGTTTACTGTGCTTTTCCTGGTAACCTCCCATAACCGACTCCCCACCCGCAACATCATCTTTCGTCTTTAGCTGAAGGTGGTATTTAAGGTGATGGCTTCTACCATTTTGGCAAGTTATTCAAGTGTTCCTGGGTCTCTCCCATGTTTACAAGAGGTATAAATGTTTTTAAACTCAAATTTGTTTTTCTCTTGCTAATCTGTCTCATGTCTACTTGATTATTAGACCAGCTGGAAGAACTTCGAAGGCTAAAAGGAAACTGCCCCCACTAACAAGATTGAAGAGGTGGATATAGTTAAAGTTGTAGATTAATTCATCCCTGGCTTCCTTTACTAAGCAGGAGACTAGATTTTCCATAAAGAATCAGATCAGGGATATAATATAATTTGAACCATCTTTCAAGATATAGGCTATCCCTTTTAATATGTGAAATGTTTTTGCTTGAGAATCAAATTCACAAGTTCACACCAAAGTCTGCATTTGTTTTTGTAAGAAGGAGGCATGGAAGAAGTGTTTTTAAAATTTACTGAAATGCATACTCTCAAATGCACATCCCCTAAACAAAGGCATCCAGCTATTTGCTGAAGTAATTGCTAGTTCAAGTTGGGTGGCCTTAAGCTTTTCATCTGAAAGTTCCAACTAGCTCTGATTCTGTACATCAAATAACATTTGGTGTGGGTATATATACACACATATATGGATAACCAATTAACATTACATATGAAGCCACAATAGTATGCATTCCTTTATAATGAAAGGCACAATTCACTGTTTTAAAAAAGAACAAAAATAAACAAACACAATAAAGACCCTTACCCTCAAGTTTAACTTTCTTGTGTAATTTGACAAAGGTCCAATATTATTTTTTGTTGTTGTTCCTAAATGCCCCTGGGCTTCTTAAATAAAGTTAATAGTAGTTTTTGAAAATGTGATTACGTTCCCTCACAGGTAGTGCATGATGGAAGAAATAGCAAATGGAGGTGGTACCATTGTGTTGATGAACATTTCAAATTGTTTTAATGGCTTAATAAACTTATTTTTTTTAATAACTAAAATTTATTCTAAATAAATGCTATTGACTTGGTTGGGAAGAGGAGCTGAGATGAAATGGTAAGGGAAAAAGTAATTACTCGGTATGTCATGGATCAAATTTACCTCTTATTTTTGTCTATCAGATTCTCCCTATTCAAGTAAATATCTGTGAGGCAGGCAAAATAATTCAACCTACAGAGTGGGCTTTTTTGTTTGTTTTTGTCTTCTACAAACAGAATGTCTTTGCCCATTAATTCCTGAATGGATGTCTATAATCCTGGAGTTTGCCAAGATTGCTATACAGAACAAATAAATGAAATCTTGGATTTACATAAAAATATTTGTTAGGCCAGTTAGTTTTTCTAGAACCTCTTCACAACTGACAGTGTTCAGCAAATAGATTATGCCTCTGTTCAGTGAACTGGTCTCCACTTAATGATCTGTTTATTTAATGGAAGACCATTGTTCTTCCTAGGAAATGTGATATATCAAAATAATATTTGTTGAGACTAGCAAAGCACTTACCCTCAGTGGACATTAGCCAGTTCGCAGTAATGCGTGCAATAGGAGAAAACAGATACACCACATACTCAGACCTTGGGAGAGTCTCTGGTTCAACCCTTTCGTTTTACGTAGGAAGAGACTGAAGCCTAGTAGAAGTGGCCTGCCAAAATGTGCACGAGTACTTATCAACGGCACTAGGACCAGCGCTCAAGTTTCAGATTCCACATCCAATCATCTTTCCTCCAGCTGATGAATATAACAAGAAGAGTACCTTTTTTGCAACAGTTTAGCTCCATACAATCTCACAGGTTTATAGCCTCTCCAACATATTAGAGCATTAAACTTGATAATTAGAAATTAACACTATGAAAAGATTTGTTATTTTCCCACTCTGAATAAAGAATGTAGATAATTCAAATAAAGAATGTAGATAACTCAAACCTATATATACCCATCCTTTAGTCCTCAGACTATTCAAGGCATCATGTCTACTGAGATTATAAATCAACATAGTGGGAAGAAAAAGTGTAATTGTTTACAGGGCTTTCAACTATTTCTTATTTATAAACATAATACATTTTCACATATTTTGGCTTGAACAGTAGAGATTATTGTATAGATTTCATTAATTCCACTATACCTATAAAGTATTCAGATGAAATAATAATGTGCTATATATCCTATTCATAGGCTAAATATGCAAGATTTTAACTTTACAGTCTATTGTTATATTGTTACTAGAGGAAGACGGGTCTGGAAATAGGTTCTTCACAGTTTCCCAGGAAAAGAATTCAAGGGACACATGCGTAGGAGGATTTTAAGCGACAGTAGCCAGATTTATTAGAGTGCCCTTGAAAAGGCTGCCACACTCCACCAGGCACTTCCCAGGCAAGTCCAGCAGCAAAAGCTGGTCAACATTGCTGATCCCAGATACACCACCCCAGATGGCTCAGCCGAGACCAGGTGATTCAGCTCCATCGCTCTGCGGAAGAAGTCTAGCTTCCAGGGCAGCAGGCCTCCACTGAGCCCACCAGGCCCAGGAGGGTCGACAGGGCTTAGAGCTGCATCACTCTGGCACCTGAGGTTGCCTCATTCCCTATCCGCACATCCCCGGCCAAGGCTCCATGGTACCTGGGCACTGATCAGCACTGTACTCTTGTCCATGCGGCTATTAAAGAGAGACTGGGGCCTTTGTTACGCTTCCCTGTATTTCCTGGTGCTGGGGAGAGAGCAGGCTTTCTTTCAAACGATCCAATCTCTCTTCTGGCTTTTCCTGGGCTTGTATCCTTATCTATTTATCTTTTCCCCAGTTCTGTCTCTCCCCCCTTATGGTCACCATTTGGGCTTTTAGTGCACATCCACTTTGTGAAAGGACTCTGCCATGCCATTCCAACCTCCCCCACGCCCGTCTGACCCCCCATCCCTGCCACCCACCTCCCAACCCTTCAATTTAGAAAGGTGGGCTTCTGGAGTTGATTGTAAAGCATCTTTCCTGCCTACTCAGATGCCCAGAGTGACTGTCTTTTCCCAGTTAATCTGGCTGATTCTGTTTGTCCTCTTCCTTTTGTTAACCAGCTGCCTACGCTAACAATATGTTGTAGAGGGCGAACTTCACAGGCAACAGCTGTGAAAGATTTATGACTATAACCTTTGTACATTGCTTCATCAACTTTGGATACAAAATGAGGTCTCATTTTACATAATATTGCGATTAAAAGACCTAAGACACCATCCTCGATAAATTTTGGTTCTTCCTATTCTTATCTTTCCTGTGATGCATTGAACAGTCACCTGGGAGTGCTTACTAAGTCCTGGTCGCTGTCAATATGCAGAGAGAAGACCAAATTATTCAGTCCATCCACCAGTGTCCCATACGTTGGTACTGTTGACAACGTGGCTTGCCGCATGGCGTCACTGTTGAAAGCAGTAGCTGCCCATAACCCCGATTTTCTTGCCTACTGCTGGCAATATCCAGGCACATTCTACCAAAATACATCACTGAAGCAATCTGATACAGTTTCTGCTCTCTACTGACAGATCTCGGGTCACCTGAGCATAATTCACAACCAAAACCAAAGTCCAGCAAAATCCTTTCCACTGAAAAGACAGCTGGTGACTGAGAAACACACCGTGACACTCTATAGCAGTAGATTCTCACTGTGTCGTTTTCAGAGATGCAAAGCCTCTTGTCCCAGGGCTGAATATAACTTGGACCCCTCCACCAACATTACGGGCCAAAACCGCTAATATTTGGGCTCTTTCAGTTTACTCATGACCTGTCCATAGAGTTACTGTGAGTAGAACAGGCAGAGTCTTAATTCCAAGCTCATGGCATGTCTGGAAGTAGCATTTCCACACCCTAAGCCAGGCCATCAGTCCGGTGCCTCACTCCCATCCTCTCAAAGGCCCACCCCAATACTGACTCACTGTTCATTGAGCCACAATTCTCCCTTCTCCTTCCCATGTTATTTCTTTGTTTTAGTTCATTTTTTAAATACTTTAATTTATAAATAACCCTAAGATGGTATTTTTTTAATTTTGAAATTAATTTAAAAATAGCCTCAAGATAGTTTTGGGGGGTTTGTTTCTGGTTTTTGTTTTATGAAATTATTTTAATTTGCCCATACCATTTCCTTTCCTACTGGGTCATTCATAATAGTATACAAATATAATATTCCAGTAATTATTTTCTCTTGCTCCTATAGCCCCCTTCATTTACATATCAATTTGTTGGTTCTCCTTATGGCAGAAAATGATTGTGGATTCTCAAAGTTTCCAAGCAGTCTTCTCAAAGGTGGCTTAAGGTCTATATCACTGAAGGGGAAAATAAGATATTTGGGGGGCTAGCTGTCTGAATCTGTGCCAGTAACCTGCATTCTGACGCACACTCTTGCTAGGGATAATTAATTCCATTCTTATCTGTGATGCCTGGCCTGCCTTGTAGAACCTGTTTCCGGGAATACTTCCATTTTACAGAGACCATAAACCATGAACCATATACTAGCACAACCCCTTGAGGGGGTTGGGAGCGCTGGCGCCAGACAGGCCTCTGAGTGTAATCTCACTTCCCCCATCCCAACTCATGGCGGGCTGCAAAGCCCGCGAAAAGTCAGGAAGCCTGATCCACATTTTGGGGACAAAGAAACTAACGGGTATAAAGGGAAAGCTTGGTCCATATTCATCACTCAGTATTTGGAGACTGACTCCTCTGAGTCATGGCACTAGTGCATCTGCAAATAAAGGCTACTCTTCTGAATATCCTTTGAGTGCCGCCTGGCAGCTTATGTGCAATATCACTATAGGTTTCTAAGTGGCTGCCATTTTTTTTTAAAAAAAATGTTTTCATTGATTTTAGAGAGACAGTAAAGGAGAGAGAGAGAGAGAATAACATCAATGTGTGAGAGAAAGACATTAGTTGGTTGGTTCCGTATATGCCCCAACTGGAAATCAAACCTGCAACCCTGTGGTGCACAGGATGATGCTCCAAGCAACCGAACCACCCAGCCAGGGCTAAGTGGTTGCCACTTTTAACAGAAATTTTGTTTTCCTTTTAAAAAGAGAAGAAAATATAATTCAATCTGTTAGCGTCTGTGCTATGAAAATAAAATAAAAAATTTATATCAGATAATTTATCTCATATGAGTCCGTTCACAAATATGTTTAGGTTATTTATCTCTGATATACTTTCTTGGAAATAAAATGAGCACAGAGACACAGTATATCTACCTTTAACACCACCCATTCAACTCCAAGCTCTTTTGCTTTCTTCAGTCAATATTAACTAATATTTATTATAAACATACTACATGTTTGACCTTATGATGCCCCCAAATGATACAAAAATAGAAAGACAGCCTCAGCCCTGAAAGCTCTCATGGTCTAGACAAAAACAGACATGCAAATCACATGTATAACAAGTAAGATACAAAGTATTACAGGAACAGGGAGCTGATAATTACAGGATATATAGGCTTTGGTCAGGAGAGATAGTTGAGAAGGGATATTCCAAGAAAAGAAAAGAGTATTTGCAAATGCAAATAAAAGGGTAGGACTGAACACAAAATGTGTAGTCACTTCCTACTTCTGTAGCAGGAATAACCAGGAAGTCTTGAGCAGAAACGTATGGACCACATCTTGACAGTGTTCTATATTATTATGCTAGTTTTGTTTTTATCTCGTAGGGCGGTCATTCACAAATGGACAAAGGCTCTGGGGAGAAAACAGGAGAATCACATGGGAATCCTTTTCCAAAATACACATGGTTACCATATGTGTTTTGAAAAATGTCTCAGATGATGGATACAGCATCTCCTCCCTTCAACCTAATTTGAAAAATCACTACAGTGGATTATGAACATCCATTGAATTCTGAGCAAGAAAATGATTAAAGAGATTGCCTGATATTCAGAGTGTAAGACCTCCTTGGATATTGGGTATCCCTTCTTGCCCAATTTCTACCTTTTAACTGTATTTAGCACTTTGGCCAATCCCCAGGATAGATCCCACTCTTCCATAACACATTACACAGTAATGCAAATATTTTTCAGAAAATTTCATAAGGAAGTGCAGAAAATAATTTGATGCATACAATAGAAACAACAAAGAATTCACATTAGATGTCTGTATTCCTCTCCACAGCCATTTTCTCACTCTTTACTCCCCCCCACCATTTTCTAAAAAATCCCTTTCATCATCCGGAACAATTTTTACCCTCAACTTGCGTACCACACTCAGAGACACAAAAACCCTACAGTCATGTATTTTTCTTCAATCATCTCCCTTCTTAGCCTCACCCCTCAATTTCTAAGTAGTCTACAACTTATTCAATCCTTTAATAGATAACAGGTTCTAATTGTGGAAATATTTTCCTATGAGATATATATATACAGCAGCATAATCATTAATATTTTTAAAGATTTCTTGAGTTCCTACTATATGCCAGCTACTATCTAATTATATCTTAATTCACAGCTACTATCTAATTGTATCTTGTAATCACTAGTTCTCCAAATCATAAGAATGTTCTCATAACAGTGAAAGATAATCATAAAAATACAGCCCTGGCCAGTTTGGCTCAGTGGATACAGCATCAACCCATGGACCGAAGGATCGTGGGTTCAATTCTGGGCAAGAGCACATACCTCAGTTGCAGGCTGATCCCCAACCCTGGTTGGAGTGCATGCCAGAGGCAACCAATTGATGTGTCTCTCTCTCACACATAGATGTTTCTCTCCCTCTGTCTCTACCCTGTCCTTCCACTCTCTCTAAAAATCAATGGGAAAATATCCTCCGGTGAGGATTAACAAAACAACAAAAAAGGTGTGTTTTTTTTAATTATGGAAGAACTATTGTGTGCTTCTGAAAAAGCTTTTTCAAAGGATAGCCTTGCCCCTTGCATAGTTTTTTTAAATGAAAATGTTGAGACTTCCATTGTCTCCTACCCTCCTGCCTAGAGATAAATGAAATTGGTATCTTTCCTGCCCTCCTGTCATAAAATAGCAGATCTCCCCTTTAATTATATACAGGCTTTCCATCAGTTTTTAAAGGAATAATTTAATCCCTTTCTACATATAGAAAATTTATCCAAAAAAAAAAATCAACAAGTGTAGTACATGAATAAGCACAGCAAAACAAAGGCATTTATCTAGTTGTAAGTATCTTCTCAATCAAGGGTAGGTGGTTGAAATTCTCCTCATGTCCTGTTTTCAAAATGTTGCACTGCTGTTTTTGAAACTAATTTGGTGAGCCTCAGTATAGGACATAGAGAGAAACTGCATTTACTCTGAACTGCTTCCTGGAAAAATTGTTTTAGCCCTCCAACAATAAGAAATTACAGGAGGACATTGAATTACTCCCCACTCAAATCTAATGCTCCAGGTTGGAATGTTTTCCTAAGAAATGTATTAATCTGAAGAATTCCATGTTAATATCTCCTCTTTATCAAGTCAAGTATTTGAATAATACATCAAAACTATCTCTAAGAAAAAGCATGCTATTCTAAAAAACTCCTTTTAGACGAAGAATACTTGAATGCAGTTGTATATTCTTTTCACAGGATTCAACTGTTTGAAGATAGCAGCTTTGATGAATAGGCAACAATTTCAGAAAAAATGGTTTATTTAAAACTAGATTTTTATGCTAGATCTTTTTGTTTTTGTTAAAGTATTACACAGATTAAGATATTGTAATAATTTAATCATATCCAACAAACAAAGACAGTAGAGAAAAGAAGCTAGGCATTTTCATCAACACACCTTCCCATCCATTACAGACTTTCCTGCCTTCAGTCAGCTGGTGTATGTATAGTGGGGGTTGAAAGACTGTATTTAAAATTCATTATAAATAAAAAAAACTGACTTCACATGTGAATTGCTTTATTTAATACCACAAACTATTTTTTTTTTTTTTTTGTATTTCAGAGAGGAAGGGAGAGGGAGAGATTGAAACACTAATGATGAGAAAATCATTGATTGGCTGCCTCCTACCACTGGGGATTGAGCCTACAACCCTGGCATATGCCCTGGCTGGGAATCCAACTGTGACCTCCTGGTTCATAGGTCGACGCTCAACCACTGAGCCACACTTTCTGGGCAATACCACAAACTCTTATCTTTATCAGTGAAATAAGCACATAGTATATGTAAGGTGACACAACCTAAAGGATGCCCAGTTAAATTTTAATTCAGATAAACAACAGAACAAATTTTACTAGAAGTATACTCCAATGAAACATTTGGGACATAATTTTTTTTTTAATATTTGCTGCAGCCTGTATTTTTCTGGCACATCTAAGTATATGAATAAAGCATCTTGTCTTTCAAGAAAAATAACTGGACCAAATGCAAACCTTATGCTGCTTTGATGTTTGCTGAGTCACTTATAAATTGAAGGCCCATCCCACTCACATCCTGGCATAAGGTGTTTACAATTAATTTTTAAAGTTTAGACCTAGAGATCTGAGTGTTCTCAAGGTTCATGGCATCTGAGCAACCAGGATACCATGGACTTCTGTATCGCTTTTAAACTCAAAACACTGACTAAGCAGGAGAGTCTGGTAGTTCTAATCTCATGGTCTGTGCCCTGTTATGCTTACTCATTACCACATTCCCGGAGAGTGCTACTGGAGACAGTTCCGTTTAAGCAGCAGTGCTGCACTAATTTATCAAGTTTTCCAAACCCGCATAGCACACTGTCGCTTACACATCTGATCATACTTTATTCTGCCCCTTAGCACAGCCCATTGTGCTTCTTGCTCCTGTGACACCTTCCCCTTGCCTGTAGGCCTAGTCAAATGCTACGCTGAGCTACAATTGTTTTCCCTCTTCTGAGTTCTTTGAGCCCTTTATCACATAATCAAATAAAGATTAAATACTTGTGAAGGTATGCATATATCTGGATGTACCTCTATACATGCACACACAACTGCCACATTCTGCTAAAATCATTTAATACCCCCTCTTATTTTTCTCCCACTTGGGTGGTTTGCAGAGAGAGTATCTATCCAGTGTCTGTGAGCTTTAAAAAATCAAGAAGCAAAGGAAAGGGGATATTATAAGGTGCAGTGAATTAGATCTGGGTCCCCTGTGAGGTTCCTTGAGAAATATGTCTAAAAGGACTAGTATTTTTTTTGTTTATTTGTTTTTTATTACAGTACTATTCCAAGATTACACCAAATAGGGACCCACATCTATAAAATTACATTGAGTTAACATCCTAATGATAACTAAAAGATAAACAGTCCTGGTGTATCTTATGGGTAAGGTACTAGCCTAAGTGTCTACATGTTCAATCTCACTTAATATCCAAGAAATTGGATAAAGTCCTTGCAACCACAAAACCAGCTCAAACTAGCTCTAACCTGTTTCTAACAAGATACTAAGTTGCTTTTCAGACACAACAGACCAAAATCCCAAGTCATTCAACCAAAGCATGAGCAGAGGAGACAATTTTGACCTGCAGTTGCATTGGAACCAAGTCTTGCTCCGCCCCCCAAGGAAACAACGGACTGCCCTGGGATGTGACTGGAATTTGAATACTAGAACCCAGTGTCCAGAAAGATCCAGTGCTGAAGCCCCTTACGTTATCTTATGGCCAAGTTCCAAAGCTCTCCAATCAAAACCGCTCCTGCCAGCACTTCTGCATTTGCCTAACCCCCCTAAAACTCCGAACCCTGAATTGGGCACCCACATTTGGGGCTTGCCTCCTGACTCTTTGCCAGCTGACTTCACAATAAAGCCTTTTCTTTTCTCAAAGCCGATGTCATAGTATTGGCTCCTGTGCACATCAGGCAGCGAGTCCTTGCTGGGTAACTCACTTTCTATCTTCATTTTACAAATGAGGAAAATTAGGTTCAAAGAGGTGTCATAAATTTCCCATAATCACATAGCTCTTCAGATTAATACAGGTGAAATACAAAGAGTTTACTATAATCCGGGCACTGAGATATATCCAACGTGTCAAAACAGAAGAAGGAGAAGAAAGAAAAGGAAAAGGAGGGGCAGGAGAGAAGTCCAGGGAAAAGAAAAGGGGGGAGAAGAGTAGGGAGAAAAGAACAGAAAGAAGAAGAGGAGGAAAAGGAAGAAGAGAGGGTCCTTGGCCTTCTATTCTATTAGGGATTATATATATATAAAATATATATATATAACAAATATTATATATATTTGTGTGTGTTTCTGTGTGTGAATATATATATAAATCTGTTTATATAATATATTTATTTATATATGCAAATAAATAAAGTCATATACATAATCCTATATAATAAAAGCCTGATATGCAAATAGACTGAACAGCAGAATGACCAGTCGCTATGATGCGCACTGACAACCAGGGAGCAGATGCTCAATGCAGGAGCTGCCCCCAGCCCACAGGCCCCAGGCCAGCCAAGGCAGGTGCCCACAGAGGGAGGCAACTGGCGGTGGCAGCAGGGGGTGGGCCAGCGAGCGGGTGGCACCAGGCCAGCCAAGGCAGGTGCCAGTGGGGGCCCCCTCCATTGCCTCACTGGCCGCCCCACAGTATGGCCCTGATTGCCAGCCAGGCCTAGGGACCCTACCTGTGCATGGCTTCCATGCACTGGACCTCTAGCATTGTATTAATATCATAAGAAAAAAAAATAATAAATTTTATGGGACATGAGAAGGGAGATCAGGAGCAAAGATATATTCACAGGGGTGTCACAAAACAAGAATTGAAGAAGAATTTCCTAATATACTTAATATACAAGCTGGAAAGCATCAGTGCCCATATGAAGGTTTGTAATTGTGAAACCAAATAATGTGTTGATGACACTGTAAGTCCAGTAGGGTGAAACTAAAACAATCAAGAAGGACCTCACATGCAGATAAAGGGTCTTGCATTGTAGCATGGATGGGATTAGGAATGTAATACCTCATTATTCAACAATAAGTCTAAATGCCTCCATATAAAGTCCAAGCTCCCAAGACTGATAATCAAAACCTTGAAAAAAACTGGCCCAGATTTCCCTTTAAAACTTTATCTTCAAGCACTTCTATAAATAGGTCTCTCCAAATATATGTCTATTCATTCTTTCAGAAGATATGCCTGTATGCATTTGGCTGTCACTTTTTAATACAGACGTAGAACACACACAAGATTTCTCCATTAAAGCTCAGCTTAAATTCCTCTTTCTCTACTTCTATATTATTCAGTTACTAATGAGTAGTCCATTAAAACATGGTTTCAACAACTAATACCAGAATTTTTTTTTAGGAAAGTAATTATCTATGTAAAGAAATGACCTTAATGAGCTGCTTGGCAGTGGAAGATTAAACTCTTAGAGCACATTTTGGAAGATAAAGAGACAAAAATCTTACTTGCTCCTCAGATTCTACTTCCTTAACTGCCCTCTCCCCCAAACTTGTCATGTATTCCTCCCACGTGCTCAAGAATATTCTAAGCTCCCCTTGGCTAACATTCGTCCACTGTGTGTAATGGCCAGTTAACTGTGCAATCACACTCCCCACAAATAGTGAGACAGGGACTCTTTGAGGGCAGGAACTATACAATAATTACCACGGTTCCTATAGTGCCTGGAACATAGTAGATCTTAAAAGATGCTCTGTGGTCCTGCCAGAGTGGCTCAGTTGGCTGAGCATCGTCCCATGCACCAGAAGGTTCTAATCAGGGAGTGTATGAAAGGCAACTGATTGATGTTTCTCTCTCACATCTATGTTTCTCTCTCTCTTTTTAATCATTTCCTCAGTTGAGGATTTTTTTTAAAAAAAAGATGCTCTGTGAATGAATGAACAAAAGGGCAGGCAACAGTTTCATAGTTATACCTCCTAGAATAGTGAAGGATCAATAATTCCTTGATAACATATTAACTTGAAAATAATAATAGAGCTTAGAAAATTAATTAACATACTTTCTTAGACAAGTCCTATGTCAGATAAATATCGTATTACCAACCCAAGTCATGTCACAAAGCAGAATTAATGACCTCAGTTGACATAAATAGGTCATGAAGGCAAATTAACTTTGAATCACTGTGGTTGCTAGTGACTGGGCTGGGACTGTCTATAAAGTTCTACCTGGGGTGACAAGGTGCAAAGGATGTCACCAATTTGGCCTTTAGGTAGCAGAGGAATAAGCAGATGGAGATTGTGCTCTGAACTTCAAGTGGCACTGGGGACCCACAGAGATCAGTCATTGTCAGGCAGAAAGTTAAAAGTACTGAGAGAAAGATGCCCTTGTCTCTTTAAGATGTTCATCAACAGCCAGAGTCCCAGTCCTGCTACATGAATGTGATCATTATTTCTAATGGCCTGTAAATAATTAAAGCAATCAATGTTAACTATGTTTTAATTTTTAAACTAAATCTTTTAACCCTTACTGAACTTTAGATTTTCATTCCCTTCATTTGGAAAATTATTCATTCAGTCATTCTTTAAAAAAAAAAAAAAATCCAATGTGTATGGAGTAACTATTATGCACCAGGCTCTAAGCGCTGGGAATATGATGGCAAACAACACATATTTGGTTCATACCCTCACCAAGCTTATAATCTAGCAGGAAGGACAGACCCTGAACAAGTAATGAAAAACTGTGATAATTCTGAAGGAGTAGTACAGACAGCTTGGAGAGTTTAGAGTACTGTGCTCTAATTTAACATTTAATTATAATTTCTGAGGAACTAAATAGGATGAATTACCTTTGGGAAACTCAGACAGTCCACCCAAGAGAAGTTGAAGGAAGCTATGCTAAATACATGTTATCTGCCAATCCAAGAGTTTAAGGGTAAAAAATTTAAAAAAAAAATTTTTATCCTCATGGATAATTTAGCTTCAGGATGTTTAGGAGAAAGGGGACAATAGGGTCAACTATTAAAGCTTCAAACCCTTATTTTATACCTAAAGAGAATTAAGACTCACTGTGGTCATACGAGGGGCCCAGGATTATATAACTCATAAGTAGTGCAGCTAAAACTCACTTCCAAGTGTTAATTAAGGCCTCGAAAGAACACTCCCTGTATATTACACAACTGAGAGGAAAGGCAGGTTAGTCACCCAATACCACCTTAGTTTACATCTCATGATTATTTTTTTAAATCATTATTATTTTTGTAGGGGCTTGGGCATGGTTATAGGTTTTCAGAATCTAGGGAATGGAGGTGAGAATATAGACGTTCCCCAAAAGGGGACTCTGAGAATATGGAAAGGAAAGAAGCCCCGTGTATGAAAATACTGTCAACAGGTGGAGAGAAGTCCCTGTATTTCAGACAGGAGCTCTTCCAGCTCCTCTGACCAATGGTGACACGGAAGGTTGACAGGAAGAAAGAGTGGAAGATCGTAAGCTCCCTCATCATTTCTACCAGACCTCTTCAGTATCCTTTCACATGGACTGCTGAGTTTCTCAGTCTTAGGTCAAGTGCGACTAAATATATATTGAGAATGATTTACCTTTTTTTAAAAAAAACAAAAACTCTAGCATAAAATCTAAACAGGAACCTACTCTTTGTTACTCAAAAGCATTTTTGAAGACATCTCTGGCACTATTCCCTGCCTCCCACATATGTCCACCTCCACGGCCTCCTCAGGACACCCCGCTTTGGGAATTCTGGAGCACTGGAGCCTGCACCAGGGTGTGAGTTGGCTCATGGATGACCTATGTCATCATTTACCTTGTATTTTGCACCAATGGAGGCCTTCCTTTGATTGACTCATGCAATCACTGGCTGCTTCATTCTTCACCCTGGATGACCCCCATTTATGACCCAGACTCTACTTCCTGGCAACAAAAGAAAACAAAAGATTAGCAGCTTAAAGAAGAGGTCTGCTTTGATGGCTTCATGTCGGAGGTGGTGTGCAATGCATGGGCAGTAGGGAAGTCTGGGGGCTTTTGTTCCTTGGTTTAATGTTTAACCTTCCCTTAATATCTCTTCTTTTACTGGGCTTTAAACTTTTCCCTTTGATCTTCTTGCTTCTTTTTTAGAGCTGAGGTGCCAGCCTCTGCCCACCCACCCAATTCATACTCCTCTCAGGAACTCCTCAGTACTGTCACCTCTTCAGCAAGCGACCCCCTCCCCCTCCCCGGATTGTCACCTTCCTGAGTCACACCTCCAACACGCATCCCCATTTCTCAGTACTTGTGAGGGCTTTGTTCCAGGGAGAGGGCCATGCTTTTGTGAAGTTTCTCCCCAAAGCACACTTTACCACCCTTCTTTCATTCCATACATCTTTCATCCAATACAAATTCAGGTGAGAAAATCATATGAAGCCTCCGCTTTAGGTACTTAGAGGAAATAACTAAGTTATTTCAGACCATAGAGCATTATCTGGTTCTCTGAAGCAAAACTGGGTACAAACTCCACCTTCATGGATGACAACTTGTTTTTTTCACAAAGCATTTCCACAGATGTTATTTTATAACCCTGTGACATAGGCAGGCCAGAGAAGAAAAGGAAGCTAAGATTTGGAACAGTTGAGTGACTTACCAAGGCTAAGGCTGATATGCCTACATCAATTATTTAAAAAATGAAACATAGCACCCTGGCCGGTTTTCTCAATGGTTAGAGTGTCGGCTCAAGGACTGAAGGGTCACCCTAGCTGGTTTGGCTCAGTGGATAGAGCATCAGCCTGTGGACTAAAGGGTCCCAGGTTTGATTCCAGCCAAGGACACATGCCTCAGTTGTGGGCTCAATCCCCGCCCCCAGTAGGGGGTGGGCAGGAGGCAGCCAATCAATGATTCTCTCTCATCATTGATGTTTCTATCTTTCTATCCCTCTCCCTTCCTCTCTGAAATCAATAAAAATATTAAAAAAAAAAAAGGACTGAAGGGTCAAGGATGTGTATCATGGGTGCAGGTTCCCCAACCCCAGTTGATGTGTCTCTCTCACATCGATGTTTCTCCCTCTCTCCCTCCCACTCTTACCTCCCTTCCACTCTCTCTAGAAATCTTGGAGGGAAAACATATCCTCAGGTGATGATTAAAAAAAAAAAAGAAATATGGCAAAGCCAACTGGTAAACAGTTACTGACTTGAGACTCCTAAGTGTCACCTCCACCTACTGCCCACCGTCCTCCCCTGGGATGCTCCAATACTTGCACAAAACGTGGCAATATAGGGTGGTCATCCTACATTATGGTCAACAGTTAGTTCTGATTGTGAACACCCAGTATCTATGATGTTAACTGTCCAGTGTCAACCTAGGACCACTTTAAGCTAAATTTTCAGGTTTTTGGGGGAGGGGGCAGGATCCCATGAGAAGTGTAAATTCCAGCTGCAAATCAGTGTGAATGCAAACTTCTAATTAGGAATATTTTTTATAAAAACATCTCCCCCCGACCCCACTCACAGGAAGAGTCAAGGTTGGCATAGACAAGTATGCCTAGGCCTTTCTGCTGGGTACAGTTTTTTGTTCCTTAAAATTATGTCATTCTTTGGTGTCCACATGTTATTCGAGATTCGCCTTGCTATCTCCCACTCTACGTGGACCCTCAGCTTTCTCTCCTGTCCTCCATTAATATGTGCCTATTACAACTTGCTAGACTACCAGTGATGAGAGCTGCTCACAGGCTAATGTCAAGTCTAGCACGTGCTAACACATCTGAACTTGAACATTTCTGGCCTCTGATTATTTCCTTTACTTTACTGTTAGCTCAGCCAGGCTTTTAATAAGATTTAATATTTAATCCAGCATATGTCAGGTGTTCGATATGAAGAGGGAGTTCTCTGAATAGCTGGTTCTCCGTAATGCCAGAAACAGAAGTCTTTGACCCATAATTTTTCATTTTGTCCTTTCCTGGCTGCCAGACATGCCATATGCAAGTCTCAAGGAAAAAATGAACTTGCAAAATTGGCATAGAAAAGTCGAGTTACATTCCATGACAGTGCGTGGAAACGGACCCTAGGGGTGCATGGATGCAGGGGAGTCTGTGAAGTCACTGAAATTGCTATCATCTGGAAAAGATGATGTGGTCATCAGCCAGACACACGGTTTAGGCAAAGGAAAGTTTACACATTTATTAACTACGATTTTCTTTAGAAAGAGAGAGGACTCTTTTACTTTATTTATGTATTTATTTATTTTTAAAGTTAGAGCAGCAGCTGCCATGGCAATTCTAGTCAAAGTACATTGCAGGGAGCTGGGACGGTGGCGGGCCTCAAGCCAAAATAGACTGGGAACCACTACTATAGGGGGAAATGCTAAATCTCATTTGGAAGCCTGAGACCGTTAGATTTCCCCCTTTGTGCCAGGGAATACGTGTTCCCCCAGGAGCTGAAAAAGATGTTCCCTCCAGCTCTGTCCACAGTCACCTTTTGGGGCAGATTTATTCTCAGCCGCAGGGAAAGCTCCAACTCCAGCCCCAGCCCAGCTGCAAGGTATTCTATTTGCCTGCCTGCTGGGAGATTGGTTTGTTAAAGTAGAATTTCATGCTCCAAATGAGTGGGGAAATCTCCTAAGGATTGGGGTAAAGCAGTGATATCTAAAAACCACCTCAATCAACAGGTATATATATAAAATATATTGGAGAAGTAAACACCAAGTAATTAATTATAGGATGGCAATTACACCAAAAAAACGACTGTAGTCCTGGCTGGTGTTGCTCAGTAGTTATAGCGTTGGCCTGAGCACAGAAGGGTTGAGAGTTGTATTCCGGTCAAGGGCATGGCCCCAGTTGGGGCAAATGCGTGGGAGACAACCAATCTATGAGTCTCTCTCACATAGATGTTTCTCTCTCTCTCTCTCTCTCTCTCTCTCTCTATCTCTCTCTCTCTCTCTCTCTTCCCCCCCCCCACACCTTCCCTCCCTTCCACTCTCTAAAAATTGAGAAAATTATCCTCACGTGAGGATTAACAACAACAACAACAAAAATCAGCTGTAAAACAAATACCACATTTGGATACTATTGCATGTTAAGATTCCTCTCAGGCACAAAGAAAAAAAAAAGGCTAATAAAGCTCCATTAGAGGAAAAATTCTAGCCCATCAGAGAGATAAATTCACAGTAATTCATTCATCCAAAAAATATTTATTGATCAACTACTATGTCTCAGTCACTGTTCTAACAAATTCATGAGTGAACAAAACAAATTTCTAGAGTTGGTAATATATTCTAATACTTGTCTGTGAATTTCTAATCATTTTTCTGCCCATTCCCTTTGTGGATTTCTCAGAACTTTGCCGTTCCCTATCCTGGATATATGCATGCCCTTGTGAATTCTACAGCCAAGAATAATTTCTGGAGGGTCTCACTCTACAAGTAACTAGACGGAGGAGGAAGGCCTTTATCCAGCTGGCATGGCTTTAGTGCCTGTGAGCTTACGTTCTCCCAAAAAAAGATGATTCAGGATAACGATTCCGGCACATTATCTCATTAGGCCTCCTGATACTAAATGAAGAAGGCAGTTGAAAAATAACACTCCATTTCACAAGAGAGAAATCTGGGGCATGGAGAGGTTAAATAACTTCTCTAAATCAAACAGCCAGCAATCGGGCCTGGGACAAGGACGAAGATCTTTAAAATTCACATCACATTTTCCATGCCTTACATCGCCATGATTTTAGATTAAGTTAAAAGAATTCTGGCAATAATCAAGGATATACAAAGAGGAAATACAGAAATATTGGAGTTGCTATTTCAGAATGTTGCTAAAATTTGGATATTGTCAACATAATCAAAGATACAAAAAAATTAATCATTCACTTGGAAATGTGTCTGAAATTAATTCTTTTCTTCAGAGAAAGCTATAAGATCATATCTAAAAATGTTTATGTTCCAGCTGCCACTTTTTCTCCTGATACTGATAATACGGCAACAAACAAAACTCCCAGAAAGTATTTCACAATATTATATTGCTATCTCAGCTTTTAAAACCCGAACTTGGAAAATAAAATGCATAAAGGAAAAGGCAGAGGGAAACCCATTTGTAAATAACCTGGAAACATGAAGAAAAAAGATCAAGCTGAAACGGGATATCCAGCTGTGTAAACACATTTCAATGCTTTTAAAAATCTCAAATTGATGGTATTCATAAGGCCTTCCCGGTGCCAAATCATATACTTCACATTAATTCTTCTGTGAATCCACATCCTTTCCACACGGCACCAGTCTAAGCTGTCTATTTCAGAGGGAAACACTTGAATTCCATGAATGTTTTTGCTTAATCAAGTGAACAGTGTAAACTGTTGTTCTTGGTCAGACACTCTACTCTTAAATAAAAATAAGATTTCTGAAGATGAAAGATTTGAGGTGCAGGTGCTAAATATTTGCAAATACTTTCATTACTTCCAGAGATCTGAATTACAAGTGAAGGAGTTTCCGAAAAAGAGTGCTGAATTCCACTATTTGAAGGGAGAATGATTTTCTATCAGAAAAATAAAATAAAATTACTAGAAGAGACTTCCCAGAAGACTTCTTTAATGCACTGAAAGTCAGTAACGGATCTAGCCACATGATGAAATTCTTCTTTCAGTTAAATGAAAGTAATGGGAAGGAGAACCCACATGGTGTGTGGCACTGTAACAGGGGTTAATGTAAACCTTCATTTGCAACCTTCATAACAAGGTTGGAAATACCCATTTTAATGAAATTGATTATAAGGCAGAATCCAACACCTCTCTCACTCCAACACCCTCGTTTGGTCAACAGGGACTTGCCAAATGGATACTAATCCATCAAACCCAGCGGAAAAGTCTTATTTGTAAATTGCAAAAATGTTAATCAGTTGGTCAAAACTACACCACAGTTGAAGTCACGATGTTTATTTACTACAAATGCTGTGACTATCAAGCTTTTATTTTACCTGCTTAGGATGGAAGACTTCCCATCTCATGAGCCATTAAATCCATGCTGGCACATTAAACAAATGTACTCTATAAAAGTAACCATTTTCTTGACCACACAAAGGTCAGATCCTTAGCATTCTAAGATCTAACAAATAAAAACGCACAGTACTTAGTTAAATTTGGATTTCCAATAAACAATGAATAATTTTTTTTAGTATTACTCATTGTTTATTGGAAATCCAAATTCAAGTATTTGTACTGTATTTTATCTGACAACATGCTCAAGGCACCATAGGAACCAGTACTTACGGCTATAGAGAATGTGAGACACTGGGCTGAATCTATTCATCCCCAAATTGTATTTTCTTAAGTTAATGAAAACTCAACTTTCCTCCTTGTTTTCTTTAGATTTGTGATCAAGGTGGAGTGTAGGATGATTTAGGTGACTGCCATTTGACAAGTATAGTGAACACTTTTTTAAAAGTTCAATTTTTTTAAAATTAAGGATGAAGCTACATTTCTTCTAAACTGTTAAGTCTTTTTAAATGCAGCTTTAAGGCTAATTTAAGACTATTATTTTACAAAAAAGGATAGTGTTAATGAAATCTAATATCTTCTCAAAGGCATAAAAAAGATTTATTAAAATTTTTGAAATAATAAAAAAAGCACGGGCAATAGGGTAGGGAAGACCTGCGGGGAATGGGTAGAGGCTGGGGGGCGGGGGGTGGTATACAGGGGGTGGGGGGGGAGAATGGGAGATATCTGTAATACTATCAACAATAAAAAGATATATTTAAAAAATGCAAAATAAAAACAGAGGGCAAGAATATTTGTAATGTGTTGGTATTGATCAAATAAAATCTAAAAGTTTACGCCAGCTCTAAGGGGCAGACGATTATTGAAAATAAGGTTAGTTGCATTTGTTTATACAAGGTTTTGCCACGTTATGTATAGCTGGCCTTTGAACAATGTGAGGGTTAGGGTGGCTGACCCCCTCTCCCCCACTGTTGAAAACCCGCTTATAACTTTTGACTCCTACAAAACTTAATTACATTTGGCCCTTTACATTGGAGCGATGCAACCAACTACAATTTTCCATCTGTGGTTGAAATCCACGGTTGGGAAACCGAGGTTGGAAATGCAAAAACATTATTTTACACCTGCAGTTGGTTGAATTCCTGTATGTAAAACTCTCAGATACAAAGGGGCCAACTGTATTTATTGAAAAAAAAATCCACAGGTAAGTGAACCCAAGCTGTTCAACCTCATATTGTTCACAGGTAAACTGTATTCCTTTCTTTCTTTCTTAAATATATATATATTTTTTTATTGATTTCCGAGAGGAAAGGAGAGGGAGGGAGAGAGATAGAAACATCAGTGAGGGCAATCACATAGGCATCAACTCTCCCACACATGCAGGTTGCTCAACCATGCACATAACTTGGTTTAAAAAATCAAGGCCTAGGCTTTTAGACATAGTCACATATAATTTAAATTGTGGTGATGATTTTTGTCTGATAATGTGAGTTAAACTAAGTAGATGATTATGTAAAGCCTTTTCCAATTACGGTTCTGTAATGAATATATAAATAGTGAACCTACTCAGTGGAACCCATTACATTTTAATGGGGTGTTTTCTCTGCTTATAAAACAATGAGCAAACTGATGTAACAAACAAACTCCAGAAGACATCCCCAAGATAGTGGTATAGGAAACTCCAGCCTCCCTCTCCCTACAAAAATAAACATGTAGACAGCTATCCAAGAAGGAAAACAGCTCCGGGAGAGCTCAGGAGTCTGCTTCAGAAATGTCCAGCACACAGCAGAACACAACACCGGAGAACAACCGCGCAAAAAGAGAAGGAAGAACTTCATTTCCCCTGCCCCGTGCCCCCAGGCCAGCGCTGCTCAGGGCCAAGAGGGAGCTTCCCAGCTAGAAAGGTTTCCTTCCCTGGGAAAACCACAGCCGGTGAAGGAAGCCTTTCACGACCAGCTTCGGGCTTGGTTTCACCGCCTCGGGGACCAGCACAGCTGAGCCTTAGACAGACAGACAGACAGACAGACAGACAGACAGACAGACAGCCCGGACAAGATGGGAGAGAGAGCAGGGCTCCAGGGTGGGCCACACACGGGCAGGGACCCCGCTTCGCTCACCTGCTCTGCAACGACCCAGCCGCCTTCATCACGGCAGCAGCCAATGGGCCAGCACAGCCGCCCGGCCCGCGTGCGGACCTGCATCTCGCTCACGTCCACAGAGGCCAGCCGTCTGAGTCTTTCCCAGCTTCCGCCTCTGCCGCCACCCCAGCGCGGGGTCCACACTGCAGCCATGACCTGGCTTCTGCGGCTGCGCAAATGCGAGACACCCCGCCTAGAACTGCGCGGCTGTCCCCCATCATCGCCGCGCGCATGCCCATGGCTAAGACCTCTAATGGTGCCCTAGTGCGCCATCGCTTGTCCAGCGCCATCCTTGGGTTGTGCAACCATGTGCGAGCGCTTCCGAGGCGAGACTCTGCAACTACAAGCGTGCACCCCAACAAGCCAAGGCTCCCACAGCTGCTTGCTGGCCCAGTTCCTTCCTGTCTCCTGATACTGGCCTATTCCGCTGGGCTCACCTGCTGCAACAGCATCCCGCTGTGCACCTGCCACCCTCAAGTTGCAGGCCTGCAATGAGACCCCACGACCATGCACATGGCCCATGGGGAGACACTGTGGCCACTGGAGTGCATTCTGGCAGCCAGAGCCCTCACAGCTCCTAGCGGAACCTCATTTGGCCCTGACCTAGTTGCTGGTCCTGCTGGTCGGCCACTACTGTGTCTGCCACTGGCCTCTGCCACCACACAAGTACCTCCAGGTGCTCCTCAAAGCTGAGTGTGTGCATACCCCCAGTTCTGACCCATGATTAAGTGGGATATATGTATCTCTGAAATGCAAGGATGTTTCTGCATCCACAAACCAATAACTACTATATACCACATTCAGATAATAGAAGACAAAAATCATATTGTTTCAGATGCAGGAAAAGCATCTTACAAAATTCAACATTCTTTCAAGATAAAAACTCTCAATAAATTGGCTATCGAAGTAATATATCTCAACAAAATAAAGGCCGTATATGACAATGCACAACTAACGTCATACTCTAACAGTGAAAGTATTGGAACACTCTGACTCCAAAAGCCCGAGAGAGTAAGCTTAGTAAACACCCAACTATTCTGCTTCCTTAAAAAAAAAAAAATAGCAAATTGATGTCCACAGCCTCCTGTATGTTTCTGTGAATTTTCATAAGGAATGTCTTTGGTAATATAATAATAATAATACAAATTTTTAGATATTACTACACACTTATCACCATCCCCCCAACATCTCCTCCATCTTCTACTTCTTTTTTTTTTTTTTTTATCAGTGAGGAAGGGAGAGGGAGAGAAAGAAACATCAATGATGAGAGAAAATCAATGCTCGGCTGCCTCCTGCATGCCCCCTACTCAAAATTGAGCCCACAATCCGGACATGTGCCCTTGATTGGATTCGAACCTGGGACCCTTCAGTCTGCAGCTCTATCCACTGAGCCAAACCAGATAGGGGCTCCATCTTCTACTTCTAGCCCCAAGTTGTCTTTGAATATTAATGACAGCAATTTATAAATTTTGTATTTTAACATTGCAAAATTTAGCTCAAGCTTATCCATAATGTTTTCCCTGAATATTACTCTCTCTTTCCCCCAATAACTTGCTTAGTAATGAGCTTTTTTCACATAATGACATGCTCAACTCCCAGAGGAGATAACCCTGTTATAAAACACCCCCTAACACTTTAGGAAGTGGAATAGGATAGTGAGCAAAACAATAACCAGGAGTGTAGGCAGCTGATTGGTGGACATGTTTCTGCCTCTAACTACATATTTGACTTTGAATAAGTTAATTGAACGCTCTAGTTTACCAGGATTTGTTCCCTATTATAGCTTTTCTCCAGGAAACAACAGAGTTCTTGTCTTTTACAAGTTTCCTTTACAAAGTGACAACTGATTGGTAGATCCAGTTCCTCACCGATTTATCTTTCCCCTGTAAAATGTATAATTATCAATGACTAGAAATCAAATAAGAAACATTGAACATATGTAATTAAGCTTCTTTTCTATGAAATGATTTAAATACAAAATAAAAGTATGATGGAAATTTAAAAATTAGTTGAAAATATTTGTAAAAATATTATAATTTCTAATAAGTTGTAGTTTACCAATTTTCAAAAGCAGTTCTCATTTTCAAATTGGTAGATACAAACTGCTCAGTGAGGAAAAATTCCAAGGTTGATTAAAATACAACGAAATTAATTTTTATGTCTAATGTATCATTCAGTTCAAATGCAATTAGTTTTTAAACTACACCATGAATTGGTCTTGCTGCTTTAAAATTCAAATTATTATGCTATTTAATTTTTTAAGCAATCTTTATTAATTTCACAAACTCAAGATCACTGACTCATTCAAAGTATTTTTAAATCCATACATTTTAAAGCTCATATTTAACTTCTCAAAATATTCTCTGTGGTATAATCTCCAGAAATAACTCAGAGCCCTTTTTCTACTTTAGTAAATGGGTCTGTTATTCCATATGTCACCATACAGATGACAGAAATGTAAAGACGAATAAAATATAGTGCCTGACTTAAGGAGTTTACAATCAAGTGGGGGGAAATACGCAAACAAACAGTGAAAACTCAGAAGACTTAATGAACAAACAATAACAATTAAGAAGACGTAATTAATTTAATAAGTATTTATTGACCACTTAGCATTTGCCACTCACTGTTTTAAGTGCTAAAGAAATAGCAGTGAACAAAATCAAACAAACACCAAGCAACACCACCAAAATCCTCTGCCCTCACAGAGCTTACATTATCACCAAGAGAGAGAGAAATGACAACAAAAAAGTAAAAGACACCATATGTCAAATGTTGGCAAAGGCGGTAGAGTCAAACAAAACAGAAAAGTGGGCATGGAGCTTTGGGAGGGTCAAGGAAAGCAATGAAAGGGTCACATTTGCACAAAGACCTGAAATGAGCAGGGAACCAGCAAAGGCAATGACCCTGAGGCAGACGCATTCCTGGTTTGAAGAAAAGGCTTATGTGGCTGGAGTGGGTTGAGCAAAAGGGGAGATTAGCGAGAGATGAAGCCAGTGAAGTAATGGGGGTTCATAGCAAGGGTTCCTTTATGTGATGGAAAATGTATTAGCTATCTATTGCTGCATAAAAAAATTATCCCAATACTTAGCAGCTTAACTCAATAAATATGTATTATCTCACACTGATTCTGTGGGTCAGATATCCAAGAGATTTTTAGCTGGGTGTTCAGGTTCTCTCAAGAAGCTGCAGTCAGATGTCTGAAGGGACTACAGTCATCTGAAGCATTGACTGGGACTGGAGGATCCACTCCCAGGTTGGCTCACTCACATGCCTGGCAGCATTGCTGGCTGTTGTTAGAAGCCTAGTTCCTCACCACATGGACCTCTCCATAGGGAGTCTTGAGTGTCCTTACAAGGCAGCTGTTCTTCCGGGCGAGAGTGAGAGAGAACATGATCTATGAGAGAGCAAAGCAGAAGTCACTAGGTCTTTCCTGAGCTGCTCTCAGAAGTCACACAATGTCATTTGTACAATGTCCTGTTGGTTACATAGGTCAATACTATTCACTGTGGGAGGAAACTACTTTAGGACATATTATACCAGGAGACAAGAATCATGGGGGCCATATTGTAGGCTGCTACATCAGTAAAAAATTGGGATTCGTTCTGAATGAGATACATGTTTTCAGAAGATTTTGAGCATGGTGTTGATGTACCTTAAGTTTTGAAAGGATTTCAATAGCTTCTGGGTTGAGAATGGTTGGTAATGGGGTAATGATAGAACCCAAGAGGTCAGTTAGGGGGCTTTTACAATCATATATGCAAGATGGCAGATTAGATGGTAATAGGGATTAGAGGGTTGGAAATAATAAGGTAGAGTCATATTTGGAATCTGGAGATGTTTTGAAGATCTTATAGGATTTGCTGATGAATTTTATGTGGACTATTAAAAAAAAAAAGGAGTCAAGATGAAGCAAGATTTTTAACCAGAAATATATTTGGTGCAATAGTAATATTTATTTGGTATTTCAATTGGTATTTCTGGAATACAGAGACTAACTACTCAGTCTAGGGAAGTCAGAAAAGTCCTCCAGGAAGATAACTCTGAACTTAATGGATAAAAAGTTAAGAGACGAGCACTAAAGGCAGAAAGAAACAAAATAAAACAAAAAGCCAGAAGGGAAAAATCTTATATGGTGTTCATGCCAAGAAACAAAGTCATTCTATGCTGCTCAGGTGCCTATTATAAGCCATTTGGGTAGAGGACACTTTGGTATGAAGTATATCTTTTCTATTAGTGAAATTAACAAATCTTTTATTTATTACACACTTACCAGGCATTCTACTAGCCACTGAGAATGCAATGATAAACAAGTGTTTTGGTTCTACACTCATGGAGATGACAGTCTAATGTCAGAGAGAGACTTTCTTTTTTGCTGCAAAAAGCTTTATTGTTTCTATTTGGTCCCATGCATGGGAGAGGGCTTCAGGGTGGATAAAAGAACGGCTAGTAGTTTCAGGGAGAGGCTCAGGCAAAAGCCAGACACTAGGGCAGTGATGGCGAACCTTTTGAGCTCGGCGTGTCAGCATTTCAAAAAACCCTAACCTAACTCTGGTGCCGTGTCACATATAGAAATTTTTCGATATTTGCAACCATAGTAAAACAAAAACTTATATTTTTGATATTTATTTTATATATTTAAATGCCATTTAACAAAGAAAAATCAACCAAAAAAATGAGTTCGCGTGTCATAGGTTCGCCATCACTGCACTGGGGGGATGTAGATGGGCCCCTCAAAGGCCCCTAGGCTCCAAAGGCTCCTAGTCGCACTGGAACAGTGGTTCTCAACCTTCTGGCCCTTTAAATACAGTTCTTCATGTTGTGACCCAACCATAAAATTATTTTCGTTGCTACTTCGTAACTGTCATGTTGCTACTGTTATGAATCGTCATGGAAATATCTGCTATGCAGGATGGTCTTAGGTGACTCCTGTGAAAGGGTCCTTCGACCGCCAAAGGGGTCGCGACCCACAGGTTGAGAACCGCTGCACTGGAGGGTGAGCCTTTCAAAGAGATACTCGCCCAGCCCAGCCTGGGGGCCGCCAGCCTGCAGAGGTGAGTCAGGTGCCACCCATCTTCTTGATGAGCTTCACCTCCTCACCCCGGAAGTGGTTCTCCAGGAAGTCACAGAGCTGAGGGTCTGCGCGGGTAGAACCAGGGCCTGCAGCTCCACAAGGGCCTGGTTCGGGTTCCTCTCCAAGGCCAGGGCGGCTTCCATGGCATCCTGAGTTTTGCCCATCATCCTGGGGAGGCTCCTGCACGCCCTGGAAGACGCCACTGCACTGTTTTTGCAACTTTCAGAGACGCTCAGGGCCCTGGCGCTCAGCGCCCTCCTGCTTCTTCTCCTCCAACTCGAGGAAGAAGGGCCCCCGTCCTCCAGAGCCACGTCGTCGCGGTGGGAATAGAAGCCCAGAGAGAGGTAGGTGCGGGGCCCGCAGATGCAGGCTGCCAGGCGGTTGACCGTAGCCCCCACCTCGGTGGAACAATTCTGGCAGATTAGGGAGCTTGTGGTTGTCCGGCAATCAGGAGTTAAGGTAGAAAACAAACAGGTGTGTTGGCTGGTCTCGGGGCTGGTGCTGAACGTGGTGACTGGATAGGACGCAGGAGGGTGGTCGGAGGCTGGAAGGAGGGGTGTCCCTGGGTCTGTTCCGTCCAAACACGGTTAAGCAAGAGACAGGTCCGCAAGGGACACTGTCCAGAGGAAAAAACTTGAAATAAATAATAAAAAATGTAAAATTACACATGGGATCACTGCTTCAAAGGCCGGAAGCGTGGTGTCATTAAAATAAATAACAGGACAAAGGGACATCATGAAAGACATCAGGGAACTGTTGTTCCTGAGGAAGTGACGCCTAGACTGAAATTTAAAGAAAAATATGGAGATGGGGAAAGGAAAAATTGTGAGTGGTGCAAGGAAAAGCGTTTGAAAATGAGAGGACAGCGTATGCAAAGTCTGTACTAGATGAGACTATGGAATGCTTGTGGAAGAAAAAAGGTTCCAGAGGATGAAAGGGAGGGTAGAAGGATGGAACAAGAGGAGGTTGAGGAGGAAGTTAGGGGCCACACCGTCTCAGGCACGGAAGGCTATGCTACAGATTTCATCTGTATTTTCAGAAGCACAGGCGGGCAAAGAAAGCATTTTGACAAAGAGGAGTAGGAGTGGAGGGTTGGGGGAAGGCATGATAAGACTGGATTTTTAAAGAAACTGGTTGTCTATGGAAAACAGAATGTAAAAGGGCTAGAGAAGATGTGGGAAGACTAGTTAGGAGACGTAGGGAAGCTGAGGTTATTTCTAAATAAGGTGCTGACAGTGGAGATGCGGTGATTTGAGGTCATCAGAAGCAACTTCAAAGGTTTTAAAAAAAAATAGAAAAGGAGATAGAGCTGTTAGCAGTGGTGGCTCCAGACTTTTTTTAAAAATACTTAATTTTTTTTTAAGTTAGAAGTATGGATGGAAAGAACTTCTCTTAAAAATATTTTTGCTTAGCCAGAATACCATTTGTAATTCGGCGGTGTACTTATGCAAGTGTATGATTTGGGAAAGTGATTAAGAACCTGACTGGGAGGTTAAATCACACTCAGTGTTTGATAAAATGTCACTACTTAACACCACAATTCTGACAAACAAACTCCATTCACACTGAAAAGAAAGCAAAAGGACCTGTGCTTTAAGGCTGGGTTGTGTGATATATGTCTCATCCATACGTAAACCTGATGCAACTGATCTACTTTCAATAAATCACGGTTTCCTTACATATCCAATAATAGAAATAGATTTCTATTACTTCACCCACAGCTTCCCTTAGCCATTATTGGGCATGTTAGGAGAGGTAGTTACTGATATTCCAAATAAAATCTGGGACCACAGTCAGAATACATAATTCATTAATTTTGGTGTTGCAAAACTTTTGAACTGCTCATTTTCTCTTGTCACTTGCTGCTACTGATCTGGCCCTTCCCGCTTGGGGATTGTCATCTCTTGTAACTTGGAGTGATATGTAAAAGCCACCTAGTTAAAGCAAAATGCTAGCACAGATTAATATAACTCTGGCAGGAAAAAAAAATATTATTTGTCATTAATAGAAATCATTTGATATGTTTCCTTCTACCTGACAAGAAAGGGAGATCCTGGAGAATATGTTCTTTGCTGGTTGCTTCCTTTATTAATTGATGAGCACGGGGCTGCAAGACAAAAAGAGCTGATGAAATTAAATTATCCTATATAAGGAAAAGGGAGGCATGAAAGACATACCACCAGAGATAAAGACTCTCAGAGACTGTGTGTATAAAACAGAGGGTCAAAACAGGCCAAAGCTGAGATGTGGCTTTGAAAGGAAAGCAGACTGAGAAGGAACATTTTGGAATTAAGGCTGTGTGCCCGGTGTGTAAAGCCTCCTTGGACTCTTCCACAACTTTTTCAGTAAAATATTTAACTCTAACAAATGCCTTTTGGTACTGTTTTTTGGGGGAGTGGGAGGGGGGATAAAATGTTGGTTCTTGCTCCAAGCAAGTCTTGCACAGGCAAGAATAGCCTGGAGCCTTTCCTGGGCCCCCGCCTACATTTGAGATCATCTCTTTATCTGATGAAGAAAACCATTTCCTATTTCCCTATGTCTCTGTTTAGATATTGGATTCTTTTGACCTATTTGTTTTCCTCAATTCTTAATTCCAGATACCCTTCTGCCTCAGTTTCCCTATCGTCCCACTCGTACTCCCTCCCAATAGACATGCTCCTCTCATTTCCTCACCTAACTCCTTGGTATTCCTATTTTCTCCTTCCAAAATGCCTACTCAACTCTCTCTCATCTATACCTTGTCCTAATGAGGCTGTTTGCAATTCACTAAGGCTTTCTGGCTCTTTGTGATCTGCAAGCCTACTCCTGTTTATATCTCAAGGGAAGATCTAGTCATAGTCAAAGGAACTTGCAATATATATGTGTATATATATATACACACACAATAGTACCATCATAATTGTATTTTATACATCATTATTATTATACTTCTATTATCTATCATTATTATAGATAACCTATGTCAGGCTCTTATTATGTTGGGCACTATGCTAAATAATCTGCAAACTGTCTGTTACTTAATTCTTAATGTAACTCTAGGAGATTAGTATCAATAGTACTATTTGTGCATAAGGAAACCAAAGCCCAAAGTGGTGAAGTCATTTGCCCAAAGTTACAAAGCAGATGCAGTATTTCAACCCAGGCATGATGATGCCAGACTACAATTAACCAGTATCAAATACTAATCATATTTAGCCATCTTTAAAATTCAAAAGTTCTAACAAATATTTTATTCAGATACAAAAATATAAAAACAGGTGCTTATTTCTTATCTTGTTTTAATAAGGTACAAGAGAGATCATACATACAGGATTGGAGGTACTTGGGGTAGCGTAAAAAAAGAATTTCTCAATAAACTGAAAAACAAGCTTACATATCACTTTTGTGAGAAAATTCAAAAAGCTAACACTTAACCACATGGGAAAAGTGTAAAAAGTTAAAAGCAGATATTCATAATTCAGGTTGTCAGCTTTCAGAAATTTCATTTTAAACTGGGTATTGTAAACTATACTGTGATGTCTAGCAAGAACATTAAAAAAAAAAAAAAAGTTTGATGGCCAGGGAAAAAGTAAAGTAAATTTTGAGTATAGTCAGCAGAATAGGGGAAACTAGGATCAGAAAAAAAAAAAAAAAAACAGGGAAGGAAGAATTTATCTAGCAGCTTTTAAGTCCAGGGAAGCCTGGGGAAAGTGGTTGTGAAAACATTATTAATAGTGACAAATTGACATCATTGATTATGAAATTAATGGCAGTAGGAAAAGCCTGTCTCTGAGCTTTTATCCCAAGATTTCAAATGTTTTAAAAGAGTCCCATGGTCAATTCTTTCCAGAGAGACTGATAAATTGAACATAATAAAAGCACAGATCAAGACCCTGTCAGCCAACATTCTGGGATCATTATGTTTTCCCCGAATGATGACCCCTCTACCATGCTAGCAGCCTAAAGGCTGACAGGCACAAAATATTACGCTGCCTCTAATGATCCCACAGATGATGCGACTCAGCTTCCAACCTACCTTCCCAGTGACTTCCTGGGCAAAGAGAAAGTTAGCTTGACAATAAATAACCCATTTGCCCATAGTTAGGGAGGACTACTTGACAACCAAATGAATAGAGCCTATTTTGAAAATAGAGGAAAAATTACCCTTCACCGAGAACAGACTGATAAATGAGACGCTTACACCGGTCTCAGTTAACCATTTTAAAAAGTAGGAACAGCCTGGATAGATCAGTCAGTGGTTAGACGTAATCTCCAAACCATCTGTAGTGTCAGGCTCTGAAAATCCATGGGGCACGGGAAAAGAAAAGGGTAAGGAAAGACACACATGGCTTAACAGAAAAGCTGTTAGTGGGGGCTCTGATCATCATTGTACATTGGGATGATATAATTTCCCTTGGTTTTTCCAAACCAGCATAAAACCTTGGCTAAGTAAATAAAATTCAAAGACTAAGATCTCTCTCTCTTTTTAAACCTCCGTTACACATGATCAAGGGAGTAGTGCAGAACTTGAAACTCAGGTTAACCCACTGTTGTTCCTCATCAAATCTAGTCTTGACAATCCTTAAGCCACCCAGCTAGGAAGAGAAAAATTGTTGGGGAAACATTGGGATTGTTTTGAGGAAGGGAGAAAACCCAGTTTAGAAGCTGGAAAGTCTATGGCTAATAAACTTGAACAATGAATATTTTGCAATTAAAAGTCAGTTTAGTAAAATTTCAATTCAAACCTCATGTTTGGAACAGGATAGAAACCTTTATTATGGGATTTCTGCATATCAGTAGAGATTTCCAAGCACTGAGCTCAATCTTTCCCCTATAAAACATCAAAATAGGTTCAGCTTGACTGGAACTCTCTGAATGTATGCCTCAATGATTTGACCTTCTGACATGGACAAAGAATGCTCTATTCAACAGTATGGTGATAACCATATACTCTATATGAAAAAAAACACCATAATTCTCTTGAAGAGATAAAAAATGAATATATATTGAATTAAGGATATAACAACCCCTCCCCCAGAATAGCAAAGGATTTTGTAATGAGGCAATGGTGAATAATATAGTTTTTAAGAAAGATGATGAGAAACATTATCACTAACAAATAATGCAAGGCAAAAAAAAAAAAAGGATTAGGAAAATTGTTTAAAATCCTCCCACTCTGCCCCTCCAACCATTTTTCAAACACTCACACACCACCACCATCCAAATTCATGATTCAAGCAAAACTATGAGCCTTTGGGTAAAGGGAATAAAGAGAAAATGTTAAAATAAGAAAAAGATCTGATTCTTATACACTATTGATGAGAATATAAATTGAAATAGACTTTCTGGAGGGCAATTTGACAGTATTTATGAAAATTTAAAATGCATTTACTCCTTGACCTCAAAATTCTACTTCTAGGATTCTAATCTAGAGAATATTTGCAGGTATGCATAAAGGCAGAACAAATGTTCATTATCTATTGTTTATTAAGCAGAAAAATTGGAATCAAACTAAATGTCTATCAATAGAGTAGTAGTTAAATTATGACAAATTATCATAATAGAATACTATGAAAAGATTAAAGTGAACAAGGAAGAGTTGTATATTTTATTATTTGACTACTTCCAATGCATATTATTAAATAGAAAAGGAAAATGGAGACATAGATGGATATCATAGTATGATTAAAATGATCTGTTTACACTTACATGTACGCTACATGCATGTAAATCCACTTACACAAGTGTGTGAATGTGTTATCAGAGGTCACCTCTGGAGAGGAAAGTGGGTTTCTAGGGGAAAGATAAAATGGTATTTATTTACTTATTTATTTTATAAATGCCTATACCATTTAAAAATTTTAAAACTAGTGCACTAAAAAGGAAAACACTTTCAAATTTAAAAAAATAAATATTATTATTTAAAAAGAGAACAGGGTCTCTACTAAGGATAGACTAGAGTGCAGAGGTATCAATCAGCACCCAGGTCCCAGTGGGGTGTATCATGTCTATCACCATCCAAGGTGACTGCTTTGTCTATTGTTTTTTTCTGGAACCCAGTCTGATGAAGCAAATCATATATCGGTGCCCAAGTATTCCTTCTTTTCTTCCTTCTAGTGCTGTCTTCTCTCTGTTCTTCCAGTTAGGACCAGAAACTTAAACAACTTAAATACCTTCGCTATTAAAAACCCTTATTCACCCCAGCTGGGACAGATCAACCTCAGAAGTTGCTCTCTACCCTCATTGCACTTCCTTCATTTAGGAAAGCATCATCATGTGCCAAAGTTATGTGTCTTCAAAACAACTTTACGCTCCTTACCCTTATATCTCTACGTACCATTTTTTTTTTCATATTTTGCCTGTGGAGATATTGTTCTAGATCATTAATCCCGTTATCAGCTTTCTTTTTAATCTCAGGATACATCCTTAACTTGTTGAAGAGTTATTTAAAGCTGTTTATGATCTGACTCACCCTGCCCAGTTCTCTCCTCTCTGGTGGTTCTTGAATAATGACTTCATTCTGCAGTAATACAGTTCCTCACTGCTCTCCAATGTTCTAAGCTATCCCTGCTTTGCAAATATTGTTGCCTCTGCATGAAGCTCTGGTGCCTTCCTGGGGAACTCCTACTTATCCTGTAAGAATCAGCTCAAGACTTTCACCATTGCAATCACTGATGCTCTTATGCTGTTGTAGGCGCACCTTTAAAACTTTGGGTTTCTCACTGTCTTCATTCATCACACAAACACAAATTATAATTGCTATTTTACTTATCTGCCTTTCCCATAAAGCATGTGCTCCTTAAAAATGAAGGCTGAAAAAAATTTTTTGTGTACTATATTCTTATTCCTAGCTCAATATCTGGTACAGATAGGTGTTTAAGAAATTTGTGTTAAAATAACTTACCTTCAGTACAACTGAGGAGTAACAGGTGTAGGTAACTGTTTTGTGTGGCTCCTGCTTGACATGCCTTTAAATCAATGTACTTACCCAGGATAGGGAAGTGGGTTTTTGGAAAGGATCGAAGGTGACTGACATAAAGTCCTGATCTGATCTCAGGCCCTTTGGAGCAGTGATCGCTTCTACTTCCTCCAGGTGAAGCTGCAACCTAAATGGGCCTGCCTGGGTGAATTTGACTTCAGGAATGACCCCTACTTAGAGACACTGGCACTGGACTCCATTCTCCTGGGTAACTAAAGCAGTGCCAGTGAGTTCTGAACTTTTCCCTCTTGGTTGGACCAGGCAGCCTCTAGAACAAGCATGTCAAACTCAAAGGCTAACACGGGCCAAATAAACAAGGTTTAAGTTTATGTGGGCCACAAAAAACCAAAAGCTTCAATTTTTATAGAAATGTAGGTTTATTTCGGTCTCTACCTAATAATTCATGCTGAATACAAAGCGCTGTAATAAATGAGTATTTGTTAACATAAAATAATAGAACATTTTAATAAAAATTAATATTTTTTCTTGAACATTAACTTACCAGGCACCAGATAAGCATAACACAAATAAACCTATTCTTTTTGTTCTCCAAAAACAAAATATTTCCTGTTGCATACACCAAACAAGTCACCACAAGGCTAATGACATGGCAATCGGCTGCCAAAACATTCGCTGCCAGTATTAGTGGAGTGAAATGGTGCGCCTGCATTTAAGGTGTTTAAGGGAAATGAATGCAACATAATTATAGTAATCAGTCATTAGCGAACATTGTAGTTCCTTATTAATAATTATTATAACAGAATATTGTAAAAGTTAAGTTATGAAATTTTCACGAAAACGTTTCTTACATACCGTTATATTGGCTGGTCTGCAAAAATATTCATTGTGGGCCACATGTGGCCCGCGGGCTGTGAGTTTGACATGCTTGCTCTGGAAACTGGAAAAGGCAAGGAAACAGATTGTCCCCTAGAACCTCTAGGAACAAGGTAGCCAAGCTGACACCTTGATTTTAGCACCCAAGACCCATTTCAGAGCTCCAGAATTGTAAGAGAATACATTTGTGTTGTTTTAAGTCACTACATTTATAGTAATTTGTTAGAGCAACAACAGGAAACTAATAATACACCTGGCATATTGATTAGGAACAATATTCAGTGATTAGTCACAGAAATCTGGATACAGTCAATTAAACACATAAGCAATGTTGCAGCTAATATTAAAAACATCTGAGGTTAGGTAGCTCAGAGCTCTAATGGTGCCTCCTTAAAGTAATCAGGGACCCAGGTTCCTCCTCACGTTTATTCTGCCTCCTGTAACTTCCATGTAATCACAAGTTGCTCAAGTTTCAGATATCGCCTTCACATTTTAGATGGCAGAAAAAATAGAGGAAAAAAGTCTCACTCTCATAGTTTGAGAGTTTCTAAGGCTATCCCACAAAAACTATTTACCCACCGTCTCATTGGTCAGCATGCAATCACATGGCCAAACCTAGCTTCATATAAGTTTAGAATGCAGTTTCCAAATGGACCCATTGCCCAGCTTTCCAAAACTAGATTCATATACTCAGCCTCTGAGTTAGTATTTCTGTCTGGATGTCTAGTAGGTATCTATTTTAGTATCAACCTGTTCAAAACAAAATTACTTTTTCATGTTAAAGCAACTCCTCCCGCAATCTTCCCCATCTCAAAAAAAAAACCAAAAAACAAAACACACACACACAAAAGGCAAGCTCAACAATACAAGAATTATTCAAAACTAGAAACATTAGAATTATCCTGAAACCTCTGTTAAATGTCAACTTTTCAGTGATGCCTTTTCTTGACTATTTAAAACAGCAATCTCCACTTCCTAGGATTTCCTACCCCTTTCTCTATTTTCCTTCGCAGCTATTATTACCATCTGACATATTTTATATTTTGCTAATTTATCTCTTTTCTTGCTCCTTCTATAAAATAAGCTCCAAGAGGGCAGAGATTGTTATTTGCTTTGTTCTCTTGCCTATCCTTGGTGTCTAGAACAGTGCCTGGTTCCTTGTAGGTCATTGTTATGCACACAAAGAGGGGAGGTGTATATTGGAAGCCAATCAGCAATCTCTGCTTAGATTTTTATTCAACTGTTGCAGTCCCATGGCCACACCTAGTACAAGTAACACCATGAGTGCTTTGTTTTGTTTTCAGTCTCCTCCAGTGATTTTCATATGCAGATTTGAGAACACATTTCAAATGTTGAAAACAATGGGTATTGTTTTCCATTCAACAATATCAACATCAGAAGAGTTGCTGATTCATTCCTAGAGTTTGCCTTATTCTCTCTGTAGAGACTCTTCTGGGTAGCAAAACTAAATGAGGCTGGAAATAAAAGTTGGGAATGGAGGTAGGTCCTGTTAAAAGCTCTTTAAATGAATGTCATGAACTTGAATCAATTCTGTAAGCACTTAAAGAAAATATGATTTATGATGAGATGTGATAACAACCTCATGATATTTCTGCTTCTGTCTTCTCTTTTATGCCAGATATCAAGATATTTGGCATAAAATATCAAGATATTTAGCATAAAAGAGAAGATAGAAGCAGAAATATCATGAGAATATTCCTTGGAAGTCATGCTGATCTTATTTGAATTCAGTCACTCTTTGATCTATTTTTATGCACCAAATCCATACTGTTCTGGGTTTTTAGAACTTATGTAGGGGAGAAAGAGTTAAGGAAGTAGTTTAAGAGACCAGGTGCTATGATCTTGGGGCCCATATAGTCTGCTCTTTCACTACTGAATAGAATTAAATTGATTTGGTACCAAGAAGTTCCTATCATAGATAATAGTTATGAATTTCAGTTTACAAAATCAGACAACATATTTTTGGGGGCTATTGACAGTCTGATATGAAGTCCCAGTTTGCTGGCAAAGTAGAAACTTAGTTATTTTTTAGTTTCTTTTTTTCATCAGTCTTCTAAGTTTTGGGACATTTGATTGGGAGAAGTCTTAGGCTCCCAAGATATGTAGATCACAGGTTTTGAAGATAAGCCCTAATGGCTCTACACTGCTGCCTCTGGCCCTGCTGGAGTATGAAAATATCTGAGAAGCTGTTCATATGGCCCTTTACCTAGATATACTGCAGCTCCAAGCCCTTTCTGAGGTCTTAGCACTACCCCAGACTCCCCTGGGCTCCCGCGTACAGGATTCCTCCCTCCAGGTTCCTCTGATTTTCTGCCTCTCAGTATCTTTGCTCTATCTCTCTTCTATCCAAAGGCAAAAAAGCCATTCTTTGGCTTGCTTCAAAGGCATCAAGCAAAATCTCCTTAATGGATTGACACATTTGGAAACCACAAGCCCTGAAAACATTCTTTTTCCTACTTTCTGACACATTGCTTTCCTTCCTTAAGGCAATGAGTTCATTATCTGCTAAAGGGAATAAAGTGAAAAAAAGAAGTATAGGAGGGGAAAAAAAACCCTTTATATTAAAAAAGTTATCCTACTTTAAGAGAAGATGGCGAAGTTTCAAATAAAAGACTTTTTTTTTTCTACATGAGATAGACTGTAAAGTTTTTCAGCACTGGTTTTGCATCTACCTGTGGTTTAACCATGTGTTTTTATTATTGTATTTCATTGACCTACACTTACCCCTATTTGAAATTCAGGACCTACTGTAAGAATTTAATAACTATTTGTCAAACTGGAATGTAAAATCAGTTTCATATACTCTAAAAACAAAAAAGCAAAGAAGGGAAAATATAAGTAAAGCTGAAAAATCCAGATGTGATAACAGATGGGTAAATTGTGTGAAATTTATACCTAATTCTCAATTATTTAGTGAGAAACTGTATTATTCAATTGGGAATTCAAGTGATCAGGGGAACGGTGCCATTTCCATATAATATAAACTAGTCTGAAAAGACATAAACATCTACAAAGAATTAGCAGAGATGAGTCACCATTTCCTAAATTTGTTTTGATCAGAGATGGCAGATGTGTAGAACAATAAGGATTTCATAGTGAAACAAGTTTTGAGAAATACTGCATATCGCACCTTGGCAACTTAAAGTGCATATTAGCATATCTGAAGCCTCTGAGGAGTTCTGCAGAAAAGGAAGCTGTTTCACTTTGCTTAACGTAGCATTTTTCAAACTTATCTGAGCATACTCTACACACACACACACACACACACACACACACACACATACACACACACACACAGTAGTATTCCTATTATCATCTAATGGAACAAAAACATTCTTTCTTAAAGAAAAACAACAACCGCAACCTTTGGGATTAATTTTAATTTCATAGCTCTTCTATTTTTTTCTTAACTGTTCTTTAGTAACTCATCTTTTACCACAGAATGAAACCTTATTCATTTTATTAGGACACTAACAGTTAAATATTTGATGAAGAAGTGCAGTGCAAATATTGGCTTAAATGCTTGGCATTAAAATTTTATGTATATATTTATTTAGCTATTATCTTTCCTATTCCTGCCTTCTGGTTTCTTTCTATGTATTTAGAATTAGTACACCTTTTAACCTTTCTTTTTTTCTTTTTCCTTTCTTTCCTCCCCCCCTTCTCTTGATATTCATTGGCAAAGGAAAATACCACTATACTAAGAAAACTTTGTAATTTTCAAATATTGTTTAGATAGTTGATCAAGCTTTAGAAGAGACTACAAGAGAAAGCCCTGCTTTGTTTAGTTTCTTTAAAAATCCTCACCCGAGGATATATTTTTATCAATTTGAGAGAGAGAGAGAAATGTGTGTGAGAGAGAGAGAGAGATGAGAGAGAAACATCGATTGGTTGCCTTCCTTAAGTGCCCTGACTGAGAACAAACATGCAACGTAGGTATGAGCCTTGACTGGGAATCAAACTGGCAACCCTTTGATGCATGGGATGACACTCCAACCAACTGAACCACCCAGCCAGGGCTGTTCAGTTTTAAACATAATATTATAGAAGCCATAAATGATCATGCATTTTTTTTTTCAGAATCCTGGTCAAAGAGGCCAGAAGGAAAAGAAAATCCACATAACAGTGGGCCCCCTTTAGTCATTCCCATTTTATTGACGGGCAGGTGCCTGGGTTTACCTTAAGTACAGATGAACAGCCAATTCCTTCCCAGTTAGAATAGTTTTCCGCTTCTCGGCTCTCCACGTTGGCTTCTGGAGAAGTGAGTTCCTTCACGCTCTCCTCCATGAAGTAAAGAGAATCCATCGAATTGGTGAGAATCTGATATCCAATGGGACAAGTCCCAGGTGTGGGTAACTTTTTCCCAGCCACAGGAAGCATGATTGGCTTTCTGTCTCCGGGACCACATGTGTCTTACATTTCCATCCTCCGTAAGTAGACCAGTATCTGTCAAATGTTGATGGGTACCAGAATCATTTGGAAGGCTTAATAAAACAGATTGGGGGCCTCATCCCAGAATTTCTGATTCGGTAGTTTGGGGATAGGGTCCAAGAATTTGCATTTCTAACAGGTTCCCAAGTAATGTTGATATTGTGGTTCTTGGACCACACTTTGAGAACCACTGTGCCACACAAAACATAAGAGGCCTTTTTTCATCAGTTATCCAGGTCTCCACCATCTCTGTTCCAGCTTCTGCTCCTCTAGCTGGGCAGGTGATACCGGTCTCTTATTTATTGTGCAGGTGATTTTAATTCAAGGGGAAGCTAATAGTATCATTTCCTTTTATGCCTAAGCCATTTTCCTTCCACATGGGGGTGAACAGTGAAGTTTGTTCTTTAAATGGTAAAACGGAGGCTTTCCCAACATTTGGCTCATTGTGACTTTTTTCACAACTGGTTAAACTCATAGGGCAGGTGGAACAAGTGGTTTTAAATCGCCCTCTAGATCTCCTCCCAGTCCCACCTTTCCTCCCTACGTTTTTAAGCAACAGGGTTTCTCTTGCCCTGGTTCTCAGAGATGTTACGTGTTGTAATCTTTCTGCATCTGTAGTTTTCTTAAGAATTCGAGCTTTTTGTACTAGAAAATCCTTGTATCAGTGTAAGATATTCCATGTCTGTGTTCCTCCAGAAAGAGCTTTCAGGAGCCTTTTTACACATGGGCAGTGGCAGGTGTTTTCATAGCCATATAGAATTTCCAGTTCACTGCCACTGGTCCATGACACCAGCATGCACATTCATCACAGAATATGCATTTAATGTAAGGAGATGTTTTTTGGCCAGTTCCCTGATCTCCAAGCAAAATAATCATTTTTCTCATATTGTAAAACAAAAAATAGGAATGATAATTTAAAGAATAAGAAAGGAAAAAGCAAAACCTGTATTTTTTTTTCTTTTCTTTAAGTTGAGCCATATTTGACATATAACATTGTATTACTTTTAGGTGTACAACATAAGGATTTGATATATGCATATATTAGGAAATGATTACCAGAGTAAGTTTAGTTAATATCCATCACCACACATAATTACAAAATGTGTGTGTGTTTTTTGTGATAATTTTTAAGATCTACTCTCTTAGCAACTTGCAAATATACAATACATTATTGTTAACTATAGTCACCATGCTGTTCATTGTACCCTCAGGACTTATTTAACTTACAACAGAAAGTTTGTACCTTTTGACCACCTTTCACCCATTATATTTGCTGAAATATGTGGAATATCACAACGACTGCCATGTACCAATGAATCCTGTTCAATAAGATACTGTCGTTATCATTTTTCATGTGGTAATTATAACTGGAATGATGTTAAAGACTTTGCTAACATTGAGATGGATGTAGTGAAATTTTATATATATAGGAAGATATTCATTGCATTATTACATAAATGAAAGCTGAAATGTCTTAGTTTTTACACATAATAAATATGCATAAGTATTTTTTGGTCAAATTAATTATGGTCCAGTGTTGTGTAGGAGAGGGCTGAAACTGGGGGAAGACTAAATAAGCTGTGCTAATAGGAGGAATTCTTGTGGTCGACGTATTTTGTTAACCACAATCACCTTTGAGACTGTTTTCAGGCATTATTTTGATTGTATCACCCAGCAACATCTAAAAAGACACTTAAAGACCATCAACAGACAGTATGTATGGCTATATATGTACCTCTAGCCCAGTAACGGTACCATTAATTTTACAGTTCTGAATTATTTTCATTCTGCAGCTTTTGGCCCATTTAGAAAAAGTCTAATGAATTCAGTCACACCCCTAAGCCATTGATTCCACTGCCCTTTACCTTAAATGCATTGATCCCATTTCCATCTTCCTTCTGGGGTGGGGAGCGACAATATTGCCCTCAAGGGAGTGAACATTGACTATTGGGGGATGAAAAACCACAGTTATTAAAATGGTATGGCCCTCCAAAGCTTGCAGGAGAAACACAGATAAATAACTACGGTGTTAAACTTTTATGAGGTGGCAGGAATTAGAAAAGAAAAATATCCAAAAAGACTCCTTAGACTGCATCCAAATGATGAAGAAGAAGAAGAAGAAGAAAAGGCCCTGAAGCACTTCTAATATAGTAGCCCCCACCATCCATAGTTTTGCTTTCTTAGGTTTTAGTTACCTGTGATCAACTGATCAACTGCAGTCTGAAAATATTAAATGGAAAATCCCAGAAATGAAGAATTTGTAGGTTTTAAATTGTATTCCATTCTGAGTAGTGTGATGAAATCTGTGCTGTCTCATTTTGTCCTACTCTGGACTTGAATCATCCCTTTGCCTAGCGTATCCAGGCTGTGTACCCTCTCTGACTCGCCAGAGGTTGAGAAAGTCAAATTCCATCATCACTGAGATTTCCTCCTTCCTGTTTCGGCCCCTGGAAGCCTTGTGCAATCTAGGATTTTCAGGGAGGTCCCCTGCACTGCTCAGTGTCCAAGCCCTTGTTATCTCTGGGCACTGGGCAGCTCCATCAAATAAACAAGCAAATAAATAAAAGGCTTGTTCAATTCCCAAATACTTAGCATTAATTCTGTCAGCTGTGTAGAAAGTCTCTCTAGCATTTGCCACAACCTGAGTGACGATTTGCATGTGTTACATTTAACAGCGAACCTGTGAGGACCGCGGAAACCCATTCTGTTCTGTTCCCCACTGTCCCTCCAACCACTCAGCACAGTGTCTGTTTACACTTGTTGAATGTACAAATGAATTATAAGAATGACCATTGTTTGGCAAGAAGGAATTATAATCAAAGCATCCTACTAAAATAGGTTACACTTGACGGAAGTAAGCTAATAACCCTCTGGATTGCCTCCCCATCATCTTTTCCTGCTCAGATTAGTGGGTTTCAGCAGACTTGGAGTCCGAAATCATTTAGCTTGACATGAAATTGGAGTCACCTAATTTCACACTTCATGCATTTGCTCTTCACTTAGTTTTTAATAATAGCCTACTTCAGGTCCTGTTTTAAGGGATTTGTATAAAAACACTTTGGTATGTGAGATAGGTACAATTATTACGGTAATTATTAGTGCCTTCTCACTGGGCACTACAGTCTCCCTCTTGTGCACCTGGTAAGACCTTGGAGCCACATCTGGCCAGTGATTTCTGAGGGGAGGTGGTGTGGGTCACCTCTCGGTGAGGGCACTTGCTGGAGACGACCTTTCTGAGCTCTTTCCCCTCTGGGATGGTGACTGCCCACACTCCAGAGCTGACTACTGTGTCTTCCTTAGTCTACCTGAGTTTGATGCGAAGCAGAGCCCCCAGCTCATCTGAGATGAGCATGTAGTGTTAGCAAGAAATAATCCTCCAGCCCTAGCCGGTTTGGCTCAGCAGATAGGTTGGCGGACTGAAGGGTCCTGGGTTCGATTCTGGACAAGGGCACGTACCTTGGTTGCAGACTCCTCCCAGCCCGGGCTCTGATTGAGGGGCATGCAGGAGGCAGCCAATCAATGTGTTTCTCTCACATAGATGTTTCTCTCTGTCTTTTCCTCTCTCTTCCTCTCTCTCTAAAAATCAATGGAAAAATATCCTCGGGTGAGGATTAAAAATAAAAAAATAATCCTCTGTTGCTTTATAAAATTCGGTTGTGTGGGTTTTTACTGTAGCACAATCCAGATCAGCATACCAGGTTAAATTAGCATCCCTTATAGATGAGGAATCTGGGGTAGAGAGTGGGCAACTGAACTTTTTCCATCTCATCACCAGTGTGTCGTAGCCCCGTGGGATCCCAGTCAGACAATCTGCCTGCAGAAGCTGCACTTGACCCTCTACTTCCCTGCCCTACAAGAACATTAGCCACCCTCTGGCTGGGACACTTTTTCTCACGCACACAGAAACACACAGCTGCATACATTCAAAAGGAGAAGTGGCTAATCATATAAAGAACCTGTTTAATAGGGCCAAACCTCAGAGAACCATTTTTCTCTCCTGGTTGAGTACTCTGTCATTTTAATGGGACAATCATAGTTTCACAAATCATTTAGTTAGGACAATTTCTGGGATAATTACCTTGTCAGTTAAATTTAAAAATATTGAAATTAAGGTTGAAGTTTGAAAATTATTCACAGCTTTTGCTCTCTCCGTGTTTTAAAAAAAAAAAAAACACCTACCAATAATGTCCAGAAATACACGAATACTCTGATACTATAAACCTGAAATCAAATGAAGTGTAATCAATTTCTCACAATGGTTACAAAGGCCCATGAAGAAAAGCAGCTTTCAGCTGACTACGGACGCAGGGGCTTATTATTCTAATTTAAAGTGGCTTCAATATATTTGCCAAAGTGAATTATTTGAGAAATTAGTAAAAATGATATATATATTTTTAAAATGACCCTTTTTGACACTTATGACATTAATACACATAAATATAGAGTGCTTCTAATTAATTACTGAGCTTTTTACCACAGAAACAAAGGTCAAGAAAAGATATGAAGCTGCTGGTGTTATTTTCTCTACCGTTGACCACATAGCAAGAAAACCCTCTCGGGAAGATGCTGGTGCTGCACCGCCCAAGAGAATAGCACCCACCATGTGTGGTTGTTTAATTGTAATGAAGTAGAATGAGGTGATCAGTTGCTCAGTCATATGAGCCGCATTCCACGTGCAGCTCTCCTGCCACCCTGATGACATGAGTGGAAAGGCAGGCGTGTGCCAGGTAGCCCAGAGGAGGGAGTTTTCAGCACTCTGTTCAGGGACGTCGTGCTAGAGGTCATTTCTGATCTGAGTCTCCACAGTTTAGTCATGAGAATGATAGCAAATAAATGTGGGAAGAGCCCTGCAATTGGGGCAACATTAAAAGTCACACTATAGACGTGCGAAGTCCTATGCGTTTGTGAAATGAGAGCCAGTGTAGTTTCACCAGGGGGTAATATGGGATGAGCCGGCAAGATCAAAGAGAGGCAGACATGGAAGGCTTTACAAGGCAAAACACCTTGAGCTTTATTCTGTAAACCAAGCAGAAAACATGGAGGTCTCAAAGCCTGTGAATAACAAGGTCAGTTTTGCCTTAAATGGAGTTCACCTGGCAGCTGTGTGGAAGCTGGGTTCAGGTAGAAGACAATAGATGGTCTGACCCAGAAGGCAGATGCCCTAACTGGGGTAAAGATGCAGAGTAAGTGACAGATAAGAAAACTGCTCAGCAAGTAAAATGAACACAGCTTGTTCCAAAACTGGACATGGGGGTGTGAAAGAGGAGATAGTGAGGATGGCTCCCAGGTTTTTATTATGTTGGTGTTATCTACTTACATAGTACCCTAGAGGCCTGGTGCATGAAATCTGTGCATGGGTAGGGTCCCTAGGCCTGGCTGGCAAACAGGGCCAATCAGGTTTCCCACGTTCCTGCCACCTCCTCCTTCCCTTGCCTGTGCGCCGCTACTGCACAGTTCCCCCTGCCTCCCCATCTCTTCATTCCCTCGCTCCCTCAGCGCCCCGCCACCACTGCCAGTCACCTGCCATGTTCTGTGCCACCCCCTGGTGGTCAGAGCAAATCACAGTGAGTGATCGAATTCCTGGTTTCCTGGTTGAACTCACCAGGGGACACTTTGCATATTAGCATTTTATATATATAGATTATAGGAGAATATCTACACTAATAAAAGACAAACATGCAAATTGACTGCACCTTCGCTATGCCTTAAGCCACACCCACCAGCCAATCAGAGCGACTATATGCAAATTAACCCAACCAAGATGGCGGCTGGCAGCCACAGAGCTGAAGCGAGCAGGAGGCTTGGTTGCCCCAATGATGGAGGAAGCCAAGCTTCCCGGCTGGCTGCTGCCTCCGCTCAAGGCAACAAAGTTTCAATTATAGAAGATAAATAAACCCCAGATACCTGCTTCCAGTCCCTATTGCCACGGAGCTGGAGCAAATAAAAAAAAAAAAAAGGAAAGGCTGAGAGCTTTGGTTGCCGGGGGGCTTGGTCAGTCTGAAAACAGCCATCAGCCCCTCACCCAGGTTGGCCAGGCACCCCAGTGGGAACCCCCACCCTGAAGGGGGTTTGGGCAGCCTGAAAATGGCCCTCAGCCCCTCACCCAGGCTGGCCAGGCACCCCAGCAGGGACCCCTACCCTGAAGGGCTGTGGCCAGCCTGAAAACAGCCATCAGCCTCTTACCCAGGCTGGCCAAACCCCCATGGGGTGAGGGTCCCCACTGGGGGGCTTGACCAGCCTACAAACAGCCATCAGCCCCTCACCCAGGCTGGCCAAGCACCCAAGCGGGACCCCCACCCTGATCCAGGACACCTTTCAGGGCAAACCAGTTGGCCCCCACCCAGGCACCAGGCCTCTATTCTATATAATAAAAGGGTAACATGCAAATTGACCCTAACAGCATAACGACTGGGAATGACTGGTCACTATGACACACACCACCAGGGGGCAGACGCTCAATGCAGGAGCTGCCCCCTGGTGGTCAGTGCGCTCCCACGGGGGAGCTCTGATCAGCCACAAGCCAGGCTGATGGCTGCCAGAACAGCGGTGGTGGCGTGAGCATCTCCTGCCTCCTCAGCAGCGCTAAGGATATCTGACTGCAGCTTAGGTCTGCTCCCTGCTGGCAAGTGGACATCCCCCGAGGGCTGCCGGGTTGCCAGAGGGATGTCTGACTGCCAGCTTGGGCCTGATCCCCCAGGGAGAGGGCCTAAGCCAGCAGGTGGACATCCTCCGAGGGGTCCCAGACTGCAAGAGGGCATAGTCAGGGCTGAGGGATCCCCCCGAGTGCACAAATTTTTGTGCACCAGGCCTTTAGTGTGTGTGTGTGTGTGTGTGTGTGTGTATATATATATATATATATATATATATATATATATATATCCTATCTAATAAAAGAGAAACATGGTAATTGGCGTACGACCGCTACCCTTCCCATTAGCTAATCAGGGCGATATGCAAATTAACTGCCAGCCAAGATGGCGGCCGGCAGCCAGGCAGCTTAAACTGAACATGAGGCTTGCTTGCTTCAGTGACGGAGGACTGCAACATTCCCCACCTGCCTTGCCGGCCTCTGAGCTTGCAGTTTAAGAAACATTGTAACAAATATAGAAGCTAAACAAAACCCCAGAAACCAGCTTTCAGCCGGCTGGGATCTCAAAGCTGGACTTGATACAGAGTTCCGATTATAGAACCTAAACAAACCAGATACCTGCTTTCAGCAGCTGAGGCCTCAGAGCTGGAGCCAAGCCTCAGAGCTAAAGCTGGCCCAGAATAAAAAAGAAAAAAAGAAAAAAAGAAGCAGTTGGGAGCTTCAGCCCCAGCCTGAAAACAGCCCTCAGCCCCTCACCCAGACTGGCCCGGCACCCCAGTGGGGACCCCCACCCTGCTCCAGGACACCCTTCAGGGCAAACCAGCCAGCCCCCACCCATGCACCAGGCCTCTATTCTATATAGTAAAAGGGTAATATGCCTCCTAGCACCGGGATCAGCAGAGCCACGAGGCCTCCTGGCACTGGGATCAACGTGACAGGGGGCAGCGCCCAAACCCCCTGATCGCCCTGCGGCTCTGTGTGTGACAGGGGGTGGGGCCACAACCTCCCTATCGGCCCTGCTCTGTTCCTGACAGGGGAAGGCGCCCCAACCCCCTGATCAGCCCTGCTCTGTGCCTGATAGGGGGGAGCTCCTCAACCCCCTGATCACCCTGCGGCTCTGTGTGTGACAGGGTGCGGTGCCCCAACCCCTCCACCCCACGGGCCCTGCTCTGTGTGTGACGGGGTAGAGCCATAACCTCCCCATCGGCCCTGCCCTGAGTGTGAGAGTGGCGGCGCCCCAACCCCCTGATCAGCCCTGCTCTGTGGGTGATAGAGGGCGGCGCCCCAACCCCCTGATCCGCCCTGCTCTGTGTGTGACAGGGGGCGGTGTGCCAACTCCCCTATCGGCCCTACTCTGTGAGTGACGGGGGGAGCTCCTCAACCCCCTGATGGGCCCTGCTCTGTGCATGACAGGGGGGAGCTCCCCAAACCCCTGCTCGACCCTGCTCTGTGCATGACAGGGGGGAGCTCCCCAACCCCCTGATCAGCCCTGCTCTGTGTGTGATGGGGGCAGCGCCCCAATCTCCTGATTGGCCCTGCTCTGTGCGTGACAGGGGTGGCGCCCCAACCTCCCCATCAACCCTGCCTTAGTGTGACAGGGAGCGGTGCCCAAACCCCTCAATTGGCCCTACCCTGAGAGTGACTTAGGGTGGCATTGCAACCTCCCAATCCGCCCTGCTCTGTGCATGACAGGGGGCGGTGCCCCAACTCCCCAATCGACCCTGCTCTGAGCCCGACCAGGGGCTGCACCTAGGGATTGAGCCTGCCCTCTGCCACCTGGGAGCAGGCCTAAAACAGCAGGTCATTATGTCCCGAGGGGTCCCAGACTACGAGAGGGCACAGGCCGGGCTGAGGGATTCCCCCCCCCTCCCTGCCAAGTGCACAAATTTTTGTGCACCGGGCCTCTAGTGTGTGAATATATATATATATATATATATATATATACCACAATACAGATGGTTAATGACTCTTTTTCAACAAAACAATACATTTTGAATGAAAGAAATAGGAAATTCTTAATCTAAAAAATAACAGAATTTCTCAATTGAAAGTTGCTTTCAACCTTCCAGAGGAAGTTCAGGGTGACCTTTTGTTTGAAAAAGTATGCATATTGCCTTAACAACAACAAAAAAAAGTCGGTACAGGCATATTAGAGAACTTTCATTGATTCTGATGTAGCTAACTTGTAAGGCCCAGAAATGAATAAACCAAGAACAAACTTGGGTTTGGCAGTTTTGCAAGTATGCATTTTAGTGATATAGATTGTCCCTGACATTCCCAGTCCTTGACCCTTCATGATTAAATCAATAAGTATTTATTCAATGACTATTCTGTCTGAAGGAATTTCTGTAGATATTAAATTGAAAAAAGGACAAAATGAACTGACAAGCAAAATAGAGACAGACTCATAGATAAGAGAGCAGGCTGACAGCTCGGAGCGGATGGGGTTTGGGTTGGGGGATGGAGGGATTGAGCAAACAAGAAAAAACTCATGGACATGGACAACAGTGTGGTGATTGCTGGGGAATGAGGGTGGGGAGAGGTGTCGAAGGGTATAGGGGGACAAATGGTGATAGATGGAGATTTGACTTGGGGTGATGAACACACAAATCAGTGTACAGATGATATATTGTCAAATTGTGCACCTGGTTACTTTTGTTAACCAGTGTCACCCCAATATGCTTAATAAAAAGAGAAAAGTTAAAAAAAGAAAAGCAATTCTAAAGACTTTTAATCCCCCCAAATTTCCCAAATATTTTTTTTTGTTTTGGTTAAAACCTCTTCCTTTAGTAGACATTTTCAGATTAAGAAGTGATTCCATTTAATCAAAAAATGTTGACCAAATGCTCACTTTTACTCAATGTGATGCTAGTAACTAAGAACAAAGTAGAAATATGCTCAATCTTTTTCTGATCTTATGCAACAAAGTCACTGGAATGTATTTTTACCTCCTCTTCCCTTTCCTGCCCTCTTCTGGTAGATATAAAAATGTTTTCTGAAATAAACCAAAGGCAATTAGTTGGAGGATAAATTGTCTGTCATTAGCATCTGTAGCACCAGTCCGTTATTAAGAAAAAAATGGCTAGAATAGCAGAGATAAGTATAAATGGTAGTGGGTGGGAGAGTTATTTTGCTATAATTTCCTAAGAGAAATAGCAAAAATGTCCTCTGGTCCAAAGAGGAATTTTTGGTACACTTCTCAATGCTTTGGAAAAGAAGGAAGTTACAGTGATTCATAAAATATTGAGCAAGAACAGAAAAGTTTTGCCTGAATTTCAGAGTCTTCTGTGACCCTTTATGAGACACCACTCACTTCAAAACATTAAAAAAAAAAAAAATAGCCCAGCCAGTGTGGTTTGGTGGTTGAGTGTTGACCTATGTACCAGGAGATCACGGTTTGATTGTAGGTCAGGGTACAGGCTCAGGTTGTGGGCTGGATCCCCAGTAGGGGGTGTACAGAAGGCAGCCTCTCTCCTCATTGATGTTTCTATCTCTCTCTCCCTCTCCCTTCCTCTCTGAAATCAATAAAAGTATTTGTTAAAAACTTCCTATTTATGTTTCCCCATACATTTACTTTCAATACCCTAATTTTTATCACTATTTTTTCCTTATGAGATTTCTTATAACTGATCATAAGCTAGAAGTAAGAAATTCTCTTGAATAATCTTATATTTAAATTGTGGTGACTTTGATTTCAATTATAAGTCTGAAAATACTTATTGTTTTCTGTTAAAAATAAAGTATATTCATTGTGTTTTATATAACTGTAGTTCATAACATAACTCACAGGGAGAAGTAACTTATTTTTAGAAAATATATACTAGGTAAAATGCAAATATTTTATTTTTTTTAAGAGTCTTCTGTATTTTGCTAAGAATAACCAAATTTGGAAATGGACAACAATAACTGCTTGACCTTCTAAGGTTACACTAAGCATGATCTAAAAGATTTATTATTTTAACATTTATTATCATTTTACTTTCTAGAATAATATAACTATTTATTGTTATTTTACATCTCTATAAAGTGACCTTATAGAAAATTGATCAGTCACAATGATTTTTTTTGTCCAAAAAAAGATGAAAATAATCTCTATACAATAATGAAGATAAACCAAAAATTATGATCATTATTGCCAAATAAGACACGCACCACGTTGTATCTAATTTAGCAATCTTAGGTCAGCATTTATTTTTCAGTCTTCCATAGCTCTTTTTGAACCAGTTGTCATATTGCTGGTTCTCTCTTTAATGAATTAATTAAAACTTTTGCATGTGCTCACTGTCTCTGTGAGAATTACATATTTTGTTGTTTGTATCATTTTGAGAGATGTTCAATCTAACAATCTAAAAATGAAATAATGGCCCTAACCAGTTTGGCTCAGTGGATAGAGTGTTGGCCTGCGGACTGAAAGGTCCCAGGTTCGATTCCGGTCAAGGGCATGTACCTTGGTTGCGGGCACATCCCCAGTAGGGAGGTGTGCAGGAGGCAGCTGATCAATGTTTCTCTCTCAGGGATGTTTCCAACTCTCTATTCTTCTCCTTCCCTCTCTGTAGAAAATCAATAAAATATATTTTAAAAAAAATAATAAAATAAAAACGAAATAATGATTTAGTTATTTTATTTACCACAAAACTCATTGCGATAAACACCGTGCATAAGGATCCCATTTCTGGAAATGTTTGTGGGAGAGGCTAAGTTGATTTAGTCATCAGGTGAAAGAGAAAATTAGCAGGTGCCTAGAAGGTGCAGAGTTCCGTTCTTTGCATGCAAGAATCTATACAGAAGCCCTGCAGAACCAGCCAGCCTTGGCTTTTTAGCTTACAGTAAGATTGTGTAGATTGCCCTGGTTGTCTTTTTTTTTTTTTTTTTTATAAACTTTGCATGTTTGTTAAGTGGTTAAATGGCTGATTGTGTGTAAACCAACTTGCCAAAATGCAAAGTATTACCATGTATTTATTTCTAATAATAAATAGTAAATAAATATGTCTTTAGAGGAAAAATATAGTTTTAAAGAGGAAAATAAAGAATTTCTTTGGTGACTGATTAGATCCTAAACATTCAATATTAGCATCTCAAATTTTTGAAATTATGGGAGCTGTTTATAAAACTTTTCCAACAATTTCATAAAAATTGTCCCCCAAATAGAAGTCAGCATGTTAAAACAGCTTTTAAGGTTGTGGCTTAGTTTTAGTTGTTGTATTTCATGTCTTCCTTTCAGACTAAATAAATGAAAAACATCCAAAGTATTAATGATTATGAAATTTTAATTTATAGTTCCTTATTTAATCTAAAAATGATCAATATTCTAAAACCATCATGGATAATGCTGTGTGCTGTGTGCTCTGGGTGTCTGTATCTTTAAGAAATACTAAAAACATATTTCCATGTAAAAGAACATCCTATAACTGAAATACTAGTAACTATCAGCAGAGTTGCATGTTGGTGTTTGCCTTGTAAAGAACAATTCTTGTTAATTATAAGACATTTTGGTTTGTTTTTGAAATTAAAGTGGTTGAGGGCAGGAAGGTTAAAAGGAGGGAGTTTTAGTGGCTTCAGTACTTGAGTGGTTGTCGTCTGGGAAAGAGACAGTCTGGAGTGCGCCTTGTTAAAATGATGTGTTCATCTTTAAATTTAATTAACTGAAATGAAAATATATCTACTAACAGTTAGTCAAGGTATTAAGGTCTTTGATTTGAATAATAAAAAAAAATGCTCCTGGATGTTCCGTTTGTACCCAACTTTGGTTTCATGAAATAATGTTCCAAGTGACAAAGAAAAATGGGCGTCATCAAGAATCCAGTGTCTTCAGCAGCAAATGACAATCTCTTTCCTTTTAAGATGCTGGGAAGGTGATAGTGTTTGAAAGGCATCAGGTGAGAAAGGCTTCCCCGTGCGTCCACCTAAGATAGCCAGGAGAGCTTAACAGCAGTCTTGGCATATGAGACTGTGCAGGAAATCAGGGCAAACTGGCACCGATTCAGAAAGAAAGTTTCCCACTGCATCTGAGAATGCTGAAGTACTAATTGCCATCGTCTGTCAGTCATGCCGGAGTATTTGCCAACCTCCTTCAATTGTGTTTTTCAATAAGGGCACACGATCCTCATTGCCTGTGAGGCGACCCACATGTAGGAAGTTGATTACTGGGTTACAGAGCAAGACAGCTGCTGCTGGCAAAAACAAAACAACAACAAAAACCACTGATAAAATATCATTGGCTAATTGCTGGATTACAAGTGAAAAAGCAATACACTGTAGGAAAAAAATAAACCAGTTTCATTCTCTAAAACTGTAGGTCTGTAGGTCACTGAAGTTCACTTCATTTGGGTTTTCCGTTTTGATTCTTACTTTATTAGCTATCGAAGGCAAGATATCGTTTCTTAAGTGTTTTCTTAGAAGTTACCCTGTTGACTAAAGTTGCACTGTTAGCAGATAACCAAAGCCTTTCCACAGAATATATTAGTTCATTTTTAAAAGTCATAGTGCAAATAATAGATAGGTTTCCCCTAAAATATTAATAAAATTTTATTAAGAGAGTAGAAAGATTTTTTTGTTAAGGATATTAAAATGAAGAATGAAACAAAATGCAACAAAAGGTATAGGTGATATTCCGAAATGAGAAAAGATTTATAACTAAGCAACCTTATAATTTAACTGTAAAATCAGGTTTGCTCCAAATTTTAACTCTATTTTGTCTGTTACTACTCTTGCACAATTCTGAGTCCAGAATCAATAATAACAAACATGAATTTATTCACTCAAAAAAAAAATCAATCGCATTAACAAGGAAAACAGTAAAATCCTGCATTTTATTGGGTGCATCTTCAGGAATTTGTAAGATCCTATCAAGAGAAACTAAGAATGCTACACTTCCTGTGGTGTTCCTTATTAGCATAACAAAGTGCATGTTGTCTTTAAAAAAGATAGTTCTAAAAATGTAAGAAATTGGGAAATGATATTTTTTTAAAATCATTATTGTCGAAAATATTACATATGTATACATGGGTTATGCATATATGCATACAAGTTCATTGGTTGATCTCTTCCCACCTGCTCACCCTCCCCTGCCTTCCCTCTGAGGTTTGACAGTCTGTTCAATGCTTCTCTGTCTCTAGATCAGTTTTTGTTCATCAGTTTATGTTGTTCATTATATTCCACATGAGTGAGATCATGTGAGATTTATCTTTCTCTGACTGGCTTATTTTGCTTAGCATAATGCTCTCCAGGTCCATCCATGCTGTTGCAAATTATAAGTTTTTTTCTTTTTTACAGCTGCATAGTGTTCCGTTGTGTAGATGTACCACCATTTTTTTAATCCACTCATCTGCTGATGGCACTAGGTTGTTTCCAAATCTTAGCTATTGTAAATTGTGCGGCTATGAATATAGGGGTACATGTGTCCTTTCTGATGGGTGTTTCTGATTTCTTGGGATATATTCCTAGAAGTGGGATCACTGGGTCAAATGGGAGTTCCATTTTTAATTTTTTGAGGGAATGCTACACTGTTTTCCACAGGGGCTGCACCAGTCTGCATTCCCACCAGTAGTGTACGAGGGTTCCCTTTTCTCTACATCCTCACCGACACTGTTGTTTGTTGATGATAGTCATTCTGACAGGTGTGAGGTACTACCTCACTGTCCTTTTGATTTGCATTTCTTGGATAATTAGGGACTTTGAGCATTTTTCATATGTCTCTTAGCCTTCTGTATGTCCACTTTGGAGAAGTGTCTATTTAGGTCCTTGGCCCATTTTTTAATTGTATTATTTATCTTCCTTTTGTTAAGTTGTATGAGTTCCCTATAAATTTCGGAGATTAACCTCTTACCGGAGGTATCATTGCCAAATATGTTCTCCTATGCAGTGGGCTCTCTTGTTATTTTGTTGATGTTTATTTGCTGTGCAGAAGCTTTTTATGTTTATGTATTTTTGAATTGACTAAACAAAAAGAATATGTTGGGGACTATTTTTTCAGAATCAATTATTTTTTTACAATTGCATGTCTTTCTTAAAAAAAAAATCTTTATTGTTTAGAGTATGATAGATGGTCCTCTTTTTTCCCCACCATTGCCCTCCTCCACCCAGTTCCCACTCTGTCCCAGGCCTTTACCACCCTATTGTCCGTGTCCATAGGTAATGCTTATATGCATATAAGATCCTTGGTTAATCTCTTCCCACCCCCCCTACTCTCCTTCCTTCTGAGATTCGTCAGCCTATTCCATGTTTCCATGCCTCTGATTCTTTTTTATTCTTCAGTTTATTTTGTTCTTTAGATATCTTGTTCATTTATTTTGATTTTTAGATTCAATTATTGATAGATATGTATTTATTGCCATTTCATAGTTCATATTTTTTATCTTCTTCTTCTTCTTCCTCTTGTTAAAGAATACCCTTTAACATTTCATGTAATACTAGTTTGGTAGTGATGAACTCCTTTAACTTTTTCTTGACTCTAAAGCTCTTTATCTGACCTTTTATTCTAAACTAGAGGTCCAGTCCACAAAATTCGTGCACGTGTGTGGTCCCTAGGCCTGGCTTGTGATCTAAGCACAAGCAACTGGCGTGGAAGGGCAGGGCCCAGGCAGCACCTGGGACACCAGGCCCCCGCATGCCCCCCTCTGCCTGAGTCACAGCACCCTAGTCCCCATGTGGAGATCCAGTGAGTGCAGCTGGATGCCGTGGGCCGGGGCTGCAGCGTGGGCCTCCGGGCCATCTAGCAGCACTGCACAGAAGCCAGGCAGGCAGCACACTCTCTCCCAGCTGGCCTCACATACCAGCTCCTATGTGAACCCACTGGGAGCCCAACTGGCCCCTGCAGTTCTGGTGGTTGCAGCCCGACTCACCTGGAAGAGGCTGCATGGCTGCGGGGTGGGCTCCTCATGGGCGCCTGGCATCTGAGCACAGGGGCTTCCCTGGCACGTGAGCCCTGGCATCCTGGGGGAGAGCAGCAGGAGGAGTGAGAGCAAACTTGGCGGACACCCTGCATTTTCACCACACCTTCGTCCCCATAACCTCTGCTCCCAGGTACCCAGTGAGTCGCAGCCCCCTGCCCAGGTGCTGCTGGAGGCTGGTTGCTACCAACCATCCCCAGTTCCCCATCCCAGCCCAGGGCCCAGCCCCGATCAGGTGATCAGGGCCTGCTGGCTGGGGGGAGGGACCAACCGCCACCACGGGGCCTGCCAGTTAGGGAGAGGGACCCAGGAGGTAGGCCACCAGCTCTGAGGAGGGAGCCAGCTCTCAGTCCCCCTGGGAAAGGGGCTGTATCCATTGCCACCCCCAACCCCCAGTTCCCTGTCCTAGCTGGGGCCCCACCCCAATCGGGCAATGAGGGCCTGCTGGCTGCAGGGAGGGACTAGGAGTTTGGCCAGCAAGCTCCATCCGGTGATCGGAGCCTGTGGGCCAGGGGTGGCTCCTACATTGAGCGTCTGCCCCCTGGTGGTCAGTGCACATCATAGCGACCGGTTGTTCTGGTTGTTCTGGTCATTCTGTCGTAAAGGTTGCTTAGGGGTATATATATATATATATATATATATATATATATATACACACACACACACACACACACACACACACACACACACACACACACTAGGGGCCCGGTGCACGAAATTCATGCACTGGGTGTGAGGGGCGGGGGGGGGGGGGAGAGTGTCCCTCAGCCCAGCCTGCCCCCTCTCAAATACTGGGAGCCCTCAGGCGTTGACCCCCATCACCCTCCGATCGCCTGATCGGCCCCTTGCCCAGGCCTGATGCCTCCGCCAGAGGTGTCAGGCTTGGACAGGGGACCCCCATCTCCCCCCGATCACTGGCTCTGGCCCCCGCCCAGGCCTGAGGCCTCTGGCCCAGGAATCATGCCTGGGCAGGGGACCCCCATCTCCCTCTGATTGCTTGTTCCACCCCCCGCCCAAGCCTGACGCCTCTGACCCAGGCTTCAGGCCTGGGCAAGGGGACCATCATATCCCCCCAATCCCCGGCTCTGCCACCCACCCAGGCCTGATACCTCGGCCAGAGGAGTTGACCCTCATCACCCTCCGATCACCAATCACCGGATCGGCCACCCCTTGACCAGGCCTGAGGCCTCCGGCAGAGGTGTCAGGCCTGGGCAGGGGACCCCCAGCTCCCCGTGGTTGCAGGCTCCGCCCCTGCCCAGGCCTAACGCCTCTGGCCTAGGCGTCCGGCCCCGCGATCGTGGGCTTCGCTTTAGGCCCAGGCAAGGGACCCCTAGCTCCCGGGACTGCCAGCTTCGACCGTGTCCAGCTCCCATCGCTGGCTCCACCCCTACTTCCTGCTATCACTGGCCAGGATGGCAAAGGCGCCTGATTCTCTGATCATGGCTGGGGGGCAGGGCAAAGGCGGCCCCAGGGCCGCCTTTGCCCTGCCCCCCAGCTCTTAGCTCCCCCCTGGGTTTCCAATCACTGTCAGTGGCAGGGGGCTTCTTCCTGCTTTCCCTTTCGCCTCCCTGCATTGTGCCTACATATGCAAATTAGCCGCCATCTTGTTAGCAGTTAACTGCCAATCTTAGTTGGCAGTTAACTGCCAATCTTAGTTGGCAGTTAATTTGCATATAGCCCTGATTAGCCAATGAAAAGGGTATCGCCGTACGCCAATTACCATTTTTCTCTTTTATTAGTGTAGATATATATACACACACTAGAAAAGCCTGTTGCAGAAAAATTTGTACACTCGGGAGGGTCCCTCAGCCCAGCTTGTGCCCTCTTGCAGTCTGGGACCCCTCGGGGGATGTCCACCTGCTGGCTTAAGTCTGCTCCCCGGGGAATGGGGCCTAAGCTGGTAGTCAGACATCCCTCTGGCAGCCCGGGAGCCCTCGGGAGATGTCTACTTGCCAGCGGGGAGCAGGCCTAAGCTGCAGTTGGATATCCTTAGCGCTGCTGAGGAGGCGGGAGAGGCTCCCACCACCACCGCTGTACTGGCAGCTGTCAACCTGGCTTGTGGCTGAGCAGAGCTCCCCCTGTGGGAGCGCACTGACCACCAGAGGACAGCTCCTGCATTGAGCATCTGCCCCCTGGTGGTCAGTGTGTGTCATAGTGACCAGTCATTCCCAGTGGTTCTGCTGTTAGGGTCAATTTGCATATTACCTTTTTATTATATAGGATAGAGGCCTGGTGCATGCGTGGGGGCCGGCTGGTTTGCCCTAAAGGATGTCATGGTCCAGGGTGGGGATCCCGCTGGGGTGACTGACCAGCCTGGGTGAGGGGCTGAGGGCTGTTTTCAGGCTAGCCACATCCCCTTCAGGGTGGGGGTCCTGCTTGGGTGCCTGGCCAGCCTGGATGAGGGGCTGATGGCTGTTTGCAGGCTGGTCAAGCTCCCCAGTGGGGACCCTCACCCCATGGGGGTGTGGCCAGCCTGGGTGAGGGGCTGGGGGCCATTTTCAGGCTGGCCACACCCCCTTCAGGGTGGAGGTCCCCACTGGGGTGCCTGGCCAGCCTGGGTGAGGGGCTGATGGCCGTTTTCAGGTTGGCCACACACCCCCAGCAACCTAAGCTCCCAGTCTCTCCTTTTTTTCTTTTTTTTTCTGGGATATATTTATCTTCTATAATTGAAACTTTATAGCCTTGAGCGGAGACGAAGGCCAACCAGGGCAGGCGGGAAGCTTGGCTTCCTCCATTGCCAGGGGCAACCCAAACCTCCTGCTCACTCCAGCTCCGTGGCCGCCTCCATCTTAGTTGGGTTAATTTGCATACTTGCTCCTAATGGTCTGGTGGGTGTGGCTGGTGGGCGTGGTTTGAGTGTAGCAGAGGGATGATTAATTTGCATGTTTCACTTTTATTATATAGGATATATATATATGTATATATACATATACACTTTGCTGGATAGAGTAATCTTGGGTGTAGGTCCTTGCTGTTCATCACTTTGAATATTTCTTACTACTCCCTTCTGGCCTGCAAAGTTTCTGTTGAGAAATCAGTTGACAGTCATAAGGACACTCCCTTGTAGGTAACTAACTGCTTTTCTCTTGCTGCTTTTAAGATTCTCTCTTTGTCTTTAACCCTTGGCATTTTAATTATGACATGTCTTGGGGTGGGCCTCCTTGGGTTCCTCTTGTTTGGCACTCTCTGTGCTTCCTGGACTTGTAAGTCTATTTCTTTCAGCAGGTAGGGGAAGTTTACTGTCATTATTTCTTCTAATATCTTGCTCTCTCTCTCTTCTTCTGGCACTCTCATAATGTGAATGCTGGTATGCTTAAAGTTGTCCCAGAGGCTGCTTACACTATCTTCATATTTTTGGATTCTTTTTTCTTTTGCTCTCCTGATTGAATGTTTTTTGCTTTCTCATATTTCAAATTGTTGATTTGATTCTTGGACTCCTCTACTCTACTGTTGAATTGCTGTAAATTATTCTTTATTTCAGTTAGTGTATGCTTAATTTCTGACTCGTCCTTTTTCATGTCTTTGACATTCTCACTAAGATCTTTGAAAGTCTCACTAAGTCCCTTGAAGCTCTCATGAAGATCCTTAAGTAACCTAAAACCATGGTTTTGAACTCTATAACCAGTAGTTTTATTTCTTCCATTTATTTAATTTGTGACATGTTTCTTTGTTGCAACATTTTGGCTGCTTCCCTGTGTTTGTTTCTATGTATTAGGTATAGATGCTTTGTTTCCTGGAGTTGATAGAGTAGCCATGTGTAGTAGGTGTCCTATAGGGCCCAGTGGCTCAGCCTCTCAGTCACCTGAGTTGGTACTCTAGGTCAGCGGTCACCAACCGGTGGTGGACCACTGGTGGTCCGTGAGGTCCAAAAGGTTGTTGACAACTGCTCTAGGTGCACCCCTGTGTGGGCTGTGTGCACAGTCTTGTTGTAGTTGAGAATTGATTGCTGTTGGTGTCACTGGGAGGAATTGGCTGGGAGGACCAGCTGTGAGTTGCTGTGCAGGAGACACCCCTATGGAGCAGGACTTGCTTTAGTAGGGCTTTGGTGCTTATTGAGTCTGCCCCTTGAGTGTGTCACTTGTGGATGTGTAGAGTTGTAGCTTACTATGGTCTGACACTGAACACTGGGTACACTGGCTCTAGGGAAGCCGTGGGCAAACTACGGCCCGGGGGCCGGATCCAGCCCGTTTGAAATGAATAAAACTAAAAAAAAAAAAAAAAAAAAAAAGACCGTACCCTTTTATGTAATGATGTTTACTTTGAATTTATATTAGTTCACACAAATACTCCATCCATGCTTTTGTTCCGGCCCTCCAGTCCAGTTTAAGAACCCATTGTGGCCCTCGAGTCAAAAGTTTGCCCACCCCTGCTCTAGGGCCTCCAGGAAGGTGCAAAGTCAGTCACTGCCTGGGGCCACCTGGCAGGAGCTACAGGGAAATTTGCAGATACCTTCTATTTGTATTGGGTGTGGAAATGCCCAGGCAAGGTCCAGCTGTGAAGTAAGGCAGGCTGGTGCTAATGCCACATTGTGAGTCTTTTGTTGATAGGTTTGGGGTATGCTGACATCAGCTACAGATTATTTGAGAGATTTTAACAGAGTCTGAAGTCTGAGTCAGGACAGACCATTCATATGGAAAAGCTGCTGCAAACAGCTTGGGCGGGGCTGCAAATTGGATAGGGTGGGGTCTTGGGAAATCACCAGGGTGGAGCAAACAGTGTGCTCCAGGCTGTTGGAGAAGTTATATATGGCTGCCATTCAGCCTGTGACAGGGGATGTCCCAGCACAGGTACAATGACCCCTGAAGGTACCCCTGTCTGGAGAAAGCTGTCCCTGAGTTCCTGCCCTGGTACCAGACAATCCAGTTCCTCCCAGTATGTGTCTGTGTCCCCCAACACCACCTGGTGCTGGAGCTTATAGGGGTTAAGTAAGTTTGTGTGCTGGCCCTTTAAGTGGGACACCTAGATCGCAGGCTGGTTTTTATAGCCCAAAGTTATGGTGACTTCTCTTCCCATCTCTGTAAGCCTGGGCTGAGGGATCTGGTGTGGGGCTGGGACCCCTTGCTCCTCAGGCGGCCTCTGCAGGGAAGATCTCTCTCTGGTATAAAAAAAACGGCCCACATGGATGCCAGTCCAGCCTGTTCCACACCTCCACCTCTCCTACCAGGTTCAACATGCTTTCTTCTTTACTTCTCTAGTTGTAAGACTTCCATTAAGCCAGCTTTCAGGTGGTTCTGAGTGATGGTTGTTCTGTATTTTAGTTATAATTTGATATGGTTGTGGGAGGCAGCAACTACCAGCTTTACCTATGCTGCCATCTTGGTTTGCTACAGAATCAGTTTTTTGTTTTTTTTTTTTTTTTTTTTTTATTGATTTTTTACAGAGAGGAAGGGAGAGAGATAGTTAGAAACATCGATGAGAGAGAAACATAGATCAGCTGCCTCCTGCACATCTCCCACTGGGGATATGCCTGCAACCCAGGCACATGCCCTTGACCGGAATTGAACCCGGGACCCTTCAGTCCACAGGCCGACACTCTATCCACTGAGCCAAACCGGTTTCAGCAAGAATCAGTTTTTAAAGGGCGATTCAAATACCAGCTTTAGTCAAGTGAGTTTTCTGACTTTATCCAAACACCCAAAATGCATTGAGATATAACATAACCATATTGGCTTATTTAATGTGTGAATTGTCTTGTGTCTGGAGTGCCTTGGAGAGCTCTAAATGGAGTAATAAGCAACACAGTAGTGCCTCAAGACAAACATTTCATCCAAAAAATAGAGCTTTCGGGGACTCTGTCATCTCATCCACATGTACCGACATCTATGTCTACACAGTCTGCTTTGCCAACTATGACTATGAATGAATGTGAACTATTCATTTCTTTTTTAAAGTCATCCTCTCCCTATGGGCATAAGAGCCTATTTTCTTTCATCTACTCACCTATTAATAAACATCACCCCAGCTATTTTCTACTCTCTCCTTTAAGATGAATGAATAAAGCCCTTTGTACTGCATCATCCTTTGTAGAAAAGGAACGTTATTTCCCCCATTCTAAAACAAAATGGAATAAAAATGCCCAGTTGATTCAACATATTGTGCCAGTTATCACCCCTTTTCTTCTGATTCCTTTACAGCAAAGCTCCACAAATTGTTTCTATACTTAGTTCTCCAAACCTCTCTTCCTATTCTCTCTTAAATTTATTCTGACATGCTTCCATACCCATCTCAGCAACGAAACTGCTCTTGTCAAGGCATTGCTGACCAGGGCCAGCTCCATGGGCTTGCAACCTGTGTAGTCACACAGGGCACTGAACTTCATTTCATCCTCTGCTGTTACCATCCTGAAGCTCACACTTTTTGAACAAGGGGCCCTGAATGTTCAGCTTGTTCTGGGCAACGTAAATTATATAGCCCACCCTGTCGTTGACCATTTTGTTAAAGCCAATGACCAATCCTCTGCATTTATCCTACTTGACCTAGCAGCAGCATGTTCTAAGGTCAGTCACTCTCGCCGTCATGATATTTGTTTTCCTTGGTTTCCACGACGCCTTACCCTCTTGGTTTTCCTACCTCACAGGCCCTGTGTCCTTGCTTTCTGCTGCTCATGTCTCCTCATTTCCCTGAATTCAAATATTGGGCCAATTTTCTTCTCTAACTCTGCACACCCTAGATTATCTCAGCCAGTCTCATGATTTTAAATATCATCTATATGCTAATGCTGTCCAACTCCCAACTCCGGACTCCTAGATCTAAGGGTCTATTTGACCTTTTCATTTGGATCTTAAAGGTAGTGTGTCCAAAACTTAACTCCTTTGCTTCCCCACTCCAAACCTGATCCATTTAGTCTATTCTTCCAGTTGCTCAGACCAAAAATCTTGGAATAATGTTTTACTCTTCTCTCTCTCACCCTATATCCAGGCTATCTAGTTTGTTGTATTTTCAAAAGGATCCCTGGGATTTTAACTGCTTTTCTGCTCTTCTCATCTCTTGTAGAGATTACTAAATTAGTGTTCAACCTGGTGTCCCTGCTTCTACCCTTCTATCACCTCCTATGATTTATTCCAAATATAGAGAATTACCCCACTAAAGCATAAATCAAATACTTCCCCACTCCAGACAGAATAAGACACAATCCTCAAAAGCGCCTACAATGTCCTGAATGACCTGGTTTCCTCCCACCTCAATGCTTTAATCTCTGAGTGAATTTCTCAATACTCTTCTCTTGGTTAACCATGTCTCAGCCACATTGGCCTCCTTGCTGTTTCTCAAACTTACCACTTATATCCTCTCGCCTCAGGGCCTTTGTACCAGCTGTTCACTTAGCCAGTCCCTCCTTTAAGTCTTGGCTCAAATGAACACTGTACTGTTCAGCCTACTGAATGACACCCATCCTCCCCTTAACTCTGCTTATTTTTTCCCTCAAAGCATTTTTCATCATCTAACATGAAATGTTATTCATATATTTGTTTATTGGATATGTATATTTATTGTCTATCTCCCTTCTAAATAACAGGAGATTGGGTCTTCTTTCTTTTTTTTTTTTAAATATATTTTTTATTGATTTCAGAGAGGAAGGGAGAGGGAAAGAGAAACAGAAACATCAATGATGAGAGAGAATCATTGATTGGCTGCCTCCTGCATGCCCTCACTGGGGATTGAGTCCACAATCCAGGCATGTGCCCTTGATGGTAATCGAACAGGGGACCCTTCAGTCTGAAGGTCTATACTCTATCCACTAAGCTAAACTGACTAGGGCAGGTCTGCTTTCTTTCATTGAGATAGTCCTAGGTCAGTGATGGCGAACCTTTTGAGCTCTGCTTGTTAGCATTTTGAAAAACCCTAACTTAACTCTGGTGCCGTGTCACATATAGAAATTTATTGATATTTGCAACCATAGTAAAACAAAGACTTATATTTTTGATATTTATTTTATATATTTAAATGCCATTTAACAAAGAAAAATCAACCAAAAAAAATGAGTTGCATGTCACCTCTGACACGCGTGTCATAGGTTTGCCATCACTGTCCTAGGGCCTGGAACTTGGTGAAGGCTCAATTAGTATTTGTGGAATAAATGCACAAAGATTGGGCTTGTACTGCTTGTCACCACCAAGAATAAAATAATGGCAAAAACAATTTCACTAGAGAAAAAAAATCAAGGCAACTATAAAAAATAAAATTATAGAAACAAACAATCATAATGATATCAAATAGAGCTTTGTAGGACACATGTTTCTTGGGTAATAGTATATGCTATTTGCAAAGAAAATATGTAAGGAAATTGAAGCTTGGAAAGAAAATACTGTTGGATGTATATTACACATACACACAAAACTGACTAATGTGTAAACATGATGAGGGCAGACATTGCTTTCATGTAAGAGGTGGTACATAGTCTAAGAAAAAGTCAGTGATGTATTAGTGGGTTTTCAGTTCCTAAATATTCCTGGGAAATTGCTTACAGTTTGGCGTTTATTTAGTTTTAACTTGGAAATTTACCTTCTATTTATGGAAATAATTAAAAAGTGTGATTATATTTTCTAATAACTTTGGCTATCCCAGTCTCTACTGCTTACCTAAAGAAAAAAGTTAATATTCATTGTTCATTGTTGTTATTGAGCAGCAAGTTGAGAGAATAGGTTGTTACCTCATTTAATATATTCTATATAAGTACTGCAATATTTATGAATGGTGACTTGCAGATTACTGACACTCTGAATATCTTGAAGAGTATTATAAAACTAGCAATACAATTTCATTATAAAAATTACTTCTATTTAAAAACTTTTTTTTTTTTTTTTTTTAGAGAGAGGAAGGGAGAGGGAAAGAAACATCAACGATAAGAGAATCATTGATTAGCTGCCTCCTGCATACCCCTCACTGGGGATCAAGCCCACAACCTGGGCATGTGCCCTGACAGGAATTGAACCAGGGACCTCTTGATTCACGGATCCACTGAGCCATACCGGCAGGGCTACAGTGCTTTTGACTTTCTGGCAGAGCCAGAGGCACACTGGGACCCGAGACAACACCCAGAGGAACCACAACTAACCTCAGCCCTTTGCCCAGTTTCCTCCCTGCCAGTTACCAGAGTTCACTATTGTTCAAGCTCCAGGGGTCACACTCTGCCAGTCTATGGGTGGAATTTATTCTTAACAAGTGTTTTGTTTGGCTTGCAGTATTTTTTTTTTTAAGGCAGACACTGACAGTAAAAATTAGATTCCATATAAAATTCCCTTTGTCCAGTTTTTCTTGAAAACTGAAAATCTGGGAACACAAGTCAGCTTGGCAATAGTCTTGGAGCCAAGGAAAGGCTACCTTTACACAGCCCTCCAGCTCCCAAAGCCTCCACCCAGTTGGCTTCACCCACACAGGCCACATGCCTGCTCCTTTGTTCAACTGAGTTTCTGAATCCTGCTCTACCCACAGAGCCAGGAGGCTGAAAGGTGAGGGAGGGGTGACAGGGCAGACTCACTCTTCTCTCCCCTCCAACAATGGTAAATAGCCGTTGGCCACAGATGTCTCCTTCAATGGGATTCTGAGAGTCCTGGGTGAGAACAAAGTTTATTCAACTTTATTTGAAAAGTGGTCCCTGGTACAAGAATCACAGATTCTATATAAGGGGGCGGGGGTGGGGGTGGGCAGAAATCATATTAAGTGGTATTACCATACTCTTATCTCTAGAATGTTGCCTCCAGCTTTTAAACAAGCTTATTACCATTATGGAAGCCCCTCAAAGCCTCCATTCTGCTGTTTTCAAAACAAGGTTAGAGAAGAAAGAGCTAGAAAAAATAAATACAAGATTTGTTAATTTAGGTTCACAAAAATGAGAAGTGGATATTGTGCAAGGAGGGTAGATACTAATTAATTTGAAATTTTAGAAACAACTATTCTGAAGCAATGAGTTATTTATATGTTATGTCCTAAACTTTTTGTGTTTTTCCTACTGCCTACAAACACTTGGGTGAGTCTTCTCAGGTCCTTTCCTACCTGGATTTCTTCTGCCGCCTACCTCTTTCATAATCACCCTCAGGAAACCTCCTCTGATTCATTTTAAGCAAACAAACAAGGCATTGTAATATATTAATATAAACTCCTTGAAATGACTTATCAGGATCTTTACATCGTATTCATATGGGTATATTGAATTGAATCGAGGTTAAACTTCAATAGCTGGAGCTTTTACATATTGTAACAATCATTGCCCAATACTTGATACTCAATAAATGTTTTTGAAATAAACACAAGTTTTATTGTTAATCTTCCTAAAAAAAATAGTATATATTTTTTTTACACAAAATCTATCAATAAGAGATTGATTGGTGATAGGAAAAAAAAAAAAAAGCAAAACAAAACAAGTTGAGAGAATCCAGGCTTTTTTCAATCGTAGTCATATTTCTTCAGTGGTGATTTGATTTCACCATCTCAATTCATCAGAGCCTGTCTATATGTTATAACGGTGTGTATTTCCTATTGCTACATAAATGAAAAGGAATCCACATAAACCATACCAACACCATTATGTATAACTGGTGGTAAAACTTTATTATTCAAGTTTAGATGTAACAGACATCTTTGCTGCCTGAAGATTGTTTGCATAAGAAATACACCAAGAACATGTTTGTGAGTAGAAATGAACATGCACTATGAAAACAAAATTAAATAAAACAAAAAAAAATTCCATGTGTTGTAAGAACAGAACTATTATAGCCAACATTCTAATATTCAAATCAGGACTACAAATTGAATTTATTCTTAGCAACATGAAATCATTCCATAAGAAAGACATTTTCTGCTGGTGAATATTGCTATAAGTTAATTTTACATTGGCATTTTGAGATGTTTCCCATCCCATCCCACCCCCCAAGTTATCCATGTTGTCAAATTGTCCACCCGAAGGAATTTGGCATTTCTTATTGTGATATCTGCCTTGGTAGCCATTAAAAAAACTATTGTTTTATCAGCCTTGTAATAGTTTTGCCTCTTCATAGCCAACACTATAGGCTGTCTAGTTATGGTATTTACAGCTCATCTCTAACACAAATGACCCCAATCTTTCCTGGCCCTTGGGAACTGAGAGTTTAAATAAGTCCCTTGGCCATATAATAATACTTGGCACTCCCATGGTGCCTTTCAACCAAGGATCTCAAAGTGCTTTACAAACAAGTACTACATTACCATTATTATTATTATTAATATTATTATTAATATATATTTTTTTCCATTTTACAGGTGAGGAACCTGAGGCACAAAAAGAAAAAGTGATTTGCTGCAGGTCATATAATGAAGAGAAAACCAGGGGTAAAATCAGAATACAGTTTTGGGACTTGAAGGACTGTTTTCTCTGGTGAGTAACATTTCCATTTAAAGTTACTCTTGCTCTTCTCTGGTGCAGGATGGAGTGAAGCTCACAGCTCTACCTTTCCTTTCAAGAGAACAACACATGAGCACACATTATCCGGTTTCTGTGTATGGATCAATGTTGAATTTCACATTTTCTTCATCCCTGACTTGACACGCTCTGCCCTAGTATCTTCTGGAGGTCCTAATCACTGCAAATAACCATGGATACTTTCTACACAATTGCACCGCTATCAGGAACACGTGAGTCCACTGTCTAGGAAACAGTAATTGGAAAACCAAAAGGAAGTGCTCTTCAAAGAAGCCACACCTTCTGCCCTTGGCCAAGTCTTTCTTTGGGAAAAGAGCACAGCCCTTCAAGGTCTTGATGCATGTCTTTCTATTCTCCTTTCAATGCACAGTTGCCTGCTGATAGAATTCCACCTACTTGTACCTACCTTTGGTTAGCATATTTAGTTTCATATTCAGGTTGAATTTCAGTTCCTCCATTTTCTCCTGTGATCTAGGAAGGTAAGCTTTTACCTACTTGTTCAAAGACGTCTTGTGTTTTCTGTCATGGCCCTCAACCTAAAGACAGGAAGCTGTAGTTCAGGTCAACTTCAGGCAGAAGGCTGGCATGCAGCCCAGAAGCTGAAAACCAGCTTCTGGGCTCCATACTTCCACCGATGGATGGCAGACATTCCCCCTCCAGAGCTGGGTTAATGTTCACTAACTAAACAGGCACAGGCAGTCCAGAGGTCTCAAGACACGTCACTTGGTGATGTTTAACAGCCTCACAGCAGGAGGCGAATAATGATTTTAATAGCAGTATTGATACTCTTAAATTTATTAAGAAAAATGTCTATCCTCAGGCATTTAAAAATATATATACATTTGCTGTTTTTGGAGCTGTATTTGCATTGGATCATAATAGATTATGTGCACATGTGCAACCATAATGTGCTACCACAGGCTTCAACAAAGAGCTGTTAATGATAATCACTTTTTTCTTCTTCTCATTAATATTATCTTAGAAAAGAATCACCATGCTTGTTTTCTAAAATCTACCTTTACTAAAAGAGAACAGTTTAGAACAAAACATCACTATCTTCAAAATTGATTTTATTTAAAAGAACATCTCAATATGTCACGTGGAGAGAAGGGCACACTCTTTCCCTTTTGAACTACAGAGTTAACATGTGAACGTTTAGGCTCCATCCTTTTCTCACCACATAGAGTCGTGTAGTGTCTCGCAATCCACAACCTTGTGAGGTGGGCTGGCTCTTTATAATTTTTCAATCCCTAACAACAACATGATTATGGGTGAGAGGTGAAGGGAGAAAGAATGAGAAAAGGGAGAATGAGAATGTATGAGCTGGTCCTGGCCTAAAGTCGAATATAGACTAGGGATTTTAAGAGACTTACGGTGTTTAAATGGCATACAACTTTAGCTGGCATATAGTTTTCATCAGAGTTTGGGAAGCTTTTTCCAAGAGGGGAAGATTCTTAAATCTTCTTGAAAGTCCTCAAAAGAAATTAAGTACCTAAACAGCTCATTGAAAAATCACAACTCAAGACAAAATGACATCTTAAAACCAAATAAAGTAAAAAATAACAACCAATCATTTTTGTAATCTATTTTGAAAGATGGAAGAAAGGCTCTCATTAATAAAAAAATAAGGGGTATTTTAGTGTCATGATAGATTTCCATTTTTTCAGAAAAGGTCAACCTCTTCTCCTTCAAAATATGAAACAACAAAAACAAAAATGAAAAAAATCAAGAATAAAGAAATAAGATCTAGCATGTCAATGCTATCCAAGAATATTCTACCAAAAGTGGATTGACTATAAATAGTCCAAGAATAGTGATATGTATTTTCCAATGCTAAACATTACTACCAACCTGTCTGAGGAAAAAGAAAATCACATGAAAATAAAAAGACATAAGATGCCAAAAGTGAACAACCTATTTGTGTCTGACACTGAAGAAACTGCTGATGGAGTCGTTTTACCCCAACAGTCATACCTGTATAACTGTCCAACTTAACCAAACTTCTGGTGTTCTGCTGATTTGAGCAGTCCACATATAATGTTGCTTGAGGTTTGCCAGAGTGCACTCGGTTACCAGTCTTTCCTTTAAGAAAACTAAATGCGGTGTTATTGTTTGGGAAATCTCTTTTTTAGGTCTTTGCTTGCCACCTCCCAAGTCTGCCTGTACAACTGAGATGCATTCATTAAATTCCTAAGAAAGATAAATTACATCCTTTGGATGTCAAAGCTCCTCATTCCATTTCTTGATTTCAGTTTATGTGAATATTAGAGCTACGCAATAGGTGAGATCAGAATGGAGCCCTTTAAAAATGAAACTGAAGCAGAAGGCTTAGTCCTGATTTCGTTCTTTCTTTCTGTGTCTCTCTCTGTCTCTCTTTACATGAAAACGAAAATGCAAGAATGGAAATGACAACACAACATCAGAAAGACATGTTTAACTTCATTCACTACAACAGTCACGAACTGGTTGAACTCAGCCTGCCATCCAACTCTAAAAACTGAAGACCTGGCACTGAGAAAAAGAAACAAAACCCAAAACAAAACAGAACAAAACAATACAAAGCAACTGCGAATTAATGTAAAAAACGGAGTGCAAATGCGACTACAAGAATGCAATAAAAACATCAGTGCTGCAGGTTCCAGCAGCACTCATCAAAATAATTTCTGAAATGTTTCATCTGAAACATAGACAAAGCAATAAAAAGAGGATATATGTTTATCATTTTAAGCATAACAATGTGAGTTAAGAGCTTAAAAATTAAAAAAAAAAAGTACTTGGAATGAATAGTGCTACCCTTTTTTTTTTCTAAGTAGGCATAAAAATATTTTCATTTCCTTCTTGTTTTCCATACCATTATATCAAGAACTTTCATTTGTTTCATGTTACCGTTTACAATTTTAATGCGCACGCACATACACACACACACACACACACACACAAAAAGATATCTACCGCAATAGAAATAGTTGCTTCATTACCTTGTTTGCTACATTTGCAAATGTAAACAGCTAGGCAGAGCCAGAACTGACTCTAATGCATGATGGAATATCTTTGTTGCATACGTACACTGTAGAAAATAATTATTCAATATGTCAGGCACCATTATTTGAAATGTAATACATTAATATTTACTAGAAAAATAAGTTTTTTTTTCCTATTTGTTCTCCCAACTTCTTTAATGAAATAAGTTAATCTGACAGTGCATCCAGTAGCTTGTAATATCTTCTACATCTCTGTGGCAAAAAATAAACTACTGGTTGGGACAATATAATGCAAATTATTAAAGTCAGTCCTTGTACATACATCCTTGTAGCAAGCATTGAGGCTCGACTAACAGCACCTTTAACCAATTATTTAATGTTCAGTTATTTAGCCCTATTTCCCTGAGCAGTTATGCTGAGGAGCTTTCCCTTCATGGATAGTTTTACAAAGCCTTAAGTATTAAAAGAAATATGAAGACATACTTCTAAGAATCCTATCCTATTTAATGCTACTTAACTAAACCTGTATAAATCTAATGAAGGAATTGATTGGTACACACACCGTCAGTCTGTGGTAACGTGACCTTAGACACTGCCTGACCACAAAGTTTGGAAATTATATTTAACCAAAAGAAAATAAATAAATACAGCAGGTTACCTTGTGGAGAAATACCATGTGTTCTAAACGAATTAAGCCCATGGTCTAAACTTTTGTATCCATCTAGTCTTTTGAAGTGAGGGGATCCCTTTAGTTATCATGTGCCAAGTGAGATTAGTGACCAAGAGGCGGCTTCAAAAAACAAATCCACACTGGTTCATCGCGTATAAGAAAGAAATATCTGGCTACAATGAAAATTACTACGTAAGCACTGAGGACATTGGTTTTAAAAATGCATATATATTTGGACAAAATGAACCTAAATGGCAAACAAAAGGACTACTTTCAAAAGGCGTATTCGAACATCTAAAGGACAAAAATATCAAGAGAGGGTGTGCATGTGTATGTACAGGCAGGGCTGGCCAAAAGCATCGTGCCATCGGCTGTCACATTCTTGCCAATCTCTCACCAAGCCTCACCGCAGCTCACATTTCTAGGTCTAATTCTGAAACATGGTCAATGAGAGGAGACTGATCTAAGAGGGCGCCATTTTCCTTTCACAGCCCCGGAGATTAGATTTTTTTCCTCCTCCGCCTAGGATTTCATGATACTTCTAAATTTAGGCAACGTTTTATGGGTTTTTGAATACATGGGCCAATGGCCAGCCCAACACTGCTTTAGACTCATGGTATGTAAACCCTTTCAAATTCCAGACAGCTCTGATCTCTTTCTTTACAAATCTAATAATTATAGTCTGGTGGTACTTCTTATGGATCATTGCCACAGTACACATTCACCAAGATGATTTTGACCTACGAGGTTTGTGACTATTTACCATCTTCCTTTCTTTTTTCTCACTGACCATTAGTCTCACTTTTTAATCTTGGTAACCTACTCATCAAAAGAAAGAATCATAAGAGAAGGGAATTTCATGTTGGATAAGGCAGGCTCTATGAAGTATTTTTTTAATAGGTCTTCATAAGACATTACAAGCTATTGAATTCCCATCAAGAAAACCTATTTCTATTTAATTGTGCTAAGTGCTAAGGTTTTACTCTTTAGGTTTTCCATTTTTTTCTGCTTGTGCATTGTTCCTATGCAGGCCTCTCTGGATATGAGTTGTGAAGTCATATTTGTCCGTGCAAAGATGCTGGCATATGCTGCACTGGAATGGTCCACTGTCACCATGGCAACTCATATGCAAAGCATACATCACGTCATCCAGAAAGACAATGCCGCAGTGCACACATTTTGTTGAAAGTTCATCTTGAGTACTTCTATCAACTTTCTCTGTTTTTACTACATTCAAGGGACCTTCATTTTTTACACTTGACGGTGCCTTCGTTTTCTCCTTGGAGGCACCGTTTGCAGTCGGCCCAGGTCTGGAATGCTTGATCGCCAAATCTAGAGGAATGTCATTGTCTGATCCAACAGTTGAAAAATGAGGAGGCAGATTGAAGGTGGGATAAGGCACATAGTTTTGGCAAGGATTTGGTAGGCCAGGCACATGACTCAAGTAGTGCGGGTTCCCAGGAACGGAGAGCTTATATTTACTCCAGAACCGCAGCCAATCAGCTTCACTCTGGAAGTCATTATGTACAAAGGGGAGTCCAAAAAGGGGGTACTGGTACTTTTCGATGGGGCTGCCTGGTGGTGAGTAATTTGGGTGTTTTGCAGGTCTCATGTACTTTTCTATGGGGCTGCCTCTCTCAGAACTTCCTTTCCCTTCCGATACAGATGAACTATTTCCTGGGTCTCCAGTACTTTCCTGAGGGCTTTTTATCTGAATGTGCAAAGGTTGCATCCTTTTGTGAATATCCAGAGATGGGCTGACCAGGACTGGCTGCTGAGCAGAATGGCTTTTAGTCAATGAACTCTGGGCTTCATATTTACTCAGGCTCGGGAGTGGAATTTCTCTCTGGTGACTTTCCGTTAAATGATCTTCTGACCTCCTCTCTAAGGGGCTTCCGTTGACTTGCTCCTCACTGCCACCCCTCTGCTGTTTGTTGAGCTGCTCAGCCTGAAGTGCCTCTGGGTTAAGGCGCTTTCTTGTTCTTCTCCTAATAATCTGCTCACCGTTGTTTTGTTTAATGATGTTTAAAGGCCTGGGAGTCTGCAGAGAACGAACACACAATACATAAAAGGAAAACATAAAAAAAAAAAAAACACCACCATTAAAATGCATTAACAATTCCTCACAAATAGAAACCATGCTTAAGTTCAAAGCAAGGATAGGCTTTATGTTATAGATTTACTAAATCTCCTCCTTTTGCCCTAAGCAGGACCACAGGAAGAAACCAAAGTGCCTTTTTTTAAGCCTAATTAAATCATGCCCATCTTTGCAGGGAGGAATGAAAACTTTCATCTACTTAAAAACAGCTTTCCAAACTCAATGGATTTTGGAATTGCATCACTGAGTGATAAAACCATGTAGAAAGTTACTTGAAGAAATGTGATTTTTCTGAACTCTTTCTCAACTTTTGAGTCACGCACTAAGATGTCAACATCATAACATGGGCGATAGGTTTTGATAAAAATTGTGGAAAAATTATGCATTGCCACAGTCTGAATTGTGTCCTCCCCCAAATTCATGTGTTGAATCTCAAACCACTAATGTGACTGCATCTGGAAAGTGTATGATCTTTAGGAGTTAAATACGGTAAGTGAGGACACTGTTAGAAAGTGGCTTTCTGCAAGCCAGGAGAGGCGCTCTCACCACAACCCCCATGCAGCGCTTGGGTCTGACTCCCAACCTCCAGAACTGTGGGAAAATATATTTGTTGCTTAAGTCACCCTATCTGTGGTGTTTTGTTATGGCAGCCAGAGCTGACTACTATATACATTCTTCTAAATAACTGCAAATGTGAATGTAAAATATTAAATATCAGAGCACACAAAACATCAAACTGATAGAATCACGAGGAAGGGTATCGGGTAATCAGAACCATATCAGTGGGAGTTCTTTTTTTTTAACCTCTCACTTGTATTTCTGTTCTTTTAATAATATTTTATATGCAGTAGGGAAGACTGTACTTATTACAGGTGAAGCATTTGTTTTGTGTTGAAAATCTGAATTCATTTGTAGCCTTGGTTCAAATATCCAATCTCTCATTCTGACTCCACTACTCTGTACTTAAATTGAACGCTGAATTTTAGGAGCTTGAGTATTTTATTTGGCTTAAGCATTATATGATTGTTATTTATGCATATGTGCAACAGGTATTTATATTTATGACTAAAATCCACAGATAAGATTATAATAACTTGTAGTAAGAGCTCTAACTTTGATTAATAAAAATAATAAATTTAATAAATTAATGCATATTTACAGATTAAAAATTTAGATGAACCTTTAATAGGCTAAAATCTGATTTTTCCAAAAGCTTACTGAAAACAGGAACTAATTCCACATAAAATACAAATCTATACAATAAGCAATTTGTGAATTATTCCTAGAAAAGATGAATCTTAATGCAAAATAGTACCTTTTATACATTAAACAAAACATAAATATAAATCCTTTATGGAATATTTCTAGTGTTGTGAAGGTATTTTGAAGGGAAGATAATATACTTGTTACTGACAATTCAATTACTGGTTTCAGAATGAATATGACACATCCCTTAGATATGCCATGTTCACTGATTTTGTTCAGAATTTCATATTTGTGTTATGAAAATATGCAGCATTTAATCTATGTTTTATAAAGAATCCTGAAATTTGCACTGATACCTTTTTTTAAACTTTCATTAAATGTGAGCATCACCTTTATGTACTTAAATTCATGATTTAAAAAAACTCAAAACTAAAAACATCTCATCTCTGGAGAGATATTAAAATAACTGTAAAAGGAAGAATTTAGTTTATATCACAGTTGTTAAATTATCATAAGCTGGAAGGCAGTGGCTTAATTAATTCCTGGCCTATGATTGGCCAGAGTTCAATGAAAATCATTAATGTCAGTACTCATTATATGGAAGCTTATTGCTGTGCTTAAATGGCGAAGGTTAAAAGAAAAGTAAGGTGGTATGGTGGTGGGAAAAAGTCCTTCTCTTAGCTTAAGGTTTTTACTTACAGTTTACCACCAATTAGTATTGTTGGCAGCATCCATTTTTTAAAGAGTGCTTCCAGTGGCCCCTTTATGAGGACGTGTTGTCTAAAATTGTATTCCCTGTTGCTGTAACCTATTCATTGGCTGTGCTAAGAGCCACAGTGAAATGCCAAACACAGAGAAATAGACTTCGGTTCATTAAACAGAGAATTCAGATTTTTAGAGGCAGCTCTTGTCAGCAGATAAACTTTCTAAGCTAAAGCAAAAAAATCCTTCGGGAAGTCAAATGCATATACAGATGGGGGAATTTGTAAGTTTAAATTTTATTATAGGATCCTAAAATTTGGGAAGAAATTACTGGAAGTACTCCAGTGAGCCACAGATAGAAGCCACTGAGAGCTGAAAACACAAAGCACCGTTTATTTGCACCTTACTCTACTCTGATGTGTGCTCTTTGGGCCCCGCAGATACCTCATTAAATATGCATTAAATGGACTGCAGAGATTCACCTGGTATCTTCGGGTTCTAGTTCAGAGCCGCTCTTCTCAATGTGCCCAACCTCCAGCCCCCAAAGCAGCCAAGATGACACTTGCAAATTCCAAAGGTAAGCTGGAAAATAAGCATTCTTTCCCTGCACTCTTTTATGCTGGCCCTGGGAGCGTCCTCTTTAAAAAAGTAACTTGTCATGTGTTTTTGAACTTTTAAGAAGGTTGTCTTTCTACCTAACTTAAGTTCACCAAATACTGATAGCCATTAATTTAAGCACCTGTTAGGTGAAATTCCAAGAAATCAATCCTTCCCCCCACCCCCGTTTTTTTATATCAAAAGAAGCATAAGGTATTACTAACATCTCAAACATATCTCCCCAGAACATCTAAGGCCATTTCGCCATAAATCACAAGTGCATTCCAAGGGACTGTATTAAACTGCGGGGGGCGGGGGAGGGGAAATGCCAGCCAGGGAATGGTCCTCATCACACCACAGACCAGGCTGCTTTCTGAAGCTTTTCCTGACAGTCTAATAAGTCCTTACCGAGTGAAGCTTCTGGTAGAGGCCACACGCGTTGCATACATATCCGCCATTTGCATTCTTTCGCCAGAGAGAGGTCTTTGTGGTCAAGCAATTGGCACAGAAAACACCCGAGCCTCTACGCCTCTGAAACGGGGAAAAAAAACACAAGGTCAGAGGTGAGTCACATGATCACTGGAGTTAGACCAAATCAACCCAGGAGTTTTGTCTTCAGACTAGCAACAATGACAGTATAAAACCACACTGCCCATAATGAGGTCAGGTTCAATTGTGTTTAATAGGCACCACTGATTTTCATTATAATTAACCCTACAATGATGGATGAGGTGTGTTCAACACCAAAGGCTTTTCACAGAAACAGCTTTAACTTTTTGAACTTTGGGTTTTGTGCCATTAATGATGGCTCCTAGAGGCTGAACCTGAAAATATACCTTTGAAAAAAAAAGTGTCACAACAAAAAGTCAAAAGACAGAACATGGCAAGATGTTTGATATACTTTGGGAAAGGAGGAGCCCATGCCAGCTGAGCTTTAAAATCCGATCAATCTTGGAATAAATGCACCATGTCAATTATTTAAAATCATACCCGGCCGGTATCTTTCTCTGTGTCACTCATGTAACATGCGTTTAAGAGAATATAAGACATTCAATTCAGGTCTTCGGTGTGTAATGGTAAAGTCTGAAAGAGAACACCCTCTATTTCCCAAAGCCGAGAGAACCAGTAGAAACGTCAGGCGGCTAGAAGGACAGTATTACTCATGAGGACCCCAATTGGGTACCTGCTTAAGCCAGACAACATAGTCCCATCAATGGCTATATAATTCTTTTTTTTGACCCAGACTTGGAAATCACAAGCATTTCCGAACACAAATTGATGTTAGTGGGCTGAAGTCTGTAATCACCAGATTCAGAAATAATCTAAGGATACTTAAAAGTAGATAATTAGTATTGATTGTTCCATTCTTGCTATCAAGTAATGATCCCATTAAATGTCCCACTGAAACAAAAGTCAGGCTGTGTTTGTAGGCACAAATACTAATAGGCAGGAAATGGAATTCTTTCGCTGCAAAAAATGGACAGCCTGCCTTGCAGCTCGGCTCTCCTGTCTCTAGGAAGCAAAGCCTTTAATGATAAAATATGCACGGTAGATAAGGAGTGGAAAAAGTCTTGCTGCAACCCAATTTTTTTATAAATTTAAAATTAAGAGCAGTGTAAGTCAAAATTTCAGGGATTCATAAAATTTAGGCAATTTATTTAACTTGAGTCCATACTGTAGACGAATGGTATCTCTGCCAAGAAAATACAATGGTTATAATTGTACTCTGATACATTTCAAATGGAAAGCTTTCTGCAGACATAATTTTGGCTTCAAGACTGGAACACTTTCTTGGCATTGAAAGGGCATTTGATTCATCGGGTGTTTCACAATGTATCACTAAAAAGACCTGGTGAGCAGCCAGTTCCCTATAGGGTAATTTTTCCATCCAGATGCAAGTGCTATCAGAGGCCCTCGTCAGCTAAACTAATTATGATCTTGCAATTGCTGATGCCTGCTCACTCTACCATTCGACATCCTCCATTAATCATCAATACAAGGAAAATGAATGAAACGTAAAGAAATGAGGGCCGGTAAGCTGCGCAGCTATAAAAATCTGAAATGAGAGCAATAATTTAACAAGATTGGGGAATGTTTTTAGTGAGCACAAAGTCAGGCTAACAATTGCCCTTTTCAACCAAGAACACGATTTCATTAGTGTAGCAGGTTGTGCTACTTTAGGTGATGTAATAAAAGCTAGATTTTTCACAAAGATAATCTCTGTCTCCCCTTTCCCTTCCCTCCCCAAGTGGGGACCAGGAATGTATTGCAAGTTTCTAAATCCCAGTAAGAGCCACAGCAAACACTAGGTGTCAGTCCACTAGTCCAGTAGTGACCTACTGTAAAAGTAGAGACTGCTGCCTCCTGGAAAAAAAAAATCAATGAACTACTAGAGGTTGTATTTATTAAACACTCTGGGACCCCCTTTATCCGAAGTAACTTGGGGAGCCTCGTTAGGTCATAATTGTGACATTTCCCTGGGGCCATGTTGTCTTTTTCCTAGATCTAAACACTAACATGTTTGGCAAATAAAACACCAACTTGAGTCACATAAAGGCGATGTAAATGTCCATTTGGAAACTAAACCACATATATGGCAGAGGCTCAAATTTGAATGTGTAACCAACCATTCACTCCAGCCTGCTTTTCTTTCCTTCTGCCCTGGGTGCTTGACACAGCTTGCCAAAGTGGGTGTAATCCTGGTTTCAGAAAGCATTTCAATCCTTGCCCAATTTTGTGCTTAATTCTCTTGCAAAGAAAATGCCCTTCATTAGGTAGAGAGAAAATCCTGAAATTATAGCCCTGGTTTCCACAGGCATAGGTTGCTTTAAAGAGCACTTATGCTCCAATAAAGGCTGGTATGTTTTAGGTAAACCATATATCTTAATGTAAATACTCCAGGGGAACTCTGGATTCACTTTCTCAGTGTCAGTGTGGCCGGGAGGTTGGTCATCAGATTTAGGAGTCAGACTACTTGTATTCAAGACATGCTTCTGCATTTTGCTGGGTGCAACTTTGGGCAAGTTACTTAATCTCGCAATGCTTAAAAGTATGAACTGCTGAGAATATTAACATGGGCTAATGGATGCAATGAAAGCAGTGCCAGGGATGTAGTAAATGCTCAGTAAGTTAGCCATTCGTCAAGGGGATCCAACTGTATTTCTTTGGTGAGAGAAAAACATTTTGTTAGTTTGGCTTTATCTCCTGGTTCTACTTATTAAACATTTTATATATGCCTAGGACATATAGTTGGATATTATCAAGTATATTTCATTTGTGTCAATTTTATCACATCTGAGAATGGAAAGTTGAGTCAGAGTGAAATATCTAGGTGTTCACACCTAGAATTCGATAGGAGCGTGCTTGTGTGGGGGTAGAGAGTGGGAGGTAGGTGAGAAACGTTTCACCCATTAAGTTACCGCCCATCTAAACAAATTTATCACTTTGGTAGGCACTGCGAGCAGCAGAGAAGGGGGGAGACGTGAATAATGCCCTCAGCTGTGACCACAGGATCATAAAACTTGGTGCTTACTCTCCTGAGGCAGAGGGAAAGCTGCACTCGTACAGATCACAGACTGTGCCACATCTCTCTACACTGCAGCAGAGATGAGAGCCCTGACTAGGTCGCACTGTGTAGTATAACCTGGCTGCACACAGGAAGGCATTTCTTTCGAAGTTACCAACATCCTTAGTCCAGTCGAGCGCAGAGAAGCAGTCGGTTGGCAAGGAAGGCAGGACAGAAGTTTCTCTGCCCTGCTTCTTAAAACTAAGCCTGACCTTGTTACGGCACTGAGGACCTTATTCCATTCATAGATTATCATGCAGGACAGAGCTTTGAAATATTTCGTCATTCTCCTTTCCTACATCCCACACTTATTTTTGAGAAATCATGTCTCCTAACAGTCATCACATACTCTAGTTAGTACCTAGGACAGTGCTCTGTCTCGTGCAGTTAAACACTAAGGAAGTTGAAGATAATCTCTCCAGGTGTTATTTTTATCATTAGCAGATACTCCTCTATTTTGGAGGGGGGAGTTTAAAAAAGTAATATCCCTTTTAAATGGAGCCCCTTCATATGGCTAAATCTATGTCCAGGAGGGCAGAGATGGCTAATGATGTAGGAAAAAAAAATCAAGAGGATCACTTTTCCAATACTACATCCCACACTTATTTTTGAGAAACAGGTGATGCGGGTACTTTCTAGGTCCCAAGGATACCAGGTCAGGTACAAAGAAGCTCCAACTCTCCCTTGTAAACATCATTCTAGCCTCACATTGCTGATGGTTCTATGTGTGCATGTTTAAATACTAGTACAAGTGCTTTTCCTGTTCCTACAAGCTGGTTTAAGAGTCATTAATAATTTGTAAAGCCATGACCTTGTGGTGGAGGGAGGTGAATCCCATCATCAGGCTAGAAACACTTCTGGGAGAGGACATGATGGGAGTAAGTAGCTGAGGCACACCTGAGAGGCACGCTTCGCCCGGTGCGTACTCTCCTGAGGCAGAGGGAAAGCTGCACCCGTCCGGATCCAAAGCAACATGAACTCACCGCGTCCCCTGCCTCTGGCCTTCTCTAATGTACCATGTGGGGTCCACAAGGGTGAGGGAAGGTTGGCTGAAAACCCAAATCTATATGAAAGTCCCCTCAACTGAAGACTTCTACAGAGAAAAATTCCAGAATCAACAATTCGAGAAACTTTTTTTTTTTTTTTCAATTTGAAGTTTTAATAGCGTGTCTACTAACTGTTAGGTCATGTTTTTGTTGCCTCCATGTTGTTTCTGTTGGCTGGTTAAATTTCCCGCGTGGAAAGGAAGGACGGTGGTAGGAGCAGTTAATGGTAAGGGATTTGGGAGCCAGTCCAGTGTTGGGCCTAGCAAGTGCTTTTCAGTGACCATTACTGAGAATTCTTCGGATCACTTGTTTCCCTTCTACATTTCAGATGTGTTATGACTGCAATACTGGTTTTTACAACAGCAATAGGTGATGAATTTGGACAATCACCCATGCCAGGATTTGAAATAGAGAATGATGGGCACACCCATCTTTTATTATAAATACACTTTAAATCCAACATAATTTATTTCCCTGCTGTGGAGTGCACCAAGGAGTATAATGACTAAATAACTATTCTAAAACATTTAGTCTTTAGGTGCACAGCTAACCACTGTATGGTATCACTACTGTTAGATTTTTTTTTTTCTCAAAGCTTCTGACTCGAGTTTTCTATTCGGGAACTCAAATTACTCATTCATGTGTCACTCTGGGTTGAGCCTTGGCACATGTGCTGGTAAAGCCAGGCATGACTTCAGCCAAAAAAAAAAAAGGAAAAAATTAAGTATTAAAAATTAGGTTCAGCTGTTTTTATTGCTTATTTTGCTATTTGAAGATCAGTCAGAAACAAACATTTTAAGGTTTTCAAATTTCATTATTAACAAAAAACTGATTTATTTTTATTAATAAACAGTAAATTTGATTATTCATTCAAGTGGCTTAACATTTAGAGCCATGAATGTTCATCTCCAAAATATTAAACGTCTCCATTGGCAAAAGAATTTTGCAGAAATGATCCCTTAAAATAATTTTCTATGAGTAGGAACCATACTGAAACCATGTAATCATATAACAAGCCTTGATAGGCAGATTATTTACTCACATTTTTATGGTTTTATATCTTAGCTGTTTAAAATTGAGTCAGTCTGAAATTTGATATGTATGCTGTTAATCTGGATGTACATCAACTATTTTAACTCTTTCAATAGCCTCTGTGTTTGATTGTATCAAGAATGCTTTGTGAACTTCATTTTACAGATAGAATTGTAGGAATGATAGAATCTTCAGGAATAATTCTGCAGTTAATAAAATAACAGCAGTAATTCAGTTCAGTTCTGGGAATAGTTACTGGATGTCCACCATGTGCCTGGCACTGTGCTAGAAGTTGGGGTTACAGTGATGTATACTACAGACAAGGTCTGTTCTCAGAGTTTCCAATAGAATCAGCTAAAAAAACTAAGTGTGAAGTTAACATGATATAAACTGAGATTGTTCACTAAGATTGACAGTTTAATTCATGTAAATTATATGGAAACTTTTCTAAAGACACCAAAGTATTTCCCATGAATAAATCTCATATAAAGGCCGAATGTTTTATCTAATAATCAAAAGGCTCACTCTCTGTGCTTCTTTATAAGTATGGGAAATAAGCGAATTATTTTGGAAACAAGTTGACACTTGCTTAGCCCCATCAGTACTAATGTCCTGTCAATAATATTGCTTTGTTAACCACCAAAAGTGTTGATATAGTTAAATAATGTGTTAATTACTATCATGTATATAGTAACCATCCAGTAACTATTGAATAAATGATGAATATTATTTTAGTCATTATCACTACTATTCACCACTAAAAAAACAGAGAAGGCTATATCCATCTCCCAGTTCTCCCAATATATAGTTAATCAGCTATTGACTACATATCAGTAGACCCTAAAGAATACTTAGAAAGTAGCATTAAAAACAAAAATAGATGGTGGCTTGAAATGAACACCTTTAAATTAATAGAATTTTAGACTGGCCAATATTTTAGCAAGATTTAGGGGAAGAACTCTGCCAGCAGAAAACAATAGTTTCCAATATCTTGGCTGGCTTTTGTTCTAAATAAGATTGTGAAGAATCCATTGAAACGGGCAAGTTTCTGCCTGCCTTGAAACAGCCCTCTTTGCCCTCAGATTTCTTGCCAGACAACTAAAGAAACTCTACAAGGTTCAGCCAAGCACCGATCGTATAATCATCTATCTCAGAGTTTAGAAACAAAACCTGTTTATCTTGATCATTAAATTCACTTCAACACATCAACAATGATAATGGAGACCAATGTAAACACAACTGACATCCCTGGCTAGGAGCAATGGAACAACTTCTGTTTCAGGACATGAGGCAATGCACGCTCCAGTAATCATACCTTGTACCCAGGTACCAATGTGCCTAAGACTTATTCCACTGACGCATCAGTACACAAGAGTTGCCCAATATATCAGGAAATGCTAGCGTGCGAACCACATTATTAGCTCCATTTCTTCTGAGATGTAATCGGTGACTCTTGGAGTGGGACGACAGAAAAATCAAGATTTCGCAGTTAACCTACACTTCCAATTATTCATATGGATTCTTCAAATCTGCAGAACCTAGAGAAATTTATCACAAAGATAAAGAACCCATTATAGGTCTAAAAGGTCACATCTCCGTCCTTTTGATTTACCCCCATATATTTGGTAACAAGCAAACCAAACATACAACGTCATACAAAAACTCCATAACAGACAAGACTAGAAAAACACAGATCTTTGCAGTTCTAATCCATGCTGTTTCTAAAATAATTTTATGCCTTTACAGCGATACATATGTGGACAGCTAAAAATATGGCTCAAAATTTGTGTCTGCACTGTCTTTTTTCATTCCACGTGAAAGTCATTATTGTCAAAAGAGCTACTCAAGTCTCTTACTGAATCAGTTTCTGCCACCAAGGATCCATTTTCACCTTCAGCTATAACAATGGTTGGAAAGTTGCTCTACAGGGACTTTCTTTAATGGCAGTGCCAAAATCTGACACTAAAAAGGAAAGAAAAAAAGCCTTTTGGAAGCATAGTTAAACAATTTTAGTACCTCTTAAGTAAACTTCAGCATGGGAATACAAGATTTGATTCTGTTCTAATAAATTTATTGCACATTTTATTTAAACAATGTATTTAGAAAACACTTATTATGGGAATTCTTCTCATTATAAGAAGTAAACATTGTGGTAATAAAATAGAGAGGCTTGTTCTAGAAAAAAACCTAAAGTCCAAAGGGCTTAGCTTCTAAACACTTCATTAAAAATAACTGTATTTGTCTTTTTAATTAAGGGTTGCCTTTATAATAGATAATAATGATGATGGTTATTTTGAAAGAAACAGAAAATACCAAATAATCAGTAATTCTTTTCATATCAGCTAACAGATAATGTAACCATCCTCACGGTATTAACATATACACCAATGGTTTCTAACATTCTTGGGAATCATGACTTCTTTTGATAAAATTTATGACGCTCCTCCAGAAAATAAAATATTTTTCAAGTAATTTCAGGCTCTTCAAAAGAATGTCCTTCACAAAATGTATCCAAAGATTTTGAATGGCTCAGAGTGCCCCTGGATCCCAAAGTTAAGAACCCCTTACATATATTATCCTACTTTAGATTCAAAATGAATTAGATATTACTGTCCCACTTATGTTGATGAGGTAAAACACTGAGAATGATTCTTTGACTTACCTAGTATCAAAAAGACATCCTAGTAGTCTCTAAGTCTAGGCAAAAACACAGGACTATATTCTAAACACCATTTATGAATCAATGGTCTGGTATAATTTTCATGTTTGACTACTTTTTACTTTTTCTTTTTTAATAATCACCAACATACATCTAATATTTATCAAGTAGTTATTATGTGCAGGAAAATACACTATAGGCTTAGTTTCATTATCTGACATCTTCAAAATGATCCTAAGAGACAGGTATCATCATCATCATTATTAGTACCATTATTACCTCCACTTTACAGATGAGAAACCTGCGGCCTAGAAACATTTTTCAGTTGCTAACTAGTAGGGCTAAGATGCCAAACCAGGCCTTCTCCCTGGCAGAACCACAGTTCTTAACCATGTTTCAGGTTCTATTACTAAAGAGGCAATTGGGGAATTTTAACCAAAAATATTTCACTATTACATGGCTTTGAAGGTCCCTTATCTCTTCAAGCCACCCTACAACAGCTGATCAAAATTATGCAAGTTTTGAGGTACCAGAAAGAAATGACTCATCCTTGATCAGATATGGCAACGATCTGCTTTGAGGTTGACAGATACAGTCATAGCCAGAGGAACACAGCATTTGGCTGATGGAGAGGTAGTGGTGGGGAAGGGAGTGGGTGCAGGACACATGTTCTGATCCAGGTGTCTCAAGAAAGAAAAAAAAAATATGTGAAATAACCCTCTGCTGAAAAGCAGAAATTAGTGATACCATTGACTTAGCCCCAACTAATGCCAGTTGCAGGGGAGGGCAGCTTCGAGCGAGGGCCTCTGGCTTTTGCATTCGCCTTGGCCAGACATGGGCGCTGGGGTTTTGACAAGTTCTATAAGCACATAGGTTCAGGTAACAATTTACTAAATTTACTTTACATATTTGTATGTTCCCTAACAGAGACCTCTTGCAATGTGTGATATCAATATTACTCAAGGCAAAACATTGCCAATCTCAAAAATAAGGTATTTTACCCAAATCCTCAGATTGGGATATTGTGAATATATTTATATTTTCTCTAAAACATTTTCCCCCATTACTATATATATTACTACTCATCTACTTATGGAGTTGACTTGGACATTTTTCATGTGAGATATAGTTTCCATTTCATTATGGAACAGCAAAGACCAAAATATTCTTCACTCTAAACACTTCTAACAATTTGAGAGGACACAGTACAGATTGGATGGGAAAGCACAGCATGTAGTCTGCTCAGCAGAAAGATGGTAATTGTAGCTTTTTTTCATGTAAACAACAACAATAAAAAACGTATGGAACTATAGAGTTAACTATACTGACATTCAAAACACTTAAGAATCATGTTAAGAGACTGCAAAGGTATCAACAAGAGACCCTGATACCAAAGACACAGTTCACATTGAACACCTGTCAAGTCTATATCGGGAACACTTCTCATAGCACCTCACCTTCTATGACTATACAGGGGGGTGGGGGTGGGAGAATCCTGAGGGAAATGAACTTGAATTTCATTTAATTTTTGAATCTATAAAAAATTCTTTTAAAATGTTGTCTCATTTTTATTCAACTTTGTATTTCCTTTAGGACACATAAAATTGTAGGTATTTAAATACACCTTTACAATAGTTAAAATTAGGGCCTAGTAGTTATGTCATTGTTTAAACGGAAGATGTGTCTTTAAGTAAGAACTCAGTGTGTGCTACAGGTAAAAGCCAAACACGGGCAGATAGTTTCATTACAGAGGTACTGTGAAGACAGGAAAATCTCAGCTGATCTTTAAAGTTTTAATAACGTTATTTCAAAAAGACAACTTGGACTTATGAATTTCCTTAACGATAATGATGTAATTTTGTAATAATTGAAATCTTTCATGGGAACACTGCTTCTTCAATAGCTCACACAGTCAATTACACAGGAAAGTACTGTACTCAGCTGTCCCCCTGCCGTCCAGCCCCCTTTCAAAGAGCTCACGTACACGACTTCCTTTTCCATTACCAACTTGTCTGCAGTACCATCTGTAAAAACGAACGCATACCTTGTGCGGCCAGTGTTTGCTTCTGCACATCCATTAGTGGGACTGGCTGCAGCTGCTCAAGAAGAAAGCAATGATTGCCTTTCCTTCTATATATATATGCATATATTCCCCTCCAGTGCCACCATATCAGCAAGGCAGTACATCGTCTGGGTAGGGAACTGCACTTAATAACCTTACTCCAGCCTAGTTTTCTGTGTGATCTGGAGTTTGTTAATCACACGGTATCACATAGCAGTGCAAGAACTACCTCACTGCATCAAGCACTCCTGAGACAACCTCTCAGTCCCCCCTACCAAAAGGAACAGTTAAAATCATTTGGTTCCTTGATAACTTGTGCATTGAACAACAACAAAATCAGGAAACCATCACCGAGGCCTGGCAGCAAGCACATCCCGAGATACAAAACTCCTGGTGAGAGGAACTTTATTTCACGAGAGGGGCTCTGAAAACGTAATGCAGCCACTAACTTTGCTCACATTTATTTCCCCCTGCCTCATGGTTATGTTGTCTAGAGTCTAGACCAAGATTATTAAACTGTTCACAATTTCTGCAGAAGATGCAAATAGACTAAAACAAGAAATTACCCTAAATTAATTTTTAAGTGATTTGCCGAAAAGAAATAACATTTCTCCCTATTGTGAAGTAATATGAATTAAAAAATCAAAACACCACCAATTACCAAGCTGTCAAAATAAAAACATTTTTTAAAAAGATTCACAGAGAAGCAAATTTACATTTAAAACATATGAAAGAAAAAAAAAAAGAGATCTCTGTAAAATGATTTCGTTATTTTCCTGTGCTATTCCACATTTACAAATTTACCCAAATACAGGGTGTCCCCAAAAATGTACCAACTGTAACAGCTGATAGCTCAATTTGAAAATGAAGTGTATTTTAATAAACACTACCTTCATAATGATTCAAAGTGTGTACTAGTATACACATTTTTGGGGGGAACACCCTGAATATCAAAACTATTCTTCACAAGAGGTACTTTCTTGTCAGTGTGCAAGCCTCGCTTTGGAACATTAGAATGCCAATTCTGCCTTAGCTTTTTACTTACGACTGAATCATCCATTAGCTCTGCTTTCTCAACATTTAGGTATGGGGTGGGGGGTAGAGGGCTGGATTGCAATTACTTACATATGGAAGTCACTCCCAGAGAATCAGAGGCTTCTGAAGGAAGAGCCCATTAAAAAAAATCTCTGTATTATCAGTGCATTGCATATATAGTAGACATTTAATGACAAATTAACTGAATTGACTGCTATCGTAAGAGAGGATTCTGCTAATTTCAATAAAAAAGACATTCTGTTAAAATATGTGTGTGTGTGTACACATACATATATACTGTGATTGAAGGATTATACTTTAAGTGCAGCTTTATTCATAAAATATAAATGGCAGACATTGTCACAGAAAAAAGGACACAGACTGAAAACAGTTTCACTTTTGTGAAATGGAGAAGAAATTTAATCAATTCTGTACCATATTTAGACTCTATATTATATGACAGGAGAAAAAAAAAGGAGAAAGCTTTGTTTGCTTGAGTTTCTGAGCAATTTGCAGAGCTAGCAGAAGTGGCATATGTTGTGTATTTGTGTACGTATGTATATGTAGACATACACAAATGAATCCATTGAAATATTTCACCACTAATATGTTAGTGAGATTTCCCTAATTGCTTTTATTTTCATTAAGGCAATATTATATTTTATAAGTTGGGGGTGTGTGCTAAAATACCAACAATGTTGTTAGATTAAAGGGGAAAAAAATTCTATGAGTTTTCTGGATCACTGAGTATAACAGTAATCAACTACACGTACAAAAGACTGAAAAGAACCGAAGCAATAAGAGAACCTAGAAGAGTATCCTATGTGGCAGCCTAATAATTATTGCTTTTAATGGGTGAAAAATAAGACATAAACATTTTGGGATTCATTTTTATTACTATGTCCAAATTCTTTCAATTCACATACACATCAATTAAATGTAATAGTAACTATATATGGGTGACTTCTGAATGCCATGCTTGATGTGGATCAAGCATTTGATGCCGTTAAATTCTTAATTTCAGAAGATACTGAGTATCAATAGATATTAGATTTTAGAAGATATTGAATAACTGAATAAGCATTTGGCACTTGTATAATTCAACATCTACAGCTACATATTTATGCACATATGCACACAACTCATGCAAAATGCCCCATATTTTATTTTTACATGAAAATAAGTATAGTGACCCTAAAACACTCACATATGTGATTGTCTTAAAGAAAGTACATCATATCATTTATGCATATACAACTCTAAGTATCGTTCTCCTATCACCTCTCTCTTGATTTCTCTCTCCTTTCTTTTCTATGTTCCAAAAAACCTTTAAGTATGTCATTACCTGAACCAGTTTGGTAGCAAATTATTCACATTCATAAGATTCATGAGTTTATGAAAGAAACATAATTCTCATCTCAAAAGCTAAGTGAAAAAATTGGGGACTTAATCAGTGGCCATTAGATTTTTCCAACAGAAAGGAATGCTTTGCATCAACTTCCCTTACATTTACTACTCATTCTAGGTGCAGGTACTTTTCTTCTTTTCATATGGTGTGATCACATAGATTACATCCCTCATCATTAATCATAAGCATGACAAAGGATATTTAATTAGTAGATTACACAAGACTTAGAAAACTTTGCATAGGAATTAATTTTCAATGCTGGCTATAATTTATATACATAAGCAATCATTTGTAATTTGACATCCTCTCTCTCTCTCTCTCTCTCTCTCTCTCTCTCTCTATATATATATATATATATATATATATATATATATATACATTCACATGCACGCAAATGTACATTTGAAAGTATGTGCATATACATGCCCATCTCCTTTCAAAAAAGAAAATGGCTTCAAGGTCCTCCAGTTAATAATTTTAAAAAATCAAGGGTTAATAATCTTGTACTTTAACATGTCTGCTTTTAAGAAACAGAAAGTTACACTTCTTTCCCATGTTAAAGGGGTATATATAACTAGAAGATAAAGTATCTCTGATGAAAAGGTAGATGTAAAAAGTGTAATGACATAATAGGTGGATCAAACTTAAGAAACCAGCAGGTAGCATTTCATGAAGAATAAATAATTTATGTATCATTAAAAACACATTTGAAGATATTACATGCCCTCAAAATTTGTGTACTCTGAAGGAAAAGGTAAGTGGCTAGATCTGGCTTGCCATCCTTCTTTTTCTAGCAATTTTCCAAAATTGTTTTTGCATTAACTACACACACATACACACACACACAGTTTTTCCCTTTGGCAAAATAAAAATGGAAATAGCCATCTTCCTTTAAATTCACCCAAAATGAAGGCAATAATTCAAAAATAAACAGAATGGACTGATTGGTACCAGACTAAAATTCAAAGAAATTCACCTTTACAAAAAAAAAAAAGTTAAAGTGTGCCCTAAACATAAAAGTCCTAACTTTAAAAAAAGAAGAAAATCGCCATTAGCAGAGATTTAGTTAATTAGTCCATCTAATTCAGGCCTTTTATGTTGTAGGTTTACAAATTTCAGAAAATGACCAAATTATTCCACTTACATCATTAAGTTGACCCCTTCCAGGATTTGACCCTCCTAATAGATTTATTTTATAAGATATGACATCTTGAACAGCTGTGCTATTCTTTCTTGAACTTGACTTTTTTTTAAAGCATGAAAATAGACTGGTTTTACTAAGCATGGGTTTTCTTTGGTAACAGTGGGGGATGGGAGGGATCAGAAATTAAAAAAGAATTCGAGTTCCTATCTGAGGGAGTCATTTTGACATGCAGAGAACACTGAAGTATTACAAACATTTGTGACTAGTTAAAGGCATGATGTAGAAAGAATCTGGAAATACCACCATGCACTGAGTTCATTAATCTAAGGAGGTAGGATTATTGAAAATGGAGAAGCAATTCCTTTGAATGTTCTGATCAAATCCCCACCAGTGAGTGGATGCCACTGTATGCACACTGCAGACTGTGGTGTGTTTAAAGTCTGGTTACTCAGGCTCCCTCCAGGTTTTTACTTTTTAAAACTAAATATAAATAGGATTAGACAATTTCAGAGAAATGTTTTTCTAAATTTCTTCCAGGGCAAAAAAAAAGATTTTTAGTCTATGCTAAAAATACCTCTAAATCTATTATATTTAATGTAGCAGCTAAATAAGTATTAGATTTAACTGAACTACTGGTCTTACTCAGAATTATCTTCGTGATAAAACGCAACACTAGATTTAGATGAAGTAGGAAGAGGGAATCGCAAATGTTTAACAGTCATGACTTCTACCCCTACTCAATTCTGAATCAAGTTTAAGCTTGTAGAGATAGTTATGCTAAGTGTTGTTTTTCTACGTTGGCGCTACATGGCATCTTGATTTAAAATTCAAGAAAGTACTTCAGACAAATAATAAATTGTAGCACAGTATTAAAGGCACACAAGGAAAGCTCTTCCTAATTTCAATTACACTGTTGATACATTAATTATCTGTTTACCTGATAGCTGCTTCTAGCTGCTTCTAATAGGTCAGCCATTGTCTAACACATCCCGAGTGCACTGTTCTTTTTTACAAGAGGTAAAGGCATTTGAGGAAAAAAAAAATCAGACAACTCTTTCCAGTGTCTCAGGGATAATTGTTACCTTTCTCCTTTTCAACTTTAAGAGAAGACAGTGTCTATTTTGCTCAAGGCAGTTGTTTAAGGCTCCTGATGTCAGAATCTTTTCAACTTGCGTAGATTTAGGATTATTTAAAAATGATTACTGTATAACTCTAAGCTTTCTATTGCTGTTAATAATTAGGTGTGCATAATGTCCATACACAACCTGGTAATTAACCCAGGAATTATGCATTCCCACTCACCTTTGTATACACACACACAGAGATATATTTTACATAGATGATTCTAAATGGTTTATTTTAATATAAGAGAAAGTTTTAGACAAAACCATGATGGGGAATATAATATTGGTATCCTGAGGTATAATAATATTATAGAAATATTTGATCTTCTATTATAATTCTGAAATTCATATCTCAAAACAAATTCTGAAAACAATATTCACTTACAAAAGAGGGACTTGTGGAAGCTGACCTATTCTTTTACTTTATTTTACTATGCAATATGCTATTATAATAAAACCCCTGATTATTAGCAGAGAGGTTTTGCTTTAATAATCTATTAAAATCATTTACATTAAACTACTGGAACACGGACAATATCTTTATGTTTAGTTTTAAAAAACTGCCTTAATCACTTAATTAAGATCCATAAAATTTAAAGGATTATTTTGAAAATATATTTTTCAGTTCATAGTTTAAATGATTGGACATGCTTCTTTATTAGATGAATATATAATTTTTAACTTGGCAATATTGGTATAATTTTTCCATTAGAAATCTATTAATATTCATTTTTTGTCTGAGCCATGAACATTGGTTTCTTTTAGCGTCCTTCTAAGTTGATTTAGATTTTCCCTAGCAACCAATGCACACTGTGTTCTCCACCCCTTTCTTTCTTTGAATGTTTATTACCTGGTGAAATCTTCTTGGCTAGCAGAAGTAGCAGACAGGAAAGGAAAAATAACCTTACAACCTGAATGCCTGATATTTAATCAATAAAGGAAGGACTTTCTCCTTTAGAATTCATGTTTGATAAACTTGGCCTCTTTTCCTCTGTTAGGATCCAAAATGAAAACTCTGCTTCCCACGAACTCAAAAAAGCTCAAGACACAACAGCACACTGAAGAGCAAAAGACACACACTCTTATTCACTTACTGAGTACAGATTATTCACCTATTGTTTTCAATACAATTACTAATCACTTTCTACTGTACAGAGATGACAAGGTCCCTGAGTCTAAACTCATACATCCACATCTAAAGTTTCTCAGAGGTAGATATTCATAATATTCATGATACTGGTTTTCTCAATGACAGAAGATCTACATTTCTGGAGAGCCCATCTCATTTCTGGAAAAAAAGGCATAACTTGTTCAGTCTGCAGCTGACGAATAAGGTGGCAGAACCACCTTGGTGGTACCCAAAGGTGATGTTAAAACATATAACCAACCAGGATGGTATGGGCATTGACCAAGCAGAAGCAGAACCAGAGCTGGCTGAAGTGCAGGAGTAGAATTCAAGCGACCTTCCCCGAGGGCAAGTGCTCGCGTTCCCTGGGGATGGCGGGGGTTCCAGGGAGTGCTCAGTGTGGACCCAGGTCACCTGGGTATCAACGCCCCGCAGGGGACTCAGGGCTCTGACTGGCTTGCTCCCAGTAGTATCACTTTCACTAAAAATCAGATTTAACTAGCAAATCACTGGTGTGATCTCATGGCTCAAAAACTGGTGCTGATCATTATTCTAAAGACTTACAACAATGTTCTTGCAAGGTCAGCAAAACCTGAGTAAATTGGCAGCTTCCTCAGGTGGTGGTTTTGAAAGTCTACATTCACTTGGTATAAGTTCTAGTCTGTTTATTTATAAACGTCTTATTACTTTAAATTATCACCTCATGTAAGAAAAGTCCAGTGCCTTTGAAGTGTTTATAATTTTGAAGGGAGGGAAGGTAAATATACATAAAGCAATTAAGAACAACGCAAGAAAGTAGACATGTCTCAATCCTGAGATTTTATGATTCTTATGCTTCTAAATGCTACAACAAATGAGAATCTCTCTCTCTCTCTCTCCTCTTCCTCTCTCTCTCTCTCTCTCTCTCTCTCTCTCTCTCACACACACACACACGCACACACACGCACACACACACACACAGCTAAGGAACCCATGCAAATAGGTGGTGGGACTTGAATAAGCTCTTAATCATTATTCATCACTATGTCTTGGATTCTTTGTTGTTTGTGGCAGAAAATACAGCCCAAACTAGATTAATATGAGGATAAATCTTCTGACTCATGCAACTGAAAAAACAGGAAAAACTCTGACTTTAGGCACAGTTTAATCAGAATTCAAATGATATCATGAGAGCAGTTTCTCTCCCCGTTTTGGATATGTTTCCTCTGTGCTGTCCACAGTTTTACTCACATAGACCTCCTCCTTGGATGGCAAAATGGCTGTTGCAATCCAGAGCCATATGCTTGAGGCGGAATACACTTACCCTGCTCTCCTGATAGCTTAACCCAAAGCCTTCACATAGGGCCTTGTTGGTCAAACTTGGGTGTCCCTGTCCCATTATGCCCAGTGGAATAGAAGATGGAATGGGGGATTGGCTTATTAGGTTGGTAGCAATTTCTCTAATGTGAATTACCAATTACCTGGTGATCTTGTCAAAATGCATATTTTTATCTAGGAAGTCTGATCTGGGATCTGCGATTCCACATTTTGAATAAACTCCCAGTGTGAGGAACAAGGATCTAAGGTACACACTGGAGCACTGAATCTGGGGCAAAATCAGCATCATCTGAATTAGATGAAATAGAAGTGAGGGAGGTGTGGATTCACAAGAGAAAGTTAAGGACTGTTATCAGAAGTAAGGTATTAAAAATGAGATAAAAATAAAATCAACACATTTCTTCTCTAAGCACACACACAAACTTCTGCGTGTGATCTATCCAGAAGAAAAGCCTTTCAGTAAGTAGAGCATCACATCTGAGCCGCCCATCTAGCATCTTCTTTGGTTTGAGTATCCTTGAAAGAGTTCATCATTATCTACACCTCTCATGTAACTGTTTTGACAAAATTGATCCGTGACATTTTCTTTTTTCTACAAAAGTCACACTATGAGGAAGTATAATAGTCACTATACCGCTGAAGAGTCTGTTGAGAAGAACTGGGCAAAACCTTACTGGCACAAAAAAAAAAAAAAGGATACCTCCATGGCAGGTGCCATAGTGAACTATTTCAGATGCAATCAATGCCATTTCCTTAGTTCACAGTGAATATACAGGATCTGTCTGGAAGGCTCACAATAGAAGCCCTGTGCCCAGCTCCCAAGAGAACGCTCCTGAAAGTGTATCTGTACTTGCAAGACCAACAGAGCTTTTCAGTTTGTATAATGACAACAAAGGTGACATCAGATTTATCAAAAAGTATTAATGGGACAATAACTGTACCCATTGGCACATACGTCAGAAAAGTAAATGTGACAGAAAGTATCATACTTATGTTCTAGAAAAGCTGAATAACTACATGAACGAAAGAAAAGACCTTCTTTATATGAGGAATCTAAATGGATTGGTAATATTCTCACTCTATGTCTAGCCCGAGCTCATATTTAGGTTCTAAGTATTACATTAGATACTATCAACTTCAACTTTTGGTCTCTTCCCATCCTTCTGGGTTGTGATTCTGAGTCAGAGGACACGAGACTACTTTTTATATCTTAAGTCAAAGAAAAGCTATGGATTCCATTTCCCCCTATAAACTGAAAGCATCTTAATATTTAGGAAGTCAATTTTATGTAGTTCATGAGGGCATTAAAGCAAAATTACTAAAATCTGGCATATTTTATCCACATCTAAATGAAAGCATGTCAATATCAAAAGAGGTATAAGAATCTAAAAAAAAAAATTGAAACAGTTTAAGGCTCACTTACTGCTCAAAGCATGCAAATCTAACATCAAGACGTCTTACAGGCACAGGATTGCATAAGCATCAAGGCCAGGGTTCGCTAAATGTGACAACTGGATGATATTTATCTGTTATTCATGTGCTCATGCATTCATATTTAATACCATTCATTGAGTATCTGCCCTGTGCTCAGTGCCAGACTGGATGGTATGGACACATAGTCATAAAAGATATAACCAATGCTCACCAGAGATCATGGAATCCATATAAACAAATAATTGAGGAGTGCTCTAAGAAAACTACTTTCTAGGTTCTGCTTCAGCAAGAAAAGAAGTGGCTGATTATTCTGACGGGTCATGACTATCATGTGGGCAGACAGTGTTGCACTGTGCCAGTCACCTAATGGGTGCTCACTAAAATGAGTTTCTTCTCTCCCTCTTCATGCATTTATGTTAAGGGGGCAGGACAGAGAGTGTAAATAACAGCTGCTCTCCTTGGTCTCTTCCAACTTTAGTATTTCCAGAATACTTCATTCTTTTTCTAGACGACCTAGAGCCCCTTCAGTATGGCTCTTCCTAAGCCTTAGGAGTACCCTAATTAAGTTAATAACAAGGTACCTACTTATATAGTTTAAGTTTAAAAAATTTGGCTCTCAAAAGAAATTTCAATCGTTGTACTGTTGATATTTGGCTCTGCTGACTAATGAGTTCGCCGACCACTGACCTAGAGCAACCTCATTGACTCACATTTCCTCTCTCCCTTCTTCCCTCCTCGTTTCTTTGTTTTGTCCACTTATAATTTCCAGATTATTCATATTCCAGGCATTATACACCGGCGGTTCCAAGAAAAACTGTTTTTGACGAAAAAAAACCCCAAACAAATACTCCAAGATCATCTGATGCAATTATTAAAACACCATCCAAATACGTACACAATGACTGAGGACTGATCCAACCTAACAGGATTTGTCTTCATAAAATACAAGAGGATAGGATGAGCTAATGTTGATTTCACTCACTGAACAGATATGTGTTGATTCGTTAGTCAAATGCCCATCACTTTCTAGGTTTGTCTTTTGTTGTCTGAGGGGAGGGAGTCAATGGTCTCAGATGCATATGGAGATAGTATTTAAAAGTGTTTCTTTTGCCAAGCACCTGAGGTTAGGGTATAGATGATCATAGTACAGACATGCATTCCTCACTGGCCTCAGTCATGCATTTTCTACAAACTCGGGCCGGGTCCATTCACCCGCGGGACATGGGGAGCAGGCAGTGAGCCTCTCAGGATGGTAGTGTTGTGATTTTCATTTGCTGGCATAGCCTAGCGACAAGCGCAGGAAACTGGGAGTTGGGAGACCCACATTCTAGACTGGTTTGACCTGGGACTATTTTTTGACTGAAGTTATTATTCTCTTTCACCTTTCTTTTTTTTTTTTTAAGAAAAGGAGACATATGATCTCCGCACTACCAATTCCAGTGATGCTAATAAGATATGAAAAAATTAGAACACGTGAATGATGTTCAAAAACCACGTTACAAAGTCAAGAGATTTTCAAGAGCATCACATGGACAGAAACAGAACTTGTTAAAATGGTAAAGATGAATACAGCAAAGACACGATCGGGTCATTAGTTTCCAATTGGCCTGTAAGTTATTTTCCGTACCATTTTCTAGGACAGATTTGGTGAACTGGGTCATGTTCTAAAGGTCTTAACAAAGTTTGTTTTTAAAGTAAATCGCTGTAGCCCAGCCCGAGTGGCTCAGTGGTTGAGCATTGCGGTGTGATCCCCCGTCAGGTCACATCCCCGGGATATGGACTTGCCCCCGCCCCCCGCCCCCCGCCAGTGTGTAGTGTGCAGGAGGCAACCGATCAATGATTCTCTCTCATCACTGACGTTTCTATCTCTCTCTCCCTCTCCCTTCCTCTCTGAAATAAAACTATATTAGAAAATCAATGGCTGTTAGAATTGAAATTTATTTTAATAACAAAAACGTTATATTTAAAGAGCACAGATTTTCCTCACTAGCCATGGGGGACATTTTGTGCCCTGTTTACTTTATTATTAGCACTCTGTAGCTAACAAGCAAGTTTTAAACACCACTCGGCAGCAGCTGTAAAACTAAACCTTCCAACCGCTGGTCCCTTCTGCTGAATGTCCAGAAATGCAATGTTATGACATGTAAGAACATCCACCCGAACTTCCTTTAAACTGAGAAAGCTCAAGACGGTAGAAAGGGAGGAATGACGAGGAATGCCGGCCCTGACTGTGTACAGTATCTCCCTCTGATTAGAGCCCGTGGCACACGCGCAGAGAGGCCAACAGCTGTTTCCCGTCTTTTCATCCCCTTCTCCCATTAATGTTAGTTCAGTCGTGTTATGGGCTGCACTTTAGATCTAAAAAGAAACAGTTCGTTTTATTTGAATGCTTCAATGATTAATGACCCTCCAGCGTAGTTGTCTTCTCATAATTGCCGCAGAGTAAACTGCCCTCTATTTTCAAAACCCAGACCTCCGTGCACCACGGCGAGCAAATGATCGCTCGGGCATTGACCACGATGTGGGAAGTCCATTTAAAAAGATATATGCATCCATTCCCTATGATCCTATGAGGATGATGTCTTAAATGTTTATGCCAAATAAAAGGCAACCAATTTTGATTCTGGGAAAGATCAAGGTATTGCCCACTGTTCATTGGTGCAGGGCTAGTATGTGCCTGAGCAGCAGGAGATAAACGGAGAGAGAGAGAGAGGCTCAAGTCAGTAGGCAGGAAAGTTCTTCAAAAGAAGGGCATTCTTGCATTTCATCCCCAAGCAGAGCAGCGCACAGCTGTCCACCGTCGGGGAAGGAAGTAGTTATGTGCCCCTATCATGTAATCAAGAAAAGGTGCCTGTAAGTCGTAACAGGACCACGTTGAGCCTCTCACTCCTCTATTCCACACAGCTACATCCCGTGAGAGCAGGTCTACATTAAAACACATAACTCCAAGTGATACAGATGTTTACATTTCTATAACAGAAAAAGACATGGTGCTAAGTCTTATATTAAGTTGGTATTGCTCTCCTAACTTTGTTCCTTTTTGGGAAATCAAGGAATAGATTCTAAGGCGTTGCTGCAGATTACCTTCGGCCCGACATACGAAGATAATGGGCAATAACGGAATGAAAATGGACATTGTCAAACCACAGGGCCTGACAGTTACCTAGAGGGTGCTTTCAGTTTGTTTTCTGGCTAAAATGTTTTCTGACTTTGTCTGGGCCAATTTTGGGCCACACTGAATGTTAAATAAACTATTATTTAATCAAACACAGGCATATTAGTCTCACTCCTGCTGACAACTTCAATTAGAATATTTTTGCTTTGTTAAAAAAAAAAAAACCCTCATGGTCTTTAAACTGTTAAGGCCTCTGCACAACATCTGGTAACAATTTTTGATATACCCAACCATCAAACTTCTATCTCCATGAAGTGGTTTATTCAAGATTTGTTTTAATTAGGCCGCCTTTCTAGCTTCACAGGGCTTTCGAAAGGCAGCATCACTCAGATGTTTAAGCTGTAAACTTACTGCAAAGTTCAGAGGCTGTAATTAGAGCTTCACCAAGGTAGACTATTGCTGTGAGTAGCTAGATATCTAGGTTAACTCGGTAGCCTGTTAACAAGGACAGTAAAACTATTTCTAATTTTAGCACATGGGTTTTTAATTTTATAAAAGCTCTCTAACACCTTCCCCTCCCTGCTGGTGTTCACATCAAAAGCAGTTTGGGTCCAACCTTTCCACGGAAACCCACACCCCAAATGCATGTTTCTATACTTGGGCGGCCCAGTTCAGTTCTCAAGTCTTCCATTTGAAGAAGTGCAAGTTCAAGAAACATCATTGTGAAGACAAGATCACGTCGAGTAGATTTACTTGAATGGCAAATATTTTTAAAAACCTACTTGGAGATTTGTTTGAATAAAGCATTCTCCCCTCTATTAACCAGAGCATTCTGTAAGCTGCTGTGTTAGTGAGAAATTACACTTACCTTGGATGTTTGTTTTTAATATATTTGCCTTGAAGAAACCTTTGGGAGTATAAAAATCTCCACTCATTTATTTGCATCACAGGCAGAGATTAAAGGCAAAAGTAATGTGGAAACTTAAACTATTTATTTTATGAGGTAACTATTTTAAAATCCGCTGGGAAAATAATGAAAAATGGCCTCATTATTCCTCTTCTTTGGTGAATCAGGCTTCATTCTACGCAAATAAGTCTCCCCCAAAAAGTGTGCGTGCGTGTGTGTGTGTGTGTGTGTGTGTGTGTGTTTTGAGGATCATGGTAGCTTTTCACAAGTTTTTGATGTTACTTCCTTTAAAGCACTAGCACAACTTTATGACTTTTTATTATTAAACTTCATGAATGCAAAGCCTAGGAATGGACCCACAGGATCACTAATATTTGAACCTTTATGGATAAAACTGAGTAAAAACAATGTCAATGAAGTTCATTATTTAGTCTGCCTGGTGTAACGTCTGTGGCTATTTGGAAACACGTGGAGGATGGACGTCAAATGTCCTGTTTAGATTCCCTGGTTCTATACAAAATCAAACCCGCTGTGCCGGTGACAGTGGAAGCAGCAACAAACGATTTCGCCTATTGGTTTTCTGAAGTGAAAAAATAAATAAATCTGATTTTCTATTTTCGTTTGTAACATGTGAGCGAAAAGTACGTTTACATTTCCACCTAAAACTGAAACTGTGGTGAGATCTATATTTGAAAATTTTATGATTCTGTTCATGGCAAGAAATAGGGGGCTTCATGAATATAGATGCAATGTAGGTAAGAATCGCAAAGGTTTTTATTGAAAATCAGAATTATCTTCCCGGTGAACACAGGGCAGCCAGTGTGTGGTTTTTGTTTGTTTGCTTGCTTTGGAGGCGGTGGGGGTGAGAGGTAAATCATACAGTGTAGTAGGGCAACAGGAAAACCTGGATTAGTTGTCAACATTTATAAATTGGTGATCACAGATAAAAATCCCCTGCCTTTTTCTAGGTTTTCCTGGCACTTGTAAAATCCAGAATGGCGAGGTGCCTTTCCATCTCATTGTCAGACACACAGCACAGGTGGTGGTGGCAGCCTTTTCAGAAGGTGTACTTGCCTCTCCACCCCAGGGCCTCTGAGCCTGGGCCTTTACACAACCTGCGTGGCTCCTCCAAGGATTTCAATTGCCATGATAACTTTCAAGTCCTTTGATATGATGTATCCTAGTCCTTTTCTGAGTTGCGGGTCTCTGACACTAGCTCACTGAGTGACCTCGGGCAAGTTGCTTTTGCTCACTTTGATACAATTGCTGAAGGAGTTAATTCAGTGCTCAATAAAAGTACTCAATAAATGTTGATTATAGTTCCAGTTTCAATCCTCAGTCCTTTCCTCAAAACGAATGTAGCCATCTCCTATCTCCTAATGGGCTGACACCAGCATTTGCATGAGTGTCTAAAATGCATCTCCATGCCTAATGTATCTACAGTGTCTTCAAAAGAGATCTAAAATACCGGTCTCCCATCTCCCCGAACATTTAAAGTTCCTCATCATTTAGAGAACAGCATGGGCTAGTGCTCTCCTTCCAACCCCATCTGGTCAGCTTATCATCCATCAACTCCCTCCACCCCCACCCCTCTGCTCCACCCACATGGGTCCACATGCCATTCACTTGGACTCTGTACATGTCAGCCTTTATTTTCTCCGAAGGACACTGTGCTTTCTTACCACCTTGTTCAGTGTCCAACACAGTACCTGCAATGGAGCAGGTGCTTAACACATTTTTTGTTGAATGTGTGAACGAATGAAGAATGTAATCAACTGCTTTAAATCCTTTCTACCCATCTTCTTAGGTCCAGATCAAACCAGCTCTTCTATCTGCTTTTCCAAGAACTCTCTAAAATTTGGTTTCTAACACTTCTTCTAAGGAAGCTCCATGTATCTTGCTTTATTTCTCCCGTGCTGTCAAAGTCTACCACATCAGCTAAATAAACATTTTATTCCTCTTTCTACTTTTCCCTTCTGCAACATTCCCCAAACCTCCCTTCAGTGAGTCTTGTTGAACTACTTTCCTATTCTCATCATGTATCTGAAATCAGATTCCTCTGAAAGTTGGTCCAGAGATGTTGGAACTAAATTGCACCAAAATTACTCCCTCACTTAAGGAAACAACCAAAAAAGCCTACAAGGAATCAAATAGCTTGTTTGTTACCGTATTAGACTGTGAATTCTAGAGGCAGGAAACTATGACTTTTAATTGGCCAGCAAAACTTAGAAGAATTCAATGGCTCAAATTATAAACTTAAGAAAATGAGGCCATGAATTTAACTTAAAGATAGTTTTCTTTCAAAATATTGCTTGAACAAAAGGTGAAAAATCAGTATCAAGAGATGAAGTTACCCGAGAAAAATTGCTAAGATAATAATACGTTATTGCTATATTGCCATTGCAAATTTAAGAAATGTATCTATGAATATTAATGCCTGATGGATTTAATATAAAAAGCAGCCTTTTACTCATGGATACATTTATAAAAAGATGAAAGATATATGATGCATATATTTATCAGGATTGTTTTCCCACTTAGTAACTATAATTATTTCCTACAGAATTATTTTTCTTTCAAACACTGATTACTTTTAAATTCTGAATTGGAATAAAAGTACTGCAAAATAATGATTTGGCCTGCACACATTTGGATTTTGTAATAGGTCGGGTGTAGGTATATGGGTTGCAGTTTGCTTTGATTTTGCAAAGTGTTTCTTTAGAGAGTTCATAAAACATATAAGGATGTGTGGAGTGAGAATATTTAAAATACTCAGGCAAGTGTTTGCAAGCTATCTGAGAGACTTCATTTACATAAAAAGCAATGTGCCATTCATATATTACCAGTGTATGTGTATTACTCTTTGCTTCTCCCATAAGAAAAGGCTTTGTTTCCTATCAGACCGAAAAAAAAAAAAGGCTGCTTTCCCCTAATCTCACACTTTTCACCTGCACCAGCTGCTTCCAATTACCTGCTTCCACCTGCAGGACCTGGTCTAGCTGTACTGAGATTGGTTCCTGTTTCACAAACAAGCAGGGAAGTGACCTGGGCCTGAGGCTGAAGGCTGCTTCAGTTAGGAGCAAGAATCTTGCATCAATTTAGTTTCCTGTTTTCCTCCTCTGAATTTCTTGGTTCCTCACCCCTGGCATGGTTTCTGATCACTCCTATTTTTCAGTTTCTAATGTGTGTGCATCCTCCCAATTTCAGTCCCAGTCTGTATTCTCTATCTATGGCCATTCTAGAATCCCCAAATGCTAGAACTAATTTATAGGTGAACATGCATCTAGGAAGGTTATGGGAATTACAAAAGCTCATTCTGACAAAGACAGAATTACAGATGGGACCTTACATGGTTGCCATTTTATCGAGTTCAACCTAACAGAATGCAGTTTCTGAGGTTACCAATTCAAGCCTGCTTTCTACTCTTACTGCTTAGCCTTGCTCTGACATTCTGATATTTGGGATGGCAAATATCTTGATCTAGAATAGGGCTTCTTACAGTGTGGTCCACGCATCACTGGCATCACACTCATCCAGGAGTACTTGCTTAAAAATGTGGGGTTTCTTCTGTCCCACTTAAGACCCACTGAATCAGAATCACCAGGTGTGAGAGCCACAAATCTGTACTTTTAACAAGATATCCTAGTGATTCTCAGAGCACTTCAAGCTTGAGTCATTTAGTCTTTTATCTCTACTTGGACTGTGACCTTCTGGGTTAAGCTACAAGTTCTTTACCAAACTACTTACTACACCTTTGCCCCATCCTTGCATCCAAGTATCTTAGTCCTGTGAGTATCACAACATGAGACAACTTGGAGTTTCCCTGATTTGCTAATGAATTAGTGCTTTTATATGTAGAAAAATTGTTTATCAATTTAAACTGATTTTCTGCCTATATGTTGTTCTGGGTTTACTTGACCTTTTTCATTAATTCTACAAAATAAAAAATATGAATGCCTCCTTTATGACTTTAAGAAGCTCATAGGCCAATGAACTTTTGAATGAAAGACATAACAAATAAAATTATAATAAAATTGCTAAAAGTAATAAAACATTATGCTCATGTGTAACATTACCACAAACAATTACCAATCAAACCCAGTTTGGGTTCCTATTGGATTAAACCAACCCTTTTTAACTTTATTGTAATCTATACTAATAAAAATGTAATATGCTAATTAGACTGGACATCCTTCTGGACGAAGCTGGGGCTGCAAGGGAAGCCCGGGCCCTGGGTGCCAGAGGGAAGCCGGTGCTGGCAGCTGGGGGAAGGAAGGCCTACCCTTGCACAAATTTCATGCATCAGACCTCTAGTCTTAAATAATTCCATGTTTCTTTGGGCAAGGGTGGTGTTGTTAAAATTACAATTATACTTTAGAAATAATGTGATGTTATTAGAATGCCATATTTTATATTATCTCAGAAAAAATGTCACTAGCACTATTCAGAAATGATTCACCAGGTTTTTAAAAAAGTATTTTAACTGTTAACTTTTGTAATTAAATACTTAAGAACAAACAACACTTACGTTCAATGTCACCTACTGTGAAATCATTGTGTAGGGATCTTAGTCCATTCGTTGACTTTCCTAATTGTTGTCAAAGTTAAAATGTATTAAACCTTTGAAAATATAAACTAAAATGTCTGAACTTTCTAAATCACATAAAAGAGAATACATTTTATGCTTGCTTTGTAAGCCTCTGATGTCTTTTCCTTTCAAGTACACAAATTACTGACTAGCCATGATGATTAACATAAAAGAACCAAGGAAAATGCTGTTCACTTACCAAAGAAGATATATAGGCTCATCATAATAAAGCACAATTAATTTTCATTTATGTAAATGAAACAACAACAGTGCTAGTAAGAACCATCTTAGCCATGCTCCAAATCTGGATTGCAAGACTTGTCCCAATAGAAAGCAGGTTCACAGAATTGTTAGTATATTTTATTCTTTCCTCCCAACCACATTGCTCCTATTGCTTCAGACATTTTCATTATTCTTGTGATGTCTGAGAAATGACAAAATTAGAGAAGAGGAATCTGATAAAGATAAAGCATGGCACAAAAGCTATATGGATAATTGCCTTCACAAATCTAGCTCAGCTCTCATCTCTCCTAATTAGCCTCATTACCATACTTTAAGACAGACTAACAGTCACTCCAGGCCCTGTTCTTCTCTGTCAGAACGAGTGCTGACAGCCAAATGGACAACATATGGAGAAGTCCCCACTTCCCGGCCCTTCTTCCATGCGCAAGGCCAGAGAAAGGTTCCTCAAATCCAGGCTCAAATAGGTGTCTCTCTATCAGGGGCAGAACAATGACCTTAAATACCTCTCCACACCCTCAACTCATCACAATTTGGAGAGGTGAGGTCCTGCACTTACTACATGAATGTTGGCCATTTTCTAAAAGAACGTAAAGCATATAAGCGCATTCATTTGCTGGACAACTTCATTTTTTTGGACCTCTTCACCATTAAACAATTAAAATGAAACTCTAACGCAGTGGTTCTCAACCTTCTGGCCCTTTAAATACAGTTCCTCATGTTGTGACCCAACCATAAAATTATTTTCGTTGCTACTTCATAACTGTAATGTTGCTACTGTTATGAATCGGAATGTAAATATCTGATATGCAGAATGGTCTTAGGCGACCCCTGTGAAAGGGTCGTTCAACCGCGAAAAGGGTCGCGACCCACATGTTGAGAACCGCTGCTCTAATGCTTGGATACCCCATGTTAATTTGCCCCTGACATAACTATGCTTGCTCCTAAAATTCTTTCTTAAAGACTAAATATAAGAACTTTGTTGATCACGATTTGAAAGTAAATTTTAAATATTAATTTCAAGATGTCAAGTAACCCTTGAATATAACAATGGTCAACATCAACTCATCTCCTGGCAAAAAGAACAATACGAAATATGTAAAAAAATAAAACATTTGATGACAGGTTGAGTTTTTTCCCCATAAGCTTTACCACATACATTCTACTATGGTTATTTCTTATAAACTTACTTTCTATAAGATAAATTTTGATAAAATTTAAAAGGCATGTTCATTCAACTTTATAATATAAGAGAAGGCAATTATATTTTATTACATTAGTCATAATACTTAAGATATTATTAATTTCCCCCTTTCTAAAGAAATGAAATAAAAATGTTTCAATTAGTTTACACAATTTAACTATTCAGTACTTCTATATGTCCTTTGTAGGCCTATTTGTTTATACAACCACATGTACCTTTCTTTTTCCTGATCACTTTCCCAGGTCTCCAATGGAAATTTGTGCTAGATCTCACTTTGCTTTTGCACTGCAAAACCTATGATGCAATCTCAATGGCAACAAAATGAGGAAAATGGATTTTCTGCACTTTGCAGTTTGGGGAAACCAACAGTCCATTCAGCATGACTGAAAAATACCCTGAAGGCCAATATTTACTAAGCATGGCGCACACACTGGAGCCTTGTTAAAAATCCACAACAAATCTCTCATTGCAAACAAATCCAAAGGCTTCAGAGCTTCTGCCACTGTCTGAGTCATGTGGATTCTGACAGCAGAAAGCTGCTTGCTTACCCTCCGGCAGCTAGCTAGTGGTCTGCTGGCCCCACACCAAGACGGCATGATTTCCAGTCTGTGTTCTTCGCTACATATTCCTTTGGTAACAAACTACCGGAGAGGAAGAGCATACTATTAAGGTGAGGTTTTCTCATCTGCCTGCTTCGTATTTGAAGGAGGTTGGTAAACACCAACTAGCTGTTTAATTTGACCATTCCAATAAAGGCATACATACTGAATGCCGATTCCCAGCAGATTGCTGGAGGAAAAATAATGGTCAAAACAGCATTCCTAAATAACAGGAAATACTTGGAGCTTCACACATAACACTTTAAAATGCATGTGGCCTTCACTCAAAGATGCCAAAGCAATATGCGATTTAGAGAACACACACAAACACACAACACACACACATGGAGGAGGGGAAAAAAGTGAGGGAATTTCTTGTGTGAAAACACAGACTAGAGCACTGTGATGAATGAGACACAGGCATGTAGTGAGCAGAGGCACGAGGCTGTGTGCTAAGGAGAATGCTAAGAAGTGTGATTCCAACGCTTTCTTTAAAAATTGGATTATAAGTTTAGTGGGTTAGTTCTAAAATCTATTTCGTGCACCCACCTCTATAGTCTGAGAAACATCTGTTCTGACCGGGGCGGGGAGTCTGAGATGGAATTCCAAACCCAGAGTGATCAGATGATCAGTATTCAGATCCCATGTCCACAGGAGCTGCTCCGAAGGGTACAGGCCTCGCCGACCCTCTCCAATGCTTTGAACATGCTTTTCATTTTCCACGCTATTTAACTTCCAAATGCCTGGCATTCCATTTCCAAAAATTAGATAATACAACGAAGCACCACTGATTTTGTGAGGAGCCCTTCAACAAAACCACTAGCGAATGCTCTGTCTCTTAAACATAACGTTTAACCATGACCGTGAAGAGACAGTCCACACGCGGGTCTTTTCTACCTTCAGTTTGATAACGTTTAGAATCTTGCGGCCCGGAGGATCTCTGTCAGGAACTTCTTTCTTCCCCAGAATTATGACCTGTAACTCACATGTCACCTGTGCATCCCCGAACACCCATTACACATGAAAACACAGGGCAGTGAAAAGTGGCTGTGCACACATGTGCCTCATTCGTGCCTCCCCCGCAATAAAAACAAATTAACAGCAGAGCCTTGGGACAGTTTTTTAGTGTTCACACCTTACAAAAATTTCATAGATCCATAACACATCCTTTGGGGGAACACAGCGAGTTATATATGTTCAAAACCATATGAAAACCCACCAAAACAAGACAGCTGTCAGAATCCTGATGGCACATTCCAGACGAAGCTTTTCCTATTACCCCAAAAGTATATGAAAGTGTGGTGTGAATCGACAATCGATGACTATTAATCAGCGTCCGGAATTTGCACTCTCAGCATCTTGCAAATCCCTCCTCCTGCCAATTCTTTTTCACAGATTTGCTTTATGCTTTATTTACAAGGATTATATGATGCAATATAATTACCCACGGGAGTTAAACACTACATTGACGTGAACTGATATATTTGTATGTGTAGTGATCCAGGTCAGCGATGCTCCACAGGCAAACTTTGGCAGGCTGCTCATTCACAAAGGGACCCCAACTCCTTCTGAATAGCTTAAAATCCAATTTCGGTTATGTGCACAGGTAAATGCATTCTCGTTCACTCCTCCTTTCTCACTCATCCAAAATTCATTCTTTTTTCATCGGTGCATTCATTCTATGTACCAGACATTGTACGAGGTGCCCCCATCTTGCAATCTAAATGCTATTCTACATGATGAAAGGGGATAGGAGGAGGAAGAGTGGCCCCTCTCAGGCACTGATACCACATGTCAGACAAGGATGGAACTGATGAACACGTGAAAGACACAGGCAGCAGAAAAGGCAACCACTTTCGCCAATAAACACTGATCGTTCAGGGAAGTCCCTCCAGAGTTGCTGCTTCCTGATTGATGTAATCCTAACCACAGCCTGTGGTCCAAAAATTGCCAATCAATCATGTATACATTACAGGAAAAATTGGGTTAACATGTCTTCATGCTGGTGCTTCAATGATGTTCCTGTTCAAAGCTGGCTCGAGATACCCTTCGCAGAACACCAGCCTGCTGGTGTATCGTTCGTTTGTTTTCACCTCACCATTTTGTTATGATGTATAGGCAACGAGCCTCATGTGGCCTTTCTAATCTGAAAATGAGCCAAGAGAAAGAACGTGCTCAGAAGTGTTGAAAGAAAGGCCCATTCTGTGCCCAGGGAACTGCATCTAATACAGGAAATGAACACAAGTTTGCTGTAAGCTGTCCAGCCTCTGAATCAGCTGTTCCCCGCTCAGCGTCCCTCCCCCGCCCCCCACTCCCAGCTCTAAAACTAAGAGCTAAAAAGCCAATATTAAAGTTTTGAAAAATGTGTTTTCTTCCTCTTCTCCCATGTTCTCTCAAAGCTGTGTAAATCTAACTTGAAGGATAAGCGGCTTTATTTTAACAAGTGTGAGTTATCAGAGTTCGCATATCAAATTAAACCCAATGAATTCTGGACTTGTTTTAAATTTCAAGCCAGAGGCCCTAACTCCCTGCATTTCACTTGGCGGCTGGCCAGACTTAGTAATAAAGTGCTAAGCAGAAGACAGGAAATACTAGAGAAGTCGAACAATGTTATGACAATGTTTATAACTTTTACAGTCAGGCCTGGCTGAACATCTGCACAACATCAGACTCTGGTCAGACCCGCAGAGAGGAAACCATTCCTTAGCTGGCAGCGTTTTGCTCCAGCCAGATGTTATCACTTTACTGGTATCTTTTCACCAAGCAAAAAAACATATATATTATATATTATATATTTACATTTCAGAGAAGGAAATGGGGGAGGGGGCTTCCTCGTTTATAGAAATGGTACCACAAATTAATTTCACCCCATAATTGATTTATTCTGACAGATCCAAGACAGTTTACAGACAATGGCATCTTTCCCTTTGATGTGATAACGTTCAAACTACATTTTTTTTTTTTTTTGTAGAGAGGGATAAAGCCTTGTTTGATGCCGTGAACTGAAATACAAAGGAACTTCCCAGGACCACGGCCTTGGCATGCTTGGATGAGGCTCAGAGGCCTGTAAAATTAGGCAGTCACCTGACAAGTATTTATATAAATGAAATGATATTAGTGGCATTTCCTTGAACACAGATGGAACATAAGAATTTATCATTTTAGTTGAAACTGAGGGAATGAAGGCCTCTTAAACCTAAATCATTTCAAGAGCTTGACATATAAAATGTCGTATCACCATTAATAACACTCCAGATATGTCAGTGTGGAAACACATTTTTAATAAAACTAGGCTAACCTAAAAGGAAACAAAACCAAAAAAGCTCAGTGGGTGTTTGGAACATAGTATTAGCAATCATGTAACTTTCACATCCTTCACCTACGATTCCTAACCCTAACGATGGATGCAGTCTCATCAGTTCAGTGTGAACTGGCACAACACAAAAACAGAATCAACCTAATAAAAAGTCCCTCCACCATTTCGGATCTGTTTCTCAATGTTGCTAATAGAAACATCTGTGTGTGTGTGTGTGTGTGTGTGTGTGTGTGTGTGTGTACATAGCTCAATGAACCTGCCCTACACCTGCCTTCAGACAATTCATCATGTGACTTAGATGAAGTTAAAAGCTGGTTCAAAATGTGATGCACATTGTTGGTTTGGCGTCCTGGGAAAGCCACATCAACTATATCAACAATAACTAAGAGAGATGTTAAAATGAACATGGTTTTCAAAACACCTGCAAGAAGTCATGTACCTATTGCAGTGTCAATTACAAAAGACTGCCAATTTCTAAGCAACCCGAACTATAAACAAGAAATTGATTTGGATGAATTTGACTAGATAATACTCGAAATTGCTGTTTGCTTTGGGATTCATTTTCCTGTGATACATACATTTGGCCCTACCCAAGTCAACACACTTGAAGCCCATGAATGAGAGAATTCTTTATTCGCAAGGGAATTCACTTGGCCATTCAACTTGAGTTAAACTGAACTAGGGTGTATAATCCAATCCAGTGGTTCCTAAACTCTTTTTTGTTAGTTTCACCTTGGTTACTTTCAAAAGTAAATAAATGCGGGGATGTCATCCCCAGGTCAGGACTTTTATGATTGTATCCTGGAACCTATGGGATATTGGGGTCTCCTTACCTACTTTTAAATCCTTCACCCCCACAATTCTGCAGTGTATGGGCACGCTGGCCTGAGATACACCACACTGCATGTCTGTCAGGCTGGTCAGTGCCTGTCATGCTGCTATTCAATACTTTGAATATCACCCTGGATACAACCGTTCAAATTGGCTGGCCTAAGAAATTTCAAATGGTTTTCTAGTAATGTTTCAAATTACTCCACTTCTACTACTGTACTTCCATGCTATGATTGTCTGTTAAGTTTTTCAAGTTTTTTGGCTTTTATGCAAAGTAAGCTCCACTGTGCATAAGTTGTTTTGACATATTTAATTCCACAAGAGAATTCTAACCACCAGTTCTTTCATCAGCACTCACACTATTGCAACGATAGAATGCTGTTACTTAATATTTTTCTCAGAGCCCAAGATACCAATACTTGATTAATTTCAATCTGATATAGTCAACAGTGACATTATTATTATCACTGTACTTTGATGGGTTGAATTATTTGTAAATCATGTAACACTCATAATTAACTCTATGGGTTAGAAGCTTGCTGAGTTAAATTTTGTCATTTTCATGATATTCACAGGATTAATTAAAATGCAGGATATTTTCAAAGAAGAATTCTATATCAGGACATTAAAAGTCCTTTCTTTCTAAAAATTGTTTTAATGCATGTAATGTAAATCATAATACAAACATTCCACCTTAAAACTCTGCATTCTTTAAAAAACATATTCCCATTCCCCCAACTTCTCATAATAATCCATTACTAGATTGTTGGTAAAGATGTGAAGTCTCTGTACACTTTAGGCTTCCCGCTAGTGTGTGGATTTTGTTTTTCTTTTTAAGAACGCTTATAATCTTGATCAAATTAAACAACATCATTTGCTCCAAGTTCTTTGCGATTTTAAAGGGCTTGAGAATTTGTTTCTAGCTTAAATGATGAAAAAGGTCTGTTGGTATTTTCACGTTACTTTTCTTGGACTTTAAAGCATACAATATTCCTTATGCTTGTTCTCACTGCCCAGTTCTACAAAACCCTAATTTACTAGGCACAAGTAAGTGGCTATAAAATCTCAGGTGGTAGCAACCAATGCCTGCATCCTGGCTTAATTTCATGAGATGGGCTCCTCTGTAAGACATTTTATTCAGGTGACCTGCAAGGTTACGATTTAGTAACAGGCCATTCATGTTTTTAACATTTAACAGATTTAGCATATATGAACCAATAATAGAAGCTTATGAGTTCATGCTAATTTCTAGCTTATATACATGCTTTCTATGGTTATCAAGCTTTTAATATCAGCGAAAGCATTTTTTAAGCCTTGTATGAGTGTTCAATATCTATACTTAAGTACCAGTGAAGGTGCTTGGTGGAGGGAGGGGAAGTCTGATGGCATTCTCAGGGCTCCACCAGGCTCATGCCATTAAGACAATTTGGGGAATCCTGGCTGAACACCAATGCTTTATTAACAAACTCAAATAGGTGAAACTAAACTAATTTTCCATATTTTGAAACAGAGCTGAGAGAATCTAGAATACTCCTAGTAAGCTTCAAATCTGGGTATTTTTTTCTTTTTCCTCCAAAGCCAGAATTTTTTTTTCTAGGCCATCTGCCTTCTTTTTGAAAAAGGAAAGTACTTTCAAGTTCACAATTTATAATAGATGGGTAATGTATTTTTATAAGTAATTGCAATTTTTGGACTAAAATTAGGCAACCTGTGATGAACCCATCTATTTTATTGCAGTGAAGCTTGGATTATGGCTTAACTTCTTGGGATGCCTCTCCACTAGAGAATTTTAGCCCCTTTCTTGATGATTCAGATTTGCTATCACTTTGTGTTCCTAGCGTTCCAAAATTTTATTCTGATCTGAAACTTGATTGTATTCTAAATATTTAATTATCCTACAAGATATTGTTAACTTCTAAAATGCATTTCCCACATTGTATTTTATAGGACTCATGTTAATGATAGTAGGGGATTAAGAAACAGAAACAAAATATTTTAGCAAGGAAGTGAATTTTACATCTAGTCCAAACTAATCACCATGGCAAAGGTCATTTTAAGGTTTATACATTGAAAAATTGTCTGGAATATTTCCCTTTATATTTAGGCACAAGAAAATCATAGAGAAATAATCAGAAAATATATGGCTCCTCTACTTTATCTCCCAAGAGAAAGCAAAGGAACATGCATTGACACACTTCTTTCCTCTTTGATACAATAAAATCTTCCCCATTTTAGATCATTTGGGTTTTAATTTATTTAGAAATGTGCTAAGAGAATGACTTACCAAAATCTTAATCAGAAAGTACATGCAAATATATTTTTTCAAGAAGTGTTCAATTCAAACCAGTGCAGTCAGCATCAAATAGTAATAAGCAAACTTATTTGTTCATTTAATAAGTGTTTACTGAGGGTCTAGGAGCTGTCCTCTAAGCTGGGAACAAAGTGTGGAATAAATCAGACAAAAATTCTTGCTTTCTTTCTACTGGGGGAGAAAATGCACTATTCATTGGCTGTGGAGAAAACAGAAAAGCATAAAACACCATTGTCCTAAAAGAGCCACAAAGAGAGAAAGCCCAGTGTATACCCAAAACAGTACTGATGCATAAAAGAGGAAGTGGTTCATTTAGACTGATTAAATTATAGTAGTTTTACTTTAAAAGGCAAAGACTTAAGGTTAATAGAGATATTAAAGTATAAAGGTAGCTTTCCTTTAAAGTTTAAAAAGCATAAACAAAAACAAAAATGCCACTGAGGCTGGCTCAGACTCAACATTTCTGAAGGTGGGAATGGTTGAGTAGTGTCCCTAGTTGCCCAATAGGAGTTTAGTAATGGCCAAGCCTGGAAGACCACACCCATAGGAGAAAGTGGGGGAAGAGTGCAGAATGTCTCCGTGAGAGAGGTGGTTTCAATTACTTCAAGCAAGGAGGAGAATTAAGGAGTCAGGGGGCTGTGTATAATGTAATCCCGTTTGTGTGTTAGGCACATACATTTGTGGGAAGTATGGACTATGAATCGGAGAAGTAAAAATTGCAGTCCTTTAGGATGTCCATGAGGTCCTGATGATTAAGCAGCAACAATGAGACAACAGAAAGGAGGGGTTAAATTCAAGAAAAAAATTGGCACTACATGAGGTCACATGACTTTCCGGTTCCTTTTCAGCCCTGGTGTTCAATGACTGGATGTGAGGAAATGAAAGGGAGGCAAGGATGAGGTTCTCCGGGGAAATGATTTGGTAGCTAACAGAATGTCTCACAGGAGGTTGTGCTCTTAGAATTGTTTATAGTGCTCCAAAAATAGAAGCACTATTGAGTTGCTCAGAAAACCCTATTTTGTAAATGAAATATTTGGAATATTTGTATTTACATTTCCCTTAAACAAGTATTTAGTCTAATTTAAAGGAGATGCCATCAAAGTAGTATTCTTAATACACATAAAATATACTAAATATATCACTAACAATTTGAAGTGACCAGCTGAACCAAATGGGCAAAATCCAATCCAAGTGCCCAGTTGCTGTTTGTCATTGAGTGAATTTAGTGGGGCTTGCCTGTAATCAGATGGGGTTGGATATATCATATTGATGGACCCTTCATTCCCAATAGGCTATGATTCTACTAAATAATGTTCTAATATTTCAACCAAAATTTTAACAATACACTTGTAGAAAATCAATCAGGTACCACCAAGAAAATGAGTAGTTATTTACTGTCGTTTACTGAGGCAGCTGGTATGATATCCAGCACCAGAAAAACAGATAAAAACTTCATTGTTAGAGGAATTGTTTTGAAATATCAGAGTATTGATTAATTATGATAGACATCTATAATTCTATGTTCACTTAAAATCATTTGTGGAGAAATAAAAACTATTTGCCATTAAAAAGTAAATAAATCCTTTCTTAAAATACAGTAAAAGTTAAAACCATTAAATTAATTACTAAGGCCAGTTTTTTAAAAACATAAGCTTGTTAATGGAGGTTTGTACTTTTCCAATGTCTATATTAATTCAAGCTAATTATTAAAAAACTAGAGGCCCGGTGCACAAAAATTTGGGCACTCGGGGGTGGGGGGTGGGGTCCCTCAGCCCGGCCTGTGCCCTCTTGCAGTCTGGGACCCCTCGGAGGATGTCCACCTGCTGCCTTAGGCCTGCTCCCTGGGAGATCAGGCCCAAGCTGGCAGTCAGACATCCCTCTGGCAGCCTGGCAGCCTTCAGGGGATGTCCACTTGCTCGGGGGATGTCCACTTGCCAGCAGGGAGCAGGCCTAAGCTGCAGTCGGACATCGTTAGTGCTGCTGAGGAGGCGGGAGAGGCTCCCACCACCACCGCTGTACTGGCAGCCATCAGCCTGGCTTGTGGCTGAGCAGAGCTCCCCCTGTGGGAGCCCACTGACTACCAGGGGGCAGATCCTGCATTGAGCGTCTGCCCCTGGTGGTCAGTGTGTGTCATGGTGACCAGTCATTCCCAGTCTTTCTGCTGTTAGGGTCAGTTTGCATATTACCTTTTTATTATATAGGATAAAAACAAATGTTGGTGTTACCCAAAGAGTAGGTAAAATTAATTTGTGATGTATAGTAAATAGACAAATAGTTACTAGGCTAAGAGTCTAAAGATATTCTTAAATATGCCTTATTTTCATTTTACCTTACTTACATTTCTTTCTCCCTGGTAAAAAAAAAATAAAACTATAGAGCAATGTAAGGTAAAATACCAGCATATCTGAATTTTGAAAAGGGAAAAAAACTTAAAACACTCTAGGAAGAGGAGTTAGATATATTCCATAAAAACTTAAAATGGAAGAACCTTCAAAGTTACTGTGAATGAAAGCAATTAATTTGTTGATTTCTGGTCTTCCAAATGGATTTTAATTCATTATAACGCTATTAGTCAAAATAATTACTTACCCACTAATGGCATTGATTCACAGCTAAGAAATGAATTTTTTTCACAAGCTTTTCAAATTTAAAAATTTACCTTTTCTTTTCTAACAAATTCATATTTGAGGACAGCTTGCAGTGTGTATTTCCCAAAGTTCCAGTAGGTGGTATTTCTAAGATAGCTGCCCATTTACCTAGGTTTTGAGTTACTCTTCAAATAGGATCTACACCCCCTGAATCACATCAGATTAAGAGAAGTGTGTAATTTTCTTACCCATAGTAATAGGTTTTTAGAATGAATGACAAAGTTAGATGAGAAAGTAAGTGAGATGATAAAGTTATAATCCCGAAAGACTAGTAGACCACTGACTTAGTGATCTTTTAAGTGGAAGTGTCGGCCTGAATTTCTGAATTGTGAGCAGGTGTTCAGGTGTGCAGAGTTCTCATTGATTTTAATGGGGTTATAGTATGAAATCCCTATATACTTCTTTGTTTCCCATATGTAAAGTGTAATCAAATTCAGACTATTGAAGTTATCCACATGTCTCTGAAGCTAGATTTTGTCAGCATAGTGAGTTATACAAATGGATATCCACATCTTTTCTGCAGACCAGTTGAGTTAGTGAAAATTGTGCAAAAAGGTAGTCAATCATGTATAGACTTTTTATACATGATAGATATGTAATACAGAGTTATGTATGCAATACATATGTAATATCTATTTCAAAAACACAATGGTCCATTCTTGTCAAGGACATTAGCTACCTATTAATAACTAGATTTTGAAATTAAAAAGTAACTGGATTTTTAAAAATTATCAGAAAGTATTGAGCAGGGAGGGACCTCTGTCTCTCTCTCTTTTTTTTTTTTAAATATATTTTATTGATTTTTTTCAGAGAGGAAGGGAGAGAGATAGAGAGTCAGAAACATCGAAGAGAGAGAAACATCGATCAGCTGCCTCCTGCACATCTCCTACTGGGGATGTGCCCGCAACCCAGGTACATGCCCTTGACCGGAATCAAACCCGGGACCCTTCAGTCTGCAGGCCGACGCTCTATTCACTGAGCCAAACCGGTTTCGGCGACCTCTGTCTCTTTTATTTACTGATATATCCTCAGTGCCCCAAAACATGGTAGGTGTCCAATAAATATTTGATAAATGAATAATTTGCCACTAACTCATTTTAAATACAATCACCTGATCAGTTAAATTTATGATTGCAAATTAAAAAAAAAAATTACCTTTTCTGAAAAAAAGTACTATTTTAGTTTATCCAGCACATAAAATCAGACACACACACACACCATACAGATTCAAAACAGAATTATGTCATTGAAAATGCAATGAAAAGTCCATCATATTTGATTAAGGTTGATATTTAAACCTTAACTTCAAGTTTTTCTGGAGTTGAAACCAAAACTCAGGTATATTTTCTATATAACCCTAGGGTTTATAAAATTTTTACATTATAGACACATACTTTTCTCTTTATTTTATTTTCATATAATAAATGCATTAAAATTACATTTAATAGGGCAAGAACATTATTTTAGAGCAAAATTTTACTACTAGATTGCAGAGGCACCATGTTGGTGAGGGAATTGCAAAAGGAACCACTCATATGACCTAGAAACTTCAGAGTTTTTTTCCTTAGAGGTAAGTCAGGTGTTAACCCTTAAAGCCCAAACCATGATATTCATTTTCTGCAAGCCTCAAAACTGCCTTTATTCAGATAAATATTTAAGAAGTACGTTGGATAACTAATCTCTTCATCCCCCCTTCTGAACCCTTTGTAGGATGTATTCATTGAAACAACAACCAACCATTTACTGATCACCTCTTACACAGGGAGGTTTACAGTTGTTTGTATGGAAAATAATATAAGAATTAATAAGTAATAATGCAAGAATAAACTATGTGTTTTGCACACTCACAATTCTAAACCTACTTTGCCACATCCTGCATTCTAAGCCTTGGGCATATACATACAAGAGATAGTGCCTGACTTAAATGAACACATCTTGTAGTTAAAGCCGAGTTATGTAACCCATCATTAAAATATGGCCAAATAATTATAGCTATAGAAATATTTCCAGGCCCTACAATAGCATAGCAGTTAACAGTTTTGCCTGAGAGCTTCAACGAAGGTTTCACAGTCTCACAAACATCTCAGAGTGACAAGGTTGAATAATTAATTAGTCCTGAAAGATTTCTCTCTGCTTGCTCTAAAATAAAATAACAAAAATTTGGAAATTATAGGTAGTAATAGATCATACAATAATATTTATTAAGAACTCTTTATGTACCAAGTACTGTGCTTAATGCTTTATATGTATTGAGGATAGACAAATGACAGAGATAGATAGATAGATGATAGATAGATAGATAGATAGATAGATAGATAGATAGATAGATAGATGATAGACAGGTAGATATAGACCATCAATTAAATCTTTTGTTAAGGCAATTAGTAGTTTGTACTATAATTATTTGTTTACCCAGATCCTTTGCCTCTAAAGACCATGAATCCCTTGCGGACACATTCATCTATGTGTCCCCAGTAACACTTAAGGTTCCTTCCCCAAGGTAGGCATTCCATAAAGGTTTCTTGAACTAATGAACACCTGAACCAACTCTCTCTGTAGAATCTCTCAAGTCAACATTTCAATGCCTCAAATGTTTTCAATCTAGTTGGTTTATAGAGGACTTTTGAGTTAAAAATGTTATGAGGTCTCCCCTCTCAGTTCCATCTTGAGTAACTAATTTTTGTAAACCTCAGTTATAGGGGTAAAAAATGATTTTATTTTATGATTTCAGCCTGTGATTAAAAGCTGTCTGAACATCCTTTATTCTTGAAACCATCAGCTCTGGAGTCATAAAATATTTTTTAATGACCTATAGGCCCAGATCTATTTATGTTCCTTAACATTTTTCTTTAATTAGGAATTATTTTCATCATACAAAGAGGAAAATGAAATAATGAAAGCACTCTCCAGCAAATTTCAACCTTAAAGCAAACAAACAACTCAAGCACAAACAAAACAAATGGATAACCAATGGAATGAAAGCCTCCTATTTATCTCTTTCCAATATCTTCCTTCTCTATTCTTTTTTAAAATTTATTTTTAATTTATTATTTAAAGTTTTACATATGTCTCCTTTTTCCCCGATTACCCCTCCCCCAAGCCATTCCTACCCCGGGCAAGCCCCCACAGCCCCAGTGTCTGTGTCCATTGGTTACGCTAATATCCATGCAACCCTCCCAAACTCCACCTCCCCTGCCATTTGTCTCTGGATCTATTCTTGTTCATCAAATTATGTTGAACATTATATCCCATATATGAGTAAGATCATGTGATATTTATCTTTCTCTGACTGGCTTATGTCACTTAGCATAATGTTCTCCAGTTCCATCCATGCTGTTGCAAATGGTAAAAGTCCCTTCTTTTTTATAGCAGCGTAGTATTCCATTGTGTAGATATACCAGAGTTTTTTAATCCACTCATCTGCTGATGGACACTTAGGTTGTTTCCAAATCTTAGCTATTGTAAATTGTGCTGCTATGAACATAGGGGTGCATCTATCCTTCTGATGGGTGTTTCTTGTTTCTTGGGATATAGTCCTAGAAGTGGGATCACTGGGTCAAATGGAAGTTCCATTTTTAACTTTTGAGGAAACTCCATATTGTTTTCCACAGTGGCTGCACCAGTCTGCATTCCCACCAGCAGTGCAAAAGGGTTCCTTTTTCTCCACACCTTGCCAGCACTTGTCATTTGTTGATTTCCTTCTCTATTCTTTCCAGGAGGTAACAACTATCCTAAATTTATCTTTTATTTTTAAAATACGTTTTTTATTGATTTCAGAAAGAGGAAGGGCAAGAGGGAGAGAGAAATAGAAACATCAATGATGAGAGAGAATCACCAACTGGCTACCTCCTGCACTCTCCCTACTGGGCACACCCTGGCATGTGTTCTGACCAGGAATCAAACTGTGAACTCATTCATGGGTCGAATCTCAACCACTGAGCCACACTCGCTGGGCTACTATCCTAAATTTAAGGTAGTGTATCTTTCCTGTACCCAAAGAGCAAAACCAACAGGCAGAACTGAATGAAATTCATACTGAGGGTATGGTATTCTGAAGAAATATAACCTCACTCTCAAAGTCAACAATGCCCACAAATGACCCCCAAGGAACAAGACAGTTCCCCAATAAAGCCAGTGCCTACAGAGGATGGCCAAGAGATCTTTGCAGACCATCTAGGAGCTGCTAGTGCAGAAGTCATTGTGAGCAGTAATGATCCCTTCATACGATGGCTTAATTTTATAGACCAAGGATTTATGCAGGGGTCCTCAAACTTGTAAACAGGGGGCCAGTTCACTGTCCCTCAGACCGTTGGAGGGCGGACTATAGTTTTTAAAAAAAACTATGAACAAATTCCTATGCACACTGCACATATCTTATTTTGAAGTAAAAGAACAAATGTTTTTGGCGGGCCGCATGTGGCCCGCGGGCCGTAGTTTGAGGACCCCTGATATAGTGTAGGGAGGGGCACAAACTGGACTTGGAACTATTGCTGCTGTATTGTGACCTTCACAAACTACTTTACCTTCCCATACATCAGGCATCTCATCTATAAAGTAAATTGACAATGGTTTCTACCACATAGAGCTGTTCAGATTAAGCAAATGAATGCATGACAATAAATGTTAATTTTTATTAAATACTAAGTCCACAACAAAATTTTTCAAAAGAAAGAGTTATTTTTTTATCATCTCCAGAAATCAATTCAAGGCATGCACCTTGGAAAAGAAAGCACACTTTTGGAATATACTAATTACAACCCATATGTTGTAGAACTCATATGGTGTCAGCAGTGAAAACCAAAAGCCAGGCGACGCAGCTTCTACTCTTTGTTCATGCATGCAATACCCTTCCTGGGCAACATTCTGTATATAATAGGCCCTGGGGATACAGCATGTGGAAGCCAGACAGGACACTGCCCCAAAGCCAGACATTAAGCTCACAACTGTATCAAAATTTGACTAAATGTAGAGTCCTTCATTTGCCAACACAAAATGGTTAACTTCTTTGAACCTCAACTTTCTCATCCATAAAAATAAGAGCAATAACACCTGCTCTGTTCTTCACGTTGCTGCGAGATTTCTAGAACCCAACTTCGTAAAAGCTAAACACTGTCTGAATAAAAGTGCTTTAAGGTACTGCCACTTGGTGCTGAGATATGTTCACTTAGAACTGTTCCTGAGTCTATCCAGGCAGGGAATCATGGGAGCCACGCAACACAAAGCTTGGGTAGAAATCTATGCAACAGCCACAATTTCCCTCACGTGGACTGAACATAAGCTCCCACCAACAATGGCTAGATATAAAATAAAATTTAGTAGAACCAAATTGAAAACCGGGTAAAAGAAGTGTTCTTTTCTGAGAAATTTAACTACTTTATCTAGAGAGGAAGAGTAAAATGAAAAGTAATGTGTGTGTGTGTGTTTTTTGCCACCCTCCTCATAAATTCTGGCTAAATTCCTAGACACAACAATGACAGAATTCACGTAAATACTCCTAACCTTAGAAGTCAGATTTGGGGACCTCATGGAGTGATGCAAGCGAGTTTGGCCAGCTGCTGACCACACTCAGTGCATGAAATCAAATATCCATCCCTAGGCTGGCCAACCGGGAAGCTCTCACTAGAAGAACTAACTGTTTTTGCTAAAAGACCAGGCTATTTAAAGTCTTTCATCAACTGAAGGCTATCAATTATTCAAAACCATTTACTTTTAAAGCAATTTTAAATTTTAACACACCTTAATAAACAGAGAATATTCCCCACCTCAAACACTAAATTTCAGTTTTCCTTATTTCAGAAACAGAGTCCCTTAGGTAGAAATGTAGTATTGATGATCGCTTACAAAGTATATCTTTTAGATTTTGTTCCAAAGCTAATATTTTAATAAAATATATAATCAAATACAATGAAATAAATTACATCCATCTTTCTATAAATTAGTTTATAGCTTGATGTTAAGTACCTCTCTCCCCAATTTGGCATCTTAAATATTGAAATTGTTTGCACATGTTCAATACTTTGCCTCCTTACTTTTGTGTAGTTGGTGCCTGAGAGCTGTTTCTTAGGAAAAGCAAAATAACCTAATAGATGTCCTGATATATTTTTTTATACTTCAGAGTCAGTTAACTTACTAATTTTCAGTTAACAAAATGGTAAAAGCCTAGCATGGGATTTCCTACCTTTAAATAAACTCCTTGTTTTTTTGCATGATATCACCATATTATATCATATCATCCAAATATTCCATCCACCTTGGCAATCAATTTAAATATAGTGATATTATTTCCTGGCTTTGGCTCTATACAAAATACTAGGATGTTGGGTCCAGTGTTCTATAACCTGCTTATCATTGGGTAGAGATTAGTAGAATCTCTACCCAATGATGGCTTTATATCAAAGCTGCAATATAATCACACACAAACTATTAGGGACCCATTTGAACTTTGATAGAGTAGCTCATTATTTGTGCTTGTCTGACAAGAGCACAATATTTTCAGTAATACTTGATATGATATAAAAGGATAGGTTTGAGAAATTAGCATTACAAATGTCACATTTACTTCCAGCAGGAAATGTGCAACAGTATGTGACAATACTGAATAAAATGTTGAAACATGTTTTCCTTTTGTTTTACTTTACTCATTTTTGTAATACAACACTGGTTACTGGAAAATGCCTTACAGCTTTATTCAAAACACATGTTCAAAGATTTGAATGAAAAAACTTTGACTCTCTCTGGAACATCTAACCGATATATCATTTGTGTGCTTTAAATTTTTCCTTACTGTCAGGAACACTTTTATGTCTTTAAGATTTATTTAAACTAGTTTATTATATAATGAAGCTTGTCAGATCATAAGAACAAAGTCAAACAAGATGTGCTATATCAAAGTATAACATTTAACATATAGATTTAAGTATACATATCAAGTACAATGCAATCAAGCAAAGTTTAATCTGAAAATGCAAATGTTTCAGATTATTAAAGCCACATCTGTCCTTTGAAGCACAATTTAGACTGTTTATCAAAAAGCTATGTGTAATTATTCTCTCCTACCCTAGACTTTGTAACAACAGATTTCTTTTCTTAAGAACTTTTCAATTTCACTTTAGAGTTGAGGTTTTAAAGACTAAACCACCAAAGAATATAAGATCACAAATGGAAAATTAAAAATTTTTACAATGTGTCCTATAATAATTGCACTGTTTTGCTGGTAAATCGGGATAATATTTCAAAAGGCATTTTTCTCAGGGTTTAAGGAAAATGCTAAATGCTTTTGGGAATCAATTCAACATAGTCCAAGCATCAAAAATGTGTGCTTAAATACATTATTAAAATTTCAATATAAAGTTTTATACATTTGGCTTTCTCTGCTGTGGCCAAGAGAAACCATCAAAAGCAGGAGTTTATTTAGTTAGTAAAGCGTGATTCTGAAGCACAAGGGAACTATGACAGAGCTTTGAATTTTATGTCCTTGAAGTTCGCAAATCTTAAATTTATACCAAAAATAAAACCTCTGTTGTATTCTCTTATACACATCTATTGATCTAATACATATGGGCTTTATATATTATATACAAAATTTATAAATACATATAAATATATACAAATATATTTATATGCATATATAAAATACATGCAAAATATGTACTTATATATACATAAATATATATTTATATATACACATTGAAAAATATATATAAAAGAGAAAAGATACGTAAACTGCCCTCAGTAATATTATGAAGTTTGAACATCTGGGAATGAAATGAGTTGTTGCAACATTATTATAGAGCAGAGCTGATGTCTGCACAAAGGTATGATCTTTTATTGCACACATAAGAACGAAATATGACATAGAAGCTTTGGGCTCATTTATAAAATCTACTTAAACGGGACTCATTTTATTTTAAATTATAAAGGCTTACATCTATTACAGTCATTATAAAATAGCAATAATTTATAAAATAAATTGGGAGTCACAGATACCTATTATAGTGAAACTTGAAATTTAAGTATGTATCTTAAAACTGAAAAAAAATAATTGAGATGTTTACTGCAGTCAAAAGTGGAGATTCATTGGTGTGGCTCGAGGTTGTAAGGTTGTCTCTCTAAATGAAGGTCATTACAATCACACAGCACAAACTCTAGCTTATGCCTTCAAATTCCACCCCGAACTCCCAAACTGCTAACACCATAAACTTTCTATACATTATCCCCTTGACATTTTAGGTTTAATTTACAAATTACAACCTGGCTGCAGTAATCAACAGGGAACAGAGGGCAAGTGGTGGCTATAGGAACTTACGCTTGACTTCTTACATTTTTAAAAATTAGATTTATTTATACCTCTGTGACTCCAGAGGCAAAGCAGAGAGAAACAGTAGATGATGGTGCTGCTTTTATTTGATCTTAAAAAGGCAAATGGTGTCAGTAGTTTGATTGAAAGGTTAAAGGGCAAACATAATTCTGTAATATTGCAAACTGTCATACTATATTCGGAAAAGGGAACCGTTGACAAAGGCAATACAGGCGAGTGCTTTATTTCCTTTCCCTAAATGTTTAGAGAGTTTGAGAATTTTCCTGAAACCTGAAAGTAAACTCTTCAAAGTTATGAAGGGTTCTTCTAATGAAACACGAACTAGTTTCAACATGAGAAACAATTAGTATTCCAAAGAGCTTACGTCCCAGGAAACAGTTGAAATCACAGAACCCTTTTAGATAGAGACCGGCCATTGGGTCTAGCATGGCCACCGACAGAGTGGCCGGGGGAAGGAGGAAGTGCCATGAAAGGCCGGCGGTGGGCCCAGGCAGGGCTGAGTTCACTGGCATTTTAGGAGGACTGCTCTTTTCACTCCCCTCCCATTTCACAAATGCCCGGAGGCATTCCTGCAGCGGCACATCTTTGCAAATTCTAAAAATAAAGTCATAAAGTTTGACTCCTCAACTTTCACAATATTTTGACAGATTTCTTCCAACTTTAATCCTTTCTGTAAATGGTGCTATGATTTGCATTATGTTACATTGCTTCATTTCACCATAAAAAAAAGTCCGTCTCTAGAGAACTGCTCTGCGATTATGCGCTCCTTTAATAGGGCTCCCCTCAGAACTGAATAAAAAGAATTCTCTCCTTGTAATCTTATCCTGCAGTGGTAAGAGCTCGCCATAGACCTGTATGGGAAGCCAGTTTTGAATTTTCTTAAAGAAATTTTGAATGATATTCCCATAACAGGTTCTCATTTCTCCCCCAAATCATTTACATAAAGGAAATGACCAGAACTGATTTATTTCAAATTTGGAGGAGTTATGAAAACAAAAATTCACATTCAATGTTACTTGATTCCCTCATATAAAGTGGTACTGTCTTCTCTTTCCTCTGTTTTTAAAAAAAGCAGTTCTGGAGTGTGGTGGGCCAGTTGGCAAGCACAACTCTTATGGTGAAACCTGTCCGGCGACAAACACTCCAGAAAAGCGGTCTTGCTAGGAAATAAGTGATACAGAGGAGTGAATGGAGGAACCTCTAGAAAGGAAGGGATCTGGCTTTTTAAAAAAAATTCAAAAAATTCAATATTCCTAATTGGTCTGTTATGCACAAATGAAGCCAGTTTGTTCTGAACTATTTTACGATCTAACTGATACATGTGTATCTGAGAGGCAGTATAGAGCGTAAGAGACATTTAAAAAAGGAAAGGAGGGATACGCTAGGGAAGTATAGCGTTGAAAATGAGGTGAACAGATAGGAAAGGGGGTAGAATGGGATGTGATAGCTGGCAAGCCTGAAGGTCACGCAGAGGAATGAGACCGACTTCAACAGGATCAGAAGCCAGCTGAAACATCCAATTTCCTATCACTCCGTTTATCGCGCTCTGTAAATAACGCCAGCGTTTAGCACATCCAAACCTCTCTGCCACCTAAGCAAGGGTGTCATCATTTCCCCCCAGGCTGATCAGAAATGAGGTTCTGCCTCTGAGGAAACATCTCCATAACCTTGTAACAGAGATGTGATTCAAGCGTAGTCCCGCTATCCGACAGAAGTAAGAATGAACGAGCCGTCCTCATCCGTGGCTGACCGTCTAGAGCCTTCTTGCCTACAGAAAATTCCCCATGAAGATTCAGCACGACTCCTTGTTTTCAAACACTTCACTGATGAGAAGTGACAGACGAGAGCGCTGTTTTTGTTTCTGAGTTTTAATTTCCCAAATACTAATGCCACAGTGATTTATAAAACTGTAACTCAAGATCCATCTATGTATTTGTTCAGTTCATGTTTTCAAATAGTCAACTTTCAATTATCTTCAAAGGATCAGATACCCTGCAGTTTATTTCTGACAAATCATCCGTTTTATTGTTTCTGACATTGTTACGGACTCCGCTTAATTAAACGTTTATTTACATAAACGGGATATTTGCTTAATGTAATCCAGGATTTTAAGAGGGAGGAATGCTTTAGGAATAAAAGTAATTTCCCTTGCACAAATGAACAAGCAAATAGTCCTTCTGCATAAATGCTGACTCGCAGAAAAAAGTGGAAGTAGTGATAAAATTGATTAAAAGGAGAGGGTAGAAAAAGTAGGCAGTGTCGCCGGTCTTTCATGAGCCACAGTTTAACTGTGTGGTTACTGTGTCTGAGTTATGAAGAATTTTCCTATTAGAGATACTCTCCAAAGAATAATAAAGGACCCTAGCCAAAGCTAAATACAAATGATTTTGGGGAAAAGTTTCAGACTTCTCCATAGCACAAAAAACCCTGAAGAGTAAGACACAGCAGCCTCCTTGCTAGCCCTTCAGTTTGAGAAGCGCATGTATACTGATGCCGGCCCTCCCCAAGCATACACAACGCAGGGAGCAATTAGGACTTACAGAACTCATGATACATGTTGAAAAATGAATACACATAGTCTATTAATGGTTTGCTTAGAAGTTATCAAATTTTAATTCACACACACACACACACACACACACACACACACACACACTGAACCAAACAACACTCCCAATTGACAAGATAAAACAGTGCGACGTGGCCCAAGATTCTTATTCGCAGTTGCATAACAGACTCCTTGATCTGCAATATGTTTGGCAAGCAATTGCAAGAACAGATATTGTGCAAGTTACAATTTAACTAGAAAGTCATTAGCTGGTGCTAAGAAGACAGTGCCTGGTGTTGTCTTCAGTAAATTGGCTGATTTGAGAAAAAGAGTTTCTAGCTATGCCCATAATGTCCAAATGAGTAGAAGCCACAATTATATTATCACCTCTCTTCCAAAGAACATCAATGGGTTGCACTCAGGGTTTAAAAAAATTCACCACCATACCACATCAATGCTACCCACTGGCTGCAGTCCTAGTGCAGTTCCTTTGAAAGCTTCTGGAAATATACATTTCTCAACTTCACAAAAGGCTATTATTGAAACCAGATTAGAATATTTCCTTGTCCAGCCTTGTATATGCTTTGGTCGTTGATAGCTTAATTCTCTCTATGATTAGGCGACAAGGACAGGATTTTAAAAGACAATGTTTCTTTACACTCTTTGCTTCCCTAGCCACAAAGAATATTAACTTCACGAACTCTCTAAGGATTTCTCATTCATGCATTCTCCTTTTTTCTTTTTCTAGAAGCATTAGTAGGGTTTCTACTCATAGAGTGGAACGCTCTATGGATCAGCAATCTCAAATCACACTTGATTTAAATTCAATGTCCTTTCCAATATTTGACTAAGATGTTGAAATGAGAAATAATGCCACACAACAATTAAAATAATACTATGTAAGATCTGATCACTACCCAAATTTGAAACTATGGAATTCTGTTTACTTATTCTTATGTTGCATTTATTTAAACATTTTAATGCCTGCTTTCATATGTTAAGAATACAATTATACGTGTTGGCATACAATTCCATAAAAGATTATCTAACGATAGCCTTATCTATGAATGCTAGGTATATAATATGGACAGAACAACAAGCACTGGTATGGTATTTTAATCAGACATTTGTTTGGTTTTAAAAGAAATAAGTGCCCTTGTTTTGGTCAAGGTAGCTTTATTAAAGGCCAGTCACTTAAGATATTTTAAGACTAGCCAGTGACATGGAAGAATCTTTCTATTAAATATAATGAGAGCATTATATACGATATCATTTAAGAAAGACTGTAAACAACTGTAAGCAAGTGACAATAGGTAGCTGCCAAATTAAAGCTAATAGGTAACATATCTATGGCTCTTATTCTCTATGTCAAAGATGTGAAAATGCATTAAATTTTATTACTCTGCATTTTGGGAAAGTTTCTTTCATTTTGTATTTTAGATTTCACAGATATTATGCATTCCATCAGATAACACTGATCTTTAGCCAGTTCGTAACTTTTCAGTTTATTTCCGGGCATAGAGTCTTTGTTTAAATGTGGGCAGCAGTTGTCTCCATAACATAATTCTCTGCTCCTATGATTAATGCAAAAATCACACAAAGAGGTGCCTAGCTTGTGCCATGGTCAGGAAGCACCCATGCATTTTTTTTGCAGAGCACAATGCAACCTCGCTGGGAGGCAGGCCAATCAAGTTTCAACCCGTATCTACTTCATCCTCAGTTCTGGAGGGCATGCACTATACATCATCTCCCTCAGACTTCCTGAGGATCTTTCCTCAGATATTTAGAGCAGAGAGGAAAGAAAGCAAAGCGTCCTTAATTAAAGCGTTCAAGATAATACCTGACCTTTCACTCGTGTTGACCAAATGGTTTGTGCTTTTTTCAATCACTGCCATCTATCATTCTTAATTAGCATCTACCCTATAAAACTGCTCACTTCTGAAGTATATTAATTACTGTTTTATGACTTTGGCTCCTATTATCCTATCGGTACAGCAACAACTATAAAAAGCGTGGCATTTTCCAGCACAGAGGGGCAGTATATGTTGTGTGTGATTCATGCAAGTTGCATTAATATTTTAGAGGAGTGGTCTGGAAGAAGCTGTGCATTCTGACTTCATACCCTGAGGAGATGCTTCAATGGTCCGCACTAGAAATAAGTCTTTCTGAGAGAGACAAGGAAGCAAAACGTTTTGCTATGGGAATTTCAAAATCGTTTATGTCATGAGGGGCGAATCCAAGCAATAAAGGAAGATGCCAGGTTTAGATGAAATACTGTGTTCTATAAATGTTGTAACCATGGTGGAAAAGGGAAGTCCCATTCTGTGATATATGAGCAGAAAGCAGAAAACAGAGAGCTGTTACAGGGTTAGCTTCTAAATAAATAAAGTTAAATTAATTTCATGATTTGGTCATGTGGAGTCATGTAAATAGCTGAGTCTTCTGCAATATTTACTGAAAGTTTTTGAGTATAGAGTGCCAAGGGTTTACTATTACAAGATCATATTAAAATTCTGGGGGCCTTGAGGAAATGAATATAACCTCCCTTCAAAAGGAACAAAAAAAGATAGAAAAGAAAAAAAATCACTTGGAAAACTTTAAATTACTAAATCTTCCCAGCAGTAATTCACAAAATGTATGAAAGACACAAATCTTTGGCGAGACTACAGTTTATTCCCGTCACTGTACAATCATATGACAGAAAGGACCTCAGATGATCTGTTTCTCAACTTTGTTCAGGACCATCAGTAAATCCACTGAAGCATGACAAGACTCTGGGATGGGTGGATGGGAGAAAAAGATGAAGGGAGGGATTTCTAGAGCAGGAAGCCCACAGCACTCCCCAAAGGCTCTGGCTAGTGCTTGATAACTATTACAGAACCGGCTTGTGTCCTTCTCAGACTGCACCTTCCATCCTTCTCTGGTTCCATGTTCAGTGAGAAGAGAGAACAGCTCCTTACTCTCCCCTCAGAGCTCTGAAACGTATCTTTATTTAAAAGTGGTTCATGAATGAGCAGAAATGAGTAATAATCTAATGCACAATGGTACTGCAAACTAATCAGCATCTAAATTTCACCTATCAAAATATTAAGAGATTTAAAGTACTCTCTAAAGTAGTTTACTGATGGAAAGTCAATGCAAATTTTCTATTTCAAGTAAAGGATAGTTAAAGAAGTAAAAAAAATATTGAGGGAAGGAGAGTATAATAAAAGTCGTGCATGTGGATTTAGTACTGAACTTAAGAGACCAGTGATAAAGGTTCTGTTTGCCCACAGGCTGTAAAGGTAGCAGGCCATCGTGGTATAGGCTTTTTTGATCACTAAGAAGAAAGAAAGAAAAAATAAAGATAATGGCTTCGAAATTTTCGAAAGAAATTAAAATTAAGCGAAGAATGAACTTGCTTTCTTCCTGAACTAAACTATGGAAAGGTAAAGACAGTAATATTTTACTGCAGAATTTTTAAAACTCTAAGTGCATAAAATAGAGGATTAAGTGAAAAATCAGGTTCATAAAGAATGCATAAATGGAATTTAAAAGGGTGCCATAATGAAAGCATTATTTTATGAACTTTTCTTGTCATAAAACACAAACTTAGCTATATACTGGTTATAAAGTTAGCATGCATATGAATAACTTCTAGAGATGATGGCAATAAATATTATTTTTTGTTTGTTTCTGTTCATTATAAAGAAAATGCATGTACACACACACACACACACACACACACACACACACTCTTGGTACCAATTCGAAATTCTTCTTGGAAACTATCATAACTGCATAAGCACCTTTAATATACTGCACACAAAACAAGCTCCAATAAGGTTCAGAACATGGTAATACAGTGAAGATGTATTTTTTTAAAGCAAATATTATTACAAGATTCCGTTGTCCCCAGTTTAAATATTTAGCAATAGTCATACGTTTTATCAGTGCTATCTCAGAAATTATCATTTAATATGAGGAGTATACCTTATAAATAAAGCACACTGATGATACTCCACTGAATGCTTTGGGCTGCCAACCCACTATTCAAAGACTAGTCACCAATCTCACTCTTATGTGGAAGGGGTTGCACATATACCCCCCTTTCATATTTACAACCTATGATGTGCTCTAGCTCACAGTTCAATAAAGTTAAAAAAAATCCAAAAGAATGAAATAAAATGACAAAAAATTGTACATCTTTAATTACAAAATATGCTTTACTACAAAATGTTCAAAAAAATTTTTTTGTTTAAGCCCAAGAAATATGCATAAGCTGTTGAACCCAATTCATAAGCAACAACAAAACAATTGATGGCAATACTGAACTCAAATTGGGACTAGTAATTAGCACAATAAAATTTCAGAACAGGAATTATTTCCCTAGGAAGCATGGCAGGCTCCCGCTACTGAAGTTTGGCCAACTAATCAACCTTCTATTCAACATATAGCCTGTGGTTCCTCTTTTGCTTCAAAGCATCTATTTTTGAAGAAAATCATATTGTAACAAACAAGTAATTCTAATGAAAAGTACAAAGAAGAACGAGGCAGAAGTTTCTGCCTAACCAGCAAGCAGCCGCTCTGGGTTTATACGGACTTTGCAATTTCAGGTCTTCAATATTTGCACAAAATTATGGATTTTCATAAATGTTTGAGCGTAAAAAGGACCAACACGATCAAGCAAAAGAGAACCATGGAAACATAGGGAGCCGCAGCTCATACAATGTGCCCTTGATTTCCATCCAAAATCTTAACAAGGAAAAAAGAATATCACCTTCTCTTTTTGAAAACTGCCCTCAATATAGAGTTCAAAAACCACTTGTCATAGTTACAGGCTTACTTTTTTCTCTAGCTAATATTGCAAATAAAATAGTTCCTTCACATGCCAGCATTTTTCAAAATCAGAGCAATAATTACTTGGTATTCCATTATCAGAAATCGCATCTTAAAGTAACCTGACATTTTAAAGTTTCTGTTATAGAAACACAGTAATAACCTGAGATTTGTTAGAAAGTTTCCTCAGCGTCCATATCCTATCATAAACTTAAAAAGTGGGGAAAAAAAAACACTAGAATGGATCATGAGAGAAATGTGACAAAGAAACAGCAGGGTTCTACTTATCCCTCCCAGATATGGAATTAGAAACAAAAGAGTAGTTAATGTGTAAGAAAGCATAACACTTAGAAGATTAATACAGTTATTACAAACAACTGTCATAGAAAAAAAAAGTGACAAGAGCACTAAGAAATATATTTTCTGAGCATAAAATAATTAGAGAGTGTACAGTGGCCACCATGGCGATGTTCAGATGGCCTATGCATCATTAACTGGACCAGTGGGGTTCCCCTACATCTTGTGGGGTCCACAAGTGTCTAGAACTGCTCTTGTATCCTTGGCTTCTACGGGAAGGTTCTGGAAGCTTTTCTTAACTACTATCTCAGGATCTTCATAGCTGATTAGAAACCCTAACAGAAGACGGATTTGGGATCTCTGTCATGGAGATGAATTTGAAGCCTCCAATACGATTCAACGCTGTAGGGACCGTCATCTTCTCCGGCGTAGACCCCCAATTTTGGAACCAAGTTACATGTATTGAGTGTGAAATGACCACTGTCATCTCCTAAAGTTCAGAGTTATGCAGTAGTAAGTTCCACTTGAACTTGGCCTCTTGTTTTCATCTCTGTATTGTATACGCAAGAGGCTGTAAGATCTTACTGTACAGCCTTTTTTCAATCCACATTTTTTCCTCATCTAACATCCTCTCATGTCAATAAACAAAGAACAATCACTAGTGTCTTTTTTTTTTCATGTGTATATAGTTACCTCTGTCATGGTATAAATGGTGTGTTTAGCAAAGTCCATGCTAACCCATGTTTCAATTGTTTCCAATCTTCCTCCCTCTCTCCCTCCCTCCCCTTTCTCCTTTCCTTCCTCTAATTCAAACAATATGCAATGAGCACCCATGTGTTATTTCTTCTGACTAAATTACTAGAACTGAACCTGCTAGAATCCTAGTACAGTATGCTGATTTAAAATTCTGCTACGTATTATCAAATGGACCTCCAAAAAATATAGCAATTTATATAATCAAAGTACTCATTAGCACATGCCCATGCAATCTTATTTCATTTTCATTCTAATGTATATTCCTTTTATCAAAATGAGGTTAAAACTCACTTAATATGCTCATTAGTCACCTGTATTTCTTCCTTTTTAAAATTTTATTGACTCATTTTTAGTGCCATAAGTCCATTTTTCAGGAAAAAATGTTTTAAACACATTGTAAACGAAAGCATAAAGAGCAGAAATACTACTAGGCCTTTAACATTGTTTGCTCTCTATATCCTTGTAGATTTTCAACATGAGCACAAAGGATGTGACACAAAAGTCTACTTTCAAAATGTCACTCAGCTAACTTTCAGGAAACAATGTTTGTGGGGAGAAAATAATAAATCAGGCACAAGTTCCTGACTTGAGTTTATATTTTCAAGTGACCTAGGAAGGCATTTTAAAAACAATTAAGAAACTTTACACAGTTAACAGATTTATTATTTAATAAAATCTCATCAATTCAACAAATACTATTTGAGCACTTACTCATATGTTGTTGATCTTGCCCGTATGTAACTTACAGTCTAGTGTAGAAGGCACACAAGGAGATATAACTATAATTCAGGTGAGAAAACACTAAGTTCCATTAAATACTCCTTTGCATTAGAAAGGGACCGTAGAGGAAAATCATGTCTGACCTGGAGCTGACGTCTACAAGCAATATGCAGTGGTCTGCATAGTGATAAAGAAAAAAAAAGAAAGAAAAGAAAATCAAGAAAGAAAAAGAAATCTCCTTTTCCTGCTGAAATGTTTATGATCTAATTCAAAGAATGGAGGTGGTCACTGTAAAACGAAAACCTAATACTCTGTCAATTTCTTAAAGAATTTGATCTTTGGCAAAAATTTCATACCTAAATAGACCCTCTTTTATATGCATTTCTCTATATTTTGACATCACAAATTTATTTAATGACTTCCCAACTCACTGACAACTAGGATATTCATATAAATATCCAACAGAATAAATGGGTAGCAAAGAAAAGCTCTTATATTAACAAGCAATAAACTTGTCATGGATTTTGCCTTTAAAAAATAATTGAAACCAGAAAATGAACAACAGAAGCGTGACATAAGCTCCAAATATATTTCTCAGAAGATTCACCCCAGAACATCTGATCACAGCATCAAGCAAGCCCTTCGTGCTGCGTGCAGAAAGGACGAGGTAACGCATCAGTGCCCAGAGAGAGTGGTGGCTTTTCCCTCCCCAGTGAAGTAGAGGTTAGAAATACGTGCGAGGTAGGAGCAGGGTTCATAAGAATATAGCTTTATTCACGTCTATACATGCAGATCGCACAGCATTTGCTTCCATTTGCTTCCTATCTATGATGCAGTTTAAGGGTGTGTAGGAGTTTTCTTTTGTTTGTACTGGAGATGACCTTGGAAGTCAGACAGACCATCATGGGCACAAATCCCAATTCCATTTATTGGCCTGTGATCTTGAAAATTCACCGAGCTGCTTTGCTTAATCCATCGCTTTTAAGAGGAAGATTAAATGAAATACTATACGAAACACTTAGCAAAGTGCCCAGCATAACGGAAGCGCTCAATAAGTGGTAGCTATTATTATTAAGAAGTTGAAACATTAAGGAAAGAGCTCAATATTAAAAAGGCTATCAGAGTGTCTATGTTCTTTTATAGAATTTATTCTTTAAAAAGGTCAGATTATAGATTAGGCTTGAGAATGGCTAATTTCAACATAGAGGGACCAATATTTCAGGCACAGGAACTTGATGCCTTCTTAGGGATGTTGAGTTTTTATCTGGAAAGAGATCGATTTTACCCTCTTCCTTTTGTTTCATTTTCTTCCTTTATTCTACCCAATGCTATCATAGCTCAGAAATCTATCTGGAACAGGGCATCAAATTGACAGACACAATGTGTAAACTCACAGAAGATGAATGTATGGAAACGATGTATATATTATTCTTAGAAAAAAATTATATATACATACATATCAATTTTTTAATTCCTTTCACTAACAAGTTTTTAAAATAGAAGGCCTCTTTGAAAAAATTCCTTTCTATAAGTGATAATGCTTGAGGGTGATGAACCTCTTCTGAAGTGTCAATCTAGCATAATTAGTTAACAGGACTTGCCGTTGTGTTATTTTTTTTGCAGCTAATGATTTCATTCAATATGAACACTGAATGTAAGTGCATGTCAGCCATTAAAAGAGGTTGATGGAATTATTCACATTGGTTAGAAAAGAGATTTACTACAAAATATTTAAAAATATTTTAGAATGAAATAAATGCTATGCGCCTTTTGATCATCACAAAGAGAAAGTATTAGCTGAAATTCATCCTTTGTAATATGTTACCCGCTTTTTCTTTCCTGTTAATATGCTGTTGGTATTTTTCTAAGTGACCATCCTTCTTTCCAAGTAACAGTAAACAGCTCGCAGTATTGTTTACCAATCCCTCATTTTACCCCAAACAGTCCTCTGACCTTAACCAACCTCACCATTCTCTCACAGTTCCAATACTGAGTAATTATATTACTTATTTGCCCTTAAAAATCAGAGGACCTAGGATATGCTGGAAGTAAAGTGATAATGTTTCATCATTCAAACACTAGAGAGCCTCATCTAACTGTACCAGCGCATCAAAGAACTAGGGCATAAAAACTATTATGAGAACACTCTTCATTCCAAAATCTGAGCAACTCTTCACTGTTTAAAGAAGCTCCTGCCGGCTCATCACAAATAAAGAGGGTGACTATTTGCGGAACAGAAACTGACTATGTTTAGAACTGCTTTTAGGAACTCAGTGGAAACCTGGATACATATATCTGCTGAGAAAAATCTTTTTCCCCCCCTTCTGAGTTTTTTCTAAAAATCTCAGAATAGGTCAAATATCAAACTTCTGGCTTAAGGCTTCGACTAAGAAAAAATTCTGCCGAGAGAGAAACACATGAGAAAAGGTGCTGCAGAAGGCCCTATGGAGAACATAGAGATGAAAGACAGTCCTTGGGAAACTTCAGTGGGATCAGGAAGAAAACATAATGATACCAATAAACAGAATACTGTACAGCGCAGAATAGTACAGTGCTTGTCGTATGTGTCACAGAATGCTAAGGAAGAACAGAGGCGGCAAAGAGTCCTTGAGAGAAAGATTGAGTATTCTGGTAAATACGGGGCTCAGTCTGGACCCCAAACTGATGTATTGCACTGGGCTATTCCCTATGTCAGCTTTGCTGAATAACAGCTTTAAAAGAAAGCTGTTCAACTGGAATAAAAAAAAAAAAACCAATCATTTCAAATGAGGGCAAATAAAGGTATGCATGTTTAGACAGTTATAGTCCTAGCTAGTCACATTTTGGTTTGCATAAGATGAGACATAGCCCACACAGGCAAACCGATTCCAATGAATCATAATTGAACTTGCAGGTCAATTCTGACTTCGCAAAATCTTATGGTAATAAGTAATGAATTAATTTTGCACTTTAAAAAGCAGTTTTCCTTGCTTCAATTACTAAGACTACCTAAAATACTGGATGCCCCAAAATACCAAAACAACTATGCATTAAATCATGAGTAATGGCTACATCTTCTCTTGCAAACATCATGTTAATAGGCCAGCATACCCCCCCTGGGAACTTGCAAATCAGAACAGAATAAACATGGGCCTTTAAGTATTTTTTTTTTAAAACACCAAGAGAGTTGGGATACACAATTTAATAGTAGGAGGAAGTCCCTAAGGCAAGGTAACTCCTTTGAATCCTTTTTGGATCCTTTCCTCAAAGATCAAATCTTGAGACACTATGAAAACAGCTTCAGTTGACCATCAACATGGTTCCAGCAGCATGGGAAATAAAAATATCACTTCAATAGCCACAGTCCATATCCCCTGGGCATTTCAGATAAAAAAACCCCACCTTCATGGCAACTGAAATGAATAAAAAGTCATGGCAAAACCCAGAAAGAAGGTCAATGTAATTATTTCCATGTGATCAAAGTAACTTGTTACATGACTTACTTTTTTTTGGTAATAAGCAGTTGTAATATGGCATTTTTATACACTGAGTGGCCAGATTATTATAACCACCCCATCAGTACAATGAAGTTAATTAGTTATGCAAATAATAATAATAAAACCTTGAGAGTATTTGCTTAGGAAGTTTTCAATATTCAGTATTTTTGGAAGTGTCAATGAAGTACTGATGGGGTGGTCATAATAATTTGGCTGGTCATAATAATCTGGCCACTCAGTGTAAGTACACTGTTTAAGGTTCTTGCATTTTATATGCATACTAGAGGCCCGATGCATGAAATTCATGCAAGAGTAGGCCTTCTTCCCCCCGGCTGCCATCACCGGCTTCTCTCTGGCACCCGGGACCCGGGCTTCCCTCTGGCTGCTGGCAGGCACCTGGGACCCAGGCTTCTGTCGCAGCCCAGCTTCGTCTGGAAGGTCATCTGGATTGATGCCGGGTCTAATTAGCATAATACGCTTTTATTATTATAGATATGTTGTATTTTGTTTGAGTTGGTCTTGCCCTCTTTGGGGGAGAGGCCATGTCTTATTCATTCTTATAGTTTTAATACCTGACACAGACCCTAGCACAGAATAAATACCCAGTAACTGCTAGTGAATGAAGAGACTACTATCAACAGAGACATGGATATGATGATGACTGTAAAAAAGAGGAAGTAGGAAACAGTAAGTACTGGTGAGCAGAATGTCCTAGACATCATGTTAGGTACTTAATGCCTTTTTATTTAATTCTAAGTATCCCATAATCCTATATAATAAAAGGCTAATATGCAAATAGACTGAATGGCGGAACAACCGAACAACTGAACAACCAGTCATTATGATGTGTGCTGACCACCAGGGGGTGTGCGTGGAACATGGTGGGCGTCAGCTGCGGTGGGATGGTGGAGCAGGTGAGCGGGGGCGCCAGACCAAGGCGGGGTGCCGGTCACTGCCATCAGGGTGAGCCTCTGGTGGTTACTGAAAATTCTTTGCTCCCGGGGGCCGCGGTCCTGCCTGGTGCTTACACCTACTACCGGCACCAGCCCCGCTCGCATCCGCTGCTGGTGTCAGAACAGCTGCTCGCACCCACTACCGGCACCTGGCGCCAGCCCTATCAGCGGCTGCCTGATGCCGGTACTGATTGCTTGGCTTCATCAGCGGGTGCAAGCAGCAACTGCCGGCCCTGTTCACCCCTGGGGGCTTCTCCACCTCCCCATGCTTCTGAGGAGAGATTGGGGCAGCAGCTGCAGCTCCCACCGGCTGACAGTGCCAGTCCCACTCGTACCTGCTGCTGGCACCGGCCCCAATAGCTCCGCGCCTTTAGCGGGTGCAAGCAGGGCCGGCACCGTGAGTGCATGGGAGCGGCAACAGCGGGAGTGGGGCTGCTGGCAGACAGGGGACCAGGGGCCATGGTGGGAAAGGTCGGGCGGGGGCGCGGAGGATGGGCAGAGACCCACCCCTGTCCCCACTGCAGCCTCGCGGCCCACAGTTCCTTTCAAGGTGCACAAATTCGTGCACTGGGCCCCTAGTAAAGAAATAATTATTGCCATTTCATAGATGAGATCTAAGCTCAGAGAGGTTAAGTAACTTACCCAAGCTCACACAGCAAGTAAATAGCAGAGTCACTATTTATGTTCTGGTGTGTCTGATTCCTAAACCTTGCAGCTGCATACTGTAGGCATAAATTAAAAGGCACTACTTATCTCTTTAAAAATTTTTAAGTCATCTAGATACATACCAGGCTGAAAATTTCATACTTATAACAACATAGCAAAGAAATTAACAGTATATTTAGCTCACAGTGGTCTGTAAAATGAGTGGCGGTTTGAAAGGCATGTAAGTGACATGAACTGGGTTTCCTCTAGACAGCAAACAACTGAGAACAAGGGAGGATATTTGCTGGTTCCAAAAGTTATTTTATGGAATGTCTGTCTGGCTCATAGTTGCTTTGTAAAATATACTCCTCCCCCTTTAATCACTGTAGTAATATAAATCTGGAAAATTAACTATTTTTATTGTTATAGAATAGAATGAGATTGTCATAAGTCAAATTTTAGAATTAGAGGTGTTTTTTCTCCCCATTAAAATATACCAACATCAATGCATCGCAAAACAAGGCAGACTACTTCCCAACTAGAAAGTCTAAGCATTCTCCTATTTTTAACACTACTAGTTATGTCATGTTGTCACTGGCTTGGGACTAAAATAAGGTTCTGGCAGACAATATAGGTGTACACAGTAATATGACTTATCCTATATTAATTTTAAATATCTAATATTCAATAGTTAAAGATTTAACAAAAGTTAGATTACTCAAAATATGGAAGCCCACTAGTAGTGAATAAAAATGCTGTGGTACATTTAAACAATGGAATAGCACATGGCCATAAAAAAAAAAAATGAAATTTTACCATTTGTGACAGCATGGATGGACCAACAGGGTATTATGCTATGTAAAATAAGTCAGTCAGAGATAGACCATGGAATCTCTGACAAAATAGACTGAACAAAATAAGCTAACAAACAAAATTGAAACAGACTCATAGATAACAGAGAATAGACTGATGGTTGACAGAGGGAAGGGGGTTTGAGGGATTGGGTAAAAAAAGTGAAGATATTGAGGAGGAAAATCGATTAATACAAGATAGTCATAGGATGTACTGGTAAAGTACAGAATAGGGAATATAGTCAATAATATTGTAGTAGCTATGTATGGTGCCAGGTATGTACTTGGAAATATCAGGGGAAACACTTTGTAAAATATACGACTGTCGACCACTATGCTGTACACCTAAAACTAATACAAAATAATAAGGAATGTCAACTGTAATAGAGAAATAAAAATTTTTAAAAATTAAAAAAATACATCATAGAGATTTGCAAATTTTATTCTTATAACACTCAACTGAAAGAAGCCATTCATGAACAATGCCCCATGACAGAACTACGTAGAGTACCAAGATGTTAAAGACAACTCAATTATTGTCCCTTGAGAAGCAAATAGGAACTAGAAGTCAGTTTTCCTAAATCCTTGTCCTGTTTCCTTTCAGTTCTTTAGTGTTGCTTCCCTGTTTGAGATTTGTTATTTGCTTTGTAACATATTAGAAAAGTCTTCTTGAGAATACTTCAACTATCCAGCATCAACTGAAAAGCTTTACAGATGTATCAGTTCTCCTGGAAATACCTTCTACAATGCCACCTTCAACATTTGGTATTTGAGGGACAATGCTGTATTAGTATTCAATTTTATCTCGCTGATAAAACTCCCAGGGTAGTGTTGAGGCAATCCAAGAGAACTTGGACAAATACTGGTTGAATGAAAAATACACCCTCAATCTCGAAGAAACAGTTGTCCTGAGGGAGCACCTCCAGAACTACATTTCCTTTGGAGACGATGGGACCTGTAACTTTGGAGCAGCAGGATTCTACGAAGGCCCTTCGAGATTCCTGGTCTCTGGTGTACAAACACCATCTCGGGTCATTCAACAGCACTGACCTTGGGACTGCTGGGAAGGGATTTTTGCAAATGTATGTAAAGTCCCAAATCAGTTGACTTTATTATGATAGGAAGGTTATCTAGGTGGGCCTGACCTAATCATAGGAGTTCCATGAAAATACAGTTTTCTCTAGCTGGTCTCAGAGAGGATGTCAGAGAGATGGGCCCCACCTGGCCTAGAAGAAAGCAAACATCAATAGAGGCCACTAGGCAAGACACTGCCCATACAAGCTGCGTGGTTCCTGGAGACCTCAGTCCTACAGTTACAAGGAAATGAATTCTTCCAACAACCACAGCCCTGGCTGACACCCCAATTTCAGCCCAGTGAGACCCTAAGAATATCCAGCCATGCTGTGCCCAGTCTCCTGACCTACAGAAACTGTGTGGGAATATATGCGTCATATCTGAAGCTGCTAAATTTGTAATCAGTTGCACAGCTATAGGAAACTAATATCCTCCTTTAGTTTTTAAGGTGTCCCATGCTTCCTGAATCATTCTACATACAGAAATGTATTTACTACACACTGTCAACGTATATGATCAATACTATATGTAGCTACTCTTTGAGGAAATAAAGAACTTTGCCGCAATCCCTCCTACAGTTTACTGTGGCGTTGAGGGAACAAGGCACAGAGGGAACTGCTCTATGACAATCCAAGGAACAATATGAGCCATTAGAAGTTGGAGAGCTAAATTCGGGAAGATGATCCTGGCAGAAACTGCTGGATGGACAAGAGAGAAGAAAGAGAGAGAACAGAAGGACCAGGTGGCAGACTATAGGCAATAAACCAAGAAAGAAGGAAAGGCATTTGATGCGCAGTGGGAATAGGAAAGGAGGAATTAGCCATGGCATATGTGAAGGAAGACTAGATAAAACTGTCTTCTTTGTCACACTGCTATATGCTTAGGGGTCCCTGAGAGGGTAGCGGTGTCTTTGCAATTCTCTCATGCAATGAGTGGTCACTGGCCCACCTAGGGGCTAGGCACTATTGGCAGGTGCTAGAGACAGCAGAGAGCAAAGGAACTTTCAAGTTTTAAGGAGCATCCCTTCTGGGGAAGCGCAGAAAGTAAGCAAGCAGACAAATAATGTAATTCCAGAAAGCGCTCAGTTTGTATTACTTGTCTCAAATGAAAGAACTACACCTGAATAATAATAAAGAACAGAAGTGTGAGCAGAGAACCTAAACCCTATCTGAAAGTCGAAATGCAGCCAGCAGCTCCAATCTCTCACTGCAGAACTAGGAACAAGGCACAGAGGTAGTGGGAACTCACTCAGAGCCATTCATCCAGAGGATTACAAAGCATGGTTTTCTCAAAACTTAAAAAAAATTGATATTGTTTTTGTTTGTTTGTTTGTTTGTTTGTTTTTACTGCCTTTGTGAATGTGTAGGGGGAGGATCCTGGTGCTCAGTCAAGACGTTTAGTTTGAGTATCAGACAACCAACCAGTAAACTGGCCATTTTTAAAAGATCCTCTCAGATCTTTCCGACACAACATTTTCCCTTCATATTCAAGGTGATTTTGGAGAATTCATACCCAAAGGCATAAAATAAGATATATGATAAGGTAAACACTAAATAATTCAGAATTAACATAAGCAGGTCATAAGTAGTTGAGGCTTAGAATAATGAGGATAGGTTATGCATGTTTTGGTACATAAAAATGTTCTCAAAAAATAAACTACATACTCTTTTTGATAGGTCACAATTGCTGCCACCTTTTTTTTTTTTAAATATATTTTATTGATTTTTTACAGAGAGGAAGGGAGAGAGATAGAGAGTTAGGAACATTGATGAGAGAGAAACATCGGTCAGCTGCCTCCTGCACATCTCCTACTGGGGATGTGCCCGCAACCCAGGTACATGCCCTTGACCGGAATCGAACCTGGGACCTTTCAGTCCGCAGGCTGGCGCTCTATCCACTGAGCCAAACCGGTTTCGGCGCTGCCACCTTTTAAAGCATAGTGACAACAGCATGTCCTCTAAAAGAATAAATCTAATGATTTTACACTCCCGCCCATCATAATGACTGACACCCTTTGTCTACTGAACATCAATCTACAAGACTTAGTTTGGCCTTGGTATCCTCCAAATGTCATCCTTACATTTGTCTAAACTCAGATCTGTACCCGATCTCATGTGAATTACTTCGTACATGCCTTTTCATTTAGGAAGAGATGAGATATATGGGATACTAGTAAACTGTTAGCGTTTTCATCACAGCATATAAAAACATATTTCATTTCATTTTTGTGTGGCCACATTGCCCATTTTATCCCATCATCCAAAAGCAAAACGAAAACTCTGGCTGAAGCCTAGTCTTAAAAAGCGACAAGCCATTATGGAAAAACAAACTAAAGCTCCCCCTCCCCACCCCTTGCTGTACAGAAAGGGTGCAGAATTCTTCTTGCAGCTTTCAATCTTTTCTAATTAAAAAGTTTTATAGCATACCATTGTCAGACAGAATTCAGTTCAACAATTCCATGTTTCTTGGCTTTACTAATAAAGAATTGAATTTTTAAACATTAATTAAAGAATGTACATTTTGTTTTCATTTATTTGTTTCAAAGATCGTGAATTATGATGCTCTGAGGACACATTATGCTCTAATTTCAAAGCAAAGTGTGGCTTCAGGCAGGAAGAAAAAATGTGCCTATGACATTTGAAGAGGACAGTAAATGTTATCAGAAATATGCTTTATGAGAATCCCCATTAGCATAAATTCGGCTTTTCAACAGAGAGCCTTTAAAGTTACAACCATTCAGAATGTATTTTTAAGAATATTTAAAGAACAAGTGTATCATACTTTACCATTCTTTTACATCTTTAGCAATATTCAAATATAAGTCTCTTAATCTGTGTTAAGTAATTTTTTTATTGACTTCAGAGAGGAAGGGAAAGGGAGAAAGGGATAGAAACATCAATGATGAGAGAATATCATTGATTGGCTGCCTCCTGCATGCCCCCCACTGGGGATCCAGCTGGCAACCCAGGTATGTGCCCTTGACTGGAATCTAACCCAGGAGCCTTCAGTCTGCAGGCTGACACTCTATCCACTGAGCCAAACCAGCTAGGGCTTAAGTAATTTTTTAAATATTCATTTTCCTATGCCTGTTTTGTCTCCTTCCATCCTCTGTTATGGAAAAAAAATGTTACAGTTCCTGCAATTCACCCCTCCCCCTTTTTAAGCTAAATATAAATATACTAGAGGCCTGGTGCACGAAATTCGTGCACAGGTAGGGTCCCTAGGCCTGGCCAGCAATCAGGGCCGATTGGGATCTTCCAGCTGCTGGCTGGGGCCTTCCTACATTCTGCACCACCCCCTGGTGGTCAGTGCAAGTCATAGAGAGTGATGGAACTCCCGGTCTCCTGGTCGAACTCCAGAGGGGACAATTTGCATATTAGTGTTTTATATATTAGTATATAGATAAGAAAACAAGAATCAAATAATGTGAATGGATGGAATTTGGCTGACTGTTATCTCTATATTGCAGTCCATTTTATTGTACACTGTATTTTACACAGATTATCAGTGCAAGGTACACACAGAAGTTCCATCAAACAAACTATCTTACCAAGACAAGGGGATTTTAGTGGGGGCATGAGCAAGTTTTATAGAGACTTTTAAATGCTTCAATCCTCATAAAGTTCAGAAATGATAATAAGCAGTTAGTGTACAAAATGACTGCATCAAAAATTTTTCTGAAAGTGAGAATAATTTAAAATAGCTTTATTACAGGAGGATAAAAAGGTATAGTTAATTATGTCATTAAAAATGTTTTCAATTATAATCTGTACCTTAAAATCCATAAAAAACCTACTATGTACATAGATACGCATGCTAATACACATTTATGCATGCAAATATCTTTTTTCCTAATAGAGCTAGTGAGTAAAAATTTGGAATTCCAGGTATAAATGTGTATTTCCACTAGAAGAGGTTATAAGTTTACTACAACAGTTTTAGTCTTTTATTTCATATCCTTCCTGAGTCAAATGACTACCTTTCTGCTGTTATTCTTTGTGTTTGCCTGTTATTACTGTTGCCAATAGGCACAGGTTGATCTGCCCAAATGATTCCATTGTCCCAGATCACAGAATTAATCTCATGGAATTTGAAACTGTAATTATCTTCTTAAAAATCTTTCCTCTAAGTTAATATCAAAGACTAGAGAAAAATGTTTTTTCCCAGAATTGTGGGTGTTGGTTCAATATTTTGTAAACTGGAAAGCAATTGTTCCTCTATGCAGATTAAACCCCGGGGAGACTGCAGCTCTCCGAAGACAAAACTGGCAGGACCCTCTGTGCTCACAATAACCCAACTCTACCATTTCCTAAACACACAGCATACAGAAACAACTACAAAATAATTTGGGAACATATATTTTACATTCCATTTTTGCAGAAAAAATCTTCAATATTTTACTCAGGATGTCAGTTTATGGTAACAATTCTCTTCTCCCCTCCTGAAGTGCTACCTGGGAGATCCACAGACACCCCAACTTCCTCGGTACAACAGACTTTCCCAAAGATGGTTCCAATTTCCTTCCCTCCCTCCCCTTTTTAAAATATATATATATATTATTGATTTCAGAGAGAAAGAGAGCGGGAGATAGAGACAGCAATGATGAGAGAGAACCATCCATCGGCTGCCTCCTGCGCGCCCCCTACTGGGGATCGAGCCGCAACCTGGGCTGACCTGGAACAGAACCTTGATCTCCTGGTTCCCGGGTTGACATTCAACCCCTGAGCCCTATGCTGGCCGGACTCCAATTCCCTTTTTGTACAGCAATGGCACTCAATATCCTCTTTGATGAGACCTTTGTCTCTCAATTTTAGAATGTCACAGGTAGCTGAAGTGTCAGATAGTATCTCTAAATAAGGAAGTTATTTCCATTTATTTACATGTGATTTAGATTCTAAGATATACACCGGAAAGAGCACAGGTACAGCCTAGCACACATTAGGTTATTACTCATCTTACTTTGCGGTACATACTATAGGCTTGCGATGGGCTTAGCCTTGGCTTCAAAAGGAAAGTCCTCACACCCAGTGCTAACAGAAAGGACTCATGGAAGGCCTGCTGATGCCACCCTCCAGGCTGACAAGAACCCAGTATCAATGAGGTCATTTGAATGATTGCATAATGATAAATATTGGGATGACAAGTTACCCAAACCTATTACAGGTTAGCAGTTAAGAATAAAGTTGAACACAATGTGGAGAATAAATGAAATTCTTGGAAAGTGGATATCCTTAGGATATAGTTATTTTTTAGTGCTGTTTCATTCATAAATGAAATATATCCGGAAGTGCCTGGTGATTATGAAGGGTTAAGGTCTTTTATTTCAAACCTGTTCTCAACTGGCTTCCAGTATATGCATTTAAAAATTTGAAAAAAAATCTACTCAGAGGAGAAAGTATTAGGAGCAGGGTTAGATTAGTGAGGAAATACTTCAGAGATTGTGAATCTTAAAGAAAATATTGATCTTAGGCAGAAAGGAAGGGGCAAGGGTGCTCTTGGTAGGGGATTTGGCTAAGCAAAGACCCAGAGGTGAGAATGTTCAAGAAATAAATTTGGGAGATGTCTGGGACAATCAATCCATTTTTCCTGAGTTCATTGGAGAGGCAGATGAGTTTGCAGTAGTAGTCTGAATATCTAAACAGACTGTCAGAAACAGGAGCCACGAAAGCTTTTTGAACACATACCAATTGTATTTATTGAGTACTGAGCACTGTGCACCACTATAGTTACCACTTTTATTTAATTCAATCCACAAAAGTCTCTTGGGCGAAGCTACTGTCATTCTAGTTTATAAATGAGGAAACTGAGACTTAGACAAAATAATTAATTGACCCAAAGTCACATGATAAGTGGCAGAAACATGATTTGAATCTAGGCCTCTCTGAAAAGTAAACCAACAAAACAGTATTGTAAAGGGGGGAAAAACAGAACAAAAGGTTGTTTGATGGATAGGAAGGATAAGATATTTAAAAAAAGAAAGCCTGGTTAAGACTACAAGCTCTCTTTGAAGTACAGAACATTATGGTTGGCTTCTAGCCTGCACTTAAATATCTGTCGACTGGACTATTAGCAGGAGCCTGGGATTGATAACACATTGTCACTTTCCCTTTGAACCTCCCAGGTTTGCACCAGCATCACAATAAAAAAAACCACTAGTCTTTACCTTTCACAAATCCTTTCCTGGTTTTAAAAATGAATATCTACTGTATGTCACACCATGTCTACAGCTCACCTTTAAAATATATTGGCAGCTTTGAACTATATAGATTTTTTTTTTTTTTTCAAAAAAGAGACACCTAAGTGATTATACTGTTAGAAAACATACTGGTGCAGATCTATCAATTTGAACTTCTGAATATTTATTTTTCTATATTTAAACAAAACATAATATTCGAAGACATGCTATACATGGGTATGTATAACAAAGGTAATTAAAGATTTAAATGGATGGTGCATTAGTTTCCATAGAGTGCTATAAGCATAGAACTATTCTATTTTAGTGGAAAACACTGACTTACAGAGGAAACTCTAGGTATTTCTGTAGCCAAAGTGTATTTCACATAAGTTTCACAAGATTCTGTCACAGCTGTGAACAAATATCTTCGATCATTTCATTAACAAAGCTTGAACTCACGCTGGGGCATCTCATTCTGAAGCACCAGATTTCACAATGGGACTGGGAACTCCGGTGTCCATGGCAACAGTAGCTAATTCTTCTTTCCAATCATGATGGTAACTCTCTCCCATGGCTTGAATCAGTTACAAAACAAAATACTCTCAAAGACCTTTCTGAGCCAATAGCCTTGCAGCTAATCTGCTAATAGGAAATAATCTGCAGCTCATACACACATTCCAGGGCAGCAGCGTGTTTTCTTAATACTTTGTTTCATGGGCGTCTTTCCAAAGAAAGCAAGATAAAGAATAAAAAAACAGACATTCATTAAAAATAGCATTATACTACCTGGCCACTATGAATGCCTACAACTTGCAGCAACTTGCATTACTAGAGTTTGTTAAATAGCAAGCCGAGAGGAGGCAACGTAGCAACAAAGCGAAGGAAAGCAAACTGCTTATGCCAAGAGGGTATAAGAGCTAACTTAAGAGAAGGCATACTTAAAACAACTGGTTTTTACAAACCTTTATAGTTAACATCCCCCCCCCCCCCCCCCCATCGCTACTATTTGTAGAATCTGTCAAGGGATGCACTCCAGCAACAAATATTCCAACCTTTTTTTTTTTTTTTTTTTTTTTTTTTTTTTGGTCCCCACTGTGGAATCATGGAAATGGTCTAGCAATGAAATTAGTTTTTCACCTCCAGGGTCAAAGTGTAACCTCTTGAGCAACTATAATGACCCAAATCATTCTAATTACAGAGAAGAAGCAGTCTTCCCCAAAGCCTGATAAAACTTGATGAATCAGCTCCCAAAACTCAACATTGCTTATTGTTCAGGGGAAGATTTGGATGTTTTGGCTTCAAAGAAAAGAGATGGGTAATCATAAAGAAAGATGAAATACCTTTTCAACCCCCTTGGAGTGGAACTTCCTCTTGCTCCGGGTTGGGATGGCTTGACACAGCAGTGTATCTGATTCCGTGGTCCAGACCCTGAGTTCTACCTGGCTCAGAGTGTGTGATGACTTCAGCCTTTATGCTGCAACTCTTCACTTGGGAAGAAGTATGCATTCCTGTTATTTCCTCTAGACATGCTCCCCCTTCCACATTTTATAAAAAGAAAGCAAAATGAAATAAACAGGAGTAGAGGAGGAAGGAAATCTTTAAAGTTAAAGGAATCACAACACCAAAGGGTATCTGTTCATCCTCTTTAAATCCGTTTTATAATTCTGGTTGCCATGACAACATGATGCAACTCTGTATTACCATGACAATCTGACACAACTTTCAAAAAACAGTAAGCACTGTTTTATTCTGCTGTTCAATCGCTCCCAAGGAAACAAGCTGTTACTTATTTCTGGGATGAAACCTGTCCTATAGTCTAATATATCTTATGTTAGGAGAAAGAAAAGCAAATTATGGCGGAAGCCAGAGGAGAAAAAAATGTAGGTCTAAATTTACCATGTACTCAATGGGACCTTATTTCCTAATTCCTAAAGCATTTGAAATTGGAATGTTTTCCAGTTGATGAATAGAAACTACTTCTTTGTACAAGAGGGTGACTGCTCATGCAAAATAGGATTGGCTTACCTTTCCAATGTGTTTGGCCATCACCTGTGCAACATGAAATGAAGTCTGTAAAAGACTATGGGAAAACCAGAGGACCAGGTTAAACCCAAGTCATGAATTATACTGAGCTAATCACACTGTTCAAACAAAGCTCTTTAGAGTCCACACTTTTAAATGGACTCAGCATGGCATTTCTTGTATTATTAGATATCTTCAAAAAGGGAGTATTTGGAGTCCCTTATGTCCTTTGTTATGTGATTACTTCCAATTGGTGCTTTGTAGAGAAGCCAATGACCTGATGATATCTTAGAGTCCTTCCCAACACCACCACCCACCAACTCCTCCCACTGCTTCTCATGGTGCATATACTGAATGAACAGCTATATCTGTTGAGCAACGACAACATGCCAAATCCTGTGTCTGAAAATCCTTATAATAATTATGCAAAAATAGGTGCTATTTTTACTAAGTGGAAAATAAAATTGCAACTTATAAGTCTAGGGAACTTTAATAAAACTCAGACGCTAACTGGCAGAACCATAATTTGAACCCGCCTCTTTTGTCTCCAAAGCTCGAGCTCTTTACAACCAATAGGTTGCCTTTCGAAATAAAGAGCATTTTCTAGTTCTTGTTATTATGGCAATCAATAAAGTCTTTTAATATAATATGCAATTGTTAAATATAAATATAAAAAGCCTACCTTTTGATAAGCTTTATTTCCTTTGCAAACAGGTAACTATTTTGCTATAGCAAAATCAATATTAAAAGACAGACAAATAAATCATTGTAGGAAAAATGAAGGTAAAGACTTCAAATGTAATGAATATCCCATAACAAGTTTGTCTACTTAAAAAATATGATGCAAGCACTTTGTTTTTTTCATTCTGAAATACTATGGCTCTATCATTTACTACTAAATAGGTGGGGGGGAATCTACTAAATTAAACTTTGCTGTCAGCAATCTTGCTGGTCATTTCAATTCTTATGAAAAACTTAAGCTAGGGTGAGGAAGGGATAATGCCAATGTCATGACCAAAAACAGCAGCAACAACAATCCTACTGAATTCTGGAATGTTTAAAGTGACTTGCAGTTCATACATTGAAATCTTAATAAATATTTTGTTATAACAGCGGTTTCCTAAATTTGTATCTTAATTTTAGAAAAAGCTTTTAAATATATAGTTTGTGTGTAAAAATGTGTTTTTACTGTTAAAAAATGTATTTTTACCTTGCACCCTAAATTTTGCTGCTTAAAGTTCTAATGCTAAAAAAAACACCAAATTTCAATCTCAAAAATACTTTTTTTTTTGTTTCAAGTAGTGTTTTCATAGGTGTAAAACAAGGTAATAAAACTTATAACATTGGAAAATGAAGGTGAAAATTATGGGCCTCAAATATTATCTTCACTTTGTTCATGGAGTTATTTCTCTGAGTGAAACCAGCCATCTAATTCAGTTCTTGTTTTTGTTGTAGAAGACATCCATTCTCCCCCTCCCTACTTATCGTATTTGCAGCTTTTGGCAAGTCTAGAGACGGTGGGCTCCAGTGTCCTCAAGTTCTAATTCTTCTGAGAAACACAGGAAATTACATAGAAGAAGGCAGAGAAAGTGACTAAAGGGAAGGGGATAATTCTACCAGTTCCGTTCTGGGAATAACCATGTGCCCCTAGCAATAATTCTCCTATTTTATATTGTTCAGTTTCAAAGAAGGACAGACCATCTTGCTCCACTGTTAGCATTATACATAAGCGGTTAAAATTATGTTACATGGATAAGCCTTTGTAAAGGGCATCTATTGGTACTGTAAGCAGGCTTAGGTTTTGATTGTGGGCATACACCAACAGTTATATTCTTGTGATATTAAAATAGTACTTGATTGCAAATTAAATCACTACTTTTGGAGTGTTTCTAGATGTCAGAGGCACAAAAAGTAGATATGGGGGTTAATGGGGGGATGAGGACACATTTGTAATACCTTAACCAATAAAGAAATTAAATAAAAAATAAAAATAAAGTAAAATGCTTTATTGTCCTGAAAAAAAAAAAAGAAGAAGTAGATATTCTCAAAGCTGTCAGGGAACGAAGAGCCTGGATGAGCACAATCACTGAATGTATGCCTCATATAAAACACGATAGGAGAGATGGAAACGCTTAATTAAGAGTTGGACCCTGCTTACACGGAATTCAGAATCTAGGAATTGGAAGATTGAGAAAATTTTATTTAAAATAAATATGAGTTTTCCTAGACCATATTAATAAAGAATACAAAACAGGCTTTTGGTTGTTTTCATAATGACACACATACATAAGACTGACCAGGGCCAATATCTTCCTTGGGTGTTAATATCAGGCTCCTCTTTGTCCTTCTTTATGTATATTCTACCCTCAAGAAGACACTCTAGCTGTTCAAAGCAAAATTTTCCAGTTTCTTAAAATCTAATTAAGGCATTCAAATTGAGATCTTTTGCAGATCAGGCTTTACCTCTAAACAACAACAAAGAAAAGCAACGAGAAAGTAAGAAGAAGCCCTAATCAAAACCATAAGTTAGGGGTGTCTCCTGAAACACACAGTCTTCTTTAGCAATGGAGTCGGTCTGTCTGTGGTGTTTCCATACTATCCTGGGGGCAGATGAAATGCTGCGTTAGTGTACGTGTAGGTTAAAAATAATTTTAATGAGCACAGATTAAGATAAAGTAATGTATTTGTTTGCTGCGTCTGAGCGATATAACTGATTAGACGGTAGAAAGATATGTTCTAACCACTAGATGGAACATGGGGAGCTAGGATCTAATGAGAGGTTATTTGTGATATTGGGTCATGACATGAAGTGCTCTGGGAAAATGCTGGCTTTATTTCTTAAGTTACCTAAACAAGTTCAATGCCATCCTTTTGTATTACAAAACAGTCAGGGTAGGACTTTGTCTAATTAGATGTCTCAGTTACCTACATGTCCATTATTACAAAAGCAGCTAACTAAATGCTTGGCATGTCATAATACATCCTCCCTTGAGCTCCGCAACAATTGTACCTTCAAATAATTTCTGAAGACCCAGAAACACTTTTTTTTTTAACCTTGCTGCCAGTTTATCACTTGATGTGTGGAAAACAGGGACTAGGCTGTGAGTCATTCAGCTGAATTGAATATAACCACATGAAGAACTTGGTTTTCATGCCAAGACAGTCCGGCCATAGCAGGTGTTCCTGACAAGGACTGAGAACCCCAAATTTGAAGCATATGAACCAAACATACTCCCAGTATATGCATAGACCATGTTATAGGGTAAGTTCTTTCATTGTTTTTTTTTCTCCTAATTCTGCTGTTCTCTCCTCCCCTGGATTAGGCAACATTCACCCATATCTTCCAGTTGCCATCAAAGCTGGGAGACTACTCTTCAGAAAAAGTGCTATAATCCCAAATCATATGTCCTCAAGGTCCCTTCCTTCTCACTGTAAACTTTTTAGTTTACTCTATTTGTTTACTTATACATTTACTGAATAGCTGAATGCCTGCCCACGTTCCAGGCACGATATTAGCATCCAGGTAGAGATGCTGAAAGAGATATGATTCTGGCCTCAAGGGATATACCAGCTAGGGGGACATAAACATGCAAATAAAAAAATGACACAGTATAACCAAAGTATCCACAAACTACAGTGGGAGCTTTAAATCCTCAGAAATCTCATCTATGCCCAGTTTCAACTAATACCTAATTTAAATACCCCTAATTTCTAAATCTAACCCAAACAAAGATATCTCCTGGAGCCACATTCTGACCTCGTTATCATTTTTTAATAAATTTTTTATCTATTTCAGAGAGGAAGGGAGAGGGAAAGAGAAAGAGAAACATCAATGATGGGAGAGAATCATTGATTGGCTGCCTCCTGCACGCCCCCTACTGGGGATTGAGCCCGCAAGCCCGGCACATGCCCTAACCTGGAATCAAACCGTGATCTAATTCCTGAGCCATGCCGGCTGGGCACCTCCTTATCATTTTAAAGCGAGGACCCAAACAAGTGAAATTCAAAGAATTCACTAAAAACAAGCACACAATATCATTATTTTCCCCAATGTGATTTCTACCCATTCCCACAAAAGCACCCCGTTACTTCTTAGTTCTCTATCTTGGTAAATGGTACAACCTTTCATATTGTCAGCCGGGGCCAGAAGAGGAAGGCATGTTCTCCTTTTCTCAGATGATGTGTCTAATCTTTGCCAGCTCTAGGTAACTTAACAATTTCTATTTCTCTGAATCTATTCCATTGCCTTCGTTCAGGTCTTCAGTTGGCCTCCTATCTGCACACTGCAATACTGCTCATTACCGTCCACCTTCGTCACTGCCAGTGGCATAAACTGCCCACAATATAGATCTGGTTTTGTGCTTCCTCTGGTTAAATTTTCCAGTGATTCGCTCTCAAGCAAAGGTTTTCAAGTGTACCTTCTTGGCATTGTAGAGCCAACACCTCTGTCCGGAACAAATTCTCCTGTATGGATTAAAAGTGAGCTACGAGTGGAATCAATCTGGAAAAATAAAGGCAGACCCTCAGGGTAAGATCAGTTAAGTCATGACACTCTCCTCTGAGTTATGGTTTTAGTTTTCTGATGCACAGGTGATAAAAAATGGAGAAAGTCAATGGAGAACAGAATCCAGCAGTTAAAGGAGATAGAAACATTGTGGTGGCCTGGGCACTAATAAGCCTTAACTTCAAACACTAGAATAATAAAAGGCTTATTACCTCCAAATATCAACTCCCTTTCCCTTATCTCTTTGATGCAAGATCTGGGCAAGACACAAGGGCTATGAAAGGAGAAGCCACACGTATAGAAATGTGGACATTTACAGGCTTTACTTGTCAAAGCCCCTGAAGGCTCTCTGATACAATGGCTTACATGGTATTCATTGAAATACCAAAATACAGAACTGAAAAACAGTATCTGGGAACAATACACTATTTTTGGCCCACAGTAGGGGCTCAACCAGCATGTGCTGTGTGAGTTCTTTGAGTGCTAAAAAGCCAACTATAGTCACCAAGAAGCAACAGTGAAACTGGTAAAAACAGCAGGTCAATTAATCATACTTAGAATATTTATAAACACACATGGCTGCGTATGGGCACAAATTTTAAAAATGGTATCACAGTCATTAACTATTTCATTAGTAAAACCTATATTCATCATTAGTCATGGTGGATGTAAATTTTTTTGATAATTTCTTTTTATAAGCCTTCAATATAAATACCCAGAAATAACCTGGCTTCCTGGATTCATAAGTTAAAATTGAAACCCCACATGAGGGTGTTTCTCTCTGTGTGTAAAATATTTTAAGAATGACACTTAAGATACCACACAAATGCAGGGGAATTACTAGGCAAGTCAATTCAATTCAATTCAACCCCCCAGTTTAGCGCTATAAAACACTGCCATCAAATTTAAAAAACAAAAAGACAGTATAAAAAAACACACACGTTTAAATCTAATCATGGGTTAGTATAAGACTCTCTTGATTTTCTACATTTTAAGAAAAATATCCTTACAGAAATATTTTAAAATAATTAATAAATCATAATGAAATAATTTAAATATCTTGAAATAGGGAATCTTAGAGCATAAGCCTCCAAACTAAAATACATTGCAAAATTAAGGTGTGTGTGTGTGTGTGTGTGTGTGTGTGTGTGTGTGTGTGTGTGTGTTTAATTAGATGACAGGGGCAGGTTTCTTGAAGTTCCCTTAGCTATAGAAAGAGTATAATTTGACAAAATAAAGAAGTTAAAAACAACTTGGAAAGAGGCAAGACATACTCACTTACTTAAAATGATGCAAACCTACACACAATATGCATTTTATCATTATCTTGATTTACTCTGGAAATCTTTCTGGGTTGACAGAAAAGAACGAATATTCCTTTCTTAACCTGGTGATGTTGTACTTTGTACCACAATCTTATGACTGCAATGAAAGCTGTGAGTTTTCCCTTATTTGGTATTATCAGGATGGTGGATAAAAATTATGCACCCTTATTATTATAGAAAAAACTTACATATTTTTCCAAGGGCCTGGGTAAGATAATAGAATGTTTCATTAAATTCTCTCAGAGCTAAGTCTACATAATCCTTGTCCAACCTGCTTCTAGTCTTGTGTTTTTATCTCACACAGGATAACTTTCTTGCATCTTTTTCGTCATTTCTCAAACTTTCTTACTGACAACTAATTACCAGATCCTGTGGATCAATTCCAATACAATGCTCCTACTCCAGAAAGTTATTAGGTCTTATCTTGACTATTTTAAAAAATATAGTTAATTTGTTTCTGGTCTGTCTTGTGGAAGAAGGGTTACAACGGGAATGAGACAATGGGAATGAGAGCTAGGCGCAATGGATCGAGAAAGTCTGGCATGTTTGGAGGACTACTATAAGAACAACCATTGTCCATAATTCTTTAATTTTTTTTATCAGCTACTGAATGAGATATGAATGGAACAAGGCCATGAGTTATAACTTTACTATCTAACAAATAAAGTTCAGATTATTTCAGAGAATTCATCCCTTCCACCATTAGCATTTAAAACAACTTTTCATTAATGTCATTCATTGATTGCTCTCATGAACCAAACCCAATGCACCCAAGTGAGAAGTGGTCCTCTCCCCACCTTTAAATACATTTTTTTTTGGTTTGTTTTTGTTAAGTGGCAGAATAGGCAGCTTTAATAATCTCGTTAAGGGAAATAATTTTCTTAGCATAGGTGGGTATGAGTGATACTGATAACACTGAGTCAGTTTCCATGAAGTGATTATCTGTTAGGCATATTCATTTCTGAAATCCCCCAAAGATCATTGTGTTTGAAATGCATGAACACCCATCTCAAGAATTCATTCTGTAACTAGCTAAGTTAATATTAAAATTACACCATCAATAAAATGAAAATAAAAATGAGAACTTATTCAGGTGTAAGAAAGCTTCTGAGCGTAAATTCCCCACAGAGTAATGTTTTTTTCAAAGTTATAGCAGCCGTGTGAGAGGCTTTGGTTGGCATTTTTGTGAGGTACATGATATACACTGTCATATCCAGGTAGAGAGCCACGGTATCTGTTATTCCAGCAAATATATGTTCTACCATATCACACAAGACTCTGTAAATAAAAGTGGAGTAAAAGAAAGTCTTCTTCAGGGTACCCATAGACTCCTCCAAAGATTACTGCCATTATCAATTAGCATTTATGGATGATTTCAATGACAGAATTATACCAAACTAACCAATGTACAAAAGAAAACCCCCCAAACCAAAACACAATAAAGAAGTGTCTTATGAAATATAAAGCTGTCCACACCATGTCTGAAATATAACGAAAACCACGTTTGAGCGTGGTTGCTGTTAGCATGGTTTCACTTATAGTGCAGACAGGATGGTAAATTATCACACATTCCTGTACAGGACTTGGCCTCACTTTGAAATCACGGTGGTAACATTTTTAATATGCAAGAATTCTTACCTGAGGCTAGTCATAAGAGACAGGAAAAGGCACATGTGTGCTGAAATTGTTTTAATGTGTGAAACAACCACACACTTAGCCATTTCTCAAATGTCAATTGCATGTGATGTCTTGATAGTGTACCTTCTATAATAAGTGTTATAAGTGATTGCTTTATTTAATGGTCTGAATTTATGAAGCCCACTGGCCCGCCCATTTCTACTCATATATGCAAGCATTTTCTCTTACAACTTTCTCCTAAACCTTTTATGTGTTTACAAATAACAAATAATCCAACTACTTACCAGAGGTATGCATTTGGATCCAATGTCCTTGGACATTGTTCTTGAAAAGTGATCTTGAAAAGCATTTAGCATAAACTTAGGTACTTTGTTTACAAAATTCTGTCCTAAACACTATGGAGGTAATTTGAAAGATTTTGAAAAACAGGGACTTTTAGGCTGAATGCTTGTTTAGACTTAAAAGCTTCCTGATTAACGACAACAAAAAAGTGTGTTTAAGTGTTTGAAATGCTTTCCTTCCCAAATTAAACTCCTTAATTTGGAAACTTATATTTCCAAATTAGGTAGAAGGGAGTAAATTACAAGTTATTGGTAAATTATTCAAAAGAAATACAAAGAAAAAAATGCCATAAATGATGTTAATGATCTAAGTGACCAAAAGGTAACATCAGAAAACTCTGAAAAAATTTCCCTCACATACATATTTTTTCATTAAAATGTACAAATTTGTATGGAAAAAAAAATAAAGGAAGGAGATGACTTTCCATATACTGGTTATCAAGAGGCCCACCCAGCAAATTAAGTTCTGAGATGACAAAAGAGAATATGGTAATTCATTGTCAGATATAATTACGAATTGAGAATTACCCCTGGAACTGATTTCATAAATCAAATTTCTCTATCTTAAGTAGAAATCAAATAGTCTTAATGGGGTTCATATATTACAGTTTTATAAAAAGACATATTTATGGAACTGTCTTGTTACTCCTGGTATTACATCGTCTGGTCCATTATATCTAAAGCATTTAGAGAGCCTTTATTTAAATAACTTTTATTTCATTGGAGAAAAAATTAAATACTGGTTTAGACACTTATGTAAATAAGATTACCTAGATTCAAATAAATGAGTCTATATATTTAAAACAATTGGGCAGCGATATTCAATTTTTAAAATTACATTTTGACCATTATAGCTATATTCTTCAAATATTTACTGGGAGTACAGTACAGGTAGTTCCATTTGTAACCAGAAATTAAGGAGGGACACATATTGGTAAAGTGTTTACAATCAACACTTGTCCTGTTTTAAATCTCACAGATTTTTCCCCTCATGACACAAAGAACAAAAATGAAATGGTATTTGGTCATTCTCTGGGTTTGATCTCTCCTCTAATAATTGTAAAGTGTGAGGAGAAAACAGAAAGGTCGTTAGCCTAATTCAGTTTGTAAAAACATTTAAAATTTTTTTTTTTTTAAAAAGAATGATTCAGGTCAAAAATGAAGACGGTTTAGTTTTATCTCTTACAGTAAGCAGCAGAAACACGAGCTGAAAACCCATAGACGCTGTGATCACTGCTATTCACAAAAAACGGTTCTACTGTCTGTCTGCAAATAAATCTCCTCGGTAAATAGCTCCGAGGTTGAGCTAAAGAATACTGTATGGATCAAAGAACCCATGTCTTCCTGTGTAAAGTGAACAGGCCGCAAGCTCACTTGTTTGTCTAAAACAATTAGAGCCAGTATGAAAAGGAGGGGGTCGGCACAAATACGTTACAGCTGATTTTCCTCGGCGAAATATTTCAGGGGGGTTTCAAATTAATAACCACCCAGGCCCCCAAACAGCCTAATCTTTGTCAATTGGTGCCAAATTATGCAAGGTGCTGCCAATTCTGGTTGTCTAACAAATCAAGACCAGTGTATGTTACTCCTCAGCTCAAGTCTGATTGATTCTGGTCATTATATGGGCTGATCTCATTTTCACACATGGAATCAATATGGGAGCCAGATGTTCATTTGCAGAGAAGCATTGAAAGGACTCATCTACACGCAACTTTATCCCGGACCACAGAGCCCACAGACCCATCGCCTCGCCTCACCCAGGCCGGGCTTCACACAGTACAAAACCTATAAAACATTCTGCTAATGTTACCGTCGGCTGGACGACTTTTACAGTACTATATAAAGTTGACAGATAATACATGCCAGTCCTAATTTGAGAAAGACCTTTTCTTTGGGGACCTCAACCACTGAACAAGCAAACAGATTGAGAAGGAACATTTATTACAACACATAAATCATCTTCTTACAAGTCCTAAAGGTCTGGCCCGAGGGTGAAGTCTCTGCATAGGCCGTGAATCCTAATGCACTGCTTCAGTTACTAAATTGTACTGTCACTCTACTCCTGGGGCGCAGAGAAGGGCTTACCTAGCTTTACAGAAGCAACTTTTTATCACCATCCTTTTTGTACCTTGTTTCTTGGGGGAAAAAAAGAAAGCTAATAATTGCCTTCTTGGAATAAAAAAAGCAAACATTAGTTTCTCTTGAATAGTAATGGCACTTAACATACTTATTTAAATTAAACAGATATGCCCATTATTTCAGCTCATGCAGAAATTTCTGGTTCAGTATCACAGAAACCTGAGTTTAATAGAAAGATTTACAAAGAATTTGTCATTTCAAAGACAAGAAAAGGTATCACGTATCACAAATATAAGGGGATGAACATAGATGGCACCTTTATTAATAGATTAACATGGTAAAATATTAATAGAGCACGGTCATAAACAGCTTAAAGGATCCCTCCATTCATTGCAGAGCTGACAAATCAAAGTTCTCTATATCTACTGACCCAATACCACCCTCAGCTGATTAATCTAATGTGTTCTCCACGATGCAGTAAATTTTTCTACTATTTTTTCTATAATATTATTTGAAAATGCATGGGTTTCCTAACATGGTGAGACCATATTTTGTATCCAGTTGTTTTTCTGTGATTTTTCAACCACCTTGGCCTCAGTGGAGACTTCTAATTTCATTTTAGTCCTGCTCAGACCTACTTTGGATAATCCAAAGGATGTCTGTTTTTCATCAGGTAACGACCATTAAATTTGGCCGCATTTCCTTCTAAATCTTGTTGAATGGCATAAGAAACAGAAGCTAGAAAACCCTTTCTTGTAACTCTGCGATGGTTTCTGAACCTAGACCTTTCTAGAAGTTTAGCTTAATGCTGCAGAACTCTGAGGCCAGAGCCATTTGGAGCGAGTCCCAGTGCTCTCCAACTTCTGGTCTACTTTCCTGGGAGTGTTTATGACCCATGCGTCTTTTGGCGTATCTTGGAAAAACTGGTCACTGTTCATTTATTAAAAAACAAAAACAAAAACACTTTTGAATTGTGAGCTTATGTCTGTGCAGCATTTGGGGTTTGCTAGTCGTTCTCTTGAACTAAACAAAAATATTGGATGATCAACTATTTTCCTTCACATCATAAAATTCACTCAGAGACTCTTTATACAGAATAAAAATTCTAGTGTGTTAAGTAATAGGAATGCATGTTTCCGGGTAATTTTTATCCTTAATGACGACATCCAAGCAAATTGATGATGTTTCCCTAAAGGCAAACTCTCATCATCTCTTTAAAGAGATAAAGGAGTTTTTAACAGAACAGGGCTCATTCCAATGAGAAGGCCTATGACAAACCAATTAACGCTGGAAAACACATCAGGCTTCCATTTATTCATTTAATTATCATTTACAGAGCACCTGTTAGGTGTCTGTCAGGCATGAGGTTCAGGCTGAGGACACAGAGACAGATAAGAGAGAAATCTCTGCAATCAAGACATTTGTCGCCTAGTGTGGGGAGAGACTCGAAAAATACCCAGGACCTTGAAATAGTCGTGGCTCACAGCAAGGGAAACATTCTTTTAGGCAAAATATTAAACCTAATCTCTCCATTTCTGTTTTTGGTAGTATTGTCAATTTTTTATTATCTACAGTGTTGTAAATTATTGCTTCCAGGCTAATTAAAGTTCTTATCAATTTACAAAGGAAAAAAAAAAACAACACTCCACAAAAAACAGAGCTTTCACTATGAAAGTTTAAAAGAAATTGATCATTTCCCAAAAGAAATGAGTTATAGAAAACAAATAAGGAACCAGTTTTATGTCCCAGGGGGTCCTACTCAACCTGAAGGATTTTTTTTTTTTTATTCCTGGCAGCCTCTCTTACTCCATTTACAGAACCTCCTGGGGCCTGGGATTCTCCATTCACCTGTGTTGCAGCCTTGCCTTTCTCTCCAATGCCATGGCCAACCCTCTGCCGTGCTGGGCTATTTGCTATGTGCTCTTCCAGGAGGATTCCAGGGCCTTGCTCCCTCCTTCTCAAATATTGGGGCAGCGTTAATCTGCATGAAACATTTGCAAACATCTTTGCTTACACTGACTGAGAAGTAAAATTTCCTACATTACGCCTGATGTGCAAGGTTTCTACCCCTGTAACTTCAACGCTATTTCCTTGAGGAAACAATCTAGATCTAAACTGGACTCTGCCTCCTCCTCCAAGCCCACGCTGTACCCAATCATCCCACTTATCCTCGTCTCGCCCATCCTTCAGAGCTCAATTCAGTCATATTCTCTCAGACATATCTAGAATCAGGTCTCACTGGGCCATACCTCTTACTCTTTCTCTGTGTAGATCGGACCTATATGCCATGCAAATACATACACCAAACTTAGCTTATAGTAGATTTTTCCTTAATGATGCATTTTTCAGTGGCTAGAGAGGAACCTTTTAAAGATTCTTAAAAACTGTGCAGTTGTAAATACTGAGCTGAATGATCACTCATGCCAGGGCTCAGGCCATCCTTTCATAATTCAGGCTTTCCTCCACAACTATTAATCCGTTCTTCCTCAGCCATAAATTTTAAACCAGCTATTAATACAACTCAGTTCTCTAGGCTCTAAAAAGAATGTTAAACTTCTGACAATGACACGATTCCTCAACTGTCAATTTCTTATTGAAAGACATTTTCATTAAGATAGAAAAAAATTTGAGTCCTCCTTTAGCTTTGACCTTGGCTGTTCCCAAATGCATTAAACATCTTGCAAATAAGTTCCTTCTTTTACTTCTTACACAACTCAACAAGTCGATTCAGAATTCAACACAGATGTCACTTTGCTTTATTTATCAATATTAGATAATTCCTCTTGCCATACTGAAGCATTTTGAGGAAAGCTATCTATCCTTTATCTCCATTCTGAATGTCAAGGTTATCAGAATTAGTTCCAGATACAGATGTCAGAAAGCCTCATTCAATTGAAGAAATAAAAGTAAAGGATTTTAAGGATGCACTCAAGCAATATTCCATCACTAATTCATGCACTTGTCTCAGGGACTAAATATTAATCTTAACATAGTTTGTTTTACGTTTTTATTTCTTTTCCTTTAAAGTTGTCCCTCATCAAACAGTTTGGTGTTCCTTTTAGGATACTCGTGCAAAACAATATGCATGTCAAGAATTTAAGAAGCATACCTCCTGCCAAATATGAAATGATAGTCTTTCTGGTGGAGGAGAGAAGCCACAAACATGTATGAGGAAAAGCAAGAACTTTGTCTCTTTCAATGTGAATTATCTGCTAGAATAAAATTTATTAGGTCTATAAATGTTCTGCAGTACTAGCATTCTGTCCTGTTATGTTATGTTATATATACAGTGCTGCTTAGAAACCTTTTCCTCAGGAGATAACCAACATGGTATGCATGCATGTGGTTGGCCTTTGGGAGTATGTCTTCAATTTTGTTTAGGTCCAGGCAAAAATGACCAGCGCTTCCTGCTGGGTGTCTATTTCATCGTTCTCTTTCTAGCACTGCAGTTCATCTATGCCCAAGGCTTCAATCATTTGCTCTTTCCCTTGCTGTTCTCCCATCTAAAATAGACTCCTGGTTGCAGTAAAGTACATGTTATCATTCTGGAACCGAGACTTCTGGTTTCAATGGACTGAACTCATCACAACAGAGCTGGGACCCCCCCCCCCCCCAAACCGGACATATCTTCGGTTTCCCCAAAGATCAACTCTCCGTTTGGTTTACATGATAAAAGTGAGAAAACAAAGTCTTTTATTTTTAATCCTTCCAAAGAAATCCACTTTATGAATTCTACTACAACAAATCTAACTTTCAGAGTAGATCTAAACCACATTTAGCAGTTAAATCACAATGTATATTTAATTCACAAGTTAAATTATATGTGACATCAAAAAGATGGATAAGACAAAAGCTTCTACATACAAACAACACTTGGTGAGGGACAAATGAATTTAGAATTTTTTTTACGTTTTATCATGTACAAAATTTAACATGCCAAACATAGCTAAATAATTTTTTGTGTCCTTAGGAAAACTATGACATCATGTCATTGCTGCCATTTCTAAATAATGAAAAGTTACCTTCATTCTCAAAAGGTGACAAGATTTGTGGCACTCACTAACGGTATGTAAGGATTTCTACTTAAATTTCTATTTTTAGGGGTTTATAAAAGCTATAAAAATTCTCTCTAAGCTAAAACTTGCCAAACAAGAATTCAGCATGACATTTTTTTAAGCCTAAATTTAAAAACAGTATGTTCATGTACTTTTTTTAAGCATAAGAAGAAAAAAAAAAAAAGAATTTCTGAGGTTTTAGTTGCTTTTAAAAAAATCTGCATTCCTCAGGAACTAGTCTGTTTTTAAAAATGGAAATTTAAATTTGGGCCATGTTTCTTCATGAATTCAATATCAATTGAAATAATCTAAAATGGATCCTCTATTATGAAGGGAAGAAAGTCATTGTTCTCAGAAGACTGTTTCCAGAAATAACGATATCATCCTTCCCTCCACTATAGATATGATAGATGTATTACTTTTTTTTTTCTTTCTGAGCTAAAAATTGCTATTTTCATGGTGAAAAAGTTCAATGACTCATCATCATATTTTTGGTCAGGAAATACTATATTTTCTATCTGCAACCACCAAAAACATATATATGAAAATTTTATTTATTTGCCCTTAGTCACTATAGCTTTAGATTTTGTCAAAAATTAATTCCCTTGAATTTTGTGTGCATATGTTAAATTCCACACACACATGGGTAGTAAAAGTAGGGTTACTGTATACATGCCTACAAAAATATTTTAAATAAATGTCATAATAAAATTGGTCTAACATTGTATCAAAAATGTCTCAATATATATGAGCATTTTAATTATTGTTTTATTTCAAAAAAATACTTAACTACTCTGTCCCAAATATTGTTATGAGAAATGGGAATGACACACAAATAAAGAATAAAGCATGGTTCCTGTTTTTAAGATGCCCATAATAGTTGTAAATCTAACATAAACACTGTATCCACATTCTCTTATAGGACTTTCCTATGATTTTTAAATTTTCTTTTTTTGTTTTCTTCAGAAAAGGTAGTCTTCGTAGGCCTTTTCTCTTACCTATTTGAGTTTTAGGACATTTATATAATTATGCAACTTATCACCACAATCTGGTTTCAGAACACTTTCATCACCCCAACCCTTTCCCGTTAGTGAAACAAGTCAGTCCTGCTAACACAGGAGCCCTCCCTGGCTCTTCCCAGCATGCATACCCCTTCCCTTTCAAAGGTGTCCCTACTGAATTTGGGACTCCAACACCTAAATTCCAGGTCCAATTTCTCTAATCATTCCTCTTTTAATGGATCTGTCATGTACCATTCCACAGCTGGATACCACACTCTGCAAGCTGAACCAGAGAGGGCCTGCCGCCTTCAGGTGCCCTGCTGGTCGTGGTGATACCTTGGTCGGTCTCCAGTTATCCAAGCCCTGGGGTGTCCCCCTAAGTGCAGTGTCATTTAGATCACCACTGCCACTTTTCTCCTACTTATGCTGGAAACTGGCAGGAAATAAATGCTATGAAGAACTAAACTGGACAGACAGGTCAGTGTCTGAAGAACTACAAAACAAGAAAAGGTGCTGAACGTGCTAAACATAACTCAAAAGCAAAATATTATTTTTTTATTTTTTAAGATATATTTTTATTGATTTCAGAGAGGAAGGGAGAGGGAGAGAGAGATAGAAACATCAATGATGAGAGAGAATCATTGACTGGCTGCCTCCTGCACGCCCCCTACTGGGGGAATCGAGCATGAAACCCAGGCATGCACCCTTGACCAAAATCAAACCCGGGACCTTCAGTCCACAGGCCGATGCTCTATCCACTGAGCCAAACCAGCTAGGGCCAAAATATTATTTTGATGTAAAAATCAAACTCAAACTCAGATAATGTTATCCTTACTATTTCAAGGATCTTCATAGAAAATATAGGAGTAGGCGCAATGCTTATCTACAATTTGTTTTTATTAGATAAGAAGAGAGATGTAAAGTGAAACTCCTGCTGCCTTCTCTTTTATCCCATGGTCTACTCCCAAGCTGTTAACATTTTAAATAATTTCTTCTCCATAATTACTTATTTTAAAATTTTGTGTAAGTTATTACACTATTATGATTATATACAACTTATTTGAATTCACCACACTGATGTAATCTTTCATTCATAAAAAAATATAGTTTAATTTTGCAGTTAAATATTATATGCCACAATTCCAAATACATTCCACTTGAGCCTTTCAAATAAATGCAAGCCATACAAAAAGGAGTTCATTAGGCAAAATTACTTCTTAAGATAGGATAGAAAATAACTGTGGTCTCATTAATATTTTCCTGTTCAAATGCATGACTTCTATCATCACAAGATCTTTAGTGTCATGTGCCAACTCTAATATAAGACAAACAGGATATATTTTGACAATGTTTTTTTTTAATGTGCTTCCTGTAGGACAAAGGTGATTAGAGTAAGGCTAGGAGGAACCTCCAGAGGTGATCAAGTACCTACTTGAGATAATAAAGGTGGTACCTAAAGAAAATCTATTGGGGAGTCAGAGAAGTAACTTTCAGGGCAATAAAATACACTCGAGAAAATCATAGCTACAATACAAAGACATATCTTCATTGTCTAAACTCCTTCTATTATTCTATGTTGTCCAAATATCACTAAGATCTTGATGTTGTTACCGCTGTGATAGACATCTTATAGAAGCTAAAATGTGATTTCCTCATGATAAAACTCCTCTTTGAGTTTATTCAGATAGATTTAGAAACCTGATGCAGTGATAGCAACAAGCATAGTTAATAAGTTAGAATTATCCTGGCCTATGTGGCTCAGTGGTTGAGTGCTGACCCATGAACCAGGAGGTCACGGTTCAATTCCCAGTCAGGGCATATACCTGGATTGCCTGCTTGATCCCCAGTGGGAGGCGGGGGGGGGGGGGGGGGGGATTCAGGAGGCAGCCTATGGATGATTCCCTCTCATCATTGATGTTTATATCTCTCTCCCTTTCCCTTCCCCTCTCTGAAATCAATAAAAACATTTTTTTTTTTTTTTGTAAAACAGAATTGGCTCACCATTTCAAGGGAAAATAATTTAATAACCTACAGATTACACTAGTTTATGCATTTAGCCATGAAGTTTAAGGGAAATCAATGACTTTAAATATAACCAGTTTGGCATGTAGCATTAGTACTTTGGCATGTAGTCTTAGTAAAAATAGACAAATCACTATCTTTTTAATGTAACTGATCTAAATCAAGATACAGTGAATCTTTTAATAAGCTTTAAGTATTTCATATTTATAGCATATAAAATCACGTTATATAATTATAAGATTCTAACTTCTTCCTTGAATAAAGAACTAGTTTTGATTAATAAATAAATGTCAAAGAGGATTGTTCTTGCTCTTTTACATGAACATTAATGAGGAAATGTCTATTTTGTAATATCGAGGACACAAGATCAGGGCAAACTACTAATTGTCGAACATGTACTCTTCTTATCATCCTGCAAGACCATCCTCCCCTCTCAATCCCCTAGGCACTTTACCACATCCTAAGCTCATAATGTCCTATATCTCTAAAAACTCTTATCAATGGAAAAGTCAAAGACTTAGATCTGCATAACAACCTTACTCTTGTCTTACTATGGTTTTCCTAGTAATACCCCATAACTAAAGCCTCACCCTATCAATACCCTCTTTTGTCTTTAGATTATAATGGTATTTAAGGTGGTGGTTTGGGCCACTCCCATGTGAACAGGAGGTATACATGTCATTAAACAGAAGGTATACAGGTCATTAAACTTCTGTTCGTTTTTTCTGCTGTTAATCTGTTTCTATGACATTGGGGGAGGGTCTCAGCCAAGAACCTGAAAGGATAGAGGAGAAATTATTTTTCCTCCCTTACAACATCTACCCTGAAATTATTTCATAACTGCATTTCCATTTTTTATCCAACTGTTAAGAATTAGAATTAAAAAACTGGAAAACACACACTAAAAGGATTGGTGTTGGAAAAAAAGAGAAGAAAAGACTACAGTAAGTAGACTTGACTCGGGTTCTGTATGTTTCAGTTGCATAAAATGCTTAAGGGATTCACTTTTTAAATGGTTGCCTGCTGTAACCTTCCCCCTTCCCCCTCCCCCCCTCTTTGGATTGCCTGTTCAATAACCAACTGGTCTAAAATCTTCCACTTCATAGTAATCTGAACACTGAGTAGAAGTTATTCTTTTGTCAGGGACGTTTACCTTTATAAGGGAAACCTCCATTTGTAAGGGTGGTTCCCTCTCTACCAGGACGGGGAGGGAAGGTGCTACTGGCCTCTAGTGGATAGAAGCCAGGGATGCTGCAAAACATCCTCCAATGCTGCGGATAGCATCCTACCACAACGAATTATTTGGTCCAAACGTCAGTAGTGCTGCTGTTGAGAACTCTGTAGAACCTAACAATAAAGGACATTAGGAATAACACGTACATGCAAAAACAGGATTTAAAAGTTTAATCGTTACTTAATGTCTTGCTAATGTCTCAACATAACAATAGTAATGGCAGAGATGCAACGCCCTTGTCCTTGCTCCTCATTTTCACACACATTCTATCATTTGATCCTCACAACAAATTTAAGAGTTAGGCAAAGCATTTATAATTTATCCCATTTTCGAGTGTAGGACACTGAGGCTCATCAAAGTTAAAGAGTATGAACAAGGTCATTTGAGACTCAGGCTAAAACAGTTATTCTTAATCCCAGTCCAGTGTTTTTTACTTTATGACACTACACCACTAAATTAAAAAACAAAACAAAACAACCCACAAAAACTAGTCTCTCTCTAGAAAATATTACAAAATTTCTGCCACATGATGAGGTGTTCAAAGGGCACATAGACAAAAATGTGAGAGAAAGGGATCATAGCGGTGGTCAGGAAGGTATTAAACACATATACCATGTTATTTTTCTAGATGTTCATGATGGTTATGGTATTTGCCAACTTTTAAAATTGTCTAATGTGCTGTGATTTCTTTTTTCATTCTAAACAAATATTCATTTTAGCCTAATTGTGTATCCATGATTATGAATTATTTGTCTTAAAGGAGGCCCTCCAAACTGTATAAGCTTTGAGGCCTCAGAAAATCTAAATCCACCCTTGTAGGTGCTAATCTAAGTGGAGAAGATTGTTAGGGAAATGGGCTTTACTTGTCATTAAAGTTAAAGGCACTCAAAATGGAATAGGTCTGACGATCTGAAAAAATGAAAAATTAAGAGATTGGAAGAGTGGTATTTTCCACGTAGTATTTGCTGCCAACTTCAAAGTCACATAGAATTTTGAACTTTTCAGATAACATCAACAGATACAACAAATAGCTGTTCATATACAAGTATATTGATATGTCGGTCATCAACACTACTGGCCTTCTTTAAGTCATGATCATGTATCTTGTGTGTCATTGTGTAATATTTTCCTAAAGGGCAGGGACCACTTCAATGTATGTGCTTATATGTGTCCACCATATGGTGAAAATTCCACCAAAATTTCTTTTGATGAGTATTTTTAAAGTAATAATTTTCAACTTGTTCTTTCTCTTGCTTTTTCCCCCCTTCTTTTTTGTTTTGTTTTTGATTGTTGTTAGCTTAAAAGTGGAATTTTCACGGGCAGTGAACTTGACAAAGAAAAACCAAAAAAGTAATGTGTTATTAAAACTAAACCAAATTTCAGTCATAAAGGCACATATTGTGTAAAACTATGGAGAAACATCTTTCACATGAATATAACTTTTTAACAATATTCCTAGGGAGGATTTACCCTCATAAATGCTCATTAGAGTAATCCTTTGAACTTAAATTTTTAATTAACTTTGAAATCCACAATGTAAATTTGAAATATGTTGCCTTTAAACATCATGTTCCAATTAAGGGCTTGAAATAAAGTAAAAATCTAATAAAAAGATTCTCTTTCAAGATAATTTACTTAGTGAGTCTAAGTTCATTCCAATAGATGATCATTAGTTCAAAAAGAAAATGAAGAGTCACAATTAAAAAACATGTGTATTTTGTTATTTCCAATGTATTTAAATACACAATAGATGTGAAGCCAACCAGAAACACTAAATATTTTGGCCATGAAGTCTAGTATACATAAAAATGTTTTCTATATTATAACTTTAAACTTAAAAGGTTTTACTCTACATTGTACAGACAGCATTTATGATAATGTACAGAGAATTAAAAATTAAACAAAACAGCTATGTGTGTTATTAGAATTCTGCATTTTTAAAAAATATAAAGGAGTGAGGTTCAAAAGAAAAGAAGATCAATAATGGATGTAATGTTTTTCTAAAACTTTTGAAATATTAAAAACAATAATCAGAATGTGCTTTTCAATAAATACTTTTTGTAAAGTTCCTAACTGTATTTTGGCAGCAATTCATGACATTTCTAGTCCCCATTTGATTCCATCTAAAATATTCAATTCAGCAAAAGGGGAAACACACATCTAGATTCTAGATACTGATTCATATACAGACCTCTTCACTGTCAATATAATCATGATGGTGTTGCTAATTCATCAACAAAGAGACAGAAACACTTTAAAAATTCAGCATTGCCCTAGCTGGTTTGGCTCAATGGATAGAGCATCGGCCTGTGGACTGAAGGGTCCCGGGTTCCATTCTGGCCAAGGGCACATGCCTGGGTTGCGGCCTTGATACCCAGAAGGGGGCATGCAGGAGGCAGCCAATCAATGATTCTCTCTCATCATTGATGTTTCTATCTTTCCCTCTCCCTTCTTCTCTAAAATCAAAATATATATTTTTTTAAAAATTCAGCATTGATGTACTAATATGTCCTGACTATGATGGACAGTGTTGATTTAATGGGGTTCTCCATCCTGTTTGCAGTTTCAAGACGATTTTCCTGAAGTTTAAATTCCAGGAATGCTCTGTACATATGCACACACACACACACACACACACACACAGTTTGAGTGCTAGGAGACCTGGAGAAATTGACTAGGAGTAGAAGTATAGGGAAAAAGAATACAGGATTGGGCATTATCTCCCTCACCTCAGATCATCTGTCTCCTAGCTCTTCTTTGTATAACCAGCTGTATAGATTGTTGATTCTGTTTGAGCCTTTTAACATGTTGGACAGATGAATGAGGTAAGTATAGTGTCAGTATAGTCAGTAGTCAAACATTATTTATGTGGGCCTTAAAAAACTGAAAACCCAATTTTAACGTGCTTGTTTTGAAGCTGACATCTAAAATGTGTCTGCATTAGAACTGTTATGAAAAAATATTCAAAACTTGGAAATAAGGTAAAATAAAAAGTAGGCAGAATGTTATTTTAATGACATACTGGGGCATTATTTCAAGGTTCACGAAAGGATTATTTGATTATCTAGGGAATGAACCTTAATTTGACTTTACTATTTACTAGTAATTAAAAGCTCAGATTCTGTGAAGTTCCATATTAATTTCAGATCAAAAGAAATGATAAACCCAAAGGTTAAGGTTCCATGGTCCCATTGGTTTTTGTCTCTAAGTCACAATGTCATTCTGGAGGGCCACATAACTCATGTTCCTCAAATTTTCCTTTAAAGCAGCTTTGCCATTTTATTGGCTCTCTTGTTAATGAGTCAGAAATACTCTTTAAGATGTTTTTCTTCTGTATTTGTCCATGCATGCTTTTTCAACATTTTAAAAATTATTCTTTGATAGTTTTGAAGGTTCCATGAGATACTCAAGCAGACTCACTCTTTCAGAAGTAATTAAGTTAATGATAATCTTTAGATAAGTGGTAAATTTTAAGTAATATAGGGTATTAAACTGATCACCAATCTGTCAAAATTATAGTGATTAAGGCTCACAGTTTGGTCCCCATGTTGGTGTGAAGATTCTGCTCAGAAGCACAGCCCACGTAAGCCAGAACAGAAGATATTTCTTCTTGTACAAGTGGTGGTCGTGGTGGTGGGATGGGTAACAGAAAAAAGCAACAGGCATACCTTTTTGGGAGTTAATAGGTACAATGGTAATAACCATTCAGTCTGAATATGTGTTGAATTCTTAAAAACGTTAACTTTTATTTTTGTTAATCCTTTAGTAGTGTGAAAGAGTGGGTAGAATCAAAGCTTCTGAATGTAAAAAAAAAAAAAAAAAAAAAAGTCCTAATAGTACCAGCTATTCCTTTTATGTTGTCTTCACACTTATTTGCACACTCTAATGCAGAATACATGTGCTGTGATTTATGTGTAGTGTACCTCTTATGTTATATCTTAATATCACATTGCTCAAGAATAAAATGATTTAATTAAATTAATGTGATTTTTAAGAATCAATGATTTACTATTCCTATGGATATACCCAAGAGAGATTGTGGGAGTTGACCATTACAAATAGTGACTTACTTGATTTGAATTTCATAAATTAATACCAAGAGTAACATCTGTGAAAGTCATTCATCTATTCACAAATATGGGACAACCGCCATTTGCCACATTTTATAATTTTTCTTTAGCACAGCACGGTTTACTACAATATACTAGTTCACTTTTAAAGTTTATTATAGTTCAACTTTATGAATAGAAATTATGTTCTTTTTGTATGAAAAATAAAATTCAGAAAAGTTATGCTATCTCTGCAGTTGACTTTAAGGCCCTGTCTCGTTAACTACGCTGGGCTAGCGAATCCTAGGAGTCAGGGGATAACAGCTGTATATTCATTCACGAAACACACTGAACTCTTGTAATGATCCAGGCATTATGCGAGGGTCATAACACAGGCAACACAGCCTCTGACCGCATGGAGCTTGCGGTTACTTCGAATAACATGTTTGTATTAAGGTGATGTTAGCAGATAAGAGGTTCCATGCAGGTTAAGTGAATGGTAAACCAAGTTCCCCTATGGAAAGGAAGATACAACAGAAGGAGACAACTGATAAAGCAAGATCTCCGGGAAGATGGAAAAAGGTCAACTGATTCAATGGAAAGAAAGGACTTTTGATTTCTGATCTACATCATGATGCAAATATCACAGGTATAAACCAGCTCATTAGGCAGCATAAGTGCTTTGTTTCTCAAAGATGGTGAAAAGACTGTGAAATGTGTACTAGTTTGAGATTAACTGAGATTAGAGCTTATAAACCTACCATACTATTTCAATTGGAGCTCAAAGTAGTTGATTAATTCAATAGCACTAGCACATAACAGACACCGTGGTAATAAAGATTAATTTTCTAGAGCTGTGCTCTCCAGGATGGTAGCTGCTGACCATTTGTGGCTATTCAAATTTAAAAGAATTAAAACAAAATATCATTAAAAATTATGTTCCTCAGTAGCACTAGCCACATTTCAAGTGCATGATGGCCACATGTGACTAGTGGCTACCATATTAGGAAAGCACAGATAATCGAAAATGTCCAACATCACAGAAAGTTCTATTGGAGAGTACAGATAAAAGAATCTAAAGGTTTTCAATGGACACAGACACTGGGGCGGTAGGGGCTTGTCCGAGGTGGGAATGGCTGGGGGAGTGAGGGGGGTCAATCGAGGAAAAAGGAGACATATGTAAAACTTTAGACAATAAATAAAATTTTTTAAAAAAGGGGAAAAAAAGAATCTAAAGGTTTTAAAGTTTAGAGGGGTCCATAGTAGTGGAATTCTACAAAAGACTTCTTGTTGGGTATGACTAACAGAGAAAACTTAAAAACAACAGCAATGCCTATCCAGCAATGGTTTCATCTCAAGTGACAATGGTGGCACCTGCAGAGAGCACACTGAGAAGTAACGCAGAACAGGACACTATCCACCAAGACGTACACTGTGCACTCAGGATGGAAAACACCATCAGGTTAAACCAGGCTCCGATGGAAACATGGAAAACACGAAATGTCCGGGCCATTTAGTTTGCATGGATGATACTAGAGCTAGGGCCTATTTGGGTCTATTTTTCTATAACCTGAAGACGTTTGAACAAGTAGGTACAAGGAAAAAAAAAAAAAGTAGCCCTATTATCTTTGAACATCCTAAATCTGTTTTCTCTTTGTCCTATTTCCCAACAACCCACTCTTTCTATAATTTGGACAAAGACAAAAAAGTTAGAAATGGGTTAATAGAGTTCATTTTGAGAGGGCGAAAGAGAGTGGAGAAAGGAATGAGAACATGCCTAAGTACTAGGAATTAAAAAATAATAAAACCACCATTAAAATCACCAATTCATGCCTCACTTAGGAGAGGGCAATAAACTATGTGCTAAAGACAAAACATTAGTTCTAGTACATTAGAAAAGGAATCCCCAGATTGCCCGGCCTTAAATTATGTGGCAAAGAACCAGACTATTTGCTCCTCGTAGCAATAAATTAACTAGTCACATAAGGATTAATTGCAAAACTGACCCTTGAAACACTGCCCAGTAGCCCGATTTTGAACAATAACTCAAATTTGGGCTTCTCCCAAGGAATTTTTAGTGAAGAGAATCCGAATGGTCTAATTAATAGGAGAGATACTGGTGTGAGGCTTCCTTATAACGCTGTTTCCACCTACCCTACCTATGCTTTAAAGGGTATATTTTCCGTGTTTCTCCCAATGGCCCCTGGCCCTTTGGGAACATAAGAAAACTGTGCATTTTGCCTCCAAGTGTCCCAGGGGACATTTGGTTTCATAATCAACTCGAATTTCCATTTCTCATGGGCTCAAAAGTATGATGAGAAAGTGTCCATTATTAAGTGATAGAAACAGAGATTCCAACCCTTCATTCTTCTTGCTAATTTTTAGCAGCCATTTAAGCCTTTTGCTTTTTTGTTGTTGTTAATCTTCATCCAAGGATATGTTTAGAAAGAGGAAGGGAGGAAGGAGAGAGAGGGGAGAGGGGAAGGGGGAGGGGAGAGAGGGGAGGGAGGGGAGAGAGGGGAGAGAGGGGAGAGAGGGGAGAGAGGGGAGAGGAGAGAGGAAAGAAACAATCGGTGGCCTCTGTATGTTGCCTGACAGGGGATTGGGGATTGAACCTACAACCCAGGTAGGTACCCTGACTGGGGATTGAACCTGCAACCTTTTGGTTACAGGCGGACACTCTAACCAACTGAGCCACACTGGCCAAGGCAGCCACTTAAATTTTTATTCTCTAGTCCCCAATCTCCCAAGGAAATGTGTGCTCTGCATCAGACTGACATCATTTAGGTAAGCACATCACCATCTACTTTTCAGATATGCAATATTATATTTAATGGAGAAGGTGAAATAATTTAACTCCAGGTGTGTGAGGCTTTGTTCACTATTGAATCAGAAAAAAATGGATGTTTAAGGATCACCCATTTCCTGACAACCTAACCAATAAGGCATCCAATTGCCCCACAACTTTCGTTCTGATATAAAAAAAGAAGAAAAAAAAAAGAAAAATTCAGTGGCAGGCTTGGAACGAAGAGAATAAAAGAAGTTATAATTCCACTCACTCCTTCACTTCGTTTCTAATGCACTAATGGGTGATTTATAATAAAAATGAAACTGTGAGGTAAAAGCCCTTTTTCTAGCTAATTATACCTTCCCTTGAACATGTTCCTGAGGAGGAAAGTCACCTTAAGAGGGAAAGAAAAACCCAGTTAATAGATAAGGAGGTATTTTCCTCCCCAAACACTCAGGGTAATTGAGCATTAATAAAAAGAAGCCATTCTGTATTTTATTTCAGCTGACATTACCTTCTTCGAGCTAACGGAGTTGAGATAAGCTGCTCCCTCTATGTAAAAACCAAGTGGGCTCTGTTATCCTTTCTCCCGCGTGTCAGAATCTGACTAAGGCACCCAAAGTTAGAGTTTTCCGATTCCTTTACCAGGAAATAAAGACGACCTTGTGTGGAGCCATATGAGATTTCAATGGCTAGGTGAAAGTGGGAAATATCAAAGCCTAATGAATTACCTGTTGGTGTAGCCCAAATCAATGGTTTTACATATGCCTGTTCTCAGTCGTTTTCTCTCTGCTTTTAACATTAAGATGTAATCGTTGCAGAAAAAAAGTAAATAAATAACTCAAATAGGCAACATAAAAGTTAGATATGCTCTTTTCTGGGAAAGGAAAACTCAAAGCTAACTATTTATTCAGGTTTATATAACTTGTAAGCTGAGAAATTCAGGTAACAAAAAGTGTTATACTAATCTTTTTATATGACTGTAAGCCTCCATGAGTGTCTCTTTAGAAAAGGATATTGAGTACAATAATAACAGTCCTGAGCACTTAGCCTCAGCAGACACTACATTAAATGTGTACCCCAGTCGTGGGAGTGAGAGTGGAGAATTATCCCCCAAGTGTTCCCACAGCACAAAGTCTATATTACATTACAGCAAGTCTTTGGTGTATTTATTTATGTTTTTGTGAACAATATCCATGATATTCACCAGGACAATAGAAAATAAGAGGTTAAGACCAGGTAGTTACTTGATAACACTAACACTAGTTTTCAACATCTGCTAAATCAGAATTTAGAAAGAATAGTTCCTCAATAATGCACAGGATACAAAGCACACAAAAACAGACATCTAATACAGCAACTGACAGGCAAATATAAAGATTTTGAATATATGAGATCTTTGAAAAATTAAATCAGCATAGGTAAACTAAATGAACATTTAAATCTAAGAGGGAAAGAGATAAAAGAGAATAACAAAAAGTTGAAATTGCTTACATGATTCCTATATTTTCCTCCTAATTTGGAGAATATTTTTAAAAAATATCTTTTTATTGATTTCAAAGAGAGGGAGAGGGAGGAAGGGAAGAGGGAGAGAGGGGGAGGGGGGGGGAGAGAGAGAGAGAGAGAGAGAGAGAGAGAGAGAGAGAGAGAGAGAAACATCTATGATGAGAGGAAATAAGAGGTACTGCATATTTGGGAAAAGCATAAGAAAAAGATTATCAAGGTTACTGACACTGAAGAGGTTTAAGAAATTCTGAGGGAAATATTGGAAAAGTCACCAAGTATCTGTGGATACTACATAATCCACAGATTAGATATTCAGGCCCTGGATAATACATGTCTGCACCATGATTTTTTTTCTTAAATAGCTATAATTGGCCCAGTATTTCTAAAACAAATCTGTATGGCCTAGGGGCCCTACGGCCGTGGTCGTCAAACTGTGGCTCGCGAGCCACATGTGGCTCTTTGGCCCCTTGAGTGTGGCTCTTCTCTACCTGTATAGTTTAAGTTTAAAAAATTTGGGTCTCAAAAGAAATTTCAATCGTTGTACTGTTGATATTTGGCTCTGCTGACTGAGTTTGCTGACCACTGCACTAGGGGATTTGAATTTGGAGTATAATTCATAATATATGATAACAATACACTGAATATTTTGACTGATGAAAACTAACATCAGAGAACAGATGAAGAGTCTATAACAGCCGTGGGCAAACTACGGCCCGCGGGCCGGATCCGGCCCATTTGAAATGAATAAAACTAAAAAAAAAAAGACCGTACCCTTTTATGTAATGATGTTTACTTTGAATTTATATTAGTTCACACAAACACTCCATCCATGCTTTTGTTCCGGCCCTCTGGTCCAGTTTAAGAACCCATGTGGCCCTCGAGTCAAAAAGTTTGCCCACCCCTGGTCTATAACATGAAGACAGGATTTTCAAAATGATTTCAGTACAATTTGATTCTATAAATATTGCTTGAGAGACCACTTGAATCGGGCACTAAGCTTGGCATCAGGAATGCATGGATAGGACACAGTCTCTGCCTTGGAAGCACAGAAACTAGAAGGGTGATGGACCTATAAGCAACTTATTATTATACTAGAGGCCAGGGGCACAGATTCGTGCACTGGTGGGGTCCCTCGGCCTGGCCTGAGCCCTCTCGCAATCCATGACCTCTCAAGGGATGTCGGACTGCCAGTTTCGGCCCGATCCCCGTAGGCCAAGCCAAGGGACCCCACTGGTGCACGAATCTGTGCACCGGGCGGTTTTGGCCTGATCCCCAAAGGCCAGGCCGAGGGACTCCACCAGTGTGCGAATCCGTGCACCAGGCCTCTAGTATGCATATAAGATCTTTGGTTAATCTCTTCCAGACAACCGCCCCCCCTTCTGAGATTATCAGTCTGTTTCATGTTTCCATGCCTGTGCATTGAGCATCTGCCCCCCAGTGGTCAGTGTGCATCATAGGTACCAGTTGAACGGTTGGACAGTCGCTTAGGCTTTTATATAGAGAGATGGTATAATTTTAGAACTTCCAGTAAGATCCATAGGCAGGGCTATAATATAACAGTAAGACCAACTGGAAAAGGTTTCCACCTGGACATGACCAGTCGGGCTGAGTTCTGAAACATGAATATTATTCATATTGAGAATTGAGACCACTCATAAGACAGGCATGGTTTGTTAATGGTCTTGGCACCCCTAGCCACCCAAAAGTACTTAAAATTTTTTATTAGTAAATGAATTCCTTTTCCTGAGCTGCAAAACATGAGGGCAATGAGAGGAGAGTTGCATGAGAAGCGTGGCCAACCCATAAAGGGGTTTGTGTGCCATGTTGATGATAAGAAGGCAGTAAAGGGTTTTAAGCGAGACCAGAACAGGACCATGATCAGATTTCATCAAGGTTACTCTGTTGGCAAAGTGGAGGATGGGTTAGAGACAGCAAACCCAAAGGCAAGAAGGGAAGTTCAGTGGCTATTGCAGAAGTTTAGAAAAGAGAACAAACATGGTTCTGAAACCAAAAAAGTATAAGAGAAGACACATTTGATTGATCAGAGGGAGATGTGAGTAAAAGAGAAAGAAATGGAGATGAGGTGCTCAGGTTTTCTGCACATTAATTTCTGGACGATCTGAGCATTCATATTGGAGCAACACTGGTGAATGCTGGGATATGAGTAAATTCTAGCTTGATAAACTTTTAGCAGCTTTTTAATGACTCAAAAATAGAAGATTCATTGTCTTAAACTGTGAGGGTGTCTGCTAGGTTATCTACTAAACCCTATTATTACACCTCCCACATACCTTCCCACATGACTCCTTGTAAATAGAGGTCAGTGGAGAATGAGCCCCGTACTTGCAATGTTGTCAATTATTAATCCATTAATAATGTCAATATAAATGCTCTGATTCTGAATAGGACCAAATTTTAAGGGTCCTATTTTTCAATCTTTTAATTTTTTTTTTCTTGAAAACATGTTTCCAAGTGACCATAAATGAGTTAAAAGTAAATATTTTAAGTGTTCAAACTGTAAAAAGGGTATGATGATTACACAATTAGGAAAATAAAACCCTAAGGGTTTCCCTACACACCATGTATCTATTCTGTTCTTAAATATAAAAGTGGTTACATTTTTTCTTGTCAATTTAAAAGACATTTTAATTTTAAATTTCCTCTGGATATAATATCTTAGCCTGCTCAAGTTGCCATAAAAATTGTCATAGGGTTAAAAAACAATTTTTTTTTTTTTTTTACAGTTCTGGAGGCTGGCAAGTCCAAAATCAAAGTTCCAGTAGAGTTCAGTTTCTGGTGAGGGCTCTCTTCCCGGCTTGTAGGCAGCTGCCTTCTTGCTATGTGTTCCCATAACCTCTCCTTCGTATGCATGTGCATAGAGAGAGAGCAAGCACTCTGATGTTTCTTCTTAAAAGGGTATCAATCCCTGTAGACCAAGCCCTCCCCATCATGACCATATCTAACCCTAATTAATTCCCAAATGCCCATCTCCAAATACCATCCTTTTGGGGGTTAGAGCTTCAACATATGAATTTTGGAGGGACACAAACATTTAGTCCATTAACATATAGAAAAGACTTCTGAAGATGAAAACATTTTTCATACATGCTTTGCATCATGTAAAGGCAAAAAAGACAATGCCCCAAAACTCAATCCACTTTTTGCCTTTTTTCTCTTTGAACATAAAAGTTTGTTAAGCAAATCAACAACAGTGATTTCACAAAGCATTAAGAATATATGATGCTAACTGACTTAAGACTGAGTCTGAAGAAGGAGAAAAACCTGGAGAAATAACTGTATTATACATTCATGTCTTTCTCAATTACCAATTATAATAATTATCTAGGTAAAATATAAATACTCTTTTTAAAGTTAGAAATTCACTAAGAACTTTTCCTACTGCCTCTCATAAAATGAACATTTTAGGTTTTAGAAGGTGAAGAACACTTTTAAAAAAATAATATCTAGAATATAAAGTTCACACATGAGAAGTAAGACTTTTGATGCACCTGCTTTGGATATCAGATGTCAGTGCTTCAGTTCACCTTAAATATTAATTGTTATTAGAAATTGCAGAATATTACAATCTGAATATTTCAAACCCCAAAGTCTCACATTTCATTTTATGAGTGATGATTACATTGCCCACTATTACACAAATGTGATCAAGAGTTCTACCATTTCACATCATAACATAATTTCCTAAAATTGAATGCTAAATGAATAAAATTGATGGCTCTTACTCAAAACATGAAATTATTGAAACAACCAAGGTAAAGCACTGAGGTATCTGTTACTGAAATCTCTCAAATGCATATAGGGACTTAACACAGAAAAAGATCTCTCTCTTTCTCTCTCTCTCTCTCTCTCTCTCTCTCTCTCTATATATATATATATATATATATATATATATAGCAATTTAACCCTAACTTTTAAGGCATATTTTAAAAAATTATTCTAGTTTACCATAAAAATAGCATTTCACAGTATTATAAAATATCTCATATAATTTTAAATAACTAGTTTTACCAATATGTTTTTGTGTGTGCATATTTTATTTCCTTATTTTAATGATATAATAACAAATTCAACTGGCTTTCTTGCCAGTCAGATTGCTCCTATAATCCAAATTAGTAGTTCACACAACTAGACCACACATTCTATTGTGAAGGTTTCGGAGTAAAGTGAGTGCTTCTTTAACAGAGCTGACGTTTCTTGCCATCTCATTGGTGACAAATGGTGTCTTTTAATGTTTTCATCACTTTTAAAATATTAACACAAATTTGAAGGTCAGAACTTTACAGTGAAAGATTGTTTCCTTTATACTCTATTAAAATAAAGTTATAAATTGTCTTTGGAAAAAAGTCAATTTGTTTGGACACATTAGCAAAAGTCTCCCCATCACATCATACATCATGAATAAAATGCTATTACAGAGCAACAGAGGGAGCTCACACATATCCTATTCTCTCCCTTCCTCCTGCCTCTCATTAGATATAGGTTCCTTTAAATGTTCTGATAGATGGCTCCTTTAAAATATTATTACAGAATAAGGAGAAAAACCAGATATAATTTTAAATCAACATGGAAGTTAATTTGAAATATCTATGTTGTTCCACCCAAAGTCTTTTACATGGAGTTTAGTTTCTCTTTTTATACAACTTATGAAGAGAAAATATTCATACTTATGATTCATTTTGTGTACTACATTGTATTAAATTAAATGTGTTCTCAGAAGTATGTATGTAAATGTTTGAGAATGGGAATCAAATCTTGTTAAACACAAGCAGTTGAAATATCAGTCAACTCTTGCTTACAGAGAGAAAGCTATAAAGAAAAACCTCAAAAAAGCAAACACAATTATAAAAAACAACTTCCACCACAAAGCCCTTAACTGAGTCTAAGTAGGTCAACTATGTGAAATGTATTTAAAACCTGTACATATTTATTATAAAAATTGAGCCTCTGATCTCCATGTTCGGAACTGTCACTTACGTCTCCTCTTACGTAGACTCACCCTAAGACTTTGAGACGATTTTTTCTAAATAGGAGAAAAAATGTGTATGAAAGATATTTAATATATAATCCAGAAATTGTCATTGTTTTAAAATTTTTATTTATTGATTATTTGTTTAAACAAAAGGTCAAGATTTATTGAGACCTGAAGGAAGAGGTGATTGAGCTGGATGGGCTTAGAGTAACTAAAAAAACTGGACAGACGATCATCCTTGCTTCTAATTTGTTCCTGGTTTAGCCTTAGTCACATTTTGCCAGGCTAACACTTACCCTCCAGTGTTCTGCTAATTGCTTGGTGCTATGTTGATGACTGGGAATGAACCACAAGATACATCACGGTAAGCGGCGGGGAGTGCTTCAGTGATCAGGAGGTTAAAAATTCCCATCAGCAGACAGGGAGAATTCTTTACTTAACTCAGTGGTACAAATTATTTCCAGGTGGTGATAATTATCACTTGTGATGTTTGATATTCCGGACTTTGCATCTAAATTTATACTTGACAAGCTAAACTTTTCATCGTGTGCATTTTCCCGTAATCTCTCAAAGGCCAAAGACAAGGATAGACGGATTAGTGATGGGTGAAACCAATTCCACCCAAAATGGCAACACTTAATTATAAGCCTTGTTGTTTATAATTAACTGTGTAAATCACTAACTTGAAAGTTTCTTTTCAAAGTATTTAAAACCAACTCTTTTCCCAGGAGGATTTAATACTGTATATTATTATATGGTTAAGTATTATTTTGTTTGTTCTCGGAACAAGATATGCTACTGACACCTTTTAGAGACTGTATTTTGCCAGCGAAGTTGGGAAATTTCATGAATTGTGTCAGTTTGATGTTTTGTACTCCTCAGTGTTTTAGGTCATTCTTTGCCACGTATATATGGGGGAGGGGCGTGTGTGTGTGTGTGTGTGTGTGTGTGTGTGTGTGTGTTAGGAAGACAATGCCATTACCTAAATGCCCCTGAGAAAGTGATTTTGAGTTCAGAGTGAGTGTCAAATTCAGCACAATTTCAGAAAATAAAAAAGTGAGCTTCCAAATATTTCTTCTGAGGTGCATTCACTATTCTGTTTTAGAATCAGAAATATTTAGAATCAGAAAACATTTACTGAGAACCTACTATGTGCCATAAACCATATGCTTTGTTATATTCTAATTTAATAATTTCTATTTGTAAATATTTTAAAAAATACTGAAAAGTGGGAATAATAGCTCCTATTGTACAGGTGATTAATTTGAGGTTTAGAAAATACGTTTAACCTGTTCACAGCTATAAGACCCATAGTTTGAACTCAGTTCTTCTATGTTTAAGCTTTTGGTTTTCCAACCAAACTTGGCAACACAACATCACAAAAAGCAAATTATTCACTTACCACAAATATTTGCATCAAAAGAAACCACAAGGAAAAGAAAATACAGATGCATTAAATTCTAGTTGCCTAAGAATATTGCTTCATGTTAAACTGAGTCAACCCAAGAGTAAGCCTGTAACAACACTCCTCTGGTTCCTGATTTATTACTGCATTAAACTAATACCTACTGAGGGCTTATACTGTCTCAGATATTAGAAATACAAGGAAAAGGAAACAAAGCTCCCTTCCCCCATTCAGCAAAGAGATATCTGTAATACAGCATGATAGGTTCACTGGTAAAGTACCAACAAGGGTTACAAGGAAAGTTTTGGGATCAATCTCATTCTAATTTCCAAGTTAAAGACAAAAAAAAAATCTGGACTCTAATTCAATCATTTTAGCTTCAGTTATCAATTTTTTTTGCCACCACTTCCAAGTCCTCATGTCCAAGTGCATCCTCTTTCAGTTTCTCATGTTATTGGATAACTCATGCCATTTCAACAATTCATCATCTAGTATCCAAAAGCCTGTTCCTAAGACAGATGCTTCTCAAATTCTTCCAAGTTAGTATGGATTATTTTTCTGCTGAATGATAGTTGGGTACAGTTTGGCAAGAAATCTTCAAATCCCACATACCATCTCTTAACTGCTGTGTTTCTGTTCTATTCCTCAGGCAGGGAATTGCCCTTCATCCCTCAGAACTTAGAATGTATCATCTCGTATTTCTCTCAGGTTATAAACCCCATCGAGAAAGAAATACTAATGTCTTTAAGTTTCTGCACAAAATAGCAAACAACATAAGGAACACTCTTATTTAGAGTATTCATATTCTAAAATACTCAAATGTGATAGTTAAAGTAAAATATTATTGGAAAAGTAGTACGAAAATGCAGCAAAACATTGGTAAATATTAAAGGATATAAAAAATCAGGGAGGAGATTTGACTTTGGGTAGCAAACACACAATGCAATATACAGGTGACATATTATAAAATGGTACACTTGAAACCTATATAATTTTGTTAACCAATGTCATCCCAATAAATGTAATAATGTTTTTAAAATAAAAATCCAAATAAGCAACAATATTATAAAGCTAAGTGAACTCAAAACAACCAATTGATGACTGGTGGTCTTATGTACATGGGATGGAAAAAATAAAGCCCTGTGAATAGTATTTCTTGATCTTCTAGCTCCTCTAAAAGTCACCTTACCAGTTGACTAACAAGTTGTCAGTTTCTTGAAAAGTCAGTTGAAATGGGGAATCATTAAAAAATGCCACATGTAATATTTTTTTTAAAAAAATCCTCACCTGAGGATGTGCTTCTTGATTTTAGAGAGAGGGGAGGGAGAGAACGAGAGAGAAACACTGATCAGCTACCTTCCTATATGCGCCCAACAGGGGATTGGACCCACAATCTAGGCCAGTGATAGCGAACCTTTTGAGCTCGGTGTGTCAGCATTTTGAAAAACCCTAACTTAACTCTGGTGCCATGTCACGTATAGAAATTTTTTGATATTTGCAACCATAGTAAAACAAAGATTTATATTTTTGATATTTACTTTATATATTTAGATGCCATTTAACAAAGAAAAATCAACCAAAAAAAATGAGTTCACCCGTCACCTCTGACACGCGTGTCATAGGTTCGCCATCAATGATCTAGGCACATGCCCTGACCTGGAATCGAACCCTCAACCTTTTGATGCAGGAGACGGCACCTCAACCAACTAAGCCACACCGGCCAGGGCTGTATCATTTTTAATTTTAATCAGTTATTATATTATTCAGTATAAACATTTCATATCATAAGACCCCTAAAATATTTTTGCCAACCTTCCATTTTTAATCTGTCACATCTCAGCACAATAAGAGGCCTGCAATTAGATACCAAGTTGTCATTCTCCCATGAATCTACTGTATCCTCTGAAATTTCCACATCCTTGTAATTTTTTTTCCCAATGTTTTAAAATGGTCTCATCCATATTTAATTTGATCCTTCAACTAGTATATTTTTCTTACATCTTTCTTAAGCATTTATTTTCACATTCATAGAACTTACCTTCCATTCTTAGATATCACACATGTACTATTTAAATTATTTTTGTCAGTACATATACTGTAATCATAGATAACATGATAATAAAGTCAAATGCCATAATGGGTTTGGAATCCCCAGTGACGCTTGGTACACACAGAAGCCAACTAGCAGCAGCAGAAATGTCTTCAGGTGACGTTAGAGAATGCGCTCAGCGATCTGATGCACCCCGCATGCTGTGGGCATCAGGAGCTTTAGAGAGCACTGGCTCAACAGAGATGGGTTAAGAGAGTTTCTACTGCCCTTTCTTAATATGCACCATTCTTTTTTTTTTTTAATATTTTTTATTGATTTTTTACAGAGAGGAAGGGAGAGAGATAGAGAGTTAGAAACATCGATGAGAGAGAAACATTGATCAGCTGCCTCCTGCACATCTCCCACCGGGGATGTGCCCGCAACCCAGGTACATGCCCTTGACCGGAATCGAACCTGGGACCTTTCAGTCCGCAGGCCAACGCTCTATCCACTGAGCCAATATGCACCCTTCTTCATCACCATAGTGCGAAATCTTCAACATCACCTTCTAGTCAATACATGCTAATGCTTCACTATGAACTATTAAGAAACAAAAAGCTGCAACTAATCTTTTTTCTAGTGTAACCAATTTTTTTTTGGTTATGCCAAGGCGGTACATTACCCATATGAAAAAGTAACCTCTATATCTACACACACTTCCAAAATTATATGCAGAACTTGTGGTGTGTTTGTTTTTTTATGAAGTCTCAACAATTGAAAAAATGAAATCAGTACAAAAGTCAAGCATCCCACTTGAAAACACAACATCCTGTAGCTCTGACAATTACACAGGCTGCCTCATGTTCAACGACCAATGTTTAGGAATCCACTCAACCTTGATACATTTTTTTTTATTCTGATACGGATCTTCTTGTGAAGACCATATTCCATTTTAACATCTACATGACACATTTGAGCCCAAATTCTGGACTGTAACCCAATATTTATTAAGTGAGCTGTCAGGCATCAATTATGCCAGAAGCTCTTATATCCACCTACAGCAGGGCCCAACGTGAGTAGCACAGGATGGAATTGCACCAATATAAAAAGTCAGAGGTCAGCGAAACCACACAAAGCCCTGCAAATGCCAGCAACGCAACTTCATGTCCTTTCCGCGTCCAGGACCATTCTCCACGCAGCTTCAGCAAAAGCGGCTGATGGGGATGGCGGCAGCAAGTAGGAGACATGTAAGATAGGGAAGCCCGGCCAATATCCCATTTGTAATTTGTCACATCTCTCAGCACAATAAGACGCCTGCAATGTACAATTTACAATGTTGCCAATTTACAATTCAAATGAGTGCCTTGATTTTTCAAAGAATGGACTATGTACACATCAGTCAGTGTGACATACAAATGCCTGGTCAGGTTCATTTTAAATACATGTTTTATTTGGTACTGTTAGCTAATCACTATCATTACTTTTACTGTTTACGAATGCAATATTTATTAGGCAGAATGTAATTTGGAATCCTTTCTTGCACCCAAACCTAATTCATTTCCTGACTTTCCGAAATATTTATATCCTGATTAGACATATTAGGTCTTTAAAGCTGTTATACTAAGATGATTTATTTATTTCTGGGGCAGTGTTAAAAAAACCACTTTCTAAAAGGAGGCTGAAAAGGAAAAGACCACACAAAGTCCCTTCCAGGACTTAAAAAAAAAAAAAGAGAGAGAGAGAAAGAGAAAGAGAAAGAGAGATGAGAAGATGGGGAGGAAGAGGGAGGAGACCTAATTTAGGACTAAGAAAGAGGACTTTAGGTGCCAGCCTCTCCCCTGTGCATCCTGGTTTCAGACTCTGACTTCCCTCTGTGGCCTATGGCAATTTCTTAGCTTGTTTGCATCAATTTCCACATCTGTAAAATGGGGATGATGATACTTACCCACCTTACAGGCATGTTGTGAGAATTAATTAGTGCTTGGGAAATGCTTTGAAGATGAAATGAAACAGGCTATATAAACGCTAACTATTATTATTCCAAGAGAACTGTCCAATGCTATAATTAAACAAATTTAAGTCCCACAATATGACCTACTCTAAAATGATCAGGGCTCCATGAGGAAAAGCCCAGCACTATCTTTGTCCTTTCGATTTACTGAAAAATGAACAAACAAACCAACAAAATCCTGGGAACAAAACCCATGCGTTTATTTTATACTGGCAAAAAGCAGAGAATCCACACTCTCCTTATCCTTGACACAAACAATTTCATGGAGTCATTACGAGACAGTTTTGAAGCAGCTTGGTGTCCTAAGGGATGTGAAAGCCCAAAGGAGAAAGGGCAGGAGAAAAAGACAGGATATTTTCAAACCACTTGATGCCAGCTGCATTACTGTTATCTCTATTATCACTCTCATATGGAACCAGCCATGGTCTCACAGAAAACATACAGCTTCAAAGATCTTAGTGGACCACACTCAGGTGATAAAGATTAAAGTAAGTTTTGGTTTATGGAGGTTCTGTTACCTTGGTTGTTGGGTTATGTACATCCACCTCTAATATCAAGTTTTCATATATTTTCTTTCTTTCAAGATTAGAAATGACTTAAAAAATAGCCAAGTTATTAGCTTTACAGAGACATCTTATTTTTTTTTTCATTTTTTAGCCATCTGTCATTTTTCCTCTGAAAGAACCAAGTGTTTATTTTGTGCAAACAGGTCTTTAATTTTAGTCTACGCAAGTGAATACAAGAAAAGATTTTATCAAAATAAAGATTTAAAAAATTGAGCCTAATTTTTTAAAAATTGAAAAATGATGTCCTGTTTTTCTCTTCATTCAAGGTTCACTCTAGTGATTTGTTTAAAGCCAAAAGTCTTTTTTCTTTTTATTCACCAAGGTCAAACTAAAATGAACCAAAAATGAAACACGACTTCACTTAAAAATAATTAATAGTCTAATTTAATTTAGTCTGGATTTTAAAATGGCCCTCTCATCAGTTTGTCGATCATTTAATCATTTTATAAAATCCTAAGGTTTTCCTCTGACAAAACAGTTTAAGAATAAGTTACCTGAAACTGCTCTAACTACATGTTCCAGGTGCTGGTGCTGGCTTCACATACTCCTGACAATGCTCTTAATAATCCTATATAATAAAAGCCTAATATGCTAATTGTCTGGTCGTCCAGTTGGCCATTCAACCAATCAAAGCTTAATATGCTATGATATGCTAAGGCTGCTCAACCGCTTGCTATGATGTGCACTGACCACCAGGGGGCAGACAGTCGACTAGTCGGCCAGTCGCTATGATGTGCATTGACCACCAGAGGGCAGACGCTCTGACTGGTAGGTTAGCTTGCTGCTGGGGTCCGGTCGATTGGGGCTGATCGAGGCAGGCTGGTCACACCCTGGAGCCTCCCGCAGTCCCTCCCTGGCTGGTCAACCACCCCGCGACCCTCCCATGCACTGGAGGGGTCTCTCAGCCTGGCCTGTGCCCTCTTGCAATCCGGGACCCCTCAGGGGATGTCGGAGAGCTGGTTTTGGCCCTATGGCGGGACGACTGGTTGCTATAATGCACACTGATCACCAGGGGGCAGACGTCAACACAGGAGCTGCCCCCGAGCGCCGCTCAGTCAGAAGCTGGGCTCACTGCTGGCAAGTGTAGTGGCAGTGGCGGGAGTGGGCCTAAGCCAGCAGTCAGACATCCCCCGAGGGCTCCTGGACTGTGAGAGGGTGCAGCATGCCGTAAGGCCCTCCCCCCTACCCCCCCCCCCCAGTGCACAAATTTCATGCATGGGGCCTCTAGTTAAACATAAAAGTGCAAACATCCTAAATAGTAAGACGTGTTTTTTAAAATCATTACTTACAACTGAATGAGGCAAAATGAACAAAAATGTCTCTGAAACATGAAGTAAAATCCTCCTAAGATATCAAGGGATTTAAAGGAAATTTTAGGCCAAAAGGGAAATAATGCCAAATCCCCAAAGTGTCACTGACTGGACATAACAAAGGGAAGGAAGCAGAAGAGACTCAATCTTATTAGGAAAGGTCTGGTCCCAGATCTCAAATTCAAGTTCCAGCCCATTGCCAAGCAGTCCTTGCCTTCTTCAGACCTCATTTTCTTCACCACTAAAATGGCAGTAATAATATCTGTCTCCTGGGATTGCTGTGAGAATTTAATGAACTAATATATAAAATATTTTCTATCTGGACCTCAGGAACACACCATCATGACCTATCTGATGCTGGATCATATGCAGGTGGAAGTGTCAGGAAGGCTCTGAACTCGAATTCCTGTGTCTCCCCAACATCAGCTGAGGCATCAGCAGTGTTTTATTTTTTATTTTTTTAAATATATATATTTTTATTGAGTTTTTACAGAGAGGAAGGGAGATAGTTAGAAACAACGATGAGAGAAAAACCCTCCTGCACACCCCCTCTGGTGATGGGCCCGCAACAAAGGTACATGCCCTTGACCGGAATCGAACCCGGGACCCTTCAGTCCGCAGGCCGATGCTCAACTGAGCCAAACCAGTTAGTGCCAGCAGTGTTTTAGTTAACATCCCCGTGTGGAAGCAAATTTCTCCTAATAATAGCTGGAAATAGTAACTAAAATTTGTGTGTACCATTTTGCTCAATGAAATTAATAGGCATCCAGTAATCTAAGAAAATCCATTTAAGGGACAGCAGTTACAGAGACATGAAGTTATTTATACCAACAGGATCATAAGCACAGCCATTTTTGCCTGAGAGAGAGGCACTGAAGTCCACCAATGCTTCACATTTGATTCAGTTAAAACATAAGACTTTATAAATGTAACTACCTCAATCTCTGAGAAAGTGTAACTTCTGTGGGGTTTTTAGTTTTTCCTTCTGTGAACCACTGCAGTGAATGGACTTCAGAATTTACAAGCAACTGAACCTAACTGGAGGAGGAGAAGAGGGTAGAGAGGAAGAAGGAGGAATAAAAGAATAACTTTTGTTTCCACCTTTTCATATATAGTTTTAAAGTTCCTATTATTAATAAAAGCCATTTAAAATGCAGATAACAGTACATGACATCTAAAGGGCTTGAGATAAGTAAAAAAAAGTTGTGGTTTTCTTTTAACGATTGTATTTTGAGAATATTTCAAACAAAACCCTCTTTATCAATCTCATTATCATTGGCAGCTATTGGGTGCAGTCTCTGAGCTCAGGGCAGTTGCACGGTTGGGAGGATACTTCCTTACAACCCTTTTTCTCTGTGTCTTTCACTCTGTCAGAAACGATTCCTACTACATACAGCCAAGCATAAGAAGAAATACCACCTTGAGGGTCAAATATGCGGAAGTGAATAAAGCGTAGCATGCTGCTGTGGATCCACATTGGAGTTTGTTCTACTGATGTCCGTGTGGTAACTGGTGTAATTAAACCACATGAATTAAACCTTTCCTTCCTCTAGTTCAATAGTGCTTTGACGAAATGGTCAATGAGTTCAAATTCAATAGTTAACACTGTGTTTTCTTAAATGTCTCCAATTTCCATCTAGATAATTCATATCCTTCATTATACTACCCAAGAGCCTCGGCCATTACTGGTAGCCACGATTTCATAATCTTAAAGATAGTCGTTAAACTATCACAAATATTCAATGATGTCAATTGCTTAACTCTTTTTACTCTTGAAACTATTTGAAACTAAAGCCAAAATAAAAACTAAACAGATCTACACAATATTCTACAGTTGCTAAAATGATTATATTAAAACTGGGTAGTCATTTCATTACACATATTTTAGATGAGGCTTCAGTTTAGATTGATGGAAACAATCCAACACACCTAATCATTTCTCATCAGTCAATCTCATAGCATATTTTAATTATACTTTATACAACCATTAATCAAAGTTTTAGGACAAATGGTCCCACTGTTCTATTTCAAGAATAGATTCAATGATGTGAAAATGAATAAAAAGACATATGAGTGAAATGCATATATTACAGTTCATTTTACCAATTTTGATCATTTTATCTCCAGATACCACAGAATACAATAAAAATCTGTAGACAAAATAAGATAGCTTATAATCTGAAAAAAAAAAAATACAATAGCATGCCTTTTATTTATTATCATCCCCCCCTTAAGGAAAAAACAAAAGTATTTTCAAAGTGTCCAAATCGTAAACTGTACCTGGCATTATTTATATATTAGAACCTATTTAGAAAATACTAAGAGTAGGCACAAATCAACTTTCAAAAGAAATATAATGCCACAAATTGAAATAATACATATAATTAAATAATCACATTTCATTAGAAATGTCTATGTATACATACATGCATTTATACATATATATTTAAAATTCATTTGTAATATGTCTTTAATAAGAATGTCACAGCTAGCTACAAAAATGAAAAAAAAAACAAACAAAAAAACTCCTGAGAAAATCGTTGTACCAAGAGGTGACTTTCTCTAACAATCAAATCAGTATTCCAATATATTTAAGTAACACTTTGGATGCTATTTGATTTCAAAAATATAATAGCTCTTACATAATAGCACTGGCTTTATAAGTCACTCTGAATTTGACATGTTTTGTCCTTACTGTTTCCAAAAAACACTATCTGCCCAATGGACAAAGGAGAGAAAAATATCAATGCAATGCTCTTGGTATGGAAAAATGTAACTCACACAGACATGCACGCAGTTTTCGATGTTTAAGTTGAACTTCAAATTTCCATAAAGAACTTGAAAAATATTTCCACGTTATCTACAGTTATAAACATTCAATACAAACAGACACAGTAAACTTGGACAAAGCAGTTTGTCTACATAACTATTCAATACTGTGAGCTGAATTAACAACTGCTACTCTCATTGAAACTCGCTAACTTTTCAACACGGAGCAGAGATTCATTCTAGATCCAGGTTGGTGAAAAGAAGGGCAGATGTCCGCAAGTACACACAAGAGCAGTTATTAAAATAATTCTGAGAAAAAACTCTGGATCCCATGTTAACTTTCCCCACAAAGGTCCAGTTCAAATGTTGAAATAATAAAACTGCCAGTACAATTGTCAACTACATTTGAAGTTTATCAGTGATTTAGTAATTTCCTAGAAATTAGGTTTTTAATCTAGCATCCAAATTAGGGGAAGTTTACTTAATTTTAATTTTTAATTATATTAAGAAATATATCAAATAGTATAATTCTTGTCTGATAAAATCATTAAAATGCCATATCAAACAGCAAAAACTTAAAAGATGTTTTTATTACCCATACTTTGTTAAAATGACTTTCTAAGCATCAGATTGTTTTGGTTTTTAAGTCAAGGATGGAAAAAGACAATGTATGATTCCATTCTTTTCTCCCTTTCTCTTTATCTGGGTTAAACGAAAACCATCCAGTCTCCCCAGCTTTAGCTGGGCCAGGGAATCAATGGGGTTCAAGTGCATGGGCTGTGCTATAGAGCGACTTGGGTGTGAATTCCTGTCCCTAGCTCTGGGATCTTAAGCAAGTGACTTGGTCCTCTGGTCATTGAAAGCATCACACATTGTTAAGTGGTCCAGATAGGAAGCAATCATGATATTCAGCTTCAGGAGAATCTGCACATCTTTCTCGGGCCTCTCTTCCCTCCCTCTTCTCCTCTAAAGGGATCCTGTGTATCTGGATCGACTCTCCTTCAGCAAAGGCTGCACCCCTGCAGACCAGCAGCCTTTATGTGAACATCTCCTCACCACTCCCTGTATATCGCACGCACCTGAACTTGTCTTTAGGGTCCTGTTCTCTGCTTTGAACAGCTATAATGACCTGAACACAAAACCTGGCTGGGGTGTAAATACTAGAAATAAATTAACATGTGGCTACTCTAAAGATCACCTGTATTTTAACAGAAAACACTCATAATAATCCTAAACCTACAGAAGTCTTCAAGGGGCCATTTCAGAAACCAGTAACATTAATTTGGAGGACTGAGGAGGCGGAGAAGGTATTTCAGAAACATGCCAACCAAGACACAGAGGAAAAGAGGCCAGTGAACCACATTTGCAAACCCTTACCTCTCAAAAAAATAGTTTTATTTCTTTCAGAGAGGAAGGGAGAGGGAGAGAAATTTAGAAACATCAATGATAAGAAAGAATCACTGATCAGCTGCCTCCTGCACATGCCCTGCTGGGGATGAAGCCCACAACAGAGGCATGTGCCCTGACCAGGACTCCAACCGTGACCTGTTGGTTCATAGGTGGATGCTCAACCACTGAGCCACACCAGCCAGGCTCACCCTTAACTCTTAACATTAAACTCTTACCTTCCTAACAGACATCTTACTCTCCAGTAAGTCTATAATTAAAGTTTCAGATATTGGTAAATAAGGCTATATTCGGATTCATAAAAGAATTAGTAAGGGCTGAAAAACATTCTCAGCATAATCTCTGCTGTCTTGTTCAGAATGCCAGTCTTAATCACATAGGCTTCTGATTGCTAGCAATTAAAATCGCGGGCTCCTTCTTCCCCTCATAGATGAAAGGCTCTGTGAAGAAGATCTGAAATTCGCCCTGTCAGATTACTGACAAGTGGCACTGAGCTGGTAAAGTAGTGTATTAATACTGATTACCCTGGTTAATAGTACTGTAAAAATTGGTTCAATAGAGCTTGCACATATTTTAAAGAAATAGTTCAGAGACATACTGGGCAGGATATAAAATTGGTTTATCTCATTCTATCACAAAGAGAAATTGTTGAAATTTATGAGTTAATGTGGAAGCTCAGCTTGTTCCATTTGTAATCAATACATTCACTTAAATATGAAAATGTCTAATTAAATATACACCCACTCATCCCCTTTGTGTCAATCAGGAACCTTTAAGAAAAAAAATGCTCAAGGCTTAGGGCAGACCCTCTTAATTTCAAACATAGTCAGTCTTCTTCATACACATGAGTATGTATTCAGTGTTACATCATTATCAGGAGAGTCAATATTGATTATGTTTCCAACATGACACGTCTTAGGAAAATATATTGTGTCAGGTGATAGCATCAATATCACAATCTCTTCTAAGAGCCAACAGTTTCAACACATAAATTGGTAAAGAGAATGTTCTCATATATAGCCCATTTTACCCCAATATCAACCCCATTTTTATACCTAAAGGACTCTTCTCCAGAAGTTGTGTGGATCATCCAAATTTTCCAGCTAGTTAACACAAACCTGGGTATCTCAGTCAATCTCTAGTCTGTCTACTAGAATACCTTATTAAAAATGGCCCTTCAGAATAAGATTTAAGATACACGAAGTACTGAATGCAAATTCAAGCTTTACTAGGTACACTCAAGGAAGCCACTTGTTTTTGGCACTGCTTTTCATGTCACTATTATGAAGCAACAATCTGATGGGCAATGTTGACCTTGGAAGCCTGGATGGATCACAAATATTGCAAAAGTCTCTCCCTGCGTGCGATAGATAGGTAGGTAGGTAGATAGATACATAGGGAATGATTTCTCTTCATTATCTTCTTTTGTTTGGAAGATTCTCAAAATACATTATATATGTAATGATTTCTCATGGAAACAAATGAGTTGTGGAGAGTTTTAAAAACTCCTAAAAGTGGGCTTTTGGAAAGGAAAGTAATCAAAAATAGCTTTGTAACAATAAAAAAAAAAATGAGGCAGTTGTGGGCACAGCAGCCAAGCATTCCAGCTCTTGAGTTAGACACACATGGATTCCCATGCCAGCTCAATCACTGATTAATTAGCTGTGGGGTTTTGGGTAATTCGCTCACCCTCTCTGAAGTTCAACATCTTTATCTCTAAAATGGAGGTAATAATAATTAGTATCTCAATCACTAGATGAAAATTCATGTAAAGTACAGCCCTTTTAACTGCTATTTGTTATCATAAATTGGAGCAATTTAGAAAGAGCTGCTTTGCAAAGTAGTGATCTCTCTGATACAAGAAATCTTCTACCAACCCTGGAAAGAGCTGTTGAAAAACATCATGAGAGGAATTCTTGGCACTGGGCAGGAGGTTGTTCTAGTTGGTTTCTAAAGCCCTTGGTATTCTTGGAAATCTATAACTATCCCGAAGGTCTCTTCTGCCCCTTGGCTAAGTTTAACCAACCTTTCCTGAGTTCCAAACACTGGGCATGAAAACATTAACAAGAATCAGTCCTTGCCCTTGAGGGACTCAGATCAATGGGGAAGAGAGAAACATATAATTTCAAGCTCACGTGGTATATGAGTGACACACGCTCTACGAACTTCGGGTTCAGGAAGAACCCTCTTGAAGGCTGAATTCTGCTATGTACCCAGAGGACCTCTGTGCCCAGTTAAAGACTCCATCCTTAACTCTGAAATCTTGTAGAAGACACACACATCCCTCAGGCTGAAGTATGAAGGATGGGTTTCATGGTCAAAACACTGGGAGCAAAAAGGCCAGTTCACCACTGCAAAACACTGATAGCTCAATTGATGTTTCTTTTCAGATTTAGCCCATTGGAATAATTATTCACTGTGCATACATTTTGGGACATCCTATATATGTGTGTTTGATAAATTATTTTGTCTTAATTTTCCAAAATATTAAAAATATTTGAAGAGGATAATTCCGTGATGAGTTTTTAAAATTGAGCCTACCTAAGACAAATTTGAAAAGAATCAAAAACTTTTCATGGCTTTATGATTCAAGTTCCCCTACCATTCCAGTGCTAAAAAGTATTGGCTGCTTAAAAAAAAAAATAGGCTACAGCTTGCTCAGGTTGTGATAAATTTAAATTCTACACTTATGTATTCTTTTCTTCTAGGCTTCTCTTGAGCCAGTATTTGTGTACTGTATGTACTTTTGTTCACATTGAATATATATTAAATTTTTCATTTCCATTTTGGCAAACTAAATGTGGCAAATGTATGCTTCTCAAATCTTTATCATCAAACCTGGATAATTCCCATGTTTCACGTGCAGAGTATTGAGAGTTCAAAGAAGCAAGTAGATTTGGAATATTATGATGCTTCCAGTAGAATGAATGAAATGGTTACTAGTATAGCATTTTTTTTCAAAGTGCCTCTGAATTTCTGAAACATCTTCTACAGCATTAAAAACATAATTGAGCAGAATATGATTACATGGAACAAAATTACATTCAAAGGCAGAAGTAAAATGCATTTTAAAATCTCAGTTGAGGAGAATACATTTGCAACACTTAATGTAGTGCACCCCCTGTATGGCTGCATTGCTTACGCAGCAGAAAAGCAAGCCAGTCGGCCTGCGCTCACCTCCGTGCAGGGCCTGCCTCTTGCAGGTGCGCCTCAAGGACTTCTCCCTCTCACTCTTTGAATCACCTCACAGACACTAATGAGCATCGCTCTTCAGCATTAATTATTGGCCCCTGACAAGTCAACATAATAGGAATCAGCTTAACCAAGCATAGTCCCCAGTGACATGTTCAATTACTCAGGTTGTACTGCTCCCGGAGAGGTCCGAGGGGTTGCTAATTTAACACTGTCAAAAAAATAAACACAGGTATCACTTACAGTTTATCTTTTGACCTTTATGTCACCAAATCTAACAGGATGTGCTTCTCCCCCCGCATCCCCCCCGCCTTCCGGAAAGGATTTGTAGATTAAGTGTGCTACAAGGCCTTTCCAAAAAATTAAAGAATCTGTCTGCCATCCACACCGGTGTATGAAGTTACATAATGTACTTTATAAATCTGAAAATTCTGGAATCTCTGGAGGGAGTTATTTAATCTCTCTTTAAATAACAAAGATATTATCTGATCTGCTGTCTGCTCCTACCATTTTATCTGTTCACATCAGAAGAAAATAATCGTGCTACCTTTCGCAAAGACTCTTTCTCATGAGTGTGTAACCGATGAATGTTAAACTAAGAATTTTAAACGGATTTTTCAGCCGCAGGTGACACAGGTTCACTGCACTACTTCCCTTTCTCAGGGTGTGGAAATCCATTGGGATTTTTAATTCCCAATTGATTCCCAACTGCAGTACAGTACCTTTTGTAGTAAGTTGGCTCAAGATAACCAACAAACCATACTGTAATTGAGCTATACCATTAACACTCTTTGTTTGATTTTTGTAAAAGTTTGTTTTTTACCATAATTGTTCCCATTGGTTCTTCTAAAGTTTGAATTCTACCGTTTACACCATCCACTGAAGGTACACTATGTGTCAGCATTATTTGTTTTCTTCAAAGCACTCTCACCTTCAAACTTTATCCTGGCAATATCCAGAGTGGAACGTCCACCCAAGAAATGACTAATTAAACTTGTCCTAGTGCAAGGGTCACAGGCTACATCATCTTGAGAATGCTGAAACGTAAAAATGTATCACCACCTCATCGGGAAATAAGCTGTCCTAGAGAATAAGAAGTTTTACAATTGGGTCAGGTCGACTGCAAAAGGAAGTCAAAGCATGTGTCTGGATACTAGTGGGACAATTCTAACTCTATATTAAAAACTTATTCTTAAATAATGCAAACATTATATATTCTCTATAATATCATTATAGTTAAGTAAATATCTTTCCAAAAATACTTGTCTTTTAAAAAGATATTAGGGGCAGGGACTTCGTATATTTCATTTTTTTAAAATTTATCTTTATTGTTCAAGTATTACAGATGTCCCATTTTATTCGCCATTGACCTCTGGGACTTTGTATATTTGTAATCACAATGCCCAGGTCTGTGTCTGGCTCATGTAGAGTAAATGCTTTAAAACAGTTTGTTAAAATAATAAAGGAATGAATAAACAAATGGCATCCATATTCCTAATGTTTACCTCGTTATAAATAGATGTGTGTGGCAATTCTTCAAAAAGTAGTTCATATTTCTTCCTTTATTACTTATGCTAACACACTATCATGAAATTTAGGCTGGTGTGCTGTTAAAAACTTTTCTAGAATAGAAAACCATTTCTGCTGCTTATAGTTTGTGATAGTACATGTTGTTTTGCAATATTCTACTTTCCTCTTTAATATGAAGGTGGCTTTTATACTAGTAAGTAAATAGCAATAAATAAGTAAACAGACAAACTGTTTATTTAGGAGAGTGTAAATATCACTACACATATTAACTAGCTTAATTTTCAACTCCATTTATTTTTTAGGTTAAAATACTGTGATGATAGGTGTTTCTAATATTCAGAAACTGCCTGCTTGTCCTCATTTTCACAGCAGCATACGTGTAAGTAAATTTATGTTAGAATTATTGAATCCTTCAACAAAGAAGAGCTGAAATTTGGAAGACAGTAATCTATTATTCAGTATAGATTGTAAAAGGGGAATAGTTTGGGTTCATGATCATCCCATACAATTTATTATTTTAATAAAATTATTATCAATTTCTAAAGTTATAGTCTTTGTTAATCTCTTGGTGCTATTCCTACAATCCTCAATTTATTTGCATAGTACATTTAGAAAAACATTTTTAATTTAACAAAAACAATTATAATATTGTGAAATGTTTAACAGGATGGGATATTAGCAAACATTTCCATGAGTGTGTTTCTCTATTTCTCCCTCACTAATCTAATTCCTCAAAAGCATTTTTAAAGTTTAATGCAAAGAAAAAAAATGAAGGGAAATCTGTAAAACTGACTCAGCATTCCTACTCATTAATAAATAATAGGAGACTGTTTTTTTCTTCCTCTTAAAAAGCCCTCAGAGCAGACTTAAAGGCGGAGCCTCACCTGTCTTTAAGGGGAGCTTTGTAAAATGACAAAACAGCCAGCCATCCCAGCCCCACCTGGACCTCCCTTCAAACCCAATTTACCTAAATAGGAGGGTATTTCACAGCCCTGAATCCAATGATCAAGCCTGCCCTAGAACCAATCTTACTCCAAAAATATGATAAAACAACGAGCAAAATAAAATGACTGATTTCAGGGGACAAAACTGAGCTGCGCTTCATTTTCAAATTTTAACCTGCGATGCCTTTACAAGGTCTATGTGCAGAAGAAGCCACTCATCCCGGCAAATGAGGGCTGTCATGCTGTCTCCAGTGGAAGATCCCCATCAGTTTAACAGCACATCCCTCACTGTCCGGTCCAACGGGAGATTTGTCAATGTAATAATAGAAGCAGAAATAAATGAGCAGAGCGGAGGCCAAAAAGAAGAGATAAGTCCTCCAAAGAGATTAGCAAAGGAGGCAAGTCAGCGGAGCTCGGAGATAAGGGGCCGGTGCTCCAGATGGCACGGGTTCAGAGAAGGCCCTTTGAGAGGTGTGACAGTGTGAAGAGAGACACAGAGGCCCAGGGGGAGGCGAGGAGAGGGACAAAGGAAGGAACAGGGAGCCGGAGACCAGTTGGATAATGAGCACGAATGAAACAGGGCAAAGGGGCGAAAGTAAATGGTGCTGCCTCAAACACTGAGGTATTCTTCTTCCACTCTGTGGTCACAGACACCTTCCTATCTCTTTCCGAATTATCTTTGGGAGTCTAATTCCCTGAACACCCAAACCCTAGAGGCTATTCACTGTCAGAGGCAAACACAATATAACAGGCACCTAACAATCACTGAGTTTTCAGAGGTAAGCCTCTACCGAATGGATGATTCCGAACAATTTAGTTAAAAATTGCCCTTAGTTTCTGGGCTTCTGGTCCCCTCTCTGCTAACTTTGTTATAACTTTCGGTAAAATACTAGAATTTCAATTAGAGTCTTCATTACCAGGCTACATATTCCAAATGTAACAGTAGACAGGGTGAATGAAACATTATTTTGACTTTTATGCCCCTCACCTCAAGCTGATACATTCTCTTCAGACAAATGTGGAGACTGGATAGGACATGCAATTACATAAATCAACCTACAGTCAGGTGGGCGGGGCTTAAATCAATCATATATGCTAACCAGTAGCCAGCACACCGACTGATAACACCTGTGCTGAAAATGATGCTGAAGCTATCACAGAACTTTAAAGAGTAAGTGTGATTTCAATGCATTCCAACGACTACTCTATGTGCTGACCTCAAGAGAGATGGTAAAAGTTTAACCATTCCAAGACAAAACACCCAGTATATTGGCAACCTCTGGGTATCAAGGTTCATGTTGGCAACTGTCCCTTCCTTAAAAAGGTTTTCAATTTGTCTTTTGGATAATGAGGTCTTTGGAAAAACTACACATGGACAAAATATTCTTTATAACAAAAACTGGTTGCAGGGTATATATTTTTTTTCTGAACGGTTGCTTTGAAAACCATGATCTTCTAAATTCCCAACTTTTTTTTTTTTTTTTTTACTGACATAAGTAGCCTCTTTAAATTGACTATTACTGCTCCTACAATGCGTCCATATCCAGCTAGTAGGATTGACCCTTGCTACAAATCCTGGTGTGACCTGTATAGTTCTCAAAAATCAAGGTCCTTTCGTTGAAAATCAATCTCCTTTACTTATTCTGTGTCCTTCTGATGTTCAGATGGTGCACTGTGCCCACATCTGTCTAAGAGGATGGCAACTGTCACGCCTGTGCCAATCCGTGGGCCTGTGTTCTTTCCCAAACAGATTGTGTGTTTCTCAAGCCAAGAAGCACATCCCATTGTTATATATTCCTAATATTTTTTGGGTCCTTTATACACAAACAAACTCAGAAAATTGGGTAACCTCATTAATTTGGGAAATCGCTCTAGGATCTCTGGAAATTCAATCATGTTTAGTTGCATTTCCTAGTTTTTACAATGCTAAGTATGCCTATCTGCCATATCTCTAAGCTGCCTATGTTTGTCCTAGCATCTTTGATCCCAGCTCATCAAATATCAGCCCATGCAAAGGACAGGTTCAGTGCTAGAGATTATTGGCCACTTAAGACCCTATCTCCCGGAGGCCAGGGGATTGTCAAGGGCGGGGGGGAAAAAAGGAGACATATATAATACCCTTTGTAATACTTTAAGCAATAATAAATAATAATAATAATTTTTAAAAAAAGACCCTATCGCCCATCTTCGTGTGTCCCAAATTCACAGGATGATGACGAATGACCACACTGAAACTTTCTCCCTCCCCCCAACAAAGGTAAATGCCTACACCGCATCCAAGAAGATGAGCAAACAGGACCCTTGAATGGCGAATGCTTTTACCATTCCCCACCCCTATTCTCTCCCTTCAGCAAAGAACTGAGAAGAATAATATATTTCTAAGGATTTTTTTTGTTTGTCAATGACACTAAGACTCCTAAAAGCATTACTTCTAAATTCTAGTGTAACAGTAATTATGGTGCAGTTAAGAAGCGATGTTTTCTTAAGAAAAATCTAACACTGGGATTCAGGTAACCAGATTCCTGATAATGAGGGCAAACCTAAACTCAATTCAAAAAACAGATAGAAAGGAATAGGTTTGCCCTGACACAAATAAAATGTTGTGTTTTATGCTTAAACTTACTGAGATACAGCCTATGACCAGAAATAAAATGGACACCTGATGGTAAACAACATTAGAGTAAAGCTGCCTCACAGTCCGGGAGCCCTCGGGGGATGTCCGACTGACGGCTTAGGTCCGCTCCCCGCCACTGTGAGCCCGGCTTCTGGTTGAGCAGCACTCCCCCTGTGGGAGTGCACTGACCACCAGGGGGCAGCTCCTGCATTGAGCATCTGCCCCCTGGTGGTCAGTGCACATCACAGTGACCGGTCGTTCCGCCGTTCGGTTGATTTGCATATTAGCCTTTTATTATATAGGACAGAAATCAGAAAACAAGTAAGGAGGGAAACAGTGGCAGGTCCATCTTCATTTCACCTCTCCCATAGAAAGAGCAAACTAGACCCAAGACCAGATCCTGAGCCACTCAGGCCCCTTGGCACCAGTCTTACATGGAATCCAAGGTGAAATCTGGGTAGAAGGCATTGTGTTTCTCAGTGCTCCTCAGTATATTGCTCAGTGCCTCAAAGCATTTTAGCAATTAAGTATGAGAAAAGACACTCCTGGTAGCATAAGATTCACTTTGTGGATTTATATTCTCCCCTTATCGGCCTGCACTTAATCACTGCCTTTTTTCATCATCTACTCAGTGGGGTTCTGTACAATTATGATTTTTCAAATCCACAATTACAATTATATTTCTGTAACAGCTTTGTGACGAATTGCATGTGCTTTTAGGGTTATCAAATTAGTTAGAATCAAACCTGCTAGATATATGAAAGCACTGTGCTAATGATAAGACAATTGCTATAACTAGATATGATAAAAAAATCTTTGGGATGCTAACATGGTATATATTTTTAAGACAAAAGATGGGGAGGTAAAATTTAAAACCAATTACTTTTACAAAGACTACATAAAGATTTCATTTGTAAGGATAACATTCCTGCCAGAATATTTGTGGTCTTCAGTTGCCCTTAAAGGGACTTCAGCATTATTTAAAATATACCCAAGTTTTAAAATCTACTAAACACTAAAAAATCAAAACAAAACAAAACAAAAAACAAACCTTTAAGATAAAACCTGCTGTCTTACTCCTTAATGTTAATGCTTCAGCATTACAAAATATATTAATATTTATGTATGACAAAATCCATTTGAAAATCATATGAAGATGTTTTCATCATTTATTCTCCCCAGTATATTAATATGGATAAAAATGCCTATTTATTATCATCCATGGCTGCTGTCGGCATATCAATATGCTACTGAGCAGCACTTGAAATACTGATACAAAATCGAGTGTGTTATTCATTGGCCTTCTAAAACAAGCTTTTAACATTTTAAATCTAGGTATTCATCTTCATATGGCATTATTACTTGGATAACACTAAATTCATAAAGTGACGATTCCAGGGCTAAAATAAGAACTAAGTAGGTGTGAGCTCATTCTGATTTATTCCTAGGTCTCACACACCACATATATTTTATGCTTATTAGCCTTGAATGTTCACATACACAAAAACGAATAACTAGCAATAGAGCAGGAATTATCTCCACCTAGTTTACTACTAAATGCCCAATGCCCAGTCTTAGGCCTTGCTCTTAGTTTAACAGGCACTGATATGTGTATATTGAGTGTGTGAATGAACACAGCTTCAACATCTTTGAGGCCAAATGTGGGTATTATTTTTAGGGTGATGCAGAGTTTACAAATAAAATTTGGCATCATTTCCAAACACTTAAAAAAGAAAAATTCAAACTCCTGTAAAATCTTAGAGTTGCATTTTAAATACATTTTCCCCATATGCGTGTCTTTAGTATGAAAATGAATCCCCCAATTGTTGATTCTAATAATGGCCAGTGATGAGTGAGTTGGTCTTTTAATTTTTCCCCATAATTCCTTCAGTGACATAAATGTGTGAATGTGAACCTTCATCTTGACCGTCTGGGAGGCACCAGGAAACTGGGACATCCAAAGCACAAAAATGAGTCACTGGCATTTTAAGAGAATTTAAAGATAGCTCTCTGCTCCACCGGTCTACTTTCATGCTGCTGTCTATTAATCTTTTTTTTTTTTTAGACTAGAATAAAAATAACGTCAACATTAAGGATCAAATAATTTCCCAAAGATAGAAAAAGGGTTATTGTGGGCATTCGAAGTCTAAAATGGCTCCTTCCCCAAACTATAAAATGGGTCAGGAAAATACAAGCCCTCCAATCGGCGATCCACATTAAGCCTGACCAAGAAGCAAGCCACGGAGAAAGATTTTACTTAAGAGTCCTCACAGCATTAATGAGGCAGAGGAACCTTTGCTGACTAAAGCCAGAAGTTAGCCGAGAAGAGAAACAAAGACTGTTTTCATAAAATCATAACAACCACGTTGCTAAGGTGGAAAGGGGCCGTCGTTTAAAGATCTAGGTTACTTTGTGCTTTGAACTATTTGGAACATTCCAGGGAATTGGTGCTAAATCCATTTTAGGGAAGTCCCCAGTACAAAATTACAGGCACTGTGAGAAAAGTTAAAAGAAACGGGGACGACTGTTGAAGTGGCTAAAATAACCTGTACTCTGGCGTGAACCGCCGTTAGGTTTTCAAGTTTACTTGTTTCAACTCTCGGAAGACTCAGGGGCCTTTCAGAAACTAGACGGGACCAGCGCCTCCCTGGGCTCTGCATACTTACGCTTTCACAATGCCACCTGGCAGGAGGCAGCGTGGGGAGGGCACAGGTAGGGGCTGTCACTCCCTTTCTGACTGCTGAAGTAGGAAGAACCATCACTTTGGCACAAAATAAGTCTCTCCTGAATGGGTAACACCAAGGGGGGAAAACACACAGGGAAGAAAAAGACAGCTTAAATGCAGAAAGCTCTCTTCAGGAGGTAAAGAAAAAGGGATCCAACCCTCCTGACCCTTTCAACATTCACATTCTCTGCCCTCCTTACCTCTAACGCACTTACTGAAACGCAAGGTACAAAAGTCACAGCTTTATTTTCCTAAAGACAGGAGTAACTTTAACATGAATCATGGATTAGGGCCACGGTTACTCTGAACGAACACAACCCTTTCTGTCTGAACGTTTCAAAAACATTTCGTAATCACAAGCTGCGTGGTGCAAAGTGGGGTAAGTGTGACTGCTACCCGTCGGACACTTGACCGAATATGGACCCATGTTCTGCTCACTTGGATGCATGGCTTACTTTCCCGAACAGGCTGTGTTCCCTATCAGAAGAAAAGTGGTGTGTTGCTTTCTCAATGTCCTTAATCTTGTTCTTATGTTCCCCCTCAATTGTTGTAGAACTCCAGCAGGGGGGGAAAAAAAGTGCAATTTGGGGGGCCTATTGCAAAAACAAATACAAATTAAGTAATGGAAATATAATTTCCCCCCTGGTGACCTTTAGAGTAGAATGCATTATATAAAACCTGCTAAACAGAGGCGGATGCCATGAATAACTTCTAAAGATCCTTTCATACACAATACGTATCTTTAAGCTACTGGCTCAAATCACCCACAGCTAGGAACGCAAGCAAGAAAACAATAAAAAGTACCTAACCTGTTGGATCACCAGGAACAATACTGCCAAGCACGAACGGAAGCACGGAAAAACGTACACCCGCCTCTCAAAAGCAAGTCTTCCAGGGCCAGGCAATCGAACACCTGGTAGTAATGGACCTTCCCCAAGTGCGAAAGGGAAGCAAAGGGCCTGAATCCCGGGGAGCCCTGAACCAACACATCCAAACATAGTTCCCAAAACTTAATTCCAAAAAAGCTTTCAATTTCCCTGGTGCTTGAATCAATGTTCTCTGAGTAACAAGCTCTGACAATACAAGAAGACTGTATAGGGCAGATCACAAATAAAGAAATAAAGCGCTCCCAGAAGGGAAGTATGAGAAGGCATTTTTTTTTTTTTTTGCAGGCAGGTATAATTCGTGCTCTTAACATGACGATTTTAAAATGTAGCTCAATGATATTAAAAATAAAAATCCTAACTCAGCAGAACCATTCATAGTATTTACATAAACCAGGGGCACCACTCCTATACTTCCACCCTCTCCACATTCCCTTTATTCCCAGTCTTCTGACGGATAAAAAGCAAAACAGCTGTTTACTTTTGTCATTTTAAAATATTTTTTTTCACCGTTAAAAAAAAGTTTCTTATTAAAAAGCAACACCCCTTTTTAGTTTTGGTGCTTAATACAAATCTGTAGCTAGTCTTTATATCAAGCTTTATTCCCTCTTCCCTTTCTCTAAAAAGAACTGAAACTCAACTCGGTCAAGTCAGTGTGACTGCCAAAAAATGCTTAACCAATGCTAAACTGCAGTTTTTATAAGGGAAAAATAAAAAATCGGGGTGGGGTGGGGTTTTAGGAACATGATTGACTGAAAACAACTTTCTGTATTCAGGACTAAAATATATTTTCAATTTTATTTCAAGCTTCAAGTACAAGGCAGAGCACCGATAAGAAAATATAGTTCTTCAATTCCCAAACTATAGAATGTACTCGCTTAAAAAAAAAATGAAAAGAGAAAAGGAGTAGTGTTTCAAAGGTGGAGAGGAGATATATAATTTATCTACCCCCCTAGGACAGTACAGGCATAAACAGCAAAGGAATTCCTACAGTCCCTGTGGGTGTGTGCGCACGCATGTGTGCACGTGTGGGTGCGTGTACTTTCTCTCTCTTTTCATTAGTTTTATTAGATTGGTTAGGATTTACATTAAAGGTTGCTGATCACCTAAGGCAAAGAGCAGGATCAAATAGATTCAATGAAAAACGACCAGCCTCAACAAGCACCGCACAAAATGTGGATTATGCGAGCGATACTCCTGTCTGCTGTCCGGACAGACTGTACCCATGAGCGATGACTTGGATAATTCCTAGAAAAATAAAAGAATAGCAACTATAACCCACCCAACAAATACTTATCGCTAAACAGAACTGGGAGTCCTGTGAAGGCAGACAGGGAGCCTTTGGGAAGTGGGAAGTGGAGGGTGAGGATGTGCGTTGGGAGATTCCCGCCTGGGTTCTGTTGTGGGGCTTTCTTACTCAGCGCAGGAAAGGCAACTTGACACTGGTTTCTGTAACCGACCTGGCCGGGCAGGATTTCTCTCGCACGCCCTGCACAAAAGACTAACCCCTTACAACGTACTTATTTCAGATTTACCTCAAGGTTGAGTGAATTGCGGCCAGGGAACTGCGCTGAAAACAAAATATAAAGTCTCCTCTGCTAATCACTAAACTGGTGCTTTCGTGAGAAGGGAGGGGGAATTAAAACTTTGTACTGTTTCCTTCCCTCTTATGCAAATAAGAAAGAAAGAAAGAAAGAAAGAAAGAAAGAAAGAAAGAAAGAAAAAGAAAGCTCAAGAAAATTTTTTTAAAAAAGGATACACCCTTTGTTCTTTAATTTACATGGAAAATCTAAGACTTCAAAGTGGCTCATACCCGTTGATTTTAACAACTTAAATCTCTGGGAGCCGACCGCATTATTTTTCACTTGTATTCACAGGCCCTCCTGTCTTTGGCGCACTCACTTTAAGTCCCCTAACTGTCATAAGGCTTAAACTCCAGCTGAGGTATTAGGTGTTATGATAACCCATGCAATGATAATGGGTATTTCTGGAATATACGTCTCCTAGGGGAACCCCATGCAATCTTGGGTCTATTCAGCATTGCCAGAGGTAAAACATACTTGAGAACCAGCAAAAACAGTTACCAAGAAATCTCCTGCTTTTACCACCACTGGGGGTGAGGAGGAGGTACACTTTCCTATATTCAGTTGCACACCCTCTTATGCTCCACAGAATTCTCCAGAGAATTGGAAGCGCCCTAAACATTGTTCAGTTCTTGCAGAAAACTCACTCTTGTCACCACTGTTTATGAACTGGGCCTGCCAGTATTGCCAAGGGGCCCAGGAATTTCTGTAAAATTACACTTTGTGCTGTGACGAATAAGAGAGAAAAATATCAGTGATTAAATAAGACTATGAAATGTATTACTTGAATTTACCATAAAGACACACTATGCTTTTCTTGACTCAACTACAGTAATCTTCACTTAACACTGTCCATAGGTTCTGTGACTTTAAACAAAGGGACATTTAGCAAAACCAGTATTACCACAGACTAACAGATACACAGGAGTTAAGTTCCTACAGCATCTCATCTATGCTAAAAGGAAACAAGATTGAACGAAATGACATTATTTGAGGACCTACTGTGTGCACATTGAAAAGATGATATGCTAGTTTTCACTAGGTATATTTTAAACCCTATAATTAAATGTTTTTAACACTTTATTTTTTATGATTTGGTCATTTGGCTACACCTGTTTTTTTTTCCCTTTGTCAAATATGCAAAAATTGTACAATACGTTGCTGATAGGGGAAGCAACATTAAAAACAAATAAACAATAGATCCTGATGACACAAGTCTATCTACACAAAAATTTGAAGCAAAACTCCATTAGGACTTTGTCGGTTTATACAGTGAGAACTGACAATTTGTTTCATGTGACTGGACAAGATGGTGACAGATGGCTTTGGGAAACTCGAAAATAACTAGTGTATGTTTAAACAGCTGATTGTGCCCATTGCACACACCGGATGGCCCATCCATTACTCCTTTCCAGTTTTGGGTGCCAAAATGCTGTGTTTGCGCAAGCCCCTCACCATGTTCGCACCCAAGATTCCCATCGAGTTCTGTCCATTCCTGAAGCAAACTTGGATGAGAGGCGCTTGCTCAGCCACAGTGAAGGGTCACAATCCATGATTGCTTTGATAGCTTTGTGCTTTCCAAGAAGGCTATTTCTGTCCACACACCCATGGCCCGCTTGTGAACGTGCACTCCCCCAACGTTACTGTTACAGGTTTCTAAATAATGGCACATACCCTCACATGTTGAGAGGAGGGTCAGATAAAAGACAAACGTTTCTTTACACTCTAACTCTGTACTATATAACTAGGGGTTTCTAATAAACATCCAGGTTTCCAGAAGACAGCTGAATGAGAGGGGAGTGTGTAGGGAAAAATAACTTTTAACACGTGATTGCCACGGGAATAGAAGAGGCTACTGGGCACACACGGAACTCCTAGCTGGGCTTGGCATTTTTAAAAAATCCTGATCTTCATTCACTGTTAAAATGCCAGTGAGAGCCCTGACCAGTTTGGCTCAATGGATAGAGCATCGGCCTGCGGACTGAAGGGTCCCAGGTTCGATTCCGGTCAAGGGCATGTACCTTGGTTGCGGGCACATCCCCAGTGGGGAGTGTGCAGGAGGCAGCTTAATTGATGTTTCTCTCTCATCGATGTTTCTAGCTCTCTATCCCTCTCCCTTCCTCTCTGTGAAAAATCAATAAAATATATTTTAAAAAAATAAATAAAATGCCAGTGAGAGACTTTGGGCCTTATTTCCACTTCTGACATGACAACCCTCAGGTGTGACACAGGCTCTTGCTTAAAGAGGAAGTAGCTGCACGATGCTTGACAACGGGCACTCTTTGCTGGGAGCAGTGCTGACAGCCACAGGTGCTGATCCTTTTCAAGTTCAGAAAGCTCTCCCCAGTGGTTCTCTAACACCACCTTTTCTTGCAGGCTGGCCTACAAGAAGCCTCAAAGGCTAGTTTCAAAAGCCCAACTATGCACTCGGCTGGGAAAGACCGCCGGCCCGCACACCTGTCAAAAGAAGTGGATGAAGATGAAGGCTGGCTCGTGTTGCGGAGACACTAATTAGAAAACTGTCATAGCAGTGGTCTCTTTTTTTAATTGCACTGGAAAAAAATGGCAATGCGTTTTTTGTTTTCTTCATTACAAAACATACTGGAGTTTCCTGTTTTGATTTTATTTTCCATTTCATAAGCCTGTGCTTTCATACATATGTTAGTGAGCCTGCCAAAGTACTACACGAAGTGACCAAATTTTAAATCAAAATGAAAAGAAAAAAATAAAAATCCCACCCAATTATCTCAGCTTCTGTAATTTGGTAAAAATTGTAGAAGCTGCCTTTCCAAGGTGCACTAGCTGAGAAAATGATCCTATGAACAAAAAGCAATATAATTTAATCATAGCTTTGCTGACTGCCCTGACAATTGAAGCAATTCACAATGCCATCTAAAACATATATTTGGTGCAGTAAAAATAACAGCACCAAGAAATGAGAAGCACTGTGCTCCATAATTCTGATCTCGCCAAAGGGCAACATTTTTTATCAGATCAAATTAAAAGAACCAAAGATATTTACTTGAACTTCAGGAGGAAGGCATTTCTAAGTTCACATATGAACAGCACCACCTATCTAATCTTGGAAATGTTATCTTCATGTCAATTCTACCTATATATACTATGAAACACATGTTGGCAAGAACATGGCTAAATGCTATTTTAAAACAAACTATACATACTGGATTGTGGGCATACCATCACTGGGCACACACGTGTGTGTGTACAAGTGTGGGTGTGGGTGTGTGTGTCTGTCTTAGTGGGTGATCAGAAAAGCTGCATGAAACCAATCTACAGACAGACTGGCTTTGTTTAAACACACACACACACAAAACACACCCATAAAGTCACCAGCAAGATTGCCCAAAAGCAGGGTGGTCAGAATTATGGAAAGCAGCTGCACTCCAGCTCCTCCAAGCCTGGAGCAAAGAGAAGAGTTGATCTTCTACTGCCCCAGGCCAGTTGGCAGAATAGAAAATGATGATGATGCAGGTCTCCCGGGTATCAAACAGCAGAACCTGGCCAAGGAGCTCTGGGCTATATGGCTCTGAGGGAGGAGCTGTGCCCAGGTTCCCTAAGTCAGGATTTCAGTTTTTTTTTTATTGTTGTTTTTTTTTCAGTTTTTTTCTTTCTTCTTCTTTTTTTTAAATAGCCAGCTGGCAGTCATAAGGCCAGAGGAAATGTGGTGGAGAATGGCAGTACTCCAGAAATCAGAAAACAGTGAGAAGAAACAGAATGTCATCACTTTTGCCACTCCTTCTTCAAACTGCTTGGTGACTCTTCACTAAGTAACAGCAACGTGATCCTCTCTCTGTAAAAATGTAAGACGGCTACGGAAGTTATAATAAAATCTGAGCTAAGCATACACTTTTAGTTAGCCCAGGCTTAGTTAGAAATAACTATTTAAAAATAATTAAAATAGATTAGTACCTAAACTTCATCAAATTGTTCTATGAAAGGAAAAAAAATAAGATGGGAAATGGAAGGGGAAATTGAGTAACTAAAACAATTTCACTGCTTTACTATCTGATGAGGTACATGTAATAACCAGTCCATTAACATAGTATGTATGTTTGTTGTATCTATGTCTCTGACCATTAACCTAAGTCACCCTGCATATCTTACTCATCTGGGAATTTTTTTCCTCCTGAATATTTCTTAACAACTGTAGCAGTCTGCACCTTTGAAAGCCTGGTTGACATCATCAAGTTGTACTCATCAGGCATCTCCAAGAAATATTTGTTCCAAAGACAGAGAGATAGAGGGATAAAAGATTCACCATGTGATGAAAGTAAGTGGCTCCAGTAAATGCCATCAAGGGAATAACACGTCAACACAATAGGGGAAAACTCAGTACGAGCTCCCTTCATTACAGACATATTTTTTCCACATGCTGACTCTTCATTTCTACCTTCATTGCCATTCTGATGTCACGAAATTCTAAACAGACACAGTTATTTTTCAAATCGTTGCTGATATTGGAAATAGGACAGTAATCCAGCATCACCTGCACACATTTTCAGGTGCATATCCTTTGACACAGAAAATCCACTTCTAGGACCCTAGCCCAGAAGGATTTGCAAGCAAGCGTTGACAACACTACCTGAAGCAGTGGCAGAATGGAAGCAAGTTGCGTAGTGGAGAGTATTACAAAAAACACACCACACTTTACAGCTCCTCTCCATTGCAAGACCAAATCTTCCTATTTGTTCAGAGATATAGTCAAGGCAAATACACTAAATAGAATTTGGAATAAACACTGGTACTGTCTTAAAAAAAATCTCAGTTGGTTCATCACAAAGTCTTCCAAATACCTGAAGCACATAGCCTCTCTGGGAAAGGTGCCACCCACCAGGTCACACCTGCACGTCCCAGGCAGAAGAGGAGAATCCATGCCAGGCATCTCTTACTACCAATGTGGACTTCTCATGGATCGGTGGTTTGCCTCTGTCCTCACTGTATCATGCCCTGTACTTCCTGCCACTCCTTCAGATACGCTGTGGAGAAGAGTGGAACCACTCTTTTCATCATTCATGATGTATTAAGGATTAAAAAGTTGGTTACCAAGAACGTCTAGTTCTATGAGACTATGATTTACTCCCTTCTCATATGCAGAGTTTTTTTTAAATATATTTTATTGATTTTTTTTACAGAGAGGAAGGGAGAGGGATAGAGAGTTAGAAACATCAGATGAGAGAGAAACATCAATCAGCTGCCCCCTGCACACCCCCTACTGGGGATGTGCCTGCAACCAAGGTACATGCCCTTGACTGGAATCGAACCTGGGACCCTTCAGTCTGCAGGCCGATGCTCTATCCACTGAGCCAAACCCTGTTAGGGCTCATATGCAGGGTTTCCAATCATTCCCTTTGCAAAGGGAGCTTCTGGGTAGGGATAGTTACAGAATCACTCAATGTAATAGTGAAAGTTAAAGGGAGTAAAAGGAAGAATGGGAATGGGAAAGAGGGAAGACTAGGGAAGGCATTTACTGATATTGTGCCATGTGCCATCACCAACATAAAAATATTCACAGCAACCTGGCTTTTTCTCACTTAAGGAGGCAGAAAAGTGCTGTCTCTGATATACTAAAAGGACATGCCTAACTCATCGGTCATTCCGGGGTGGTTTGTAATATATCAAAGACAGTAGTGTGCTGCTATATCTAACTGTGGTCTTTCTAAGCATGAACATTACAAAAATAAATGTAATACCTGCTTTTGAGAAAACTTTCTGTGTCTGAGGCACAGTCCTGGTTGTAGAACCCAGCAAGTCAGCTGAATGGCATTCATTCAGCCCCAAGTTGCATCATCTGATCTAAGACAAGGCCAGCCCCTCAATAGGATCTGAAGTACTGACCTGTGTTTTGCCAACACAATGTAGGATCCTGGGGTTACAGATTGTGCTAGATTTCTCAATGAGATCCTCATGAGCTCCTTAGTAAAGAAAACTGACAATAGTGCATTTCAATAATGATTGGGGGAGGGGGGGTTGGGATGCCATAAAAAGTATTGTAAGCACTGTAACAAAATTTTAAGTTTCCACATCTTGAAATATCACACATGTGCAAAAAAAAAAAATGATTTGGAAAACATCTAAGTTCAAAACAAGCAATACTTTAGACTAGGAAAAGGGTAGTCTTAAACATTTTAAAAATTGTAAACCTACCTGAAAGAAATTGAATGCAAAATTTCCAAATTAAAGAAGAAAAAAAACTAGGTCTGTGGACTGTGTATATGATTTCAAGGCCTCTCTCACATTTTCCCATGGAAATAAACGGATGGAGTGCCCAGCTAGTTCTTTAATAAGACTAATGCACCAAAACACCTGTCATTCCAATAACTCTAATGAGCCAACAAAACCGTATGAACATATACAATATATGCGGAAATCCTAAAGTTTCCAAAACACCAAACCATCTCTTACTTGTTAAATAGGTGAGTTAAATTCACTGAATCTTGGTAAAATTGTTAAGTATAATTGATGTACCTCAATATATAGAAAATACTCGGATTTCAAAATATAATAAACATGTTAAGTTTATCATTTAACATTACTTTTTTCTTACTGAGTAGGAAACCCAAGTGTGTACCTTATACCTACAGCACATTTCAACTCAGACCAGCAGCATTTCAAGTGTTCAGTAACCACAGGTGGTGAGTTACTTCTGGTTGCACAGAACCGCTCTTGATGCACTGCTTGTACACTGGGGGAGCACTCCAGTATTTTGCTCATGTGTGTGACTTATTGGCCTGGACCTACCACTCCATCTTTATTCATCAAACCACAGCACATCACAGGCATCATCTCCTCCAGGAAGTCTCTGGGGACCTCCCAGGCCAAGAGAGCTGCCTGCACTCAGCACCACTTCTCTGCTGCTGCACTGTCTGCCATGCATTAAAAATCATCCCGTTAGGTTTCTGTCACCTCACAGACTTGTTCAAGGGCAAGGACTTTGTCATATTCACCCTGTAATGCTTAGTGCTCAGCACAGATCCACTGCACAATGGGCACTTGCTATGTAATCTTTAAACTTAATTACACTTTTATGTTATTTGGGGGCAAATTATTCAACTTCTCTATACCTTAGTGCCTTCCCTAAAATGGAGTTACAGATGTTCAGCATCATAGTGTTGCTCAGAAGATTGACTGGGATGATGCTTATGAAAGTACCTGGTGTAATTCTGGACACCTACATATACCCTTCAGTTACTTCTTCCCAGGAGGCAGAAACCATACATCACTGACACTTGTATCATTACCCCAACCAAAAGCAATGTGACAGACACATGTTTTATGAAAGAGTGACCATTAATTTGAAAAAAAAAAACAAAAACAAAATAAAACTGGTATAAACATTAATTACCCAAAGATATGTTCATTTACATCTTTACCCAAAGATATGTTAATTGATCTTCGAGAGAGGAAGGGAGAAAAAACACCCATGAAACATCGATGTGAGAGAAACATCAATCAATTACTTCTCTAAGCACCTGACCACAAACAACCTGCCACATAGGTATGCACCCTGACCAGGAACCGAACCTACAACCCTTCTGGCTTACAGAATGACATTCCAACCAACTGAGCCACCCAGCCAGGGCAAAAAATAAATTGTCTTTTAATTTCTAGTTTATTTACCTGAGAAATTAACGCTTTATATTCTGATTTCTGATATGAAACATAAAATCTACCATTGCTCTATAAAAAAATGTATTAGACAGGTTTTACCACAAATGACTATTGTCGGGGGGGGGGGGATGTCTATAATTAATGGAATCAAAATTTCACATATCCTCAACCCACATCTCTAAACCGACATATAAATTTAATGAATATGTAATTTGAACTATACCAACAAATACACTTTTTACTAACACATATCAATATAAACCAAATTAAAAATAGTCTGTAAGATTGCCTACACTATTTCAGATCGAAATAGCATCTACTGAAATAGACTTCCCTGCCACTCTGATTTAGCATCTCACTTTCCCTTATCTGCAGATGGTAAGCCAAGTAACTATTTAAATCCATATGACTTCCATAGGCATAGTTCAATTACTGGATAAGAAGATGAACACATATTTTAGAACTAATCAGATTAGCCTTTAAATGAAAAAAAAAAGTAACAGAGTGAAGTTTCACTTCCTGAAAATTATTTCAGTACATCATGTTTAGATGATTGAAGGACTTAGGTTTTTGTAAACCACCTAGACAAAAATAACTGACTGTATAAAACAAGACTACAGCAAGACTTTCTCGGCTTTGAATATTGCTTCACGAATCCCTGCTCTCTGCATAGATTCCAATCTTGAAAGGCAATGAATCTGGTACCAGAGGGACACCGTAGAGCATAGGCACAATTCAAAATCAGGACTAAGAAGGAGAGAACTAATTCACCAGCTTCCTTTTGCATATGCCTACACCCTTTCTCTCTCCTCCCCCTCCACTATTCCCTACAGGGTCAAGAAAACAAACAAGAACTCCATCTGAAGAACAAAGCTCCCTGCCTTTATAGATTTCAATTCCACAGACGCAACCCTCACTTTTACTCATCTCTTCCAGGCAAGGAGATTAAGATGAGGAGCTTGGGTTTGCAGAACAAACATTGTGTGCATTCCTGAGTTCATAAAAGCTTTCCAACTCTCGGGTTCGTCTGTAGTAAGTCAGATGCTGAAGCTCAAGGAATAATATCTACGAATATCTTTCTCTTCTTCATATCATACTTTCTAGGTTATAAGCCTTGAATTCTCTGACTTGGTCATAAAGTTATTAGAGTAAACAGTTCCATCGCCCATTTCCTCTTATCTTATCTTGAGCCCAGGATCCAATATTCTACAAGGTCTCCCTTTACAAGGGAGCAGTACAGAAGTATAATGAAACATTCCTCCCATATTTTAGATTTGGCATTGTTCAGCATCAGGCTCTATAAACTATGAACTTAGCTGTGCAGAGGACTGATTATTTGAACCAAAATAAAATCTAGAGTTCAATATTTTTATAAAAGAATTTACATCAAGAAAATGAATTTAGGATTCATGATTTTTAAAAATAAGGTAAACCTTTTAGGTTTTACTAGACCCCTTTCAAGCCTAGAAGCACACAATGGCAGACCGCTTCTCTAGATACCTGTATCAAAAATGTTGTCAACCTGAGAAACCTCTGCTTCACCAGAGAACTAAGAAAAAAAATTCATATTTAAAAATGATCCATTAAACCTCAAATATGTTTTTTTTATGTGAATTTTAAATTGGAATAATTGATTTTTTTTCCAGAGTAAGGAACTCAGCAAATAATATCATACTCTGATAGTCATTGAAAAAATTGCAGGTAAGGATAACTTACCTAATCTTTCAGTCCTCAAAAAGAGTGTTCAAATATTAATCCATTCATAATTATAAAGTTAATTAACAGCAGAAAAATTAAACAGGCAGTATTTTACCCTCATGTGGAAACTAAAATGTAATTTTTAAGTTTTTCAAAAAGGGCATATATCTTAAATTCAATGAAACATATATTAATTCTAGATCTCCTAAGAGATAACATATGGCAGGACTGATGAAAATTAGAAATATAAACATGGCACAGCTCTTCTCTCTCAGGAACTCACAATCTACTAAGAGAGACAAATGCACAAATGGATAAATTATAAGACCTGGTAGTTGCTGTTTCTCTTATTTCTTTGCTCTATTGTGTTCAAAACTTGTACAAGCACTCCTTGCTTTCAGAGAGAAAAACACATTTCTCTCTCTCTCTCTCTCTCTCTCTCTCTCTCTCTCTCTCTCTCTCACACACACACACACACACACACACACACACACACACACACACTACAACGAATCTCAAATTCAGGCCCAGTCATAAAAATCACAGATATCTCAACTTTGCAGTGGAATTCATATATTATAATCATAAGGACTGAAAACGACAGGGGTGCCAACCCAATCCCATGCAAACCTAAACCACCATGTTTGAAACTTATCTGGTTAGTTAAAAACAGAACTAAGACTTTTGACTGAACCTGAATACAGTCATAGTGTCTAGTCTTAGAACGGTAAGGCTAGTTTGGGTTGGTCACAAAGATTAATGAATTTACACTTGTCAGTCAACATGTAAATCCCAACTGCATTATGACTTTTACCTATTTCAGAGCTTTTATCCACCTATGGCTTGGCTAGCTAATATGAAATCAAGTGATATTGATTACATCATGATTAAAGTTAAAGGTCTGGCAAGTTTGGAAAGAACCACTTAAAAGCAGTCTAGATCTAAAGCTTAAAAGACTTATTTCAAGAAATGGAAAACAGCTCCACTACTTTTAAATGATTATGCTGTGTCTACACAGCATTTTTGAAAGAACTGCCATAAATTCTGTGATCATGACACAATGCTCTAGGTTGATTTTTTAAAAAGCATTTTAATTTGTACTTATTAGAATAAAAACAAAGAAGAAACTTATGCTTTTTTTAACATTGTATCAGTAAATAGACTAGTAAAAAGATATAAGCCTATCTCTCAGATCCAAATTGTTTACAAGAACTGAAAACCTTGAAGCTTGGAAGATTTTAATCAAGACTTCCATTAACCCCCTACCAATATCCCAGGGACTCTAGGAATTCTAAACAAAGGGGAAAGCATGCTTTTTAAATGACTTAGTATATAATACAGTATTAGGATATGTAACAGTTTTATCTATTAAACAACAGGTGACATATCACAGGCAAGGATGTCTATTTCTTCTCCATGGCAAAATAGAACATTAAATTGGACATGAAAATGAGCCAACAGATTAAACCTAAGAGACATTAGTTAATAAATCAAAACACTGATACATAAAACTAAAATACAATAGTTCTTACCTATAATGAATCAATCAAATCAGTATAGTAAATATGGCATACATTTTTAAATGGATATTCAAGAACATTTTTTATTTATATTTCATTTGACCATATTATGCAATGGTCCTAGATAGAATTATGTGTAAGTTACATTTGAATAAAAGAGTAATTTACATATATACTACATATATTTATATAAAGTATATATATATGCTAAAAACAACTTTCCAGTGCTTATTTAACAATTAAAGAAATTATTAAATTCTTACTTCAGACTTTGACTTAAATAACCAATTCTGCTCCAAAACCTATTCTTTCCTTTGGGTTCAGCATGTAAATAATAAGATCACCCTTCAGGCAGGCATATTTCTGTGAATTTCTGAATCCTATCAATGGAAAGATTTACCATGTAGAGAGGATCTTAAAATTTGATCTCATGAATGTCTAAATAGCAAGTTTCACTCTAGCGGGGAGCTCACCCACTATACTATTTTTTTTTTAAGGCTGGAGTAATAAAGTTCACCTTCTACTTGGAATGTCTTTAGACTTGTGTACTTTGATTGTTCCTTCTGCTTTCCAAACACCAAAGTTCTTTTTTGTTTGTTCTCAAACCTTAGTAATCCCTTGCCCGATCCATCTTCATTTATCAAACCACAATTGCCCATTTTCAAGAGCCAGCTGATAAGTAATTTCTTTCAAGAAGTCTTCCTTGGTGGCTAAATTAAAAAGAGGTCATTTCCTCCTCCAAAAATAATTGAATAAATAAAATACTACCTTTTGTTTATTTCACTCCATGGCACTTGGCATTCCTTTTCTCATACCACAGTCATTTTTCTTAACAATATCCTCCCTACTGGTTCGCAAATGACTTAAAGAATCAGAGTCTATAGCTTGTCCATATTGATATTGCTCCTAGAATATGTCATGCAAACTAGACTTTCAAATATAAGTCAGTTATTAAATAAATGTCAATTAATTTAGAAGTCATTCCAATGCCTCTCTTCCCCATGAGAGATGCCATTTGTCACTATCAGTGAGACATTTTCATATGCATGTCCTGTAAATTTTGTAGGTATAAGACTAACTTCATTATTTTATACTCACAAAACAGTTCACTATACATGTGTTAGTGGCCCTACCATTTATCAAAAAATAGTAAAGAATGTGGACTGTGAAGCAAAATTATATGGACCTACCTTGACCTAGTCACTTGCTAGCTAGGAGACTTTGGACAAGTGACTTATCTCTGAGGTTCTACTTCCTCTGTAAAATCGGGTTAAAGATAGCATCTATGCACTAACCAGTTTGCTCACTGGATAGAGTGTCGGCCTGGGGACTGAAGGGTCCCAGGTTCGATTCTGGTCAAGGGCATGTACCTTGGTTACGGGCACATCCCCAGTAGGGGGTGTGCAGTAGGCAGCTGGTCGATGCTTCTCTCTCATCTGATGTTCTAACTCTCTATCCCTCTCCCTTCCTCTCTGTAAAAAATCAATGAAATATATTAAAAAAAAGATAGCATCTATGTCATGAGGTTATTGCAAAGATTAAATGAGTTACCACAAATAAAGGGCAGAGCCTGGCCCACAGTTAGTGATTATCAAATGTTAGCTGTTATTAGTCTTTTCTTCCAGTCATCCAAACTCAAAGCCGCATTCATCAGAACCTGCCTCCTTGTGGTCACCCATAATTGGAAACTTTGCTAACTCTTGAAGATTCTACATCTAGCTTATCTACAGAAATCATTCCTCATTTTTACTATCCTGGTACAGACTTTACCACTCACAGGGTAAGGGATTAACCTATTAATTAACCCCCTGTCATCCCAACTTTGTCCACCTACCCACCCCCTTCCAAGCCATCCTATATAAAAATGCTACATTAACCTTATAAAAGGTTTGATCAACTTATCGTTGGCTATAAAGCCTGTGATGGTTCCCTCTATCCTTTTGAAACAAAAATGTTCACATATGCACTGAAGGAAATTCTCAACCTTTATGTCAAATCTTAGCTTACTAACTACACTGCACATACCTTTCAATCAAGCCTTTCTATGATCTAATGCCAGAAGTTAACTTCACATTGTTCTCTCTACATAGCTTATTCACCTGCTGAAAACCCAGCCTCTTTTAAAAAACCAACCCACAAAACCCTTTATGACAACTATCTTTAATTATTCAACTGAATGTTATCTGTTCCTCTTTAAACACCCAAAGACCTCTGCTCTCCTTTCTTCTTGTCCCTATTATATAAGTCTTTTTTGTATTACAGCTGCCTGTATATCTGGCTTATCGCTTACACGTGACTGTATATTACTTGAGAATAAGAACCCTGATTTACTCGTATCCATACCCTTTATAGCAGCGGTTCTCAACCTGTGGGTTGCGACCCCTTTGGCGGTCGAAAGACCCTTTCACAGGGGTCGCCTAAGACCATCCCGCATATCAGATATTTACATTACGATTCATAACAGTAGCAACATTACAGTTATGAAGTAGCAATGAAAATAATTTTATGGTTGGGTCACAACATGAGGAACTGTATTTAAAGGGCCAGAGGTTGAGAACCACAGGAATTGGGTAGAAACATGATCATTTTTATCATGAACAATCACACTTCAAATAATTCATATGTGAATAATGATATATGAACGCTGAAAGAGCATGAAGAATCTAAGATAGGTTTATAGTTTTAAGATGCAGTGGGATGTAAGTGAATTATTCACATCCATTAAATAGAGTTGGAATGATTCACAGCCAATTTTATTTTTATAATTGTAATGAAACAGCTGGGATTAGAATCTATTCATGGACTCATAAGAAATTTGCACCCCACCTACTAAAATTAGTTTCTGCATCCAAAATTCTGATTTGAACATCTGACTGTGAACAAAACAGGCATCATCGCTCAATGCCAAGAAATGGAGGAAATAGGCTTTAAGCATGTCATATTCTCACCAGCATTATTTTATTTCTTATTGTGTATACTTCCCTTTATTGTTATTCATAGCATGATTCTTTGAAACAAAGTTTTTTTCAAAGAATAAACTTTCTTGTATAAGATAATCTCAAAGGACATAATTATTTGAGATTTCAAGATTTCAGACTGCATTGTGACGGTTGTTTATAATTACTGGATTCTAAGCCAGGGGAGTGAAATCTGATTTAAGAACTTGTGTACCAAGTATGTGATATCTCTTTCGACACTGACACTGAGTCTAAAATGTAAGATTTTTGTTTTCAACTTGCCTCATGTATCAATTTACAGATCTAAATGTTTAAGGTGTTATAGAAAATTTACTTGGTCCTAGGATTTGCAATTTTAAAGAGATGTGAGCAGTTGTATACTTCTCTCTCTATAATTTTCCAAAGAAGGAAATAGTGTATAAGGATTGAGTGACTCACCCAGCATCACAAGGCTAGTTAGTCACAAAATTCAGTCTAGAACACAAAGACTCCTTTCCTCCAATCCAATACCTCTTTCCACTACTTCACAAGGGAAGAGTAGAAGAAAACATGAAATATATTTTTACTGGAAAATAAAATCCAGTCAAGCCTGAATCGGGAGAGCATACTAAAGGTGGAACACACCCACCTCCAACCCAACAGTAAATAACCTCAAAGGGCTGAGCATACTACTCAAGAATAATTAGGATATATTTTTGAGTCTTCAGAAATTTTTAAATAATATGTGAATTTGAGGCAAGCTCTGAATTGTTATTTTAAAAATCATCCTATATTTACATTCTTATATGTAAAAACAGCATAAAGTTTTGAGAGGCATTTTGACTGGATAATTTGTAGACCATAAACTGCTCATCCAAACAATCCACATTTTAAAAACTTCCAACTTTCTCTGAAGTAATTTATCCAATTCAGGCAACGTAGGTGGGTTTTCCTGAGTTATCAAGAAAATTTTAGGTTGTATATTCCTGACAGTAAGAATAATTAATAATTAAATAAGCCAAACATGTGTATCTTCTAAAATATGGCTGGCATTGCGTCACTTGTACCACGCTTTGCAAAACACGTATGCTTCTAAAAAGTTATAAGTAAATAAAAGCATTTTTAATTTTCAATGTACAAACTTGAAAAGAAATTTTAAAAGTTCCATACTGACTTTTTTTCTTTTAAAGAAATAATTATTTTTAAATAAAATGAATAGCTCTCTCAAATGTAATATTTGGAAATTTCTAGATTCCCACCTAAAAATGGCTGACTTAAAATTTGCATTTATAAATGGCATCATAAAAAGTTTTCATAAATCTTATCAATTGGTTAAGAATGGCCTGAGACTGTATTTCTAGTTAACAACAAGCATGAATTCCATGTAAATTGAGACTGTATCTCTTCCAGACCTACTAAGAATAAGGAATATCCTGAATACTGAAAATCCTTTCAAAGAAAAATACTCTTTAACGGAATCAATATAAATATCTCAGCAACAAATAAAAGTAAAGATCCTTAAAATTTTATATTTTTTTAAAAAGTTATTTTCTCTTATACTTCCACAAAGCCCACACCATTACCCACCAGACCCAACACACATCCAAAGAAGGTAAAAACTTTAAAAAAGGTTTGAGAATTTGTGAAGGTTAGCAAGAACATCGCCCATGGAGGCAAAATAAAAACAAGCAAAAGGAGAAATTTCTCCCCTAAAAAAGGCAAGAATAGCTGAGCTGATTGCTTTCACATAAGACACATGACGCAACTCTGCTTAGGAAAATGGGTCCTGCCTGAACAGAAACTTCTCTACAAAATAAACTATGCTACGCATACAATACAAGGTAAGCACCACCATATGCCTGGCTAGAGGGCATTTGTTACATTCCATATACATGATAAGAAAAATAGCTCTTAATAATTATCATTTGCTTTTTCTTTCACTACCTGCATTCATCATTAAGTCAATTTATAGTTCACCAATTAATCCTTAATTGAATATTCTAAGATTTTGTTCTTTCAGCATTTTTAAAAGCTAATTTATTTATGTCTTAAAATGACCCTTTTACATGACAGTGACTTGGACAGGGAACACCATTTGTTGTATCAGTGATGAATGTTCTCATTTAAATAACTGAAATGATAAGAAGTTATCCTAAGGAAATGATGAAAATTAAAATAATACAATGAGATCCATCCAAGTTTTCTTTATAACTAGAAACTACAAGTTGCCTAAGTGTTCACCAATAGTGCATTCATTGACCATATCATGATATAGCTATTTCATGATATAATGTGCGGGCACTAAAACAAATACTGCGGGTTATACTGGCTGATGGAAAAATAACACCCACAATATATTGTAAATAAAAAAGATTATAAAAGAGTGAGGCACATGATGCTATACTTAGATAAAATATATCTTTGCATACATATATAGAATAAATTATACACGAAAACATGAATAGGAAAGTATCTGTGAGTTAGAATTCATGAGTGGTCTTCATTTTCTTTTGAGTGTTCTGTATCATCTATCTCTTTTTCAATAAGTACGAGCCACTTTCATAATTTTCAAGAAGCTATTTTTCTGTTTTGTATATAAAACACAAAAAAGTATATGTTTAGATACAATAAATTATTCTGAAGTTGCAGAAAGCTGTCCAAATTTTAACAAATCAGAGAGTCATAGGAGGCCATGCAATGTTAATGGTTAAGAGCATAACTCCAGAGCCAAATCGCCGGTGTCAGAAGTGCATTGTTGCCATCATAAGCACCGTGACCTTGGGTAAATTAACTCATCTCTCTGCCTCAGTTTCCTCATCAAAATAAAAGAGATAATAATAGCTTCAACCTCAAAAGGCTTTGGTGAGGATGAAAGGAGTTAAGCCAATAATAAGTTAATGAAAAGGCAGTAAACTTTTAATCCTAGAAACTGAAATGCTATGTTACTTAGCAACCAATTATAAATAAATATCCATCTATTTTAACCATTACTTTATTTTTGAATGCTTTCAAAAGTAGTTTAATTGAGAATTAAATTGGACAGCTACAAGGAATTATTGTGCTGTTCAGTACATTACCAGGTAAACTCAGAAAGTTAATTTCCTGAGAACAGATTACTTTATGGGACATGAGTCTACCAAGACCTTTTTTCGTTATTTAGTATGTCTTTAATACCAAACTGTAAACAAAATGTGACACTACAGGCAAATGCAATTCAATAAATCACACTGTCATGGATCTCATCACTTTCTTCAAACTATTATTACCAAAAATATATTAAAAAATATTTGTATTTGCATCCAAATTCTCATAAAAGTTTGACTGATAATCACTACTTACCTTTTAAAAAATTAATAAAATTATAATTGTATTTTGCCTTTTACAAATATATCTATATATTCTTAGCTTTTCCTGCTTAATAATGATGTTACAGATAGGCAAATTTCCAAGGCATGAAATGTCTCATCCCTTTCATAATTAATATGCCCAAATTAAATCTCCTAAATTGAGACACCATCTTGTATAAGAGGTAAGTTAACATGTAAAATTATGTGTGAGAGCTATTTGATCAATCTGACATGAGCAATGATACCAAATACTCAATTTGTCACATCACAAATGTCCTGTACTTACAAAAAAAAAAAAAGATTCCTTTGTCTTACTCTTAATCACTGATAATGATAACAAAAGAAGTATGCCAGAAGATAAAGTATTGTGGATTTTTTTCCAAAATAAAGTCATATTCCAGGTTCTAATTTGTAAATTAGAGCTAACTGTAGACCCATAAAATGAGAATGTTGCTTTGTTGAAATGAAGCAAGTTCTTGAAACTTCACTGAAACTCTTCCCATATCCCTAAACTAACAACCCAACTGGATACAGCAGTACCCTGTTTTCCAAGCTTCCTTGAGTTAAAAAAGCAGACCATTCTAGTCATCAATGTCCTTTTCTGTAAATACTTAATGAAAGTTCTCCAACAGAGTCAAAGGGAAGGGAGAATAAAAGAATCTGACAATGGAAACAGTATTTACTTTTTTGGTGGCAGCAAATAACAAAATACACACACACACACACACACACAAATCCAAGACAAAAAAATTTCCTGGTACTTTAGGTGATCAACAGTTCTATGAAATCCGTCCATCAGACTGGACTTTGCCAGAAAATACTAGGTTTACCTCAAGGCTGTGGAGCTCATGGCTGACACACTTTTGAATTAATCTGTATCTATGCTTCTGAAACTTGGACCACCTTCTATGTAACTCTTTACTTCCAACATCTAAAAACACTCAACAATAGGTTCCTTTTGGGGCCCTGTTATCTCCTGACTCATGCAGTCTGTGAAAAAAGGAAGTCAAGCAAAAGATAGTTATACAGGAAATAATTAACAGATACTGTGCTGAAGGATACCATTTCACAGTGACTACACACTTACAGCCCAATTCACTGCAAGATACATCTGTTTCCCCTGCCTTAGAAACCTGGGCCAGCAGAACCCTGCCAGACTTCACAAAAAGCCTGGTTACAAAAAAGAAAAAAGAAAAAGTGCTTTAAAAAAAATGCTTGGGCCACTGGAGCTGACTTACGAAAAAGAAATTAGAATAATGGGAAATCCTATTGGCCAAATCAGTAAAACCAAACATGTATGTGTCAAATTGGTTTGGGCAGATCTACTATCAAAAGTGACCTGCCAATATAAAAAATGAATAACCAATAAAGAAAAAGAAAACAAGCTACCTGGATTTTATTCAGTGAAAACAATTAAAATGATCACCATTATTACACCTAACTCATTCAATGACTGGATTGTATTTTTAAAGTAAGTCAGTAATATATTTGAAATTCAATTGTACCCTTTTCTGACATGACAACAGAAATACATCTATAGAGGACAGAAGCACAGAGATCTACAAAGATTATTAAGCTCCGATTTTGATTTTAACACTTTATTCTTGGGCAATTTCAATTCCAATGGCTACCTAAAGAGAAACTTTATCAACATGGCCTAAATACTACTGTTTCATAAGCAATGAATAGGGAAATGTATATTTCCTTTTTCCTGGTATAGGCTGTTCTCTTTGGTATACCTATGTAAAACATTCAAATAGGGTCGGGAAAATGGTTATGTACATAAAGAAGATAATAAGTCAATAATACCTGTATGATAACTGAAAGACTTGTTTTCATTTTCACTAAACATGAAGCAAAACAAAAAATATCAGACTTTTCATTTGAGACCATCTTTGGTTAAAAAAAGTTCCTGCGATCTCCTGTCAGTGGTTGTAAAGGCATTCAACACTGCCGCTTGTTTGAATGTCTGTTTGGCTGCCAATGGACTGTCCCCAAAAGAACATTTTTGCATCTCAATAGACTGTCCGGTATCAACGATCTTTAAACTATAAATTTAACACTGCGAAGAACAGGGGAAATAGCATCTGCTTTGTCCCGTGTTGATATCGCATTTACCAAATGAACAAATAATCACACTACTTTGCACTTATCTAGAACCCTGCATCTGCCGATCTCAAATGGCCTGACAAACGTTAATTAACAAAGCGGCACAGCCCTCCTGTGAGCACCGCGGGCACCCGATCCTCTCCCAGAGAGATGCACGGGGATTCTCGGAGGCCCTTCCTTTACAGTCAGAGACTCAACTTGGAACTCAAATCCCCGAACTTGGAACTCAATGCCCACAGCCCCTGGCTGAACATCTCTGCCAGAACCAAGCAGCGAAAAACGTGCATCTTAAAAAGGACAAACCTTCCTAAGTAAATTCACATGGGAAACTGAAATCAGTTCGGAGACTTATTTCCCCCCTACATACATGAAGAACGTGGGCCGATAACTATGGTGCTTGGCAGAATCAGAGTCTATGAATTATCTGACATTCTGTCTGACAAATGACAAGCAGAAGTTTAGCTGACTGTTGATTTGCCATGAACCACAGAAACAACATATTTACCAACTAATCTTAATAGTACCTTTTTGTTTCACTAACAAACAAAAAATGCATTTGATACTAATAGGATCTTTGTTTAACACAAGGTTTTGTTCCTATTAGTGTGGTTATCAGTTAAAAGATAAAGTTATCCATCTTATAAAATTCAATCTAAAAGGTCAATTACAAGAATAAAGCCTAGCATTTCTTATGCAGGAAATAATAAAATGAATACAGTTGTATGTGAATAAGAGTCGATCCACTCTTATAAACAAAATAAATATATATAATTAAATAAATAAATACCTTTGTGTAAATACACAAAATAGAAGAAACTGGTCAGTAAAGGGCACATAACCATATTGAATTCTGAGTACAATACACTGTTTAGCTTAAAATGAGAAAGAAACATCTATTTGAATATATAAAACCAATTAACTTTTGCTTTTAGCACAGGCAATATTAAATATGCTAACTTCTTCACAGAAACAAATTATAAGTTAAATGAAAATACTGCACTTTTAAAACATTTCCAGGAGCTTTCATGTTTTATAAGATATTTTCTAGAAGTTTTAAGAGTACCAATTAAAGTTTTCATTGAAACATGGACTATTTCTAGCAAAATTCTAAAGGCTTTAATACTTTTTCCTACTCACACAAAAAAATCACATGATTTTGTAGAGATATTGTCTGATTAATACACAACAAACATCTAATTTCTTTTTTTTTTTTTAGTAATATGTTTTTATTGATTTTAGAGAGAGAGGAAGGGAGAGGGATAGAGAAATAGGAACATGGATGAGAGAGGAACATCACCGATCAGCTGCCTCCTGCACACCGCCTACTAGGGATTGAGTCTGCAACCCAGGCATATGCCCTGGCCAGGAATCGAACCATGACCTCCTGGTTCATAGGTTGACACTCAACCACTGAGCCACCAGGCTGGGCGATAGTTACATTCTTTAAGCAAGCTGAGGATGATAACACTTTTTTAAAAAATTGTTTTTCTCAATTTCTCCACTTCCTTAATTCCCTGACTTCAAGTTAGTGTTGCATCATTTCAACTTTTTTTTTTTTTTTTCAGTTCCTCCACATTAGCTGCTGAGCAGCAAATCTTCAGCGAGAGACTTAACCATGTTCTGCAGGGGGTGACCAAATTCCTTATCATATGATGTGTGGTCCTTAGAGGCTGCCATCTACTAAATTCTGACTGCTGACAAAATTAAATACACACATGATCAATACATATTTTAAACAGTGTTGGATCACTTTTCTGTGATTTCAATCAAATTTGAATTTTTAAAATTTTCATTTTATTTGTCTTTGCATAGTGCTTTTGGAAAGCACCAGTTTTATTGGATATTTGGAATAGGAAGCATAGCTAATTTAACATACTGTGAAATATTTACTGTATTAACCAAATTAACAACTTCAATGCACACATGTCTTAACTGATAAACTCTTTAAGACATTGGAGAGAATTTAAGCAGCGCCCACTCTGACGGTGAATTTGACAAGATTTTTACTCTTGGTGGTAGAAATTGGCATTGATAAGTTATCACAGCAAATACAAACTTCTCCGCTCATTCTTCTGCCATCAGTGGGGGGAACCCAGCAGAATATCACCATCCTATTGACTAGAAGTAAAAACGATGTCTTTCAATTTTGTAATTGTACAAGTCCAGTGAGTAGTGAGAGTACCCTATAAAAATTTATAAATGCACAATTGAGCTATGCAAAAATAATCTGCACATTTTGAATGAAAATACAGCGGTCTATGTAAATATAGACTGATAGAATGTATTATTCATCTTTGGGTTTAAAAGGTAGAATTTAACTTGATATTATCTCACGGATTGGCATGGTATTTAGAAAGCAATTTAAGAAATGGAAAATAGGTTTTAAAAGTGATTTTCTATCTAAATAGTGCACACAATATAGCATTATTAGAACAAATATATTTGTAAATGCATTTGTACATACAGTTTCTAATACTAAAAGTAAAAACTTGAATATGGAAAATTTATCTAGCAGAAAATATAATGTAAAATATTTCAACACTGCTAAATATTGGAAACATTTTTAAAGGGTAGGCTGAATGGAGTTAGGGTCATGCTATAAAGCACATAATTTTGTTGTTTTTAGAATATTGGTCTTTCTAATAAATGTTTTTAACTGGTTTTAGTTATGAAATTTTGCTTTACTCAAAGTGAGGAAGGAAATATAAGAATCACAGACGGGAATTAAAATTTCAAAATAGTCTGTTGCTTTTTTCTACTTCTAGTTTTAGTTTTGTGTCCAACATGTATGTATATTTTTAGTTAGTGAAATGTCTTTATAATTTTTCTTTGTAAATAGTATGGAATTGATCTTGCTATAAAAATTTTTAAATTGCATAGGTGACCTGTGGTGATTATTGCACCTTAACATAAGCTTTATCTTGTGAATTACTTCATGAAAACGGGGTTTGCCCGGCCGGTGTTGCTCATTAATGTTTCTATCTCTATCTCTCTCTCCCTCTCCTTTCCTTTCTGAAACCAATAAAAATATATTTTTTAAAAAAGTACGTAACTATCAGGCTCAGGTTTTAGACTTCACTGCTTAATTAATTATTCCTCATTACAGGTTCTTAATGTATACAAACGTTGGCAGGAAAGAGAATATTCCAGACACAGCCTAAAAGAGTCAAACAATTAGGTAGGCAATGAAGTTGTCCCAGGTGAAAACCATTTTCAGTGGAAGAAACAAGGAAGGAGAGCGCCGGTGCTAGAGCGCTGAGGCCCGTGCACACCCTGCTCTCAAGGCGCAGTAGACATTTAAAAACCTCAGACATATCATATCGTTCCTGCCCGAGGACCAGAGACTGTAAGAGCACCTGAGACCAGAGAAGTCCTGACATGCTGGAGAATAACCGGCACTTACACTTATATAAATGCAGCTCCGTATGTATTTATCTAAAAGAAGCCCCCTGGATTGCACACCCTCTAGATGGGTATAGGAACCATTTTCCTCCTTTTCAAAGTTCCTTATAATAAACTGGCTTTTCCCCTGTAGGATTCTTTGTTACTCAGTGGACAGGGCATCACCCCTTCTGCATTCAAGCCCTTCTCTTCGCTCCAGGGCATGACTGCAAACAGGAAAAGTAACGGCTTTGATAATTAACTATGCACCTCGAAGGAGTGTTTCCCGACTCCACTCGAGAACACCTGAGAAGCAGAGGCAGGCTTCGGAGAATGGGCAGGGGAGGAGAGCAGCGTAGCCACGCAGACACTGGAAAGAGCAATCTTTCTCCCCAGAACACATGGAGAGAGAGCCAGTGGTCTCTGACCTGCAGGTCTACCGGGCCAGCTGAGCTCCGCTCCCTAACTGGCTTTTTCCTTACGGCTAGCTGCTGTCTGATCCTACCTTAGGCACATGAACCGAGTTTCAAAATCACCCAGAAGCTCAACATTTTCCCAGGGTCAGGGTGAAATGACTAAGCGGTGATACCTTAGGCAAAAGGCAAGCATCACTTATTAGGAACTCATGAATTTTCAAAATCTAAAGTATTTTTAGAAGAGGGCAATCAAGGATCTTATCCTATGCAGGGGTTTTGTTTTGCTTTTCCACATGGGACGATGTCTTTCTCCCTTAAAAAGCCCGATAATATAAAATGCACGGTTCTCGGTTCTCTTCTTTGAATGTGCTTCACGCCATTCACACTTAGATCTATCCCGCCCTTTCCCTCTTCTTGGCAACTAAACAACGAGCATTGCCACTAGTACATAATTATACAGTGAGTTTTAAAAAACACCCCGTTTCCGTATTAACGTCTCACCAAGGGCTATTGCATTCTCAGTGATTTAAGTCTCTGCTACATTCTCTATTCACCATATGCCGTCACACCACCTTAGAACGTAAAAGTCATTTCGCTATTTTAATGTAACAGGTGTGCATCCTTCTGGGATTGTGAACCGCCCTTCTCCGAATGCCGCCTCGTTGTTTCGCATAATCCCCAGGAAGGATGAACCGACATTCATTCTGGACCCAGAGCAGTGACAAGCGACTGCCCACCACTGTGCCAAGTATGTGCACAGGACACACACTCAGGTGAGCTACTTTCTGCCACTCCGTCCTGATAGGCATGAATCCCCCGACTGACACAGAGCACTGCCTTTCCTTGGTGAGACCTGAGAATCTAGAGCAGCGGTTCTCAACCTGTGGGTCGCGACCCCTTTGGGGGTCGAACAACCCTTTCACAGGGGTCGCCTAAGACCATCGGAAAACACATAGATAATTACATATTGTTTTTGTGATGAATCACTATCCTTTAATGATGTTCAATTTGTGACAATGAAAATACATCCTGCATATCAGATATTTACATGACGATTCATAACACTAGCAAAATTACAGTTATGAAGTAGCAACGAAAATAATTTTATGGTTGGGGGTCACCACCACACGAGGAACTGTATGAAAGGGTCGCGGCATTAGGAAGGTGGAGAACCGCTGATCTAGAGGATATGTGTGTCCACACCCCCCTCCCTGCCCCCCTTTTCCCTTCAAGATATAGGAATTATTTAAAAATGAAACCTTCCTACCCGTAACAGGGACTGGGACTCATCCTTGGACTTGCTTTCTGCAGATGGAGGGTACTGCTGGGCGATGGCCCCGGACTTCTCTCCGCCTGCCGGCACTCCCTGCAGGAACGCCTTGGTCTCCACAGCCAAGCCGTACATAGGGCGGGCCAGGTGGGCAGCTTCCACGTTGGGGCTGTCCCTGAGAGTCTTGGTCTGCTCTTGGGTGCCGGACGCCGGTGTCAGGAGCCCCAGGCTTGTCTGAGTGAAGGACGGGCTGCCCCGGAGGATGTCTGCCCCTCTCCAAGCCATGTTGCGAAGGTCATCGCTGGGGCTCTCGGTCCATACTTTTTCTTTGAGCCCGTCCTTGTCTTCTAGCTTCTCCCTCTTCACCACACTCTCGGGAACGGGCTCTCCCAACTTAGAGTCTGGACTGAGCAGACTGTAGACCTTGAGGTCAACCTTGGGCTCCTCCTTGATGGTGGAGACGGCCTGCCCGTCGTCCTCGCCGTTGGCTGTAGTGCTGTCCTGCTCCTGGCAGTGGACAGTGTTGAAGTGGCCCAGCAGTGACTGCGTGTCGGCCGCGGTGAAGCTGCACTGGCGGCATTTGTAGCAGCTGTGCGCTCTCCTGGGGAGGAGAAAACAGGCATGGGAAACGGAGCACGCCAAGCGCCTCTTAAGAGAACGCTCTTTACACACCTGAATCTTATCTCAGGTGACGCAAGAGGTAGAAAACGACACAATCTTCTCAACATCCAGACATTGGGAGGTAAGGAACTGGCATTTTCAGTTCTACCTACAGAATGCGGCATTCCCTGTTGGCATATGAGCAATAGTAGGCAGACACACATATTTATGGGCACACACACACTCCTGTCAATTCACCTGTAATGCTGGTTGCCTTACTTTCTTATTGATTGGTCTGCTCTGTTCATTTCACCGTGGCTCAGTGACCATTGATTCTATATTATTTAAGCAGATATTCATACATTTTTTACAGCTGTTTTAATCAATGGTCTTTCACTCTGTTTATTTAAACTACATTGAGATTTTATTTCACTATACACATACACACATTTCAGATGCTGAAGGGCTCTGTACAGCTTTTATATATGGAATAAATTCTACCTAACTATAATGTTCTTTTCTATCATAAAATTCAAACCGATTTAGTCAAGGAAATATGGTTGACTGTTCTACATAATCTAGTAAATGATATGTATTAGAAACTCAAGATTTTTCTAAACAAATTGGGTGTCTATAAGGTGTCAAGAAGCATGATACATAGAAATTCATGAACAGGGTATGTGTGACTCTGTATTTATGTGTGGGACTTCTTTTAAAAGGCCTAGAACAAGATCTTATTTGTTAACTTTTATAGCATCTCCTGCTGTTAAAGACAAAAAAAGTAACTGTTAAAATAAGACAAATGTTTGATAAACAAGAAAGAACATTCTAAAGAGCATTCCAGAAAGGTACACAAGGGTTTGGAATTAGGCATATTTTCTTTAACTGGAAGCCTCGTGTGGCTCTCTAAAAACATGTGAAACACCTGCCACTCCACTGATATAATGGGTTAGGAGTTACCAACTTAAAGTAACAAAATATTACTTAAAGCCACTGTAAAATATGTACTCATATATGTAATTGTAGTTAATCATCACAGTATTACTTTGCCAGGCCCTGGGTGTGTATTGGTGAATAAAAGACACGTAGTCCTTGGCCTGAAAGTCTGAACAGTTTAGCAATTTACTTCTTAATTGTCAAGCTTTCCTCGCTTTCCATTAATAGTAGTCACACCAAGAATCTTTAGATTCTAAATAACGAAGCTAGAAAGGGCATTACCTGTTTTATTAAAGTCTGGGGAGGCCGGATGTCTTCTGAGTGTGTTCATTAGGGTGGTTTAGAGCCCTTATATCTAGTAATATATCTAATAATCAGGACGATGTGCCTTCAAAGATCCTGAGCATCCCATCCCTTTACGAAATAATAAAAAGTAACCACATCCAACCCTTAACCCATTATTTGACTGGTACTTCCTCCTAAATAGGCTAGGCCCAGGGCCCCTGCCCAGACAATGGATTCAGCTCAAGGTATCACACTGGGACACGGTGTCTAGGCCTTCTAGGTTTTCTAGTTTCAAGTTCCTGTCCCAGTGAACAACTCCCCGACTCCTGACAGGTCTCAACAAGAGCTGCTCTCATCAGCCCCACAGACGAGCTCTTGATCCAACCGGCCCAGGAAAACCTTCCACGAGACAGAAGCCGGAGAACTGTCGCATGCAGAGAATGGTGGGGGTTGGGTATAAAGCACAAAAGGAACACCAACTACAGAGATAATAATTCAGTAATAACCAGGTTTTACATTGCAAAGGAAAACACGGTTTTAACAGGAAGGATATTAAAATAAGATGGTAATAACACGCTCAACTCACACACCTTTTCTTTTGAAGAGTTCAAAGCACTCACATTCCACTGAAGTATAAAGCCCATTTCACAGACAGTAAAATGGAGAAACTGTGACCTACCCACTGAGCCTACATCAAGTCAAGAATATAGGGCTTCTACCTCCCAGATCAATGTTCTATTTTTCTACCCTCTGCTGCCTCCATTTTTAACTTTATACAACAATAAATCAAATGATTGGTAATATGGAAAACCAAGACATGCAACATGAAGAATGAAAAGTGAATACATGAGGGGATGGTAACGGTCTTCTAACCAATACAAAAAGAAACCGACTACAGCAACGATTTGCAAATCAGGCTATGTGGAACGCTGCAACTTAAGGAGTTTCTTGGTAATACATATTCCAAGGCCCCTCTGTTGCTTTACAGAATCAGAATCTCCTGGGCATAATCAGAGAATCTGAACTTTTAACAAGCTCCTCAGGTGACACCAATGCAGGAACCAGCATCAACCTTAATAGAAGGATCATGGTTCCAACAACTCAGTAAACACTCATAAGACGTCCCCCAAGCCCAGCGACTTTAATAAAGGCAGGAAATGCCCTTACAATCTTTCTTATTCAGAATCTTAAGAATCTGGGTGTGACTACTGTTAATGAAAAGAGAGTAAATCTTGACAATTAAGCAGTAAACTGTTAAACTGCTCAATTTTCAGTTCTTTGAACCCCAGAAGATGAAGCAGAAAAGGCAATTTCCAACTTAGTACTCTAAAGACCTGAAGGACTTCTTACTCCCTGTAATAGCAGCCTTAATAAATGACAGAAACTACATTTAAAAGACAACATTACTTTAAACGCTCGGAGCAATACAAACTTTTCAATAACCTATGCTAACATCTAGAGTAGCGGTTCTCAACCTGTGGGTTGCGATCCCTTTGGGGGTCAAACAACCCTTTCACAGGGGTCGCCTAAGACCATCGGAAAACACATCTATAATTACATATTGTTTTTGTGATTAATCACTATGCTTTAATTATGTTCAATTGGTAACAATGAAAATACATCCTGCATATCAGATAATTACATTACGATTCATAACAGTAGCAAAATTACAGTTATGAAGTAGCAACGAAAACAATTTTATGGTTGGGGGTCACCACAACATGAGGAACTGTATGAAAGGGTCATGGCATTAGGAAGGTTGAGAACCACTGATCTAGAGCAATAGTCTCAAATTCTAACATACATAGGTAACACCTGGTAATCTTGCTAAAATTCAGATCCTAATTCTGGAAGTCTGGGTTGGGACCCAAAATTCTGTATTTCTTGTAAGCACCCAGACAATGCTAATGCTGTGGGTCCCCAGACTACACCTTAAGTAGCAAGGATCATGAAGCCATGGTCAGAAATAACTTCAACACGGATGTTAGATAGTTTGGAATGAACTCTCAGTATATAGACTTAGCATTTGAACATTCCCATATGAATTCTTTATGATGGGCAACATCCTTTTCTCTGAAAACACATACAATATTACTCACCTCAGAGAGTCAACACTAACAGCTTTGTAAGTTAAAATTACAAACATGATATTGTCAAGCATAATCCCCAAACAGTAATTCATCTACTTATTTCATTGTTTGGGGGTCATCTTTCAATGTTCTTTAGTGCCGGGCCATTTATATATATTAGCCCACAACAATCACACTAAGTATATATTTTTGTCCCTAATTCACAGAACAAGAACCTGATACACAGATAAGTCAATTCACATATGGCAGGCATGACACAGTATCTTAACTCTTGTCCATGAGTACTCTTTCATGTATGCTGTTTGGTACTTGATGAAAAGTATCTAGCTTATTCAGGAATTAATTAAGATTTGGGCATATTCTAGGATGCGTGTCATTCCCTCAGTAATAACTGAGAAGACCTTCAACGTAATGCCATGTCCCCAGAGAATAAAAATAGATGATTTTGATACCTAGTCTAAGAAATATCACTCAAGAATAAAAGTTTAGTCATTGTGAGATTTTATTAGTTTGGACTCTCCTCTAACCTATTAAATGCATTTCATTTTATTAGCATTCATATGAAAACCTCAGAAAGGTGCAGGGAATTTTCCCTCCATTTCTTAAGACCCACATTAACCACTTTCTCATCCACAGACTTTCCAAATGACTCAACCCAAGAGTAAATTTAGCAATCCTCGGTGCTGCTCTGAAACTGTCTTCCTCTGAGGATTTTTTCCACGCTGCCTTTTATTAAAATCCTGTGTGTATCTTACTTTGCAGTTATATTATCACTGCCTTAAGATCAAGATCAAAGCTCACACCCAGCCCCACCCAGAACATCCAGGGGTGGGCAAACTTTTTGACTCGAGGGCCACAATGGGTTCTTAAACTGGACCGGAGGGCCGGAACAAAAGCATGGATGGAGTGTTTGTGTGAACTAATATAAATTCAAAGTAAACATCATTACATAAAAGGGTACAGTCTTTTTTTTTTTTTTTAGTTTTATTCATTTCAAACGGGCCAGATCCGGCCCGCGGGCCGTAGTTTGCCCACGGCTGATAGTCAGTCAGTAAATATCTGCTTCATAGCCAGAGAAGTAGAACCCATGGGGGAGGAGAAACTTTTCTCTACCCTCCGGGTTCTTTCGACTGGTCTAATAATAGAATAGAATGAGAAAGATTAGGAAGAGAAAATAACCAAATTTAACACATACATATGTATGGGAACCCCACATACATGAGAGAGTCAGAAACTCCACATGTATGAGAGGCTCAGAGGCCAAAAGGGAACATGGGTGCTTAAGACACCCTGAGCTAGAGTGCATGAGGTAAGTGCCTTGGGGGCTTCAAAGGGTCACTGTGAAATGATGTTTAGTAAATGCAAACAGACCAAAGATGTTCTGTCTAACAATCTCCCATTATGGGCAAGGCGCCTAGTTCAAGTTCTTCCAGGTAGTCAGGGGAGGGACAGAAGTTTCTCCTGAGCCGGCAGCTGATGTCGCCCTTAGCTCAAAACAGCCCACATACCAAAGAAGCATATTTTGAACTGACTCACTCTGAACTCCACAAACCACCATAGCTTTGAGGGAGTTCAGGACTTAATGTTGGATTTAATGTATAGAGCCATAAAGTGGCAGAGGAAACGAAGTGGTATATATTTTGCAGATGGTATATTTTGAGTGGTCCTCTGCATAAACTCTTCATTATTTACAAACTCCTTGAACTTCTGGTTCCATTAAGCCAAACTAATTTAAAAGACACTACAAATAAATGCTTTGCATTAACTTAAATTCTATACTCTCTTGCCAATTCAAGAGTAAACACTTTCCTCTATCCAAGAAAAAAAAAAGATGTCATTTTATAGGTCTCCCTAGCATAAGAGCTGCCAGATAAAATATAGGATTCTCAGTTAAATTTGAATTTCAGATAATAAATAAAAATATTTTAGTGCAAATATGTTCCATGCAATATTTGGAATATACTTATATAAAATCTAACTATGTCCCATGCAATACATTAGACAATGAGGACATGAATCAAAGAAATTTTGATAGAAGAACTAAATCATCCTTTGCATCCAGAAAAAAACTACATCAAGCTGCCTAAAAAAGGCCAAATTGTACTTAATTCAAGTGACAAAATTTCTGTGAGAAGAGATGTTTTATTCCTTATCCTACTGGACAGAATTTTCATGTGCTATAAAAAGCACTTATTTCAGATCCATTCACATTTCAATGTACAGTGGGCTTTTATCCTGGTAGTAGCATTTCATTCATTAGTAGAGATTAAAAGTATTTTTATAATTCATAAAGGGCTGAGGTTTTTTAGATTCTTTAAAAAAAGTCAGCTAAAAGATGCTACTCTTTTATTCTATTTCTTTATTTCTATTTTCCTAGTACACCAGCTTATAGTACATGTGAAGTCAGCTCTGAGCAATGCTTCCTTTTTTTCCATTAAATGTTATCTTCCAGAGATTTATGCCAACGCTTGAAAAGCTCTCCTTTACCAAATAATTGTATTTCGCTTCCAATAGTTTTAACCAGTTTTTTCTTCTGCAATGACTAAATGAACATCAAAATAACTCAATAAATCATAAGTACCAATCAATTAGACAATGAAAGTTATTTTTTGGTAATTATGGACTGTGACACAGATAAATTGTCACAGAAGAGGAGTAAATGGAGGTGATTTAATTTACATAGTTTAGTAGATCTGATATCTAATCAAGTCAATCATTTATGTAACATATATTTGTTGTTAAAAAGTCTACCCGTGTGGAAGCTGAGATTACTGACACTAGAAGGACGGAATAAAAACCAGGTGAAGAGGAAAATCTCAGGGACAAAATATGAAGTTATAGGTGAATAAGCAGATGAATCAACCCCTAGAAGTTGGAGATATGATACTCAGCTTTAGTGACGTACAGAGCAGTCTACAAACTAAAATCTAGGAAAAACTGAAATTCTGAATTGAAATTCCATCCAGTCAACTTATCACCTATTTTTTAAGTTGAAATAATCTAGTAAGTACTCATTTGGGGTAACTGGTTTTTTAAGTGGGTTGTGGGCTGATTTCATCTTCAAGTAGTGGAAAATGCACAACTAATGTCATATCTGAAAAATTTCAACTGATGATTCACTTTTGAGAAGGAGATATCCCCTATGAAATATTCAAAAGAGAAAGATAAGCTTTCCGGTAAAATAGAAAGTAAACAAGAAGTTGGGACATAATTTCTATAAACTAATATGAAATGAAATCATGGCTAAAATTTCTCTTATTCCAAGATTTGTGACTGTTCTTGTACAGTCTTCAGTACCATTAAATCTGAATTTCTAGTAAATAATGTCATGCTACTGTGAGTTATTTTGTTGATGGACTTTAATATCCTGGGTAATGTTTTTATCTCATAGTGGAAATTTTCAACTTGTACTATTATGTCCATTTTCAGGTATTACAGGCAGCTGGTTTATTAGATATTGTTTAAAAGGACATGTCCCATAACATACACAAATCCAAATGTAGCCATCATGGCCCTCACCCTTTTAGAAACTCTGTACTAATGCACGTGTAGTTGCTCTCAATCGTTTGCTAAGCTGTTATTTAACTTATCAATATTTTTTAAGTTTCAATAATTATATTTTAAATTTAAAAATATTAGTTGCTTCTTTTTGAATGTTCATTTATAGTCTCATACAGCTTGATCAATTTGTAAGTCTAATTTTCATTTTTAAAGAATTGATTATTATTTTGTAATTAAAGTCTATATATCTGAAGTTGCTAGGTATCTAAAGCTACTATTTGCATTTTTTACTGATTTTAGATATAGTGGTTTATATCCCTGTCCATATGGAACATTTTTATAATAGTGAGCTCATTCCAGGTTTATCTTAGGCAAGGCCATGGCTATCGTGGAGGTGAAAATGGCAGTATAGACAAATTTGTGTTTACTTCTGACAGGAGTCAAAGGAAGGCACTGATATGGAATCACTCTTGTCACCTTCAAGGTGTCAGCTTAGAGTAAAATTCCCATTCTGCACAATCTCTCTGCCGGTGACTCCTGGCTTAGACTCCTGATCAAATGCAGTATCAATATTGACATCGACCCTCAGTGAGGCCTCACCTTCCATGTTTGCCTCATTCTCTTCAGTCTGGGTTTAGCTCACTCTTGGTGAACAGAGAAGAAAAAAGCTCCAGAAAGTTCCCTTACTTCATGGAAGTCTAGCAAGGCATAAAAACGTATATTTTATATAGTATAGTCGTTCTTGTAAGGAAGTATTCCTCTTACTCCAGAAACATAACTTTATAACACTGAAAATTTTGACAAGGAGAATAGTAGCCAATTAGAGAAGGAGTACACTGTTTAATTAAATACTAAAAGAAATGGAGTGTGAGATACAAATTCATGAGTGGATATAATAATTCAGTCATGCTGTGAGCTGGGGCATCAAAAGTAAATATGAAACATTAAGAAAACTGACCAAGTTCCAGATACTGACTGGGTAATGCCTGCAGTTCAGCCCAGGTTAGAAGTGGTTCTTTGGGGAAATGCCCATGCAATCCACACTGAGGTTTTTCCACTCACAGCTCTAAATCAGCTCTCCTGCTTTTTAGCTGTAGTTATTTTATAGCTACATGATTTCACATATTGTACAGTTCTCAGCTTATACTACCATTTTACTACGCTGTAAGTCTTGTATATAAAACACTCAAAACCCTAGACTATTGCACAGTAAAGCAGAATTATGGTGAAAGTTTCCCAACATAAATAATAATGAATAAACATAAATTTAACTATAAAGATATTATTGTGATATGGTAAACTTGTCCCTTTATGCTATCTTCAAATTGTGGCATTTGGGGAAAATACTTTGATAGCAGGTCAACGTTTTCGACTTCCATGTGACTACTTTCTTTCACATCCCTGCAGCCTCCATTGGCTGGGACTCCTGAAATTGTAATTGTCTGAGTTTCAAATATTTCTACAAGAACTCATAAAAAGATTAGAGGTAAAGTGCTCAGCAATTTAAAGAGTCTAGGATCACACAAACTCCATCAGGTTTTATGAATAAGGGCAAGATCATCTTAATGCCCTAAGGACAAGTGTTGTTCAATTTTTTTTTTATCTAATAAAATACTGAGAGGTGGACCTAAATTTAATAAACTGATGAACAAAATAGATCCAGAGACATGGAAGCATGGACTATGACAAATGTCAGAGGGAAGGAGGGCAGGAAGAGATTAACCAAAGAAACTGTATGCATAACCCGGGACACAATAGTGCAGTGAAGGCCGGGGCAGGGGGGCAGGGTAGAGGGGTTCTATGGGGGAAAGAGAGGGACATCTGTAATACTTCCAACAATAAAGATAAATTTTCCAAAAACAAAGTGCAAAGAAAAACGTCAGTTTTTGTAAAATCTAGGTCCTCAGAAGGATTCCAAGACCATGTAATAGTCAAAGATTAAACTCTAACTTACCACGGGGCTCTCAGCATATTCAAACTACGGTGAAGTCAAAACCTCACAGGGATTTCATGTACTTAAAGATATTCGCTGAGCACCTATTAGCCATCCTGGCACAGTGCTAAATCATGTAGACACAGCCGTAACAAGACAAGACTCGTCTCTTTTCCCTCTGGAGCTTACTTTCCCTAGCAAATATTAAGTAAGCTTTGAGATTATTCAGTCATATTTGTTATTCATACTTTTATGTCTTAGGATCTCTTTTGTTTCACCAAAGCATAGAGGGACTATTTTTTTTTTCAGACAGGTTTTCAGGCAATGGACTCAGTTTCCTTGAGAAAAACCACTCATCTCAATGATGGGGTATCTAGATGTATCATAGTGTGTGCGTGTGTGCCTGCGTGTGCGTGTGTGGCCGGTTCCCTCATGATTGACGAAAGCCTCCTCCTTCAAAACAAGAGTGGATTACCTAATTTTCACATCACCTGACACATGTGCATGCACAGTACGCACACCGGTAAAGCTCGGGAGAAAGCGAAGGTCTGGGAGTCTCAAGAACAAATTAACATGCAGCTAACATCAGAGGAGCCAGAAACACTGCAAGTGTGAACATATCTGATTGCAGGGCTGTATCTTTCCTACAGCTGACCTTATAAATTAAACAGTGCAGATCTTAAGGAAGTGTTTTCTGAACATTCACATGCACTGTGAACATGAGGAGGCCCTTCAAATTAACATCTCACATCATTAGCCTGCTGTTGTTGGACTTGAACGGCTTTACTACTGGCGACTGAGAAAACATACACACACTAGCACGAACCTGCAACTTTTAAAAAGAATGGGAGGAGGACCTGTTTAAGATCTTGAGAAGTGAAAATTTGTGTTAGGAAATCGAGTCTACATATGGAAAAGCACTTAAATCGTCAATAAATCTCTTTACTTTGATGCTTAAAAGCATAATAACAGAAAAGCATCCAGTAAGTGCTAAGTTATATCTGAACACGCTGTACCATCAGGATTTTGCTATGCTAATTCCTACTTATAAGCAAGTCTCAGTTTAAATGCTCCTTCCTCAAGGAGGCATTTCCTAATCTATATATCTATATATCTATAGCTATATCTATATCTATATCTCTATATCTATCTATCTATCTATCTATCTATCTATCTATCTATCTATAACCTAAGCGACTGTTACGACCCATCGACTGAAGGACCAGTCCACCAGTTGCTATGATGTGCACTGATCACCAGAGGGCAGATGCTCAATGCAGAAGCTGCCCCCTCGTGGTCAGTACGCTCCTACAGCCAACCTTCCATGGCTGGCCAACCTCCCGTGGCCCCTCCCCCTGGCCAGTGGGCCCCATTCGGCCCCAATTGGGACTTACCGAGAGACAGCCCCGATTGGCCCTGATCGCCAACCAGGCCGAGGGACCCCACCCATGCATGAATTCGTGCACCAGGCCTCTAGTCTACCATATTGGGCTATGTTGTCATTGTATTCAAATGTAGTGGTCTCTGCTTCATCTTTAAGATACCCATCATTCTGAAGATCTGTTAAGCTTTCCTACTAAACTAAGTTCCATGAGGCCACTGACTATGTTTGTCTTATTTTCTCTTTTATCAGTACTGGGCATAATGTGTATTTTTGGAATTAATTAATTAGTTAAGGAATGAATACATAAATGAAATAAAGATACATATCCTAAACTCATCTCTAGAAAATACAAAAATTAACTGGGAAAATTAACATTTACAAAAAGAATAGAGTGAAAGGAGCAGGAAACACTGACATACTCTGTTTACAAATCTGAAATAACTTCAGCAGGAGTGAGTACTGAAATCCTAGTCACACATATTACAGAATTCTCACCTTCATATTTACTGTTTGTATGCAAAGAGAAGGTTGTTGCTCGATTTTTTAAAGCACAAAGAATATCCAATCTCATTTTATTTTACTTTTTAAAATATATTTTTATTGATTTTTTTTTTTTTTTTTTACAGTGAGGAAGGGAGAGGGATAGAGAGTTAGAAACATCGATGAGAGAGAAACATCGATCAGCTGCCTCCTGCACACCTCCTACTGGGGATGTGCCCGCAACCAAGGTACATGCCCTTGACTGGAATCGAACCTGGGACCCTTCAGTCCGCAGGCTGACGCTCTATCCACTGAGCCAAACTGGTTAAGGCTCCAATCTCATTTTAAAAGAAAAGTGAGCAACACGTTCTCAAACAGACTCTCTCCAGGTTGAAATAAAAAACAGAACAAATTATAGCGGTACCTTGCATTTTGGAGCGGCTCCATAAAAAATTATGGAATACAGAGCCATACTCAGCAAGGACAAATAAATGAATTGTGGTCAATCAGTAAACTCATCGGCATTATCAGCATCACTGTGGATTTTAAAATGCATTCAGTAAATGGTAAAACAACAACAACAGGGAACAGAGAATAAATGGTCTGAAACAAGCGGTTCAATTAGAATCTGTGGTTGTCTATAAATATATAACCTGCAGCCCTAACTGGTTTGGCTCAGTGGATAGAGCGTCAGCCTGCGGACTGAAAGGTCCCAGATTCGATTCCGGTCAAGGGCATGAACCTTGGTTGCGGGCACATCCCCAGTAGGGGGTGTGCAGGAGGCAGCTGATCGATGTTTCTCTCTCATCGATGTTTCTAATTCTCTATCCCTCTCCCTTCCTCTCTGTAAAAAATCAATTAAAAAAAATATATATATTATAATTGGAATTATATATATATCCTGCAGTTTTATGAATGACCTTTTAGGTCAGTGGTTCTCAACCTGTGGGTTGCGACCCCTTTAGCGGTCGAAAGACCCTTTCACAAGGGTCGCCTAAGACCATCCTGCATATCAGATATTTACATTACGATTCATAACAGTAGCAACATTACAGTTATGAAGTAGCCACGAAAATAATTTTATGGTTGGGTCACAACATGAGGAACTATATTTAAAGGGCCAGAAGGTTGCGAACCACTGTTTTAGGTGATCTTGCTCAGTAACTTCCCCAGGTCACCACAATCATCCCCAACCATTTTTGAATCAGCCCCCTGTATTCTATCAATTTCTCGGTGCCCCCTGTCCCCGCCCTGTCCCCACCCCCCGGCTTACCTGTAGTGTCGGGAAATCTCTTCTTCCACCTGGGTAATGAAATCACATTTGGTACATGAGTGTTCCTTGCTTTCCTTGACAGCCGGCGGCCCGTCCGATGCTCCTTGCAGATGGTTGGCTTCCTGTTTGATGTCCGATGCCTGGGACTCGTGAACGCTCTCGTAATGAAAGAGGAGCACATCCACGTCGGGGGTGGAGAACGAACACTGGTGGCACTGGTGTTTGACTCGCGAGCTCCCGGCCGCCCCAGGAGACAAGTGCAAAAGCAAGAGCGCGCAGTGGGAACAATTACTTTTTCTACAGGCGAACGGGTAAGTGATTTCTCCAAGGTGCTTTTCTGGGCTGCAGAGGCCTCTGGGACAGAATGGACAGTGCTTGATGGTACACTTGTGGATGTTATGGAGCTGCTGATAGTGACGGAGGAGTGGCCCCACGACAATGACATCGGGGCCATGGCTTTTGGAATATCTGAAGTCGCAGAACTGACAGTTGTAGCTGGTCACCACGTTCTCCTCCGCCCCCTTGCTGGAGAAGTCCTTCTTTTTAGTCCCGCTGGAGCCCTTCTCTGCCTTGGTCATGGGCTCCCCTTCTGCACTTTTGGCCAAATCATTCTGATTAATGACGGAGCCCCTGGCAAGCTTGTCGTTCAATTCTGGGTTCAGGCCGCCAGACGGCGCTCCTCCGTGCTGCTTGCCATAATGTTCTAGCAGCTTCAGTGAGCTAGATGACTCGCAGCTGAAACTACAAAATTTACACCAGTAGTAGCTGGTGGCCTCTGTACCATTTTGTCTCGAGGAATCAAGGGGCTTGATGGGCACTGAGTAGCCAACAGGAGTGTCATCGCCCGCCTTGACCGTGATCTTGTCCTGCCACTTTCCCAAGTCTCCAGAATCACTGGATCGAAGCGCAGGGATGGACTTGTTAGAGTTTTTCTCTGAAGGTTTGGTACCCTCAGAGGAGGGGAGAGGAGCTTTGATTTTGTTCGGGTGAGTCTGAAGAAAATGTTGTTCTAGTTCAGTTGACGAGTTGCCCATGTAAGTGAAATTGCAGAATTTACAGCGGAAGTACTTGGTGTTGCCTTGGCAATCTGGTGTTTTCCGTCCAATGCCGATGAATGTTCCACCTGAAGTGACCTGGTATAGAAGAGACGGATGTTACTTTACAAGGTGTCATGAATGCCATGCTCTGTGTAGGAGGGAGGAGAGGGCCCGGGCAAGTGTTCCACATAAAAGAATACAATAGTACTTCTGCTTATTAGGAAATCACTTGAATAATCAGAGCCAAATAAATCCACTCTCCATTATTCAACAGTTACTCGATGAGAGGCTCATTATGTTAAACATTTCGGGCCAAAGTATCAGAAGAGTGTAAGTAGTAAAAGGACTAGAACTAATTCAAAGGATTTAATAAGATATACTTTTCAGAAAAAAAAAGGTGAAGAAAACCATTTTCTACAAAGTAGGTTTTACTACTGCCTCCTTCAAATCCACTTCCTACAAAAGCATCCAGACCATGTGGGTATTTTTCCTGACAAAACTAAGTGTTGCTGTCAAAACCGGAGGCAGTTGCTCAGAGATTACTCAATGCAGAGGTTCTTCAAGGGAATCCTCTATTCAGCTTCTACAGCAATGAGACTGCAGGCCAAGATGACATTCATTTTTGGGGGTAAAACAATGATGCTGACACGACCACTCAAAATGGCTTATAATTATAGAGCCTGAGCATGCATTCTAAGGCTAAAAATGAAATGAATGCAGTGGGTTTGAGGTCTTGGTGAAGGAGCACCAATGTAAAGGTTTGAAATGTTTCCCAGTGTAGGACAAATGAAAAAAAGAAAACAGAACAGGGATGCATTAAAGTTCTATCTCCTAGCAAAGGCCCAGCCCCTCCTAAGAGGATCGTTCAAAGGCCAAAATGCAAAAAATTCTACCATAAAAATCACCACCGCTTTGCATTTTCATTATAAATGTGTATAGTATCTAGGCAATGAAGGCCTTCAAAGGGCACTTTATATAAAAATCCTCACTCCCTCTCCGGTGTGCACGTCAATGGGCAGTTTACTAAGGGCCACCACCGAGCAGCCAAAATTCCTGGTTTAAAATAGAGTCTTTGACTGAAATGCTCCAAGGAGGGAGGGAGGTTTTCCTTCATCTATCAGAGAGTGTTTGAGTGTTTCTAGGACCAGATGTCATACAGTAAGCACGTGGCATAATCATGTTCCGCCTTCTTCAACAGCTGCTCAAAAATGACATGTGTGATCACTGCTCATACCCAAATCACACCAGGAGAAAAGTCTCAAGATTCTCAAAATCATGTAAAAGGTTCTAGTTGATATGCAAACAGTATTCCTCCAACACACTGAGAGGGATGTCTGTACCGCGATTGCACAGGACTAAGACTGAAGTCCATTCATCCACTTAGAGACAGTAGTGACCGTGATCAAATGACGTAACCTCCCTGAACAGTAGCTTCCTCCACTGGGGCAACCTCTACATGTATTTCCAATATTACAGTTGTAGGGCATGCACATGAACACATCAAATAGCTCAACATGTACTGTACATCGAGACAATCATTTATGAAGGTCTCCCATAGCCTTCAAAGGAAGGAGGACAACGTTTCATTTTGACAATGTCTATACCCACCATGGCAAGCGCACAGATTTCAGCCTGTCACCAGCAGAGCATCATGTAACTAGAAGGGGAAGAATGGGCCCCCCTCTTAGGCAGCACCTGCCAATCAGCGGTGTGACAGATGTCAGAGCCAGACCCCATGAGGACACAGTCCAGTCATCACCCTAACCTAGCACTGCAGTGACTAAAGCAACTAAAGTTTTCCCCAAAATGGAATGCATTTTATAAAGCCAACTTTGGAAAACATAATTACTCAGTGTTACATTCCTTTCTCTTTCCAAAAAAAAAAAAAAAGATCTACATTCTGGTCATGGTGAAATATAAGTGATGTATATCATTTAAATGCCCTTCAAAAATAAAATGCAGTTTATTAATTTAGGAGACCATGCCTAAGACAATTGACTACATTTATTTTATTTTCATGATTCCCAAATGTTAACTTAAAACAATTATTTTCTAGGTTAAACATAAATACACAGCAAGAACAGCTATGCAAGGTAAGTGTGTGCAGTAAGTGTTTATTGGACATTATTGCCAGGAAATAGAGCTACACGTTCAAAGAATTATCTCAAACTTTTCAAATAGTTAAACATAGCAAGAAATAGAAAAAAACATATTCCCTAGCTATGATTATACTAGGGAAGAGAGCAGAAGCAGAATAAAGATGATAAGTTTTGATTTTTCTTCTTTTGCTAACCAGAACTTTAATTGTAACCCATTAATTCAGTAGTCCCTTTGATAGGGTTATTCACACTTTACAATTTCTATTAAACTGTAAATTCTGTTTGGACCAACTCTTGATGCATCCAATCAGTAGTTAAGTAGCTATTGAGAGTTTAACTGTGCCCTCTCTGTGATAAGTATCAGTTTACAACAGTAAACAAGCTAGACCACCTCTCTGCCTTTAAATTACTCATAGTTAAAGACCAAAATTTGTAGATAAAATCCTTTAGTCATTTACATTCACCTTTACTTGCATTTGTTTGTTCCTGAGGGAAATTCTATAAGTCAAGTTCTGTGGAAAGACACATTATGCAATCTCCTGGCACCTCCGTATCCTCATCCTCACAGATATAATCAATATTGTACGCCTTGCCATTTTACAGGATTATTGTGAAGGTCAAGGGAGTAAATGGACCTGCAAGTGATTTGCAAAATCTAGGTCAGTGAGCTCCAAGAGAACTTTCCGAGATGATGGAAATGTCCTGCAGTTGACCGTGCCCATGGCGGCCACTAGCACATGTGGCTATCGAGCGCATGAAAGAGGGCCAGGGCAGCTGAGGAACTGCTTTTTTAATGTAAGCAGCTTTTATACATTTTTCATTCATTTAGTTTTCATTAACTTAAATTTAAAGAGCCACATGTGACTAGTGCAGTGATGGCGAACCTATGACACGCGCACGTCAGAGGTGACACGCGAACTCATTTTTTTTTGGTTGATTTTTCTTTGTTAAATGACATTTAAATATATAAAATAAATATCAAAAATATAAGTCTTTGTTTTACTATGGTTGAAAATATCAAAAAAATTCTATATGTGACACGGCACCAGAGTTAAGTTAGGGTTTTTCAAAATGCTGACACGCCGAGCTCAAAAGGTTCGCCATCACTGGACTAGTGAATACCACAGTAGACAGTACGCTCTACAGTACCAGTCACATAAACAGAATTACTATTGGGTGAAATGAACTATCTGGTTGAATTTATCCTGCCAATGGGATGAAAAGACTGAACAGATGAGCACATGGAGAAATATCTCACTAAGGGCCCTGAGTCACCTGGAATAAGCAAGCGATAGTAATTCATGGCCCCATTATTATGGACTCAACCTGACACATAGGGCCTTCTTCAAAAAATAGAACAAAATCCATCTTTTGCCCAAAGACAAATTACTATGAAGCCGCTGCTGGTGAATTGGTTATATAAAGAAACAGCCATGTTAATGCATGAACAAGAACATATTTTAAATTAATTTTCACTGATTAAGAACATAATGGCTTTTTATTCTATTTTAACCTTATATTTTAAAAACGATTCCTTCTATGAGGTATATTCCATGGCTTTCATTTATAACTCACATACATAGAGGTCTTTTCACAAGAATGTTTCAGCATATAAACTAAAAATATAAGTGGTTGGCTTTTTTTCAAGGTCTTTAACCCTCAATTTATTTCTCCCTTCCTAATAATATGGAACAACCTGTAAGAATAATTTAAATTAATATGTCACAGGAAAATATTTTTTAAAGCCTCAGAACTCTTAAAATGACACTTTAGCACATGTACTTCTGTTCAATGGAACAAAAAAAAGTTGTTTAACTAAACACAAACTCTTCCTTAGATGCGGTTCATGTTCAAGGACTATAATTGGCAGTAACAGAGGGACAATTAGGAGGGTGCTTATTTAAAACGGCTTGAGGTTATGGGCTGATAGTCAAAAAAAGTAAAACCTTAACAATAAAAAGTTCAGGTGTTAAAAAAAATCACTGTTCAAATACTGACGTTACAAATAACGTGAAGTAATCTGTAAGGGCCAATCTTGACTGAAAATAACTATAGTCAGTATTAATGTGCTAATCTACAGAGGGGATGTTTCTGCGTAGTACTATGCTTCAAAAAACACTGGAGCATATAATATGCCTTAATGATGTATCGTGATGGAGACTTTAAAAAAAGTTCAATAACAAGTCTAGTTAGATGTCAATCATCTCGGTCTCATGCCATCGCAGCCACTTCCTTGTGTCCCTGGAACAACTGGAATAAACACCCTACCCATTTGGATTTAGAAGCACCAACAAATATTTAAATTTGTATGAGGGGAAAAATTCTTTTTATTATGTTTATTGATTTGAGAGAGAGAGAGAGAGAAAGAGAGAGAGAGAGAGAGAGAGAGAGAGAGAGAGAGAGCAAGGGAGAGGGAAAGAGAGAAACATCTATGGGAGAGAGAAACATCCACTGCCTCCTGCACCTCCCCTACTGGGGATCCAGCCTGCAACCCAAGCATGTTCCCTGACTGGAAATCAAACCAGTGACGTTTGGGTCCATGGGACAACACTCATCCAACTGAGCCACACCAGCCAGGGCATAATGGGGCAAATTTGAGGGTAAAATACTGCATCTTCTTAATTACACACATTTTTATCACCAGCTTTTTTAATTACAGTAATCCACAGTCAAGCCCCAACCTCGTTTCTCATTTTACTCAGTTTAATACTGAACTAATTCTCTATGGTTATTTGGTATTGGGGCTGACAGAATAGCGATAAATCTCAAAGTCAGTCTCAATAATTTGGAAGACAATCTTTGGGGGAGAGGGGGCGGAATACAAAACAAAACAGAAAATGCAGCGCAAGTGGATTACAAAACGGTCTATTTTCCATGTACTGACTCACCACCGCTACCGGCTCATAATGGAGATAAATAAAAATTGCATGTGTTCTCTGAAGAGTGTCTTAATGGGGGAAACAGAGTCAAATCACTGTGGAGCATCCTTCCTCCAGGAAAGGGTGCTTTGTTGCATGCCTACTGTGCCGAGCTCTAGGCATACACACAGAATCAGCAGAGTCCAGAACCCCAGCCAGATGTCTGTAGCTTAGCACAGACAGCTCACAAGTCAATCGATGACAACAACAGTGGAATATGTGCTTCTGCTGAGAGATGTGCCGAGTTCCATGACAACACAGAGGAAGAGACCTAACCTACACTGACAGGCCAGCAAAGGCTTCCGGAAGGAGGTGACAGCCCAGCTGCAGACAGATGAATTGGCATTTGAGATGACTCTCAAAGGCAGTGGTCATGGAAAGGTTTTTCAGGTGCAGGAAATAAAATCAGTAAAGCAGAAATAAGGGTGAAACAAGGGAAGTCGTTCTCAGGAAATGTGGAGGGATCCTGGGGGAGGGGTGAGAAAGAATTTGGAAAAGGAATGTCTTATTGGAAAGTCTATATATGATTATACAGGTTTAAATAAAATGATAAGGCTTTTATACAAAGTAGACCTACACTTCCTACAAAATGTAGGAAAATTGATCTATAAATAAAAATTTTAAAAATTAAAGAAAGGGAAAGAGGAAAGAGGGAAGGAAGAAAGAAAGGGTAGAGAAGGATAGAGAAAAAGAAAAGAAAGGGAAGGGAATTGAGAAGAGAACAGAAGAGAAGGGAAAAGAGAAGAGAACAGAAAGAAAAAAGAAAATACGTAAAGAAACCACTAAGAATTTACAAAGTAAGCTTGAAGGGTGTTGGCAGTTAAAGAATAAAGAAGAGGAAACAAACCAACCAATTGCTTGGGGAGAGATACCTATCAGAAAGAAATCCCAGTAGCTGACATTTCCAGTGGGGACTGACTAGAAAATGGGAGAAGAGAACAAAGGATGGTTTAAAAAAATGTTGCATGAGAGAAGGAACTAACAACTTGAGTTTTACACAGGTTGACTTTGAGATGCCAGTGGAATAACCAAGGTGCAGCTACCCATCAGCTGGAAAAACAGGTCTCAGAACAAACCATGGTTTATTATGAAATTCCCAAATACGTTACTGGGCCCATGAAAGAACCCCAGTGTCCTTCACTCCTACATTAGCAATTCATCTAATACTCAAGGAGAACAGCAGGTAGGTAAGTAAACCATTTCTGCGTTCTCAAGCTCCTCACTGTAGCCCACACTTCCCTCACACTCGGAATCCAGGGAAATCAATCGCCCAGCCCCATGCATGGGTGGGGTATGTGATACACTCAAATTCCACACTCTACGTTTCCGCTGCCTACACTTCCTACGAAAGGTAGGAAAATTGATCTATAAATATTTTTTAATTAAAAATTCCATATTCACTCCTAAGCAAAGTTAAATTTTCATTACACAGCCTTGGACACCACTAATGCATCTCCTTACCATTTAATTTTCACAGACAAACCAACCTGGATTGTGCCTAGTAACTAGAAGAGGAGAATACAACTCTCAGACCACATGTCAAACCATAAATTCCTAAAACAAAGTTCTCCAAAAGAGGGGAATATAAATAAATCAAATATGTGGGTGAAATGCCGCTGAATTTGGAGACCAGACGTTGCATCACCCTTGATTGATCAGATCAAAAGGTGGCACTTGCTCACTCTATCTGAACTAGTTTCTGTAGCAGAAGTACCAAGGAAAATGAATCACAGTAATTTAAAAAAAAAAAGACAAATCAGCAAAATTAATTTCCTTTTCAGTGATTTCAATTATAAGCCTAGCAAGTTCTAATAAGGCAGCATTACATGACAGATAAAATAACCTCAAAGAAATCACTTATGTCCCCATATTCATTGTGATTCAGACATTGTATACTTCACAACCCTTGTGTGGCAGCTTACATCTCCTCCCTTCCTTGCAGTTGGCCTATGTTCCATTGCTATTCTAGTTGTAATAACCAGTCTTATATTTGGAAAGGCACTATACCATAGCGGTTAAAGACAGGCTTCCGTAGCCTATCTACCCTGGTGTACACACCCTTTACCCCACTTACACAACAATGTGATCTTGGGCAGGTTACTTTAATTCCTCTATGCCTGTTTCCTCATTTTTTAAAATGGACATAATGGTAGTGTCAACTTCAAGGCATTTTATGAAGATGAGTTAATTAGTACATGCAAAGAGCTTAGAGCTACACATGCACATATGAAACCTTTAATAAATGTTATTATTAGAAGCGAACCCAAAATTAAAGGGGAAAAAACAGAAGATATGTGCAATTTTGATTATGTAAGCTATCAGATGAAAGAAGAATAGATCAAATGAAAGGTAATACAAAAATTAATTTTACATTTGACTTTCAATTAAAATTAAACAAAGGTCTTTTCTGATACTCTGAAAATGCACACTTACTTCAAACTTTAAAATCCTAGGATGAAGAATTCAAGAGGTCTATGGCCTAACAAGTCTCAGAAATAGACTCCAGGAAGGAAACTGAAAAATGAGAGGGAATTACTCTTTCTCCAAACTTTCCTGTGGTTAGCACACTACTATGATCCCGTATTTCCAACAGCTGCATGTATAGGGTAATTACAATGACCCAAGAAACAAAAAGCACTAAATAATCAGTGACTTGATAAGGTTAGAAGAGCAAGCCATTAGAGGATAGAATTTTTATTGAGTTAAATAACATTAAATTCAATTGGATGCACTGATAACCATTTCTTCTTCTAAACATTCTGCCCAGAGAGAAATACTGACATTCAAGAAAGTGATACATGTTCTTTAAACAACAGCACATAAACCAAAAATCAAAGAGGCATTGACATTTATCCTACTGACCCTCATGTAACACAGCCAAATGGAGATTTAACCATCATGCAGGTAAAGGGATTCGTGAAGATGGTCCAACTACTCTACTCCACCTGGGTGGCTGCATTATCCAGCTCGGCCGTCTCCAGGATGAAAATAGCCTGGTAAATGCCAGAACTTTGCTTTGTTTTATGGCCTTAGGGTGAGCATATGTTTTATTTTGCACACTTTATTACTTGTTAAAGAGACACAGTCCTGAATACAAGTATGGGTTATATGCCAAACACTCGGTACTCTATAGACAGTCTGAAGTGATTAAAGTCTCATTCACCAGTTGTTCTGAAGTGCAATTGTCCTCAACTCAGAAAAAAAACAAAGAAACAGAACCTGCTAAGATCTACAACTTCCCTCCTACTCCAGATCAAAGGAAACTGCGAGGCAAAAAATAAATATTTGGAAATAAAATTCAAGAAAAGTCAAAATAGACCCAAATGAGATTAATGTTCTCCAATTTTTTTTTTCCAAGACCAAACTGTAACCCCCTGCTCAAATGAATGTACTGGCATATGTTAAGGATCTTTAAAGCTCAGAGTTAAATATGTTGAAAATATGAATACAAAGGATGACTTCCTATCTCTAAAATCTGTTCTTCCTGCTTCTAACATGACATATTGTGCAACTCTGATAAAAATATTTACAGAACAGAAATGCAGTGCTCTTAGATCAAACACAAGACAGTTACTGGTAAGTTAATAGTGTCATTCTTTGGGGAACCTTAGAATTTCATGAAGGGCCAAAATGAACTTAATAGCTGGAATCTGATAGCTACCTTCTTGGAGTCCTGAATAATGTGGAATCACAGAAAAAGGCTTAGTCATCTGAAAAGGCAACATACACATCGTGAGCACTTATAAACTCGGGATAACTAACCACTTTCCCGTGGGAAGCACAACTTGACAGGACTCCAACTTTTATAACCTGGTCTAAGGGCTCAGAGTACCCCATAAAGATGACACAGACGTCCTGATGCGCAGCACATTAAGCCCTAATGAAACAGCACAGTCCGTGTTTAACAACTCAGGCCTCCATTCGGCAATGGTTTAAATATAAGCATAATAAAGCAGATTAAAAAGAAAGAAGCTGTAATTACTTTTTGAAGAACTCAATCTCTTGTCCTATTATTGCTCTCTCTGTGAGCCTCAAAGTCTGAATATAGGTAGTAAAAATTACATGAAGGGCTTACCAATCACGCCACATCCATTATTTTTAAAGATTTAAGCATAATCATTGATAAAAACAGGCAGGGAACATTTAAAACCTGAGGAACTAATATCCAGGTCAAGTCACGTAGCTCTGAGCTAGTGAGCATATCTGCATTATATCGTTTAGCTGATGTATCTTTTCTAGTTTTTCTTGGTAAAGAATTCACAGATCTTCTGATTTCAGGGCGGGGCACACACCTCAAGGTGGTGTGCGCATTTGATTTCCACAGACTCAGAAAAGACTATCCCGGTTTTATACTGGCCCTTTAAAGTGACTTCCATTATCCAGCTGAGGCTCTATCTACCATGCACTGCAAAGTGACACTGCTATTTGACATTATTTTTACAAATGTGTAATTCTTTGACTTCATTACTGCTAATAAAATTGTCACAGAGGTGGATACTGTCAGTACAAATATGTCTAAACTTCAATTAGTCCTGCAAATACATGTTAAGTTATCTGAACTTGGAACTAGAAATTTTAAAATTTGTTTAAATGATTTCTTCTTCCCAACTGTATATCTCATGTTTGCACGCAAATCAAATTATTTAAAACCAACCATGTCAAACCAAAATATAGATCAAAGCCACAGAGTTCTTAAGTCCTGTACTCTGTCTCCTGTTCCTTTTTTCTTGGCCTAAAATGTCATAAATCTATTATTAACCACCAACTGTCCTGAGTGTTAAAAAAAAAAAAAGCCAATTTAATTGAAAAAGATCAATGAATTGCTCATCTATTACTTCAATTAGCTTAAGTTACAGATTGATCTAAGTAATTCCTAGAATTGGATGATTACTGTCTGCAATAGTCTTACTTACCAACATCTTTTTTTATCAGAGCACACATGCCATTAATATACCCTAAATTTCTGATGAAAATGCATTGAAGAAATTCTACCATCAGCAGTTTATCACCCACAGCTCTTAGCCTCCACACAATTCAAGTGACAAGTCGAGAAGCCCTCAAACAGCATTTCAGCAACACAGACTTGTGGAAAAAGGGGGAGTTTCAGATGTGCTTTTATTCGATTTATGCATCCAGGGAAGCTGTTCAATATTTATCTCAGCATAAAAATATTAACAAGTTACTTATCTTCAGACATGTTTTTGCATCAACATCTGGTATATGTGCAAAGTATTCAGGATTAGCATTTGGCCTACAAGAATATTTGGTGTTCTCTTCCCAAATTGCAGAAAGTTAACTCTCTTTAGACCTGTTTCTGAATCCAGTTGTGTTTCTGAAATAATTGCCCCCTTTTCCCACAGATTGCTTTTTTTCTATGTTTAGTCATATTATTTCTCTTTTGAGGGAAAAAAAAAATAGATCTTAACAAGATTATCTTCCTGTATGTTCTTCCCTGCCACTTTCTGTCTCCTTTACTCTGGGCTTCTGCAAGGATTTAGCAGATAGCAAAATCGAGGATCAGCTGTTTTATTTCTAGTTCTGTTAGTTCAAACTCAGATAGCTCACACATCTGTTTTATTTCTAAGATCACTGCCCAGGAAAAGCGTCCAGCTCATTCTACCCAAACATAAACTTTACTATAAATAACTGAGAACCTAACAAATAACCATTTGGGGGAAATGGAAGTGTGTTTAAAAATCCGAATTCTTCCAAACTATAGGCCTTAGTAATCTTCCTTTTAGAGCCTTCCTGACAGCCCAGATCAGCTTCCCTCAGAAGTCGTCCCCAGAGTGAACAAACTGAAACTCCAGCCGGAAATCCAGGTATTAACATCATATTACTTGCTAATTATAAAACGCCATTTCACATACTGACATTATTCACTTCTAGCCCTTTTATCTAAAACACATTTTACAATCATAGTTTGACAGCAGAGTGTACCTGACATAAGGCAGTGGAATGATCTTTAATGAGACGGCAGTTCAAAGCATGTAGCTTTCATGCATAATAGCTATGTTGACTTAATTTGCTGCTCCACGGAAATAATTCTATTTGTGGAAATTCACAAAGTAAGATGGAATTTTTAAGAGAGCTTTACAAGATGAAATTGGCTTTTCAAGAGTTCTTTATATCTCCCTTAAAATGATAAGATTGCCATTGTGACCTTTTCAAAGGACTTGGAAATTTCTCTTCTGATTCTTCTTCTAAGGATTGCAAATATGTTCACTACCTCTTATTTATAACCCCCCTTGCCTGCCTGGCTTGATTGACACTAAGTCAATAGACAGGTCTGGATCAAATGCACTGTAGCTATGGAGTTGATAAAAACGTTTGATAATTCAAAAATTTAGGAAGCCAATTAAGTGTGATGTGATTTCATTAGTTCTCTGATACTTCTTCTAATCACCCCGAAAGAAGGTTAATATTAAACCTAATATGCTTTGAAATCTGGCTTAATAACACAATAAAAATCTACACACTATAATAAAACCTAATTTAGTTTTCTCAAGTTGACTTGGCTATGCTTAAAATAAAATAAGTACATTTCTTTAGAGTCTGTTCTGCAGTTCATTCTACTTGAAATGGCTTTTTTTTTTATTGTACATATGCCATAACCAAGAGACAGAAGAGTAGATCAAAAAGGTATGCAACGTTTACTAAAAGTAGATATCTAAATTACTACTAAATGCTTTCATAAATTATTATTTTCCTTACCTGCAAAAGGAATGCTTTACTGGCCCATATCAAGGACATTCCGGTGTCCCTAAGTACTTACAATCACTTTGACTTCTTTTTCATCAATGTCATTTTATTTCCAAATTTTCACTTGCAATTATGTTGCCTTTTCAGTAATTTATCTCTGTATCCGTCAACATGACCTAAATCTAGTCCAATTTGATGTTGGGCTGAATACAAAATCAAATTCTAATCCAAGACACAGGAAAAACCCTCACTGAAGGAAAGACTATACAAAGACTATAGCAAAAGACAATCAATCTAAAACTAGAACAAAGTATGAGTCACTACCATGTAGACCCATAAAAATTAGTACCATTTTTTAGAAGACTGAAAAAAAATCAAATTAACCATGAAATATAGACAGGTCTAGATCAAATGCACTGTAGCTATTGAGTTGATAAAAATAACTGATATTTTAAAAAACGTAGGAGGTCACATCCAAAGCCTAGCTGTTCCATGAAAAGACTTTTCCCAACATCATAGAAATATTGGGATTAATTTCCATGATGAGAGGCTAAAGATAACCCTCACTACACATTTGGATGACAGAGCCAATAAAGCATGCTCGTCTTTTCTGCTGGATCTAGCCAGCTACAACCCCTTGGGTATTGGGAGCGTAACTTTTACATGCATGTAAGAATTCACATTTCATTAGTAATAACTTTTTGTGTACAAAGAGATCACGAGACAAAGCACAAACCTGCACATCATAAGTCCCATTTAGTAAAACAGGCCTTGAAGAGTTGATGTCCTGCAGCACACCAGAAAGCATGGAGCGGTTGACCTTCTGGAAGTCTTTGGAATGGCTGAACTGCACCATGTTATGAAGGGCTAAGATCTTGCTGTCCAGCTCAGCATCCTGCCTGGTGCGGTTATGCAGTCCTAAGTGATACTTTCGGAAGTGCTTAATCAGATCTGTGGGGTCGTTGCCATAGTAACCATATCCACAGATATTGCATTTAAAGTCCTGAAGCTCTGGAGACAGAGGTGCCGGGTCTGGGTTGTCATTTACCAATAAATCAGTTTTGGATTTATTCAGTCTCACACCCCCATCTGAAGGCACTTGTGGGTTTTTGGAGGCCACTGCAACTGGGCTCGAGCCTTGACAATTGGCTTGACCACTCTGCGCTTGCCCTGTTTCCTCGGCAGCCTTTGGTGACATCTTAGGGTCTTCCTTCGTCTCCAAGGAGTCCCCAGATGGGGTGCAGGCCATATCTTGAGGGTCATCTGCCTCTGCTCTTTGAGGAGACTTCAAGGGCTCACCGACTCCCCCAGCAGCTGGAGATGAGAAAGCCAACATATTTCTATCTGTCACCTCATCATGTGGGTAGGAGGGAAGGTTTCCTCCCTTACTGGGGCTTTCATAATTGAAGCCAGGCTTCTCACTCAGGACTGAGCTTGTTAAGTCCTTCTTACTGCTGGAAGATGGGTCTTGAACATGCAAGCTCTGTTCCTCCTTATTATTTAGTTCTGCAGCATCACTCTGCTCCGTATTTTCTGACATCTGATCTGCAGAAAATGCTTTGTTCTTTGCTGATACCTTGCTTTCTGTACCTATAGGCTCCAGGGTCTGGCCCTCGCCTTCACTAGCAACGTTTCTCAGAGGGGGGTTCTTTTTCCGGACCATATCTGTAAAAACATAAGGAAAAAGGAGATACAGGGTTATTTGAAGGTTGCAGACATGTAATCTAATCTAGAACATTTTACTTATTCTATTCCAGGCTTGTTGAAGTGCATAATAAAAAACTTCCTCAAGGGGAAAAAAAAACACACGACAACCCTAAGTTTTAAAAATAGCAAAAAATTGAGACTAAAGCCACCAATTAACATTTAGAAAATTTTTGTTGTGGAGTAGCTCATTTATTTTAAAATGGTTTTATGGATACTAAAGGATTAGTTATTACTAGCTCTATCCTTCCTATCAGTTATCATTTCCTGCCAATTATAATTTTGCTCAATTTCTTTCTTCAGTTATACTCGGTGATATATATATATATATATATACATATGCTTGCATACTTATACATGCTATATATTATGTAGAATGTGTATACGTATTATGTTTATAGACTATAGATGCATGTTTATGTTTATAGAATATATATTACATGTTTATTTTTGTATGTGTATATAAACAACGTAAATTGGAACTCGATACTGTTACACACTGTGCAACTGAGATATAAATATAGTTTCCACCAAAATATCATCATAGTCAAAATATAGAAATAGCCTGCTGTAAATGAAGTGAAAACTGCCCCAGTACTTTCAGCAATGAAGGATAAGAAATGTTTCGCCTCTGCCTGCTGTTAAATTCCTTGAAGCCCCCTTTGGGGCGGAGTGGGGGGGGGTTGCCTGAAGTTAGGAAGAGGCCCTGGTATGCATCAGAGTGGCCAGGTTGGGTTTTACTAGAACTCTCTCCAGAATGATGGGGAACCTAACTAAGCCCCAGGATTCCAAGCACAGACTGATAGAAATAGTACCAATTCCACCATCAGGAACACACTGGATATCGACTAAAGTAAAATCTTAAATTAAACCACATGACCTTGTCATTTTATAGCTCAAAATGGCAAAATAATAGCAATTCCCTACAGTTCAACTTCACATGCTAGTTCAGCTGTGCCTTTCAAGCTGGTGGCATCAGTGAGCAGGGTCAAAATAAGAACATGGTGACAAATTCCTCTACTGGAGTCTAATGAATTGGAACTCTAAGGGTGTAAGGAATAAGAAACAATTTGTGTTGTGTCAATAAAAGAATACAGCAACAAAGGCTCATTGAGGATCGAGGTTCCTGGTCTGTGTTCCTTAACCTCCTCTCCCCTGGCTGAAAACCGATGAGTACTGGGTGAGGTTGTCACCCCAAATGTCCCGTGGGAAAATCCCACCGATGACAAACTAATAAAATAAGCCTTCTGGTCTAGTCGACTCTGCCACAAGGACAGATTTAACAGTTAGTTGCACCATGACTACCCAAAACGTCCTGAGCAAATCCAGATTCATAACATGTCTTAGTCATTTTCATCTATAACGTGTCACAAGTGCTGAGGGAACCACACTGGCTTGGTATATCTGGGTGTGCCTTTGCTTCTGAAAAGCTGCTCAAGCAAAATTTTTATCATAGGAATCACTAAGCCAAGATAATGTACTAGTTAGAGTATAAGAAGTCATTTATAAGGTCAAAATCCACTCTATTGAATAATGTCAAAAGCAGTTAACCGGCCCAGCTGGCCTGGCTAAGTGGCTGAGTGTCCACGTAGGAACCATGAGGTCACGGTTCGATGCCAGGTCAGGGCACATGCCCAGATTTCGGGCTCAATCCCCAGTAGGGGGCGTGAAGGAGGCAGCCGATCTATGATTCTCTCTCATTATTGATGTTTCTCTCTCTCTCCCTCTTTCTTCTTCTCTCTGTAATCAATAAAATATATTTAAAGAAAATAGTGTAACTGTACTTAAGAAGTACATTGCTCTTCTTTTATACACAAATAGTGCTAGTCACCAAGTAGCCACAGAATTTCGTTCTTGGAACAGCAGCAGCAGCAACAACAAGCATTTATAGGATGAAGGGCTGAGGTCGGCAGTCAAGGGCAAGAGGCAGTGAACACCTGCCAGGTTTCTGAGGGGCGGGGCAGCGAAGGGAACGTGGTTTTCACCTTTGGTGGCATTACCACTGGGCCCTAAACTGGAACACTGGTTAACTAGTTTGCTTTTTAAGGTTTGCTTGCTAAGTGTCTTATTTGTGGATGTCAAAGTTTGAGGAGACATGTAGTTTTCTGTGTGGGAAGTGGTAGAAGTTGGGAACTTGTACCAACACATGGAAGACTTGAGGGCCATTTTACTGGTAGTAAAGGAAAGGACAACTAATTAATAAGAGGGAAGCTTAAGAAATCAGTAATCATTTAAATCACAAGAGTTTGAGTAGGAAAAATATACCTTTTTAACTTAGTTTACACACTAAAACATTCTAAATTATGCAGCATCGGCCTTCCCTACATGTAACAATGTGGTGATTTGGCATAGCCATCGTCTGCCTTTCCCTCTAGAACTTCCTGTGTGTTTTTTCCATTGCACATGATGCCTTTAGTAATACTGCAATTTAATTTTTGCTTGGACAAATACTGAAAAGCCACATCATTTAAATTTTGATACTTCTCCCTTAAGATAAATAAAATCTAGCAAGGATGCACCAAAGTGAAATTAATAAGGTTACACAAAAAAGATAAAAATCTAACTGAAAGGCAGGATTCATGAAGAAATGAGGATAAAATATTCCAATTCATTAAGAGTCTCCTTCCACTAGATTAAGAGAAAATTAAGAAAATATAGTAATGTCAAGGTAATTAAGACAAGGCAGCAGCATTTTACATAGCAAGGGAAAGAAGATAAAGTACTTAAAGTGAATATATATATAAATATGTTTATATTGAACAAAGTAACTTGTTTTTCAGAACAACAAAAACAGTGGATCGTGCTCATTTATTGTGATTGTGAAGAAAAGTAAGGGTCATAGTTTAAATACTTCTCAACCAGCATCTACAGTGACTGAGGGAAAATGTGATTTAATTAAATTATCATTCTTTCAAATTTCAGCTCCTTCCTCTACCCAAAAACAGACCTTTAGAACCCATATGACTCACTGATTCCTTATGTTGAATAGAGCTCTTAATAATATATATCACAAAGAATGTTAACTGCTAAAACTTCAAAGAAGTCTCAGAAAGGTCATTTTGGTTTTATTTTTTGTAGTGGGGGAAAGGGGCCTGATCTTTTTAGTTGGGTTTAAAAGAAAATATCCTGGTTAATTTAGTTGACTACACTTTGAAGTAGCTATAGAAAAAAAATATAATTTTCTACTGGAATTATATCACCATAATTTTTCAGAATGACATATTATGTAAATATAAGCACATTTGCAATACTTCTAAGTGGAAGAAACTCCCCTAACAAATCATAAGTTAGATGCCGAAGGACTATAGCCACCCTCCAGTTATTATCTTTAAGACAAATAACAGATTGCACGATGTTTCACTGTGTGCCAAGAACTTTTCCAGTTAACATTTTCACTTGAAAAAATAGATCACATACTTGTAAAGTCATACCCAGCACTGACTTCATAAGGCATGTGGCTTTAGAATGCTTTCTACAAGTATTAATCCTATTAGTCAACTAGCAGGAGGCTAACGCAACTGTCTGAGAAGACGCTGGGAAGACACAGAAGACATTTTGAGAGCTGATCTGTACATCTGCAAAACAAAGCAAAACAAAAATATTTTCCTTCCTAAGTGATGTAAACACACTTCAACGTATCACACAGAAAATACATTCCCATGCCAGCGCCGCAGGCTGCTTGAAAGACACCTGATAAAAAGCACAAGCAAATCTTGAGCAAGATCATCTCCAGCCCCATGGGCTTTCATCAAGTGGCAGGAGAAGCAGGAACACGACATGAAAGGGAATGGAAGTCATTTTCACAGCAGCCCGGGATGTTGATGAAATCATGGAACCTCTAGAACCCTCTGAACTCTAAGCATCATAATACTTACCTACGTTAGGGCAGGGATAAAAGACCTTAATTAGTAAACATGGAGGGGCATGCTTCTAGAAGAGATACCAAGTGCATTGCTGGGACTGCACAGTCACGGCTGAGGATAGGTGGCACCCATGGCCAGTCCCTTGCAGACTCATTGTACCCAGTACATATGCCAGGCGGCTGAGGGAAAAGCCAGTGCAATGCCATCAGCAATTCTGCTTCAGACCCACGTAAGCCTGACCAAGAGGTACAGAAACATTGAGCGCTGTGACGTGTGTTCTCTCTCTAGCTATTTACAGTAGTCTTCTATTTTCCCTCTGGCTACAGTAAGCTTACCAAGTCGTGATTGAACCAGCTTGAAAGCCCCGTTATACCATCATTTTTATCAGAATAAATTAGAGAGGCAGATATTTTATTAATGGTCTTCATATAAATTAATCAGCTGTACCATAAATATAAATATATACACTTATGTAAGTAAATATATACATATACATATATGTATATAAAATCACATCGAATTTGGTAACCCCATTTTAAACGTGTTTTTATTCTGCTAGACTGACTCTAAAAAGAAATTAAAAATACCAGTTGCAGTAGGCCCTCTATAAACGACCTTCTAGCTCAGTGATGGTGAACCTATGGCACACGTGTCAGAGGTGACAGGGGAACTCATTTTTTTGGTTGATTTTTCTTTGTTAAATGGCATTTAAATACATAAAATAAATATCAAAAATATAAGTCTTTGTTTTACTATGGTTGCAAATATCCAAAAATGTCTATATGTGACACGGCACCAGAGTTAAGTTAGGGTTTTTCAAAATGCTGACACGCCGAGCTCAAAAGGTTCGCCATCACTGGTTTACATAATGGGGCTAAAAGGGACTCGGATAAAGAGGAGTTGAAGAACGTAATGAGAGCTACAAGGGTGCTAATTTCAGTACTTTATATATATATTTATATATATAAATAATTGATTTCAAAGAGAAAGGAAGAGGGAGAGAGAGACAGAAACATCACTGATGAGAATCACTGATTGGCTGCCTCCTACACTCGCCACACTGGGAATAGAGCCTGCAACCCAGGCATATGCCCCTGGTTCATGAGTCGATGCTGAACCACTGAGCAACACTGGCCAGGTACTAATTTCAGTCCTTTATGGAATATGAGATAACAAAACCGACCTGGGGGCCCAGGGGCAGTGAGCATTCCCACATTTATATCACTACCCACTGACACAAACACATGAATGCCCCTTTGGAGGCTGGTATACCTGAATGCATATTATGTGCCAAGATATTTAAACAGGTTAAAATATATTTAGCTTCTCAAAAAATGCTTCTTTTGTATTAATTTTCATTACTGAGATGTAAGACATTCCAGTTGCAAAAATCTAAATCCCTACTCTTAATTATTTCCTTCTAAATTAAAACTTAAATCTAAAAGCTTTCTCTGCATTTTTTAATACAAGAGTTTATTCTTTAAAAAAACAATAGGATCCTGTACTATTTCTATGCTACAGTATCATTTAGACAGGTTTATGTGGAGGAAATAATCAGCATTACAGCTTAAAATATAATTATGGTAACTACTTTATCTCTCTGATTACAATGTAAGAATAAAATCCTTTTTCTGTAGAAGACTGTGACTCATGTTCTCAGAATGGCACCTTCAGAGCAAAGGAATCTGAGTTTTCTATTATTACCAAGATGTTGTGAATTAACCATTAACGAACTTACTTTTATTTCACACACACACACACACACACACACACACACACACACTTGTGAAATACACGTGCTCCAAAAAATCTTGCAATAGATAATCAAATGAATTATTTAACCAAAAAAAAAATCAACTTTCACAGAAATTAAAAAAAAAAAAAGAACGGAGCTCATACATACATCCAATGCAGGAGAGAACTAGGATGTATTTCCATTAGATGAGAAACTCCTTGAAGGTAAAAACTATAAATTCTATGTTCTTAGTAGCATCTTGGTCCTAAACAAAGTAAAGAATCAAACCTAAGGAGGAAGAATGGTACAGCAGTTATGCGTCCAGTTTCTGAATCTGATTCAAATCATTGTTGATGTGACCAGGCCTCTTCCCTTTGCTTGAGCCTCTATTTTTATCCCTATAACAAGGGAATTACAATAAATTATTTTTAAATTGCGCCCTGCCTCTAAGGCTCGATAATGGTTCTGATGAATGGCTTAGGCACTTCAGAAAAACCTTTCTAATATTTTCCCTTTGAAAACCTTTATCCAATATCCTTAAAAGACTTTACATATTAAACCATCAACAACTAAGGGCAGCAGAAATCCCACTGATGTCTACCATTCACTCAGTTAGATATTGCCTCTAACATTCATTCATTCACTCGAATAAATGTATATCCAGCATCAGCTATGTGCCAAACACATTCAGGGAGAGGACTTTAATTGTATTAGTCATCATTAATTTGAGACAGATATTTTTAAAAAGCAAAGAAAAGAACTACAAGAAACCCCTCTTTCTCAAAGAAGATTCAAACGTTAGAGTATCTTTTCAAATATCATCTCAAATACATATATCCTGAACAAGGCTAAAAAGTGAGGGGAGCAAGCCAGGGTGTAAGGTGACCTCAGTCTCAAATCCTGTTGAGTATGATTTGTATTACAAGTAGCAGTTCTTATCATCATAGTATATAATACCACATGACATTTTCCTATTGTTTTTCCATACAATAAAACTATCAACTGTTTGAAATCAAAGCTGAGTACAAAGGAGACATGATAGTCTTCTCCTTAATATATCTCTCTTCCATGCCTGTTTATATCAACCGCCTTGGAGCTCTGAGTTATTAGATACACATATCATGAAGCTTTTATTTAAAAAATAAAAGAAGCGGGGGGAGGGGGGGAGAACAGCAAGTTGTTTCTTTTGATCAAAAGTCTCCCACAAGGAATTTAAAGAATTAAACAAGTGATAGCAAAATAAAAGGAAGGTCAAATATGGGGCCTATAGCAAACTAGATAGTTTCCATATGAACAACATATAAAGTTCAGTTTTTCAAGAACATATGTGTTTGCTCATTGGTTTAGGGGAAAAAAAAATTGAATGCTGTCTACTCCATATATACAGATCAAAATCAGATTGCTTAAGTGAACTATAAAATGCAAGAGAACATTGTTTATCCAATTCACAAACCCAAGAATTGCTGAGGGAGTTTAAATGTTTTCCATTTCTTCAGATTCTAAGGCAATACTGCACTGGTAGATGGCTTTTCATGTAAACGGCTCCAAACTTCATACACTCAATGTCTGATCCTGTTCCTTGCTATCCATGTCTATTTCATTTGCCCTCTGAATTGATTGATCCTGAATCTTTAAAGGTATTTTTGGACATCTTAAATCCTGTTGAGATTTAAATGTCATCACCTTCAAACAACTCCCATCAAATAAATCTCTTATTAATTCACATCAAATTAATCCAAAATGATCCCTTCTATTAACATATGCTCCAGAGCACAAAGCCTATTAATAGTCATCTGGACACTACAACTAAACCAAGCCTCTCCGAGATAAAATGCACACTATTTAGATATCCTATTTCAAAGAGTTTCGATGCTGGCCCAAACACATTTTATTAGGCTCTTATTTCATCATGCTATGTTCTCTATATTTTAAATATCTCATTTCAAATGCACTAGCCTAGGTTAAAGATGATAGCCTGGCAATAATGTCAGATTTGCCAAAATCAGTCTCCGGATATCCATAAACATCTTAGAGAAAGAATTTTACTAACCATTTTATTTATATATGAAAATTACAAAACTTTTTTTTTTGGCCTTTAAAGACTTTATGATAGAAGTCCAAATGAATATATCAGAAAAAAAACGAAGCATGGGCCAATTTCACTAAATAGGATAACTAAAATAAACCAAGTATACTTCACGGATTATCAAAAGGAAAGGGGGGATTATTTCCCCTTTGGTAACAGGTGAGAGGCAAATGTATTAAAAGCTCTAATTTGAATAAGATCATAATTTCACTAAGCAAATTAAGAAATGCTACCATTCATTTCCCCACATACATGTTGGTTTTTCTTTTGCTTTCCTCCCAAAAAAGAAAAAAAATTAAAATAATCTAAAATGACTACTGTCTATTCAAACAGATCAATCTGGCTCTGCGTGTGTACATGGGCCAGGCTCAGCATTATTCTTCTTCATTAAACTTAAGAGTATGTCAACTAATCCACGAGCCAAGAGCCAATATAAAACTTAAGTTCAAAAAAAACAGGTCATGGAAAATATAAATGCAACTTACTCTACTGATGTTAGGATGCGATTAACATTTTATATATACATAAATTAAATTTCCACTGATAACCAAATGAATGAGCATGGTGCTTTGTAGGAATATCTTTGACTTTCCAGCATTTTCCGAAAAACATTAAAAGATGGCTTAATTTTAATATATTGATATTATCTTGTCTTTTTTCCAATCTGTTGTTCAACAGGAGAAAAAAATCTCCAATTATTACCTCAATCCAGCAATACAACTGGCTAACAGCTTTCTCAGTTCTCCCATAAAAAAAAAAAATCTGTGTCAATCACTGCAAATCAATTTGACAAATTAATGCACATATACAGCACAGCGAATCTGAGGAAGGCATACCATGAAGATTCAATAAGAATGCTCCCTGTCTTCACAGCACTGGCACGTCAAGTGTATTAGGCAAGAGTTTTGCTAATTTTCTTCAGAGTGCAACTAGATATAAGATTAAAACAAATGTTGTGAAAGCATAGTGAGTGCTTATACTAATAATACATATATGTAATTTAAACACACACGTATGTGTTAAATATAATGCAGCATTTAACATGATGTGATATTTAACATAATATCTAGCATGGCATATATAACATTTATGTATATATGTGTTAAGTATATATATGTTACATAGCCAAAGTTAAGGAAAGGAAGTCTGTGACATGATATGCCACAGTTTTTGCTCATGAAATTGTGAAGGAATTCACAAACCACAAGCAGCAGCTTGAAAGGCCTCACCCATCTGAGGATCAATAAATAGACCAATGATTGAACCACAGGAGTGTCCAACAGGTAAGGCACACGTTTCATGAGAAATCACCAAATGCGTAAGGCAGTGAAAGGGAAGCCACACGCTCAGAATGTCGCTATCTAAGTTCCAGGAGGCCAGGGATCTCTGTTCTGCCTGTATTTTTAAAAGTCCATTTAAATTAATAAACAGTACTGATGGATAGCTTTCACACTGTGTAATGAATACACACTAATGACATGAAATCTGGTTTAGATATCACCCTAGTTAGTGCTAAATGCTTAATGTGACCAACTTAGCATCATTTTTCCTTCTGATACAATCAAATTATATACACACAGGTTGGAAGCATTTTTTTCTTTTGTTAAGTACATCGAAATTTTCCAAGGAAAACAGGCATTTTCTAAATGGAAAGCATTTTAAAAACGGGAAAGCAAGTTCTGGGAGTAGAATAGGTTAAACCACTTTTTCCTGACTTCTGGGGTGAGAAAATTGTATATACATATACAAAAAAAGGAAGAAAAGGGTACATATGGGATTCCTTAATCATTTAGGTAGGTGATAGAAATCTTCAGCTGTAAGAACTTTTTTTTAAATAAACTATTATTTCAAGACATTCAGCCTCTGCCCAAGTTTAGCCAGGCTCAGTTGTAGATTTTACTGTGGTAACTATTTAAGCACACATGACAAGAAATTCAAAAATCTACATTCTTCCTATGATATTAGCTTCCCACAATGAAATGTAAGGCAGTTCTTTGGTCATACTGAGTTTAGTAGACACTGTACACTTTGAATCCCTTTTCAGAGATCCACAATGTATGTTAGCAACCATCGGTCTGAACAGTCCCAGGGTTCACTGAGTGGGGAGTCTGCTCTATTTGATCCAGATTTGCCAATATCAACCAGCTTCATGATGTTGCTTACCTGTTGAGCAGGAGATGCTGCTCTAAGCAGGAATTTTCAAGGAAGAAAATTACTGATTTTAAAGCTTATGTAATATTTTTAAATGAAGTAGTATTTCTTCATTAACTTGGCAAGAAAACTAACATGCTTTGATCTGGAGTTGACCATTCTAAAGGATCTGTTTTGTAAGTGTGTTTGTTTTCCCCAGCGTGGTTATCAACATTAAAAGATCTGGATCCATTATCATGAAAGATTTAGAGTCAGTATTTGAAAAGAATGTGTAATGGCAGAGGATTATAGCTATGATAGAAAAGTGAGTGAAAAAGACAGGAGATAAACACCTCTGTACAATATAATCACAGAGGTCCAAATTATACATGCATAAACATATATGGGTATAAGCTCAATGTTATCAAATCCCAGAGGATTACCACATATCCAGGTTACCCCTAAGCCCCCACAGCTCCTACTTTATTCATTCACCTAGAGTAGCAATTTTCAACCTTATCTCATGGCACAGATAAACTAATTACTAAAATTCTGCATCACACCAAAAATAGAATATATATTTTTTGCCAATATGACCAAAAAAATTGGTCTAATATTTTGATTCATTCACAATGGACAGCTATTGTTGTGTTGGCTGTTGTCATTCTTTTATTTGACAACCTAAGGGAAAAGAAGTCAGTGCCCTGACTAAATAGTCAGGTATTGCATGTTTTAAAAATTCTGGTGACACACCAGTGTGCGGCGGCACACCAGTTGAAAACTGCTGACCTAAAGAGAAAGAATAGCAATTTGATGCATACGTGTAGGGCTGTGGAATTAAGTTAAAAATTAGCTCAGTCATTAAATATTTGTTATAAGTAACTTAATCAGTCTTTACATTTGAGTCGAATATAAGAATCTATCTAAACGCACGCACGCACGCGCACACACACACACACACACACACACACACCTTTAAAAAGATTTTCACTGCCTCCACCCCAATTAGTAATTCCTTTTCTCCATCAATCTTATGGTAGATAACTGTCATGACAGACCAAAAGAAATATATTCCAGATACAGGTATTTGACAAATATATAAAAATAAATAAAACCTTGTCTTTTTTGTTGTTGTCAATCCTCACCTGAGGTTATTTTTTCCATTGATTTTTAGAGAGAGTGTAAGGAAGGGAGGAAGGGAGGGAGAGAGAGAGATGTGAAGGAGACACATTGACTGGCTGCCTCCACAGGAGCCCTTACTAGGGCAGGATCTAACCTGCAACCCAGGTACTTGCCCTTGACCAGGAATCAAACTTGCAATCCTTTGGTGCAAGGGCTGGTGCTCTAACCACTGAGCAATGCTGACCAGGGCAATAAAACGTTGTATTTTAAAGGAACAGACTGGGACAGAACGGATTATAGGAAAATCTCAAATATCAGGACCAGACTCCTACAACTTAAGAAAACCAGAATGACATAAAATGAGAAATTTAATTCATTTTTTAATTGGTTGATTTGAGCGTGGGGGGCGGGGGGGGGGTAAGGAGGAGGGAAGAGAAAGAGAGAGAGAAATAAAGGAAGGGAGAAAGAGAAATACTGATTTGTTGTTTCACTTATTCATGCATTCATTGCTTCTTGTATGTGCCCTGGCCGGAGATCAAACCATAGCCTTGGTGCATGGGGACAACGTTGACGTTCTAACCAACTGAGCTACCCAGCCAGGGCCTCAGAAGTTCAATTTAAAAGTGCAGGCACACACACACATTCACAAGAATGCTCATAACATCATTTTTTGAATTGGCAAAACTGGAAACAAAATAAATGTAGATCAGTAGTAGAACAGAGTATGTACAAAAGTCCTTACTGAATAAATATGTTATTAGCATATTTCAAAATTTCTGCATATTGCTTAAAATATGATTTAAAATATTAAAAATTGTGGCATATTACTGTGCAATAGAATGCACAGTCATACAGCTGAATATTATAGTGCAAACCAAATACAACAACATGAATGAATTTCACAAATGAGATGTTCAGTGTGAGACATCAGACAGGAAAGAATGATTTTTAAATACATGTGAATGCTGTATTTCAATTCATGTAATGTTCAAAACAAGCAAAACTAACCTAAAGTGTGAGCAATCAAGAGAGTGATTAATTCCTGGTGGAGAGAAGGGAACACAGAACAGGAGGGGACCCTAAGAGGTGTCCCTTTGTTGGCATGAGAGATAGTTACACAGGGTATTTATTTTGTAATAAATTCACTAAGCTACACACTTATGTTATGATCTGTGCATTGTGTTAGCAAAAGAGAGGGTGCATGTGTGTGCGTTGTGTGTGTGCGCGCGCGCGCGTGTGTGTGTGTGTGTGTGTGTGTGTGAGATGTTTTTCAGTTGCCTTTCAGGAACCACGGAGTAATAAATGGAGAAGGAAACTTTTAGCTGCCATTTTTTGATGGGCAAACCAAGCCATTCAATGGAATGGAGAGTTGTCATTCACCACTCGGGCCACTCAGAGCCTGGATGTGCCAAAGTAGGCAACAAGGCAATAGAAGAAAGAAGAGAAATGGAAAAAATGAAGCGTTCTGGGCAAAAGAGATTTGAACGGGTACAGGGATTCAAAAAAGATTGGAGTCAAAAACAAGAACCAAAAGCAAGAGACGTGCTCTGAAGGGAAAGACAGTAGAGACAAGTAAACGAGAGGAAAGCCCTGTCTTTGATTCTGCTGCTGGCAGGGGTGGTGTCAAAGGCGGCAAAGCACAGACACATATCTATAGTTATTAAATGTCTCACTAGAAAACACTACATCAGTCAGACCACAGAGACAAACTAAATTAAGAGAACTAACATTCTGTTGTTGGTACCTATTAGGTACCAGCCATGCGCTTCGTGGCTCACATAATTCTCTCACTTAATCCTCACTAAAGCCTGCAAGGAATCTATGAGCCCTATTTTTACAAATGAGAAAACTGGAACTAGTAAGGAGATAAAGTAACCTGTTTACCTTAGAAAACTGGATGGAATAGATGAAAAACAGCCAAACACACACACACACACACACACACACACACACAGCATAAAACTGTACTTTTCTCAGACAATTCACACATCTAAATTTTGAATTCTATATAATAAAAGCCTAATATGCAAATCTACTGAACAGCGGAATGACAGGTTGCACAATGACCACCAGGGGGCAGACGCTCAATGCAGGAGCTGACCCCTGCTTGCAGGCCCCAGGCCAGCCAAGGCAGAGGCCACCGGCCCCCCACCCCAGATCGCCCCACCAGTCACCCCACAGATCAGCCCTGATTGCCGGCCAGGCCTAGGGACCCTGCCCATGCACGAATTTCTTGCATGGGGCCTCTAGTATTCTTATAAGGCTGAATAAATGATGGGTTTAGTAAATGAAGTGTGGCAGATTCTACCTTCATCTAAAGTAGTTGTTCTCTTGCCGAACCGGTTTGGCTCAGTGGATAGAGCGTCGGCCTGCGGACTAAAGGGTCCCAGGTTTGATTCCGGTCAAGGGCATGTACCTTGGTTGTGGGCACATCCCCAGTGGGGGGTGTGCAGGAGGCAGCTGATTGATCTCTCTCATCAATGTTTCTAACTCTCTATTCCTCTCCTTTCTTCTCTGTAAAAAAAATCAATAAAATATATTAAAAAAATAAAGTAGTTGTTCTCAATCTATGTAAAAAGGTATGCCATCTTACAATACGAATAATAATAGCTGTTTCTCATCTTGCATAAAAAAAAATAAGTTAATAGCTAAAATTCTATCTATGGTAAACTTGCCACCTGGTTAATATTTCTGAAGACTTTGGCTTCTCTATTATCACATGCCTGCTAAAAGAATAAGTGAACAAAGAACACACAAACGTTAACAGAGAAACTTGAAATATTATTTCTTGAAACTATGTCATGTGGCATTTAATATTTGCTTTGTAGGTACAAGCAGACATAAAATACAATCATATTTTAGCCTACAGAAATGTCTGTGACTTTCACACAATTTTTTTTACTGCCTGATATGATAGTGCCAATAGTCCTGTAGTTTCTTATCATAAGCAATATTAAATATAATCATTATATTCTAAAGTTGTATCCATTTATATATTAATATACTAATGTGTATGTGCATATATATATTTATTTAATATCGATCTCTTCCCAAAAGCTTCATATTCTGACACATTTAATTCTCAATTAGGTTATTGTTTACTATGCCATGAATGCTGATTATTAATGACTTACAAATCTTCCACTCTTGTTCATCAGCTTGGAAAATAAAGTACCAAAGCAACATCGGATATCACATATACATTCTGCATATGGGCATAGCCACTTCGTACTAAAATTTCTAATCCATTAATTCATTCCTACAATATATTACATTTATTGAGCATGTAATGTTTAAAACAATGTTGCTGAAGACCAAAAGGAGAAGAAATTTTAAGAGAAATTATTGCTTTCTAAGAAACTCCCTTCCTCTGTCAAAGCAATAAGGATTACAGTCAATATCTCAGTAGCAATACAGGATGAGAGAGGATTCCACACCAAAATCATCCATGACAACAGTAAGTGTCCTTGAAGGCAAACAGTAAGTCCTAAATGTCTGCTGTTATTTTTAACAAGTATTATTTCCACAGTTTCCTTAACTCATAATAGAATAATGCGATCAACAGCATTGGAAACTTTTAGGGAGCTGATAGTGGAGATGATCCTGCAGGAGAAATTAGAAATGAGAAGAAGAAAAAAAAAGCCGAGAAAGAATAAAAACTACGTTGAAGTAAACAGAAGTAAGAGGAACAAAGGGTTGCTCTCCAGTATAAACATGTCAAGGGACACTGACAAATCTGAGGGAGGGGGAAGATCAAATAAATGCTAATGAAAGGAAACGCGACTTTTGGTGGTTGAGCACGCAATAGAGCATAAGCGTACTGAATTATAATGTTGTACACCTGACATGTATAGAATGGTATTAACCACTAATACATACACGCATGCGTCAATATCTGGGTTATTAACATATGCGGTTATAAAGTTTAATAAGTTAGAATCTTGAATCCCAGTTGATGAAGCTGGAGTACTTGTAGAAACAGGAACCCACTTTAAGTTTCTAATAGAATTAGAAAACTAAACGAGAGGTGATGAGAAGTGCACACGGAGGAAAGGTGAAAAACGAAGGATGCCATATATCTTTAAAAAAGCAACTGCTTCAACTCTGATCATAACTGAAAGAAGAATTGTTTTAAAAATTGAGGAAGCCCTAACCGGTTTGGCTCAATGGATAGAGCGTCGGCCTGCGGACTCAAGGGTCCCAGGTTTGATTCCGGTCAAGGGCATGTACCTTGGTTGCGGGCACATCCCCAGTAGGAGATGTGCAGGAGGCAGCTGATTGATGTTTCTCTCTCATTGATGTTTCTAATTCTCTATCCCTCTCCCTTCCTCTCTGTAAAAAAATCAATAAAATATATTTTTTAAAAAAATTCAGGAATATCTTACAAGTTCAGATGAAAAGATAGGGTTATGAGGATACATTTATGAGAAAATTTAATACATGGGCCTTGATTCTGGATTATTAATGCTACTGGATTATTTAGACATTTATGTGTGACTGTATCTTTGGTAGTTTAAATTGGAGTAACATTTATTAACGTTCTATTTATCTCCTTCAATATTTATGTTCCTGCCTGGATAGTGTTCCCCCCTGTGGTCATTCATATTGATATTCTCAAGTAACGTACCTATAAATGAGTAGGTGCTGTTTAGTAAATATTTAGGGAGTGAACTTATTGAAGTTTAGTAAAATACGGTTAGTGAAGCTTATTGAAAAGACAAAAAGAGTTAATCAATGTACTTAGCTATCTGACACCCACTGGTTTGTTTCTGAAGTGCCTGCTCATCCTTGCTGGTTTATCTTAGCCCTGTCCATCCTAATCGCTCCCACCTTTTAAGGTCTTAGACCTACAGCATTTTAAGGAGTTTTCCAAAGTAACTTAAAAGCAAGCCTTCCAAAATGATCCCAGATCTTTCTAGTCTCATTGGGAGCTCACTCAGAACTGGGTGGAAAACTCATTGATAATCCAACTAGTACATTTAGATCCATGTAAATCAGTAGTTAAAATAACAGCCAGAGAAGGTGAGGGATTAAGAATAAGAAGTACAAACTGTTACAGAATAGTCACAGGGATGTAAATTACAGCACGAGTAGTATAGTCAATAATGGCCTATTAACTATGTAGGGGGTACTTGAAATATAGGGGAGATCATTTTGTATACCCACTATGCTATATATCGGAACCTAATACAGAGTAATAGTGAATGTAAACTGTAATTGAGAACTTTTTTACAAAATCACAATAAAAAACAAAGAATATAGCTCACTTTAATTTTAAAAAATACCATTCAACTAATGGAATTTAAGACTGATTATATCTATATCTATCTATCTACCTATCGACATATATATACATATATATATATGAATCAAGTCCCATGTTATTAAATTTTCTCAAATATTAAAAAAATAAATAAAGTAAAATAAACTAAGAAGACCTCAACACAACACTCTCCTTTATTTCCAGCCGGATCTATACAGAGAAAAACTTGGCAGGCCTCATATTTAGGTACTAAATGTTCATCTAAGATTCCATTTTAAAGTACTACTTCCTGGAAACTATTCAAGTCCCCCAGTTCCCCCCATCCTGATGGTATTTGTTTTTAAAGAAGAACTCCAAAATCAGGTCATTTTTTTTCAGCAAAAGTTCATTTTCTTTGTGCCCATCCAGAACAATTACTCTAAGGCTCTGCAGCGGAGAACCTACAACATGAGCACAAAGACTAGAATGGGCTGACCTGAGGACTTGCGGTAAGGCCATGAAGGTACCTTTAGGCACAAGCCAACAGCATTTTTAGCCAAAAAACCTGGCACAGCTTTCAAATTTGAGATAATAGTTCTTGCCAAAAGTTGTGGGCAGAGATCTCCTTGTACTTCCAAAAGCAACAGCTGGCAAAACGACCCCTTTTTTATTCTCAGTTGGACAGAATAAATAAGAGAAATGCACACACTTAACACAGACACACACACAGTTACACACACACTAAAAAGACCACAGAAGTGTATAAACCAAAGCAAGAATGGTGGTGGCCAGGTCTTTATCCTCTTTGAAATTATCTGTATTGTCTTAATTATTATAAAAATAAGTATAACTTGTCTACTTTACAAAGTCACTTTCTAGAAGGAATGAAAAGAGACGAGGATACAAATTAAATGCTTATGACAACAGACATTGGACTAGATTGTAAAAGGCAGTGACTATAATGGTTGGTATACTCCACATCCTTCCCCAGTAGACTATGAGTTCGCAGCAGCAGCACACGGAGTGAATACTCTCTATATGTCGAATGAAGAGGGACATCCAGCTACCAGCAATTATTGGGAGCAACAGGTACTTCGTGAACAGGTAAATTCAAAATCGCTATAAGGCCAACAAACATTGTTGCATTGGAAAAAAAAAAAGTGAATTGGACCAAACTTCGTCTTTTGAAAGAGTCACTGAATTTTCTGTTCAAATCAATGTTTCTCTTAAATAGTTTTTATACTTAAAAAGTACAGTGTAAATCACTGAGTGGCAGCACAGTGTCTGATGGCTATGTCACTTCATGAGGAAAGGATTGGATTCAAAAGCCTTGTGTCTTTTAACAAACTACAAGCCCCTAACTTCTTAGTTCCACAGTCTGTTACCAGGGAATGTTATAAGTATCGGTAAGATTGGGAAATATGATTTAAATATAATCATATTTGCATCTCATTTAATTATTGACTTTATAATTGCTTTTAGAGAAAACAATAACCTTTATAAAAGGCATTTTGTGAAAATTCATGATGAATTATTAATTTTATGTGCATCCCTCTCCTAGTTTCCAACTATACATGTTAAATGAAAAAAGAGAGACAGCCTCATTAGTGAAATAATAAAATAATATTATCTGAATTTGAAAAAGGTTCTCTTTTTTCATGATGGAGAATATACAGTCCATTAAACCTCAGAGGGAAGGCAGGAGAGGGTGGGAGTAAGGGGGAGAGATCAACCAAAGGACTTGTATGCATGCATATAAGCCTAACCAATGGACACAGACACCAGGGGGGTGAGGGCATGAGTGGGGGGGGAGCAATGGGGGGATAAGGACACATATGTAATACCTTAATCAATAAAGAAAAGAAAAAGAATATACATGTTTTACTAAATCACTGAATAAAATAAACTCTCTCTGCACTCCCTAGCTCTTCCCGTCCCATGCCTTTCAAATTCTTTGCAACAGCAAAATGATGAGCAACAATTTCTAAGCTTTAAAGGGACATAGTCAAGCCTATCATGCATAATGAAATCCACCAGTTTATTAGAGTTCATAGCAGCAAGGATATCATAGTGCCAATATGAATTTTCATAAGAGGCCAAGTTTCTGGGAAAGGCCATGGAAATGAATTGTTGATAATGAATCTATCGTATCAAAGATTGTCCACAGTACATGTTCCAAAGGTTTGAAAGCGATATAACTTCACTTCACCTCCTTGACTTCTCACGTGCCCATAAATGTTAACGGATGGACTCTATGTTCAAACTGGGAGTGGATCCCATGAGCGGTAAACTGCTGTACCGGATACTTAAGGTGCAAGAGGTAATAACTCTTTTGTTCATACCCACTCTCCCTTCTTTAGGAGGTAAGTGGCTGAGGTTCAGAGTCGGACAATGAGACTTATTGATTTATCCAGGTACTTAAGCTCAGGCAGTCTTGGGCAATTTAAGTAAACTCAATATTACTGCCTAACTTGGGGGATGGGGTGCAGTGGGAACAGTCTGGATTTATTTGCAGCAAGTTTTCTGTATAACTTAAAATATTTCTGAAGAAATATGGTAAAGCGATTCTCCTTCTGGAACTAGATCCAATGACACTGTCACATTAACTCACAGCTTGTTAAATACTGTGCAATCTTTCTATAACATTCTTTGTTATGAGACTAGAATCAGCATATGGGAATTGCTCTTTTCCTGCTAAACTGAAGTCATTACTAACTACTCATCTGTGACATGTACTCGTTCTTGTAACCAGGGATTTTAGCTTCACAAAATTTAGAAACTGCCACATTGCTTCTTGGCATCGCTTTCAAATGTGACATCATTTAAATTTTGGAAAACTCTGCTATAGCAAATACACTCGTGGGTTCTGGATTAAAGATTGCCCAAAAGGGGCAGCAGGTTCTCTGTAGGGACCGACCACAGTTCATTCTTTCAATCCATACCTTCACATGCCTTTCATTAGAGGCACATGGAATTACAATGAGCTCACAAATGCATTTCAAAATGGGTTATCAAATTACCAGAATATAGAAATGACTTCCAGTTACTTAAGATCTGTATTGAAACACAACTGTGATATGGAGAGAGGTAAAGCTCATTTTCAGTTTACTTAATTTCCAAAGTCTAAGGCATAGGAGTATTTTTAAGTATGCATACTTATTATCAAATACTATACGCATGTATACCCATAAATACAATATAAATACAAATACAGATATAAACCTACTGACTCATTACTGGCAAAGTAAACAGGGAACTGTGTCTAAATGATAAAGAAGTTTTCAGAAAATCAGTATCACTCAGGCCCTCTGAAAGTCTCATTTTTGGAAATTCTTGGGTGATTTCTGGAACTTCCTCCATTATTTGAATACTTGCACAAAAAGAGAAGATCTAGTCTTCTCATCAATGCACTGCAAGCCCTTAGTTATGGAGCTTGCAAATTTTGTTCCCAAGTATAATTCCACAGCAGCATTTGCCAGCAAACATTTAGTACTAGTACTCTGTCAATAGTGACCTCTTTTTTATCAAATCAAAAGTAATTCCAACGGTCTGCTGTAAATTCCCCTAGAAAATATGAATGACATCTCATGTGTCACTGTTAGGAAAATAGTTTGAGCTTCTAACCTTAAAAAAACCCAACTTATTAATTTTAATCATTTTGTTATTTCTTTAACAGACATATTTTGTAAATAAGTAACACTTTATCGCTGATGTTAAAAAGCCTGCTTACTTCTGGCAAAGGGAAAAAATACACACACACACACACACACACACTCACACACAAACACACATACACGTAACTTGGAAATCTAGGACATGTGGTTGCAAGTGACGCCTCGGAATCACTGTACCATACACCACAATCTACAGAGGCTATGAAATCACATGACTATTTATTATTCTCCTGTGGAAAAACTGAGTGACCTCAATGGTAACAAATCATTTTTATTCACAGAGTGCTTATAATCATGTGGCACATATCCCATATATGAAAAAAAAATACATTCTGAAATGTCCAGAGAGAATAACTCAATATTATCTGTGAGATACTACTCAGAAAAGGGTCTGATGCATTCTGACAAAGTTACCACAACCTATTGACAAATAATGCAACGATGAATTCTGAAGGGGAATTTTGTAAGACTCATATGGGAGAAGAAGAAATTTTATGAGATTAATACAAAAAGTAAAGTTATGATGGGAAATCTCTGGCTTCAGAAAGTTACGTTTTAAGAAATGTCCTGTATTAAAATGAAGTACTAATACAAATACAATTTAAAATAAAAATGGAGGCATGGGTCATTAATAACCCAAAGAATAAGTCACAAATAAACGATGTGGGGAAAAAATAAACCAAAAACATATCTTTTAGTAACGTTAACAATTCAGAGCGGCCTTGAACACCAAAATTTGTACAACAGAAATCCTAACATCAGAACTGATGAATTAAGGCACGTATTCTTCCAAGAAAACGATGCCAGCTGGTCTTTTGGAATAACTGATGCCACTCTTCTCTATAATTCACTCTGTATATATCCTAAATACTGTATAATATTTTAAATTTAAAAATAAAAGAAGGCCGAAGAAACACCATTTTGAACAGTCGAAATGAGTATTCCCATAGTTAGTGATATATTAAAATTAAAAAGATTAAAAACAAGACAATTATTATTATTATAGTCAGAAAGAGCCCTGACTGGTATGGCCCAGTGATAGAGCCTTGGTCTAGCCCCGTGGTCGGCAAACTGCGGCTCGCGAGCCACATGCGGCTCTTTGGCCCCTTGAGTGTGGCTCTTCCTAAGCCTTAGGAGTACCCTAATTAAGTTAATAACAATGTACCTACCTATATAGTTTAAGTTTACAAAATTTGGCTCTCAAAAGAAATTTCAATCGTTGTACCGTTGACATTTGGCTCTGTTGGCTAATGAGTTTGCCGACCACTGGTCTAGCCTGTGCACCAAGGGTCACAGGTTCGATTCCCAGTCAAAGGCATGTACCTGGGATGTGAGTTCCCTCCCCCAGAGGCAACCAGTCTACATTTCTCTCTCACATCAATGCTTCTCTCTCTTCCTCCCCTGCCCTCCCTCTCTTCTTCTCTCTCTGAAGAGCAATGGAAAAAATATCCTCAGGTGAGGATTAACAAACAAACAAAAAAATATTCTCACAGCCCTCTGGCATGCACCAAACCTGTTTTACATATATAATTTAAATCGATTCTCCTCCCACAGCCTGTTCCCAGGCAGTATTACTCACAGCCTAGCTGGGGACGCTGTCAACTAGAGAAAGTAGAGACTTACTCTAATTCTGATTTTATTCTAACAAAGCCACACCACGGATAGGAAAACATAGCCACCACCTACTGAACTTCTAAACACAACTGGACACTAGCCTATTTCAGACAATCACATGCCCCAGAAGGCAAGGGGATGGCTGGAGCTCCTTTATTTTATTTTGCACTACACATATTTGGAAAACAAATAAGCTTGGAAAGAGGTCAAAGTGCGCAAGTGATTGGAAAAATGCAAAATCAAAACCAAACAAAAAGGCTGAAAGATATTATGACGTGCAGTTACGACCACTGAAGTACTAAGAAGCCTCTGAACTCCAACAATAAACATAGGTGGTGGACTCAACCTTCGTGTGTATGTCAGAACCAGGGCGCCTGGGCCTGGGCCTGGAGTATCTGTGTTTTCACAGGGTGACCATTTAGTTAAGAAGTTTGAGGAAGAACAGTGCTTACTAACTGGTTTAGTACTGTTTTTGTTTTTAATCATAAAATCATTTTCTTTTCAGCATATTACTTTAAAAAGATTCACTTATTAAACCATTTCATATAGTTAACTTTTTTTTTTCAATAAAACCTTTCCAGTCCTATAGTCTTATGAAATCAATTTTAAAAAAACAAAGCCTCAGCCACTCCAAAAAGGCTTTCTAAATTCTCCTACAGAGAGCAATACTAGAAGTTAATGTTATGAAGTAAAAAAGGATAGAAATGTCCCTCTTCTTTTTTTAATTTTAAAATTAACTAAGGCATCAATATATAAACGCTGTCAGCCATAAGTTAAACTGGCCCCTTGCATTTAGCTTTATATCAACTATTTTCTTTACATCAGGCATACTGACTTTTTCAAGGTAAAAACGAAGCACCTGGATATAAATTATATGACTCAATAAAGTTCATTTCCTTGCTGAATATCTCTGATAGTAAGGAATTTAAAAGCAGCTCTACTAAAAATACTGATGTATCATGACACGGCCTTAATAATAAGCTTCCAGAAAAAGAAATGAATACAAAGGGTGTAAAAAAACCTTAGCCTTAAATATAACTAACTTAAAAATAAACTCGATAAGGTAGAGGGATAAAATTTGATCAGGATCCATGCAGAGCAACTGTCTTAAAATTTCAGAAAAATATAAAGGCCTCAATTCCTAGATCACCAAAACATAACGGAAGCTTCGGCCACTCCAAAAACGCTTCCTGTACTGATAAGAGACTACTAAATTATTATATAAATTGTGATTTGGTGCATATGTCTTTCTTATGTTTATTTTATCCAGAGCTTTCTGATTGAGAATGCAGGAGACACAATAGGCCCATCTATGCTGGCATAAATAAATGCACTTCAAAACGTTAGAAGGTTTAAACAGCTCTAGGAAAACTCTCAAAAGGTATGTGACTGACTGAAAGGCTAACAACACATTTTTAATTACCGGAATGAAAAACTAGAACTTCAATGATCTCCACGGACGACTGTGTCTACACGTTGCACACAGGGGTCCCAGGTGACTCCTGAGATCTGAAGAGGAGCGAGTGTTGATAAGCCCATGTTGGGATCCGCAGGGGGAAATGAAATGTGAGCATCAAATCAAAGAAAGAGACAGCAGAGCCAGAGGAAGCCAGGGAGAAGGCAAGACTAGAGGCCGGAGCGCGGAGGGAGGGCACAGGAATGAAGTGGGGAGAAGAGCTGGGAGGCGGGAGACGCAGGTGGAGGGCAAGGCGAGCGCGGCAGGCCGGCTGGAGGCAGCTGACCCCAGGGGCAGGCGCAGGGAGGGAGCCGGGAGCCGGAGCCGGGAGCCAGCCGGGCGCGCACCAGCCCGCCCGCCCTCGGGGTGCAGGGGGAGCCAGCGTGCACCGCCGCTTCCGCAGGACTTCCTGCGACAACACGCCCACAGCCGGGCGTGCAGCGCGTGGTGGCTGCTGCAGGCCCCGATGCCTGCGCCGGGGACACCCCGACACACACACAGCTCTGCCGCCTGCAGCTGCAAAGGCCGCCCGCCCCGCCGGCCAGCCAGCAGCCAGCAGCCAGCAGCCTTCTTCCAGCGCAACCAACTCCTCACTCCGCGGCTTCTGCGGAAGCAGTGAAAACGGAATGGAATCCTATTTCTGCTACTCATCTGCGGTTCTGATTTTTTATTTCTCCTTAAAAAAAAAAATCAAAGGAAACAACAAAAAAAAAGCTATTTTACTCTTGGCTTTTAGTTCTGTGATGATACTAACCACCCAAACACGCTGGGTCTTTATAGCTTATTCATAAAATATAAATTACTTTTTTAAAAAATTAACCCAACAGAGACAAAAAGGCAGATGACAAAGGGTGTTGTTTTTCTTCTTTTCTTTTTGGTTGGTTGGCTGTTTTTTATGACTGACCCAAACCAACCTTTCCAACATAAAAAGTTTGTGTTACACACAGAAGCCACACTTGTCAAGGCCCCGTTGGCACAGGAGTTACCCAGGAGGGCAAACAATTTAAGAAACACAAAGTTCTGAGGATTAGAGGGGCAGTACCACATCTCCTTGTCATTCAACAATGTCCCCCTCCAGGAGTTTGCTGATCGCAGCCTTTTTACTGTAACGGAGCCAAGAAGAGGCAGTTACTTAGACTAAATACGATTTTTTTTTAACCAGGAGATTGCAGCCATCTCTATGGAAAAAAACACAAGTTGAATGTGAATTATTACTAAAGCCAGGTTTTAAAATGCCCCGTATATAAAGGTGATGGCTTTATTGCTGACAATGAAGAAAGGTAGATGAGGGCCAAAGGAGAACGCCTGGAACATGCTGATAGGAAAGCCGCCTCATTTGGGAACCCCTGGTATACTCAGCAACTCGAAACCTGCTCGCCCCTGATGAGAAAGAAAGGAGACGCGCTCACCACGCCTTAGCACTCCTGACAGACTGCCTGGGTTCAAATCCTGGTTCTGCGGTCGCTACCTGCCGCAGCCCCAGGCAATGCATTAAAACTTCCCTGAGAAATGAGGATGACTGCGGTCCTGTTCAAGTGGAGAAAACAGACTTAGCAGAGTTGCTCCAAAAATGGGAGCCACGATCGCCATGTGAAGGTGGCCCCAAGCAGAGGGCTGGCCTCTTGAGCGGCAGGCAGCCTTTCCCCTGCCAGCCTGGTTCACCGGGGGCCTGAGGCCGCTCTCACTTCTACTTGGGGATCAGGGCTAGGTAGGCCTGGACCAAATCAGTGTGTTGTCGCTACATGCCGCTCCCTCATGCCTATGCAAACTGTGTCCAGCCTCTGGGCAAAGTTTGCATGCCCTCTGCTCCCTCATTTTCACAAGTGAAAACACGACGAGCGACACATGCATCAATGTGCTCCTTCCCATCATTAAAGGGCACCTCGCAGCTTCAGGAGACAGGAAACTAGCCCGGTGCACATGCTGTCCAGCTGCGGCAGAGAGGCACTTCCACAGCGCCCGCTCCTCCTACAGTCTGATAAGGAACGTGTTCATGGAGCCCAAACATACATTTCCTTCCTCTATTTCTGCAACTGAGCAGACATGAGAGCTGGAGAGTCATGTCGGGGATTATGAAACTGCAATGAAGAGATTGCTAAGCCACCAAGAGGACCAGAACAGCAGGACTAAATTTCACTTACTCACTTTCAACCAGAAGTATGCACCCCATCCTTCAGTTGTGGAAAAGTACAGAGGATTTAAAAAAAAAAAAAAAAACCCTGCTGATTAACTAGACTGTTCTCGTCCATGAAACTGTCTACTGTCAATTAAATAGTTTGTAAAATTCAGGCAGATATTACTTTTAAACATCCAACGGTCTCCTTGAAAGGGTTTTTAAAGTTGGTGACAGACATTAGGTGAATCAGGAAAGTATGTTTATCAATGCAATTAGCTAAGGCTTCTAGAAAGCTTAGGAATGTTTTATTATTAAGGGAGAAATAGAAAAATGTGAGCCTTAGAAGGAATGAACTGTCATAGAAGTAAAGAAATTCATTAAATAAATCTTCTTTATTTATTCTTCATAGTTCTGTGTCCATACAGATTTGGAAATGCATAATAATCCTTCAGAGCTGTTTAAAATAATATTTAAGTGCTTAACTGATTCATATATTAAATAAAGGGACTTCCCAACTACAGAGAGAAGACCAAGGATATGGTCTTTAAAAACAAAAACGAACGTCAAAATTGTTCGTTCACTTTTCAGATGAAATTAAAAGTGATTGTTAAAACGTTCAAAGTCTCAGGCATTCTTGTTCCAACGTGAGAAATGTCTCAGCAGCTATTATTCAGTTATCACTTTACTGACCATCTTGCAAGGAGCCCTGGGTATTAAATAGAGTGAAGGGGATGCCATAAGCCTGGGCATCCCAAAGCCGCATTACTTACAGTTCTGTGCTCAGCTCCTCACAAACCCTATTCATCAATATCCTTGTTCGAACTTCTGAAGGTCTAAATCAACCTTGTTCCGTTAGCGTCCAAGCATTGGATCGCTTACAGGTAACTTTGATCGGGAAGCCAATACATAAGCCACTGTCTCAAACATCACAACACATTTGGACCGACAATTACCCAACACAAAGAAGTTAAAACTACGCATTTCCGACTCATGACCTCAGAGCCTAACATCGTCACCCTTCGTGTTTTCAGGCTGTATCACTTATCACCTGGCATCTTTGATTACTTTGTAGAACCTCAGATGCAATATCGGTAAAGCACACCAAGACACTATGGGTTTTCACTTTTCTATAGTTTGCAAATGTATTCGGGCCTCCCTCTGCCTCAGTTTCACTGACACTATCACACTTGGTTATATTAATCAATAAAAGACAGAATTTGAAAGCACATTTCAAAGTACACTGTGTTAAGTCACAGCCAGCAGTATTATACCTCAGGAAAAATACATCAGGGCAAATAGTCAACATCAGATAACCCTTCTCATCTCGGATACCTGACGATACAATTTCACAATTTTCTCAGCACCTAAAAGTTGTAGACGCTTCTGGACAAAGCATTCTTCCCCCATGTGCCAATTTAATGCAATGCTTTTGAGAAACCATCATTTCCAAGGCATGGTAAAGAGAACAAAATTGAGTTGAGTATGTTCTTCCTCTCCTCAAATGACAAGGGGAGACAAAGGCAGGGGGTGTTTAAAACTAAAGGAAATGGAAAGGCTTTCAAAAGCAGAAATACATGGCCTGCCCAGGTGGCTCAGTTGGTTGAAGCATCATCCCATGCACCAAAAGGTTGAGCGTTCAATTTCTGGTCAGGGCACATACCTAGGTTGTGGGTGCTGGTTGGGGCGTATAGGAGAGGCAACCAACTGATAGATATTTTCTTCTCTCCCCCACTCCCCTTCCTTTCTCTCTAAAGTCAATAAACATATCCTCACGTGAGGATAAAAAAAGAAGAAATATGAAAGCCAACATCTGAGGAATAGATAGAATTGCTATAGTTACGGTCAGATAAAAGGTATTTCCTAAATGGAAAAACATGAACACAGGGTGGTTTTGGAATATTCTGGGACTAAGTAACACTTTGAGGATAGAACACATCGTGTGGTACAGACGGAACTGATAAACTGGGAGCAGAGCTAATGATGATAAACAAACTTATAAAAAAACTAGAGGCCCGGTGCATGAAACTCGTGCACTGGGCAAGGGGAGAGGGTGTCCCTCAGCCCAGCCTGCACCCTCTCGCAGTCCAGGAGCCCTTGGGGGATGCCCAACTGCTGACTTAGGCCCATTTCCTGTCCACCAGGCTTCTGGCTGAGCAGTGCCCCCCCCCCCCCCGTGGGAGCACACTGACCACCAGGGGGCAGCTACTGCATAGAGCATCTGCCCCCTGGTGGTCAGTGCGCATCATAGCGAATGGTCATTCCACTATTCAGTTGATTTGCATATTAGCCTTTTATTATATAGGATACCTATGGCATTTGAAGACCACTGACATTGGAACTCAGAATCCAAGTTAGGTTTAGAGGTGAATGTGCTGGGGTTCTTTCATTCAGATCCAAAACTGAAAGCATATAATCCTCAATAAAAAGTGTAGAGATGAAGAGGAAAGTCAAGGGCAGATCAGAACACGTATGGCAGGAACCCAGTGCTCCAGAAGCCCAGCCAGGAGAGATACCCAAGAAAATGGCTGGCAGCATCCAATACATTTAAGAAATGCAGTCAGATGGAAAGACAATTGGGCTTGGCTACCATGAGGCCTCTGGTATCCTCAATACAGCAGTGTCAATAAATGGAGGAGCCTTGGCAAGCATCCACGTCGCTGAAAAATGAAGATGTACATGAAAAGCAACCCAGATTCCAGCTTTCAATATTTTCCCCACTCTGGGTTTATTTTTATATCTGAGTAGGTTTATCTTTTATCTGAAGAAAAAAATAGACCACATTCCATATCTGGCTTAGGAACATTCTAATTAATAAATCTCAAAGAGCAACATTTTGACTTTGTGCCATGCCAAGCACAAGATGAAATCCATCTGGAAATAAATAAAAAGTAGCCTTTTCTTTTGTTTTACCTTGTATTTTTCTACACTGTCAAAGGAGATATATTCAATATTTGTCAATCGTTACCTAAAATCACTCCAGTGCTTAGACCCGAACCTATCAATCAGCTTCAGTAGCCATCTATTAGCGACGGAATCACAACTGTATTTTTCCTAGATTCCAAGAATGCTCCATAAGCAACTATAACTGGATGATAATCCAAATGGGCAGAAGATGAATGCCATTTAACTACCCTCTATAAAACATCCAGGATAGTCTTTGCTTACAAACATGTGCCATGAGAACAAGCATAAACGAGATATAAAATATAAAAAAGAATATGTGAGAAGAGGTTTACCAAAAGTAAGGGAATATATTAGCAGAGTTGTGATTAAAAGGGAGCAAAAGAAAATTAAATGCACACTAATTTATCACGAAAGCAAGTCCCTTAATAAATGGCAGGAAAAAATAAAATACAAAAAAATCTTATTTCAAACTTTTCTGGATTTGACTTGCAAGTCAACAACAACAACAAAAAGTATATTCTGATCAACCCAGCCCAGAGTGAGAGCCACTTTAAACCTATTTTGGTCTTCAACGCCAAAAGTACGTGGTTAGGTTCCAATCGCCTAAAGTAAAAGAAGAAAAAGAAAATGTCTGTATATTGGGGGAGACACCAATAATTTATTTAGGAAAATAAATTCTAAATAAATTAAGAAAAATTAGGGCAAATTAGACATTCATAGCATCTCCTATGGTTCTATCAGGTATACATTGGGTATTAAATTATAATCACAGTCAGGGTTTAAAAAAAAATCAACTATATAAAGAGATAAAAGCCAGAGGAAGAGCTGGAAATAATTCCTAGATAGTTATGTAATAAGAATAATGGGAGGTTTTAGCCTTTCTCTGTACAATATGCTTACTACACACAGAAAGAGATTTTATGTGAGATGACCAGCATTAATAGTTAAAATGGTCTCTTAACCTATGTTAGAAGAATTGCTTTTAAATGTTAATAATCACCCCATTACTCTCTGATTTCATTGATTATTTCTAACTGACTGAATATGATTATTTTCCCCAAGCAAACTGTTTCATTTTGAAGGAATAACTACTCACAGACACTTGTAACAGGTTTTTACCTAAAGCAACATTAATAAAACAACACAGCCAAATTAAAAACAAGCCTGTCCTCCGGATAACATACAAACAGTGGAAGACCCAGACACATAAAGGCCACCTTGCAAATCAACATGGAGTGGGTTCATATCAAACCCTGGACCCAACCAGCCCATTTCTAAGGTCTGACACACCTCTTCCAAAGCTACTTCTGGAGCTGACTTGAAAGAGTGTGGAAAGTGTCTGGGTCCAACATCTCTCTGCGTGGAATCTACCACGATTCTTTAAAGCAAAAAGGAAATGACAGTAACATCCAGGGTTGTAAACTGTAAATTTCACTGATGGGGGGAGTTGCCTGGACCCTTTACATTATACAATATAACCATCAGCAATGGAAAGATGAAGAGAAAAAGAGAAACACAAGAAACAAGTAAAATACCTCAGATATCTAAGAAGAAAATTTTTTCCTGTTTTCCCAATACAACAAAGTAAATGATTTAAATGAGCTTAACTATAACCAATAAAGAAACGTTAACTGCATCCATCATGTATAGCAAGGTCACAGATAAAATATGGAACGTTACAGAAATTCTAAAAAAAAAAAAAAGGCATTAAATTTATATTTTAAAATTTTTCACTACATTTAGGCTGAAATGTATCACTCAAAAGACAGGATTACGAAAAAAGGCATTTAAAATAAATGAGGTTCCTTTCTTATTGTCTGTTAATTTGTTTTTATAAAGGCTGAGTTTATGTAAAATGCCACAAATAATTTTTCAACCACATTTTAATAATTAATTGCACATTCAGGCCTAATCTCAAATATGCTGTCTATAGTTTTCAACCAACCAAGGGACTTAACGGCTGTTATAAATAAAAAAAAGTTCAGTTTCTTGGAAGATAAAAAATCCTTAATTCAAATGGACCACTTTTTTAATTGGTCTCAAAATAGATAAATGTTGGAGGTAGTTTAAGCTAAGGGGAGAAGAACAATGCAAACTAACTCCTTATTAATAACAATTTTATAAACAATTCTTCAGTACCAACTGGATATTCCAAAGAAGGTTCTATCACTCAAGTGTTTGAAAGAAACAGTAAGCCTAGATTTTCTGCAGTAACTTTTAACCTTCCAGGATAATGTCTAAACATTTGATTCCCCTTTCTTCATAAGGTAATGACAGAGAAATATTACGAATATACCAACTGCTTTACTATACGATCAACTCCCTGCTCATACTATATTCTAATTCTATTCTCATATCTATCTACAAAAGGAAAAAGGAAAATTAATGAATTGCAAACGTTAGGCAGATTTCCTCAACAAACATCAAAGCTGTCTAGTGTTTTATGTACAAATGAGGATGGTGACCAGACACAGGTTCAAGTTCAGTCCTTGATCTAAGTAGCTATATGATCATGGGGAATTCCCTTAATATTCAGTTTTCTCCTTTGTAAAACAAGATGATTCCGCTAGAATGGATAGTAGTTCATGTCCCTCCTATCATTCAAAAGAAAGCATGATCCTTATGGTCGCGCTCAATAACACCCAAATTAAAGAGACACAAAACCTAAACTTGAACAGCAGATTTTCAACAGACCAATCAAGGCAAGTTCGGCCACCGAGAAAAGAAGTGTTTTATTGGCCAGGGTCTGTGTTTCCACAACAACCTATATATATATATATATATATATATATATATATATATATATATATATATATTCAAAAGATTCAAAAGTCTAGATCCATTATTCCCTCATGTATGTGGGAAGCAGGGCATTATACGTTCACACACATATGATGAACTATGTGCCCATCAGCAAAGCAGATGGGGGCCAGGTTTCAGAGCACAGGCACAGAACTAAGAACATGCTCTCACACTCTCAATCTGAGCTCAAATAGGTGATTAAATTTTTATCCATCTGTTTATTTCCTTTGTCCAAGGTTTTATTGACGTAACTTAATGAAATAAAGAACACATATTATTGGGCTCAGAAAGTTTGCTCATATTTTCATATGATCATCTTTTGTCAAATTATTTCTACAACGCTGCTTATGCAAATAAACCCTACATTAAGAAAAGAAGAAACAATCTGGGGAATTTTTTTATTCGTTATCTGTATCTAGAAGCTTTGAATTAAATCTAAAAACATTGTCCCAGCTCTTCCATTAGATTCCAAATAGGTAAATTTTCTAAAATTATCCTTTCGAAATAGCACATTTAACATGATTTGAAATCACCACATTAGCTTAATTGTGCAACGTGGTTTTGGTTACACTGGACCCAACTTTTGGCAAAATGGTATCCTGACATCATAAGGACCAAAGGAGGGCGTGCTTGGTTGAAATGTCCACATTTCTATCAGTGGAGACACCAAAATACTGTTAAATACACTCCACCAGGAGTGCAAACGAGGCGCTCTCTGGAGTCAATTCCACCTTCCGTGAATAGCGTGGGTGATGTGTTAGGGATACTAAGCTTGCAATTTTGTATCTATTTCTCTAGGGCCTGATGCATTTATTCCGAACAAAAATATTTGTAAACAGGCTTTAAGACGAGTGTGCAGAGCTGCTGCTTCTTCACAGTAGCAGCCTTATTTGTTTTACACATACTATAATTTAAGGATGCCAATCATTTTAAGCAGTCGTTTGCACAAAATAAAATACAGGCAAAAGCAGAGAAAATCCTTAGACTAAAAACACCTTTACACTAAGACATGTCAGATTAAAGTCTTCAGTGTATATACAGATTTACTTTTAACCCTGTGCATTCACGGTGTTTAATATTTTCCTATTACTTTTGGAAAATTCCACAGGAATACCCTAATTGATGTCAAAGGTGGTTACAATATTTTTTTTCTTTTTCCTTCAGTTGCATTTTTAGATACAAATTGCCTAAGACGCAAATGAGAAATAACTAGATGTCATGTTATTTTACACCATTCAGAATTTTTGCAATTACCTAAAAGCATAAATATATGATTTTCAAACACCAATTTTTGAAGTAAAAATACAAGTATGCGATTAACATAAAAAAGGATTTCTCCGTAGTGAATCCTTAGAAATGACCAAAATATCTTATCATAGGAAGCTATGGAAAGAGAAATGAAGTCACTGACCTCTCAATTTGATAGTTCAAATGAGTTTCTAAAAAGATAACGCAAAAGAAAAAATACAAAATAAATGCAAAATTAATTTGCATCCTATGGAAAATAACAAGGATTCTGTAATAAGAAAACCCTAAAAAGATGAAGTTTTTCCTCTCCTTTCTGAAAAGCTTAAAAAAACAACAAAACTAAATTATTTCAAAATCAATGGACTTCAAGCAATCCAAGAGAATTTGGAAAACATTTCTCTAAAAACCAATCCAGAATGCAGGATGTCAATTTGGAAATAATGGAAGCATATTTCGTTTTCAAATTTGAAAACTTTTAAAGACAAAAATTCAAGTTAACATCCCAGTGATTAACCCAGGGGCTGTTTAGCCAAGAACAACCTTCGGCACTTAAAACATAAAACTGTCAGTTTCCTCTGCTTGGAGACAAAACATACAAAACGCAAACATTCACTGCTAGATTTTCCTAGATGTGAAAGACAGAGCTAACTTTTATAAAAGGTGATTGCTCTGAATATTTCTACCAGTTATTACATTTATGCCGTGGCTCCCCAAAATCAGCTACAAATTCCAAACCTCAAAATCATCCTTAGCAGATGGCTACTACTCTAGCACATTACTCCCTAAATCGTGGTGGAAATATATACAAGCACTTATTGAACTTTGCTAGGGCTCAACGTACAAATATGTTAAGCTGCCAGTGCTTGATGTTATTGGATATAAGCTACCATAAACAATAAAACTCTTTACTAAAGACCCCTAAGGGCTGATAACAGGATAGTTGGCATTCTATTTCTTGCAAATCTGAATAAAGCATACTGACGGTGAGACTAATGTAAGTACTCTCTTTCCTGAACCAAGACACATGCATTTCAAGCATCATCCGTGATCAACCTGTCAGATACATATTTATAAACTTGGACTACAGAGTTTGGTAGCAGCACTGAGTAACTAAAGTTGTCTTAATCTTTTTGCCAGAAATCTGTCAGTTGGTGCTTACAATTGTTTCAAAATTATACCACAACTTTCTTTAATTTCATTCAATGCATTTCCTCAGACAAATAGGACGGTAAAGGCCTGCTCGCAACAAATCAATAAGTGAAATTATTTTACAGTGTATGCCTTTCCTCTTCTTATACTGCCCCCAAAATAAATATTATAAAGAAATGTAGGCAAAAAAACCCCACAGCTAGCACTTTTTTCCACTAAAAGAAGAAATACTTATTTCTCCAAAAACTGAAATATTAAATTCCCAAAGAGAAAAAAAAAAAAAAGGAGGAAAGAAAAAAATGGTAATAAAGCATGGCAGAATAATCCAAAGGAAGCATGCTTGGGCTCGGCATTATTTCCCTTAGCATCCTGAAATGAACGACATCACGCTGCCCGTGATCTCTGCTTACTCTGAAAACCAGCCAGAGGCTTTTCAAAAAGGGAAAATTCGAGTTGTGCTTTCAAATGCCAAATTAACTTACGGGACTTCCACTCCTGAAGGGAAACAGCAAAGGAGCGCACCAGAAGCTATGCTTTTTGTCACACAAAGCCGGAACTGATGAGTGTGACCCCAATGGGGTTTATCTAAAATCCCCACGTACCTCAGGCAAGGAGGTCAAAAGTTTTCTATGTCAAAAATATACAAATAAATGAAGCTAGATATAGCAATAGTTCCTTGCGCTATCAAGGAGTGTACAGTATGCAAGTCCCCCTTTCCTTCAGCGCTCTCTCTTTTTCTATAGGAACCCAAAATGGGAAAAACGAAGAGGATGAAAACCTGTTTACACTCATATCTAACCTCCTAGTCTCCACTTGTAATCTTTATTGGTCTCATTTTTAAATTGTTATTATTATCACTGATACATCGAAGTATTCAAGAAGTGCCCATAGCATGTAGACATCATTACACGTGAACAATGATATGCTAAACTATTCTTGGAGGAAAAAGTTACAGGACAGGTGTGTACAAAAGTGTAACACCACAAAGAGTTAAATGTTTGACAAAGTGAATGTGCAAGATCATGAACACATATTTGCACGTAAAATGTGCACATTAGGATTCTTAGTATTGGCCTAAAATTTTACGAGTGGCTGCTTTCTTACTGGAAGCTTATCAAGCACAAAGAAAAAGTAAAAAGTAAGTCACTAGGGCACTCTTCCAAAACATAAATTGTCTTAAGAACGGGACATTTAAAGGTAAAATAAACAGCGATGAGATAGAGTAAAATAAATTGTTCATTGTAATTTAGGTTTAGATGATAGTGACTTTTTTTTACAGTAACTGACAACATTTTATATACAATGAATGTAATGCAAATTCACTCTAAAAATAAAGGAGAAACATCTTTTACTCTACATTTACAGAAAATACTGTTTTATGTTACTTATTACTTGGATATGTAATTGGGTTGGCCACTTGTACCTAAGTTGTTTTCTAAAACTTATCTAAGTTTGCATAATTGAGGAGCAACACTTGCAATCATTTTTAAAAAGAGTAACTTAAAGACAGTATTAAACATTATCATTTCTGTTTTTTCAATTTATAATTTAAATTGATTTATTAACACAAAAATTCAGCCACCAAATACAGAAACACATGATTTTAAAAGATCTCAAAGGTATACCTAAAAATAATAAAGAATTATTCATCATTTAACAATTTCACTAATATTCGAGTAAATTTAATAACATGGGCCTTGATTCCAATTAATATATATGATCATTCTTAACTTCCATCAGTTGAATGGCATTTTTAAAAGTTAAAGTGAGCTAGATTCTCTTTCAAAAATATTTAATGGCATCAAACAGTAAAGCAGAACCAAATATCAAACTCTCTTTTAGGAACTTGCATATAGTTGGGATTACTTCATAGTATTGAGAGTAAAACAGGCTGTTGTATTTATTTCTACATCTGTCAGAGCTAAGGATGCTGTGTGGATAATGACATCACAGAGAAGTCACAAGTAGAAGTTGGTTTTTAATGTGTTTTGCCAAGCTTGCTGTCATTTCAGAACCAAAATTATAATTAAATTAACCTCTAAATCAGTGTTGGGATGCATTAAGTAATTAAAGACTAAAGTCATTTCAAAAAATAGGTAATATGTTAAAATTCCATTCAGTGCTTGTAATGCAGAAACATTCTATATGAATGAGACTTCAGATACGCACACGTTCATGTACACACTAAATTAATATGAAGCCACAAATTCATATGCTGCACTTGTGCATAGCTCAGAGAAAAATAAAGCTAAAACTAGATTAGTAATGCTTGATGCCTTTGCTCATGAAGTGTATCATGTAATAGAGAAATTTAGATTCCACAAACAAATTTCTACCGCATATATTCACACTACCGGTATTTATAGATGTATCTGATCTCAAACATAATAGATACTTCTATAAGAAGAAATCAAAATAGTGATTCACAAGAATTCACTGAAAGCTAGAATCTAATCAAGAAGCACATTATAGTATAAATGTTTTGATTTGTAAGTTTCATAAATTCTGTTCAGATATAACAAATAAAAAAGCTCTAAAGCAAAATCTCTTTTATCTCTTCTTTTTCAACAGCTAAAATATATTTATTGTCTAAATAGCAATTGTGTTGTATCTATCATCCTACACTGGGTCCATTCCTGCTTATTATAATACTCAATTTAATAAAATAATGTTAATGCTTTTTTAAGACTTGAGACATATGCATTCGATAATATGAATATGCTTATTATTCTTTACAATACTATGCTACTCATTACCATGAATGCAAAGTAATTAACAGATGAAACAATTATAAATGCAAATAAATGAACCATGCTCCCTTCACATAAAGGAAAAAAAAAAACAAAATAAACTATGGACACTTGAATATTTCCTTTTAACACTACTATGGAAGGCTTAAAGAGCTGACAATGAGTCATTTGTTTATTCAAGTCTTAAATAAATTGAATATATAAGTTAACTTCTGACTTACTTAAAAGTATTTGGAACATTTTCCAGAGCCTATTTTGACTGTGTCAATTACCTAGATACCAAAGTTGTTGTATTGTGTTGCCTGATGAAATAGGACATACAGCAACCCTCAAAACCAGTATTACAAGCCTGGCAAACAGCATCACAATTGGGTGACGCACAGAATCCATCACCCTAGGGAAAATGGTATGGTCATAGTATGGAGTCTTTACATGTTCTATATTATTTCTACATAACGTTTTGAGATGACAGAATTGTAAACTGTAAAGTGCTGTCCCATAAAAGGATATATTCAGAAACAGCACCATCACTTATCTGCTACTCTCGACAAAAATGGGACTTTGGAAACATTATCTTAAAATATACTGAATGGTAGCATTTTGATTTATAGTTGTCTGTCATTTCTTAAATTTCTTAGTAAATCCGGAGGTGTAATATTCGTATTGTGATAGTAATGGCTTCATTACTGTTAAACTCCATACTCACTTCAAACTTCTAGAATTTATAAAGTAGGTCGTGTATCTCCTTAAAAGATTCATGTTTAAAGAGCAGAGTGAATGGCTCAGCATATTAAGACTCCACCATCAAGGTGTCCCTTCATATTATCAGTCCATATGCATTACATGCATAACACACACATACAATAGCATGCACACAGAGCAGCAATAACTTAAACACAGAATAGCTATTGTGAAAACTTCAAGCACTTGCAGGCATTCACACTGCTAGATTTCCTCTCATATTGTAGATATCCTACCGCCCCAAAATTGCACAAATCAAAATGTTACCTTTGTTCAAACAATACTGCAGTTCATTCTATAACAGAAAGTGTCATCCTCAATGGCTCAGGATCCAACAGAGTGGTGGATTCTTGGAGCAGAAGTGGTGCCGAGTGGTTTGAGGCAAAACTGAAACATATTGTTTAAGTAAACCTTAAGGGGAGGGGATCATATGCGCAATTGATGGATTTTTTTTATATCATCTTCCACAAAGCCTCTCCAACCCCTCCCCGCCTCTGAACAGTAAACAAACTGCTGATATTAAAGGATACCAGCTCTGAACACCTCCTCCTCCCTTTCTTTTCCTTCTTGCTAAACTTTATTACTGTCCCCTCAGTTTTGAATAAGCCAACATTCATTAAATAAAAATGTATTAACAGAGAACCCCATAACTTCAAATTTAGGATTGAAAACTTGGGGAAAAAATAAAATAAAGCAAGACTTACTTAAAGACACTCTGATGCAAACAACTTATAGCTTAAGTTTCTAAAGATTTAAAGACAACTCCTTAAGGAAAGAAGTAATTAGCAAAGAAAGAATGCCTCTGATTTGAACTCAAGTCTACAGTCCTCACAAGAAAAACTGAGAAACACATAAAGGTAAATCAAAACTGTCAGATTTCTACGAGAGAACACCTCAACTTCCCTAAATATGTGGAGTGGTTTTTATGACTATTATAAATGTCTTAAAAGGCATTTTAAGGTATCAATGTGATGCCTAATTTTCAGTATGTGTTATTTCTAAAATACGCTGTTTGAAAAAAAAAAAATCTCAGAACAAATTTGGGCTTAAAAGCCAAGTCCCAGACAAGTAACCATAAGATTTCAACCTTAGGAACAATCACATCAGTAATGTTGCTCAGTCCTGGCCCATCAAGTGGGGCGAGGGCCCCATCTCTGGGTGGAGTGTCTTTCCCCAAGGAAGGAAACACTGGCACAAATCTCTCTGCCCTCCTGCAAGACTGTCCGACTTGCCAGCTTCTGAAGTTGCCCTGATGTCAATCAACATCACCAAGATGTCTCCTAACTGGAGAAAGTTCTGTTCGCCTGCGTAAGATCAGGAAGAGAGAAGGTGACTATGGGGAAAAAATAAAAACTTAAAAACGCTGTGTAATTAATAGGGTTAAAGAATGATCAACTAAAACTGGGAGAGAGAAAAAAAAAAGCCAGCAGAAACAAACTGACCCTTAAAATGAACGCTTTCCCTCTCAAAATATATTTTGGTAAAGTTTCATCTATTTTCCTTCCTCTGCACATAAAAATGATTAATGCCACAATTAAACTTCCACAGTTCAGGCTCTTGCTAACAGGTGTAGCGTTCTTTATATAAACATATTCATTGACCTGTCGCCATTGATAATCTTAATTAATTCATCTCGGTTGAAACAAAAAACAAATGTCCTTTTTCAAATAAAAAAGAAATAACGCAACACAAATACCCACTTCTCCCCAAAACCCCAAAACTGTTTAAGTTATGGTAACCTGAAATGCACCAGCCATCACAGAGAGCGATTGGAGAGACCCGGCAGTGTTCAGCAGGAAAGATTTTTAATAACAGATTGAAAAACAAGAATAAAAATAACTACATCAACAGAGCCTTTCTTCCTCAGGCCACAAGCCCGTTCTTACTTGAACTTCTTTTTTTTAAATGGCATTTTGGCCACTAAAACCAATCCAGAACATTATTAAAAGTTAAAAGCTACCAATTACTTCTGTCTGTTCTTTTAAAGCAAAGTTTGGCATTACGTCAGTTGGTTTAAAGAAAACAAGAAAGAGAGAAAGAGTAGGAGAGAAAGTTTCCTGCTTGTATAAACTAAACCACCAGGGAAGGTGTCTAGCCACTTGTAAAGTATTTACTGCAGGTTTTTAAAGAGCTAGAAAATATTTAAAAATTAAAAGTTTTCTCTTATTTTTAATGAAACATACTTAGGAACGAAAAAGCGTAGCCTTCATGTCTTCTTTGAAGTGTCTGGATGTTATGGGCATTTCAATCATAGCTCTCAATCATAAAATGATTTCCAATGATGCTTCAAATTGGAAATACATAGATAATTTCATCTTTGTTTTGCTACTTGTATTTGTGCTCTTGAGAAGAAAAAAAAAAAGGTGGGATGACAAAAAGTAGGCATTGCCAAGTAACCAGTCAGATTTCTTCATCTAACTCTTAACATTTTAAATTATTTTTATCACAGATTCTTCTTCAAATTCAGTGAGGTTTCCTTAACTCTAAAAGTTCTCTTTCTAACTTAAATCAAGTTCTACATTATTATAGCCATCAGAGAACCAAACCAAAGACCAACAAACTCCATTCCCAGGGATCAGAGAACCACGGGGTGATAGGACACAAGCCTAAAGATGACCATAAGATCAACACTGAAGACATTGCAAGGGCCCTATATAATTAATCAAATATCCTACACAAATAAACAAACGGCTTAAGACCCACTTCTACTCCAGGACAAATTTTTTAAAGTGGCTATTCCCTCAGCAGCCCTGGTTGCTACTGAACAGTAGTATAAAACAACATTTGGCATTTTAGCTTATTTACTTTAACCAGTGGGTTAAAGTTTTTTAGGAGATACATAATTTTGATAACTACCAAAACTCTGCTCAATTTTTTCAATGTAAACGATTACAAAGTGCATTAGACCCCTCGATACGTAAGAATTACGAGTACCCTTCGAAAAGCAGATTAAATTTCTACTTGGCAAAGGCTAGAAGAGTTCCTTCATATTTTATCTAAGGGGGACCCTACAATTCCATAAATCATTATGATTATAGAAACAAAAAAAATCCACTTCTTTCTGTAGGATATTAAAAGAGGAATGTAGTTACCAGAAGGTAAAACCAAGTCTCGATATGCTGCCATTAATTTCTCCAAATTTCAATAAGAAATAAATACGAGAAAGGAGTAAACAAGACTCAGAATTAGTTATCGATGGTATTAGTAGTTATAACCAGCAAAAGGGAGAGAGAAAGAAACCTCAGTTACCTGAACGCTTCACCGAGGATGAACAACAGAAAGCAAGTCCATAAAACTTGGCTGCTTTTATCAAATTGATTGTAACTTGTGAGCTGCACTATTTGGGACAGAACCGTCTGAGTTTATAGTTTTCTTTGCCTGCCAAAAACAGATGCAGACTACCACACTCGCTGTCCTGCGGAAACTAAATTAAGCAAAGGCAAATACCAAGTGGAAAGTTGTCAGTCTGTTGAATGAATGGCTTCATTTTACACACCAGAGAATATCTTAATAAGAATATGTCTTAATGTGCACGTCATTTTATTTTAAGCACTTAAAATAAAGTGCTTATTTCAAAAATACTGATTTTCCCTTGAAATTGATGATAAACACCTGTGCATAACTTTTTAAAACGTCTATTTTGTTTTACACACAATAGCATAGTATTGTTATGGTATTGTTGGCTATTAGAGGAACAGTAAAGTAACAAAAAATAAATTTTATACAAATATAATATTGTGGATACATTTAAAGGCCAGTTACCAATATTTGTGCTCATTTTAAATTTAAAATAAAGCTCTAGCTCAAAAAGAATTTGCTACAAGTTCTTTTAAAACTTTCAGTAATGTTTATTTACTTCAACAAAGAAGGTAAGACAGCAGTTTATTAAAGCTTAACACCTTTTGGCATTCTTCATAGAAATATGCAGATCAATAAACACAAATTGTGGTGTCTCTCTCTCTCTCTCTCTCTCTCTCTCTCTCTCTACACACACACACACACACACACACAAACACACACACACACACTAAAAATAATAACAATGATAATATAATAGAAACATCATTGAGATCCTAGGATCTTAAAAGCAGCTTTCCCACAGCTGCATTCATGTCCCTGTTTTGAAGGTTTTCCTGATGAATGAAGATTTCCTTATGTGTATGTGAGAGGCCTACACTGCGGAAATCAGAGTCAACCCAGAAGCAACATGACTTCACAGAAAAGTAAAAATAATACGGAAAATATGGTAGGGGCGTACGGACCACACTTAAGATTAGCACGCTGATTGAGAGTCTAGCCTGTTTTTAAGCAAAATTTTTACAAAATCACTTAAAATATTATCGCCAAAATGCTGAGGTCTAAAATCAACTCAGACTTCTCAGCTCCTAGGACGCTTTTCTCCTTACAGTTAACGTTACCTTGAAGACACAAAGGGCATCATCAAAATAGCAGCAGAGCCCCTCACCGCGTCTAGAATCCAAAGGGGTGACAAACTTTTTTGTCAAGAACTGGTTATGTTCCACTATTTACTTGGAAAGTGTCAGATTTAGTGATTATTATGTGCGGGAAAGTATTCCACACACATATATCCTAACATACAACAGATATATCGGTGAGCCGCACACATCAGCTCACGGGTGGGAAAGAATACTTTGCCAACAGAGTACTACTGAAGCTTCGAGAAGCCTCACCTTTAGAGAAATCAAATCAGAATGCTGGCAATTCAATTATATTTCCCCTCAGAAGCTTCCTTTTCACATTATTAATATCCAGAAATAATCGTCAAACGTCAGCCCGTTAGGGGCCCTGTATATTACATTGAACCTAGACACGTTTCATCCCGGGGCATAACCTTAAAGGAAAGTTTAACCATCTGAGGAGGGGGAAGCTCTAAGAAGGACATTTTTGACTTGTTAAGATTAAGCATGCCATTAATAAACTTTCACTTAAAGGTAAAAAAAAAAAAATCCTCAAAATGTTGGTATCATTTCCAGACTGTCCTGTCAGCATCACAACTTACAGGAAATGCTTCATCTTCCCATACAAACCCTGTATTTATTCACAACCCTGGCATACTTGGGGGAAGAAAAAAAAAAAAAAAGCCAACACCATTTCAGAGCTGGTTGGCTTTTTTACACTAACTGGTGGAATATCTGAGAAAGTGTTCTCAGCAAATGAGCAGCCTGTAAGAAACTTGACAACAGGGAGTGCAGAAACTTTCATTCTCATTTTGTCCACGTCAAGAACTGGCTGCGGCGCATTACTTTCCTTCGCTGCCCCTTGCATTTTTAACTCTGGCAGCCTTTTCGAAATGATCAACTTTTCCTAAAACCAGCAGCAAAGTAGTAACATGATGCCAGCAAGATCCATAGGTTTGCACTGAAAGAGCTGAAGGACTTTGAAGACTGGCTGGAAGGTTCCTATTTTATTTTTTTTGCTGTGAGCAATCCCATGTTAGCCAACAACCAGGCCTAGAGTGATCACTTCTGTGTAATTTTTGTCTCGGGCCCTATCTGGGTTTTCCCTTTGCACTGAGTCTCCCTCCCAGACCCTTTCCTGTTCACCTGGTGCGTTTACAAAAGTTCAATGACTTCACAGAAGTGCCATGAGTCAGGAATCGGCCTAACTTCTCTGCGATTTCACTTCTCCCGCTAAAGCTTCTCACTTCACTTACCTCCCTGAAAAGTCTCGCCGTGATTGTCCAAAATAGGGCAAGGATGAATATCCTATCATACTTTGGGTTCATCATTAAAGATCCATCGCTCTGACTCAAAAACTTGCCTAGTTATCAATTACGAGGCCTAAAAAGACAGGAGGAAGTAAAGCAAGACCTGAAATGTAATAAGCCCAAGATTCCCCCCACCCCTGAAACCCACCAGTCCTTCTCGCCCTCTAACTGAAATCGCTTTAGAGTCTTCGGGCCATAAAACTGCGACTGACTTCCCAGGGGTGGGAGGGAAACACCACCATCTCACACAGGTACCAACAAAACAAAACCAAAAAAAAAAAAAAAGAAAGCTTCCCCAGCCACAAAAACAGCTTTGCACTTCAAACAACTCCCACCTCCGCCTCACCCTCACATTATTCACGGGGTCCTGCAATCCTGGAGTTTTGGGGGGAGGGGGGCAGTGGTGTTTGCCTTGGCCTTTGCACGGTGCGTGCCTCGAGAACCCAAACAGGAACTAGACAGGAGGCGCAGCGCCCGTCCGCCGGGCTGTCCCACCGCTGTCAGGCGTGTAATCACCGGCCAGTGGCCGCTGACCCGAGACACATGGCGCATCATCCGCACCCGCAGAGGAAGTCTGCCCCGGCCTCGGCCCCGACGGAAGCGCCCGGGCTGCAAGGCCCTGCCACATGGCACCGCGGGGCACCGACCCCTCGGTCGAGCCGCCCTGAGCCGCGCACCGGCGGGTGCATCAGGGGATGCGACCAGCCTCCTCCTCCAGCCCAGCTGGGCCTGGAAGGGAAAAAAGTTTGGAGCCTGGTTTTGCAAACTCTTCCCAAGCCAACGCCAGTCCGGTGCTGTTTTCCTACTCTGGGGACCGCACGAAGGCCCCTCCCGACCCTCCCAAGTTCGCCCAACTTACTACTCTGCATGCTGGTGCCTAGTGTGCTCCCCGCTTGTCAGGAGCCCCCAGAAAACTTGCAGCGGCGGCGGCGGCGGCGGCGGCGGCAGCGGCCCCTCGGGTCCAGCCACCTCCAGCTCCTCCGCTGCGCCCGGTAGGAGAGAATTAAAATCAGCCCGAGAGAGACAGCGAGGGGGAGTAGGGCTGCGAGGGGGAGGGGGCACCGGCCTGAAACTTCTTTTTTTGGCAAATGGGGATTTGTTTTTCCTCCTCCCCGGCGGCTGAACTTGACCCTCCTGACTCCAGGGGCTACTGCAGTTGGAAGTCGCTCGTTTCTAAGGCTCAGATGCCGCCGACCCACCAAAAGGAGGAGAGGAAGGGAGGGGAAAGAGAGCAGAAGAGAAGAAAGAAAGAAATCACACGCGCAAAAAAAGGAAGAAAGAAAATGCATGTGAAACCCGAGAAGCCTGCGCTTGGCTTTCTGCACACTCTCCCTCCGCTGCTTTTTTTTTTTTTTTTTTTTCAAAGAAAGTCACTTTTAATTCCCAGGGCTCCCCGCTCGCGATCGCCCACATTTTGCGCACACACGCGCGGGCGCAGCACTCGCAGCGCGGTGCCCGGCCGGGCCGAGCGGCTCCCGCGCCCCCCCGCGCCCCCCGCGCCCCGGCCCCGCGGCCGCCCGGGCCTCCCCTCCTTACCTGTTGATTAATCGTCAAGAACACCCTCCGCAGCCCGAAAGATGGTGGCGCGGCGGCCAGAGCCATGAACCGTCTTCTGTTGTTTGCAGAGTTGATCTTGGATTATTTGGGGGGGTGGTGGGGGGGAGAGAAAGGTCTTTCCTGCCTCCCCCCCTTTTCCTTCCCTCCCCCCTTTTATAAAAAAAGAGAAGAGAGAGAGAGCAAGAGAAAGAGAAAGGAAATAGAGCAAGGATGTGCCCGGTGCCGGGTGGGAGAGGGGAGGGGGTGTTGTTTTTTGTTTAAAAAAATAAAATAAAATAAAATAATAATGGGAAGGCGAGAGCGCGATCGAGAGGACGCGGGGTCTGGAGGAACGAGCAGCACCAAACAAGAGGACGCTTGAGATTGCAGTGAGATCGGGTCTTTATCAGAAATGTTATCGCTTGTCAGGACCTCAGTCTCCGCGCATTACGTCAGTTTCAAGACACCAACACTATTAATATCAAAGGAGCCTTCGCGGAGGAAAGCGCCACCCCAGACCGAGCTCCCTTAAAGAGACAGCGCGCGTCCCCGCGCCGCCGCCGCCGCCGCCGCCGCCCCGCCCGGCTCCGAGCACCCGCCGCCGCCGCCGCCCGCCGGGACCGGCCCCGGCCGCGGCCAGCCGGCTGCGCGAGAACTTCCCCGCGTCTGAGCGCCGCAAATGAGAGCGGCGCGGGGCAGGGACCCGGCTACCTTCCCGCCCCGCCTCTCCCCCCTCCTCCTCCCCCCCTCCCCCCCGAGTGAACGTGCGGGCTGGAAACCCAGGGGAAAAAAATCCGAAAGCTTTAGGGAATAAGGTGGTAAAAGATAAGGACTTACCTTGGGAGGGGGTGGGGGGCAGGTGGGGGCCGGTGCGTGGCGGCCAGATCGTGGGTCCCCAAAACACTCGGAGATGCTCTCGGGAACCGTCCAAAGAACTCCAAAAGTGCTTTTACCTTTTTGGGTGTTACTTTGCCTTCTCCCTCCCAATTAAGCGACGCAGGATTTGTGTGTGTGTGAGTGCGTGTGCGTGTGTGTGTGTGTGTGTGTGTGTGTGTGCGTGTGCGCGCGCGCGCCGCCCCTCCCCCGCCCTTTTTCTGGGGCATGAAGAAGTCCTAGGGCACCTCGTCGGTGGTCTGTGTTTCCCATGCATGTGATGGCCAGTGAGGCTGAGAACTTGAACTCTGTCCTGAGTTGGAGAAGTGCGGACTGAGGTTGCTATGGTTTTGTGGGCTGGGGGGACTCTAGCAAGCTCTGTGGGTGCTTAAATGGGGTACCACAAAATAGAGAAAATGGGAACATTACTCAAGTGCTGCAACATTAGTACCTGCAGCTCTTTGGAGTGATAGTAGCAGACAAGGAACACTGAATTAAGCGTGCCATTCTTATTACTACTTCACATCTCCAAATACTCTCATTGTGAAGTGAAATTCTCTCAAAATAAGTTACTGAATTGAACCAGGTGGGTTTTTTTTCTTTTTCCTTTTCTTTCTTTCTTTCTTTCTTTCTTTCTTTCTTTCTTTCTTTCTTTCTTTCTTTCTTTCTTTCTTTCTTTCTTTTATTCTTTTTTTCTTTCTTTCTTTCTTTCTTTTATTCTTTTTTTCTTTCTTTCTTTCTTTCTTTCTTTCTTTCTTTCTCTCTTTCTCTCTTTCTTTCTTCTTTTTTTTAAAATTTCTAAAAACCAACAATGCATAGGAGTACCACGACAGGATCCAAAGTATAGTAGGTGTTAAAACCTAAGTAAATATCTCTTGGGAGTTTGGACTTCATTTTCTTCAGTTGGGTGACTTTAAGTGGCATGTTTTTCCTCTAGTGGAAATCAGTTTAAACTAATTTTGTGCTAAAAGAAGAAACATCCTTCCTTCTCCAAACTGCAAAATGATTAAAATTAGAATTTTAGAGAGGTACGTACAATCATGAATCCGTCAGCCAAAAATGAAGTAATTTCCTCCAAAATATTTTTTTTCACTAAATGATTCTTGCGTCTTTTAAGAGAAAAAAGCTAAGTGTATATTTTGAAACATACTATTATCAGAAGTGAAAAAGCCAACCTTACTGCTTTTTTTTTTTTTTTTAAAGATCTTTATTCCTAGTCAGGCAGATCTGTGATTCCTTTTTGTAGCCCTTTTGCTCCAGAATTTTGGTATTGTGTCCCAGACACTATGAGTAGAAAAGCATTAATTCTTTTGCAATAGGGAAACTAGTCAGGTAAAACAGTAGTCAAAATACAGTTTCACAATGAGGCAAACAATATATTCCCTAAAGGAGAAGACAATGAAGCTTATATGCATGGAGTTATTCATATGTGACCATCAATTTAAATTAATTTGGGAACAGAGTAAGATTTATATATAGTCCTGCTTGCAGGGAAAATTAATATCAAAATCTTCAGTAAATCTCATAGTCAGCTACTAATGACCACCTGCATATTTTCACACTAGAGTCATTTAATACTGTCCACTGCCAATTTCCACTGTAAAAAGTATTCATATATTAAATATAGAGCTTTATTTTCTTTTTTAAGCCATAAATTAGCTTACCGACATTTATGGAAATATGCACGGCGCAGTGAGAAGCATTTTTATTCAGGAGAAAAAAAGGATCTGAGGGAAACATTCTTGAGTCATGACTAACTAAAAATATTAGATCAAATAAATTTTCAAATATGAATCTGAATAGTAAAACGGTTTGTTTTTAAAGGGTTAATACCACCTAAAACTGCTGAAGCTGGTATCTAACTGATAAAAATCTCAGGCAATAGCATCTTAGCAGCAAAGTTTAAATAGCACCATATATCACAAGGATTAGTCCCCTAATCTATTTCTGCTCCCCAAGACTTAAATGACATTTTAAAAGGGGAAGTGATCTTCCTCTTCGTCACTCTCACATGTAAGCCAATCATCAAGAGTGTAAATTTACTCACGTGAAACAAGCATTGATTAAATTGGTTCAAAAAAAAATGAAATTACATGCTTTTGCAAGCACAAAACCCTTGAGATGGCTGGTGTTTTTCCACCTGTAATAATACAAAATTTGACCATTAAGTGTACCCAAAATTATACATTATATAAAATGTTAAAGCCAAAGGTCTGAGAGTGAATTATGTCCTTCAATTGAAAGGATAAAGTTACACTTCAGGTACTGAAGCCAACAAATTCATGTTCACTTAAAAATTTAATGAATGGAGTTTCATGGACCCAATTTTGCTGAAGTTTGCCTGAGAGATGAAGACTCTCTTCATGTTCCTTTTTGTATTTTGAGTTCAGCTGAGCAAAATGCTGTCTGTATCAATTCATTTACATGAACCACAAAAGATCTGTAGAGCAGTTAATAAAAGCACAAATATTTTTGTAAACTTTTTCAAGCAAATTATTTATTTATGAAATAATTTATGAAGAAAATTTTTACCTCATGCTTTAGATATATTACATATGCTCTTGATTGACACAATATGTATAAGCTCAAAGGCCCTCAGAGCATTTTTTTAATTCTAGTAGGAATATTTCAAAACAACCAACTAATACATGAGGTCATAATTGTTTGACAGTTGTTTTTAATATATAAAATAAGTTATGTATATTGTTTTCTTTCAAATGTTTGTTGATTTGTGTTTATAGTCCTGACATGTGCATGGCACAAACTGAATTAGGGGAAATAGTAAAGATTTATTTACATTTATTGTCTTCTGCTGTCAAACATATGCAAAGCTCTTAAAGCCATTCTCTTCTTTTGCTTTTATTTGCAAAGTGTTTCTGAACAATAGAGTCTCCATGTCAAAGTGACAACCTGTGCTTTTATCAGCTATATCAGAAAGTAAAGGGCAAGTGAAATTTTTAAAAAGCAAACAAAAGAAATAACTTCCAACTAAAAGAACTTCTTTGTAATCTTTTGTAATTCTTTGAATTCTGGAATATTCTTTCACGGCTGGACCACTGATGAAAGAGTTCCTTGAGCTGTATAATGCTTATTATTTACTAAAATTACGTAGTGCATTTTTTTCTGTTTTATTATTTAAACATTCTGCCCCCCCCCCTTTTTCTTGTAGTTTATTCAGCAGAGATACAAAGAGGGATTAGTAGTTAAGCAAAGCATACTTGTTTTACATTTTCCACCTTTTACCACATAACTTACTTACAGTTCCAGTGCCTGTAATCACAATGATTTTACCTGATGGAACACGTATTTCAGAAATGTAATCCAACTGTTTACCCTAACACGTCATAAATTGCAATTCCTTTCAGAAACCTCAAAGATTGACAACCCTTGGTCCTAAATGCCAACTGCTTTAACACATACTAGCAAGAAAACATTTATGTATTATTTGCTCTCAAGTTAGTACTGTATCATATGAAATGGAAGAACATTTTGCCTTCCAGCATATTAAAAGCAATTATTGAAGGAGTCCGCCTCCTGCATGGTGAGACCTAGAGAAACAGAGCATTATCAAACATGAACTTCCCCGACTCTATTTCTTCTCTGGATCATGTGCCACGCAACCAAAAAAAAAAGACTGCACACAAATTATGACCATTTTCCAACCTACCTATTGCCGAACACCTCTGGGTGAATTTATTAAAGATAAAGTCAGCTTTAAATAGCCTGTATCTGGTATTCAAATTCACATTTACACTTGCCAATCCTCCCCCCTGCAATATCAGGCAACTGCCTACTTAAACAGATGGGCCTTGCAGCCCACCCCAAAAGCCAGCAAACATGGGCTTCATTTAATTAAAAGAGGAAACAAATTTCTGAGGTGTAGGCACACACAGGCGCTCACACACACACACACACACACACACACATCCCTGCCTAGGGAGACCCAGAATAATGATTCTTGCATTTTCAATAGACTTTATAAATGTCCAACCATATAGTATCATTGGGTTGAAAGCAGAATTAAATAGTATTGCTCAGTGCCATGTATTCAACCCAAACTATTATGGGAAATAACTGGATTCACTTCCCTTCTCTTACTAAGAAAGGACATTTACACCTGAATTAACCCAGACCCACTATCTGCCCCTGAAAAGTAGGTGTTTTCCAAAGTTCTCCTTATTTCTACCCTTATTTCATCCCATCCACTTTCCAAACTTTATTCAATTAACTCTCAGTTGTATATAACCAAGCCCCACATCTGATTTTGCCAAAATTTCAGATTGAAATATTACACTAGAAATCAAACTTGTGAATTTGAATGACATATGTCTGATATCATAATTTAAGAAGAGGAGGCTATAAAGAGACAACATGGAGGAGGAAGGAAACAGACCAACCCTATCTGTCTTGAAGGTATGAGTCATCCAGACCAGAAACCTCAGACATTTGACATCTTTGGCAATACCTTCTCCCACACGCCCCGCATTCAATCAGTTATCTAGTCTTCCCCTTGTTTTCTTTTCTAAAGGACTGTGTACCTTTTACTGCCTTTCTTTCCATCCACACAGAGCCTCCCCAAATTAAAAAGTTATTACCTCTCCCAAGACATCCCACTGAGCATTATCGCTCTACTCTCTCTCCCTCTGTTCATTGTTATACTATCTGATCAGATCATTTCCATTTTGCATATTCTACTTCTCATGGCAAAAATCCATGACTTCCAACTACCAAAAGAATAACACCGAAGTGCTTAGGGCGTTCAAGTTCTCCCATAACGTAGTCCAAAACACTTTTCTGGCCTAATTCTTCACTCCAGGCTTCCACACAGGCCACTCTCCTGACCCACTGGTGGAGTCGTTCGCCAGACCATCTGACACTTTAGAATGTCTTGTTTCATATTTACTGCTACCTTCTACTTGAAAGTCAGCTCTCCATGCTAAGTAACATCTCTTCTTCTAAAGTCAAACTCAGATTCTGCCTTTTGCATGAAGCCTTCCCCAACAAGGCAGGAAGTAAGCTTCGAAGGGCATTGCTTCTTCCTCGAGGTAGCAATGTATCACAGTGACTTGTATAGTGTTATGTTGTTGACTTACCCCCCACCCCCGTGCTAGACTGAAAGACTCTTGAGGGCAGAAGATGAGCAAATCATAGGTACTCAATAACATCTGTTCAATTGAATTTGGAGATTGGAACAACCTCTCTACGTTTTACTCAGAAACACACTATTGAGCCCAGTTTCAGATGCTTCATGTGGCCTTTCCTTCCGTCCGTTCTGTTCTCTTTTTCTTTAACACATATGCGCCGATACATCATGTGCCAGTGGAGGCTTGTGGGTGGTCTTCATCTCAGCAGCATATTTTTGGCAATATATCAGAGGAGACGTTTGTCCTTCTCTGAAATATTGTCCTCATTATCTTAAGTTTGGGTTCATAATTCCATGTTGCTCTAAAAATACCAAATTAAATGACTGTTAACTAAATAGTAGGCATTATGGAGTTATATAAAAAAAATGAAGCAGAAAGCTGAGAATTTTCAGATGGAAAGGGATTATTTGTAGTTTTAGAAGCCAGAAGTGTGAGTTAAGAAAGTTGTGAAAGTGCAATAGAGATAAATAATTAGCTCTTTAAACATTAATGGTAGTTTTTTCTCTATATTCTTTAACATTAAATATCCAGGTTCTCACAGTGGTCACACTTCAAAATATCACATGAATCCCATTGAAAAGAGTATGTGAGGGTGTGTGTGTGTGTGTATGTGTGTGTGTGTGTGTGTATGTACATGTGCATGTGTTTATGAGTGTGTGATCATCTGGGAAATGAAAGCTTCCATTTAATTAACATTTCATCTTGGTGTTCACACAATTGATTCATCCTTCGTGCAGCTAGACCATTGGAGTGGTATATAGACATGGCCAGATGATCCAGGGATAAGTATTAGTTACTATCTTGACTCTCAACTTTGTTCCTCAGTAACTGTACACTGATTAGAAGACGGCAGGCTTCCAGCTTCTGGAGAGAAGCTATTCTCTCTCTGCTCGGTGCCATGAGAGGGGGTTCGCTACCTCAGCTGGGCTCTCCTGCCATCTGGTTTCTGAAGGGTTTGACTCATGACACCACCAGCTCAGAGAATGGGAAGAGAGACAGTCAGGGTATTTATTCCCCGCTCTCTGCTATGGGTGCACTCTCACAAGGTTCTAGTAATAAGGCCCCCATCCCACCACTCCCCGCTTGAGATTTTAGCCCTAGGGGCAGCTGCCTCTGGCTGTTGCTAGGCCCTGGATGTTTCACCATGTCTTGTTGCCTCCCTAAACCCTGCCTGTGACTTGTCAATGATCTTTTGTTAAACTTTCTTTAAATTCTTCTTCAAGTATTCCTTGAGTTATCTACCTGGACTCTGATGAACACAAAATGGCTTGTGATAAAATCATCCTTGTACTCTAGGGTCCAACATAGTCCTTATAATATAATTCAATAGTTAAATAAATATATGCTAAGTAACTATCATGTACCAGACCCTGTGTTAAGTGTTGGGGAACCAAGTGGTAAATGAGTGGCATGACCCCCACCTTGAGGATTGTATGATCTAGTTAAGAATTCAGTGCTTCTGAAACTAACGTGGGTACTTTTTAAAAGTATAAATGTATGGGTCTCATGTAATGAATGTGCATCTCTGGTGGTGGGGCCTGAGAATGCAAGCTGATCACACCATGTGATTCTTATATTCATTAATGTATGAGAGACAGCAATCCTTTGACTACGACAAATACTAAATAATCTACTACAAATATGAAGATACAAAGGCAGACCTTGATAAATGTGAGTTGGGTGAAAGCATGAAAGCATGAACTAATGTTGAGAATAAGGTAATTCAGACATAGAGGGCAAGGTCATGTACAGTGGTTCGCAGGGCCAGCAGCACTGGGGTTGCTGCCTTTTCATGGGGTGGGCAAAAGTTGGTGGTAGAGGATGCTCTACAAACTGTGCTAGTTGTGTTCGATCATTGTGCTCTATTGTATTACTCTCAACCCCGCCTCCTTCCTCCCTAGCCAGCATCACACATCCACTGTAGCAGCCCCAGCTGGCTGGGTTTCCCCAGCAGAGCAGAGCCCTGAGCAAGTGTTCCAATTTGCTCCAGTCTAGAATCTAGAGATAGCTCTGTCTGGAAAGAAAGGCCTGGACACTCTAGTTCAAAGCTAATTAAGTCAGTAAGATAAACAAGGTAAGACTCCTGGGGATAAGGGGAATTTCTTGGGCCCCAAGAAATCCACAAGTTAGAGGTTGAAAATATTGGCAATATCTGAGACTGCTAGCCATATTATTTACTCTTCCCAAGGACATCTGAGGTTTTTAGATTAGGGACATGCCTGTGACTACAGATGACCACTACATGATCACTGCAATTACTTCTTATTAAATGAGAATTTAATTACCCTTCCCCCTATTATTCGCAGACTTAAAGTAAGTTTAGACAGGCTACCTAACCTGTTCTCAACATTTTTAAAAAAATATATTTTATTGATTTTTTTTTATAGAGAGGAAGGGAGAAGGATAGAGAGTTAGAAACATCGATGAGAGAGAAACATTGATCAGCTGCCTCTTGCACACCCCCTACTAGGGATGTGCCCTCAACCAAGGTACATGCCCTTGACTGGAATCAAACCTGGGACCTTTCAGTCCGCAGGCCGACGCTTTATCCACTGAGCCAAACCAGTTAGGGCAGTTCTCAACGTTTTTAACTTCTTCTTTTTTTAAAGTCCCAGGCAAGATCCTTAAATTAATATCCAACTATGTATATATCATAATACAATACATATGCATATACCATACACAGATATTCACATATATATCGAGGCCCTTGAAACAAGGAAACATAATTAAAACATAGCCCCTATTATCTCTCCCAAACACAAAGACACTTGAAGAATGCAACTACTGCTTTAATTATGCCAGAAGGTTCCAATTGCTATAGGTTAAAATCTAACAGAGTCCCAGCACAATTCTTATTTTATTTAAAGAGATGCTACGTCATACATTGATCTCATATTAGGTGAGCAAAGCCAAGTCTATCTTTAGGCCACAAAAGTGAAAATCAACATGAAGTGGCCTTCTAGAAATAACCCATTCTGTGGGGGAACATCTGAACAATTTTTACAGATTAATATATGAAATACGTTCTAAAAATGGTCCAGCTATTAGTCATACTTGATAACTCTATGATCTATCCTACTATGCAGTATGCACTGCTCAGTGTGAAACTATGCTGTGACTTATAATGTCATTAGACAAAATTTGAATTTTTGTTGAATGATTCATCACATATCCAGCATGATATTCTGTTGACAAAGCAGAGGTAAGAGTGAAGGATCATTCTGCTTTATTGAGACTTTGTATAACAATGAGGTATTCTAACAAGTACATATTTCTTAGCTATAGTTCTATTAGTTTTCTCATTCAGAATATCATCATAGAAAAGCTATATAATTTCTATTAAGGTCATGGTAAAAATATCAATTTTTTATTGATTGATTGATTTGAGAGAGAGAGAGAGAGAGAGAGGGAGAGAGAGAGAGAGAGAGAGAGAGAGAGAGAGAGATTTGTTGTTCCACTTATTTATGCATTCATTGGTTGATTCTTGTAGGAGCCCTGACCAGGGATTGAACCTGCAACCTTGGTATATTGGGACAACATTCTAACCAATTGAGCTACCTAGCCAGGGTAAGGTCACTTTTAAATTCAATCTCTGCAATGCATTTCAGGTCTCCTGCTTCAAAGACTCTTTAGGAAAGACTATTTGAGGATAAGAACCAACCACATGCTTATGAAAGCATAGAATTATGGTACATTGGCTTTCTATTACAATGTAGACCCCTTCTCTAATTTTACAAATGAAAAAATTGAAGCAGTGCTCAAGGCCATGCCTAAGTAATAATAATGACTAACACTATACAAGGCTTCCTATGTGCTAGGCCAGCCGTGGGCAAACTACGGCCTGCGGGCCGTATCCAGCCCGTTTGAAATGAATAAAACTAAAAAAAAAAAAAAAAAAAAAAAAGACCGTACCCTTTTATGTAAGGATGTTTACTTTGAATTTACATTAGTTCACACAAACACTCCATCCATGCTTTTGTTCCGGCCCTCCGGTCCAGTTTAAGAACCCATTGTGGCCCTCGAGTCAAAAAGTTTGCCCACCCCTGTGCTAGGCTGTGTTCTAACTACTTCACATATATGTGAATTCATTTAATCTGAACAAACACTCTGTGAGATAGGTGTCACTGTTCTCCCCATTTCATAAATAAGGAAACTGAGGCATATGCAATGCCATAACCAAAGTCAAACAGGTAGTCAGGGGTAGAACCTGCTGCACCAAGGGTCCAATGTCCCACTATACTGCAATTTCATTTTGGTGGCAGAATTGGGACTCCATCCTATGTTTTTGACTTGACACTAAGCCTGGCAATTATGGTGTGTGTGAATGTGTGTTTGCATGTGTGTGTCTAGTTGTGGTGAACACTTGCTATTATTTGGCTATACCAACATCCACTCTCTCTTCCCTAGCAATAGCCCATTGATTTTCCTCTGTAGGAAGAGAAAGTACTGTTCTTAGTCTAGAAAAATGACTCACTGCAAGAAGAGCAAGCATTTGACTCCAGCCTTGCTTATCAGAGCATCACATTCAGGAACCTGACAGAGTCAGAGCCAAGAAAACCTTGGGGGACAACTGGGAAGATAATCTGGACTTTTTATTCTATGGCATTTGTTCCAGAAAAGATGGGAGGCTGGAGCTCCTACAGCTGTCTCACCACCACAGAAAGTTTGAGTGAATGCAGAGAAAACAGAGCTTAGACATGGGGAGAAAGAGGTCCTGGGTTCTACATCATTGCTGGGACCCCTGAATAACACTACACCCCAAGTCAGCTGTAACCCCTGCATTCTCCAGTTTACTTTCTGGTTCAAACCAGTGCCAATTGGTGTCAAAGCATTATACTATTATGGAACTTCAAAAAGTTATAACTGCATTTCTAGCCAAATAGATTTTCACCCAAAATGGTATTGCACAGATTGGTGATGCATCTTACTTGCCAGACTTGGGTCTGTGTAATTTTTGACAATATTTGACATTGAATTCATCCTCAGATGCAAAGACATGAAGATATTAGAAATTATTTGGAAATTCAGTGAATGCATCCAAAAGACAAATTCCAATAATTTGGGGAATACGTTGTGCCTTCTCAAGCTCTAGAATATTTGTTTACTTGCTTAAATTAGTAGTTTTATTTGATAACCTTAAATTACATATGTCCTTGACCTCATAAATTACTATTATTGTATTAATAGAAGGCTGAAGATATTTTTTACAACACCCTTCAAAACTTACTGAAAGAAGTAAAAGACCAACTAGGCAAAATATTTATCACAACATGTCAGTACTCCTTTGATATTTGAAAGCCCTCATATAAAGATGACCAAGGAATTCAAATCCACACAGAGGAATGGGGATTCCATAGAACGTCACTGGTGGCCATAAAACGATGAGGGACAAGATTAAACCTGACCAGTGCAAAAGGTTTACATTTAGTGTACAAGTGACATTTCAAGCCATGAAAATAGACCACACTATTTCTGGGAAAAGTATGGGAACGACAAGCACCTGGGACTGAGACTAGAGAGGTCAATTAAAAGCAAACTAACAAAGGAAACGAGGAAGAAACAGCCTCTCTGAAAGAGAGAAACCCAAGGCAGGGTGTAAACAATCCAAGAGGAAGGAAACTATTTCAAGAAAGAGGGAAGACTAGGAGGTTGAGTTACATAAGTTAGATTGCATGGCATTCGGTTGCTGGAGACCGTGGCACAATGTGTGTCAGTGGAAGGATGAGAACTGAAACCGTAAGGGAAAGATTCAGAGAATGACTCAGTGGTGAGGATGTAGAAGCAGTGTGCACAGACAACCCTTTTAGGATGTCTGTTAATTAAAGCACCAGAGACTTAGTTACTTGCAAGTACAGGTGAGGGCAAGACATCTTTAAAGATGGAAGATGCATGAACTTGTCTGAATGTGGAAGGGAAAGACCCAGTGAAAAGTATGAGATTGATAAAGCAGATAGAAGAGGGCATAATTCAAGAAGCTAAGTCTTTAAGATGGTGGTATCTATAGCACTTTCTTCTCCTTGAGGAGAGGAGGCCACCCATCCTCCAGGGTGTCTGAGAAAAGGCCAAGATGCAGGTGTGAGTGTACACTTGGTGGTGGGAAGTAGAGAAACAGGAGTGTTTTGGGAAGAGTACTCAGTTACAAGCTGACTGGATAACTCAGAAGAAAATAAATTATGAGTATTCCCAGTAGCTCAAACAATCATTGGGGGATCTGGAAAGCCAACTCAAAGCTTAACTTCCAGAAATAACACTCCAAAGGATCCTTAGAACTAGACTGATAAAGAAGTGACTTACTGCTGCCACCACTGAGCTCAAGATGCAACATCTGCACAATGGGCACTTTAGCTCCCTAAAACTTGCCCATGTAGCCATCACCACTGTTCCTGCCCAGTTGTTAAAGTCTGATGCAGGAGTTTCTGATGGTGGAGGCTGTGCCTTAGCTCAGAGGATGCTGGGAAAGCAAGTATCTCACATGACTAGCTTTTACAAGGCAAGTTTTTTTTTTTTCTTATTTCCTACAGAGATTTATAAAGTGAAGAGTAAGTTCAAATGTTGAACAGGCAAAAAAAAAGTATTCCACAGGGATATTCAAGAAAAGACAAAATATGTTAGCTTTAAAAATCTTAACAAAATCTGTTCAAAGCTAACAGTATTAACACATAGTATATTAACATCCTATATAATAAAAGGCTAATATGCAAATCAACCAAATGGCTGAACGAACGGTCGCTATGACGTGCACTGACCGCTGGGGGTAGACACTCAATGCAGGAAGTGCCCCCTGGTAGTCATTGCGCTCCCCCAGGGGGAGCGCCGCTCAGCCAGAAGCCAGGCTCACGGCTGGCAAGCACAGCAGTGGTGGTGGGAGCCTCTCCTGCCTCCACAGCAGTCAGACATCCCCTGAGGGCAGACCGGGCTGAGGGACCCCCACCCCAAGTACACGAATTTCATGCACCGGGCCTCTAGTATTGTATAATACATGATAGTTATTTAAATTCAGGATTTTAAGCCAGAAATAAAGGGAAATCCTTCAGTTATGATAATGTAACAAACACTTAAACTCAGTTTTAGACATTGTAATTCCTGATTCCAAAGATATTTCTTAAAAAAGAGTCACTCCAAATATTAATATTTCACAACTTAGCCATGATCTGACATGGCTGTTATCCAGGTGATATTCTATATTCACTTGAAGATGATCAGGAGCCAAAATTATTCTTTATTCATTTTACTGTTTTTGAAATAATGATATATATTGATTCTAAAAAATTCTTGCGGTACATAAAAGACCCAATAAAGAATTAAAAACCACCTACCAATGCATTTACATGCATATGTGCACACACACACAATTTCACAAATTTTTATGTGTTATATTAGGCATACTGGTCTTTAATTTCCTTCTTACAATTAATAAGATGCTGTCCACATTTTTCCATTGCCCTTACATCATCATTTTTAATGGCCGCTTAGAGTATTCATTTCATATAGATTGTTCCCTATTCTTCACGTTGTGAAACTCACTGTCATGAACATTCTTCGTGTGGAGCTCTTCATACCTGTGTGGTTATCATCTTAGGTCAAATTTCTTATAACAGAGGTGGCTGGGATAGAGTATTCTGATTTGTATACATTCTGATATGTATTGCCCAAATCATCTCCAGAAATAAAGCAAGCACTGATTATATCTTTACCAACATGGCATGGAAGTGCCCATGGGAACCGATGCTTTTTTGAAGACACTTGGAGGAAATGGGCAGGGCTATATAATTTCATACCTTCAGCGAACCTTGATCCTCCAGAGTTGCCAGGGCTCTATAATCAAGGTGCCATTTACTATTCCTCTCAGACGTTTTCCCTATGTGTTAGTCAGTGGAAGGATGTAATGTAGCAGCACAAAGAAAGTAGTCAGCCAGTAGTTCCAGACTTTCTTGTGTTGATATTTTCAAAATCAATATTCATGTCAGCCTACTTGGTCACCTACACAGATTCCACATGAAGAAACCTCATAAAATTTAGTTCTCTGAGAGAGCATCTCTAGTCTAATCACTTCACTTCACAGCTAAGGAAATGAAAACCCAGAGAAATTTAGTGACTTTCTTGCGTTCACACAGCTTCTTGGTTTATATAAAATAAAATAAAAGTAAAAGAACCAAATTTACTTTCTGTGCTATGCTCTCCATCCATTTCTAGGTTACATTATGTCATTTGAGTTCAAGCCATTCTTAGATATGTTAAGCATTTGGAGAAGTAGGTTATCTCTTTTAGGATTTGACTTTTAAGCTAGATATCAGGTAGTATAGCTCTACCCCCACCATTCAGCAGATATCTTTAAAAAGTTATCAAATTAAAACAAAAAAGTGAATTAACAAAAGTAGATTTCCTCAGAACTGCTCCTAAAACAAATTCTTGCAAATGAAATAAATTTTAATATACCATGGGAACATATGACTAAGCCTTTGATAAATATTTCTAAGGGAAAACAATATTATATGACTAGTAATTTTGACCTTTAGTACCCTAAAGGTTCTTGAGATAATGCTGCATATAAGTTATCGCCAATAATCAATTCTGAGGAAGGGGGGTTAGTTTTACTATTCTTCTTGGTCAATGTGTTTTGGGCCTATTCTTCACTGATAGTCTCCCCAAGTGTTATATTTTGTTGTCTAACTTAGCTTAAGTACTACCCAAAGTGTCACACCCTAGTAAGAACACTTACTGATTTAAAAGGCTATATTTTTAAGAACTATGTCATCTGATAATGAAAGATCTTCATTTTCACATAGCACATCAGACAACTTCAGGACAAAAATCAAATGAATACTTTCCTTTTCAGTGAAAACATTAAATTTGAGATCTGTACAAAGCTTTCACTTCCATATTATTTGTTATCAAAAGTATATATATTGTCTCTGCCTCTAGGGACTTACACACTCAACCATTTGTAACATATTTGATCCAGAAAGTATAATGCTTTTGCTCTTCACTTATGTAATACTAGAAGCCCGTTGCAAGAAGATTCGCACAATAGGCCTTCCTCCCCTGGCTGCCAGCACTGGTTTTCCTCCGGCACCCAGGACCCAGGCCTTTGGGCCGGCCGCAGTGGAGAAGCCAAGCCTCTTCAGTCTTCAGTCTTCAGTCTTCAGTCTTCAGTCTTCACTCTAGCTGGAGACTTCAGCCTTCGCTTGGCAGCTGCATATGCAAATTAACCACCATCTTTGTTGGGTTAATTTGCATACGCATCCTGATTTGCTGGTGGGCGTAGCGAAGTGACACCAATTTGTATGTTTCTCTTCTATTAGTGTAGATAAGTTACTGAAAATACATTTTTGATTTTTTAAAAATCACCAGTCAAATATTGTCAACAATGACAATGAATCACTTAATGATATCTTGGATATGGTTTGCTTTTCTTCAAGTCTGCAAACTCCAAATGTTCCTCATAATCTTTATACTCCATTTTGGAGTATTACTCATTCAGGATGGACTATCATTTGCTCAATAACCCAGGTTCCACAGATCCAGATTGTATGAGAAAGATAAATGTATTCAATGAAGAAGTATATTTTTAAGTCATGAGACAATACCTCTCCATCACTCAAGCTCAAAACTGTGTTTTCATCTTTGATTCATTCTCTTCTGCCAGGAGCCGGTCCATCCTTGCTGTTTCAAAGGACCTGGCATATATGGCATACTGTTCTTAATATGTTTGCTTACCTTCTTGGCACTATGTGTTTTAACCAAGGTCTCCTCTCTGAGAAAGGTTGTTTCCCCAGGTAGGGATTTTCCCCTGAAGTTAGGGAGGGAATAAAACCCCTCAACTAAGTGCCAGGCGGGTAATTAATCACTTTAACTATGAACAATCATGCTTAAGCTACATAATCTTTACTCCCTGGAATGGAGATAAGAAACGCCCTAACCTTTGTAATAGAGATTGATAGGATTGAATCAACTGGTATAAATACAGATGTAACAAGACAGCAAGAGACAGAGCTTAGAAGACAGAACCTACACAGAACCTACACAGAACCTAGAGACAGAAGAACTTCGCTGGAGCGAACATGGCAAAAGATCCTGGACAGAAGCTAGAGACAGAACCTAGGCACAGAACCTACACAGAACCTAGACACAGAACCTAGACTCAGAACCTAGACACAGAACCTAGAGACAGAAGAACTTTGCTGGAGAGAACATGGCAAAAGATCCTGGACAGAAACTGCAGACAGAACCCAGAGACAGAACCTAGCGAGAGAACATGGCAAAAGACCCTGGACAGAACCTGGCTACAGAACTTGGCTGGAGAACCTGGAGAACCTGGCTGGAGAACCTAGCAAGAGCACATGGACACAGAACCTGGCTGGAGATCCTAACCAGAACTTCGCTGGAGATCCTGACCAGAACTTGGCTAGAGATCCTAGCTAGGCTGCTGATGAACTGAATGCTGCCTCCATGTCATTCCTTCTTCGCTGACTCCATCCATACCTTTGGGGACCCCTGGACCCGCTGGGGCTGGACCCCAGCACTCTTCTATATTCCATATGCACAACCAGCCTTCAAATCTTACTGATTTTTCTCCTTTGTCATGTCATTTATTTCTATCATTTATTCCTTCCTTACAGCCACTTCCCCTTATGAAGATTTCTGTTTCATGCTTGATTGTTTTGGTTTATTGTCTTCCTTCTCAAATCACCTTGTATGCATTTAGTAAGTATTTCACATCCCTTAGTCCAACTATTCTTCTGTATCAAGATCATTAGTTACTCCATATTGATTAACTCACAGATAGTAAATATCTATAGCATGGGTTCTGCATCCATATTACCAATACATTCATGTCCACAATCATAGCACTCTTTCCAGCTGAACCTTAAAAATCCTTCCCAGAGCTAGTTTCTAATCTTTGTTAACACAAATTTTAGGACATTGTCTATAAATCAATCTATCTGCAAATCAATCAATAAATCAGATGTGACACATGATATTTACTATCCTAGGCTTTCAAAATTAAGTTTCATCTACTTAATGTAGATTCCACAGCTGCCTAAATCTTTCCCCAGCAACATTCCCAAACCCTTTCTCAGAAATTCCCCATTGGGTCTTTATTCCCCCCATACCATTCCAGAAAAAAAAATATTTTCCTTTCCACCACTATGACATTTCTCACAGCATTCCTCTGGTCTGAAATATCATCCCTGCTCCTTTATGCCTATCAATATGACTTTGGAAAAGTCCCATTTCCTTGTTACAACCTTAATAGTCCAGTTAACACATTGTGACAGATTCCATGCCTAAGTCTGCAATCATTTGGTAACTAACTACATGATACCCTTGATATTTCTTGTTAATTAGTCTTATATAAGTATTTAACTTTTCATTTCTTTGCATCCTGAAACATTCAATTGCTTATAGGTTTATGATTCATATTTTACAGTAGCATGGGAGTTCATAAATACAAGTCAATATTCTAATTTTTTCTTCATTTCCATGGGAGGAGAAAAATGGTAAATAAAATATCAGTAACACAAGGAAGATAAAGTAGAGTGAAATACAAAGAAAATAAGAAAGCTATAAATACAGATAACCAACATTAAAAAAAATAATAGTAACATGTAAGCTTACATGTTGTGAACAGAGAGTGAGGTCACCAGGCTAAAGATAATCTGACCTTTTAGAAACAGAAATCCTATCTGGAGTTTATAACCAAGAGCAAGACATATACTACAGCAAAGAGATGAATTACACAAACTCTTCTTTTCCTTGGAGATATATTATCCAATTAACTGCCTGTGCTCTGTTTAGTTTTATAAACCCAAATGAGATCATCCATATTCAGGCTTGTTCAACTCTACTCTCTCAAGTAGCAATCAAACAGCTGTCTTCAGTCGCAACTTTGTGACTCACAATACATTCATCCCAAAATGCCCTTGTACATCTTGTAGACCATATCATCATCATCATAATAATAGTAACACTTAAGCATTGTGTACAGTGTTTTTCATCTTCAAAGCTTGCTTAAATTCTATAATGCAGTGAAAACGTGACAAGTTGAAAAGGTATGGAGGGTTTTTATTGTTCTAGGAAAAGGGTGTTGAGCAGTGCAGTCCTGATTACAGTGTGCAGAGCCCTGAGAGGGTCTGTAAGTTGGCAGTGTGCACATAAAGTGAAACTTCAGAGCTGAAAATTATCAGGTTGAAATTACCTCCCCTGTTAGTGTAAATAAAACAGAAATCTCAGCTATGAGAGAAATATCAACTGATTATGTGTTGTTGTTGTTGTTGTTTTGTTTTTTTTACTGAAAGTCTAGTACTAGGTTACTGTCCAAGCTCATTAAACTTTGAAGGAATGAATGCCTTGGCCATCATTAAAAACAAAAACAAAAAGCCTGTATGTATGCAAGATCAGATAAACATGCTCACCTTTTGGAAATAGCTCTCTACATATTCAGGATAATTTTTTAGTTTCAGTTACGATGTTATTCTTACCAGTCACCTGAATTGCCTGCCACACTTATGTGTTTGCAGGCTCTTCTTTTTGCAGCTTAAATGACACATTTTTTTCTCCTCCAATGCATCCTTGGAGTTTCTTTGTTATTTTAGTTGTTCTTGGCACACATTCAGAAAAAACAAAATTGTCCCAAATTTCCTTTTTTGGTTCCCCGGGGTGGGGGGGCTTCCGGCTGGAGCGGGGGGGGGGGGGGGAAGAAAATGCTGCTTCCTTTTTGGATCTCAGTGTTTTTCATTGTGAACCAACTATTTAACCATCAATTTCTATCATTGATTTCCCTGCTTCTCAGTTTTCTCTCAAGGAAGCTATAAACTGGTCATTATTATGGTTTTACTGGCCAGACTCAAAAAAGTTACTAAAAGAGTTCCACCCATTTGCTTTTAGCGAAATGAATATATAACAAGGACTGTTGCAATAAAACATTTCATGGGTCTCTGGCTCACCTGAACCCGAGCTAGCCAGTGTGGATTGTAGGTGACAGCCAGCTCTATATAGGAAGGGATTTATGCCACATTGATCTGTAAATGCCAGTTACCAGCTCCATTGCTGCGGCCCAGAGAAAGACTCCTCGGCGCCCTCTATTTCCTCTGGACTATTCCCTTTGTGCTATGGCAGGGGTGGGCCAAAATATGCCACTTTCCCCTGTGCCATTCTGTGCTTATCTAGAAAGGCAGGGAACACATTTCCCCCCTGAGAATCTTTCCTGATTCGTCTGTAGACCCTCAGCAACCTTAATCTGGGTCATGGCCCAAGGAAGGGAAGCAATGTTCTATGACAATTCTTAAGTATCGTTCAGGTTCACCACAGAATAGTATATTTTCAGTTATTTTCCATAGCTACTTTGCTTCATACTTCTTTAATTTATATCATTTCTGTAACCATTTCCAGTTCTTTAGCAGTACTCAAGTTTTAACATATTTCTTAGTGTTGACAATTTAATATAATGTTGGCACCCATCAGCAAACTCCATTAATATAGGTGCCCTGCTCCAAACTTTAAGAAGCTAAGAAAAAAATACACTTGTAATCTCCTCTATATAACAAAATATACAGTCACTGAGAATGGTCTTTGTATTTTGGCCTATTTTTCTTCCATATAATTTTTCTTGATGTTTAACTAATTCAGCGAGTGTTATTTGGGAAGGAAAATTAGTGCTTTACTAAAGTATGAATGTATTGCTTTATGTTTTATATCATTTAGCATTCTTTTGAGCGATGCTATGTTTTCTAAAACTAATTCACTTTTATGTTATTATACTGTTTCCTGTCTTTAGACCTTAAGATTTTTTGTTCATCTGTTTAATTATAGCATTGTATCTTCAGTAACTCTTCTCATTTTTTAAATACATGAAATCCTTTTTAATGTCAGATATAGGATTCAGGAGTAATATCTAAAACAAGAGCTAAAGGGAAATACCTAGTTCTTACAGGCTGAGAGGTGGGGGAAGGGGGGAGGGGGATAAGGGGTTGGAATGGGTGGGTAAGTCATGATTTGCCCTTTGGTATACCTGAATCCTAGTTATAATGAGATGTATTGCATACAAGGTACACTGTACTACCTTATTTTTTTTTAAATGTGACTACATATAACAACTTTTGCCTATAGTGAAACCTCCTGTAAGCATGCCATTATGATAATTAAATTTCATCTCCACAACTTTCGCAAGCATTAAAATTTATCTAATGAATATGCAAAGTCATGTTAGCTAATTCACTTATACTTTGCATATGTTCAAAAATATTCCTTGATGTTATCAACAAAAAGTCAACTTTATTAAATACTTATGGTAAATCTCACATGGAAGTGGGGAGGGGGCGTCAGGAATAGATTAACCAAAGAACTTGTATGCATATATTCATTGCCCAAGAACACACACAATAGGGTGGTAAAGGCCTGGGGGCAGGGTTGGGAGGGAAATCAGATGGTGGTGGGCAAGGGGGAAAATTGGGGGCCATCTATAATACTCTCACAATAAAGATAAAAAAATACTTATGGTGGAGTCAGCAAGATCTGTAATACACAATAGAATTGCCTTCTCTTTAATTTTGAAGGAAAATCTTCACGTCATTCTTTGAATTAATTTTTCTCCATATCTTAAAAGTCTCCATTTCCTTGCACTGAGGTACTGGCACTTTTCAAGAAGTGTTCTATTTTAGAGGTTGTTTTTATTATTTTGCACATGGTTCATTGATTTTAATATATATCGCAAAGATTTCTTAACTGACATGCAAATTTCTAGAGATAGAAGTCTAAAAATTTTATAGGTATGCCAACTGAGAAGACATACTTTTCTATATAGGCTGAATTTGAGTAGCTCATGGAAATGGAGAGTACATTTTTTTTTCACGTTATCAAATTATTTCCATTCTGCCGGGAGCAGTGGATAAGTTCATCTCCTTTGGTTAGAAACCTTTACTTTCTTGACAAACGACTCTGAGAATCATCAATGAATTGCTCACTTCTGAGTCTTGCAATCTATATTTTACTAAATCAGTAAAGAGAACATGATGCTAAGCTTGTGTAAGTATACAATTTAAACATGTTTCTTTTATAAAAACAAATCAGATAAAGTGGCAAAATATATATATTCATCATTAAGATGACATAAATGTTGTACCTATGCCAAAGAAGAAGCTCAAATAAAGCATTTGTTTCTGGAATATATTGTATGATGACATCTGAATGCATTTCTTCACAGCAATGAAAGCTACTATATTCAATAACTTTTTCTAAATACTTAAAAACTGTTCAAGATATTTTATCTTTCTTTACCCTATTTTTTGTATCAAAAAAAAATACTAAGTGGTAGATAGAAATACTTAGAATTAAATAATCATAGACTTGAAAAGAATCTAAAAGCCAGACCAATTGCCCAAAGCAACGTAGAAATCCCTTTGTTCGATTCAGTCTCTCCCTAAATACTTGGGGAGACAGGAAAATGATTGCTTCACAAGATAGGTGGATTCCTTTTTTTGGTATTTCTAATTGAAAGAAACCTCTTCCCTGGTTTTCTGCAACATCCACCAATTGTTCCTGGCTGCAGACTCTGGATCTGCTCAAAACAATGTATTCTCTACTGTGTACTTCTCCTTACATCATTGAAAGGACTCCGTTAATCCTTTAAAGTATCTCAATGGCTCCCCACCGATTGAAATGCCCTTCATCAACCTGGTCACTCTTGTTTGTTCAGGCTTTAATTTCAGAATATCCTCCAAATGTTTGGTGCCCCAACATTGGAAACAAGAATTGTCAAGATGAGCTCTGATTAATTGTAAGTGCCATGGTAAGACTCTTTTTCCTCAAGTGAAATTGATAGACCTCACAATGTTGTCACCATCTAGTGTGGGTGTCACACAGGTGGCTAACGAATGAGGTTAGTGTGTCCACATTATTTTTGGGTTACCCATGAAGACTTCTAGTAATTACTGCATCCCACCCTCCATTGACATATAAGCCATTTATAGGATAACATAATCTTGAATTTGACTGTGGGCTGAAAAGTTTGCTAGCATATAGTTGATGCAATCCGCTTTTATGTCTATTAGAGAATTGGTGTAAATTCACATCTCCAGTCTGTTGGCACCTCTCCTGTGGTCCATGATTTTTTTAAAGATTACTAAAACTGGTTTCGTCACCACATCTGCAAGTTCTTTCAGCATCATGGGATGTCATTCACACAAAGGCTTGAACGTATTTGAAGTGCTAGTTACTTTCTATTATCTTCTCATCTATTCTGGAATTCAGTGCCCTCTTAATGATGTATATTCTAACTTTTCCAATTTGAAGATCATGCCCCTTGAGAGAAAAGTGGAGAAAAGTTGAATACTTCTGCTTATTTTTTGTTGCCTACCAACATTACATCTTTCCTGAGGAATGAATATGTTTCCTCGTTCAAGGTTTAAAACCATAAAATATTAATGTTAACAAGAACAACAAAATCCCATTTTTTTATTTTTAGCCCTCTAATCATTAATAGTTGAAAGCCTTAATAACATTAATTAGTGTATAGAGAATTTTTCATGGTGTGGCAATCTCGAACTCTCTAAAGTAGGAATCATTGGGAACACTAGCAGATGGGCTATATTCATGACAAAATCTGAATTCTACCTTGTTCCTTCTAATTGACAAGAGGATATCTAAAGACGGTTTTCTTCTGTTTTACTTCTAAAGTTGAATACACTGTTGTAAAATCAGAAGACACATTTGTTTTTAAATCGAAGATAAAACTTAATTGAAAATTTTCAAACTTTATTAACAAATATGTTCATTTTTTGTCATTTACACTATACATATATGTTTTGAAAATTTAATAAGAACTACCAGAAAATCCTTTCAAAAATTTCTGCAAGCCAGGAAAAATTGTATTTCTAAATATTTTATAGATTGTATAATGGCTTAGTGGAGGTTCTTTGAAAACATTATGGATACAAGGTCTTGAAATAGATGGGAATCTATCTCACCCTCAAGTTTAAGGATCCCAGAATAAAGAATCAGTGTTTTAATGTCCTCAACATACGTTGTAAGCAAGTTACATGGCACTATGGGTTTTCCTTTTAGGAGACATATTGTCTCCTGAATACTTTTCCTTTCAGTACGTAGGAGACGATATGTATTGATTGCTTAACATATGGTTAAATAGATTTATTTACATAGGTTTGCCTATAGCAAATACATGTCAATATGTACAATTTATGTATTACTCTCTGTCTAAGAAAACATTAATTAGCAGCTGTGTATACAAATAGGTACTTTCACTCCATCACTTTTTAACCATACATATAAAAACATTTTGCGTTACACTATAAAAGTGCTAATGTTTTACAGAAATGTGACTTTATTTTTGTATATAAACATCTGTCATAACAGTGTATTTTTATACTAAATAATTGAAAAACTTATTAAAACATAAATTAAAAATACATACATGTTAGTATATCAAAAGTAAGAAGATATCATTACTAATCTCTCAGATTAAAGACTTTCTGTTAATATATTTTATGGAATATTCTATACAAGTTAAATAAAATATACTTAATAATTATTATTCCCAAAATGGAAAATATATAGAAATGGGGAAATTAAACAAAAGTTTTAAAGAAGACTTTTAAATATCATCACAGTGTGACAAAAATAAATAGTAACTCAACCAGTTGGAATTAGTTATGATGTGATATTTCTAAACATATAATGAAATATTGTCTATAAAACAAAGGGGATTGCTGATAAATTATGGAAAGACATATACATAATGATGAATATCTTCCTGGGATGCATGTGAGGGCTTATCACTAGACACTGGGAAATACAACTAAACATTCGCCAACAGCCCGTGGGATTTAAACCCGATGCTTGCGAAGACATTCTTCTGCATCAGGCTCAGCCCAAGTAGGCTGTCAAAGTGACTTATGTCACCCCTGCTCTTTCATCGCCCTTACGATTCTACCTCTGTGTGGTTTTATTTACTTCTCTTTTTCCTACTCTGCTAGCCTGCATACTTTCTCCCTACTTGGTCAGGTCGCTGATGCTACAATGGCAGACCTTAATCTACTTTGTTTATCTCAGACATCTGCAGTTATTAGGAAGATATTCTAGTATTATTTTCACCTTTTCAACCCACTGTCTTTTAGTAACATTCAGTGGAATGGGACTAACTCTAGTGTAGGTAAGTTTAATTCATTCTCTAGCATGGTGACAAGCTGCAGGCTAACTCCCTGCCAGCCACCTCACATTTAACAGCACTTGGTACAGGGAAACAGAAGAGATGAACTATATTTCCTGTGAGGGCAAAGCCTATGTCAACTTTGTCCACCACGTCTCAGTGCTTAGCACATAGTGGGTGCACAAAATATTTGTTGAATCTTCAGTGGGTAATTTATCAGTAAAAATTTATCACTACGTGGACTATTAATGGCTGTCCCACCAACCTAATAAAAATTACAGAAATACATGGACAATTTAATTTTGTCCTACTCTAATTTATACACACTGTTTTCTCTTTCTTTTATTCTGTCCATGACTATAAAATTACAGAATCTTAGAGCAGAAAAGGACCCTAGATGCCATTATATAGATGAAAAAATTGAGACCTACAATGATTTGGATTTATAACTAAAACATAATACTCTTCATGGCCCAGGTAAATATATATATATTTGAATGTTCTTACTACATGCTAAAGTATAGCAATAAATTAAGCCAGCAAAATCGCTTTCTCCATGTAATTTACATTTTGTCTTTCCTACCAAAGAACTTGATCTACAATGAGTGTGCTGCACATATGTGAGACAAATGACTACTGTTCAATAAATTAGTTATGAAACTGATTTCCATCCAGGTTTCTGAATTCCTAACACTTGTTATTTTTCTGAAGTACTATGTGGCCTCCTGATAATCACCCAAACTAGAATTTCTAAATAATCTCAAGGCAAGGTAAGTAACTTTTTAATTATATATACTTTTCCGTAATAGATAGTAACAACTGTGACCCTACAGAAGTGGGAAGGTGTGGATTATTGACTCTGCCATATTGTGGAATGTATCCCCTCTCTCTCTCTCTTTCTCCCTCTCTCTCTCTCTCTCTCTCTCTCTCTCTCTCTCTCTCTCTCTCTCTCCCTCTCATATGTGTGTATGTGTGTGTATATGTGTGTGTGTGTATGATCTCATTTAAATAATTCAATGACTCCACTGTCATGTTTAGTCCCATTTTACAGATGAGCAGAATGAGAGTGAGAAAAAATAACAACACAGCTAGTAATTGACATTAATGGGTTTTGACAACAGAGTTGCCTGACTATAAATCCCATACTTGGGATCACACTACCTACAACAAATGCTGCAGTGCCAGCTGATCTGCCAGGAAATTAACCTTTAGAGTGTGACTTACTCCCCAAGAGATTTTAGAGCTCCTGGGCTACATCACGTGTGGATTCTGCAGGGGCTCATCTCAGGGCCTCTCACTGAACCCCGATATGATTTTCAATGCCAGAGGGAAAATTAAATAATAAATGAAACCACCAATAGAGACTGCATTTTTGACTCAGACTCAGCCATGATTTCTATTTCACTTAGAAAAGTAACATGAGCTTGCTAGAAGAAGACTGAATTTGAGTCTCCTTGAGAAATTAATATTCCAGCTTTCGAACCAAAACAGTTGCCAAATCCAGTGGACATAAATCTTCCGGAACCCTGCTGTGTTGGAATTTGTTGAACACACCCTCCTGAAACACTCCCTCCCCTCGGCTCCTGGATGTCCTCCGGTACCTTTGACTGCTCTTTCTTGGTTTCTTTCTCTCAATCAATGTTGTTCTCAGAAATTCTGCATCCCTTTGCTCTTCCAAGTCAACCTATTCTCCCCATGTGCTCATGTCCTCCTATCGTGATTTTAACAACCAAAAGTAGATAGATTACTTCCACATCTTTATCTCTACCCTGACCTTTTTCAGCTCTGCAGATCTAGAAATCCAAACTCCTAATGGGCATTTCTCTTCCAACTTCCCAGTTACCTAACATTTTTGCTTTGCGTAAAATTAAAAATATAATCTCCTACATTTTTCTTCGCCACATGTTTTACTCTGTTTTTGCTTTATAGTAAAGTGTTGGAGTAGTCTTTTAAAACAAATAATATCATTTCCATTAATGTTTATGGTTCATTAGTGTGTTAGCTTCTGATGGAAGAACTGCAAGACCCCAGCAACGCCCTTCACCTCTTCAGGCGTAGGACCCTCCTTCTCAATAACTCTCAAAATCTAACCCATTGCCTAGTCCCACTCAGTCCAGATCAGTGCTTCTTAAACTTTAATGGGCACATGAATAACTGGGGATCTTGATAAAAACAGATTCTGATTAGGCAGACTTCAGGTAGAGCCTGAGATTCTGCCCAAGGTCTTGTCCGCAGACCACACTTGGGAATCATCTCCTCACTCATCTTGCTGCCTCCATATTTGTCCTCTAGACTAGAGAGTCAACTCTAGAATGAACTGAGAAATGAGTCATGTCTGCTGCTTAAAGTCTTTCTCTCAAGCACTGGAGAAACCCCATACTTCTTCATATGGTATAGTAGGTCCTCTAAAGACCTAGAGCCCATCAACTTCTCCGGACCATCTCACAGATTTAAATAAATGCACCAATAATACAAGACTAACCTTAGGTGCCCCTTCTTCCAGGAAGCCTTCTCAGATCTGCAGCATCTTCACTCTTTACTCTGATATTCCCCAGATGTTTCTGGATATTTCGTTCCATGTATTGATTTCCTGTTTCTATATCATAAGCTCTTTAAAATGAAGGCCCATGTCTTGGTCACCTTTGGGATCCACTGTGTCGAGGACAGTACCTGCGTATAATAGATGCTCAGTAATTGTTTCCTCATTTAAACTAAACACATTTAAAATTTCCACTTTCCATATTTAAAAGTGCTTCAGCCTTTTACAGGCAAAATATAAATATGTCATCAGATTTTTAGTGGAAAACTACAGCATGAGCTTGAAGCATTGGACCACTTTCAGAAACAGTGGCAGAGAATGATTCAAGAAATTAATTAGAAACTGGTTGCTTTTAAATCTTGTTTTCTTTGTAGCACATTTTGCGCATGTGCACCTTAAATAAATATCCTAATTTCTTATCATCTGAAAATATGGAAATGCATATCACATTATCTGCCAGTGATACTGCTTTGATGAATTAATTTATGATTATGAATGACAAATAGTGTGAAAAGAGAAGACAGAAACACATGGAAAGTACGCTAGTTAAAGCCATAGAATTATTTCAATGGAACTGAGAAGTAAAAAAGGAAGAATGAAAAATACAACTTAGAGCCATTTCCAGAACATAAATTAATTTTGTTAATTTATTAATATACTAATGCTATTAATTTTAAACTAAGTCATCTCACTTTTAATATGCAGGAGTCCTATTTGAAATACATAATCCATTCAGCCAAAACCCTCTGATGTCAGCTACAATCACAGATGAGGTAAACACACACAGTTTGCATTCCCTTCTGGCTGTGTTTAGATGACTTATTAAAATGTGCAGGTACAGAAACCCTCCTATCGGCAGATCCACAGCTGCACATTTCACTCCCTGCTTCGGCAAAATACCAGGGAAAATTCATGATTGATGACCTGTGGAAAGCTTAGAAGAAGGAAAGAAATACGCTACACTTGTTTCTCTACTAGCACACCGAATCTCCCTGTTCAAAAAAGAACTAGTTGATTCTCGAAGCTGTTTGCATGTAGGCAAATTCAGTTGGTTTCAAAATTTTCTCTCTGTGAGAAAACATACAGGTAAACAACTTAGTTGGTGGAAAATGACCTGTATTAAGTAACTATGAAGTCCAATTTTCCCTCTAAGTCAATGCATTTCTGGGCTTTTTGGAGTTGTTTGAACAAATAGGTGATCCTCCTAGCAGAATTATTAAGTGTGGCACCAAATGAACCAGCTTCTATTGAGCAGCAGTATACATTCCTTTCTGGCTTCCAGGTGCTATCTTTTTGATAGAAAAATACATTATATAATTCGCTCCTACAATTTAAGAGCACAGTTCCTCTGATTTTCCAGGTGAAATTGCCTTTAATTCTCCACACCCACATTCTTTTGAGTGGGTAAGGACTGCTCCCCAAAGAGCTGCTCTATCTTAAAGCAACAGCTTTTCTTTTCCTTCTCCTTTTCTGCTGTGGATGGCATGTTTCCTTTGAAAGGTTCTCACTGCTTCGTAGAATTCAAATAAGCACGATCGACCCACTTTTAACTTTTACAAAAGAAAAACATAATGTTGACAGACTCTGCAGGCTGTTCAAGGTGGAGTTTAGATTCTGACACAGGGCAGGATTAGAATGTTGCTGAAGGACACTTAGCTGAGTATTTACAGTCACACCCCCGTTCTTTGGAAGCTGTAAACAATACTACTTTCTCTGCAAAGGACGCTAAACTCAAGTTTTATATTGCAAGGCCACTGGCAAAGCTGGACTTTTGGGAAAGCATTTTCTGTGGAGTGTTGACATGGAAAATGCATGAGAGAGACCAGAGTGTTTGCAGGCACTCAGACCACAAACAGCTTCTAGAAATGATCCTCTTCCGTGACACGTGAAATAATTCCTGTTCACCCACCTCACTTGGCTTGTGGTGAGCTTAATTAAAGCATATTTGCATCTGCATGGCACTTTCCCCCCAAGAATATGTATGAAGTATCAGGATTAGACAAAACAGTCAATAAGAATGAAACAGGGAAGAAGGAAAAGGGATTCTTAGAAAATTATTTGTACTGAGATTTATATCAGGACATTTTCATAACAGAAAATCTATCCACAGTAACCAAATTTTATCTGTAAGTTACCACTTTTTAATGACCTGTCTAAGAAATATTAAATCAACATTTTTAAAAAGTTCAGTCGGAGGGATTACACAGTTCTATTTTTTGCAGAAGGATTAAATTAGGCTCACTCAACTAAAAATTATTTCATGTGTGGAACAACATTAAAAAAACGAATTCCTAGAAGTATAGAATAGTATCAAATGACATGACAGATAAAATGAAATTTGAATGTTTTTCAGGTGCTGTCTTTCTCTTAAAGCTACACAACAGGATCAAATGGAAAGGCACACAGTTTAAAGAAAAGATTGCTGCTATAGGCTTACTTACCTTCTAAAGAAATAACTTGTAGTTGGGAAGAAAATGCATGGCAATTCTAAAACAGGCTTCTGGACACTGACTTTTGTGTATATTTAAATTAATGTGAGTAGTACAATTATTGAATATTCCTTTAAAATAACACTCAGAGTAAATTTCATTCTAGTACATGGAAGAAGAACGTTACAATGAAAATAAACACCATACTTAAAAATAATGCTATTTCCTCCATTTAAATAGAGACCATTCTCCCACTTTCTCCAAATGTAGTTATCTTCACTCTTTTGCTTCCTCCTCCCCTCCCCCATCCACTATTTCTTTTTCTACTGGACAATAGAAAGAAGAAGGAATGTATATGAAGGTATTTTCTCCACTGATTCAAATAGCAACATGAAACTTGTTGGCCACTGTTGTTAGGTGAAATCCTCCCACCAAGAACCACTTTCACGTTAAGACATTTCTGATCAGGTGCTGATCCTATGACATTTTCTTAGGAATAAGGGCTGGATAGAGAAATGAAATCATGCACATAAAGCACTTAATACAGGGCATCGCATGAAACAAGTACTTGGAAAATGTTAGTTATGATGGTGGTGGTCATGACAATATGATGATAGTAATGAGAGCAAACATATATGGAACATGTAGTAACTATTGTAAGTGTAGCTTAATTGCAAGCAATATTTACTTACATTTTAATTCATGGAAAATATTACAAATTTACTCTTCCAGATCTAATGTCAGGGACTAATAAAAAGATGTAGTAGTAAGTATTTTTGATATCATTAGCTAAGTTATACTTTGAAATTAAATATACAGAAATAGGTTTTCTTTTTTCAAGTGGATGGTTAAGTATTTAATTTTGAATTTTAAGGAAAGTGAACAACATAAATCCAGTAATAGTGAACAGAAATGCCCGGACAATTTATTGGAGCAAAAACTTTAAAATCGTGTCAAGGAAAAGTATGATGAACACTGGAGGGGGATTTGAGCGATTTGGTTACTAGAAAGTTTATCTCCGAAATGTGGATCTGATATATTGCTAGTTATACACAATACATTTTAAAAGCCTCAAACACAATCTGGCAGGTTAAAACCACTGTTGCCATCCACAGGAAATCACAACTGTGAAAGCATTTGTGTGCTAGAGGGATGGCTGTTTTCAGTGACATTTTTCTTCAGAAGTTCTCTTGGAATCAAGTTTCCAAATCTTTCCTGAGCGTGTTGTTTATGAGGGGAAAAAAACCTGTCAAACGGTAAGAAGTAAATGTTTGGAAATGCCTCAGAAATAAAACCTCACAGAACACATTTAGCTCAATAATTTTTCAATACTTGTGATGTCTGAGGCCCAGCAGAGCACACTGCTCTTGCTTCCTATGATGCTTCTCAAACACAGAAAGGAGACATCCCTGATTCTGCAGCATGTGTAATATTTGTTGTATTTATTTTGTTGACCTAAAATTTAATAAGCAAATAATACCCTTTACTAGCTCTGTGAACAAGTAGGATTGTAGTCAACTGGCTCATAGAAAAATCTGTGTGTATATCTGTCGACACTTCAATGATGCTAAAATCAGGTCAAAACAATTCTGCAGTCACATTTTTTTTCAGTTTTATTTACCACTCACAATTATTTCTAAAAAATCAGAAGAAGAACAATATAAATGAACAAGAGACATGGAGTCTCTTTGTCTTCTTTAGAGGCATGAAAGATAATTTGGCAGTCCTAACTACTAGCTGACTTTTATATTTCGGAGTAAGAAAATATGCTTATTACATAAGCATTGAAGAGAACACATTTAGAAGTCAAACATTTGATATTTTCTCCCTCTAACAAGCTTGCCTTATTGCTAGATACTTTCCCACATTAAAATTCCGCTAATGCCCACTGTATTAAAAGAAAATCTTTTTTTTTTTTTTTTATCAGAGAAAACTCCTTTTGCTTAAAGGTATCTAGTGTTTGTTTTCTTTGCCAATACTTTACACACGTCCATAAATAAATAATCTTTTTTTTCATCTTTAATAAAATCCACACACCTGGTCTCAAATTACTAAATCAGACTGGTCAGTATGTTTTGGATAAAGTTACTAAGCCAACTCAGAGAACTGCTTCTTGAGAAACACCAGGCCGACCTGGTCTTTTGGTAGAAAATGACTCAAGGTCCTCTAACAACACAGTGTTCTAGAAAAAGTTGGTCGCAGCATTGATCTTTGATTAACTTTTAAATTTGGTTAGGTTTCTTGCTGAAATGACAATCCACAAAATCATTTCCTTCACTCTTCCAAAAGTGCCCATCTCTTTAAAGATTTGCCACTGCAATGCGACTGCTTTTTAAATGTTGTCAGCTACTTAGAATGATGGGGCACTCTTTGTTTGTCAGTTCATTAATTTATTTAAGATGTGTGTATGGTCAGATTCATGAAGGTAATAAATCTCTTTTGTAGAGACAGATAATTACTTTAACATGGCAAGACACAATAACACAGAACTTAATACAAAGCAAGCTTAGCATATGCATGATAGGAAACAATAGAATGTAAGTATTAATAGAAAATATAAAACAGTTTTCAATTACATAAGCATTGAAGAGAACACATTTAGAAGTTGAACATTTGATATTTTCTCCCTCTAACAAGCTTGCCTTATTGCTAGATAACTTTCCCACATTAAAATTCCGCTAATGCCACTGTATTTCGATCCCCAGGGAGCCCTTTATCTTCTTGAAAATATTTTGGGGTTTCACAAAAATCGTTTGCCTGTCTCATTGGATTGAACCTCAAAGACTTCTTTGACGCAAGTGTTATTTTGACCACGTGAGCATGGTTTCCATTTTTTAACTAGATTAAAACATGCATGAACAAACTGCTCATTGAACTTTAATGTTGCTTTGTTGCTTTGATGGCTTACAGATTTCTGTTTCATCGATGGTTGTCCCCCATACATTCTAAAAGTGAAATGATACATTGTAATTTGAATGATAATTTTGTTTTGATGATTTAATTGATAGCAGACAGAGGCAGAGGATCCCTGCTTTTCCATTTATGTGTTTCCCCCTGCTGAACAGATGAGACAACGAGGGGTTTCATAAACATCTGTAAATAATTAAGGGATGTTACACTACACTGTACTTCCTTTACCTTCACCCTCGCTTCTCTGGAGGAACTACATGGTAATCCTGGCTCAAAAAAAAAAAAAAAATGGAGTACCTTCTTCTTGTCACTCAGAAATCCTTGCCCTTTCTTTTTGCCAGTTTAGGTGATGATTAAAGGCAATCTGCCCACATTAATTTTCATGACGCCAGGGAAAGCCTTCCCACACCCTTCATTGTTATCATTTCCACCGTCTTCGCGTCCACGAACTCTACCTTGAGTATCCGAGTGCTGTCTGTGTTTATTTTAGCTAGGCTTTCCGATCCTGTCCCTGTGTTTTCGCAAACCCATCTTCCAAAAATATCGTGTGCAAACGCTAGGGAAAAAAGTCAGAACGTGGTTTCTGCTCTGCTTGCTTGATTCTCAGGCAATAGCGTATTTCAGGAGAGCTGGTTGTCTTTGCAGGAACATGTAAAAGGAGGGAGCGCCAGCTGTCCAGACCTGCTCCACCTCTGTGGCATCCAAGGAGCTATTCATTTCCGTTTATCAGCTATTAAAAAGATTAGATTACATCCCAAATGGACTCTGACTCTCAGTGAGAAGCATCCTTTGTGGATGAAAAAAAAAAAATTAATTCAGCTACCAAAATGTCTCTGTTGGCTTCAGTTCTAACAGGACTTTAGAGCCTCGTAAGAAGAAAAATCCTATCGGCAAACTGAAAAACAAATCAACATACTTTCATTGAGTGCTGTTTGGTTATCCTAACACATATAAGGTCAAAGTTTGAGCCGCGACTATATATTTATTTTGACCTGCTGCCTTGAGTTGTTCAGTGTTGTTTCTTATTTATAGAAAGCCGTAGCCTCTGGAAGGCTTATGGCATTCCCTAGATAAACTGTTTTTCTCTAAATCCACCTTCCAAATTCTCCCTCCACTCCTATCCCCCCGACAGGAGCAAAGTTTGTGCTATGGTAGCTGGTGAGATTTTTTTCCACTGGAAAGTTCAGGAAACTTGGAAGGATATGTTTCTTCTTAATTACTAAGATTTATTGGAGGTAGAAACAGAGTTGGGGTGGAACCTGAATAAACGTTTTAAAGTCTTTTGAGAAGTCCGATTTTGAATTTTTACACTTTGATGGGAATGTAGTTCCCATATAAACTAGTGCATATAAGTAGTCAGCTGGAAGGAGTTTCAGTCGCTGAACCAAGTCATGTATCCAGGACTCTGAGCAGGAAACGGTACAATTCCAACATCTGAGAAGTACCTCTCCGGCTAGCCCCTTCTCCCCACCAACGGCAGCCATGATCCTGAATTTCACTTCACTTTTTAACATAACATCGTGAATTACTGTAAAGTGAACACCTACTTTATGCTCACCACCCAGGCCAAGACACCGAACTTTGCGGGCCACCCAAAAGCCTCAGCATGTGCCCATCCAAACTGCGGACATTGGCGCCTTTCAGATGGGACCACCTTCCTGATTTTTATAGTAATCATTTCCTTGCTTTTTTTTTTTTAATGGTTTCATCACCCATGCATGAATCCCTAGACATAATCCTTTAAACTGAATTTAGGTTTGATAGCCCTGAAAGCTTTCAGAGCATTTGCAAAAAATATAGACAATATTGATTTGCATTGATTAGCTACCGCCACTGCAGAACATGTACACTGCCTGCTGAAAGCTGTGGTATGATGATTCTTGCCGGAGGGGCACGTGAAATGGTGTTAGCCAGTGGTCTGGGGAAAGAAACAAATCAGTAACTAGCATTCTAGCTCCCCCTCTGAAGAGACCCAGGAATGAAGCAGCAGGGAGGAAACATTAACTACCTTCACTTAACCGGGTTCTCCCCCAGGCCAAATCCGTGATTACTGACAGACAGATTTGCATTTCGCCTGTTTGGACGTTACCTAGTGTATGAATGAACAGAGGGCTCCAGTCTCTAACCCTGACAGTCCCCTTTTCCTTGTAAATCACATTTATTCATCACCTCGTTAAAAGGAAGAAAATGAACAAAATATAAACAAGCTAGATGGGAGGACAGCAGGGGTGGTCTTCTATTAAATTCTGAGCTAGAAGAAAAGATGGTGCCAGGAACAGAGAGAGGCTAAGTCTTCGTGGCTAGCACAAGCCTTTCTTTTCTTTATCATTAGTAAGTCGTTCAGAAGTGGGGCCGAGACACAGGGGCTGGGTGTGTAAGTGGAAACTGAGGAGAAACAGAAAGTCTCTCTCTCTCTCCTACTCTCTTTCTGTGTTCCTCCCCCCCCCCACCCCCACCCCCACACACAGGCACACACACACGCACACGCGCACACAAACACGCCTGGAGAAAAAACAACCCTCCCCTCCACCAGTGCTTGTTGCACACAGTATTTCTCTTGGCAAAGTTTAGACATGTCTTTCTAGTTAACAAATGTATTCTGCTGTCAGCTCCTTTTAAGAATTATGCTCCATGCTTCATGCCAAATAACCTCTTTAAATATTAATAAATAACTCAAGGTATCTTAGAGAGTCTGTGCTTGAGGAATTATGTTAATGCTTTGAATGGAAATGACAGAGGGAATCCCCTCTTCGATATCTGCTCCCAGGAGCAGGATTCCCCAAACTCCCCCTCCAAACGGGTGTGCTCCCACAAAAGGAGAAAATATGAAAGAAGTCAATTTATGTTATTCCTATGAGCTAGATTGTGCACAAACCACTGGGTTCCTTTTAAAATGCGTGGTTTCACTGTCAAGACTCCCTGTTGTGAATCAAAAACAGGCCACCCTGATTCTTGCTGTATACCCACCATCCCAATGTTTGCAGCAGATAAACAAGAGTGAGAGTCCTAACTAGATAGTGAGAAGGACTTACTGAAATCCCCTTCTGTTTCCTGTGCCCATGTGCTGGGACCTTGAAGGAATCCTTTGAGTAATCTTGCCACCATGGGGCGTGTCTTGGGTTTTATGGGTGTATATGTGTATGTGTGTATTTTCTCGACTTTATGCCAGTCATCTGATTTAACTTTTTAGTATATCTCTCTGAGGCCTTCATTATGCATGCGCTGAGACAAACATGATTTTTCTCTTGGTTATCTTAAAATATTCCAAATTATCCCTCCCATAAATCACCCTTCCACCATGGACTTTGGCCAAGAGATACAAACAATTAGGTAGTTGAGATAGTCATCGACTCAGCGTTGTGACGTCAGTAGTCAGTAAAGGCTGAGATAATTCGTAGCAGAGTGTGAGGATGAAAAGAATGATCTTATGAGGTGACTTGTGTCTCAGCTTCCTTCACAGAGGGAGGTAATGAGGGTGTTGACTCCAGCTGTAGGCTTCCTCCAAACACAATATCAAGCACAACATCTAGCTCTCCTTATCCCGCTCATCTGAAGTAAATTAAAATCTAAATTAAGTGTTATTTAGTTGATTATTACTTCATTATGATATTAATATGTCATTGTAACAAAGAGGATCCCATATTTGTGTTTCCAATCTTGTTCTGTTCTGAATTGCGGGTATATAGCATATATCTATAATAATAAAAATGTAATATGCTTATTAGACCAGACAGCAGAACAACCTTCCGGACAACCTTCTGGACAAAGCCGGGGCTGCGAGGGTCAAGCCCCTTGCACGAATTTCCTGCATCGGGCCTCTAGTAATATTATAAAAAGATGATTAAGCTATTACTATCTTGTAATACTATATATATATATATATATATATATATATATATATATATACACACACACATATAAAATTAATATTTGGGTAACGTGTGTCTTTGTATATACACATGTGCATACACACATATCTGAATGTATGTGTTTATATTCATACATTATTTGAGCTACTTATGTTCTATACAATTGCTGTTGACACTGAATTAGCAAATACTGAAGTCTTGTTCCTAGGGGAAATACAGGGTTAGGTTCCTATGGGCCTCTGGTCACATTTTTATCAACCTATCCATATGCCACCTTATTTTATGTGTGTTTCTGCTTAAAGACTCCTTGTTTAAAATATATTGTTGACTCATTAATACTGAACTCACAGTCACTTAATTCATGCCTGAACAAATCTTATCTAACACATGTATTTTCTCTGTTCTTGGGGGCCATTTTAAAAGGCAAAAATCATCAACAAACAGCACAGAAATGTGAAAAATGTGGTTCTAAGTATAAAGGATACTTGCTTACTGTCTGAGAGTTGAAATGAGAAGGCAGAAGACCACCTTGCTTAATCTCTGAAAATGAGTGTCTCTTGGTGACTCAAAATGTTTGCTGCTCTCTGCATGTCTGGGATGACTGTGAAGTGCATAGGTCCTGGTTTTGGGTTACAGATAATTGTTAGTGAGTAGGCCAATTTGAAAACATGGAATCCATGAATAATTAGGATTGACACTATAATGTAGCAATTATATATCACAGTCTATCTATATCTATCTATCTATCTACCTATCTATCTATCTATCTATCTATCTATCTATCTATCCATCTATCTACCCATCTATCTATACCTCACAATCATATTGAAACACCATAGTTGGCTGAATTGTTCCTCTGACGTTGAGCATTTAGTTTATTTATAAAATTGGGTATTGCAAATAAAACTTCAATGAATAACCTTGTGCATAAGCCTATGCCTACATTTCAAAGTATTTCCTTTAATGGAATTTCACAAAAGTGTCACAGATATGAAATCAAAGGTATAAAAATTTGAAAACATTTGTAATATATTGTTTGAAGGCTTGGCTAAATTTACACTCCCATGGTATGTGTAGGTGCCATTTTTCCCAAAAGGTGAGAAGCTCTTCCTAACCTGCCCCTCTTTCTCTAGAACTCACCTCTCACACCACCACTAGCATAAGTCTATGAGGAAGGTGTATCAAACGACTCAGGGGCCTGACAGTGTCCCACAAGCTCTTGGCCTCCCCATCTATCTCATTTGTGCTTTTTCCTAGCACCTCCTTATCCTTCCCATTCCACACTGGACGCTGCTCCTTCATCATGCTTTCCTTGGTCCTCCCCAAGACTGACAATGGGCTCCCCTATTTATTCTTATAGACCCTCTCCTTCTCAGCCACCATAGCATTAACCTCAAGGGCATGCACTGGCTTGTTTATTTGAATGCCTCTTCATCTAAATTTTAAGCTCTTTGAAAGCAAAGATTCTGTATTATTCATCTCGTATCTAAACTCCTAGCCCTGTGCTTGACATAATCAAGATTTGTTCAAGGAGTGAAACAATGAATAATGTATGAATGAACTGCAGTTTCACACCAAATCCCCACTGTGAAAATAAGTGAACAGGATGGAATGACACTGGTCAGTGCTGAGAGTTGAGGATGACAATTTGCTTCTCTCTGCTCACTTCTTTCTCCCTGGGTGTCAGTATAGGGCAGAGTTCAAGATCACTGACTTTGGAGTCAAAACCAGGGTGGAAGTCCTAGCCCTGCCCGTGATTGACTCTGTAGCTTTGTATAAGTCATTTTCCTTTTCTGAGCTTCAGTTTTCTCATATTTAAAATGGGAATTATAACACCTACCTCTAAGTAGTTGTGAGGATTAAAGGAAAGAATATACAATAAAATGTTTTACATTCCTATAATGTTCTCAGTATACACCTGGGCATTTAAAATCACCTCAGTTCATTCTGTCACGTTGAACTTTCAACACCTGTTCCTGGATATTTCATCCCTATGTTCAAAATGCCTTTTCATCTTCAACTGGTCATTCTGCATCCTCTTCAACATGTCATTATTTTTAGGACAGCCGAGCACATCTTCTCTCTCATACAACTCCCATCAAACTGAATGAGTGCCTTGTATTAGTCTCTCTCTGGTCTTAATCCCTACTGATAACTCATGTATGATTTGTTCACCATAATATTCTCAGCTCCTTGCACAATACCTGACAGTATGGCTCACAATGAATTTCAAATAAGTGCAGAAATGAATTCGTCCTTTATTTATCCTTATCACAACCCTCTGAGGACCATGACAAGTGCCACCATGATAACCCTATCCAGAAGACAAACCAAATATTCACATCAATATCTCACATCCTCTCTGCCTTCCTATAAAGTTTTTGGATTTTGACTAAATCAAATTTGATTCCTCCCTCTTTGAATCCTATGGCATTTAAATTTTATTCCCATTATGCACTTACCTTTTTTTGACATTTTATGTATATATCTATATCATCTACTTTTCAGAATGTATGTTTTTCCAGGAATTACATCTTATTTGTTCAGTGGTTTCTGTAGCTGCCAAGTTCAATGTCTTGTACATAGTTACTGATCTTTGTGGGGTTGAATCTATTGAAATAGTAATAAGACTAAGTCCTTTAATAACACAGGCAGTACCCACACGGCATCCTGTAGTTAGATATTAACTCTGTTTTATAAATTAAGACACGGAGAAAGAAATAACGTAACATGAAACTTTGGTGATAAACTAAAGAAAACTTGTCTCTGCAATTTCCACAGCTAACAGGGAATATACATGGATTTGTTTAGTGTGCAATTCAATGTCTCATACCAACATGCACATGTTGCTCATATTTACATATTTCATATTGCTCTCCAACCTTCCTGTTACTTTGTTGTCCAGACAAGTGTGACTGTCTATCTTTCCTTAAAAAGAAAAATCTTAATTTCCAAAAATTCTCAATGCTTTCTCTTCTATGATCTGAGAAAAAGACAGCCAAGGGTAACACATGGTCCTTGTTAACAGCCTCCCTGAACCTACTAAAACTGATATTAATGGCCATAGTAATACCTTTTCCATGAACACTATTTAATAGTGTACTTTTATCCTATAATCTGATCCTCACAATCATACAGTGAGGCATTAAAGGCAAGTACTATTCTTTCTGCTTTGCGGATGAGGAAGCTGAGACAATTACATGACAGGCTAATTGATACTCAAGGTCATTCGCTTGGTAAGTGGTAGAGACATGACTCAAGCCCAAGCTGTCTAACCTGAATTTCTTTCCATTCCATCCAAGTGTTTCCCTATGAATGCTCAACAACAACAGTGAGAAGAGAAAGGTAACAAGGATGGGGAAACATAGGAAGAGTATTATAAGATAATGGGAATTAATTAGGAATACTGTAACTTAAAAATGTTCTAAGATGTTGTGTGTGGAAAGGAAAGTTCAGTTTTGAAGATGGTGTTCTGCACATGTAAATGAATGTTGCAAACACTTCATTCAACTTTTTGGAGGAGAGAATGCATTCTCAAATTGGAAATCTGCAAACTAAAATCTGCCAAATCAATATGCAGTCTTATTTAAAGACTCAGACATGCAATAGAACTCAGGTTTACATCAGTCATTTTTAAAGATTAAAAACATAAGAACAAAAGAGTACATGTTGCTTCTTGCTCATATTTGTCTTTTACAACAAAATCTTCAAGTTTGATAGAACGGAATTCCCCTCTCCTCCCAAAACAGCTGAGTACATTATTTTCCCCCAAAATGAAAATAATATTGTTAACTGATTATATTTTTGTGAAAATAATTCAAGCACTATGTAAAATATAGAGATGGTTGAAAAAAATTACCAACAATCTCACATGCATGTTTAAACACATAAAATATATATTTATAAGAAATGGATTATTTTGTGTGTGTGTGTTGCTTCCCCCTCCCCCTGACTCTCTCTAACATCCTTTGGAAAATGAAGTTTAAGTCTGACACCTGTGTTCCTTCAGCTCTTTACATTTATTGAGTCAAAAACAGTGGAGCCAAAAGGAAACCACATGTGTTGAATCTCTGACATGTGAATTTAACCCAACGTGGGTTGTTATGAATATGGCCATTTTCTGATGACAAAATTGCTTGGGATTAAATTTAAAAGCACTAAGCAAGCTGATAAATATAAACTCTCAAGACATTTACTCTGAAGTGTCAATTAAAAATTTCCCAGAGAAACATAAAGGATAATCTCCTAGAATATATTAGGAAGAAAATAAATTGTAATTCCTGGTTTGTTCATGTCAAAGAGTCTTAATTAAATGTCACCCAACATGTGAACTTTCATTGAAATATACAAAACTACAACTTGATTTAGTACATCATCTATAAATATAAAGGCTTCAATTTGTTTGAAATTGTACAGTTTATGTGAAGTAATTCACTAGGACCTAAAAGACCAGTATTTTTTATTTTTCTTATAATATTTTAATATTTTATAATAATAATAATTCTTGAGTTGAACATACTTAAGAAGGTAAAAAGTGAGACTATAGACCAGGAGAGAATCTTATTACTAGCAGGGTTGCCAAAAGGTGCTTTGCCTACCATCCCCATCGTAAGATAAAATTAAACTGTGTCTCAAAGTCTCTCAAGGTATTAAAATTAATTTGAGACTTTTAATTGTGTCTGTAAAGCTTCATCAATATATCATAAAACTAAAGAGGAATTCTGGTTAATTAGTGACTATTCTAAATTAAATCATTTTAATGAAATGTAATTATTGCTTTTAAATATGTGACATTTTCTAGTATACTGAAAGGTACTAAAAAGAAAATTATAAAAACATCTCACTCACTTAGCAAAGGTATTTCTAAAACAGCACAAAAAACAAATAAACAAACAGAACATGCTTAATTATCAGAAATTTTGCTAAAACAAATGTGAAAACAGAAAAAGTTGCATGTATGAAATTATTATTTAGAGAAAATCACTACTATGATACTTTACTAGAAAAAACTTTTTGATTTCTTTCTCTTGAAAATGTAAATGTTGAACTGTAAAATGATATTGATTTAAGAAATACACATATAAAATGTGTAACTATTTGGAAACAACTTTAAATTAATGAATTGTAATTGAAGTAATAGCTGAATTATGGTGTGTCTCAAATTATCTTTAGTTTTGAAATGCTAAGTGTCTATGACATTTGTCCCAGTTATTACTGAGCATTTCAACAGATGGGCCATTTTGTCACCCTGAGGAGGAAAGAACAATATCTTCCTTTGCCTTAAGGTCTAATCTTCTTTAAGGCCAAATTCCTGGATCTCTATGAAGTGGCCAGCAATGGGGCAAAGCCAACTCCAGAAGAAGCAGATCCTGAAACTCTTCCCTGAATAAGCTAATATGCAGCTGAGTTATTGGGCCAGGGTAAAAACTCTCAGATTCCTGAACAGAAAAATACTGCTTTTTCTTCCTTGTCATACATGGTTTCTCCGTACCAGCCAAACAATACATAAATAAAGGAGAACATTATTTTTCTTTATGCCATTCTTATAATGAATACCTTAAAAATGCACTCAAACATGAATTTTGTCTAAAACTTTTAGAGCCAGTTTTACAAAATCATTTAGACAATCACATACAATTTTCCTTATTCTCCAATGTCTGCAGTTAACCTATCTAAGTGCTTATTTATTCTACTCTCTTTGGAAGTTAATTAGGTGTCCATTACCTCTACTGGTTTGTTAGCTCTTTGAGGGCAAGGTCCCTTCTTGTCATCTCTGTGATCCTCAGAGTACTCAGCACAATTTCTTTTATACAGCACATCCCTGAATCGACCTCTCAGCAGAATTCAACACTTTGGATCAATTTTCTCCTCCAAGATCTTTTCTGTGGTGTCCTCTCTTGGTTTTCATTACATGACTCAGCCTACTCTTTCTCAATCTCTTCTTGCGCCTCTCCCTCCTCTGACCCTTAGGTAGTAGAGTGTCTCAGAGCTCTGTCCTATAACCTTTCTGCTCACTCTCTACACCTTCTCCTCAGGCAATCTCATATACTCACATGGCTTCAATTACCATCCTTGAAAGCAAATCTGAAATTTATATCTCCAGCGCAGACCTCTTTTCTGAACCCCAGATCATGTTTTCAAATGCTTACTTGTCATCAACAATTGGGTGTCTCACAGGCACCTTAAAAGCAACACGCTCAACGTGAGTTCATCTGGCTTTCCCCGAATTTGTCTTCCTGGTCCAGCTTCCTCAAAAATCCACTGTCTACCAGTTGTCTAAGCCAGAAATCTAGGAGTCTATTTCTATCTCCAGGTCTACGCTAACAGCCAGGTCCTACTATGCCTCTATTCTAGTTATCTAGAATATTTCCACATCTTTCAATCTTCACAGCCTTCTCCCTAGTCCAAGCTATTGCTTAGATGACTGACTACAATAACCTCATAACAGTCTGTGTTTACTCTTGCTTCCCTTTAAATTGTTCTCCACACTCCATCCTGAGATTGATTTTCTCAGAAACTCCTACTTAACGCCTTTCTTTGGCTTCACATTGTACTTGGAATAAAACATAGTGTTAATAATTTTATATAATAAAAGGAAAATATGCAAATAGACCAAATAGAACAACCAGAACAACTGAACAACCGGTTGCTATGATGTGCACTGACCACCAGGGTGCGTGTGTAGAACATGGTGGGCATTGGCCGCGGCAGGATGGTGGAGCAGGTGAGTGGGGGCACCAGACCAAGGCGGGGCGCCAGTCGCTGTCACCGTGGTGAGCCTCTGGTGGTTACTGAAAATTATTTGCTCCTGTGTGCCACAGTCCCGCCAGGCGCTCGCACCTGCTGCTGGCGCTGGCCCTGCTTGCACCCGCTTGCACTCACTGCCAGTGCCCGGCACCGGTCCCAATCAATTGGCGCCATCAGCATGTGTGAACATCGGCTGCCAGCCAGCCTGATCGCCCCTGAGGGCTTCTCCCTCCCCCTGCTCCTGAGGAGCAATCTGGGCAGCAACCGCCACTAACACCTGCTGACAGCGCCGGCCCCCGCTTGCACCCACTGCTGGCACTAGCCCCAATCGCTCTGCAATGTCAGTGGGTGCGAGTGGGCTGGTGCCATCAGCTCGTGGGAGCAGCGGTAGCAAGAGCAGGTCTGCTGGCAGACAGGGGACAGGGGGTCACGGCAGGAGGGGCTGGGCGGGGGCACAGAGGATGGGCTGAGACCTGCCCCTATGTCTACTGCAGCCTCGTGGCCCACAGTTCCTTTCAAGGTGCACAAATTTGTGCACTGGGCCCTAGTATGGCCCATAAAAACCTGCACTAAGAACCTCCTGACTAGCTGTCAGAGACCCCATCTTATGCCACCCCTCACTCTGCTCTTCCCATTCCTCAAATGATCCAATATCGCTCAGAATTCAGGACCCTCAACACATTATTGGTTCTTGTCTAAAAGGTTCTATTGTGTGTTGGCTAGGTGGCTCAGCTGATTGGAGCATTGTTCTGTACACCAAAAGGTTCTAGGTTTGATTGCCAGTCAGGGCATGTGCCTAGGTTGCAGTTTAATCCCCTGTTGGGAGGCAACCGATCTGTTTCTCTCTCACATCGATTTTTTTTTCTCTCTCTCTCCCTTCATCTCTCTTTAAAAAAGCAATTAAGAAAAACAAATACCCTCAGGTGAGGATTTAAAAAATAAAATTCATAAATAAATAATTCTATCTCTTCCCTCTTTATCTCTTCTAACCTAACATTAACTCTTATTCAGTGCTTTACTTTTTAGCTTGCATGTCACTCCCTCATGAGAATCTTTTGTCTTTGCCTTCCAGATCAGGTGGACCTGTTATAAACTCTTGTTTTAATTTTCCCTTCTCTTTTATTACCGTCCTCGTATTCCCTCAGCTTTTATAACATTCATCACATGCACATTTGTCTAATAGAAGTGACTCCTCATGTTAGACCATAAGCTTGCTGCAGGCCAAGGCCATCCAGGACTTCCTTACTATTACATTCTGCGTGTGTCCAACACAATGACAGATACCTATATAGTAGGGACTCAAAATATATTTGCAGGACAAATGAAGGAACACAGGCATGAACAGGAGCTGCTCAAGAAATGATTTAATATGACTACAGGAATATTACTTGCAGATTTAATAACACAACTGATATGCTTAAGAGAAAGTGGAGTTTTTAAATAAATGCTAAGATACTCTTACTTGTTCATTACTGGTGGACAGATAGAAAGAAGAGATTTATTATTGCAAAAATGACTTAATTATCTTCAACTGTTCAGATGGAAAAACTCATCTGTTCAGAGCTAAAAAGGCACATTAGAAACATACATTTAGTTCTGATTTAAATATATTAAGAGAAATTGCTTTATGTAACTAAAAAAATAATCTGGTTTGCTTCCTTGCTTTTGCTGAAACACTAAGTATTTGAGTTCCAGAAAATAGTATATTTTCTATAGTATATATACATGTATGCACAAATATAATCTATTATATTTATCAGACAGAAATTTAGTCTGGCAGAGAAAAATGATTATTATATGAACTGACTATGTATTTTCTTCATCTTTTTTTAAATGGTTAGAATTTAGCTATTTTCCTCAGATAATAAACATAAATGTAATTCCCAAGTAACAAAATTCTTATTCAGAAGGAAAAGCAGGCTAGCTTATTTATTTTTCCTATAACAAGAGAAAAGAGGTAATGTGATTTTTTAGTAAATAGCATTTCTCATCTATCACACAGAACTTTCACACTTTCTGAAATCATGGAAACTTTTTATTTAAAAATTGTTGAATCTGACTCATTTAAGATATATATATATATATATATATATATATATATATATATATTAAATAAAAATCAAGCTAAATTTATCTCTTTGGTAACTAAATTCTATATTGGGAAGTGTGCTCTGTAACAGGTAAACATCAGAATAGGAAGGTTGGAGTTTAAAGAGTTTTAATGAATAAAATCTCACTTTTAATATCTATATTTTCCACAGAAGTTTGAAGCACTTAGAATTTGGGGGCATGGCCCTTGATTATATTTAGAAACAGTTGTGCTTTTTTGTTTGTTTGTTTTCTGAGATGAAGATTAAGGTATACCTTGAAAGAAACTGAAGTAATACATCAGTCATAAATCATATCCAAACATAAACTTTTAATACAGAAGCAGTATATCCATAGCACTCACACACTGTAAAGCCAATTTTGCTTGTGAAAATTGGGCACTAGCGCATACTGAACAAAAGATCAATTCTAAAGCTTTGGCATGTGAAACTGATAGTTGGTAGAACTACAAAGTGCCAGTAAGTGCAAGGCAGCAGAATGCATGTTTAAAACCATGCAAATTTCTATGAGGACTTCATATTTAAGTCATGAACTTGAGTAAAGTACCAATACTATTGTACCTTGGATGGTTTTGAGTTTTATTTTTATACTGTATATTCAAATAGATACTATTGTATCTTGAACTCACTTCCTCTTCCTTGCAACCCTAGGTAGTAAATCAAGAGAAGTATTTCAGTTTACTTATTGGAAACCATTTTGACTCCTACTCACCCACAGACTAGAACAGGTCAAACAGGTATGTATTTTATAGAAGTATTAAAGTGAAAAAGCCAAATATCAATCAGTCTAACTGCCAAAACCATAATGTATCTTCACATAAGGATTGAGGGAAGGTGTATTAGTCAGGAGACGTGGCAGCGCTGTGGGCATGACTCAGAAGGTATTATGTGCCTACATCACCATGTACATACAGGTTGTATTTTAGAAACAAATCTTTCCTTTGATGATCACTTATTTATGTAGCACATTTCCTTTCATAGGCTTTCAAGGAGGAGTTTCTGAAACAGGGATCACATAATTTGCCTCTGGTGGAAATACACATTAGCTCTGTGTCAGGAGCCACTACCTTCAGTATCTTGTCACTGCCTTACTAAGAGATCCCAACTGAGTCATGAGAGTAGAGAATTTTTCAGATAAAATGGTGACCTGGTCCAAATCCCTCATTTTACAGATAAATATGTGAGGAGCAGAAAGGCTCAGTGAGTGGATTCAGGCCACTTAACACGTGTGTTAGTAAAAACAGAACTTGAATGCTGGGCTCCTGATCCCCAAAATAGGTCTCTGTCACTGAACGGTTGTCTCTAGACTTATTTTTATGATTTGCATGTTTCAAAGGAACATATTTAAAATTCAGAATCCATATATATTTGCCAGGGGATCCATTAAAAACACATCCATCAACTACTTACTATAACTATTACTTAATAGAAGTAATGGCATTTAGACACACAATAGAGGAAGAACATACAATAAAAAGAAAAAGGGAGTGTTCTAAATTAAATAAATGTGACTTTATGGAAATCTTACTATATTGCCTCTGGCTCATTTTGTTGTAGGCCAGTAAACACTTCATTAGAGATTAGTATTTATTCTTGCTATTGTGTCCTCATTTGCAACCATGCTGTCTCCATTTCACACAAGGAGAGAATTCCTTCATGAGAATAAACTTAAGTACTGAGTTTAAATGATCGTAAAATTGAGCTTTCTTCACCTCCTCTTTTCTTTATTCAACTTGATGGGCTTATCTCAGTGATGAGCTCATTCTCATCTCTGAGTGAGAACACCATTCCTGGTTTAAACAGTTTTGTGGAATTTAGGGTACATTAGGGTACCCCCTAGCCACATGTACTTATTGCACTTCATATGTGGCCAGTCCACATTGAAATGTGCTGACGCTGTAAAATGGATACAAGATTTTGTACAAAATAGAATACAAAACAGACATAAATCACATATCTATTGATTACTTGTTGAAATGATAATTCAAATATATTAGATTACATCAACGGTGTTATTGAAATATTTTTGGCCTGTTTATGCTTACTTTTTAAAATGCAGGTACAAGGAAATTTAAAATTACACTATGCAGCTCACATGTTGGCTCACCTTGTGCCTCTGTTGGACAGCGCTCACCTTATTTAACAAACACTGTGGCTAAAGAAACCAGGTCCCCCACTCCCTCCCCCAGTTCTCTTAATGCTCTCCTCAGAGATCACACACGCCTTAGTCTCCTTTCTCATGGAAAGACCGCAGCCTAACAGCAGAGTGCAATTCCATTTCTGGTGAGATGCTGGGTCATCCCTCCCTAAACTATGGCCATTGCTCCTGGCACGAATCTTGGTCCTCGGTGAATTATTTTAGGCAAGTGTACATTCTGCCACTCCTGTAAGATCTGAACGAATAAAGCAGAGAGAAGCACCGGGTTCTCTGAAATGCCAGGGGCATCTAAATAAATTCAGGTGCTTATCCGTGTAGGCTTCTAAAGTAGAGTCTGTCTATCTTGTAGAATACAAATAGGAGGCTGTACCTCTCTCCTGGAAGCTTTCATTACACTGTCCACATTAGTAAGCAGAGCACACAGGCAGAAACATTCTGGAAAAGCAAATAGAAAAAGAATGTAAATCCAAAAAGCATTTGGACTGCTTAACAACATTAACATTTTTTCTTCCATTTTCCTAAATGAAAGACATAATCCATGACAGCAAATTGAGGGATTTTCCCTGTAATTTGAGAGTGACCACAGAAACTGTTGTTTTCTCTACATCTTGATAAACTCAACCTTTTTTGAATTAGTGAAACCTACTGACGTTAATGTATAACAGTAGATTACTTTTTTCTCAACATATAATTCCATGTGCTGGGTGGGTCATAGGCCGGAGTTTTATGGGTTGAATGGCTGGCCTATGGCATCACAGAATTATTCAGCGCAGTTTTTGATGATAACCTTACCCTACCTCCCAGGTATATTGTACCTGAGTACAAAGTGAGACTGTCTGGATGCCTTGTTTAAAATGTCTCCAGTGACTCACTGGCCCAGGGCCTCTGTCCAGTTAAACGGGCAACCTCCAAGTTGACAAGGCCGTGTTTTTGGATTATTTTCTGAAAGCCTGCATAGACATGGCTGTTGCCAGGAGTTTCACTTCAGGGAGAAAAGACGTCCAGGCCACCACCGTTTAGCACCTGGATTACTGTAACAGCCTGTTATTTGGCTTCTCTTCTGTCCCTTTGCAAACTTAACCCATCCTGTATATGGCTGCCAGATGAGTCTTGTGATATCAATCTTTTTCATCATCTCTAAATCTACAGCATATCACAATCTACAAGGACAAGCACATCTGGCATAATCTCTAGTTGACATCAGAGTCTTTCATATGTAAACTCTTTACCCATATCCACTCTTATTTCCCATAACTGGAATCTCTCCCTTGTCTTAGTCATTCTTGATGATCCTGAACATTCTACCTCCATGTGTCTGTTCTTTCCCTTCCCACTACCAGACTTGCCATCATCCCCACTCATTGACTATCTATTTTCTAGGCAGCTTTCAAGGTCCTTCTTTCATGCTTTTCCAGTCTTCCAAAGATCTCTCTTTAAAAATATATATATATATATATATATATATATATATATATATATATATTATTGATTTTTTACAGAGAGGAAGGGAGAGAGATAGAGAGTTAGAAACATCAATGAGAGAGAAACATCCATCAGCCACCTCCTGCACACCCCCCACTGGGGATGTGCCCACAACCAAGGTACATGCCCCTGACCGGAATAGAACCCGGGATCCCCCAGTCCGCAGGCCAACGCTCTATCCACTGAGCCAAACCAGTCAGGGCAGATCTCTTTATTCTCTAAATGACTTTGCCACTAAATTATCCACACCCTTGACTTCTTCTCGCTTTGTTCCCCATCTGTTACTCTTTCCTTCTCGATTCCACTGTAAATTCCTTGATATTGCACATTGAACTCAGCACAGTTTTAGACCCATATATTATGTCATGTTTAAGAGCAGGGACATCTGTTTCCATAGACCTGCTTCTGAAATTCTAGCTCTAAAATTCTCCTTACCTCTGAAAGCCATAGTTTGGTTGTCTGTAAAAATCCTGATAATAGGACCTAACTTATGGTGGCTGCTGGGTTAAATAAGATGTCCATGACAGGTTTCTTATTTTTCTCTGAAAGAAGTTTTTGATAGAGGAGGATTAAGAGGAGTGTGTGAGGCTACTGGGAAAATGGTATGGATTGAAATAAATATACTATAGAGGAGGGGGAATGAGTACTGAAAAAAAAGCGATGGGTGTGGATAACAAATGGGAGTAAAATATTTATTTTGCATAGGGATAGCTTTCATTATATCTATTACATTATATTTCTTTTAGTGCAGGTCATTAGCATTTAGCAAATTTATGTAGCTTTAAAAAAAACCCTAATATTATCGTTTTGCCTATTGAAAACCCTTGGATAGTTTCCTATTGCCTACAAAATAAAATCTAAATTCATTAGCGCTACATGATCTGATGCCATCATCATTCTCTAGCTTTACATTCCATTTCACATCTATGCTTTACCTTGTGCTCCAGCTGCATAAAACTATCTTTGCCTGAAAATACTATACTTTTGAGCCTGCATTCTTCTGCATCAATACTCTTATTTCTTCTTCTCTTTCCTTCATTCTGTCCTTCAGAACATTCAACTAATCCTCCAAGCTCTGACTTGATCTAATTTTCTCCACAGATGAAAATTCCTTCACCTTCTCAGCATGATTATATATGACTGAGTATAGAATAAGCTTCTTTCTCAAAATTAACTTGCAAAAAATAACGAAATGGCACCTTAATTCTTTTCTTATATTATGGGAATTCTTTCCATTTCTCTTTTGAATAACAATTTGTTTGGGAGAAGTCATATTATGCAGAAATGATAGTATGCACTGCTAATGGTGCTCAAAGATATCCGTGATGAATATGGTTAATAGAAGCTGGCAAATACATTTACATTAGATTTTTAAATTATTTCTCCAGTATAATAGCATACCGGAAAAAAAGGATTATTGAGGGTAAGTCTTTTTTAATGATCACTTAAAAATATAATACAGAAAGTGGTTATAATGTGATTATAAATATATTTGTAAAGGATAAATTCTTTAAAAAAAATCATCCCCATGTTTATTTACGTTGGCACTTGAACCTTTGGATAAAATTTTCAATGACAATATACAGATTAAACAAGTGCTGTGCCTTGAACAATTTAGACAGAATATAGAGGGCATGCTCCAAAAAAACAAAAAAAACAAACGGTTTGACACGTCAAGCAACTCTAGTAAAGAGGAAGACACTGATGTCAAAGTGCTCGGAAGAGTTTGAAAAAAAAAATTGCTTCATGGATGTGAATGATGGGAAAATAGGTATAGCTAAACTAATATCTTATTATATATTATATATATCTGTTATTAGCTGGCCAACAATTTAAGTAGTGGGAATCCTTCTTAACTAGTTGATCAACATTCTAAAATTTTATTCATTCGAGTTGGTAAAAACAAACAACCATGCTTTGCAGTTTTCATTGTTTATTTTTTATCTTCCTATTGTGAAAATGGAGGGATTGCCTTACAGTTTTGGTCACCATATATTGGGACATGATGGTACTTGCTCCCTTCTCTGTGTTATGTTGACAGTGAGTTGATTCCATTGTATCCTAATTACCGGTTTTCTTGTCTGCATTCCTCCCAGACTGCAAATGCCTTCAGCACAAGGTCACTTCCTTTATCCTCTGTCTGTCCTGAACATCTAAGCCAAAGCCTAGACCAGATAATTTTTCACAGAAGGACAAAATAAGTGAAATCATTAAAAAAATGCTTCATTAAGACTTAGTACCATATTAAACTTTTAGCTTTTATTTTAATATTTTGTTAAACTGGGCCAGTGGTTGGCAAACTCATTAGTCAACAGAGCCAAATATCAACAGTACAACGATTGAAATTTCTTTTGAGAGCCAAATTTTTTAAACTTAAACTATATAGGTAGGTATATTGTTATTAACTTAATTAGGATACTCCTCAGGCTTAGGAAGAGCCACACTCAAGGGGCCAAAGAGCCGCATGTGGTCGCGAGCCGCAGTTTGCGGACCACAGAACTGGGCAATCTGAAAGAAAGTAAATGTCACTTATTTTTAAATTTAAAGTTCTTTTCAGTCTTATGAGTTTGTAGCACAGCTAGTTTCATTTTTGTTGAAAGGCTCTTCTGTATGTCTTTAAAAATTTTGTTTTAAAGAATAGTTATTGAGAGCAAGGGAGAGGGAAGAGAGAGGAAGAAAGAGGGACAGAGAGAAACATTGAAGTGAGAGTGCAACATCAATTGATTGGCTGTCTTCTGCCTGCTTCCTACCAGGGATGGAGCCTGCAACTGGGCCAAGTGCCCTGACTGGAAATCGAATGGGCAACCTCCTAGTGTGTGGGATGATGCCCAACCAACAGAGCCATACCTGCCAGGGCAACCTAACTTTTATCATAACCATTTGTAATAAGTGCTTTAGGAAAAGTTTGCTGAATTAATAATGTGAGCCATATTTTTCTAAATAACATGATAGATCTTAAATTATAAAACATACTTTTTCATATTTTAACATTTCAGAAACCAGGCTGTGTCTACATAATATGATAGCACTGCCTCATAATTTGAGTGGCAAGCCCTTTTGTTTTCTCTTTATGGCACACACAAAAGGTTATTTCTTACAAGAGATGAACTGCCTACAGAGGGCAAAAGCTGACTTGTTCATTACTTTCTATGCGTGAGGCATGACAGTTTTGCTTGGTGCATAACGTGACCACTATTTTATAGATGAGCTCCCGAGGTGCAGAGAGAATAAGAAACTTGACTTAAGATCACAGGTGGCACCACATGTTCTGCCTTCTGGTGAAAAAATTGTTTGACTCTTGAAAGGGGAGTGAAGACACTGGGAGAATTTTGACTTTAATTCTATAGGTTCATGCTATGATTGTCATGTACTTGTGAATCACAATAACTGGATTTGTTATAACAACTCAGCTACAATAACAATTGTAGTTAAATAACTTTTACAAGTAAGATACTCAAGCTATTTGTGTCACGTATTAAAAGCATGTACTCCTATATTTTTATTAGGAAAGTAAAATAAGAGATTTTCTTGCTAGGTGCTGGATATACCAAATCAGACGTCGCTTGGCTCCCTGATTTAACTCAGTCTTCAAAACAACTCCATTGCGATGAATTTCAACATTAAAGTCAGTATATCACCCCTCACCCATGCTATTGACTGTGAAAGCCTCCATCATATGTCCTTTTCCCCATAGAAAACAAACAACAGCAATACATATTAAGTGTAAATTTTTAGGAATCTTACTTTGTTTGAAGGTGACACTAGAATATTCTGTGATAATATAAAGTCTCAAGGCAGGCACTATGTAGGTCTACACACATTCATATGGAATAAAATATGCAAAATACTTGCTTTCAGAGAGCTCTTTGTCTATTATGAAAAACAGAATAGTACATTAACAAATACAATTACAAATTATAGAAAAAAGATACAAAAATTGGATGCTAAATATGAGATATGAGAAAGCTGCCTTCTCCTCATATAATAAGTTGAACATGTTTTACCTCTGAATTCAATTAAATCCATGTACAATGACTGTGATTGTGCTCAGTAGAAGCAAACCAAGGTAAACCCAGTAGGGATGTCTTCGGGTGTAATTAAATATATTGGAGACATTTAATGCTTTAGTGAAGGTGATCATAAAGTAATCCCAGAGAGGGAAAACAGTTTTAACTTAATAGGCAGAAATATAATCAATGGAAAGGATTGGGAGATAGATACCATGATCAGAAAGGGCAAGAAGCACCACAAATTTTTCTAGAAAACTATCCTGGTTAAGGCAACTGGAGGATTATAGTTTCCTTGCCAAGACTCCCCCTATAGCATAAGGTGAAAAACTTAAAGCTGCCTTGGCTGAGAGAAACCTTTTAGGTTCACATAACTCTCTTTGTTCAGCAGCCATTAGAACACTGGCTTGCCCTGAAGCTGTGTTTCTCAGTGAGGATGATGTCTCTCAGGACACATCTGACAGTGGTAGGGAGCAGTTTTGGTTGTCACAAGTGAAGTAAGGGGGCAGCTGGTGGGAAGTTTGGAAGAGATCAGAAATGCTGCTCAATAATCACATTGCATAGAACACCACCTCCACCCCCACCAAAGAATTATCTGGCCTAAATACCAATAGTGCAGAAGTTGAGAAATCCTGCTCAATTATAAGTAGGACTCTCCCAGTACAGAGAGAGAGAGAGAGAGAGAGAGAGAGAGAGAGAGAGAGAGAGAGAGAGAGAGAGAATGCTCTGCTTTCAAGTATCATTTCTTCTGGCCGAAGGTCTGTAAAAGCTGAAAGTGGTCCCTGTCTGGAAGCCAGTAAGAAGGCAAGAACCTCAGTGCTAAACCTCAAGGAACAAAAGTCTGTCAACAAGAATGAGCTTGGAAAGATATTTCCCCCCAAATCCTCCAGGAAAGAGCTCAGCTTGACTGATACCTGATTTCAGTCTTGTGATATTCTGAGCAGAGTATCCAGCTACACAATGCCTTATTTCTGACCTACAAAAATGTGAGCTAATAAGTGGGCATTGTTTTGAGCCACTAAGTTTGTGGTAAGTTTTTTTAAAATATATTTTATTGATTTTTTAGAGAGGAAGGGAGAGGGATAGAGAGTTAGAAACATCGATGAGAGAGAAAAATGGATCAGCTGCCTCCTGAACACCCCCTATTGGGGATATGCCCGCAACCAAGGTACATGCCCTTGACCAGAATCAAACATGGGACCCTTCAGTCCACAAGCTGACGCTCTATCCACTAAGCCAAACCAGTTAGGGCTGTGGTAAGTGTTTATACATCAATAGAAAACTAATACAATGTGTAAAGGACTGTTGTGTTACACAGCAACCTCCCCTTGGTTAGGAGTCGAGTTTAATCACTAGTACTTATAAGTCTCCTAAAAATATTTAAAAATTTACTACAAACCAAGAATAAATTTACACACACACACACACGCACACACACTCACACACATTATCACTTTACCTTGGTGCCTGTCAAAATTATTTTTCTGCTAAGTTCTATCTCATATGTCTCTATTTCAAAAAGCATTTCCTAATATTTACTTTGAGAAATGAACTCTCTCCTTTGAGTTCCTATAGTATTTCATTTGAACCTCTGTTGTGATTGTTATCACTTTTCCCCCCTAACTTACTTGTGTTCATGTTTTTCCCCATGCTAATTCCTTTCTCTCTATCTCAGTCCCACTGAGTGGATCTTATAAACACAGAATCACTCCTTCCTCTCCTCTGTGGTCTCTCATTTAGGTTTAAACTGATTTCTTCCTTTTTCTTTTTCTTTTTCATCACTGGAAGATATGCTTATTGATTTGACAGAAATGAGAAAGAGAGAGAGAGAGAGAGAGAGAGAGAGAGAGAGAGAGAGAGAGAGAGAGAGAGAAACATCGATCGATCTGTTGCCTTCAATAAGTGCCCTGATCAGAGATGGAGCCCATGATTCTCCAACCAACTGAGCCACGTGGCCAGGGCAAAACTGATTTCTTAGCCTACCTTCTACCTATCATTTAGGATGCTTTGAGCTATGGTAGCAAAATACCTTCCTCAAACTGGTTTAAACAATAGGCCATTTATCATCTCACATGAACAGAATTTAGAGATAGAGTGAAATTCATCAGAGTATCAGGCCATGAGCATTCATCAGTGCTCACTGTTACTGCCATGGATCTAAGGCCTTTCCATCTCTCGAGTCTGCCATATTTGTTGTTTCAGATTTCACTCATGCCTGTTTCCTTCACGCTTCTAGGCGGCTGCCCATGGGTCCATGTGTCACATTCAGACTAAAAAAAGCCCAGAGAAAGAAAAAAAACAAAACCCAAAATGATTTCTTCCCTTTGTCTCTTAAGGGTGAGGAAACTCCACTGAGAAGGCCCCTGGCAGACCATGTGTTACCTTATAGAATTTTAATTTCCTCTGCAGACTTTTCATTCATTTCCTTTAAAAAGAATGTTTGTATTGATTTTAGAAAGAGAGGGAAGAAGAGGAAGAGAGAGAGAAACATTGATCCGCTACCTCCTGCACCACCCCTACTGGGGATTGAGCCCACCACAGGGCACACGTGCCCTGACCAGGAATCAAACTAGGAGACCTTTTGGTGCATGGGATGGTGCTCACCAACTGAGCGACAAGGCCAGGGCTCATTCATTTTCTTTTTTAAAAATTTTATTTATCTTTATTGTTGAAAGTATTACAGATGTTCCCCTTTTTTCTCCCATTGATCTTCTCCACCCCCACTGCCCCCACCCCACCCCAGGGCCTTCACCACACTATTGTCTGTGTCCATGGGTTATACATGTATGCATATAAGTTCTTTGGCTAATCTCTTCCTGCCTCCCCACCCCTATCCCTTCCCTCTGAGATTCTTCCATTCAATGGAAAGAGTTGTCTTAGGGAATTTATTATAGGGAGTTACTCACTGAACTGGGTAGACCAGTTAGAAATCTATAATCTAAGAAACAGATGATATATAGGGTCTAGGAGACAGGCTATAGAGATGGATTTAAGCAGATGAATTATAAATATATTTTATGTGTAGAAACAAAAGGAATTAATGATTGTAGGGGTGTAGGAAAGAGAAGCTTCAGGGCAGATTTCTGGCATGAACATCTTAGGGGAAGGAGGTATCATTTACTAAGAAGGTTAACACTCGAAGAAGCGCCTTTAGGGGCAAGGAATGTTGACGATCAAGGAGTTGTTTTTTAAACATGCTACATTTGAAATATACAAGAAGGTATTTCAAGTAGGCTGTTATTTACACAGGTCTAAAGTTCCAAGGAGAAGTGCAGGCTGGAAACACAAATGTGGAGTTCCTCCCTTACAGATGGTATTTAAAGACATGGGAGTCAATGAAAGTATCTAGAAAGTAAGTAGAGAGTGAGAATAAAGCGGACCTAGGGCTGTTGCCCATGGAACACAGGAGAAGGAGTTTACAATGAAAAGTGAATAGGGAATATTAGGAGTGCATCATGTCGCAAATGCCTAAAGAGGAGAGAGGAAATGGTCAACATTAGAAAGAGAGGAAGAAGGAGGGAAGGAAGGAAGGAAAGAAGGAAGGAAGGAAGAAAGAAAGGAAGGAAAATGGACTCTACTTAAAATATAACCAATCAATTTGAAGGCAAAAAAAGAGTTCACTCATGTGAATATACATATAGCTAAAACACAGAGGTTTCCAGTGTCTTGGGACTGACTGTCTTCTTTTCTTTCCAACTTGGCACTACCTAAAGCTGTAAAATATTTAGAAACTGATCATTAAATGGGTTTTGAAAGTTCCTTTGTGCCGGTCTGTCTGCTTGCCTTTTATCTGATCTCTGCACCCGGTGCTGCGTTGGAACATGCACTAGTCAGAATGTCCATTATTATCACAAATAATGAGTTAGATGACTCACAAAGCCTGAGTCTTCAAAGTCAGACTTCCAGAAGAAAAATAAAAATTTCCATCACCTGAATGCCTGACATTATGTGGACAATGCTCAACCCCAAGGAATGAGCAGCTAATGATAGGACTTCAGGCAATAGGCATGGAGTAGGGAAGGGTATTTTAAAGTAAGGTATGAAATCATCTCTCATAGACAATGGCTTGTGCTACTTCTAGCTTGAATGAATATACAGATAAAAGAGTGCTGACATAACTTATTTTTCCCCCAAAAGAAGACTATGCTTTTGGAATATCAGATAATATATCAACTATACCACTGATGATGAAACTTAGAAAGTTTCATGTGGAATAAATTTAATACCTTTAACTTATGAGTCTTTGAATGACATTGGTGAAGGTTGCTTCTCATTGTCCAACTTCTCTACTCCCCCTGACCCTGACAAGAAGTCTTGTTTCAATCATTTTTACCCCAAGCCCAAGGAAGATGTGACTATTCAGACTGACCCACAATGCCAAAGGGGAAGAGTTTTCTCTATACCTGAACTTAGAGTGTAGTGAGTGTGGTTGCCCTTTGGAAATTAGGAACCAAGTACATCTTAGATGTTAAACCATGAGTTTGGTGTCAGAACAAACAGGAGTTCAAATCTCAGCTCCAATACATAATAGCTGAAGTGACTTGGATAATGCCCTTTACGCCTCATTTTTCTCACCCGTAGCATGATGATAATATTATCAGTATTTACTAAAATATCTATGAATCATTGTGAATATTACATGTGTTAATGTATGTAAAGCAGTTAGCATTAAATAAATGTTATTATAACTGCAATTCCCATTACTGAATTCAGCTTTGTTATTGCTAAGCCTAGGGAAAGTGGAAAGGAATCCAAAGCTGCTCACCGGTGAGATAATCTCCAACCACTGCACTTTCTCTCTGATTGTATTTACTTTCTGAAACTGGAGAGGTGGTCCAGGCTCATGCTGTTCTCTGTGGCAGGAATTCAACTACAGGTGCAACTTTCTCACTGCTACTCAAAACTTCCTGGGTGTTGGTTTTGGAGAAAGAGTACTATTTAGTTGTTTTCAGTTCTAGTTTGCATCAGCCTATCTGTCAAAACAAAAGAAATTCTAATAATCCAATCCAGATGAGGGCTTTGGGTAAATAATCCAGCCCTGTAATGAAGGGTTTTGCTGTCTTTCAAATGAAGGGTCCAAAATGCTCACAAGTTCTGTCTTCCTTCTCTCTATGTAAATAACCATTACCCCTTTTCCTAATAAAATTAGCAAGTGTTATTTTCCACCTATCTACTGTATATGTCACCACAATGATTTGACCACCAACCTGAAGTCAAGTATGGACTATGTATGTGTCAAGTTGGCTAATAGTCCCCCGTAGGAATGGTATAATGTTAGTAGACAGTCCATTTTTTAAAAATCACATTTGATGCACTTAATTTCTCTACCTAAAAATTTAATTAACTTTGGACAGTATATTACTTCAAACCTTTTAAAGTCTGGAATGCTTTTTTTTTTTTTTTTTTACTTTCCTGAGTGATTTCACACACACACTATATCCCTTGAGCCTTGCAATAAACCTATGCGGTAGTAGTAGGTGTTATTTTTATTCTTGCTGATGAAACTGAGGGTTCAAAAGATTATTAGATTTTTCCAAGAAAAGACAAATAATAACTGATGGAAATGTCATTTGAATCCACATAATTTTGCTCCAAGGTCAAAGTGCTTTCTACACTAGACTTCTAGGTCATTAACCTATAGGATGATAGGGCCTCACAATATGTAAAAAAAAAGATTTAAAATCCTTATGGCTTGAATGGCCCTATGCCCTATACAATCTGTTTTTCCAAGTTCTTTGTCCCCATCCCTACACTTGGTCCAAGGTGGAGCACTGCTCAATCCTGGCAAGCCTGGTGTGTTTATTGAATATCCAGTGCTCATTTTCACCTAATGGCTTTAGCACTTAGTTTCAGTTACCTATTGCTGAATTATAAACTACCTCCAAAATTGGTGGCACAAAACAACCATTTTATTATGCTCCTGGGCTCTGCAGAACAAATTCGTAGAGGATAAAGTAAGGGACGGCTTGTTTATGCTCCACAATGTCTAGATCTTCAGCTGCAAAGACTCAAAGGTTGGGGGTGACTCTGGTATCATCTGGAGGCATCTCTGTGCATATGTCTGGTGGTTGATGCTGGCTATGGGCTGGGAACTCTTTTGGGACTCTTGGGTAGAACACCTGCTTTTCTCCATATGGCCTGGGCTTCCTCACAGCATGGAAAATGAATAATAAAACAAATGTCCCAAGAGAACAGGAGGGAATTGCATAGCAATTTTATGACCTAGTCTCGAAAGTCACTCTGCATCACTTCCACTAGTCTTCATTGGTCGTCACAAAGTTTTGCTCCGTATCAAGGAAGGAGTGTCAACAGGCCATTGTAAGTAGAGGGTATTGGAGGGGATATATTGCCTTCACCATCTTTGGCAAATACAGTCTGCCACACATTTGCTGTTTTCTCTGTCTAAATAATATATCGATCTATTACTTAAACTTTTTGTTAGCTCAGTCTTCACATTACCTAGTATTCCTTTAACCTATAAATTTTGTTGCACTAATTAGTCATTCTCAAAAATGTTTTTTACTTCTCCTATTTGTTCTACTTTGTGATAATAGACTATAAAACCAGGGTTTGAGAATGTCACCTCAAATTTTGCCTGACACAGTATCAAGAGTTGAGGCTACTTGTACAGTAATCTTACAACTGATCTTTAAAAATTATTAATATTTGTGGTATCACTTTAGAGCTGAGCTAAACAATAGCTGAAAAAAAGACCTGTTACTCTTTCATATAGCAGAACTATCCCCCAATATTTAATGACTAGGTTTAGCTTTCCCTCTAAGTTATTGATATAGATTTAAATCTAAATAATAGACTCCTAAGTGATCTATGTCCAACTCAGACTTCTCTTTAAAAGGCAAGATTTATATGTCCAATTTTTATAAAACATTTTCATTTTGATGACTCACCAGAACCTGGCATCTCCAAAACTTACTTTATCACTGACCCTAAAAGTCTTCTCACTCTATATTCTCTCTCTTAGTGAATGGACCCTCCACAGAAGGCAGATTTTCCATGATGCTAATGAAACCTAAACCTCTAGATCCCATACTTGCATGTGTTTCTTCTAATGTTCCAATCTTGTATTTTCATATTATTTTTCATTATTAGGATGCATGTCCATTTTTATATCAATAAAAAGGTGAGTATTCTTTTTAAAGCATACAATATAGTTTGATTATTATGCCCTAAATTGACTGTAACACAAAACTGGTCCTGCTGAGTAATGTTGCCCTAAACAGAGACTATGGGTCCCTATTTTAAAATAAAAGCCATCATTTTTAACAGTATTTTAAAACTTTTAACTTTCTGTTACTAATAAATCCATAGAGAGCAAGTCACCTTGTACAGTTATCTCAGTGTCAAGGGTAAACATAGAAGTTACATTATTCAAATATACATGTTCCATGGGTGCTTTAGTAATATATTTTAAGAACCTAGGAGAGTGATTGGACACACCATCTTTTAAAATTTTCAGGCTATAGTTCTGGTCATGTCATATGATGTAGAACTCTGTGTTAGAACACGTAAGTGAGCATTTTCTCAGCCAAGTATTGATTTTACCTGATATTACTTCTTCCTCTTATTTCGGAATAGAAAGGGAATTTCCTTATATCCAAGTACGTTCCTCATGAAGCTTTACAATATTCTCAGAGGTTACCAACCTCACCCACAGCATGGCCTAGGAATTTAACCTGAACTTGACAAACCAAATGGCTGTCTGCAGATACTTGTCAGAGAGCATAATTCTAAATTCACTGCTGCCAGTACTTGGCAATGGTTGATCTGGGAGAAATAGCATTTCTAGAAAAAGTCTTGAAGTTTTTAAAAAAGAAATCCATGAAGATCTCTTAAAAGCTATTCTTAAATTATATCAGTCTAATAGAGAACTGATTATATAGCACATCATTCACATTTATTAAGTTGCGTTTTGATATTATATTTTTGTCCTAAATTTAGAGCATTATTAGAAATACCTCTATAAAAATCCTTACATGGTTCACTCCAAGGGTACTCATGAGAACGCTGCTCATTACATTAGACTGAGAGGTGTCTACTTTATCTTCCTTCCTTCTCAAGGTGGCAGAATTTGATGGGCTTCAGAATAATCAGGAAGTTTGGTTTTACTATCCACCCTTCAAGAAATGATTGTGGTTAAAACCTTGACCTCTCATATAGGCTAAATGACTGGGGGATCTCATTGATCTATTCTATGCTGGTCTACTTTTGCACAGCTTTTATTTCACTTTTAGAGGGAGAATACTCTAGTTTATAACTGCCTACTTATTCCTATCCATTTATTCATCCATTTATTTAGGAAATAATTTATTGAGTCCTTCTTATATCTTTGTTACTCTTCAAGTCATTGAAGTTATAGGAGTGAAAAAGTCCCTATACTCATAGATTTCATGTTCTAACAAAGGGTAATTTTGTTCCTGACTTCCTTTATATAATAGACTCTTTAGTAGATATTCATTCAGATCTTAGTACCAGGACAATCCTGATCAACTTGTTTACCTTATAGACAGAACAAATCATTGGCTCATAGGAAGCCTAGAGCCAAGTGTGCCTGCTTGAGAGGTTGATTAAAAATGCATGATATGCTTTTTGTGTTTTATCTTGTTTTAGGTCCCATGTTGTGTCCCTGCTTTTATTTTACTTTGCCTTATCCCTAGCACTAAATGACTTGCAACGTCATTGTTCTGTATGTCTTTTTAAACATCTATACTCTTCTTAAAAAGCAACACAGAGTAGAAAACATAAAAGCATACAAACAAATAAATAAAAATAATCACCTCTCTATGTTACCTCCTATGACCATTTTCCTCTTTCAAAGCCACCTTAGCAGAAGCAACTTACTAAAGCTGGCCACTTTCATCACATCTTAAACTTTTGCAGACCTTTGGTAGCTCCCCAAATAGGGCCTTCATTCCTGCCCCTGCAGATAATATCATTTTCCTTCCCATAGTGTGAGCCCGACTTTACTGATTCCCACAAGTGTTTTGCTCTCTTTCACCTCTGAGCCTTTGCATTTGCAGTTTCCTTTGTTTAAAAAGCCCATCCGCTCCACACCCTCTTGTCTGGCTTGCTCACATTCACCCAGTGTCATCTTCTCTGCTAGCCATACCCGCTGCCTCAGGCATAGTTGTGTGCCCCTCCTTTGGGTTGCCATAGTACCATCTGCTGACGTCTACCCTGTACTTATCTCATGTATTGTAAGTGTTCATTTGCCTGTTCTTGTCTATCTCTAGACTGTGACCTCCTTCAGGGAGGGGATTGTATTTCATCTGCATGTCCTGGGCCCAGTGCAGTGCCCTGTAGACAGTGCTCAGTGAGCTTTGTTGGATGACTCAGTGAAAGACACAGAGATTTCCAAAGGTTGGCAAGAAAGCTGGCTCCCTGTCTTAAGTGATTCTTATTCCTCTGAAGGTTTAAAGTGACCTATAATTTGCTCATACCTTTTCAGTCAATGACTGTGGATGAATATTGATTTCATCCCTTATACTCTCACTTTCTAAAAGCTGTTTCAAAAAGATAAAAGATGACCTGACCTCACAGAGAAGTCAGTCACTTCCTTATAAGTTTGCTATTTTCTTTTCTCGGGTTATGATTACTTTGACTAGGACTAAGCCTATCATACAACAGATGCTGAATAAATACTAGTTAAATAAATATTGGTTAAACAAATGACTCATTGAAATATTGAATGAATGTAGAAGTTTTGTCTACATGGTATAGCTGGTTTTATAGTAAGAAAAGGGACTGCTATCTGTTGCAAGGAAATCTCTGTCCTGATTCCTCTGTTCAACATCATTATTAATGATCGAAACTTTTGGGTTAAGGACTAAGATTAAAGATTGCAGGAATGGTATAATACTGAATAACCTTGGTCAATAAAATTACCTGACTATTTTGTTTGTGAGTACAGGGCAGGTCCCATTAATTGCAGTGCCATGAAGGAATGGGAGGGCAGGGTTGAGAAATGGGAGAAGAAGTCTGAAATAAGACAAACACAGGGACAGTGGCGGCCAACCACTGAGCCAAATATTACCACCTTTGCCTAAACAGACTCTGCTAACTCAATACATTACTATTTTCTTTTTACCGTCCTATGTCCTTTCTTCTACAAATATTTACTAAGGACTTGTCCTGTGCCAACTACCTTGGAGATGCAAGGGGTAGCATAGGGAGCAAAATAAACACAACTAGTTCTTTATAAAGCTTGCAGCCTAGCATGAAAGACTGACAACACAATAATAATACAGATTGTAATGAATGCTATTAAAGGGGGATTTTCAGAAGTGTGGGGACATATTAAAAATATCTTATCTGGTTTCCAAACTTCTTTGGTTCTGTGGGTGGCTGTTCAAGGTTTTGTATCCAGGTAATAGTGGTTTGCATAGGGGTCCTTGAAAAAGTTCCTGTGTCTTTGTAGAGGATTGGAACTATGTCAACAACTTTTCTAATGACTGAAATGTGCTGGCTCCCCTACAGTTTCCTCAAGATCTGTCTAGACTCAACCATTGTTCAATGACTGAGAGTGTGTCAAAATCTCTCATGTCATTAAAATGCTTGGCTTGAACACGTCAAAATATTTGATCTCAGGAAATCCCCCAAATACTACATTTCCCTTTTTAGAGATGAGAATAAGAGTAGATTTAGATGCATGCATGGAATCCATTTTTGAATTATCCATTCTATTAAGTTACCTGTAAACACCATGACCAAAATGTAAATAGGGCCCTTGGCATTTACGAAACCAACCAAGAATATTAAAATTGAATGGTCACTTTTGAAAACCTCAACATAATTGAAGTAATTTTTGGAAGCTCAAAGCTTGATAAAATGGGCTACTGGTTTAAGGCTTTTCATGAATCAGCTGTGGGCATGTAAAAACAGGTTTATCAAGATTCTAAAACTTGTGTGTGTGTGTGTGTGTGTTTTCTTTTTGAAAACATAATCAGTCTGGGACAAAGTGATAAGCAAATAGAGTAAACATAAATTTTTGCATTGGTTACAAATTTATTATCTTATCAACAGCTATTATTCATCTTCCTGTCAGCTACAAATTTAAATACAGTATTAACTAAATGGGGCCCATCAACATTTGATCTTGTTAGCATTGTCTATGTAACAACCTAAGGATGGTCAGAGTTGGGAAATTAAGTCAATTTCTGATATTAGAAAATAATAAATCAATAAGAAACTAAATAGATGAAGATAAAAATTATTTGCATAACAGTGCTAACAAAAATCCTAGCTGTTTGACTAAAATTTTACTTTTCAAGAGGTGAAATGCTGGAGTGGAGATGTAAACCAAATGCCGGGATATTAGCACAACTCATCATGAAAAGGAGAATTCATTCCTTACTAAATGCTTATCAACTATTTTACATGAGGTTTTAATAATCAATAAATATTTATAAAACTGAAATTCTACCATGTGAATGGTACGAAGAAGTTGTAGGACAGTTTGCTTACTGTCTAGCTGGTCAGAGAAGATACATAAAAACACATGACAATCTAACCAATAAAATCAGGCGAAAAATGACAAGGTCCAATGGAGTAGGAGGGCCAATTAGTATCCGTTGAGTTCAGAGAATGAAAAAAGAGAAATTTGGGCCATTATTTGAAAAATAAATAGGTGAGGGGGATGGCATTTTGAGTAAGAGAGCAGTGCTAAAATATGCTGATATGTTTGAGAGATGGAGGGTAATTAATTGGGAGCAGAGATTTTGTTTTTGAGAACAATGGAAATATGCCAGAGGAATTGTAGGTTGATTTCAGGCTACAGAGATTAATTATCTTTCCCAAATATTAAAAGGCAGTAATCTGCTTAAAGACCAGCCACTGGATACAATATTGACCTAGCAACCTCAAATCCTACTTGGAAACATGAGAGTTATAAACAACTTATACTTATTTATACTTAAAAGTATATCTAATAGTCCTGATTCTTCAAAAGACAGTTCAATTTTATAAAGCATTAAAGTTGTTGACATTTATCAAGAGTGCTATTTCCTAGGCTCCGTATTATATGCTTTACATACTTTATTTCAACTAATCTTCAGATCCACGATGCATTCTCTTACTTAACTCTCAAACCTGTGAGATAGGCGCTATACTCATCCTCATTTATTGTTATCATTTTATTTTTTATTTTTTATTCCAATTAATGATTATATGGGATATATTTGGGAAGTAGAAATCTCATTTGATTTTTAAAATTTTATTAAATTTATTGGGGTTACATTGGTTAATAAAATTACATAGGTTTCAAGTGTACAAGTCTCCATTTGTCACCATATATTTGACCTCCTTTATGCTCTTCTACCTCTTTCCCCACTCCTCTTCCCATCTGGTAACCAACCTAGTAGTGTCTGTGTCTCTGAATTCTTATTTGTTTGTCCTGTTTGTTCATTTGTTGTTTTCAATTTTATATCCCACATATGAGTCACATCATATGCTTATTGACTTTTTCTGCCTGATTCATTTTGCTAAGCATGATATTCTCAAGATCATCACCATCCTCATTTAGCCAATGAAGAAACTGTGCATCTGAGAGTTCCCGCAACTGCCCAGAATCATAGATCAAGGGCTTGTGGATGGCCAAGCTTGATTCCAAAGCCCATACTGGAACCACAATGCTAGTTTCAAGTACAGATAATTCTAATTAACTGTATAGGGAAAAAAACTGCCCAAATCCAGGCCAATGTTAGGCACTATGATGATACTTCAAAATGATCTCTGTTTAAATCAATTATTCCAAGGTAACATATTTTCATTGTACAAAACAGGGTAATCCAATTTCAGAGGATGAAATGAGTAACAATATACAAAGACACCAAATGGAAAAAAAGAGGTGTTGGTTTTTCAATGTCAGTGGGTGGAGTTGATAGGCTAAAAAATTTAAGTGGTCTCAAAAATTGTTATGGGAAATGGGAAATAATTCCTTTGTTATTTTCTAAACTCCTGCCAGGCTTTGGCATCTATTGGTTCTAGCTTAGTGGTTAGGGGTGTAAGACCGGGAGCCAAATAGACATGGTTACCCTCTAGCTTTGCTCCTCTCACCAGGTTACCATGGAAGAACATTTTCCACCTCCTGAATCTCTGTCTCAGCTTCTTCTTCTGTAGAATGGGTATAATAAAATCTTCAGAGCATTGGTGTGAGAATGAAACGGAAAGATTCAGAGAAACTACTTTGTGCAGTTCCTGGCACGGGATTAACGTTCAATAAATGGGAGTGATTATTAGTCATTTTAGGCCGACTAGCATTGTTCCTAACAATAAAGAACTGTTCAGAGCGAACAATGAAATCAGAGTGGATTTCCTGTTCTCTGCCTTTCAAGCTTTTCATCAAAGGCAACACAATGCAGCAGAGACTCTGAGAATAGGCCCAAGACTGAAGCCTCCTTCTCTGATTAATGCAGTGCTTTGAGCACAAGCAAACAATCTGAAGAAGGTTAAATGCATGCATGGCTTCCTTCAGCCAAAGTGGTCAAGGATCTTCACAAACTGTGCGGCTGAAGCATTCCAGGGAATTGGCTAACCTGAGAAGTTCGCTGAAAACAACTAGAGCCAAAGGTTCATAAAGAAATAGGTTGTCTTAGCACTGTGGTGACATCAGTAGCATAGAAACTTATCTGACTATTCAACTTACTTATTTAGAAATGATACCTTCATCCATTTAACAGCCCCCTTTCTACCTCTGGGAAAGCATTAACCTAGCAACAGAGTCAGTTACTTACCTTTTCCCCTATATATATATGTCTGAACACAGGAGAGCGGGGTTGAGAGCAATGAGCAGAGTAGTTCTGCTCCATATAGACAAGCAATGCTATGTTATATTTCTGTTTCACATTACAGATCATGAAGTATATGCATATACATTTTATCACTTTACTGTTTCACAGCAGAAAAGGCAAATGATGCACAGGGAAGTACATACTTGTTTAAAGGCACACACTATTCTATTTTTTAATATATTTTTTATTGATTTAGAGATAGAGGAAGGCGGAGGGGGAGAGAGAAACATAGATGTGAGAGAGAAACATTGATCTGTTGCCTCCTATACACACCCTGACTGGGGAATGAACCCACCACCTTGGTATATGCTGTGATCAGGAATCAAACCAACAACCCTTCAATACATGAGACAATGCTCAACCAACTGAGCCACACTGGCCAGGGCAAAGGCACACACTATTCTATATGGCAAAGCCCCCATTAGAAGTCTGACCTTGAACTCAGGTTCAGCTAATTTTGCATCACACCACAGTGCCTGAGCAGTGTCATTCACTAACTTTTACGTAGTTAATAAAGTTAATGAGCTTTATGGCTTATTAGTCCTTCCAAAAACACAATTTTACTTAATTTTACTTGATTCTTAAAGTATTTTGGAAGCAGAAAAAGTTTTGTCCTCACTTTAAGGACCAGAAAATAATCTCAGACAGTAAGATGATCCAGGACTTGAACTTCACAGCTCCAACATGTCATTCATTAATTAGTTTATTCATTAATTCAACACATACTTACTGAGCATCTCTTACATACTAGGAACTTCTCTGGACAATGTGAAAACTATGACAAACTCCCTGCCTTCATAGAACTCAGAGTCTAATGGAGGAGATGAATGATAAACAAATGAACCAATAAAAATAAAAGTTAATGTCAGGTAAAGACAAGTAGTGTCAGGAAAAATAAAGAAGAGAGTGACAGGGAGAGCAAGGGGGCTATTTAGATCAAGTAAAGAGCCAAAACCTTTCAAGGTGCGACATTAGAATAGAGACCTAAATGAAGTGGGCAGAAAGCCTGAAGAACAAGGTAAGGATTTTTAGGAAACTAAATGTCATGGTCAAAGGCACTGCAGCTTGTGTGCAGGAGAAACCAATAAGATGGCCAGGCAGATGAGATGGCTTAGCCTGAATGCAAGCAGATGAGCGTGGAGTGGTAGGCAAAGAGCTGGAATAGGCAGGGTTCTGTCCAAGTGCATCATGACTTATACAGAGATCTCACTGGGTTAGAAAAAACAACTCCAGCATGATGATTATAAGCGCTATGAATTTGTTTCTCTTTCTATTCTTGGTACAATTCTTCCAAGAATTTCCATTCTTACCAGCTCCTCTCATATCAATGTGGGCCAGCTGAGTCAATATTATGATGACTTCAATGAGATACGTAGCCAACTCATAAACAAGAGGTCATGTATATTGTATTTTGACTTTGTGTAGCTACTGGTCATGAGCAAATAGTTTTCAAGAGCAGAATACGGGGACCTGAATTTTGGTAACCCTGAAGTTCTTCTAAGTTAAGTGAATAACTTGACGCTGAGTACAATATATGAAAATAAAAGTTATTTATCAATGCTGGAGGCACAGCACTGCACTAACACCATAAATGTATGTAGATTCATTGGAAACCCAGCTTTTCATGAGAAATTGCTGTGACATAAACTTGATTATTGTGCCAACGTGTAGAAACCAGACAGGAACCTGAGAATCAGAATTATAAAATAGAGCCTTCAATTTATCAGTCATTAAGCGAACCTATTATATACTATTATATATTTATTGCAAGTCTTGCATTCTCCCCAGTATGTGTACAGCAAATGTCACAGTAACAAAGGCCCTCTTTATCATCTAGCTCTGACTGGAGCACATCTACTCATAATGAGTGAATTGGGCAAAGCCAAATAAGCCTCACAGTGTCATTGCAATATTATTGGTGAGTGTCCAATCTTACCTTCTTAAGAAGCCAGCTATCATTTCAGCTGCATAACTAAGGAGCAGCCCAACATACAATTGCTCTGTCATATGAGTTGAAGGAATTTTTTTAAAAAAAGAAAGATGCAACTGTGGGAATGAGGAGGAAAGTATTTTTCTAAACCAATTAACATATGAGATGAATGGCATGAAGATTTGTATCTTCATAGGCATATGGCTTCTTCTATATTATTTTTAAAGTATGCTTTAAATACAGGAAGTATGGATAATTTAAAGTTTCAGGATGACCGACCACATAGCCCTTTATATTTTCCAAAGATTTCTTCGGAGGGAACTCAAATCCCTAAATCTAACGGTACCTCTACAGCTATAATTTACCTGTAAAGAACATAGGCAGTAACTGAATATCCTCAGTGAATCCCTTCAGGGTTAGTGAGAGTGTTTCTGCAGGAGACAACCAGCCATCTGATGCTTTGGCTGGGGCTACTCGCCTTGTCCTTCATCCCTTCTGATTGACTGACTCATCCCAATAATATATGTGCACCTGCCTAACTCTCCAACCACAGGCGACAGTGCTTTGTCAGGACCATGTGATCTCACTTTCCCTTCAGGTTTCTCTGCACCATCCCATGCAAGGACATCAATATTTGTGATTACATGTGAAATACAAGAGGGAACCACTGGGTTGGTCCCCGTACTCCCCTCTTCTCCATTCTCATTACACTGTGTCTTCAAAAATACCCACTAGCTATGTGATTGGGGTACACCACACTGGCAGTAGGTAAATAAGCTTTTTAAAATAGCAATTTTTTTTCTTTACTTAGAAATCATTTGGATTCAAATTTGTGTCCAAACAAAATTAGAAACAAGCAGGGTGGGGCGAAAGATAGGTTTACAGTTCCCATGGAAAATAATACAATAATAAGTAGTAATACAAGGATACATCTGTGTTTCGAGTATGTACATCTCTAAACCTACTTTTACCCCATCCTGTATTTATTTCAAGGACCTCTGGGGTCAGTGGCAAATAACTAAAATGAAAGTCAGGGGTATTAGGTCTGGAGATTTTGCATATTTTTACACTCAAAGTCTCATTTGTCTTCAAAGGATCCCTGACAGACAGGTGCACGAGGCACTCTTCGTTCGTTCATTCATTCATTTGTTCATTCATTCATTCATTCATTCATTCATATATTTTTCAATCCTCACCTGAGGATATGCTGATTGATTTTAGAGAGGAAAGGGGAGAGAGGGAGAGAAAAAGAGGGAGAGAGAGAAGAGAGAGGAGTGGAGAGGAGAGGAGAGGAGAGGAGAGGAGAGGAGAGGAGAGGAGAGGAGAGGAGAGGAGAGGAGAGGAGAGGAGGGGAGGGGAGGAGAGGGAAACATCCACGTGAGAGAGAAACATGGATCTGTTGCTTTCCATATGGCTCCCCACGGGGACTGAACCTGCAACCCTTTTGGTACATGGGACAATGCTCCAATCAAAATGAGCCATTGGCCAGTGTACTTAGTGGTTAGTTAGAGTGTCATCCTGTGCATGGAAGGGTCCCGATTTGATTCTAGATCAGGGCACATACCTAGGTTTCAGGTTCAGTCCCCTATGGTGGCATGTATGGGAGGCAACCGATCAATGTTTCTCTCTCACATCGATGTTTCTCTCTCTCCATCTCTATAGAATCAATGAAAAACAAACAAACAAGCAAGCAAACATATCCCCGGGTGAGGATTATTAAAAAAAAGTGAGATAACTAAATTTGAGATGTTTCCCGACACCTAAAATAAGGCAGGCACGTGCCTCTTGATTTAAAGCCCACTTCCTTCCTGCTACATTACTTTCAGTTAAGCTATTTGTTGCTTGATTATAAAATAGTGAAAATGGCCAAGGTTTATTGAGCACCTAGTACATTCTCTGTAGTTTCCATGTGCTTTCCTCTGGACCTCATTAATATATATATATTTGATTTCAGAGAGGAAGGAAGAGGGAAAGAGAGAGAGAAACATCAACAATGACAGATAATCATTGATTGGCTGCCTCCTTCATGCCCCCCGCTGGGGATCAAGCCCGCGAACCAGGCATGTGCCCTTGACCAGAATTGAACCTGGGACTCTTCAGTCCACAGACTGACTCTCTATCCACTGAGCCAAATGAGGTTAGGGCTGGACTTCATTTTTGGTGTCATCATTAACGTCGTTATGTAACCTGAGAGATTGTGACAACAAACTAACAAATATGTTAAATATAAGAATTGTATGAGGTTGTATTACTGAATTTGAACTATATTAAAAGATTAAAAATAAAATCTAAAGAGCATTACATAACCCCTAGATTTTTTTTTCTCTAAATATAGATGGAAGTTGTTTCAATAACTCCACTTGGTACCCCTATTGAGTAACCAATTCACCAACTATCAAGATTTATATTTATTGTTAGAACCATAGTAAACTTTTTTTCACATAAATTTTATAGATTTAATTCAAATGAAGCCTGCAACCGGGCCATGTGCCCTTGGCCGGAATCATACCAGCAACCTCCTGGTGCATAGTAGGATGCCCACCACATGAGCAACCCTGGCCAGGGCTTATAGACTAATATTCTTTAGGTATGCATATTCAAGAATCATTTTTGATACTCTTGAAGATAGTCTTCTCAACTTTACATGTAATTTCATTTACATTATATTTGATTGCTACAGATCCTTTCTTTAGTTTTATCAGCATGGCTTCTCTGCTTGATCCATATAAGTGACTAATGCTGAATCAGCACCTAGAAAATTCCATCTTAGTCCTGCATATAAATATAAGACTCATCTGTAAATATAGGATCACTGTAATATTAGCCATATTCTGTGGCACCTTTAATACCACTCAATCTGGTATCTTATGTGTGTTTTAAAACTGATGAAGGTAAGGAAGAAATACAATTTCTTCAATGATGGGTCAGAATAAAGTGTTAAAATAAAAAGTCAAAAATGTTACCTTTCTTCTGGGAATTATTATAATATCAGTCAGAGAAAACATGTTAATAAAAACACCACTAATTCACTGGAGGGAATAGAAATCCCAACATACAGGTACCAAAACACAAGAATCAACTACTTGGTGATGGAAGCCATGGAAGCAGTTGATAGGAAATATACACAATAGACCTTAAGTTCTGCCACTCAGACATAGCAAATCATCTGCCTTTAATAACAGAACAGATTCCCACTGGATGTGTCCTCCCTTGTTAAAAAATGATGAAAGCTAATCACTTCTGCCCTCTGTGAACACACATGAGACAAAGCATTAGAAAAATACACACTCGAGGAGAAAAAAATCAAATGCCATACAACTCTCTCTCCTTCTCTCCTCTCCTCTCCTCTCCTCTCCTCTCCTCTCCTCTCCTCTCCTCTCCTCTCCTCTCCTCTCCTCTCCTCTCCTCTCCTCTCCTCTCCTCTCCTCTCCTCTCCTCTCCTCTCCTCTCCTCTTCTCTCTCTCTCTCTCTCTCTCTCTCTCTCTCTCTCTCTCTCTCTCTCACACACACACACACACACACCCCTGCATAAACTTCACAAGGTATTGCAACCTCATTCATTAATGTTTTCAAGGGACCAAATAAGATCTGGAGAAGACTGGAGGTGCTGACTTTTCCACACAGGATATCAGTGACACTGCTGAATTAAAATCAGATTAGAGAAGCTGGTGTGAAGACAGGAAGTTGTAGGAAAGAATTTTAAAATAATGCCACAAGTACAAAAGAATCTTCATGAAAATACCAACATGATATATTGTCGAATACAGAAGTAATGGTGACTCATATCAAAGACTTACATGATTCACCTTTACTTCTGTTTCAGTAACTGATTAATATTAATTAAACACAATCAAATTCCAAAAATGGGATCTATGAGGAAGTGTATTCACATATCTATTTTAGCTCTAGCTGTACTGAAACCATTGAAGCAGTTTATCTGAATCCTAAATCCATAATCTTGCTGTCATACATCATTACCTCTTTGAATCTCTTGGTAGTTTTCGTGGCATGCCATGGAATCCAAAAGCGGAGCTGGAAAGCGAAAGCTTGCCTGATCACTCCAGAATCACCAATGTCAAAATGGATTCTTCTGAGCAAGATTATTAGAGCTCTTGCTTCTAAAATAGCCATCCCACTAAGATCCCTCAAAAGCTTCATTTACAAGGAAGTGATTAATTTTATTAAAATGTTGATAAAACAGTAGTCACTGAGAGAAAGGCTGGTGAAAATTTTATGATCTGGTAAAAGTCTCTGCAGGCTGGTGATTGCACTACCCTAGCTGACACAGATTATGTCGGCTTTGCAGATGGTGCTAAAAAAAAAATAACCCTATGTCTCTATGAGATCAAAACATCAAGACTGAATCTAACCCAGATGCTTGGCACCATATAGACACAACCTATGTCATTTCTTCCATTTTCTGTTGGAGGCAGCCGAGGAAGGGTGTGACAACACACAGTTGTTAAAGGAATAATATTTCTAGACAAGCTTGCATTGCTGCTTTAGGTGTTTTTATTTTCTCTCTCCTCTGTTTAAATTCTTAAATGCACCAGACCTCATGCGTTTCAGACAGACATACTCTGTTAGGAGTTGAAGGAAGATTTGCACATTTCCTCTCTGACATGTGGACAAGCAGACGCTCAATCCTGGGGCTTCGACTGCTCACTGGCTTTCTTTGTCTTCATTCACACATAAGACCTTGCCAATTTCCCACTGAAAATGCCACTGCAGATCCTGAAAAGTTTTTGGATAGAGACTCATGGCTTTCAATCTCCTTGACAGAAAGAAAACGTAGACAATCTTACTTAAAAAAAAAAAAAAAGACCGAAGGCAGGGCTCGTCATCACAGGTACAAGCAGCAGGAACACACTTAGGGATAATGGGTTAAGTGTGACTGAATCAGAAACATACCGATTTGGCAGCCATCTCATTCACAAAATGTTGGAGTGGTTGTAGGTGATGCCAAGTTAAACAGGATGATGGACTCAACACAATACATGTTTGCAACACTAACAGGTCGTCAGTTAGAGGCCACCCACTTCCAGGTGGCGGGAAGCAAGGGCAGCTGCCCCATTTCTGGAGAGTCAGAGGGTCTTCCTACTCACATGGTCAGCTCTCCGAGGCTGTGGCAAAGTGAAAGCGGGCTTGCTTGTCCTTGGAGCTTCATGATCCATGAGGAAAAACAGCATTTTCCCCTGCACCAGAGACTGGAGAGCTGAGGTCTCCTCCACCCCCCTCTCTCTTGGCTTCTAATTTACTTGGGGTAAGCAAAGGGGTAGGTGAGTATGTCTACTTTGCAGGGTAATTAATGGCTGTGGCTGTAAATGGCAGAATGTTGGGAGGAATAGTAACGAGGCAGCCAGACTTTTTAAAGCCATTTTACTTGTATGGTGCTTTCATCCAGAACCCAGATATTTTATGGAGCCTCTTTCTAAGCTCCTTTCTGGCTACAGCTGTGCATGGTGGGCTGCTTTCTGCCAAGACCAGGCATCTCCCAGTGTGATGTGATGACTTCTGACTCTTGGTGTCTTCACACTGAGGGTCCCCTGTTTTCAAATGCCAGGGCAGACCTAGTGCCCAGGCAGTAAGCAATGGCGTAATGGCGTCATGGAGAGAGCATTTGAAGGCCCTCCAGTATTGCAGTTCAAAAAGATCTCATATGTAAAACCTAATTAGTTCATTCTAATGTAGTAACTAATACTATAGTGAATACTATGATAATAGTTAATCCTAATTAGTTCATTCTAATGTAGTAACTAATACTATAGTGAATGCTATGTGCCAGGCATGCTTCTAAGCACTGCACATATATTAACTTGTTTAATCTTTATAGAAACCCATGCCATGTTACAGGAGAGGAAATTGAGGCACAGAGAGGTTAGGTTACCCATCCTAGGTCACTCAGCAGGCAAGCAGCAAAGGCATGCTTCAAGCCCAGGCAATCTGGCTCTAGAGTATGTAGTACTTTCTGTTTATAATTTCTGGCTTAGTACTGAGCTGGATACAGATGCAGAAGAACTAGGAGGTATATGTATGAAACAGTAGGACCGATTTTTTAAACAGAATGACCAGTCATTATATTTAAAATTAGAACCATCTCCTTCCCATTAGTCACCTTTGGAAGAAATACCCTTAGAATAATGAAGTGTCACAATTTAAAACATGTGTCACTACCCCCCCGCTCACTGTTGCCATCACAGCTGGTTTATAAATAACACACAAAAAATCAGTGCCCCCATTTTAGCGTCTCACTTTATTCCTCACTAGAAACTAACGCCCTTCTCAATCATAGAGCAATTTCTAAGTCCAGGCTCCAAATGACTCGTGGCCATTTCCAAAACCCAAATCCACCTTCAAAAGTCAAAGATTTGTCATCTTAGGGACTATTCCAGCAACCTGTTGGGCGGGCCACAGATTCTTAGGGCAGGTCCCTAGATAGTTTTGAGCCCTGGCAAACTGCTTGCAGTGCGAAGATACTATAACACAGTGACTGTTTGGGAGGTGAGAGCTCTCACTTGGGTGTCAAACTTCATGTATCTTTATGAGACAAATCATTTCTTCAGCTTTATAGTCAAATATGATCTAAAGGTGTTTCACCAGAGCCTTTGCACTGTCACTGGGGAGGAAATCTTAGACATAAGAAAGTAATCATGGAACAATAGATGGCAGATTAACAGTCAAGGGCCAATATACATGACATAAACAAAAAGTACCATGGGATGTCATGATGATGAAAAAGAATGTAGGAAGCAACCAGTAAGTCAGGAAGGCTTCATGGAAAAGGTGGCCCTGGATTTTAGTGTTAAGTGAAGAGGAGGATTTGGACATTGTTTTAATCATTGTGCTAAGAACTAGTCACATGGTGAATGAATGATAAATATTTGTCTAACTCTTAATTCCGGACCTTCCCATGTTTGCTGAAACATTGAGACAGAGATGTTTAACTTCCATCTCTAACCAGTCTGAAAACTATGCTAAGCTTCTCCTCACTGCTGTAGGAAGAGCAGAATAAAAAGCCAAATAATCCCAAGAAAGGAAAACAAAGTTCTTAGAAGGTGATTAGGGAAGCGTTTGTGTCCTTGCTCTTTAGAATGTGAACCATACAAAGGAGAGACAGAACTTACAGGTGTTCTTTACAATCTGTGTTGTGCTTGAAAATATTTGGTAGAGTTGTTCCTCTAAAAGGTGCTAGGAAATGCCAAAGGCAACTCTGTAAATACCAAATACTAAAGAAGTTAAATATGCAAGGATGAGAAGGACTGCTTCCTTCGAGAGACAGACCTTAATTATTCAGGTCCGACAAGACACAAGTTAATTCATAGCAATAGTGGCATAATTCTGTTAACTATTAATTTCCAGGTTGACATCAATAACAAAATTTAGAGAAATCTTTTACAATGATCCAGTCATGCACCAGTAGATTGAATACCAATGACCACATTGGTCACTCCAAAGTGTAAACATCCTTGAGCTTAAGTTGGTCAAACAGCCTGAAGAATTAATTGACTGGGTTTTAAGGAACTTTACATTTCTCCTTATTTCTTCAGATAAGACTTTTTGTATATAATCAGATTTGATAATAAAATATATGGGGACTATTTTATCATAAAGTTTCTCTCTTGCTTTTTCTTCCTTCTTCCCATTCTTTTCTTCATCTTTCCTTCTCTCTTTTTCTCCCCTTTTCCCTCCTTCCCTTCCTCCCCTTCTTCCTCCCCTTTTCCCTCCCTTCCTCCCTGCCTTCCTTTCTCCTTCTCTCCCTTCCTTTCAGGACACCTCCAAGAAGGCACAAATGATAAAAGATCATTAATTAGGATATAGGATATAACTAATCCACTGGCACTAAGACAAGTTTCATCTTAATAGAATTTTACCGGTTGGACCAAGTTGAAAGCAATCTTAAGATTCATAAATAACCATTTAATCTGATGAGTTGCCATGAGGTGACCACAAAAAGGGTGGATGAAAGAACTGTTTAAAGAAACACTATGTCAGTATGGCATCCTTTCTGCTGCTGGCACACAGAGCACATGTACCAGCCCAAAATAAAACAGTCAAGTATAAAACGCTCCAAAATAAGGGGCATGTTAAGGAGTAAAACTCTGGTTATAATTGTAACCAAAAACTATTCATTAAATTCCTATTCTGTAAGGGTTAATAATGAAGGGATAGGAAGACTGCAGAGCTGTCCTTCAAGTTTCTTGTAATACAACTGGATGAATAATGTATGAAGCCATTTAACATGAGACTAGTTAATATACAACAGTTGAAATGCTAACTAGAATGAACAGTCCTCCCAGAATTGAAAAAAACTAGGCAAGGATCACTCATTAAATGCCATCCTTGGGTAGGCACCACAAAGATGTAAGGCAGAAGAAGAAATTTATGTCAAGTGTTTGTTAATCACCAGTTTTGCTTTAGGGTACCAGGCATTATTAACATTGTCAACAACAGTGCACCCTGTTAGCCTCTGGGGAAACAAAAGCTTCCTTTGGGTTTGGGGATAAATGCTTGGCTTTACTAGGTGTGTTCATTTATCTCATCCTTTTCTGCCTTTTCGCCTCTTAAAAACTACCAAAGGTTGATGGTTTCCCCTCTCTAGTTATTTCCTCTGGCATGGAAGTCAAGAGTGTGAAGTTGTAGTGTGGTGAAGGCCTGGGGAGGTGGGCGGGTGTGGGCTAGAAGGGGTCAATGGAGAAAAAAAGGGGACATCTGTAATATTTTCAACAATAAAGATAAATTTATAAAAAGAGTGTGAAGTTGTTTGAGCAGCTCAACCTGCTTCACACGGATGTCCTTTAGTGTGATTGTCTCCTGCTTTAACCCCTGGTGAGGCTTGTCTGCAATCATTTTGAACCACTGTCACTTCCCTGTCAACCACTGCTGTACTCTGAAGCTTGGACTGAGAATCAGGGCAGTATCCAAGGGCAGCACATGGGAAGTATGGATCCTGAACTTCAGCTGGGATGTGTGTACTCTGCAGATAGCTAACGCAGCTCCCCTTTCATAGAAACAGAATTGTAAGCCAGCATTAGAAACCTGCACGCTTAGGAGCTAGGTTAGTTCAACATGTGAATCTGGCATGGGGACTGTCACTAAGGCCAGGACTGGGAGTATCAGAGAAGCCAAAATGCTGAGAGATTCAGATGTAACACCTACTATCTCCCCACCTATGATTCCGGTAGCAATTGCTTAAGGAAATTGGAGTCGTTAGCAGAATGGAAACACTCGTAGTTCAACTATTGAGAAAGAAATTGAGAATGTTAGAGTAGGCATTTTGGAGATTCTGATATTTCCACCCAAACAAAGAAATGTCTGGGAGAGTGCAGATCTCTGTGAGTTGCACACACAGATATTTGAAGTTGGCAATAAAAAGTCAGGATGATAGATGAAGTGAAGAGATAATTCTTGCCCAGAGACTTCTGGCTAAAGACTTCACCAACACCCAACTTAAATTGTAATTACACTGAGCATGCATATCAATCATAATTCACTAAACATTTATTTTTATTGTTGCTTTTGCCACAATACACCGAGGTACACCGAGACGGGAGAGAGAGAGAGAGAGAGAGAGAGAGAGAGAGAGAGAGAGAGAGAGAGGGAGATCAATGAGTTGCCTTCCAGACAACCTCTGACTGAAATGGAACCCGCAACTTTGAAAGAGTCCTGACTGGAAATGGAACCCTCTATCTTTTGGTGAACAAGCTAGTGCTCCAACCAAGTGAGCCACATCAGCTAGGGCTCACTGAACGTTTTGTATGTGTCTATGGGATTGTTAACAGTTAGTAAATGGACATTCATTTGTTTCTTGTGAATTGGATTGATGGTAACCTTGCAGAATCTAGTTATATGGTTTTACTTTCTCCTCAATTGTTTTTTTGTTTGTTTGTTTGGTTTTTTTTTTTTTTTTGGTCACATAAAACCTTAAGTGAAAAACATCCTTTTAGAGTGCATCCAACCAACACTTGCTGTTTCTCTCTTAAAAAGAGCACTGACTGAGTTGACTAGACAAGCACACCCTTGACACGTTGACCGTGCTTGGTTATTGATACTCTATAAATGCCAGTTTAGCAAGATAAATGAGCCAGAAATACACATGTTATGGGAGATCAGAGAAGATGCAAATGCTATAGACACTGAAAGAGCAGTTAATTTTAAATTGGATGACCAAGAAATCTTCCAGAAGGGAGTGATGGCATTTGACCTCAGCCATGCAGGATATGTCGCATCTGGACATGGAAAGATGGGAACATATGATTCCAGGGTGGGTGTGCTATTGCAGAACCAGAGGTGCAGAGTTGGAGTTGTGGAGTAAGCAAGGTCAGGGAATGACAGAATAATGGGAAATGGAGTGGAAAAGATGTAAGCCTGAAAAGAACGCTAAAGTATATAGATTTGAATATGTGAGCAATGAGGAGTCCGTGGAGGTTTCTAACCAGAAGAGGAACAAAATCAAAATCATGATCCAATAAAATTGATCTGGAGACAAAGTATGCTGTGTCTTAAAGTAGGAAAATACATCATAACTTCTGGTAGCTCGAAATCAGGCTGATTTTCATACATGCATAATGTTGAAACATCACATTGCTTTTGCCATATTTTCCTATGTCCTAGTTAAAATTGAGTATACATGAGCAATGTGGGTGCGCATGTCTTTGCTCAAAATACATCATCATTCATCTGAATTCCGAACCATACAGGTACAGCCACACGTCCATCCACACACACCTCTGCTGGGAAAAATGAAATGAAAACTAATATTTATTTAACATAAGTGCCTACCATGTATTTTTTTAGAAGATGGAGACAAAGACGAATAAATTTAGAATCGATCTGGAGAAAGACAAACAAATGTCATAATATGTGAAGAAAGCAAGTATAGTCATGTTAACAAAGTAAAACACACACGTAGCCAGTAAACAATAAATACGTCTTTGGGGGCAGTACATCAAGGACCTTTTAGTAATTAGCTGTCCTAAATTTTAATTCCTCATCTGGAATTAACAGAAGAATAGCGTCTGAAAAGTCCCACCAGTGAAAATAGACCACGGGTAAAAAATTAGCAAGGCTGGGAAGATATGTGTTTTCTCTTACTTTTATTCCTTCTTGGCTAATTTCACAGGTACACGTTTACATTGTACTAATTATTTGCTGCAGGTTGATGCATTGTGGCTTTTCTTACAGGAAGACTGAGGAGCAAGTGAAAGGTGGAGCTGGATTGATGACTGTGAAAGGGTGAGTGGAGGTTCCATCATCTAAACCAGCGGTTCTCAACCTTCTGGCCCTTTAAATACAGTTCCTCATGTTGTGACCCAACCATAAAATAATTTTCGTTGCTACTTCATAACTGTCATGTTGCTACTGTTATGAATCGGAATGTAAATATCTGATATGCAGGATGGTCTTAGGCGACCCCTGTGAAAGAGTCTTCGACCACCAAAGGGGTCGCGACCCACAGGTTGAGAACCGCTGATCTAAACAAAGCTATTACAGGACGAATCACTGGAGCTGAGTGTGTGTGGTTCTGTAAGTATTGATAGAAACAGAGGTGGCTGTAGTTAAAACGGTAAAACCTCTTATCACTAAAGTGTACTTTCAGCTTTAGGAAGCAAAGGACAAAAATTGCATGTAATTCTCATTTCTTGCTTCCTTCCCATTTTGTTCCTTTGCTGGAACATAAAGCTCGAGGGAAGGTATCTGAAGTCAGGGGAGAGATAGGATTCACGGGCAGCAGAGGCAAGAGTGGGGCAATAGACCCTGGAAATGTAGGTACACCAAGACGGTAGAAAACCTGCTTTCACAAGAACACTCCTCCAGGGGCTCGTATTGTGAAAAACTATGCCTAGAGTCACCCAAAACAACAAAAGCTGGTGCAATCTGTGGAAGCAAAAAGATGGGGTAATTTGAGGCTATTTTGAAATTAGTTAATTAAGGAATCCAGCAAACTCATTCTGCTTCTAGTTACTAAATGAATAAAAGACAGCACTCCAGCCCACCGTCATGCATGAGAGCCTCAAAAATGTCTATTGGGAGGACCTTTACTCACATCATTTTGTATTACCACCAACACAATATTTACTTCCCCAGCTTTCTTTTATATTTGCTGGCTCGTGGGGTTTTTCTCAGCAAAAACAGTTTTGTTGTGCTTGCTTTTATTACAGAGCTATCTATCCAGGTCATGTCTTCAAAGCTGAATAAGAATCTGTGAGTCAGTTAGGCTGTAGCACAATTTATATTGCCAAAGTACAAAAATTTGCAAATCATGGAAGAGAATCTCTGTTGAATTAGTGCCACCGAATAAATCACTAATGTGATGATGCAGGAACTATATGGTCAGAATATACTTAGACTTGTCTAGTAGTTTATAAAACACCTGGGGAATGACCTAATTATAACATTGTGCAAAATGATACTTTTTTTGCTGGAATTTTATTTGCTAACTTTGATTCCTTTAAACTGGCAGACACTGGATATTTTTAAACATCTTCTCTTGGGTTGTGGCTGATTCACAGCCATAGGTAATGTATAAGCACTCTGTATTGTTATAAAAATTTCTTATAAATAGTTAAGTTACTACCCTTTTAATCTCACAATTTGTATCGCAAATATAAATACTGGAGAAATTTAGCCAATAAGCATAAACATTCTAACTTAGCTTTCTTTTACCGTATACCACTTACTTTTTAAAATAAATTTTATTTTTCAATTGCAGCTTACATTCAATATTATTCTGTAATAGGTTTAGGTGTACAGTATAGTGTTTAGACAATCATATACTTTACAAAGGATTCCTCCTAATATTTCCAGTACCTACCTGACACCATACAGAGTTATTACTATCCTATTGACTATATTCCCTATGCTGTACTTTACATCCCCACGACTATTTTGTAACTACCAATTTGTATTTCTTAATCCCTTCACCTTTTTCACCCAGCCCCTCAATCTCCTCCCCTCAGGCAACCATCAGTCTGTTTTCTGTGTCTATGAGTGTTTCAGTTTTATTTACTTTGTTCTTTATATTTCATTTATAATGTACCACTTACTTTGAAGGTATAATCTATGCTATATTTTAAAGTTAAAATGCTCAAATATATTATTAATTGAATACTGCTGTCATCTTGAATAAGCCTTTAGTCTGAGGCTTGAAGAGCACCATTCTAAACAAGAATCCTCATGTTAGTGGTATTAGTGTAAGCAGCAAAGATTTTCTTCCTTTTCTCTCCTTTTTTTTTTTTTTTTTTAGTATTAACACTCATAGCTGTAGTACCTTCAGAAGACCAAATTTCTCAGGGGAGAAGACATAACAGAGAGAGTAAAACAAGACAAAACAAAACAAAAACAACAGAAATCTGTATAGAGTTAATTTCACTGTATAATTCTCTATTCAGATCGCACAGCATACATTCCAAGGGGTACAATTGTAAGAGGAGCTGCTGATGTTTTCCAGAGGGGAGATGCTAGGCAGCTCCTTATTTCCTTTGACATACTCTTCAGGGAGGCTGCCATGGACAGTGAGAGTCCTTAGATGCAATGACTCCATCAGAGCTGTCTAACCCAAAGGGAGAAGGATAGAAAGGAAATTAAAGACAAGAAAGGAAGGGAAGAAAGAAGAAGAGGAGAGGTCTGAAGAAAAGAAACTTGGGGGGAGAAAGAAAAAATTTTGGTTCTGCTACTTGGAATATATAAACCAAAGCATTTCTGTGGCAGCAGCTTCAAGTCTCTTCAGCAACACCCTCTGCCCCCCAGCCCACAGATGCTGGGTCAGGAATCTGAGAACACACGACTTGCTAAGAAATTGTTTCTCTCTTTCTTAAGAAATTTTAAGTCTCTGTCAGCTGGGTAGATTAAGAATGCTGGCACTCATGTACACAGAGAAATCCAGCTAGGAATCCCACTTGACAAGCATGGCTCAGCAAATTTTATGAAATATGAGAACTCTATGGCATAGGATTATCGGAGATAAAGCCACGATAGATTATCTGACACTCTTGATTCCAGAGCAATATGTACTTGGTCAATATTTTCAGGAATCACACTTGAGAAGTACCTTACTTCACATTCGTTGCTGAGCTCCCCTGCCAACTTGATATCCCTAAATTCATGAAGCATAAATTCTGACCCAGGTAGACCCTAGTAAATTTACTCTAGTTTGGAACTGTCCTAATTGTCTGCTGGATTGTAGATGGGCAAGCGATATAGAGTCTTGGCTTGAGCTCCTTCCATGGCAAAATCCTTGATGGAACCAGAATTCTGTAGAAAGTTAATAGATGTCTTGTAAGTAGAAGGTATGTGTTCAAATTATGTTGGAATTACTTGGGTCAATCAATGACAAGCAAGTTTCTCTAGTATGGGGCATCTCAGAAGCTTTCACGGGCATTACTATTTTCTCAGAAGGGGATAGCGAATGGAGATTTTTGGTTTTGTTTTTGCTTTTGTTCTTTAAACCTCACCCCAGGATATGTTTTCATTGATTTTTAGAGAGTAAGGAAGGGGGAAAGAGTGAAACATCAATGTGAGAGAGAAACATCAGTTGGCTGTCTCCCATATGTGCCCTTATCAGGGATTGAGCCTGCAACCTACGGATGTGCCCTGACCAGGAATCAAACCCATAAATTTTTGGTGTGTGGGGACAATGATCCAACCACCTGAGACACCCAGCCAGGGCAGAGAATGGAGTATTTTTTAAAGAGAATTTTTCTCTCATGGGGCATCACAGTTCCCACACAATATTAACTGTGGAGCACCATTTCTGGTGGCTCCATGATGGTGTTGCTCTTTTTATACCTTCCCATGGAAATCTGTGAGAAACTCACAAATCTTGTGAATATTCTAGAATAGTATTCTCTGGTAGAATTTTCTGCCATGATGGAAACATTCTGTATTGTCCAATGTGAGAGTCATAGCCTCATGTAGTTATGGAACACCTGACTGTGGTTAGTGTGGCTAAGGAACTGAATTTATTTACTTTGAATTAATTTGAATTTAAAGAGCTGCATGTGGCTGGTGGCTATGGTATTGGACAGCACAGGTCCAGAATACAATACACGTTAGCCAGAGGGGTGTTAGCAGAATATGTTTGTCCATGGATTTCTGAGCCTTGCAGTGACATGTGGAGTTTAGAAGTAGACTTGTGAGTTGACAAGGGCTTGAAAATTTAAACTTTTTTTTTTAAAGATAGGGTTATTTTTCCATCCAATGTTGCTCTAAATTGTTTTTGTTTTTTTAATGGCAAACACCAGTCTGGACATTTTGTTCCTGCCTGCTTTCCCCCCCATATTGTTCAGACCCTTTGATTCACAAATTAAAGGGAGTCACATGGACACAGAAACTTCTCCATGCAAATCCTGAGCCAGGGACAGCCCGCATCTACCTTGTCTTTTACTACAAAGGACTTCACCGAGACAAGCCTGGCTGTGTGGCTGGGCTCAGCAGCATTCTCCGCATGCCTTGCCCGTACATCAGATGCGGTGGTTCCAACACTGATTGCAGCATTCTCCTGTCCCCGGGGCTGTGTACCACTTGGCCCACCACATTTTCCTGTTAGAGCCAGGATCACACTGCTTCTGCCGGTTGGCACCAGATGAAACTGTTGCTTGCAATCCAATGAAAGGAAAACTTGAACACTTCGGAGAACCTTTCCCAGTAAAGAGGACAACACTTCTGTTCCATTTATAAGGGGGACCGTGGTGGGTAGGGGCGTTGCGACACTTTGGATCCAAAACCTGTAAATGCGGAAGGTGTGAGGAAGATGACTTTCAAGGAGAGTATTTTCCCACCTCAGCGCAGGCTGTGGTCAGACAGCTTAGAAGCTTCACAACTGTTCTTTCTCTTGTTGGCTGATTGGGTTCCAGGACATTGCAAAAGATTTATTTACAATCACTGAAAGAGCCAGAATAACCTCACCTTCATCTAGGAAATAATAGCTGGTCTGTGCTATTTCGTTCAACAACAGTGATTCATTATGTCGCGCTAGGCCATTCCTGATACTTGTAACTGTCAGGCAGATTTCCTATGGCTTGTTCTCACACAATAGACCCATTTTGTCCAATTAAACCTAGAGATATATAATTATCTGCGTGTGTAGATATGAGTGCACTGGCTTGCACGTACGTAAGGATATGAATGTATTTATTAACACGTGCTCCTAAAATGATGTCATTCTAAAATGTTTCTTGTAGCCACAGAAGGGTGTTCACCTGAGGATCCATCCCCTTGGTTGTCTATACCTGACTGAGAGAGCTCAAAGGAAGTGATGGCTTCTAGTTGAAACGTACAAAATTATTCCTCTTCAGGGAACAGAGGTGAGTTGTCTTACTTTGTGGCCAGGGGACAAAGAGACATCTGGGGTTTCTAAATCTCTGCTATCCAGGTTAACCAAAGGAATTATTTTGCATACAACCCTTGCTGTGGAGGCGTTAAGGAAAAGACATAGAGTGTTGTCATGTTCAGTTGTGAGAATTTGTCCCATGCTCTTTCTTCTCTGTATGGCTCTTTTTTACCCTCTGGATCCAGATATTTATCCTGTGAAATGTGCTCAGAGCTCTGTAGGTTTCTCTCAAGTAATCACAGGGGTAAGGACTTGGTATTTTTAGTCAAGCTTTATTTTAAAATACATATCATTTAACCTATGAATAATAAAGTAGACTGCATCTTGATTTCTCAACTGTCTTTTGAGCTAAAGTAGGAAAAGTAATATTATATAAGAACAACGTAAGGTGCTGATTTCCTGACTCTAATCTGTCAAGAAATTTGCTTCCAAATTCAAGATAAGAAAATTATTTTTTAAAGCAAAACAAGCAATCTGAATTTAAGCAAAAACATATCAGAAAATTTCAAATCACTTTAAAATCACTTGCCTTATACTAATTTGATTCAAATTTTATATGGTACTCAAGGCTGACAACCAAATTTCTAATGACCTATATTCTCAATGGTGTTTAAAAACTCTTGAAACCATTCAGCAAATGAGGAATTTAACTGGTAAAGATATTTTGTGGTCTGAATGACATTATGTTACTAGTGATTTTTCTAAAATAATTACCTAAATGAGGTCAGGTATAAATTAAAAGTCAGAGCCACTACAGATGTAACAATTAAATGTGACTGGATAATTTCTTTAATAAACTTGAAAGTCAATATTAGTCTAGACATATTTTCCAACAAAAATAATATTCTTCTGTAAAAATAATATTCTTCTATTTTATTTCTACTGGATTATCATCTAATGGTTAAGCTACTATCAGTAAAAAAGGTATATATACTTGCTTTTTTGTATTTATTCATTGAATATTTGTTTAAAACAATTAACTAGAGCAGATGTAGTTGCTTAGAAGCATATATTTTTAAAAAATACTTGGCCCTGGGTAGGTAGCTCAGTTGGTTAGAGCACTGTACCCATATGCCAAGGTTGCAGATTCTATCCCAGGTCCGGGCACATACAAGAAACAACCAATGAATGCATAAGTGTAACAATAAATCTCTCTCTCTCTCTCTCTCTCTCTCTCTCTCTCTCTCTCTCTCTCTCTCTCCCACCCTCCCCCCTTTTTCTCTCTCCCTACCTACCTCTCTTTCAAATCAATCAATAAACTTCTAACAAAATAGAACAAAACCCCTCAAGACTTAGCTTAATTGGCAACTCAGTGAGTCAGGAGTGTACTGCACAGCCAGACGAATTAATGCAATCCCATGTTGCATCAATGACAGAAGGAAAGTGCCCGAAATTCCCTGCATGGATTAGGACAGGCCTGGAACATGGAGTTTCTGTGCGGGTGGCACATTTTCAGAAGGATGCTGACAAACCGAATCTACTCAAAGGGAATATCTGGAATGCTGAGCGACATGAAAACAAGACATGCAGATCTGAGTTTAATAACACAGAGGAAAAATAAATCAGAGTTGGGGATTTGTCTTTGTCTGATTGGAAAAATGTCTCCCAATATTTTAAAGATTTGCATATATCAAAGTGTTCTTATAGAAGGTAGAATTAGCATCAAAGATGATAAGGCCTAGGGAGTCACATTTCCTCTGGTCATAAGAACTTTCTAACAACACATGGAACAAGGTAAAATGAATTGCTTTTTTCTTGGAGGAATTCTAGGAGAAACTGCAGATGAATCTCCTCTGAAATACAATTATAAAATTTTGTAAAAAGAAATGAGCCCTTACATGGGACAAACAATTGGTTTGGCTGTCTGGAGCATCTCTCTTATTTACACTCTTTGAAATATCTGCTGAGCATCTATTGTATACTCCATTCCCTTGTTCCGTTGTTTTCATTTTGTTTTATTTTTTAAATATATTTTTATTGAGTTCAGAGAGGAAGGGAGAGGGAGAGGGAGATAGAAACATCAATGATGAGAGAGAATCACTGATCAACTGCCTCCTGCATGCCCCCCAGGCAGGACTGAGCACACAACCTGGGCATGTGCCCTTACTATGAATGGAACTGTGACCTCCTGGTTCATGGGTCAATGCTCAAACAGTGGCTGTCCCACTGTTTTTAGGTATTTTAGCCAACGGTTCAAATGGGTGAGAAAATACGTTTGTAAGTGGTTCCTTTGACTGACATTTTGAACTCATAGTATGCTAAGACCTCTGAAAGTTCATTGACAAAAACCAAAGATGTGTTATCACTACTTAAGCAAACAGAGAAATCATGCGGGAAACAATCCATTTCCTTTATTCCAAAGCTCATTGTACAGAGAAATACATCAATGAGAGGAAAGAAGAGAGGCACTGGGAACATCTGCATTGGTCACTTTGACTTCAAATGAGTGGCAGGGAATTATTAATGTTCTGGGGATTTACAGGTAGTTTGAAAAATGTATATCAATTTGCTAGGAGCATGGTAGGCTATACTGACTGTGGTTCCACAATAGTTTTCAATATGTGGGTTCAGAAGCAGCCCAGAGAAGGGAGTTGCCATATTTTAGCAGACTTTGAGGCCTTGGGCCCTGTACTATTCCCTCCTTTCATCATCATTCATGCTTGCTGCAGCAGGAATATCAAATGGCTTCCTGTCTGAGTCAGGCCTTTGCTAGGTTTAAGGCTGCTTTGTGTCAGGAGCTATGAGTCCTCACCCATTTTCTTGACTGGGCACCTAACTTTCATTCATTGCTTGGGCCCATTCACTTTTTTAAACATGTTTTTTATTGATTTCAAAGAGGAAGGGAGAGGGAGAGAAGTAGAGAAACATCAATGATGAGAGAGGATCATTGATTGGCTGCCTCCTGCATGCCCCACACTGGGGATCGAGCCCGCAACCTAGGCATGTGCCCTTGACTGGGAATCGAACCCGGGACCTTTCGGTCTATAGGCTGATACTCTATCCACTGAGCCAAACCAGCTATGGCGTCCATTCACTTTTTAAAATAGCATAACTGAGGTATAACTTAGGTATAACTCATATACAAAAGCCTGCACATATTTAATGTATACAATTTAATGGGTGATTTTGATGCCATACCATCTCTGCCTAGAGGGGCACTTTTTCATTCTCTGCTGTCTTTCAGCCTTGGGATCTTGTGTTTTCCTAGACTTGGGCAGGTTAATTTATAACTTTGACTTTCTGAACTTCTTTCTCCCCAGTAGCAGTCTTAGCTTTAGTTCTCTAGTTCTCGCCATCTTTCGCTGCATCCTACTTTCTCTTATTCACTGCTGTTCTAGGCCTGGGTATAGCTCTTCTTAGGCATGACCAGATGTTGTAAGTTCTAACTTACAGGTTTTAAGAGAACAGAATCTCACTCAAAATGCATTGTCATCTTCTAGTACCTGGAAGAGTTAAGGCTTATCTCTAAGGACAAATTACGATGAAAGTGTGCATCAGGGTTTCAGGAAAATATGCACTTATTCCTTCAACAAGCTGTGTTAATTACTAAGACTAGGATAGGAGAGCTCCCTGCTCTTAGGAAACATCTCATATTAAGCTCATTATAGTATAAAAGTGCTTCATTTCTTTTAATCTAATTTACTAAGATTCTTATGCTACTATATTGCTGTACCTCCACTTTCACTACATTACCCTCATTACTTTTTTTTTTTCCATACAAACTAAAAATACTGTCATACCTTCTCATGTTTTGAGGAATGCCTTGCCTCTGACCTTCCCAGTCACTTCTCAAAATTCATTTGAGTTTAAGAAAATCATCTTGAACTAGAATTTAAATACGGGGGTTTATGGGCGGTAAATCACACACAAAAAGCGTTTGACAAAGCAATTTATCACCTAATTTTTAAAGACATATATTTCAAGTGAATTTAATTTGCATATTTTGACTCATTTCCATGCCATTATCATAAGCTCTTTTTAAAGAATTGCTACATTTTCACATTTTCAAAGGACACATTTATGTCATCTATGACGTCCTAACCTTTGCTTTCTGGAATTTGACTATCAGAAATGCTTCCTTTGTCTGACTTCAATGCCTGTTAGCTGAGATGCAGTACTCAGCCATCTTCTGAAACTGCAGGGAAGGGGAAAAAGTCAAATCCAGTTGGGTTTCTCATTTGTATGAAGAGCCACACCATTGCCTTTGACCTTTGCTCAGAGGGTTTTCATTGAAATTCTTCCATCATTTCAGCACTATCTCTGAGTATGTCACATTGATCACATTGTGAAAATAGGAGCTGGCCTAGATGCCTGGTTAATTTGGATATAATAAATGCGTCTCTGTCCAGTGGCAACATTAGGGTGCTCCTCCTATATCATTTTATAATGTAACTATGGACTCATCACAACATCATGCTCTTATGCATGAACACTGTTGTTGACTTGTGTTTTGCAAGTGGCCTGTTAAAATCCATGCCCTATTGCATGTTACATAAACAATGTCCATATTAAAATATTTAAGTATCATGAGCTATGCTTAATTCCAAGATGGCATTTTAAAATACAGCGGGGCCTTGACTTACGAGTGTCCCAAATAATGAGTTTTTCGAGATATGAGCCGTCTCTCAGCCGATTCTTTGCTTTGAGTTGCGGGCTAAAATTCGGGCTACGAGCCAGCTTCAGATACCTCACCGCTAGTTGGCGCAGCGAACGTCACAGTGAACGCCACAACATCAGCCCAGCATCACGTGTCTCACTCGTTCACTTTAAGATTTGATATACGAGTAATCCGAGTTACGAGTTCCATCACGGAACGAATTAAACTCGTAAGTCAAGGCCCCACTGTAACTGAACTGAGTTTTAAGGAAGGATGCCATGTTGTGTTGATGCTTGTATCGCCAGAGCAATTGATGATCCAGTTATCACAGTGCCTGGCACAGAGAAGGTATTTAGATTTTTTACCCAAGTCAATAGACAATTGATAGCGAGTGTTAACTCCACTGAATGTTCATTGTGTGTCAGGTATTGTGCTGAGCTCTGAACGAGGACTATCTTGTCCAACGCTTCCCAAACTTCCACAGCGCAATTATTATCTTCAGTTTGTCAATGGGGAGACTGAAGTGTAGGGAATACAGCTTCATAGATGTGTGTCTTTGAATAAGGACATGCACTATGTAGTAATTGAGCCAGGACTCAGTTTTAGAGACAGGGATCAAATTTGCCTTATTGTCTCAGAATCATAGAATAACATGTATATTAGAATATGTACAGTCGAATATAATAACATGTACATATATATGTATATTAGAAAAATGTATGTTCACATGCTTAAAGTTGGGTTCTAGGAAAAACAGTGGCCAGGAGTCAGGAGCTTGTGAATTTCATTCCTTCTCTGTCTTTTTGGTAGCAAAATGTCCTTAAATAAATCACCTTCCTGCTTCATGCCTCGGTCTCCGTCAGAAAACTAAGCACTGAACTGGAAAGAAAAATCCTTCGGTCTGTAGCATTCCACGATTTGTTGCTTCCATAAAAGAGTGCACAGCCAAAGGTGTGTGCAGGCGGGTGGGCCTCCGGGTTGGGTACTGAGCCACGGCTGAGGGCAGAATGCAGAGCTGGTGTCTGTTCTTCCTGTTGCTCTTCATGCTGGGTATGGCTTGTCAGCTGCTGCTTATTTTCCCCACTCAATCTTTTCTTATCAGAGGCAGAAGGCATGAAGGATGCCATCTGGGATTGCTTGTTTAGATACAGTATGGTGTTAACAAGTTTTTCTCTCTTCTTACTCTTTCTTGTTTATTGCTGGTTGCGAGGCTCGCGGATACACATGCCCAAATGCAGCCCTTGCCCAGGCTCTGTTCTTCATCATGAGCTTGGGGGCCAAAGGCAAGTGGGAGGCACAAGCTGTGAGTGAACTGGAGCGGAAGCAAGTAGTGTTGGGGCCATGAGTGGGCCCTAGATTCTGCAGCACCTCCAGGGGCCTCTGAGATCAAGTTATTTGAACTGTGGGAGAAAAATATTTGAGATTTTATCCACACCTGCTTTGGGAGTGACAATGGAGGACTGTATACTCCTTGGAATCCAGGCACTGATAAAAACATGGCACTTCTTAATCATGTTAAGAAATTTCACGTTCATAATATAGCACAGTATTAAGAGCTTGGGTTTTTGAGTCGTATAGGATTTGAAGCCAAGCTCTACTGGTAGTGGATGCTGTGAGCGCCCCTCCAAGAGTCCCTTCACCTTGCCTTTGCACTCACCTCACCTGCTATCAGTATTGGCTGCTGGAAGGTACAACTGTCCCATGCTTCAGAGAATTTCCCTTGGCAAAAATTAAAAGATCTTTCCAGAAGCTGAAGATTGACTGAGAGCCTGGCACAAAAGACCATCCTCTACCCCTTCCTTCAAGGTGAGACCAAATCTACAGTGCACTTTGTGCTTCAGTCTCCCTGTGGGATCAGAGTAAAGGTGGACTTGAGCTGAGGCCCCAGTCTTACCCAAATAAATGACTAATTATGGCTCTGCTTCTAGGAAAACCAACCTGAGACACTAGGTGAATTTGGGAAGTACAGTAGTCCCCCCTTATCTGCAGGGGACATGTTCCAAGACCCCCCAATGGATGACTGAAACCATGGAAAATTATAAACCCTATATACTATGTTTTTTTTTTTTTTTTATACATGCATATACTTTTCACTTAAAGGAAGCAGTCTATGGCTCCTTGCTGGCATATCCAAATTATCAGCATCACTATTCTTGAAGTTAGGGCCATTATTAAGTAAAATAAGACTTTCTTGAACACAAGCATTATGCAACCGCAACAGTGATTTGATAAACCAGATGGCTACTCAGTGACTAAGGGGTGGGAACAGCATACAGCGTGAATACACTGGACAAAGGGATGATTCACATCCCAGGTGGGATAAAGCAGGACAGCTTGAGATTTCACAGTGCTATTCAGAACATCGCATGTGTTAAGACGTATGAAGCGTTTATTTCTAGACTTTTTTATTTACTATTTTCAGACCACGGTTGACCGCGGGTAACTGAAACTGCAGGTAAGGTGAAGCTATTCTATCAGCCTCTTTCTGTTTCTGGTCTCCCATCTGTTAATGTGAGATTGATCCTATCACTGATCTCATAATGTTGTTATAGATATTAAGTATTCACAAAGTGCTTAGCACAATACCTGGCCTGTAGCACAGCTGTATGACCAGCTACATTATTTGCTATACAGGTTGGGAATTCTGATGAAGTGATATCTCCTCAAACATTGGAAACACCGTAAAGAAGTTTACCTCCCCTCCTCTGGAATGAGAATAGCTATTATTACTTAAACATCCCGGTTCCTAATCATATTAATAAACAAACAACAAGCAAAAGAATAGTCCAAGTCAATCACAGGAAAGATCTTGAGCTCCCAGTGCCCAGCATCATGCCACGAAATGATACATCTGTGGGCTGTGTGTTGCTCTGTGTGCATACGAGCTGCTGGCAATCTGTATTTGTGCAATGGAAAACACTGCTCTCCTCAGAGAGAAATATATATATATATATATATATATATATATATATATATATATATATATATCTCCATACTGCTAGTGTCTAAATTAAGAAATGTAACTGCCAATTCATGTAAGCCAGCAGGCAAAACCCACAGCAGTGCTGGCTGGGAAAAGAGCAGACTTCCCAGACACGGAGCCTCTAGTGGTGCCTCCCGCAACGTGCCTGTGGGTCTTTTCCAAGTTGCACATTGGAAACAGCATGGCACCTTGGAGCAGGTGTTTCCTTAGAACACAGTTCACTGAGTGAGAGTCAAAGGGACGAAGTATTGACAGAGCAATTGAGAAGCCACAACCTCAAAAACAGTTCCAATCAAGAGACCCACAAAGAGGGACTCTGGTGCTGACTGCAAAACCCCCTCTACATTCTATGGCATTGACGAACCCCACCTACTGTTTCCCATGTGCTGTTGATATCTTATCTGGGCCCTTACCTTCTGGGCAAGAGAAATTGCATGCATTTATGCACTTATCCAATTAATATACTACCCAGAATACTCTAGACACTATGTGGGGTGCTCAGGATAGAAGCAGAAGAAGAAGATTGGGATTGGGATTGTTGATGCTGAAAAGCAGAATTTGTAATTCCCAACTTGCTACCATCCTCCAAAGATGAATTTCCATGCCCCCAGATAATTTGCTGATGTCTGAAAACTTTCTGTGCTGAGCTGGCGTAGCTCAGCATCCCAAGGGCAGGGGAGCTGCTGTATTGACCGAACTCCTAGCAGGGTGCTTGGCACATAGTCTCAACTGACCTATGACTTGAGTTGATTTTCTAATCCATTTACAATTTCCGGAGGAATTCACATCAGCATGTATTATAGTTCAGCTAAAATAAATCCAGTTTGTTTTTTCCTGCTCTGCCTAAACTTCAGCACAGCCAGTACTGCCATGCTGGCTTTGAAAAGGGTCTGCCTTAGTTTCCTAGGGCTGCCACAACGAAGCACCACAAACTGGGTGACTTGAAACAAAAGCCATGTATTCTCTCACAGTTCTGGTGACCAGAAGTCTGAAATCAAGGCACAGGCTCTGGGGAGAATATGTTTCCGCCTCTCTCCTAGCTTAAGTCGTTGCTGGCAGTCCTTGGCCTACAGTTGCATACAGTCCAATTTCTGCCAGTCTTTCCATGGTGTCCACCTCTGTGTGTCTTCTCCCCTTTTCCTCTCTCATAGGGACACCTGTCATTAGCTATAGGGCCCATTCTCACCCAGGATTTCACTTCTCAGTGTCCTGCACAATTACAACTGCAAAGACCTTTACCTAAATAAGGTCATGTTCACAGGTTGCGAATGGACAGATCTTTTGAGAGTCTACCATTCAACCCAGTACAAGGTCCTAACATTTCCAAGTGAATTACTAGGAGTGGCAGTTGCCTAGGAAACCACACACAGGATATCCCAAACCAGACAAGGACTATTGTGGGGTCAAATGGGACTTGGAACTAATCAGTCACATAAACCGTATGAATAAGTCTTAAAATCTAGCCAATTGATCTGCCCCTTCTAACCAGGGGGATCAGGTTTTTAGCCAGATTGTTCAGCCTTTCATCCTCATTTTTGTTTCTTCTCTTGACTTTTTTATTTCAATGGCAATATGGTGGGCATTTGGGATGATGTCACCTGAAGCTTTCTTTTACTCATTGAAGTAGAGGAATTCCTAATTCTACTGTTTATGCTCTTCCCTCTCTGATATTCTGCTCATATCTTTCTTTACATATCTTTTTCCTGCCAAAGCTATTCATAACCTTTTAGGGTTAAGCAAGAACATGAGGCCTCCCTCCTTACCTCTAACCTGTCCTCTATTAATCTCAGTTTAAGCCCTCACCAGAATGCCCATTAAGAAGATGCCAATTCCTTCTTATGTGGAAACAGAATTTCAAAAGCGAACCCCTATGAGAAAGAAAATATACACTTCTTTTTTCCTTATCTTTGCATATGCCCTTATCAAGAATATGTACTCCACGCTGGCCAGCGTGGTTAAGTTGGTTGGACATCATCCCATGCACTTAAAGGCTGCTGGTTCAATTCCCCTTCAAGGCACATGCTCAGGTTTCAGGCTCGATGCCCAGTAGGGGGCGTGCAGGAGGCAGGGGATTGATGTTTTGCTCTCACAAAGATATTTCTCTCTCAAAAAAATTTTAATAAAAAAATCATTTTTAAAAAGAGAATACATATTCCACCACAAAAATAATGAGAAATCCCATTAAGTTTCTTTTGAGGATCCAGTTTGAGTAAGCTTATGTGTGAACTGGATCTCAGAGTAAAATGACTCTTCCTTAATGAAACCCGCCTGCTTACTTATCCAGCAGCCTTGACAGGCAAAACAAAAAGTAAAATAGCAAAGCCAAGCCTTAGACCTGGTATGAGCTCCTGAGGGTGAGCCTCTCCTCCTTCGCTGATCAATTTGACATGTTTCGTGACAGCTGAACAAACCAGAAAAAAAGATTGTTGGGGAAATTCTGGAGACTGAGTTTATTTATTTATTCCCCCCAGAGGATAGCTGTCACCACTTGCACAAGGTTTTATCACCTTAGAACCTCTGCCAGGATGGGACACGCCCAGGTCTGAGCTGATGGGCTGTACTCTCTTTGCTTTTCATGAGCAAACTTGATCATTCTAGTGATCTTAACCCTAAGCTTCTTTCTCACTCATTACTTCAAGTCTGGTGGATAAAAGCCACAAACTTGATTTTCTTCTCTAAGCAGACAGATCATTGCATCATCTCAGGGACACCTTCTTCAGAGAGGATGGTAAGGAGAGAGTACCTTGGTCTTTGCCTCAAAATATTGATTTAATCAAATCTTTCTGTTACTCTCTTCCTGTGATATCTGCTCTCCAGCACTTTGCCAAAGCTCACCTTTGTTTACATTAGGCAATGTGCCTTTTTGTATCTTATGTTCTATTTGTCCATAAATTTCTATCGTTGAACTGAGCATTACACCCTAGAAAATGCTTCACAAAGATCTACTTGTAGCTGAGAACTGATTTTTCCTTCAAAAAACTGTCCAGAGCCAAGGACAGCGGCATAATAGAGTGTTTCATAAATCCTCCCCATATTGTTATTTTCTTGACAATGTTGATTCAGAACTGCTTCTGAGATTATTAATTCCACGTGTATTCAGACAATAATCCCTCCTGTTATAAAGACACCACAGGAAAAAGCCAACAACAAAATCATACACTAAGTGGTTCTAGTGATTCTGTTTCTTTACATCAATGTGTTTGATCGCAAACCAAAATCTGGGGGCCAATTAGTACACATTTCCTCAGGGCACCTGGGAGCCGGTAAGAGGCGAGACCTCTCTTTTCTGGTTTCCCCTAATCCTTCTGCTGCTTGTTTTCATTAGCTGGGAAGGCCATGAAACATTATGTAGCCCAAGCAGATTTCAGACTCCCAGAGATGGGCTTCCTTTGGCCCATCAAGAAAGCTCTTTCAGAAATGTGTTTTGAGCCCTTTGACACACTCTGGGCATCATAAAGTCCTGCTGCTTTCCCTCGCTTCCCTCCCCCTCGGCCCTCTCTCCCCTGTACGCCCTCTCTCTTACAGCGAGTTCCCTGTTTTTAGCTGAGTCACAGCAGCTGGCTGGCACCTCCAGGGTCATACTGTACGTAACACAGAATCCTCTCTGTTGGCTACCATGGTGCTTCAAAAGAGGGGCTGTGGCAGCCGCTGCAAAGCATACTGGGTACTCCAGCCAAGCCCTTCTTTGAAGCCCAGAAGCAAGCTGCTGGCAGGAGCCTGGGGCCGCTCGGGGATCCAAAGTTCCTGGGGAACATGGCTCCACTGAATCCCAGGGCTCCTGCTGCAGCTGAGATGCTGCTCAGAAGCAAGCCCTTAAGAAATTCAGAACAAACTCCAGACGGACAGAAGCAGAGTCATATGGCCTCTCAAAGCCAATGGCTGCCAGGAAAGAGTCTTAAAACTGCCAGAACCTTGGCAAAGGGCCTCGAGTTCTGCCGGAGGGTGAATAGTGGGGCTGGAGTGTTGGTCACATTCTCCTTTTGCAGTCAACTGGCTTGCGCCTGGGCACAGGAGCGCACATATGGAAGCGTGGAGCTGCAATACATCACTTTCTCTCCTGAAAATAAATGCTGGCCTGTTTAAGTAAAAATATACCCGAACCAGGTGGAACAATACAGATTTTCACGGTTAAAAAAGCAATCTTCTGGCTTTCAGATCCTTATAACTAGACTGCTCCCCACTTCCAAAAAGCTGTCTGAGGGCTGAATATTTTACAAACTGTGGCCTCTACAGCCCGCAGGTCGCTTTATTTGTTCTTACTTCCCACTCCTCCCCACGATATTGATCCCTCTCTGATTCTTGTTCTATGAAACAGTCTTCTTTTATGAATAATTTATAAACCGAATATGCTAATGAGCTAATGAAGAGGAGGAGGAGAAGGAGGAGGAGAGTAAGTCAGCAGTGCTCTTTCTGCTCTTGGGGTGAGAAAATTTGTAGATGCTTATTAACATTTCTTAAATGTATGTGTGGTTCCTGCCCCCCTCCCCCCCCCCCCCCCACACACACTCTTTAGCTTCAGAGTAAACATAAATGGAGAAGCAATTGAACCCAAATGGCAAATTTTAAATCCCCAAGAAGCCGTGTCACATTCAAGGCCTGGTTTGTAAGGAAAGTCCAAACAACTTGGTCTCTGCCACTCTACCTGCCACACAAACCCTAAATGGTAGAGGGATTTAAAAAGGTAAAATGATATTTGGGTAGCAGTCGCATTTTGTAACTTTATGACAATGCTAATACAAATTTGTAAGCCGGATTATTTACTACAGCCATGGTATGTACAATCACAAACTAAAGCCAATACTAAAAACGCAGAAACAAAGCACACCATTTCAAAACACTGACCTTTTTTTTTTTTTTTTTTCAATTAAAAGGCTCAGTGAAACACAAAAGATGGGATATTTCACTCAAAAGGCACACTTTTAATTAGGGTGGTTTTCTTCAGCTGTCAATGCCAAAGAAATCCAAAGTTAAGCAAAAGTATCACAAGACAAAGAATAGCAAAGGAAAAAGTGACATTGCAAATGAACCCCTGAGGAGTTACCAGTAATTGCTTTTCTGAGAAGTTAACACCTAGACTATGTGAGGGAACAGGTTCATCTTGGATTCAATGTGTTAAAATGTTTTTATTCCTGGTTAAGCCATTTTTAATAAACAGAATAAATTATAATTGATTTGCTAGAAGTCAGACAATTCATCAGTGCAACAGGTGTAAATATTTTAGAGAACATGACCAGCCTGTACTTATTTTAAAATTCCGAACTATATTTCATCCCTTATAACAAAATCTATATTCTTTTAATCTTAAGGAACCTGATCGTTGAAAGGCAAAATTGAAATGAGAAAAAAAATACAACTGTCCTATGAAGAATGGCACCAGTTGAGAAACAAAATGGAAAAGTATATACAGAAGAATAAATACAGTGGAACCTTGGTCCTTGAACTTCATTCATTCTGGAAGGCTGTTGGAGAAGTGATTTAAAAACAAAACAAAACGAGTCAATGTTTCCCATTAGAAATAACGTAAATTGAATTAATCTGTTCCATACCCCCCAAATGATTTCCTGTTGTAACATTTCTTATACACAGCCTCCCCATGCCTCCCTACACTATAAATGCCACTTCTTTTCTTAAATTTATCGAACCACCCCCTACTAGCCTTAAATGAATCACTTTCTAGAGTGTCTTTCAGGAGGCCAGAATAAAGCCTTTTTCACTTTTTCACATATTATTGCCTCTGAAATGCTAGCACCAGCTCACTGGCTAACTGCTTTTTGTTTATCCAAATCAACATTTTTTTTTTTTACCTCTTCAATGGCCTGAGATCCTTGTTTCATTAGCACTTTCACACCCTTAGCAAAATCAGCACTCTTGATGGCCTCTTTATGTTTTTAAACTGTACTGTCAATCTCACCATGCCATACTCGGTAGCCAGATGAGACATGTGAACACCTTCATCATATTTTGCAATTGTTTCTTTTTTAAGCTCTATCATTCCCACAATTTCCTTTTCACTTTGCTGCTATCACTAACCTTCTTAGAACCCATAGTGACTGATTGTACGTATCTATATTATAAAAGGCCAGTGGCTGTAATGCCAGAATGCCAAAATGACCAAATGACTGGTCACCAGGAAGTGCATTGATGGGTCCCACGGTGTGGCAGTCTGGGTCTTGAACAATTTTGCATGCTGGGCCTATAGTTTAATGATAATAAGCAGCAACAAAAGCAAAAACCATGAAAAGATTCACAGCACAATTTCCTGAGATGTTAACAACTTGAGGTTTAGTGGTAAACAAACTCATTTTGGTCCATTCTCTCCTTTGTCCCCTGAGAGACATGTGACTGATCATACAGGTATTAGCATAAAAGGGTTGTCAGGTTGAGAAGTGAAGTTTTGTTCCACAACTGAGATATTTCTCCATGAACAGTTTGGTCTATCATTTCACCAATATCACACTGTCTTGTTATAGATTTAGAATAAGTCTTATAATTAAGGAGCAGGAGTTCTTCAACTTTCCTTCCCTTTTAGGATTTTTTGGGGCTATTCTAGTTCCTTATCTTTTTATATAAATTTTAAAATCAGCTTATTCACATAAAATTTTTTAAATAAAACTTTTCTGAGATTTTGATTCTGATAGTGTCAACTAAATAAATCAAGTTGGCATCCTAACAGTATTGAGTCTTTCAATCTATAAAACACACAGCTCTTCACTTATTTAGATCTTTAAAAAATTTCTTTCATCATTGGGTGCTTTTTTGTAGCTTTCAACATAGAGATTCTGAATGTATTCCTTTAAATCCTAGATAATAAAAGGCTAATATGCAAATTGACCCAACGGTGGAACAACTGGTCACTATGACATGCACTGACCACCAGGGGGCAGACGCTCAATGCAGGAGCTGTCACCTAGTGGTCAGTGTGCTCCCACAGGGGAGCGTCACTCAGCCAGAAGCCAGGCTCACAGCTGGCAAGCGCAGCGGCGGTGGCGGGAGCCTCTCCTGCCTCCATGGCAGTGCTAAGGATGTCCCAGTGGGCCTAAGCTATCAGTCGGACATCCCCCAAGGGCTCCCGGACTGTGAGAGGTCACAGGGCAGGCTGAGGTACCCCCCCAAGTGCATGAATCTTGTGCACTAGGCCTCTAGTCTACACTAATAAAAGAGAAAAATGGTAATTGGCATACGACGATACCCTTTTCATTGGCTAATCAGGGCTATATGCAAATTAACTGCCAACAAGATGGTGGTTAATTTGCATATGTAGGCACAATGCAGGGAGGTGAAAGGGAAAGCAGGAAGAAGCCCCCTGCCACTGACAGTGATCGGAAACCCAGGGGGGAGCTAAGAGCTGATCAGAGAATCAGGCGCCTTTGCCACCCTGGCCAGTGATAGCAGGAAGTAGGGTGGAGCCAGCAATGGGAGCTGGGCACGGTCAAAGCTGGCAGTCCCGGGAGCTAGGGGTCCCTTGCCTGGGCCTAAAGCGGAGCCCACGATCGCGGGGCTGCTGCAGCTGCGGGTCCCCGCTGCCCGAGCTGGACGCCTCAGCCAGAGGCGTTAGGCCTGGGCAGGGGCGGAGCCTGCAACCGCGGGGAGCTGGGGGTCCCCTGCCCAGGCCTGACACCTCTGCCGGAGGCCTCAGGCCTGCTCAAGGGGCCGATCCGGTGATTGGTGATCGGAGGGTGATGAGGGTCAACTCCTCTGGCCGAGGCATCAGGCCTGGGTGGGGGGCGGAGCCGGGGATTGGGGGGATATGATGGTCCCCTTGCCCAGGCCTGAAGCCTGGGTCAGAGGCGTCAGGCTTGGGCAGGGGGTGGAGCAAGCGATCAGAGGGAGATGGGGGTCCCCTGCCCAGGCATGATTCCTGGGCCAGAGGCCTCAGGCCTGGGCTGGGGGCAGAACCAGTGATGGGGGGAAATGAGGGTCCCCTGCCCAGGCCTCACGCCTCTGTCAGAGGCGTCAGGCCTGGGCAAGGGGCCGATCCTGCGATTGGAGGGTGATGGGGGTCAACGCCTGAGGGCTCCCACTATGTGAGAGGGGGCAGGCTGGGCTGAGGGACACTCCCCCCCCCACACACACACCCAGTGCACGAATTTCGTGCACCGGGCCCCTAGTTTATATATAAGTGCTTCATTTTTTTTTCATGATATAAAATGATGTTCCTAGCTCTGTATGATCTTCCAGTATGGGTCAGCCTGGTCCTCTATGGAGGTTCTTTCCTGGCCTTTGATTGTCTCTGCAGATTTCTATAGATTGTCAATTTAGCTCTCTGTGTGGCACCGCCCTTTTCTGTGCAGCTCTACTTTCTTCAATGCTGTGCCCTCTCCACTTTCTCAACTCTGTCTCATGGACTCAGAGATCCTGCAGGTTCTGTTTTGGGTCTCCCTCCCTGCACTGTAGCTGGGAAACCTTCTCTAGGCAGGGAGCTGGGGCACATGGCTCTGGCCTAGTTTGTTCCTCAGTCTGTAGTGATTCCTGCAGTGCATTGCCTGTTAACCAATGTCTGAAAAAGCACTATTTTATATGTTTCCATTCCTTTTTATCATTGTTTAAGACATGAGGTAAGTCTAGTCCCTATTACTCCATTGTGGTTGGAAAGAGAATTTTCCACTACAGCTTTCGACATGAATTATATGTAATACAATTGTACAATATAACCTTTCCCCTCTGCCTTTGCTTCAGGCACATATAACTTCATTCAATCTTTTATATATACTAAGCTAACTCCCAAGGGGCCCTGTACATAGTCTTTTCTTAACATGCCTTTTCTCCTATTGTCTGCTCAATTCCTACTCATCCTTCAGATTACAATGTAGTCATCATTTTTACAGTGGTTCCAACTTCCCAAAGTTGTCCAATCCTACATCTTTATCACATTTACCTCATTTCTAACTTTGCACTTATTTATACAACTATTAGAGGCCCAGTGCGTGAAATTCATACACTTGGGGGGGGGGGGCGGTGGGGGCATCCCTCAGCCTGGCCTTCACACTCTCACAGTCCGGAACCATCAGTCAGACATCCTTAGCACTGCCACAGAGGCTCCCGCCACTGCCACTGTGTTCACCAGCCATGAGCCCAGCTTCTGGCTGAGCCGCGCTCCCCCTGTGGGAGTGCACTGACCACCAGGGGGCAGCTCCTGCATTGAGTGTCTGCCCCCTGGTGGTCAGTGTGCATCATAGCAGCCGGTCATTCCGCTGTTCAGTCAATTTGCATATTAGCCTTTTATGATATAGGATTTGATGCATGTTTGTTTCCTCCTCTAAACTGTAATGCATGCTGGAGCTATGTCTATCTTTGCCTATCATTTTATCCAATACAGTGCCTGCCACATAGTGGGTGCTCATCAAATATTTGTGTGAACAAATTGAGATCACTTCCATATTTGTCTTTTGTGTCAAGTTTCATTAATTCTTGTATTTTCTTTTATGTGCAATACATCAGTAAGTAATTACAGCTTTCCTCCCATCAAATTAAAATTTACCATATCTCACCAAAGCAAAATTAACATAAAGGGCAACTGTTCTTTCAAATTGTAATAACATTCACTCTTTGGAGACAACTAATTTAAATCTTATTGTTAAATAAACTATTGATAGGAGAATTCTGCAACCATTTAGTGCTCTTAAACAGCCATTTGCTAATCACAGATGTAATAAAACACAACTTGGCACAATCAGGCAAACAAATTGACTCATGAGGGATATCAGATATTCTTGCTTCCATTTTGTTTTCATCTTTCCAGTTTGTTTGAAAACTCATAAAAACCATATGATGACTTTTTGAATAAGACAAGTGGTAGTTCCATGTTGACTTTTTGTCCCTGATAGTTTGACTTTTAATTTTAGAGCTGTGATCCTGGTATCACAAACACCCCAAGGAAATATTTTGCATTACAGCTTACATTAGGACGGCTAATTGTTTTTGTTTTTTTATTCCACGGTTCTCTATGACTTGCATTTCAAGTCTATTTAACCGTGGACCTCCAAAATGACTTATTTGATAAGTCATTTTCACTGTCATGGAAATAGTTGCCAGAGCCCCACTGGATATTTTCTGTAATTTCAGAAAACACACACAAATTGATTTATTTCTTCTCAATTTTTTTATCTCTCTAAAGTTAGTCATTACTATTTTTCCACTTAAGATAAAGACATCCTTAAATACAGCAGATGCTCCCAAAGTTAACAATACAATTTGAGATCCAGTGAGAGATACATAGAAAAGATTTTTCTTCCCTTTGCTTTTGTTTCACTATCTGAAAAAATCTGAGCAATAATTACTACTTACTTTCCCAGCAGAGAAATTATGATGATGATTAAAATAATATATGTAAATTACTTTGCTGTCAGAAGCCCTGCATACCTGAGTAATATAGTGTGCACTGCTAAAAACTCATATTAATAGACTTTAAATTTTACCTTAATGCTCAAGTAAGTAATTCCCACATAGTTCAATGTTACTGGCTCTGATTTTTCTTTTTTAAGTAGGCAGGTGTTGCTCTAATTAATTTGAATGGACACATTTCAAATTGCTCCTGTAAGAAAGCATTGTTATTTTAATGCTACTGATATTAAACATAGAGGCTTATTCTCATTTCCACAGGACTTCTACCTGTTCTGAATGCAGAATTCTTAAACATGCTGACCTCCTCATAGAAATGAGACATTTCAGGTAAAGTCATAATGTGAAGTACTAGGGCTTTGGAGTCAAATATCTCTGGATTAAAATCCCACCTTTGTCACACATTAACCCTGTAATGTAGAGCAAGTCCCTTCTTTCCTCTGTGGGACTATGTTCTCTCTGTGTCACACGGGTGATAACCCTGCTGGGTTTGCTTCATGTGACACACTGAGTGCAAATGGGATGCTCATCGAATGGCAGTTATCATTGTTGCTGAAAACTGCACTATCCATGCACTAGTGTGATGTGGCATTGATAGCTAAGGAAAACCCCAATATTTATAGATGGTTTGTTGTGTTTGGTTACAATGCTATATAGGCATCCTTTTTGTGCTAATTCTCACAAAACTGTAATGTTGTCATTTTATTCCCCATTTTGCAGATATGGAAACTGAGGCAAAATAAAGTAATTTGCACCCGGGGGAACCAAGGTTTGAATTTAGGTCTGCTGTATATCAAAGTCTGAGCAATAAGCCTTAATTCTGAAATAAAACTGCTTCATATTTTGCTTAATTTTTTTTTTAATTCAAGAAATGGTACATGTGAGTATCTATACTTAAGTATATCTTTTTTTCTGTACCCAGGTTTCTTTTGTTTCCTATGGCATCATTCTAACAGCTTTTGGGAAAGGAAACAATCTTGTCATTTTGGTTAAAGAGAAAAACATAGGCTAGCTTTCAAATCTGCTTATGTATAGATGTATTTTTTTCTATAATTTTGAACATTTATTCATTATCATCAGTTATCACCAAAGTTATAGTGAGGGACAGTGGAGCTGTTGTTTATATACAAAAAAATAGTTCCCTAGGAAATGCGAGGTGATTTGCAATTTATGTAAAATAGGTGGAGAAATAGTTACTGCTCCGTTGTTCTTCTCCATGTCTCTTTTCTAGTTAGATCCCCTCCAATATTTATGATCTGTGTGTCAACTCTCCTTTCTAAAACACTAATTCATAATTGTCAACCATTTGGCAAATAAGAAAGTCACGGAATTCTTATGGCCTTGCTTCTAGTTTTATTATAAGTGGCTGAATTGATAGGGAGCATAGGATACAGAAGATAGCAAGTACCACTGTTAAGAGTTTATAAACTGTATTCTACACTGCTGCTCAACACTACTAAGTTTACAGACTCAATTATGATTTAAAGAAAACATATATGGAAGAGGTCTATGGAAGACTGAATAGTTTTAATATAATTTAAGTTTAATCAAAGCAATACGTGAGCATGTTTAAAAAAATCAATTTGTCCCCAAAGGTGTATGCATGAAAGTAATATCCCCTGCCTTCTCTCGATTTAGTCCTGTCCCTACGCCACAATAAACCATTTGACTCTTCAGATGTTCTTTTCTGCAAGTTATATTTATGTCATTTTGGACAGTTTTTTGTTTGTTTTAAAAGTAGTTTTTAATCATTATTATTATTTTCTAGGTCTATTGATCATGGTTTCATGTTTAATAATTTTTAAATACAACAGTATGCTAGGATTTTTATTCTCATTTTCTCTTTTTCCCCCCTCCCCCCAGCCCCCCCAAACACACACTTTTTCCCTTCTGAAGCCTTTCTTTCCAGACCCAAGAAGAAAGTATTTGATCATGTGAAATAATTAACCACTTGTTTGTAAGCTAAAGAAGGATGGGGACAATGTCCAGATGGGGTCCACCTTTATATTCCCCAATACCTAGTATATGTGTGGCACATTCTATATTATATAGTCACAAGGCATATTTGTGAAATGAATAGATAAATAGTGTGGTTTAAATACATAAGCTAAAGAAAGAGGGAGCTAAATACCACACGAGTCATCACAAGTCTTTAAATGATCTCAGCACTGAACAATTAAGCAGAAAGTAGATATTAAAATAAGAGTACTTTTACAATTTTCCTCTCTTCTCTACTATTGTCAAGGCGGTTAGCAGTTCTATATGGGTTCTTTTGTCCCACAACATTGGTGACATCTAATCAGACTCTCATAGCTTTTCTGTTTATCTGCTTAAAATTCTTTAAAGACCAATTTAAAATAGTCTCTGAGTAGCAAAATAGCTGGTGTGGTACCTTCTATTTTAAACTGCAGTTCATCGCCCTGACAGTCAGGCATCCAGTTTCCAGGCAGAGGGACCATGGGAAATACAAAAGGAGTAAAATGTGTGGAGCAGAGTACACTATCTCTCCGGTTCACCCACCATTTATCCTCCTCTGCGCCTCGTCACTGAGAACGTGGGTCCTTCCAGCTCTGCTATTCCCAAAGCTACTATTTTAAACTCTCTTATGACCATGTTAACCCAACCAAGCCATAAAACACAAATATAGATTTGTCTACATCCTATGGGTGAAATGCTTGCAGCATTATCCAGAATGGAGGTACCGTGACTAGATTTATAGCTTGCCCTTGGAGTGAAAATAGAGGAGGAAAAATTGGGCTGAACTCAAGTTTACATGATACACTCACGCAAGAGTTGACATGCTGTTGCCGCCGCCGCCTTGCCCACTGGTTATGAATCGGCTTCTCACAGCCCAGTTTCTCTCCTTTCCTTTATCTGCCTGTGATATACAAGGAAGCTTTGAGTGTGTGAGAAATTCATGGGAATTCTGGGGAGTTGCTTTATTCCAGAAAAGGAAGACATTTTCCTCTGAATTTTAAGTTTCACATTCTTCTACTAAGACATTCTGTAATTAAAGAGCTTGTGTGCGGCTTCATAAAACATACGGGGAGCCATCACTTGTTTTATTTCGGACAAGGTGCTGCTGTGGGAAGGATCTGCTGTGTCTTTGTCTCAGGCTTCAGTTATGAGCAGAAATTCATTGGCAAACGGCAGGTGACAGAAGAGAAGGTTAGTCGTAAAATCAAACACAGTGTCAATTTGAGGACACTGAACGTGGGAAATATTGTCCCCTGCACATGAATTTCAAAACAAGGAAAACTCTCTCAGGATGGAGAGAGCACATGTCCTTGTGCAAAGAAATGATGAGAAGGTAGCCAGTGAAACTGTATTTCTGGCCTGGACAATCGGCAGTGAGCCTGGAAAATTAAAGATGCTTCCTTCGCGAACTCATCGTGGCCCTGATGTCCCTTTAGTCCAGTGATGGCGAACCTTTTGAGCTCGGCGTGTCAGCATTTTGAAAAACCCTAACTTAACTCTGGTGCCGTGTCACATATAGAAATTTTTTGATCTTTGCAACCATAGTAAAACAAAGATTAATATTTTTGATATTTATTTTATATATTTAAATGCCCTTTAACAAAGAAAAATCAACCAAAAAATGAGTTCGCGTGTCACCTCTGACACGCGTGTCATAGGTTCGCCATCACTGCTTTGTCACTCTGCTTGTCCTTGTCGTGTCTGCAGAGGTGCACGAGCACAAACTGAAGCTAAATCCAGTTCCCAGCACAGAGGCAAACTAACCGGCCATCAAAAATAACTCTAAAAAGACCCAGTCTCCCACGAACACTTTGTATCTTAGCCTCTATAACGCATGTGAGTAACAGTAAGAGACCAGCATTTTTTCAAATATGAAAAAGAAAACAATGTGAAACCCATTGGACTCTGACTTGCCATTATTTATCCTCTCAAAGTTCCTGCTGCAATTGTTCTCATTAACAATTTCAATGAAGGCCTAGTTTTCCCCAGAGCAAATGGATAACACCCACCCAATACCATCCATTACAGATTATGCCTCTATCCCAATGCAAACTTTAAAACCTAGGAATATATATATAAAAAAGGAGACATATGTAATACTCTTTGTAATACTTTAAGCAATAAAAAAATAAAATAAAAATAAAACCTAGGAATATAGACAAATGTTCAATATTTAAATTAGTCTTTCTAAATATCTCCAAATTTCAAATCTTCATTCCAGGTGAGAGGCAATGATAGTACAAAAAGGAATTTAGAGTTAACAATTAAAAATAATTTTAATCTTCTTGTGTAAAGCTTTTTATTTTAATTACTTCTAGTAAAGGAGAATGTATTTTCAGTCATCCTCTTGTTAATGGCCGTGTTTTCTGAGTGACATAGCCCTCAGAACTCATCCCATTTGAATTTACAGGATGGTCTCTTATCACCGAAGGCAGTGGTTCTCAACCTGTGGGTCGCGACCCCTTTGGGGGTCGAACGACCCTTTCACAGGGGTCGCCTAAGACCATCGGAAAACACATATATAATTACATATTGTTTTTGTGATTGATCACTATGCTCTAATTATGTTCAATTTGTAACAATGAAATTGGGGGTCACCACAACATGAGGAACTGTATTAAAGGGTCGCGGCATTAGGAAGGTTGAGAACCACTGACCTAAGAGATTCATTTCTTAAAGTCACTTAACTTGTCCACCTTAGGATCTGGATATATGCTCAGATAAGCTGGCTGCCTCTCTTCAAATTGGTAAATAGTTCCCTGTTTCAAATGTTACCTTTCTTAGAGAAACTTCCCTGTTCACTATTCCCACTGCACATCACTTTCTCCTTACAGTATTTTAATTTTCTTCATGACACTTACGATACCTAAAACCACAATATATTGCAAACACATTAATGTTATTTTAAAATTCTACTGAATGTCTACTTGATTTGTTTCTGTCTTTACTCAAAAAAAATACAAATCCGTTAACAACAAGGATTTGGTTTTCTTTTTCTTTTTTAAATTTATTTATTAAATTGATTGGGGTGACATTGGTCAGCATGAACATATAGGTTTCAGATGTGGGTTTGTATGTTACAAGATCTGTATATTGCACCATGTGCCCAATACCCAAAGTCAAATCTTCTCCAGTCATCATATATTAGGACCCCCTTCTCCCCCCAACCCTTCTGTGCCTCCAGTGTTTATCATATTACCAGACACACAGTAGGTACTCTATAAATATTTGTTAAGATATTTTTGAATGAATGCATACATTATTGAACTAACAAGATAAAGCCTAAATGCTTTGCAAAGCATATAATCCTCAACTCTAGGCTGCATTATAACCATTTGGTCCCAACTCCCCAAACTCCCACATACCTGACCTGTGTTGTAGCCTAATTGAGCTACTTCTCATTACTAGTAACTGTACTGTTTCAGAACTCTGTACGTTTGCATAGGAGGCTCACTTCTTGTGGAAAGGTTCCACCCAATTTCAAATGTCACTTATGTATGAGAATATTTCCAACTCTCCTGGACTGAGGTCTCTTCTTATGTTCTTATAGCTCATTATATAAGCTTCTACTATAGTATTTCTCAGATTCCATTGTAATTATTTGTTATGCAACTGTCTTATGATTTAAAATTTTTTAGATTGAATTTACTGGGATATAGGTTTCAAGTGTACAACTCAATAAAATGTCATCTGCACACTACATGATGCATCCATCACCTCAAGCAAAGTCTATTTCTGTCCCCCTTCTCCCCCCTCTCCCCACCTCCACATACCTCCCCACCCCTAAAGCCTTACAAAGTGCCTGGTACATAGTAAATATTCTGTATATGTTTTCTGAGTAAGTAAATCCTATAAACTCAGCAACAATCATATTTCTAACAAAAAATAATTGTATAATGTATATTTTTCTTTTTTTAATATATTTGTATTAATTTCAGAGAGGAAGGGAGAGGGAAAGAGAGATAGAAACATCAATGATGAAAGAGAATATTTGATTGGCTGTCTCCTGTAGGCCCTCCCACAGGGGTTCAAACCCACAACCCAGTTATGTGCCCTCACCAGGAATGGAACCATGACCTCCTGGTTCACAGGTCAATGCTCAACCACTGAGCCATGCTGGCTGAGCTGTCTTTTCTGGACTGAGTTCAAGTGGCAAACTGAGCCAAAATGAATGTTGGTCATGTAACCTAGAGACTGCTGGTAGTTGACATTTAACAATATTCACATACTTGCAAGGAACTCTGGCGGACAGACAAACTTCCCCTTCCCCTTTAGTTCTTCTGGCTGGTTGAATGATTCAAATGAGATACAACAGATTAACAGGAGAAAATCGTTTTAATGTGTGCACAGAGGAATTCACATGGCATAAAAATTCCAAAGATAGTGAGCCAAAATGAGGCATATATATCATTCTGGGCTAAGTAGAGGGAGGCAGGGATCTGAGATTTCAAGGGGAAAGTAGGTAGGTGAGAAAGAGCAAACATTTGGTACACAAATACTCGCAGGGCTACCAGAAACAATGAAACACAGAGGAGAATCGAACCACAGATTTTAGCGGCTGCCATGCTTAATTCAACTATGCTAAGGTGAATATGCTAAGGTTCCCTTTCTGAAGCAGGTTTTTCTATCTGATTTTCTTTGGGCAGGCAAGGGGGAGATAACAAGCTCTTCTTGAGTTTGTTGGGCTTTCATTGCTTTCAGCTTGAAATAACTTGCATGCCAACGTGGCACACCCTGGGGAGACTTGCTCCAGACCCCCACAGAACAAAGCTAAGCAACCTCAGTATTTCCCCTCAAAATAGTCAAATGAGAATAGACTGGAATTTTTATGAGTGCTTTCTCCAGGTAAGCCTTTTAATAAAACTTACTGATTAGAGACTTAAGAATTGAATTTCTAAGAAAGGGAGTGGAGTCTCAATGGCTGCCAATGGTTAAGGACTTAATAGGGATCTTTTTGAGAGGCACACATGAACTAAAGGATGTTTTGCCAGCGTGATTTTATGAAATTGACTTTTCTCAGACCAACAAACAGCCCCACGAGAGAAATCCCTGCAGTTAAGAATATACACACAGACCTACACACCCATAACCACCAGGAAAACCCCATTCTACCAGGTTTTTAATATGTGTACTGTTTTATAATGGGTACAAATTCACACTTAATGATATAGCTAGCATTTGGGAATCTTTGGGGGAAAAGTGTTAAAATTATTTCCCTGTGAAGGAGGAAGAGCAAAATGAAAATAGTATTTCCATTGTGGATTTAGAGGTCAGGTACTGCATGTAGAATTAAAATGAGCAAGAAACTCAAAAATTTTTACTAATATTCTTTAAAATTTTTATTGAATTTATTGGGGTGACTGATTAATACAATTATATAGGTTTCAGGTGTACAATTCTATAATGCATCATCTGTATATTGTATCGTGTGTCACCACCCCAGGTCAAGTCTTTCTCCATCATCATTTACCTCTTTACCCTCTTCTGCATCCCACCCCCAATACCTCTTTCCATTTGCTAATCACTGTACTGTTGTCTGTGTCTATGAACTAATATTCTTTTAAAACCATTTGCATCTATTATCAGGTTGCAGTAGGGTCACAGTGCATTACTTGATTGCTTGGATAGTGGAGAAACTATTTTTAAAAAAGGGATTTACATTCTCTGGTTTCTTGTAAACCTGAGGAAAGAGGACATCTTAAAAGTAAAGTTGATACTTACTGTATTTGACAGAGTTATCATATAAAACGAGTCACCCCAAGATGTGCCTCAGTGGTATGTGGATTATTTTGAGCAAAAGGCCACTGAGACCCTGCGAGAGCAAGAGAGACTTCTGCTCCCCCCTTAACTATCCAGAAGAATTTGAATTAGCAGCCTTGCTGACAATAAGAGTTATCACCAAGAAATGATTTTTTGTCTACGTATATGACAGGGCAAACTACTAATTACTGAACATGTGCTGTCCCTGCAATTACTCTGTGAAGACTCAAGGAGGCCTTACCTCATCCCCAGCTCAGGATGTCCTGTGGACCTCAATTTCCCTTTCTGTGTCTGAGCCTCTCATGCATGTGGGTTCTCTGACTCTCTCATGTGTGTGGCGTTCCCATACACATACATATGTACTACATCCGGTTACCATCTCTTGCTAATTTGTCTCATGTCTATTTGATTATTAGACCAACGGAAAGGACTTGGAGTGTGGAGGTGCATTTCTTCCTCCTGCATAGACCTAATACCTTTAAATATGAAAGATTATTGGATCCAATTTTCCCTTGTGAGTGTGGGAGAGCGAAGAGGAAATCCCAAGGATGGGAAGTTGAGGGATAAGAGGTCTCCCAACTCCTGTCTTCTGCGAATCAGTTTTCATTAGAACTGATGTGTTCCCAAGGTATTATAGAGAATGGCAGGGAAGGAAAACCGAAAGTCCTTTCGCTCAGCTACCCAGCTGCCCTAAAATGTTACTGGAATTCTTCCTTGCTACGAATCTCCAGGGCAGGGAAAAGAGTTCTTGAAAGCTGAGTGGAAATGTCAATGATGAGTTCTTCGGGGCATGGCCTGTGGGAATTCAGAGAACCTGGGCGAGTAGAGAGAGTAATTCTCTGTGCCATGGCTCAGCAAAACCCACACTCACCTTCAGCCATGGCCCCAGGCGAAGAGGCAGCCTTGGAGAGAAGCTCATTCTGGATTGGAGATCAAGCAGGAAATCAAACCCACTGAATATTTGCTCACTCAAAAGGTACAAATCTTTTCCCAGTTCAGGAATCCAGTTGGAGTTTATTTCCCTTTCCATAGCAATGCTTTGGCTTTCAGAGGACAGTGACACCAGAGTCTATTTTCAGAGAGAAGAACATGAATATACTGTAAGGAAAGAATATTTTCATTGGATCTATGTTTGCTTTCTTGTCAAGTTTATAGATTACGCTTCCGTCCATGCAGTGCTTAAAAAGTCACACTCTCATCTTGGTGGTGTGGCTCACTGGTTGAGTGTGGACCTATGAAACAGGAGGTCTTGGTTCGATTCCCATTCAGGGCACATGCCCAGGTTTCTGGCTCCCCAGTGTGGGGGGTGCAGGAGGCAGCCAATCAATGATTCTCTCTCATCATTGATGTTTCTATCTCTTTCTCCCTTTCCCTTCCTCTCTGAACTCAATAAAAAAAATATATATATATTTTTAAAAAAAGTTACACTCTGAACAGACTCTCAAATCTCAGAGGAAGGGAGAGGTTTGGTGGGTGGGAAGAAATTAACCAAAGTACTTGTATGCATATATGCATAACCCATGGACACAGACAATAGTGTGGTAAAGGCCTGGGGCAGGGGCAAGCTAGAAGGGGTCAGTGGGGGAAAAAAGGGGACAGATGTAATACTTTTAGTAATAGAAATTAAAAATAAATAAATAAATAAATAAATAAATAAATAAATAAAGTTACACTCTGCTACCTGAGTTTCCATGTTGCCTTATATTTATTTGTTTAGTTTGAAAGTAACCCCTATTTACTATATCTTGATACCTTTATTATACTTAATGTGTAGTTACACTTGCAAAATGGATTGTAATTGGCCATGTATAGTGACCTGATATTTTTACAGGAAAAACAAACAAATAGCAGGATAAGAAAAATTTTGGGCAGGACTCCCCTTCTCCACTTAGAACCCACTGTTAGAACATTTGTGTGCAGCCATTTCATGTTTTGCAACAAATATCTTGAAAAGTGTGTAATGGTTTAAGAAATGATGCTTTTCTTTCTTTATAGAGAGGAAGAAAAAAAGGAGAAAATGAGGGGAGGTGGGAGAGAAGGAGGGAGGGATGGAGGAAGAAAGGAAGGAAAGAAAAGAAAGGAAGGAAGGATGGGAGGAAGGACAGAGGAAGGAAGGAAAGGAGGAAGGAAGGAAGGAAGGAAGGAAGCAAGGAAGGAAGGAAGCAAGGAAGGAAGCAAGGAAGGAAGGAAAGGAGGAAGGACAGAGGAAGGAAGGAAAGGAGGAAGGACAGAGGAAGGAAGGAAAGGAGGAAGGACAGAGGAAGGAAGGAAAGGAGGAAGGACAGAGGAAGGAAGGAAAGGAGGAAGGACAGAGGAAGGAAGGAAAGGAGGAAGGACAGAGGAAGGAAGGAAAGGAGGAAGGAAGGAAGGAAGGAAGGAAGGAAGGAAGGAAGGAAGGAAGGGAGGGAGGAAGGAAAGGAGGGAGGGAAAGGAGAAACCAAGGAAAGACAAGAGAAAGAAAAGAATTGCATCAAGAATATTCTTTCCTGAAAAATATGTGTGGGCTCATTTCTGCTTATCAAACAAACAAACAAACACCCCCAAAACACACACACAAACCAACAAACAACAGCTACAAAACAAAAAAACCATGAAGTCAGAGGAAATACTCATGGCTACATAATTAAAATTCTGTGGATTTATATGAAATCTTTAAGTTGACTATTGAGAGGATCATCTGAGTAATTAGCTTGACATTCTAAATAAGTTTTGTTCATTTGCTCAACTCAGTGAAGGATCGGATTTCACTCCATAAAATATTTCAGAGGCTTTATTTATATTAGCCATGGAAAAATAATAAGATAGTGACTATGTTTATATAACCAAAACATTCCAATAAAAACTGAAAATTTCATATAGTAAATTAAATGTCCTATTTACCTGCACCAAAAAAATAGGCATATCGGTGTTCCATAGAAAGTGCCATATGTAAGTCCTCCCCCACCACACACCCACACAAGAAAACACACACACCAGCTACAGCCCCTGCTTGAGGTTCCCAATTACATCGTTTCAGACTATTTCCTCTTACTCTTCCTTCCAACTTTGCCTACTTATTTTTCTTTGGTTTTAACTTCTTTCATTAGCAATGCAGCCCTCATCTGATTCCGATAGAATTAAACTGTGTTTGGGTAACAGTGAGTTGGTAAGAGGAGGTCTCTAACATGTCGGTGCCTATTAAGAGATTTGTGGCCACTGCTTTCATCCACCAGGATTTTTGTCAAGTGAGTTAAGCTCTTTAGTTCAACCTTCTTTCTGGGGAAATATAGAGAGGTAATGATGATGATAATAATTATATATCTTCAGGCACAGCGCTTGTAGAGCCACTGTCTTTTATATCCATAAAATTAGTTCTTAAAGAAATAGGAAAGTCCCAGCCTCCCACGCACTCACGTTGTGTTCACATGAGAGCTTCCACTCCTGTCTCCTCCTTATCCTCACTCATCTCTCTTCACACCAAATTACTGGGGATGATTAGCAAACACAGCCATGAAAACTGGACTAACAACTCTTTAGTCCGCATTTGGAAATGGTACGAGGGATGGTTTGCTACATCTGAACTATTGGGAAAACTTGGAATTCAGTGGGAAAGAACCAGAAAGTAGGGAGACACTTGTGTTTTTCCATTTTGAAAAGTGCGAAATTCAGTAAAATAGAAATTTCCTATTCCTGTGCACAGCAGGATAAAGAATTTCAAATGCTCTTGATGGATCAAGGTACAGTCTGCTGATTTCATTGCGAAACCATGGCATTATCAAATTTGCATACAATGTGAGGAGGCAAAGATAAGTGGCTATAAAAGTATAATTTAGAAATTAGATTTTCATCTGTAAAACTGGATGCAAAACAAACTTACCCAAGGGGCATTTAGAAGGTATTATTAAATATCATAGAACCCATCCTCCCATATGGAGGGAAAAAATAATAACTTACTAAATCATCTATCTCTATAACCCACAAAGGTTGAAAGTAAGTGATGATTTGCGACACACCCCTTGTCATATGGGCAAGTGATCATTCATAATAATCATGCTGTTATTTACATGTCCTCTCTGAAATAAACTCCTATTTAAAAAACCCAGTATATTGCTTTGGCTCCATGAAAAGCTTTCTAAAACAGATGCATTGTCAACACTAGAATTCTATTTTAAAATATATAGAAGTATTGTTAAGAGTTTAGAGAACATCAGAAGGAAGAGTTTGATTCACTGCATGAAAAAAGTATAAAAGAGTATGTGTAGCCCTAGCCATTTTGGCAATGGATAGAGCGTTAGCCCTCAGACTAAGGGTCCCAGGTTTGATTCCGGTCAAGGGCACATATCTTGGTTGTGGGTTAGATCCCCGGTCCTGGATGGGGTGCATACGGAGATAACCAATCGATGTCTCTCTCTCACATGGATGTTTTTCTCTGTCTCTCCCCCTCCTTTCCACCCTCTCTAAAAATCAATGAAAAATTATCCTTGGGTGAAGATTAACAACAACAACAAAGCTAAAAAAAAAAAAAAAAGAATATGTATAGTTCGTGTAAGCAATGAATGACTAACTGGGAGCATGGTAACTGCCTGGAAATCTTTCAAGGTTTGAACACAAAGAAGGGAAGAGTGCTTGGTGTCCTTACAGAGAAGACTTGGATTCCTGAGGCCAGTTGTTGTTCTTTTTAATCCTATTGGCATTGAGAATCTTACAGTGTTAGAACATTTAGGTAGGCATTTCCTAACAAATAAGCATACAGAGTTTTTTAGTGGGGGACTGAGGGGGAACATTTTATTTGGGGACATGTTAAAACTAGATCTAAAAGAAAGAGAAACTATATACATAATTGTTAGTCACATCTGCATCTAATTAGAGCGATAATTGTGTCATATTAACAGCATAATAAATGTAACTTACACGGATTGTAAGGACCCAGAGAAGGCAACATCCCTTGCTCATCACACTGTGGAAACTACATTGCAGTTGTTGTGAGTTAAGGAGTATTGCCAATATATCTAAAGTGAAACACTCAGAAAGCAGATGAATACAAATGAAAGTTCAAAGACCTGTCATTAAATCTTGCTTGGACTAAACTGAAACTCTCAAGGAGGTCATCACGTCCTTAGAAATAAATTTAGTGCTATCACAGTATTACTCATTTAAAATAAGTCTGTTTCTGTCTTACTATGTAGAGTAACATATTGCTTTCGTACCCAACTTCATATACTTTAACTGAAAACATATTATCATTTTGCTACTAATAATATGTTTTATTATGTTCTAACCTGACAACCAGAGTTTGAGAAATGTTTTATTCAACATTAGGAAACATTATCACTTAGCTAAGTTAATTAATTTTATACAAAAGGTGTAGTTGAATGCACGGTTGCAATACAATGACATTTCCCCCCTTAGAATATAATGAAAAAGGTAACACAATCCAAGAAAAATGCAATGTTCAATAACTACGCTGTTGCCCATCTATTTTCAGTGCAAAGAAGGCTAATTCCCTTACCTAGAAACACCATTATTAATTCCAACGCATTTTTTCTTTCACTCAATATTTTCTGACTTTCACTTTGTGTATGGAAGCTGAATAAATCATTTAACTTGTACCTCTTGTACCTCTGTCCTTGAAATAGTTTATACGTATGTAGATTCAAATCCTTCTTTTGAAAAGACAATTTTAACTGGCAAAGAAAAACTAAAGTACATTGGATATAATTACTTTTAGCCTTAAGACCTTGGCATGCCATCTACTAGACAATCCTTGCCAGGGAATGCCAGCCACACTCATGAGATGGCCTTAACAAACGCATTTATTTACTTCCTCCCCTGATATTTGATAAGTCAAAATAAATTATGACTCTGGATGTGATGACATTTGGACATCAGTAAAGAAAGGTAATTTTCAATGAAATTTTGAAAAATACAGCTAACATTTCAATACCCTAAAAAGTAATATTCAAAAAGTTTTTTTCATCACAGTAGTTCAGATTTAAATCCACACTGAATTATTTATGAAAGAATTATAGAGTATATGTGCATTTTATAATTGTTACTGATAAGCATATGCACACTGGTAGATAGATATAGACTGCAAAGTATGCAAAATTCACATTTGGCTGGTGGATTATGGCTGGTATTTTTCCAAAATCCAAATATTTCTCATATTTCTTTTTAAATATCATTAACATTTAATAGACATTATTCATTCAATAATAAATTTGTTATATGAATTTTCTTATAGTAAATACTTCTAAATTAAGGGAAATATATCAACTTGCTTTTCCTTAGAAAAGGTAACTCTTGCTTACAAATCTCATTTGATGGGTGCAGTATTACCATTTGTCCGATTTACATTTTAAGATTTCCTAAGCCTTGGCCACATGCTGTATTCTATCTGTGCCCTTTATTGTTACTTTAAATTTCAGAAGATAAAAAAATAAAAACATGCATGACCTGTCAATTACTGGTACTTCTTCTTTAGTACAGATTCTCTCTTCATCATTATCTCACATGTGCGGATCTCTGGGTGGCTCACAGTTCACTGCTGATCACTTTACATTGGTAAATATTTATAAACTAATGCCAATCAATAGCAATTTAAATGATTTTTGAGTGACCATCAGGCCTCCATTGTTTAATGAGGTTTGGTATGTGACACCAATAGAAAGACACATGATCCTGGAAATAAGGGATTCAGACAGATAGGGCCCACGTGGAGAGCACTGTGGGTTCCTGGGGTCTGGCAGAGTCCACCCACCCACAAACTGTCAGGATGTTCCTGTCTTTTATCATTGCTGCCCCAGCAAGTAGACCGGGAGCTGAGCTGCCATGCTGCTCCAAAAGGCTCTGTGACGGGTGAAAGCAGGATCTGGTTCTGAAATGACATCTCCCTCTCATGCTTCCCCCCACCCCTCCCGACATCCTCCATCAGACGGACTCAAGTTGCTTCCACCTGGAAACAAGCAGAGGCAGGCAGCATCATGCCCTTGGCATCAAGTACAGAGAGCACAAAACAAATTAAAATGCTTTAAAATGTTTTTGAACTTTGTAAAGATTTTAAAGACTTTGCTTAAAAGACGTAAATTTTAAAGTCCTTTGTTCATTAATAATTTTCCCCCCTGTAGGAGATTGAAATGAAGGGGTGATTCAAGGGAGAAAAACACTCATTGCTAAACAATTGTCGACATATGAGACCCAGGCCCTATAGGTTTTATAGATATTGAGGACACAAAAACTAAAATATTTTCACTGGGAGGAATATTTCAAGTGCCATTGATGTGGATGGTAAAAAGGCTTATATTATATTTTAGCCAGATTTTTTTTCTTCTAATCATTGGGTTGTGATAAAAAATATATATACTTGGAGATATATTTTATATTTAACATAAAGTGATCTTATGCCTATTTTCATGTATTGAGAAAAGTCATATTTAGATTTGATATCGACTTTTAAGCAGCGCCAACCTATAGTCACTTTAAGGGTGGTAATGTACCATGTAAGCATCTATTTTCAATATACACCTTTACACATACACACCTAGAAGCATATGCATATATACATATATTTATATCTCAGCTAAAACTCACTGTAACTCTGAGTAAGCTTCAAATCTTAATTATGATATGTTAGGATATACGATGTGGGCTTTTAAAATCTGAAATAACTTCCTTCCCTTCCCTTTCCCTCCTTCCTCCCTCCCTCCCTCCCTCCCTCCCTCCCTCCCTCCCTCCCTCCCTCTCTTCCCTTCCTTCCTTCTTTCTTCCTTTCTCTATTATTAAATTTATTGGAGGTGACATTGTTTAATAGGACCATGTATGACACACAATCTGTATATTGTATTGTGTGTCTACCACCCAGTCAAATCATCTCCCGTCACCAAATATTTGACCCCCTTTACTGCTTACTATTCCCCTCCTGGTAACCACCATACTGTTGTCCGTGTCTATGAGTTTCAGTTTTATACCCCACATATGAATGAAATCATAAGATACTTAGCTTTTTCTGACAAGATGTGGGTTTTATAGAATGTTTTTTTCTTGCCTATTTCATTCTCCAGAATGTAAAGAAGCAAAAAAGTAAATATTGCCTAAAGCTCAAATATGATGAAAGGATATAAAAAAGGACAACATTTAGAAACCAAACCAAAACTAACGATGACTATGTTTCAAGTCAAATGTTTATGAAGATACATGTACTCCTATGAGCTGGATGGGAGGTTAAATAGGGGTGAGTAAACTATCTTTCAGTCCAAAGTTGGGCAATGGGGAGAGGGAACTGGAAAAAAGCAGATCTGGGGACTCCAGTAAAAATTGTGTTAAAACCAGAAATAGAAGGTGTGAACTGATTTACACAAACACCACAACATAATTAATGAGGTCTTCCCCAATCCATCTATTCTCTGCCTTGGTTTCCTCTTCTGTAAAACGAGGTGGTCCAAGCAACTAGAAACTCAGCACTCAATATATTCCAAGTTTAGGAAGCATTTTCACAAACACTGCATGTTTCATGTTGGCTTTATATTAATCTGGTAAAAAAAATTATTGCAATCTTATTTTGCATGAGTGAAGTAGAACTCAGCACGGTATGGGTAGTTTATTAAAAGCCTAAATGATCTCTAGATTCTCTTCCAGATGCTAAAAATTATCTTAAAATTACTAATTTTAAGTGAGGCACAGGATCAAAGAGTAATATGTATAGTAACCATGTGGACATAATTCTCTTCATACTTGCTCTTCCATCTCTTTTAATGGGCACCAAAAAGACAATTTGGACTGCTTATTCCCCACCATTTCCTTTCCATTTCCTAATCTTTGTCTTCTAACACCACATACATGTAAGACAGGGCTGGATAATCTTTTTCTCTCTCTTACGAGATAGATAATAAATACTGTAGGCTTTTAGGCCCCCAGATTCTGCCACAGACACTCATCTCTGCTGTTGTAGCAGGAAAGCATCCAAACATACAAAAATGAATGGAAATGACTATGTTCCAATAAGACTTTATGTACAAAGATAGGAAGTGAACTATATTTAGCGTGTGAGCCATAGTTTGCTAGCCCTTGACATAAGTTGATCCTAAAAAGTAAAAGTACCTGGTAATGATTTCAAAGTTCACATGAAGTCTAAAGATCAAAACATTTTAATAACACTGTAAAGTCACACATTTTAAATTCAATGTAGGCAAATGATTTTCCAATAAATTTATATTATGATCCTTTGTGATGAAGGAAAGTACTATTATATGTTATTTATTGTTACCTTTATAAAGGGTGGGGCAAAAGTAGGTTTATACTTGTTTGTATGGAAAATAATAGTTAATAAATAATAGTATAAGACTAAATGCTGTGTTTCACCTACTCACAATTGTAAACCTACTTTGCCCAACCCTGTCTTTGTAGGTGTGACTGACACTGTTCACATTTGTTCATGTGTATTTTACAAAACTTGTTAAGGCTCTTAAAAGAGTCCTGGAAGAAGTTTGTTGTTGTTTGTTTTTTTTATGCGCACAATGGAGCTGGAGTCTTTTATTTGGATATTAGGTAGAGATTTGATTTTTTTCTTGATCAAATTAATTTCAATATCTGGAGCTACTATATGCTACTAAGGCAGAAGATAAAATTAATTAATTATTTAGTTCAATCATTTCAGATAATCAAGGATATTTATTGAATATCATCTATCTTATTTATTATGTGTGACGACTGAAATTTTGAAATTTCTGCTTCCAACATCATATGGCTACAAAGCTGGACTCCTAGGCAAACATGAAGATCCTTAACGTTTGTGTTGTTTGATAATGATCTTATAAGTAGAAGATACTAGTCAATAAGCCAACAAATGTATTAGAACAATCATCTTTCTGCTTTGCAATTTAATGGAATAAGATGGGATAAATATAGGGTTTGGCACACAATATTTTCCAATAAACATTGTTCCTTTATGTCATCATGTTTACTATACATCTTGTCATCTGCAGTATATACCAGTTAAAAACTCTAAAGCGATAATGCAGTAACCTCCCATATTTAACCTCCCATTTTGTGAAACTGGAAACTTGGACAAAATACATGAAACAACTATTTTCAGACTTTGACACATATAGGCAGTGCTGGATTTGGGTCCCTGAGAGAAAGGAAATAACTGAGGAAAAACAAGAGTATGCAAGCCTTCTGAATGGGGACACTTTCAAGGCTGTGGATCAGAGAGGCAGAATCCCAAGTAGAAAGTAGAAGTCTTGCTGAGTTGAGAAGTCTGGAAATTGAGTAATCAGCAAGTCTGAACTGGTGGGAAATTGCGTGTCACAAGTCTGGCAAAGAGGAAATGATGAAAAAAAGTTCCATAAGTCTCCTGAATACAAACATGCACATATGTACGGTAGAAATCCATAAGATTGTGCAACAGAATGACTAGTATTATGCGACTTGAACTGTTCTCAGTGCTCACACAGGAGGGGTAATCAGTCAGTTTGCCATCAGTCAGAATGGAAATTTCTTGATAGTCAACTGGAAAATTTAGTAGAATCTATAGAAGGGCTGGATCTTGTTGTGATACTAAAATATACCTAAAGCAAAAGCTCCTTGAGACCCATACAAACAGAGCTTAGAAATTAGCCTGAAAAGATAAAATTAATCTGTAACTATTTGTCTACCAGAACAAAGCCAGCAACCATTAAAGAAGACAACAAAATCCAGAAAGATAACATTAAAAATTCAGAATGCTCAGCACTCTATGAAAGATTACCAGCCATTCAAAGAAGCAGAAAAATGCAACCCATAACTAGGTCACAAAAAAATCAGTCATTGGAAACATAAAAAATAACAGCAAAGAATTAATAGACAAAACATGAAAAAGCTATTATATTCATACTAGAGGCCCGGTGCATGAAATTCATGCACTCAGTGCGAGGGTCCCTCAGCCTGGCCTGTGCCCTCTAGCAGTCCAGGAGCCCTTGGGGGTTGTCCAATTGCCAGCTTAGGGGAGTGGGCCTAAGCCGGCAATCGGACATCTTTAGCGCTGCTGAGTTGGCGGGAGAGGCTCCTGCCACCAACGCTGCGCTCACCAGCCATGAGTCTGGCTCCTGGCTGAGAGGTGCTCCCCATGTGGGAGCTCACTGACCACCAGAGGGCAGCTTCTGCATTGAGTGTCTGCCCCCTGGTGGTCACTGTGAGTCATAGTGACCGGTGGTTCTGACATTTGGTCAATTTGCATATTAGCCTTTTATTATATAGTATTGTAGTATTTAAAAGAAAAAAAATAGTAAATAGAGAAATGGAGAATATAAACAGAACGAAATGGAATGTCTAAGAATAAAAATTACAACACTTTAAATGAGCACTTTATTTAATAGGTTGAATATCAGATTATTCTGTAGATAAAACATTTATAATTAAAAAATTATGAGTAGAAATTATCCAAAATGAAACTCAGAAACAAACACAACTGAAAAAAAGAACAGTATCAGTTACCTGTGAGGTGACATAAAATAGTCTAAATATGTATATAGAGTCCCATAGAAAGGAGGGGCAGAAAAAAAAACATTTGAAAAATAAATGGCTGGATTTTTTCAAGATTTAATGAAAATATAAATCTACAGATTAAAGCAACTCAATGATCTCAACCAAGATAAGTATACAGAAAACCATGCCAATAATATCATAATTAAATTGCTGAAAATGAATGATAAAGAGAAAATTTTATAAGAAGTCAAGTGGAAAAAACACATTATGTATGTTAGAGGGGAGTAAAAAGTTGGAAGAAGTGACTGTCACAAGGGGAATTCAACGTATTTGTTTCTTTGGCCTGAGGGTGCACTACAGTCTCAGTGTGTGAGGTGTGACTGAAGACCTGATAGAAAATTCTCTGTCTGAGAAACAAAACATCCCAGTCTTGCCAGAGCACCAGAAATGTAAAGATGGAATTCTGAGAAGGAGAGATCGCGGGAAGGGTATGTGTCTAAGTCTCTGGCTATACCTGGAAACATACTGTGCAGGGCAGACTTCAAAAGCTTCGAATTAGGACAACAGAAATAACTAAAATGTAAGTTGCCACACTGTACGTTTGCAATTTAAGTGTAAGCAAGTGAATTGTCTGCTAAAACCAAAATGTCAGTCCTCTTCAGAGGAATAGAATAAAATACAAATTCTGAGTCTCTACAACGCAACATTCACAATGCCTGGGAAACAAGCCAAAATTACTGAAAAAAGAAAATGTGAAGAATATCGTAAGGAAGAGACAAGCAGCAGAGGCCACATACAAGGTAAATCAGATGTTGGGATTTTTAGATAGGACTTTAACGTGGCTAATTTAAATATCAATTAGATGAAGAAAAGCGTTTATAATGAATGACATATTAGGAACTCTGTGCAAAGAAATAAAAAATATGAAAAGAGCCAAATTAAAATTTTAGAAATGAAATATACTCCATCTGTAAATTAAAAAGTCATAGGATGGCCTTAATAAGAGAATGGAAATGGCAGACGAAAGAGTCTGTGAACTTGATGAAGGTTAATAGAAGTTACGTAATTTGAAATAAATGGAGGAAAACTATTAAAAAAAAATAAACAGAACCTCAAGTGCCCGTGGAACAATATCAAAAGTTATAACATATATGTAATTGAAATCCTAGAATGAGAAGAGAAATCAAGAAGCAGGAAAAATAGTTAAATATGTAATGAAAAAACTTCTAAAATTTGGTAGCAGACATAAATTTGCAATATCAAGAAAGTTGGCATACCCCAAACAACAATAATAAGAAAATGCCAAACTGAAGCATATCATATTCAATCTTTAGTAAAAACTAAAGATAAAGAGAAATTCTTAAAAGTATTCAGAAGAAATCCAAACATATACAGGGAGGAAATGAGTCAAATGGCTGAAGACTTCTCATTTGAAGTTATGTATATAAATCAGAGGTCGGGGGGTGTGGGGGGGGGCAGTATTTTTAAAGTGTTAAATGGAAAAAGAAATATATCAACCCAGAAATCTATAGCCTTGAAAAATATCTCTCAATAGTTAAGGCAAAATAAACACATTTTCAAATAATAGAAAACAAAACAATTTGTCTATAGCAAATTGACAGAAGAAGAGATGATAAAAGATCTTCAGCTTGAAGAAAAATTTAATAAGAGGGACCATTTGGCCTGGCCGGCGTGGCTCTACTTAGTGGTTGAGCATCTACTTATGAACCAGGAGGTCATGGTTCAATTCTCAGGGCACATGCCTGATTTGCTGGCTCTATTCCCAGGGTGGGGCGTGCAGGAGGCAGCCTATCAATGACTCTCATCATGGATGTTTCTCTCTCTCTCTCCCTCCCCTTTCCTCCTCTCTGAAATCAATAAAAATATATTTTTAAAAAAGAGGGACCATTTGATCTTCAAAGAAGAACAAAGATTGTTGGTTGTGGCAAATATCTGTGTAAACATAAAAGTACATGCTTAGCCTAAATTTATTTAAATTTAATAAAATTACTTAAAGCAAAATTTATATTTTCTTTTGGGGATTATAATATATTAAATTTATTACATATGACAACCATCAAATAAAATGTTAAAGTGGAGGGAATAAATAAGTTTTTTATACTTTATGTGGGGGTGGTACAATATTTATTTAGTTGGACTATGAAAATAATATATATTATATTTTTCTTTCTTTGACTGATTTTATTTAGCATAATACCCTCCATGTCATCCATGTTGTTACAAATGGTAAGATTTCATTCATTTTATGTCCAAGAAATATCCCATCATGCACATGTTCCGTATCTTCTTTATCTAAATGTCTATCTATGGATACATTTCCCTTATATATGTACGTTAGAGAACAAAATAAATGAACTAACAAAACAGAAATAGACTCATAGATACAGAGAATAAACTGATGGTTGTCAGATGGGAGGCAGGTTGGAGGATTGAGTGAAAAAGAGAAGGGATTAAGAAATACAAATTATAGAATAGTCATTGGGATGTAAAGTACAGCATAGTACATATAGCCAATACTATTGTAATGACTATTATGGTGCCAGATGGTTTCTAGATTTATCAGGGGGATCACTTTGTAAATTATATAAATGTCTAACCAGTATGCTGTATTCCTGTAATTAATAAAAAATGATATTGAATGTCAACTGTAATTGAAAAATAAACAAAGAATACATATTATAATCCCTGGGGAAACTACTAAAAAGATGCAGAGATATAGCTAAAAAGGATATGTATACATTAGAATGAAGTTTCAAAAAAATATTTAAATCACCTCAAATAAGGCATAAGAGGGGAAACAGTATAACAGAACAAGAGGAACAAGTAGAACACTATTAACAAAATAGTTGACCAAAATCTGGCTATATCAATAATTATATTAAATGTTAAGAGTATAATTATTACATTTTAAAGCAGAGATACTCAGAATAGATTTTTAAAAAGCAGAATGAACTATTTGGGATGTAGTTTAATGAAAAGATATTGATAGTTTGAAAGTATGTAAATGGAAAAAAATGTACTTAGACAACCATTAAGCATTAGAAAGCTGGTATGGCTTTTTTTAATATCCAGAAAAATATATTTTAATAAAAGGTGTTTTTTTTTACAGAGATAAAAGAAACTATGAATGTGCTTAAATACAAGGTTTAATACAAGAAACACAAATTGACAGAATTAAATAAAAAAAATTAATCCAAAATCTGAATAACAAATTTTAACATGTCCCCCTTACCAACTGACCATCTAAATTAAAAGTTTATAGATGATATAAAAAATAAGCATTAGCCATCTTGATCTAATTAATATTTATACTACAGTAACCCATAACAACTAGAAAAACAAATTATATCAGGGCTACAGCATATGGTCACCACGATAAATCATATGACGGGTAGTAAAAAATTCTCAATAAGTTGGAAGAGCAATATAATGCAAAAGACATTCTCTGAGCATAAGAGAATTAAATTAGAAATAAAAACCAATAAAATATTTAGAAAAATATCTAAGAAAAATCCCATTATTTGGAAATTAGATAACACACTTCCAAAAGACCCATGTGTCAAAGGAGACATCAATTTACAAAATACTTCAGATTGAATGACAATAAAAGTACATCTATCTCTCTCTCTCTCTCTCTCTCTCTCTCTCTCTCTCTATATATATATATATATATATATATATATATATATATCATATATATATGAAATATGCAAATCAGGCTGAGACACCATAATGAGTCACGAGTGGACAAGAGGAGGTTGTGCAAGCAGGTGAGGCCCGGAGTGGAGACGGAGGCAGAAACAGGGCAGCCATCCAGCCGCCGCGACCTGCTCAGGCCAGCCCCCTGGAGCCGGAGTGGACACGGACAGGGACAGGGGGACCGGGCTGCATAGCACAGGCCTGGAGAAGAGAGGGCGGGCCCACCTCCCGCAGAAGCAGCATGGCTCCCTCCCAGCTCCCATGGAATCAGGGCAGCTTCCAGAGGTGTGCTGCGGTTGCCCCCGGCTCCCGTGGAAGCGCCGGTGGCCTACTGTGCGCGATATCACAGGATGGGCTACTATTGTCAAAATAAAGGGGAAATACTTTATTCAGATTTAAAACCTGATACAATTCAATGCTGATATAGCTGAAGTACAAAAAGTGTTAAAAGTAATTCTAAAAGCAGAAGGAAAAAAATCTATAATAATAATAAAAGCATAATATGCTAATTAGACCGGACGTCCTTATGTACTTCCTTCCAGATGACCTACCAGATGAAGCCGGGGCTGCAAGAGAAGGGGTCCTAGGTGCCTGCCAGTGGCCGGAGGGAAGCCTGGGTCTCGGGTGCCAGAGGGAAGCTGGTACCGGCAGCCAGGGGAAGGAAGGCCTACTATTGCAAAGATTTCATGCACTGGGCCTCTAGTATCAAATAAAAACTTGTAAGTATATGAAGGAATGGAAAATAGGAATAGTAAAGATGGCAAAATATATTTTTCTCACTTAATTGCTATTTTATTAAAAAATAATTATTTAAGCAAAATAATATGAATGCATCGTGTGTTTATAATTTGGAATTATAATCTACAATAATAACACAAATGATTAGAGGAAGGAATATAAATATAATGCTATACGTTTCTTAGATTACATAAAATAGTATTACTTGGAGGTTGATTGCACTAAAATTAACTGATTATTTTACACTTTACTATTTAAATTCCTTTAATGATTTTTTTTTATTATTTTAAGTTATTTTCATAGTAGTTGCTCTAGGCTTTATAATATACAACATAAATTATCAAAATCTAGTTCAGATTTATACTAGCTTAATTCCAGTGAGATAAATAAATGTTATTCCAGGTTTCTCTTCCCCCTTTTTGTACTATTATTATTATACATACTAGAGGCCAGATGCATGAAATTCATGCAAGAGTAGACCTTCACAGCCGCGCCCTCTGCGTCAATCCCTCCCTCGCAACCGCTGGCGGCTGCCTGAATCCCTTTCTCGCAGCCGAAGCGGCTGCCTCTATCCCACGGCTGCAACCCTGGCTTCATCTGGAAGGATGCCTGGAAGGATGTCCAGAAGGATGTCCGGTCTAATTAGCATATTACACTTTTATTATTATAGATGACAAATCAAATGAAACCTTATAATAATGATTACTTTATATGCCTTTATGAATTTCAAAGAAGCTGAGAGAAAAAGGACAAAGATAAATTTATAGAATTTTATAATTCCTCTTATTTATGGTTTATGGTTTTCTTAATTTATTCTTGTGGATTTGAATTACCATTTGTTGCTAATGATCTTCTTCAATACAGCCCCCACTTTTATGCTATTATTGTCAAATATATTACATTTCTATATGTTATAGAACCACATTAGCATCATAAAAAAATTATTTTATAAAACTGCCTTTTAATCACTTAATAAAAGAATGAAGATATATTTATCTTGTCTTTTATAATTACATAATTTCCTTTGCCAGTTCTCTCCTCTCCCCCGCCGCCCCTCTCTCTCTCTCTCTCTCTCTCTCCATGCATTTCAATTACTGTTTGTGGTTCCTTGCTTTCAGTATGAGGAACTTCCTTTAGTATTTATTTCTTATAAAGTTGGTTGGCTGATCTCAATTTATTTTATCTGAAACTGTCTATTTCACTTTTATTTTTTGAAAGACAGTTTTTCTAGATATAAAATCATTGTTTAAAATTTATTTTTTAACATACACAAAACTAGCTTTTTATGACTTCCTTATATCAGTTAATCAAAGTTTGCAATTATATATTTACTTGAGGCCCGATGCAAGAAATTCATGCAAGGGGCTTGGCCCCTAGCCACAGCGGTGGCTGCCTCTTCCCCTGTCACCACGGCTTCGTCCTAAAGGTCGTCCAGAAGGATGTCTGGTCTAATTAGCATATTAAGCTTTTATAAAATTATTTTTTTCACACACATATCCCCAACCATGCCCCACACTCTATTGTAAATCCATAATGGAAAACAATCATTTTTCTTACCAGTGCTAATATGAGAGACTGACATCGAGCAGTCATTCAATATGTTTTTCCAATAAACAAATACATTATAATATGAATAAATGGATTTCAACTTATGCTGTTATATTTAACACAAGCTCCTTGAGAGCAGGGAACGGGTCTGATTTTGTTCTGTATGCCTTAGCAACTGACATATAACCCTATTCAACAAAAGTTTAACAATGGAAATTGAAAGCGGAGAAAAACATTGTGAAGAAAGTACAGTCATAGGAAATAATGTGTGGGGGAATTGGGAATGCGGTCAAGAACTAATGAACTATAGTTAATAGTCCTCCTTTTGCAACTAAATGTTTCTTTAATTCAAAAATGAAGACTCACAAAACAAAATAGTGTTAGAATAGGAAATGTTAAAGAGGGAGGTAAGGAAAAGGGAGAGAGGCATGCCAAGGGATTGGGCAGAAGCAAAGGAATGCTTGTGTGAAGGTGCATAAAAGATAAACTATACCCACTTCTCCATTTCCCTGCCCCCGCCCCCGCCCCCCCCCCCCCCCGCCCCCCGCCAGGCATCTCGTACCTGAGTCCAGGAGCTACAGACAGAGTTGCTATGTGAACTGCATAGGCCGAACACAATCATGCATGTCAGGAATTGCAGCTACTTCCAACCCGACCTTAGGAATTTGAGAACCAACACCCCTGACTGACGGCACTTATCTAGGATACGTGCTTTCTTGTGAGGCCACCTAGCTATACAGCAGACCTGGGCAGGGTTTCCACATTATCGTTCATTCCTGGGTAGTTAGAGTTTATGTTGTACTTAGTGCAGTTTTTTTTAATTCTCAAGTCACTACCACAAATGCCATGCATTTCAAAATTGCTTAATGTGCCATGTACTTTGGCCTGCACTGTCTCTCACAATCCCTATTCAACAGGAGCCCAGAAAACCAAAGCACGCAGCACCTAACACACCACAGACAGGAAGTGAGGAACTGCAATTTAAGCCAAGTTGAAGCCTTCAAAATCTGTATCTTTTCCAATGCGCTTCTCTGACTCTATGGAGACTTTGTGTTATCCTTTGTTTTAATGATGGCTTTTCTGCTAGGTTTGTGGGCCTGGAATGGGGAGATTGAGCCTATTGAGGGCTCATTTTAATGTAGACATTAAATAAGAAGTGACCATTGGGGCAAAAGTTGTTTAGAGCATCTATTCCTTGCCTACACTTTAGAGGACTACCGCACAAGAGTGGAGGAAGGGATCTCTAATCTCCCAGACAGAAGGAAGCAAGCACTCAACTCATCAAATGGCTTGTTTTCACGATGCTTCGCAGAATGCTGCTGAGCACTAAGCTGTCCACTGACATCAACTGCTGGAGACTTTATAGTTGAAGACGTTTTTCAAGCAAGTGCATGTGTTAGAACCAAAAGGAATAATTAAGGCCTTGAAGTAAGAAGAATTCATTTTAACCCAGACCAACAGCATGGGACATGATCTAAATAGGACACACACAAGAGGACCACAGGGAGGTCGAAAGATGATTGGCCATACTTGCTGAAGGTTGTCAGGGCCCCATTTGTTGAAGAGCTAGAAACGAATGCCAAGAAGTTGTATAGTTCATGTGCCTCTTCTTAGTCAAGCAAAATTTACTCTCAACAATTTCTCCTCAGGTAAAAATTTATGAGAGATTATTAATGCCATGTGGAAAAAATAGACTCAAATGGGAAATACAGTACTTATTTATAATTACACTAGAGGCCCAGTGCATGGATTTGTGTACATTGAAAGGAAATTCATTAGAAGAAATACTTTAGAGGCTGGGGAGGGACCACGGGAGGGCTCCAGGGAGTGTTCATCCCATATTGCCCAGTCCTGATCAGCCAGACCCCAGCAGCAAGCTAACCTACCTATCAGAGTGTCTGCCCCAGGTGGTCAGTGCAGGTCATAGTGACTGGTCGAAGAGTTGAATGGTCGGACACTTAGAATATTAGGCTTTTAGATAGATAGATGGATAGACAGATAGATAGATAGATGATAGTGGAGTTCACAAAAAAATAAGTTTAATGCTGAAGAAACCATCTTCTAGAACAAGCTTGTCAAACTCAAAGGCTAACAGGGGCCAAATAAACAAGGTTTAAGTTTATGTGGGCCACAAAGAAACACAAGCTTCAGTTTTCATAGAAACATAGATTTTGAAAAACATAGTATAAACTAGAACAAGAGCAATGATAAAACGAATGTTTTCTTACGTACTGTTATATTGGCTGGGCTGCAAAAATATTCATTGTGGGCCTCATGCGGCCCCCAGGCCTCGAGTTTGACAGGCTTGTTCTAGAATTTTAAGCAGTTTCTTGGGAGTTGCGTAAATTGGCACAAATCAATAAAATCCCTCACAACGTATTTGTCATAAGTAAGGACGATTTTAAAATACAGAATGTATTTCAATGAAGGAAAATAGGTAAATCAGACTATTCAGGACCGATCTTTATCAAATCACCCAAAGGATACATTGCTTGATGGAATACCACCATATGCTTCCACATAGATTACAACCAGACTCTACTCCTACAGATGCAAAAACCTGGTTAAAAAAACAAACCAAACCAAACCAGGAACACCACCACACTCACACATCCTGCAAATGAGGCTCATTGCTGCTCGGTGTGTGTGTGCTACACAGCCGTGCTAGCCAGGGTTTCTAGTCTGGTAGATTTTTCCTCTTGTTCCGAAGATTTGTCTTTTCTGTAGAATAGAGAGCAGAGCTACTCAGATGGCCAGCGCAGTTTCTTTGAAATGTAGCCAAGGGAAGGCTGAGGCATGTCCATGCCCTTGTCGGGGGGCTCTTTTAAATCGTTATGCTGTACACTTTCAAGACCGAGGCTGACAAAATAGCCTCCAGGACTGAGGGCACTTTGTACATAACGCCTCAGATGTCTGGGAGAGGTAGCTGATTGTTTACCTTCGAATTGCTTTCCCTCTGAGGGAAGTGTGAGTTAACATTACAGCATTCCATGGGGAGGGGTGCCAAGTTGCAGACATCCTTTAGGGGAGCCTTCTACCCAGGGAACAGCCGCTCCTTTATATGGCTAGTAAATCTGTGGGTTGATTCTGCAAGGATCATAGGATCCCAGCTTTGGCAAATCAAGTAAGTGGATTATTCTAAAACAAGTCAAACCATACCCAAAGGTGGGTTCCACTGGCTCATTCCGCTGTCATAAAAGGTGGTTCACACTAGAGAAAAATAATTACATATTCAGAGAATGTAAGTAGTAAAGCTGAAGATAAGTTAATTAACAAAATTTACATCACATCCTACATGACCTGTGATAGAATGAATGTAAGGAACAGCGCAGAGCAAACATTTGGTTTACAAGCATTCTCTTTCTCTTGGATGGCTAAAAAAGTTTCTCTAGAGCTTTCTTAATAGAAAGTTCGCAATCTGACTGAAGTTTATATTACTAGTTAACAACTAAGAGGTTTTTTTTTTTCCCCCTCCCAGAATGAATATTTTATACATATTTTATATTTAACTGGATTTAATTTGCTGAATGTTTAGGTTAATGAGAACAATAATATGAAAATCATCTTCCTTTGTGTATAATGCAGTTAAGTCAATGTTCTCATATTACTATATTTGTAAAATAAAGGTGATTTGCACTATATCTACTATTCCATAATCTATTATTTTCCTGTCATACTCAAACATGGGATCTACTTAAATATCTCTAATCCCAAACCACAGCACTTTCATCCCATTAGCATGATACTTCATTCTGTTTATGAGATTCCAAAAGCCATTTTAAGCATTTGTATAAAGAGGCATAGTGCAAACACAAAAAATAAGAACATGGATGTAGCAAGGATTCTACCTAGTCTCTATTTGCTCCATGTTATAACTTTTCTCCTCCATTAAACATGAAAGTCAGACCTTTATTCCTGCCAAAGTTTATTATGTATTATGTTCTTAGGTCAATGTGATCCTTTAGAAACAACCCCAGATATTGTGTACTACTTCTTAGTGGTCACTGAGTATCACAATTTCTACACATAATCTTGTTGAGTATTGAAGGGACTGGCAAGAATAAGAATAATGAGGGGAAGTTTTTCGAACAGATACACCTGTTAAATTTACCTATCTTCTTTCTTTTAATTTTACTTTTGTGTGTGCTTCAAATGGAAATAAATTATTAGTTGGACATTATTGCTGTTCAATATGCAATGATATACCTTGTGGTCTTCTCAAATCTCAAAGTAATTTCCACGGAGAAGGGCTACAGGCTGCTCCTTTTGAAGATTGTCCATGCCCTGTACTGACAGCCATCGTGTCACTTACTCCATTATGTTGTCTATGTTGTTGCCCTTTGTTTGCTTTGCTTTCTTATTTTCCTATGAGGCCGTAGTTCCTTTAAGCAAAAACTATGTTCTATTAATCTTCGTAATTCAGTGTCCACTGCCTGCATCAGCAGTGTCTCCGAATAAATAGACATTGAATGATTATTTAAGCTCTAACATAATGTCATCAAAGAATATGATATAACAAAGTTTTCATAACTGCACTGACTTATGTGGAGCTGACAGTGTTGCTCAAGGGGATGAACAGAGCACTTTATAGGTAGCTGGCACTGTTGGGGTGTAGCCCATAAGCTAACAGAGGGGAGGAACTGTAAATAGTCTAATACAAGTTTTTAGAAAAGAGATAATCATTCTTGGTTTAAATTCCAATTCATGAAATGTTAAATTTCTATAAGGCTTGGGTAGACTTAGTGAGATGAAGCCAGCTAAGAGCCAGAGGGGTGAGGGAAGGCTCAGGGGAAGGAAAGGGAATGGTTCCTGGGCTCCTGAAGCACAACCCAGGAAGCTGATGATATATCAGAATATGGAGGGGATTCTGGGTGAGGACACGTGAACTCTCCTCAGTGCCTTCTCATTAGAAAGAAGATCCAAATTGTTTGTGTTAGGAAAACATGATTTCGTAAGTATGAGTACTAGACTCTATAGACTATTACATATGCATCACTGTAATGATTTTATTATACCTTAATTTGTCTTTATTAGCTGAATTCTAGTCTTGAAAGAAATATTATTCATAGAGATGTTGAAAATAATCAACCCTTTAGTGTTCTGAAGTTTTGTTTAGCCCTTCAGGATGCCCATCCCCACACCCCTGTGAAAATATTGGCAAACTTTTGTTACGGTAGCAGCATGCTCATGTAGGTGTTTCTCTAGTTCTTCATTTACTTTTCTTGTAAGACTCATGTTATTCAACACATTCTTCTGTATCTAAGTAATTCCAAAATGACAAGCTCACACCGTGTTCCCTTGCTCACGCATTTTCTTTTCCCTGGCCCATGGAGACCAGGCTTCATCCTTTACTTTGAGGGAGGGGACGTGATGTGCATAGTAAAGACGTTCTCTCCGGGGCTCCTTTGAATACAGGCAACCAGCCTTCCGTGGTACCTGCTCATTATGAAATGCCTGAAAACCTTTGATATGACAAACATATTTCTGTAACATGTAACGGCACAAGACATTTTTCCATATGTCTGTTTTCTTTCATTTTTAGACATTTGTTATCTAAATAGTGACATGATGCATTGAGTGGGGTGTATATACATGGGTATGTTGTCAGGAGTCTGGATTTCTGCTCTCAAATATAGAGCACATAAAATTAAGGGGAAAAAGCAACAACACAAACTTAAATTTAAAAAAGCTGTTTGTTTGTTTAAGGGTAGCGATGGCTTAAATATAGAGAACCACAAGAGTTTAAAAAAAGTGGTTTCATTTGATAATAGTCATGTGACTAGGATCCTAATTTTCTGTTTATTCTTATGATTGGTATTTTTAGCATCATGAAGAATTTGGTGTAGAGATATTCTTTTTAAAGGAACACAAATATATATGAAATGCTCCTTTCTTGGGAATTAAATATTATACCTTGATACTAAGTTTGTGTGCCTGATTGAGAAATAGATTCCTGTCATTATAATTGCTGGTCATTAAAAAGTGATGATATAAATGTACCATTCATGACAATCAAATACAAACCTTTTAGATAATAAAACAGATAAACACAGTCATGAATATTTGCATTACAAAAGAATACAACTTCACCCACAAAAATGATTAGCTGCTGAGTTCCCTTAAATAATCCACTTTCCAAAGTTTTAAAAATAGGGTTGGATTTTTTTTTGCTTATTAGAATTTCTATTTTTATTTATTTTTCCTAAGTTTATTTATTTTTCCTAATTTTATTTATTTATTTAAATTTAAATTCTTTATTGTTTAAAGTATTACATAAGTCTCCTTTTTCCCCCACTGACCTCTCCCCAGCCACCCCCACCCCCCAGCACATGCCCTCACCACCCTCTCCCCCTGCCCCTCATCTGTGTCCATTGGTTATGCTCATATGCATGCATACAAGTAATAGGGTTGGATTTTAAAAGCAATTAACTTTTAGGAAAACATCTTTCTATAAAGTTAGGCAAATATTTAGAGTATATTCCCACACTTTACAACTTACCAAGCTGCTCAATTTTATTCTGTTGACCTATTTAGGTTTTGGGGGAAGTAAAATGATAAATGCAATTGCAGATATTTTGGGGGGTGGTGGTGAAAAAGAATGCATTTTGTAAGGCAAAGTTCAGTAAATGCAAAAGCCACTGGATCTTTAAAGACAACTTCAAAACCATGTCTTCCTGAAATTCCAGCAAATCAAACATGGAAGTACTTTACCTAAAACAATACTATTTTGTTGTTGTTGTTACTTGTGTATACCTAGAACAATACTATTTTTTTGGTTAGTTGTGTATGACAGTGCAGATCGGTGAACAGCAAAGATAGTTTTTCCCTTTTTGACAGATAGGAGACAGTAAAGAAAAATGAAAGAGGGTTGCCTGAAGCAGCATCCAAAGCAATAAATTTTGTTTCCCTTCTTGTCATCTGGGCACCTGGATTAACTTATCTTTTTAAACACATTGCTGAATTTAAAATATAAAAACCAAAACCAAAACCACTGTAATCATTAAATAATATTGCTGACTATTAGGAGAATGAATACAAATATTATTGATTATTATTTTCTGTAACTCATTGCTTTGGAGAAAGGAAGCATGAGGAAGGAGTGGAGGATGATAATGAGAGGGAAAACCAGAATGATCTATGATATTACAGTGCTATGTCCAGAGCCTGATAAAAATTGAATTGGGAAAAAAAAACTTCAAAACATCAAGGAAGCATTTGGGATTAATACTAGTAATTGTGCCTTTGGGTCAAATAAATGGTAGAATGTTAGAGCTGGAGAAGCCTATGATTTATGGCCCATAAATCTTCCTACAAAATATTTCAAGTCCATATACTTCTTCCCATACCCACCGCCACCACTTTGGTTCAAGTCTTTGTCATCCATAACATGGATTATTTACAGCCTGGTCTCCCTGTAGCCACACGTGTCTCTACCCACTTTCCTCTGTACCAATCACATCACCTCCCAATTTTTAACTCTTCAACAAATTCCTACTATACCAATAATATAACTCTGAACACATAATGTGGCCTGTGAGACCCTGCAAACCTGGCTTCAGTCTGCCTCACCATGATGTTTGTTGGTTTGTTTGTTTTTTCTCACTGGTATAGGTATGTGCTAAGGAAGATTAAATTTCCCCATGCCTTCCTTTTATCAGTTATGAACGCTTAAGTTACAAGTGACAGAAAGCCCTACTCAGAGTGGCTTAAGACTAATTTTAACAGTGATGATGATTAAAAAAGCATTTCTATTCAGGAGAGGTTCTGCATGTTTAAATGCTTCTATCTCCCTCAAATTCATTTGTCAAAATCCTAATGCCCAATGAAATGATATTAGAAGGCCGGACTTTTGGGAGGTAGTTAAGTCATGAGGGTGGAGTCCTCATGAACGAAATTAACATCCTTTTAGAAGAGAACTCACAAAGCCCCTTCCACCTAGGAGACTATGCTGGCCCCCTGAACTTGGACTCCTCGTCTCCAAACTGTGAGAAATAAATTTTCGTTATTCATAAGCTATCCAGTCTGTGGTATTTTCTTATAGCTGCCCAAAAGGGGGAAGATAGGTGCAGTTCAAAGAATAAAATGATATCATCATAACCTGGTCTCTTTCTATCTAGCTCCCAGGCTTGTCTTACTTTATGTTGGCCCTGTTATCATTTTTTATGTGTTGGCAAAACACATGGATATTGTTAGGGGGAATCTCAGAGTGCTGATTGGCCAGGACAGAATCACATACTTCGCAATGAAAGATGTCCATACAGGGGACCTATTCAAATTCATGAACAGAGAATGTGGGCAGACTTCAAAGGAGATATTTAAGAATCTTTAAAAAAACAAAACAAAACAAAACAAAAAAACTAACACAACCAAAACACCAACAATGATTAAATATTGATAAGTCACAATGAAGAAAGAATATTCTATTATAGGAAAGAGAGAAGCCAAACCATAGAAACTCAATATGGAGTTTGAAGATTTCTAACTAAAAAAAGCATTCTTACAAAATGATAATAATATCCAAGAGGACCCAAAGGGAAAATGGCGGGATATCTTAGAGTTGGGAAATAGCCGCTCTGCTGTAAGACTTAGCAAAATAGTTTCCACTATTACCAACAATTATTTACTTTTAAGACTTTTATAAAAATTCATCAAATGTTGGTGAGGATGTGGAGCAACTGGAACTCTCATTCATTGCTGGTGTGAATGCAAAATAGTTCAGCCACTTTGGAAAACAGTTCGCCAGGTTCTTACAAAATTAAACATAATTTTGTGCCAAATGATCCAGCAATCATGCTCCTTGCTATTTACCCATAAGAGTTGCAAACTCTGGTCACAAATAAACCTGCACATGGATGTTTATAGCAGCTTTATTCATATTTGCCAAAATGTGGAAACAACCAAGATGTCTCCACTAGGTGAACAGATAAACTCCAGTACACCCAGACAATAGAATATTACTTATCCCTAAAAAGAATGAGCTATCAAGCCATGATTCCAACTATATGACACTCTGGAAAGAGCAAAACTGATTTAAAAAAATCAGCATTGCTTGTGCTTATTGGGGGTGGGGAGGGAAGGAAAGAATAGATGGAACACAGAAGATTGTCAGGACAATGAAACTAAATACTCTGTATGATAGTATAAGGATGGATGCACACCATTATCCATTTGTCCCAAACCTTAGAATGTAAAACACCAAGAGTGAACCTTAAACTGTCAACACTGGGATTACAATGTGGCAATGTAGGTTCATCAACTGTAACAAATGTACTACTCTGGTGGGAGATGGAAGCTATGGGAGTTGGGGGACAGGGGGCTTATGGACAATCTCTGCACTTTCCTCATAATTTTGCTGTGAACCTAAAACTGCTCTTGAAAAGTCCTTTAAAAATTCAATGAATTTATGGAATTTATAGGCAACATATTTTCCTTTTTGTATGAAATTCAATGGGAATGAAAATAAAATTTTCAGGAGCCCACCTATTCTATAAATTGTAGAAACATTGGTTCTTGAATGTAACAGATGTGGAGCTTTTCACTGTGAAACAACTATTTTTGTTACTGCTTTTCAATGCAATTTAAATAAAATTAATTTAGCTAAATAAGGCAAATAGAAATCGTTCTTAGGGAGAGGATAATAGTATACTGTTTTCTAGGGCACTATGAGATCAATGGAAAATCACAGTTCACAAATGCTTTATCATTCCCATTCTCAGGTAACTCAATTAAAAATGGTTTCATTAACCTCAGCTCTAGTGTTTCTTGTAGAGTGGCAGGGCCACTGTCCGGGTCAAGGCTTTACCCACTACTTGTTTCATAGGTGATAGTGATAAATCACTGATCCAGGTTAGATGCTTGCTGAAAGGCAATACTTCTGGTGTCATCATTCATTTTTTTTTTGACTCTGAGTTGATTATGTATTGATCTTTGCTAAGATCCTTGATTGACACTCTTAATCAGGATTAGCCTTGCTGCTTCTAAGTCTTCAGGAATAATGGCAACCAGTTTGGTAATATTAAATGTATCCTTATATAGGGTATATCTCATAATGGAGCACCAGGTAGCTTTTAAATAAATGAGGCATGTAGATGTATGCATACTCTCACAGAAAATTATCCCCGATCTTATTAAATTAAAGGAGAAAAAGCAAGTATAGAATAATGTACAGAATATTATTATATTTGTGCTTCTAGATTTAATATTTCTGAAGTGACACATAAGAAAATGCTAGCAATAGTTACTCTAACAGAGTATACCTGAAGGGAAGCTGGAATAAAAGGGGGCATTTACATTTCAACTTACAACCTTCCACACTATTTGGATTCTTTTAATCATAACCATGAACATTTTTACAATAAAAACCACAATTTGAAACAGATTAGTAAAGGCTGTTTATAGTAAATTCTTTCAACGCAGGAATCTAAAGAGCCCCAATTGAATTGAATTTCTAATGAAACACAAAAGGAAAATGTCTCAACATGCTCCATTCTGCTTCAATTCTTCATCTCCAGAGTGGCAGGCCACTCTGAGATAAGCGTTGTCCAGTGCTTTAGGCCGTTGCCATTCATCTCATCCTCCATGCTGTATACTGGTTTGGACACTTACCCATCCTCATCCTTCTCTGCAGGCTAATAATTGGAATCTCTCTCTCTGGCCAATGTTCTTCTGCCTGGCCCACTGAACTCATGGTCTGCCATCAACAAACTACTTCAATCTTCTACTTATTTTATAAACATCCCTTTCATCCTGTTGCATTAACTGAAACTTAGTTGTGCATTGAAAATGTTATTTTCACTACTTCCCTCTTAAGTAGAACTTGATTATTGTCCCATATTTTATACCATGTACATGAGTGTCCTCCTTCCTCCATATCGCTCCCCAATTCTCCTCTTAGAAGCGTTTTGAAGTGTTTACTCCTCTTGTGTCATCTTCGTTCATTGATTAGTATTATTAGATCTAGCCCACTGATTCCCTCAGCAGTATGGCCACTATTAATATAATTGGTGATTTGAATGTTCACAGTTCCTGACACACCCATCTCTCTGACCTCTTTAATTAGTGATCTTTTAGTTTCAATGACCTCAGCCACCCACTCAAGTTGCCCTGCCCATTTCCTAACAACACCAAAAATGGGAGCAAATCCAAAATCGCTGAGTAAAACATCCTACCCTTTGGCTTTTATTACTATGCTTTCCACCTCACTTTCTCTATTCTTCCTCCCCCAGCAAGTCTTGAACCTCACTGATACCTCCAATCTGTGGACTATGTTTTTACTCGGTGTCATTTTCCTCATGTTCTCATTCCCCACTTAACTCGGCCTAAATTCTGTGATTCAGCATTTAACATCTCGTTGCAAATAACCTTGATTTCCTTTAAACACTCTTCTCTCATCTTGTTTGGAAAGCATCCAAGACTAACTATTTATGTGTTAAATCTAAGTATCCATGTTCTCATTTCTGTACCAGAGAAGATAAATAGTGTGAGGGGGGAAATCACATATCTATACTGAGTGGGCTCACTTTGCACATTACTCTACTATCTGGAGATCTTATTGCATTTAACTGCCTTTACTTGGTTTCATGTTTCCCATATGGGATGATTATTTCATCTCTCTTTCTCTCTCTGTCTCTGTCTCTGTCTCTCTCTCTCTCTCTCTCGTTCTCTCTCTCGCTCTCGCTCTTGATTAATCCTCACCCAAGGATATTTTTTCATTGATTTTTAGAGAGAGTGGAAGGCAGAGAGAGAGACAGAGAGAAACATCGATGTGAGACACATAGATTGGTTGCCTCCTGTACACACCCTGACCAGGGCCTGGGAACCTGAAATATTGAGGTACTTGTCCTTGACCAGAATCTAACCTGGGACCCTTCAGTCCATGGGCTGACGCTCTATCCACTGAGCTAAACCGGCTAGCTCAGCCGTGGGCAAACTACGGCCCGCGGGCCGTATCCGGCCTGTTTGAAATGAATAAAACTAAAAAAAAAAAAAAAAGACCGTACCCTTTTATGTAATGATGTTTACTTTGAATTTACATTAGTTCACACAAACACTCCATCCATGCTTTTGTTCCGGCCCTCTGGTCCAGTTTAAGAACCCATTGTGGCCCTTGAGTCAAAAAGTTTGCCCGCCCCTGCGCTAGCTCATCCTTCTGTTTTCTTGTTACAATCTCTAATCTCCCATTCCTGATTCACTCTCAGGTGATAACTTCATTGAAGATTTCACAGAAGAAAATAGAACTACCATATCTTTCACTATTGATTTCACCATCCTTTTACATTGAATTCCATACATTCTATATTCTTCTTATTAAAATAAATGTCCTCTGTATTATTAAAAATCTTGACTTCTATCTTGCCTTCCTAATTTGTTCCAACAATGGTACACTTTCTCTCTGCATTACCAATTTCTCCTTATGAACTGACTCATTCTAATTGGCCTACAAACATGACTTAACATACATCTTAAAACAGAAACAAAAACCTGCCTTTACCCAAAGTCTTTTTTGGCTTCTATCTGACTTCTTTGTAACTCTTCACAAACAGGAGCTCTGCAAATAGTTGGCTATATAATTCTCTCTCTTTGTATTTCCTTCCATTTTCTCTTTAACAAATACCAACCTCCCATTTTTTCCCCACCACTTCACCTATCTAATTGTGGTAACTAATGACCTATATTGGCACCACCTATAGATAAGCCACAAGATGTTGGTTGTTGTTGTTTTTATTTGTTTAATTTTAATATTGCAACACCCAGAGTTTCCTTTATCCCTACATTTCTTGGGACCTATTTATTTAAAACTAGAGGCCCAGTGCACGAAATTTGTGCATGGGTGTGGTCCCTAGGCCTGGCTGGCGATTGAAGTGCGAGCATCTGGCATGGAAGGGCAGATCCCAGCTGACCTCTGAGCCCTGGGCAGCACCTGGGTCTCTGGGCCCCCATGCGCCCCCTTCCACCTGAGTGCCCATGAGAAGATGCGGTGAGTGCAGCTGGATGTTGCAGGCCGGGGTGCAGCATGGGCCTCTGGGCTGCCCAGCAGTTCCAAATGGAAGCTTGGTGGGCAACGTGTTCTCTCCCCATTGACCTCATAGACTGTCTCCTGCACACACCCACAGAGAGCCCAACCGGCCCCCACGATCCCAGCAGCTGCAGCTCAGCACACCTGGAAGAGGCTGCACAGGTGTGGGGCGGGCTCCTTGCAGGCACCTGGCACCTGAGCCATGGCATCCTGGGGGAGGGTAGGAGGGGGAGTGAGAGCGAGCTCAGCGGACACCCTGCACTTTCACTGCACTTCTGTCCCTATCACTCTCACCCCCCAGGTAGCCAGCGAGAGGTTGCAGCCCCCCCGCCCAGGTGCCGAGAAAGGTTGATTGTCGCCACCCACCCTCAGTTCCTCGTCCCAGCCCGGGGCCTGGCCCCTGATTGGGTGGTCAGGGCTTGCCGGCTGCTGGTCGCTGGCTGCGGGGCAATCGGGCCCCTGCTTGCACCCACTTTGGCCTGGCACCACCCGCTCACCTGCTTCACCATCTCACCATAATGTCCAAGGCATCTCACCATGGACCCGCTCTCATTGGGGCCTATTGGGACCCGCTGCCAGCGCATTGCCGACGCCCGCCATGTTCCATGCCGCCCCCTGGTGGTCAGCGCACATCATAGCGAGCCGTCAAACTCCTGGTTGAACTCCGGTCAAGCAATTTGCATATTAGGCTTTTATTACATAAGATGCCCTCTAAACTGTAAGTTACTTAGGAAATCTCTGAATTAATCACTGTTCATGTCTGTTGCTTGCAATCAGTGAACTCTGTGAAATCATATGCTAATTCCTACATCTATGGGTCAGATTTTGTATTCTTTAGTCTAATACTTGGTTCCTTTTACATACTCCAAAACCAATTTTACAAATTTATAATACTGATTTTTTTGTTTGCTAGAAAGTAAAATTTCCCTCTTTATGCTTTAAAAAAATTTTCTTCCTAAAGCATCTTTGGCTTCTATCTGACTTCTATGGAACGCTTCACAAACGTGAGCCCTGCAAATAGTTGGCTATATAATTCTCTCTCTTTGTATCTCTTTGTATTATTTGGAAGACTTTTTACATAGTCTTCCAAATAAACTTAAAATTTCAAGTTCCAAAATAATATCCCCATTGCCATACAACTTGGCATACAATAGGAGCTGTTTTGAAAATTAGAGAGCAGTTGGCTGAGTTGCTGGAGACCCTTGGGTTGAAGAGAAGGTACGAATGAAAGTGGGAACTAGCCTGGACCTGAAAAAGAGACCTAAAGCTGAGTGGTGGAAGGACCTAGTAAAACAGTTTGCTAGCATCTGGTGTGCTGCAGTCTGTATTCTCTTCTCACTGCCCCTAAAGTGGCTTATTAGGACCAGGAGTCCACACTTCTATACATAAATATTGTCAGATATTAAATGTTGAAGTCTATAATGAAACTTTAGTCAAGACAGATTATACTGTAGTTCCTGAATACACTGCAAGCCCATTGCTATAATTTTGCTGACTTACTACTCAAAGTATGACTGAAGATGTTATCTTTGAGTAATGAAGTGTTATGTGATTTGGGTGGTTTTAGAAATGCTTTTTCTCCCTCCCAGTTAGGTCATTTGGAGCCTTCTAGCTAATGGCTGCCAAAATGGGGTCATGTGAGATTATAGTCACTGAATTCAGCATCAGAGGTTTCCATCCATGGCTATCTACCAGATGCTTTCTCCCAAATATTACCTTTTTTCTTGGTGAAAAGACTTAATTTTATTGCCTTTTTCATTAATCTCTGGGGCTAACTTGGCCATCTTTTACTGAAAAGTTTCACACCTATCTGTTTCCCATCTGATTCTCAGGTTTTCTCATAATGTCCAAGGCAACTTTCTCTCTCTCTCTCTATGGAATCCATGGACTAGCCCATACGTTCTTCCAGTATACCACTTTATAGCTCCAGTGCCTAATACCATACCTGGTTCTCAGAAAGCATGCAAGGAATGTTTGTAGAATAATGTATACTTAGAAATAGAGTTTTTTAACAAGCTATATTTTTTCCAGGTATTCAGCAAACATTTATCGATCAATTACCACATATCAGACATTATATTAGGTGCTATGGATAGAGCAGCGAACAGGACAGACAAAATCCTGCCTTTCAATATGTCATATTCTAGTGAGAGCAAACCATAAATCCCTGAACAATTGCATTAGTAAAATAATTTCCAAAAGACAACATAGACCAGGGATGAGGACCAAGTTCAGCGCCTCAGGTAAAATGTAGAAGAATAAAAGATATTGGGCCTGGCCTGTGTAGCTCATCAATTGAGCTTCAACTCAGGAACCAAGAGGCCACAGGTTTGATTCCTGGTCAGGGCACATGCCAGGGTTGGGGGCTTGATCTCCTGTGCGTGTGTGTGTGTGTGTGTGTGTGTGTGTGTGTGTGCAAGAGGCAGCCGATCAATGATGTTTCTCTCTCATCGATGTTTCTATCTCTCTCCCTCCCTTCCTCTCTCTCTCTATAAAACCAATACAAACATGAAATAAAAAAAGAGGTTGGGAAGTGAACATAAGAGACTGAGAAATGGCTGCCACTGAGGCAGGTGGTAATCTAAATGGTTGTGGTGATGTGAACGACTAGAGAAAAGGATTTAAGGAGAGAATGCTCAACTGTGTCACATGCCACTGGGAGTTCAAGTGAGAAAAAGAGATCAAGTGAGAAATGGTCATTGACTTTAGCAAAATATAGATCGTTGGTTCTAGTTATTGTCTTTTGTCATGTTGTGTCAGCTCTTATGATTAAAATTCCAGATAGGTACATTCAGACTGACCTGGATGAGGTGATTTGACCATCACTCTTGCTTCAGCAGATTGATTTATATTATTGACAACCCCATACAAACTCCATGGAAGAAAGGATTGACAGTACTTCCCCAAAGAAGGTGGATGTATTGTTAGTAGAAAATGGTTAGATATGATGTTAAGAGGTAAAAGAGCAGCTATTCAACACAATAATATAGAAATATTCAAATTAGTGGTGGAAAAGATGGGTTACAACATTTTAAAAACAATTGAATGGTTTTTTAAAAAAAGAAGTTTAGTCCATACCCTATATCACACATAAAAATATATTTAAATATGTAAATAGTAAAACAATATTAACAATAATGACAAAACAATGCTGAAAATTTGACAGAATACATTAGAGAATGCTTGTGTGATATTGAAGTGTGAAAGGCCTTACTAATTAAGTGACAAAAAAAAGCTACACAGGAAGAATGTGATACATTCAAATTGGTAAACATTTTTAATTCAATAAAACAATAAGGTTGAAGGATTTTCAGGGTGAAGTGATGAGGAGAGTTAGATGTTGAACTCAGTTGGAGGTGTTGAATAATGATTTTTTTACTTGTTAACCCATAAACATCTGTATTTTTTTTTTTACAACAAGCATCCTATATAATAAAAGCCTAATATGCTAAGTGTCCAATCGTTCGCCGTTTGACCATTTGACCAGTACTTATGATGTGCACTGACTATCAGGGGGCAGACGCTTCAACCAGTAGGTTAGCTTGCTGCTGGGGTCTGGTCAATCAGGACTGGGCGAGATGGGCCGCACATGCCCTGGAGCCCTCCCACAATCCCTCCCTGGCCCAATTGTGCACCAGTGGGGTCCCTTGCCCTGGCCTGTGTCCTCTCGCAATCTGAGACCCCTCAGGGGATGTCGGAGAGCTGGTTTCAGCCCAATTCCCAAAGGCCAGGCCAAGGGACCACACTGGTGCATGAATCCGTGCACCAGGCCTCTAGTTTATTATATTATATTTAAAAAAAATAACCAAAGGCAAAAATTGATGGTGACAGATCTATATCTATATCGTCTATATCTATTTATAACTATGTCATCTTGGCATTTGTTGCCATTGGTATTCTCTTCCCTCCAAGGTTACTTGTAAAGTGAGAGGCCAGCTACCCATTTTCCCACTTTATTTGGTGCTCAGTACCAGGAACATAAAGAGTAACCAATAAATGCTTATTTTCTGTTTTTTTGTTTTTTAAGCTAAAAGTGGTTTTAATAATTCTCTTCTACTAGTAAACACTGTATACAAATAGATATGAATAAGAAACCTTTTAAATATCCCAACAATATTGATTCAAGATTTCTCTAATAAGATCATAGTTTGAAACATAGATTTTTATCTTTCAGTTTTATTTTAGAAGTTTGATACTTTCAAAACTGCCAGCAACTTCTGTGCCTTTATCTAACACTTAAGAATTCTTGTGCCTCAAGGGGGACATTTTTCCATCTCTAATTTGTCTTTAACTGGCTGATATTCTTTACAGTGACTTTCTAATGTCACCCTACATCTATTCCTACATTTTTTTAACATCAGATCCCCGCATTTATGGCCAATGAGAGGGCCTACTACATTGTTATTGATCTAAGGTTTGGACTCCTTAATCAAACTGGTGAATCAGAAGCTCTCTAGTATTTTCATATTTAGCAGAGATAACCAGAAATAATGGCAACATCTTAGAAGGAAGGTCCACAGATGCCTGTTGTTCAAATCCTGCCCTTCTCAAATCTGGGCTATCTAGCTCTTTCTTCAATTAGTGAGCCCCCATCAGCGTCTTCCCATTAAATCACTCTTTCTTTCTCTGCCTTATTACTTGATTATTTTACCACTCATCTTACTCTCTGTACACTTTTAGTTGTGCCATTGTGATTTCAGCATCAAACTGGCTATTCTTTCACCAATAGACCTTTCCGAATCTCTAATGTTCTTATTCTTCATTCCAGGTAAATTACATATTTGAATGGTCATTACAATAGCTGAACCCCATCATCTCATGTTCAAGTATATGGCTCTCTGACCACCACCCTTTTTAAATTTTAGTTCAACCTTGAACCCAGTAACCTCACAGGAACTTTCTGACCCATTGACTCTACACTTTGTTCATTGTCATTCATAGTTCTCCAATGACCTTACATTCCTTCTTTAATGGGTCAAATCTGACACAGTATTACAATTATTCCCTTGTTATATTCTCAATTCTTTGACCTTCTCTCTTTCTGTCAAAACTTTTAGCAAAACCCTCAAACCTGATTAAAACTAACTGCCCCTACTCAGTTCTTGCACCCAAGTTGCAGAACATGGCTGGGAAAACACAATCATACTGATTATCCACAATTCACATTTATTACTGTAGGTTGTAGAATTATTAAGCCTTATGATATTGTTTAAGAGATTCCTAGTGTTACCTACAACCCCAATATTTATTTCTCTAATCTAATAACTACTGTTCACAAGGCTATTTCACTCATTCTCTCTCTTCAAACTCCCTATAACTTCTCCCCACTTTTTATTACTAGATGATAAGAATTTTTCATTATTAGCTGATGAATTCTTATTTCATGAAGAATTATTTCAAGCATCTACATAGTTTACCAAGGGAAAAAAATTCAAATATACCTATTTTTACCCATATATTTGCTTTCATTCTCAATTCTCAGTCCTTCTAAGGCCAATTTCTCTTTTGCCTTGAACTTCATCCATTTGTGATAAGGATTTTGTGCCTGAAATTATCTATACCTAAAACCTCATTGCTCTTTCCTTACTTGCTATAACATATATATATATATAAATGATATAACATGCATCTTGTAAAAATTGTCCCATAATTCTTTACCTCTTTGCAGTTTTGTTTTGTTGTTGTTTTTTAAAGTAAACCTACTTAAAAATTGTCTAAATTTACTGTCACTTCACTTTCTATTCTGTCATGTTTGAATGAATTTACTCCAATGAAACTTTTGTCCTAACTTATATAGTTTTTCTCAGGGTTACTAATGATAAATTTAGTGTTTCTCAGTCTCCATCCTAACTACTTTCTCAGCAATAATTGACACAGTTAATTAATCCTGTTTTTTTGAGACATTTTCTTCACTTTAGTTCTAGCATTTTCAACTTTCATTTATCTTTATCCTTCTTGGATTATTCATTGAATCATTCTTATGTTTCAATCTCTAAATATTGGAGTATGTCAGTGTTTAATTCTTAGGTGTATTTTATCCTCCATCTTCAATCAGTAAGTGATTTCATCCAGTTCTATAGATTCAAATACAAGAACTCTCAGATTAATTTCCATAGCCCTGACTTGTGTATCCAACTACTTATTCTATATTTTTACTTGGATATCTAATTGAGATCTCTACTTAATATGTACAAAACCAAAGTTCTTGATTCCCATTACAACTTGCCCACCCTGGTGTTCTCCATCTCTGTAAATGGCAAATCCATTTTTCCAACTATCTCAGACCACACATTCTCCATTTGATACACATTTATGGAGCACTTACTATTTGTCAAAGACTGTTCTATGTGCTTGATCACATCAGTAAACAAAACAATTGAAGATCTCTTCTACTATACTTACATTTTAGTAGTAATCATAAGCTTAAATACATGCCTTTCTCTTTTCTCTTATATCCAAATCCATCAACAAATCTTGGCTTTTTCCCTTCAAATGTTATACATATTTCAGTCACTTCTCTTAATCCCATTCCTACCTATGTAGTCCAAGCTACCATTTCCCATGTGAACCAATGCTTTTCCCTTGCTTTGACCCTTGCATACCTACAATGTCATTTCCCTACAGCAGTAAGACAGATTCTTTGAAATAGAAGTTAACAAATAATACTCTGCTATTCAAATCCTTCCAATAGCTTTTTGTCTCACTCAGAGCAAATTCTAAATTCTTAACTTGACCTACATGCTCAATGTGATCTGCTCTCTGCTATCTTTATGGATTTGTCTCCCCCTTTTATCACCCTGGAACATTTATTTTCTCCACACTGATCTCTTTGCTCATCCTTGAATATTCCAAAATGTTCCTGCCCCAAGGTCTTTGCACTTGCTTTTATAACTTTTAAAAAATGCTCACATTTTTTGCTCTCTCATTTCACTCTGGTCTCCGTTCAAATGTTCCGTTATAAAAAAAATAATTTAATTGAACCCCAATGTAAAATAATGCCCACCCCAGTCACTCTCTCCCTTACCCTATTTTACTTTTCTCCATGCATTTTTCATTACCTGGCATATGGTACAACTATCAGTTTATTGCACCTCTCTTCCTCTCCTCCGCTTAGAATACGAGTATCATAAAAGCAGGAGTCAAAGTATCCCAAGAGCCTGGAGCAGTACCTGCACATTTTGGTAGTTCCTAAATAATTGTTAAAATATTTATTGAACAACTAGTCAAAGTTGGCTTTTTCCAAAAATACTAAAGGAAAATTCTATTGAATTTCCTGTCTTCATTTAAATATTTCCCATGATCCAAAAAAGACTCTACTCATTCTGTCTCCTCTTTCTGTGAGGATGTAAATGAACTCATAATTATAAAAAACTTGTTCATATTTGGTTTGTTTTCCATAAGATATTCCACTTCCTTAGCTAAGTCTTGACTAATATTGACTCACTGTAGTGCACTGAACTAACTCCTATGTAACAAAAATGTCATCAAATCCACAGGTAGTGTTGGATGAATACTGCTGCTCTCCTCCATCTCTGCTCACTCAGGCTATATATATACTTCTTTAACCATTTCTTATGAAATTTCTAAAGCTTTTAAATTGCTTTTATTTTTCTTTTCTGAATTCTCCCCCAAATTGGTGATCCCTCCCTTTCTACTCATCATGGCTCTCAGGTCTTCTTCCTATTCCCAAGAAAAATGAATACTTAGTTAAACAAGCATGGGGCAAAAGTACATTTACAGTTATTTGTATGGAAAATGATACAATAAATAATAAATAATAAAAGAAGAATAAACTATTTTGCGTACTGACAACTATAAACCTACTTTTGCCAATCCCTGAATGTCTAAAGGAAATTCAAATAGGATTTTTTAAAAAGACAATTACTAGAATAATTGTCTGGAATATTTACCTGGAATATTTATTCCCCTCTCATTTGTTTGGACTCTGATACTTTCTCTTGTTGCTACCTTTCCTTTAAAGTTAGACTCTTTTGTACACACAACCTGAAGTTTAAATATATAACAAAGAAGATAGAACTGTATGCCAGCTCAATACACAGTGCTTTACACAACCCTGGCAATAGATAATAATGTACTGGCATGCTAGTCCAATTCTTTTCTTGCCCTATGGATGTATTTGTAGAAGTTTACTCATATATTCATTCCTTATATTTAATAAATATTTAGTCATATGTTTCTTGGGTTTAGTATGGAAGCCTGAAAACCGGGTGAGATTTGGCTTTTTTATTCTATCCTTGAGGCTGCCATACAGCAGGTTCCTTGCAATATACTGATAGCACTTTGAATCTTTCCAAAAAGGATGGGTCATATGGACTAGAAAACAAAAGCATTAGAACTACATGGAATCTCATAGATGATGTGACCCTTATACAAGCCAATATTTTTCTTTACTTGTGATAAAAGTAAGCTCTAGAAAGTGTAAGTTACTTGCTTATGATCATATAGTTATTTAAGGATGGAGCTAGTCCCTAACCCATGCTTCCTTATTTTATATCAATTTTATACTGGACATTATCATTGATCACAGATCTGGAATTTCTTCAGGAAATTGCCTGAAGAAATCTTGATGCTTTAAAATGAGATTTTAAAATATTATATTTGAATTTGGGGGGAGAGGTTAAGATTACTTTGGTGCTTAGTAAAATAGAGCATGGTTCATTTAACAACTCTACTAGAACTGAAACTCACACTTTTAGTTTCTTTCTAGGATCATCCTGCCATATTAATATCGCCATGAATTGAATAGTGAGATAAATTTTAATCAAAATAATCTTCTGTTAGCCTGGCTGTCTTGTAAGGAGTATTTTAGATTCTTGATTTCATCACCTCTTTAACAAGGTTTGCCTTGAGCTAGTGAAAAACTGGTTTAATTCCTTTTTTCTAAAGGTCATGGAAACATGTATGCTTAGTGAATTAGATGCAAATTCAATTCCCTGATCCCAATGCCAATGCTTCCTAGTTAAGTTGCTTTCCTATTCTTCACATGTAAGCTCACATCTGACAGCACAATATTGACTTTGGAGCTATGGCGAAAAATCACAATAAAACAAAAAACATTTGACATCTGCTTCATAGAGCAGACTTATAGGGAACTGGGTGGACAGAAGTATTCTCTATGAAAACGGTTTTCTGTACTATTATTTCTCTTTCCTTATGAGACATTTGCATGAATTTTCCTTATTGTAGAACAGATCTAATTTACCACTTAATATCGAATTAAATAAGGCAAGTTTAGCTGCAACACAGGAGTTAAAAATTGTGATGTTGCAAAATACCTATTGAAATGCACAAATTCATCATGTTACATAAAGTAAAAAAAAATTTACAGATCACATTTGCACATTATGATTCCATTTTGTTTGTGGATATGCAATGAATAGAGGCCAAATTTTAATAACGGTTATCTTTGGGTGGTGAGAGGCTAAGGATTTTATTTTTTTTGTCATGTGTTTCTCTATTTTTCTAAAATTACTACAGTGAATATGTGTTGTTCTTTGATCCTAAAAAAAGAGATTATTAAAAGTAAAGCTTGCTAACCTTAATATTATAGTAAATCTGAAATGTCTGAGTATTGAATTATAAAATCAATCTTGTTTCATTTAAAAGCGGAAAAAATATATATGAATTATGCTCAAGAATTAGCAATTAATGTATTTTTCAACATCACGACAATTCTGAAGCCAAAGCATTATTATAAGCTAAATTTTAATTGCATAGTATCCATTCACTCTATTTTTGAGCAAAATTTGCACCATAAAAATGATGATCTTGATTATTTTTGACAGAAGAAAATAAATAATCTTGTTTAAAAAACTTGTCCTTAGAAGAGCTGATTCTTTTTAAAATTCAAATGCAACACTAGAATAACATAAAGGAAAAATTATAAAGGCATTTGAAATATTATTGCCATTAAATATGAATAGTTTTAATTTGCTGTATTTTGTACAACTTTATCTATATGACTTTTTCTACCTCTCGATTATTTCCTTGGGCTAAGTTCCAGAAATACTAGCTTAAAGAATATTAACATATTTATAGTAACTTTTTTTCCTGAGTTGTTCAGTTAAACTTCAGATAGCTGAGAATTAATTAATACTTCTTGCAAACATACATTCACATGAGGTTATAATGTCACTTTAAAATGTTGCTAATTTAATAATATCAGAGAGTAACATTTTTTTCAATTTACATTCTTGTAATAACCAGTGAGTTTGAGCATTTCCCCATATGTTTGTTTACTAATTATCAACTGTCTCCTCATCATTTTTACCTTGATGTTTTCTTATGAATTTTAATGAGCTCCTGCAGAAGAATTAACCCTGTCTTATAAATATTTTCTTGGTGTACTTTTACATGTTTTTTTCTATGATATATGAATGTAAACTTCTTACAATTTAATCTGCTAATATTATTGCTATTTTTCCTATTCTTTTACATTTTAAAGCATTGCCATATTTCACACAACCACCAAACATGCTTTTTTTAGGTTGACCAGTGTAAACAGATATGTTGTGGTCTTGTCTAATGTGGTCTTGTCCTATACCAATCTTGGAACTATATTCTTGATTCCATTTTATTTCTCAAAATATAGACTGGAGTCCACAATATGCTCATGAATAACATAAACTGCTAACAATTTCATAGGGAAAAAAGAGGTAGTGCAACATTTATAAGTTTTGCATGGCAAAAGTTAGTAAGTATTTCTAATAGGTATTCCCACCCCAACCCCAAATTCCCTTCATATATGCAAAAATAAAAAAACATAAAACCCTTCTTCTTTCTTCTTCTATTCTTCTGTTTTTTTTTTCATACTCTCTGAAATATTTTCTATTTTCTCAAATAATTCAGTGTTTGCTCCAATTCTGCCTGCCTAATCTCAGTTACAATGACAAAAAAAGCTCTACATGTAAATGAACTTGATTTCTTAAAACTCTGCGTTATTGCTCAACCTTGCGTCTAGACTTTTACATCCCACCCCATGCAGCTAATCAACGAAAAATGCTTATTTCTTAGGGGCAAATTCAGCTTCTAAGAAAACCACAATATTTTTACTGACCCTTTTATTGATATTGCATTACAATATTGTTTTTTATTATTTAGTCCTTTCTTCCAACTGTAATTTATTTTTGTATAAATTATGGAGTAAAATTAATTATCTTTTAAAATGCTAGCTAGGTAAACACATATATTAAATACATATTCAAATTAGTTAATTCAAATTTATTGAATTTGGGCAAGCTGCTTAAGATCTCTGCTTTTAGAAAACTCACAGGGAAAAAAAGAGGCATAGAACTCACTATAATCAAATATGACCAGTACTGTACCAGCGATACGTATAACATGTTATAGGAAACGTGAGGTTAACAGAAATCGAAGGATAGGGGATGGCTTCATAAGGTGACAAACTGAAGGGCAAGTAGAAGTGGGAGAAGAAGAGAAGGTGGGATGGACTTTAAGCAAGACGGAAAAGAGGAAATGTGAAAAGAGTAAGTGAAACAACACATGAATTTTCAGTTTAACTCCTTGTTCTTTCAAGAAAGCAGATATCACTGCACACATCAAGAAGAAAGCCAACCTAAAAGTATTTTCACGAGTAGGACTTGGCTCTCCTGAAATGTAGGCAAGGATAATACTCTACTGTATTATTGTTGGGTAAAAAAATATAAACATTTGATATGACTACTATTCTTATGATGATGCTGGTGGCATGGAGATAGTTTCACTTTTCTCTCAAAGCAAAACCAATAATGCAGAATTTCTACAGAAAACAACTAGCTTTAGGCAAATCAATGTAACTTAAAACTTTTTGATAGTAACTATAAGGAATAGACTTTTTATGGTTTTACTGTAGACTCCTAATGTCTCATTTTCAATTTAAAAACATAAATAACTAAACTTACTAGAAATTATATTTCAAAAAATATATTATGGTGTTTGTCTAAATAGCATAATGAGGATCAACTGAAGACTTAGAAATTATGGCATATTCTATGCTCAGAATAGAAAAAAAAAAGCTGAAACACACACATACACACACACACACATGCTGAAATATTCACAGAGGCCCATAGGATATTTTTTAGAACACACATTTTTCTCTAGCAGGCATACACACAGAGCCCACATTTTATGCGAACATTGGCATAACAAGTAATAAATTATTTTTCGTTTTCAGAAGTATATGCATAGATCTGCACTCATGATTATTTGGTGAATTTAAGAAAGTAACTATATAGAATTTGAAAGTCATGCAGTTTGTAGAATTGTTCAGGCCTATTCATAAAGACTTATTTCCCTGGACTATCTTTAAAAACACATGTGTATGAGTGTGTCTTTTCTCATACTTCATTTTTCTTATATACTGTGACATAGTAAGAGGCTATAAAAGAACCAAAGCAAAATGGTCTATGTATAAGAAGAAAAAAATTAAAAAGAAATAATATTTTTATTCATTTCTTTCTACAGCAAGCAATTATTTTTTAGTCGATATTTCTTTTGCTTCTCTCTCCTTTGCATTTACACTCCAAGTGGTTGAAGAAAGATACAGCACCAGTGTAATAAAAATATAGCTAGTTTACAAAAAGTAAAAATCATTTGCCTGGTGAGTTTGAAAATGCAGAAAGTGGCCATCATATCGTCCACTAATTCATTAGGTTGAGTTTGCTTTCTGTAGGGGAAAAAAATAGCTCGAGCAGAGGCTTATCGGAAAGATCTAAAGTTCAGTTTTGAAACTTGTCTGGAAGTGAAGTACATTTTATGCAACCAAATACAAAGCAATTCATACATTTATAAATCCATGGAAAGCTCAACCGGTCCAGAAGGCACCGGTTACTCGTGGTGTCTAGACATGGAGAAACTATGACCTCAGTTAGAGCAACCCAATATTTACTTTTCCTTTCCAAAGAGCAGTGAGCCTCATGATCTCAGGAGCAGGGCAGCTGAGAGAGGGGCAAAAACAAATTCCACACTCGGCGGCAATCTTCAAACACAGTGTGGGCACAGACACTACAGAATTTAGGAAAATTTTCATGAGGAGACCTACTTAGACTACGTACAAAAATATTTCTGTTGGAAAGCCATCTTTTTCTCTCTTCATCACTAGAAAAAGGTACATATCAAAATCAATTCGCTCCTTCAGCAATTAAGGACCTAATGAACATTCCATGCCAGTGAGCATGAGAGACATCTGGAAGTCTGTCTGCTGTTATGCTGTGGACGCTCCCTTGATGATCTCTCACTGAGTCTCTGAATTGCTAGTATCACAGTTTAATGCTCTCAGTAAATCAGGGCATTTTACCTAAATTTGACAGTTTGGGGTGCCATCCAACCAAATCATAGTAAATTACCTCCTCCTGCCTTTTTTGTTTTCATGGTGAAATCAGGATATGTGGGATCATACAGGTTCTGCCTAGGTTTGCATCTCCTCAGAAAGAAGTACAAGTTTTCTAAAACTCCGTTCTAAAGTGGCTTCGCGTGTTAGTAACATCTGAAGTGTGCCGGTTAGTAACATCTGAAGTTTGCACAAAGCACCACAGCATGGACATCCTCTCTAGTGCCGACAGGCATCACAGGCTCCGTCATGCCAGCTTCCTCTGGCTCAGGCCCGGGGCGTTTCATGCCGGGGCCTGAACTGCTTAATAACAAAGGGGCTTCCTCCAAATTCTGTGTATCTCACCAAACGTGTAAGTCTTTAAGCCATAAACATATATCGCATTATGTTTCTTAAGAGACCTTAGAAAAATGTAATCAAAAAAGAGAATTAAAAAAATAAAATGACTCCTTCCCAACCATCAATCAACCCACCAAACAGAAAACAACATGAAAGGTCTTGATGAGTTACCAGCAAGGTGATTGCTTTGTTTTGTTTCATACAAACATCATGCATATACAGGGGGATGCAGAGATCTGACTATTTCAGACAAGAGGAGAAGCAAGTGAGATGGGATTGTGAGACCCAATAGTCAAGTAAGAAGGTGACAGGGAGGAAATAGCCCTGATGTTGGGCCATGATGAGGAGGGAAATGAGGAAAACGGAGGAGCCCTGAGGAGTGGCTGTTTTCTCTGAATATCAGCTTATTATAGATGAATGTACTGAAACTCAGCTTGTTAATGATGGCTGCACAATAATATCGGGGATGTTCACAGTCTTTGTGGTTTGGTCCATGATCACCGGGGCCATTCTTGAATGAAAGGAGAGATGGCTCGACAGCTTCCTTGGTATGAACAGAGCTGTGTGACCTGGGGTTGGACTTTGGAAAGCAAATGTGAACAGAACCTGCAAGCACCACTGTAGGGTTGTGGGATGGGGTGGGGGTGGGGAGGGGTTGTACTCCAGATTTAGAGTCAACAACCGCAGGAAGTGTTATCGTCCCCCTCTCTTTCTTCACAACTGATGAGGTCCCTAGGGAAACTGCTATGTTCCCACAGCCAACCTTACGTCAAATTGGAGTTAAAAAATGAGACGCAAGGCCCTGGCTGGGTAGCTCAGATGGTTAGAGCATCTAAACGCCAAGGTTGCAGGTTCGATCTCCTGTCAGGACTCATTCAAGAATCAACTAAAGAATGTATACATAGGTGGAACATCAGATCGATGTTCCTCTCTGTCTCTTCCTCTCTTAAAAAAATAAAATAACAACAACAACAACAACAACAACAAAAGAGATGTGCCCAAAGTCACATAACGCATGAAGAGTAAGCAAGGATACAACATTTGATATTTTCTCTGTCAGGTGAGAGCACCTATCATGGCTGGCAGTCAAATCACCCACCTGGAGTCTCTTCCCATGGTGGGGTCAAGATAAAACCCCTGCCATCACACTACCTCAAACTGATGCTGGTCAGAAGCTTCATAATTTACTTGGAGAAGAATCTGCAGGTGTTTCCACTGACTGAATATTCCCCTAGAGAACAAGATCGGTGTCTTTGTTCCACCCATCATCTCAAACATTATTTCTACTTTTACTAAGAGATATTTGAGTAATCTTCTGAAATACTAATTTTTTTTCTTTCTTAGAGCAGATATATTTGTTTTTCTTAGATTTAGGGTGAATAAAGTCTTGGTTTATAAAGAGGTTTAAATCTATTTTTTGGTCATAGATAAAAATATTCATGTTGTGTCTTAATAAATTCTATAAGCCATAGGAGTTAAGAATGCAGTTTTGAGATCAGATTACCCATGCCTGAATTGTCAGGGCTCCTTTGTAGGCAACTGACTTGAACCACCAGAACCTCAGATTTCTCTTTTGTAAGATAAACATTGATGTATATAAAAGCATAAAACACAGGGGGGTGCATATTATATTTTAAAACTTATTTTTTATGTTCATCTACTCTTGTAGGATTCTGTGTGGTTAGAACGAGGCTGGTATTTTTAAACTATATGCTGAGAAAGAGAGGACTCAGGTGTGAGGATTGGGGAACTGATAGTAAGTTGGAGAGAGTGGGACGCATCCAACAAAGGCAGTTTCTATTTAGATTGGTCCAGTTATTATATGTAGAAAAATAGGCCCAGTGTTGCTAGATTTATGTAATAGATATTTATTGAGAAGGTACTATATTTACATTTTAGACAATGAACAAAACTAACAAAATCCATGCTCCCCACCCATTGGCTTTCATAAGTGAGTTCCATACTAAAGTTCTTTGGTGCCATAGAGAAAAACAAAACAGAGAAGGGTGATAGGGAGCTTGCCGAGTACAATGTTTGAATGGATAGTCAGGAGAAGAGTACAAACAAGGTAAACTGTAAAAACTTGTGGAGTGAAGACTTAAAGGAAGTAAGGGCAAGATCATTTATACATATCTGCATGAGGAGTGCCCTGGGTTCTAATAAAAATAAATCTTGATTTATCAGGCAAAATCTTTTAATTAAAAATTATTTCAAACATTAGATAGACCACTAAACATCAATAGACCACATTTATATGTCAGGTAGTCTGTTTATGACTTCTGTAAAGTCCAACTTGTCATCCATTTAATATTATTTTTCAATGCAAAAATGTCAATTCTGCATTTTATGGCCATTTTAATCCCAATAACCTTCTTTCCATTCCTCTTTGCCATTGAACATTAGATACAGCAGATTCTCATAGCTTTTTGCTAGAATCCTTATGGTACATGTTTATGATTGCATTTCTAAATGATGATCCTGTCACAGTTGTAGCTGACATTTAGATTCTCAATACTAGGACTTGGGCAATATTTTGTGGGAGAAACAAGGGTGTTTGCGGTATACTACCTCCTGGATTTTACTTTTCTGGAATTATTGTAGGTATTATATGCCTTGATTATTTACACAATAAACTTTACTGATTATTTTCATTATCACTGACTATTATCTAGTTGGAGCTATTTAGCAAAATGGGACAAGCAATAGGCCTCTAGATTGCTGGGATGTAGCTTTCCTTCATTTTATGCTACTACCAGTAAATATATTGATGGATCTAATTATCTTAATGCCATCAGTTCCATATATTATGGGTTTTGTTTATTATTCTAAAACCTTTATGTTGCATCAGCAGATTGTATCCACACTCCACTGGCATATTATTGTCTCTGAATCAGCTGGGTAGTTATGCCATGAAAATTTACACCACTTAAAATAAAGAAAAGGAGTCCATATGGTTTTTTCTAGCTCCACCAGCTTTAATTGGATCAAAAATGGAAATGTTTATCATACGCATCTCAGAGAATGATTGATGGCACTCATGTTAATACAGGTTATATTTCGTTACAGCAATTCTCTTGCCAAAATAAATTTCTATATAAGAAAAATTGCTTTCAGGTCTCAGCATACAAGTGTACTTTCAAGTAACATTTAATTTATTCACATTTATTCACCCATCAGGGAAGGAATCAAGAAAGAGTTGACATTTGAGCAGGGCCTTAAAGGATTAGAAGACTGATAAAAATTGTACTTTGGACTAGAAAGGAGAAAAACTATTATAGGCTGAAGGGCAAAATTGAGAAAAACATTAAACACCAAGAAATTTTATAACATTAAAAGATTTAGCGAGATCTTTTTTGTTTGTTAGATTCCAGTCCAAGTAAAATCTTCTTTAGATGCTCTGCACAAGATACTCCCTGTTTCCAGGCAGATTATAGCCCCCTCCTTCCCTTAGAGCTTCTATCTCACCATCTTCCTTATAGTGTGCTTATTTTGTCTTGTAATTGATTACATGCTTGTCTTCATACTAGCTGGTGCATTACTTGAGGGTGAAAACCTTATATCCTAACTATAAATTGAAGAGTAATAGCAACAGTACAATTTCAAATATTCATTGAATTTCTATTCTGTACCAGCCATTGTGCTCAGCAGTTCACATTCACATTCATCAGATAATCCTTGCTGTGTAATACTGTGTTATAAAGAGTACTACTATCACTTTCAACATTTTACAAATGAGGTAAATGAGTACAAATGGGTTTAGGACACTTGCCCTGGGTTCCATTAGTGAGTGACAGAACTGGGATGCAATGTAAGCATGTCTGACTCAAAAGCATATAATCTACTCCCCATGGTGCCTTGCTTTCTATTCCCTAGCTCTATGCACATGCTAAGTGCTCAAGAACTGGGTGTTGAATAAAGAGAGGGATGCATGGTGAAGTATTTCAAGTATATGATAGAGGAAAGTATGAAGAAAAAAAAAACTTGTATGACTTCCCTGTGGTTAAAAATATCTGTCTGTGCATCAGTGAAGAACCTCCACAGTGTTGGCAAAACAAACAACCTCTTGGAGTTTTCAAACCGGGATTTGCCCTGCATGAGTTTAAAGTAGAAATCCTCAGGGCATTCCTGCAAAGGCACATCCGCCCAGACTTGAAAGGCAAGTCCCTCCAATCCTTCTAATGATGGCAGAATCTAAACCTGCTACAGAGGCACCACATCCAGCTTTCTAAACAATCTTACCAGCATCCTCCCAAGTCTCATTTAATCTTAACAGTAAGCAGAGCCCTTACAACCAGTTTTTGGAACAGAGCCCAGCTCCCACAGTGCCTGCTGCAACAGGTCCCCATGACTTGTGACACGTGCTCAGGATGGATGGAGGGCAGGGTTCGCAAGCACTGCTCTAGGGGGTGCAGAAACAGGGAGAGCAGAGGCAAGGTGGGCAGAAGAAACATGTGAACAGACAAGTTGGGGCCAGATACAGGTGAGTAGGACACAGCTAGGAAACCACAGCAGCACCTGCGGCTGCAGCATTGGCTACAGACTAATCTGCTGTAGATTTAGTAAATGAATTGGGTAATATAGCAGGATACAAAATTAACCCCCAGAAATCTGTGGCATATTTATACACCAATTATGAACTCTCAGAAGGAGAAACTAAACAAACACACAAACAATCCCATTTATCATTGCAACAAAAAATTAAGATACTTAGGAATAAACTTAACCAAAGAGGTAAAAGATCCATACTTGGAAAACTACAGGACATAGAAAAAAGAGACAGAAGAAGACATAAACAAATGGGAGAATATACCATGTTCATAGATTGGTAGAGTAAGCATCATTAAAATTTCCATGTTACCCAATGCAATCAATAGATACCAATGGCAGATTTCACAGATATAGAACAAACACTCCAAAAATATTTTTGGGACCAGAAAAGACCCCAAATAGCTGCAGCAATCTTGAGAAAGAAGAACAAATTTGGAGGGATCAAAATTCCAGATATCAAGCTATACTACAAAGCCACTGAAATCAAAACAGCCTGGTACTAGCACAAGAATAGGCATATAGATAAATGGAATAGAACAGAGAACCCAGAAATTTACCCAAGTCATTATGCTCAATTAATATTTAATAAAGGAGGCAAGAGCATGCAATAGAGCAAAGATAGTCTCTTCATTAAACAGTGTTGGGATAATTGGGCAGGTACATGTAAAAAAAATGAAACTAGACCACCAACTTACACCATACACAAGAATACACTCAAAATGGATAAAAGATTTAAATGTAAATTGCGAAACCATAAAAATCCTTGAAGAAAATGTAGGCAGCAAACTATCAGACATATCATGCAGCAAATTTTTCACTGATACTATACCCAGGGAAAGAGAAACAAAGGAAAAAATAAACAAATGGGACTACTTCAAATAAAAAGCTTCTGCACAGCAAAATAAACTGGCATCAAAATGAAAAGGGAGCCTACTGTATGTGAGAACATATTTGCCAATTATATATCTGATAAGGGGTTCATTTCCAAAATATATAAAGTACTCATTCAACTCAACAAAAGGAAGACAAGCAAACAATCCAGTGAAAAAAATGGGCAGAGGATCTAAGTAGATAACTTCTCCAAATAGGACACAAATGGCCAAGAGATATGAAATATGCTCAATGTCACTAATCATCAGAGAGATGTACATTAAAATGACAATGAGGTACTACACACATCTGCCAGAATGGCTACCATCAATAAATCAACAAAAAAGTGCTGGCAAGGATGTGGAGAAAAGGGAACCCTCATACACTGCTGGTAGAAATGCAGACTGGTGCAGCCATTATGGAAAATAGTGTGGCGTTTCACCCAAAAGTTTCAAAATGAAACTGCCTTTTGACCCAGTGTTCCAACTTCTCAGAATATATCCTAAGAAGCCTGAAACATCAATCAGAAAGAATATATGCACCCCATGTTCATAGAAGCGCTATTTACAATAGCTAAGATCTGGAAACAGCCCAAGTGTCCATTAGTAGATGAATGAATAAAAAAGCTGTGGTACATTTGTACAGTGGAATACTATGCAGCTGTCAAAAAGACAGATCTCTTACTCCTTGAGATAGCATGGAGGGGGCCTGAAGAGTATTATCTTAAGTAAAATAAGTTAGTCAGAGAAAGAAAAATATCACATGATCTCACTTATAGGTGGAATCTAATGGGAAAAAAAATAAACTGACAAAAAAAAATAGATCCAGAGACATGGAAGAATGCAACAGACTGAGGATCATCAGAGGGAAAGGGGGTGGGGGAGGGAGGGAAAACATCAACCAAAGAACTTGTATGCACATATGCATAACCCATGGACACTGACAATAGTGAGGTGAAGGCCTGGGGTGGGGTTGGGCTAGAAGGGGTCAATGGGGAAAAGAGGGGAAGTATGTAATACTTTCAATAATATTTTTTAAAAATAAAATCATAAAGAATATGATACTGCTTAGAACAAAAACATCACCTTTTTCTTTAAAAAAACAACAACAACAAAGTATAGTGTCAAAAATGAAGGAATTGCCCTAACCAGTTTGGCTCAGTGGATAGAGCGTCGGCCTGCGGACTCAAGGGTCCCACGTTTGATTCTGGTCAAGGGCATGTACCTTGGTTGCGGGCACATCCCCAATAGGGAGGTGTGCGAGAGGCAGCTGAACGATGTTTCTCTCTCATCGATGTTTCTAACTCTCTATCCCTCTCCCTTCCCCTCTGTAAAAAAACCCAATAAAATATATTTTTTAGGTGACATTGTATATTGAATGCTGTATTAACAAAGTAAATGGAGGGCAGAGGACTAAGAAATTGGTGAGGGGATGTAAAATAAAAAACATCTGAAGGAAGTGGGAATATCTAGCCTGAGGAATAGAAGACCTAGGAAAAGAAGAGACATGATGGTTAATCTCTAACATCTGAAGAACTGTAATATAGAATATTAATAGATTTCTATATGGCCCTGGAAAGTATCAGCCAGAGAGGCAAACTGCAGCTCAATAAGGAAAAGTTTCCTAAACATTAGTCTACAAATTAGAAGGGTTGTCCAGGGTCCAAGTCATTTAAGTATTCAAAGAGGGATAGGCCAATAAATATTATTTGTCAGTTCAAGAATTCTGCCACTTATTATATCTCGCCTGGGTCAAATCACTATGCCTCCCCACGTTTCAGTTTCCTTTCCTACTTTCCTTTCCACTCAAATAAAAAGAAAAGGAATTTTGGCCCTCCTTGGTGTGCTCAGTGGTTAGCCATCAGCCCTAGCACTCAAGGGCTGTGGGTTCTATTCCCAGTCAAGGGCATGTACCTGGTTACAATTTCATCCTGGACCTGGTCAGAGGGTGCAGGAGGCAACCAATCGATATGTCTCTCTCACAGTGGTGTCTCTCTCACTGTGAGGTTTCTCTCTCTCCCCCTTCCCCCCGCCCCTTCCTCCCTCCCTTCCACTTTATCTAAAAGCAGGTGGAAAAATATCCTCGGGGGAGGATTTAAAAAACAGGAATTTTGTAACATTTAGCCTCCTATCTCTCAGAGTTCAAGATCAAAATCTACATGAAAAAAAAATATGAAAGTACTATCTGACGGAAAAGAACTACACAGGCTAAGGGCATATTCCCAACCTAATTCATTTTTTATTCCTCCTTCAGAGTTTCAAATATTTGTTGAAAAAATGTTTAAAAGGAAGTTAAAGAAGGGGTTAACATGACAACAATAGTAAGAAGCTAGGATAATGAAGAAAACAGCCACTAAAACAAACATCCAGGATGCTGATCATTAATGTCACTGACTAGTCCAAGAGGGACTGGGCACAGTCAAATGGAGGAATAAACAGAAGTCATGACATGTTTTGGAGGAGGTGAGACTCTAGGGCAGACACCGCTAACCTAGAGCCAGCTGCCTGTTTTATAAATAAAGTTATGTTGGAGCACACACACACACACACACAATAAATAAATAAATCAACAAACAAGTGCTGGTAAGGACGTGGAGAAAAGGAACCCTAGTACACTGCTGGTGGGAATGCAGACTGTTGCAGCCACTGTGGAAAACAGTGTGGTGTTTCCTCAAAAAAATTCAAATGGAACTGCCTTTTCACCCAGTGATCCCACTTGCAGGAATCCTAAGAAACTGGAAACACCAATCAGAAAGAATATTTACACCCCTATGTTCATAGAAGCGCTATTTACAATAACTAAGATCTGCAAATAGTCCAAGTGCTCATCAGTAGATGGATTAAAAAGCTGTGGTACATTTACACAATGGAATACTCTGCAGCTATAAAAAAAGAAGGATCTCTTACCCTTTGAGACAGCACGGAGGGGCCTGAATAGTATTATTCTAAGTAAAATAAGTTAGTCAGAGAAAGACAAAAATCACATGATCTCGCTTATAGGTGGAATCTAATGAACAAAATCAACTACAAACAAAATAGATCCAGAGACATGGAAGCATTCAAAAGACTGAGGATTATCAGAAGGAAGGTGTAGAGGGGGAGGGAAGAGATCAACCAAAGAACTTATATGCATATATGTATAACCCATGGACACAGACAATAGTGAGGTGAAGGCCTGGGGAGTGGAGGGGAGGAGAATGGGAGGAATTGGGGTAACTGGGGAAAAAGGGGGACTTCTGTAATACTTTCAGCAATAAAGATAATTTTTTTTAAAAAAAGGAGATCACATGTTTAGTATCTCTAATCATTAGGTAAATGTGAATCAAAACCACAATGAGACACCCCTTCACATCCATTAGGATAGCTATCATATATTAAAAAACAAACAAAGAAAAATAGCAAGTGTGGATGAAGATGTGGAGATAATGCAACTATGCAATGCTGGTGGGAATATAAAATGGTCCAGTTGCTATGGAAGACAGAATGGTGGCTTCTGAATAACTAAAAATAGAATTACCATACGATCCAGGAATTTCAATTCTGGGTATATACCCAAGAGAACTGGAAACAGGGACTCAAACAGGTATTTGTATAACCAGGCTCATAACAGAGTGATTCGTAATAGTTTAAAGATAGGAGCAACCCAAGGGTCTATTGGCAGATGAATGGATAAACAGAATGTGATAGATACATACAACAGAACAGTATTCAGCCTTAAAAAGGAAGGAAATTTTGACCTATACTCCAATATGGTTGAATCTTGAAGACATTATGCTAAGGGAAATAAACTAGTCACAGACTGTCCTGTATGATTCCACTTCTATGAGACACCTGGAATAACCAAATTCACAGAGACAGAAAGTCCAGTGGTGGTTGGCGGAAGTTGTGGGGGAAGATGGGGTCTTATTGTGTAAAGAGTATGCACGCAGTTGGAGTTTTAGAAGATGACAAAAAATTCTGGCAATGGATGAAGACGGTTGCACAACAATGTGAATGTACTTATGCCACTAAACTATAGTATATTTAAAAATGCATGGTAAATTGTATATATATATATATATATATATATATATATATATATATATATATATATATATTACCACAATTCTAAAAATGCATTCAGTATTAAATACTGTATGTATGTGTTACATAAGTACACATATTACATAAGGCTGTTTGTATAAGTGATACACACTTTATCATATTTCATGGGTAAATTAAGAAGTCTTAACTGGTCATTTTTCCATATGTAACTATTAATTTTACAAGCTGAATTTCTAACCTAACTATTGTATAGGATATGTAAGTCTACTGAATATACTCTTTCAGGTTTTGAAAAGATTGGTTATGGCAGAAAGGTGAAAAAAATGTACCTTAAATATATTCTATGGAATAAAATATAGGGCACACTATAATAGGTAACTGCCCAGATTCCCAAAAGTTTTTTTCTTGATTTATTAGGTCACTGAGTATCCAAATCTCAAATGACAACTCCATTTCCATTTTGATTGAGTGGCCATGGAGAGCTGGGTACCTTTTGTTTGTAAGAATCATCTGTCAAGACTTGAGTCAAAGACTTTTATTTTCTTGAAGAAAACTCCAAGGTAAGTAGAGTTTATATTGTTTTATGAATTTTGCTGACAAAACACATCAAAATAGATTACACATATAAACTTTTGGTAAGCATTATAACCAGCAGTTTAAAAGGAAAATGCATGAAAGCCATAATAAATTAGAAAATTCAGCTTTATTATTCTCAAACATTATGTCAATCATCTAATCATCTGTCAGCTTAGCCATCCCTTTGTAATATGTTGTTGAAAAGTCCACCATTGTCTGCAGTCTCATTCCTAAAGCACCCACACATTTTTCTGTTTTCAACATAAGGAATTCATTTTCTACTCATAGTACCTTTGGCTGCAATCATATTCAATTCTGCGGGTCTTGGTGACAAAGTAGTCCTGAGAGCTATTACTGGATATAGAAATAGGAAAAGAGTGGGATCTGTGGGCCTGTTAACTTCCTTATTTCAGAATCTTAACAGGAGAGAGCAGAAGGGTCCCTTGGGGGGTGGGGGGGAGAGGAAGACATGTTTTGAAATGGTTGAAACTTCTTCTCAAGCACAATACCTACTTTGCAGTCACATGAAAGGGTATGATCCCTCTTTCCAGAAAAAAAAAGGGGGGGTAAAACAATCACAGAAAGGCTTATGTCTGGCCCCTTTTAGAGGCAATTCAATTCATTTCTCCTGACAATCTAGAACCAGAAAAAAACCTCCTGTGTTTAAAGTACTATGTAAAGAAACAAGGGATGGACATCGTGTGTGACTTTAGTGACAATGGAAAGTCCTGGCGTTTAACGTGGGAAACTTCATGGGCACATCAGGAGCTCTATTGCCAAAAGAGGAAGGGCTTATCTTGCCAGTCTACTCATATCCTACCTGATGGTGGATATGACCTAGCTCTACCCAACCTGAGTGTAATTATGCGATTGCTGTTTCTCTTATTCTATGAAAGACAACCCTGGCAGGATATTGGAATGATGTTTGATTTGGTACTTAGAACTGAGATTTCAGTTGATAGCATTATCCAAACATCTGAAAACCATGCTCCCTGACCTACCCGGAAACTTGATTGATTGATTGCTTGATTGATTGATTGATTTATCCCACAGCAGTGTATATCAACCAGTAACCTTTCACTTTGAAAGCATCAGAGCTTCAACATGTTTGAAGAGAGAGGACAGGAAAAGAATTATATCTATAGCACAACTATCGGTCTTACACTTTTACACGTAGTTGTTTCATAAAATTTTAATATTCCTAAATCTTTCCAAATCCTCTCCATGAGACCTCTTATATGGGAATAATTGTGGAGACACCTCTCTTCAGGCAGTTGTCCAAACACCACACCAGTTTCTACCCCCCAAACAATTCATCATAAAATACCTAATGTCAACAGGAGGCACTGAGACTGTAGCTTTCAGAAGACAGGAGACGGTCATGTTCAAGCTCCATCCCCTCAGGCCTTGCATGTGGCTTTGCATGGTGGGCACTCATTTATTGCTTATTTAACTTGAATCTTCTTGCAACACACTTTATCAGGGAAGCCATCTTGTTAGTGTATTTCAGAGAAAGCTGCCTGGTTCAAAACAGTATTATAGTGAGGGTTCCAGGAAGGTGTGTGTGTGTGTGTGTGTGTGTGTGTGTGTGTGTGTGTGTGTGTGATTTGTTTTGTTTTTGTTTTTAGGAAAAGTAATTTAAATCTTAAGAAATTTAATTCTTGGCCCTACATGTATCAACTTCAATAGCTATACATAATGATTTTTATTCTCAGGCGAAGACAATGTTTCTTGGCTTGTACAAAGTCTGAAAATGCGACAATATTTCATGATGCCTAATCTTGTGATTTATAGTACTTTTAAAATATTTTTAAAGTTTTATTTTCTCATATTGAGGAAGAATTAATTTAGTGACATCCTGTGATTCATGATACTGGACAAGGCTCTCTACTCAGCAACGTGGAGAGAAAGTTCCCATAATTCAAGCAATGAGTCAGATTCCAACAAGTCCCCACTGCTAATGTGTAGGCATAATGATTAGCTCAGCAATTACTGCAGACTTGGTGTTATGGGAGAAGTGCAAAAACGGAGTGCCCTGGTTCCTATGTTCAGCAAAGCTTCTAGATCTCACAGGTGAGATCAAAAGAACAGATAGGAAACAAGAAGATACTAAGAGTTAAACCACAAGGTGCTATCTATTTTACTGAGAAATGGGCAAGACTCATGAAAGAAGTAGAGATTAAAGTAGGCCTTGAAAAAAATTGAAGATAGGAAAGGAAACTCACTGTAGGATATGGAGAATAAATGTGTCAGAGAGAGAAGGAACATGGCATGAGTGAGGAACAAGGATATTGATTTCACAAAAACAGAGGTGAAGGAAGCGGTTAGGAACAGATGGCAAATGAACTTTCATGTGTGGGCTATACACATTATACTTCTTTTCATCCTTCGTGCCCTGAATGGTGCTTGGCAAACAATCTACCCTGAAGTGCTTAAACAAAGGAGATAAGGTTTTTCAACCTCAAGCAGAGGAGTTCAGATATGATATGATAAACTGATGAGGATCCTTCGATCACGAAAATGCTGTGGAATAAAGAATCACACTTTGGGAGACTGAGTGATGGAGCAGACAGTGCTTCAACTTTGGAATCAGGTAAGACTGTCTGTTTGACATGGGACAATGGTTAAACTTTTCTGAATTTCATTTTCTCTGTAAAAAGGGAGATGTAGCAACCGCCTCGTATGGTCAAGGTGAGGATTAAGTGATATACTATGAGCCAAGTACCCAGAGTGGAGTCTTATAAATTCTAGCTATTTTTACTAGCTGGGCATGACTAGCTGGTTGAAAAGGGGAAGAGACAATAAATAGGGAAGTGAAGGCAGCCTGGAACAGGATGAGGGTAGTATAGACGCACAAGAGAGAATCAAAGGAAAAAAAAACACCAATAGGAATCTGGAAATAGATTTGGTGCATGAAGCAAATATATCAATATTTGGTATTCTGGTACAAATGAGGATGACTTGTAAAATGAATTAAAAGGTATGATATATCCGCCTTTTGGAAGGTACCTTCTTACTTTTAGATATAATCACATCTTCTCAATTACTTTCTCCCATGTCCTTTCAAAAAGTCCTGACTCAGTCTGTAAAGTTTTTATGAGGTTTTCTTAAAAATAAAGAAAATATATTTTCTGGGACAGAAAATAAACTTAACTAAAGAAGTGATATTCTTATTAAAGGAACACTTTATTCCAACCTCATGGACTCATTTACAAATTTTAAATGATACAAAGTTTTCAAGTGAACTAAAAGAACATTGGTTTATTTTGGCAAATGATTATATTGAGGCTTCCATTCTAAGAACCAGCACAGCCCACTTTTCAGATTTAGAAAATAAATATATATGGAAAAAATTTTAGAGTATTAATTTATATTAGCAACTAATGCTGCTTAGACTGGCAGTGAGGAGGAAATAAATGTTAGTGTGTTCTATTAAAGGCATAGCAGGCAAACTGCCAAACGTGGAAACATCTTTGCCTGGAGGCTGTTTTAAGTATGATATGTCCCACCTTCACTTCCCAAAACAGGAAAAGAAGTAGATAAAGATGAGTCATTATGTTCACTCTGCTAATGAAGTGGTAAATTTAATTAGAGAAGCTTAAATTAAAAGTTTATTTTTCCTGAAAAATCATTTTGACTTTGTGATTTACTCAGGTATCATGAGAGATGAAATATCTGTCCTGAGTCACACAAGACTCAAGGAAACGGAACTGGTCTTTGTTGCCAAGAAAAAGTCAAAGATAAATGATCGATAGGGCTGAACAACCGTCTACGCTGAAAAACTGTAGCATCAATGTGATTCCTCCACAGCCATCTATGAATAATTTCAGAGCAGAATTCTTTTTTCTGTCTGATATAAATGCTGCCAACAACATGATGACCACGTATGAGTCTCCACCTCTTTTATGAATGTGCTCTGAACAATGGGTATGAGGATAGTATGTTCCCCTTATGAAGAATTAGTGCCATCTTGCAAAGTCCAATCCCCAATACCTATAGCATCCTGTCTCCAATTACATAAGGAAGAAAAAAGATCTTACTATGCCACTTCCCCTCATTTAAAATTCTTCAAAGGTCCCTTGAAGCTCTGAGGGCAAAATCCAATTACTGGAGTATAGAAGGACTAGATTTGATCTCTATTTTATAGAATCAACTTTCACTCTCCCCCCTCCCCCCAAGTATCTCATACCTTCGTGCTAATAAATAGCTTGAAGCTTTCTGTCCTTTCTTTCTAGTTGGGTTTGGAACAACTTTTCCCTTTACATTCATCTAGAACAGTGGTCGGAAAACCGCGGTTCGCGAGCCACATGCGGCTCTTTGGCCCCTTAAGTGTGGCTCTTCCACAAAATACCATGTGCGGGCGGGCACGTACAGTGCAATTGAAACTTCGTGGCCCATGCGCAGAAGTCGGTTTTCGGCCTGGGCGAGTCTATTTTGAAGAAGTGGTGTTAGAAGAAGTGGAGGGTGGACATATAGAGAGGATGAACGAAAGGAGATAGACGAAACAAGTATACAAGATGAGTGTGGATGGGAGAGTTGGAAGGGGTCGACCTCAGCGAATGTACCTCAATCAGATTGAGGTCGTTTTTAGCAAAGGCCAGTTTAGGAGTACCCTAATTAATTTAATAACAATGTACCTACCTCTATAGTTTAAGTTTAAAAAATTTGGCTCTCAAAAGAAATTTCCATCGTTGTACTGTTGATATTTGGCTCTGTTGACTAATGAGTGTTCCGACCACGTCCTAGAACATCAGTGTTGGTGTTATGCTATTCAGGAAGTTTTCTCTGACCATCCCCTTCAAACCCCACTAGACTTAGCGTTTTCATCTGACTTGTGTCTTCTAATCATGTTTTGTTCAATTGCTATCCTTTCCCGCATGACCTTTGGAAGAAGAAACAGTGTTCCTGTATCCTTAGCACACACTACAGTCTGTGACAGTTAGTAGATACCGGCAAATAAATGAGGTGGGTGAAACTCAATTTGATTTCAGTTATGAATGGTTTAATCCAGGTGTGAGGAACACCTGAGATGAATTAGAATCCCTAGGTGGAACACTAAGTTTTCCAAAGATCACTGTGGCTGTTCAGTTTCTCAGTCGAGCTCCTTCAGAATATACTAGTATACTCTTTTTTGTTTGTTGTATTTAATCTTTCACTCTCTACTTCAAATTCTTCTCCTACACAAGAACCACCAAGATACTCTGAACTCTAGATACAACAGGAATTTCACATTCTTGGCAGATACTTCAAGGTTCTTCTCTAAAAAATAAAATCCAGCTACCAAAAAACTCTGCTCTATGAATCTAATAGAAAACCATGTTTTTGTTTTTGTTTTTGCTTCTTCTTGCTAGAGGCTATTCAATAAATGTAGTGTGACTTTTCTAGAAAATTCTGAGGGGTCAGTGGGAATAATATATAAATACCACTGGAATGATATCTCTCAGATTTATACTTGGAACATAAATTTCTATGCATAAAGTCCTCTCCTTTCAACAAGCAAATTGAAAAAAAAATAATGGTTTAAAATGGAAATGTTGGTGTGTCCCTGTACCTCTGGTTTGTTTCCAGATTCCTGAGACACAACTTGAAACAAGGAATTCCTCACTACTTTTTGGCTGAGTAGCACATACATAAAGAAGGCAGTGTCTTTGTTTGATGATGGTTTGATAAAACAGCTATATTGTTCCTACTAGTGACTTTAGGAAAACAATTCCAACTTAACGTCTGACACAGGGCCATGTGTCTTCAGAGTAAATATATTCCATTAATAAACTCATTATTGGGTTCCTAAATAGATTTGCTTTAACAACAGTACATTGCATGTATAAAATATGCACACACATATATGGTAATTATGGATGTGTTGGTGGTAGCTAAGACTGTATGTGTGTCTGTATGTATACAATGAGTTTCCATGACTATAACCCAGGCTTGCTTCCAAGTTTATTCAAAATACATCACACCATGTTGCCAGGAAGAATTCAACATTCTATAGTCACATTTTTTTTTCTATTTGTACAGTCTTACTCTATGATAGTGATTGGAGTCTACAGCTATCATTTGCCTTCTAAAATTATTTTTTCAAAAGTCTTGGAGTTCTATGTTCCTTCATGCATTTTTTTCTCTTAATAAAAAAAATGTTTAGGTATGCTATTAAAAGTTACCCCTTAAGAGTGTTCAAAGAGACCAACATTAATCAAAGTGAAAGGAAAAAGAAATATGAAGTAAAATTGCTCTTGCTTCATCCTGTATGTTGTAACCAAACAGGACTAAATGTGTGTTATCAAAATTTTCATGCCCAGCTGGTGTGGCTCAGTAGTTGAGTGTCACCTAGGAACCAGAAGGTCACTGTTTGATTCCCGATCCCCAGTGTGGGGCGTGCAGGTGACAGCCTATCAATGATTCTCTCTCATCATTGATGTTTCTATCTCTCTCTCTCTCCCTCTCCCTTCCTCTCTGAAATCAATTTAAAAAACTTTCTTAATTATTTTTTTTGGAGTCACAGAATGTATGGTATATGAGGGCCAGATCTCCCCATGATTATTGTCCCTACAATTTCTAATCTAAGATATGGATTCATGAACATGTAGACAGAGAATGACCCCCCAAAAAGAACCATCCATGAATATAGACATGCTGACAGAGGAAAAACACAATGGAAGAGCCAAAGATCAGGCTCAAATATCCAGCCTCTGCCATGTGAGTCTAATGGAAAAGGCTTGTTCCTGTCGAGTTATGGAATAACTCACAAGGAAGCCGGGAATCAGAGTCTCAGACAGCCCTGTTACTTCCAAGAAGATAACTGAATTACTGGCAGTCCCTCTGGAAAATCATCCCACATTGGAAGGGTGGGAAAAGACCCTAAATTCTTTACCAAAACTCTGCCAACTTGAAAAATATGAAATCCTGTCTGGGAGATTTCATTGATTATAAAAACATATTTGAGTAACATTACATATCAGGTTCACACTTGTCATAAATTGAACTCAGGTGATCCTGAGTATTTTTATGGCAACAGATTACAAACAAATACAGAAGAAATAATTTGATGTTCCAGAGGGAGGGTTGTGATCTTCTGAAACATAATACGCAGTTTTGGCTGATAGTTTCACACAGCTGCTCTCTTCTTCAAAGCTCAGAAATAAACAACTACAATGATGTCCTTCATTACAAAGTAGCTTAAAGTTTTTGAATATTTAATATATTTTTTAAAATATAAGTGAATTGAAAATATTTAATAGACTACTGACATTTTTTCCCCCAACCTGCCTTTGTCCTTGGGATATAGAAAATGAAATTAGCCTTAGCGGGTTTGGCTCAGTGGATAGAGCATTGGCAGACTCAAGGGTTCTGGGTTTGATTCCTGTTCAAGGGCACATGCCCAGGTTTCGGTCTGAGTTCCCACTGGGGAATGTGCAGAAGGCAGCTGATTAATGATTCTCTCTCATCATTGATGTTTCTCTCTCTTTCTCTCCCTCTCCCTTCCTCTCTGAAATCGATAAAGAGATATCTTAAAAATTTTTTAAAAAAGAAAATGAAATTAGTGATGATTTTCCTAATCCAGAATAATTTTTTCTTTTGCCTTGCATGCATTCTAGCCAGATGACTGGGCAATTATTTTGAAGGTTGACAATCTGCTTCAAGTCTTAGAAAGAAGGCAAGTCTCTTAAAAAAGAAAGAGAAGAAAAGCCTAGTGAAGACAAATTGATATTCCATTTTAGAATGATGGAAAGTACGTGTGCTTTAGTACCAATGATAAAAAAGAAACTCTGGCTCTGCTATTTATTAGTGTGTGATCTTAGGCAAATCGTTGTTTTTGGCTGAGCCTCAATTTCTCCATTTTTAAAATGCAGGGAAAAACATCTCCCAGAGATGGCCTAAAAATGAATGAGCTATTGTACATTAAAAACCTAGCTTTGTGCCTGACACACTTTGTGGGCTGTCAACCAACATTATTTCTCTCTCCTTCTTCCCTTCACACTATGCTTGCTTTCAGACTACACTAACTTACCTCCCCTCCCCCACCACTTTGTTTTTCTGAAACAACTAAAGGAATGAAAGGCTACTCTGACTTGTAAAAGTTATGAAATCTGTGGTGCAACAGACACATCCTGTTTCTGTGGGGCAGGAGTTATTCAGCATAACTAGTAGATCCATTGCTTCTTCCCAGTATAGGAGCGTTCTTGAATGTTACTCAACAGAAGTACTTTTTTTTTTTTTTTTGTGGTAAATCCTAGACTTCTCACCACAGAGTATAATATGTTATCACTGAATTCTGTTGGCCTAGTGAAGTCATCTCTAATTTAATTCCTGATAGTTTTTAATTAGAACAGTTTAAAAAAGCCTAGACATAGTCAATGCTAACACTTGCCCCAAAAGACGAGTAGCAAAACCTTTAATAAGGCTTTTTCTGACATATGTGCTTTTATGTTACTAGTTTTGACAATCCTTAAGCATGGAAAGAATGAGGGGGAAGGAAAAAGGAAGAGGAAGAAAGAACTCGGAGAGGAGGGGGGGGGAATAATAGAAAATTACAGCTTTGATAGTGTTATCAAATTGTTGACCAAATCACTGGCCCAAATTTGTTGCCAGATTTCTCAGATCGCTGAGTAAAAGTTGGGAGAAGTTAAATTTCCCACACATAAATTTTTTTTATGACAACATAGCCTCTATTTTTGTGACTAGGGCTTTTGTTGTCAATTTTATTTTGTACTGGTTTCAAGTATATAACTTAGCGATGAGACAGTCATATACTTTCCATAGTGTTCCCCTCAATATTTCCAATACCCCAATTGGCACCATACAGTTATCACAATATTATTGAATATATCCCTTATGTTTTACTTACATCCCTGTAATTATTCTGTAGTTACCAATTTGTACTTCTTCATCCGTTCATCTCTTTTTTTAAAAAAATTTTAAAGTATTTTATTAATTTTTTACAGAGAGGAAGGGAGAAGGATTGAGAGAGAGATAGAGAGTTAGAAACATCGATGAGAGAGAAACATTGATCAGCTGCCTCCTGCACACTCCCTACTGGGGATGCGCCTGCAACCAAGGTACATGCCCTTGACCAGAATTGAACCCGGGACCCTTCAGTCCGCAGACCGACTCTATCCCCTGAGCCAAACTGGTCAGGGCCCCTTCATCTCTTTCATCCAGTCTTCCAGCTTCCCTCTCCTCTGGCAACCACCAGTTCCCTCCTTGTGTCTATGAGTCTCTTTCAATTTTGTTTATTTTATTCTCTAGATTTCACATATAACCAAAATGCTATGGTATTTGTCTTTCTCTGTCTGACTTATTTCACTGAGCACAAGACTCCCTAGGTCTGTCTATCCATGCTGTCACAAACGGATATGTCTTTTGGCCATCCGTATGTCCTCTTTGGAGAAGTGTCTATTCAGGTCCTCTGCCCATTTTTTTTAAATTGTTTGTTTTTTGGGATGTTCACTAGTATGAGTGCTTTATCCTGGGGCATTTAAGAACAAAATATCACTTCTCAGATAAAGCTAAACATGAATGTATCAGCCTTTTAATCCCAAGTGCCCCCCTCATCGCCCCCACTTGCAGCAAGTAGAGCTTAGAAACACCACACCTATCAAATATTTCTTCAGAAATGCCAGACAGATTGCTGGGATTTTTAAAAGTTCTACTTTTTTTTTCTTTTTGACATTTAGACAGATTGAGTTTGAGAGAGGAAGTGACTCTGAGTCCAGACTGCCCCGCACCACTGTCAGAGAAAATAACTGAAGCAAAATGAAGTGATAATATACTGTAGAATATTTAACAGAGCAAAAGGCAGAGAGAGAGAAAATGGCAATCTGGGAATATACACAACTGATCCCCAAAATAGATGCAGTCTCCGGTGCCAGGACAGATGCCAAGTACAGTAGATCATAAAATGGTAAAATTCCCTCTGCCCTGGGGGCTCTGTGCCGCCATGGGGGAAGTGGTTCCCCAATAGTCAGAACAGCTGGGTCTTTATTCCCCGTTTGTCTATCATTTGTCCTCGACCCTGCCAACTTTCCCGTCTCCTCCTTTCTGTATGTTCATCAGTGAGAGAGCCGGTAAGTAACCAGCTTAATGGCTGCTACATGTTGCGGTAGGATTAGTGACAGATAAAGTATAACTCTGGGCTCTTATGTCACGTTGTGAATGAACTCAGGGGGTTCTGTGCAGGATATTAGCAAAGCGCTTTCCATTTCGTAGAAGACTCAAGGTGACTAGGGACATGTGGATTTCTCTCCCAAGGAAAGATGTGATAAATTGAGTGGTGATGGAAAAACACAACCCCTTCTGTGTGCTTAATGAGAGACCTGCCACCTTCTGGGGAATGGGGTAGACCTGTGTGTTATAGCCTGATGCAAAGGTTGAAAAATTGGCAAAACAAGCCATCAATTGCTAAAAGCCACAGAGAGAGGAATGAGGCCTCAAGGGGGAGGAATCTTTTTAAAGGAGACTGCTACCTCAGATTCATGATGGAATTGGGGAGATTTACATTTGAGGAAGGCCTCTTGTCTTTTTGTTGTGTGGGTAAAAGAGGGTTGTCATTTTTTTTTCTCACCTCCTGGCACATTTTCAATGAATCCTTGTAGTAAGGTTTTCATGACCCTATGCCGGCTCAAGGCTGAGATAAACATGGACTGAAAGAATGAGGAAAAGGGCTTTCTTTTTTTTAATCCACTTTTTTCCTTTCCTGCCTTTCTTTCTTCTGTCATTTCCTTCTATGCCTTTTTCTTTGAAGCTCAAAGACACTCTAACATCTTACACAAGGGAAAAACAAAAAAACTGGTTAATGAGAAATGGAGAAGTAATAAGGGAAAAACGACAAAAAAAGAGTCAAAAGAAATCTAGGCAGGAAGTTTTCCTGCGAGCCTTACAGTATAAGATGGTATGCACTTTAGAATATGCTCTATGGACAGTTTCTCGCTAAAAAAATGAATACTCCTGATTCCTAAACACATAAACAGGAAGTGACTTTAAAGGCTGGCTGAAGTTGTTCCAGGTGTATAAACCTATACAATTTCAGTAAAAAGGGAGTTGCTACTTTGAAAAGTTCAAGTTGCTCTGATTTGAGGCAGAAACTAGACTAGGAAGAAGAGTTTGCCCAGAATTTCTATTCAAATCTTGTGATTTTCAGGGTATAAGTTTCTGTAGTTTTGGTAAAAAGAAACTCCCCATTCAATGAAGAAAAGTTTATAGACATTTTAGAACATTTTTTAATCAAATAATTCTTCTAATACATTAATTGAGAAGTTAAAACTAGTTTTCCTTCAGATTTACAGGGATTTAAAAAGTGCTAATGGGGCCCAACTGGTGTGGCTCAGTGGTTGAGCACTGACCTATGGATCAGGAGGTCACAGTTTGACTCCTGGTCAGGGTGCATGCCCAGGTTGTGGGCTTCATCTCCTGGTGGGGGATGTGTGGGAGGCAGCTGATCAATGATTCTCTCTCATCATTTATGTTCCTATCTCTCTCTCTCCTTCTCCCTTCCTCTCTGAAATATATATACGTGTATGTATATATATATATATATATATATATATATATATATATATATACATATATATATACACACACACATATATATATATATATATCACACACACACACACACACACACACACACACACGTGACCCAGTGCACGAAATTTGTGGACATTAAAAGGGAATTAATTAGAGGAAATATTTTAATATTGCTATTTGCCCTTTCTCTATAATAGAAGTGTCAGAGATGAAAGAAAATTAGTAAAATGTATATGAAAATCTTACTCCTGTCAGAGTCTGGGCTGTGCCACAGGAACCAGAGTCAAGTCCCTGTCCACCCACATGTGCCTCGAAATTGTGTGAGACCCAGACCCGGCCAGCCCCACCCCCATTGGGCTAGATCCAGACCTTGCCGCCCCCACCCCCCCTGTCAAGCCCTGCAGGGTGGGGGAGTGGCCTCAGGTCACCTTGCCTGGCGCTGGGGCAGGTGGCGCGGCCTGAGGTCCCCTGTCAAGCCCCACCAGGCAGAGGGCGCAGCCTCAGATCCCCTGGCATGGCCCAGTGCCACACAGCCTCAGGTCCCTTCTGATTGCTCATTAAGGCTCATTACAGGAACTTGGCCTCCGCTGTGGGCGCAGCCATCTTATGTTACAGAATCCCTGCCTCCACTGTGGGTGCAGCCATCTTGACCATTACGGCATGATGGTCAATTTGCATATTCTCGCTTTATTAGATTATATATATATATATATATATATATATATATATATATATATATAATGTATTAAGGGGAACATTATCCACAAATTAAGTTGGATTTTTCTGTAATATGACATGTTTAAAAAGCACTCTCATATTTTATATAAAACAATACATGATTTGAATTATCTTTCCCTAATGGAATACACTGATACGCATTACAGGGAGTTTTAGTATGAAACCAACATAACTTTTTTTAATTAACAGTGAAATTACATTTATTAAAAGTTTCAGAAAAATAAAATATGGGAAACTAAAGAAACAAAACAATGGCTTACAAATTTTTTTTAGCTGTAATTATACTTGTGGGGGCAAAAAATATTTTTTCCTTTTATTCTTCTAAATTCTCCTAGCTGGAGTAATAAATGAACATGAGGCAGAGTAACAGGAGAAAATGACCGAATCTATTACATATAGATAGGCTGGCAAGAGAACAGGAGACCCAAAGGCACATTAGGCAGTTGAGATTTATATGTCATCCTGGACTACATAAAGGGAGGCAGGTGTGGAGGATTTCAAAGGGAAAGTAGGCAATTCACAGGTAGATGAGAAAGAGTAAGCATGGGGTGAACAAATTCTTGCAGGGCCACCCAGAAACCCTGGAACACAGAGAGGACCTAACAAAAGACTTGCTCAGATCGTCCCTGCCTGCTACACTTAATTCAAATATGCTAAGGTGATATGCTAAGGTTCCCTTCCAGAAGCAACCTTTTCTATCTGAATTCCTTTAGGCAGGTAAAGGAAGAGGTAAAACACAAACAAACAAACAAAAAACTCTTCTTTAGTTTGTTGGGTTTTAATTGTTTTTAGGTCAAAGTCATTTGCATGCTGGGGTGGCCCCTTTGGAGAAACTTGTTCTAGATCACTACAATTGCTTGTACAATTTAATGATGATAATGATAATAATGAGAATGCTATTAAGTTATTAGCATCCATAAAGTACCAGATATCGTAGGTACTTTACGTTCCTAAATTAATTCCTAAATTAACTGTCTTAAGTAGGAAGATGAAAACACTGAAATTCAAACCTGCCAATGATGGCAGGAGTGGCACAGCTGAACTTGAACTCAGTTTCCTTTTCCTATGCTCATTCCACATCCTACACCCATCTATTTAATCTGGCAATATTTAAGATTCCGTAGGGGAAATAAATGACATTGTCTCTACAGGCATTCTCTATTCTTTGAAAGTAAAAGTTTCCCAAGGGTAAGTTACAACCCAAACTAGCACTGAGGTAGGACTGTGGTGCACAGTGCACATTTGTGACAGTTTAAACAAAAAATCAAAGTTAACTTCCTTTATTGTTGTTGTTGTTGGCTAACAAAAAAGGATTCTGGTTTATGCCAGACGATGCCGAGTGGTAAAAATAGACATTATTTACTCTGGGAACTCTACATCTATTGCAAATTCTTTATCTTACATAATGTTCTGCTCTTCATTTTGATGAAGTTGTAAGATCCCATCATGCTATTCCCATGTGCTGTGTTCCTGAATGTTAATTATATGAAAGTATAACCATTTTCCTATACAAAGAAAAAGGATGGAGGTAAAAGAGGCTGCCTGACAGTCTCAATTATTCAGTTCCCCTGTGGTACACAGGGCACTATTTGAACCTATAGCAATTTGCTGGCACGGGGAGTATGGAAAGCATATTCGATGGATGAGAGGAAGGCTGACAATTCCTTCTATTAAACTGGCAATTGGCCATCTGTTTCAAAGGGGAGGGTTTAACCTGCAGGTAATCATGGTGAAATAACTTGATAATGTGAGGCAGACTTTTTATTTTTTTACGGGTGGGGGTGGGTTAAAATACAGACATACAATTTAGAATCATGGGCACATTCAGTACATTTTTGAGCACCTTCTCCTAAGACTAATCAGTATATTTTTGAGCACCTTCTCCCAAAACCAACCAGAAAAGAAGTTAGTGCATTCAATATTGTTAAACAAAATTAAATTTAAGCTCTGTTCCCTAGTATTTATTTTTTTTAAATATACTTTTACTTGTTTTTAGAGAGATAGGAAGGAAGAGGGGGAGAGAGAGAAACACCGATTACCTCCCATACACATCCCGACCAGTGATCAAACCCACAACCTGGGTATGTGCCCTGACCCGAAATTGAACCAGCGACCTTTTGGTGCATTGGACAATACTCAACCAACTGAGCCACACCAGCCAGGTTATCCCTAGTATTTCTTTAGCAGGATAACATCTAGCTTCAGATGAAATTTGTACTTTGTTGTGGGTATTTTTGCATTCCTTTTAGACCCTCCATCTGAGATGGTGTTATGGCCAAAGGATTTCTTTTGAAAATTTTATTTATATATTATTTCAGGCTTTTTGGAAGCTACTCAGAGCTTTTATTGAATATAGTAAAATTCTATGCACTTTTTAAGAGAAGTATGCTTTTGTCAATTAGATTTTTATCTTCTCATGTAGCCCCACATAAGGGAACATAATACTATTAGATAACAAACGTCCAGGTGGCCACAGCTAGGGTAAGTGATATTTTAAAAGATAGTAAGCAATCATAAAGTAGTTTGTCTTTGAATGTTTCTTTGTGCTTAGTAATGGGAATTTCTTTTACCCCAACCTGAACATTGCTTTGTTTTTATTTTACTATCAAATAACTGGAGAAAGAGTGCAGTCCCAGCTAGAACAAAATTTATCAACTAGCAATGCACAGACCTGTGCAGTAACTTACAGCATCAGGAATGTCTAGTGCCGGAACTGTAATAGTTCCTCCTTGGCTTAAGTATTTCAAAACTTAAAAGAGTAGGAAACTCTAGACTTATTATGAGAATTAGATTATTTATTATTAGAATGGAATTATTCTATTATTCCCTACAATACCTCCTCACCCCCCGCCAAGGAATGCTACCAACACAAATACCATGATGCTGTTTTATGAAGTATTAATTGTCATTTACTCATTTATTTAGCTAATATTTTGGGGGCAACCTACTCTGTGCTAGACACCATTCTGGGTTCTTGGGAATTCAACAATGAATGAACAAAACAAAATAAAACAACAACCACTAACTAACTAACTAAAATTCCCTGCCTTTGTGAGACAGACAGGAACTAAACATGTAATTAGTACACACTAGAGGCCCAGTGCACAAGATTCATGCAGGGGGGTGGGGGGCCCTCAGCCCAGCCTGCACCCTCTCACAGTCTGGGGCTCTCTCAGTCCAGGACCCCTCGCTCCTACTGCCCATCTTGCCCATCTGCAGCGGAGTTGGGAGAGGCTCCCGCCACTGCCACTGCGCTCGCCAGCTGTGAGCCTGACTTCTGGCTGATTGGCACTCCCCCTGTGGGAGCGCACTGACCACCAGCGGGCAGCTCCTGCATTGAGTGTCTGCCCCCCTGGTGGTCAGTGTGCATCATAGTGTCCGGTTGTTCTGCCGTTTGGTCTATTTGCATATTACACTTTTATTATATAGGATGGGATACAGCAGATAGTGATAAATGCCAAAAAGAGAAAATAAATCATGACAGAGGATAGAAAGTGCTGAAATGTGGCTGCTAAACTTTTAGGTGCAATGACATGAAAGACCCCAAAGGAGGAAAATAATACAGCTACCTCAGGAATGATGACTCTAAACCTGTGTTGTCCAAAAGCAGACGGCTCAGGTGTAGGACATTTCCATCACTGCAGAGAGTTCTAGTGGACAGTGTGCTAGAAGGAACAGCCAGTACAAAGCCTCGGAAGCAGAGAGCTATGGGAGAAGTGACAAGTAGGCCAGCGTGGCTGTTGCTGAGTAAAAATGGGGAGGGAAGTGGGAGACAGAGCCAGAGAGCTAAGGAGGAGCCGGAGCATGCACAGCTTCTCACACTTCTGGCGTGGACTTCAGAACATCACTGAGCAAGATGGGCAGCCTCCGGAATGTGTTGAGTGCAGGGTGATGTGAGTCTGATTTGTGTTATGTCAGTGTCACTCTGGCTGCTGTTTTGAAAATTAAGTAAAAGAGGCGAGAACACAAGTTAAGAGACCATTCCTCATCACCATCAAGGAATGGTGGTGATGCTTGGAATAGAGGGTAGTTGTGAGAGAAAAAAAAATGCTTTTAAGTATAATTTTCACATACATCAAGTAGTGAATGAAAAAGAACAAACAAAACAAACCTAATACTGCCTTTAGGATTATTCATTTATAGGTGATGAACCATGTGGGAACAAACTATTAAAAATAAATAGATATTACGGATAGGCAGAGAAAATGAAAATTAAGAATGGCTGAAATTTCCCTTTCAATCAAATTTCTCTAAAGCTTTATTATTAGTGATTCATTATTTTGTTTCAAACAACACGGTACATACACCCCCAGGGACCATAAACTATTTAGTCACAGTTATTTCAATATTAATTAATTGGTCAGGTCCTGGCAGAAAGTATTTGATATGAGAAGTTTGAAAAGAAAGGGATGGAAACAAAGACAGCAAATTTAACTATTTTCCTAGGGACCAGTTCAGAGAATAGAAAGACAGCACAGAAGTTATAATTTCTGGAAACCCAAGTCGTTTTGTGGCATTTTGTGAAACATAAATGAGTTAAATGAATTGTTCCACCAGCTCCTCTATCTCTCCTTGAACTTGATTCATTGGGCTAAGAGCATGGTGATCACTCAGGGAGTCAATGGCATTGCTTCCTGAGGTTCTGAGAAAATGCTTACTAGCATTTGGCCTGATAACTTTATAATGAGAATAAGGGTGGCAGAGAAACTTGAGAGAGTCAAGGAAGTGTAGGTTGTGAGGGCAGGAGAATCCATCCTGCTATTTTTGGTTTCATAAACCCCCTAATATTAACTTTTCGATCAACCATCATTAATTTTTGTCCTGTCTGCCTACCTGTAATACCCATTCCCTTTCAATAGTTTGTTCCCATTACAAAGTCGTCAGAAGTTGGATAATGGAAAAATATTTGAGGGCTTGACTGTATGGAATAAGTGATGGAAAACACTTATTTCATATATATAAGTAATATGAGAACAGATTTTGGGTGGGACTTTGTATAGGAAGCCATGCGAAGAGTGAAAAATTGAGCACTTCCCTTGAGTTGAAATGGTAGTCATAGTGCAGCCCTAGCAAAAGGGGATTTGATGTAGCAAATAGGAGCTCTCACCAAGCAGGCATGTGTGCATACATGGCTATAAAATATCCTATCTTGTGCCTTAGACTAAATTATTTGTCATGAAGATGACTTGTTCCATTAATTTTGATCTTTAAATGATAAAATTATATGTCTGCATTAAAAAAATAGAATGTTGCTGGAATGTTTTAAGCTTTTTGTATATGACCTAAGAATAATATTTTTCCTAAGTATTTCTCTATAAAGATAGATATCCCATTAAAATTTTAAGCAATAGTGAGAATGATGGGAAACATTCTATTCCAGGGGATGCAAGTTCAAAACAACACTAGCTAAAATAGGGGGGGGGGCACTTACTCTGATCAATACTTCATATGCATTTACTCATTTAACAGTTGCCTCAACTCTATAAAGACAGCATGAAAATACCCATTTTCTCCTGAGGAAACTGAGGCACATGGTCACACAACAAGCAAGAAGCCAAGTCAATATTGCAGACCTGTTAATAGAACTAGGTTGCTTTACGGAAAAGGTTGATAAAGGCAATCAAAAACTACCATCACAAATCTACTCCAATATCAGCCTGGGCCTCTAATGGCTTGACCAGTTCTGGCCTGGAAACCACTGGGCAAAAATTTGACCATTTGAGTTCAGTCACTCTCCAGGGCTCTCGCTCACCCCACTCCCCTCCAACTCTCCACGAAGACTCCCATCCTCTCTAGTCCCCCACGCTGTTCTTGTCATAAATATCCTTCACCTGGAACCCATTACTGTAGGCTTTCCTCCTTTGCTTCTTTTCCTCTGAAACCCTTAATTTATTTTTAACAGTTTCTACTATATCCTCCCGAAGGCTGGCAGAGGACTTTGCCCTTAACTACTTTCACCTTGAAAATATGGTCCCTGTGGCTTGTGTAGTTGAGGCTCCTCTTGCTGCCAGACCCGGGTCAGAGGTGAGGTTTTGCACTGTCCTGGGTCCTCGTCACCACAGTGAGAGCTTATTCACCTCCCTCTGATGCTTACATTCCCCAGTTCTGTCCCACCTCCAGTCTTCATCTTCGCTGTCACCTAACACATCTAGTCACTTCCCTTGACATTTATGATTCCCAGACCAGCATACATAAACATTAAAAAAATAAATTTATTGATGTAAAAAGAGGATAAGAGATACATCTAATGTATTTAAGGAGGTACAGAGCTATGACAGAAAATGGTGAAGTCTAGGACACCCAGACGTATAATAATAATAATTAAAAATTCAAGCTTGTTAATAAGCTTTGGAGAGCCTATATCACTTGGTTAGAGCCTGTTCACCTCTTAAACCTCACCCTTCACCACTCCATTCCTCACCCTTTACACCTCAGTTAAATCTTTCTTACCCTGCCTCAAGCTGTGCTCATACTCTCTCTTCTTTGCCATCCCAGACCATTATATTTGCCAACTCCTAGCCTTAAGACTCAGTGCAGCCTAACAATACCCCACAGTTTTTGGGACTTAATATTGAAAATTTATAAGGAACTTATAAAACTCAACACACAAAAATAAACAATCCAATTGAGAAATGGGCAACGAACCTGAATAGACACTTCTCCAAACAGGACATACAGATGGCCAATGGACATATGAAAGGATAGTCATCATCTCTAATCAGAGAAATGCAAATCAAAACCACAATGAGATACCACCTCACACCTGTCAGAATGGCTACCATCAATAAATGCACAAATGACAAGTATTGGCAAGGATGTGGAGGAAAAGGTATCCTCATGCAGTGTTGGTGGGAATGTAGACTGGAGCAGCCACTGTGGAAAGCAGTATGGAATTACATTAAAAAAATAAAAATGGAATTGCCTTATGATGCAGATTCTACTTCTGGGAATATATCCAAAGAAACCCAAAACAGGATTTCAAAAAAATATATGCACCCTATGTTCACTGCAACATTATTTACAATAGTCAAGATTTGGAAGCAGCCCAAGTGCCCATCAGCAGATGAGTGCATAAGAAAGCTACGGTACATATAACAACGGACTACTGCTCAGCCATGAAAAAGAAGGAAATCTTCTTTTGTGACAACACAGATGGACCTGGAGAGTGTTATGCTAAGTGAAATAAGCCAGTCAGAGAAAGACAAGTACCAAGTGATTTCACTTATATGTCAAATCTAATGAACAAAACAAACTAACAAACAAAGTGGAGACAGACTCATGGATACAGAGAACAGACTGATAGCTATCAGAGGCATGGGGGGAGGGGACTGGGTGATAAGGATGAAGGGATTAAGCAAAAAAAAAAAAAACCAAAAAAACAACATAACCAAAACTCATGTATATAGACAACAATATTGTGATTACCAGAGGGAAAGGGGCATTGGGGGGAGGTAGAATAAGGCAAGCGGGGGGAAATGGTGATGGAAGGAGGCCTGACTTGGGGTGGTGAACACGCAATATAATATACAGATGATGTACTGCAGAATTGTATACGTGAAACCTGTATGATTTTATTAACCAATGTCACCCCAATAAATTCAATAAAAAAATAGACCCAGTGATTGTAATTTCCAAGACCCTTGACCCCATCAGGTTAGTGGTTTTGGTGGGAAAAGGAATTTAACCCACAGCCATCTCTGTCATGGACTTCTCTCATGGTTTTACAATCATCTATGACATGCCGGTTTGCACCCCCCTGGACTGTGGGTTTCTTAAATGGATAAACTGTGGTGTAATTCTCTTTTCCCCCAGTACCCAGTAGAATGCCACGGCCAGAGAAAGGAATGGGTAAATGTTTGTGGAATGAATGGATCCTACCAAAGTCTTTAGGGGAAGAGACTCACTTAAAAAGACCTTCCCTTTCATTATTCCCTTTAAATGTCTTCATCGTCAGCACAAGGTCCTGAATGTGAGTTCCAAGTTGTAATTTTGCACTTCAGAGGCAGAACTGGTGGTGTGATTTTTTCCAGAGTGACTGCCTGCCTTATGCATTCAGGGACTGTCTGGGTGAGCACACACTTGAGAGTTTTGTTTGCCCACTTATGACATTTAAAAGTGCCCCATTAAAAAAACACACACACACACAGAAACTCAAATGCTCTTAAAATCCCTAGCTCTTTCCTTTAAAATAACATTCATGGCAGGTGTCCCCTGAGTAAAATAAATGTAAAAATCAGTATGTAACTGAGAGATCACTTAACATTTTTAATTGAACTGCTAACCTAATCAACTCCATCATCTGATAGATGCCCTCTCCATCCTCATTTCCTGGAGCAAAGAGTGAGAAGAGTGCCTTGATCCAAGACGTGCATTTTGTGGGTGCCGCTTCATCAGCACATAGAGGTTTGGTCTTCCAATAGACTTTCTTCATCTTCTTGACTCCACTTGGCCTTTAGTCTCCCCATAATTTCCACAATCTTTGTTAGGCTCCTACTGAGAGCTCCAAACATAAAGGGGATATGTTTGGCCTTAAGTAAGAAAAGTCCTGTGATCTCAGAGGCATTTGCCATATGGACTCTTAGGGAGGCAGGCACTGGAATGCTTTCTTAGAAGACTAGGGAATGCTTCCAGAGACGCAGCATGCAAATTAAAACCTCGGCAAGGGCAGGGCTGATTTACCATATGCATTTGGAGAGGCATTACCAGATCTTCTGCAGTATGAATTGTAAAGTTTCTTTTTTAATAGCAAGAACAAGGAAGACATTATGCACCTCATAATGTCTTGTTATCCACAAGAAAGAGCGGGGGAGGTAAATGGATATGCTTTTAACGTATGTCCATATATGCCCAGCGTGCCTCCTTTCATTTATTTCAGTGTCAGGCTTGGTTAGCAAAAATAAGGGATGAGAACAAGGTTTTCAATGAAAGGACAGAGTTTCCATGAGGAAGAGAATGATATTTTGGGGAGGCGATATTTCGGGTGCTGTCGGAGGCTGTAATTGGCACCATCAATGTACAGTGAGGAGTCCTGCCCTCTGCTCACATTGCTGCTTTGGGAGTGGAGTGTGTACTGTGTTTTCCATACGCTGTAAAAAGGGGTTATGGCATCACTGCGGTGCCAGAAGGCAGCATTGGCATTGCTACTGGCAGGAGTTCTGCAGAAGGAGACCAAGAGACCAGCAAAGAAACTACAGAAGTTGAAGCAGATTCTGCAGCTTTACGTAACTTACATTTACAGAGCTACAAGTCTCAGGGAAATGAATGAGTAGTGGTTTTACAAGAAAATATTCATATAAATCATCACTGGGCAGTTCTGAGAGTAAAAATGTAGAGTGAGTTTATCAACAAAGGCTTCTCCCTTGCTATCTTCCATCCTACTTCCTACCTCTCCCCAAATGTTAATATTGTATACCTAAAGCTATCATTGAAAGAATTGTTTTCAAAGAACTATTTGAAATTATACCAGGTAATTTGCTTATGGCACAAACCTAAAGAGGCTTATACAGAAAATAACTCCCTGGTATCTATTGGCTAGCAATCATTTAGAGAGTGCACAAATTTTCATACTGAAAGTCCATATAAACAATTATCTTTTAAAAATGCAATCTATAGGAGAACCGGTGGGTAGATCACAGTTTTAAATTTTGAAAGAATCATTTGAGAGTTGAAATTAATTATTGGAAACAATGCTCTAATTACTTGACATTCTGGAACCAATTTTTTAAATTAAATAATTAGTGCACTGTAAAAAATGCCCAAGAAAAATTTAAATGTGTAATAAAAGTGTTTTGTAATATTCGAAATTTGCAGAAGCAGGTCTCTTCAATATTTTGAGGGCTGCCACAAAATTATTGATTTGGCTGTTACTTGAAAATAATCAGAGTTTTTACAACCACAGTTCTAACTTAATTTTCTGAGCAGACAAATGGGTAATTAATTAGAAATAAAACTTTAAGAATAAAGGTGACCAGAAATTATTTTTCAAAAAATACTTAGTAATTCAAAGGTAATTAGTAGTATATTTTTCCCTAAAATTAACATACAGAAAAAAATAAAAATCTATGCTCATGTATTGTCAGTCTCCAACCAGGTTGGCATAGCATTTATAAAAAAAAGCATCACATGAGACTTAGAAGTGTGAATAAAACATGAAGGACCAAGGACCAACTCTTAATACTAAAGTACTGGTTACTAGTAGTTTTTAAATACTAGGAACTTCTTCCTATAGACACTTACCAGAATATTCTGCTTTAAACAACCTATTACTTTAAGCAACAATTCATCTTTCCAACACCTGTCAATTCATCTATTTCCTAAATTTCTATTATGCTTGAATTCTCAGCTTTTGGCCAATGCATACTTACAGCTGTTGGTCATTAGGGTTACAGCTGGCCTGTAATGAAGTAGTCTATGCAAAAAGAAAAATTATTTCTGTTTCTTCTCATGTTCCAGTGGACGTTAGCTAAAGCAAGTCCAGAAGCAGATAGCCAGGCCTATCCAGCAGCTGGTTAGCAACATTACACAACTGGCCTGAAAACCACTCTTTCTGAAGCTAATTTGAGTTTACATTGAATAGGGAGTATCATATGTTGTCAACTAGATTCCCTGGGATTTGCACATCTCGCAAGACGTCTGTATATATGTATTAAAAAAAAATCACAATTAGTCACGTGTATTTGGAATAAGAACCTTTGAAAATTTAGCTATGTAGGTGGTGATGCATTCTGGTTGCCAGAGTCTCCCTCAATTAACGTCAAGGTGATTCTACACACAACTGTTTGACAATAGACAATGGAACAGGTTGTTACATCAGTGAAGTAATCCAAAGTATGCCAGTTGAAACAAAGAGGCCTGTTTCTCTTAAATGAACCAGAGTATCACTGGAAGTCCTGCATCAGAGTGGAAAAAAAAATTACATTTCTATCAAAAATTGTTTCCTAAAATGATGTCATTGTTTCTCCACATATAAGTCTATGAAAGTCAAAGAACTTACACAGTGGAATTTAAATAATTACTAACACCTGTAATCATGACTGATCATTGCAAGAAGTAGCAGTCTTTCGTCATTTCGTCCCATCAGCAGCCCAGTTACCCAACAATTGTTGAAAGCAGTAAGGAGAACAAATTAAAATGAATCTACTTCTTGGCATTTGCCAGATAAGCCACAAGTTAAATAGTCTCTTTAAATAAAAAAAGCATTTCAAGTCTAAAAAGAAAAAAAAAATCAGTGCTGGTTGATGAATATTTCCACTTCAAGCTTTATTTATGTCAGAAAATCTTTTATTTGCCACTGTGTAAATTTGCAGCAAACTTTCCCTTGTAGTTGATTCATCACTGAAGCCACAATGGTATGATTTAACTGTTAACATGGTCATGAGATGCGAACAGTTGAAAAGTAAACTAAGCAAAATATAAAACAGAGGTAATGATAAACTTTAAAATAGCTAATCAGCCTCTGAAAGAACGGGGAGAATCTAGACAGATCTAAGGACAGAAAAGAAATTAAATCTAAAAATATTTTGAAAAACAGATTCTTTGGGAGGAAATAAATGGTGTCTGCAGAGTAGAGCAAAGAGCCTGTGACAGCAAGATATATCTTGGGCTGTGACAACAATATCCTTAGCAGAGCTGGCTGCTGAGGTTGTAATGGAAAGCTCAGATGGCTGGATGCAGCAAGCATTCATCAATATAGGAATAAACTCTATGTTTTGCCTACTCACAACTGTAAACCTACTTTTGCCCCACCTTGTATATAAGCATACCTTTCTTTTTAAAGCAAGTTTTTAAAAAAATTAATACTTATTACAGACACTAAGACATATTTTTCTAGGGAAGGCATGTTAACTCTTAATGTGCTGAACAAATTTCAGTTTGGGGACTGTATTTTAAAAGCAATAGAAAAATCCCATCCTAGCTGGTTTGGCTCAGTGGCTAGAGCATTGGCCTGCAGACTGAAGGGTTCCATGTCCCATTCCCAGTCTGGGCACATGCCTGGGTTGCAGGCTTGATCCCCAGTAGGGGGCAGGAAGGGAGGCAGCTGATCAATGATTCTCTCTCATCATTGATGGTTCTATCTCGCTCTCCGTCTCCCTTCCTCTCTAAAATCAACAAAAATATATTTTTTTAAAAAAATTAAAAGAATAAAAGCAATAGAAAAATCTGGAACTCCATTTCATGGAAGGAAGCATATGGCTTGAAACTAAAGATAGTTTAACCATATGAAGCATATTAAATTAATTATTATAATTTAAGTGATTTGAAAAATGTCTTCAGGTTTTATGACATATGCTTCTAATGATTCACATTACCTGTAGGTACTTCAAAAGCATGGGGATTCAGATTCTCTTCAGTAATTAGGGGGTCAAATGATATGCTAGCTGTATTAGAGAAAAGAGCCCCATAAATGCGGGCCATGGACCAAAATAATACCCTTCAAGGCAGTTGGGAACCAAGCCTCAAAATTTTCGGCAATTGGACTGTTTTTGAATACCACACTTAAATGCTTTGAGGAAATATTAGGGCTGTATCTGAAGAGTTTGATACAATATTTGTACTTGAAATTTAAAAAAAAAATGCATGTTTCTGCCCAATGGTTGTCTCTACTTTTAAAGGCCTCATCTCTACTTCTTAGACTATTCTTTGTGAGAAGTTTTTTCATGTAGTACTACATCAGAGAGTCCTAATCTGAACCAGGCATTCTATTAATTTGCGTGTTTATCTATTTACTTACTTATTTACCTGTTTCCTCATGTATTCATTGCACAGATATTTACTGAGCACCTACAACATCTGGTGCAGGCACTGCTTTAGGTACATGGAGATGTAGTCAAAAAGAGAAATAAAGTTATTGTCCTCTGTGTTTCCTATTCCTATGGGCAGACAACCAACAAATGAAAAGAAAAAAAAATGAAGCAGAATTAAGTACCTCCAAATATTGAACAAAAAATCAGGAAAGGAAACCAATAGAGAGTGACTGGTAGGGAGATGTGACCTCTTTAGTTTGGGTTGTTCATGAAAGCCACACAAAGCAGGTGACATCTGTTGATACTTCGAGTGAAGAGGCAGGGATGGTGTTTTTTATCTTGAACAGAGCAACCAGTTGATGGGCCTTGAGCCAGAAATGAGCTGCTCAAGAAAGAGCAAGAAAGCCTGGTGACTGGAGCTGAATATGTGGGAAGAGAGAAGAAATGATCTTGAGTGTTGGGCAGAGTGAGATGACTTAGAGATGCTTAATCCACCGGAGGGAGTCTGTATTTCATTCAACCTAAAATAACAGTAACAGCCATAACAGTGCCAATAACAGAAAGGAACTCACAGAGTGCTTAAGATGTGCTAGGCACAAAACTTCATCTCTTCCTTATCACTACATTTCAGAAATGGGAAAATGAAACACAAAGAAACTTTCCCTACCATGTAAGAAACAAAGTTACTTTAAATACGATACCTCTGATATACCTCTTACATTTCAAATAAGTAATTAATACCCATATGATAAGTCTCAATCCTTCAAGTTATCTCATGCCTTCAAATATGCATTATATGCTTGCTCTCGGCAAAGCCTGAATGCTATTTTACGCTTTTTTATTTGCCTGGACTTACATCTTACCAGGGACATGTCATGCAGGAGACTGCATGGTAAAGAAACCATGCAATTAGTGATCTTTTTTGACAGGCTGAATAGAATTGTGGTCAAAGACACACTGTGGAGTGAGAAAAGGCTGGTTTTGTGACCTCAAATTTTTTATTACTCTAGGCATCATATTTACTTATTGCTACATTGTAGACAACAATAATGTTGCTTATCTTATGCAGGTGTTTATTCCTTCATTCAAAAAATATTTATTGTTTTGTATGTGCCACACACTGCCCTTGCCTATAAAGTGAAGCATTCATTTGAACCCTGCCCTGGTATAATTTATATTCTATTAGAATAGGCAGATCTTCGACATGATTAATATAAGGTGTCTCCCAAAATTTCTCAAAATTGAGCTATCTGCTGTTAAAGTGTGTATACATTGCTGGGGAGACATCCTGTAGATGTTAAAATGTATAGCAACTTATAGGGTATGTTAGGTAGTGTTAGGTGCTGAGGAGAAAAAAATTAAAGCATTAAGAGTGACAAGAAGACTCAGGGAGGGGAAAATGATTGCATTTTAGGTGGGGAGCCCAGATTAGGCATCACCGACAAGATGACATCTGAGGGAAGATCTATGAGAAAAAGAAAAGAGGAGAGGCAAGGACTGTGAATGGAGACATGGCCTGGAGTATTGGAGAGGCCATTAAAATGAGTGAGAGTGCAAGATCTGCTAAGTCAGAGAAATAGCTGTGGTTTCTGCGCGAAATGGACAGCTAATGGAGTAAGAAAGTGTGACTGACCTTGTTTTTGCAAGACCATTCTGAATGCTGTGTGAGAATGGACTTCAGTGGAGGAAATGTAAGCAGGGTAAGTCCCTCAGGAAACCAGTGCAATATTCTAGGTGAGAGTATGGTTGCTTGAACCAAGATAGCAGCAGTGGAGGTGGTAAGAAACAGTCATATTCTGGATCTATTTTGAAAGTAGAAGAGACAAGATTTGCTAGGAGATCAGATATGAGATGGGAAAGAAAGAGAGGGTTCAAGAAAAACTGCAAAGTCTGGTTAGTGTGAGGAATCCATGTGACCCTGTATATAGAGAATCAAAAGCACGGCTTAGTGAGAGATAACATTTAACATGTACTCCTTCATTTCTTCACCCAATAAAAATGTCCACGTTTCTGTGTAATAGGGTTGTGGTCAGAAGCACGAATGTAAACTACAAATAGGTTTATACATTTAAATCCATATAGTAAATGTTCAATAAAGACTTGAGGGAAGCCCTAGTTGGCTGGTTTGGCTCAGTGGATAGAGCGTCGGCCTGCTGACTGAAGGTCCCAGGTTCAATTCCCATCAAGGGCACATGCCTGGGTTGCGAGCTCAATTCCCAGTAGGGGGCGTGCAGGAGGCAGCCAATCAATGATTCTCTCTCATCACTGATGTTTCTATCTCTCTTTCCTTCCCCTTCCTCTCTGAAATCAGTAATATATATGATAAAAATAAAATTGTTTAAAAAAAAAAACTTGAGGGAAGATGCTTACCCTTGGCCTTCATAAAGAATAGGCAGTTGCTAACTAGATAGTTCATACTTACAGAGCCTTTATAGAAGTTCCCAAAATGCTAAAAAGAATTAGAAGCATTAGGAAGGGGAGGGTATAAAAATAATTCATGTAAGAGAAAGATGAAGGCTTTGGGGAAGTTACTATGATAAGTTAAATGCAAACCTGCCTAGAACAAACCAAGGGAATGTTGAAACTAATGAGCAAGGCTCTCCAGGTTTATTTTGGGGTTAGGATAAACTTACATGGAACAGGAGATTTCTAATAATAAAGTCATTAATGTAGAGAAGTAAGATTAAATATAAAAGGAAGTTTTAGGGAAGAGTACATTTTAAGCTATCCTGTTTAGAAAATAAGTTTGATAAATGTGGACTAACTAAATAAGGAAGTAGACATTTTATTTCATCTTTTTTTAATGGTTTTACAATAATAATGAAGACATTTCTGCCTTTTTGCACCTTCACATGGAGACCTTAAATTATTGTCATATATACTAGATCGACAAAAAGGGCCACTTTGTATACAAATTGATCTATTTTGTTATATTCCTATTGTGATGAATCCTTTTCTATTGCTCTGTAACACACATTTATGTGAAGTGTCTTTTGACACTAAAAGGAATATATACGACTTCCATCTGACCATTAGTTTCAGCCATTCACAGAAACATATTAGAAAAGCCACTAATTTTTGAAAATGCTGAAGAATGGAAGGGGCAGGAATCATGAAAGAATGCTATATTTTGCTGTGATTAAAACAGTGGCTACCAGAGTAAGTGAGCAATTATTCTAATAGCTTTCTTTTGAATATTTAATTAAATTATCAGCTTTATAATGAAGCTATTGACAGGCAGGTGCTGTTATAAATTTGTTCCTCCACCTGCTAACAAATGGCACTCAGTTATGGAAACCACCCGGCATTTTTAGAATCAGGCGCTTCTGTGGCTTTCTTCTGAAAGTACTCGCACTTGGAACTTGCATTTTAATTACTGATTTCTTTTTTTCTGCTTTATTTCTATGTCGTGATCAAGGTGCTTGATTGAACCTTATTTAAATAGAATAGGCATTGTCTCAAACTAGTTTTGCATAAAATGTGAATATGAATACAGCAACTATGTGAGTTATTTGAATCCCAAATGCTTTAGCAACTATTACCTTCTGTCTTTCATTTAGCTGCCTTACAATAATATTAAGGAGAATATTATATGTGCCTAAATTACTAAATATTGTTTTTCAACTCTGATTTTTTATTTACTTAAGACTAGCAATGTAACATTGCCTTTAATGTTTACTGCTTCGACTTAAATTTTTTTTCTTTTTAATCAGAGAAAATCAAATTTGCAAAATACAATTAAAATTTTCTCCAGCTATGTTACCTTTAGGCAATGCTGTCTTCTAGATTTGTAACATCTTCTGTTCTGGTGCAATGGAATTATAAAATGCAGTGTTCAAGTGCACATTTCAAAAATCAACAGATTAGAGATTTGTAGAAATACTACAGAGCTTATGTATTAAAAACATTTCCGGCACCTAAATTCATTTGTCATAAGTCTAAAGTTTCAAAGAGTAATAATTCTGTGTTGAATTAAAGACCTGAGGGAACTTTGACATTTTGAGGATATATTTTTAAATTATTCGGATAATATTTTAAATGTAAGATGATATGTCAATTCCTCTTTAAGGATCACCAAAATTGTTTTATTAATTTCTCCCTTCAATGTTTTTTAAACTACAAAAAAATTACTATTGGCCTGAGATTAACGATGGAAAGTTTTAGACGGAAAGAAAACTTATTCAGAAGGTTGCAAGCATTTAGAATTATAAATGAGGATCTTTAGGTGAACTATGTAACATCCTCAGTCTCACATAGAAATGCCAGTACTTCATTTTTAAATCCTAACCTTAATTTTCAAGTTGTATTAAAATGAAGTACTTTTATTTTTTCCAGAACTAACTTAATTTTACTACTTTTTAAAATTAATTTGTCATCTGTTTAAGAAACCATTTTTATGATTTGGAAACTATTGTAACTTACATCAGAAATCCCAGACTATTTTCCTATAAAATTTCAGAGCTTCAGAGCTATTTTTTTTTTTTTTTTAGTGAAAAGCTTAAACTAACTCTTCAACTCTTTCAATTATATGGATTTTCCCCATTATAAAAAACATCACATTTTATATCACAGGCTTATAAATTCCATTACTGTAATATAGCAAAGTTAGTTTATAAAACTAAACATTTCTAGTATGTTAGAGTCAGATTTCAGCATAGTGATCCTGAGATCTTGAAAAATGTGCTTAATGTTATTAGTCTAGAAATCCTAAAACCATCACTTACGAAAAATCTTAAGCACATTACAAACTACGCATGCTAAATTTTAAGGAGAATGGCAACGCGGGTATTATTTATTATCCATATATTAAATTAAACAAGAAAAAATAGATATATACTCAGCACATTTTCACTGATAGAATTTTTGGCAATGGTATATTTGGCCCTTGCAAAAATCTAATTTAAGCTGGTTTTTTTTCTTTCCTTTTTTTTTTATTAATAAGAAAAATAAAGTACAAGTACAAGCTGGAAGAGAAGCTTTTAATTATATCAGTGGTTTTAGGAGAAATAAAACTGGGTCAGGAAATGATCTAACATCATGAGTGCAGTTATACTTTTTCCTGATAGAAGTCTCAACAAATAACCTAGCTCTTTCACGGGAGAAAACTAGAAAACAAGTTCACCTGCTGAAAGACAGGGACTTTCATCTGAGATCAAAATCACAAACTATGAGTTTTACTCTGGTCTCATGTCTAACTTACTTCCGGGCAATGGCCAAGTGACTTAAATCTCAAATGGTTTTCCTATAAAATGGAGATTATTATAATCTCTTGCCTGTGATGTTGCACAGAAAACAAAGCCTTGGTCTTAATGCTTTTTGAAGTTCTTCAGTAAGCAGTAAGGCATTATTAGGACATGTGTTGAGATTATCATCTGGAAGAAAATAGCATTGGAGAGAGAAAAAAATGAAATAGTCCTGTGACCAAATGTGGTGACTCTATTAGAGACTACATAGAATATTTTAGCAGACACACATATTACCACTGTTCTGTCTACCTCATGCTATTAAAAATAAAGCAAAGCTAAAAGAAAACAATTCCACAAAATAACAAATTAAAAGTAAGAGATGGAACAGATCTATCTAGAATAGATGGACATAGAGAAAGTAAGGCAAATGTTTTTGTGTCCTGGTAAGAACAATGTAATAGATGAATTACTTGGACAGAATTGAAGCAGAAAACTGTTATGGAAGCAAGGAAGGATTGGGGGTCAGTGAGCACTTCTTGTGCAACTTTTAATTATGCAAACCCTTAGTCACACAGTTTCTAAAAATGGGAATATACGCAAGCTGAGAAACTCCTCCCAAAACCCACTTGCAGCATAACTCACCAAATCATTGCTCTGAATGGTAACAAGGACTTTCAGCAAATGCAATTCTCTGATGGACCAAGTTGAAGTAAAATTATACTGTATTCGAACAACAGCAGCAACTACAACTAGAATAACAATAAAATGAGCAGTTTTAGCTTGACTTCTAATTTTAAAAAGACCATGTAATAAATTCTACTCTGGTTCTCCACTCTCCTTTATAAAGCATTTCAAAGCAGGCAAAGAATTAAAAAAATGTTTTTATGGTTTCCTATGAAAGGGATATAATTTTCTTCCAGTTTTTGAAGATTTCAATACCTGTCTTAATGCAAACCATTCTGAAGTGTTTTAAAAACAAACAGAAATAATTCAGGCTAACGAAGCACTCGATCCTTACAATTTAACAGGCGAGATGTTAAGGATTAATAAATATGTACATCTTCTTAATATCTTAACTATACCTATTTTTTCAATCCATTTGGTATAAAGAGTCCCAAATACAGCCTGGGGATAATTTTCATTTTCAAATGCAAAATTTTTGTTCAAGGAGAAGTGTGTGTTTTCTTAATCTCTGATAATAAAGACACCTGTGGCCTTGTTGATCTTGCAAGTGAAGCTTGCGAAACTGTCACACACACACACTGCTCTCTCTTTTCTCACATGTAAAGATTCCATTAGAATAATCATTGGGCATTCATCAAGTTTAATGACAAGCTGACATTTTATTTTTAAAAAATTAACCTTTCCATGGCCATCTTACACTATTAAACTTAAAAGATCCCAACTGCTGGGAGTGGGGGGAAGAGGAATTGCCCAGAGCACATGCATTAGTCAATAAGAAACACAGGGCTTTGATGTGTTTTGGCTATCACAAGCCAAGTTACTATTAATTATAGGTTGCTTTACCTTTAGACACATAATTTACCTTTATTAAATGTCAAATGCATTTTATATTATGTTTATACCAGACCCAGGCTAGCTGATGATTTTTTTCTATGTTATATGATGGCAATAACTGTTATTATAAAACCTAAAGTATATTTGAGCGAGGATGATACCTAAAGTATTAACATCTCAGATATACCTTTAAGAGTCATCCATAGGAAGTTAAGATGAAACAGTTTAAAATCATTCCATTCAACACTGTATAATTTCTTTTGTTCAGCTGAATTAGTTTGAGGTCAGTGGAGTTTTTGATTTCTGTTTTATATAAAACCAAATACCCCAATCTAACTATGATTAATTATAGTCATTAATGCAAATTTGAACTTGGCATAGTTTGATTTTACTAACCAAAAGAGGCAAGTTAATAAAGACTTTATTTTTGAAGCTCTATAATATATAAAATTTGGGCAGAAATACCAGTTTGCAAAGAAGTGTAATTGTTTTTTTCTTTAAAGATTTAAGGTAAGTACATGCAAGATTTGTATCTGAAAACAATCTTAAACTTCTTCCTGAGCCTTGCAAAAGCATCAGTTGGTACAGAGCATAGAATTAGTAATGAAAATGCCTCCAAGAAAATATAATTCTAACATTAAAAATAAAATCTGTGAAATAAATAATCCGTTGGTTTTAGTTCACTTTAATCAGAGCACAGAGGCGGAAAATTTATTTAACTCCCAATTAAGCAGTTGTCTTTTAAATTGGATAATGCAAAAAATGAATATTTTGGATCTGGTACATTTGAAAACCTAATTAAATTAATATTAAAATAGAAAGTACAACATTTTGTTTATTTTCATCTTTATTAAGTTTGTGACCACTCAATTCATCGTGTGTGATATGTGAAAGGGAAAACTAAGCCGTCCATCTGTGACAATTATGCCTGCCATAAGCACAGTAAAATTTCCACTGGAAAAGCACAACCCTTTCTTCCTTGCCATCCCCCTTATTTTTATAGCATAAATGTTCTTGCAGATAACACAATTGCTTTAAAGGACCCAAAGTCTTCTATTAAAAAAGTTAATTTGATAGATGCCAATGCTCATTCATCATGGATGTAACTGAAGCGCTGCAATGGTAATTAACTAACATAATTAAGGGTTGTACTTCAATTTCAAAAAAGCCAACCATGTTGAAATGTGTGAGTGACTCAAAGATTGGCGATAGCTTCCAACAGCCACCAGGTTATACATGTCCCTGAAGCTGTCACATCTGTGGAATCAGCATCATGTGGGGAAGTAACAGATAAAATACAAATCACAGGACAAATTTTGCCTACATGGCATTATAGGGGAGATTGTGACTGTCCTGATCTCTGGCACAGCTGCCCAGACTAAGGATCCAGGACAGCAGGCCTTGACCTGCCCTAGCAACAAACCATAATTTACATAGAAGACACAGCCCTTCTTTTGTTCAAACCATGTTGAGGCATGGTCCCTGCTGGGGACCTAATCTACAATAACTTTATGACCTCCTGCTTCCACAGCTTAATTATTTAGGATCAAATAGACAACATACATTCACATGACCCCAGAAGCCAAACCCATTCCTCTCTTCAAATACTCAATTGACCTTCCAAAGTAAATGTTTCCCCCTGACCCGCTGCCACTCATTTTCTCTTAAACTGCTTGCTAATGCTTTGAAAGGTCTCCTGATATTTTGCAAGCAGCTTTAAAGTAAACAAACCCTGACTGTATAATTCTAGCTTTACTGACTAGTGCACTGGTAGAAACTAAAGCACACAAGGGGTCCAATAGGTTTAGAGTTATGTTTATCACACTACCCGTATTTTGCTCAAAGGTAAGTTAGAGATCTTTGCAGGAGGCTTATAAATGTGCAGCTTCTGTGTTAGCAGAAAGCTTGCTTTGTTTGATGCCAAGAGTACCTGCTTTGAAAGACTGAGTCAGAATGGAGGATATGAGCACCCGAAGAAGAATAAGAATTAATTTGAAGCATCACAATATAGGTCACAGCAGTTTCCATGGCACAAGTGGACTGCCTACATAACTTAACACCCAAATAATTTTGGGAAAGCTACCAGCGACAAGGTGCTGAAGTGAACAGCAAACATATCTTGTCTATATTTGTTTACTTATTTTTTTTTATAATTGACTTTATTGGGGTGACATTTGTTAATTAAATTATATAGGTTTCAGGTGTACAATTCTGTAATACATCATCTGCATATTGTATTGTGTGCTCACCACCCCAAGTCAAGTCTCCTTCCATCACCATTTATCCTCCCTGTACCCTCTTCTACCTCTTGTCTTAACAAGGTTCTGTGGGTTCCACTTACAATCTGTTGAGGTTAACATCACTCAACTGTATTGCTTGCCTTAAAAAATAAGTAATGTAAATGAACTAGAAGTTGAACAGTTGCTTTGTTTGTTTTTTAAATTTGTTGTTGTTGTTGTTGTTAGGAAGGAAGTGGGAGGGAGAGATGGAAACATCAATGATGAGAATCATTAATGGGCTGCCTCCTGCATGCCCCCTACTGGGGATTGAGCCTGCAACCAAGGCATGTGCCCTTGACGGGAATTGAACCCAGGACACTTCAGTCCGCAGGCCGGCTCTCTATCCACTGAGCAAAACCAGCTAGGGCAGGTTTTGTTTTAAGTTTAGGTGGTAGGGCAGAGCAAAGGAAGAATGAATACTGAAAGCCAGCTGTATAAGTTTAGTATATAGGGAAAAAAGAGAACATAATTAGGTTTACAACATTAGTGGCCCGTTCTAAAAGAATGCCTTTTGTTTGAAACAAACACAGTCCATATGAGTCCATTCCATTTTCAATGAATTGAAATGGTAGGAACGGGGAGTAATGCATCCACTCCAGTTGTAAATAGACATTTTCCTACATGTGAGTAGGTAATCCCTGCTGACATTAATGGGAGTGACCCACAGGCAGTGTTGAGAGAATAGCCCTTTTTGCTTGTTCTCACATGATTCTAGAGTCCATTTACAACCCAACTTGAAACTGGTGGAAAACGCACCCTGTGGGTTGATAATGGAAAAATGAGATTAACCAAGTCAGCAAAGAGCCTTACTTCTTTCTGTGATGGGGGATGCAATACAAAAGGATCTTGATTTTACCTTTTCCTTTCATTCTTTCTTTTTCCTCCATTACCCGCTCTATTTAAGAACTTCTTCAAGCTTGAAAAACTCCCTTTCCTGGTTCATGTAAAGGAGTAATAAAATCGTTATAGTTTTCCTTCGCCAAAAGGTTCTTTAGAGACTAATCTTAATTTAGATCCAGACACTGGTAAGTCAAACACATCAGTATTGGGAAAACGAATTAGAGGCGAGGTCATTTTTCTTACTAATTTTTCTAAAAGGTGTTGCAGATTCAAAATGCTTTAGGAATGATTCCTCAATACTATGACCACATTACAAAGTCATGCTTTCTCCCCCTGTGACTCATGGGATTCTCAGTGGCTTATTTTTGGAATCCACCTTGAGGACTGATTTTTTACTCACTGGTTTGTACCAAGGCGGAGATTCACTTTACTGAAGTGGAACAAAAATCAAATTTTGAAATAACTATACACTAAAGAGTCTTCCCACACAATAGGTAGAAATGGCCCCCAAATAACAACTTATGCTTTAAAAAAACATTCATCAGAAAATATTTGTACAAAGCAGCATTGTCCTCCTCACAGAAATAAGCAGTCTAAAAATGAGTCTGCCAAGTTGTCCAAATTCTAAGTGCTTTATTCACATCTTTCCCCTTAGCTGAAATAATATATTTGTTATATGTTTTGATCCTGAGAAAAGAGATAAGATCTCAAACTGGAGACTCTACCCTTGGGTCATAGATGAAAAAGAAGGCAAAACCTTCCTCCTGTCACTAAAACCTGTTATTATGTAAACACAAAAATAATTGAATTTAATGAAATGGAATTCCTTTTCTTTTTTACTTTTGTATACATAAAAATCCACAATAGCTAAAAGGCCAACTGCTAGTCAAATTTGGGAAACTGAAAGAAAGTACTTCTTAAGGTTTAGACATGTTACACAGAGAGATGAGTTATTTAAAGCAAGATATTGATTTGATCCATTAATTCAAGGGCAGGGAACGTGCAGCCCAAGGGCCATACAAGGCTCTCGTAATCATTTGGTCTGGCCCTGGGAAGGCATTATGGGGGAGTTAATTAAATGTTTGACCATTGTGGCTCAGTTGGTTGGAGTGTGGTCCCTGCACTAAAAGGTTGCTGGTTCAATTCCTGCTCAGGGCACATGTCTGGTAGGGGGTGTGCAGGAGGCAATTGATGGATCAATGTTTCTCTCTCTGAAGAGCAATACAAATATATTTTTTAAGAAGAATATTACAGTTGGGTAGACCTTGACATAAGTAAATATACAATCAATTAACAAATATTTACTGTACATCTGAAACATCTATCTCCTGCTCTACAAAATGACAACTGGGTCTCATTCAAAGTAAGTACTCTATAAATAATTGCTAAGTTGAATTAGTCTTTTCCACAAAATAATTTTATTTTAGCTAAGTATGGTTAAAAAAAAAAAAGACCTTTCCATAGTATACTGCAATATTCAAAGTAAACCAAACATAATTGTAATTTCATCATGCTGTTTTAGGGTTATATTATGAAGGTTACAGAAGCTGGTTACTTCCATAACTGAATGTCCCAACATTGCTGGCACTATCACTGAGGTTGCCTATCATCGCTTATCACTTTTCAACCTATGACTCCAGTCAGTTTCCCATTCTTAACCTGGTGTCTTATGCATCCCAGTAAGAAAAAAATCAGATATCCAATCTCATTTAACAGGAACAGATTTAACTGGATGTGGACATACTCCAAAGATATTCTGTGCATTGTTTAGGTTTTCTAGGTTGTTTGACACTGTTGAAAAATTACCTAATAAATAGTTTTATAGTCTCAGATGTTTCGAGGTACTATTGAAATTCTATAAAATCCTTCAACAAATACTAGTGAAATTTCTTATTTAAACATCTTAAATATGTGAAATAGTCTGTCCCTTGAGTTTAATAACCTTAGTAATTCCTCATAGGGCATAATCTAATTTTGCTATTATCTTCATTAGCTACAAGACTCAGGTCCAATCCTACCGGACTCATGGAGACTCTGTCTCCCCAGAATTCCCAGAGGGGCTTGGAAATGCTAAGAATGAATATCCTATGTGCCAATCTGACTGATTATAGGCAGGATCAGGACTGACCACTGCCTCTCTCGGCCTCGTGATGTCAGGAATGACTAGCAACAGACCATGATTTTTTGTGGTGCGATGTCCAAAAAAAAAGGATATGGGTCTAGGAATCAAGTGGTGAATACAAAAGATAATTAGCCCCAGTCAACATTACTCTCAGGGACCCACTTGTTCAATTGGTGTAGATGAGTCCAGTTCCCAGGGTGGGTACTTCCACAAGGGGATATAGTAGGGTACTATTGATGTAAAAGTTGACATTGCCACCTGGTGTCTTTTTGCACCTCATACCAATGAACCAGTAGGCAAAGATGGGAGATTCTGTATTGATTGGGATAATCAATTCTGGTTATCAGGAAAAAATAGGTGTGCTACTACACAAGGAGGGCAGAAAAAGTTGTGTCTGGAACCCATAATATTCACTAGGGGAATTCTTGTTTTCATGCCCAATGATAACTGTAAATGGGTCATGGAAGGTCCTTGAAAAATTAAAGTGTGTGCAACTCCACCTGGAAAGCACTTAGACCAACTTTAATATTGGGTAAAGGTGAGGACATTTAGAAAGTATAATAAAAGAGGGTGTACAGTCTGTTTGATGCTTCTATGTCTCTGGTTCTACTTTTGTTCATCAGTTTATGTTGTTCATTATATTCCACAAATCAGTGAGATCGTGTGATATTTGTCTTTCTCTGACTGGCTTATTTTGCTTAGCATAATGCTCTCTAGTTCCATCCATGCTGTTGCAAATGGTAAGAATTCCTTCTTTTTTACAGCAGCATAGAATTCCACTGTGTAGATGTACCACAGTGTTCTAATCCACTCATCTGCTGTTTCCAAATCTTAGCTATTGTAGAGTATACTCTTCCTATTTATTTTTTAAAAGAAGTTTGCTGCAAAGCAGTATGCCTGTATGCTGGCAGTAACGTCCCTTGTTTACTGTGTCCCTTGATTGTATAATTTTCTCTTGTGCTTGATTTAATCTCCTACTGTTTTGTACAGTGACATGCTACACAGGCTTGTAGCCCAGGAGCTACATATAACTTTATATAAATCTTCAATTCATGTACCATACAGCCTAGGTGTGTAGTAGGCTACTCCATCTGGGTTTAAGTGCACTCTATGATGTTTGCACAATGACAAAATTACTTGATGAATTTCTCAGAATGTATACCCCTCGTTACGTGATGCAAGACTGTGGTTGATTTTCATGTTGAGACATGGGGAGGTAAAAAATATTTTTTCTAGTTTACATTAACAAAAAATCGTTTCCATTCTGAAACTAATTATACAATTCTTATAAGATCCTAACCAGATTTGTCACAAATCTAACAGAACAGACATTTCTGGTTAAATCGTTTGTTTGAAAGCCATATATTTTTATGTTTTCATTTAAGACTTAGCTTTTGTTCAAATTATAGAAAAAGAAGTAAGTTGATATAATACTAAAGAAATATTAGTGCTTCAGAACCAGAGGTTTCTCTGAAGTGACAAAACATTTAGGAAAAAGATTGGAATCATAGAAAAGTTTCAAAATATCTTATAAGGGATTTATAGGGAAACCTTTTAGGCTTGAAATGAAGAGTACAAGGATATTTACAAAACCTGGGCCCTCAGCACTCAGAAAGCAAGTTTTTTTAGTAGGAGTTTAAAAATCAAAGCAGAAGTGAAAAGTGTATCTATACATATGCATTTTTGTTTATCGAAATTAGATTCTTTGGTGTTAATTTGTTTATGCCTGTCTTATTGCAAGACTGTGTTACTGATTGATATGTTCAGATTATTCTCAATCTGCCTCCTGTGAAAGATTATGAGCTCCTGAAAAGTAAGGAATATCTTTCTTTTCTTTTTTTTTAATCGGAGGACTTAGCCCAGTGACTGGCCTAAATCAGGTCCTTACTATAGAATTGTTAAATTGAGTCATTTAGAGTAGGTTACACATCAAAATCTCCGACAATACAATCTTTCACATATGGAACACGTGTTCTCTGTTTATTATTAGTTGGAAGAAGTCTGAGCTTTGGTGTTAGATATGGATTTGAATCCACCAGTTAATGAGCATATAAATTTTCCAGGCCTTATGGTTTTTACCTGAAATTGGAATAATGTCATTTATCTCAAGGGCTGTGCAGAGGAAATGTGATCCTATTGATAAAACTCTGTGATAGTAGTGTAGTTAGGAGAAACTCACTTGAATATGAATTATCTTCAGCTGACAGAATTGGAATTTTAGCAGATGGTTTTATCCTTTTCCAAAAAATAAAAAAGTTTACAAGCAGTGATCTTAGAATTCATCAAGAAAGAATCCAGAAGAGTTCCACTTCCCACAACTCTGCTGTTTGCCTACTGAAGCTTAACTAGAAATGTAAAAGAAAAAGGGAAAGGGAGAGGACAGGGACCAACAGCACTATTAGTAAAGAAGAATAGGACTTCTTGAGTTAGTTTTCCCATACTCAATTGTAGGATTAAAGACAGAGCCTAAAATGCTTCTCTTTTTTTCCCTTCCTCAGCCCAATTATGAGTGGTAAACACCTTGATGTAAAGAACATGGGCTTTGAAGTTTGAGATATTTAGCATTTTCTATGTTGATTAAATATGTTGATTAAATTGGTGTGTAGAATAGATGAATAACACCTTTAGTCAGGCTCACATGGGCTAAGATAGAGAATATGGTAATTTATACTGGGTGGGATTGGAGGTATATTGATAGAGGCGGGTAATTGTCTTCATATGAGTTCACACTAGTTATAACTGAAGTATTTGAGAAGGGGAGGTAATACTTCATTACCTAGAGTCTACATCATTCAATGGAAGATGGAGAGATATGAAGAATCAGCTATGGAGATACAACATTAAACATAAAATGAGTGTAGAAGACAGTAAAAACTCAGTTGATTAAGACCCTTGGGGGAAAAGGGGATTCTTCAAAAGATCTCTGTTAGCATGGGACTAAATTATAATGAAACTTTATTAATAAAATCAAATAATAAGGACAGAAATTAAAAAATGAGGCACATACAGAACTGATCAAGGAAAGATTATCAAGAGACTATTACCCAATTACTCATTTGTAAGTGATTGTATTCTTACCCAACACTGTTTTCAGTTATAACTGAATGGGAGCTCTAATTAAATAGTTATTTGCGGTGTCCAAAGTCCAAGACACCAAGTAGTTCCTTTGTATGGGTTCATAAGTTTTCCCAGAATAAATTTTAAAATACTCATGCTTTCTGTGAACAGAGGCAAGTGGGCCTACCCAGTTTCTGGCAAATTTATGAAGCAATACAAAATCCCTGCTTAATTCTTTGGTTTAAACAATATGCCGTTGACACAAATTAGTAAAGAAACAAACAGGTCAAGTGTCCAAAGAAAGATGTAAAAAAAAGTAAATAAAATATATTTGGAACACACTGAATGAGTCAAAGCTAAAGCCTTGTACAACTTAGGACAAATAAAAACCCATCAATCTAGAAATCTTAGGGGGTCTACAAGAAGTCTCTTCTGATCTCAGACTGTATTTAGATGGAAAAAAAAAAAAGCAATAAATCTCTCCATGTCAAAGGCCTACTTAGTAGGAATAAATTGAAAATGTTTGGTCCATTAGAATGAACTAAATGTTCTTTGGGTGAACTAACCATCAATATATCCTTTAGCTTCCTGACATATTTAAAGGCAACCTGTGAAAGTCTGGCTATTCAAAAAAATAAAAAATGATGATTCTAAAATTTATCTTTCAACTCTATCCACCACCACAAGAAAAAGAGCTGTTTCTGCTCTATTCCATTTTGTTGAAACAAAAAAATAAGTTGGAGAAATAAATAAGCTGGACACATTACATACGGATAGCATGGTATTGTGGAGAGGGAATAAAGAATAAGGAGCAAAGAACCAGGTTCTATCCCAGCTCTGCCATGCACTGTGTGACTATAGGCGAGTCCTTACACTCTAAACTTCACAGGCTACTTACTTGTAAATAAAAGAACAACTATATACATTTTTAAGTTTCTCTGAATCCAAAAATATTTTTGGCTCTAAATGGAGGAAGGAAGATTTGTATATAAATTATTTCAAAGGGTCTATCCTATATAATAAAAGTATAGTATGCAAATTGTCCACGTGACCAGGATTTCCTCCAGGAGTTCAACCAGGAGGTGGGGCTGGCTGGGGGAAGGGAGGGAGTACCCGGCCAGCAGCTGCAAGGGCAGTGATGGCGAACCTTTTGAGCTCAGCATGTCAGTATTTTGAAAAACCTGAACTTAACTCTGGTGCCGTGTCACATATAGAAATTTTTTGATATTTGCAACCATAGCAAAACAAAGACTTATATTTTTTATATTTATTTTATATATTTAAATGCCATTTAAGAAAAATCAACCAAAAAAATGAGTTCGCGTGTCACCTCTGACACACGTGTCATAGGTTTGCCATCACTGCGCTAAGGACTCTACCAGTGCACGAATTTTGTGCACTGGGCCTCTAGTAACACATACAAGGGAAGTGTCAAGGTATCTCCAAAAATGACCTTCGTCATCAAAAGCCACCAAAAAACAGGTAGTCAAATAGACTTTTGTTGGAACACTTAGTAAATAATATTGGCTAATGTCTAGTGCAGCCGTGGGCAAACTACGGCCCGTGGGCCGTATCTGGCCCGTTTGAAATGAATAAAACTAAAAAAAAAAAAAAAAAAAAAAAAGACCATACCCTTTTATGTAATGATGTTTACTTTGAATTTATATTAGTTCACACAAACACTCCATCCATGCTTTTGTTCTGGCCCTCCGGTCCAGTTTAAGAACCCATTGTGGCCCTCGAGTCAAAAAGTTTGCCCACCCCTGGTCTAGTGAGTACTTACTCTTCAATTTTATTTATTTATCTATAAGCATAGATATATACCCATTGTGTACATAAGAAAACTGGGATAAGGTTACAGAGTTGGAAAGTTCTAAGAGACAGACCAGGATTTAACCTCAGACTGTTCAGACTCCAAAGTTCATGTGTTTAAGCATCATAAAATTATTGCTCTAGATTACTAATTATAGAGGACAACATAGTAAAGCTGAACTTTATATAAATCTTCAATTCATGCTTCTAGCTACAGAACATACATAAATAGTTAATACACAATAATGCAAAAATACCACAAAATTACATTAATACATAATAATGGAAACTAGCATGTAACAACTCCTTCAGTATCTCTGCTGTGGTATTGGCCATTATTCCTTTTCCTTTGATTTGTATAAAAATATTTTTTTTAATTACTGAGACTATTTGAGAAAGAAATGATTCATTGATAAATGATTCTGTGGAAAGTGCTAGAGTAACTCACTGGATTTTAACACTCAGCATCCAAATACTATGGCATAAACTGGACTAAGAATTAGACGACTCTTATTCTAACTCTTGCATTTACCAAATGCCTTTGGAACCTTGAATATTTCATCTTATTACTCTGGACTTCAGTTTCTCAATTAGAACAGACCTTTCCTTACGAATATTATAAGGTGAGGAGGTTAAATAAAAGAGAGGAATACTTTGGAGCTGGAGGAGTCTGGATAGAAATTTCATCGGTCATGTTACCTTTCACAGGAGTCTCTGAGTCTCAGGTGCTTTGACTGAAAAATGAGATTGATAATAATAACAACTTCCCTGATTTATTTTACACTTAGGGCTAAAGTGTAGATTAAATTAGGGAACTTTCTTTACATACAGTATGAATGTACTGTACACAATAATGGGGTAAAACAACACCACCAGAAGTGTTTCTGAAGATTGTGGTAACATTCACTCCTGGATATCACATATCTCTTGGGCTTTCTTGTTTTCTTGTTGATTCATTCACTTGTTTTCACAAATAGAGATTGATTTGTGTTGAGATATTAATTTTCTTTCTCTTGACCTTCATTTCTCTTCCCCCCTTTTTTGTGTTCCCTCCAATATGTACTGTTGCAAAATACTGATGCAAAGATTCCTTCCTGTTACACATAAGGACTAATACCTCCTGGACCTCATTAAAAATAGCATGGGGTTACAAAAACTAATTAGTCACAGACAGAAAAATTAAGAAAACTACAAATAGTCTTAATTGGTAAATTAAAAAAATGTTTTACAAATTCAAATTTTGTTAAAACCTCTAACTTTATGTGAATCATACATAACTTTAGAATAAAAAAAATTCCTCGCAGATATTTTAAATGTAATGAACAAATATACATTGTTATTATATGTACCTCATTCTCTTTTACTCAGGTGCCATCTATAAAGAGCCCAGAAATGAATGGTAATTTAAACCATCAAATTATATTTAACATGTTGCAAATGACTAGATATTGTATGTACTATTTCCCTCTCTTCTTCTTTGGATTACTCTATCCCTTACTCTAAATAAATATCTACTTGTGTTCTCTTTATTCTGTCAAGTGAGAAAGACTTTGAAAATGGAAGGCACTTAAGTGATCAAGATAATATGGAAAATACAGTAGACATCTCAGACCTGTCACTTAACCATCCATAATGCTAGCATGTGATTGACTGTCCAAATAAAGATACTTTTGAAACTGAAAGGGAGCACTATTAATAATTATACCAAGAAAATAGGAACAAACCAGGTCTCTCTCAGACACATCAAGGTGTATGGTTGACATGCAACCCAAGTTATTTGGTTCAGTCTCCTAAATATTTCCTAACTATAGTGCATCCAAAATATGAGCAGCAGGTCACATTCTGTCCCCTGGATTACTGCACTAGCCTAATGGTAGTCTCTTTGCTTACACACTTGTCCTTTCCTCATCCCCACATTTCTAACCAATTTTCACGCAGTGACAAAAACAATCTAATTTTAAGACAGTGGCTCACAACTGAGAAATTTTGCTCATCTTGAGACATTCAGTATTATCTAAAGACAATACTGATTTTTCACTGGTTAGGTGCTGCTACTACTGTATCTAGTAAATAGAGGTCAGGAATGCTATAAAGATCCTATAGTTCTGCATGCTCTCTCCCCACAACAAAGAATTATCTAGTCCCAAATGCAAATAGTGTCACGGTTGAGAAGCTCTATTTTAATATATAAATCATATCATGTTATACCTCTGGTTAAAGCTCTCCAAAATATGTAAAATAAAACCCAGTCACCATACCCATCAAAGTTCTTCATCTCTTTTACATTTTACACTCTATCCTCTGACTCCTAACTCCCTCAAATTCCTCCCCCTCCCCTGCCCCCGCCCCCCTAAACTTCAGGCAAAGCTTCTCCTCTCAAGTCTGGCTGGATCCCAATCAGGGCTTCTGCCTGGAATGCTTTCTTTCCTAGGATTTTACGTGGCCAGCTTCATCTCAGCTTTCAGGTCTCAGCTCCAATGCTATCTTCTCAGACAGTCCTTTATGATCACCTTCATAACATGGTCTCCGCCACAGTCCCCACTCACTCTGTCACAGCCCATTCTCATTATCCCTCCAGCTATATTCTCTTCACAGCAGTTGCCTACTGAAATTTCATTTATGTATCTAGTTCCCTGTTTTTTTTTATCCATTTCTCACCCATATAAGCACTGGAAAGACCAAAGCCTTGTCTGTTTTTTTAATTGATTTTTGTCACTAGAAAAACATCTACAGTAAATCACCTGAGATATATTTTTATATATATATTTATATATATATATTTATAAAATATATTTTTAAAAAAGACATAAAGATACTGGAAATTGGAGGTAAATTCAACTGGAAATTTAGATTTCCAATTGTATGGTTTTTGTCTTTTTAAAAGATATTTTTATTGATTTCAAAGAGGAAGGGAGAGAGAGATATATAGAAACATCAATTATGAGAGAGAATCATTGATTGGCTGCCTCCTGCACTCCCCGTACTGGAGATCGAGCCCACAACTTGGGCATGTGCTCTGACCAAGAATCAAACAGTGACCTCCTGTTCATAGGTTGATGCTCAACCTCTGAGCCACACCAGTAGGGCTCCAATTATAGTTTTAATGTTTAATAACAATATTAAAATTAATGACAGCAACTATCATTCACCAAGTTCAAATATCATTTATCATAGGCTGGGTACTATGCCAAACCCTTTACATTAATATTCTCAGTTATTACTTACAACTCTCCAGCTGGCCATCTATATTCCAGCCTCATTCAATTAGCCATTCCTTGTCATGCCAAGCTCACTGCAATTTCTAGACCTTTGCACATGCTATGCTCTCCACTTGGACCACTGTTGTTCTTTTCTATCTCCCATTGTTATATAAAGCTCATATATGACTAACTGCTTATGACAAATTGGATTCAAGGTCTGTGCTCCCATAGCACTTGACTTTATCTCCTTCAGAGACAAAAAACTCTTTGAGGGCAGTGAATCCCCAGTGCCTGTCTCATATCAACAGAATTTAAGAAAGTAGTAGGGATTTTTTTCTTGGTGTACTGATGAGCAAATTGAGCTGTACAAGTGTTTAAATCTTCCAGGCCCAAACAATGTATGTATAACTAGGATTCAATTTCAAGCCAACTGGAATATAAAATCTGAATTTTAATCACTCTTCTACAGTAGATATGCAGCTTTGGACAAGCACTTCACCTCTTGGAATTTTGTTTTGCTCATCTATAAAATTCCCAGTGTGAGTGGGATGGGGAATTGGTAGATCAGATGAACTCTTTAGCTCATTTCAGCTCTAACATTAATGAGTTTAAGTGCCTGTACAAAATACGTTTTACAGTTAGAAAGTATTTGACAAATAGACAAATGTATTTATTGTTAAATTTTACAGAAAGATAACATAAAGATTGTGGACATACGAAACACTTTCTACCTTTAGCAATACCCCTTCTTTATAGCCAATTTTGGAAATAACCCTTTCATTCACTTTGTAGGAATTCTCACTCTTATTCTTTATAGTAAAAACAGGTAGGTATGCTCTTTCTCTACATAAAAATTGCATTTCCTTGGTAGGTTAATATTGTAGGCTTTCAACCTCCTTGTTTATCCACTCAGGAAACTGGTTTACTGCCTCACAAAACAGCACACCCATGCGAGTAGCACTTAATTAGGAACGAGTCAGTAGCTGGGCTATAGGCTCAGGTTGAATTAACTCACTTGAATTAAGTCTGGATTTTGTTCGTTTCATTTGAATTGCAAAGTGACAAAATTTTGCACACCATCCACTATAGATTTCACATATTCAGAAAGAACATAAAACTTTCATCCATTTATTTTTTAATGTTAGTGTAAAAACATTACTAGGAATCTGATAGCAAATTTTTCCATGTAAAAAAAAAAAAGAGATTTTAAAATTTGGCTAGATACACTTAGACATGTTTAAATGTAAGGAGTGTCCTATTTTACCAATTGGAGAATCACTGTTAAAAATTTATGAAAATGGCTATGATGTAAATTTTAACAGACTTTTTGGAGTCATCAATTTTAGTTTTCACCAAGTGTGTCCAAGACAAAAATGGGCATTTAAAATGGAATATGAAAGGAATTCATTCCCTTTATCAGGTACAACAGCCAGCCTGGTATCTGTCCTCTTGTGTAGTCCCCTTCTAAACCTGTATGACCAATAGAACCCAGCAGCAATGATGACATGTCACTTCTAAGACTAGGTCATACAAGTCACTGAATTTTCTGCTTGCTTTTCATTTTGCTCTATTTCTTGTATGAGTTGCTTTGGGGAAAGCCAGCTGTCATGGGAAGAAGAGAGGCCTCCAATCAACAGCATGAGAAACGGAGGCCTCCTGACAACTGCCATGTGGGTGATCCTGGGAGCAGATCCTTTAGTTCCAGTCAAGTCCTTAGGTGACCACAGTCCATGCCAACACCCTGACTAAAATCTCAAGAGAACCACCCAGCTCAGCTGCTTCTGAATTCCTGACCTGCAGAGACCATGAGCTAATACTAGTATATGTTTGTAGTTTTTTAGCCACGACATGTTTGGATAATTTGTTATGCAGCTACTAACAATTAGTACTGCAGGGAATGAAGAAATTTTCATTTACCATGTATGTATTCTTCATCCTTTAACAAAGCCAGGGGAAGAGAGATGAAGACTTCAGTGGCTGGACCACAGAGAATCATAATAAATAATCATTATTATCTTAAAGATAATTTTAAAATATAAAATATAGTTTTCGAATTTGGTGTATGGAATTACTTGGGGCCTTGGTGGAGCATTTGATTACTAAAGTTTAAAAGAAATATAGAAAAAGAGATGATTCCGATAAAAGAAATAAAAGCAACTGGAGAATATAGTCCTGATGGAAAAGGCATACATTGTAATAAATGCAATCAGAGCAGTAGGTTTAAAGATTTTTATGTTTTACTTTTTGTGTTGGGGTTGAGAAAGTCTTTCTTCAAATGAAAGCGTTTTTGGAAACATAAAACAAAGTCGTAGCCAATACGTTCCTTTAGTAACCTTAGAAAAAAATGGAAGAGAAACTGGAAAAGAATGGGAAAGGAAACTGAACGGGCTCCCCACTTGAAAGTCCACCATGTAATGTCGAATAGAAAATATGCTAGAAAATATTTCTTACACATTTCCTAATATCAGGGAGAAGCTTTCAATATTTTATTTGGTTTGATAAGAATATTTCTGTAAAAATAAGTCTGGAAATCTACTGTTGTTCCTAGATACTGGAAAATAGAACCTCAGCTCTTGCTCTATGCTTTATAGGCTTCACTTCGGTCTTCTCCAGCTGTGTCCTATCCTGTGGGTGAATATACTGAATATTCCAATTTAAGCAATAATATTTCAACCCTCTATGTTCTCTCTACATTGACATTTTGGTATCAAAATATAAACACTATAAATGTATAGAAATGACAATGTGAGCCTTGTAAATTATATATTGACACAAAGTAATATAAAATTTTCTTTAAAAATTATTAATATCAAATATGATAAAATAACAAAACTATAAAAACTATTTTAAAAAGAAAATAAATATAAAAATTAAATTAAAATGTGGCCTTCATTTTCCTTTTGTAGACCAACAGACAAATTTTGTTTATGCACATAGTGTTTCTTAAAACCTGAATTCATTGATAACATTCAAAAGTCAAGAAATTTCACAGAAAATGTATATTTGGGGGCTCTGTTAAAATATTTGATAATATAGAACTAATAGTTTCAAATAAAAATAATTTTCTAGAGCCAGAAGCTAGTCTATAGAAAATTGTTCCAAGCATTATAGCTTATATATGAAAAAAATTATAAAAGTTTTTTTTCCAAAAATTTAACATATATTCTAAAAGGTATTTGATATTAAGCAATATCAAGTAGTGGAGCTGAAAAAAATCATCTAAACTATTAATAATAGAAAACATCAATTATGTTAGAGGAAAGACAAATCTATTTTGATTCACTACAGGAAACATAAAATCTCTATCCAATAAAGAAAAACATAAAATCATTGTCCAATAAAGAGGCAATCAAAGAGTGTGCAGCCAAAGTTTAGAAAAAAATATTATAGATGGATGTCAAGCAGCTAGTTAACAATATCTTTTGTTAGCTTTCTGAATTTTAGGATGTTTGAAATACATCATATCTCTATATATTTCCATGTCATATTCTGAGGAAAATGAAGATTAACTGTTGATTACAGTGCAGATGTGGAAGGGAGAACAGCTTTAACCCCTTGGTATAACCTTCGGCATTCTGGCCTTCACATAACTACTCCTCACTATATTCAGAATCCTTGTCATTTGGAGCAACCAATTTTTCATTCATGAAAAGTTTTTTATTCTTCTGATGTGTAATAATTAAGGGTATGGAGCATAGCAGTCAGGCAGACATGAATCCAATCCGGCCTTCCCTCCTACTATCTGTTTACCTTAGGCGAGTTCTTCACTTCTGCAAGTCTCAGTTTTCCTATCTCTACAATGTGTGTAATAACATATACTGCATAAGGGTATTGTGACAGGTGAGAGCCAGGATCAAGTATGGATTCAAGACCTGACATACAATAGCCACTACTGACTACTGCAGAACTGCAATTAATATAACGATAATGAGAAACAAATGGACGTAGGAAACATATAGTTACTTTCAAAGAGAATGGGGGATGATTTTACTCTAATAATGACTTTGAAACAGAGTCAATTGCCAAGGAAGACATGAAACGTTGCACAAAATTCTCAGACAGTTTCTTCAATTGCATTTGTTATAGATCCGAGCATCCCTCAAATAGGAAGGAGCAACAGAAGCAAAGACCTCCTTGCAAAGCCACCAGAAAGAAGGTGCAGAAGAATGCAGTTGTTTGCAATCCAGCACCACACTTGGGAATTTACACAAAGGCCTTTGTTTTGTTTGTTTGTTTTATATATATATATATATATATATATATATATATATATATATTATATATATATATAATATATATATAATATAATATAATATATATATTATATATATTATATATATAATATAATATAATATATATATAATATATATATAATATATATATAATATATATATAATATAATATAATATATATAATATATATATTATATTATATATATATTCCACCCCAGCTGCCCCAAAGCCCAGCCATTCAAATTCGCTAGAGCAAATATCAGTTTGTTTGTTTTTTATCACTGACCAGCTTGTTGTCTTACTCATCACTACATCCACAATGTAGGGCTATTCTTCTAAGAAAATGGTTCCATTGTGGGTTTGGCAATGAGATCTTCAGTTCAGTTCAGCCAAGCTTATTTCTTTTGTTCAAAGGAAAGAGCCTGTTTACAAATACTCTGTGTATAATTAGTTACCTGATTCCAAAACTGTTTTATTTTTATTTCCTCTCTTCCTTGTGAAGCCATCTGGGAAAGCTGATTACTCCTAAGTCATTATAAGCTAATATGCAGTCTAGCTAGGCTGGGTTTTGACTCTCTCTGTTAATGCTGGTTAAATACTTAAAACTAATTAGACCATTTTAATAGGTGTCATTTATTATATAATGCTTCTCAAGAAAGAATCTCATAGTTCATGCTGATATATCCTACCAATTATATATTTATAAATCTTAGTTTGTGTGTTCCAGTTCATTTATGCAGGTTTGTAAGAAAAAGGTAATTCCCAAATGAAAGAAAATTACATGGATGCATAGAACAATGTCACTAATGACACGAAAGTTAGAAACTCTGTTAAGGTTCAAGACAAACCATACAACACTGAATAGTGAAATACTATTCACCTCTGTTATTTCTATACTGGAGGCCCGATGCACAAAATTCGTACAAGAGTAGGCCTTCCTTCCCCCAGCTGCCGGCACCGGCTTCCCTCGCAGCCCCGGCTTTGTCTGGAAGGTTGTCTGGTCTAATTAGTATATAATGCTTTTATTATTATAGACGTGATTAGAATTCTTGCATTACTGATTGGTTAGATAGAATACAATCCAGGAAGCAAATTTAGCTGTGCAAAGTTTCACACCTGTCTTAAAACTGTGAGCCAAAGATTCCATTGCTCCTGCAAATCTCAAGAGATTCTGAGTACTCATCTAGTTATGAAGAGACAGCTGATTCCAAAATGTATTTCCAGTTCTCTCGTATGTCCAATAAATAAGAAATGTAAATCTACTTAAAAAGGAATTTATGTTATGGGTATATATGCAACCTTCTTTCTCTCCTTTAGGAGCAATCCATGCTTGCTTAATTTTGTGTCTTTATGCTCAGCACCAGAGTGTTTAGGTTTGGTATATGAAATACAGATAAGGATCTCTAGTTTCTTCTGAGAAGTTCTGTACATCCTAGAGATTTAAAGGAGAACTAAAATGGATTAAGATGTCTTGTTGATTCCAGTCTACACTCACATACATATATATTAAACACATTAAAAAATTGTCACTGGCTTTCAGTTAAAATTAAACATAAGACTTCTATCTAACCAGATTCTGGTTCATCATCCTGAATTTGCATATAGTTCTGTGCAGAAGTGTCTTAAAACCCTATTAATGCATCTAATTAACGTAATGACAGAGAACTTACGCAGCATCTAATGAAAGAAAACAAAGATTAAATTTAAGTTAATCAGCTTTGAAATGTAAACAAGCACATTCAATCATTAAATGATTCTGTTTATTTTTAACAGGTTCTTAGGAGAGCGTCGAATAAACATCCTACCAATTTTTTCCTGGTTTGCCCCAAATGTTTATTAGCATCATTAATCCATTAGTAAAATTCCAAGGAGACATTTCATGCCTGCTATAAACCTTTTCCAAGTTTTTGATGAATGGAGACAAGCAGGTAGCCAATATTTTTTCATACAATAAATTCTAAAATAGTTCACGGATGTTTCAAAAGCAGGGCCTTCTAAATGATTAAAATAAAAGTGAAAACTGGCACTAATAATCAAGGACATCGCACATTTGCCATCTCAAGGTGTCTGTTCTCTGCTTGGAGAGCTCAGCCTCACTAGTGTTCCTGGTAAATACGACAGCAGTGGGTTTCGGAATCTGTTTCTAGCAACCAGATAGCCCGGAACAGAGGGAAATGTTTTTACATTCTGCAGAGTTTGGAGATGAAAGAACCAATTTCAGTGTTGCTGAAGGAAGACATCACTCAGCAGGTGTTGGGCAGCTATGATGTAATAGCATTCCTCCATACAGCTTACCAGCAGCAGGTCAGAAGCCCAGAATCATCTTGACGTGAGGAAAGCCTATTGGATTCTCTGTATTCTCCCTCAAATACCCATGATCTGTTGTGTTGGTTTGTTTTGCTTTGTGGTTAGAATGGCTTTGTACTTATCATTGAAGTATTATCTAATTGAGATATTAGTATTGTGCTATGTGAGATAGATCTACTGTGTACTCACCTCAGAATCCTCAGCATTTCTCTTGTATAACCCAATGTGGAAGAGGGATGTGTTTCCTGCCCAATCTCAGGGTTACCCATTACTTTTGGCATGCTAGCCCTCATTTCCCTCTGACTCAATAAAATATATTAGCAAGCAAATGATTGAAAAATAACTTCATTATTGAGGTCACCAAGAATTCCTTCTAAGTTATGAAACCAGTAAGCTATTCCTAAATTCAGACATGCTACCTGCTATCATTTATCCAACAATTACTTTCTTGTTATGGTAAGAGCATTTAGCATTAGAGCTACCCTCTTCACAAAATCAAGTGTACAATACAGTATTGTGATCTACAAACACAATGTTGCACAGAAGATCTTTAGTATTAATGCATCTTATATAACTAAAACTTTATACTCATTGAACAACAACTCCCCATTCCCCCTTCTCTCAGTCCCTGGAAACCACCATTCTATTTTCTGCTTCTATGAGTGTGACTATGATAGCTATCTCATACTAGTAGAATCGTGCAATATTTGTCCTTCTGTGATTGGCTTATTTCACTTAGGATAATGTCCTCTAGATCCATTCATGTTGACACATATGGCAGGATTTCCTTTTCAAAGGCTGAATACTATTTCATAGTACATATATGACACATTTTTATGCACTTATTTATTGATGGACATTTAGATTATTATCAACTCTTAGCTATTGTGAATAGTGCTGCAATGAACGCTGACATGCAGATGTCTCTTTAAGGTCCTGATATCAAGTCTTTTGGAAAAGTACCTAGAGGAGCTCCTATTGTATGGCAGGCATATTTCTAGGGAGGGGTGGGGGGTGGGAATACATTAGTTACAAAGGAAAAAAAATGACATGCAAAACCCCTTAATAGTGAGCTCATGCTACCAATCTGTTACCATATTGCGGTTGTTCAAATATCTATTCTCCTTATAACAAAGTCATATTTTTGGCAAACAGAAATGCAATCATATCACCCTCTTGCATCAAACAGTTCAATGGTATCCTTTGCCCTCAAGATAAAATCTTTACAGTGGTCATGCAGCCCTGCCCAGGCTGGCCTCTGTCACTTCCTGAGCTCCCTCCTGCATCCTGCTCACCCGCATCACTTCCAACGCTGCTCTTCTGCCACCTTGGCGTCCTTTCAGCTCCCTGAATGCATCCTCCTCCCCAAGTCTGTTCTTTGAGCAAAAACCTCTCTTCCTTATTTTTAGCAAACCTGTCCAAATATTATGTCCTTCAGATCTCAGTTTAAATACAGCTCCGACAGGGAAATCTTGTCTGAGTCTCAGACTAGGCTGGATGCCATTGTTACTCATTCTTACAGCACCCTGTACTTTTATATAATAGCAGTTATCTCAATTTTAACCCAAACATAGTCACTTAATTATTTGTTTAAAGCCCATCTCCCCTAAAGAACCATAATGGGTGGGGCATAAGCACAGAGACTATGTCTCCCTTATTCCCTACTGTCTTCTCAGTGAGAAGTATAGTATCTGTTGCATTACAGAGGCAAACAAATATTTATTGAATCATTGCATGAATGAACTGTGCAGCATCGCATAGGTCAATGGTTTTCTAGCCTTTTTTAGTCATAGCTCTGTCGTGTTACCTAATTGTGGAGGAAACAAGAATTAATTTACCCACCAATGTTTATAGATTTTAAAGCACTGAAAAACATAGTTGTAAATCATTCCCATTAAAAATCATCCTATATAATAAAAGGTTAGTATGCAAATTGACCCTACAGGTGGAATGACCAAAACGACCGCTGAACCAGTCACTATGAGGCACACTGACCACTTCTTGGTCCCTTTCCACGGCCAGCAGGCTCCAATCGCCTGATGGCGACCTGGGAGGGTAACCAAGGGTGGGTGGAAGGGGATGCGGGCAGTGTCAGGCCAAGGCCCCTGCCCCACTGGTCACCACACACACAGAGGGTGACCCACAGCGGGGGGCAGGACCGGGAGTAGGTGGGAACAGCCTACCTCTCAGTCCCTTCCCCTAGCCATCAGGCACCGATCACCCGATGGAGAAAGGGGAACTGGGGGTGGGTGGCGGCAGGGGGAGGGGCCAGCTGTGGGCAGCTGGGGAAGATTTCCTTGATCATAGGCCAGGCCTAGGGACCATACACGCGCACAAATTTCATGCACTGGGCCTCTAGTTCCATATAATAGAATGCCGCTTATCAATAAAAAGAAATAATGACAGATGCTGCATCATGAATGAATCTCAAAAAGATTGTTAAGTGAAAGAATCTAGACACAAGAAACCATATATCATATGATTCCATTTATATGACATGTCTGGAAAAAGCAAGTTACCAGATACAGAAGATGAGTGACTGCCTGGGGGTGGGAATGGGGATTAACCATAAATGGTCGTGCAGGATTTTCTTGAGTGGATACAAATTTTCTCAAATTGATTGATGGTGATGACATGAAAAATATACCTCAGTAAAGCTTTTAAAAAAAGTCATTATTAAAAATGATACCTGAGTTTCAACTGACTTTTTCCATATAACTACAATTATTATCCTTTGTTTTACTTCTTCTAGTTTGGCTTTTAAGAACACATTGAACTTGCATTGTTTCCTTATAGTTTCATGGGGTTCCTCTTGTCTAGGAATGGCTAACCTGTGGCTGTCATATTTCTCTAAAAGCACTGTACATACATCTACTAAGTAATTAGATCCTGATTAGCTGGCTGGTCCCCAGCCATCACTTATTAGCCATCTTTGAGAAAGACCCTCAAATATCTCTTTCTGGCAGGAAAACATTGTGGAAAAGATGAGTCTTGGAATAAAAAAGTACTGCCTCTGTGGATAAAATAAAGGAAACGTTGAAGAAACAAATGGAAAATATCACACTTTCAGGCAATTACAGATTCTTGGCTGAAATTCAGTTGCAGGCTTATCTTGTAGGGAGGAATTTTTAAACACTTCAAAGTCCTACCCAGTGTCATAGCTGTCACCTTAATCTACCCCCAAAACATCCATTTCAGAAAGTTAAAGTTTTAGCGCACTGTACACTGCTGAAGAATTCTATAATTAGAGTAAAATAGAACTGAATGCCTACAGGGATTTTCCTTTTGATATTGTGGGTAAAGTCAAAGAAAAATGATTGAAGAACAAGGAGGTCTTAAAACCACATTGCAAAGCATAATGATTCATTCCTGACCAAGGGTGAGGTTACCCCAAAATAAAAATTTAAGGTTATTTATCATACCAATTTCCAGTTATCATCTATGTCAATTATGAACTTAAAACGACTTCCAGAAACAGGGAGGGATGTAAGTAGGATGGACTATAATCCAGGAATTCAAGAATTAGAGGCTTTCACAAGAAATAAAACAGAACTCAGGTTTCATTCTATTTTTAGAATTATTTTCCATAGGAGATGTCTGTTTGATATTTTTGATGATAGTTTCTTGAGCTTAAAAGTAAGTTCAGGAGAAAAAAATGTATTACTAAAATTTTTAGTGGTGAACTATTATTGGTAGTGTAATAGTCTTGTTAAATCGCAAAACTTTCATATGTATAAATTAACAGCAATAAAATACATATCCAGTTTATTATTTTGATTTATTTTACTGATATTTCTTCCATTACTTTTTTCATTTATACAATATGGCGATGATTTTTACTGTTCCCCTATATTTTCCCACTTTGCATTGGAATAAATGTAAATTAATGTAAATTACCATACTGCATCTTCTCTCCCATGGCTAAGAACACAGACAGTGAGAGATCTGTGTAGAGCTTTATTTGAATAAGTCACATGAAATGTTCTTGATTTGGGTTTGAAACACAGAAACTGAATGCTGAATTTTAAGTTTTCACTTGTTTCTTCTGGTATTTAAAGCAAAGGTAGGAACATATGAAAACAATGTCATGTCTCTTTAAGAATTTGCAGGGACAAATCAGTTATTGGTTCTTGTTTTCCAACATGGCCAAGTTTCCCCATAAATTGCTACTCAATAGAATCCTAAAATGACCACAGCTTTTCTAACTCATAATGAAACTAGAGAAGTCTCTCTGTCTTTAAAATAATTAAAATAAAATGTGTGTGTGTTTTAGAACACTTTAAAATGTTTCATAATGAAGGGCTTTCACCTGAGCAGAGAAGGGAGCACCTGGTTCTTTTTTACTCATGTTCATGGGCAGAAAGGGATGAGGGACATGGTTTGGTTCAGAATTATCTTTCTATTTGAGAAATGCTATTTGGTGTCTTATTAAGAAAACTGGTTCATCAAATCTTTAAATTCTGCATGGCATTGAACCTTTGGACTTAATTTCTTATTTATGAAATAAGGAGATAAACAAAATGGCCTGTAAGGACTTTTACAGTTAAAGAAATATACAGTGATCCTGATGAAATGAATGCTCAGAACCCCGCAGAGAATAAGCCATGCCCACATCACACTGGGTAGTGCTAGTTGTAGGCCATGCGTAAGTCAAGATAATGAAAATAGTGAATAATCAAAGCTTAAAGCACTTTGGCTAGTATAGATTCTACCAAAAAAATAATGATATACCAGTATCTCTTTTTGTTATTATTTTTTTTGTTTCATTGCCACATTTTAATGTTTTAAAATTTGTGAGTTGCCATGTGTGTCTGTGTCCATGTACAGAGTGTATGTTATAATATAAGGATATAATATTATTAGAGACCCGGTGCATGAAATTCATGCATGGGAAGTGGGGGGGAGGGTCCCTTAGCCCTGCCTGGACCCTCTCCAATCCTGGATCCCTCTTGCAATCCAGAACCACTGGCTCCTACCCGCTCACCTGCCTGCCTGCCTGATGCCCCTAACTGCTCTTCTCTGCCAGCCTGATCACCCTAACTGCTCTCCCCTGCTGGCCTGATCCTCCTAACTGCCTATCTTAATTCCCCTCCTGGCCTGATTCCCCTAACTGCCTATCTGCTCTCCCTCCTGGCCTGATCCCCCTAACTGCCTATCTGCTCTCCCTTCTTCTCTGAGCCCTTTGGACCTCCAGCACAGGCGTGCTGAGAGCCCTGCCCCCATCCTAATTGGTCATTACATGACGGCATCCCAGGTAATTTGCACATTCCTCTATTATTAGTATAGATGTGCACAAGAGTAATACTAAAATATTTAATAATAAATTTGTTACAGGAGACACATATGGAAGAGATATTGTCTAAGATCCACTGGTATGTGTTTTTCTGTCTGTGTGTGTGTGTATAATGAACACGTGGTTTTTGCCTGCCTGATGTCCATCCCTACCTTCCTTGTTCTCGCATTATTAGCTCCTCCCTTCATTTTGCCATTGGCACAACTCCCAATTTTAGGCCATATGAATGAGTAGGTTGACTTGCCCTAGATTCCATAGGTGGACAAATGTCTCAAGACAGCCAACAGAGCATTTTATTTTTCTGGCCACACTGACTAATTAAGAAATGGGCATATTATGAGCCAGACCAATGTAACTAGGTCCTAGGGTTGTATTGGTGCTATTAGAAAGGCGAAGCTTTCTTATTCTCCCAGGATTCCTGAGATGGTAACCTGAAGTATATGCAGCTACTGGTGACTATCTTGTTTCCTAGAGTAAAAATCTGGGGAAAAAAAAAAAAAAAAGGTCAACAACATAAAAAGCAGAGAGCCAGGAGATGGAGAGAGAGGGAGGGAAGGAGGAAGGGAGGGAGGGGGAGAGAGGAAGAGACAGAGAGAGAGAGAGAGAGAGAGAGATGTCTGAAAACAATATTTGAGTCGATTGACCCAACCATTCCTGAGTCTCCACCAAATGCTTCAGTTCTGTGAGGCAACATCTTCCGCCTTCATGTGCAGCCAGTTTGTGCTGGACTCAGGAGATCCATGATGAAAAGGGAACGTGTTTATCACAGGTCATCTCTGTCTAACTAACCCTTTATCTCCCTTTGTGTGCACCTTTTGGATTTAACACAAGCATTAAGCTGTCTGAGAAGACTTTCTGGAACCTATTTACCTTGAGTTAGATGGACATCCTCTATGCTGTGTAGCACCATATGGTTATATGACAGCATTATTATTTGTTAATATCAGTATTTCCTCCACTATGTTTTGTGCTCTGTGAGGTCAGGAACCTTGTTTCTCTTCCCTTATATCCTCAAACCCTGTCAGAAGCAGCTGAATACCACTTGATGATTTACCAAGTATAAGGCAATGTGTTTGCAGCTTTTCAATATTTAAAGACAAGGGTCATGTCCCTTTTAACCTTCCCATCTCTGGGACAATATACTTTTTTAATTTTAACCTATTCTCCTATACACTTTTCTCCAGTGGCCTGTCTTTCTCAATCTCTCGCTTTGAAGATTTTAATTTATTTATACATTCATTAAACAATAGCTTAAGTGTCTCCTGTGACTTAATAACTGCACTAGGCATGAAGAATACAATGTTGAACAAAACAGTATTCTCAAGGACCTCATAGTCCAGAGTGTGAGACTAAGAACAATTACAATGTGTGATTTGCACGAAAATTTTATAGAGGGGAGGACTCCATGGCAAGATATAGGAGGGCAGCAGTCTGATTTTAAGAGGTCACTGGAGGCCTGTGAAGAAAATGACTTTAAGCTAAATGTGGAGGTGTGATTTAATGTTAACCTGCTCAAGGAAGAAGCAGGGAGTGTCCCAGGCAGACTGACCAGTTTTCCCAATCAGAAAGTAAACACAGTTGAGAGGCAATAATATAAACACTTACTGATCACCACAAAGTTTCTTTTTCACTAACATAAGAGTATGGGTTTTTTTTTTCCTTTTTAAGTAATTAAATTTATTTGGGAGACATCTGTTAATAAGATTATATAGGTTTCAGGTATACATTTCCATGATACATGATCTATACACTGCACTGTGTTCCCACCATCCAAAGTCAATTCATCTTCCATAGCCTTATATTTGGCCCCCTTTACCCTTTACTACTCTATACCCACTTCCCTCTGGTAAGCACCACACTGTTATCTATGCCTTTGAGTTTCAGTCTTATATTCCACATATGAGTGAAATCATATGGTTTGTAGGTTTTTCTGATCAACTTATTTCACTTAGCATAATACTCTCAAGGTCTATCCTTGTTGTAACAAATGGCAGTATGTTATCTTTTCTTATGGTTGAACAGTACTCCATCTATATATATAAAAGCCTAAGCAGTCATGTTCGATCATCCGAATGGTTGCTTTGATGCGCAATGACCACCAGGGGGCAGACGCTCTGACCAGCTATGATGCACACTGACCTCCAAGGGGGCAGATGCTCAATGTAGGAGCTGCTGAGTGACAGCAACTTTTCAAAGTGCCCTCTTTAATTCCGGGACCCCTCGGGGGATGTTGAACTGCCGGTTTCTACCCAATCCCTGCAGGCCAGGCTGAGGGACCCCACCAGCTGGAGGGACCCCTGCTCACCCTATAGATGTCCTTTGAGCCCCGGCGCTGCCTGAGGTGCGGCCAGACAGGGAGGGACTGTGGGAGGTCCAGCCCATCTCGCCCAGTCCCAGCTCGCCAGCCATCTTCTAATTAATTTCCTTTCAATGTGCACAATTCCTGCACTGGACCTCTAATATAGATAGATGATAGATAGATAGATAGATAGATAGATAGATAGATAGATAGATAGAGATATAGATATAGATATACACACACACATACCATATTCTTTATCCAATTATCAAAGAGCAGATTTTAAACATGATTTAAGTTATTACTTATGTGACTTATCCCCGTCTTTTTTGCCTAGTAAAATTGTTCCAATTGTAATTAAGATTTTTTATCATACTGCCTCTCCATGCACCCCAACCATTCACAATTAACCAAGAAGGGTTTCATTTGGGCTTTGAGAAGGTTCTTCTGAAAATAATAACAACTGCTATTATTGAGTTACTATGTACAGTCACAGTGGTAAATGCTTTCCCTGTGATTTATCCCTAGTTTATGGATGAATAAATTTGATGGGAGCTCAAGAGTGACCCAAATGTCATCCAGCTAATAAGAGGAAATCTAGGATCTAATCCCAGATTCTGAACCATTGCACCATTTTGACTTTCTCCCATAAAAAATAGTTTTCCTCCCACTATCTGGATCTGTGACAATACAAGTTTTTATGCGAATAACCATTTGGGAAGAAGAAAAGTGAGGTGGTTTGAAACATGAGCCATGGGGCAGCAGCCTTGGGGGAATGCTGCCCTAGAATTTTGGTTCATCGGAAGTGAGCAACAAGGAAGTGATTTCATTGAGAATAAAGAACATTGGTGGCCAGGAAGAAAGGAAAAATGTGTGAAAACAGGACAACCGGCCCAAAGGCAGTCACTTATGCTAAGTCCCATGTCACCAAACTGAGACTTAATTGTGGACTTGACTCTCCCACTAACCAGTCAATCAGGAGTCCCCTGCTCAGCTTAGTGAGGGAATCTACCCCATACACCCTAGCCATTCCCTAAAGGAAAATAACTTTGCAATAACCTGCTTTTTTGCCCAGTATAGTGTCCTTGTTCCCACTCCCTTCTGGCTATAAAAGTTTCATTGTATGCAGCTCTGTGGAGCTCCTTTCCGTCTGCTAGACTGGACCCTGCCCAACTCGAATAGGGTTTTGTTCAAATACACTCTTTAAAAGTTTTATATGCCTTATTTTATCTTTTAACAGAAAATTAGGGGAAGCATTATTGTCAAATCAAATTGATTTCATCTACTCTGACACTGCATACATGAGTGAATTGGTTGTGACTACAAATTCATGATATATCTAATGTCTATCATCTAATCCAAAAGTTTCTATTCCCATAGTAGGCTATTAAAGTGCACCCATTTCACAGGGTACATGTACTTCTCTAGTCAAGAACCAGATTATTCTCATTATAGTCTTTGTGGAAATAAAACGTGTTGATAGAAAGCACAATTTAGATAACAGGCTTCATAACTACAGACTTTTACATCATTAGTGGTCTGATAATTTGACATCTGTTCTTTGTTTCAGTAGTAAATCCATTTTTTTATTTTCACAATTTCATTATAACTTTACTAGAGTAAAGGAATCAAAGTAAATAGTGAAATCATAAAAAACACACAAAAATAGTTAAGAATCAAAGATAAAGAAAATGTGTTAACAAGGCCCCATGAATTTCAAATTTTTCTACACATTACACACTGCTATTAGCAAAAATACAAAATGTAAACAGTTTTTGACATTCTGACAGCACAAAACTTTTATCTGCTTTGTTGTGTGGAACATAGAGCATGGTGTTGGGTGGTTGCTAACTTCAGAGAAATAGGAATGGGGACCACAGATGGCAAGAAATGTCACTGTTGCAGGAATTCTGCTGGCAGAATGTTCTCTGATTCTAGGGGAAATTTATTTTGAATGTTCACTTTCAATGCTAAATCAAGCCAACTTTAATTTAAAGTAAAAGATGTTTCAGATATTGATTAGGGTAGCGCTAGCTACTCTTCCAACGAAACTAATATTATTGAAGTTAATTAATTGCTCATGTAAAGTCCAAATGCCTCTTCCTCATCAGCAGGTGGCTCACTTCCAAGCCCTTATGGCCCCTGCTTTTTCACAGAAGGCTTCCAAGGTCATCATAATCATCTTCATTAGGCCACAGGCAGAGTGAAGAGTAGAGAAGGCTTACCCACTGAAAGCGAGACTCAGCCATCTCTCTACTCTCATTCACATGGTCCCACTAATGGACCTTGGGAATGTAGAACCTACTAGGCATCTGGGATGGTGGGGAGTGCAGCATACAATTTGTTGAACCATATTCTTTGCATTTCCTGGTCTTTTCCCATCCTCTCACTCACTGTTCATTTTCTTCCCTTGACAATAATGAAATCTCTATTAATTCTGCAATCTTAGTACAGGTTTCAAAACCAAAATTTGCATTAGAATTATGAGATAGGGAGGTAGATAGCTAGAAAGATAGATAGATGAATGTATACACATTCAAAAGTTTACTACATATAAACCACTGAGATAATTTAGACACATATGATTTTTAATATCTTTTTTTGTATTACCATAATTGCCTTTTTTCATGTTGACAGTAAGTCAAAGTTACCTTTAAATATTCCTGGTAATAATTTACCCCTCTGAGACACCTGAAGAGCAAAGCTCCTTTTTAATATTTACTCTTCTGGCTCTTATTTTTGAAAGAAAAGGATGACCCTCTGTAGACTTAGCCACCCACCAGATTGTCCCTTTACTAGTCACATGTCGTGTTAAACTGACTAGAGAAATCGTTTCCTAAAGGAAACTAAAATGAAAGGGCAAATGCTATAGTTGCTTATATTGGCCATCTGGTTCCTGTTGCAATGATGCTTATCCCCAATCAGAAGGTGGACCAGAGTTAAGACTTCATTCTCCTCTTAGACAGGACAAAAGAAAATGGCAAGACTCCAATGCTGCCGCAGTGCCCAATATGAAAACTCTTCTATGATTCTCATTGTCCATATGTATGAATATGTTTTCCAGACACTAGAACTTGTAAGAAAATACCCAGTTTCATAACATGCCTTCCCCAGTGAGTGGCCCACCACTCCAAGGTCATCACAAAAGCACTTTGACTAAAGAACCATACCTGATTGTCAATGTCTATCTCACAGCTAAACATTTCTAAGTTTATAAAATGTTTTATTTTCACCTTAGCAGTTATCTGCTAGAAGTTATTTCACATTACATTTGAAAGAATTTTAATACACATTCTGTGTTCTCTTAGCAGACAATGTAGGGGCCTTCCCCATTGCTTTCTCAGGGTAATTAGCAGGACAGAGGACTGACGCAACTCTCTTAGTTTGTCTTTGTTTGTTTGTTTGTTTACAGGATATAAGCTAACTTTATCAACTCTTCTGGCTTTAATAGTTTTAGTACACTGATCAGATAGTGTTGGTCCCAAAATTTCATAAAGGAATGATGCGCGGGACAGAGAATGACAGGAGGAGTTCTCTTATGTAACCTTTTGGAAGAAGAAAATACTACGTCATCTATATTGAATGCTCTGACTCCAGATCAGGTTTCTTATCCAGATTACTGTCATTTGGGTAGAATTCGCCTCCCTTAAGTATAGTAGGAGAAAAATTTTAGGTCCCATCCTGATAGAATTATCTCAATTTCAGATTTAGTTCTGCCTAAATGATTAACTTGTATTAAGAATAAAGTCAGACTTGAACTTTATTTGTTAAGCATCTACTTCCAAGACTATACCTGTTAGGCTTTGCAATGCAATTTTGAATTATTTCCTACGGTTTCTTGATTCTCAAAAAAGATAATATTGTGAGAATCGTTATAAGACGATCTGACATTTCCTTTATTCTGTTTGTTATAGGAAGTGTTGACTGCAACTTTGGAACAAAGGTGACTGCGGGGAAGGAAAAGGAGGCATGGCTAAGGGTGCTGCTCAAAAATGGTAAGAAAATAAGAAAGGGAAGTTAGCAAAGCGAAAGTAAGCTACCCGAAAATACATAAAACGTAAGAGCTCTTAAAGCAGGTGGGAATGTGTCCTTTGCACTGAGAAAGAACCGAAAAGCTAAATGGGCTACTTTTGAAACCTACACCTGCTTCTATTCTCTCCTGCATTCCAGGACCAGTCCGCCCTCCTCTCTGAGCTCCTGCTTGATGCCCATAACTTTATCGGACAATTGGGTGGTTTGGCTAGAACCTGGTAGAAACATGTATCAAAATGTTTATTGGCTTCTGCTTGCCACGGTTCAGCAGTTTTCATTTTTAAATGGATATTAATCTTTGTTGCATATTTACTTTATTGTGGTGAATTGCAATATTTCCCTATTCTGCCAATGAGCTTCTGTGGTGAGATTAGCTCTGTCTTTTTAATGAAAATGACTCTAGAAGATTACCTGCTTTTGGGGTGATACCTTACCAATTACTCATTATTCATTCGTTGAAATATAGGTAAATATCAACACAATCAACAATGAGAAGACCTCAAATACTCTTATAATTTATTTTAGATATATAACCCAAAAATTGGGGGTATTAAAAAAAAGCTTTTACACTTAAAAGTTCTTAGCCTATAACTAAAGGTCTCCTTTCTCCTTCTTATCTATTTTGTTATGATTCCCACTGAATAAATCCAGTGGAAGTCATTTTTCCCTCTCCATTCCCATATTTCCCTCCTAATATCCAACATTTCCCATCAATTTTGCAATAATAATCCTTCTCTACACCACTGATTCCCAGGCTTTTGGATTTTACTGACAATAAATAAATAAATAAATAAATAAATAAATAAATACAACAACTTTAGTAAATAAAAATTGGGGATAAACAGAATTAGCAATCTTTTATTTTGCTCAATTTACACATAATGGTGATGGGAGAAAAAGAAAATTCACATATTTTAAAAGTAACTACAACTATTGACATTATTTTTTCATAAAACAAAATACACCTTTTATCCTCTCATCTACTGATGGGCACTTGGGCTGTTTCCAGATCTTAGCTATTGTAAATAGCACTGCTATGAACATAGTGCTATATATATTCTTACTGATTGGTGTTTCAGGATTCTTAGGATATATTCCTAGAAATGGGATCATTGGGTCAAATGGCAGTTCATTTTGAATGTTTTGAGGAAACTCCATACTGTTCTCCACAGTGGCTGCACCAGTCTGCATTCCCACCAGCAGTGCACGAGGGTTCCCTTTCTCCACATCCTCGCCAGCACTTGTCATCTGTGGATTTGTTGATGGCAGCCATTCTGACAGGTCTGAGGTGATACTTCATTGTTGTTTTAATTTTCATCTCTCTGATGATTAGTTCCATTGAGCATTTTTTTTTCACATGTCTCTTGGCCATCTGTCCATTTTGGAGAAGTGTCTATTTAGGTCCTCTGTCCGTTTTTAATTGGATTGTTTGTCTTCTTTTGTTAAGTTGTATGAGTTCCTTGTATATTTTGGAAATTAACCTTTTATCAGATGTATGATTTGCAAACATGTTCTCCTACACAGTGGGATCTCTTTTCATTTTGCTGATGGTTTCTGTTACTGTGCATGTACACAATGGAATACTATGCAGCTATAAAAAAGAAGCCATCTCTCATCCTTTGAAACAGCATGGAAAGACCTGGAGAGTATCATGCCAAGTGAAGTAATCCATTCAGAGAAAGACAAGTATAACATGATCTCACTTATATGTGTAATCAATGGACAAAATAAATTGAGGAACAAAATAGATCTAGAGACATGGAAGCACGGAACAGACTGAGGAATCTCAGAGGGAAGGGTGAGAGGGTGTGGGAAGAGATTAACCAAAGAACTTATATGCATATATGCATGATCCATGGACACAGACAATGGTGTGGTGAAAGCTTGGGGTGGGGCAGGGGCAGGGTGGAGGAGGTCAATGGGAGGAAAAGGGGGACATCTATAATACTTTAAACAATAGAGATAAATAAATAAAAACACCTGTTGAATTTGACTGCTCACACAAAGGTGATATATCTCATCCCATAAAGTTGTTGGTTTCATGGTCTATAGAATAAAATAAAACCAGTAACCAATTTAAATTTAATGAAATGAGATAATGCTAGAAATATAACTGCTCTATTGGAAATGATCAGTAGTGTAGACCATTCTTTTATCACTTTATTTAAGGACTATAATGGTCTTGACTTGACTCATAGCATTACCTGTAAGCTTTGGCTTCCATGCTAATTTCTTTATTATGCCCATATTACCAGATTTAAGTTTCCAAAAAAGGAACCTATTAACTATCATTTTCCATAGTAGGACTCTTCACAGATATATAGCTTGTCTATAGATTTTCTGTCTTGGGGTTGGTTATAGTCTTGTCCTAATGGCTGTGGGAGGGAAGTAGAGGTGAGGATGCAAAATATAGTCCCATAAATGTCCCCTTTTACTGGAAACCTCATACAAGGCTGTTTCACTTAGTAAGAGCTGCAAGTATAACAGATTTTAATTGACATGTCAAGTTCATTCATCAAGAAAAATCCAGAAGATACTTTTTTATGCAGTACATGCTACAGTGACCTTGTCCTGTGATTACCTATTTGTGCAATATTGAAGTTTGAGAGATCCTGGTATCTTACTGCTATATTTCTGGTATATAAATATGGCCTGCTAAAACTAAGACATGGAAACCAACTAAAGTGAACCAAATATACACATAGTTAAAGGGTGTTGAACCTGTAGATGTGTTTAGCCCAGGTTCATTTTGACATATGGGCAGAAAATTGGTTAGTTTATTCTTACTGCATCCAAACCCATGATAATGTCCTCCTTTGAAAAACAGAGATATACAAACAGTATAATTACTGATGTAAAACCAGTGCAGATAAAATAAGAATAACCTAAGCTTTAATTCAAACCTCAAACCATAAACCCAACCCACGACTTTTTTTTTTTTTTTTAGGTTCATATAGGTTCAGATAACTTTGGACTTTTAGAAAACATCATTTTTTCTCAAAGTGACTTACTTTGTATCCTAAAGAAGAAAAAGGGTAAATATAGAATATGAGGACAACTCCTGCTCAGAACGTAGGTCCCTGGCTAGGGTTTGGCAACTGCTTACCAGCTGATGAGCTAGAACAAAGAGAATAGAAGGAATGTAGGTTGGTAATCCAATTTAACACTCATTATTGACTCCCTGAATCAGCCCAAAATGCTATCAAATAACGTGGAATTTAATCTTAAAAAATAAAACTGATTACATAATATCTACTCCACAAAGGCAGGTGTAGATAAAAATTCCCCATTTGGATATATCTATATCTTTCTTGTTTTGTTTTATTTTTTACTTTCTGCCAAACTTCCACGGATTTGTAACACAATGGGATTTTCTTTTTAACCCTGTCTCTTTTTTTCTATTTTCTTCTATGTCCCTCTCTTCTTTTCTCTTCTATTTATTCCTTTTCTCCCCTTTCCTCCTCTTCCCTCTTCTTTCTTATGTATTAAGTCAGAGCTGAATGGATAGCAATCTGCTAGGGGAGTTAGGGGAACATTATAAGACCTCTTCTATGAACCCAGGAAGTATGTCACGAGTTATTTATTTTTCCCTCAATGAAGGGACCACATTAAAAAAAAACAAAGATTTACCCTGTATCTTTCTAATTGGACATTAGAATGAAATATTTCTTATTCCTTTCCTTTTCCTTTCATTAGAAGTATCTACCTATTTTTATCACCTAAGCATACTTCCTGAAGAGACTGGAATGAGATCTATCATTTGTCTGCCTAGCTCCCTCCTTCCCTTAAGAACCCGTTTCTTTCCCCAAACTCCATGTAGTTTGATGATAAGTGCTATCTATGCCATAGCTAATAGCTCCAGATGTAAGCCCAAGCAGAAATGGCTAGAGTTATGTCATGTTTTTCAAATTAACCTAAAGGAAGAAAGCAGCCCCTTTCCAGGGGCCATGCTCCTTGCAATACAGAGGGAATGGTCTGGGAATGAAGTCAACTATCCACAGAAAAGGGGTGATGAAAGTGGAGGAGAGAGTCCAGGAGCTGTGTGCCCCTGCTTCTGATTGTGCCTGAAGAAGGGAGTAGAAGCCCCACCCAGACCACACTTGACCACTGAGAGTGTGAGACATTGATGAGTCAGCAACAATCCAAGTTGTGACAGAGCAAAGAGTTTGAACACTTTACATTTAATTTTTTTTTTCAGGGTGTAGGGTTGCTCTCATTATAAGGAAGGTGTCCTGAATAAGTACAAATTGAGAAAGAGTTAGTTGGAGAGGGTGCTGGGTGTAAGAGAATAGCTGTGATTTGTTGAGGTGAAGAGGACCTAATTGTCTCAAGAGGCATGCCTGTCATGGATTCTCAAAGAAAGAACAGGTCATTTTAAATACTGAAATCATCTAGTGTCAGACAGACTTTGGTCAAGCTCCATTTCTGCCATTTAGAAACTGACTGACTATGGACAAGTTACCTGACCTCTGTATTTCAATTTTTTGATGTTCAAAATGAGATAAAAACACAACCCAATCTGTAAAGTTATTTTAGGGTAAAACATGCCACTTATGGACAGCTCTCAGGGGAGTGTGTGGCACACAGTAAATGCTAAATCAGTGGTAGTCATTGTATCGATTAACCTTTCTGAGAAACCGATATAAGAGCATGCTCTCAGTGAGTCTCACTGTCTTCAGTGATGCAATATCCAGGGGTAGTTTAAGCCTGTGTACTAGTATTCTCCCTCTGGCTGAAGGGAGGAGTAGCTACCAATTAAACTAAGCCCTTCAGGGAGAGCACTACAACTCAAGTCAACTAACGTGAGACTGTAATGGGGTGGTGTTGAGAAATCACGGAGCAAAGAGGAAGGGAGGTGTTTGAAATTGATTAATCATACTTTGATGTGTCATCTCCTCTGATTATAGGAGTTGGGGCAACTATGTTAGAGAGAAGCCTTTGGAATGAATATCTTTCGATTTATGTGTATTATAATTTATGTAGAGGAACACCGACTTCATATCAAACATCTGAAAGTTACCTCCTGTTTAATGCTGCTTATTCATTCAACAAGTATTTACTGATCCCTGTTATATAAGTCAGGCACTATGATGCAAAGAAGAATTATGGATCTCCCTCCCTTGTAGAGTTTCTAATCGGGTCGGTTTCTTAGACCTTCTTTATGACTGATACTCATATCCAGGGAGTTCCCATTCATGATCCCTATAACTATTTGATGACTAGTTTCCCCCAAAGGACGCACTGTGTATGACACATAAAGGTAATTGGGTACTGGCTGTCTTTGCATTATCACAAGTTGAAATCAATTGAGAAATCATCATTTCTAATGTGAGCCATTTCTGCTCTATATATCTTTCTTAACTAGCCTTGGTAATAACTGCTACCTTTATGACACTGAGTTTGATGTCTACTTTTGCTGTCAGTTCTTTCGAACACCATGTAACTTTGCCACTTATTTTAAGTGGTTTCTGGTACCAAACTTAGGAGTAATTAAATCAAAGCATCACATCCCCCCAAATGCTGATTTTATACATTCATTAGAATTTATACATGAAAAAATTGCTGTGAGGAAGAGAGCAACTCTTCTGTGATTTCTATTTTGAAGATAAGAAAGTGACACACATCCCCCCTGTTATAGTCATGGGATAAATCAGCAGTGTTGTCAAAGAGAGAATCCAGTCAAGATTTCTAGTCAAATGTGCCATCTACTTCATCATAATGAAACTGAAATATATGAATATAATAATGTCAATTGAATGAATCACTTGCTTCATTATCTTTGAGTTTTACCTCTCATAGCCTATGTAGGCTATTAAGCCAGGATTAAATGTCACCTATTGAACTTTAGAACAATTTCTGCATAACACAGACATTGCTTTGCCGCAAACTTAGCTTATCCATAGCCAACAAGAAGACATACAGAGACAGGTGGTTGGGGGCACACACACACGGGCACATGTACACACAGGATCAGATGTACATGCACACATGAAAGAAGAAATAAAGTTAATAGGCAGATGGCTTAAAAAATGGCCTTTTAAATGACCTAGTCTGGCTCTCATGGTAAAAGGAATCTATTTTCTCTTCAATGCATATTCAAATTTTAAAAAAAGTCTTGAGAGACAGTAACATTGAAATACCAACTACATTCCAGTACTTGAGCTAGGCTTCTAATGTGGATCATTATATTTTAAGCTCTCATATACTTTGTGGTAGCTCTTACTAGTATGTTCAGTATGTACATAGGCATTTATGAAGCTCAGAAAGGTTAGATAGTTGCTAAAATTCATGCAGCTAATAGTAATAATCCAGAATGCACAATCAGGTCTAATTGACTCAAAAGCCCATGCTTTTATTATACTATGCTGTGTAATGATGAACTATTAGAATAAAATTGTAAGGTTTTATTGTTCTTGTTGAATAGATTGTGGTTGACTATCACTTTAGAAATGTCTTATGTCTCTAGAAGTTTACCTGCAATATGCCATCTAATAGAAAATCCTTTAAACTTTTTCTGGGACTTTTTAAAAAAATTATTTTGGTCTTCCCACTGTAGGGTAACTTGTGGGATTCTTTTCCTTTTTCTTTTTATTATAATGTTTAAAGTCCATTGTGGACTTTACACTTACTGTTTAGTTAATCTTTTTGTATGTTCTCTGTTGAGATGTCAACATATATTATGTAATTATTTATAATTATTAAAGTAATATAGAAATGTAAAAATAATTTGCCGCTTTCATAAATTTACTACTATCATTTCTTCTGATACCTCTGCTCATTTTGCCTTGTTTTCCTCCCATCGATCTAACATGAGAATCTTTTACTCCATATTGTAGGATGTTTAAATGACTAAATTAGGGATATTAGGGTTGATTTCTACATGGGTAGAAAAAGTAATGGTTTAGGTTAGGATGAGCTAATCAGCTCAAGCTTTACTCAAAGGAGTTAAAAATGTAATAGGCATAATTCCATTTTGCTCATTTTCTCAGAGGCCGCATAAGTAAATACATTTATGTCATTTTGAAATCATTTCATGATTTTACACATCTTATTGTGGCAATTGTGTTTGCAGAAAGAACACTTTCGTACCACACTCGCGTGGCTGGGACAGAGCCAAATGGGTGCTGGAAGGTGAAGAGGCCAGGCAGGAACATGGCCTCCTGGCCATCCTAACTAAGTAGGTGCAAGTTGAAATACCCAGCATTTCAGGAAAGACACTGCGTGAGTGAGGCTGTGTGTATTTCGAGACTTCCCTGCAAACCCTTGCATTCTTTTCTACCATGTCTAGTGTACACTATGTTCTTCTATAATTATAAATGTATGTTTCCCATCACCACAAAGACTCCTCATTGCTTGAAGGAAACACAGCTTCAAAGAGCTTAAATGGTGAAGGGCAGGCCCCCTTCTGAGAGCTACCATTGCTTGGGGGTGATTCCTCCTCTAACTCATCCACATAATACCACCGGCCAGCGTGGCTGGCTGTGTTGCACCCTGTCTAGATTGGCCTGAGGCTGTGGTGGTTTCAGCTTTTGAAAAGAACATCTTTAAATTCTTAATAATTTAAATCTCGATGTTGTCTTTTAAAAAACATTCTTGTAGCATTCTCCTTTTCTATCTAAAGGCAGAAAGGGTTCCAGTCTTTTGTGCTTCGAAACCTCAAATACAAAGAATTTTTTAAGAAAATTGGCATTTTGATTAGAGGGTAAACTTCACATAGCTTGAGTCTCAGTTTTAAGTGGCTGAGAGTCTAAAGCGACGTGACATGCCACAGAAGAAAGGCTGTAGAGATATAAGTTTAAAATGTGATGAGCTAAAAAAAAATGCAACATACTTTATGGCAGCAGCAGTTTGAGGAAAAATACATTCTATTTTTAACCATCATTTTAAAAACTCTCACAATTACTCTTTTTGAAAGCTTCCCAAGCAAAGCAGCTTCCAAGAATGAAGTCGTGTCGGTCAGTAATTATAACAGCTCACACAACCTTGTGTCAGGCGCCGTGCTAAGGAATGTTCAAAATTAATCTCATGCAATGCTTCCAGTTGATCTATAGGGTTGCTAGTGTTATTCCATTCGACATGTCAAGAATCAGAGGTACATAAAGATTGATAGACTTGTCCAGAGTCACACAGCTGGAATGCTGTGGAACTAGGTTTGGAAACCAGGCCATGACTTGTGCCCATAACATTTATGTGACTTTGAAAAGTACAGAACACAAAAACCGGAATCTACCTCTACTAATTTTTGGTGGTTGTTCACCTTTAAAAAATGCCCACGAAAGTGTGCTCTGACAGTGACATATTAAAACTGACATAATCCTACAAAAAAAATAATCTTTTGCCCAGCCAGCATGGCTTAGTGGTTGCGCGTCGACCTATGAGCCAGGAGGTCACAGTTCTATTCCCTGGCAGGACACATGCCCAGGTTGTGAATTTGATCCCCAGTCAAGGGCATGCAAAAAGCAGCCAAGCAATGATTCTGTCTCATCATTGTTTTATCTCTCTCCCTCTTCCTTCCTCTCTGAAATCAATAAAACAATATATTTACAAAAGAATCTTTCTTAAATTAGAATAAATGGTAGTTACCATCTTGAGTGTTCATCATATACTATGAAGTATGATAGGTGCTTTATAGAAATATTCTCATTTTTATCCTCTCATAATTCAGACTCAAACAGGTATTATTATGTTCATTGTGAGTATGTGGTGATTTGGGCTTAAAAAATTGTGTAATTTGCCCAAAGGCACATAGGTAAGGGGTGGAGGAGAAAAAAAAAAGGAATCGACTCCTGCCTGTTTGATTCCAAGTTTCGTGTTCTTGACTAATAGCACTGAACTGCCTTCACACAGAGACAAAATTGTAAGAGGTCCATTCATTGAGCATACACACTGTGTCAGAGATTCCACCGGGAAGGTTTCATATGTCATTTCTTAACCCTCCATATCCCCCTTATCAGTTTTCATTGTATTTGTTTTTCAGATAAAGGGATGTCCCTCAATCATCCTATTTTTTTTCACACACAAAGTTTGGAGAAGATAAGAGGCAAATTCCAAAGCCCAGAGAGGAGACTCCAATGCTGTTCTGGCTGGGGCCAGTTTTCTCTTATCTATTACGTAACACGAGTGGCGCGGATGTAACCTCTGCCATCCCACATCCACGGACAACTAATCTAATCACGATGCTTTGAGGGAGGAGGGGAAAGGGAGCTTTTCACAACCTCCTAGGATAATTCATGGACATTTTTAGACACCAACCTTCACTGCCAGAAAGATTACAGTGAAACTTTAATGTAAATAACATACACTTCTCTCTTTAGGTCTCTAATCACCAAAGTAACTTTCCCCCAATAGTCGGTAAGAGTTGTGGTAATGTTGACAATAGATTTTTATCATCTTTTTACTGTTCAAAGTACCATTTTCACACACTGCTGAGGGGCAGTATTATCTCTTCTGCTTCGGGAATGGGCTCGTTACTGAACTGGTTTCAGCACAAACTGCTTTTACGACCTTAGACTATGGCGTTGGTTAGGGATGAGAAAATTTTATTTGCCTTACCACTGAATCCACAATGTCCAGATAAGTAGAATCATTTTTTATGGCATCAAATGTTTTTTTGGACACTCATATGATAGGCTATTTCTGATAACGCTGTTCCCCCTAACACAAATGTAAGAAGAACTGCAGAAAGTTACGAAGTATTGTTCCAACTCTGTGTAGCTTGCGGAGAAAATGGAAGCCACATTTTAGAGATGTCTTATCATTTTCCAACAGCTAAAAGCCACCACTGACTACGGTGATCTGAGCTTTCAAAGGACAAAGGGTTAAATAGTAGCGTCAGAGATATAAAGAATCAATCAGGAAGGCCAATAAAATCTGGGAAATCAAGCACAGCCTCAACATGACAGGTGCCTCCACATCAAATGGAAGAGCTAAAAACTCCAAGCTCCCGCGCGTGGGCGTGTTGTTTGAACCTACCATCACTGTCAAGTAGAGTATCCTGACTCATTTTATCTCAGTGATTCACAAGCAGGTCGGGGCCATTCCAGTGAGACTTTGCTTGTGCAGAAAACAAGATAATAAACCTCAAAGCAGCCTGAGATCAAGTTTTGGCTTCGCTCTAATCCTGGTTTAGATCCTGGCCTCTGTGATAACCCGCCCATCCTGAAATGAGGAGGCCAGCACTCCGAGCCTTGTCAAGCTCAGCCTGGATCTTGAGCTGTTTGACCATCACCTGCAGCCTGAAACAGACCTTTCACCCCTCCCATCTCCAGGCCAATTTTTACCCTCACAGGTTGGAATGATGAAACACCACTCTAACAGCATCAGGCGTAGCCTCGCATTTCTTGCTGAAAGTTCAGCCTTGACCTTAGGACAGTGGTTTCTCCTTTAGTTCTGAGTCTCAGTTTCCATCCTGCCATCCAATCAGGTAAGTAGGTCTGTGTATTTTCTGTATCTGAGTCTCACACTGAGTTACTATTCCAATTCTCCAAGATCTATAATGATAGGAATTCCCTTAAATTTCCTGACACCAACGTTATGCTCTTAAATACACGAGGAACTGTGAGCCCATTGTCTTTTGCATCATTTATCAATATCTACCATCTGCCTGCCTAGAGCTGAAACCCGCTCACTTGTGGATATCCCTCCCAACCTCCGAGTATCACCTGCCCATTACACAGGTGTCTGGGGGTAACAGCCCAGGCTCTGGATTCAGACTCTCTGGGCTTCTAGCTCTACCATTTCCTAGCAGATGACTCGGGCAAGTTAGTTTCCTTCCTTGGACTCAGTATATTTAGCAAAATCTGAGGGTAATAATGCTTGTGCTTATCTCATAGAGTGCTGTGATTAAATTAGTGAATACAGTGGGGCCTTGACTTACGAGTTTAATTCGTTCTAAGACCAAGCTCGTTAAGGAGCTCGTTAAGGAGCTCGTTAACTCAATTATTCTATCAACTCAATGCAAAAAATCAGCTGAGAGACAGCTGGTATCTCAAAAAACTCGTTAGTCGGGACACTCGTAAGTCAAGGCCCCACTGTATAGACAAAACAAACATTATTCAATATACATTCAATAAATGGTAACGGCTTATTTCTCTTTAGAAATAGATCTAAAATTGTATTTGTATTTAAGTATTTAATAATGCTTTATGCTGTTATTTTCCTTCTTGTGCCATGTCCCCTCCCCTCCCCCCTCCCAATTTTACTTTGTTCTAGAGCAGCTGTGGGCAAACTACAGCCCACGGGCCGGTTTCGGCCCGTTTAAAATGAATAAAACTAAAAAAAAAAAAGACCATACCCTTTTATGTAATGATGTTTACTTTGAATTTATATTAGGTCACACAAACACTCCATCCATGCTTTTGTTCCGGCCCTCCAGTCCAGTTTAAGAACACATTGTGGCTCTCGAGTCAAAAAGTTTGCCCACCCCTGTTCTAGAGTGACAATTCTATATTTAGGTCAGGTTCCCGGTCCTTCCTCTCTGTCTCATTCTACTCTAATTAATGTGGTCTTGCCCAGCAAGAACTTAAGAAATGAAGGATTAGGCCTAAGAATGGAGGAAGGAGGATATCCTAGAGTTGATGACTGAAGATTTCCTCTATATCTGTAGGGTTCTGGAATGGAAAAATTGTGGCAATGATGAACTAAAGGTATGTTTTGTCAAAGGTGAAAATAATATCCTCTTCTAAGTATCACTCAGGCCAAAACGTTGCCTAGTGCTATCCGAAGAAGGGCAAAGAGAAGAATCATGTATCATTCATCTACACTTTACAAGAAAACTTTATCTCCAGGCATACTTGCCTCCCTCAGGTTTAGCCAAAAGCAGCAGAGATACTGGCTAGATCATGATTCTTGTCAGTCAACTAGAGAGAAGTTACTGCCTTATTTCTCAGGCATTGAATTTCAAAGCAGCAATAAACTAATTCTGTTAGAATCTGTGGAACAGAGAATGCTATTTTCTTAATGCTGGTTTTGATTCCAAAGGGGTTGCCAGCCTTACCTGCTGACATAGGAATAAATCTATAGAGAGAATGTGAAGAAAACTTATGTGCAATTTCCATTAATAGGATCTCTGTGGCAGGGAAAGGAGAAACAAAGCCAAGAAGAGCCATCAATAAATCTTGCAGTGTTGCTGAATCAGGAATTGGTAGTCTGAAGAGTTTACTTAGCTCAGTTTCTGATTGAGGATTATAGCACTGTGGTTCAATAGATAAATCTTAAAGATTTCCTTTAACACTAATTGTAGTTTCCATTTCTTTTGGTCCTGGTCTTGTACTCTCTGCTTGGTTATTCTCTTTAATGCCAAAATATTCTTCCTTCCAACAACAAAACTTTATCCCTGATGGGAACTTGATTTATCTGTGTATGGTTTTGAGAAGATGCCTTCTTCCAGAAGAGAGGAATAGGGTAAGTGTACAAATTTACAACTTCTATTGTATTGAAAGCATAAAACTATTATGAATGCCACTGGAATATATCCCCCCAACTTTAGGAAACTTCAGTAAGTGGTGGACAAACCCTAGAGGCTTTTGGCAGACAGAACATTATTACAACTTGGTTCATGAGCACCGCCTTTGTAAAAGTACTGACAAAGTATTTTAAAAACCAAGATTGCTCACTTGGAGAGAAAGGAGAAAAAAATGATCACAATGCTTAAATATATCAGATTGAAGATAATCAGTTTCTTTTTTCCAGCACAGACAAAACATGACGGAACGTTTAGGTTTTAGTCAGCATGCTGGTTGACATACCGAATTTCTTGACTTCAGAGAAACTGAATTCTAGCTCATGGTCGTGGGCTCTTGATCTCCAAAGATGTTGAAACAACTTTCCACATTGTATATTATATACATAAGATTGTAGGAAGGCAAGAGATTACCTCACATATTCTTTTCATATTTCCCTAATTCAATAGTGAAAGTCACAGCCACAATTATTGAGCCCTTTCCAGGTCTCAAGCACTTTATATTCACTATCTCGACCAATTCTCACCACAACCCTAGAAGTTTTGTATCACTAGCCTTATTTTTAATCAAGGAACTCGGTTCAGAGAGGTTGAATAACTTGCCCAATATATCAAGGGACAGAGCTGAGACTTGAGCAAAAGTCAGCCTGACCCTCATTAAAATTTTGACCATCAAGCATACCTGACTGTCACTATCACATTGACCTTTGTATTAATAATGTCGGAGTTTAATTTTAAAACATAATTTTTAAGAACTGTTTCACAGGCATGTCTTTTTATACCCAGTGTCCATGCACAGCTTTAATTTACAGGGTTAGGCAAAAGTAGGTTTACAGCTGTTTGTAAGGAAAATAACACAATAATTAATAAATAATAATATAAGAATAAACTCTGTGTTTCCAGTACTCTCAACTGTAAACCTACTTTTGCCCCACCCTGTATAATTCCAGTTTCTTTTACAATGTCTGATGCTTATTTTTTATATCCCCATCTCAAATAAATCTAGGACATGGACAATGAATAAACCATTTCAGCTCTACTGACATTACATATTTGAAATGTAACTCAGCTTGATAATGAAAGGATACATCACAGCCAGTTTAATCTCTAGGATGTAGAAACTGCAGAAATAATACTCAAAGCCTATGGTTAAGAAGAATCAGCTCATTCCTGATAGCTACACCCTAGGCTTTTCTGTCTACTTCTCTTATTTCCCCGTGGAGCATGCCTAAGCCACAACAACTCAGATTATACTTTTTTTTTTTTCCAGGCAAGTGCCCTGATGCATAAGCAGGGCTGGCCTGAGAAAAATCATAAAGTAGGTCAAGTTCATCTCTGATCCCTACCCAGCCATTTTTCTCAGTATCATTGTCCATAGTTCATTTCAAGATTCTATCTTCTTCCTTCCCACTCCAATGACCAATGCTTAATGCTTAAGACACTTGATAACAGCCTCACCTTTACCCTTCTTCTACCCCATATCTCATAATAGAGGTTTTACTGTTAAGGAATGCACTCTATTATCTGCTTCAGCCCTACCTCTTCTCAACATTGATGTGTTTCTGGGCCCTCTCTTTTTCTTGTTGGCTTCATTGTCAGGCAAAGGGATTTCCACCTGGGAATTTTTACCACCTGCAGGTTCAGACTAACATTGTACCTACAGCCTGCTATCCCAGCAGAAAGGAGATTCTCTCTTTAGAAAAGTCAGTGTCTCAAATTAACCCAATGTTTGCAACATACTCATCTCTAATGCAATTCCACAAGTCAGGAAAAAGGAGGATCCCAGTTGGTCAACCCTAGGTCATGTGCCATTCCCCCAGCAGGGAGTGAGTGGAAAATAGTGCTAAATTTACCTGAAGTACATAAAATAAGTTTTACAATAAGAATGGGTTTCCATTACTCAAATAAGAGATCAATGTTACTATAAAGAAAAAAACACACCTCTCAGTCCTGTTTTGCATATTCTTGGTTATTGTTCTTGCTTTTTTGGATCTTTTATGTCTTGTTTTCCTCTTATTTTATAGAGTAATATAGTGCAAATGATTTTTTTCATTAGGGATAAGTCAAGAATAATAAAAATGAGAGAACGATCTAGTGTTTTAGTGTACCGTATAAACCCCCTTTCATTTGGGTAGGGCTTTCTTTTAGATAAGTCATGTTAGACTATTTTTATTTTATTCTATTGATAAATCATTCTGTTTTATTCATGGAAATTCAAGTTTCTCATTTCAAGTATGCAACTACATATTATAAATCATGTGAAAGGCAAAACTGATCATTTCTCTTTAAAGCCTGTAAGTAACAGACTGAACCAACTTAAGGTGCTGACATTTGACTGTTTTTGACATACATATATGGCAATTTCATAGGATCCAACCTGATACACATTTACCATCCAGCTGGGTATAGAGGTCATTTTTTTTTTTGTTGTTGTTTTTTCATGACAGTTTTTCAGTGGAAAAAAAATAAGCTAATCAGGTTACAGTGTTGGTTTTATGATGAATCACTTATGAATCAATTCAATAATTACTGCAGATTATGTTGATGAGTAATAGAACAACTTACTGAATAAGTAATAGTGTTATTTGTTTACTTCAAATAGTCAAAATAAGACTTTGCATCAGAGGCTTTTTCACTCCCTAACAGCAAGATGAGCACAATCACTTAATAATTTAATCTAATGCTCACAACTTTATTATTGCAACAATAAAAAAATATCTTTATATACTATAGCAAGCAAAATAAGTGGTTTCCTGAAATTTAGACGCAGGTGTTTCCTGCATGTCCTTGAATGTATCTTTTTTATTCACATCCAAGGTAAGCTTTCTTAGGGAAACTTGCAAAAACAAATACTCTCAATCCCCAATGCTCTTAGCTATGGGTTTGTGCTTATGTGAATGTTATAACTGACAAGTAGTAGCATTATGCATCCACATTACATAATATTGTAATTTAAAAAAGAGGCAAACCAATATATTTTAAATAAGATATTATTTCATTAGGTTTCCTTCAATGACATTAGTGCATTCAAGTGCTTCATCATTATTCAACAACATTTGAAACTGTTTGAATAGTCTCTGAATAATCCAATAGATAGATTTTTACATATTTTTTGACATGCAATGTACATTAAAGGCTAGAGGCATTTTAATATATGAAGTATCCATAAATATTCTATTGTGGAACAATAGATCACTTAATAAACCATAATGTTTTCTGCACTGATACAGACTTCTGCTTGACATAGGGAAGATAAATAATTTTTTAATAAAATTTTAGGCAATAAAGGAACCCTACTAAAGTTCAGAAGGAAATAGCATTTATATTTCGGTCAGATTTCATACTATATAGCGTCCTAGATAATAAAAGCATAATATGTAAATCAACCGAACAGCAGAATGACCAGTCGGGGGGCGAGGGGGCAGGACTGGCAAGCAGGAGACGCCAGGCCAGCCAAGGTGCATGCCAGTGGGCAGAGGGAGGGGACTGCAATGGAGGGGGGGAGAGGTGGTAGAGACCAGTGGTAGCGGAGGGGTGATGGGGGGGGTGGGGCGGGGCCGTGCCAGCTGGCACCATTTGGCCTGGTTGCCTCTGGCAGAGGGAGGCCTAAGATGTCAGTAGGACATCCCCTGAAGGCTCCTGGACTATGAGAGGGAACAGGCCAGGCTGAGGAACACCACCCCCCTACCCCCCCACCACCACCACCAGAGTATGAGTTTTCATGCACTGGGCCTCTAGTTTAAAATATTTTTACAGATAGAAATTGTTGCAAATTGTACCATGGTTAAAGAATATATTTTTTAAAAAAACAATTTGCTCTATTACATTAATCAGTGGTTTCATGTTTATGTAAAACTTGAGGTTCTCCTATCTTGATAAACTGCAAATGACTCACACCTTCCTCTTCTCAAACTTTCCATTCGCTCTTGCACTCCTTACTTACACTGTGCTTACCCAAGGCATGTAGGTCAAGGAGTGTTGTCATGAAAGACAAGAAAAAGAAAACCACCTCACTTTTTAGTGCTTGTCAACATACACAAATGAGATCTATTCTGGATTTTTTAGAGAAAAATCCATGTAGGTCAACTCAAGCTTTGGCATATGATGATGTTGTTCTTGCCAAATGAGACAACTAATTTATTTGAGTGGAATACATCAACACGGCTAAAGAAAAGTACCTCTATTAGACGTGGTGATATTTATTTTTCTGTTTTAAACACTTACATCACACTTAACGAGGTACCAGGCATTGTTCTACAAATAATGATTCACTCAATACTCACAGCCACTCTTTGTAGTAGGTATTATTTTTATTTCTATTTTATAAATGGAAAAATGAAGACACTGAAAGGGTAAGTAACTTGACCAAAGTGACACCATTAGCAATGACATCTGCTTTGGAAAACACTGCCATAGTATTTCCTTGGCCGAACCCAGTGGAACTCAGTTTTAATTTCTACTTTCTGCTCCCTTGAACCTAACCTTAAACCTCAGTTCTAACAGCTAGATTTGGGGTTACTGTCCTTATGTATGAACCCCTAGCACTCTAGTTGCTCTTGGACTGAAATATTTTCTCATGTGGTCCATTGCCACCATCCATAAAACTAGATTTCTACTCCTTATCTACACTCTGCTGATGGCCAGGTATCTGCTGGGTGACTTGTTTGGTCATACTGATCCTTCACAGACTTTAAGGACTACTTCTTTTCCTTGGTTTTTTGGGTCATTAACTCCCTATTAACTTGCTATTTTGATGGCTCAGTTAAACTCCCATCCATTTACTTTCTTTCTTTAATTTTAGTTATTAAAATCTACAACTATTTAGAATAATCTATTCTCAAAGTGTCTCTATTAGAAACCACATTTGAATTAAAAAAATAAAACACCTCATATCTACTTGCATACCTATAAGACTTTTCTTGTGGCCAAAGTGTCTTTAAACTTTTTTACTTTGTGCCCTCCAAAACTTTTTAAATCTCTTTGAATCTCTTACACACTTTAAAAACTACACCCTAGCCTTTATTTAGATATCACCTATTTTTCCATTAATGTCTTTTTTTCTTTTTTGGTATTTTGTTTTTTGTTCAAGAATCCTATCAGGCTTCCACTACTTTTAATTATCATGTCTCTTCAGTTTCCTCTGATCTGTGACTACTACTCAGTCATTCCTATTTTTCATGACTATGATAGATTGAGAAGTGCTGGCCAGGTATCCTGTAAAATTGTGGTTTTTAATGTTTTTCTCATGATTAGTTTGCATTTACGGGTTTTGAAAAGATTACCAGAAGTATGAGATGCCCTTCTCATCATATCAAATCATGAGCACATGATATCCCTATGATATCATTAGTAATGCTCATCACTTAGTTAAGGTAGTGTTTGCCAGTTTCTCCCTGGTAAACTTATTTTTCCTTTTCTAAACTTTATTCTTTTGAAGCAAGTACTAATCTAGCCCACACTAAATGGGGACAAAGGGAATTTAGTTCCATCTACTAGATGGTGGAATATTTATGTATATTAAATGGAACTCTTCTTACATGTTTTTAAATTGTCATCTAAAATTGTTCATTTTCAGTTTAAATAGTTATAAAAAGTTGAAGTTTTCACCATCTGATAAAATTAATATCCTTAAGGAAAACGGCTACATCACATCTTAAAAGATACCCAATAAAATCTAAATACCATGGTCATTTGATACCCATTGTTAATGCTTTCAAATGTCACATTAAATAACTTTTTAAAAATTATTGATTTTAGAGAGAGAGAAAAACATTGATTTTTTTTGTTCCACTTTTTTATACATTCACTGGTTGATTCTTGGATATGCCCTGACTGGGGATGGAACCCACAAATACTTGGTGTATCAGAACGATGCTCTAACCAACTGAGCTACCCACCCAGGACCTAAAGGAGCTGTTTTTTAACAGTCAGATAATTTACATTGTTTTTCTTTTTCTTTGAAATTATATTCCCATCCCAATATCATTAGAGAACATTTTAAGTAACCTAATTCTTGAAGTATTTTATTTCAATTTTAAATGTACTTATAATTTCAAAAGTATTTCTTGTGACTATATTTTGTCAAAAAAATGTTATTGTGGATTAAGTTTCCATTGCAACTGTTTTTTTTAAAAATATATTTCTTTATTGATTTCAGAGAGGAAGGGAGAGGGAGATAAAAACATCAATGATGAGAGAATCATCGATTGGCTGCCTCCTACATGCCCCCTACTAGGGATCGAGCCCACAACCCGGGCATGTGCCTTTGGTCAGAATAAAATCTGGGACCTTCAGTCTGCAGGCCGATGCTCTATCCACTGAGCCAAACCGGCTAGGGCCACTGCAACTATTTTTAGTAGACAATTGATTACAGCAGCTTAAATGTATCATAATATAAATCTAATTACTAAATAAAATGATAAAATTTTCTACAGAATGTCACAGCGCTACTCAGGTAGAAAAGCCATGCTGTTTCTTCATTCAAAGCTTTTTGTTTTTTCTTTTTTTTCTGTTGTAGAGTAATGTTCAATGTAGTAAAATAAAAGTGGTTTTAGTGTTTATGTAACTTTTGTATCAAATGCAGTATTAATGATGAAAATTTTCAGAAATCAAGATGCTCATGAAGAACATACAGTATTTGTAATGATTATGTAACTATTAAAATATATTTTTATTCTATAGCAAAAGAAAGTATTAGTGCAATTACAAACATGTTAGAAAGTGGTAAAAATATATTATTAAAAAGTAGTGTGTGATCTAAAGTGAATCAACTTGGATAAATTTATCATTATATCCATTAAGACAAAATATTTAGGAGTTTTACATGTAGATTTTTTTTACTTTTTTAGTTAAATAAATGCTTGAGGGATTTTTAAAAAATGTATTGTTACATACAACTGTAAGTGAGTATTAAGCCTTAAATCAAAATCAGAGATGACAGAGCTATGGTTATATTTTAAATTAGCCACATTCTCAATAAGATCTCCTGAAAATCAGACCTGCATCTACTAGTAAGGATTTCAAACAGTTGAAATATGCTGAAAACCTGTCCTTCCTGGGGTTGAAAGATGGAATCATTTTCAGGGATTTACCCTCAAAAGAATTTTAGTCTTTGCAGCTGTCAGTCATAATTTCTTAAACATACTCTGTTTGAATTACAATAGTCAATGTGGTGTATCTAGTCAGGGTCCAATTCAATTATTATGCACAGTGAAAAAAATAGCTCCTGCTAACCATGATATTCTGAAAGATGCAAAATATGCTGGTTTGTATTAGGTTAAAGATATTCTTTGCTTCATTGGTGGCTATTGGACATGAGCTAATTTGAGGAAGAATAGATTTTAAATAAATTAGGAATTCATTTCAAGAAATGTCTCGGCTACTTTAAGTCTCCGACGTGGTAATTTTCTGACAATTTTATACAACTCTTTGGTTGGTTTAAATCAATCTGAATGTTTACCAAATTTCTCATAAGAGAATGTTTTAATGGTCTCTGAGGCCACTAACGACAGCATCGTCAGGATGAGATATATCCTCGAGCTCCTTGGAAAGTCCTCTCACAGAGCCAACATGAAAAAAGCCAGGTGGTTTTAGGTACTGCCAACTTGGAAACGTTCTTATGAGGTTACGTGGGGGATCCACAGGCATGCTGTTGGGATCTTTTGTCCCCTGGGGAGAAAAAGACATTCCTAGGAGTTGGCTAAAATTGCTCATACATTTTACTCTGCAATTTTATTTTATTTATTTATTTTTATAGCACCAAGGTTTTTAGGACGTTTAAAATAATTTTAAAATGACATAAAAGCATTTAGGGAAGCATTTTCTTGGGAAGAAGGTGGAATATATAAACTCTAGACACCACTTAGTTTATGATCTTGGTGCCAATACTGGGGCTAATTGACAATTTCGTGAAGATGACCTGGGTAGATCCTCTGATTATTGTATTAGCCCTATTTATTTTGATGAACTCTTATGCTACTTAAGCATCAATTCCATAATGGTCAAATGTCATGTGATCGTATGCATCATGGGTGGCCCTCTGACAGTTATGGAAGAAAAAAACATCCTACTTCAAATAACCCAAGTATCAACTGAGGTCACCCTGGTCCTTAGCTTTACATAAAATCTACTTAAAACTACTGTCCCATATACAAGAGGAAAAATAAACCCGGGCCTAATGTGACCCAGAGTTCCTATTTCCTGCACCTGTTGAGTTCCCTAACTCAGGCTGATCCTAACCTTTCCTACTGAACTCTCCAATCAGCCCTGTGTTCACATAGGATTTTTGATAGGAGCATGGTGTGTCCCAGTTGTTACAAAAAGCAAAAAAGTTCCATTACACATCCCTATTAATTGGGTTTTGGACAGTGCTCCTGGGAATTGCTCACTGGCCTTTTTTTACAAAGCCCATATACTGCCATGTTCTTTGGGCTCTTCTTTCTTCAACAATCTTTTCTTTCAAAATGCGAACCTTCATCATCAAATTTCAATTCCCTTTTTATGTAGAGCAGTTTAGTCATCTCTGGCTTTGGAGTCCAGGCAGTCTCACAAGTCCCACTCACATAATCTGAAAGGAACGTCTCCTTAAAAAAGAAAAAAGAAAAAAAAAAAAAGTGTCTTGCCCTGGCTGGTTTGGCTCAGTGGATAGAGCATCGGCCTGTGGACTGAATGGTACCGGGTTCGATTGCGGTCAAGGGCACATACCTGGGTTGCAGGCTGGATCCCCAGTGGGGGCCATGCAGGAGGCTGATCAATGATTCTCTCTCATCACTGATCTCTCTCTCTCTCGCTCTCGCTCTCTCTCTCTTTCCTCTCTGAAATCAGTAAAAATATTTTTTTTTCAAAAAGTGTCTTATCTTTCTAAAGGGGAAATAATTTTCCTAAACCTAATGCACATTTTCTATGACTAATTAGAAAAGAAGCTTAGCCTTTAATCCTGTGAACATTATGCAATCTCAATGAAGTGCAGTTCAAACAGGCTTTCTTAAACACCTAAAAACTCAGTACAAAAAGCTTTCAAAGCAAGCTGATAGAGATAAGGCAATCTGACAGCCTTTTGACCTGTTTTAGCACCTGAATACAGAACTATACTGTGATTTAGCAAACTTCTGCTTGCCACATCTAATTATTTCAGTTTCATTCTTAAGTATCAGGACTTAAGCTCTTTAACTCATCATAAACTCATCACTATTTGCTGTTGTAATCTCAAATTGATCCATGAGATCCAAGTAGTGGATTCAATTGTGGGTCTTCAAAACATCGAGACAATGTTTTCATGATTTCTAGGCTCTCATCAACTGCCTGTAGTTAGTAGTATGTCAGGAAAAGGGTATCATTATATACTCATTTCACATAATAAAATAATTGCTTCCTTATAGAAATGATAAGAGTTTATTCTTTGTATTTTAGAATGGTATTTTCCTAGCTCTTCTTAGACACACACTTTTGGAGTAAAATAGTTCAGGAAACTTTAGTCCTTAACTCCTTCCCACTCACATACCAGATTCTTTGAGCCAAAACTCATAAAAGGACCCTGAGGTTTTCTGAAAGATACAGAATGTGAGTTGGGGGTGGTGGTGGTGAGCAATTTTGTTTCTCAACTCAGGATCTCTGTAAAAAAGTCAGGTTTGACATATATTTATATTAGCCAATTATCTCACTTTTGCCCACTTTTTCCATTTTTAATTTATATACTTGCCCCAAGTGTAAAACACATGTTATTTTTGGCTGCCAAAGTCCTCTTTCTGTGCACTAATTTCTGCGTTTGCTCCACCTTTAGAGTCTAATGTTGAACTAACATCAACTACAGGGAAATAAAGCCACCTCTGAACTTTAGCTGTCAGCATATGCTGAAGAAAGTAGTAATGGGAGCAAGATGTGGTGCAGGGATGCTGTTTTGAGGATGGAGCCTCACCAGGGATGACTACTCCCCTCTCTGGAGAATCACCTGCATTTGCCAATTCCTTGCATTTTTCACTTGAGAAGGAAAAACCATAATTGTCTAGTGAAAAATTTATCTTGGAACTTTGGATTTTTCCAAAGGTGGTCATGTCTTGTTCATTAATAGTGTTAACGAACAAGTGCCTAGCCTGATCATTAATAATGTTGACCTCACAGAGCAAAATTATAATATTTGGAGTTTAATAAAATTAATATACCAGAGTATCTTGGGGTGAAAGTAAAGTTATCCTTTGAAATTTTGGTACCTAGAGAAAAGAACATGCCACAGTCTTGACACACAGTGTGTGCTGTTTATTTTAGCAGCCATCCAAGCTATGTCTACCCTGAAAGGAAGAAGTTATGTTCCCTGAAATCTCACATAAAACATTAAAAAGCACATAAGTCTTCTCTTTTTGTCCCAAATAGACACCAAAGAAAAAGCAAGTGGAGTATTTTTAAATGATTTGAAAATTAAGTTTCATTTTTTTAAACTATCTGACTTTGACTTCCCCAAAGATAGCTAAGTTCCAACATACTTGTGAGTTTGCCTCATTTCTACATAAAATATATCTCTAGTTAGATCTAAACACTTTCTATGGCCTTTTATAAATGAACTCATACAGAACCTCTTATGTGAGGAAAGTATTGTCAGTGAGAAAGAAACTTAGAGATGGTTGTCTTAACATCTCACTCAGCCTAGAACCTACATCATGATGTCGTAGAACTCCTTCTTTTATTTCGTACAACCTCATTTTACTTACATTTACTACCACTGTGTTGTCAGAAATTTATTTTAGGCTTTGACTTTTCCTCTTTTATTATGCAATTTCCTACCATACTTGAATTTGTTATCATTTTAGAGTATTAAGCACTTAAATTTTAATTGGTAGACACGACCTTTTTCTGAGAAAAAAGAGTCTTTGGGAAAAGTGAACAACAAGAACTAGTACATCAGGAAAAGGGTATCTTTAAATACGCCTTTCACATAATAAAATCATTGCTTCCTTATAGAAATGATAAGAGTTTATTCTTTGTATTTTAGAATGTTTGCAAAGAGACATAAAGTGAATTTATCACCAGCTTTTACCAGAGAGACTCTGTATAGGCAATATTTTCTTTGATAAATCAGAGCTAAAAATCCTTTCATTCTTCTATACCAGTGGTTCTCAACCTTCTGGCCCTTTAAATAGTTCCTCATGTTGTGACCCAACCATAAAATTATTTTCATTGCTACTTCATAACCGTAATGTTGCTACTATTATGAATCGTAATGTAAATATCTGATCTGCAGGATGGTCTTAGGTGACCCCTGTGATAGGGTCGTTCGACTGCCAAAGGGGTCGCGACCCACAGGTTGAGAACCGCTGTTATATACAGATACTCTGGTCACCTGTCCTCTAAATATCTAAAAAGTATGTAATCAAATTGAGGTCAGAAAAGATAGTCCTTGGGGAATTGGGAAAGCACATCATGATGACTAAGTCAGTTTCAGATCCAAACCAATATATCTTTGATTCAACAGCTATTAATCAAGAAATCTAAATATATAAAAGGCTAATATGCAAATTGTCTGCTCGGGAGTATGACCAGGAGTGCAGGAGTTTCATTGCTTCCTATGATGTGCGCTGACCACCAGGGGGAGGCCCCAAACAATGACTGAGATTAGTGGCAGCGGTGGGGTGCTGAGGGAGCGAGGAAAGGGGGAGGTGGAGAGGTGGGAGGCCAGGCCTAGGGACCCTACCCATGCACGAATTTCGTGCACCAGGCCTCTAGTTACTATATAAAAGACCTTTACTGTTGGAAATAAAAGTGAATATATTATATTTTCTTCACTAAAGAAGGCAAATGTCTTTTAGGCCAATTAAGACCTACACATAATTATCTACACTAATAAAAGAGAAAAATGGTAATTGGCGTACAGTGATACCATTTTCATTGGCTAATCAGGGCTATATGCAAATTAACTGCCAACTAAGATTGGCAGTTAACTGCCAAGTAAGATTGGCAGTTAACTGCCAACTAAGATTGGCAGTTAACTGCCAACAAGATGGCGGCTAATTTGCATATGTAGGCACAATGCAGGGAGGCGAAAGGGAAAGCAGGAAGAAGCCCCCTGCCACTGACAGTGATCTGAAACCCAGGGGGGAGCTTAGAGCTGGGGGGCAGGGCAAAGGCGGCCCTGAGGCTGCCTTTGCCCTGCCCCCAGCCATGATCAGAGAATCAGGCGCCTTTGCCGCCCTGGCCAGTGATAGCAGGAAGTAGGGGTGGAGCCAGCGATGGGAGCTGGGCACGGTGGAAGCTGGCATCCCAGGAGCTAGGGGTCCCTTGCCTGGGCCTAAAGCGAAGCCCACGATCGCGGCACCCCCCGCTGCCACTGCAGGTCCCCGCTGCCTGGGCCGGACGCCTAGGCCAGAGGCGTTAGGCCTGGGCAGGGGCGGAGCCTGCAACCGCGGGGAGCTGGGGGTCCCCTGCCCAGGCCTGACACCTCTGCCGGAGGCCTCAGGCCTGGTCAAGGGGCCGATCCGCTGATTGGTGATCGGAGGGTGATGAGGGTCAACTCCTCTGGCCGAAGCATCAGGCCTGGGTGGGGGGCGGAGCAGGGGATTGGGGGGATATGATGGTCCCCTTGCCCAGGCCTGAAGCCTGGGTCAGAGGTGTCAGGCTTGGGTGGGGGGTGGAGCAAGCGATCAGAGGGAGATGGGGGTCCCCTGCCCAGGCATGATTCCTGGGCCAGAGGCCTCAGGCCTGGGCGGGGGTCAGAGCCAGTGATCGGGGGGAGATGGGGGTTCCCTGTCCAAGCCTGACACCTCTGGCGGAGGCATCAGGCCTGGGCAAGGGGCCGATCAGGCGATTGGAGGGTGATGGGGGTCAGAGCCTGAGGGCTCCCAGTATGTGAGAGGGGGCAGGCTGGGCTGAGGGACACTCCCCCCAACACACACACACCCAGTGCACGAATTTCGTGCACTGGGCCCCTAGTCTATAATAAAAATAAGTATTTTAAGTCCCTAGCATTTATGAAAATTATGCTACAGGCTTCTGAGGAAAAAGGTAATTTCAAGTGATAGTGGAAAGGGCAGGTTTTGAAGAGTGACACCTGAGCTAAGCTTTCAAAGTTGTCAAGATTTCAGTAGATGTATATACTACGTATAAGAACATGGGGATTTCATGGAATGACCAGAATTATAATATTTCAAAATTGGGAATGTTGTAGAATGGAAAATATCACACACAGTACAGTTTCAAGTTTGGTGTATTTATAGGCAAATAATGGCAATAAAATGATTTTTGTTGAGTTCACCAAAGAGTCTTCTATTCTATGATGGTTGCTCTGTTATCCTTAAAAATTCTGCACAGGTATCATTATTGTCTATGAGTTCAGTTGCTTCAAATATCAATCTCATGAGTACTACACAATATATTAAACATGTTGGGCAATGGTCTTACACCCATTCAGATTGTTAACTCCTTGTCATTCTGCTGTGAAATAATGGCAGAATGGGTGAGAGGCCGTTATTTTTGACTTGCAGCATATCCAGGATATTTTTCCCCTAACTTTTATAATTGAAGTTAGTATCTATAATTAAAGCTTTTACTTGACCTGCTTACCATACAGGAAGAGACCAATCCTCTGTGGTTCAATAATTTTCTTCCACATTTTGGCACAAAGGCCAAAACGTGCATTGAGGTCCCCCCTGACCATCAGGATGTCAGATGGTAGAGCAGCTGTGATGAGTTTATCCAGATCTTTGTAGAATTCCCTCCTTCACTGGAATGTATGACAGTCAGATGTTTGCATTGACAAAAGAAAGAAATGTTCATTTGATAAGTCCATACACTGACCAGGCAAGTTGGAGACAAGTAACCACTTAAACATCCAATGCCTGAAAATCTTTTCCCCCAAAGTCTCATTTCTCCTCATGATATGTCTATATCACTAGGGAGAAATACTCACAATTTTTTTTCTAATATGATTCCTTAACTGGAGTTGCTCTCCTCATGTTTTTGCAATTAACGAAAAAGGCCAATAGAGAGCCAACTTTTCATGATCAGCCTCCCATTGTCTGAAACGACCCCACCCTAATTTCACTGCCATCTCGGAGTGCTTTACTATCAGCACAGAAGGGGGAAATTAACTCACACTTTAGAAATACACTTATAATTGCAAATTGCAACGTATTGGGGGCCTGTAGCAATTTAGCAACAAACCAAACTGAATACTCTGCAGACCACATTGGGTGGAGAAGTGAGGCAGGCTTTTGCTCTCCAGGGAGAATCATCAAAATCTCTGGTCCATGTTATGTCCATAAGATAGGCTCAGAGTCTCAGGAGGACTGGTATTGCGTTCGTTAAGGTGTTTATTTTATTTTCTGTCTCTTGGACTGAGAAACAGGATGAAAAACATATGTTAGGGAAATGGAAGACATTTCATAGTTTACAATATTAGGATTAAAAATTATAATATTTATTGTAAAAAAAGTCTCCAATTACCATTTTACTGGGTAGAATCTTTACAAGATGTATGCAAACTAGAAACGGAATTTCATCTTTAACTCATTATATTTCCATAAGAAGCCACATGGCCGGACTTTAAAGTACAGATCTACCCTCCAGTATAGTATAAGCCTTTAGTTTTTGTTTTTGACTGACAATAGTAACTTTATTCTACATAGTATATTCTACATATATTTATAAAATATATATATATATATATGTAGATTTCAAATTTTATTTTTTAATGAAAAATGCAATACTAGTGGAGGCTAGTAAGGAAACTGGGGGCTAAAATCAATTTTTAAATAAATAAGCTCTTGATTCCAAATCGTTCTGTACAGTGAATTTTTCTTAATTTTCTTACTAAGAACATCCCAGATGCTTTTATATGACATTATGTCTAAAAAGAGATGACTTGGGAAATGAGAAAAAAGTCCTGACTTACTGATGGCTGCTGATTGCTCAAGATTTTACTATATAATCGCTTCCTGTGAAGGAAACTTTGTGGGGAAGAAGAGGACAGAACTTCAGCCGAGTTATAAGTAAATTAAAGCTTTTTGTTTAAAGTAAAAGAGTGGGTCATTCCCACTTTTATGAGCAGAGAAGGAGCTTTTCAGCTCTTCAGTGCTCTCAATGGAGCCAGAGCCTTTGAGGAACCCCTCCCGCCCCACCATGCACACGACCCTCTCATAGGTTTTCTGGAGAGTCATTTCTTCCCCTTATTTGTAGAGCAGGCTGCTGCATCCCTTGCGTTCTCCTTTTCTATATAAGATATTGACCAGATTATGGAATCTGTATTCCCATGGTGGGCAACTGTCTTCTGTAAAGGACTAGAGAGTAAATATTTTGGCACTGTGGGCCATCCCATCTCTGTCACAACTATTTCATTCTGTCATTATGGCCTGAAAGCAGGCATAGACACCATGTAAATGAAAGAGCAAGGCCCCCACCCCCGCCCCCGTGCACAAGAAAATTGGCACCATTATTTGTTTCTCTCTTAAAATGTCAATATGATTTAGAAATGCATTTTAATCAGGAAATTAAGTTATCTTAAGGAGGAATTGCTAATGGAGATTCTGTCAGAATCCCTACTGCCATTATTAAATGGGATAGAACTGCACCCTTCAGCATTTTTCATACCTGCATTAGTCTCGTCCACTAAATTTTACCTAAAAAAAAGTTCTTTATTTTTCATTCTATTGCTAAATCTTAAAGTGAGGTACCAAGGTATATCTTTTAACTTGGCATCTACATGACGTTTCCCTCTAATGTTATTTCTTCTGAGTAAAAGATAATGGTTTTCAGTTCTTTGCCCCATTTTGGCTTCAAACATGAAAGTGGTGTGTTTGATGATCATCAACAAACCAGAGCATATTCTGACTCTATAGCAGTTGTTCTCAACCTGTGGGTCGCGACCCCTTTGGCGGTCGAACGACCCTTTCACAGGGGTCACCTAAGACCATCCTGCATATCAGATATTTACATTACGATTCATTACAGTAGCAACATTACAGTTATGAAGTAGCAACGAAAATAATTTTATGGTTGGGTCACAACATGAGAAACTGTATTTAAAGGGCCAGAAGGTTGAGAACCACTGCTCTATAGAGTGAAGGGGGGAAAAGCCCATCGAAGAGGTAACACGGGGCAGGCAGGAAGTGTTGGGAAGTCAGGCTGGAAATGACTCTCCTGCCATTACGAAGGCCCAGGCAGGGCAGTTGCCTCCATCTTTGCTCCTATTCACAACTCTTGCTGGGTTCTTTGGAATTCCATAGGAAGTTCTCCACGAAAGGTATTCCTGTAACCACCTACTAAACTCAGTTATGCTTTGGCTATTCTTTCCAGACTCTAATTGGGAAATAAGCTTAGAGCTGGAAAAAACTTCACAGCTCATCTAACCCAGAGGTAGTCAGACCTGGTGGCACATCAGTGACATTCATTGTCTGTATTAAAAGGAAAGTTTTCAGGCACTGAAGACATTCTGATTAAGAGATTCTGGGCCACGGGAATCTTGATTTCAAACCTGGTTCCTATGTGAATGTGATGCCTCCTCTAGGATTGGGAAATCCATGGGCCAGGATTAGGAAATTACTGATTTAGTTCGCCTCCTCATTCTAGTGATGAGAAAATATTTTTTGAGTTGTTGAGTTGCCAAAGTTCTCACAACCAGGAAATGGCAGAGCTGGGCTCTGGGGCAGTCAAGATTAGCAGGACTGCAGGCACCTCTCACTGCTGGGTCCATGACCACTTCCCTTATCTGGAATAGAGCTCTTCCACCCGCACTTAACAACCTCCTCAGCACAGCACTCCAGGCAGCCCGTGCTGGCAGAGTGTGTTGTCAAGTACGAAGCAACATATTTGTTATTCTAAGACAGAGCCCACAGTGGCCAGGTACCCATTTATGAAACAGGTGCTCTGGTATTTTACATTTTTATCAGATAAAAAGAAAAATGTGAATTCTACTTTGATATTTCTTAATTGTCCTGATTATAAAATATGACCCTTTGAGAAGGGACCTCAATGTTTATGAATCATCGATGATTGGTTGTGGGGCCAGTAGGGCTATTCTGAAATGAATGGAATAAATTTGTGATGTTTAGGGGTAAAAGGAGGAAGTTCTTTGGGGGCACAGAGTATTTTTGGAGGAATCATTTCTGGTTCAGTTGGTGCACATATAGTTTAAAAACTTTTTATGCTCCTGGGGGGTAACACCAGATTTTGATCCAAGGATACAAACTCAAATCCTTTAGGCTGAGTTGTAAAGTATCCTGGTTAGTAATGTAGAGTGCTGTCCTAATGCAAGAGAGTGGGTGTATTTTTATAGACGTATAACAACTGGTTAGTCTACACAGAAGATATTAACAAAGTATCTGTAAGCTGCATGCAATCATATGCCTGAATAATATATCCCCAGACTCTGGGATAGGCTGTCCCAAATGAGTAGAGGAGAATTTCAAGTTTATGAACTGTTTCTTTTTTTTTTTTCTTTTTTTTTAAAAATATATTTTATTGATTTTTTACAGAGAGGAAGGTAGAGAGATAGAGAGTTAGAAACATCGATGAGAGAGAAACATCGATCAGCTGCCTCCTGCACATCTCCCACTGGGGATATGCCCGCAACCCAGGTACATGCCCCTGACCGGAATCGAACCTGGGACCCCTAAGTCCGCAGGCCGAAGCTCTATCCACCGAGCCAAACCGGTTTCAGCTATGAACTGTTTCTTATAAAATGTGACAGCTTTAAGAAAGGATGAAACATTCAAACGGAAGCTGCCCAGTGGTGTACCCAAGCCTCAAAGCTGTTACTGATGGTAACAGGGTCATAGTTCTGCTATCAGTGAGAAACTATCCTTAAAATATCCTCCATGCCCTTAACGCAGTGGTTCTCAACCTTCTGGCCCTCTAAATGCAGTTCCTCATGTTATGACCCAACCATAAAATTATTTTCGCTGCTACTTCATAATTGTAATGTTGCTACTGTTATGAATCGTAATGTAAATATCTGATATGCAGGATGGTCTTAGGTGACCCCTGTGAAAGAGTCGTTCGACCTCCAAAGGGGTCGCGACCCACAGGTTGAGAAACGCTGCCTTAACATAACGCAACTTGACTGTTTACATGAAAATATATATTACCTTAAATCACCACAAATAAAAACCCAATGCCTTTCATCATAAATCTGCTCTAGCTTGTGTGTTCCTTAAGAAAAGGCATGGTCCTGTTCACCATTTTCATCAACAATAGCCCCTGTGCATGGATATACCGGGAGCTCAAACATTTGTTGAATGATTAAATATTTGTTGATTGAAGAAGGTAGATTTCCATTATTGATCTTTTTTCCAAATAATATAGTTATTGCTCTTTCTGCCAACAGCTTCTGCTTTTCCTCCCCAATTTCCCCTTGCAGTTTCCTAACACCTTTTATGCAAAGAGTGACTTACCCGTGCAGGCAGGGACAGTGCATACAAAGGGGCTACTATGGTTGTTGCAGGCGCTCCACTGGGTCCCCATCATAAAGTATACTTATCCTCTGGATAGAAACAATCCCTCCAGGTTGCTCTTTGTCTCTTGCACTATTAGACATTTATTAGTCTAATAGTAAGGAAGAAAGTTCATGAGGATGATAAACTAGTGTGCTTAAGGCTGTGGTCATGTCTAAATATTGAGTTTGATTTGCCATTGACTGCCAAATCCTCCCTGGCCTCAGCAGTGCCCTTGAACAGTCTCCCTGTCCTTCTCAACTACTGTCTTGCTCTGTCTTACAGCAACTGATGTGTATCTGTAAGTCACTGATTTTGACTGGCTGCCAGGTCCGGTATGGCTGAATTCATTTTATCATTTGTTAGGGAGCTACAGTATTCTTGACTTTATATTTAGCAGGCTTATTGGATTAAGGTTTAGGATAATCCACTAGCACAAATAAATATCTCATCTCATACACAGGGGAAATGCACACAGACACCGTAGGTCAAGAGTTGTGGGAAAATGCAGATGATGGGAACCTGAACGATGAAGACACTTTAGCCTAGCAATAGTGAATGAATGCTCCTGATATATAAAAAAAACACAAAGTTCATGTTATTAGTAGAATTCTTCTATATAGTGAGATCTTGAAAACACAATTATATAAGTACTAAAGGCCCAGTACACAAGATTCGTACACTCGCTGGGGGTGGGGGGGTGGGGGGTAAGTTAGGGGATTCCTCAGCCCGGCCATCATCCTTTCACAGTAACAGTCCAGGAGCCCCCAGGGGAAGTCATCAGTCAGACATCCTTAGCGCTGCTGCAGAGGCAGGAGAGGCTCCTGCCACCACTACTGTGCTCACCAGCCATGAGCCCAGCTCAGGGCTTCTGGCTGAGTGGCGCTCCACCAGCGGGAGTGCACTGACCACCAGGGGAAGCTCCTGTGTTGAGTGTCTGCCCCCTGGTGGTCAGTACGTGTCATAGCGACCGGTCATTTCTGCCGTTTGGTCAATTTGCATATTAACCTTTTATTATATAGGATATCTTTATCCATCCTTATTTTTCTTCTTCCTTCCTCCTTAACTTTCTGAAAAAATTATTTGTGTTTATTTCTCTAAAATTGAATACTCATGACAGTTTATACTTGCCTGTGGTTTCTTCAATGATGATAGTACTGTTGTATTCATTCTTTTAATTGTGTGTCCATCATTTGATGTTAAATGTAGCATCTAGTATTACTTGTGAAAACTGGCCAGCCTCTATCTATGATATTCAGAGCAGGTCCAGAGTTTGCACCTGCCAATAGCTTGTCTAAATGTTTAAATTAACTTAAGGATTGTGATTTTATACTATAAATTATAAAATCTAAATTACCTGTATTGTATTAACCAATCACAAGTGAAACCTTCCCATCTATTATCACTACTGGGGATTTTATGAGAAGAGGCATGGATGTTGGGCTGAAGACAGAATGTAAAGGTGGGGTACAAGGTAAGGTGCCCGTGGTCCTATTCATTGACCCATCCCAGGGTGAAGTCCTGGTGTCGGTGCCTGCTTCCACATTGTTATTCCCTGAGACATCACCATAGAATCTCCATCACTTCATGAATCTTGAAAAAATAGATAAGGGGCTCCTTTCCTTGGTCTAAGTCTTCATGCACAAAAAATAAACAAAAACTAATCCAACTATTTATTCAGTGTTTTATTAAACATTTACTAAGGGCACGCTGCTCTAGGTGCTTGGGTTACATCAGAATACAAAACAGACAAAAATACCCATTCTGGGGGATTTAAAAATCTCCAAATGGCCACTGATGCTGCTGAGGAGGACCAAAGCTTTGCCACCCCAAATGTGCCTTTTGGGATAGTGATTTTAAGCTGGTTACTAAGAAACAAAAGATGCAGAAGAATTTTTTGCACACCCCCCTTTACCTGCCTGAAGAAATCCAGAATGAAAAAACCTGCTTAAAGAAAGAAACATTACTTTAACATCCAATATAAACTAAATCTGGCTATACGAAGAAATGTAGCACAGCCTGTTTGTTAGACTTTGCTGTGTCCTATTGTATCTGGGTGGCTCAACAAGACTTTGTTTATCACCTGTTTGCTCTTTCCCATCTACCTGTGAATTGCCTGCTTTCCCTTTGAAATCCCAGAGCCCTGTCCCCTTCTCCTTTGTCCAAAATGGACATATAAACTTCAACTGTCAATTGTACCTCAGGGTCTCATATCCTATGACACCCCAGAAATGTATCACCCTAATAAATTTTGGACATTATCTCCTGCTAATCTGTCTTATGTTAATTTGAATATTAGCCCATCCAGAAGAAGACGGGAGGAAAATTATTTTGTGTGCCTCCACATTGCATTTTTTGTTTAGTAAATCCTGTTATTTCCTGGTCTGTGTTTATGCAATGAGCAGTAAGTGTGGTTAATAAAGCATAACATTTTCAAAATTATTGATAAAAATATCTTCTCAGTTACTCATGATTACACCTAAAAATCACATTTAAATTGGGCAACCCCATTTTTAATTATTAACTTGAATTAATGTTTCAGGGCCCCTTACTATTGATACCTTTGTAATTAGCAAGTTATTAGGAGAGAAGCAAAGGGAGAAACCAGACATTATAGGCATGTTGTTTCTGGGTGGCCCTGAAAATATTTGTTTACCAAATGTTTGCTGTTTCTCCTCTACCTGTGAATTACCTATCTTCCCCTCCTAAGTCCAGAATGACCTATATTCCTCATTTTGCGTCACTGTCTTTAGAGTTTTCGTGTTTATGTGTATTCCCTTGATGCATTCATTAAAACTTTATTTTCTCCTGTTAATCTGTTGTATGCCATTTGAATTATTTCATCAACCAGAAGGAAAGGGCTCCTTTCCTTAGTCTAAGTTTCCCTGTCTCCAACATTATAAAGTGCAATTGCCTCCCAGTCTCAAAGTATCTTAGAAAATAATTTCTCAAAGAGAAATTTGCTTCGTGATCGAACCAAAGGAAATTAGGTGGGTTTAGGACTTTGTAAATTCAGGCAATGGAAAAGGCCAATAAATTACCTCTGTTGAGAATCATTATTAATCACAATATCCTTCAGATTCAGAATCTCTTATACAACCTATTGGTTCAGATGCCTTTGGTTGCAAATATCAGCAACCCTAATTCATACTACTAAACCTTAAACAATAAAAACGTGATTCAGATAACTGGAAGGCTTTAAGTAGGGATGTTTAAGGTGAAATACAATTATCAGCATCTTATAATCAGAAAGAACTCAGGTTTTTGTATTCCATTATCCCTGGCTTGTCCTCCTCAGAGTTGCCAGCACCGTACAATACATGAGTCATCATTACAATGCAAGCATGGTAGAACAATTGGAGAGCAAAACGGAATCAGGTGGACCTGACTCTCGGCACCTTCTAGCTCAGTGATGGCGAACCTTTTGAGTTCAGCATGTCAGCATTTTGTAAAACCCTAACTTAACTCTGGTGCCGTGTCACATATAGAAATTTTTTGATATTTTCCACCATAGTAAAACAAAGACTTATGTTTTTGATATTTATTTTATATATTTAAATGCCATTTAACAAAGAAAAATCAACCAAAAAAAATGAGTTCGCGTGTCACCTCTGACACGCGTGTCATAGGTTCGCCATCACTGTTAGCTGTTGCAACCTTAGCAAGTTCCATAACCATGTTTCTATCATCTCTAAATTGTTGATGCCTTTATTGACAGGTTACTATTAAAATAATTAGAAAGGGCGAGTATACAGTATCTGAGTTATAATAAATTTTCACAAAATAGCAGGTATTATTTTTGTCATTAGTTCAAGAAACAAATCTGGTGACAGAAACTAGACAGTGAACCAACTTGGTCCCATTGAGCAATGCATGCACAAAGCCTCTCTCGCAATGGATCCCTTCTGGGGATTGTTAATCTTGTCCATTTTCTGTTTCAATTTTAGACCCCTACCCGTCAGAAGTCAGTCAGGAGCACAAAGCCTCTATAAAGGCCGGGAAGGGAGGTGTCTGAGGGCCAGAGAAGTGGTCATTAACCATTCTACCTGAATGGTAGGGAAATTCAAGGAGCCACACACATCTGGCCACTGACGTGGGGCCAGCATGAAGAGGAAGATGGAGACGTCTACGGAAACTATAGCCGCCGGGAGGCAGTCCCTGCTGTGTAACTGCAGCCTTCAGGGGTCTGAAACCAGTGACCTGATGCCCTCAGCTGAGGCCGCCATTTGTCAGCGGAATCAGCAGTCAGGGGAAGGAGCTCGGCTAAGAGTGGAGGCAAGCGCCTGCCAGGAACCCCTGTGTCTGCCCACCACCAGGTCTGAGGCTCAACCTTCAGTGCTGGCTTCTGCTTACCTTCCACCTCCCAAGTCTCACACAAGCTCCCCTTGGACCTGGTTAGAGAAAGGGATTCCGGAATAAACCTACAATCAATTAACCAGCTCCAATGGCAGGCGTGGGACAGATGTTTCTCTTCACTTTATCATACTCATTTGCACCTTTTCTCCTGCCCCGGGCACAATTTGAAAAATAGCATCAACATCATTGCCAAAGGAGTCTGCTTTTTGAAGCTGTAACTCATTTTTGCCTTCGTTTTTGAAAAATAAAATTAAATATCAACTAGATTTATATGTATTTTAATGTAACTAAGTGCAAACTAGACTTTCTTCACTGCCCCTACACGTTTGCAGCTCGGCAGCATGGTGGGATGGCGACAACCTAATACTGTGCACCACAAAGTGTGGGCCTGTGTTCTGTTTGTGCAACACACTTGCCAGAGGAGCGGGGAAACCATGGTTTTCTCCACATCTGTGGTTCACAACCTTTTCAAATGAGAGATAATATCTAAGAAATGATCAGTTTTCAGATGAGCCTATAATACTCTTTATAACTATTGATTGAGAGAGTTCCTAACCACTAAAATTTAATATGGGTCTAGAGCAGTGGTTCTCGACCTTCTGGCCCTTTAAATAACAGTTCCTCATGTTGTGGCCCAACCATAAAATTATTTTCGTTGCTACTTCATAACTGTAATGTTGCTACTGTTATGGATCGTCATGTAAATATCTGATATGCAGGATGGTCTTAGGCGACCCCTGTGAAAGGGTCGTTCGACCGCCAAAGGGGTCGCGACCCACAGGTTGAGAAACCGCTGGTCTAGAGTTTATTAGATAAATTTATTTTTCAGATCAAGTATTCTAAAAGTATATCCATGAATTTTGGGGTAAGCTATTTTAAAAAGTACATACTAATATGTAAAATTCCAAAAGTACCTCCATCCATTTTGAGGGTTGCAAAAAGTACATAAAATATGTACATTTTTAAAAAAATTTTCACCTACAGTTTAAATATGAATACAAATTCGAAGTTTTTCTCTTTAAGATGCATAACCTGCTCTTGGAGGAGCACTGCCTAGAGGTTCTCATTGTTCCAACTGCAGGAGGAGTTGGAAATGCTTTTCCTGTTGGGGAGACTACATTTCTCTACCTGACAAATCCCTGTTCAATTGCCACCTGCCATATAGAGCTGCCACCACCCCAGGCTTTCTGCCGCTCATTCCTGTCCACATCTTTGGGTATAAAATATAGCCTGGCCAATCCTGCTTTCTTCTTCCTACCAGGAACACAAGGGGAAAACATTTTCAGATTCTTTATGTGCCCAGATCAAAAAAGGTCAGCTTTTCAGCAGACCCTGAGAGGTAAAATAGAGTGCTAGAGATATATTCAGACATAACAGAACAGGGATCTGGGACTTGGAAACACACACAACTTCTGTTTCAGGTCATTTAGAAAGATTTTTGAATTATAGCAGTTGATGGTGGACAGATGTGTCTCTATAGTTCTGAGCTTTTAAAAGACCCCTGAAACATCTGATGAGAGTTCAGCAAATCTCCATCTATCATTATTCAAATGGACTTCAGGGAGAATGTTTTTTTTCTTTTCTTTTTTCTCTCAAGCGCAAGGGAATGGACGAATGGAAAAGCACTTATTAAGTGCTTTGGAATAAAGGTGCTGCCCACAATACACATACTTCATCAGGCATTAAAATGCAACGCTGTGACTTTTTAAAAAATGGAACAGCAACTGCCATTCAGGACCACACTAGCTTAACTAACACAATGAGTGATGCATTTCCCCTGATGTATCATTGGAAGCACATAAATACAGTAAGTCCTCACTTCACGTGGCGAATAGCTTCTTGGAAACTGCAACTTGAAGCAAAACAATGCATAAGGAAACCAGGTTGTCCCTTGGCTAATTGATATAAATAAGAGTTACGTTCCTACAGCCTATTTCTGGTCACAAAAATATCACCAAATTTCTAAATAAAGACCCAAGGCACTTCTAATATTAAACTGAATAAATGTGAGCTATACTGGCATTTAAGAAAGATGAAAAAGAAAACAACTGAAAAGTAAGACAATGATTTTCCAACCTGCTGATTCCAGTTCAGGATTAGGGAGTCCCTTCGGGCAGCTCAGAGCACAAGGCAGGCGTGCACCCAGGACGGGAACCTTCTATGAGCGGGTACCTCACAACCACATCCACACTCACTCTGACTGGGGCAATGTAGATACACCAGTTCACCTCACAGGCTCACCTTTTGGGCTGTGGGAGGAAACCAGAGTACCCAAAGAAAACCCATGAACATGGGGAGAACGTGCAAACTCCACGTTCAGTGGCCCAGGCTGAAAATCATTGTTTTTTTCATTAATGTTATAACGAGACAACATTGAACAAAACAACAGCATTCAGGGACCTGCTGTAGGTTCAACTAAAATATGGCTCTGTTTTATTGGCTGGGTTTCCATTCCATAGTAAATAAATAAAAAAAAAGGCTTCTTGTATATATTTTCCTATACCCAAACCGAGGAAGGTATATTGGGATATTTTGTATCAACAATGAATTTATAAAAATTCAGTCACACAGAATATGAGTGGGAAGCATCAGGTTCTCGTCCAACATGTGCCACTTTTTAGCCACACGGGATTGGAGTTTATCTCTGAGCTTTAGTTCTCCCATTTTCAAATCCCCTATTCTATCTACTTTACAAACCCACTGGGAAGATCTCTAAGGTGATGAATATGACAGTGCTCTAAGAGCTGAAAAAAGCTTCCTAAATACAAGATACTATACATTATTATTATTTTTATTGGCTGTCTCCTATGGAGCAGTCCAGGGAACCAGCAATGTTCCGAGAGATTAAGATCTCAACTTTGCATCTCAGTGAAAAACAGCACTTCAAGGACTGCAAGGTTCTCCTACTGACATCACTCCTGGGGGGGAAATGCCTTCCGCTTAATCATCAACATCACCACTTTCTCCACTGAGAGCCATATCTGATGATGGATCACTCTAGCAGTGATCTAACTTCACCCCTTGCTAGGCTGGAGAAATCTAAGCAGGTCACAGCATTTGTCTTCAGATGGGAGAAAAAACAGCAATCAAGGCTCATTTGAAAAAAAATGCACTTTGCCAATATATATTTGAATGCTTCATTTTCACTTTCCCTATCCACAGATGCTCACCCTGTATTATAAGCATAATCTTTCTCATTTATCTCCTATCCGTCTATGCAGTAATGAATAACTGCCGCTTCCTTATCTATTAATTCATTTCACAAATGTTTGGTGGAGCCCAGCTCTGTGGTGAGCACCGAGTTAGGTCTTAGTGGACATGATGGGCATTACTTCTGCCTTCAGAAATATATAGTCGAGTCAGGTATAAGCAGATAATGTGTGACCGGAAGAGGCAGAAGGTATCCCCAGCATATGGGGACCCAGTAATTGAACCCAAGAAAAGAGTAGTTAAAAAAATTGCCCTAACCAGTTTGGCTCAGTGGATAGAGTGTCAGCCTGTGGACTGAAAGGTCCCAGGTTCAATTCCGGTCAAGGGCATCTACCTTGGTTGCGGGCACATCCCCAGTAGGGGGTGTGCAGGAGGCAGCTGATCAATTTTTCTCTCTCATCGATGTTTCTAACTCTCTATCCCTCTCCCTTCCTCTCTGTAAAAAAATCAATAAAATATATTTAAAAAAAGTTATACCCTACAATTCATCTCTGTCCACCCCACTACTAAGCTGAGAGGACCTAATCCAGTTTCAAGAGAGGGAGACAGGCTTTTCAGAGGTAGTCATATCTATACCGAGTCCTGAAAGGGTGAGTAGGATTTAGCTTGGTGACTCCATCTTCATTTTGCTTGTATTAAGGTATCTATTATCTCATCTATTTTGGGCTCTACTTCCTCCTCGTCTCTGCTCTTTAACCCTATAGCCTAGTACTTTCTATTAATTAAAACCATCATTTTTCTTTGGTCACAGACAACTGATATTGTAAGCCATCATGATAATCATAATTTTAAGAGTTACTTTTCTTCAGTAACCATCAGTATAAGCCTACATTGAAATGGTTTGGTTGTATCTAAATTATTCAAGAAGAAAACTGATAGTGTTGATGACATTGAGGAAACTCTACAATAAGTGACTGTAATACCATGTGGTTGCTTCTTTCTATTCTTAATAAAACATTTCTGAATAACCCTTCTTAGGAACCTCCAAGCCACCAGATTCCAATTGTACCCTGATATTAACTCTCAAGAGGTCCTTTGGAATGTTCCAAAAATTTTAGTTTGAACTTCATTAAAAATATTTTAACTGTCTTAAGATACTATAGGAACTATATACGTTTTGTGCAACCAGATAAACTTCTCTTTGTGTAGCCTTGAAAAAATGTTTATTCTGTTATCCTGCAAAGCTGTTTAAAAGTTGTTACCATTGCAACTACTTATATATGTGAATTAGAATGTGCTCAATTGTGCAGAAATAAGACAAAAATGTACAAAAACTTGAATGCAGATGCTTATTTGACTTTCATTTGTGTCACTCATTTACATCTATCAGAATGGCCTTTCTATTTTAAATGACTTTGTAATACATAATTATTATAAATTTAGACCTACAAATAGAAAAAAACCATTTTCATACGTTGAGGTTCTTGCTTTGGAAAAAGGTCCCTGTGCTAAATATGTTTGAAAACTCTTGATCAAAGCACATGTCCTGCTTTATTTCTCAGGCAAAGGTCTGATATCTTAGCAGGATTTGAGACTTCATCTAATAAACACAATTCAAATAAGAATGATCTGCTGTTATTAAATCAAATGGAGTGACTTACCTCCCAATGCTTCTCACAGAAGCAGCAATATTGTTGCTTTTAAGGGTGACATTAATATTTGATGTTTGGTCCTTTCCCTTTATTTAAGAATTATTTACACATAATTATTTATATGCATATATAAGTAATATATATTTATGATATATTATGATAAATATATCAATACATAATAAATGTATGAGATATATACCTTGCTGGTTCTTATGATTGGAAAAAATGTAAAGATAGCATAATGTTAATATTAGCTAGAATAATAAAACCTGTCCACTTTTAAGCTTTCTGTTCCAATCTAGATGCATATCTTTCACAATTTATATAAAAATAACACCATCAAGCAATTCAGAACATCAACATTATTTCTGGCAATAAAGAAAGCTCAAAGAGCCGTAACCGGTTTGGCTCAGTGGATAGAGCGTTGGCCTGCGGACTGAAAGGTCCCAGGTTCGATTCCAGTCAAGGGCATGTACCTTGGTTGTGGGCACATCCCCAGTAGGGGGTGTGCAGGAGGCAGCTAATCAATGTTTCCCTCTCATTGATGTTTCTAACTCTCTATCTCTCTCCCTTCCTCTCTGTAAAAAAAAAAATCAATAAAATATATTTTTTAAAAAAAGAAAGTTCAAAGATGACATGGGAAGAAAAGGTGTTATGACTTTCATAGAAAACCACAGATTCTGCCTTTATGGAATGAACAATGGAAAGCTAAGAGATGGGGGAGGAATGAACTATTTGGTGTCATGAAGCGTTTTAAGAATTTGGTACATCACGATAAAAGATTTGCTGCATAATTACTAAAGGAAGCTAGTTGTTCCACATGAAAACTTTGTTTTTCCTTTCTTTCTACCCTGTCACCCTCATGCTCCATTACTTTCATGTTTTAGTGCTGTCTGGTACCCAGATTTGTTACAATCTGCACTTACTATTTCAGACATTAGTTCAACTCACTCTCATCAAAACCAAACCTATCCTGTGCTCAAGTCTCTCAGGGCTGAAACTAAGTTTACGCTTTGATAATTGATAAATACGTTCCCTTTTCAATTAAAAAAAAATTGTATTTTAACCCAAAGGTCAAAACTCATGTTATAGTCTTGACTTTCATTTTCTTTGACTTCAAAGTCAGTCATTCACTGTCAACATAACAACTAACTAGAGGAGGGAAGCTTCATCATTGCAGAAAGCCACTTGGACTGTTCTTACATAGATTAGTACCACTTTTCACAGTATATATTAAAAAGTGCTACTTGTTGTTTCTTAATTTCTATCCTATGTAATAAAAGGCTAATATGCAAATTGTCCCCTTGACTGGGAGTTCAAAGTGGGGGAGGGGGTGGCCAGCCAACCTCCTGTGTCCCCTCCCCTCAACTGGCCTGATCGGCCTGAACAGGGCCGGGCTGGTCGGACCACACCTGTGCACAAATTCATGCACCAGGCCTCTAGTATAGGTATAAGCCTAAAAAATTCTGCTGTACCCCATTACTATTAACTGGGATCACTCCAATTTTATCTAATAAGCAGAGGCAACTTCTTGGTAGTGATGAACATCAATATTTATTGACAGATATAACTATTATCAGAGAAGAATCAGGGGTCAAACTTTCTCACAAATCATTAATCATAAAGTTGCCATCGGACCATTTTGTGAATTGTCCAATTGCTGCAACATTTGAATTATATGTATCTATACATTTTTCATTCTATTCCCTAAATGTCATCATTTAAGAAGCTACTTCTAAAACTGCTACTTAAGCATGTCTGGGAATTCGAGGTCTATAAAATTAACTTTGCCCCTCAATAAACCAGGGAGCAAGAGTGTTTTTTGCTTGTTATCATACTGTCTCATCGGAAGAAAATATTTTTTGCTCAGTTCAGCTGTAGACAATAAACATGCAGACACCCGTATCTATGATCTGATTGTTAACTCTGTTCCAGATCAGCACAGCATTGACTTTGGAGAAGTGCTTTTTATTTGTTATGAAATTTTTCTGGCCACCTGAGGCAGGGAAACTTTCTACTTGATCAAAGTGCACATTAATTAAAGACCCAAACTCCCTTTCTTCTGAAATCAATGAAATGCAATTGTGCTTCTACTGAAAGAAGTCCTGCAGTAAACAGGATACCCACCAACTACAACATAATTTAAAATTAACATAATTAAAATTGTTTGAGGTCTATTTCATCGAGAAGGAATCTATTTTTCTGTCGAACACTAATTTTCCAAGGAGCACATTCACTTTAGGAAATTTTCAACTAATGTAGGGTAGTTGAATTTTCCATTTAAAATGAAGCTTTAAAAAAGGCGGGGTTGTAAATAAAATTGTAATTAAGTACAAACTGAGCACTTAAATAATTATAAACACACTATTTTTTCTTTTTGCTTTCTATTTTGGGGTAGCCTTTGAACTAGCCTACCTTATAACATTTAATGCAAACTCATTCTAATTATTATCTGAAAATTCATAATTGCTTTATTTTAAAAATGTTATAATCTACCCAAAAAAGCAAAAGCAGGAAATGCTTTACTATTGTCTTCTATTGATTTATACTGCATTTTTTTTCTGGTAGCATGAATATACTTAATTAATTGAAAAATTCAAGATTTACTTTAATTCACTTGGCACCAAAGACACTTCCCAGTTATTGGAATGTGAAAGAAGACAATAATGCCAGTAGGTTTTCTGTAATATTGTCTCAAAGGCCTATGAATCAAAAAGAAAGCTGACTCGATGAGTTAATTAAATAAAATGGACTAGTGAATTCTGAGTGGAGAAGATTTTGATGAATCATGAGAATTCATGCATAAGTAAAACAGGACAAAGTATTTAACAATCAAAATAAAATCTGCTTTCCTCCAATATGTTGTATTTATTGTAGCTATTTACTTATAAAAAAATGAAAATATTTCACATGTTCCTAGCACATTCTAAGTACTCAATAATATTAAATATCATTTCTTTTGCTACCATTAGAATCAGATATTTGCTATAATTTTTATAACAACAGATAGAACCTGAATGATCATTAAAGAAAAACTGAATTTGTAAATTTTTAAAATATATTTCTATTTATTTCAGAGAGGAAGGGAGAGATAGAAACATTATTTATAAGTGAGAATCATTGATTGGCTGCCTCTTTCATGCCCCACACTGGGGATCGAGCCTGCAACCCAGGCATGCACTCTGACTGGGAATTGAACCATGATCTCCTGGTTCATGGGTTGATGTTCAGCCACTGAGCCACACCAGTCAGATGAATCTGTATTTTTTTTTATCTGAATCCTAAACTTATAGAATGTCAGAGCTGTCCTGTGGCTGCTACATAATAATTAATTTAATTAAATTCATGAGCATTGGTCCTGTGTTTTAGGGAAAGTAGCTGCCCTTGGTCTCTTCTGTGTTCTCTGGAGCTTTCAGCCCTGTTGCCTGGCATTGACCTGTTGAAGTACAAAACGTGTTCTCTCTGTGTGTAAAAGATGCTGAGAACACCTGGGAATGTTCCACACTGACTTCACATGACATGAATCTTCTGCTGACAGCTTCATCCCATCACCCCTCATTGTGATGGCTTCATGTCAGTGAACTTTAGTTTACTTTTAACAGAGTAAACCAGCAATCAATATTGATATAAAACAGTCTAACAACATAATGACTGTTTGTTATGAAAGTTAATCAAGGGAACAGGGACTTAGAATGTTCTCCCCAAGTGATAAGGTATTCTGACAGAAGGGCATTTCAGTGCTAAACAATCCATCTGCCTCGTTCAGGAAGTTGATCTCCTTGCTGAAGATGTTGCTGAAATGCAGAATGAAATGCAAGGGAAAGACAATTCCTCCCAATAGTAGGAAGTTTGGAAACACAGGATCAGACATCTGTGGTGAAGTAACTGAAAGGTGTTCTCTACCACTCTGCCTTATATAAATGTCCCCCTCCAAAACCATTTTATAAATAAGAATGGAATTGCTCATAGATTCTTCTAGAACATTTGAACCTAACTTATTTGAAACAAGTTCCCTGAAAGGAAATGGGAAAACTGCATTCCAATATCAATATATGAGCCCTAAGAGAACAATTCAAATATAAGAAATATTGTGTTGGGAGAATTAAATATCCTTGTTCTTTTTTATTAAAAAACTGCTTGAATTGAGAAATATATACAAAAAGAAACAAGGTAGATAAAAAGCGTTAGCCTTTATATTAAAAAATAATAAGGTAAAAAACCCAAGTCAGGATTATTTTATTATGTCCAATCATTTTATCATACACACTAGACTGCATAACATAAAAAGTTTAAAACAAATTATTTTGGGGGCTTGTAATAAATTCTTGTATATGCTCAATATTTCCTATAGACTACCCTGAAAAAATGAATCTCACCTACATCTTACGTTAGGATAAAAATTAGCTGCTTAAATAAATTATCCCTGGGAAAGTGGAAGGGGCAACTTATTTCATAAATGATGGTAAAACTTGAGGTTCAGATCATTTTTTTTTCATGAGGGAAATACTTTTTTACATATAGTCTTGAAAATTCTTATGCAGTTTCAGGGAGAAATATTTCCCTTCTATTGAACAAAGAATATACAGCAATGGCATGCTCTTTATTAAACTAGGGTTTCCCCATTCTTTCCCACATTTCTCTCTCTCCATCACTAAATCACATACAAAAAATTCTTAGTTAATAGTCTTATCTCTACTAGGTACAAGATTATCGAAAAAGGAGGCAGCCGTGAATGTAAGTATGTAAGAATGAACATGTTTAGAGGCGAGAGTTCAGGGCCAGATTTTTTAACATTCTAAGTAAAGCGATGGGTTAAATAAAATTCTGGATATATTGAACAGAATCAAATGGCCCTTTTTAAATGCATAACTTTAGCAGCAGCCCCCCTCAATTTGACCTTATCTATTAACCCCCCTCATCTCTTTTTCTTCTCTCAATTAGAGCTTGTTTTCTCTTCAGTTTGGGCTTGAGCTGAATCAGGAACCTCACAGATACTAAAGGAGCCTATGTGATTTACTCCCCCTTTTATTAGCAAAGCCTTCAGGGGAAAAAACCCTTTCTATCCAGCTTCTTGGTTAAATACAGACTCAGGGCCAAAGCACCTGCTGACCGATTTCTCTAATTCACATGGCAGCATCCGAAGCCATTCTGCAGCCTTCCTGCTTGCCCTTAAAGTTCTGCTCCAGGTTATTTGCTCTGACTTTGTTTTCTCAGCATGTTTAATAGGACACGCACAGATACTAACAATGGCCTTTAATTTAATCCTTCGCTGGTGCTGTGTAATTCCAAAAAAAAAAAATGTATTATACTCAACTTGAAACCAAATTGAATTTGCTCTTCGGTTGGGAAAGGCCCTGAAGATTCTAAGAGAGAAAGTTAGAGTCAAGTAGAGCGCCTCTGCCTAAATGCAATATATTATAGGCCATTGGGGAAGGTAAGCTAAGCCTCTCCCTGTCCTGGTCTTTGCAGAACTGGAAGGAGAAAATTCTATTTTTGATTCAGGATCCATTTTGTCTATCCCATTGGCCCTCAACCTTTCCAAGCACTTCTGTAGAAGAGAAGCAAATAGGCAATGCTGGCAATCTGATGATTTGTGTCTGGACCTGAGGTGATTTTCTGGGAATGAGATGCTGTGCATTCCTCAGAGAGGTGACTGGTGAGATACATAAAGATAGCTTTCTTTGCACCAGTCTCCCTGACAAAAATAAGACACCTCTAGCTGATTCCAACTGCAGGAAAGTTGGGGAAAAAAAGTACCCATGAGCACCTATGTATCCTTAACCTAGATTTACCAACAGTTTGCCAATTTGGTCTTGTTCTCTCTCTCCCTCTCTCTCTCCAACTGTCTATCATGCATATATTTTTTAATAATTCGAACAAATTATAAACATCATGAACTTTACCCAAGAACACCTCAGCACGTATCACCTAAGAACAAGGATATTTTCTATATAACCACATACTCCGCTCCCCCAAAATTTTAAATAGACACAATAATATTCTTTAATATACATATTCCATATTAAAAATTTTACAACTGTCTCCATTTTTTTCTGATTCAGGATCCATTCAAGGATTAAGGAATGCATTTGGTTGCCGTATCTTTTTCATCTCCTACCTTCATAACATGGAAAATCTTCAAGAAGTTTGGCAAGTTGGCAGACAAAACAACTTCAATCTGTCCAACTGATTCCTCAAGAGAACATTACATATTTTTCCATAGATACTACAGAAATAATGTACATTTCCCAGTATGTCATCTTAGGGAGCAGTGTTTTCAGTCGTCTCATTTTTGATGATGCTAACTTTTGTGATTTGGTTGAGGACATGTGTATCAGATCTTTCCACTGTAAAATAACCTTTCTTTCTCTGTAATTACTAACTAATCTGGGGGATGATACTGTGAGACCATGTGAATATTGTTTCCTAGTAACAGTGTGTTCAATGGTTTTACCATCCATTGATCTTTGCCTCAGGTAATTATTAAATTAAGATGATTATTTTCTACTTTTGTTACTTCTCCTATATTCTGTAAAACATGCTGTTTTTTCTCCCCCCCCCTTTCTTTAGTATCTCTAAAGATGCAGAAATCATTCTTTAATAGATATCAATGGATATATACATATAAAATAGATATGAATACATAAAAATGAACTCTCTATATAAAAATGATCAATTATGAAACCCACAGCAAAATGATGAATTTTATATATAAAAGTTATCGTTTCTGAAACCCACACCTAGATTTTTAAAAGTTCTGTTAAAATTAGTGGTTACAACCAATGCAGCACTCATGAAATATCCATTCCATACTTCCAAAGTGGCAAGGTTTTCAAAACAGACACAAGGAGAAATGAGGTTTTTGTGTCTTGGAACTCAGTATACTAATCAGATGGCCAGTTGGTTATGGGAATTTTCACTTATGGAGAAAACTGAACTAAGCATAGAATGTGGCAATTTGGACCATGAGAATTCTCTGTATTTTCAGGGAAACAAGTCTTCCATATTGAGAAATTGAGTTCCCTGGGAAGATAAAAATAAGAAACTGATTAACTGAAATGAAGACAGAAAAAAAAATCCAAAGAACCAGCCAACACCCTAATAAAAGAAACCCAGAAGCAATCAAAATACATAATTTAACTTGCATAGGCTTATAAGAGTGCTGATGGTGAGCGGTGCATTTTTAATAAGAAAACCAGATGTGACATACATATTATCCTAGGCTTCCTTTTCTTTCTTGGCCTGCCTACAGTTGTGTAGTTCCAAAACCAAACTGTTATATCGATATGGCATTCTTCCTCCAATTTTAGGTCACTCCTAAAGGCATAACTTCTCTTAATTAGAGAATTCATAAATTTTTCACAGAAAGGTTTATCTGCTTTTAGAGCTCAAATCACCAAAAGGAAGTTTCACCCCTAAAAAGATTATGAAAGTTCAAAAATAATCTTCTTAGTTATTATTTTTTGCTCCAGCTTTCAATTGCCAGAAATTGTTATATCGTTTTCTCACTATGAAATAATATATGAACCATAAGTGTAAAAACTTGTTTAAAAAGTTAGTGCCAAAAAAAGGAAGAAAAAAGGAAGAAAGGGAGGAAAGGAAGGAATGGAACAAAGGCATAAAAAATGTAAAGAAATAAAAACTTTTTGTCAAAGATATCTACAAAGTCAAGTTAAACTGACAAAGTCAAACTAAGCACTGCAGTAGAATGCTATGCAGGTGTGATTGTGTCCACACTGGGAAAATAACAGTTTAGGAAACTTGCAGAGAAGGAAGGAGACAAAGTAAGCAAGGTAACTTAGATAAGTAAAGGCTAGCAGAGATGGAAGAGTTCTGGAGAAGTGAATGAGTCACGTCTGAACAACAAAATGAGATGACAGGTTATAAAAGAAAAAAAGGTAACAAGATTCTAAACCATTAAGAATTGGAAGAAAAATAATTTGAGACAATAATAACAAAGAATATGCCCTGACCGGTTTGGCTCAGTGGATAGAGCATCAGCCTGCGGACTGAAGGGTCGCAGGTTCGATTCCGATCAAGGGCATGTACCTTGGTTGCAGGCACATCCCCAGTTGAGGGTGGGCAGGAGGCAGCTGATCGATGTTTCTGTCTCATCAATGTTTCTAACTCTCTATCCCTCTCCCTTCCTCTCTGTAAAAAAAAAAAAAAAAAAATCAATAAAATATATTTCAAAAAAAGAAAAAAAAAAGAATAAAACTCATTGGGCCCAGACCATGTGCCAGACCTTTACGTAGTTATCTCATTTAATCCTCATAGCAGTTTTACCAAATAGGTGTTCTCATTCCTATTTTACAAATTCGTAAACTGAGGTTCATAAAGATTCCTTGTATTGGCCCAATTTTCTAGATGAGGCATGTGCAGCGGCTCACAGTGAATGAGATAAATGATGGGGGCGGGGGTCTGATTCCAGCACATCTCCTTCTCTAAGCCCCAGCTACATCAACCAAGTTGATAGTATGGGTGCATGGCTGATTAGTGGGGTTCGACCTACATATAAGGCTAAGGAGAACAGAAGTCCACTGTGTCCACAGCCAACCTGCACAGAGAGCTGGACAGTGTGCTTAGCTGGCTTCCTGAGCGATATCAGGCTACTATATCCAGAAATGAGACCCCAAAGCACAATCTTTACAAACTGTGTAACATAGGGATGCCCCCTTATAAACAGGGAAACTGACGCAATGTAATGCAGTCCGAATGTAACACATCATGTATGATCAGGCGCCCTCTGAAAGATGCTCATTCTGATGACTAGTTCCTTTCCTGGGCTCTGACTGCAGTGCGCTTGTTTAAATAAACAGCCATGAATGCCACGCATTCAAAGAAATGTTTGCAGTGAATTAGGGTTTAGGATTGTTCTTTGCATTGGTCCTGGTCCAGGAAGCAACTGCCTGGTTTCATAATGGAACCGTCCTAAAGGGATAAATCAGGGTGACCCACTTGGAGGCTTTCTAAAACAATGGCTGCATCTGCATTTCTAAAAGGAAAAAAATAACTCAGCTCGGACCATCCCAAATCAGAACCATGCCCAGAAAGAAAAATATCCGCCTCAGAAACAAGGGTGCGTCCTGGGAGGCACTGTAGCGCCTGTCACATCAAGCTGATGGTAATTGGTTTTAACTGGCACTCCCACCAAAGCCATATCATTCATTACCTTGTCAGAATAAATCTACCTTCTGTGTCACGGGTTCGATTAAGAAGCCCTTACCCTTTTGTAGTTGCATGTTAATCTGAATGTGTGTGCACTCCTTCACACAAAATGGATGCTTTCAGATCACATGTTGCCCGGCCTCGCTGTTCTGATTGTAAACACTAATCTAAAGGAACTCTGGCTGGCACCAGGGTCAGTCTTCCTGCCCCTATAGATATCTTCACATTAACCTCAGGGGGCTTAGTATCATCGCCCACTGGAGAGAAATGTTACCTATGATCGCTGGCACAGTGATTATTATTGTTTTAGTCCTGTCCTGTTGCTGGGACACCAGATTTTTAAAAATTTAATATTTCCCCCGCTTTGGCTTTTAGAATGTGTCATATCAAGGCTTCAGTAGGCTTTGCTCCACATGGCAATGAAAGTGTTTACTGAGTTTGAGTTGTTTGTGCCCATAAAACGCAGTAGAAATCTGAACTCTGCCTCATTTCCAGAGCATGGCTACCAACTGGCCTCTGCAGGAGCCCATGTGGTTGGAAGCAAACACTAAAGTGATTTGGGCTTGAAAGCTCCTGGAAAGGGTTTAAACTACTCCAGAGGGTGGGTGGTTTGTTTGGCAGATAAAGCCACTGGATAAGAGGCTCTCTGATGAAACTCTGTCCGCACCAAGAGGTGAGAAGAGAACTAACAGTTAGTGAGGGCATACCATCTGCCAGGCACTGTCCGGAATAATTACCAGTGACAGCTACCACCTTCTGACACATGCTGTGTGCCATGTGCTTTACAGTCATCTAATATATTTCTACAGCTGAGGTAGGTACAGGGATTCCCTTTTATTTTCCAACAAGAGGCCCGAAGCACGAAATTCATGCAAGGGCCTTGGCCCCCCGCCATGGTGACAGCTACCTCTGCCTCAGTCCCCACGCACCACGGCAGCCAGGAACCTCCGCCTCTGCCACAGCCCCCTGCCCACCGATGCTTTGTCCAGAAGGAAGGATGTCTGGGCTAATTAGCTTATTACCCTTTTATTATTATAGATGCGAAGCTGAGAGGGTTAGGTAAGTTATCTAAGACCACAAACCTAGTGAATCAGAAAAGGGCTTCAAAAATTTGGTTACATCTGCAAAATGTTCTTTGTAATACATTAAGCTGCCACCTGATTGAGTCCTTTTTAAAGACATATTTGTATTGATTTCAGAGAGAAAGGGATAGGGAGGGAGAGATAGAAGCAGCAATGATGAGAGAGAATCATTGAGAGGCTGCCTCCTGCATGCCCTACACTGGGATACAGCCTGCAACTCAGGCATGTGCCCCGATCAGGCATCAAACCGTGACCTTCTGGTTCATAGATCGAAGCTCAACTACTGAGCCATGGTATCTGAGGGAGTCTTTCTTTTTTCACCCTTCTGTGCCAGAAGGTAGTTGAGGGGGGAGGCTATATTAGTATAGAGGAGAGCAGCAGAGCATGGAGTTGTAGCAGATGGCCTCCATGTCACAGGAGCCAGCTCAGACTTCCTTCTGTAGATACCAAGGGGTCACGGGCATAGTTTAAGCAGACCTGGTCAGAGGTCAAATGGAGGATGCATCTGAGCATGAATGAACTGGGGGCCTTGTGACTAGTTGGTCAAGCAGGAGAGACCCACGAAAAAAAAATGCTGGTAGAGGTGGGAGGTCGGGCAAAGTTGAGAAATGTCTGACATGAAGTTGGATGGTAATGAGCCCTGCCTTAACCTGTAAACATACTGCACAAATATTTGCATATAAAAAAAAGGATGAGAGAAAACCTGGTCTTTTGTTTTGAGGTTTTCATAAGGATGCTGGTTCTTATATTTTAGATGGGAACATCTTATTCTTCAACAAATAACATAGGCCTGAAAGTTACTTTCCAAATTAGTGGGAACATTTTTGGAATAAAAGCTAAGAATCTCCAGCCAGTGAACAAGAATAGCATATTTACGTAATAAAGAATGATTGACCTATGGTTCACGTTGAAATAAATGAGAACAATTTGGACAATGAAAGCTTTCATTCAAACAAAGTTGTGCTTTGTTTAGGATTCATCATTCTTTAGCTGTCTTGTGAACTTTATTTCTCTCTTGTCCTAAGTACCATCATTGTGTACTAACAGAATTTTATGTATTTATTTGTTGGCTTATATTATGAAAGTTCCATATGAAAATGTTTTAGCAACATTTATAACAAATATTGGGTTTATTAACTTAGGAAGATAGTATTTGAGTTAAAACTTGTGACAAATACTGACCATTTCAAGTTATGAATAGCCTAAAAAACCAAATAAACTTCAGACAACTACACAAGCACTCCTTTTCCTAAGTAGAACATTTTTATTTTAATCCTCACCTGAGTATATTTTTCCATTAATTTTTAGAAAGAGTGGAAGAGATAGAGAGAAACATTGATGTGAGAGAGACACATAGATTGGTTGCTTCCTTTACTTGCCCTGACCAGGGCCAGGGATTGAGCCTGCAACCGAGGTATATGCCCTTGACCCAAATCAAACCAGGGACACTTCAGTCCATGGGCAGACACTCTATCCACTGAGCCAAACTGGCTAGGGCAGAACATTCATTTTTTAATATGTTTTTATTGACTTTAGAGAGAGAAGAAGGTAGAGAGAGAGAAATATGAATGAGACAGAGAAACATCATTGATTAGCTCCCTCTTGCATGCCCCCTGACTGGGGATCAAGCCTGCAACCCTAGGGTATGCCCTGATGAATAGAACCAGCAACCTCTCAGTGTATGGGAGGACACTCAATCCACACAGGCCAGGGCCAGAACATTTGTGTTTTGTTGTTGTTGTTTTTTAATTTAAAAAGACATATTGATCACTTGCTATATGTCAAACCCAGAATGAAGTAGAAATGAAGTGGGGAATAAACCAAAGACCTGCCTGCATAGAGACTGCCTGCTACCGTGGGAGATAGATGGTAAAGACATTAAAATAAAAACAAACCCCAAAACTCTAAGTGATAGGTTCTGAAGAAAAATAGACCAGAATAAGAGAAAACAGGCTGATGGTTATTACCGTTTTAGTTGGAGTATTGGAGACTGGCTTTTTTAAAGGAGGCACCTAAATGGACTGAGGATACCAACCTTGCAGACATCTGGGGAAGGACAATTCTAGGAGATGAACATGTGCAAAGGTCCTGGGGTGAGTTTAATTTTGTAGGGGATGAAGTGAGGGAGAAAAGAATAGTAGAAAATAAAGGCAGCCTGGCTGTGGTGGTTCAGGGGATTGGGTGTTGTCCCATGAACCAAGAGGTCCTGGGTTCCATTCCCAGTCAGGGCACATGCCCGGGGTTGTGGGCTTGATTCCCAGTAGGGGACTTGCAGGAGGCAGCCAATCAACAATTCTCTCTTATCATTAATGTTTCTTTCTCTCTCTCTCTCTCTCTCTCTCTCTCTCTCTCTCTCTCTCTCTCTCTCTCTCTCTCTCTTTCTCCCTTCCTCTCTGAAATCAATATATATATATTTTAAAGTAAAGAAAGGCAGAGGCTCCTCAGGAGCTGGGTATCTCAAGAATAAAGTCTTTACATTTGTTCTGGATGCAATGGATAACTAGTTGTAGTTGGGGTTTGAGCTGGGGAATGACATGATCCAAATTAGGTTTCAGAAGCATCACTTTGGCTGTTTTGTGGACAAGAGATTTTAGTGACACAAGAGTTGTTATACTGATTAGGAGACTACTGCAGCGTTGTGGGGGAAGGGGAGGGGCAGCGACATGAGTGATGGAAAGTCATCAGTCCTGTGCTGCATTTTGAGAATGGGACTGAGAAAAAGTGTTTCCCTACCTAACTTTTGTAATCCCTTCATGTCATAGGAGAAAATGGAAAGGAGAGAAAGGGAACACATTACATGGAAGTAGAAGTTGTTTATTTTTTAAACAGTAATTGCTTTCTCCCTATAGAACAAGATCTTGCAGTGAGAAAAACCAAATCAGTTTTGACTTTTCTCAGAGGCTGACACTCCACTAATTATGTCTGGGGCTATGCTTATTTTTCAATATAAAAAATCTGCTTGAATAAGAGTTAATGATGATAATGCCAGGTTATATTTATTGAGCACTTACTATTTTCTGGGCACCAGGCTAATAGATTTCCATATTTTATTCACTCTTCACAATAATCCAAAGATAAAGCAACAGCTATCTGTACTATCTCCATATTAGATATGAGTGAACTGAAGCCCAACAAGGTTAAATATTTTCCAGGGTCACACAACCAGCAGAGAATGGCTCACCTAAGAATCAAAGCCAGGTCTGCCTGACACTGAACTCAGCTCTCAACAACTAGGCAGTTGTGTATACACATGTATTAAAACACACACACAACAATAACAACAACCAAAAAATACTGAACTCTTCAGGTATTATTCTATAGGACATTTTTAATTCACATACACAAATTTCTTTTGACCTTGAGACAACATTTAACACTATAATCTTTGACTATAATAATTTCTACTTATTAGGTATTAACTGTGGATGCTGATTTTTCCACAGAAAAGAAGTGACCTCCAGAGACATGAAGAATGCTGACTGTGTTTTTGTAGCACGTTATTGATTTTTTTCTTCATTAATAAAGTAATAGAAGGGGTGGTGATTATATCTTTAAGATGCATAGATTTACTTTGTTAAACACACATGGAAGCTATTATTTGAACTGTAACTTATAGTTGAAGACAGGAAATAAAAACGTTATCCCTTACAGAAAGTAAAGCAAAAATAAGCAAATATATAAATAAGTAAAAAAGCAAAAAACTTTTATACAACTCTAAGAGAAAGATGTTGAAAAATGAGGACCTCAAGCTCTATTCAAATTCTTAAAATCAGAATTTTACTACTACTTGTATCTTTCAAATGATTTTTCCAGGAAAATGCATTATATAAACAACGTAATTCATTATGAAGGGCACAAGGTAGTTGATCTGGTATTCAGTTACAATACATATCTTTAAACTTTGTAATTAAGGTGATCAAATTTCCCAAGGGAAGTTAAGGAGGTAAGAGCAATAGTTTAGAGGGACTGAGGCGTTCTCTCCCTGCCTGGTATGAGCTTGGCAATGGTTAATCTCCACTCCCACTCCTGCAGCTATAGTTCTCTCTGAGCTTAGGTCACTCTGCTTCCTGGCCTCCTTCTTCCATGGTAAAGACTGGTGAAGGCTTCCACACGTCACTCTCCTAGCTGGTTTCCTTAAAGCTGCCTATGCTTCTGGAAATCAGAACTCCAATAAATTCCTTTGAATTCAGACATCTGAGTGAGCTGTCCCCCTCCCTGACTCACACTGGTCTACTGACTCATATGCCAGCTTGTCTCCTCCTAACCCAACCCATTGTTCCCAAGGTCTAGCCTTACTCTACTTCTTACCGCCCTTTGGATGCATCACCACTGCCATTCCTCTGTGCCCTTGTGTGCTCTTTCCTCTCCTGCATTGCTCTGTACTCCTGTTTCGACCAGTCAAATTCCTATTCATCCTACAAGGGTTATTAAGTACCATTTTCTGTATAAAGCCTTTCAGGATCTGCCAAAGCCAATCTGTTATTCTTTCACAGGGTGTTGTTTATATTTCTCTTGCAATGTTACACACACCTCAGTCATTCCAAGGCCACTTTTATGCCTTTTAGCATATCTTCTACCACCAGATATGGCTCGGTCAACATAAACCTCTTCATGCTGCATTAACCAAAATGTAAAATCTCAATGGCTAACCAAAACTATGTTTTATTTTGGCTCACACAAGTGGATCGCAACAAGTGTCCAAAGAAGGACAGAGGCACAGGGAAGAGAATGCTGGAGGGACCCACCCTGGCAATTAGATGCATCAGCTGGGCCATGTCACATGTCACCAGGGAAGTAAAGTTCCTCTAGGTAGCAGGAAGAAGAAGAAACCTGGCTATAGGTGAGCATTAGGAGTACTCACTACTTACCTATACTAGACTTTTCAAACCTTTATTGTTCTTTAAAGCAACTCAGTATTTTTTAACTTAAATATATATATTTTAAAAGGAAACTGCATCTGTTAATGAAAAGCTTCTATATTTAATCTCTTCCTTTCTAATCACAGTGAAACAAAATCATAATAATTATAAGAGTAACTTGCTGAAACCGGTTTAGCTCAGTGGATAGAGCGTCGGCCTGCGGACTGAAAGGTCCCAGGTTCGATTCTGGTCAAGGGCATGTGCCTTGGTTGAGGGAACATCCCCAGTAGGAGATGTGCCGGAGGCAGCTGATCGATGTTTCTGTCTCATCGATGTTTCTAACTCTCTATCTCTCTCCCTTCCTCTCTGTAAAAAAATCAATAAAATATATTTAAAAAAAAAAAGAGTAACTAGAAGCTCGGTGCACAAAATTTGTTCACGGGTAGGGTCCCTAGGCCTGGCTGGTGATCAGGGCCAATCTTTGGGGTGACTGGTGGGGCAATTGGGGGCCCCGCTGGCACCTGCCTTGGTTTGCCTGGTGCCGCCAGCTTGCCGGCCCCGCACCCCATCATTGCTGCTGGTTGCCTCCCTCTGCGGGCGACAATGGGGCAGTTGGGAGGGGCCCCTCCACTGGCACCCACCTTGGCTGGCCTGGGGCCTGCAGACTGAGGGGCAGCTCCTGCATTGAGCGTCTGCCCCCTGGTGGTCAGTGCTCATCATAGCCACTGTTCATTCCACCGTTCATTCTGCCATTGTGCAATTTGCATATTAGGCTTTTATTATATAGAATAGTCTATATAATATCACTTAAATAACATCCCGTAAACCATACTTTGGGAAGCACTATTCTAATGTTAAAATAGTTAATATTCACTGAGCAGCTGGCACACGTCAGCAAGTTTCTAAGTATTTCCTAAGAACCCACAAGTAGTAAATGCTCTTTATTATCCCCACTGCACAGATGAAGCATGAGAGGCCAAGGCATTTTCCCAGGGTCATATCGGTAGTAAGTGGCAAAGGCAGAATGAACCCTGGCAGCCTGATGTCAGGGAGTTCCTTTTTACTTGATCTCCTTACTTTGTGTGAGCAACAATAGGGCAGTTACTCTCTTTGCATTCCCATCCCTGACCCAACTGCCTGGTATGTAGTATGAACTGAATTCATTTTTGCTCACTTGCTGAACAGATCAAGAATTTTAGTACCAATATGGTGGCACAAGAATGAAACTGGTTATTTTTTTGAAAGGCACGGGGATGCAATGCATGTAGGTAAAAAAGCAAGATTAGGTAAATTCAAAATCGTGCTTCCTCACTACACTATATAATCTAACGAGCTTGTTCAGGTCAATATATGCCTTGGGAATCTAGCTCTCAGTGCCAATGGGCTGATACTGCTCTCACATCCTCAGAATGCCAGGTCCCAATGCCCCCATGCCCAGTAGGTGACTTAGCCCTGCAACAGTCCTCTCTGCTGCTGTTGGCATTTTCATTCCATAGCTGCTTCCTAGGAAAGGTACCTGGACTCTGTTGACCTGCCAAGTGGTGTAGGAACACCATGCTGCTAATTTCTTGCTCTGTCTAGGCAATGCCAATGCCCAGTCTGATGACCTTTTTAGTTCGTATAAGTGAAGATAAGCATTTACAAATATTAATCATTTAGCTTTTCATTAGTCTGAGAGTAATAATTATTTAACACCGATTTGGTGTTTTTTGTTGTTTTGTTTTCATCTTGAACTACCATGAAGAAAAACATCATTAATATAATTTGGGGGGAGAAGAGGGCATAACACATTGCGGACCACTAGTTTTATTGCTAGCTTTACCCAGTGGCCAGATAAGTTTCTATTGAACGAGTACAAAAAATGTTTTACATAAATTTAAAGGCACGCTTTAAAATTAAATACCCATTGCATTTTGAAGTTATTTTTTTACATGTTCTTACAAGCTAATATCTTTTTAAAGAATTCTTGTGATTGCCCACAAGGCTTAGAACAGAAAACACAAGAAATTTTGTGATCCTTCCGCAATGTGTTAATATTACATTAGGAACATTAAATGTTATCTCATTTAATCTCAACTTCTCCGAGAGGTAGATTGTACTATCCCTATTTTACCAATGAGGAAATTGAACCTCAGAGAGGTTAACTTGTTCAAGGTCATACAGATAACAAGATCAGAGTTCAGTTTATAGATGTTGTTTTCTCATGTACTTTCTGAAGACAATACAGTCTTGCTAGTAACAAGAAGGAACTAAACAAAAAGGAAAATAAGATTAAATAAAACAAAGGGAAAGTGACAAAGTTTTGAAAGTTTTCACCCAAAGTATTTTCACTAGCCACAACCCATAAATACTGTTTTATTTCTTTGATCTCTGTCCAATTTTACCATTACAACTTCTATTTGAGAATGTTGAAAGATCCCTCTATATACGTTAACACAAAGGCCAAAGCCATCTTTTTCGTTTTTCTTTTTACCTTGAAGTCTTTTTTCCCCCACTCACTTAGGAATTTTAGAGAAAGGCGAAGGACATGTGGAAATAATAACAATAAAAATAATGGCCAACATTTATTAAGTGCTTACTATGTGACACAGAATTGGTCATTCAATTCTCTAGTTAGCCTTAATAAGATTCATTGACATTTCAAAAAAAAAAAAAAATAGTCATCTTTCTTTTCTTCCCTCCCAAGGATACTATGAAGCATTTTATCTTGGGGGGAGGGGAGAAGGATAATACAGAGAAATGAGATAGAAAGTAGCCCGGAATGGTGCTCATTGCTTGGACTGGAATTCTTAAGAAAGAGTATTATGAGATGTCTGTTGTAGAGGTAGGAGGTATGGAGGACCTAGCCTCAACCAACAGGATAAGGTGAGAAGTAAGGTAGGTCTAAAATGTGTATGTAAGTTAAAGAATTTTCTCAATCGAATAATGTTTCAAAGGGTCTCCTGGTAGCCACTAGCAATTGAGTGATACACAATAAACCTCTCTTTTATCTTAAATAGTAGGATTTGGTTCTTCGTATATTTTTTATGACTTCTGATAAGAAAGATTATGTTTTCGTGTAAGCATGTCATAAAGAATTTTAAATGTGCAGGTTTTCACAAGATGCTCAAAACCAAAAACTGGGAGTTTTAATAGGTGTTTTGCAAGAAATGCACTGTAACCTTATATCAGAGGTTCGGAGACTGCACATGAAAAAACGGGTTTATGAACGTGAAGCTGCGGAACCTTGTCTTCAGAGAAAATAGCCAGTGATCGATAACTGAGCATATTCTTTAGCACACGCAGTGTACATTTCAATACATTTAAGGACTGAGAGCTTCAATTTATAAAATTATGTTTGGTAAAATGAAAGCCTTGGAGAACTAAGCCAAGTTTTGACTCACCTAGTATTAAAAGGACTTTTTCCTTGGGGGAGGGGACTGGTGGTGTGGGAGGTGGTTGTCCATGTGAACTATTTGAGAAAGCTAATCTTTTAGGTCTCCATTGAAGCCTCTTAGAATGTATACAATTAAAGTTGTGCTTAAATTATTGAAACTACTTGCAAAGTATACGGTAACTGATACTGCATTTCTAAGGTTAAAAAATTGTTAAAGTAAAAAACAAATAAAAAAATAAAATAAAACACAGAAACTCAGAGATTCTTCAAATCAAAAGCACTATAATGAGCATCTACACAAGGAAAGTTAAACAGGGTTTTGAAGGGACAAAGTTTAGTCCCTGGTAAGACAGGCAACTCAAATTCCTAGTAACAGTAGGAGAGCCTCCTTTCTGGACACTTTAATCCATGTTTGGAAAACATTAGAGGCGTGGTGCTTCCTGTGGCACATAATCGAAAGGAATCAGGTGTTATAAAGCAGGCATTTATGATGGATGGTACAGAAATGATATTCTTTCACAATTTATGCATGGACCATCTATAAGAAATCATAGATGAAGACAGAGCAACTCCAGGTTTCAAAATTTCAGAAGCTCCTCAAGAATTCAGAGCTCCACCACATTGTTCATTGGAAGGAAGCCCATGTATGCATCTTGTTGTAAAAGAGTTTGCAAGTATGGCTCAATGAGGCAATCCTGAGATTAGCAAAGGAAGCAGAGCCAGGACAGAATGGGTTCCAAGGAGGACATGGAGTTAGGCTGCCTGGCCCAGGCTAGGACCACGGAGGAGAAATAACCACATGACTAGAGATGATACCCAAAGAAGAGAAAAGGTGACAATATCTTTTGCCGCACCCCCCTCCCCCCCCTTCACCAAACTTCCTGTCTCCCAAAGTGATTTTCTTGACAAAATCTCACCAAAAGCCAATTGGCAAGAAAGCCTGGGAAATACAGCTTTTAGAAGTCAGGTCCTGTGATGGAGGACATGTCAAGGGAAGGGCAAGTGGACAATAACAGATATCCACTTCTCCAAAAAATGTGCTTTTGTTGCTGCATGTATTCTGACGATCCACAAAATGTTTTTTGAAGCCAAAGTTTTGAAGACAAAGGATTCATGTGGAAATAACCTCAATGTTGATATGCAGAGAAACTGAGAATTTTATTGGTGCTAGAACTCAAATGGGAACCATCAAATAGCCTCAAAAACTTTTTAACACTAAACATGGAAGAAATAAAGAAACACATTAATTGAAAAAAAAACTGGCTAAGGATTAGAAGAAATTAATAGCACTTATGTTCCCAATAATTTATTTCAGCTTTTCCATTCCACTGATTTCTGGGAGTTGGAGTAGATGAGTGAAAATGATACTCTCAGAATAAGTGTTTTTGTGTGTGTGTGTGTGTTTTTTTAAATAACATTTTTTAAAAAGAGTGGGCATTTACAATGTGTCAAGCATGCAAAACAAGCATGTAAACATTAGTTTGTTTACTTGTAAATTTTGTAAATGTATTTATTAAAAATTTGGTGAAAGAGGATTCACAGACCACTTTACAGATGGTAAAATTGAGTCTTAGTGCCTTAATTATATTGCCTAAGTTCATACATCTGGTAAATGCTAAAGCCAGAGTACTAATCAAAGTCTCAAAGACTATGGACTTTACATGCTCAACATTAGCTCCAGTGAACATGCAAATAACTGGTAAATTATAATAGGATAGATATATTTTTAAAGTGAATTTAACATGTGTAAGGAGAGGTATCAGGCTTATTTTTCAGGCTCCACAACAGCCTCAGATTTCTTAATTTTTCATCAAAAAACTGACTTTTATAATCACAGATTCAGGACTTTGTTGAAAGACTCTTAAATTTTATATTTAAGATCATATTAGAAAAATAACTGTTTTTTCCCCTAGCAACTAGAAATATGTTTAAAGGCACCAACAAACTTGCTGAGACTCACATTATCCATGTGAGAGCCTTGATATAAATCAATGGCAATATTTAAATTCATATGATTATACTGAGTCCACAGCTTGCATAGAAAAAACTGCTTTCTTATTTAATATTTATTGGAGGCTAGTTTAGTACAGGTTCCACAGATACTGTCAAAGTAACTACTTCACACACAAAAAAAAATTGTCTATAAACTAAGTCAAATGAAAGCATTATTTTGTTCATATAGTATATTTGTTAAAAACAATGTTCTCATATACTTCAGGGAAACGAGCCTACACACTGTAAGTTATAAAGGTAAGACTGATATTTCCCAATGGTAATCTTTCTTAAAGTAGTTTCTTTCTTTTTGGTGATGGTCTTCAGTTGAACATATTGCCAAGTATTTTAATGCTCCAAATGTTATCCACACTAAGAATGACATATAAAAGCGACTTCCTGTCTCTGTTAAAATTTCCTTTAGCAATCAAGAACTTGAAATGTTGATTCTTCTCTGGCTATTCAGTTTTTATTACTATCTTTCCTTTATTCATTAACAGATTTCAATTGTATTTGTGCTATTCTCCACTGTGACATATCATAGAAAAGAAATCGGTCTTTCATCTTATCCTTCCCGCCTTTCTTAGCATAGTTTTATGATTACATAATAACTTTAGCTATCATTAACTTGTGTTTTGCGTGTACAAACTGCTATTTTGCTTACTCTTTCCCTAAGGTCGTTCATATATACTAAACATCTACATACTTTTAAAACAAGTCTAATAAATCCTTAAGGAAATCAAATTGGAACCAATACAGACAAATCACTAGTACAATTATGTAGGTGTGGTTTGTGTCTAACCTACAGTCATTATGTTAAATCATGATGTCTGGGACAGCTGGTTGAATTTATATATTAAACATAAATTTTCTAAGTGACGCTTTTCCTAATACACGATGATTTTACTTTTCTGAACTTCAAGTCTTATTTCATTGGAATGACTCAAATAACTATGCTAGAAACTCACAAAAATTTTCATCAAATTTAAGGTTTATGGAACATGTCATCTAAAAGATGTAAAAGCTGTGTCATGCTCATTTCTTTTCTCATGCCTACTATTTAAAATCAAAAGACTTATACTTGATAGAAATGGAGAGTAAAAAACTGGATGTGAACATATTAGAAATCCAAATCTGAACAAAAAGTTACTTTGTATTCCACTCCAGTGACGAGATCACTTTTTATTAAAGTATTATTGAGAGAGATCAATTTATTTCAGAATGTGAGCAATCTCCCTGTGAATACAGAATACAGAAAAATGTACGTCTTTTTTCTTTTAAATAATATTAATTCAGAGGTTAGATTCCCTGCATTACTTTCCATATAATACTTCTCCAAGTTATTGAAATCCAATAGGAAAATGCAATATTGAAGTTGGAAAGCAGTGCATTGTAGATGGGTGGGGTGGGAGCCGGGGAAACATGGAAATATATGTAACAGAGCGGGCATTATTGCTGCTGCTGTTATTTTGCTTATTATTATTACTATTACTATTATTATGCTTTTTGTTTTCCCAACTGCCTGATAAGGGTGATGCTTTTAAGTGGAAGGTACTTAGTAAGCTAAACAACTGATTGCGTTTGGTGGTATAATCCGGAAGCTAGGAGTCAGAAGAGATAAATGGGTCAGCACAGCACAGGAAAAACAGAGGTAAAGAGAATGACCTACTTAGTGTAAAATGTGACTGCTTCTTATTTCTCCAAATCGGCTGTAAATTTTACTAAGCTCATGAAAACTCCCTAGGAACGAATCTACAGCAGAGGCTGCTGAGGGAGCTGAGTTTTGTGTCTGGACCGAATATAAAATATAGAGGCAGAGGGAGCCACGAAAACATAATTCCCTAGAAATGAGGACAATCATGGAAAATGCCATGGAATATCAAGGATTATGGCTTTGGAGGTTTTAAAGATCATAATTTTTCTAGAGTGCTTAAAGGAAGGGGGACATAGCTGATAAGAGTTTCCAAGGGGTCTGGACCTTCCTTTAGCCCAGTGGTTCTCAACCTTCCTAATGCCGCGACCCTTTAATACAGTTCCTCATGTTGTGGTGACCCCCAACCATAAAATTATTTTCGTTGCTACTTCCTAACTGTAATATTGCTACTGTTTTGATTCGTAATGTAAATATCTGATATGCAGGATGTATTTTCATTGTTACAAATTGAACATAATTAAAGCATAGTGATTAATCACAAAAACAATATGCAATTATATGTGTGTTTTCCAATGGTCTTAGGCGACCCCTGTGAAAGGGTCGTTCGACCCCCAAAGGGGTCGCGACCCACAAGTTGAGAACCGCTACTTTAGCCTGTAAGCATAGCATTCTTGTGCCTCCTGACTAGTAAGTAATCAATATATGTTTGTTAAATAAATAGTCCTCCTTTAGTTCAAACTATATTCTTATACTAATACGCTTCAAAGGTAAAGAGTGAAATTGTTGTCCTTTTCCTTTTTTTTTCTATCAATCTTTGGTATTTTTCTTGCCTTGTCGTGAGCCTGTAACAACATTGTGCCAAGTTACCTGGATGAAAAATAAGAAGTTCAGTCAATCATAGCTTTGCTATATTATAAATGAAAATAAGAATGGTTCGAAAGTATAAAGTATTGCTATTAAACAATCACCAACACAGTTCTACAATGAGACTTGTTTTTAATAATTGCTTCTCGCTGCTTTTCCAGTCCTTTGTCTCCTCTCCTGATGTCAATACTAAAAAGATCAGTCAGGCTGTTCAAATCAGTGGCAATTTAAAGCCATGGAGGAGAAGTGAAACCATGAAACAGAAACCGAAAACTCCACACCCGCCCACTTAGGTTTCAGCTGCAAAGCTTCCAAGAAGAAAATCAACCGAGAAAAAGAGACAGAGAGGAATGGAAAAAGGAAGAAGATTGTCTACCGCGTGGTCTCTTGAATCAGACATGAAATATCCCCTTGATTCTATCAAAGCTCTGCTGCAAAATGATATTGTTCCCTGGTGCAGTTTTCTTCAATGAATCAGACTTATAATCCTAAATGAAATCACACTGGGAAAAAGCAAAGGTTTAAAAACTTTATCATCTCACTAGAAAACCACTGGCTATCAACATTAAGGCCCTGGTAATGTCTACCAAGATAAAGATGGCTTTACGCATTCTCTCTGCCAAATCTGTGGGCTTTCTAGTCTGTTAGAGCATACACCTCTTCAACATGAATTAGAATGAAATAACACCACGGGAAAGAATATTAACATTTCAGCAATGCAATTTCTTGGTCCAGATGGGAAACCACTTGAGCTTAAAATGTAATGAATAAAGAAAAAAAAAAGATTTAAAACTCTACATTTTATTCAATTCATAACCTACATTTCCTGACATGTGCTTCCTTAGAATGTTTCCAAGTCCCAGGGTTTGCTCAAAAGATATATTTTGGTACACCTATGGGGTTGTCCATTAATCCGCTTGCAAATACATGGGTCACAGAACAGTGTGAAGTTGCTTCTTAGATCTTCTGCGTGGAAGAAACAACACTCGGACTGCTCTCATCTCTCCTGAAGAACAAAGTCTTAGTCCTCCAACACAGCTGATTACCTAGCCTGTCGTTCAAGTTCTTCATGACGGTGATTTCACAAGCTCGTGATCACCTGTTCAGTGTGCATTTTGCCTTGTTTAGAATTCTTTCCTCTGTTCAGTGTGCATTTTGCCTTGTTTAGAATTCTTTCCTGTACACTTTAAATGATCGCACCTCAGAACGGGTTATAAGCCTGATCCCGTTCCTTGGGTGACTGGACGTGCAGAAGAATCTCCTCCTAGATTTAGAGATTGCGCAGACCCAGATCTGATTTTTCCAAGTGAATATCAACTTGGAAAAAAAAATTTTTTTTGGAGATAATGAGATCATTTGAGACTTAGAAAGTTGCCAAAATAGTATGGAAAGTTTCCCTATACACTTCACTTGGCTAACATTGTGTTACTACCTTATATAACCATAGAATATTAATACAAACTATGAAATTAACCTTGGTACTAATAGACTAGTAGTAACTTAAGTACAGCCTTTTTTGCGATTTCACCCGTTTTCCCATTAATGTTATTTTTCTGTCCTGTAATCTCATTCAAGATTCCACATTTCATTTAGGTGCCGTGCTTCCTTATATGCCTCCATTCTGGGACAGAATTTTAGTCCTGTTTTCATAATCTTAATACATTTCATGTGAACTGGTTGGTTGTTTTGTAGAGGAGCCCTCAATTTGGGTTAGTCTGAGGTGGTTTGTGTCCTGATTATATTATACTTAGGCTCAGGGCTTCACATCAGAGGGAAGATGATATCATTATCTACAACTGATCAAGTTGACCTTGATCACTTGGTTATGGGGATTTTAGCCATGATTCCTTACATAAAGTTACTACTTTCCCCGTGGCTATTACTCAATGCTTTGGGATAGGTAATTTGAGACTGCAAATATTTTGTTTCAGCTTAAATTTTAACCCCTAATTTTAGCATTCATCAATAGACCTTGCCTGCAGCAATTATTATTGGGATACTCTATTAGTGATTTTCTAGTTCCTTCATTATTTCCATGTCATTAGCTCAAATTCTTCTATAAGAAAGTACAATCTCTTCTTATTTATTTGTGTATTTACTTCATTATGAACTCTTTGTTTTATTCTTTGTTATAAATCAACATTATCATGATGTATATTATTGCTAAAGTATTCTTTGTTTATTGAAAGCCCTTTTAGGCTGTCCTCTATGTCCTTTGAAAATGGCCCCATCCTTTTATTCCTTCCTTCCCTGCTCTTCTTCCCTTCTGTTCTCTTTCATCTTTTATTTTCCCCTCCCATTCCATCTCTCCCTCCCTCCCTCCCTCCTTCCCTCCCTTCCTTCCTTCCTTCCCCATAACAGGAGGAAAATAAGACATATAGAGAGATACCAGGGGTATGTGCACACAGAGGAAAGATGATGTGAGGACAGAGTGAGAAGGTGGCCATCCACAAGCCAAGGAGAGAGGCCACAGAAGAAAACAAATCTGACGACACCTTAACCTTGGACTCCTAGTCTCCAGAACTGTGAGAAATTGTTGCTAGGTAGATTAAGCTACCTAGCCTGTGGTATTTTGTGATGGCAACCCTGACAGGCTGATACATACGGGTTTTGACAGATGCACAGAATCTTGTAGCCAACACCACAGTTCCACACAAAATAGTTCCATGACCTCAAATTTGTTTAATGCTGACCCTTTATAGTTAACCCCTCATTGCAGCCTCAAACCCTTGACAACAACCAATCTGCTCTTCATCCCATAATCTCTTTTTGTTCCAAAGTGTGATAAAAGTAGAATCACACATTATGTAGCCTTCTGGGTCTAGCTTCTTTCACTTACGAAAATGAATGTAAAATCCTTCCATGTTCCTGCATGAACTAATAGTTTCTTCCTTTATATTGTTGAGTTGTGCTCCATTTTGCAAGTGTATCACCATTTTATAATCCATTCTGTAGTTGAAAGACATCTTGATCGCTTCCAATTTATAATGCAAAGACTAAATAAAGCTGCTATATAGAATCACATATAAATTTTTGTATGAACCTAAGTTTTTATTTTCTTTGAGTAGATACCTAGAAGTTGACTTGCTGGGTTATATGACACATAAATATTTAAATTTTAAAAAAATTGTTAAATTATTTTGTAAAGTGCCTGTACTATTTTGTATTTCTACAGGTAATGCATAAAAATGCCACTCAATCCATGACCTTGTCAGCACTTAGCGTTGACAAGTTTGTTTTTTTTTCTTTTCTTTCCTTTTTTATTATGTGCTGGTATATTAGAGATTGTATTCTTAAATGCCTTTTAATATCTGTGGCAATGTCCCCTCTTCTGGTCCTGATATTGTTAATTTGTGTCTTGTCCCTTTTTTCTTTGTTGGCCTGGCTGGAGGTTTTTAAATTTTATTCAGTCTTTCAAAGAATTAGCTTTCAGTTTCACTCATTTTTTTCTATTACCGTCCTGCTTTAATTTCATCGATTTCTGCTCTTCTCTCTATTATTTCCCTCTGCTTGCACTGGGTTTAGCTGGCTCTTTCTTCTCGTGAGTCTTAATGTGGAAGCTTACATTAATAATCTGAGACCTTTCTTCAGAAGTAGTTAATGTAAATTTCGTTCTAAGCACTGCTTAAGCTACAATCTATAAATTTATTGCTGTGCTTTCATTTTCATTTAGTTCAATATATTTTTAAATTTCTGTTGAAACTTCCTCTTTGACCCATGAGTTATTTAAAAGTGTACTGTTTAATTTTCAAACATTTGAGGCTTGACCAACTCCTTCTGTTATGATTTCTAGTTAAATTCCATTTCTCCTCTTTTAACTTTGTAGATGTTTATTTTATGGCCCAGAAACTGTCCTATCTCGACAAATGTTTCATCTGCAATTGAAAAGAATTTGAAATATGCTGTCTTGGGTGGAGTGTTTTAAAAATGTTACATTGAATTGCTTTATAGTTTTGTCTAGGTCTTCTAGATCCTTATTGATTTACTGTTTAACTGTCTATTGATTACTAAGAAAGTTAAAATTGCTATTATTGTGAAGTACTCTATTTTTTCTTTCAGTTCTATGAGGGGGTTTTTGTGCCTCGTGTTTTTTGATGTTCTATTGTTGGTTGCATATACATTGAGGCTCTTATGTATTATTGGAGAATTGACCATTTTCATCGTGGAATATCTCTCTGTGATAATATTCCTTTTTCTAAAGATTACATTGTCTCATATTAACACAGCTACTCCAACTTCTTTTGCATTTGTATGGTATATTTTTCTGAATCTTTTTAACTCAGTGTAGCTCTGATGGAACCAAAAAGAGTGCGAATTTGAAATTAACATGGCTCTGACTCATTGTAAAGTTAGGGGAGACGCTGTTCTAGCTTATTGCATCCTGGAGCAGAACTGCTCTTTTTATTAATCACACATTAATATACGTCTTCAAATTGATTTTCCTTAAATTAAATAAAAACTTTTCCAGTTACTTTGAAATAAAAATACATAATGATATTTTAAAAAGAAAGAAAAACATTTTTCAGATGCTAAAGCTCAGTAAATCTGCACATATGAGAGAAAAGAACCAATTTATTTTGGCTTAATCTGGACTTAATTGTTATTTAAAAATAAGGGAGATGAGAGGAATACTTGTAATGGTAAAAAAAAAAGAGCTAAAAATGAGATAAGGGTGCTTTTAGAATTAGGGTAAGAAGATGCTACTCTGTCACATGAGGCTAAGACTAAATTTCTAATAGCTTCTTAATCTCTATTCTACTATTCTTAGTAAAATTTAAGGTTTGGGGGATGAGTGAAAAAAAATATTCTCAAGTATCCTCTCTTTTCTCTTTAGGGGAGTAAACATTGTTCAGATCATGTATTCTTTTTTTTTTTTCAAAGAACATTTGTTTTCTATCTAATGGCATGCACTTTATTTAGTGTTAAGTATGCATAGTGAATAGAAGTTCCTAAAGCAGCTCAGAGAACAGTATTCAGGGGAACATACATATAATTTATGTGATAAATGATATAATAGAGTGATGCACAACAAAGTTTAATAAGGCCAAAGAGAAGTGACATATTATGTTTAAGTGAGTGGATGCTGGAGTTAGCTCAGTTGGTTTGACTTTTTGGCTCAATCACTTACTAACTGTATGCCCTTCGGTGAGTTAATTAACCTCCTTGGTGCCCTCCCCTTCAGATAGAAATAATAGTAATATCACCCAATAGAAATGTGAAAACTCATTGTGTTAACATTAGACTGAATTAAATAAAATTGCCAAGAATCAAATCTTTAATAATAAATAAAAATGGCAATTTATATGGTTCAACCTCATGCATGATAACTCCTCAGCATAATGCTAAAATGTGGTACTGTGCTTGATTGTGTCTCCCCCTACCCCCACCCCAGAAAAATATATATTCAAGTTCTAATCCCTGGTGCCTGTGGATGAGACCTCATTTATAAATAGGCTCTTTGCAGATGTAAATAATTAAGAGGAGGTCATACTCGAGTAGCAGGGAAACCTAAAAGCAATGGCTGGTATCTTTATGAGAGAATGGAGGAATATGGATATGGATATGGATACAGTGACACAGTCGAGACACAGGGAGGAAGATTTTGTGAAAGTGGAGGAGAGGTTGAAGTGATTCATCTATAAGCCTAGAAATGCCAGTTGCCAGCAACTACCAGAAGCTATAAAGAAGCAAGGGAGGTTTTTCTTCAATAGCCTTCAGAGAGAATATGGCCCTGCTGACACCGTTATTTCAAACTCCTAGACATTGGAAATTAGTTTCTGTTGTTTAAAACCACCAAGTTCATAGTAATTTGTTACATCAGCCCTGAGAAATTAATAGAGATAGCAATTGCTTAGTAAATGTTATCTATAGGGGTTTTTTTTTATAATGGAGATTTAAACAGTTTTAAAGTATACTTAACATACAATATTATATTAGTTTCAGGTGTACAACATAGTGATTCTACATATATATAACTTATGATGTGATCAGCACAATAAGTCTAGTAACCATCTGTCACTATACAAAGTTATCAGAATATTATTGACAACGCTTCTTGTGATATGCATATTAGCTAGATCACATAATTCTCATATTTAAATAATTCTGAAACTTTATTGTCAATAGCATAAGAAGTCCATCAAAGACTATTCATGTCTAGAATTACCTTTCCTATTACTTTTACCCATTCCAATCAAACTTGTACAAATAAATATTTCTTAATATATTTGTTTATGATTCCTTGACTTATTTAATTTATAACTGCAAGTTTGTACCTTTTATTCCTCTTTTACCTTTTTCATCCAAACCTCATCCCCACCCCTCTGATAAGCATCATTAGTTCTCTGTATCTATGAATCTGTTTCTGTTTCTGTTTGTTCATTTGTGTGTGTTTTAATTTCACAAATAAGTGAAATCATACAGTATTTGCCTTTCTCTGACTTATTTCACTTAAAATAAAACCCTATAGTTTCATTACTGTCACAAATGGCAAGATTTCATTCCTTTTATGGCTGAGTAAAATTCCACTGAATATATATGCCACTTGTTGTTTATCCATTCATCTATAGATGGACACTTAGGTTGCTTCCATATCTTGGCTATGGTAAATGATGCTGTAATGAACATAGGGGTGCATATATCTTTTCAAATTAGTTTTTTTTTGATTTTTTGGATAAATTTCTAGATCATATGATATTTCCATTTTTAATTTTTTGAGGAACTTCCATAGTGGCTGAACCAATTTACAATCCCACCAATAATGCACAAGGGCTTCAGCTTCTGTTTCTTCACATACTCACCAACATTTGTTATTAGCTGACTTTTTACAATAGCCATCTGACAGCTATGTTATAATATCTCATTATTTTTTATCTGCATTTCCCTGATGATTAAGTAATGTCTTTTGGCCATATATATATCTTCCTTGGAGAAGTATATATTCAGGCCATCTAATAGGCATCTGAAGTTAGGTTGCGTAAGTTCTTTATTTGGTATTTTGATATTGAGTAATATAAGTTCTTTATATTAACCCCTTATCAGATATGTCATTTGCAAATATATCCTCCCTCAGTAGATTGTGTTGTTGTTGTTTTTTTTCATTTTGTTGCTGACTTTCTCTGCTATGTCAAAGTTGTTGGGTTTTTTTTAGTTTGACTTATGTTTATCATTGAAACAGAGGGGAAATAATTCACTTTGTCAGAGGAGGAGGAGCAGCTAAAGAACGGCTTCAGTGGTTATTATTCGGAAAGAAAAAGGCAAGAGCAATCCAGATAAGGAAATGTCATAAAAAATGTATCAAGAAATAAATATATACTGTTACAGATTTGATTGTAGTGGGTAGGAGGAATAGCGCAAAGCAATTCTAGGCATGAAGAGTCTTTGATGAACTTTTAAAGCTATGTACTGGCAATAGTTTCAGAGTCACTTTTTAAATATGAGAACTATGTGACCTCACTAATATTTCATAAATTTTACTCTGGCATCACTCTATGCATTATGTGGGGGAGGAGGGACTTGAGCAGTTTATTGAAATTGCCATGGGTTAGGATCAGGGTGTCCCAGAAAGAGAACAGGCAAAAGAGAAGAAACAGAACTATTTCAGGTGTAGAATTTATATAATTGCAGGCTATTTGGAAATACTTAGAGAAATAAAACTATGATTACTTCCAGATTTCTGGTGTAGGAGATGGGTAAACTGAAGTAACATTTACAGCAAGATGATTCAAGAGAGATAATTTCTTTAGTGAGAATAGAGAAAAATTGAAGTTCAGGGAAAAGTTCAGGGAAAAATGTGTATAGAATTTAGACATGTGAAGCTGAATATTAAGGAAAGATCTTTATTGGAGTTTAGACTTTATTAGGTTTTAGATAAAAGTTGAAGATTTGATGGCAGATTCACTGACCTCTGTGACTATGCAGGGAAAAACAGAGAAGATTATATAGAAAAAGATAACTATCATAACTATTTAAAAGTTGAAATGAAAAATTATAGCTTGAGAAAGGGACGATAATGAGATGGTAAAATCCAAAGGTATGAGGTGATATCTCATTAGGTGGTGTTTTTGTGTTTCTGTTTGTTTTTTGCTTTGCATTTCCCTGATGTTTAGTAATGTTGAGCATTGTTTCATGTCTATCGGCCATCTGTATATCTTCTTTGGAGAAATTTCTATTCAGGTCATTTAATAGGGAGAGATGCCCACTTTTAAATTGGATTTCTTTTTACGTTGAGTCATATGAGTTCTTTATATATTTTGGATAGTAACCTACGATCAGATGTGTTGTTTGCAAATGTCTTCTTCCTCAAAGAAGAAATTTCAAGGAGGGGGTTATATGATATTCTACGAAGTAGAATTACTGTCAGGATGGGCTGAATTATGTTGTAGTGATAAACAAATCCAAACTCTTACTGACTTAACACAGCAAAGGTTGGTTTCTTTTTCATGTGTAATACAGATCATGGGATGGACAGAGATCATCAAAGTCTCTATCGTGACACAAATGATCACTGAAGAAAGGGGAAGGGAATGTGGTGAATCATGTACTGGCTTTTAAAACTTTGACATATGTAGTGACACTTTCCTTCCATTCACATGTCATTAAGCAACCAAGTCACAGCTCAGTGTCAAACATGGCCATCACAAGCATACCAAGAGGATGGAAAAGATCAATTTTACCATTTTCCCAGAGGAAAAACCAAATCTTTTTAGAGAAGTCCTAAGTAAGGGGATGTGACGAGAGGACAAAAGGGTTAGAAGAGTTACTCTAGGAACTAAGATACAGGGGTGATGGGGTACAAGCAAATACATTGCTGAGTGAAACTGAAGGGCGCGATGGGACGGGGAACATGTTTTACTAATAAATCAGCACAACATGTTTATGTAATTTTCTCAGCCACTTTCAGTGGCTCTATCAGAGGAAGAAATGATATGGGAAGTTGCATTGACACCAGTTTGTATTGATCCAGAAGAACAGTCAGTGAGGGAAGTAGATCTTCCTGTAAAAGGATAACAAGCTCTAGTTTGGTTGGAGAAGAAAATAAGTGCATTATAGGTCAGGCAAACTTGAAACATAGGGAGAGGTCAAGAAATTAGAGATCAAGATGACATTGGTTACAGGTTAAGAGCTTGTCCAGGATCAAGAAAGTTACAAAATGTTTTGTAGTTTTGGTAGTTCAAACAGCAGGTCTGCCAAAGTCAATCAAAGGAATTAAAGAAAATAAATGATGTGGCTAGTTTCCTAGGACTTCTTGACTCCATTTGAGAAACTCCCCCTTCCTCAGACCTTGAATTCAGTTTCCATTTAGGGTTGTACCACTAAAATGAATAATCCCAGACTCAAAAACTCAATTATAGTAGATCTTAACCAATATTTGGCAATTTAGATGCCCTTTGTTAGTGTTTCATCTAGGGTTGAGTATATGGCCCAGCTCAGGACAATTAGATGTAATAAGTATCAGCTAGAAAGCACCTAGAAAAAAAAATTCTAGATGAATAGAAAAAGCTAATGAGAATTGGGCTTCTTTTCCCCTCCCATCCACTTTCTTTTTAGCCAAGGTTTTGTCTTGTGAGAACATGATGTTAGAGCTACATAATCCATTTTGAAACCATGATGAAAAAGTTTTTAAAAGTTCCAATTGACTTTTTTGATATTATTGAGTGGTTGGACTAAAAATATACGTCCAGATGTCATGTAATGTGAAAAAATTAAATGTCTTTGGTATTCACATCATTAAAAATTAGGTAGTCTAATAGAGTAAACAAACATATGTGAAATACTTCACTCAGTGAGAATTAATAACTCCCTCCATTGTATTCTTTCAGTGTCTAATAATTTATTTAGCTACTTCTTAAGTTTCCTTTAGTATCATGTGTGTAGATGTGTGTGTGTGTCTTTTGCTAGCCAGATTGCAAACTTTCTTTCACCATTTCTTGCTTATCTACAAAGCAGTTTCTCTCCCGGTCAGGAGTCTGTCCCATCTCACAAAATGACCCCTCACCCACCAGTATCTACAACTCAAAAACATTCAAATCATTCTGGTTTACTGTTTCCCTCCTATCCACATCCAATTCATCAACAAGATTGTCAGTTCTGTCTCTAAAATGTGTCTAAACTCTATTTCCACTATCATCCAGAACAAGCCGTCATCATCTCTGGCCTTGGTCATGGACAATCAAATCCTAAAAACTATGAGGTCTCAACTACCTGCTAAATCCTTCTTAAGGCAGTCAGAATGTTCTATGAAGTTAAGTCTCATATACCAGCCTCTTCCTAAAATCTCTGTGATAGATTCCCACTGTATCCTTGCCTCAGTCACAGGCTCTAACATTCTAGTTCCCGACTCCCTCTCTCACTTACCATATTCTATACCAGGGGTCCTCAAACTACGGCCCGCGGGCCACATGCAAATACAAATATTGTATTTGTTCCCGTTTTGTTTTTTTTACTTCAAAATAAGATATGTGCAGTGTGCATAGGAATTTGTTCATAGTTTCTTTAAAAAAACTATAGTCCGGCCCTCCAACGGTCTGAGGGACAGTGAACTGGCCCCCTGTTTAAAAAGTTTGAGGACCCCTGTTCGATACCCTCCAGCCACACCAGCCTCCTTTTAGTTCCTCAAAGTACAGAGCTTTTTCCTGTCACTGTGAGTTTGAACTTGTTCTTTCTTCTGCCTGAACCACTTCCCCCAGTGGCTCCTCAAAGAGCTGTCTCCTCATTACAGAGGCCTCACCTCAAGTGACACCTTTTCAGACGCTACTTGATCATCCATGAATAATAGGAATTCCCTATTCCTGCCCCCTCTCACCACCCCTTCCCCTTGTTTATTTCCTGTGTAGATCTACATGCAGATGGTCTAAGACAGATGGTCTTGTTTTCTTCTGACTTTTTTTTTTTTTTTTGGTTGTTTATCTGTCTCACCCAAGTCTAGAACGTAAGCTCCATGAGATCAGGGACTTTTCCTGTCTGGTGCGTAATACTGTATCACAGTATTTAAAACAGTGTATAATAACTGCTTACAAAATATTAGTTGAATGAATAAAACTTTGTGTCCTCTTTTTCCTCCTTACTCACTCCAGTGCTTAACACAGAGGCATGTTTCATGGCTACTCAATAAATATCTCATTTGTTCAAGATATGTTTGTTAAACATTTAATATGTAAAACTTCATGTAAGGCACTGAGGACACACTGGTGAAGAAGGAGGAGAAATAAAATCCTGTTTTCCTCTCAAATGTAATGTAAAATATTCAGTAAAATACTTTTTGCTTACCCTCTGTAAGCGGAAGAACCATGACTTCTGATTTACAAAGTGTGAATATAGTTCAAGCCTTAATTTTTATGCTTGAAATGCACATACTTCCTTTTTGTCACTGTCAAATGAATCCCTACATTTTCAACACTTGATGATCTTTATTATCGTGAAATATCCTGCAATTAACAAAAATATTTAGACAACATTCTACGTAGACTCATAATATAAAGTATTCTCTGTTTTAAAGTGAAATATTGCCTGAGGCTAGTTCTTACCAGGAGTTCTGGCTTCCACATTACATATGCATTAATAGTTTGTCTGAACTCGACAACAATTTTTAATTTTTCCTTGGCAATACAAGCGTTTCTCTTACATTCATGAATCTCAATGATCTTTTCTAGCTGCTGATGTCAAGTCCACAGCTTCTCATCTCTTTTTAACACTGCTTTTTGTCACAACGCCTATTAACTCCTTACTTCCCAGAGAGTTGTTTCTTTCTGCTAACTGCTTTTTCTTTTAATTACATTTCTTGTGGTAACATTGGATAATAATATTATAGAGGTTCCAAGTATACAATTCTATGATACATCACCTGTGTAGTGCATTGTGTGCCCACCACCCAAAGACAAATCTTCCCTCACCACATATTTGACCCCCCTTTTTAATAAAGATTAAATCGTTAGAGAAAATCAGGAACTGGATATGAAACAAGAAATGGTTCTGATTTGGCTTCAAATAATCCAATGATTGAGATATGACTGTAAATAGTAGGAGAAAACACAATGAACATACAAAAAAAAGGGGGAATCTCATTTTATTATTCTTACCCCTCAGATTTAGTATATCCACAATTTAGTATATACAAGAAAGTTGACAGTATTGAGTCAAAAGTTTTAGCTGTAAGTTAATTCAGAAGATTCCTGAAGAGTCAAACGATTTATATTAAAAGGTGGAGAGATATTTGGGTTATGCATAACTGAAGTAAAAAATTTAATTATAATGTAAAAAGCAAAAGGATAACATATGTATAAAGGTGATGAGTAATGAAAACGTGGAAGATGTATAATGTAAAAATAAAATGACCACAGCCCTGGCCAGGTTGCTCAGTTGGTTGGAGCATCCTTCCTTATACCAAAAAGGTTGCAGGTTCGATCCCCCATCAGGATGTATATGGAAGGCAACTGATTAATATTGATTGATGTTTCTCTCTCACATTGATACTTCTCTCTCTCTCTTTCTCTACCTTCCTCTCTTTCCAAAATCAATTTAAAAAAAATACCGTATCCTTAGATGAGGATTAAAAACAATGATAATAATCACAGCTCTCCAAAAGGAATCGGAGCAGATACTGGGGTCATGGGTTATTCTGAAGATTTGCAAATTGTGGGAGAGAAAGTTGGAAAGCTACAGACCTACCCATAATATATAGTAGTTTCAAAGGCCAGGTTAGGTTTCAAAGGCTGTGAGTCAAAGAGCTTCAGAAGACCAGAGGGGAGCTTGTCTAGAGCTTGACCAAGACCAGAGGTTAGGTAAGTGAGCTTAACAATGACATTGAAAATAAACAAGTTTCAGATAGTTGTGGAGTATAATTTTGAAAAGAATAAAGCAGTTACTCATTTTTTTTCAAACTACATAATTTAAAGTTGTAGGAAAGACAACAGAATAAGATGCTAGATTTAGATTCAGTCTTGAGTTTTATTAGTAAACTCCTCTAATCCTTCAAGACCCAGCTCAAATATGTTGGCTCCTCAGAAATTTTTTCTGATGGCTTGGACTATTGCTCCTGAATCTTTAATCATATATCCATTGTAGAATTTACATCATTGCATTTCCCATGTGACTTTGCAGTACTTCCCACTAGTGTGGAGTGGGCATGTTTCCTTGCCCAATCATCCTTGACCTTGGCCATTAGACATCACTTGATCAATGGACTGTTAGGGTGGATGGGACATGAGCAGCCTCTTTAAATGTGCCTTGTGTGATTCAGGTTAGCTTATTGCATGGTTATTATTTGCCATGAGAAAAGTGAGGCTGAGTAATTATTACCCTTCATCCAGACACATGGGGCAGACCTGATCATGAAAGGAAGCTTGGAGTCCAATCTGGCCCAGACATAGCAAGCCAAACACTACTGAATCACAACTGACCTACAGAAGTGTGAGGATGAAAGTGAGTGTTTGCTGTTGTAAGCCACTGAAATTTTGAAATTGGTTATTTTTTAAAAAATGATGACTTCACCTTTTCAACACTCTCACATACGTAAGTTTTGGTTCTCTGTATGGATTCATGTGGTATTCTGAATCTACATCTATTACAGTATCTCCTAATTGGTAAATTCCTTTTCAAACATCTATCTCTCCTCAAACACAGTAGGCAATTTTACTATCCAGACATATCTTATTGGTGTTTTTATTTTACTGTGCTCAAAGTAACTAGTACAAAGTAACCAGTACAGAGCTGCTTTTTACATATGAATGTTCAAAGGAAAGGGTATCAGACATATGTGTAAGACAAATCCAGTCTAAGATATTTTGAAGCATCCATAACTTATCCACCACATATTGTTTTATCTCAGGCTTTTAGAAATCTCTGGTTTAAAGACAGAAAGTTATGGAAAAGAGTTAAATAAACTATGTGGCATTACAAAATAATATTAGCATGGCATTCATAATGTTAGTACTGTCAGTTTAAATGCTAAGTCAATCCTAACTCATTCTCATTTATGGGAGCCTATTAAAAAGCTAACGGTTACTCTTTTCTGGCTCTATTTTTGCATTACATATTTTTTATGTTGCTGAGTAAATTCTATTTAGACATTAGTTTTTGCTCATATAAACTATTTTTGAATAGATAAAAAGCAATGAAAGCAGTTCCCAACTCAGAAGCTTAAATTATCCACACAACTAAATCGCTGCGGCTATAAATACATGTTAGGATGAAAATGTGGAATTTGTCTGTACCATTTAGGAAATCAATTTTATACTGAGTCCTGAATGTATGGTGTCAAAGCATAATAAAATTTGATTTATAACTAAGTGAATAAACTGTAAGTCATAAAACTCCTAAGCCCCAAATTGTCAAACAGAGTAATTTCTAGTTTTAAACATGAGTCCATTAGGCTATCAGATACCACTCCTATTTTGTTAGCATTATAAGACAGAGTAATATTTATTTACATAGGACAGTTCAAATACACTATTCAATGAGCGATGCTTACTTTTTGTTAAATGGCAATAGACACTGTGCTACACAGCCCAGATGGCCCTTGCAGGACTGCAGCAATTTTCTCTGGGAGTTGCCCTCAACTGACGAGGACCTTCTCATTCAAGATTACATCCGCCTTCCCTGTGGCAGCCTGCAGTCAGTGACCAGGTGATGTGAGATATAAAACTGGGCCCATAGCCCCAAACTAGGACAAGTGTAAAGGGCCATCTCAGCTTGCTGTGGGGTCATCTGGAGACCTCCATTGAGACTGCACCGGAGCTCAACCTTTCCCTCCACCCAAGAGAGTGGTGCCCTTTCCACTCCCCTAAGGTTGTTGGTCCCAAGAACACTTCCTCATACACTCCCTTCACATTAATCTCTAACTCTGTGACTCCTTCCTGGAAACCTGGCCGATAACACTTATGATAAATAATAAATGCAACTTGATAACATTAATTGAATTGAATTGAGTCTACCTTAATTGAACCAGCAGTTAGGGGAAACACTATGATAAAATGGTGGAGTCTTGCCCTCCAGGAGCATGTAGCTCTAGTGAAGAAACAGAGATGTAAACACATAATTATCATCTCGTGAGGCAAGCCCTGGAAAAGAGATGAACGGTTCTCTGCATTTTTAATTGTTTCCTGTGGAAGGGCTACTGGCTGCTCTGTATATTCCCTGTAGCCCTCACAGTTAGTCAGAGCCATAGCACAAGTTCTGGCTAATAGACTGGAGGCAGAAATGACACATTCCAGGTCTCAGCAGAAGCATTTTTTGAACCACAGGTCTGTTCCTCACCTCTCTCATTTTCTGTTATGGCAAACAGGAAGCCCCAAGTTGAGATTTTGGCATAATGAGATAGAAGTCTCATCTTTGGAGTCACCAGATCTGCCTCACAGTGGCCTTTGTATAGAAATGGGGCATCTGATATGTAAAGTCCCAAGATCAGTGGGGTTGATAGTATAGTAGCATAACTTTGCCCACTCTCAAAAACATCTGGCTGGTAACCTATACCCATTTTGGCGAGGAAGCTAAGAATATAAGACATATCCCGTATCTATGAATTTAAACTGAACACTGAGTGATTGATAATTGTTTTTTCTCTGCAGAGAAGAGAATTGGTCTTTTTTAAGGAAGAGGAAATACACCAAAGAGCTAATCAGACCTGGTTGGTCGGGAAATACTAAGTTGTCATATGTTATTTATAGTTTAAACTCTTAACCCAGGAGAGGGGGCTTTCATCTGTCGAAATGATAGAACTGCTTGCCGTTTTCTGAGTGGAGGCACACTTTTGGGGGAAGACTGTCCCAGAGATGTTTAGAGCACAGTTTAGGTGAGATGCAAATGTGAAAGATGGGGGTAGGGAAGAGAAAAATTGATTGAAATGAGGCCAGAGAGCTGGAATTTATATGAGATTTCACATGTCCACTAAAGGAGTGTCGATTTATTTTAACCTAGGCAACTTATTAAAGTAAAGGTAGTACTATGCCATTTCGTCGTGCCCAGTTCATTTTCTTAATTTACTGATGAGTCAAAGGCAGGAACAATATCTCCCATGACTCTTAGCATAAAGTCTAATCTCTTTTACTTGGACCTTGAGGCTCTCCGGGACCTGGGTGTTGCTAATTTCTCCAAGTACAATAGTTGGTGTCTGAGCCTTGAAAAGGGGCTGTGTGAATTTGAACCCTTGCTCTACCAGTGGGTCATTATCATCATCTATAAAATAAAGATAATACTACTTCTTCAGAAGGTTTACAGGGTAGATTACCCAAATAAATTCATGTGAACTATTTATATTTTTTAAAGGTTCTTGACAAATAGTACAAGCTCAGAAATCTCGAGTATTTTTGTGCCTCCTCACCTCACCACCCACACTCCAGAATAATGCCTATTTAACCTTCAATTAATAGAGTAGATGTTAACTTTTTTTCTGAGAAGGATGCAGTGGTCCTCCAAAACTCAGTTAAGTTATTGCCCAGGCCTTTCCACAATATCTTGGACTTTTTAATAGACTGTCCTAAAATTTAATCATATCATTACTTATGTGTATCTGTACACAGAGTCCTGATTATACTCTGAGAAGTAGAACATTGTTGAAGAATTTTTAGTAGCGGAACGACATGATACACGTCTAAAGAATCACTCTAGCTGCTGTGTTGTGAATAGATTCCATGGGAGCAAGTCTCTAGACCTGCTCTGACCTGCTGGAAAGTAGTGGCAAAGGTTTAGGTGAGAGATGGCAGAGGCTTGGCCTGGGGTAGCAGCAGTGTCATTGTGATATATTTTGAAAGGGAAACCTCCCCTATGGCAGTTTTCTGATGAATTGGATATGGTTTGTCAGAGAAAGTAGAGTCCAAAATTATGCCAATTTTTTGTTTCAGGCATCTGGAAGGAGGGAGTTGTCATCTACTGAGAAATGGAAGACTATGGTAGAACATTTTTTTGGGAGGAGGGATAAAATAAAACAAACTAAAAAAAATCTAAGTTCAGTGACAGAATGTTGGATTTGGGACATCTATCAGACATCTGTTTGGAGATGATGGGGAGTCAGTTGGATATGCGAGAATGGATTTCAATAGAGAAGTGGATGGGAAATGTAAATTTGAAAGTTGTCAGCATATAGATGGTCTTGACAGCTTTAAGGCCAGATGAGAGTTCCAGGGCCATGAGTGGAGAAGAGGAAAGGACCAATGCCCAAACTTGCAGATCTCTGACATTTAAGGAGTCAGAGAATCAGAAAATGATCTAGCAAAAGAGACTGGATTTGAGCAATAATAAGAGGAGAAAGAAAAACTGAGAGGCTACGGTGAGTGGTCTGAAAAACAAGTATAGAGAGAATTTTGAGGAAGAATGTTTTTTAGTTCATTTTTCAAGAAGGGAGAATAACAGCATGTTTGCATGCTGATGGGAATGGCCCAGTGGAGAGCAAGCTTTGAGGATGCCTGGAGGGAAGATAAGAATGCTTCTGTGCTGGGCAAGAGGAGGCAAGAAGGGGGAGGACTGGATCACACACAGGTGAAATGGGTGGATTTAGACAGGAGTCTGGATAGCTCACCTCTGGGCATGGTTAGGAAAGCCAAATCTGGGGACGGGAGGCTGGTAGATGTTGGAGGAATTTGTGAAAGTTTCCCTCCTTACGTCTTTTAGTTTCTCAGTAGCAATAGGAACCAAGGTCATCAGGTGGGCCTCAGTTTCCCCATATGTAAAACAAATATTACATTTAGCATCCTATATAATGAAAGGGTAACATGCAAATTGACCCAACAGCAGAACGACCAGTCGCTATGACAGGCACTGACCACCAGGGGGCAGACACTCAACGCAGGAGCTGCCCCTGGTAGTCAGTGCGCTCCCACTGCTCAGCCACAAGTTGGGCTGATGGCTGGCAAGTGCAGCGGAGGTGGCGGGAGCCTCTCCTGCCTCTTCAGCAGCGCTAAGGATGTCCGACTGAGGCTTAGGCCGGCTCCCCATGGAGAGCGAGCTTAAGCCGCAGTCAGACATCTCCCAAGGGCTCCCGGAATGCTAAAAGATGCAGGCCAAGCTGAGGGGACCCCCCTCCCCCACCTTCACCCCCGAGTACACGAATGTCGTGCACCAGGCCTCTATTATTTCTATGATTCTGTAAGTGGGTAGTAATTTCAAAAGCACACACTCAAAAAGATTCAAGAGCTGACTATCAGCTCTGCATATTCAGTAAGTAGGAGAGAGCTTATAAGGCACAATTATTACTTTTGTTATATTATCCCATATTTTATTATATTTTGCTTGTGTGACATCCTCATGGTTTCTGGCACATTTATAATTTCTAACAAGTGAAGACACTGTCTTGGAGATTGACATAGCCCATCTGCTTTAAAACAGCTTATGTTACAAAATGCCATATTTTCTCCTAACAACTTCTTGCACTGAAGCAGATAAAAAATAACAAGTTGGTATTAAGAAATGGTTTTCTGGAGTAGTCACCTATGCAGGACCATGAGAAGCATTCCTTTAAACAAAATTAAAAAGTTGATTAGTTCCGGTTTTCTCCCCTAATGTAGCATCATTCCTACTTAACTAGTAATGCATTCCTATTTTGCCTTTTATGATGAGCTAAAAAGTTAATGTATAGTAACACAGAAAGTAAAATAGATCAACTTCTGTTCCAAGAGGATATGCTTTCCATATCAAATTCAGTTTTTCCAGACTGAGGCTCCGATTGTGGACTGAAGCAATTAGAAATAAATATAAGGTTTTCTAAAACTACTGTGCAGGTACAATGTCTGAGGAAAAAGGGTGCTACTTTAGAATGTAGTAGGTTTTCATTCTTGTTTAAGTTTTGAAATTACAGTGTTTTGAATCTTTTGTTAAGAGTCTCACCACTTCTATACAGATGAACTGTGTCCATTTCAATATAAAGGAATGGTGTGAGCAATTTCACTCCATTACTCCCAATTCTAATATATACATAGTGTCCGTGCCAATGCTACTAACAATAACAAAAAATAATAATAATAAAAATAAAACAAATAAAAAACAAACAAAAAAACCCCAAACAAACAGGAAAAGAACAAAGTCTTCTAATTCGTATAATGGGCTTGAGTGAGATGGTAGCTTTCATCTCATGGATCAATGCACTCAGGGATTTTAAAAATTTTTAGAAAACCCAGAAATATACAGTATGTCAACAACACATGCCTTTCCATTACACAGAGAGTGTCTTATCTATAGCGAATTACAGAGAAAACTCATCCACATTGCACATTGACTATCAATAGCTCACCTATTTCTATGTTGCTGAGTCTAAGTGTCTTTTTCACAAGAATGTAAGAAAACAGAGGCACAATAAAGTTGAGATTTTCAATTTTTTCAAAACCAATTTGTGATACTTCTGCAAATAATATCAACTGAATTTGCTCAGGTTAAATGCTACAATATGATATATGAAAGGAGCTAAGTAGATTGAATGCCTGCATTTGGATATCTACTATATATAGATTCATACAATGTAATCTGCAAAGGCATTTTAATAAATAAGTGTTGGGTGGAGTTTTTAGTGACTCTAAAGCTTAATATGCAAACATGTCTTCTGACAGATAAATAAAAAGTAGATAGAGGATTACCCATATTATCTCTCAATCTCATTATGTATTTTTTCCATGAAAATATGTCAACTATCTGAATTCATAGCACTTTTGCCTTTGTTCCTTCTTATCAAAATTACATTCTCCCTTATAATTTGTAAATTGAAGCATGTATTGTAATTTACTTTAAACAGAATGATTCAAGATTTGCTGCAAATAATTTCAGCCACCACATAAAACATGCAAGTGTATCTGATCACAAGAACAACAAAAAACGATACTTAAGAAAGCTGGTCTAGGAAAATATTTATTTCAATGTCCTTCCTACTAACCAGACCATGTCTTGAAATACTTTTTTGTTTAACAAATCAATAGTTATGACAAATATGTTTCACACCATATTAAATAAGTTGTATTTTTATGAACACACGCACACACACACACACACACACACACACACAAAGTTATAAAAAGGAAGTTCTGTTTAAGTCTATGCCTTTAAATTGGCTGTTTAAATTGGATTCCTTTGAGCATGGCTATCAAAAACCAGTCTGTCTCTTAAATCCCTCAAGACAGCATTTGCTTTACTTGGAAACAGGTAATCTTGTAAGTTCCTGGCAGTGGTGTTTCCATATGATATAAAATCATCTGTTTTAAGTGAAAAAAAAAATGTAGTGATGATGTCAAACTATTCCTACACTTGATTCATGTAATCACTATTTTATTTTTAGATTTATTTATTCAACCAACATTTCCTGAGTGATTATTATTCCTGAGGGGAACAAAACAGATAAAATTCTGCCTCATGGAAGCTACGTGAAGGAAGAGAAGTCAACACAAAGTTTAAACATCAGAATCATTTATAATTGCAACTGACATTAATCAAAATACTAATTAATATATAAATGGTAAGGAAGACAACTAGCAAAATCACAAATCATTGCTTTGCATACACCAACACAGAAAGCTAATGATTTGGTTGATCAGTATAGTTTACTTTTCTTAGCACATGCGAATATTTTCTGAGTTAGGCTTCCTTTTTCAAAAATATTTTTTATTGATTTTTAGAGAGAAAGGGGGGCATAGGGAGATAGAAACATCCATCAGCTGCCTTCTGCATGGCCCCTACTGGGGAACAAGCATGCAACTCAGGCATGTGCCCTGACCAGAATTGAACCGTGACTCAACCACTGAGCCACACCAGCTAGGACAGGCTGCCTTTTAAAAATGGTATATATAAGTATTTTTAAAACTAAAAGATACAAAGAACTTCTGCATGTCTATAATAAGTAAGCATATAGCCCAGACTGAAAAATGGGCAATTTATTTAACAGACATTTCACCAGAGAAGATACATAGATGGCAAATAAAAGCAGACGAAAGGTGTTTAATATTTCTGTCTTTAGTAATGCAAATATAAGCAACAATAAGATGAGATAGCACCACACACCTATTGAAATGGCTAAGATATAAGAACAAGTGACTGTACTAACTGCTGGTGAGGAGACAAACTCTTTCATTGTTGGAAATGCAAAATGTTGCAGCCACTTTGGAAGACAGGCATTTCTTACAAAGCTGAACATAGTCTTACTGCATGATCTGGCAACCACAATCTTAGGTATTTATCCAAGTATTTTGAAAGTTTATATTCACACAAAGACCTGCATGTGAATATTTAGAACAGCTTAACTAAAAACAACCAAGATGTTTTTGAATAGATGAATGGATAAATGTATATTCTGACAATGGAATATCTTTTCTGTGATAAAGAAAGGAATAAGCTATCAAGTCATTTAAAAATATGGATACAGCCTGGCCAGCGTGGCTCAGAGGTTGAATGTTGACCTATGGATCAGGAGGTCATGGTTCGATTCCCAGTCAGGGCATTGGCCCAGGTTGCAGGCTTGATCCCCAGTGTGGGGCATGCAGGAGGCAGCCGATCAGTGAGTCTCTCTCATCATTGATGTTTCTCTCTCTCTCTCTCCCTCTCCCTTCATCTCTGAAATCAATAAAAATTTTTAAAAAGATATGGATACATCTTAAATGAAAGTATGTACTTCAGATATAACCTGATGAAAATGACATTTACCTCTGTGGTTTTCCTTCCCAAATCCCATAACTCTAATCTGAACATAAAGAAATCAGACCAATTCCAACAGAGGGTTCCCTAGCAAAATACCTGAACAGAAATTCTCCTAATTGTCTGGGCCAGTGGTCGGCAAACTGCAGCTGGCGAGCCACATGCGGCTCTGTGGCCCCTTGAGTGTGGCTCTTCCACAAAATACCACGTGCAGGCGCGCATGTACAGTGCGATTGAAACTTCGTGGCCCATGCGCAGAAGTTGGTATTTTGTGGAAGAGCCACACTCAAGGGGCCAAAGAGCCGCATGTGGCTCGTGAGCCACAGTTTGCCAACCACTGGTGGGCTATCAAAAACGAAGGAAGTCTGATTAATAGTCGTAGCCAAGAGGAGCCGAAGCATACATGACAAATAAATGTGATGTAATATTTTGGATAGCATCCTTGGACAGAAAAGGAACATTAGGTAAAAACTAAGGAAATCAGAGTAAAGTATAGTCTTCAGTTAACAATAATGAAAAAAGTTTTCTGTTTTCAACAGACTCCACTCCACCCTTCCCACTGTCATCACCCTCATGCTCAGGGAACACAAACAGCTGTATAATCACAGATATCAGAACTCCTAGGGAATTCAGATTTCTCGGGAAATTGCTAATTCTTCAAAAGATGAAATCTTCCTAAAATCAGATCCTCTGCCTTTCAAACAGTACATATGCAACCTGACTTAATCTGTTCTTGATGGCTTGGAATATTTAGAAATAGCAGTTTGGGGATGACTTACAGGATTTTCTGAGGGTCCATTGTCCTAACTCTACCTATTGAAGACAGAGACAGCATCCCCTCTCCCACCCGTGCCCCTTTTTTTAAAGCATTGATACATAAACAAAGTACTCTTCTCTTTTGTGAGCATTGAATCTGGCCTGCTATGAGTAGGCCATGGTCTCTCTTGTATTTGGTTTTGTATTATGTGTCCTCAATCTTTGTCTGGCTCTGTGTGTAAGTAACTGGCCTAACCCAAGAATTCCTATGATAGTGCATCTTGTAACAGCTCCTCACCTCTGCCTGCTGGAATCTTGGCAAGGGACAGACCTTTGGGATACAACTATGGGCGCCTTGGTACTCCCAATCCCCATATGTCATGGGAAAGGTATCACTGATGACGATTCATGGGCTGCTTTCCTTTATAAAAGGATCTCCCTTAACATAACCAGATGGCATGGTTCCTGCTCAAATATTTCTTATGAGAAAGGCATTTAGTGAGGACTTTATATAAAATAACATCTCTTAGTGGCTATCGAACCCTTTTCCCTGACTTATTTGTTATAGCACTTGTCACCACCATATTACATGATTATTTATTTACTTGTTTATTGTCTGTCTTCCCCATTAATAAAGGCAGGCACATGCCTTTTTGGTTTCCTGCTCTAAATCCCATGCTTATAACACTGCCCACTCATTGAATATTTAAAAATTAAACTTTCTAGGGTCAGAGTATTCCAGTGTGTTTCCAAAAATATTTTGGAAGTCTCTTTGCTTTGTCTAATCAACTTCCTCTACTCTGACAGTAGTTACAACAGCTATTGATAAATTACACTTAAATAAACCCTGATTCAGGGTCAGTGATGATCTCAGATAAGGAAGTATCTGAACTGTGTGTATGGACTTTATGACATCAATGTTGCCACTCAAAGGCCTTTAATACTTCTTAGCCACATTCTGCAGGTTTTATGTGAAGTTTCCAAATTGTTATGCTATGACTAGAATAGTTAACTGTTACTATAATTTATTCTGAACAAAACATGCATGGTACAGGAAGTATTCATGGAAGGGAAAAATACAGTACATTGAAAAGCCAAATATATGCTATTTTTAAAAAGTAAGTATTCTTTTAAAAAATTACATGATCTATGTTTCTTTTCTTTAGAGAGTATAATCAAGAGAGAATTTGATTAATATTGACAAATGTCACTAATTTCATCTCCCCAAAACATTTCAAATCATGAGTAATAAGTTCACATCCATAGCAACCACAAGATAAGAAATTTTTCTTGAGGCCACATAACTCCCATATAACAATAATTTTAACATGCTAAACTGTCACTCAATTTTGAGTAGTGCAAAATGCATTTCCCTTTAGCAATATCAATTTTTTTCATTAATAGCCAAGGCTGATCATTGTAAATTTTCTTTATCCTTTTATACAGTACTGTGCAGCTCAAGGAAGTAGCACAAGGTCAAAATCAATATAAAAACCCATCTTTACTCAAACACATTAACAAAGACAGCAGGAACATTCTGTGCATAGCCCAACAATGAAACACACCAAAATGTCAGAACTGCATTAAATATGTGAGAGTCCCAGTTGTTCTTCACACAAATCACATGCGCAACAAAAGAAATAAAATTATTTTTAGCTTCTTCACACACCTACTGATCTCACAAAATTTAAATATTCAGGGGGTTTAAACTCCCAGTTTTATTCCGCACTCATCTTTGGCACTCTTAGTTTAAAGATTGTTTCTATCCCTTTTTTTTTTTTTTCATTTTGGAAGGGCCTTCTTTTGGCCATTCTCATGAATCCTACTGTATTTTCATGAAAGTGGGTCATATCAACACTGAATGTTTCCAAAGTTGAACTTCTCCCAGGTCTACTGTTTCTTTCTATTTATAATGGAAAGACAACAATAAACGAATCAAATGTGCCCAGGCATCCTCTTTTAGTACTGTGGGGATGAAGTGGCCATGTGTAAGTTAGTTCATTACTTACAGGAGTTGTCTCCATATACTCAAATTCAGAATGTGGGTCTGATGAAGTCAATGGATGCTTTTAAACATACCAGTATTGTAAACTCCAGTTCATGCACCTAAAAAAACAAATGTAGAAAATAAGAAGTGGCCATACAAAAATGTGTATCAGCACAAAAATATGAAATTTACATAATGAAGGTTAAGAGCTGAAGCAGAAAAACACTAAAAATGTATTTACTTTTTTTATAGGATTTGTTGCCCACTGTCACAGAAGTGGTTAACTGTCCACAAAATTATTTGTTTATTAACAATGGAAGGTGCTCAGAAGTATTAAGAATCTCTTTTAGGTGATGAGTTGTAAGAAGCAGCTAGCATTTTGTGGCCATATATAAAAGATGATAAAGTCCTATGGGGTGATGGAATTGCAATACAGACAGCCCTGGAATCCCCTGAACTGCCATGGGGAGAACTGACAGCCAGCTAGGAAAGTCTTCAGTGGATGGTTACTTGATGCAAAAATATACTTCCACTATTTTAAGCAATTGTAATCTAGTGGTTTGTTTCTTATAACTTCTAGTGGTAACCCTCCTCTCCATATAGTTTAGAATTTTATGCCTGTTACACCATGTTTAGGTCTCAGTTCTTCAAAGCAGAATTATCTGACAATTCCAAGCTCTACTGATTTTTCCTTTCTCTGACTTCTCGTGTGTGTTGTCTATACTATATACCAGGGTGTTCTCAAACCTGGAAGCATATTGAAATAACCTTGAGGAATTTTTACAAAAACATTTAAGCCCTATAAGAACTTATAGTTCAGTTTCTCTGATAGTGAAACCTAGAAATATGCATTTTTAAAAATTCCCGATGATACTAATGTACCCAGATTTGGAAACTTCAGGCATATGTGAAACGTAAAGGCATTTATATTTCATTGTTTATGTTTTTCCTAATATTGCTTAGGAGAATCAACAATTTTAAATGAACACATCTTTACTCTTATTCACCCATGTGCACAGGTACAAGGAGCTGCCCATGGGTGAAACAGCTCCTTCTCAAACCAATATTGCAGAACTCTTGAGATGACCACCTGCCTGTGCAATGCACCTCTCCTAGGGTTTCCAAAGATACTCAGTACCTCATTTTATGTCAAATCATCTTCTAGATCCCTTCATATTTGGTGATTACTAACAAACACCTACAACAACTTATGAATTAGAAAATGGATTGAACTTATTCTCATGTTTTCATGTCTGTCTTCTTCTAGTGACATCTCCTTAAAGACAACATTCTATCTTAAGCTTTCGAATTTAATTTGTGTCTCCCTAGACCTCCCAAGTTTATGGAGACTAAAGGACTCATGTTACCCCTTTCCTCTTCTCACTTGCTAATGTAAAGAATCCAGTTTCATACAAAATCTAACTAATTAATTTCTGGGAGTCTCTAGGGAGTCTGTCGTGTTTTTTGTTCCCTGGAGAACTTGGGAGTAGCAAGGTATTTAACACTTGAAGGAGGAAATCTCCTCTTGGGTATCCAAATAGTGTTATTTTTCACTCTTATATACTATGGAAACGTTCATGGAAACACCTCTTTCTCTTTCCATGAGATAAGGCTAGAGCTCCTACAGGTAGACCAGAAAACCAATATTTGAGAGACCTTATGGTCATTCCTATTTTCCTCCCCATAGACAATGAACTCCCCCCTTCTGGATCCTTTTGCATCTACTGTTAAAACCATATATGGAAATAAACTCTTCTCTGGCTGCTTAACTACAGAAAGAGATATAGGAGATGCTATTTAATGTAACACATTAAATACATTACATCCCTCTATCTATATATATAAAAGCCTAAGCAACCGGAACAACCAGAACAATTGGTTGCTATGACATGCACTGTGGCCAGCCAACTGGCCCAATTGGGGGGCAGGCCGGCAGGACCCCACCCATGCATGCATTCATGCACCGGGCCTCTGGTTAAATAAAATAGACTCTTATTTGTAAATCTAATCTTTGAGTTTTTCTATTGGCCATACACAACATGTATGTACACTCTTAGGGACAGACATAACAGAGTTACATTTATTTTTAATTACCTTCAAGTGGGCGATACCTTTAAAGTTTCCTTAAAATATTAATAACTTGATATTTTAATGTCAGAACTTCAATTTTTCTTTGGTCTATGTTCAAATATACTTCTTCCCATACAATTTCTTTGACGTATTTAATATGCCCACTAGACATCTTTATTTTCTTCAACTTTATTAAGCTTGAGATACTTAAAGCTACAATGACTGAAATTTAGTTTAAATTAGGTTAGTTGCTTTCTCATCATTAATACCAGGCTCTCCCAATATCATTTAATAGCAAGGTTGCCTCCCTTTTCGAAGTTGACATGCCTGCCAGAAATTTAATATTTTTTTTTTCATAAATAACCCATTTTTAGGGAAAAGATTCCCATTTCACCAGGTAAAAGAAGGTCAAAGTAGAAACCATAGTTTCTGCCCAAGATCATGAGAGAAGAAGCTAATTTCTAAGCTTTGGTTTACTAGTCCCTTGTCATACCATTTTATTAGGCTATGTTACATAGGTGTTGACATAAATATCACAATTCTTTGCATTTATTTAAATAGGAAATGGACCTTGGTTAAATGAAGGAGTCTCTGTTTTTACCAAATATCATTTTAAATACCATTGGCTTCTTATGTCCATTTATGACATGGTGTTTGGCATGTACCTACACATTATTTCCCCTCATCTCTTATATTTGCTATCATTGTCAGAGTAAGGATATCTTTTAATGAAAAGTGTAAATCACTTGACACATTATTGGGCTACAAGGCCCTCAATACTTATTTAGTTATTATGTCCTGTATTCACATTCTAATAAGATAATTACATAATTTTAAAGCTAAATGCACAGATTTTATAACTAAATTACAGGTCCACTAAAATAGATGTTATTTATGCAACTAAATATGTTGAATTTAATATTTTTATCACATTTTCTACCACCTTACTTAATGATCACTCAGCAATTTACTGCTTTCTGATTCTTCACCTGACAGTAGAATAGGTAAATCTTTCATTCTATATTAAACCTGTAGAGACTGCTCATTTGTGGTTTAAGACTAGCCTTGGCATACTGGCTGTTTTTTAAAGTTCATGTTAGTTACTATCTGCCCTGGAACATATTAAAAACATGGGTCTAAAGAGAAACAACCATCGCTGTATCTCATGTCTACAGTAAATTTATTGGTAGCTACACATTTTAGTGGAAACTGTGTTTGATGACGTGTTGTGGAATTGTACACCTGAAACATGTATAATTATTTAAAATCGTTTATTGAATTTTAGAGACAGAGGAAGGAAGATGGAGAGAGAGAGAAACATCCATATGAGAATACAATACGGAGAGGCTGCCTCCTGCACAACCACTACCAGGATCGAGCCCGCAAACTTAGCATTTGCCCTTGATCAGGAATCAAACCGGCAACCTCCTGGTGAAGAGGACAATGCCCAACCAACTGACCCACACCGGTTAGGGCCTGTGTAATTTTATTAACCAGTGTCACCCGAATAGATTCAATAAGAAGGGAAAAAATAAATATTATTAAAATAGTCCTTGAAAATGGAGAGCCTTATTCTGAGCATGGTGTAGTTGATATGAATAAAGCCAAAGAATCAATTTTTTCTCAGAAAACTTTCAAATGGATAGAGCTGAGAATGTATGTTATGAGTCCTGTAGATATTATTAACTCATGTTGATAGTAGAGGGTACTGAGAAAAATTATAAAATTTCAGCATCTTGTATGGTTATTCAAACTTACCCATTATGCAGGGTTGTTGTGATGTTCACATGAGCCAAATGCATGGGGAAATTCTTTGCAAGGTGAAAAGTACTTTATATCTAATTAATTGTTTATAGAATATAGATAATTGAATCATGCATAACAAGACTTCAGTGACATTAAAAATCTATTTAACATTTAATAAACATATAAAACTCTTTGACTAATGATTTAAACAAGTCTCAAGTCCTACTCAGATTTTTTTAAATCAGTTGCAACCCCAAGGAATAATTTTAAATAATCTATCCTTCTTTCTTTTGTAGTTGACACACTCACAGGCTGATGCAAAGTCAAAGTCATTATGATTTTCTAATGCAGAGCTTTGGAGTAGGGTCAACCCTCCGATTTCGTGTCCCTCTCTTTAAAATTCCGCTGGCAGCCAATGCTGCTACACTCAAAGCAATGGGACAGTTCAAGTGTTTGCAACAGCACAGCATTTTGTTATGCAATAAAAAGATAAATATGATTTTATCTTTCCAACTATCCAGCTTTATTTCTGCCAAAGAGTGGTAAAAGTGAAAAGGAAAATATTTGTGGGAAAATGGGTGAAAAATAATGAGAAATGTAGCAGATACAGATGGCATTGCTCAAGTTAGAGATTTCCTAATTTGGAAATTTTATTAAAATAGGTTGGCTGGCCACAAGTGCTACCTCACAGACTGGTAGTTCCATAGGCTATGGCTGACTTCAGTTTCACAGCCCCGGAAATGTGATTTTGTTAATGCCATTCTAAGGAATAGGCTTCTGAAAACTGATTCATGCTAAGCACAGACACAAGATTCTGAGATTATGTCACTGAATTCCTTACAAAGAAAAGTAAGAGGGTTCAGGTCTGTTTAGTAGTTATGTCAACTGCTCCCCTCTAGAAGCAAATCTGTAAATTAAATTACACTAGAAGACTACTTGGTAAGCAAGGAGTTTGCTCCTATACAGTCCATTTTTAGCTCCTAGTATATTTCAGGTATTGCCTAGCAATAAGTATACAAAGATCAGGAAGACAAGGCTCCACATTGAGAAGTTCACTCAATGAAGTAGGGAACAGAAACATAAACGTACCAGCTATGTTTCTTAACTGCAAATAACGTAAACCAGGTGTAACATGTTCATGCTGAATCGTTATTAAAACAATGAGTTACTTGCTCAAGGAATTACTAGAAAATAATGTTAGGGTCCCATAAAAAGAATAATGACCAAAATCACACAGGAGAACCAGTATGGTGAGGACACCACTGCCACCATCTCCAAACAGACAGTGCTACACCTGGCCCTCTCTAGACCCACATTCATAGTTCACTGCCACCACTCCTCTGCCATTGTGACCTCTGAAGTTTGAGATGCTTTCTAATAGCAATGCTGACAGTCTCTCACAGTTCCTGCTATTAGTATTGGGTTTGCACAACTAATTGGTAGAACCTAGGTCACATGCTTGCATATTACCTCCAAGGGAGCCTGGGTAAGCTATCATGTAGCACTTTCAACTTCCATAGGACATTAGGCACTGGTTACCTCAATATATAGATATATTCTAAGCAGAACAAGTCAAGTTCTATGCAACCATCAATCATGACCAATGTCTTCTACAATTGCAATATAGCAAATGAAGTATAACAGTAAAAGTATTTTAGTTGCTATATAAAGACAGAGGATACTCAACAAGGAATTGCCAAGATTATTTTTATAGTTGTAGCTAGAAGTTATGATAATCCTATATATCCATTTCCATTCAAGCCAAGACAAAGAGGCAATGACAAGAACTGACATTAATCTAGTGCATATGCAGTTCAAGTACAAGGAATAAATTATTCTTCTATTTTGCAAATGTAACTGCCAAGATTTGGTCAGATTAAGTAATTGTGCCCAGATTCCCAAATGATAACTAATGGGAAAAGGTAGCAAGCTATGTATGTCTGATTGCCACAAATCTGCTTTTTAGGTTATATTTGGACTTGGTAATTCCACCCAGAATTGACCAGAGTCAGAGGGATTGTTTAATGCGAGATTGATTGACAATTTTGAAAGCCAAATATTGCAGATCAAATACTTAGTCAATATGCCCTCTTCTCTGGACAATGTTGAAAGGCCCTTGACAAAAATCTTATGATTCTTATTTTCTGGCCATCATGTAGATAACCCTATCATAATAGTACATTCTTTACTTGTACACATAAATACTAACTAAGTGGGTGTTTTCTTTCAAAGTCCATCACATTTCAATCAGAAGATATAACCCAGGCACCTTAATTAACCTTGGTTGTATCCCAATTCTCCTCTGACCTACATTTACAAAGCTTATCATACAGAAGGTATAACTCTTACATATGACTAATCTTCTCCATTACGTATTAATTCCTAATAGTTTTGTTCCAAAAAATACATTTACTTCTAATTCCTACAAGTGCCTACAGTTGCACTTCACTGCAGCCTCCAATACTTAGAAAATATTCTACGTATAAACTTGAGACATGAGCATTTGCATAAACGTTGATAAAACTATGCTCCTGAATAAAACTATATCCACTCTGCCAACACCCAACAAAATTATCTGCCTGTTGAATTTCAAATCCCTCCCTGTTCCTTCCTTCACCTTTCTTCTGTATCAGAGGTGACTGACCCCTCTATGAATGATATTTCCCAGGCTCCCTTTCCCAGTAGCTTCTTGTAGGTTCTGGTGATGGTAGACACTGACAAAAATTTAAAAGTCAAGAAAGAGAAGGAGACAGAATATTTCTTCTCTATTTCTCTTTTGGATTTGCATCTTGTTGATCCCAGATTCTACTAAGACTCTGATAACATCTCTTTTCCATTTGTTGCCTCAGTTCAAGGAATTTTGGTAGATCCAAGATGTTGCTAATCTTTGTCCCCTATATGCTGTACTTATCTTCCATAATCTTTGTAACTAATCTCCATATTATGGTCTCTCAATTCAGCTACTTGGTACAGGCCTTATTTTCTTTTCTTTTTTTTAAAATATATTTTATTGATTTTTTACAGAGAGGAAGGGAGAGAGATAGAGAGTTAGAAACATCGATGAGAGAGAAACATCCATCAGCTGCCTCCTGCACATCTCCTACTGGGGATGTGCCCACAACCCAGGTACATGCCCTTGACCGGAATCGAACCTGGGACCTTTCAGTCCGCAGGCCAATGCTCTATCCACTGAGCCAAACCGGTTTCGGCAAGGCCTTATTTTCTTGACTAATCTCTGACTGATACTTCTCTCGGTAGTATTTAAATTGCAAGTAAAAATATGTTAAAACAGAAATAAACAGGAAAAAATGAAACAATGATAAAATAACAAATATCAGAAATTCAAGTTAGAAAAAAGAACAATGACAGACTAAATCACTTAAGATTTAAAAAGTCCTGGTTCTTTGCAACTGACAATAATAAGCTAAAATTGAGAAAAAGTAATTTTAAAAAAACTGGCAAAAAACACACACACACATTTGATTGGCTAAAGATCAGCATCAGCTAATTCAGGAGGTATTCAGAAGTCTGAGACTTACAGAGTAAGTATCGACCTATCACCAGAAGCCTGTTCCATTCCTCAGGTTCAAGGCCCATGCAAATCTGCAATCATTAAAATGAGCAGTAAATCATCAAGAGAGGATGCAACAGTGACTGAAGACCTTCTAGACATTTCCAAAATCCAAAACAATGCAACGCAGAATAATCTGGGTTGAGAATAATAATCTATATATCAGTAAGCTGGAGAAGGATACCCTTAATTTTAAAGATTTAATGGAACAAATTGTCTTTGAATTTTATGGAAATGGCTCCAAGTATTGACTAAAAGATTGATCCTCTTGGTAACATTGGTTTGATAAAGAAAAACACTCAATGAAAAGTACTCTTAAGATCCCTCACTCTTATAGGAAAGTTACAATGATAACATAGCCAACAATAAAAAATGAAACAAAAATTCACCTTAAATACTTTGTGACTTTTTTTTAAGAAAAAAAGGCAATTATTGGCATTCTATGTACTTAATTTTCATGTTAATTGCTACTTAAAAGCAATTTAGAAGTTCAACAACATGAACATTTTTGAGAAATCTTGTGAGTGGTATTAGCTCCGTATCCACCTTTAATTGCAAATCTGTCATCTCCTTCTTATATCTTTGAATAGAATAATACCCGTGAAATAATAATTTAAAAAACACAAAGTCCAGCTACTCAAAAAGTAAAATTTTAGTTAGATTTTCTTAAGTTACAAGTGGTATGAGTATACACACAGGAAACATGGCTTCTCCAGATGTGACTTAGGAGAGAGCCAAAAACCTCTCTAAAGAGTACTAGAATATTAGGATTCAAGAATGTATCAAGGGGAAAAAAACACTCAAAAACTGGATTTGGATGTTTCCTTCACCAACATCAGAGGCTGAAAGAAATTTCTTTTGATGCATTTAGGAAAAAGTATATCAATGGAAATAAATCCTAGATATAAAAAAACAACATATTGAAATTCTCATACTGAGATGGCTTCTTTTTAAATTAGGTTTATTGGGGTGACATTGATTCATAGCATATAAGATTGAGGTATACAAATCTATGATACAACATCTGTATATTGCTCTGTGTGCTCCCCACCCAGAGTCTAGTCTCCCTCTATCACCAAAAATGTGACCCCTTTACTGTCTTCACCCTCCCTCATCCCTATCTTCATCTCGGGTAACCACCACACTGTTGTTTGTGTCTATAAGTTTGTTTGTTTGTTTATTTGTTGCTGTATTATATCCCACATGTGAGTAAAATAATATGGTTCTTATCCTTTTCTGTCTGAATTATTTCACTTAGCATGATACTCTCAGGATCCATCCATGTTGTTCCAATGGCAGCATTTCATCCTTCTTTATGGCTGAGTAATATTCTATTGTATTATGTGTAACACAATTTCATTATTGAATCATCCTAGAGATGGTTTCTTAATCCCAAGATATTTACTCTGTATCTGATTCATTTAACTCATTTCCCCCATAGCTAGACAAGATTATTTTATTAATAACTGCATAAAAATGATTGTTCAGCTTCAGTTGGATCTAACTTAAAAATTTATAAAACTAATATAACAGAAATCTGCCATAGGCCAATAGACAAATTACAGGTTTTCTGAACAAAAAAGTTATTTTTCATTTATTTACTAAAAACTCATTGTTCATCCAACAATGTATAGTTTTAAGATATCGTTCCAATATAAATAGCACAGTGTAGTGAAAAGCAGTGAATCTTCACTGTATAAAGTGCATCAGAGCATTATACGTGGTGAATGCAATTGAAGAAGGTAATTACCTTTGGGACTGAAACTATTTTGACGCCACCTATATGTCAGGCAAGAATGCTGCTGTTATGGCCGCATACTGTTGCTATTGTTAGAAATTCTGTCTGCATTTAGCAACTGGGAATATGGAAACAAACTTCGTTCCAACTAAAACAATAGTCAAAGTAACCTTTCCAATTGAATTGTTGCTTGCAATAATGAAATTGTAGTACATACCACTTGGTGTATTTGCAATCACGTCAGCTTGCGTTTTTCTCACTGAAGCCACTTTACACATTTTTAATAGAATTTAAAAAAAAAAAATCAGACTACTTGGCAGTCTTCACAGTTCCCTGAGCACTCTATTTATCTTGAAGGCTGTATCTATAATTGACACGAGAAAGCAGAAGCTAGAAGAATATTCCCAAGAGGAACAGAAGGTGGGGGGATCTTATTGGCCGATGGGTTCAGGTACAGGACTCTCCAGTGTGATGCTCTTTTGAACCACTGGCTACACCTGACTGGAACATTCTGGATGACTGTCAAAATTCACACTGATACCCTTATGTTTTCAGGCCAGTCTTTCAGAAAGACTTGGGTGGTGAGCTGAACAGCAAACCTGGCTTAGATCTACTGGCACTTGCTATTTTGAGAAAATACCCAAAGGTCCTTCCTGTCATAAAACACTGGATTGAGGAAAGCTAGGAAAAATCCAACTTTAATTTCATGAATTTGCACTTGCAAAAACACATATCTTCACCAAAATTAAGAAGACTTGAGAATTTGGCTCCAAGCGAAATTCCACGCCAGGGCCAGCGGGATTGAATGCAGATTTCAGCTGTGGGCAAAACCTCACTACTATTTCTAGACAATGGGGCTTTCTGTAGTGGAAATGGTGGCGCTCTACACACAGAATGGCCATAAGCCAGTTCTTAGTTTTCTCCAGTGGATTTGCCAGATTGGCTACAGGAGGGAATATTTTCACACAGACTGGTAACAAGTCTAATGAAACTTGGGGGAAAATTAATCTAGTTAATTTTTTTCTAAGTGAGTGCCTCAAAACTCAGAGGAAATATATATATATAACTAGGGGTCCAGTGCACAAATTCATGCACCTTGAAAGGAACTATGGGCCATGAGCCTGCAGTGGGCACAGAAGTGGGTCTCGGCCCATCCTCCGCACCCCTGCCTGGACTCTCCCACCGTGGCCTCTGGTCCTGTCTGCCTGCAGCCCTGCTCCTGCCGCCGCTCCCATGTGCTGACGGCACTGGCCCCACTCGCACCCACTGATGGTGCAGAGCGATTGGGGCTGGTGCCAGCAGCAGGTGTGAGTGGCAGCTGCTGGCCTGATCACCCCTTAGGAGCAGGGGGATGTAGAGAAACCCTCAGGGGCCATCAGGGCTGGCAACCGTCACTTGCACCCGCTGACAGGGTCAAGCAATTGGGACCGGCACAAGGCGCCGGCTGTGGGTGTGAGTGGCGGCTCCAGTGCTGGCAGCAGGTTTAAGTGGGGCTGGCACCAGCAGCAGGTGCAAGCACCCGGCAGGACCATGGTGCATGGGAGCAAAGAATTTTCAGTAACCACCAAAGGCTCACCACAATGACAGTACTGATGCCCCACCTTGGTCTGGCTAGCACCTGCTCCACCATCCTGCAGCGGCCAATGCCTGCCATTTTCCTCACTCTGCCGCCTGCTGCCGACATCTGCCATGTTCTGTGTGCGTCCCTGGTGATCAGCGCACGTCATAGCGATCAGTTGTTTGGTTGTTCCGTGATTTGGATATTAGGGTTCTATATATATATATATATATAGCCCTCAGCAATGCTTCTCTCACTCTATTGCTCATAAGAATCACCTAGGGGTCTTGTTCTACTCCAGATTCTAATTCTGGAGGTCTGGAGTGAGACCTGAGATTCCACATTTCAACAAGCCCCACTGATATTCAGGCTGCTGATCTGCCTACCACACTTTGAAGGTCAATGATTTAGATATTTATATGATAATTCACCGAAGCAATCGGTCCACAAATGCTCAACACTCTTAATTAGTTAAAAAGTACAACTGACTGAAGAGTGATGGTACTGAATAATCTCCCTATGTTCCATGGAACACTACTCAGCCATAAAAAAAGAATGAACCATTGATGCACACAAGTTGGATGGATCTCTAGTCTAGCGAATTATGCTGAATGGAAAAAAAAAATCCTAAAAGGTTACATATTGTGGTTCCATTTACATAACATTTTGAAGTAACAAAATTTTAGAATGGGATTAAAAATTAGTGGTTATCAGAAATTAAGGATGAGTGGGGAGGAGTGGGATGAAAGTAGGTATGATTACATGCAGGTATTGAATTAGAATCCAAATGTACTAGTATACAGATGAGCAAGAAGATCAGTCTAATATAATGTCTCAGACCTAGAGATGACGAAAGTACAGTTCAGACTCTTGTCCCTGATAAACAACTAAATTCTCTCTGAGTAATACCAGTTAACTCTATTTTCAATTCACTCTTCCATTTACCAGTTAGCACAACCCATATGATTGGGGTCTATTGCAATGCACAACATTTTCAAATTTTACTACATTTATTTAAGGCAGACCAAAATGTACTAATTTGACATATAAACCAACTCTCTGAATCTAGCAATGACTTAAATTTATAAAGGCATATCCTGATCAAGAAATAGTCAAGTTTATAATCTCACATAAAATCCTCCTTAGACAATGTTCAAGTAGTAATAGTCACCTCTACCATCATCTCTAACAAGGGAGTGTTGTGATAAATTCCCCATCTTAAGTCCATCTCCAAAGTGACACAAAGGTGAATTCGGCAGACAGTATTCATCGACTACACCACTTCGTCCTTCTAGCAGCACCTCAATCTGTTTTGCAGCCAAGTGTCCATCTCCAAAGATTAATCCAAGCAAGGCAAGCTGTGCTGGAGAGCTTCCATCTACCTGTTCAAATCGATCCTTCCTACTTTTTCACACTGTTGTCTATCCCACAAGGTTGACCTCTATGGATAATATCAATGGACTCCTTTGTCATCTGGCTTTGAGTTTATTTCAGCCAGTGAGCTAACTGGTGGTCAGACAAAGGGAAATGAGTAAGGCTGGAGTTTTTTAGTTTAGTTTTTTGCTAGTTCCTTCCTTGTGTAGTCACTGTGCTTTTGCAATACCATCTGATCAAAAACCACAACTCCCATCAGTTGGTCCTTTCCATATAACTCTTTGTTTCCAATTTTAATAACCACTTCCTGCATTTTTCCCTTCAGGGCAAGGTGAGTGGAACCCCCTACTCTTAACAGCCCTCAGTGAGTGAACTGCCTCTGTGGTTTCCTGCACCTCAAGTATCTCTTTGTAAATAGTTCCTTTGTTAAAGTCTCTTTAAATTATCCATTTTGAGTGTGTCAATTTTTTTCTGACTAATACATTGGGGTTATTCTGTTTGTTTTGTCCTTGCCAGATATTCATTTCAGCTAGCAGTGGTTAGGTGATTCAGTAGCAGCTTGCCCCTTTCACTCTCTTATTAATTTAGATGTCTGGGGTAAATACATGATGAGTGGAGTGACCGATCTGTGGCCATGAAGCATCAGTCTGACAAAAGTCAGCACACAGGGGAAGGTGAAGGGGAGGAGGGTGTTAAGAGCTTGGGTTTGAGAACTTCTGAAAATGGTTTAAGAAAAAAAAATGAACAGGGCAGGAACCTAAATTCTGAGAACAAATGTAAAAGTCAGATTTGGTGGGTCTCGGTGACAAAGAGGTATTTCCAAGGGAGAAGTGAAGGGAGAAAGAATGAGGTGGTCAGAGTAGTTTCTCTTATTGGCTTTTATGCTCAGTGATTTTCATCTTCCACATCCTTCAGCATGAATACTGACTGTCTTATATTGACTGCATTTAGACTTCTTGTTAGAGATGCAATATGTGCCCTTGGGTTTTAACTTCTATTAATGAGGTTTTCTTAATCCACAACCAACTCATTCCTAACTCATGGAGTAATCTATCTTTATTGCAATTGTGACCTTGCCACTTTCCTGCTCAACATAGTCCACTAGTTCATCATCTTCTACAGAATAACAAACCATCATATGCAACATCCTCATACTTTTACTCTTGATACCATCTCCATTTTGGTATGTTTGATTTCACATGGATACCTCAGCTTGCACCACAGCAAGCTGGGGGTGTTGGAATCTCACTGTTACTGTTGCTTTCCTTTCATTCCAGAACAAAGACCTCATTGTCCATGCTTCTTTGCCTCACCAATTTCCAGTCCCAAATCTAGGGAAGGTGCATATAATTGGCTGAGCCTAGTCAATCCCTAATCCCAAAAGTGAATAGCTAGTAATTATATTTGCTTTGGAGGGAGGCCTCCAACCTATATATCAAAAACTCACCAACTATAAGAAGAAGATTAAAATGATGGGTTTGACAAAAAGAATTACACAGATCCAGTATAATTTCAATAAAATGTGTGAAGTGCAATAGTGGATGTATAAATTGATTCAACTGGAATACAGAATAAGTAGTTACATTCAGACCAGTGCTGTACAATAGAAAATCTTAGCATTATATGTACCTTTTACTTCTAGTAGCTACATTTTAAAAGCACACAGAAATGCTTAAAATTAATTTTAATAACATTTAACCTACTGATATCAAAATATTATTTTAACATTTAATCAATATAAAATGATTAATAAGATATTTGTACATTATTTTTCAGTATTAAGTTTTGCAACTTGGTGTGTATTTTGCTCTTGCAGAGAATCCCAATGTGGCTCATTACCTGCATTTCCAGCGCTCAACAGTCACATGTGGCAAACTGCTATCACATTGAATGGAGCAGATCTAGACAAACACGTCAATTAGGAGGAGAGCAGTGCCCAGTAGGTAACTAGGAATCATTTATATTTGACTTCAGAATGCCAGAAATTATTGTTTTGCCCTTGGTTTAGAAAGCCCTCTAACTACTTAACACTCTGCTCTGAGCTATTTGAGATTAAGACATAAGTCAGGGTAACTGAGTTGGGAAACAAGTGAAGGGTTTTGGTAGCTTTGTCATTTGCATTGCTGACTTTCAGGTGCCTGAGTGGCAACTGACTGGAGTGGACAGAACGCTACGTTTAAGATTTGGTGGTGCTTATTTGCATTTAGGTTGAGGCCATGGAAGTGGATGAGATCTAAGAAGAGAATGGAAAGGCACAGAAGGTCAATGGTGAGCCCCAGGAGCACATCACCACTTGACAGCAGAGAACAAGTAGACCATGAGAAGTGTTCATAATGGCAAAAGAACCAGGAATAACTAGTTTCTCCGAAGCCAAGAGTCTCAGTTGCAAAATTACTTTCTTCTTGGAAAACTGACTGAATTTGGAATCATTTCCCAATTTATGTACATAGGTTCCACTAAAAATTCACCCTTTAATTTTTTTTAATTAGCACTTACAATAACCTATTTGTTCTCAGATTCCCATTTAACACGGAATCTCTTCTGAATCTTTATCATTGTCCTTTAGCCTCCCACCTACTACTTTTCTCCTACCCTATCACTAGCTGATCTTTCCTCCCACTCCAAAAAAAAAAAAAAAAAAAAAGATAGAAATCTTCAGGCTGGAAGCCTGCTCCTTTCTCAATACCTTCCCACACACAACTTATTTCAGTCCATCTTCATCCTTTCTTTGTTGGAGTTTGGAAGTACCTAATAAATAACCACTGTTCTCCCATTGCCCGGACCCCACCACAATTTGAAACTAATTGGGAGAGAAATACAGAAATCAGGCAAAGTGCAAAAATCATCTCACTTCATGGTTAAACTGTTAGAGAATGTGGCTTAGGACTGTAGCCAATTGGGCTTTTCTTTCTCATCTGTCGTCAGATTTCTAAAAATCATCTTTACTTCCTCAACCCCCCACCCCACCCCCCCATACAATTTAAGGCAGTGTGGCTTCTGATCCAATAATTCTGGGGACACTCTTCTTACAGATGATACCAGTTCTGACCCTGTTGCTCAATCCCAGGGAGATTTGCCAGTCCTTATCTCATTTGACCACTGAAGGTTTCACACTACTGGCCACTCCCTCCTTTATGCAACTCTCTTCTAGTTGTTTCTTCAAACTAGCTTGGATGCTTTTTCTCAGCTACCTTCCTTCCTTTCTTCTTTCCTTCCTTTCTCTTTCTTTCTTCCTTCTTTCTTTCCTCCCTCCCTCCCTCCCTCCCTCCCTTCCTCCCTCTATCTGGTAAATATTTGCATTTCTTGGAGATTCATCTTCAGCTCTTTTTCCTTCTATTTGATTCACTTCTTTTTTCACCTACTCACTCTGAGCCATCATATCTAATCCTGAGGTTTCAGTCACAGGTCACCTTGTCTCCAGCCTTCAGTACTGCCTATTCTGAATACATTCTTCAGAGAGATCTTTCTGCAAACCAGTTGTGATCATGCTTAAAACTTTCCTTTGGCTCCTGCTGCAAACATTTAGCCCCTACTCCTCACATTTCTGTTTGTTTGTTGTTTATTGTGACAGAATGCAAACTAGCACAACACTCTGGCTAATCTCTAACTCTTACTACGGAGAGAAGAGGAGTGATTCATTTATCTACCTCCTAGATTTTTCCAAAAGAATCGTTTTGTCAAAAGAAAGAGTCAGAAAATAAAGAGAGCCCTAGCCGGTTTGGCTCACTGGATAGAGCCTTGGCCTGGGGACTGAAGAGTCCCGGGTTTGATTCCGGTCAAGGGCATGTACCTCGGTGCAGGCACATCCCCAGTAGGGGGTGCGCAGGAGGCAGCTGATCGATGTTTCTCTCTCATCGATGTTTCTAACTCTCTATCCCTCTCCCTTCCTCTCTGTAAAAAATCAATATATTAAAAAAAAAGAAAGAGAGAGAGAGAAAGAAGGAAGGAAGGAAGGAAGGAAGGAAGGAAGGAAGGAAGGAAGGAAGGAAGGAAGGGAGGGAGGGAGGGAGGGAGGGAGGGAGGGAGGGAAGGAGGGAGGGAGGGAGGGAGGGAGGAAGGAAGGGAGGGAGGGAGGGAAGAAGGAAGAAGGAAGGGTCAGCACCTTGTAAATCTGCACTCACTTTGAAGAGAGTACACTGTGAGCTGCTATCCCGGCTTGTGGTAAGGCACTGCCCTTGTGGGAGAGTCTGCAGTTTGGGGGAAAGTTTGGCTCGGGAGACTATTGTAAGACCACAGATTTAAGTCATGTTCTGAAGACCTAGCTTTTGTCAATAACAAAAATAACAACTATTTCATTGCCATTTTCCTGATGCCTAACTCTTAATAGGTGGGTTACTTTCATAGGAAAACCTTACCTCTATCTATAGGAAATAAAAACAAATGGAGAACACAAAGGGAAATTCTTATTTGCCATTACTCAGGTTTCCAAGTTGAGAAACTTCCTTATTACTTTCAATGTTCTTTTTGTTGTTGTTGTTAATTCTCACCCAAGGATATTTTTCCATTGATTTTTTTTGCAGAGAGTAGAAGGGAAGGGGAGATACAGAGAGAGAAACATTGACATGAGAGAGACACATCGGTTGGTTGCCTCCCTCACGCACTCCAACCAGGGCTGGGGAACACTCCTGTGCCCTTGATCAGAATCAAACCCAGGACCCTTCAGTCTGCAGGCCGACACTCTATCCACTGAGCCGAACTGGCCAGGGCCCAATGTTCTTTATTGCCCATGGAAGGAACACCAACATACTTATTTATAAGGTGAGTTTGGTAAGACAGAACTGACATAGATGGCATTGCCCCTTCTAGGTCTTCAGGATCCATCTACCTGCAGAAAAGGAACCTTCTGGTCTGCTGTCCCCCATGCAGACAGAGGCCTGTCCCTGTGGCAGTACACTGCAGTTGGGGTGGGTGTGTGCTTACATTTAGCCACACAAGTAACCTTTATATAGTATTTCTCAATAATAAAACTAATATTTTTTATATTTATCTAATTTCTGTATATATATCTCTCTCAGTTCGGTTCCAAATTCAAGAAGGAAAGGAATGTTACTTGTTGGGACCTTTCAAATACCTGAAATTCCCCATACCTTTCAATTTTTTAATATGAAGTATGAGACTACATTCTTTTCCTTTCATGATCTATTACATAGGCTAATACAAATTTCAATATTTATTGAGCACCTATTGATTTACCACTATGCCTGGTTTTAGAGATAGAAAGTAAATGAGATGTGATCCATGCTCTCCAGGAGTTCACAGTTTAGCAATATAAGTTTGTATTTCCAACTACAGGTGTGCGGTAGAGTTCCACAGTGTATTTCTTTAGAAAAAGACTGAAACTATAGAAGGGAACTTGTCAAAAGCAGAACTCATTTAATTATGATCATTGCCATCGCCTCCTGAGTTGATTAGGATGGGAGGGCAGGTGCTGGGTGAGCTGCAGAGTCATATGACCAACAAGAGGGGGATAAATGAGAGAGAAAAAAAATGAGAATAAGATCCCTTTGGTACAGCGTGTCATAATCTAGTTAACATCGTAAATAAGATGACAAAAATGCATAGCCACTTGCTAGTGAGTGCCGATAAGAAATCTGTAGACATTCATATTCAGTACAGCTCCATAACATAATCAACAGAAGCATAGCAGGCTGTGCTCATCTTATAGACTGACAGGATGAGACCATATTGATTATTTTATCCATGGCGCAGGCCATTTTATGGGTCACAGAAAGATATATGTCATCATTCTGCACAGAAAAATACATTAGAAAGACTGGCGAAGTAAACACATTCTGGTACTTTAACCTAAGATTCCACCCTATTATTAAAACATGGCCTCAAATAAAATAGTATCTCTAAGTTCTAAGAGATCTTTGTCTTAGAGCTATTAATTTTAAAACAGTGTGAAACAGTTGCCATGACATGGCTCAAACCTATCTTCAGGCTTCAAAACCAAAGACATTTTAAGCAGGATAGTAGGACCCAGGGAAAGATATACAAGCACTATTGCATTCATTTAGATAGAGTTAATTCTTTTCGTTCTCTTTGTACCTCATTTTCACAAATTCTAATTTCACTCATGTAAAAAATAATCAGAACAGGTGATACAATTTTTTTCTACATTTAAAATTTTTAAAGTCCCATCTGTCACTAATTACACATTTATTTCATTATGCAGCACTATGAAAATAATTACTTGAAGATTTTTGTTGACAATTTAGAGTTTTAAGTAAATACTAATTATTTTTATTATAACTGTGTATAAAATTAAATAATTCATCACTAGACATTTTGGGGGCTTCAAATAATTTTATTAGAACCACATAAGATAGCAACTATGTAATTAGTGACACATCTGCCAAACTAATAGGTCCATGTTATAAAGTTTGCAGATATTTTTTTCCTTTTTTCTTTCTCCTTTTGTAGAAGCAGAGATTAAAAACTCCATGTGCATATTTCAGCATTTTATAATGACATATCTGGTCTGTCCAGCCAGCTCGTCTGCTCAGTCACTCTATCGAAGTGGCAATTAATTAACTCTCACAACTACCATGGCCTTGAGTTTAAAATGATGTATGTAGATAACTGTGGTGATTTCTACTTTAAGTAAATTACTTTAGAAATTAAACTATCTTCCCCAAACTTCAACCAGAAGTTGCTGTGAGTTCCATTTGGAACTTGTGCTAATAATAATATTTTCTGGAATAATAACAACAGGTTTGGATTTAATTAAATATGTTGCTCACTGAAGCATCTGTTTTAAACATTAATGAATGGCAGCTCCTATGGGATATCCACATGGAAGTGTTTTCACTCTGTAACACTATCCTAAAGTATGTTTTGGAATTTTCAAATAATTAGTTGGTCTTTGTTTTGAGAGACTTACCCAGGATAAAAAAGCAATTTTTTCTTCAAATGATATTGATAGGTGGAAGCCATTTAGAGAGAGATGATCAATCATAAAAGCAGTCTCTAAAAGGCTATTATAAAACCTCCAGTATTAAAAGTCAAGTTTTTCTTCATGTTCACACATAACTCTTATTCTCATTCATGAGAGATATTCTCTTATCAAGGAAAGAACACATCCCTTCCCAATTAGGCAAAGCTGTTTTGGGCAGAAGGCCATTAAAAATAGTACACATAGTGCTCCAAAGACTACAAAAAATTTTGCAAGAATTGGAAGCCACCTTTGAAATAACTATTATTAAATAGGTTTGATTGGAAACATTATGTAAATAGAAAATTTCTCAGTTCACAGCTGTTCACTATTCAAAGGAAATCATAAGAGTAAGTAAGACTTATTTGTAAAATATCACTATTATTATAGACTTTAATAAAAATAAATTGCTAAACTTAAGTTCCACAAAGACAGTGATTTGGTGTTTCTTATAAATCAATGTATCCTTCCCACATAGACCAGTGCCAGGCATAGTAAGTGCATACAGGTATTTGTTGAATGAGTGATTGAATAAGACTAACATGTTCTTTTCAATTCAGCAAACATATATTACACCTTATTTAATGCTAGGTCCCATGATTGAATTAGGATTGGGGGTACAAAAACTCTCTCTCTCTCAGGAGAGAGAGGCATTCTGCTGTCAAAGGGCTCACCATCTCTCATACAATACGAACATACAACAAATTATTTGTAATTGTGTTGTCAATGCAATTAAATTCAAAAAAAATTCATAGGGTGCTAAGGGAGCACAGAACTTATACAAGGTTATGGGAGGTATGATATATGACATTTTAAACAATTTGTCTGCAAAAAAATGCTAAACTTTTGTTATGATTCATATTATTCAATTTGAATTTATCAGTAACATAAAATGTTAAGTATGATCATCAGAATCAGCACCCTGATTTTGAAAAATGTATTTTCAAAAGAATGAATGAAGACTAGACAACTGATCAAAAAAACTGATTAGACTATGATGAACACTTTGGGAGCGTGATAGGCTGATGATACCTTGAGATAGAATGAAGAATGATTATGCTATAATGCACATGTGATAAACTGTAGAAAGTCATGATGGTTATGTACAGATTTCTTTAGTCAGACTTGGTAAATGTTTATGATTTACAGTATCTTCTCATAGAAAAGACAATGATACACTGAATTTGATCTCACAGGTTTTAAAGCATTGGATGTTATCCTGGTGCTCACAATTTCAAACAATGGCAAGATGAACCAGGCTGGACTCTATGGCAAATACATATTTAATAAGGTATCATGTGCTGAGCTCTGACAGATTCTCACAGAAGGAACCCAGGGGATTGCTTGTAAGCCAATCTAAGGGCATCTCATACACTGCTGGATTCACTATGGCCAAGTGACTTAGAGAGTTCCTTCAGGGAATGACTGATGTGTACATAAACCCGATTTTATTCTCTATAAAATGAGTTGGATTTGATAATCTGTAAAGTTACCACACCTTTGTTGCTTTTCCCTTTCTTCTCTCCCAAAGTTCAAGTGATCAATAAATTGGGTTCATTGAGTCTACTTCCCACATGCCTCCAAAATTCCTTATTTTCTTACTATATCCCATTAATCTTTGTACCTCCATGTCTAACAGATTCTGACACATAATAGATGCTCAGAGTTCTGACTGACTGAAGGAATAAATTATATTACATCTACATAACAAAGAAACTGCAAACTGCATGAGTTTCTTTGATTAATTCCATAGTGTAGGGAGCTGATATAGGGTTAAGCCTGGGACTGACCTGTGGGCAAAGTCACAAACAATTCCCAGCTTAGAGGGCACAGTCCTCTTAGCATAATTAGGCTTGACCTTATGAGGCTCCCTAGATCTTATCTGGGAAGCTAATGGGCTGAGGAAGTGCAGGAAGTATAACCATGGTGTAAACAAGTGAAACTCACAAGAACAAAAACAAGTGAACTCACAAGAACAGTGTAAACAAGTGAACTCACAAGAACAGTGTAAACAAGTGAAACTCACAAGAACAGTGTAACTTTGGAAACCACTACCTTGTTTACCTCTGACTATAAAATAAAGGCTCAGCTTGCCTTGGGATCTCTCTCTGTGGCCTCAGCCAGGCACAGGGAAGATCCACGGAGACTAAGGAAAGCTAGAGAGTTCTGAACGCTGTCTCTGTGTAAAACATTCTTCGCCGACTCTGTCCACACCTTTGGGAACCCCTGGACCGCTGGGGCTGGACCCCAGCACCATAGCAATATAAGGTACCATGTCCCATCTCCAAGGATCAACTCTTCTACTCAGGAGTTAAGGACTTTTCACATGTAAGAGTAAAGAGTATAAACTTATTTAATCCTCACAAGAACAAGGATGCCATAAAAATAATAACAATAGCATCTGACATTTACTGAGGGCTTATTAAAAATCCAGTATCTTCATTAGATTGTTTTATTTACTCCTTAATCCTCACAACATTTATGATATAGATACTAAAGCTATCCCCATTGTATAAATGCAGAAATATGAACTGAGAGTCATTAAGCAACTTTCCCTAAGTCTCATAGCAGCACCAAGATTTGAACACATGGTGTTTGATTCCAAAACACAAATTTTTAGTAATAAAGAGGATCTAGTTTGTTCTAAGTGCTAAACACACACACACACAGTCCTTACTGGGTAAGCTCCCTCAGTCCCTCGGTGGCCATGTTTTGTAATTCCTAACACTTCCCTGTCTGCCAAGGTTATTACACCAACACTAGATACCTTCCAAGAACAGCTCATACAGTCTGGGCAGCATCTACTAAAATTTCCTGGTACCAGAGTCCTGACCTCTATGGCTAATGTTGATTAATTAAATGAATAAAATTCTCTTGTTTGGTGATAGTCATATGGGCAGAGATAGAGCTATTGGTGGAGGAAGGCAAATGTTGAAAGCACACTGAGGAAAGCAGACAGCAAAGGCCTGTCGCATACCCAATTACCCAATCCATGATCAAGTAGAGGAAAGGGTGGTGTACCAACTGGCACTGGGATTAGAACTGGAAAGATAGAGAAAAGCAGAGACACAGAAGGCCTGACTCATATTATTGATAAACTGTAAGAGTAAATACCAACAAAATCCTCCTATAGTAACAGCTATAGATAGGCAGAAACTTAGAGCAAAGCTGGCTCTCAAAGGATCTTTTAGTTGCTGAAGAAACTGTTCCACACTCCAGCCCCAGGGAGACTGGTCTTCCTGAGACGCTGGGCCAAATCACTGTTCTTGGGTTTCTATAATACTGGGATGTATGGCTTAGATGCCTGAGGTCTTTATTATTACCTGTATCCATTTCCTATTTTTACTGTAACAAACTACCACCAAATTAGTGGATTAAAACACAAATGTATTATCATACAGTTCTGGAGGTCATATGTCCAAAATGGACCTGAGTGGACTAAAGTCAAAGTGTCAGCCAGACTGTGTTTCTTTCATGGGTTCTAGGGAAGAATTTGTTTTATTGACTTTTCCAACTAGAGGCAGCTCACATTCCTTGGTTCATAGCCTCTTCTAATTCTACAAAGCCAGCAGTGTAGACTCTTCAAATCTCTTTGACTTAACTCTTCTGCCTCTCTCTCACTTATAAGAACCATGTGAGTACACTAACCTATGCAAAAAAATCTAGAACAATCTCCCCAGCTCAAGGTCCACTGATTAGCAACCTTACTCCATTTGAATCTCTTTTAAGTCCGCTAATTAGGAAGCAGCCTTACTTTCCTTTTTCCATGCAATATCACATAACCAATTTCTGCTGCTTAGGATGCAAACATCCTAGGGGGACCATCACTGTTACATATCACCTACATCCTTAGCATAATCTTCATATTACTTGCAACCACAAGATGATATTTTGTCAGTTTGAGTAAAGCTCCTGTTGCAACTAAAAAAAAAAAAGACTCCTGACATGAAGGGTTCCAATTCTCATAGTTACTCACATTATTTTCCTGCTTGGTTTGCCTTTTCTTCCTCCTGACTATTTTCTTCTATTCTTCTAATCTATTGTGAAAAATCTCACTCACTCAGGGCAAGTACTGTTAGGCAAGGCAGCACAACATAAGCAGTAAGGGAGATCAGCAATAGAAGCAATGTTCTATGGAAGCACAAATTGTTTATATAGTATGCTCTTGGAGGGTTTCACAAAGGAGGTGGTGGCCTATAAGCTAGAAGTTGCTGGTGGCCCATCCATATGGAAAAGACCCATATCAGACAGATGGTTGGTGGTAGAGGCAGGAATTGGACCCAGGTCTTCTGATTTCTTTTCCATTGTTTTTCATAAGTGTTTCCATATCTATGATGGTTTGGATATATCAGGTGGCATCAGTGAGCATTTGTTGAATGAAATGAGTGAATAAAAGAACAGAAGGATTATATAAATGAACGAGTAGCTGAATTCAAGATTATCATAGCAGTCTTAAAGTACTCAAAATATGGATGAAAGCAGGTTCACTCATAAAAAGTGAATGTGAGAGCTGGATCTGCATATAACATTTTGTCTTGAAATAAGTTTTCTAAAGATGGGTATTTTATTTCTTGCGCCTCATTTTTTATCTCTAAAATGGGGATAACAATTAACCTACTTATTTTCTAACATTATTTCAAGTGAAAATAATATACTACATGAAAGTACTTTTAAAAATGGAAAAAACCCATGATATAGATACGTAGGTAAGTAGGTAAATAGACAGATTATAGATAAATGATACATTTTAGAATTTTTCATCATAATTATTAACATTGCTTTATATTTTATATTTATGTTGTCTTTTATGGCATTCAAAGTACTTTCACATGTATTTCTTAATACAAATTGATTAAAGATAAATAAAAACAAATGTGGAAACTAAGAAACATGAAAATAAAGTTAGTTACCATCATGGAAACTGAGGCAGATTCACTAAGACTAGTGAGGTATGTTTAAGAGGTCATTCTAAGATCATTTTAAAGAAAGTTACCATTTGCATAAACGGAGGTTTTTATAGGACTTAACTATTTTCTGTTAAGATTTATTACTGTTAACATTATTATACCTACTCTAGTATCACAATAAATAACAATTTCAGCATTTACTGAGCACTTTCTAAATGCCATGCACAATGCTAATCACTATATATTAATTTACATAATCTTTACAATAATCCTGTGAAGTAGGGATTATGATTGCTATTTTACAGATGTTCTAGTAAGCGACCAAAATAATGAGACTCTCTAACTCCAAAGTCCATACTTCTTACCCCATTTCTATTGAAATATAATAATAATTAGTGCCATTATCATCATTGACATCATCATCATCTGTCACAAAAATAAGAATTAATTATAATTAAATTTCCACTTATTGTACACATATTCTCTTTAATCCTACCAGATATCTGCTAGAGTTCTCATCCTATTTCACAAACAATTCAGTAGAGTTTAAAAGAGGTTAAGTAAGTTGTCCCAAGTCTCACAGCTAACAACTAATAGATTTAGGGGCCAATTCAGGTCTATCACTTCACTAGGCCAAGATACTTCTCAATGTTCCATGTTGCTTTTCTTAGTTTCATCAAATTTGTTTATTAGTTTTAGCAAAGTGCTGAATGTCAGATCTGCTGGCCAGAGATTTGTCAATCTGGCTTTATGACTCTACTCCAGTGAATTTTGAAATGATTATTTTCTGAATATTTCACAATTATACTCGAAACACTTAGAGCTTTATTAACTGATATATTAAAATCAATTGCTAGTATATAATCTTAAAGCATAAATATGAGGTTTGATCTAATCAAGACTAGGAATGATAATTCTTTAACTTTATGTTCTATTTTTTTTCCCACTAGATGTAACAGGAACTGAAACTAACATCAGTAAAGTTTTCTTTATTTCTTGAAATAGTTGTTGGTGGTAGCTCCTGCCCCAGATTACTATGGAAATCCTTTCTTTAATGAAATATATTTCTTTTCTTTTCCATAAATCAGTTACCATGTTTATCTTCATAATATCTGAACTAAAATAGTATAGGTAACACATTATCTTTTTGTGTGTGACATTTGTAATAGCTTAATCGTAAAAAGGATTGGTTTCAGTGTCAACTAAATTTGAATGTGAATCCTTCTCCATCATTTACTAGTCTCACATAAGTTATTTTACCTCTCTAAGTCATGATGTTCTCTTTTATAAAATAAGCATCATCAAGCTCACAGGGTTACTGACATCATTGGAAATACGATGGATATAAAATGCTCAGTCTAGTCCATGACAAGTGGTAGACAGCCTGATCACAAAAATCATTATATGTAAATTCATTTCTTGAACTTCATTTTATTAAGTTATTTTCCATCTTCCCTTGCTTAATTCCTCCTATCTAATTAAAAGGCATTCCTGTCCACCAGAATGTTCAACCAGAACCTAGATAGTTCTTTATAAGCCCTCTAAATCACCTCCTTCTAGATATAATCCATCACAAGTTGTGTAATTCTGTCTTTAAAATGTAACTGATTCCATCTATGGGGAGAAATTTGATTAGGAGAATTTCATCCTGAAGCATACAGGTCCTGATAGCTTGTGCATGGCAAATGTTGGACCCAATGCAAACAATTCCCAATTTTTTATCTGCACTGCCAGTACTGAGTGGGTGGATGGCAAGCATGGGGTCTTCAGCCAGGTGAAAGACAGCATGAATATCGTGGTAATCATAGAGAGCTTTGGGTTCAGGAATGGCAAGACTAGCATGATCACCATTGCTGACTGTGAACAACTTTAAGAAATTTGCCTTGTGTTTTATCTTAGCCACCAGACCATTCCTTCTGTAGCTTAGGAGAGCATCTCTACATCCCCATCTGCAACTTTGTGCTCTCCCTACAGTTCATTGGGCTCCATATTTTTCTTACCCTTTCCGAGTCTAGCTGGATTGCAGAGTTAAGTTTATTATTATGGAATAAAACTAAACAAAAAAGATCAAATGATGAGTCTCACATACAGTTCTCTCCATTTTTGTGTGCATAAAAGATGTAGTGTTGCTCCCTCCATAAAAGATATATTACACGCCGAAACCGGTTTGGCTCAGTGGATAGAGCGTCGGCCTGCGGACTGAAATGTCCCAGGTTCGATTCCGGTCAAGGGCATGTACCTGGGTTGCGGGCACATCCCCAGTAGGAGATGTGCAGGAGGCAGCTGATGGATGTTTCTCTCTCATCGATGTTTCTAACTCTCTATCTCTCTCCCTTCCTCTCTGTAAAAAATCAATAAAATATATTAAAAAAAAGATATATTACACAATCTCATGCTGATTCCCTGGTTTGCACTTAAATTAGTTTTCATATTAATTAGATGACCCCACCTCATTCCCCTCCTTCAAAGTTTTTCTTTAAGCCATTTGGTTTAATTAAAGTATTTGAGGTAGTAATTTTGTATATTGGATAATCTACCCTTAGGAAAAACTGTTCAACGGGAGGTAAATAATTAGTTTTTATCTTCATTTCTGATGCTTATGGTCTTTATTTTAGACCTATTAAAAGGTACTGCTCAATAACATATTTGGAATGATTGAATAAATACACAAGTGACGGCAAAGGATTCCAGTGTAAACATGGTAAACATATCCTTTCATGGAAACCAAAAAATAAAATTGTAAAAGTAAAGCAATGTTATTTTTCTAAAGGAAGTATAAACAGTATCATTATCAAGTATAATGAGTCATAAAATTTTCCAATTTTTTCATTCTCTCAGCATATTAATAATTTTATAAGTGTTTTTCCTGTAGATTCTACAATTTAATATAAAACAGGCACTTTTACCATGTGTGTTTGTGTGTATGTGTGTGTGTGTGTGTGTGGGGGAGAGAGAGAGAGAGAGAGAGAGAGAGAGAGAGAGAGAGAGAGAGAGAGAGAGAGTGTATAACGGCCCAAAAAGAATCTGCATTATCAACAGTGGTACTCAGTTTGGTTGTTGTAAGAGAAGAAAAGTTTTTTAGTTATAAAAATTATTTGGGAAATTTTTTTAAACTTTTGTATCTCTCAGAGATTAGAAGATACCCTCTGGGGAACATGCAAGAATGCTGGTAAGGGTGAAGGGGATGAGTAGGAAAATGGGCATGTATAAGTTCAGAAAATTCCTTAAGTTATTCTTATACCTTCTGAATGAGACCACTGATAGATATTCTTATGAATATCCACTAGTCAGTCAAACAACTCAAAGCTTCTCAAATACCATATAATCAGACTAAGTTAAAGGAAATTTGATTATGAAACTCTGATGATATAATGTTACCATTTAGGGCTAGCCCACATGTCTAGTTTATGGGTGTGGCCATGTTCTAAGAAAAAGCAAATACAATGCATGATTTAATATGTCTTTAGTAAATAATTTTTAAATTCAGGAGTCTAACTTAGGCGGGACCCATTTTATAAGATTTGTTGATTTTAGCTCCCTGATTTACAACCACAGGTCCAATTGGCTGGAAGTGATGTTCACCTTTTCAATAATTTAATTGTCAACATTGAAAAGAAGTCCTAACAATCAAATATTGTACAAGTATCTCAGGTATCTAAGGCTGGTGGATCATTAATTCAACAAGCATTTATAAGCAGGAGATCAGTCTGAATATAATTGTGATAATACAGGTGAAATATGGCAATGGCATAAACAAAGGTCATAGTAAGGGGAGGGTGACAGAAATACTCAAATATTTTTAAGATAGAGACAACAGGATGTGCTAATTTTCAAATGTGGTATGTGACAGAAAAGAGTTTAGGATAACTCCAAAGAAACTGAAAGGTTAAAAGAGCCAATTTTAGGAATTGGGTGGATCAGGGGCTCAGTCTTAGACAAATTTAGTTTAAAATACTTTTTAGGCATCAAATTAGAGATGCCAGGCAGGTAGCTGGATATATAGTTGGATATATAGTTGGAGTGAAGGAGAGAGATCTAAATGTGATATAACCATTTGTAAGTTATTAAATATAAGATGGTATTTTAAACCATAAAACTGGATAATGGAGGTTTGATTCTGCTATGGCAGCATAAATCAACTACAATTCTACCTTTCTTCTGATTACAACTAAAAACTCTAAGGGGGGAAATGGTATAAACAGCCACCTGAGGACAATGAAAAGTACACGAAAGTCTGTAGAATATGGAAAGGACTTGAAAATTGGAAAAGGGAATGTATGGAGGTGAACAAATTTCAACAAAGCCTAAGGGATTTGTGTGACAATATTTATCAATCTAACATGTGCGATGTAGTTCCAAAAAGAAGCAAGAAAGAGATGAAAGAACAAAAAATATTGAAAGAAACAATGACTGAAAACTCCCCCAGTTTAGGAAAACACATAAATTTACAAATGTAAAAGTTTAGCAAATCTCAAACAGTGTAAGTTTTCATATTTGAGACTCAGTTGGTGAAATTTACCATATTGATAGACTAAAGGGAAAATAATATCTTTTCAATAGATTCAGGAAAAGCAATTGACAAAAATTAACATCCATTCATGAACAAACCCTAAGAAAACTAGTAATACCAGAAGATATTCTCTAATTAAAGGGCAGCTGTAAAAAACTTCTGGCTAATGTCATAGCTAACGATAAAAACAATATTTTTCAATATCAAGAACATGGATGCTCACTTTAACATTTTTATTATATACTATATTTGCATTCCAGCGATTGCAAGAAAACAACAAAAAAAAGAAAATTTAAATAAAAAGATCATAAATTAATAAATAAAACTTTATCTGTAGATGACATATTTTTAAAATAGAAAATTGAAAGGAATTTTGAAAACAAAAACTAGAACTAGTAATGAAGAAAGTTAATATGCAAAAAATAAATTATATTCTTACATATTAGCAATGAACAATTAGAAATGTAGAATTTCAAAGATATTGCAATTTATATTAATGCCAAAAAACATACTCTTATGCTGTCTACTTAAAAATAAGTATAATAAAATATATCGATGGTCTCTATATTGAAAAATAAAAAACTTTGTTGGGAGAAATTTAAAATGGCGTAAAGAAATGTAAATATATACCATGTTCATGAATTAAGAGATTTGACATTTTTAAGATGGCAGCTTTCCCAAAATTTATATGTGGACTCAACACTGTCAGAACTTCAGCATGCTTTGTTTTTGTATGTTTATTTGTTTTTTTAAAGACAAAATAATCATATATATATACATATGTAAATCCAAAGGACATACAATAGTAAAACAATTTTAGAAAACAGAAAAGAATCCCATTTGATTTCAAGGGTTAGTATAAAGTTATCATAATAATACTTTGGTAATGGCCAAGAGATACACATATATAGCAATGAAATGAAATAGAGCCCAGAAAAACACTTACACATATGTCTATTATGTTTTGGCAGAGTTGCCAATTCAGTTCAATTGGGAAAGAAAACATTTTTCAATACATCTTCTCGGATCAACTGGATATCCACAAGGGAAAAAGCAAACATTGACCTTTACCTTCCATCATATGCAAAAATTTACTCCAAATGGACATTAGTCTTATAGTAAAGCCTAAAGAGGTAAAATAAATAGAAGAAAAAAAATAGGATATAATCTTTGTAATCTTAGACAAGTAAAATATTTCTTAGATAGAAGAGAAAATTAACCATAAAAATGAAAACTGATATGTTGGACTTCCTTAATATTAAAAGCTTTATCCTATAAAAGTGTCATTAAGAAAATTAAAATGTAAATCATCAAATGGGAATAAATATTCACATCACATATATCATAGAAAGGATTTGTTTCACAAATACATAAAAAAATTATATGCTTCAATAAAAAAATAAACAAACCAAAACAAAGTAACAAATAAAAAATGCAAATGGACAATAATTACATAGAGATTTCACAAAAGAAAATAAGTGAATGGCAAGTAATCAAATGAAAAGATGTTCCACCTCATTAGACATTAGGGAAATGCAAATTAAAACCACAATTAGATACTACTATAACTGATTTGAATAGTTAGAAAATGACCATATAAAGGAAGGGGTCATCCATTTGTATAAAGAACCCAGATATTTTATGCTTCACTGGCCATATGGTCTTTGTCAAAATTGTTCAACTCTGCAGTCATAGCAAGAAAGCAACCGTAGACAATAAGGAAATGAATGGGTATGGCTCTATTGCTTACACAAATAAGTGGCAAGCCAGACTTAGATCTCAAGGCAGAGTTTGCCGTAATATAAAGTCTCAGCATGGACATGAGTAACTGAAATTCTTATACACTGCTGATAGAAATATGAAATGGTACTATCACTTTGGAAATTATCTGGGCATTTTCTTAAAAAGTTAAGCATACACCTAATATAGCATTCTATCATTCTACTTCTAGGAATTTACCTGAGAGAAATGAGAACATATGTTCAGACAAGGACTTGTACACAAATGTTGTATCAGCTTATTTGAAATAGCAAAAAGCAGAAATAACCCAAAGATCTAACCACAATTAAGTAGATAAATTATAGCATATTCATGCAATGGAAGTTTACTCAGCAATAAATGACAACAGACTATTGAGACACAACAACATGGATAAATCCAAAATCACTATGTTGAATAAACACACACACACACACACACACACACACACACACACACGGAGAATAAACTATATGATTACATTTATATAAAATTGTAGAAAAGGAAATTAATCTCTAGTGACAGGAATCAGATCAATGGTTGCCTGTGGATTGACCTGAAAGATTACAAAATGAAATTTAAAAACTTTTGAGGGGACATGAAAGTGTTATCTAGATTGGGATGATGATGATTTCACAGGTGTATATATAGGTCAAAATGGATCAAATTGTACACTTTAAATAAGTGTAGTTCATTTTACTTCAATTAAACTCAAAGTTATAAAAAATGGATGAGATCACCAAAGAAATGAGAACAGATAAAGAGGAACAAAAGTCAAATGCTGTCCTAGCTGGTTTGGCTCAGTGGATAGAGCGTCAGCCTGCGGACTGAAGGGTTCCGGATTCGATTCCAGTCAAGGGCACATGCCCGGTTGTGGGTTTGAGCCCCAGTGTGGGGCATGCAGGAGGCAGCCGATCAATGATTCTCATCATTGATGTTTCTCTCTCCCTTCCCCTCTGAAATTAATATATTTTTTAAAAGTCTAAGGCTAATGCCTGCTATACTCCAGTCTTTCGAGATGGGAAGATGAGAAACAATGAGCAAAGGGACCTGAAAAGGATCAACCAATGAAGTAAAAGGACACCTGGTAGTAAGTGAGAAGCTATAACCCAAAGATAGAAAGAGTATCAAGGCAAAAAGTGTGACCAACTGAATTAACTCATATTAATTCAAGTAAGATAATGACTGAATATCACAGGGTTTAGCAACATGGAAATCAGACAATGAAGAGAGGAGTATGGAGGAGTTTTATGGTAAAGAAGAACAGAAATAGGATGATAGCTTGGAACTGGGTATTAAGAGAGGTTTAGTTATTCATTTATTATTTTTCCAAAGAGGAGAAGCCATAACATATTTGTATTTTGATAAGAATGAGGGAAGATGACTAGATCTTGAGGTAGATATGAGTAGACGGGAGGAGATGGATCTTGTGCACAAGTGGAAGGGATGAGGTAAGCTATGAGCGTAGAGTTCATCCAAAGAGAAGACAGAGTATATGAGACTCAGTACAGGTGAGTAGATAAATACAGTGATGGGAATGTTTAAAGCTGTGATTCTCATCTTTGTACTTGGGAATCACCTATATAATATTCTAAGATATGAATGCCTATCCCACCCTCCTGCCACGTCAACACCCTGAGTTTCTTATTTAATTGTTTGGGTTGCAGACTAGGTATTGTTACCTTGTTTTTGTCTTGCTTGCTTGTTTGTTTTAGGATGCTGGAGCTTCTATGGTGCATCCCAAAGAACCACTATAACATAGGATCCCTCTTATAATTTCTCCCATGTTTTTCAGTGAAATAGGAAGAAAAGTTATCAGCTAAGAGGATGGAGAAAAAAAGTCTTGTGGTTTCAGGTGATATACAAAAGACACAAATCCAATTTCAACTAGGCAACTAAGACTGACATGAGGTCCCTGGTGTGATGAGAGAAAGATTAAGGCAGAATTGAATCAGCACAAGTCTTCAGAAAAGCAATCGGTGGAAGGAAAAGAAAAGGTCAGTGCAGCATCCATTAGAGAAACACAGCAAGGGGTAGAAACCAAAGGGGTGTCTGGCAAAGCTAGGCCTGGAGTTTCTCTGAAGGGCTTGGCAGGAACGCAGTGTAGTGAAAGGAGTCAGGAAAACAGATTATTATCCTGGCTGCATCACGTGAACACCTTCCTGCTGGAGATTAATTTCTTATATAGAGAATAAGAGTTGTAGTTAAAATATGTACTAATAAAATATCCAACACAAAGGCTAGGCCAGAGAGGTAGGTCTAAAAGCAGATTTTTTTTTAAATCACACAATTTTTTAAAATATATTTTTATTTATTTCAGAGAGGGAGAGAGAGGAAGAGAGAAATAGAAACATCAATGATGAGAGAGAATCATTGATCCGCCTCTTACACGCCCAGCACTGGGGATTGAGCCCGCAACCCAGGCATGTGCCCCAACCCAGAAGTGAACTATGACCTTCTGGTTCACAGGTCAATGCTCAACCACTGAGCCACTATAGCCAAGTGAAATCACACAATTTTTATATGCCAGTCTAAGACAACGGTGTTGTCTTTTTAGGTCTAAGCCACTGAATGGATTTGAATAGAAAGTTGACATGATCAAATGATATTTTAAGAGGATTCATCTGGAGGTGGCATCAAGGGAAAGATTGGGGTAAGTAAGGAAATTATTATTTATGCAAAGTGAGGCAATGAGTCTGCTGTGAAGTGGTGGCAGTTGGAATGGAAAGGAAATGATGAATGTAAGATAAATTTTAGAGTAAAATTCAACTAATTGGATGACTAATTGGATGGAGAGAGCCAGGAGTCAAGAATGACTCAGTTTCATGCTTAGTTGACTGGGCAAATGGTGGCAAAATGAATAAAAGTCAGGAATCTGGAGAGAAGTTGGGAGGAGGAACTAAATGTAGGCAGGAAGATGATGAATTTGTTTTTTGACACAGTTGTGTTTTCATTAGCTATGCACATGCCAATGAAACGCCCACCAAGCAGGCAGTTAGACATTTGGAACTGAACGTTGAGCTCAGATGTCATGACTAGGAGATGGGAATTGATGATTACCCACCAAAGACTTGATTGCTATAGTCATAAGGCTATAGTCAAGAAAGCCTGTTAGAATCACTCGATACCGCCTAAAAGAGAGAACTGTTGTGCCTGGCATTAACCCTGTAGTTGGTGGGTTGTAGAAAGAAGAGAGGCTTAAAGGATTCAGTATGAAGGGCTGGGGTGGAAAGAGAGTACCCAGAGGATTCTGGGAAATGGCTACTTAGCAATTGGTTGGAAATATTTTGTTATGTTACCTTGTTTAGCTATACCTGTGCATGAAGGGAGAATGTCAATCCCAAGTATTACTCAAGATCAAGTATTGGTTTATACCAGGTAAAGGAGCAGGTGGGTTAGGGTTAGAGTTAGGGTTAGAGTAATGGGCAAGGCAGATGCTAACCTATAAGGCAGTACTGGGGTGTGATAAGGATCAATAATTTTCATTTCTGATAAGCACCCTTGATAATTCTGAAGCATAGCAGCATATTAGCAACAACTTTGGGTAAGTTAGCTTTTACCCATAAGAGCAGCACAGAAAGAGGATCCAACTTCCAATAAAAGAACATGTGAATTCAGGTGGACTCATAAGGAGAACATCCTTATATACCACAGGTTCCAGTGTCCGGGGCTACCTTTACTGGGACAGTAAAAGGCATGCGTTTCACAGTCACTATGTCTGATTGGTGGGATCTGGGGAGCCAATTTTTGTGATATAAATAGTATGAGCTGTTGCAAATAGCAGCCAGGGAAACAGCAATCAATCAGGCTGCCTTTGTTTCCAGGTTAATCTTTTTACCCGTTGGATCCATTAAATTTCCCACAGACCATTTGGGTTCCTAGAGTGGTGAAGAGATGAAGACCATTCTGGACACTGAAGCCATACTGATACATGGTATAATTAAAATACAAATTAAACACAAGTCCTAAAAACGGTGGGAAAAATACTCTTCATATCAAAAGTCTGCAGATGTCCTGTAGCATTATGTAGTCTGAGTCAATTTCAGTGGAAATAAAAACACTTAGAGTGTCATAGAAATAACATTTGCTAAGGGAAAGTCAAGCTGGCAGGACTGATCTAATTCTGATAAAAAAAAAAATACTGGTTTGAATTTACAGGCTGAGATGGTTATAAACCGCTCTGTGATCTGCCTAAGTTTTGCCTAAGTGGTAGTTTTCTAACTTAAGGGAGACTCAACCCTGTGACTGAATAAATAGTCTGAATCACTTAGCAGGTCAAAGCTAAGATGTGTTGGCAAGAGTTCCGCTGTGGAATACACAGGCTGTGTATGTGTTACACACTCACTAACACGACCTGAGAATTTAACAAAAGAACATCCCACAATATGTTTGGAAGTGTCGAGGAAGCCTGTTAGAATCACTCGATACCACCTAAAAGGGAGGCCACACTTCTAAAGGAATTAGGACTTTCAGACTGCTGTTCCCAAGGTGCCAATAGCTTATTGGCTCCATCTGAATTAAGCAAGACTGCCAACATGCCTGTTGACCTTAGCACTGTTTCCAATCTGCTTAGATACGAGTGCGCTATGCAATATTGGAAACAAACCTCTCCCAGAGCGGACAGCCAATGGCCTGATCCTTTGTTCCGCATATGAGAATTAAAAGTATAGAAAAGAAAACCTTTTTTTGTTGTTGTTGTTTGTTTCTCCCCACCCCAGCCCCCAACATCTTGCTCTATTTGACAGCTGACAAAAATCAGTTTTGTCCATTCTGGCAAAAACAAAGAAAATTGAAAGAATGCATTTTAAGAAATAGTGTTTCAACAGACTTGGACAACTACCCTGGAACCTTGGAATTATGCTGACATGAGGTTGGAGGCCTGGGACTGTGTTATAGGTGAGAGAGTGTTATATTAATATTCTCCTGGAACCGGTAGCACAAAATGGAATCGTGTTCCACTTGCATACTGAAGTAGGATGCAGATTTCTACAGAGGACAGAACTTATGAGGGAGAGATTTTTGTCTGGCAATATGTCAGGCTGACAGAATCTAATAGGGAAAAGGAAATTAAATTAATTCCTGTATGAACTGTTAGGATCAACATGCATCTATAAAGGATGGTGTTCATTCAATCAGATGAGAGACTATCCTAAGAATGGCAAAGTTTGGATAGTATGCACCCAGCAAGGTGGGAAACAGCAAATATTGGTCATATGGGCCACCCTTATCCCCACAGCAGACTTTGATTATCTAGAGCACTCTTTCCCACTGAGCTTGGATGAGTCACAGAATTCTTCTCAACATCGCGTCCAAGAAAGTCACTATTAATCCGTCAGGTTTGGTAATGAAATGAAACCCAGGTTTTATCTTTGACCTAGCAGATTTTGTAAACAACTTTTAGGGAAGATACTTTCCTAGCATGATCTCACAATTCTTTTCCATATGGATCTTGCTAAAACAAAATATTTCTTATACATAGTTCATTCACTCATTCAGTCATTTAATCTGTATTTGCTGAGCACCTCCTATGTGCCAGGCACTGCTCAGTTTTGAAGACATGACAATAGCAATGCAGACAAGAATTCCTACCCTGTGGGAGCTTACAAGGTAATGCTTACAAAGTTAGGCACATGGAGCCAATACATATTTAAATTTACATTTGCCTCTCCTAGTTTATTGAAGTGGCCACTCATTAACAGATCTATACAAATAAGTAACTACCGAGTCAGAGTACCCATGAACAATTTTTACTTTATATCCAAATATAATCCACAACAAAGTTAATCTGAAACATGGTTAGTGTACTCTCAGTATTATGCAGCATAATAATAGTAATAATAATAATAATAATAATACCCAACAAGCCTTTTATGTATTTGACTATGGTCAGTATTATATGTACAGCAAATCTAAGGCCCTCCTGTGGCCAACTTGTTGGCATAGGAATGGGAGCTGACTAAGGGGAGAAGTACAGAGTAAAGACAGAATAAATTAAACATGAAATTTTTCAGATTATCTATCACTTGCAACTTATGACCAGGAAATACATTTAGGAAATTCAGGAATATTCGTGTCTTTCAATATAGAACATTTTTTATTATTACTAGGTTAGAACATGACTTATGTTCAACTAGGTTTTTGCCTCTTCTAGTTAATTGTGACATTACAATATATTTGTACCTCTCAGTGAGTTAACACAGCCTTGCTGCAAATCCAGCCTTCCAGACTTCACTCTGTGTGACCATGCACAAGAGGCTGAAAGGAATGGTCCTAATGGTATACCAGTAAGACAGATTACAACCATGTAATGGTGCTGAATATTTTAATTTCTGCGTAGCAAGGTTTCTCTTGGTCTGGCTTTCATCTTTCTCATATATCACATTGCTATTTTAAGTAAGAAATAGTTGACAGCTTTATCCAAAAAAAAGAGGCTGATAGTCCTAAATCAAGAATTTTGAATTTTAATGTACTTCCAAATTCCTTTGGGGCTGGGGAGAATACTTTTAATACTTTTTTTCCCAGCATGAGATAGATTCACACAGAAAATGCTACCAATCAGTTCATATAGTCAAAATTGCTCCTCTGAAACCCTAAATGTGTATGCAAAAAAAAAAAAAAAATCCCATATAAAGCAAAGTGGTTTCTTTTAGAAAACTAACCATCTTGTGAGCTGAATGCTTTTGAGTTTGGCTAACTTGAAGAAATTTCCTTTGGTTGAAGTAATTTAAATCTGAATATTTTTTCCATGAAATAAACAATCTCCCTTTAAATTTTCTTTATGAGTAAGTAGTATTGTCTAAGATGGGATATCTGTTTGTTCCAGGGTAATCACATCCTTACAGAGTAAAAGCATTTTGATTCTTTTAGTAAAAACATACTACTTCATATTTGTTGAAATGGTTCTAACTTCCCATTTAAAATGCACTGTTGAAGGATATATTTTCTTTCACTTACACATAACTTGTGGAACTCTGAATGCCCAGTATGAAATAAATTTACGTTCTAAAAAGTGTATCTCACTTGTTTGAAAACAAAACATGAAATGTTGAAAACTGTAGAGCAATTAAAAGCTGTGTGATCTAATGTAAACTATGATATCATAGATTGCCATCAATAACATTCCATTTAGGAATGGGACTTTAAAATGCTAATCAATTATTATTACTTTGCTCACTGCATACTTAATGGTTTCTATGTCTGGTTTTCCTACAGAAACTTGTGGCTACATTAACAAAGGTATGGCTTGACTTTCCTGGGGAAAAGGTTGGAGAAGAGCTGGTGAGGAGTAAACACAATGTGATAGAAACACGGCCAACAGCCCTGATCACCTCCACTGGCCTTCCAGTGAATGCTCCAGGTCCAGAGAAAGGATCAACCTCTGGCTCCTCCATCTGAATTCCTCTTAGGGCACAGACCCCCTCTTCCTCTTAATGAATCCCCACATGCACCCCACAGACCTAGCATCCTGCTGGGGGCTGAGTAAGCATTTGATAAATGGCAGCTATTTTTATTGCATGATCTCTACATGTGCTATCCCCCCAAAGGAAGAATGGGAAAAAAAGATACTTAAGGTACAAGCCATTTATCTCTGTCACAGCATTTCACCCCTCAGCTTCCTGCCCTGCCCAACCCTTGTGAGACAAAATCTCACTGCAGCCTCTGCAGCAGCAGCCCAGGGAGCAGAAATAATTGCTGGGAGTCAGGCCATCTCTGGCAGAGGTAAGAGGTTGCCCTGGTGACTGGGCTCCCCACCTGTAACCAGTCAGAGTTCCAGGCAGCCAGTGGGCTTTATAATCCCTAATGCCAACAAATCTCTTTTCTATTTTCATAACGAGTTTCTTTCCTTAGCCACAGAAAGAGTTCTCACACAATTCTAATCGTTGGTCTTGGTTTTATTATTTGTTTTTGAAGCTCCCAGAATTTTTTTTTAAAAAAATAAATTTATTGGAATGACATTGGTCAACATGAACATATTGGTTTCAGTTGTGGGTTTCTATATTACAAGATCTGTGCATTACACTGTATGCCCACCACCCAAACAGAATTCTTAAAATGCAATATTTCTTTGGGAGATGAGAATTATCTGTTGATAAATGTAAATGCCATGGTTTTAGTTTTTTGTTGTTCTGTTATTGTTTGATAAAGACTGAAGCCAGATCTAAACAGATAAATGAACAAAACTAAAATAAAAATTAAATTAAAACATAAAATAAAATAAATATAATAAAAATGGGTAAGGGTAGAATAAAGCCAGAATTGGGTTACTTCATAAAGGAATTCCATAATTCCTCTTAAAAGGAATAGGTAACATATAATTAAAATAATAAAAAGTAGTTGTTTCAGTTATTTCATATACCTCCAACCAGAGTATGGTTTCTAGCTATAGAATTCTATGTAACTATTGTTAGCTTATTGAAGGTGTGTTTTCTAGGGCAAAAATTTGGAGGAAGTGATGACTCATGCTTATGTATACGTGTGTGTGTGTTTATGTAGATAAACTATTTTTTATCTGATATTTTTCATCATATAGCTATGTCTCCCCACCCCTTTTCAAAGGCAGTCATATATGAATAACTCTAAACATTAGATGTATTTCTCTTTCATAACAACATAGGCCTTCTATGGAAGTACAGCATAAGGAAACTTCTAATGTTGAATGATATATAGAATGTAGTCACCATATGTGTGTGTATGTATGTGTGTGTGTGTGTGTGTGTACATATATGTGGTTTCCATTACAGATTTAGGTCATCTGCATCCATCTGTTTGTTTTTTGTTTGTGATTTTATTTTGCCATCTGTGTCACAAGGTTTACAGAGTTAACAAATTCTGTTAATGTATATGGATATGCAAAAATGTAGAGAAATTTGAATTTAAATTTTTTTTAATGTCCTGAAAATGACCACAGGGAAAAACAATAATGATGGCCAGAAAGACAATAAAGAAAAAAAGAGAATTCCAGTTATATTCCACTACCTTATTATAGTTTTTTGTTTGTTTGTTTCAAGTAACAAAATGTCAACCCAGAATAGCTTTGGGGAAAAAAAATTATTTTTTAGAAGGATATTAAGAGACCCTAAAAGAAGTTAATGACTAACCAACCCCTCATGAAAAGAGGCCCCAATGTTGCTTTGGGGTCCTATCCATGGTGTTCATAAGATATATCTTTAATAATATTGGCAGTCATAATAATCTTAAGAGCTAACATCTATTGAATACACATTATGTCACACTTTAAATGAATTCCCTTATCTATATTTTAGAGCTGCTATATAAGAAAGTTCACATTCTTTTTTTCTGTTTTCCAAATAAAAACAACTAAAGAAAGACAAAAAGGTTAAATAAATTTCCCAAGATGATATTGCTAGTCAGTGGCATTGCAAGGTACTGGATTCAGTCAAACTGTTATGGTAACCCAGTTAGTTACTAAAACAATCACAGGATCACAGGGTTCCCTTTCAAACAACCCCAATGTCTGTGGCTCAGTTAAAAATTACAGAATTTGGAAGGAGAGATGCTTATAGGTCTAGCTTGGGTCAGGTATCTACCTTTGAATCAACCAAGACAAAGGGCTACAGTTACTATGCTGGCCTTTGTATTTGGGGAAGTTGTGGAGAGCTAGGCACCTCTAGCATGTCCATCCTACCTTCATCCTATCTCCCTAATCAAATGTGACTGCTTCTGAACACATTTTTCTTTCCTAACTTTGTTTTGTGTTACAGTGACAGGTTTGTATATCATCACTTCTAGAAAAGTTCTAGAATGCAGGGAGTTTGACCTTTCTTTTATATATCCCAAGCTAAGTCTACCAGGCACTGGCCTGTAAGAGACCATTAAAAGACTAGTCGTTGAATTAATAAAATAACTGTGATAAATGGAGGTGAAGAAAACCACACCCTCTTCAATAATAGACAAAGACTAGAGAGCCACATAGGCAAAGGCAAGTAAGGGGGAAAATATATATATATATATATATGTGTGTGTGTATATATATAATAAAATATGATCTATGCATCCATTTAAAAATCAGCACATGAAAATAACATTATTTTTAGCTTCAGTTTCATGATTCAGCCTTTCCAGTGTAAATAATTTATAACAGAAGTGAGACAAATATCAAGTTTGTGGGAAATGTAAATTAATTTGAATCTAAAATTAGAAGAACCCCTTCCCATAGACAGACAACAAGGGGACGAAAAGGGCAAAAGGAATTTGATGAACACACGTTGGAGAAACCAAAGAACCACAGAACCTAGCAGGCTGATGGCCTTTGATAAAGGAAGTCAAAAAGTCAAGAGTCCAGGATGGCCAAAGGTTTACACAAAAAGACAAATAACACAGGACTAGAAGACATAGAAAAGGACATAAAATTTACAACATATTTGTTTTGTAGACTTGACTTGAGGCAAAAGTGGGAACGAGGCAGAGATTGTATGCAGGCATCCAAACCTTCATTTTGTGCCTAGTTGGGCTTTCTGATACTTCCTCCCACTCTACTACCCAGTAACCTTCTGGTCTCCCATTTTCCTTTCTTCTCAATGGAAGATAAGATCAGGTGTCTCTCACTGAAATGCTAATATAAATGAGTCCATCTGAATGTTACCATTAATTTGATTTTGAAAGTGAAAGTCAAATTTCTGTTAAAGGAATTCCAACAGCAACACCAAGGACTGGACAGAACTAAAAGGGTCAGGGTTTCTAACTCAGATAGCACATAAAGCTGACCCTCCACTTTTTATCACTACATACTGTGTGACCTTGGCTAAATCACTCAACCACTCTGGGTCTATTGCTTTTTGTTTTTCTTTTTAAACCTCAGTTTCTGCCTCTATAAAATGCAATAATAAAAACCACTGCCTGGGCTACTGTAAGTATTAAATATATGTAATCGCCTTCCTCGGTGCTGGGCACTTAGTAAGTACTCATGAAGTAGCAATTATAGGTTTTATACACACTACTACTGATGTCATTACTTTTGTTACTTTTGGTGAGTGGTCTCCAAAGTGGGATGTGTGCAACTCCGAGTGTGCATGTCATTAACTGTTGAGAGGTGGGATGAAAATATATGAACTTACATGAGTGTATTGTATATACACATAAAACCTAAAAAAATTAAGCTTTACTAATAGTTAAAGTATGAATTAACACTCATTTTCATACTTGGTCGCTGTATTGCTGTGTCTCCTGGGACAGAATGGAGTGTCCTCAGCGAGGAAGGGTTGACATGGTGCCTGCTACATATTGCTACATACTGTGATTATTTATAAATTATGTTATTTTTATCTTCAAAAGCAAATGGTTGGAATAATTTCTGCAAAGAAACTATGAGTTCAATTTGGTATTAAAAATGCACAAGTTCAAGACAATGGCAGCACTGGCACATCCCTATTCTTTACATGAGCTCCTTGCCCGCCACGTTATGTCATTAAAACATGAACAGCTGATAAGAAGGTAGAGGCGAAAGAAACTGTCCATCGGAAATTGACGGTGACCATCCTGAACAATTGCACCATTAAGGAAAAGAAATAAATGTATTACTAATGTGTATTAATTAAAATAAATAAATGTATTAAGTAAAATAAATAAACGTTTGCCATCTTTTCAATTGCTCTATTGTTCTGACTGCACATTAGTTATTTATAAGTAAATATTCAAAAGTTAGGAGTGTATTCTTGAAAAAAATTTTCCGCATGTGGCACTTGATGAAAAACTTTTGGAAAACACACTGCTAAGTGCACAAGTTTCTTGAATTTCTGGAATCTCTAAGTTAATGATAGGAAGAGGAAAACAATTTCAGTTGGACCTGGAAAAAATTGTAACAAATGGATATTTTATTCCCAGGTGAAGGAAAAGGAATCAGAAATATTTCATTTGATTGAATTTAATTCATTATTACTTACTTTTCCCCTATTTCATTATTAAACATAGTAAACACTCAGAAAGCAGAACAATATTACTTCCCCCTACTATCTAGAAGTTAGTCCTGTAAGTCTAGTTCCCAAAGTTTCACAAGATTATTTAATCTTTTGCCCACTTCATGCCAGGCCCCCTGGAAAATGTCCCAGAGCCCAAGGGAATTCAAGATCACGAAGCCTGAACTCATCTCTAGAAAATTAAGAAAATAGCACTAAAAAGAAAAATCATCTTAATAAAATTGTACCAGGACAGTAGATGGGTGGGTCCCTCAACATTTCAGAATTCTTTATTTATCCTTAGAAACACATCTCTGTCCATATACTGATTGTTTAATGGATTGAGTGATCTATATATCTGGAGAGAGGGGTCCTATCCTTACTCCTTTCGAATCTGCCTCTAGAATAATTGAATTATTTATCCTCTCTTTAAGAAAGCCTCAGGCTTTGTACAGTTGTATGTGTTTTGTGTCCTTGGGCTCCCAGGCTGATGGGAATGATATGATTCAATAAAAATAAGACACATTGGTCCTTTAATTCTGAGCTGCCACTTTTCTTAGTTGAAGAAAGATCGAAATTAATAGAGTATGCTAAACAGACTTTTTATTTCCTTGTACTTTTAGCCAAGGCTTTAAAATCCACATGAGCCAAATCTAGATTCTTGAAACCATCAGAAGCTCTCTTTAACTGGGTAGATTTTTGAAGCAAGAATGCCCTTCTATTTCTGTCCTGCGGTTGACTGACCCTGAGATGGGATTGTGTGCATCGTAACCTCTCTGTGAGCCTGTGAGCCCGGAGCTCCCGTCAGTAAAGTTTCATCATATCGAAAGGCTGGCAAGTTTCTGAGAGAAGGCCAGCGCGGCTGAACATTTGCCTGGTGCCACAGGATCCTTGGGTGAAAGGCAGACGGGACACGCTGCGAAGATAGCTCTGAGTGCCAATTTCCAGATGGAACTCTTTTCCAGTGCACTCCTTTTCAAAATCTGTTCGGAAAGGGCTCCCAGAGCTGGTAAGGGCTGCTGGGCTCGTTTGTTTTTGCTAGTTGCCATGGAGCTGCTAGTTTCAATCACAGAGCACCAGAGCCACTGGGCGAGGAGAGTGAGTGCCAGAACCCACTGGCTCTTTGGAGAAGCTGAAGAGTAAGTAGCAGGAAGCAGTAAACCAAAATCATAGCTGCCAATAAATGACCTAGACACTGTTTTCTTGGCGGGCCTGAGTTCTTCATGGCTAAGCACATCGAGACAAATGGAGAGAAAAGAGCTTTTTCTCAAGGATCCAGTGAGGTGAGTCTCTTAGCTAAGAAGTGAGGGGAACTCTTTTGTAAGAAGTTCAGTTCTGGCAGAAGAGCAGAGGTGAATCAGCTTTTGGATCCCCAATCATTTAGGCTGGGCAAGTCACTCAAACTTTGCAAATCTCAGTTTCTTATCTATAAAATGGGTGTAATAGTAACTACCAATGGAATTGTGTAATAAGGTGTGTAAAGTGCAAAGCACAGTAAGTGAAGCCAGCTTTTGTTATTCTAACCTTAGTAAATGAGAGTATTCAACATCTAAATAAAAAGGCATAATAGGGTAACAATTTAATGCTGACTTTTAACACTTCCTTTACAGTTTGCTCTCTGGCTGAGAAGACGTGACATTTGAAAAAGAAAAGCTGCATGATATTTAAAAGTATTCACATCTCCAAGGCCTGGAACTCCAGCACTATCTAATCTCAGTGGTTGCTAAGTTTTGTGCATCTTGCTTGGCTTGGTTAGAAATCAAATGCTTTCCTTGACAATAATCGTTTTCACAAACACACTGTGTGAAAGGTGATATGTGTGCGTTTGCAGAGAATCGCTTTAAAAGCGTGATTTATTGAACTCCCACTGTGCTCTTAAATAGATACTGCCCCACCCTAAACTGGACAGTGCGCTAGAATTCATGACAGAAAGTCTCCTGAACAATATATCAAAATTCATAAAGCTGCAGGAGAGAAAAGGCGCCACACTAATTTAGCCTTTGGCAATTCTGAGCCAGGACGTTTTCTGGCTAGCCTTTTCTCCTGGGAGAGCAGGCTTCTTCCTGGCCACGGCTTCCATTGTTAGTTACACTCCCCAGCTCACCAGGAGCTGCTATCAGTAGGCTATATTCCCTTCCTCCCTTTTGGAAACTTTGCTTCAGTGGGACTGGAAGATGATTTCCCTGCCATTTGAAGTCCCTGCATGTCACTGAGGTATGCTGGCCCAGGGACTTAAAAACAGATCCTTTCTTTAGCATGGTTCAATGCTTGATAAGCAGAGAAAGGTTTTGACATTCAAACTGGCCCATTCTGCAGCCTTTTAAAGAAAATGCTCCTTCCTGTCTTTTAATAAAACTCAAACAAAAAGATTCTGGATTTAATCATGTGAAACAAAAATTATTCCCTTCACCCAGAAATGTTCGCTGTCTTGTTCAAAGCACCGTTGGACGGCAGGAACTGGGGGTGAGGAGGGAGGGGGTGGGGTTCATCCTGTTAGAGCTCCTGAAGTTCAGGTACATACCTTGACTCAGATATGTCAATGCAATAATAGCAGGAAGCTGTGGCAGGACAATTCTTGGATTTGTCTACAGTATAGTCAGTACAAATGAAAATGTCTTTCCATATAGGACGCTATTTCCAGGGCCACTGTGATTCAATGGGCAACATGTCTCTTAATGGATTTTGTTCTGTTAATTTGTTTGTGTCTGTCTCTCTGTCTATTTTCTCTCTTTCTTTGTCTTTCTCCCCTCCATCCTGCCGTACATCTGACGATGGGGAACAGAGAACATAGACCCATAAACAGAAATGCAGTGAAGGGAAGGACAGCGGGGGAGCTGGTGTTTGATACATCATTTCACTTCACTCATTTATCACCCGGAGAACAGAATTCAAAAACTTCTCATCATGTCCAGTGGTTATTCCTTTTATGTGTAAAAAATATACGAGCCTTTAACAGGAAACCAAAACACTTACTGCATTTCAGTCAACTGAAAACTGACCTAAATGAATGATGAGAGAAAATGACAATAGACTATGGCCACCCAAATTTCACATCAAAAAATTCCTCCTTGAAGGCCTGGAGCCCTATAACACCATAGAATCTCTACTTAACTGCCAGAGTTAAAATGGAAGAGGAACAAAGGTAATCTTTTAAGCTCCAAAATGTTATTGCTAGGAGACTTAAAAATAATAATAATAATAAAAGGAATGAGTAATCAAAGTCTTAGATGTTTCTTAACTCTGATACTGCCATCCACCTGTGTACAACTGCAAGCATTTCTTGCTCATTCTGACCACTGCTCTGTTTCAATGGCCAGTTTATTCATGTATCTCCCTCTGTGGTCAAATGACTATCACTTGCAGATCTCTCCTTGGTTTTATTTCTAGCATTTCAACCTTACGCAGGATGTGTAAACAGAAGAAGTGGGTGTTTGGATCAATGCAGCTTAATTATAATCCTGCTTTCTGATTCTTGCTTATTTTCCTTTTCAGTTATTCTAACCAAATGAGACAGTTGGGCACTGACTGTTGTGTATATTCTGGTCACTAATTCTTTTTTTTAGTTATAGATACACGGGTTGATCGTCCGTTTAAAAGCAAAGCAGAAAGTCCTTTTGACTTCATTTTAAATTGCCTGATTAAAATGAGTTCACAAGAGCCTTTTTCTCTCTACCCGATCCTCTTGCTTTCATTGTGAAGACTACAATAAAATAAAAACACAAATGTAAAGAATTATTGGTTTTGATGCTTTTGGTCTTCCTTTCAAGCTATCTTTTGATGTTTGCCTCTAGAGCTCCAATGTCGCAGCCACCACCACGACTTGAAAACGTCCCCCCAACCATTTCAAACATTCTCTTAGTATTAACACAAATCAGAATCAGGAGGTATCTAATTGAGCTGGTTTTGATTTTGTTAATACAAAGTGAAAGATTAAAATGGAGCAGCAACGGCAAAAACATTTCTTAAAGCGGCAGCCACAGCGAACCAGTGAAAGGAAGGCAAAGAAGCTGAAAAACCAAAGCTTTGAAAACTTTAGAAAACAAACCGGGGGGAAAAGAAATTACAGGAAAGTGCAATCATTACAGAGGTTGCTTCATAAGCTCTTTATAAAAATGTTACTGCTTGGCAGAAGGCACTACTGTGAAACGTTTCAAAGAAATCATAAGCGTTTCCCCCTGTAACATTTGCATGTTCACATTTTCTACTTGTCACTTTTGGTGGCAGTTGGTGAGTTTTGTCATGGCCTGGGCTTCCCCCACATGCCTCTCCTTCCTTCTTGTTTTCTCCACCCTTGCAAGTCCCTGTCCTGCCCAGAGCTGGACTCCAGCTTTCCCTCTGGTCTGTATCCCAGCTGCCAGACAACAGTCCCACATGCCCCCTCCGCCCCAAGGTCGTTAATGAGTTTGAACCCAGCATCATTTGAACTAAAGGGATCTAAAGAGTTATCCTGATGTGGCTCTACTAAGCTACATAGCACTTTTTTTTTATTGGTCATGGTGGTTATTATTCCAGATTTCGGGATAATAGTTGCGGGATGCTGATCTGAACAGGCAGACCTTTCCTTGTTCAGTGTTATATCTACAAAATAAGTCATTAGTAGAAACTACAGCAAAATCTCCTGATGAAATTTCGGGTGTTTGGGGGGCATTATGCCATCCCCACTCTCTCTTCCCCTAAGACACTGGGGGACAGATAGACTTGCAAATGCAGTGGAAGTCTCTGATACTTGCTGAGCCCATGGAGTTTACCCCTTGGCAGAAAGTGAAACTTTTGGGTGAGTACTCCTCTACCCTTTTGGGCTTACTTTTCAAACTCCTTTCAACTCATGTAAATGACCCCAGGTAAACTGAAGTCTGATTCACACCTTGACATGAAATAATCACATGCCACTTTCAGAGGCAAATTTTTTAAACCCCAAATTGGAACATGCAGCTTGACTACATAGAATTAAGCATTTGGACTAGGTGCCATAATTAACACTTATTAGACATTCAATTCTAATTGTATTCACTTAACTAACCAGAGGAATAATGTTTGAACTGAGAGAGAAAGGACATATAGGAGCTGGCCAGACAGGCAAGGGGAAGAAAAAAGTGTTTTGAGAAAAAGGAACAAAACATATGAGACACAGGTGTCTGAGTGTGTGTCACTCATGGAGGAACTACAGGACATTCAGGAGAAGAAACAGGATACATAAGCGGGGACAGACCATCAAAGACTTTGCGGTGGGCCAATGAATGAAAAACTTCATCCACGAGGAGAGCAGAGGAAGGATTTTGAGATGTTCAGATTTGCATCTTACAAAGATGTTTGCTGGGAGCATAGGAGAAATGGATGGGATTTTCTATCTGTGACATTGAGATGTGTCTCATGCCCTGTAATGTGAACAGTTTAATTACCATTCTTTTCCTCTTTAGTGGAATAGAAACTACCAGCGAATCTTGCCATCAATAGTGAAATTCAAGACACTTCCCTCTGGGAGACTGAAGATTCACATTTAGCACATTACAGGCTCTGAGAAGTCCTACAGGGGAAAAAAAAAAAAAAAGCTGCCCCATCAGGAACACCCACTCTGGAATATTATGTTAGTGAGAAATAAATTTGATTGTAAATCATTGAGATTTGAGATTTGGATGTTTATTTGTTACAACACAGCATTATCCTAACTAACCCAGCCTGAAAGGTACAGAGTCAAATGCCACATACAAAGCAGGGAGCAGAGGGAAGGGTTGTTTTGGTAGAATCAAAACAACCTACTAAGGAAAAGAAAAGTGAAGCGTATAGATGCTAACCGCTGGTCGAAGGCAATCTAGCCATTCTGGACAGAATTAAAACGTCCTCTGTCTGACTTTAATAGCCAAACTCAGTTTTTGCACATAAAATAAATATTCATAGATTTGCAATCTATAAAACCCTGAATGTGGGCTCCTCTGTTTATACAACAGCGGGTAAAAGAACAGCTGTAAAAAGTCCTAACTGCTGGATCATTTTCATGCACATACACACACCATCCTTGCCAAGTACATGGGCTGCTGCTAGTTTCTGTTCTGTTTCAACCCAGTGACATGGACAGTGCCTATTTAACTCTTCAACTAGAAATCCCTGCTGGCTGTATCCAGAGACGAGTGCTTCAGACCTCAAGTTATCACCAAGTCCTTTTACTATAAGATCCCTGCTACATTACTAAACTCACAAAAATTTCTGCTCCACAAGCCATGGGAAGAAATGATAGGAATTAGCTTTGGGGAATATAAAATTAAATGTTTACAAGTAAATAAGTTCTTCAGCTTTGGTGGTGATATTCTGAGTGATGGAACATTTGACTCGTATTATAAGTAGAAGTTACGTAAGTACCTTCTAAAACATTGGCAGCCACTTATCAAGGAATGACTAAAAGCCCAAGACCAGGGGTCCTCAAACTACGGCCCGCGGGTCACATGCAAATACAAATATTGTATTTGTTCCCGTTTTGTTTTTTTACTTCAAAATAAGATATGTGCAGTGTGCATAGGAATTTGTTCATAGTTTTTTTTAAAAAAAAAAAACTATAGTCCGGCCCTTCAACAGTCCGAGGGACAGTGAACTGGCTCCCTGTTTAAAAAGTTTGAGGACCCCTGCCCAAGACCATCGTAAGGCAAAACAATGGTTTAGCATGATGCTTCTTTTAACTTCACAGTTTGGGCTCTTGTAAATGAAGTGATCATTGCTTAAAGGGAATTTTGAATGAATAAAAAATGTCTTGCAACTGGTATGGACAACACATTATTTCTTGAATTGTGTGCATTTGATAGAACATATCCCATTATTTGCAGATTTAGAACAGCTCCCCAACCAGCTTCTTCCATCCACTATCCTTACACAGAAGGCTCAGCTCTAAAGGGGACTCGTCATACACTTGGTCTTTGGGAATAACGTGATATGGAGAAATAGCTCTGGGTCAGACTCAATCCAAGTACCAGTCCTGCTATTTGCTAGCAATGTGATTGTTACAAAGTACTTTGTTTTTGGTCTATGAATAATTTTAAAAACCTAATGAGTCTAGCAAGATTTTCGTAGACATTGACAAGTTAATTCTAAAATTTATATAGAAAGGTAAAGGGTCTAGAGTAGATAAAACAATTTTTAGAAACAGGAATACGGTTGGAGGAATGATTCCTCCTGATGGCAATGTGGGAGAGGAATAGATACACAGGACAATGAGATGGAATAGAGAATCCAGAAATAGATCCATGTAAGCGCAACCAACTAATTTTAGAGAAAGGTACAAGCACAATGAGATATTATTACACGCTTATTAAAATACCTAAAATAAAAAGAGTGATAAACACTAAATGCTAGTGAGAATGCTGTGGAATTAGACCACTACACATTGCTGGTGAAAATGTAAAATGGTACAATCACTTTGAAAAAGAGTACTTTCTCACAAAACTAAATGTGCAACTACCATATATCTCAATCTTGGGCCTTTATCCCAAGGAAATGACAATTTATGTCCATACAAACCCTGTATACAAAAGTTCACCGCAGCTTAAATTCATAATTGTCTCAAGCTAGAAACAATGCAAATGTTTTGCAAAGGGTAGTTAACCTATGGGACATAATTTAGTAACACACACAACTTGGACAGAGCTACAGGAAAATTATGTTGAATTAAAAAAAAGTCAACCTCAAAAAGTTACATACTGAATGATGTGTGTAACATATTTGAAATAACATAGTTATGGAGATGGAGAACAAATTAGTTATTGTCAAGAGTTAAGGGTGGGGCAAGTGAAAGGGATGTGTATGGCTACAGTTTTGTATTTATGATGGTAATTACATGAATCTACACATGTGATATAGCCCCACAGAACTATATACACACACCACATACACACACACAAGCACATGAAAAATGTATAAAGTTTGAATAAATTCCCTGTTCTCTACCAATGTCAATTTCCTAGTTTTGATACTGCATTATCGTCTTTCATGATGTTACCATTGGGGAAAACTGGAAGAAGTCTGCACAGAACATCTCCGGACATGTTTTGGTAACTTCTCATGAAATGACAATAATTTCAAAATAAAAAGTGCAAAACAGCTGCTTTAATTTTTATAAAAGGTACAGAAGGATTGGACTTAAAGCAAGAAAAATTCAGTGGTTCTCTCTGAGGTATTACTTGAGGAGACAGAGGGTATGCCCCTGAGAATAAAAATGGCTGAGCCTTCCTTGGAGAAACTATTCTTTGGCTTAAATTATTGTTTCTAATTAAGTGCCAACACACTGAATAAGTTGTTGTTAACACCTCCATTTAAATTTGTTTATCAATTCCTTTCTGAGAACCAGTTTTGATTTCTCTCTCCTTCTCTCCCTCTCTCTCCCATTTTTTTGTTCTGCAGAGCGAACAATAATAAAAATAAATTGAAAATAATAATCAAATTTAAAACTTAGTTAGTGTTTTCTATATGCCAGGTAATGTTCCCCTCCTTTGATCATCTAAATAATCCTATGAGTTAGGTACAAAATAAACAACATTTTCATTGATGTGAAAATTAAACTTTGGAGAGGTTAAGTAAAACCCAGATTTCCAATCTACACAACCAATAAGTAGAGACTTGCTTTGAATGGCTACATTATACTTAGATACAGAAAATGAAGAAATAAAAAGTCAGTTGATTTACTACTCTGCAGGGATGGCAGGTCTCTCTCATTCTCACTTCCTCCTTTCCTTTCTGCTCTCAGCCAGGCTCTTCCTCTCCCCCCTCCAGTTGATTCATCCAGCTCCTTTCTTTCTCACATCTTTCCAGACTCCCTCCAGGATACTCTACCATTTTGTTGGAAACATTTTTCCCCTTTATAGGACTTCTCTCGTATGTATCTTCAAATATATCTTAATCTATTAAATGAGAAATCTCTCTCTGTCCATGTCTGTTTAACCTAGTGATTAAAAGTAAGCTGACACACAGAAAGAAGATATGTATTGACAAAGGCAGGAAGTGTGCTACATTTATCAATTAACATTTTCAGTCCGTCACTTACATTTCAGGAAATACATGACGCACCTAGAAAAATAAAGGTAAGCTGCATGTCATTCACTTAAATCTAAAAGAAATGCCTAAACACTTAATTAAATGTCTTTTCCTAACACTTCTTATTATCATCATAATAAGCAGCTTCCCAAATATGCCCCAGAAAACAAAGGCCAGATTTATTGAAAGCCAATGTAAACAGGCATGTCTACCATGTTATTTAAAAAAAAAAAATAATGATAATAACATCTTATCTAGTGATGGAATCTCTACATCACTGTTTAATCCTTCTATTCACACTAATTTATGATGCTTGGGTTTCCTCACCCTATAAGAGGGCTGGGTGCCCAAGATGAATGGCTTCCTCTTATTTTAAAGAAATGTTCCCACTCACACACCTCCCAGAGGCTCTCAACTGGCATTCAGATATTCCTGTTTAACAGGTCTGCAGCAGCCATCTCTATAGTTTATTCCATGTCCTGAATCTTCTTTTGTTTTTTTGTTTTTTAGATTTCACATAGAAAAAAATGTATGTAAAATCCAATAGAAGAGATAGAATGAAATACTAAAATACCACTGGTTAATCCAAAGATGATAGACAAAAATCATATCAGTATCTACATTAAATACATATGGGCTAATAATTCCAATTAAAAGGCAAAGATTGTTACATCCCATATATACCAAAACCAATTATATGTTTAGAAAAGGCACACTAAATACACAAAAAGATGGGAAGTAGAAGTTTAAAATGGTGTAGCATGCAAATAGTAATCATAAAAAGCTTGTGTGGCTATATTGATATCTGAAAAGAAGGAGTTAAAATCAAAAGAGATAAAAAGATGATTTCATAATAATAGAGGATAATTTATCAAGAAGATATTACAATCATAAATATGTGTACACTAGAGGCCCAATGCATGAAATTCGTGCAAGAATAGGCCTTCCTTCCCCCGGCTGCCAGACTGGCTTCCCTCTGGCACTGGGGACCTGGGCTTCCCTCCAGCCCCCAGCAGGCACCCGGGACCTGGGCTTTGTCCAGAAGGAGGTCTGGTCTAATTAGTATATTACTTTTATTATTATAGATATGATAGAGTTTTAAAATACATGAAGCACAGACTGACATAAAAAGGGAAAATTATATAAATCCACAATCATAGATGAAGATTTTAATATTTCTTGTTCAGTGAATGATGGAAGTAGACATAAAACAAAAAAGATATAGAAGATTTAATGAACACTGTCAACAAATTTAACCAAATTGATAACTAGCAGAAAATAGCAAAATACACATACATGTATACATGGATTAGTTATAAAAATATATATATAATGAGTCATAAAAGAGGTCTTAACAAATTTTAAAGGCTTGGAATCTGATAGAGTATATATTTTTTACCAAAATAAAAAAATAAAAATCAATAATGTTAATAGGATATCAAGCAATTCCACAAATATTTGTAATAAACAATATACAACTAATTGACCCACAGTTCAAAAAGTGTCACAGGGAAATTAAAAATATCTTGAGCTACATAATAATAAAAACATGCCAAAATCTATGGAATTAAAGTAAGCAATCTACAGGATAAAATTCAGCAACTGTTCATAATACAAACTCTTAGCAATTAAGAATAAAAGGAAACATCCTCAATTGAGAGCATTTTTTAAAACTTAGGGTTAATATTATATTAAGAATGAAATATCAACTGTATCCCTCCTAAGGCTATGAACAAGGAAGACATCTGCTTTTTGTCCTTATATTCAACATTGTGCAGGAAGCCCTAATCAGTGCAAAAAGGCAAACAAAAGAAAAAGGCATCCAGATTAAAAAGAGAGAAGTATTTCTTTAATTTGTGGAATACATGGTTGTTTGTGCAGAAAATCTCAAGAATCAGCAGAAATAATTATAAACTTAGCAAGTTTGCAGATACAAGGTCTGATTTTAAGGGCTGTCATATAATGACAGTAATCAAGGTAGAGGTATAAGGAGAGACAAATACATTAATGAAACAGAACAAAAAATTTAGAAGCAGACCCATGAGAAGTAGACAAGTCAAAGAGTAAACTGGTCAACAAATCATGTTGGTAGCTAAAATAATAATAATAATTAATTAATAAATCTAGTATGAGACAAATGAGAAAACTAAATGTAAAAATTAAATACATAGGACTTATAGTGGAGGTATGACAAAAAAAAATTTTTTCAGAGAACAGCAAAAAATAAGAACTACAAAATTTAAAAAAAGTATATTACTTTCATTTGCTCTCAAGTTGCTATTATTCTCTGAAAATAAGTAATCCATGGTTTTTTGTTTGTTTTTTTTTTTTCAATGCTGGATTTATAGAAATTTGTATAACTGAATGTTGACTGGCACTTTTTATATTTCCAGGAATTATAACCATAACTTTAAAAAAAACTCTAAGTACCCCCACATTCTATCTTCAGAGAGCTAGTTAGGTCCCTGACTTCTGAGGACACACCCTTCCTAGCCTACCCAAGTCAATATAACATTAATATTGGGAGAACTGGAATTTTATGGTGGCCAAGTAAGAAAAGCTCCAAAAGCGTCACTCCAATAATAGAAGTCCCTGCAGAGAAGGGAACCTGCATGCTGTTCCCTGCCTGAATGAGTAGTCTGGCTCATTCTGCAACATCCCAGTAGAGTGTACAGAGACAGTTCTTGGAAGAGCACCCTGAGAAATTACGAGTATAGCACATCATTGTTCTCAAAACTTCCCATCCCACAATGGAAAATAGGGAGATACTTCACTTGGGTCCCCTGAAGTTCAGAGGCACATTTAAATATAGACAATTCCTACCTACTTCTTGCCTAGGCATATTGGCCAGTCCCTTCCTGCTAAGTTTGAAATGACTATAGTGTAGACTTAGATAAAAATAGGGCAAATTGCACCCTGGCTGCCTGGCTGAGTGGCTCAGTTGGTTTGAGGATTGTCCCGTGCACCAAAAAACCTTGTGGGTTCTATTCTGGTCAGGTTTATCCCAAGGTTTTGGTTGGATCCCCAGTTGGTGGGGCAACCAATCTCAATACCTACCTCTCTCTCTCTCTCTCTCTCTCTCTCTCTCTCTCTCTCTCTCTCTCTCTCTCAAATGGAGTGACGATTAAAAAACAACAACAGTAGAGCAAATTGATATGTAAGACCAATACATTCCTCTCTCTGTGGATCTCAGAAGGAACAAGAAAGTACCACATCCATTTCAGTGAACTACTTGAAAAGATACTTGAGTGGGAAGTTGCCTTGGGGTTCTCCAGACCCAGTGATTACTGGAATGCCCAACATGACGAAAATTTTGGAAATATACCTCTGGAGCAGCTGGCGGCACAGATAGCTGTCCCTCTGAGGGAGAAGCTGAAAGGGACTGGACTGAGCTAAACAAGAAAGCCACAAACATAATCTATATGCAGACGAGGTAGACCATCTCAGTATCAGAAGCCACCAGTTACAGAAAAGGGACATTTCCTCATCACTGATAACTGATATAAAGACATCCACAGGCAAGAACCTCTGCCACCCCTATTCTTTCTCTTGCCATCAATATTGGAAAAGCTAAAACTTCTAAGAGGGAGAAGGTTGAGGTGTAAGACTAATATATTCCTTTTTCTCTTCAAGTACCCATAACTATGGAGAGGAGAGGAATTTTGAATTGAACTTGAGATTTAAAAAAAAATGTTTTTAAATAAAGAGAACTGAGTATAAATTATCAGATGAGATTATCCCAAGAGCTCATTATCCAGTAGGATACAGGAGAGAAATTAAACCATTTCATATTCATATTCCAATGAGATGCTTCAATAAACCTGTTATGCCTTTCATTGTCATTTCATAGTAAAATATGTGGACCTTTAAAATCAAATTGTAATAAACTAAATTTGATATTATTTAAATTAGGAGTTAAGAGTTGTAGGCTCAGACTCTTTGCTATATATTAAATGAGAGTCTCCTCAAACCATCATTGGGCTAGAAATGTGAGTTATACAAATAATGATTTTTTCCTGGCGAGATATAGTTTAACAGCAGATTCTAAGAGTTAACTGGAAAATTTAGAAATGACGATCTCTAGTCATGTGTACATCTCCGAATAAAACTCTATGAAAGTAACTTTGAAAAGATATTCATTCACAATAATTATACTTGAGTTCTCCATAAGGAATAATTTAGTTCCATGGAGGTTGGCTTTTTTGATCACTTTCAAATGGAATCTTTTCTTTAAACTAAAATCAATCAAACGCATCATAAATATTGAGATTGATTTTTGAGGCCACAAACTAAATAGCAATCCTGCTACAGTTCTTAAAGAGTTGAAATGTACTTTGCATTTCAATATATAAACTCTCTCTGTGTGTGTGTATATATATAGAGAGAACTAAAATCATAATCATCAAAGGGAAAACTGAAATATCTCACCTATTATATGATGAATTTTACAATTAAATATAAAGTTAAAATGCTCCCAAATATATTGGTGGGATATTGAGAGAGATGAGTGAGGGAACTTTTTGATTGAGAATAAAAAGTTGATGTGTCCTTTGGTTAATCCCTTCTGCCCATCCTCCTCCCTTCCCTCTGAGATTTGTCAATCTGTTCCATGTTTTCATGCTCCTGGTTCTATTTTATTCACGAGTTTATTTTGTTCATTAGATTCCTGGTTCATTTATTTTGATGTTTAGATTTAAATGTTGATAGATATGCATTTATTGCCATTTATTGTTCATATTTTTATCTTTATTTTCTTCTTCTTAAAGAAGACCCTTCAACATTTCATAGAATACTAACTTAACCAAGAACTTATACGCATTACCCATGGACATAGACAATAAGGTGGTGAAGGCCTGGGGTGGGGCAGGATCCAGCTGGAGGGGGACAATGGCGGGGGAAAGGGGTATACATCTGTAATACTCTCAACAATAAATATTTTTAAAAAATAAAAAATAAATAAAAGTTCATGTGTCCAAGCTCATTTTCAAGTGTGAAATGACCAACAGCTGTAAATTAGCAGATGAACCTATGTTTTGTAAACATGGATGAAATCAGGTCTCAACTGTCTGTTTCTATATTTTTGGCAAATTGTGCTTATGAAATCATATTAACAACATCTTCCAGGTGAGCCTACTGCCAAGAGTTTGTTTCTTTCATGGACAGAGACCCAAATGCATCCTTTTCTTGAGGCTCTCATTAGTATTTGTGGAGAAGTTCTGACCAGTAATTATCTTTCACTAAATGATTCTATAACTGCTTTCCTGTGGCATGTGTTGACATATTTATATCGAGGAGACACCAAAATGGAATGAAAACTAAAATAATCAAGTCAGTCATCTGGATGGTTTAGGGTCAGTGTCATAGGACAGAAATTGCAGTCTACTTGGTGAGAGGTCCAAGTCCAATCTAACTCTAGAGTAAACAACTATGTAATTAATTATTCAGTTTTGAAGAATGTACATTTTCATATACACACTCACATTACAAATGATTCCTTTCATGCAATTTCTAGTGTATTTGTCTGGTTGTCTCCCCACCCCCTTTCCTGTTCGTTACAATACATTAGGAATTATCATGCCACGGTCCATCCATCCAGTAATTGTGGTCTAGAATCCTTCTCCTGAGCACACAGTGGGGAAAAGTGCGCATCATTGTACACTGAGCTAGTGAGACAACTGGGTTTGGCCCAACTGTAAGTTTTGAAATAGTAACAAGGGGAGGAAAAAAAACGTAATTATCTGGAGGGGTAACCTATCTGAAATCACTGTTTTTACTTGGTCTCTCAGCTATAACGTTATTTCCTACATAAGAAACTCAGAAATAAAGAACAAATTCCAAATCCAAACTTTTACAGAATATAAATATTAGAATCCTACACCCTATTAGGTACCTTTGATTTAAAAATATTTTTTCTTTCTCAGATGAGACTGTCATAGAACCAATATCTGAAGAAACAAGCCTAGAACTGTAAGTGGAGGGTGTGAACAGCTATAAAACATTCAAGTCTGCCAGATGGATCCCAGGTATCAAAGGGTTGATGATGTCCTCTCCTGAACACCCTCACATCCCAATGAAACATGAAATCTAACATAGGCCTACACACCAGCAAAGCCAGGCTAATGACCTATATTTGCGAGTACTCCAAGCATTGGGTGAATTGCAAGCATGGTTATTATCCAAATCCTTGTATAACATGATATTTGATTCTCAAATTACTACAAGTTTATAATATTCTCTTTTTTATGTGGGTTATGGTTTGTTTCATCAATAACACTATATTTTATTCCCTTCTGCACAGTTCTAAGAAAACGGTAGGCCCCTTTTTTTTTTTTAGTTCAATTTCCAGGTTTGAAACAGAATGAAGTAAATAGTGAGGTGTTGAGTTCTCATATTTCAATAGGCAGTCATCGGTTATGGTGCAGCAGTTATCCAAGGGTAGGATATAAACAAGCAAATATAATGTATTGCCATTTTCCCTACAACCTTACTGTAATAATTAGCAGACATGGCTCATTTTTAAGTATGCATTACAGGATGGCATCACCCAGATAAAGAGTTTTGAATTCCTAAACTGCAATAATAGTTGTCATGTAGTTTGGGGAGTAAAGAATGGATCCATTGATGAAAATGTATAGAAACTTAGATTTCTATCCCAAATTGTTATTGACCATATTAACATAATCAGTTAGGGAAAACCAATAACCAGAAAGTTTCATCCTTTTTAGAATTATTTCAGAAAAAATGCTAAGTGATGTGGATTCAGAACAATAATTATTTGAGTAACAATCTGGTAGATTCACACAGCTCAAAGTTTATGCATTTTTTCTAATAAGGCTTCCTTGTACAAGATGTTGCCTTTCACTCTCCCAAACTAGACTGAAGGAAAGGAGGAATAGCAGGGGAACACAAAGTGGACTCATTTATAAATCAGGCTTTAAAACGTCTCCTCTGATTTGAGTAAACTTGCTCATCTCTATCATGATGGTTGTTACCTAACCTGGTGAATCTTCATTACAAAGTTACCTTGGTTTAGGGGTCAGAAAGAGACAGAGTTTAAAGGATAAACCACATTCTGCAAATCATTTTTTAAAAAGGTGGTTTCTGCCCTAGCCAGTCTGGCTCAGTGGATAGTGCGTCAGCCTGCGGACTGAAGGTCCCGTGTCTGGTCAAGGGCATGTACCTAGGTTGCAGGCTCCTCCCTGGTCCGGACCCTGGTCAGGGCTCATGCAGGAGGCAACCAATCGATGTGTCTTTCTCACATGGATGCTTCTCTCTGTCTTTGCCTCTCTCTTCCACTCTCTCTAAAAACCAGTGGAAAAATATCCTCGGGTGAAAATTTAAAATAAATAAATAAGTAAGATAACATAAGAAGGTGGTTTCCTTCAGAAAAGTAACACTGATATGTTTTTCTTCTTGCAAAAAGATGGGAAAAGAGAATCCATTTCAACAGGAAACATCCTGCACTGAGGTCTGGTTTAAAATACAAATGAAAATATTCTCAAGATACCCAGCACAAGACCACTTTATTAGTAGACCAGAAGCGAAGAATGACACACTTATCACACTCCTGCTAACATCTTATTTTAAAATTTGTTTGAGTGGGGTTTTTTCCTTTCCACGGAATAATGTGTAGTACTTAAAGTCAGCAAGTCTCTGATTAGTATGAAAATATTACTCTGTGATTAATTTAAGAGTTATAATGCCTTCTGTGCACATAGCAGGCTAAAACCTGAAGGATGCTTAAGAGGTTTCCTTTGTAGGACATGCACTTCATCGCCATGTTTGACTAGGAAAGGGATGCTAAGAACAGTGGACCTTTCATACTGGCAAAGGAAGTTGGCTTACTAGGGAAACTGGCAGATCACAAATCATTCAAAAAAAAAAATTGGAATATCTGACAATTACAGCTATGAGTCTCAGGATCTGCGTAGCAAGGAAATTATTCGACCCCATTCTTTAACCATCGCATTGAATAAAAAAACTAAATACAACAAGTCAGTTGCTGGCCCAAGGTTCCTAGCCATTGGCTTAGCCACTCCTACTGCCATATTCTTTATTTTTGCTGCCCTTCTGAAATCATTTAGGAACCAATATATCCATTGAAAGTCTGTTCAATCTGATGGACTGTCCTTTAGGCATGTACTGATAACCTTTAAAATACCCACAGATCACATACTTAAGAGCAAGCCACTAGGTTAGAAAGAGATCGTACACATTTCCCCTTGGGACAATTTAGTCATTTTTCTCTATCATACTTTCATGGCACCATATACCTCTCCTTTTAGCTCATTTAATAGTTATACTTTTACATGTATTTGTATAGTTCTTCCACAATTGCATAGCACACATATATAATCACAAATGCATAGCACAATATCTGACACATTACAGATACTTTTTAAGTGTACACTACAGGATGGCATCACCCTGATGAAGAGTTTTGAATTCCTGAACTTGCAACATTAGTTGCCATGTAGTTTGGTGCATTATGGGTAAGCAATACTCTCAATAAATAAATGAATTTGGATAAACAAGTACTATTTTTAGCACAAAAATCTCTTTTGGCAAACTTTTAAGACATAGGAAATTTGAGGTTATTCACTTTATCAAAAATAGAATAAAATTTCACTAGCCCAGAAAATATTTGGTATCCCTGCACATCTGAGGCTATTTTTCTTTGCATTGTCCTTAATCTAAAAGTTTGCTAAGCAAATTGATTATGTGAGCAAGTTTCCAGGAAGTGTAAACAATATTTCAGAGAATGTTCAACTCACTAAGGTCAAAATCTTTTTAAGTTACTTGGAAGTCATCAAATTGAATCTAAATACTCTGCTATTCATTGCATTTTAATCTAATTCATAAATCTGTAGGTTATTTCCAGATGATCCTTCCATTGCAGTTGCCTCTAGTCATTTTGTGGGCCTAAGCTGCATTTCAGGAAGCACCTTTCCCTGAATTCAGATGGCCTTTTGTCCAGTTGATCTGAATTAGGGACGTTTGAGTGCATATTTATTGAGGTATGTGAAAATAACTCTCAAAGGAGGAGGGAAAAGAATGAATAATCATGGTCAGCTGATATATATAACCTGGGTCAAATGAATTCAAGTCCTACATTTTATGCCCGCTGCGAAAGATTACATTAAAAATGAACCTAGACCCAGGATGGTCCAATCAAGAAATTATTCTAAAGATTAGAGCTGTAGTATTCAAAATGCAGTCCTTCCTCTCGAAGTTTTACAGAAATTTCTGGTGCTACCCCAGATATCCTGACTCAGAAGCTCTGTGGTAGGCTTAGGAATGTGTGTTTGAACAGCGTTTGTGAGCTGGAGTTTAAAATCTGCTGGACTAAAGCACTGGTCTCCAAAGTGGCCTGTCCTCATCAGAGGGATATGTACAAACAAACACAACAAAAAAAGGAAGAGTATAAATTATTTATATTATTTAATTTAGTTTCTAGATTTAATTTTTATAAATGTTTTACAGTATTTTATAGAGAATGCAAGTAGATAACACAAAAATCAGCGCACAGTATCAGATGCTAAGTGTTTTTATTTATGGAGTAGGCAATCAAAAAAGTTGGAAGAACCTAGATCCGGAGAATAAGAAGTAGCTAGTAAATCTTTCTGAATAAAATCCCCATGTCTGTGTAAAAAGACTTTCAAATGGGTCCTGTTCCCAGCAAGAGAAAAATATAGGAAACGAAGAATTCATCATGGATAATTAGAATTATAAAAAAAAAACCAATAATAATAAAACTATGCAACAAATACACCTTAAGCAACTCCTTTGGTGCTAGAAAGCACACTACTGAGGGAAGTAACTTATTGGCCTGAATGAAATCAGGTGCTTGAGAACAAATAAAGAATGAGGCACTTTGGTGGGATGGTGGGGGGTGGGGGGTGGGGAGAGAGAAATCAAACAATGGAAGCAAAGGAGGGTTTAGGTTCTGCCTGTCTGATGCCCTAAGAACAATTAGTTTGGGGAGGTGCAGGGACATCTGAACATCAAAAGTGGGTGGAGCAAGCCTGTAAGCATCATACTTAGCAGCTTGGGATACAGTCCCCATAACAAAGGATCCCATTCTTTGTAACTGAGTGAAATTGACTTCAGCTGTCCGCATGCAACTAGAATCAGTTGATTTGAAGCCCAGGGAAAAATGTCTTGAGAGCCTACAGAACATGATCATCCCTTTGTGTTTTTATATTTTTTTTCTTGTCTGTCTTGTGTTGTACTCTGCCTTCGATTTAAGAAAAATAAATAAATAAAAAGGGGGACTGTAATTGAATTAAGAGCAGCAATTCCCAAACTATAGAGTTCTTCACGTGAGACCAAAGAAGATTTTGTTTTCATCTTAGAGTAACCAGATGCCTCATTTTTAACAGATTCCCCTGACTCAACACACACATACCCTCACCCAGTCTTTTTTTTTTTTTAAATCCCATGCAACAGAATTAAGGGGAAGGGAGTTGGTAGAAACAACAAATGTTTCCCCTTTTGCAAGTGTCAGTACAGAAAGAGTCCCTTCCCCCGTTTAAATGTAAATTTGCTTGCACTGACCTGTGGGGGAGAGAGCAGAGAAGTCAAAATGCTGAAAATGAGCACAGCAAGCCTAAATTCAGTAAAATTTGCATAGATTCAGGCATATATCAATTTCCATTATTTTGTAAAGCTGAAAAAAAAATTTGCCAATTATTGGAATGTTGAGAAATATCTGAACATTTTATATTAGATGATTTCACTCACTTTTGTTTTCTGTTGTTTTGGGTCGTTGTTGATGATGGCACTAATTACAGGGGCCTTGCCTTTATAGTGTAAGAGTATTGGATAATTGTTTACTACAGAGACCTTAGTTCTTGGGAGTGTTTACCCAAATGCAGTATTACAGTGATTATTCTATCTTTTGTAGGCCAATGTGCTCATTTCAAGATTATATAATAGCAAAAAAGAAAAGAAAAAATTCTTGAATAGCAAGGTGTCCCTCACTTTCAATTATTTATTTAACCACTTCGTCAGCCAGTTCATCTTAAAAGTTCCAAACAGCCAAGGCAATAAACACAACTCTCCAGAAGTAAGAGGTTTTTGTAAATTTCCAAGAATGATAGACAAAAAAACAAGAAACAGTAATGTGTGCCTGCAGCTCTACAGACACCCAAGCAGACAATACAAAATGCATTCCCACCCTTTCTTTGCACTCCAAAAGTTCTCCCAGTAAACATGCTGCCAGCCAGGGGTACACAGGTTCCTTTATTAGCAACTGCAGAAAACTTTCCTTCAAGGCACAGCTGATCGCTCTTGGCCACGCATGGTATCAGAATCTATGTTTCATGGATGTGAAATCAGATGAAATATATTTATGAGGTTTTTGACCCAAATATCTCCTTCTAAGTTTTGCCAAGGCATTATGTGTTTGGTGTTTTTTTTGTTTTGTTTTGTGTGTGTGTGTTTTCCCATATTTGCTTAAATAAACTTGATTCTGAACATGCTATATTTGTACTCTGTCAAAACAGCACACGTGGATCTTAGCTCTGTGTGTATGTGTGTGTATTGCTTTCCATATCTAGGTTCATTTGTTAGTTTTTTGTGATCAAGCATATGCAACTTGAAATGGAACAGAGTAACAGTTGCCATTATACAGTGAATTTCATCTGACATACCAAAATTCACCTCCAAGATTCACAGATAAGCATGAATAATACAAGCTACTTTCAGTGATTATGCACTTTAAAAGAATGTTCTGATATTAAATCTCTTTGCCAAAAGCTATCACTAAGATTCAAAACTTCAAGACTGTTTTTATCTGACTTCTGCACAAAAGCTTTAACAGTAGCTTCAAAAATTCCAATAGTAGCTTTAGCCCTGTTGCCTTTGTGGTTTTGCCCCTACGATCTATTCAGTATTATCTTTCAGGTATATCCAATGGGATGCCTGTGGTCTATTCTTTTAGGGGAATTACATTTTTATAGCCTCATAGGCATTTTTCCATGAGACTAGATAGTAAATTTACATATGGTGGTAAAATGTTTAGTTTGCAATACATCATGCTCATATATTATAGTTGAATGCTTAGAACTACTTTAAACTCAACATTAATTTGCCAAAACTCATAACCTTTATCTCTTAAGTATTATTAGTCTGCTTACAACATTAATGCAACATTTGGGCAAGATATTTGGCCTATGTCTTTAATAAACTGTGACAGAACAAAATTTCCACAAGTCAAGTATAGGCAGAAGATTGCAATCCTCAATTTAAATAAACACACACACGCAAGTCTTGTTATGTAAAGAACTTAAAGCTGAGCAAAGGCTGAATCATAGATTAACACTCTGCTCATGCAGACTGTTATCAGCACCGAAGAGGCTTTGGGTAAACCACTTCCTCTCTTCTCTTTCCTCATAGGACAGAATAATTAATTACTTACTTTCCACTTCACGTTGTGATGTATAAATCTGGCCTACTAGTGTCATGTCTTGTGAATATGAATGTAGCTCAAAAGTTAACAGGGAAACAAACATCAGCCCTTCTTTCTATTCTGAGATTTACCTGGACCTACCTCCTACAGCTTCACCGTGACCCTGGCTTCCTGAACACCACTCAAGCAAATTTGAAAGATATTGTTAGGTAACTAACATAAGCTTATTTTCCAAAAGATTAAACAATACACATACATGTAAATAAATAAGTAGAGCATGAACTGCATCAATAAGCAATAAAGAATTTAATATTCCTTTTTTTAATTGATTGTGGTGGCAATGGTGACACAGTACATGGCACTGGGACTCTTGTGGTGAAACAGAGATCAATCAGGGCAGAGACATTGTAGCATCTCTCACATTAAGTGTTCAAGACTGTGATGGTGGTTGAACAGCTACCAATCATCCCATGGATCAGGAGGCTTGTTCTGTGTCTGAGCTGGCAGAGCCAAAGGTATGATAGCTCATGGGGGATTGTTTTCATCTGGAAAAAGGTTTGGATATATAGGGTGTCCCCAAAACATGTATACACACTCTTTAAATAATTATAAAGGCAGTGTTTATTAAAATACATTCCATTTTCACAACTCAGCTATCAGCTGTTATAGTGTGTATACATGTTGTTGGGACACCCTGTAGTTTCCCAGTTGGCAGTTTCTTGCATTGACCTGGAATGCATAAAAGACACATTGGTTTGCATCAAGTCCACTTTTGCTTCTAGTATTTTGAATTTGGACTCTGTGTATTTGGCTAGGTTATCAATTACATTTAAGACAGAATCAGGCTCTTCCATTAGTTTATCTCTGATCTTTTCCTTATCAGTCAACAGACTGCTGGTCTCTTCACTTGATTCACTATTTAGTAGCATTAAAATAAAAAATAAAAAACACCCATGGTCTTAAATCATTTCTTTCTCTCACAAGAATATTATATGGGACATTTTTCAGGTCGGCCTGCTTCTGGGAACTAAGACTATAGTTGTGGGAGCAGCCATTCTCATAAGCTGGGGAATCAGGAGCATGGGAGGTTAGGGTCTAGGGCAGGGAGAATATGGGGTCTCCGTTTGGGTTCAAATAGGAAGACTCCTGGGAAGTGTAGCTCTCAACAGATACAGTGTCCTCAGCACTGAAGAAAATTGCTCTTTTCAATGATTACCATTAGGCAGGAGAAAAACTGAATTTTCCACAAGCCTCCATCCCCTCCAACATCAAATAATGACAATGATAGCTAAAGGAGAGGTGGCATATAGGTTGATAGACAAATTGGTATGTAAGTCAAATGGCTGCCACCTGTGTATCCCTAAGTCCTCTACCTTTAGGGGATCACCATTTTCTTTATTCTTCAAATTGCAAGGTTTGCATTTCCATCACATATACTATAAAGAAATCCCAAGAATTTTAGAAGAATGTAGTTCTGTCATCTACTCTTTTTTTTTTTTTAATTTGGCCCTTTGTCTTGGTGTGTCCAATTTCTGTCATGTGCCATTTCATCTCATTTATCTGTTTAAAATGACACAAAAATTAGGCATTTACAGGAAGCTTGATGTAAAAAGATTTGAATTAAAGTACAGCTCAATATAGGAAGCAGACTAATGTTAATATTATCACTGACCTAAGTATTTACCCACAGATCTGTACCATGTTTTGTTCTAACACTGACAGTGAACAGGTAATACTGAGATAGGTCTTGAGTTAAGAGAGATTTGGTAAAACAGAATTTAAGCAGAAATGTTCCAGGCACAAGTGGCCACAGCATGGCAGAAGACCCAACAACAGCCATGTTTGTAGGCAGGGGTACAGGTGAGGCTGGAATATCAGCAAAGAAAGCATATAAGAAACTATGTGTGCCATGCCAAGTATTTGGAATGAAAGGCACTGCCACTGGAATCTAGCTAAAAGTAAGATGACTCAAGGATGCCATTGTTATACCCTGGCAAGAAAGGCTGAAACCCTAAACTAGGACTCCAACAGGGGTGTGGAGAGCAGCTTGAGAGGTATTTGAGGGGATGAATTGACAGGCCCTAATCCTGTCATAAAGAAATATGAAGCATTATAAAACATTTTGTTGCTGAAAATTTAGGCTCAATGTCTTCAAAAATAGCTAGCAATTTTCAAGTTCCTTGTATAAGACAGATTTTTGCATTTGAAAACATTTATTTAGAAAAGTGATTGAGAAAGTAAACTCATCTTCCTTAGATGTCTGTTGATATGATGAAGTTTGAGAGAATCAAAATAATTCCTTCTGGCTTTTCTTTTTTTTTCTTTTTCTTTTTTTGTAGTCTGCATCTTTTAAACTGAATCCAGATCTAACAATTTCAGGCTTATGTAAGAGGAAAAGCATAAAAGCATTTTGCCAAAGCCACTCAAACTATACATCTTTTGGGAAATCTACCACTAAAACAGGCAGGAGAGAAAATCAGAGAGCAATGCTTTTAAGAAGATGAGAGACAAGAAGCAGATCAAACATTTTGGGTTGAGGTTAGTGCTGTCAGCTCCTTCAAATACTTGACTAGCATTAGGAAGATCTGTAGTACAGACTGGAAGGCGGAACCAGGTTCTAAATTTCCCTAGCAGGAAATTATTATAGTTCTGTGATTAATTTATGCACAAGTGGAATCATATCAACTCGTAGAATGGACTGGGAACGGAGTCCCTTTATAAGCCTTTGGAGTTTCTAAATTAGTTTGCAGGTTATCCGAACCCGTCCAATCATGAGTTTATGGATCAAAGTCAAGCATCACCTTTACATAGACTTTGCTCAGGAATTGCTTTTTTTTTCAGCTGGTATGTGGTTACCTGCCCTTTATTTAATGTTTCCAAATGAATGAGACATAATTTCCTGAGCTCCAATGTGAACAAATTGACACTGAATTAACTAGTCCTATCAACTCTAGCTAGGGGCCTTAAAACATTTATAATCTTGATCTTGGCCCTCATTGTATTAAATTAGCATCTGTGATTGGCAACCTGAGATCACTGTTGCATTTTGGCTGTTCTTTGCATCCCAGTGTAAATCTATCATTAGAGCTCACGGATTTCAGGCCTTTGATGCAGGGACAAGAACACACAAAAGCTTCTAACAACTACTGGAAAAGTGAAACGGTGGCTCCCAGCCATGGTTCTTTTGCGTTTCTGCCACGGTAATGTGTTCCACATTGATCTTCCAGTTCTTACGCTCGGAGGGTTTACGTGCGGCACTCCAGAAAGAACATCTTGCTACTCAACTCTTAGTTATCAGAGTTTTATACTGTATGCAAGTATTCCGAGGGAAATCTTCTATATTTATGTAGCACACAAACATCGTAAGGAGTCGTTCAGATATTTTTCTTTCATAAACCTCTTACGTGTTATGTTCACTCTATGTGTTTTTCCATTTACCATCACAGGGATATTCTTTGAGCCCATTAAAAAAGTTTTAGTGTCTGGTCTCTTGAAAAACATGCAACTAGAGTTTCACTGAAAAGGAACATTATAATTAGATTGCCATATAAGCTTAGCTAAACCACCCAATACCCTTTTGAAACAAGACAGCATTGTTGTTATAATAATATTTTTATGGATCCATAAATAAAGGTAGATGGGCTACCCTGCACATGCTACCACTCATCTGGTATTTTCCCAGACAGTCTGGAGTCCAATGACCTGGTCTGGTGCCTGAGACTTGGGGAAAGTCTGGAGTGGCCGTGGTGGTAGTGGCCATGTTCAAAACCTCTTTCTTCTTTTTTCCTTCACCTTCATTCTTCTCTCCTCCCATCTCCTGCCAGATTTTTGAATGTTCCATTTAGCTTGGGAAACTAGATAGTGAGGGTACCACTAAAGCTATTCAAATAATTCCTATTTTTTTCCATCACTAATTTGGAAAGCTTTCTGCAACACCTTAGCACTGCTGTTCAGATGTCAAATGCACGCATGGAATAGTTCCTATGTTTGTACCTGCTGAAGAATCTCTAATTCCTCAAAACCTTGAAACTCTGTGTCTCAACAATTCAATTTACAAAGTCAAGCTAATAAACACCAACTCTGAGACAGACCCTGTGGTAAGTAGGTGCTGAAGAGATATAATAAACAAGATATAATTCCTCATCTTGACTTTCTCAACAAACACATATACTGTCTGTACGATGGTCTTTCAGATTTGTGGGATGGAAAAAGAAAAGGGACAAGTTAGTATCTTAACATCCCACAGCTTAACATCCCAGTTTTAACTTCAAGGAAGAGTCAGCATTGTTTATGTTAGAATAAAAGGTAGAAAAACAGAAGTGGAAAAGGCAGGCGGAAATCCTGAATTATCTGAATGAAAAGAAGTAGAGAGGACTTTGAAGAGAAATAGATTTAACACCATGAGAAAGGAGAGGGAAGAGAAAAAGATGGATGTGGGAGAGGCAGAGATGAACAAGAACAGCTTTGGGACACTTTGGGGATAGAGAGTGTCACCCTAATAGAGACTGAAAAACAATGAGGATTTTTTAAATCTGATGCTTCGCATCATTCAATATAATCCTTCATCTGGAAAGTTGAAGGGGTCACAGGAAAAAATTAAACTGTTTGCAATGACAGGATTTTATTTTTCTGAATGCAATGCTGTGCTCATGGAGGGGCCAATTATATAGGATTTGTCCCTGATTCTTCATTGCCTTTGAATTGTTGGCTAGTTATTTTGAGTGAACCTGTTTATTTTTTCTAAGTAAATGTTAAATCATTCAATGGTTAAAATTATTTTCTAACTTCTGACACACTGCCAGGCACGTTTTGGTTATCCATAATGTCCTGCACACCATTACTTCTCAATTTTTTTTTATTTTTTATTTTTGGTGTTTCTTTCTCACTTTTCCTTTGAGAATGATTCTTTCACCCACTCAGTGTTGTACTGGTGGGAATATAAATGAACTAGCCTTATCACACTGTTTCTTTCTACCACCACAACCAAGGCAGGATCACGATGCCCTTTACAACCTATAACTGTCTTTCGCAAGGAGCTGAGAACTATCCCCAGTCAAGATAGTGACCCCAGTCTCTCTCTCTCCTCTCTCTCTCTCTATCTCTCTCTCTCTCCTCATTCTCTCTCTGTTTCTCTCCTTTTTCTGTGGAAGGGCAGGAAACTAACTTTAGTGGGAGCCTTGGTCCAAGTTGTAAAATCATCTCCTGTCATAAAGATCTGAGAAAGTTTACTTTTTGGGGGGGCTGGGGTGGTAAGTTAATTATAAGCACAGATGGTTCAGGATCTCCTCCTCACTCCATCTCTTTAAAAACCCTACTCCCTTTGTTTCAGCAGAGTTGGGTTCTAAGTTCTGGCCTCTCTCCCCTTTTGCAATAGCCTTGACTAAAGCCTTCCTTAACAGTTTAATTTTGTCCATTGCAATTTTTACTGTGAGACCAGGCTCTTCAAACACTTTGTTTCCTTTGGGAATTTGAATCCTGAATGGAATAATGCAAAGACACAAATCATGGAGAAATGAGCTATCCCAATAGTAGCAACCTGAAGACAAACCCTTTCGGTTCTTTCTCCTTAGATCTCTGGACTTGCCCTCATGTAATCTCTTTTTAACCATGTGAGTTGCCCTATAACCTTCATTTATTTAAATTAAATATATTGGGGTGATATTAGTACACCATATCCTTTCAATGAATTCCTTTCTTTCTTCCCAGAAATTGTTTAGGTGGGCTATCCATATTAAACCTCATAAAACCCTTATTAGATAAAAAGTATGAGCCTAATATTAAAAATGAAGAAATTTGGGAGTTTTAGGAGTTTATTGTTTTTATAAAGGTGTTTAGTAATAGCAGAATTATATAAATACATACTCTTTCCAGAAATAATCATTGAATTAAAACTCACAAATATAGACCACATCAGATTGTAAGAACAAGTTCATCTCAAGTAAAAAGTTTTGCTTTCTTTGTTTAATATATGTCTTCCCTCTCTTCTTCCCACCCTCCTTCATAATGGTTTTTATGAAAGGATACTATTTGTCAGTATACCTCTTAGTCCATCAATGGGTCACCTTTCCCCCCTCAAAGTTCTAATATATATAAACAGGAATGTTTGAGAGAGAGGAAAAGGGAAAGGAAGGTATTCAGCTCTAATGATTCATGTGTTGGTCAATATCAATTTTTGTTTATATTTTGGGGGAAGAAAATTGTGACTCAATTCTATGCTAGTCCCTGGTTTCTGCAAGTTCATCTCTTTCTAAATTCATCTTTGTCACCGCCTAATCAAAAACCTTCAGTGTCTTCTTTTGAAACTTTCTTGTCTGGCTTTCAAGTCCTTTTATGACACAATTCCGTATTCCATGTTAAACAGTACTATGACTTTAACAGACATGGCCTTTATTATGTCAGCTAGCTCTCTTCCTTTCCTTCACCTGCCTTCCCCCATATACGACGTTCAGTCTCTCACCTACTACTTTTCATTTTTGCTAATTCTGTTCCTTTTATTTGAAAGTCCATTTCAATACTCTCTATGTTGCATTAAGGTTTCCAACAATTAGATCATTCTTTACACATCTATCTCTTTCTTGAACTTTAATTGCATCCCTGGTCAGCAAAATTTATTCATCAATTTTTCTCTAATTGGTGCAAGTTCATTAATCTTGTCTCTTCCAGAATTCTGCCATAATGTGGTATCTGCATAGTGAACTGATGAACAAAAAGACAGATAAGCAGCCCTTAATCAATGATTTTTTAGACAAGACTAGATAATGAGCTACATAGAAATTATTAAATGGATGAATTTTATCCCTTCACTTAAAAAGAATAAAGGATAGCTTTAAAAAATGCTATAACTCACAATATGCTTTTGAGTAGGTTTTTGTTTTTTTCAGGTTCAATAGAATGGCAAACTAAACAAGATAATTCTCTTTCAGGGATTAAAGACTCCTGAATTCTCCGATGCTTATATCATCTTCATGACAACCATAGGTGGTAGTGATTATTAACTCAGATTGCCATCCAGATAAGCAAGGAAGCTAAGGAACTCACCCAAGATCAAATAGCTGATATATATAGTTGGGAAATAATGCAAGTCTGTTACTTAATACTTCCATATTCTTGTTTCTATCTGTGGCAGGCAGAATATTGCCCCTCCAAAGATGCCTATGCCCTCATTTCCAGTTCATGGAATATGTTATCCTACATGACAAAGCAAAATTAAGATAGCAGATGAAATTAAATTCACTAATCCACTAAATTTAAAGTAGGAGGATTACCTTAGATTATCAAGGCAGGCCCAATCTAATCACAAGGGTCCTTAAATGTGGAAGAGACAGAAAGTCAGTGTCAAAGAGATACAATCTGAGAAAGATTCTCCTGGCCATTTTTGGTTGTAAAGATGGAAGGGGGCCATGGGGAAAGGGATGTGGGCAGCCTCTAGAAGCTAGAAAAAGCAGGGATTTTCCTCTGGAGTCTAGAGTCTTTAGAATTCACACAGCCTTGCAAAACCTTGATTTTTACCCCCAATAAGACCCGTTTTGGACTTCTGATATCCAGAAATGTTTAATAATACATTTTTGGTGTTTTAAGCTATGAAATTTGTGATTATCAGTTAAAGGAGCAATAGAATATACTACCTAAAGTAAGATTTAAAATATTGAAATCTTTTAATAATTGTTAAATAATCATGCAGGTATATGATCTTGATCCCAAAAGATTTAACAGGTACTTTAACCAAAGGGAGCTTATATTCAGGATGTTTATTGTTTATATTGGAAATAAATTCATCTTATGTCAAGGAATACTTCACTTCTTCAAGAATATTAGGTGATAAAGACAAAGTAAAATACCATCCTGAGTCAATAAGGACATTTGAAGTATCTACTATAGCTTCATACAAATGGACTTGCTTTTATTCAACAATATCAATTTCTAAGTTTAGTAGTCCCTATTAATTAATGATAGGATTATCTTTTAATGCAATACTCATTGTCTTCAAGAGTCACCATTTATAACTAATATGATAGGGGAAGACATATAAATGTATATGAACAGATTCTCTGAGTTATACAGTAATTACATAGACCAGCTAAAGGCCTCCCAGTATACTAGTACCCCAAATTATAATAGTTATATAATGACCCTAAACCAGGGGTGGGCAAACTTTTTGACTCGAGGGCCACAATGGGTTCTTAAACTGGACCGGAGGGCCAGAACAAAAGCATGGATGGAGTATTTGTGTGAACTAATATAAATTCAAAGTAAACATCATTACATAAAAGGGTACGGTCTTTTTTTTTTTTTTTAGTTTTATTCATTTCAAACGGCCGGATCCGGCCCGCGGGCCGTAGTTTGCCCACGGCTGCCCTAAACCATTTATTAATTTAACCAATACTCATTGAATGCATTCTCTGTGCCAGACACTATTCTGGATGGTTGGGATATATAAGAGAGTCACTACATTTCCTAGAAAATTTGATTTGTTTTTCCTTGAGAATTTAAAAAATGGCCTTGTTTAAAATCTGTTTACCTTCTAACCCACACAGAATTCCAGGCCCCCTAATCCTGACAGTCCTAATATTCCACTTGCTAAATGGAATGCCTAGCACAGTTATTAAGAAAACGGTTGTAGCATTGGACAAATTTGGGTCCCGGACACCATTACCTACCAGCTCGAACATTGGATAAGGCGCTAGAAATGTTTCATTTTCTTTCCTGGGAATAAGAATCTTTATCCCATAGAACTTTTAGAAGTTGTAAGTACAATTAAAACTTTATGCATACAGCATTTGTCACTGTGTATACATCAAGTATTCTATATACATTGCTATTATACCTGTTTTGTCCTTATTTGCCTTCCACTATAGGTCTTAGAAACAAAAGACACATAGATAATTCTGCCATGATATTTACCTTGCTGATTTGTAGCTTATCTGCAAACCTTCCAATTGGTTTTCAATGAGTCTTCTTAGTCTGTTTTTTCTTTAAATCTAAGTAGCATGATCATTCCATTTACTGAAAAGAGTATCGACCAGCATGGGGCGGGGGGGGGGGGGGGGGGGGAGAACACACCTCCTTACAGGCCTCTGGAAAGCTGTTTCTAGTCATTTCAAACAAAGATCCATGGCAACACCTAACCTTACCTTAGGTTAAGACAGGACATTCACAAATACAGGTAGAGAGCACCAGTTTTGCAATAAACCCAATAATATAGAATATAACTTCAACAGTCAGGCTGTTTTCTATAGTTAAAAAGAAAAGCTGTTGCCCTACCAGTGGTTGGCAAACTGTGGCTCGGCAAACCGCGGCTCGTGAGCCACATGCTGCTCTTTGGCACCTTGAGTGTGGCTCTTCCACAAAATACTGACTTCTCCACATGGGCCACGAAGTTTCAATCTCACTGTACATGCGCGCCCACACGTGGTATTTTATGGAAGAGCCACACTTAAGGGGCCAAAGAACCGCATGTGGCTCGCGAGCCACGGTTTGCCCACCACGGCCTAACTGGTGGATAGAGCGTCGGCCTGTGGACTCAAGGGTCCCAGGTTCGATTCCGGTCAAGGGCATGTACCTTGGTTGCGGGCACATCCCCAGTAGGGGGTGTGTAGGAGGCAGCTGATCAATGTTTCACTCTCATTGATGTTTCTAACTCTCTATCCTTCTCCCTTCCTTTCTGTAAAAAATAAATAAAATATACTTCAAAAGAAAAAAAGAAAAGCTGCAGTAATTTTAGGAAGAATGTTCTGAGATGAACTTTCTAAGCATCTAGAAAGATTAAAAAATTTAGATAATTTAAGTAATTAACACCTAAATGTCATTAATGTAATTAATAAAAAATACTATTAGTATAATTATGTATCTGACACCTAAGTCAACTAACTTCCTTCCTTCTTTTCTTTTCTTTCTTTCTTCCTTCCTTCCTTTCTTTCTCCCTACCATCTCCATGATTATTCCTACTGATTTTAAAAGCATATGTTTTGTGACATGGAAATATTCCAGTTTTGTTTCCACATACATACTTTTTATTGAGCAAATAATTATTAGAAATGCTTCATTTTCATTGGCAGGTTTAAGTAGACTTCTTTTTCAACATTTAAAAAAATTAGCTACAGGAATACGTACATATTCATCATCCTTTGGCTGGGATAATAGCTCCCCAGTGGGATCCAATAAATAGCTTCTAATGTGTATTTGATCAATAAACAATTAAATTGTGATCTGAAGGTCAGAAAACATACAGTCAGAATCCAAGAGTGTCTCTCTCTTAGAACCCACCATTGAGCCTTGATGCACACACTTCCCAGCTACAAGCAGGCAAACTTTGCACATAAGCCACACACTGTTGTTGATCTGAGAAACTGAGCTACATTCCCAGTTGACAAAGCACACCTGCAGTGCTTCAGCCTTTCAACACATCTCCTGACACTAACCAGGTAGGGAAATTGGTAGGGTGGGAGGTGAGCCTCCAGTCCCATGAGGACACCTCCACCTTAACAGCACATGAATGATTTAACACAAATCCACCCAGCATTTTGGAGTAAATCATTTCCATCTCCCACATTACCACTACCAAACTGAAAATGGAGTGTTTGACTATTTGGACATAGACTGAAGACACTGATATTTCCAAACAAAAAGCTGCTGAGTAAAATGTAAAAGACTGACAAAAGAGTGTTTTCATTCAAAGTCAAAGCCATTCTCCCCCACCCCCTTTTGCCTTCTATAAATAAAGGAGACTTTATATTTATACTCTCCCATAGAACTTGCTGCAATGACGGAAATATTCCATATTTGAGTTGTTAATTACAGTAGCCACTAGCCATGTGTGACTGAAGAGCTAAATTTTAATTCATTTAAGTAGTCTTGTTGTTAGTGGAACCACCTTAGAAAGCACAGTTCTAGATAGTTAAGAGAACATTTCACAATTTGAAATTCAGTATTAATGAGACTTAGCCAAATAAACATTTTGGCAAAATATGATAGCCCTGGCTGGCATAGCTAAGTGGTTAGAGTATCAGCTAAGTGGTTAGCGTATCGGCCTGGGCACCAGAGGGTCTCAGGTTTGATTCCAGGCCAAAGGCACATACCAGGGTTGCAGGTTCGATATCTGCCCCTGGTCAGGGCCAGTGTGGGAGGCAGCCAATCCATGTTTCTCTATCTCTCTCCTTCCCCCTCCCTTCCGTTCTCTCTAAAAATCAATGGAAAAAATATCCTCACTTGTGGGTGAGGATTAAAAATATATATGATAAAAAGTTGATATTAGAAAACCGAGGGGCAAAAATAATTATTTTCGCTATAATTTTCAGTGCAGTTCAGATGTCTAAGTGTTTCTAAGGTACAAACTATTTCTCCAGCAATTGTAAAAATTTTGTTCTGGTCAATTGACTATTTTTAAGTCGCCAGAAATTACTACATACCATGGATTTCCAGTTTTCAAGCGATGCTTCCCCACAAATATACAGTTCTCACAAAAATACCTTCTAAAGTAAAACTAGCAAGAATCAAAATATCATTTACTCATCCATTTCAAAATGATGGGACTAAGAATGGTTCTTCTCACAGTTCTACTCAAAGTAACACTCTATCAAAATTATGTACGAAGTTTCTCTTCCTTACTCCCTTCAAAATAATACCGCCAAACAGCAAGAAGAATAAAAACACTCAGACTCCACCACCAGGAAAGCAAGGCCATTAGTAACTCAGCCTCAGAATATAAAGGCGGAAAGCATGGGTGCGGAGGGAGGGGAAAATGACAAATGATCCAACAAAGAGCATGTAAGTCAATCCAATCTTCCTGCAGGGAGGGTGTGGGGAGAGAGGGGACTCTCGGCCAAAACAGAATTTTGCTTATTTACCCTGAAGAATCCCAGAAAGTCTCAGGAATGAGAGGCCACATTGCTGAGATGAGGAGTGAAGGTTGAGAGGACAAAACGGAGGGGTTGTCTAAAAGCATCATAAATTAGACTACTGTGCGGCACAGTTGAGGATTTCTCACTCACCTTCCTGCATAATCGGAGGATTGTGCTCCAAACAGTGTTTCTCAAGCTGTGCTCCCCAGACCCGGATCTGGAAACTTGTTGGGACTGCATATTCCCCTAGCCTCATCGCACACCTACTGAATCAGAAGCGCTGGAGACGAGGCCCAATTATGTGCGCAGAGCGAACTTTCCAGGTGATTCTAATGTATACTAATGTTTGAAAGCCACTGCTCCTGGGTAATTGAACCAGGGAAGCTTTGCCTCGTTAGGCCAGACCCAAAGTTGTCATTTAAATTCAATATTGAAAACAAATAAAGTGAAAGTGCTTACTGAAAGATGCCAGCTACAGGAAAGCAACAGCCACACAAGCCCTTCAGGCAGAAAACAGTGGGATACCCTTCTGATGAAATCAGTTACCCCAGAGAAAAATAACCAATTGAAAAGTTTCAGGCTTTGTAATTGCCTTACAAGCCCACAGTGCTAACTCACTAGTTTTAACTGTCCAATTTTAGACGTGAATGGATAGTCAAAGATGGGAAGATATTTGAAGAAAGTCTATCACAAACACCAAAATAAACAGAAAAACCAGGTACTCAAGAGATATAGATGATGTAGGGACCCAAAGAAAACCTCAAAGAACATATAATTAATAACCGTTAATAAAGGGGGAAAAATCCTGTACCTAGGAAATAAGTAGTATACAAAAGAAACAATTATAGAGAAAGAATTAATACTTGAAGCCTAAAAATGTGACAGGTCATATTACTAATTCAGCAGAAGTGGTTGAACATTAAATCGACTCAGAACAATAAAATAGAAAGAGGACAATAGAAAATAAAGTTAATTAATTAAAAGATCCTTCCAGGAGATCCAATATCCAACAAACAGGAGCTCAAATAAGACTGGAAAACTGGGGTGATGGAAGAGAAGAAATTTTCAAAACAATAATAAAAGAACATTTCTTGGAACTAAAGGATATAAACCATATTGAACATGAAGCCTAAATAAAAAAATAAAAAAACATTATCATAAAGTCTTAGACTATTAGAAATTTTTTTTAAAGGAAATCCTAAACATTTCCAGGGACAAAAACCAAGTCAACTCATAAAATAGGCAATCAGATTAACATCTGTCCCCACAAGAGTAACATTGGAAACTAAAATATAATGGAGTAATGTATTAAAAAGTCCAAATGAAATGAAGATCAATCTAATATGCTCTAGCCAGTCAGTCCATCAAACAAGAATATAAAAAGGAAAATTTTAAATATGCAAATGGCAAAAATATTTTCTGCCATGTAAACTTTCTTGGGAAGTTATTGGAGAATGTATCCGCTAAAATGAAGGGGTTATCCAGGAAAGAGAGGACAATAAGGTCCAGGAAACAGTCACCCCAACGCAGGAGAGAAGACAAGTTGATTCCCAAGATGACATCAGAAGTAAGTCCTATGGAGTGACTGCTGCAGGCCGGGAGTACAACCACTTCATATTATGGGAAAAGTTTCAAGGACAGAAGTCAAGGTAAGTTTGTCCAAGAACAATCCTGTAGGATGGTGTCCCAGAGAGGAAGTTGCCGTCCTGCAGAATAGGACCATGGCTACCTACAGTTGCTCCATAAAAATTGGCTATGACCAAGTACTAGCTGAGTAGATTACAGAAATGGCAGGTGGCAGCTAAAAACAACTGGTCCATCATATCACATAACTATAACCTTAAGGCTTAGGCCAGTGCTTCTCAACCTTCTGGCCCTTTAAATACAGTTCCTCAGGTTGTGACCCAACCATAAAATTATTTTCGTTGCTACTTCATAACTGTAATGTTGCTACTGTTATGAATCGTCATGTAAATATCTGATATGCAGGATGGTCTTAGGCGACCCCTGTGAAAGGGTTGTTCGACCGCCAAAGGGGTGGCGACCCACAGGTTGAGAACCGCTGGCTTAGACCATTGAACCTGATTATAGTATAAAAAGGAAGCTTCTCTTTTAAGTACAATAATTCAAAGGCCAGTTTCCCTCTCCAGAAGCCTGATATCTGGCCCAGATCCTAGTGCACTGTCTCAGAAGGCAATGGCCAACAAGAGAGCCATAGCCTGCTTCTGCTCCCGACTGTAAGTTTTCTCTCAATAAACACTGCTCCTGACATGGCGTGTATTCTTTCTGGTCATTCACAATTATTTATTCAAAACTGGGACTGCAAAAATCTATTTCCAAGAAACACAATAAAGAACATATAAAATGTGAAAACTTGTACTGACAGGCATTTAACAGATCTATTGAAGTACACAGAGAGATTTTGTCTGATGTTAAAAGAGCTTAAAAAGTAAAAGAGAAGAAGTATTTATTAATTCCATTTAAAATAAAATGTGCAATTATAGTACTCTATTTGGCTTGATATTGATACTACTTACCATACATGCATTGACCATGTATTAAAGCAAAATTGTTATATAATGGAAGGATGAGATAGATTGGGAAAGAGTGATTGATGTAAGCAGGGAAAAATCTTCATAAGGGGGAAATTATTAATGAGTAAAATTGATGAATCAAGAAATGATAGTTTATAGATATTATTTAGAAAGATGGAGGCCAAAACAGGAGAAATAACTCAAAGAGTTGAAAAACATGAACTGAGGAGTTAAATGAGATGGGAGGAAATGAGGCAGTAAATATTGATTTGTATTAAAAGCCTTTTGGCATTATGTGAGTTTTAAAAATTCTCGTATGTAACACTTTTACAAAAAAAATAATTAAAAGAATTAAAAAAAATATATAACAGTTTATAAATGCAAATAGAACTTATTCTAAGAGATAGTTGGTAAATATGTTGCTATAGAGAACTTGGAAACAGATTTTATGAAAATTTTAATCTGACATATCAGTTTTCTATTACTGCAAAACAAACCAACCCAAAATTGTGACTTAAAACAACATCAACAAAATAGCTATATTTATATTGCTCATTACTCTGCAATTTGGGCAAGGCTCAATAAAATAAGCTTGTTTTTGCAAGCTGGGGAGGCATAACTGCAGGCTGGAGGACCCATAGACTACAGGGGCTTCGGCAAAGCATTGTTGTATCCAAGAATGTGCATCTCAAGAAAGGTTACTCTAAAATAAGATTTCCCCTAATGTGTTATTTTATTTGTATAAAAACTTACATAAAAACTAAATATATAATTATTGAAATGAATCTATTGAAAAGAACAAAATTACATGGAATTATATAACTCGGTAAGTAGGGTTGTCACATTTAACAAAGATACAGTCAAATTTGAATTTAAAATAGTGCATGAATAATTTTTAGTATAGGAAATTATTGTAACTTTTGGGGTATACTTATACTAAAATGTATTCATAGTTTATCTGAAATTTAAATTCAGTTGGGCATCTTGCATTGTATTTGGCAGCCCTACCAGTAAATCCAGGTTGTGCAGTCACAGTAAAACAAACATATTAACAATGTACTCTGTGAATTACAACAACAAAAAAATACCAGAAGTAGAGAGCCTGGTGCACTTTGAATTGCTATGAAAGTGGCTGCATGTAGATTAGAATTAGGTTAACCCAATCAAAGGACAGCTGTCTGAATCAACAACAATTTTTTAAGGCAGATTTATCTATAAAGCAACAAACATACAGAAAATCAGTCCATAGAACTTTTTTCTAATCCATAAGGAAAAGGAATAAGTTCTAGGTTCATAAGACAACAATTAACATCAAATGCAATTCCAGCTATGAAGATTATTTGCATTGTCTTCCAACATCTGTCTACTTTCTTCAGTAGCCTCAGACAGACCATTTGGATCATCAGACTATTTCTCTCTATAAGAAATAAATTATCATCATTGCCTAATTTATCTTCCTGACTCATAAAGTTGGATCAACACACCAACTGACAAAATTGGGGAGGGGGGGTGGATTGGCAGGTTAGAAATGTGACTGGATGGACTTGAAGTCAAACACAGCCAGATTTTTCTATCTTGTAATCAGAAATACTCCAGACTCAGGAAACTGTCTTATGATGCTGCATAAAATGAAGCAGTGAAAATTTTCAGCAAATAGTAATTTACCAAATTTACTACATGACAGGAATATTAGGTGACTGGTTAAATAATGCAAGGCACAGAAAATTCATAAAAATCTCTGTAGGCCTGTTGATTGCATAAATATGAGGGGCTGCTGTCCCATCACAATTTCTTTAAGTCTTCTCTGTTGGGGGACCAGATAGTTTTATTGTAGTCATTGACAACCTGACAAACATCTGAGATCAGGTGTGAGTCATAACCCTACATGGAAAAAGACAGCAGGTAGTTTCTTTTGAGGTACTGATGGCAGGTGTTAAGTCTTGCTGGAGACGTATTTAGTTCCTTTTGAATTAAAAATAACAGTTGCTTTCTAAAACAAGCAAGTCAAGAAAGTAGTAGTGCTAAGTAATTGCATCTATGGTGAAACCTCAATAAGGAGTAAATAAATAAACAAACAAATAAGTAAATACATGAGTGAATGAACGAATAAATAAATAAATAAATAAATAAATGAGGTTACTGTGTCCTTGTGTCACTCAGTCTTTTCAACTTTGTCATGTGATGCTCAGTACCAACTGTTCCTTCTGCAAAGGTAAATCTCTCCAATAGCGCAGGCCCAGTGCCTGAAAGAGAGTGATGGGGTTTAAATACTGCAATACATACTTACTGGAAAATGAATATAGATAAATGAGAGCTACAGAGAGGTAGAGAGACAGAGAAAGAAGACACAGAAAGAAAACTTATAAATTTGTGAGCTCCTGATCTTATTTCAGTGTTTTTCTCCTAGGTTCTATATAATGAATGCAGGGGGAAAGAGAAAGAGCCCAGGAAGATTACCAGTAGCTTTATCTGATGTAGAAGTACTGGAGAGCTACTGGCTCAGAAAACACTGGATTGAAAAAGTTGGAAGGAGGGGGAAGAGGAAGGAGAAGCAGAATTGCAGAGATATTTGGGGGAGTTTAACAAAGGTAAGATCAGAAAGGAGGTACAACTGGTAGGCTCTTTGGAATGAACTTTCCACGGAGACAGGGGAAGAGAATCTGGTGGTTCTCAACCTTGGCTGCACATTAGAATCACCTGGGAATCTTTTTAAAATCCTGATTTCTGGGCCTCATCCTCCAGAAATTCTGTTTCTTTGTTATGGGGTGGGGCCACAACATTAGTAACCAAGAAACAGAATTTCCGGAGGATGAGGCCCAGAAGTCAGGATTTTAAAAAGATTCCCAGGTGATTCTAATGTGCAGCCAAGGTTGAAAACCACTGCTAGATGTTTTCTCAGTGTCCTGCAGTGTATTACTCATTTGCCTTGTTTCAAGAAAGCTTTACACTTGTTCTCAAAAGAAATCAATTTATTCCATACAGATCTTTAGAAGAGGGCAAGGAGAAAGTAGTGCAGATAATAAAGTCAAATAATAGTGTCACTATATCAAAGTTATGGAAAATCAAGACTCCTAACAAAATTTTTCATAATAAGTGTGAGAACCACTAGATCAGATCCAGTAAAAAACAAGGTAGAAAGCAGCCAGAAAGAATATACATACATTTAAACTTGATGTATCCACATTCCTCTAAAGAAGCTTACCTCTAATTAAAGTTATTATTTTGATTCTCCATGCCCCCATAATGCTTTGCCTATATCTCTTTATACACTTTGTGCCTTCAGTCTTGCTTTATAATGAATTGGGGCATATTTGTTTTTCCTACTAAAATTGTAAATTTAAGTTTTGTTGGGGCTACATCATGCCCATCACAGTGCCTCCATAGTAGAATATATGATCTGTTATCTATATTGAGCTCAGCACAATGCTAGCTGTTGGGAGGAAAAGGTCAATTAGACCTTATTCCTACCCTAAAGAAGCTTCTACTCTAATGGATAAATTCAGCCTTTTAGATTGTCCTCCATAAATGTTTATTGAATTAAATTAAATCTGCTTTTTAATTTCTAAAGCAGTGATATGATTCAAAAGTTTCAATGTGTTTTACCAAGAAACAGAGTCTGAGATGGAAATTGTGTGCAAGTATTTTTAAGTCGGAGTGTTCTCAGCAGAAACATATATGGAAGTGAGGAAAAGCTGGGTAGGTGGGGGATGAAACTAGGCAGAGACGGTTACAGGAGAAGCCAAACTTGAGTCTGATCCCCAGGGGGAACTCTGGAGCAAGAAATGTACTGCAGAGGTTATCTTGTCCAGATGCAAGAGAGCTTGAATTCTGTAGGCCCCGCAAGGCCCTAATAAAATTGATATGGCAGAGTTGGGGAGAGAGATTCTCAGCCTTGGCTTTTTCATGAGACAGCTCTCATCAACCAAATGCAATCCTCCAAAGAAGCATACAGGAACAAGCACAGTAAGCCAAAAAAAATCATAAAGAGAAAAAAAGGGAAGTGTAAGGAAGGAATAAGGGGTTGTGGATTGGAAATTCACATAATATTCTGGGTAAAAGACTACTGTTTTCATGATGAGGACATTTGGAAGAGAAATGTGTTGTTGTTGTTGTTGTTATTTTGTTTTGTTTATCCCCATCCTCCAGTGGAGAGAGAATTGTTCCTAGGAAACAGCCTTGGTAGTACAAGTAGGTGGAAGCTGTTGAATGTTTGGGGGCCCAAGGTAATATATGGAGGAAAGAGAAAGCTGTTGAACATGTGCTAATTGGCTTGGAGAAGGGGCAGCACAGGAAACTCCATATTTTAAATGTGTCCCTATCTCCTAGATCCCCTACTAACTGCATGAAGTTTCAGGGATTGAAAAGCAGTGTTCTAGTAGGAGGCCTCAATTACTGAGGATTTAAGTATTTTCTTTCCTCATCTGCCCATTTTAGTATGACTAAAGGTGAAATGCAGCTCCCATCAGCAAGAGGCTTTGGGGGATTTCTCTTGTGTTTGCTTGTCTTTATGCTTTTAATATCCATAAGGTTTGGGGTTTATTGAGTGAAATTCTATTATAATTTACTAGAGTCATTCCAGATTTTCAGTACCTACAGCAGCCAAGAATCTTGTGTTTTTCTTCTGTTGTCCCACCATGAATTCTGAAACTGACATGATAAAAGGCAAAAAAGCAGAAAGGAAAATCCCTACCCATAGTTTAAAAAAAAAAAAAAGTCAATTACATAAGAACAGGATGAGAAATTGATGGCTTGACTGAACCTTCTAGGGAAAAAATATAAGGCCTGGGGCTTTCGACCACAAGTTCAATAAAAGCCATGAGCATAAAGCTACTGTTTTAAAGGCTAATGCAAATTTAGGCTGCCATGACAGAAATACCATTTCTAAAGCAAGAGAAGTTATAGCTTCAGGGTTTTCTGCCCTCCTGAGGCCACATCTGGCTTATTGTATTCTCAGGATGGAAGTGAATATTCAGGGGAGAAAGACTAGGATGGTGAGACATCTGGCAACTAAGTCAAATGACTATCAGCTACAAGAAGTAGACATATTTTCCCAGAGGGTAGAACAGCTAAGAGGGGGAATTAGAGACAGAGTAGTTCTCCTCAAATCATTTGAGGAATTGCATTGGGAAAAATCAAGATTTGTGTTTTTTTGTTTGTTTTTATCTAATCTAACATAAAATATCATCCTTCAGAATAAGGGGAAATGGGGTAATGTTATGAAGAAGATTGAGGCTTATTATCAGAAAGAATTGTTTTAACAATTATAAATGGCTAAAAATAGACTGGGCTGATTTGAAAGTACTAAGTTTTCTGTTACTGGAGGTGTTCAAATAAAAGTTGAATGATAGTATGAGAGAGTCACAATATGGCTGGGAGATTTTCTAGAAGTTTTCTCCATTGGGCAAGAGGCTGGACTCAGAATCTATAAGGAATCTTCCAGCAATAACTTGCCATGATTTCAACTGAGAGAGAGATGAAGATTTAATAGCTGAGTATGTTTGGAGTAAAGTAGGGGGGAGATATCATCTATGATAACTTATAATTTGGATTTAGTGTGTATTACATATTAAAGGAAGTCTAAGAGCAATACAGAGAAAATCACTCTTTGATCTACCAAGCATTTTTTAATATTTCTTGACTTTCTCATCACAGATTTTTTTGAAAACTTTTTTCTAAATATATTTTTATTGACTTATAAGGGACCTGATATTACTATAAAACTATGAATTTTAGAATTTCTGTTTATGCCCCAATTTTATTACCCAAAATAAATTTTCTGTTGGGTAAATGTTTAAATTACATTTGAAATCACAATATGTCAAGGCCATGGCATTGTTGGCATAAACTACTGACTTCATCACATGGCTGGGTTGATCAGTATAGTCAGATAATCAGGTGGTAAACCAATCTAACTGAATTTCTTAAACAATCGAATCATCAAATATTTACTTATCTCTTACTATGTACAAGAAACTTTAGGAAGGCCAAACTACTGATGATATGCCTGGATAGATACTGCAACATAAAAGCATGCAACCTCTATGGCCATGTAACCTTGTGTGAGCTACATTCAAATCTTCCTGAGTTTCTACATCCTTATGTGAAAAATGGACATGAATAGTATCTACTTCCTGGTTGTTGCAAGGATTGAATTAGATTATTGAGCTAAAGCATTTAGCTCAGTACCTGGCCTATTGAAAAGACTCAAACGTTTTTCCTATAAGTATTAGTGCCTTGGTCTGATTGTTTCCATCCCCTGATATTCACATGTTGAAATCCAGACCCCCTAGGTGATGATATTAAGAGGGGCGGGGGGAGCGTTGGGCAGTGGTTAGATCATGATGGCAGAGCTCTCATGATGGGATTAGTGCCCTCATGAAAGAAGCCTTAGAAAGCCTCTTGCCCCTTCTGCCACGTGAGGTTACAGCTAAAAGAACTTCTAGAACACAGGTCCTCACCAGACACCAAATCTGCTCATGTCATGATCTTGGACTTCCCAGCCTCCAAAACTGAGCAGTAAATGTTTCTTGGTCATAAGCCACCCAGTTTATTGTATTTTTTATTGTAGCAGCCAAAATAGATTTTAAAAATTAGTGATAATATTATTTAAGAAAGTAGACTATGAAATAACATCTATAGAGGAAGCTGACCAGTGGGTTTGAAGTTGAAACTATTACTAATGGGCTTTGCACAACAGAAGAGAAATAGGACAGTGGTATTTTAGGAAGGGGAACTACATAGCCTTGCATACATTTGATTGGTTGAATGGACTGGGATGGGGTGAAAAAAATGAATTAAAGGCAGAGCAAGTAGATAGAAATATATTGATAAGGTACTTATTTGATGTGTAAGTGCCTGACTAGCACTGGGTATGTGGAATTAGAAAGCTAAGCGAGAACACAATCCAAAGGTATAGGGAGACTATCTAGCCATGGGAAGAATCAGACTTCTAAATCAAAGCTGATCGCCCAGTTTATAGCTTGGAAATTGAGAGTGTTGACACTAGCCGTAGAAACTGTGAAGTTAGGATGAGAGGAAGTCTGCGAAGAAAAATGGAGATTTCCATTTATGTCTATAAAACTAGAAATGACATCGAAATGCAGATACAGAAATGACCTTTAGAAATCCATAGGGGTTTTTTTTGCCCATGCTCGCCTTAGAATTCAGTGAAACTGGAGAACGAGTTGAACACACTGATATGCTCTTTATACAATGCCATGCTTTATTGTTTTTATCTAAATGAAACCAGTGGGACATGTCGTAGAAGAGATGTGCCACAGATAACTAAAAATGAGGCCACCTCAGTGACAACTGCATAGATTGTTTCTTTTCACTGTGAGATGTGAAGAATTACACGATAGCCAACTCCATCTACTTGGTGAAAAAAAAAAAAAACACACCACGAACATTTCTGTGGGATAATTAATACAAGTATATCAAAAACGCAGTCCTTTAAATTGTCCAGTTTAAACAGAAAGAGGTGATGGAAAGTTTTCTCTGTGCTGGAAGATTTTTAAAAAAGGAAAGAGTTTTAAAAGAAAGGCTTCAGTGTATATGCTTCTAATTACAATATTACAAACAAATGTTTTATAAATAAAAACAGTGTTGTGTTTTTTGTTGTTTTTTTTAAAATGACCCAAATACTGAGGATGTATATAGTGCATGGTAAATGTGGAATTTTTTTTTAAATAAGAAAAATTTAACTGGGACATTAATATCTAAGAACAAGTTACTTAGTTCAAATAATTACTTTGAGAATTTACTCACAACACAAAATAGAAAACATTCAAAGTGTTATTTATGGATGTTATTAAACATCTATTGTTGAAGTTAAGAGATGTATATTCTTTCTCTGATGGATCAAAGTTTAACATCTACAAATCAAGAAAAAAATATACAGGAACCCTTTCTTGAAAATATGCTATATGGGAGAGATTAAAGCCTAATATTTTTAAATTTTATGTTTGATTTTATTGATAACATATGAAGGAGTCGCAGAAAGAAAGGCATTTTAAAATAGTGTTTCACAGCCTCTTCGTTGAGCAAGCAGATGAACTGTGAAACTCGGTTTAAAGATTCCTTAGTGACGCATTAAAATGTATGAAAACTTATTACCTGTATAGGCAAAAATTAAAAAGTTACTGCTATTTCAACAATTATTCTATTTAATACTTGAAGTTTGGTCTTTGTTGGTAGATGAGAAATGAACAGCTGGGGAGGCAATAATTTAGATCACCTGAATGGTAAAACAACTGGATTTCAGTTAGCCCTAACTCAGCAGTCCTGATCATTCTTTTTTTTCCTGCTCTTGCTTCTTGGGCAGCACAACTAGAATTGCTGGTGACACCATGTAGGAGTCTAGTATCACCCTGATGTTTCATCAAGTGTCCATAGATGGCAGAAAATAAAAAGGGAACCATAAACAAAATGAGGCAAGACACATTTGTCAAAAAGAAACAATCCTTTCTTTGCTTGCATAACATTTAGAGGAGAAGAAAAGTGGTGATTTTTCAAGCGCATTTCCCAGCATGGTAATGCAGTTTGGAAGAATGGTTTTTAATTAAAACCCAACAAAGTAAACAAATAAATTCAAAGGTAGGTAGGAGTGTGTGATCTCACAAAACACGGGGTCATTAATGTTTTCAAAGTGATACAGCACAGTGTGACTTCGGCGGCTTTCAAGACAGGAACTCTGAAGCTAAGGCAAGTTAGCAGAGTTATTTGAATCAGATAAATCTGTTTTTAAATTCTCAGCGTAAATTCAAGTGTGTGAATTTTCTCTTCCTCTCTACACTCCTTCCTCAGCCAGCTCGCTCTAGTTGACATTGAGAAATCATAGCAAAGACAAATTTGTTCTGCATTTTATGTATCAGGCATAAGAGTGACTTTTCTATGAAACTGCAGATGTTCACATTCACAAGCTCTCACACCCCTGGGAAGTGACAAGGAAGGTAGATGAGAAAGGAGAAGCTTTTCATGGCACCGAACTCATTCTCCCTTGACCATCAACCAACTTGGCTGTCAGAGTAGCTTGGGTGCTGCCTCGGGAAGAAACGGGCAAAGGGAGAAATGTGTCTAGGAAATCTTTAAGAAGCATAAGAAATGCAGTTCTTGCCAAAACCGGTTTGGCTCAGTGGATAGAGCGTTGGCCTGCGGACTGAAAGGTCCCAGGTTCGATTCCAGTCAAGGGCATGTACCTTGGTTGCTGGCACATCCCTAGTAGGAGATGTGCAGGAGGCAGCTGATGGATGTTTCTCTCTCATCGATGTTTCTAACTCTCCATCTCTCTCCCTTCCTCTCTGTAAAAAATCAATAAAATATATTAAAAAAAAAAAAAGAAATGCAGTTCTTCCTTTGGAGCAGTAAAAAGTGCCCTTTGCTTCATGTCTAACAACAGTGGATTTTTTAAGATCCTGGTGCTGGGTCATTGTAGGTTTCAAATCTGCAAATCTCAAGAAAATTGCCATGAACAGTTCTTGTGCTACTCAAAGCCTACCTGTTCCGTAGGTTCCTCACCACTTCTGTCAGCCTTCATGCAGGATGGGAGGCTCATGAATAGATAGAACACTTTGGAAGGTTACTCACCGACCAAACATTTGGGTGACAAAATGGCAAATCTCAAGCAAGTAAGCGGAACATTGTCCCACATACAAAGTCAGGTAGAGATGTCACTGGGAAGGAAGTGAGAACCTTCAGTGACTAATCTGCTCCTGTGAACTTATCATCCTATATAATAAAAGGCTGATATGCAAATTGACCAAACGGAGGAAAGACCGGTCGCTATGATGCGCACTGACCATCAGGTGGAAGACGCTCAACGTAGGAGCTGCCCCCTGGTGGTCAGTGCGCTCCCACAGGGGGAGTGCCACTCAGCCAGAAGCTGGGCTCACAGCTGGCAAGTGCAGTGGCAGTGGCGGAAGCCTCTCCCGCCTCTGCAACATCCCGCAAGGGGTCCCAGACTGCGAGAGGGCACAGGCTGGGCTGAGGGACCGCCCCCCTCCCCAGTGCACGAATGTCATGTACTGGGCCTCTAGTTTATTATAATAATCTCTGTATATATATTTTTTATCTCCCTAGTAGGTAAAGGACCATAACAGAAAACATTTAGTAATGTGTGTGTATGTATATATGTATACACTAGGGGCCCGGTGCACAAAATTCGTGAACTGGGTGTGTGTGTTGGGGGGGGGGGGTGGGGAGAGTGTCCCTCAGCCCAGCCTGCCCCCTCTCACATACTGGGAGCCCTCAGGCGTTGACCCCCATCACCCTCCGATCGCCTGATCGGCCCCTTGCCCAGGCCTGACGCCTCCGCCAGAGGTGTCAGGCTTGGACAGGGGACCCCCATCTCCCCCCGATCACTGGCTCTGGCCCCGCCCAGGCCTGAGGCCTCTGGCCCAGGAATCATGCCTGGGCAGGGGACCCCCATCTCCCTCTGATCGCTTGCTCCACCCCCCACCCAAGCCTGACGCCTCTGACCCAGGCTTCAGGCCTGGGCAAGGGGACCATCATATCCCCCCAATGCCCGGCTCTGCCCCCCACCCAGGCCTGATGCCTCGGCCAGAGGAGTTGACCCTCATCACCCTCCAATCACCAATCACCGGATCGGCCCCTTGACCAGGCCTGAGGCCTCCGGCAGAGGTGTCAGGCCTGGGCAGGGGACTCCCAGCTCCCCGCGGTTGCAGGCTCCACCCCTGCCCAGGCCTAATGCCTCTGGCCTAGGCTTCCGGGCCGGGCAGTGGGGACCTGCAGTGGCAGCGGGGGGCGCCGCGATCGTGGGCTTCGCTTTAGGCCCAGGCAAGGGACCCCTAGCTCCTGGGACTGCCAGCTTCGACCGTGCCCAGCTCCCATCGCTGGCTCCACCCCTACTTCCTGCTATCACTGGCCAGGGCGGCAAAGGCGCCTGATTCTCCAATCATGGCTGGGGGGCAGGGCAAAGGCGGCCCCAGGGCCACCTTTGCCCTGCCCCCCAGCTCTTAGCTCCCCCCTGGGTTTCCGATCACTGTCAGTGGCAGGGGGCTTCTTCCTGCTTTCCCTTTCGCCTCCCTGCATTGTGCCTACATATGCAAATTAGCCGCCATCTTGTTGGCAGTTAACTGCCAATCTTAGTTGGCAGTTAACTGCCAATCTTAGTTGGCAGTTAACTGCCAATCTTAGTTGGCAGTTAATTTGCATATAGCCCTGATTAGCCAATGAAAAAGGTATCGCCGTACGCCAATTACCATTTTCCTCTTTTATTAGTGTAGATATATATATATATTAATATATACAATATTATACCATATCATACCATACCACATCTACCATACCATACCATACCATACCATACCATACCATACCATACCATACCATACTATATAGTACTACACTATTATACTATTACTATACTGGTGACTAAGTTTTTTCAGTTTCTTAAAACCCATTCTCTCCCAAAGTTGGCGTTTCTCAGACCGAGCAGATCCTAACTGAGTGGCGCCACAGAGTATCAGATTCCAAAGTTCTTTTCATTCTACGAATAACACAATATGAAACCCAGGCACCCACACCCAAATTGGCAGATGTCGCTTATTGATGATGGCACTCTTTCCCACTGGGTCTGCATACAGCCTCTGAGTCCCTTCTTAACACAACTCTGAGAAGTAATAGCCAATTAACTGTTTTTGATATGGGACATGAAATATATGTACTTTCAGCAGCATATTTTCTTTTCCACCCCAGATGAGTTTCTTGCTATACAAGGTTCAAAGCTCCAAGCTTCAGGCTGCCTTTGTCCTCGCTGTTCAAGAGTCTTGGTTCTAGGAAATATTGGTAAGTCTGACTGTGCTTCCTCCAGGAGGCCCTTTAGGTTTGCATGAGTACACAACTTTTGGCAGCCTGCTCTGGCATGACAGAGTTCCCCACACAGATTCATTAGGACATCCTCTTGGACTTGACCTGAGTGAGAAATCCTAAATATTAACATTCTTGCCAAACTTAGGTTGAAAAAGTCACTTGCTGACCCTTGGCTAAATATTTTTTGTCGGCTCATAAAAAGTGAAGCTTTTTCTACCAGGATCCCGCTCATTTACTGGCCACTTTAGAAATGAATTTCAGACGCTACTCATAGTTCAGAGGCAAGACTCAAAACTAGATCTGACCTTTCTGACCACACAATTGGAAAGTTAAATATGATCAATGAATTTCTAAATGTATATGCCAATCTTTTATATTTTAGTCAGAGATAGGGATATCATGAAGCACACATGGCTTCCATAAATACTCTGTAAACTTATTGGGCCTTGCTCTTCTAAAAGGAAAAGAGAGAGAGAGAGAGAGAGAGAGAGAGAGAGAGAGAGAGAATGAACTAAGAAAGAACATGAACAAATAGATCACAATGAGATTGATACTGCCGAATGCTCCTTTTCTTTTTTTCTATAGTTTTGAGGCTTGCTCCCCAAATCATTAGCTCACAGGTTTAGTCATCCATTTTTATTGTTATTATTCTCCTGTGTTACTTGTGACTATTACACAATTAGCATATTTCTGAAAGCCCAATGGCCATGTCCTCAAGCTTCCTCCCCAGTTCCTGGAATTTACACTGTAGGACCTCAGCCCTATTTCTGTCTGTGGTTTTGATTCCAGCTCAGATTCTGACTACAGAGAAGTCCCCTCTCTTTGGCGAATACCTTTTTTCTCCTTGTGGTGATGTTTCCAGTCCAGCCTGAGGAGTCATAAAGTGCTATTAAAACAGTCATCCCTCTTAGTCTGTCCTCGGTAGTCATCACACAGTATTGCTATTGTCCAGGGGCTGGAGGCTGAGGCTGAGGCTGAATCGGAAAGTTGGTTTTAGTATCCCAGCAGGGCCAGGGAAAATAAATCCCTGAGCGAGAATATGGCTCGGTGTCAAGCAGCTGGAGAACCAGCCCATGAATAGCGTCCAGAGGCAGATTATTTGGGTGAGTGTGCATGGCTACCAGACATCAGTTTCATTTGACTAATGTGTTCTTTTCCATCCAATTGAATGGATTACCACAGTGTCAAATAAATAATGTGTTGCCACATTTGGCCCAACACGAAAAATACTGGCTATCAATAAGCAAGTGTAAGACCACATGAAAGCCTGACTGTGTTTGAGAAAAACAGGAATAAGCCCTCAGGTATCTTGAAATGCAGACATTTTTCTTGTCAAAATGTTCTAGGAGCCAATTTTCTGGAGTCCCTGCTGCTGTGACAACACTCTGGTCTCTGAAGCTCATCCAACATGGCCACAGACCCAAATTAAACCCTAGGTATTTGTGAAGGCAGCCACGAAGGTGGGACAATGGCACATTACTCAATTCAGAGTGTATTTAGTCAACGTTGATTGAATGCCTGCTGGTTGCCAGGCACAGAGGTGGCATCAGGGGTTGGTGGGGAGCATAACAGGGGTTGAGAAGAAATAAAAAGTGAACAAGGCACGCATTCTAGTGGAAGACACAGATGATTTTTGTATTGCATAGCAAAGTGCTACAATGAAAATATGGGCGAACTGCTAAGGAAGCATGAAGGAAGAATAGGAGAGTCTATGGGAAGACAGAGAGCATGGGCATCATCTTCATAAAGTGATGACATTTGGGCTCTGCCTTAATATGCTGTTCTAATGCAGTATTTTCAGAACGTATAAAATGTACATTATAAACTATAATAAATCCCCCTTAAATCCTTCTCAGTCTTTAACACAAATTAGCATCAATGGCATATTATAACTGAATTTAAAAAATAATAAGAAAAATAAGACAGGAATCATTAACATTGTCCTGAGTATTTTGCACATACTGGTTAATCCAATTTTCATGCTATTTCTACACTGTAGGTACTATTCTTACTTTATAAAAGTGGAAATAAGACACAGAGAAGTTAAATAAATTGCCAAGTTCACACAGTAAGATCGAACAGTGTGCTGAGTGCTTTAGACTGAGTTCTCACTTTATTCTCACAACAATATTTGCTCTGAGCTATTATAATTATTTCTGGGTGGGTGGTTGAGAGGGTTAAGGGCCTGAAACTTTAAGCGATTCAGTCTCCTCTCAGGAAGATCTCTCATATAGAAGAGAAACTATAATTGTTGGCCTAGTGCCATGAGAATATGCATGGTGTTATTAAGAGAAGTCAAATAGAAATATTGTACATATCAAGGGGATTAAGATTCATTTTCTAGAAATGTAGAGCCGTTCATGAGAATAACATTATTGGTGTTCTATAGATATATTTAAATGCTCTGGCTGCACTTTGAATGGAATGGAGGGGAGAAAGGTAATAGAAAAGACTGCTTGATTGCTACTGAAATGGTCTCAGTCAGAGTGATGGCCATTGGTGAAGGAGATGCATTTGAAAGCTATACTGGGTGTAGAATAAAGATCTGATGACTGATCTAGTGAGAGAAATGAAAGTCAACCTCAAGATTTCTCACTTTGACCACTATGTTAGAATATGCTGGTGCCACCAACCAAGAGAGCAAAACCAGAACTGGTAGGTTTGATCAAAAAACAATTGGTTTGGGTGCATCAAGTATGAGGTGGGCTACTAAGGTTGAAATATTTGATAGGCAACTAAATGTACATTCTGGAGCAGTGGTTCTCAACCTTCCTAATGCCGCGACCCTTTAATACAGTCCGCATGTTGTGGTGACCCCCAATTTCATTGTTACAAATTGAACATAATTAAAGCATAGTGATTAATCACAAAAACAATATGTAATTATATATGTGTTTTCCGATGGTCTTAGGCGACCCCTGTGAAAGGGTCATTCGACCCCCAAAGGGGTCGCGACCCACAGGTTGAGAACCGCTGTTCTAGAGTGATCCATTACCCTATTTCTTTCTCATGGAAAAACAATGTATAGCCTAGCATTTGAGGGCATTTCTTGGTGGCATAATAATATCTTTATATGGCTGACTTTATTTTTGTATTATAACAGTCTTCTAATAATCACATAATTAAGTCTTCCTAATAACCCTAAGAAGAAGGTATTCTGTCATCTCCATTTCACAGATGAGAAAACTGCAGCATAAAGAGTGTAAGTCATTTTTCCAAAGCATTACAGCCAGCGATAGCGCCTTCCCCATCCCCAAACAGCATTTTCCATATCCAGGATTTCAGGCTCCTGTGGGTGAAACTCTCTTTCTGAAAGTTTTCCCACCTATTCTGGGGACTAGGGGAAGAGGACGATGCTGAGGACACAGGTGTAGGTGAAAGCCTGTTACATTGTATAATTCCCACCCTTTAAACTATATAAAATTTGGTAATCTTGGTCTCAATTTACAGATTCTGCCATACAGTTAATCTCCCTGTGCCTCTATAGCAGTGGTTCTCAGCCTTGGCTGCACATTAGAATCACCTGGGAATCTTTTTAAAATCCTGATTTCTGGGCCGCATCCTCCGGAAATTCTGTTTCTTTGTTATGGGGTGGGGCCACAACCTTAGTAACAAAGAAACAGAATTTCTGGAGGATGAGGCCCAGAAATCAGGATTTTTAAAAAGATTCCCAGGTGATTCTAATGTGCAGCAGAGGTTGAGAACCACTGCTCTATAGTATGAGATGATAACGTTACTCACTTTCTGAGGCGGTTGAGAGGTCTAATTAAGTTGAAACATCTAAAGTGTTTCTGCCGTGCTCAGCAACATGTTCCAGAAACATGAACTAAGATGACAAGACAATGAGAATGATGGTGATGACAACCACCTATTTATCTCTACACTAATTTTTCCTCCATGGCTTAGAGTAGAAATAAGAGGTCAATAAATGCATGCTGTTTTCATCCATTCTTCCACTTCAGAAATGTTGGGACAAAGAAAAAAGAGATAGCAAAATAAAGAAGAAATGAAGAATGAAAAAAGTAAAGAGAAAGAGCTGGAGAAAAAAAGGGAGAAATAGAGAAAAATTCAACAACTTCCTTCCTGCCCTTGGAAACCACTATCAAAATGAGAGTAAAATATTGCGCGTTGTCAAGATTTAGAATTCGTTGTCAAGGTCTCTGGCCTATGCATTTGGGGAAAGAAGGGGAGGTAGTACTGTGGTGGCAAATTGAGAAGCAAGAGAAAAGGACGTGTTGTCAGGGTCCAGACGGTCAGGAAAGCTCATCATCCCTCAGTCAGCCCCCAATAGCTCTAACAGAGATAAAGTGAGTGAGAACTTAGGAGAGGGTTAAAGGACACAGACATGCAATGCTGAGGTCCGCAGGTACCAGCCAGGGACTGCTGCAAGGGGTCTTTAACAGGAGAGATTCTAGGGAATCAGCCCAACCGCAGGACAGCCTTTGTTTGGACTTTTAAGACCAACGAAAGGAAATGCTTGAAACATAAAAGACCAACTTGGACCATCTGGTTCTGTAACAGTCCCCCATCAACACGTCCTCACTTGATGAGACCAATATAATAAATGAGGATAGATGTGTTTCGCTCCTGTCAACAGCCATACGAGAGGAAAGATAAGAGAAGCTTTTGAAATTGTAGAGATCTTTTGGCTTAGCGATTCCAGAGGCAATTAGTTCCATATGGGAAGCAAATCCATGCGGATAGATTTAACTATCAATTCTGTAGCTGCTTATCAAGAGGCAGTATATTTTGCAATGCGCTCACAAAAGCCGGATCGTGTTACTGTGCCACCTGCTTTCACCCAGGCTGGGCAGCAGTGAATTAGCCTGGGTCTCTGATAGTTCGAGTGCCAACGCGTTTTAGAGAAATTAATTCATCTGAGAATCAATATTAATAATGATAAATTGCTTTTTAAAATCAGCTGAATTAGAGTGACTCCCCTTTCAAGAAACCTAAAAATGCTTAAAACCCAACAAAATGAGCCCCAGTATTTCCCCTTTTGCTATGGCAAGGCTAGGTGACCCACTGAGGAAAGCTTTGCAACTTTTCTGTTCTCTGATGGAACTTACAGCAAGTGATTCTGAAGAAAAAGCATGATTAAGAAAACCATATACTTTACCCATTTGCCATCCTACAGACTTTCCCTTAAATGTATGCTGTTTTCATCCATTCTTCCACTTCAGAAATGTGGGGACAAAGAAAAAAGAGATAGCAAAATAAAGAAGAAATGAAGAATGAAAAAAGTAAAGAGAAAGAGCTGGAGAAAAAAAGGGAGAAATAGAGAAAAATTCAACAACTTCCTCCCCCTGCACCCCATTCCTTCCATTCTCCCGAAATTGGTCTCTCTTTAATAACGGCACACTCATGCGCATGGTAAGCAGAAGGGACAGGAGCCATGGCCTTGACAGGTAACATAACTCTCAAAGCCAAGGAACCTCAAGACATACAGGGTTTGTGCAAATACCCATAGGACAGACCCATGGCCTTCAGGATTTGGCCAAAAACTCAACCCATTATTCAACGTTTTGTGCTAAGCGAAGTGCAGTGCATTCTGTCAGGCAGTTTTCCCTTTATTTCTAAGCCCATGTGTATTTCCGAGGGAATGTGATCCATATGTTTCTAATTCATTTACATTTAAATCATCATAATGCTGTTTTGCTGAGCTATTTGATGTCCAAGAAGCCTATGAGGCCTTTTACAAGCCCTTTAAAAGGCTTTCTCCTTTGAACCTGGAAGTCATGGTTTTCCTGTACAGAATGTGAATTAAAATAAAGAAAGGTTATAGTTTCCCTTCAAACTAAATTCCTCTGCATTTAAATGGATAATAATAATGACAACCATTAAAATAATGTGATCTCAGAGGCAACCTTACATATAAATTTAGAAAAATCTATCAGTTGGAAAAGAAAAAAAGTTCCAGCTTTTCCAATGCAATAGCCATGAATAGTAATGGGTAGACTCTACTCTGCTTGCAGATTAAGTTTAAAATAGTATTTGCCGTTTTAAGCCCATGATTTTTTTTTTAAAGCCTAACCTAATTTTTTTCAGACTTTGAATACATTCCTGGATACTAATTGCGGCTATCCTCTAACTTTTTTTTAAGGAAAGTTTTGAATGTCTTTGTGCCAGAATCACCTAGAATGTTGGCTTGTTTTTTAAAAAGTAATAATCGCAATATTATCTATCATGTATTTAGCACATTCTTGTGGGCTGGGCACTGAACTGGATGCTTTACAGATACTACCTAACTTAATATTTGCAACAGCTCTTCAAGTTTGTCATGATTGCTACCCATTTCACAGAAACTACGGCACAAAATGTGGGCAAGTTACTGGATTTAAGGAAACTCTTTCAAATTCACATAGCCAGCAAGCAAGGGGAAGAACAGACTTATAGAACATTGGGCAGGGGCCAAGGGGTTAAAAACTACTTCTTGTCCAGCTTCCAGAAGGGCCATTCTTAACACTGAGGAGTCTGTAAAACAGAATAAACCTCTTTTGTTTATTGAATTTCTACTATCTCCCAGCCATTGTGCAGAACAAAAACATGCAAAACAACATCCTTTATTTCAAGAGTTCTGAGTCTAGTGGTCTGGGAAGAGGTAATTGTCAATGCAATGTGATTATGTTGTGTAACTGGAGATTGGGGGTTAGGGGGTGCAGAATAGTGTTGGGAAAAGGGGGTCAGCTTTATTTTGAAGAACCAAGGATACACATAAACCATTTGAGACTGCCCCAGCTTTTGTGCTCTATAGACATCGGTTCTCTTCTCTTCTAAGGTGTGTGGGATTTATTCTGAAGGCAAGGACCAAGTATTCTGTTTTCTTAGAAGACTTGACAGCAGTGCAAAGAATGAATTTGGAGACACCAAAGATGAGGAAGCCAGCTAGGAGGCTGTTTCAATAATCTAGTGATGGGTGTATGCAGTGGGCCCCTGGCCAGTGTGGATCAGTTGGTTGGGTGTCATCCTATGTACCAAAAGGTTACTGGTTTGTTTCTTGGTCAGGGCACACGCCTGAGTTGTAGGTTAGATTCCCCAGTGGGGTGTGTGCAGGAGGCAACCAACCGATGTTTTACTCTCACATTTCTGTTTCTCTCCCTCTCTCCCCCTCTCTCTCTCTCCCCACTCCCTTTCTCTGCCTCTGAAAATAAACTTTAAAACCTTAAAATAAAAAAAGAAAGGCAGTGCGCTAGGGAGAAGAATTAATTATAGAACCTTACATTTCACATTTTCTCAAACATTTTACAACACTGGTCTTTGAAACAAAAAGAAAAGTTAATTTTGCAGTATTTGCTGAAGACTCCAATTTCTCATTTCCCAATGTAATGCCTATGCATCAACACAAACATACACATCCCGTCATCTAACACTAGCTTAATGATCATGTAAGTAGAAATGCTTCTTCCTGGGTAGCCATTTCAACACAAGAATGATTTTACAAGGGGCTTTGTTTTTCTCCACTAATACTAAGAAAATGATCTCATGCAAAAAAAAAAAAAAAAAAAAAGAGGAAGAAAGAAACTTCCCAAATAGAAAATCGCCAAAATTATTTACATAAAATAAAGTTACTTTTCCCCATTTTCTCAATGAAACATCATCAGTGATGCAACATTATATCTGGAGCATCAAGAGTCATCAAGTTGACAATTCCCTGAAATGTCTGCACATTCAAGTATCTCCTCTCACTTGCTAGTTTGAATTATCCTTAAAACTTTTGGTTTGTTCTTTAAAAGATACTTATATCTTGCTCAGGCTGGGTGGCTCAGTTGGTTGGAGTGTCCTCACAGATAGCAAAAGGCTTCAGGTTTGATTTCCAGTTTGGGCTCATACCTAGTTTGGAGGTCGATCCCCAGTTGGGGTGAGTACAGGAGACAACTGATTCATGTTTCTCTCTCTGTCCCTTTATCTCTTTCTAAAATTAAAAACAAACAACATATCCTCAGGTGAGAATTAAAAAGAGATATTTAGTCCTAGCTGGTTTGGCTGGGTGGATAGAGCGTTGGCCTGCAGACTAAAGGGTCTCAGGTTCGATTCCCGTCAAGGGCACATGCCCAGGTTGCGGGCTTGATCCCCAGTTTGTGGGAGGCAGCCAATCAATGATTATCTCTCATCATTAATGTTTCTATCTTTCTCTCTCTCTTCCTTCCTCTCTGATATATATATATATATATATATATATATATATATATATATATATATAATCTTAATCTGGATTGGCACTGTGACGAATGAGATACTAGCATTAGCTAGATTTAAACCAACATCTTAAATACTTCTTTTTTCTTTCTCTTCCCAAAGTCTGTCATTTGGAACCATTGCATTTACTACAAATGTTTGCATTTGTTCATGTCCCATGGTCATCCCTACCATAACCTTCTCACTTGCCTCTCAGCTTTCATTTTTGTCCAGCTATAACCTCTTCTCCACACAGCAGCTGGAGGAATTGTTTCTAAAACTAAATCAAATGATGCCACTTGCCTATACAAAACCTTTCAAGAGCATATCATTGCTTTTCATCTTCCTGAGTGTAAAGGTGAATCTTTGTGATCGGCTTTAACAAAGCCCCCAACTTCACTTATCTGCCTTCTCTGCCTGTCAATAAGCTCCAGCCATTCTGACTGCCCTGTTTGGGTTCCCTCCAAGCCTAGATTTCACCTCAGATATCACCTTTCGCCACTCCAGACAAAGCATGGTGTATGCTGATGCACGTAGGAGTAAAATCTATTAATGGTCATAATCAGAATGTGTTAAACACATACACATGCACATGCATACCCATATGCACAGACATACACACAGGAGGAGAGGAAAATAGAGAATTTAATGACACTTTTGCTTCAGTGAACTGGACTGGAATGTGAAATGCAGGTATTACGGGTCATAATCAAATAAGTGAACATCTATCAGGTTGCCTTGTTTGTTTCCTTCATTGATCATCTCACTATCTGATACCTGGTTTATTTATGTGTTAACTTGTCTGTTTGCTAGTTTTCAAAATGTAAGCACCTTAAAAGTGCGGCCTCATCTCTCTTATGCATGTCCTTGTTGCTTGAATCTAGAACAGTGCTTGATAGAGATCAAGTTCAAAGAATATCTGAAAGATGTAATGGTTAATTTTATCTGTCAACTTGATGAGGTCATGATACCCAGATGTTTGGTTAAACACCAGACTAGATGTGGCAGTGAAGATATTTGTAGATGAGATTAACAATTAAATAAGTAGATTTTTAGTAAAACAGATTATTTTCCATAATATGGGCAAGCACACACACACGTGCACACACACACACACACATACACGTCCTATTGGTTCTGTTTCTTTGAAGAACGCAAACTCATACAGATGTTCTGCACACTTGTGGCATGGCAAAGGTTACTAACATTCATCTTTTGATATGTATTCTTTTGCCTAGAGCTCCCAGTTAGGGTAGGAGCTAAAACTAACTCTCTTTTTCTCCATACTGGCAAATTCATTCTCTCATCTTCTTTCTCTGTTCATTGTCTTCTCTTCAACATAACCTTGCCACTTGACCTGCTGATCAGAAGTAACTTCCATAATTTTCTCTCTCATCCTCCATGCTTTCCATGTCATCCTAAGAAGGGCCTGCAAGTCTAGGATTCCTTGTTATCTTGATAAATATAATTCTTCTACTATTGACTGCTTTTCTCCTGCAAAACTCGTGGTAGTTAAAATGTACCACATTTCATATACATGTTCAAATGGAAAGAAAATCAGAAGAGTACAATATAACCACAAAATGGGTTTGTGTAACTCTGTAGTGTCAAATAGTGTACAATGAGAATTTTAATTTAAAAAAATTATAAAACAGATATGATTTTTTAAAAGAATTTGAGACATAACTGGAACTTAAATATAAAGTCTCCACTGAAAAGTCCTCGCTTGAGTGAACTAGCATGCTCAGCGATACCATGTAAATTGGCACAGCTCTGAATGTAACTCTGATAACTACGTGTGATGCAATGTCACCAAAAGGACTTTATGTCCCTTTTGATCAGAGACATTGGCATACACAATAATATGCAAAGAGGGACTTGCAATCTGTCAGACCTGGGTTAGAAACATATCTCCCACTATGGCTGTGTCCCAATTACATGATTTAATCTCACTGGTTCTCAGTTGCTTGAAGTGGGAATAATGAGACATTTCTGTGATGCAACTAGCAGTGCTTGGTTAAGAATAGATAACAAGTAGCTACTAGTTTCTATCCTTGGAGTTATATTTCAGTTTCTACAGCACCTAAGAACATAACAAAATAAAATAATTGTATATGAAATGAAACAGAGTAAAATTAAACTAATGTGTTTGGGGGGAGTGCTTTCATTTCTCTATAATTTTAAGCTACACTGATACACATCAGTGTATAGAAGTTTCCAAATCTCTATGTTCATATTTTAAGATTTGATATGTCTACCCTACATATGTAATACTTTTTGCTAGCATTTCTTAAATGTATATATTTACTAGCATTTATTAAACCATATATATTTTAATGTCTTACTATGTTCTTAACAGTAGATTTATGTATTGCCTTCATTTTTAATTCATATAATATCCCAAAATGTCAGACTTTAAATTGTTGTGCATAGTTGATTCTTTCTACGTAGGGATATGTAGTGAGTGATTTAAGGTATCACTTGTCTTTAAAACTTTAGTTTCAAAACTCAACATAGCCAGATTTGGTGATAGCAGCCACTTTAAATGCAAAAACAAACAAACAAACAAGCAAAAAACACAAATAGAGCAAGACCCTTTTCCTAACCAAAAGTAGTTATTGTAAAAAAAAATGCATTAATGAAAATATTCTAGTCTATAAACAAGAGGCTCATTAAGGAAGCAAATCTAAAATTAATAATAAATTTCTGCCCTAAAAGAGATACAAAAAATGCTGATTTGTTTAGCTGATATCCATCTTATCAGAGGCCAATAGAAGTTTGAGATTGGTTTGACCTTGTTACAGAAGAAATTTATGTATTTAGTGAAATGCCCAGGAGACTCTTGCAACTCTAAGATTTTATAGTTCTGTGATGTAGACACTACAGGAACTGTTTAAATGTACATTCCAAATATTTTTATGTCCTCATTTTTTTCTTGTTGTTATACAACTATGGCCCCAGGATTGAAAAATCCAGTGCTTGTTTATTTGTTTGTTTTCCACTCAAATTTCTTGTCTTTTAAAAGTCAAGAAGAAATAAAAACAGAAAGAAAGAAAAGAATTGCACAAATGTTTCTGAAATGTCACAGGGTAAATCTACTTAACTCTAAAGTTATACCAATATATAATAGAATTATGCAGATATATAAAACATCTGCGGACATCACCACAGAGTTCTATAATGCCTTTTGTATGATTTCCCAAAACCATTTCAAGAATGAGGCTGAAGTGTTAAGACCGAAAGCATGTCCTAAAATGACCTTTATGAGATGTTCAAGTATAAGAAACTTGAAAAACAAGTCTGGAAGTTTATGGATGTTACACATGTAAAAATCTCTGTTATTTATGCTTGTGTTAAATATTTGATTAAGCATCCATACATCAACCTGATTTTGTGAAAGGTCAAAATAAACCAAGCGTTTCCAAAGCTAAGAGTTCAGACACATGAGGCTACCATAGTTCCAGAAAATCATTTATTGAGCAAGTGGCATCTAGTGTTCTTGTAAAATTCAGACATGTCACTAGATATGAATTGGTATAAATGAAGAACAAGAACCTTAACTAAATCCCAAATTCCAAAGATATCAAAATTTCTTTTGAATGCTAATTTTCTAGAAAGGTGGCCAGTTTTGGGGGGTTGGGGTTGTTAGTGAAATAAGCAGATGATGTTAGAAATTGTGAACGGATTTATTTTTCCTATGTCTGTGGAGAAATAAGACACCATACACTTTGAAGGGTAGTCAAAGAATGTCTATTAACCCTGTGATAGTGTAACCAAATGAACACATTGGTATATAGCATTCCATACAAACAAACCCCTGAGATTAGAGTCAGATATCCCTGACAGGCATGTTCTAGCGGCCTATCCACAGCTTCAAACAACAGTGTCCTACCCAGAAGCTCTGCCTGATGGCTTCGGATAAGGGGAACTGAAGTGGCCGATAAAAATGGAAGTCCTGCCCATGGAGCTATGTTCCCCCAAAAGGACCCTAATCTGCATGTGTCTGAGGAATCATGAGTTATCTAAATAGTCCACCACCAGGTGCCTGATTCCCAGGAGAATCTAATATTCCTATTAGAAGAACCGGTGAGCAAGTATTTGGGGACTGATGGTCAGTTCCCTGGAAAATTGAACTTAACAATCTTGAGTACAGGAGACAGTTAAAGATAAATATTTTGGGACTGGAAACTCACCTAAATTTAAAAGAGTGTCAAGGTATTGCTTGGGCTCCATAATGGGAGACTGGTGCAGCATTTTAGCTTAGGCAGAAATCACAATGAATGTTAAAATTTAAATGTTCTCTTTGGTATAATAAAAGATACATCTGGTCTTTGTCCCTGGTTCTTGGCACAGAACTTCAAAACCCTTGGAATATACTGAGTGATTAGAGTGTCTTTGTTATGCTAATGAGGTGACTCATGGTGGGGGCTGCTCACCAGACAGTCCAACCATGTGATTAGAGGTTGGAACTTGGGCCCCACTGATCTCTGTGGAGGTGAGATAGGCTGGAAATGGAGTTCCATCATATGGCCATTGATTTAATCAATCTTGCCTAAGTAATACAAGCCCAACAAAAACTCTGGACTGTGAGACTCAGAAGACCTTTCTGGTTGGTGAACTCACTGACGTGCTGGAAGAGTAACACACTGATTCCACAGAGAGAGATTATGGAAGTTATCAACCTTGCCCTATGTGTATTCTTTGTAACAAAACTGCAATCATGAATGTAGTGCTTTCAGTACATCCTTTGAGTCTAGAGTTGTCAACCCTGATAGGATCATGAAAAAACCCTGCATTGATAGCCAGTGAACCAGAAGTAGGAGTGATCCCCAAGAGTTATAGCTGGCATCTGAGGAGGGTAGTTTTGTGGGGCCCTGGGCCCTTCAACCCATGGCATCTGATGCTACCTCTGTGTAATTTGTGCCAAAATTATATTGACCTATGCTCACTTTGGGTGGAAAAGAGCATCTCTAATTTGAGAAGTAGCCAAAAGAAGACAATAATCCAAACCCAAAGAGACAGGCTATCTTTCTCATCTTAGTGAAATCAGAGGTAGAAGTCAACATCATCCACAGGAATGTGCTAGGTTGAAGGAAGGGCTACCAGGTGTTTGTGGGGAGAGGTATAGCAGGAGTGCAGGGAATACCAGGGCGGAAGCAATCAGAGATTTACATACACAATCACAGATGATGTTTACATAAAGGTGAGGTCAAGGAGATGACCCTTAGTAAAATATCAGGAGATGAGGGTAGGTTATAGTAAAAAATGAGACTCACACTTAAATGCAGGCCGTGCTGTTGTCAAATGGTGAGTAGGTCTAATGTCAGATGAGGGGCATTAGAAGAAAAGGCTCCAGCCTTGAGGGCTCCAGATAGAGAATACAGCCTAAGGGAATGGCCAGGATATCATATTAGATATCTGTCCCCCAATCTGTCAACAGAATAAAGAAGTTGCAAGCACCAAGAAACCCAGATAGTAGGAAGTCAAGAAGAGATTAGGGCAAAAGATAAAGATTATCAAATAATGCAGCTAAGGTGCCAAAGGTTCAGTTTCCCTACGGCTTTCACTAAATTATCTGACATCTGCTTTGAACATTATTGTCCAGGGTAATAATAACATTAACACTAATAACAACAGTAACAAGAGTAATAATAGTCAACACTTACAGGTATTTTCTATGTACTGGACACTTTGCTAAGTATTTTATATGCATTTTCTTAATTAATTCTCACCATAGCAGCATAAGGTAGTTATTATATTGTCTCCATTTTACACAGCACAACATTCAGGCAAGGAAATAGTGCCTGAGAACCTGAAAGGCTGGGAGAAGCTGGGGATCAGAAACACGTGAGGAGTCCTGCAGTTGGTATGATGCTGCTCGTGTTCAGCTGAGAAAGAGTTAGCACCGGGTCAGAGAATAATTGTGATTAGAAGGAAGATTAGAAATGGTGAATGCACCTGCCATTTTTTTTCTCTTTTTTCATAATTAATGGATGGACCTGGAGATTATAATGCTAAGTGAAATAAGACAGTCAGAGAAAAAACAACAACATATGATCTCACTTATATGTGGAATCTGATGAACAAAATAAACTGATGAACAAAATAAAACCGGAGTCATGGATACGTGGTATAGACTGATAGATGTCAGTGGGGAGGTGGGTGGGATGGACAGGATGAAAGAAGGTGAAGAGGATGGCCAAAGAACATATGTGCCTAGCCCAGGGACACAGACAACAAGGTGGTGAGTGTCAGAGGGATGGGAGGACGAGGTCTTGGTGGGGCAGTACATAAGCATGATTGATGAAATCAGTGGCCATATGATGGAACTCCATTTCCAGCCCATCTCACCTCAGAGATCAGATATATAATCAAACTGAACCTGGAATCCACAGAACCCAGTCATTATGAATTTGAAAATGAAGCATCACATGATTTTTCATTAAGGAGATTTTCTTTGCAAGGACACAATCTGGAAACTTTCCCAAAGGGAAAATTCAACAAAAGGACTGCATGTGTCTTTGACTGTGCCATTCCAATCAAATACTTAATCTAGATTTCTTGGAGACTGAGAACAACCTGAGGAGGAAATTCAAGTGACACAATCCCTTTGAAGGGCCGTGCCTAAGACCTGGTTCTTCTGAAGATTCCCACACCTTGTGGATATATGAAAGGGCTTATTTATTACCAAATCATAAATATTTTATTTACCCAAACCAGTAAGGAAGGAAGAAATGGGGGGGGGGGATTTGGGCAGCTTTCTGGAGAAATCCTTGCCAATGCCCTATTTGCATTGACTGCACAGCACTCAAAAGCACTTTTGTTTTGTTTTAAATATCTTTTATTCTGTTGGAATACAGCCATCAGGTATGCAGCACAGATAAACTCATCTGCCAACATCCGGGTTTAAATCTGAAAAACAAATATGTCAATGAACTTGACTGAGGTAACAGCTTTCACACTAGCAGCATCTGCTCTGCTCGTTCAAAATGTACCTGAGCAATAGAATCAATATTAATGCTGTCCTTTATAAAGATGAATCCACTGAGCCACCACTTGAGTGACTGCTTTGGGAGTTTTCACTGCAGGTGAAAAAACTGGTCCTCACGCTGTTGACTAAAAAAAACAGTGTTGGTAATGGAAAAAGCATTCCAGAATGAGATGTGTCTGCCATTGCTGGAAAACAGCCTTTACCTGGTTTATGTAGGCATATCCTTGACATCCTGGAACCTCAAAATGGCTCTCACTGATGCAACAGAATCAGTCTTCACCATCCCCATCACTGTAGTTCCTGTTGTTAATATCTGTTCTTTTCAATCTGTCCTCTATACATTCTCCAGACTTGCTTTTCTTAAGTAAAAACTCATCTTCTAGTGGTTCTGCTTAAAAACCTTCAATGATTTCTTATTACCTCCAGCAAAAGCAGACTATAATTTAGTGTATAGGTAATGCTTACTATTGTTATAAAATTAGTTCCTAACACTGAAAAATCAGGAGATTTTATCTCAATATATATGACTTTCTAACTTTTTTGGTTGTTAAATTGAGATGTCTAGACATAGCAGGCCCCTTTCCCTACCTAGACTGGAGCTGAGAGGCCACTATCCTCTTTAAAGTTGGGTAGGGTATTCACACTGCTGTTTGTCCCAGTCCACATAGTCTCCCCATATTTGCAGTTGTCAGTGGCCACTTACTGGGTGGCTTGTTCAATTTTAGAAAGAGAGAGAAATATCCTCTGTACTTTCATCAAATGGCAAAACCATAGTGTGCTAGTGAACAGACAAAAAAACAAAAAACAAAAACAAAACAACAAAAAAACCCTCTGATTTGTCCTATTTGCCAATTCCCCTGGTGTAAATACTTCCCCCCTGCCAAATTTGATGCTACCAACATGAATTCACTGACTTCAAGATTGACAAGGGAGGCTACTAAACAGTTCTCATACCATCTTCAGCACATCACTGTCATAAGGACAAAGCAAAATTACAAAACAAAAGGAGGAAGCTTAAATCCTATTCTACTATCACTTTATTTGCCTGTTCATGCAGACTATTGGATGTACATGGTCTGTACATCTTTAAACATTCTGGTGAGTGTTTAAAATTCAAACTGCTTAAAATGGCCTACAAACCTCCTCACAACCTGATCCCAACCTGAAATTCTAGCCTATTTTCTTTCATTACTCATATAACCTAATCATATAGGTTCTTACTGGCCCCTGAACATACAAAGAATTTTATCACATCTGTCTTCATGCATGCTATTCCTTATACCTGAATAACATATGTCACATATATTCCACACCTATCTGTGAAACTTTCTGCAGTGATGTTGAACAGAATAATACTCTCTTCTCTGCTTCTACATCACTTTGCATTTGGGGTTGTAAATTGTGAGCTCCCTGAGGGGTTATTTATTATTTATCTGTATATTCAAAATACTTAGCATAACACAGACAACAGAGTGATGAAGGCCAGGGGAGGGGTGGCGGGGACTGGGTAGAGGTAGGCAAAGGGGGAGCGGAGTGGAAGACATCTGTTATAGTATCAACAATAAAATTTTTTTAAATGCTTAGTATATATACTAAACCTCTAATAAATGCTTGTTGAAAAAAATACATAACTGAGTCATTAAATGAAATATTTAAGTTACATTTAGAAAATGTATAAAAAACTCTAATGTTTATCAGTAAAAAGTGTAACCTCACTATCTGGGCTTTGTTTTTGTTCTTTCTTCTGAAATCACCAGTTTTTAATTCCATAACCATGTTATATAAATATAAATTACTAAGTGGTAATCTATATATTTCCTGGATTCCTCTGCTGGTTTTCTAACAGAGTGCACGTTAAAGGAGTAGGTATTTAGCTCAACCTCTAACAGGCCAAATACCACCATTACCAAGTAGTATACCCCCATAAATAGAAATGTGAGCATCCTGCTTACACACAGTTCTTGACAGATACAAATTTGACTTAACCCACCACAAGGCCAGCACTTATGTTTCTACATATCCCTGATTCTAAAGCACTGAATACAAATAGCTCTAAAATGACAGCAGTCAAACCTAAATGATGAGGAATAAACTGCATGAGTGGCTAGAAATGATAGATTTAGGAAGATTTCTTCCTCTCTCAGCTACTATATTAAAAAACCCTATGAAGAAACCTAGGTAATATCTACATCTCACTCTTTTTTTTTTTACATGTTGCCTAGCACAGAGGTTCTCAAAGTATTTTATTTCAGACTCCATCTACACATTTTAAATTATTGAGTAGCCATAAAGCAATTTTATGTGAGCTATATTTATTGATGTTTATTTACTGTACCCAAATAGAAACAAAATTATAAATACAATAGTCCACATGCACACATATTAGCATCAGAAAGATGATGCCAGAGGAAAACCAAGATGGCGGCATAGGTAAACACCGGAAATTGCTGCCTCCCAGAACCACTTCAAAAATACAACTAAAAGACAAAACGGACATCATCCAGAACCACAGGAAGGCTGGCTGAGTGGAAATTCTACAACTAGAAGGAAAGAGAAAAGCACACTGAGACTCAGGAGGTGCAGAAGTAAAGTGCAGAGGTACAGAGGCGCACGTGGAAAGGACTGGCAACTGAGGACACTGTTGTCTTTTTCAATCGGGAGGGAGTCTCAAGCTCTCGACTGCTCTGAACTCCAGTTCCAGGCAAATCTCTGGGGACCCAGACTCATACAGGAGAAACTGGACTGTGTGGCATCGGTCAGAACTCGAGGGCGACTTTCTCTCAGAGTTGCTTGCAGTAATAACCAGGACACTGAGACCCTGGGCCTCTTAGGGTAGGTCTGAGGAGCAGCCATAGCTGCTTGCTCTGCCCTGTTGATCCCCTGAGACCCCGCCCCACCCAACCTGTATGCAGAGGCTTTTGCATATGAAAGGCCTGGCCCTTTGCAATCTGAAAATTACCTAACAAACTGCAGCTGGGTCAGAGAGACCCAGAACTTCCAAAAGAAGGCCCAAGGCACCACAGCAGCTTGCATTGCTTCATAGCTGGGCCTCATCTGGGCACCTCCAAACCCCAAACAAAGAAGAGGAATCTACAGATCTCTCCATAGCTCCTGCTGGGTAGCCTCAGACAGAGACTAAATTAGCACCTCCTTAGAGATCCAAGAGTCAGTGTACCCAGAGGTCAGAGTGGGTCCATCCAGATTACAACTCCTCAGATCCATAAGGGACACACTCAGGGGGCAGACTCATTGAGCACCAAAGCCCCACTGAAGCAAGTCTTGCCCCAGAAGGGTGTCTCCAGCACAGAAGTTCTCCCACTGTAGACACAGCTGATTCTCACAGACAATTGGCCTGGTGGTCAATTCCTCCCAGTGATACCTACAACAATCAAGGCTTAACTACAACAAGGCTGTGCACAAAGCCCACAAAGGGGTGCACCAAGAGTGTCCACATCAGGTAATTGGGGAGGCTGAGCCATTGGGCCCTATAGGACACCTAGCACAGAAAACCACTCTGTCAACACAGGGAAGCATAAAAAATACAGAGACAAAGATACAAGTCACAAATGACAGAAATGGAGGAAAGCAAACTACTGGATATAGAGTTCAAACCCACACTTATAAGGTTTTTCAAGAATTTTCTAGAAACCGCCGATAAATTTAGTGAGACCCTCAAGAAATCTAGTGAGACCCTCAAGGTTATGAAAAAGGACCAACTAGAAATTAAGCATACACTGACTGAAATAAAGAATATTATACAGAGTTCCAACAGCAGATCAGAGGATCGCAAGAATCAAGTCAAAAATTTGAAATACGAAGAAGCAAAAAACACCCAACCGGAAAAGCAAAAAGAAAAAAGAATCCAAAAATATGAAGATAGTGTAAGGAGCCTCTGGGATAACTTCAAGCGTACCAACATCTGAATTATGGGGGTGCCAGAAAAAGAGAGAGAGCAAGATATTGAAAATCTATTTGAAGAAATAATGACAGAAAACTTCGCCTACCTGGTGAAAGAAATAGACTTACAAGTCCAGGAAGCACAGAGAACCCCCAAAAAAAGGAATCAAAAGAGGACCACACCAAGACACATCATAATTAAAATGCCAAGAGCAAAAGACACGAGAGAATCTTAAAAGGAGCAAGAGAAAAACAGTCAGTTACCTACAAGGGAGTACCCATACGACTGTCAGCTAATTTCTCAACAGAAACTATGCAGGCCAGAAGGGAATGGCAAGAAATATTCAAAGAGATGAATAGCAAGAACCTACAACTAAGATTACTTTACCCAGCAAAGCTATCATTCAGAATTGAAGGTCAGATAAAGAGCTTCACAGATAAGAAAAAGCTAAAGGAGTTCATCGCCACCAAACCAGTATTATATGAAATGCTGCAAGGTATCTTTTAAGAAGAGAAAGGAGAAGAAAAAGGTAAAGATACAAATTATGAACAATAAATACACATCTATCAACAAGTGAATCTAAAAATCAAGGGAATAAATAATCTGATGAACAGAATAAACTGGTGAATATAATAGAATCAGGGGCATAGAAAGGGAGTGGACTGACTATTCTCGGGGGGGAAAGGGGTGTGGGGGGTGCGGGAAGAGACTGGACAAAAATCATACACCTATGGATGAGGATGGGGGGGGGAAGAGCAGAGGGTGGGGTGGGAACCGGGTGGAGGGGAGCTAGGAGGAGAAAAAGGAGGAACAACTATAATAATCTGAACAATAAAGATTTAATTAAAAGAAAAAAAAAGAAAGATGATGCCATTAAATCTCATGTAGCCTCTGGGAAACTCCACTGTACAGTTGGGGGAGAATGAGAGTGAATAATGAACATCATTCTTAGTATTATTATAAAGATAGTTTTGACCTCACAGAGCCCCTAAAAGAATCTTGGAGACCAAATGGGGCCAATGGACCATACTTTGAGTATTGCAGGCCTAGCTCATTAAGTGAAAATAATCACATTTGTTGAATAAATTAACTAGTAATAACTTCAGTTTAGGGCCAGTATTTACTACCAGTGTTACATTTACACAATTCTCTTTAATGAACAATGAGCAGAGTCTGCTTGCTTTTGCACTTTTATTGCCATATCAATCAATAAGCTTCAGTTACTAGTCAGTAGATTATCAAATAGAAAACCCTAGGATAACAAGAAAAATGCAATGAAATGACAATTATCTGTTTTGATTGAAATATATGTTTATAATGATATAAAAGGAGACAGGTGAAAAGTAGGGGAGAGAGGGACAGGTATAATGGATTCAGTGAAGGTTGAAATTATATATCTCAATAACTACTAGATCAATGATTCCATCACTTCTTTCAGATTCATGTCATTATGTGATGTCATCTAGATACAAAAGGAAAAAAAATAGATACAAAAGGAGACTAAACTGGTCTAGTTATAGAATTTATTGTTAAGTTTACAAGTGCTGTATTTGACACAATCTTTTATAAAACTCTTTTTTAATATATTTTATTGATTTTTTACAGAGAGGAAGGGAGAGATATAGAGAGTTAAAAATATCGATGAGAGAGAAACAATGATCAGCTGCCTCCTGAATACCCACTAGTGGGAATGTGCCCATAACCAAGGTATATGCCCTTGACCGAATTGAACCTGGGACCCTTCAGTCCGCAGGCCGACGCTCTATCCACTGAGCCAAACCAGTCAGGGCTTATAAAACTCTTTTAGGTACACACAGAATTGCCTTTGTTTACCTTGGGTCCATTTCTCTTTCCATCTGAAGTTCATTTCAATCTAATAAATAAATGTGCAAATAGAGGCATAAGTAAATGATAACAATGCTTATCTTACATTACTAAGCATTTTTCTTATATGCTATCTAACCTGAAACTCAGAATAGAGGGGAATAAAGTTTTCTTTAGCAAACTGTGTAAATTGCCTTGAACAAGAATTTGAATTAATATACTTCTTAGATAAAATAGTCATTGCTTTATCGCTGCTGCGTTGAGTGTTCTTTACAATTTTAACCTGTTGCCCATTTCAAGTAAATTAGAGAGTCAAATAAATCATCCCACTAGAGGACAATCTGAAAATGACTACTGGGGAAATAGCTTTTCCATTTATTAATATTAATTTTTAACTTTACCATATGTTCAGTTCATTTTCCAACTCTGAATGTCAGGGCTCATGGTGTGCATGTATTTGCTGAGTAGTTGAAAGAATGATGTTACCCACCCAGTGGTCAGTTATAGCCTCCCCACTCCCAGTTCTTTATCCTGAGTGTAGCTCAATCCCAGGTATGGCCACATTCTGGTAAATGCCTTAAGCAAGAAACACCACAGCCAATTTAAACAAAAGAAAATGCGGAGAGCACTGCTGTGAACGGCAGCTATGCCAATGGGAAAAATGAAATCAACTGTTTGCCAACACTCTGTGGCCTGAGGGTTAACATAGTGTCCAAATGGAACTTAAAAAATCAGCCTTAAAATTGAAGCATCACAGGGTAGGCAAAGGAAACCACCAACTTAAGGTGATGGAATGTCGTGTTTGTTTTTTAAATTTCAGCAATGAGTTGATTCTTCAGAACATCTGATAAACACAGGATATTAAAAATGTGTCTCATATTGTTGATCTTTTATAAGACCAGATTGAAATTTGGTATAGGAGGAGATATCATTTATTTACAAATGAATTTATGTTTGCATTAAATAAAGCCAGTTAAGATAACATTGTAGTTTCAGAACTGTTTACGTTAGTTGATGATAGTACAATAAATTTAGAATAAGGAAATTGTCAAATTAGGGAGAAGGTGGCTATCAATTAAGTTTTCATAAACAAATTTGTTACATAATCTCTTGGTTTGGGCAAAAAGAGGGCTAAAAATATTGTAAGACAGAGATTATTCTGGATTGGCCCTTCATCATCTCCATTATCCCCTACTCATTCCTCTAAAGGGAATTTCCGTACAAGTCAGAAGTAGGAAAATAGACACTTCAAAAGGAGAAAGAAAAAACAGTACTAAAAATAGAAAAATATAAACGTTTCTGCTAACTAGAACAACTGCTGGGGATCATAGGTTGTGTCAGCGAGACATTAAAACAGCTTGTTTAAAAGCAGATGCATACAAATACTGCCCCATGTATTTAGATATTTCATATATATTGTGTCATCCCCCTGAGGGTTTTATAGGATTTTTTTTACTAACAAAATAATAATAACCAGCAGTCATTTATTTTTGTCTGTACTTTAAGTATTTACTTTCACACTAATTCTACAAAATACATGGTTGGGATTTGAACCCAGATTTTTCTCCCTCTCTTCATTCTTTCCCCTGAGCTACAATAATGTCTAAGCCACTGACAACTGGTTAAGATACATGTGCCTTATTGCCCCCATGCCTTTTATGTTAGAGTTAATAAGATTCGTTCACCATACAAGGGTTGTGGCTTGGGAGGGACAGAGAAGAGGAGACTGAACTGTGGTTACTGTATGGTATAAGATGGATTCTGATGGTGACCAAGTGACTTTCAACTTCTGGGGCAATAACGCCAACACTGAACAAACAAACCCTAATTTCTCTTTGCTATAGACACCTAATGCACTACTACCATCATGGCCATTATGTTGGGTTTTCTTACAAATGAATTGAGCAAAGACCAGGGTCAGATCCAGTCAACATTCCACACATGGTAGCCCTAGAAATTGTGGCTTTTATTGTTGATGAGCAATGGCTGTAAGATAAAGTTTCTCCATTTTCTGACAAAGATGACCAAAAACAAACAAAACAAAACAAAACCACCAAAACACCCTGTGAAAAGCTGCCAATATCCCATCTACAATAGGAAGGGAATCTCATCTAAAAGATCTCCTATTTTGTGCCAATGTAAAACTATTATTACTGTTGGTATTTAGTCATCATTTGTTACTAGGTTACCCATCTGTCAACAGTGCTTAGTCGTCAAATTGAAAGTCAGGTAGAACTGACTCTCCTATCTTAACCCACTATGATGTTAATAAATAAGTAGAGAGATTCATCTGTGTCATTATTACACTGTATTTATTTCAGGGTATGAAATAATTCTCATTTATCTTCCATGTGAAGGATAAACAACCAATGTAAAGTGATCTCTGTAAAGATTTTCATTCAGGTAGTCAATGACATTTAGAACTTTTCAGAAATATAATAATAAAACTCATTCATTTTCAATCTTTTAAGGCATGAAATTTTATATTATAATTAAATTTGCTTACCGAGGCCCAATAAATAAAACTAAATATTGTGGAACTTCCTGGTAAAATCTGATTGGGAAGGTGCTAAAGGCCCCATCCCTACCTCTGACCACTATTGAGAATAATGCTTGATGGATTCCTCAGGACTCCATGGAGCTCAGTTCTGTAATATGAACAATTACATGATTGATTGAATTCTTTTCTTGAAATTGGAAATCAACTATTACATGAGCTGTAACTTTATAGTGATTTATTTTTTTAAACAACAAGAATATGATTCATACAATCCCATGAGTGCTGCCCACTTTCAGGGTAATCCAATTTGGAAACTACCCACTTACTTCACTAATGATGGCATTGCTCAATATAGTTTTGGAATGTTTGTTTTACTATTATTTTTCCTTATATATTCTTCCAGATTCTATAAATATTGGCAAACCTTTGTCTTTTGAAATTGAATTTGATCTTTTAGAATAAATAAAATAATTCGTGACAAGAATTGTCAACGGCAGTAGATGGTTTGTCAAAATAACACTATTTATTTGTTTGTTTTAATAAATCTGACAGGCAACTATAAAACATTAAGTTTTTATGCAGGTTAAAAACTTTTTCTTAGTAGAAAATATCCAAAGCAATCTAAAAGCAATATTGTTTACTACAAGAGAGAATTTTATATAGCAATTATTTTGAAGATGATAACTTTTTTGTAAATATATAAATTATTGCTGAGTAGTCTCACTTTCAAATAAGTATTTTTCATATAAGCACAATCTCCCACTACAAATCTTTTTTTAAAATATATTTTTATTGATTTCAGAGAGGAAGAGAGAGAGAAGTAGAAACATCAATGATGAGAGAGAATCATTGATCAGCTGCCTCCTGCACCACCCCTACTGGGGATAGAGCCCCCAACCTGGGCATGTGCCCTGACCAGTAATCGAACCATGACCTCCTGATACATAGGATGATCAACCACTGAGTCATGCCAGCTAGGCTACCACTATAAATCTTGACAGCTCAAAGTTTCCCATTACAAACCAAGAGAAATTCTACCAGCTCCTTATTTATTATAAAAAAATATGATAGAAATTATTAGATAGTTTCTGGATGGAACAGTTATGACCTTAAATTTTTTTAAATTACATTTTATTGGGGGAATAAACAATTAGCGTTACAAGGAGATGAGAAAGCGTTTCACCAAAAACCACCTCTGGATTGACTTTTAAAGCATTTTTTCTATGTTACTTAAAATTATTACTTAATGAAGGTTATTTTAAGATGATGATTTTAAGGGGAAATTACACAAAATTTCATAAGATGATAGAATACAGAGTAATCAACCTGGGAGAGTCTGACTGTACCCTGGGAGGTCACTTCATGTTTAGATTCAGTTAAATGCTCAAGAGTGCCTACTTTGCTGCAACACATGCACGAACTAACTCATTTAATCATGAAGATAGTCTTAGGAGGTACATGGTATTACCTCCATATTAGAATTAAAAGCAAAAACTCAGATAGGCAAAATAATTTTCCCATAGTCAAATTCCGGCAAAATTGTCTTCTGGCTCAGTGCCAGGGGTGGGCAAACTTTTTGACTCGAGGGCCACAATGGGTTCTTAAACTGGACCGGAGGGCCGGAACAAAAGCATGGATGGAGTGTTTGTGTGAACTAATATAAATTCAAAGTAAACATCATTACATAAAAGGGTGCGGTCTTTTTTTTCAATAGTTTTATTCATTTCAAATGGGCCGGATCCGGCCTGTGGGCCGTAGTTTGCCCACGGCTGCGTCTAAACCCTATGCCCCTTTCATTAGACCGTTTTAACTCTGTAGTTAAAAAGACCAACATGCTAAGCATCAGCATTAAAGGAAAATCAGGGGACATTAGAATTCCAATAGGTGGTCATGGTCTTCAGCTTTCCTGATGGCTACTCAGAGAATAACATTTTTTATGGGCAACATGCAAATATTATCTGAGTGGCCTGTCACCAGGCAAGGAGCACTGTGCCTCCTGTATCATGTATATGATAGTGTATGTATGGACCCTGAGTAACCCTAATACAAGGGTCAAGATCCAAGATGCACACTGACTCCACCACATCAGCAGCCTGGCCTGGCTGGTCCCACACACGCTGGTCACCGTCTCCCACAATTGCCTACAGAGGACCCTGCCTTTGGACAGACCGAATTAGGGACACAGTAGAACACATCACTTCTCTAAATGATTCTGTAATGCCTCCATGCCCCTGCCCCACTGGGGAGGGGAGCTATATCCTGATGACCCTTGTCTCTGTGAAGGGTGTTCAACTCTATACATTCCTTTCACAAAGCTTTACCAGGGGTGAGGAACCTTTTGTCTGCCAAGGGCCATTTCTATGTTTATGACATCATTCACAAACCACACAAAATTATCAATTTAAAAATTAGCCTGCTATATTGGTTAAACATTTAATTAACTTAGCAGGACCAGATTAAATGATTTCAAGGGCCTTATATGGCCCATGGGCCGGATGTTCCCCACCCCTGCTTTAGACAGTGGCAGTTTGCACGTGAGCGATGAAGTGAGCACTTAAAAAAATTCCAACAGGTTAGCATTCAAGATAAGGATGGCTTCAGGATACTGTTCTTTAGACAGGAAAGGCTGATGGACATGTGACTTTTTGGTTTCAGTAAAAAGTATAATCAGTCAACATATACCAAAGGCATATCCAATAACTGAGATAGGACTCATATTAGGTGAACAGGAAATCTGGAGGGAGAAAATAAGTGTGACCCTTATGAACTAGCTCTTCATAAGAATACCCTCCAAAGTCTCCAATCTTATGTCTATAGAAGCCTGTTCTCTCTTAGGACAGTGGTAAGGGATTGGATCAATCACAACTGCTTCCTTAAGCCCTAAGGATTTTTGAGAGTAGAGCAAAGACCTTGATCAGGGGCCCTATGTCTTCCTCATCCAGCCCGCCCCAATATCTTCGTGTCCATCTTTGCACCCAACTTTATTCTTAAAATCCAAGCCACACCTGGTAATGATTTTGTGCTATTCATTATTCCAAAGTAGTTTGGTTAATGACTTGGTGAAAAATAGCTTAGATAAACTAATGAATGCTAAATTCATAATGGATTACTCTAAAACTAATATTTTGTGGGGAAATGCCAGCTCCTTTGACCTTTATATCACTGAGATGGAGGATAAACTGAGTTTTGTTATGCATCTGTCATTTAGCCACTGTAATAATCAATGATTAATACTTGTACAGATGGGAAGCCAAAGGGAGAAATAATCTTTTCCAGATCCACAGAGCCAGTAGCAAGCACTCTGTCAATTTCCTATACTCTTGCTCATTAGCCTTTCTGTTTCATACAAATATATATATATATATATATATTTCAAAATAAACACACACACAACCATATCTTGGCTGCCAATATCAGGAAAACAACCATGGAACTGCATAGATGATGGGTCTTCTACTGTGAGACAATTTTAAATTCTGTTATACTTGCATCTCCACAGTAATGTACAGTGTGTGTTTTGAAGTTGGTCTAAATATACATACAGTACTACCGAAAATTGTCTATAATGGCATTTTCATGAAATGTATTTGCACATTGTATCACTATACCGCAAGATACTTCAGCATACCTTAAAAATTCCCCTCATATCAAAATCTAAAAAAAGTACACACCTAGCACATCATTCTGAGTAACTAAGGACAACTTAAAAATGTAATTTCCTTACAGTAAACTCATCATTATAGATTATTTCATGAATTGGTATTACTTTTTCCCACTAATTTGCACCAATTAAAAATATACCACAGAAGAAAAAAACTCCATCATACTGTCACATTCTCTATTGCTTTATATGTTTGAGAACTCTGGTTAAGAACCAATGCAGTGGCCAAGACCGGTTTGGCTCAGTGGATAGAGCGTTGGCCTGCGGACTGAAAGGTCCCAGGTTCGATTCTGGTCAAGGGCATGTACCTTGGTTGCGGGCACATCCCCAGTGGGAGGTGTGCAGGAGGCAGCTGGTAGATGTTTCTCTCTCAGGGATGTTTCTGACTATCTCTCTCCCTTCCTCTCTGTAAAAAATAAATAAAAATATATTAAAAAAAAAAAAGAACCAATGCAGTGAGTCCACGGTGACATTCTCTCCCCGACTTAATCTCTTTGAATCTTGTCTCTCTTCCTGGATATACTAGTAGTACTCCCAGGCTATATAGGGTGGGAGTACAAGAAACACGGATTATTCATGTATTATTATTTATTAATTATTTTCCATACAAACAACTGTAAACCTACTTTTGCCCCACCCTATTTATGATTCCCCTTATGATGTGACGTGCAATTTTCTTTCACAGTTTCAATCACAGTTTACAATGTTATTTTTAAGTGTAATTCCTTCAGTAATACCATTCTCCCCTACTTGACTATAAATACTAGAAGGGTGTTGACTGTACCTCTAGTACCTTCATGCTCAGTGCCTCAACATGTAAATTTTGTTCATAAATAAACTTTCCTACAAGACTATTGTGAGTGGGGGGGGGGGGGGGAGATGCTAATGTGAAAGTTCTTTGTACACTGGAGAAATAATAGTTTATAAATGTAAGCTCTCCTTAATCTATTGCCCTTATCTTTTAAATCAATATTTAAATTAAGGGAAAGTGATACTACATGTACTGTCAGACTGGCAAGTTCCCCAAAGCTTCTGAGTTTAATACAGCTGGCAGTTGGCAAGAGCTTCATCATCTCTGTGGGGGAGAGAGAGAAGTGATTCACCTCTCATATGACGCCTGGGGGACCAGCAATTCACATAATTGCTCCTGTAGGAGGAAAGAGAAGGGAAAAATATTTCCAAAGACATGAGACTGGTCATACAATATCAACTTCTTTGGGGAATTCCCACAACTATTGCTATTTTTAGGGTGGCATTCATGAGCTGTAATATTAAAATTCACCAAGGATATCATGCAATAGAGCAACACTTCTGTAGTTCTATAATTTTTTTTTCAAAAAAAAGAACAGAAAAAAAACACCTATCTGAGCACCCTTGAGGAGAAATAACTTACTTCCATTCTTAAAGTAAATCTAACTATTAAAGTCACAAAGACTGGCAATGATCGCTGTAATCATTCCAGTTAGCAGTCTTACAAACTAGGGCCCAGAGAGCTACAAACAAATGCATGGCACGCAATCAATCAGAGCTGGGAGGAACTATTGTACACCCGGGGTATGTCAGGAAACTGATTGAAAGCTCCTTGAGCAGCCAGCCAGGAAGATTGTATCTCCCGGGTTCCCACCTCTGCTTAGCAGTGTCAACACCCCCAGGTCAGGACGGGCTGTTAACTCTGATTAGGGCTCCTACTCTGAGTCAAGTGAGGGCACAGCAGAATGTGAGAGGTCAGATAAGAGGAAGTAAATTCCTGAACTATTTGCATTGGCACAGTGGAAGGGTCATGCTTTTTGGAGCCACGTGGTGGGAGATACCTTTGTGGTCTCCTTGGTGAGAGAAATTCCCAGAAAACGGCAACTCTAAATGTGCATATGGGGAGGCAGCCTGGTTAATCATCACCTGGCACCCGGAGAGGGATCAAACCAGCACAGAGTGCTTATGCTGAAAACAGATGATGTGCCCCCTTTCCCTAGCCGGATGCAAATCGCTTCTGCAAAGAGCTGACTTCATTATAAAGAGCTGGTACTGACCCCGTGTGAGAGGAGGATTACCAAGGGACAGTGACCTTCTATCTGATCTGAACATCAGCTTATCTTGGTGCTGAATAATGCATCGCTATTTTTTTTTGTTCTAATTTTAATATTGTTTATTATTCCACTTTCTGTTGCCTATTCATTGTGCTACAATAAGTGATTCCTAAGTAGCACAGACATCGTGTGTTCTGTGAATGCAGTCCTGTTGAGGTTTGGGGTTTCTCAGGGAGAGTAAATGAACCTTGGTCGTTGGAAAAGGGGTGTCATGGAATCTGGGACATGTTACTTCATCCTCTCTTGATCAGCCTTAAACGATCTTTGCAGTAGATGTAAGGAGCCTTCAAGACATTTCTTTTCCTTCAAAAACAGCCTAGTATTAAGAAATGAACTAAGTTTTAAAAAGGTTAAAACTTTGATCATGTTAATAGGATTTTAAAAAACCCAATAGGATGTCCTTCTGATTTAATTACATTGCCTATTAGTTTATTAAACACTTTATTATTTGTCCCAAAATTCTAGATGATTTAACTACTTTACTCGGCCTCCCCTCCCCCCCCCCCCCCCGCCCCTGCTAAACAGATGCTATGCTATACTTTCAATATAACCTTAGACACTTGCATAGACATCTTCAGTACAGAGTGACAGCTGCACCGGATTTGAAGCCCAGATACATCAGTCAGTCTTCTTCTGCCCTAAGTGAAGAGATGGGTGATTCATTACCTCTGGATGCAAGTTTACTCATCTGTAGGATGAAGGCATGGGATCAGGTGTTCATTCCTGCTTCCTTTTCACTCCAATATTCCTTGGTTTTGAGTATTACCCATTCATTTCTATTAGCAACCATGATCCCTCTTGCATAACTGAAAATCTAAGGGCCTCGCTCAAGGTCATATATAATCTGAAGAAGCAGCCAGATTTTGAAGACTCCTGTTTCCTCTCCAATGAAATAATGGCTTGAAAGAAATGTTGCCTTCAGATTGATGAGAAACAGAGCATCCACAGTATAACTCAGTAAGATTCAAGATCACTTGAATTCTAATTTTATTATCTTTAAAATTAGAAGGCAGAAATAAAAAGGGATTTTAAATTATATCTGGCAAGACTGTTTCAAGGTGAACTTTTTAGTCTAAATCATATTTGGACAAAATTACTGACATAAGCAAATTAATAATTCATCTGAGAGAAAAATCACACTAAAGAATCATTTCATTGCAAAGGAGCCAGTACCATTCTTATGTTCAGAAAAACAAACAAATAATATATCTCCTACCCCTACACAGACCTTTTTATTTACAAAATTAATTAATATAATGAGATTAAGAGGTTTAAAATGCAGGCTTCGCTACCATACTTAGGTACCACTATAACAAGAATTATATTTAGCAGCTTTTAAATTAAAAATGTAAAAGCCTCGTGTTTGTCTTTTTAGTTTAATTAGTTGCTAAGTACCATACTGGAGGTTGCTTCCATGACACAAGCTGGTGGTTGGTTGTAAATCAGTGTTCTCTACTGGATTCACAGCCATCTTTAAATGAAATGTCATAAATGTTATGCCCCATAACAATGCATTTCATTTCAATCTCATATAATCACTTTTATATGTTAAAAAAACAACCCACATGTATCTAGCACCTTCATAGGTCTCTAAATTGTCAGTTTGGTTACCAGTCCTTCCACCGGCCTCCCTGAGAGAAAAATAACACAATACATTGCAGGACACATAGAACTGGCATAACAAGCATCATTTTTACACCTCTGGTGACCTAGCTGCAAATGTCTTCTCTGAATGAGGGATGATTTATCGAAGGTGTATAAAAACATAGTTTCCAGAGACACAGAAGCATTGAACAGAACAGACCATCAAACCTCAGAGGGAAGGCGAGGGAGGCTGGGCAGGAAGAGGGTGGTAGTGGTAAGAGATCAACCAAAGAACTTGTATGCATATAAGCATAGCCAAGGGACACAGGCTATAGGGGGGTAAAGGCCTGGTATGGAGAACATTAGGCCCGTGGGCCCTTGAAATCATTTGGTCTAGACCTGCCAAGGCATTAGGGATGAGTTAATTAAATGTTTGACCAAATATAGCAGGCTAATTTTTAAGCTGATAATTTCATATGACCTATGAATGATGCTATCACTATCCAGAAAAAAAGGATTCCCACCCCTGAAAACATAAAATAATAATTTTATTGTGAAAGTTAAAGCTAAAATAACTGATAGCCAAGCCTGCAGGACTGGTTCACAGGTGTGCCTGGGGTGCTAATCTATCTATATAAAACCCTAAGCGACTGTCTGACTGTCCAATCATCTGACCGGTAGCTATAACACGCAATGACCACCAGGGGGAAGATGCTCCAACCGGTAGCTATGACGCACATTGACCACCAGGGGAAAGATGCTCAACACAGTAACTGCTGAGCTGCAGTGACTTGGCAGCTGTGGTGCTCAGGTCATGCACCTGAAACCAGAGAGGAGGGAGCCCAATTCCAGGGTGTGTCACCCAAGAACAGCCCAGTCACAATCCAGGACCCCTCGGGGAATGTTGGAGAGATGGTTTTGGCCCTATCCCCAAAGGCCAGGCCTAGGGACCCCACTGGTGCACGAATCTATGCACTGGGCCTCTAGTAGATATATAAAGCTAGGGGGTGAGGATATATTTCCCTTCCCCTATGTACTGTACCAGGGAAAAATGGTGGCACAGGAGTTGAATCTCAAGCCCTAGACTGTCACTACTGCCTCTATAACAGCTAATACAACTAATTCTATTAAGGTCTTGTCCTAGCCTCCAAAGCAGTTAAAGGGGTCCACTTTTAAAAATAACTAATTCTAACATGGCAGGCCCACTGCTAGGTGCTTGACATTATCTTAGTAACCCCTAAAGTTATGTATTATTAGCTCTATTTTAAAGATGAAGATATTTAGTTTCGAGCAACAATCCCACAGCTAATACATTATGAAAACTGTATCTTAATACGAGTTCACTTGACTCCACAGCCAATGCCCTTTCCACCGCCTATAGTGTATCCAAATAAGAAATGAGGCCTGCATTCTGCCTCATATTGCCATTCTGAACCTGATGCCAAGGAGTATGAAACATATGTTCAACTGGATTGAGTGTTATGTTATGCATCCGTAGAGCTGACACTCCAGCCACCTGTACAGAGAACCATGCTGTGTTTTCTTTCACAAAGGGGAATGAAACCCTTGAAAAAATACTAACCCCTATTTTGTAAACCTTCTTTTTAATGTACCTGGCAGAGTATCTGCCTCTCAGTGGGCCAACCTTCTTCAAAGTAGCATTTCTTCTCGGTGCTTCCACTTCCTCATTGCTCAATCGCTGCAATCTGGTGAAGTCATTTTCTCATTGCCAAAACCAACGGGTACATCTCACTTGGCCTCTAGAAGCCTTTGGCACTGACAACCATTCTTTCCCCATAAAACCACCGGTTTCTTTATTGGCTCTGGTTTTCCTCCTTCCTCTCTGGCTGCCTCCTCTCAGTTTTTCCAACAGGCTCCTCTTCTATCTACTCCTAAAACACTGTGGCCCCTGGTTTCAGTTCCTAGACCAAGTCTATACTCTACATACTCAGTCTGAGTGGCATTATCTAAATGCTGATGGTTCCCATGGGGAGAACATTCTCCATAAGTCTCTTATTCTTTCATGTCCTCTGAAGTAGGCACTGACTGCTCTTTGTCAGAAACTATCATTTTAAGAGAGAAGAGCCTTGGAACACAGACACAGTGTCTCTTTCTGGATAAAAGAACATGTTCCTGGGTAGGCTTGGAAGACATGTGTTTCCCTCCTGAACAAAGGCAGCCCATCTTTATTGCCTTTTATAAGAGATTTGGGGTCCATAAGCTCAGATTTCCACTCCTGTAATGCAACCCACTGAGTTTATAGGCGCCATTGGGGTTCCTTGGAGTCATGCTGGAGGAATCAGAGCTATGGGAAGCAGTACAAACCATGGTGCAATGCTGACTACTGCTACTGATATGAGTGCACTGTTGTTTTTATACAGGAGTTTTGTATGTTTCATGGGTTAGTATTTATGATCCATGAAACTGTGTCAATCTAATTTGTTCATTTGGAAGTAGGATAAAAAATCAGACCCTTCATGGTTCTCAACAGTTCCCTGTACCAATTAGAACATCATAGGTTATAAATAGTAGAAAGGAAAGTAGGAATAAAAAAACAAAATATTTATTGTTTGAGAGAGAGGGGGGGGAAAGATAAGAAAGAAAGGAAGGAAGGAAAGAAGGAAGGAAGGAAGGAAGGAAGGAAGGAAGGAAGGAAGGAAGGAAGGGGAGTAGTAGGAGATAGGCCAGGTTTTGGAGAATGTGCCAAGTTAACTTAGGTTAATTAGGTCCCACTCCTGAGATTTGAAGTAGTTTCAACTTCCTCCAAAACTAGTGAGGAACCTGCTAATTGGAGACATTATGTTACCTGGCCAAAGTCAAACATACATGAAGTACAGAGCCAGGGATTAAAATTAAACTGACACTACTGAAAGCTTTGGACACTAACTTCTGTGATGTTTTTCTAATCCCAGAGAAACTGGGGCTTTACTGAGCAAGTTGGAATATATAAGTCTTTACCTCTTCACTTACTTTAAGAGAAGAGATAGCTTCCTCATCTTTGTCAGGAGTCTTTTAAAGACCAACATCAAGTTAACTTCATTCTATGCACAGTTCCTAGAATATATTTCTAAAAGTATGGCTTTCATCAGGCTACTTCCCAGCTCAAAACTTTTCAGTAGCTTTCTCCTTCTTGTCACATAAAATCCAAATAGTTCCACCCCACCCTACATTTCAATCTTTATTTCAACCCCTTCCTACCATGCATTCCACTGGCCCTTTCTGCCACAGGAGCTATGGCACAATGAGAGTACATACTGTTTCCTGCGGTGAGTTTCCTCCGTCATACCCCTTCTTAAAACCTCAGCTCCAATCTCTTCTAAGAAACCTCTCTCAATTCTTTCTGCATACACTAATCCTCCCCTTCTAAGAATTCCTATTACACTGAAAGTCAGCAGCACATACATTAGCATCTGATTATTCTCTAATTTTTGGATATTTGTTCTGTTTTCCTAACTAGCTTGTGTGTTGCTTTGGGCAGGACCATGGTATTCTCCTTCGACAATCTTCACATTCCTGAGAACAGTCCACAAATCACATTGTGGGCAGTCAGCACATATAGGTTGATTGATGAACTTCTCCTAAGTTGGATTTATCTTTCTCAACCAAGAGAATTTGCCCACTGTTTAGAAGGCAGCCTCAGCTCATCCAAAGAGGCAAACTGTTGTCATTATGCATTCAGTTTGGTTTTGGACATCAGAACCAGGAATCTGCATGGCCACATGCCTTCTCATTCTGGAATAGGCTACTTCTGCCCTGGGGCTAACGGCACCAGCCCAAGCTTACAGAAAAGACTTTTCTGACATTCCATTTGCTTGCATGTTGTTCCCACCAATTACTCCCAGAGCTTATTTTGATTAGGAATAAGGAGAAATGATATTTGAGGGTTTAGATTTAAGTTTATATGCAAAGTTGAAAGAGAACATCTAAATTTGTTTGCTTTCTCAACAAAAATATTAGGAAATGTGGTGATATAAGATGCTCAAGAGATGCAAGAAGAAGTTTGAAGGAAAAAAAATGAAAACTACTTGCACACAGTGTTGGATTCTGAATTGACTTTAGCATCTTAGGAATAAGCTTGGCATTTATAGGAGAATTTAGGAATGGCTTTCCCCAATTTCCATTTATCATATTTCCCCCATGAAATCTACAGTTTTATTCATTTAAATTATTTGTGATAATGTCAGGAAAAGAGAAATACTCTTCTATGTCTTTGGGTAAATCACAGCACTCAGAAGTGACTGACATGACAAGTAAGATTTTTTCCACTGCACCAACCAGGTAGAAGCACAGAATTGTATTGCTGTGGCTTTCTAAATCTTTGGTGGAAACTCTCCCAGCCCTCCTCCTCCAGGGTGGCCAGTGAGAACATCAAAAGACTAATAACAAAGAAATGAGTTTATTACTCACCATTCTGCAGGGATTCAATGTCACTCTGAGCTAGAATAATGAAAACAATTAGGTTATTGGTTTTCTCTGCAACAACTAAAACAGGTAATGTGTACTGCTATGGGCTCATGTTTAACATGAAGGGGAGCACACATCTGCCAACCCTGCCTCTCATGTCAGATCAAAACCCTCAGCTCCATCCTATATCTCTGGGCATTTAAAAAATATATCTTTTTATTGATTTTAGAGTGAGGGGAAGGAAGAGAGAAACATCAATTGGCTGCTTCCTGTATGCCCCCTACTGGGGATAGAGCCCCGAACCCAGGCATGTGCCCTGACCAGGAATCAAACTGATGATTCTGGGTGTAAGGGACAACAATCAACCAACGGAGCCAGGACTGGGCATTTCTATTTATTGTTGTTTTACTGGAGAGAATAATGTGGCTCTTTTTATTTCTGAGCTCTTGAATGCTGTTCTCCCACAATCTAACTGATCTGATGTACTCATTCTAATTATTTCTTTTCATACAGAAACACCAGGCTGCATCTGCAGAAGTCAGAGGGGAAGATTCACACCCTGAACCTTCTGGCATGGACACTGGTCTTGGCCTTGGTTTTGGCCTTGGAGAGACGGTGGGCAGGGCAACAGCCAACAGTGATTCTGATGTCTGGAGGACATTCATCATTCAGCAGATCCAAATTAGGCTGGGTGTCTCATTCCTTCTTCTTGGGCACTCGTCTTACTAAATGAAACCAAATGATTTATGAGGATGTAGACAGTGGGAAATGGAGCAAACATTTATTAAAAAGCTTCTATGTACCAGGAGCTATGATAGGAGCTTTCGCTTGGTGTTTCATCCTGCCACAAATGTTTGAGGTAGGTATTAACATGAACCTTTAAGAGATGAGAAAATGAAGTCTCATGGAGGATTAAGAACATCGGTAGTAAAGGTCGGTGCTAAAATTCAAACCCTACTCTTTCTCACTCGAAAGAGTCTTTTCTGCCCACATGTCACGCCGCCAAATTGTAACAGGCTTACCACTCTTTTAATGCTGAGCTGAGCTGAGATGTAAGGAATATCCAGCAAAGCAAAAGCTACAGCACAAGTTTTTAGAGTTAAATAGCCACAGCATGCTAATGAGCTCCCTTCATCTAGTGTCAGCAAAATAACACTGTTAGAAACATTACTCCCTAACTTGCCTGTCTGACACAGAGTCCCTTTTTAATTTCCCCCTCACTGAGTTCTGAAAAAAAAAAAGTGCTCAGAAACAAGTGTCATTCCTAGCCTTTCCAAGTTTTCGTTGTATTTTTCAGCTCTTTTCTCTGTCTTTTTCTATTTATTTCTATGACGCCTATCGCCATGGTGTCTAAGTATCCAGACAAACACATTAAGCTAAAACAAAACATATGAGAGAACTGAGAAGAAAAGCTTTCCAGATCTCTCTCCTCTGGAGCGCTGGTTTTGTTGATTCAGAGATAACTGATTGGGCTCTGAACCCTGAGGCTATGCTGGCAGTGTCAGGAATGAGCCCTGGTGGCAATTTGCTAATTATTTAGCCATGGAAATGATGATTTACCTACCAACCATTTTTGGAATAGAAGAAGAGAAAAGGAAACTCCAGAGTAATCCGTTTTGCTCTCATATATTCTTCACCTCTGAGAAGAGTATTTCTGCACCGCAAATATCCCAGCGTGAAAACAAAAAGTGCCTAGGAGGCAGGTAAGAGCTGGGCTTTTTCGTTGCTTTTTCTGTTCCATTTACGTTTGCTTATCCAACTCATCCCACGACTAGTATTTATGGCTCTGAAAATGCAGAGCCCACAAATGGTTGTCACTACAGAAATAAAGAGACGAGTCCAAATGACCAGGTCATATACATGTAATCTACATAACCCTGATGCAAATAGTCACTTCTAAAAAAAAATGATAGGGGCAGGGGCGTAAAGTAATGGTGTTCGAATTTGTGATTAGGTAGAATGAAGATTCTGTAGAAAAAGAGAGAGTTTGCTGCCTCATAGTTTATACTTTTAAAGTACTGTCTTTCAGCCCAACTGGTGTTGCTCAGTGGTTGAGCGTCATCTCATACACCAAGAGGTGACTGGTCCAATTCCTGGCCAGGGCATGTGCCAGTTTGGACTGGATCCCTAGTGGAAGGCGTGCAGGAGGCAGGCAATCAATGTTTCTCGCTCATTGATGTTTCTCTCTCTCTGGCTACTTCCTCTCTCTAAAAAAAAAAAAAAAATCAATAAAAACATATTTAAAGTCTTTGTCTTTTAAAAATTTGTTACCACTGCCCCTCCTACACATGTGGACAAATACACACACACACACACACACACACACACACATTACTAAAGCCCATTTATTTTCTGGGGCTCAAAGTCACCCTGAGAGTCCATTGGCTTCTTATCAAAGACACATCTACATGATTGAGGGAGAAATGCTCAGCTTCATGATCAACACAAACCCTGTGTTCCTGAATCAACGGCAAACAATAAAATAGTGTTTTTTTAAAAAACACAAACCTCGTCTGTTTTCAATGGCTATTTTGTTAAAGAACATCAAAAGCAAAATCGTTAATGTGGCCTACTAGTGCTATCGTGATCTTGCTGAGGCCCCGTGACTCTCTGAGGCCACTGTCTCCAGCTTTCTTCTCTCCGGACACCTGTCTTGGGAAAGGTCCTTGAATAACCAAGCACCCCTCAACTCCTGCCCTCGCCTAGTGTGATCTTTCTTTCTCTCTGACGTTGCCATCTAACAATATCTTGCGTGACGTTTATTCATTTTTCTGCTTGTAAATGTAATGGATGCTCTTGAATAACATTTAGAAAATAGTGAAAAGCTTAAAGGAAAAAGTGTAAAGGCTCACAATCCAGATACAGCTACTCTTTAATATGTGAGGCGTTCCATTCTCCTTGGGAATGCATTTCTCAACACAAACTGTGATCATCTTGTATTTGTTCTAATATTTTCTAGAGGACTGGAAGATAATGATCTCCTTTTTGAGTTCTACTAATCACTACTACTGAATTTTTTGAAACAAAAATCTAACATGTATTCCCTGAATAACAACATCAGATACAGAGTACTGCTGAGGAACTCCTCTCCACATCTTCTACTGCCCATCCAAGTTACTACCCTGTCTCTCAACTTAACTAATGTAACTTACATGTTAGACCCCAATTTTTAAAATTAGTATTGATATCATTGTTTCTCCTTTAATAATTATTTTTACTCATGTATGAGTTGTGTACAAAAATTATTGGGAAATCTATTTGTTAACTGCATGTTCTCTAGTTCCTTTATACCGCCACTTCCTCTTTCTTGAATTCTTTATTTTGGATTTTCCCCCATTATCTGAACTATAATATCAAATAACATTTTAAATTAGAGTACCTAAGTAATAAATATATTATCAGCATTACACAGCTGAAAAAAAAGTCCTTCTGTTTTCAATACAAGTAAAATATCTTAGATTGTGTTTTCAATTTTAAAGCTTACCCATTTTCCCTCAAATTAATATTGTCTATGCCTTGTGTCTCCTGGAAATTAGTGTTATAGAGGAAATGTCCAAAAAGAGTCCAAATTTCTGCCTTTTTATTTATATTATTAAAGCAATCTTCCCTTATTGGTACATTTCAAAAATGTTTTGTCTGAATGTATCTTGCTTGATGTGGTTGCTCTTCTTTGATTTCATCCAAAAAAAAAATGAAATTTGTCAAAATCTATAATTAGGAATTATTCCAATTCTTGGAGGCTTTATTTAGTTATGACTTTTCTTATTGTTACTATTTCAATTGTTCTACTTTCTTCCTCAGGGAAAATTAATCTATAAGTTGACCCTATTTTGCCTACCAATCTTTGCTGTTCTAACTCACCATTCTTATAACGTCATTCTCTCCTTTGCTCTTTAGGAGAAATTCCCAAGTTTACTCTGCATCACGAATGTATTTTCCACATGTCAAGTCTGCTCTTTATTGCATCAATTAGCAGGTAAACGTTGTTACCACATTTTAAGTTTTCTTTAAAGACTTCCTTATATTACTGTATCCCTTTCCTTCTTGGCTTCTGTGTCTTCATTTCTACCTGTTTTCCTTTATAGATGTGCCTGTGTTTTTTCATAGAAAGATGCTCTTTTCTTACATCCTACTAGGAAGTCAAGATGTGCAATTGTTGTTGCCTAGCAGGTTTTATTGAGAGAAGCTTAGAGCCCCTACTACCTCTTTAACTTTCTGAACAGGTAGAATATATAAAAACTAGAATCATAGATTAGTGCTCCCATCGCTTTTACTGACTCTTCCATCTCTTTCCTTGTATTCCATGATGCAATTAGTCACCACCAGGGGCACCTGTCCACCTCACAGAGCCCCACCCAACAGAGAACAGACACACAAGCGTAGTTTATTCCCAGCTGTTTTTAAAGAACTGAAATCACCAATTGGATGTAAAAGTGGAGTTGCTAGTTAAGATAGAATTATGCTAAGTGAAATAAGCCAGATACAAAAGGACAAGTTGTATAATTATGTGTGAATATATATACTCACTATACCTTCTAGCTAGATATTGCATATCCACAGAAGGAGGCAGACAATCTAATGGGATATAACATCATTCTCTATTTCTCATTGGACTTCATTCAAATGGATACATCAATTACATTTTCCAATCCATTCTATCAACCAGATAATTTTTGATAATTTCTCCAAGTTTTGGCAATAGATTTGCTCTCAATCTTAAGTTTCCTTCTTTTTAATATTTGCCACTTTTAAAAATTACTAGAGGCCCAATGCAAGAAATTTGTGCACTGGGGGTGGGGTGTCCCTCAGCCCAGTGTGCACCCACTCCAATCTGGGACCCCTCGGGGGATGTCCAACTGCCAGTTTAGGCCCAATCATGGCAGTCGGACATCCCTCTCACAATCCGGGACAGCTGGCTTCCAATTGCTCACCTGCCTGCCTGATTGCCCCTAACTGCTTCTGTCTGCCAGCCTGATCACCCCCTAACCACTCCCCTGCCAGCCTGATCGACGTCTAACTGCTCCCCTGCCAGCCCGATTGTCCCCAACTCCCCTTCTCTGCCAGCCCGATCGCCCCCAACTGCCCTCCCCTGCTGGCCTGATCACCCACAACTGCCCTCCCTGCCGGCCATCTTGGGGCAGCCATCTTGTAACCACATGGGGGTAGCCATCTTGTGCAAGAGCGTGATGGTCAATTTGCATATTACCTCTTTATTATATAGGATAACAATTATATTATTGGGAAAATTGGAGTTGTTTCAATAGAGTGCTAGTTAGGTGGCATTTTAAAATCAGTAACATTTTGTGAGATTTCCAAAAATTTCTACGGTCACCCTCCCCTGAGAAAGTCAAGGCAAATGACCCCCATCCTATGCATGTGTGCACAATTCATTTATTTTTTTCTATATATTATAACATAATAGTAATAATATGCTCTTTGTGTTTCTTCCTGCAAATTTAAAATCCCACTTTACTTAAAAAGTATAGTGTTATAGCACAGTTTTTAAATGTTTGTCATGTTCTTTTAAAATATGTTTTAACAGTTATATATTCTGGTAGCAATTAAGATGACTCTTTATTTCAAAGTCTTTGTACAGACAATCAGTATGAGATTTTCTAAAGATAATTGAGCAAAAATATATATTGGTCTCTTTCTTCCATACCTCTAAAAAAAAACATTGGTTACATGTGTAGATCATAGCCAAAGAAACCACCAGTCAGTTGGCAGTCTCAAATTGTTACATCAGACTAAATGGGAAAAAACAAATGTATAATATATACATGTACAAGGAGGAAATAGTGTACACACAGAGTATCCAGGAGGAAGGAAGAGAATGCAGATGGCAGAGTGGACATGGCACTAGATTTGGAATCTGAAGACCTGAGCTCATGCATTTATGCCTTCTAGTAATTAAGTAAACTAAATTAGCCATTTAATATCTCTGATCATCACTTTCTTAATCTTTGAAATGGGTTTATTATAATATTTATCCCTAATTATCACAATGAAAATATATCATAAAATGCTTTATAATAAAATCTATTGTAACACAATAAAACTTTTTAATGTCAATTTTATTTTGTCACTTTACTGTATTCTTTAAGCAAATTGTAATGTGACTTTATTTGAAAACTTAAATTTAGTCTAATATGGCAGTAATTGTGTGAATATATGGACAAAAGAACAAATCAAGTAATTAATCTAAATATCATCAACAAACATTTAAGCAATGCTCATATACAGGGACAAGTCACCATGGCTACAAAGATACCTGAGAGATACTCAACCAATTAAAGGATAATCCCATCTGTCACTTTAAAATGAGTTTTAGGATGTGCCTTATGATTCTCCTGGAGTAGAGAGATACACATGATGATCTATTACATAACCACTCCATAAGGAAGCATCCCTCTGACAGCGATGATGAGAATGCATGCTAACGTATATATTTTCACCACTCAGGAAGCATGAGTCATTAAGGCATAAATAAAATTACCCCATTTCAAAACTCATCCATGATCCCAAGAGTTGCTGCTTCCACCTGAATTCCCCATCAAGTCAGAGAGTTTCAGCTTTCCCCTGTTTTTATCAAAGCAGCTGGGCCTCATAGAACCTGGGGAACAATACTCTTAACTTTCTCAATTGGCTCCTCTCCCCCACAATCCAACATTATCCCATTTTCACTTTAGCTTTCATGAAGCAATCTCATTCCCAGGGGGAGTGACTGAGATCACCATCCCATTCCCCATAGTTAAACCTATCAACAGTTTCATGATTAATGCACTCCCTGCACTAAGTACAAAACAGAGATGGCTTCAGACTAAGACCTGAAAACAAAAGGAAAGTCATAGTTAATTCCCCAAACTGTAATAATTTTCATTTGCTGAATATCTTATCTCAGATGAATCATTTTATTTGGTGTAGTCACTTCCTTCCTAGTTTGATAAGTTAATTTAAACTGCATTAATCCAAATTTGAACTAATTTACTGTTTTATTTTTTTGTAGTTGTTTTCTTGGTTCTAAAATTATCGTATGAAGGAAATCTCTTATACTGAACTCAATTCAACAAGTATTTTGGAGGGTCTTTGTATACAGAAAGTAAAAGCACTCTGGGAGATGGTGTTATGACAAAACTAAAGATAATAACACTGATTCCTTGACAGTAAAAAATTAGAATCTAGAGAGGGAGAGTACTCATTAATTTATATATAGGTAAAATATCAGGAAATTTAAGGTTTCCGTTGCAGGCTTAAGAAAACCTTGGAGAGAGAAGTGTCATTTGTGATGGGTTTTATGGCAGGGTTAGAATGCTTATTATTGCCCATTTGATCAACTAAAAGGCCAATAAGGATGACGACTATCTTAGTTTTATCTGCATTCCCTGGAAGCAATAAAAATGTTGGGATAGGATCCTGGACATATCCCGACTAGAACAAACACTTTGAGACTGTGTTTCTTATTTAGGAAATGTGTTCCTAAGTCATGAGGATTTTTATAAGCATTTATTTACAATATGTCAGATTCCTTTTACAAAACTGATTCAGGAATTGAGTTCAAACGTAATCACAGTTGAATGTGATTGGATGATGCCAAATAAATCAAGTTAGAAGACTTGAGTTTGAATCCCAGTTCTGCTTATTAGCCAGGTGAACTTGAATGAGGTATTCAGTCTCTCTGAGCTTCCAAGTCATCTGCTGAAATTAGAATAAACAAAACGTGGCACACAGGATTTGGGGACAATTTAAAAAAATAATACGAAGCCTTTCACAAAGTACGATTTCAAAACAAATATTAGGTAATCTTGGATTTGATTCAGTAAGAATCTTATGTTTCCAAGATAATCTTTTATTTATTAGTAATAATAGCACATAAATGTTGATTGTGCATCAATGTCAAAAATACTGTATCTGATGTAGATGTATGGTCTCAGTAATTTTCCAACCAACAGCAACTCTGAGGAATAGAAATGAAGAAACTGAGACAGTGGTATTTACTTGCCTAAGCTGGGAAGAGACAGCATTTGAGCCCTTACTGTCTGACTCCAGCATTTTTGCAATCAATCATAATACAAACTATTTCCCAGAGAAGTGAACAATTGCACCCTTCTGAATCTAGTAAGAATACCACTTTTTAATTGGTTTTCTGTTAGGGAAGATGTTTTACCTCCTCGCTCCACTCTTCCCAAGGATATTGCTTTTCCTTTAAAGAGGAGCTTTAGCTTTCTTTGAAGAAACTTCAGCTCTTGCTTTCACCTGTTTTGTTGTCTTTCCATTGATGGGAGAAGGAAGGTTCATCTGGTTGGTGAGGTTGAGGAATTGGGGTGTAGACCAGACTTGGTAATGCAGACCTGCCTCCTACCCAGTATCCTCTGCCTCTGCCTGGCAGGCTTGGCATTGTCCTGCTGGCTCCATAACAAAGTGCCTAAGTTCCACTCAAGGGGAAAGAAAGCATAGGAAACCACGGTTCTATGCTATCTGAAATAATTCTAGTATATTGATTCCTATCACATCCCATGTGTATTTATCAGCTGGTACAACATCTTGAGGAGACAAAACTGTGACTAGCAATTAGTTTCTAATTCTAATGCATTAAAATTTGGCCAGTTATATGGGTATTTGATTCTTTTTATTTATTTTTTAAAATATATTTTTACTTATTTCAGAGAGGAAGGGAGAGGAGGAGAGATAGAAACATCAATGATGAGAGAGAATCATTGAGTGGCTGCTACCTCCAGCACGCCCCACAATGTGGACCCGGCGCGGGCATGTGCCCTGACTGGGAATCCAACCATGACATCCTGGTTCATAGGTGGACGCTCAACAACTGAGCTACACTAGCCAGGCAATTATGTAGGTATTTTAAACTCCATTTGGAGAATGGATCATAATGGATGAGAGTTTTTTTGTATCCAAAATCAATTTTTCCTTTTTTATTTTTTGCCCTAGATGTATTAGTAAATATTCTGCTCCATGAAATGTCTGATATTTTGCTGCCTATGTTTTCTTCTAGGATTTTTATGGTTTCACTACTTACATTTAAATATTGTATCCATTTTCCATTTATTCTTGTGTATGGAGTAAGTTGGATGTCCAGTTTCAGTTTTTTGTATGTACTGTCCAATTTTCCCAGCATCATTTATTGAAGAGACTGTCTTTATCCCATTATATGCTCTTGCCACCTTTGTCAAATATTAATTGAGTGTAATGGCTTGGATCCCTTTTCTGGATTCTCTGTTCTGTTCCATTGATTTATATGCTTATTCTTGTGCTAATACCAGGCTGCTTTGATTACAGTGGCTTTGTAGTATAACTTGATATCTGGTATTGTGATCCATCTAACTTTGTTCTTCTTTCTCAAGAATGCTGCAGCTATTTAGGGTATTTTTGGTTCAATATACATTGTTGAAATATTTGTTCTAGATATGTGAAATATGCCATTGGTATTTTAATAGGGATTGCATTGAATCTATAGATTGCTTTGGACATTTTAATGATGTTAATTCTACCAATCCATGAACACAGTATATTCCTCTACTTGTTTATTTCTTCTTCTATTTCTTTTTTAAATGTTCTATGGTTTTCTGAGTATAGGTCTTTTACCTCCTTACTTAAGTTTATTCCTAAATATATTAATTTTTTTGTTGCAATGGTAAATGGGATTTTTTTTTAGTTTCACTTTCTGAGAGTTCATTATTGGTGTATAAAAATGTCATCAATTTCTGGGTGTTATTTTTTATCCTGTTGCATTGCCAAATTCATTTACTAAATATAATAGGTTTTTGGTGGAGTCTTTAGGGTTTTCTACATACAATATTATATCATCTGTGAACAAATGGGACTACATTGTATAAAAAGCTTCTGCACAGCAAAAGAAACCAGCATCAAAATGAAAAGGAATCCTGCTGTATGGGAGAATATATTTACCAATGATTCATCTAATAAGGGGTTAATTTCCAAAATATATAAAGTACTCATACAACTCAACAAAAGGAAGACAAACAACCAAATTAAAAATGGGTAGAAGACCTGAATAGACACTTCTCCAAAGAGCACATACAAATGGCCAAGAGACATCTGAAAAATGCTCAAAGTCACTAATCATCAGAGAGATAAGATGCAAATGAAAACAACAATGAGGTAGCACCTCACACCTGCCAGAATGGCTATCCTATATAATAAAAGGGTAATATGCAAATTGACCCTAACAGCAGAAGGACTGGGAATGACTGGTTGCTATGACACACGACCACCAGGGGGCAGATGCTCAATGCAGGAGCTGCCCCCTGGTGGTCAGTGCGCTCCCACAGGGGGAGCTCTGCTCAGCCACAAGCCAGGCTGCCAGCTGCCAGCACAGAGGTGGTGGCGGGAGCCTCTCCTGCCTCCTCAGCGGTGCTAAGAATGTCCAACTACAGCTTATGCCTGCTCCCCGCTGGCAAGTGGACATCCCCTAAGGGCTCCCAGGCTGCCAGAGGGATGTCTGACTGCCAGCTTAGGCCCAATCCCCTGGGGGAGCGAGCCTAAGCCAGCAGGTGGACATCCCCTGAGGGGTCCCAGACTGTGAGAGGGCACAGGCTGGGCTGAGGGACCCCCCAAGTGCACAAATTTTTGTGCACTGGGCCTCTAGTAATCAATAAATCAACAAACAGCAAGTGCTGGTGAGGATGTGGAGAAAAAGAAACCCTAGTACACAGTTGGTAGGAATGCAGACTGGCACAACTGCTATGGAAAATAGTGTGCAGTTTCCTCAAAAAATTAAAAATGGAACTCCATTTGACTCAGTGATCCCACTTCTAGGAATATATCCTAAGAAGCCCAAAACACTAATTAGAACGAATATATGCACCCCTATGTTCATAAGAGCGTTATTTACAATAGCTAAGATCTTGTAACAGCTCAAATGCCCATCAGTAGATGAGTGGACAAAAACCTGTGGCACATTTGCACCATGGAGTACTATGTAGCAGTAAAAAAGAAGGATCTATTACCCTTTGAGACAACGTAGAGGGATCTGGAGATATGATGCTAAGTGAAATAAGCCAATCAAAGAAAGACAAATATCACATGATCTCATTTATATGTGGAATCTAATGAACAAAATAAACTGACAAACAAAATAGATCCAGAGGTGTGGAAGCATGCAACAGACTGATGAATCTCAAAGGGAAGGGGGTGCAGAGAGGCGGGAAAAAATTAACAGAATCACTTATATGCATAACCCATAGACACAAACAATGGTTTGATGAAGGCTTGGGGAAGGGGTGGGAGAGGGGAGAAGAAGGTCAATGAGGGAAAAACTGAGGACATCTGTAATACTTCCAATAATAAAGATAAATTAAATTTTATGAAATGTAGATATGAATAAAATGTGGTCTGAGTATAACTAAATATTTATTAAAGAAAAAATCAAGGGAATTTGAGTTTAATACCTCTTAAATATATTAATACCTGCATTAATATATTTATAATTAAATATATTATGAATACATTAAATATGTATATAATATGAATTATATATAAAAATTATATATATATATATATATATATATATATATATATATATATATATAGGGTAGTCCCAAAAATGTATACACACTTTGAAGAATTATTAATTCCAATGGGTTAAATCTGGAGAGCATTATGCTAAGTGAAATAAGCCAGTCAATGAAGGAAAAATACCACATGATCTCACTCATTCATGGATAATAAAGACCATTATAAACTTATGAACAATAATAGATACAGAGGCAGAGCTGCCTCAAACAGATTGTCAAACTGCAGCCGGAAGGCCAAGGAGGGTTGGGGGGCAGGAGGGGGGCGGGTAAGAGATCAACCGAAGGACTTGTATGCAAGCATATAAGCATAACCAATGGACATAAGACACTGGCGGGTAGGGGAGGCCAGGGGATTGTCAAGGGCGGGGGGAAAAAGGACACATATGTAATACCCTTTGTAATACTTTAAGCAATAAAATAAAAAAAATAAAAAAAATCTGAAAAGGAAGAAACACCAATTGAGCTATCAGCTGTTAAAGTGTATATACATTTTTTGGGACACCCTGTAATAATATCAACAATAAAGATAAATTTTAGAAAAAAGAGGGAGACAGAGAGAGGGGCAGAGAGAGACAGAAAGAGGATTTAAGATGAAGAGTCCTTGGAGCCAGTCAAATCTTGATTTTAGCATTATCAGATATCTAATCATCTAATCTTTAAGTCACTTAATACCTCTAAGCCTCAGTTCCACATCTAGAAAATTAGAATAATAGTGCTTTGTTAGGATGACTCTGAGAATAAAATTTGTTAATGAATAAACAATTTACCATTATATTTAAATACAAGGAGCACTCAGTGGCAGCTAGTGCTGCTATTATTATATTATCACTACCATCATGATTTAATAAATAAACCATTTATTCTTTTTTTTTTCATAGATAATGGGGGAAAAGGAAATTAATTTAAAACCTGTTAAGAGAGAACCCATCAAAAAGAATGAGCTTTTAAGCTGTAAAATGTGTTAAGCATTTTGATTGACAAGGTTTTGAATTGTTATTCATCAAGCTAATTTGAAATAGGATCAATAAACCACTAGTATTTCTGGATTATTTAAGTGGGGAGTGGGGCCACTAGTCTATGATCTCTTCAATTGGAAAAAGGCTTGTTAAGACTTTACCTAATGTGGACTATAGGGGAGATTTTATTTTTTGTTTAGCTTTGTTGAAAAGCAGATGTAATTTCTAGAACAAAATATATGTTACATTTGATGTTCCAATGAACTTTCTTTCTTTCCTGCAGAAACATTTTTGGTTGTGAATACAAGTTACAGCCTTCCTCAACACCCAATGACTATGATTATTACTGCCCTCTCAACTGTGGCCAATTTCAGATTTAGAAGCTAAGTGGCTGTCACTGCCTTGACTCCTAATTACTGAAGACACTGAGCTGAAATTGAGACTTAGCTTCTAGGAAATACAGCTTTGAGGTAACATTTCTGGTAGCTTTAATGCTTACCTTGACCCTACAGATTAATGCAAAGCATGGTATGTCTCCAGTTGGCGACTAAAATAAAATTCACTGTAGAAGAAAAGCAATTAGAAACTATTCTTGCATTCAGATCTTAGAAGGTGAACCGATGTTTCCTCTTATCCTGTGTTAGCATGTGTTTGAAGCTGCATGGTGAATTGCATAATTGAGATTAGGAAGCAGGCATTTTAAATAATAGTATGTAGCTGTCGTCAAGGTAACATGGGAAGGGCATTGGGGATTTTCTTTTTAAGTAAAAGGAAATGGAAACATTCTCTTTTATAGCTGTTAGTATCATGTTTGTGTTTTATGCTTTGCTTTGATGCTACAGAATGCAAAATATGGTCTACTTCTAGTCAGTGACTACAATAAAACTTTTTATCAGACGTCAAAGGGAGCACACTGAAAATGTTCTAGCATTCTATAATACTCTATGATGTAAGAACCTTCTATTAGTATGTGTTTCTGTTAAATTTTAGCTGTAACAGAAGTGTCTCAGATAGAAAGAGATTACTAGAAGATACTGTGGGGCTAAACTCCTGAATAAATGAGACAGGGATTAAAAAGACCCATTAAGCATTATACTTAGTACAATCTGAATTTTTATCAAAATCAAACTTTGGGCAAATTTCATCCTCTCTGGAGAAATTTTGGTGAGTACTCATGCCTATGTCGCTTTATATCTTTTAAGAAAAAATTCATAGTGTTTTCTATGACTCAGACTCCATTTTATATTCTGTACCCATTTAACTTGTTTGAGCCTTAGAACAACCCTGTAATTATTCTCACTTTACAGATGAGGAAACAGAAGCATAGAGAGATTAAGTAATTTATTCATGATACAAGATAGGAAATACCGCAACTACAATTTGAACCAAGCAATTCTGCTTCCACAGTCTGTACCCATGACTGTGCAGTTCCTCTTCTGTGGGAAGATATGGAGTCCTTTGTTATCTCAGAACAAGTCTCATAAAAGTAGGAATGTATTCTAGTCTCCTACCTGTGCCTTCCTGTTGTGGGTGAATCACAGAATGCCTGTGCTGCCCACTGGGACAACCATGCAATCTTGCCTTCCCAGTTTCAGAATATGTTCAGTTTCACCAGTTAGAGTTAAGAACTGAGCTGACTGGGTCTTTGGGGACTTTTTTTATTTCACCAGCTTTAGCAGAGCTGGCTTCTGCACCTTCCAAAGCATGTCAGACACACAGGCATCCGTGGCTTGGGTGTTTGAATGCAACACCACTGACTGAGGGAAAGACATGTTTGCTATCTATGTTGCTTCAGAGTCAAAACAAGATATTCTGGGGCCAATGACAAATGCTTTTGCATAGCATACTAATGTAATTTGGCTGGTCTTATTCAAAGGAATTTGGACAATAGAATTAATTATACATGTCAGCGTGAAAATAAAACAGTTCAGAAGAACAAACAATAAAACAAATGAAATGCAAATGAATTTAATGAAGACAACTATCGCTGTGAGTTTTGCTCCTTATAGTCTCTTAAATTAATTGCCCAAGCACCAAATTTAAAACTGATATTATAAGACTTGGGTGGATAAATTTTAGCTGCTACCCAGAGGTACTGAAATTATTCTAAAAACGAAAATCTTATCCACGCACATCAGTGAGTTTAAAATATTTGTAGTGTGCTCTTTAATCTTTCCAGTCCAGGTTGAAATATTTAAGCACTGGTAGAAAAATGGATACTCTTTGTGAGGTAACCAGGTGCCCTTCAAGGGTTTTAACTAAAATTTGGGTCATGAAAGTCTTCACAGGATCTTCGAGAGTCAACACTAGGATTCTATGAGAGTCCTGGCTGGTTTCAGGTCTTATGGTCTGATATCCTTGAGATCTCAAGTAAGGTAGGATGTGAGGTTGAGGGAGGCAGAGCAACTCAGAGCTGGAGGTTTTGAAAGAAGAGCTAACGTTGGAGGGAAGCAACTGAAAATAAAGGCTGCTTTCCATGCAGGTTTGCTTGGCTTCCACCACAACTATCAATGCAAACAGTCCACCCACAAATAGGGATTTATTTGGATGGGATCTTGCAGTATCTCAAGACTGGGGACTAAATAAGAACTTAAGTATGTGTGTGTGAGGAGAGACAGAGGTGTGTGTGTGTGTGTGTGTGTTTGTGTGTGTGTGTGTGTGTGTGTGAAAGAGAAAGAGAGAGAGAGAGAGAGAGAGAGAGAGAGAGAGAGAGAGAGAGAGAGAGAGATGAGAGGGAGCACACACAAAAGTACTATTTTCCCCCCGAGAAGGTAGCTCTCAGAAACTAATGTTCCAGACTACACAGTGACAGCTGTTTGTCATCCTTATTGAGAGCATTTGACTACATTTTCAAATGTCACCACTTCATGTGACAAGTGTCAAGATAAGCCAGTCACTGATTCCTGCCTCGCCAAGAACTCACATGTGCCCACAGGGCAAAGGACTGAGGATTGTGATGAAGAAGAAAATCACATCTTAGTCTGAGGTTCAACTCCCCAGGCCAGGTCCAACCACCTTACTTACTAGCCACCTCCACACCAAGGACAGTGGCCCCAGGTCCGTGAAGTGCGATGGCGGAGGATTTCCCCCTGTACAGGGCTGACTGCAGGCAAGGAGTGGCTGTTGTCTTCCCAAGAAATCTCCCCAATCTGGAGTGAATTTCAGTCATTTACTTAACAGGCTCCACATAAATTATTCCAAAAACCATGTTTACTCCTGTAGATGGACGAAGCACACATGGCCACAGAAAGAAAACATGTCCTATTGGATCCCCGCCCGATGAACACAACTTTTCCTTCGCCCAGAAGGGAAGTCCAGATTTTAACCCTTTGGCATCAAATGTGGCCACACAGAATATATTAAATTAGGAAACCTGTTTTATTTTTATTTTTGGTCAAAGACATGTAAGTAAATTATCAGGAGACTCAAAGCTAATAGAGAGAGAGAGAGAGAGAGAGAGAGAGAGAGAGAGAGAGAGAGAGAGATTCATAGATGTTTATCAAGAACAGAAGAGTTCTATAGTTTTTAAAAATTATGTCCCAAACTCATTCTCCTTCAAGTTTAAACACAATGACAAGAATGAGATAAATTTTTTTCTTCCAATCTGACAGGACAATTTTAAGGATTTCCAAGGTTTTTGTTTGTTTTGCTTTGCTTTGCTTTTTGCGAACACTTTTTTGGGAACTGGGAATGGAAAAGCTTCTTTCTGGTATGGTTCTCCATTCCTCAGCTCATTTAACCTGAGGTTTTGGGGGCTGTATTACTAACTCACATGACTGTTGTGAGAATTAATTAAGCAGCATTTGTAAAATCCTTCAAGATGTTCACATAAAAGGTGCTAAAGAAGAATCACATCTGGTATCGCAACAGAGGGGCCTCCAAAAGGAGACATCCTTCAGTGAATGTTTTTATCTGACCAAAGTTTCAGAATTTGGCCACTGCCAAGATCCTATCTGGAAATACTTGGACAATGGAATTCTGATGTTGGCAAACTGATTTCTTCCTGGCTTGCTGTGGGTATTGCATTCCTATTAGACCATAATTAACACAGTACCCAGGACTGTAGCATTGTTCTTTACAGCTTTTTTCGTTTGAGGGAATGTTTTTGTTCAAAGACAGACAGACAACACAAGAACCTCACAGCAGTCTGGTAGGGAAGGAAATATATAGTATCTTTCTGCTCTGTTCTTTCAGGGACATGAGCCCATTTTCAAAGTTGGCTGCTGTACCTGTTTTCTAGATCATCAATGCCAGAGATGTGTTTGTCATGTCATTTCTTCACTTAGAAGATGTCTGCAAGCTATACCTCTGAAATCTTTCTTGTGACCCTCCAGGTCTGTTCAGGTCATTTGCCTTGTTGCACAATTTCCAATCATTTTGGCTTTCTGTTATCAGCCCAGCAATATTCCTAAGGTCCATCAATACCTGGTCCTGAGTCATTGAAGCTCCTCTTTCCCATCACATGAGTCTGGGAACATGAAGAGCATAAGGAGCAGTGTGCAGCTAAAGCTGCAACCATACGTCATTTACCAGGTTCAATATCCTAAGGCAAGTGTCAGCAACATTGCTTCCCAAATGCTACCATGGGAAGGGCTTTGACCCCACATGAGTGGAGGTTGGGATGGTGGAAGGGTTTTTATCTTATCAACTACTCACTTTGGAGACAACAGGCAGGAATCCTGTGTGCTTGCCAAGGAAGTGACCACCACATTGAGCTGAGTTCTAATACTTCTTTTATTTAAGTATTTTTATTGATTTCAGAAAGAAAGGAAGAGGGAGAGAGAGATATAGGAAGATTAATGATGGGAGTGAGAGAATCACTGATCAACTGCCTCCTGCATGCCCCGCACTGGGGATTGAGCCTGCAACCCAAGCATGTGCCCTGGCAGAGAATTGAACCAACACCTCGTGCTTCATACATCGATGCTCAACCACTGAGACACACTGGCCAGGTGAGTTTTTATACTTCTTTTTCCCTCTACCCTTATACAGAAAAGGAAAGTGCCACAGAGATTAGCACCAGATACATAATAAGTATTCAACTGATGTTTGTAATGGAGAGTCATCTAGTCAGCAAATCTTGCTGAGTCCCTACTATGTGCCAGATACATTTCTCAGAAAGGAGGTACTACCGCAAGAAAAACAGATAAAGCCCCCGTCCTTGTGGAACTTACAGTCTTGCATGGGAAGGAATGAGAAAGTGTCCTCAGAATTCCATGGGACAACTCAGGCCAAATGCACTGCAACATTTCAATACTCAAAGTTTGGGCACTTCAGCCCTTGGTCCCAGACAATTGCTATAATTCTCTTTGACTTTAGCTGCAGTCTTACTGTTCTAATAGAGAAGCAGCCCCGAACTCCATCTGTTCAAACCCTGTCCAAGGGCCCATTAAGACTAGGAGCTCTTGCAGTACTCAGATTTGAAGTTAGCATGAAGCATGTCATGGCCCAGTCACCTGGAAGGCTGAAAGAGCCTGGAACTTTGCTCCAAGAATGACATGGTCATTTACTGTGTTCTCCCTCAGCTCCTTCACTGTGTCTTCACTCCCCTGTCACCAAGGCCATTCAGCAGGTGACTGCCCTGGCACATCCAGACATAACTATTACTCCAGTTCCTGTAAAACACTTCATCAACTGTTTGGCTAAAATCAAGATTGATTGTGTTACTCATACTACCTTTATCTACTAATTCAATTACTCTATTTTAAAAAATAGAAGAGTAGAAGTGTCTGAGATTTCTTTTTAGAGACTTCAGCAGATGACTTTAGAGTCTGCTGTGACACCCCATTAAATGTCTCCTAGATATGCGTGCAGTTTATATTCTCTAGTTAACCAACAGCCCCCCAGCAAGTCAAGGTGCTCAAGAAGAATCCCCCTTCTAGCATCTTCCTGCATATCCACTGAATTCATCTCAAAGGGAAAACTTTACTTTTCAAAAAAATTTCAGGAGGCTGATGTATGTAAAGAAGGCTGCATTTTTTTTTCCCATAAGAAATAAGGATTCTCAATACTATGGAAAACCACACTAGCCTATTTTGGGATTCATTCCCTAGTAACAATGGATTTAATACAAAACATACTTCTATTGTAGCAAAGAAAAAAAAGCCACAGGAGTAATATGCATTTTGCAGATTCTGCCAAACAAGGCAATGTTTGTTTATGCTTTAGAGAAAATAAATTAATGTGTTTTGTTTACATTTGCATACATCTTTCTAGAACACATGCATATACAAAACACAGTTGTTGTTGTGTTATTATTAATATTTTTGTTACAGGGCCTTTTCCTGTCAGTCCATATGGCTTCTCTTTATGGCTTTACCTTTATACCCTAAGAATGAATCCCGTGGCGCTTTCTAACTTGCCACAACCTGTGTGGCCTAGGTCAGAACTCTAGAAAGCACTGACTTCTCCTGTGGATTGACACTGCTGCCATATTTCATGGAGATTATATGACTTACATGGAAACTGCTTCCAATGGGGGAAAAATGGTGAATTTTTTCTATAGCTTTCCTTACACTGAACAAGTAACATTCAAGGTTTGGAAAATCTAAATTAACAGGTAAAATTCTTATCCCTCTAATGCATATATTCAGACTTAGGTTTCAGTTGAGGATTTTTTCTGTATATACAAAAAAAACCCCACCTTCTTTCTGATATTTATTTGCCTTAATATAGCCCTAATATATGAGGTCACATTTTGCCCCTATTATCTTAATTTTTTTTTCTGATGTGCAATTCTAACTTGGTCACAAGTTTGTATACCAAATACACTAATTGGTTATTACTTATATTTTGACGTTCTAGTTAACATGTTTTTCTCCTTTTGCCTTTTTCCCTGCCCGTCTTCTTTTCCCATTATTTTGATTCTCTACTTTTAATATATTTGCACATATACATAGAAATATTTATAGGCTTAAGTGTACCGATGATTCATATGGATGTATATTTGTGTGTGTTCATATAAAAATAAATTTGTTTCTAGCCCTATCCACTGAGAAGGCCAGGAAGTAACAATACCCCAATAGCACTGATCACACTAAACACCCAGAAGTTGGTTTCTAAATATCCTTCTAGACCAAAAGGAGCCCAGGTTCTTTGAAGAAATGAATGACTTCAGACCTAGGACAAGGAAAGTACAAACTGAACCTGAAATAGTTTGTGATCAAAAAGTGGGGAAAGGCTCAAGTAATGATGGAAAGATGTCAAAAGGACACAGAAAGGAACTGCCTATGGACATACCAAGAAAAATTTAAGCATCAAAATAGATAATGATAATAAGAAATACAACCAATTAAATTAAGTTAGAATCTATGAGTACATACTGCTATAAATAAATGTGAGAGAAACAAAAAGGTCTTTCTTAAAATAAAACACCAACTAATAAATGTAGGGGAAATGATGGAAGTAGAAAATTACCATTAAGTCACTGTCACAGTGGCAATTGATTCAAAGAGGGGGTAGAGGATTGCTGAGGCCAGAATATTCTGTACTCTCAGAATAATTTTTAATAAAATACTGGTCAATTACAAAGGAAAATGCTGACATTATGGTGAGTAAATATGCCTGACATCAATATGACCAGATGATCAAATTTAACATCACCAGAGATGAAAAGGATCATGTGCCCCTAATATGCTGTGTGAAAGAAAACAGCACCTTTCCTGTAATATTTATGCCAAGAGAGCATGATCTGTGTCTTCACATGAGGAAGCAACTTAAGAATGTAAGACATGTATTCTCTAAGAATTGGTAGAAAACCATAGAATTGTTCCAGTTTGGAAGAGAATAAAGACACATGACAACTAGATGCCATGGGTGTTCCACGGTAGGATCTTAGCCCAGCAAGGCAAAATGTTATTGGGACAATTGCCCAAATTTGAGTTGGATCTGTTGATTGGATGGTAGTGTCATATCAGTGTTGGTTACCTAACTTGGAGGAGATTTGGGAAAATACACACTGGAGTTTTAGAATTGTTAGGGCTTTGTGTTTTTAATTGTCACAAATTGTTTAGAATACCATTGTCAATGGGGATGTGTAGGGGTGTGTGGGGGGGGGGGAGGAGGGGAGAGGAAGAGAGAGGGAGAGAGAGAAATGAGGAGAGAGGAACAGAGACAGAAAGAGACAGAGATAGAAAAAGACAGACAGAAAGGTGATGGAGCAAGTGCTTTAGTCACAGTTAAAGAATCTGGGTAAAAGGAATGTGGATATTTTTGCACTTTTCTTGTCACTCTTCTATAATTTTGAAATTATTTAAAATAAATTGTTTATTTTTCTTATATCAGATTATATTTCAGTATTTTATTTACTTTTTTTTCTGGCCTGTGGTGAAAAATGAGAACAACAGTTGAGGGCTCTAGTTGATGCTCTTTCCAACTGGATATGTATTTGTAATCTACATTTAATGTAAGTACATCAAGGCAGCATACTGACCTCTCATATTTCTTTAGGGCTCTACAGATTCCATCAATCTGAGAATGAGACACTCAACATTGAAGCTTTCCTAAGGAGGGAGGGAAGGTACATATAAATTAATTAAAAGTGTGGGCACCTCAAGGACAATAGCATTCACAGTTTAAGCAGTGTAGCAGATTTTTAAATTTAGTATCATTTTTTTAAAATGAATAAAATATCAAAAGAAGAGGGAAAAAGATTATTTTGCATGTACAGAAATGTTACATTTCTACTCACTGAAACATGCACATCCCTTATCACTCTGTTCCTACAAAGAGGGAGAGTGGAGTCTGTAATATTCTGATTTATTACATCTAGCACCCACTATATACTTAATAAATTATTATGTGGTTAGTCATACTTTTTCAGCATTCTATAGCAGTGTAAAGTAAAAATGCATGGGCTTAGAGTCAGATTTCAAATTCTTGCTCTTACATGTTCTGAATCTCAATTCCTAGGTAGGGTTGTTGAGAGGATTAAATACATTGCATGTATGATTTGGGCCCGGAAAGTGACTAGGTCATAACGGACTCCATGGGTAATAGTGATTCTTATTTGCTTTAAAACATGTTATTATTTTTGCTCAAAGATAATAGGCACAATGAACTGAAACAAGTTGAAAATTGTGTACTATAGAGACCTTGAATATCAAGCAGTTGGATTTGGGGAAGAAAAAACAGAGATATAAATCATTGCATTCCATACTCCTTGGTGGTTGTCAATATCATTGTCATCACCATTAACATCATCATGACATCATCAAGACATTCATGACACAACTGCTCTGTACCTGTAACATGTCATTTAACTTTCACCCCAAGTCTCTGAGTTGGTGCCTATTAATCTCCCTCTGTTACAGAGAGGTTACGTCACTTATTAAAAGTCACCTGAACAGCAAGTGGAAGAGCTGGGATTCAAACAGAAACAGTTCGACTCTGAAGTTGGCCATTTCAGTATAATAATCTCCTAAAGGGCTCTACCTGTTGTCTTCCAAGATCCATAAAGAAATTGGATAATTACACCCAAGGCTTAGATCTCATGTTAATTTTCTGGCTTTAAGATTCTTGAGCTCCAATGGAAAAATGTTTAAACTGAGAGATCGACAATGGCCTCTCATCAGGTAATAGAACTTAATGACCTAAATGGAAGCTGACAGATGCCTGTGACATGTCAGGGATGCAGTATAAGGGTGCAGCTGAACATTACATTAAGGCAGCGGTTCTCAAACTGTGGGTCGTGACCCCTTTGGCGGTCAAACAACCCTTTCACAGGGGTCACCTAAGACCATCCTGCATATCAGATATTTACATTATGATTCATAACAGTAGTGACATTACAGTTATGAAGTAGCAATGAAAATAATTTTATGGTTGGGTCACAACATGAGGAACTGTATTTAAAGGGCCAGAAGGTTGAGAACCACTGCATTAAGGCCTGATGACTCTAGCCCTAATATTTGTCACTAATATTTGTGACATCACTAGCATTCATGCCACAATTGCAGTTTTGTCTCCTTTGGTTATACCAAGATATCTCCATTACTAAGGATGATGCCAGACACAAACAAACTAGGAACTCTATAGTTGCTGGATGAGTGAATGAATTATTTTTGCATCATTTAGTGACACAAGTAATTGTGTCACTGCTGCTAACTATTAACTTTGAATGAGTTTCCCTACCTCTTGCCTCAGTTTTTTAATCTGTATAAACTAGAGATAAAAGTAGTATAGACTTCAGAGGACTATTTGAAGATTAAATTAAATGTATACATTGGTGCATATAAAACAGTGCCTGGCACACAGTACACACTCAATAAATGTTGACTATTACGATTATTATTTAACATAAGATTCTAAAGGCCTGCAAAAGCTAATCAATACAGTCCTCAACAAGTGCTTCATTTATTCTCGAGAGCAGTTTCCATCACATGGATTGCTAAAGCATTTGCACCTATTTGAACATGTACGTCCAAACATTGAGGTCACACCTACTGGGCAAGACCAGTGTTAATAGAGCTACATTTGCATTCCCTACTCATCTTAGAAAGCTTCTAATTTTCTGGCACATTTCACAAGTAATTATAAGTAGTTCCATAAGTGATACCAATGCCCTTTCACCCTTGGATGCTTGTGGTTTCTTAACTTTCCATATTTTAAGCCTTAGCTGAGAGTTTTTTTGCCAGTTACTCTTTTTCTTTTCCCAGAGGTCTTCATTAATTTCTAATTGTAGACTTTCTTATCTGCATTTTCCTTGTTTAAGTAAAATTAGAAATATAAATGTTCAGGAATTTTGCCATTTTGTATTCATCATATTGCCATGGCCTTTCATGTTTGATTTTAAGAATGGTTTTCTTCCTCCTTAATGACACTTAATCTGATTTCATCTAAATTAATTCATTCTGTCCTTGCGTCTTTCCCCACTTATTTTAAATATGTACCTTGTTTTTAATATGCCCCCTTTTATACTATTAGATAAATTTTAAGCTAAAGATAATTTGAAGTATTTCTTCATGTAAGACATCTTACATTTTTCTTCATCAATTTCAAGAGGAATTATAACTATTTTACTTTACAAAAGTGCCTATTTCATTCTAATATTTAAGAGATTAAATTTTCCCTCCCACTGTATGATTCAGATTTCTCAATCTAAAATTTTCATTCTAAAATTTAAACAGTAATGCATACCTGTTGCAACAAATAAACTCTGATAAATGTATGTCAAGAAAACTTTAAAAGACATACACAACAAGAGAGAATGACAAAAGAATTATCTTTACAAACTAGTACAAACAAAATAGCATATGCCTCACAGGGCTGTTGTGATGATTAATTTCTCCTATCTCTCTCTTTCAAATAAATCTAGGTTTATACATATCCTCCCAAACAGATTGTACCTGATGTAGTCATTCATTCAATCATTACCTGTATCTTGACCTAATTTCTTTGGATTATTCCAAGTTGTCTTGGAACTGTTGAAAATATCTAATACACTATTATTTCACCATTCCTGCATCAGTTCTGTACAACACTTCAATTACACTAGCTTTGCATGCATTCTTGTATGAGCATATTAGCTTCTGAGATTGCAAACTCCTTTTTTCTAGACACTTGAAAAAGTACATAGGCATTAGGCATTGTACATTTTGTATCCAATAAACATAAAGGCCCACTAGCTCTGTATTGGAATAATTAGAATTTATAGATATCCTATTGCTATATTAATTTTAATAGAAATAACCCCAGCATAGTAAAGAATGATAACTAATTAAACATTAAATATAGACTGATAATAAACAAATACCTGGTATAAAGCTGTTCCCATTCTTTCTGCACGTATACAATGTAGGTCATTCATACCGTTTTACCCTTGATTTTGTTTTTTCATTATGTTCTGAGGTTTTTCAATAAATTGTAATCATCTATGGATTTGGAATTTATTGCAAAAATCCAGTTTTTCAAATTGATTCTGGCTCCTATTTTCTCTAAGCAGACTTTCTGGCTTCCAAGAAATGGGAAGAAATAAGAAAAAAAGAGAAAGAAAGAAAGAAAGAAAGAAAGAAAGAAAGAAAGAAAGAAAGAAAGAAAGAAAGAAAGAAAGAGGGAGGGAGGGAGGGAGGGAGGGAGGGAAGGAGGGAGGGAGGGAGGGAGGGAGGAAGAAACGAAGGAAGGGAGGGAGGGAGGGAGGAAGGGAGGAAGGGAGGGAGGGAGGGAGGGAGGAAGGGAGGAAGGAAAGAAAGAACAAAGAAAGAAAGGAAGGGCTAAAGAAGGGAAGAAGGGAAAGAGAAAAAATACTAAACTACCATTTATTAAAATGTACAAGTGAACTATGACCCAGCAATTTTGTAAAGAACTTTGCCTTCATCATTGAGTTTAATCTTTACAATGAACTTGTAAGACTTATAGTGGTTATGTAGATTCTCCATGTCATACAACCATTAGGTCACAAATCTAGAATTCAAAGCCATATCTATTGTCTTCAAATCAGATATATAATCATTTCACTTTTCAACCTTTCCTGCAAAAGGAGACTAATTTAATCTTTCTCTTTTATTGTTATTTCTCTGTAAGAAGAATAATTATAACTTCCCATTATCTACTAAGAAAAGATGGTTGTGAAGGGAGAAGGAGCAGATGAAGCTGGAGAGGTAGGCAGGGGCCAATTCATGGAAGATGCCTATGTCATTCTAAAGAATTTGGACTTCATCCTTGGTAACAGAGAGTCATTAAAAATGTTAAGCAGGAGTGACATCATGAGACTAGAGTTATAGAGCCATCTCTCCAGTAGAAAACCTTGTAAGGGCTTGATAATGATGATACAATCTGGAAACAAGAAGAGTGGAGAGAGGCATCTACCTAAGTGTTAAGGTGATATTCTCATCAAGGCTGATTCAGTGATAATGGGGAAAGAGGCTCAAACTGTTGTCTGTATAAGAAGTGAAAGCAGTAGAATTTAGTGACTCATTAGATTTAAGTTGTGAGGGAAAATTAGGGGTCATGAATGACTTGCCGATCCCCAGCATGGGTGTCCAGGTAAGGGGAAAATGCCAGTGGCTGAGACAGGAAAAAGAGCAAAGAAAACTTGCTAAATAAGATGGTCTTTTCTGTCCTCTCACCTTTGCTCATTCACTTACTTTAACAATTAATTTTTCAGACATATCTCCTCTTCCTGAAATCCTATCAACTACCCAAGGCCCAGTTCAAATGCCACCTTCCACAGAAAGACTTGCCTTCATTAAAGGAGGAAAGAGTGGTACTTCCCTTCTCTGAACTCCTAGTCAATGTATCGATTCAATTTATTTGGTAAGTATAACATTCTTCCTTTTGGGACAGTGGTCTATGAATATTCTGATAGTTTACAAAATTCCTGAGATCTAAATATACATCAATTTTTTTGCAATTTTTGTATCCTCACTTGATATATTTGATATGTAAATAAATCCAAATAATTTTAAATGTGAGAAATAAAGCCTGGTGTAAGACACTTTTTCAAGAATGAGGCATCTACCAAAAACAGAAGCACCTTGAAAGCAGGCATTGTATCGTACAGCTATCGTCTCCACTTAGTATTTATCTCAATGCTAAGCACCAAGTATGGGCCCCATTAATATTTGTAAAAATACTTTGATACAGATGGCACCTCTTTATCTTTTTTTTCTTTATCCAATTCCTCTGAGGTATTTATCTCTTAAGGGTGCCATCTTAGCAATGAACATGATCTCAGCAGATTTTGTTTACTAAATGTACTCCTAATCTCCTTCACTCAGATGCAGCTATCTTCTTGCCAACAGCCTATAGTCCTTGTATTTGTATAAAGACATTTTAGTACTTTAGGTTTTTTTTTTCTATCATTCATCATATGCTACAGAAAATTCTGTCTTCTGCCTAATTTTTTTGAAAAGCTGCTAGCCTGCCAGTTTTAGCAGAACGAACCAGGAAATAGAGTCTGGCAACAAAAAGGCACCGAGCAGCAGACAAAACTCAAGGTTTGCAAAGTAATGATGCTCTTCAACCTGTTGTATTGGGTGTGAAATTAGATCCTATCAATGTCACACTCACCCCCGGAGCAAATGTGTTTTTGTGACAACTGCATGCTGTGTTTCAAGCCAAATGATAGAATACGTTTTCCAACAATTATGTTTTGGGAGCGGAATCTCTCCAAAAGTATCAGCATGTTATTGATTGGCCTTTAGCTACTCCCAAAGTGTCTCGGTAACAAGTGGCCATCACCAGTTTAAAATGCAGATGCTATTGGATAATTGGGAAAGAAAGCCTTCACTGGGGTAATGGCAGACATCTTCCACGGTATAGAATAACATAATGTAAAATGGAGATGTTACTTCTGAAAATCAGGAGGGACCACTCAGGTTATAAAAGAAGGGAATATAAGAAAGACCATGTCTTTTTTCCCCCATCCTTTTCTTCTTAGCCTCACTCATTCATTACACAATTTTTTATGGAAAATTCCAGAAACTATGTTTAGAATTGAAAATTCAGGTCAGAAAAGGATGAAGGAGAAGGGGGAAGAGGTCCTTGTACAGATCACAAAGTAAACAGAACTCAGGGAAAGCCTCAAAAAGCTGCACTACCCTCAGCTGAGCTCTGCACATTAGCAAATGGCACCTAAGACACATTTCTTAGACTTGGGTGATTCTATTGCAGGAACAGTTGCAAAAAGTCCCATGGGCTATAAGAGGCCTTGTGCCTTGGGCTTTTACTTAAAAATCTGATTGGGGGTTGGGGAGGAGTGGTCTTTGGAACATTTAGGAAGTTGTGACTCTTGCTAAGAGTGTTGATGGGGTTTGATTTCTCTTACAACAAGGTCTTTAAAAAATATATAGATTGAACCTAGAGTGAACTTCAGTAAAGTAGGAGAAATGGGGAAGAAACTGACCTGTTTTGCTTGGAAAGAAAATGTGGATAGTCAGTGTGTGTGTGTATGTGTGTGTGTGTGTGTGTGTGTATGCGCACACGCGCAAATATCAACTAGTCTTGAGCAGCATCCTAAGATCATATTTATTCAAAAAAAATAATATGTCAACAGTAATCAAAAGTAGTCAACTTTGAAAGTGTTTTTTCAAAGTAAAACAAAGTGGATTTATTACAAGACTTTCAGAGTCTTTAAATGCCCATGCCATGGTAAGCCTTTGATAGAAAGGTATAAAGATGTAGTGTATACCACTCTCAACAGCTGTAGTTTGATAATTAGCATAAAGTATCCTCTATATTTTTTTTAAAAAGCAGTTCATCCAAAGCCACTGGCAAGCTCTTTTGATCCTGGTCTGTTGTCTTTTCACTACCTCGCAATAGTCACCGAATTTCTAAATTGCTCTCTAATGTTGATGATACCACATTCTCCTATTTTCATCTCTATGCTTTATAAAAAAGGAAATATGTTCTCATATTTGCCATACTTTCGGATGGCCCCAGCTATAAAAGATAAAAGAGATATTTTACATCATCTCAAAAGTAGGATGCTAAATCCTTGGACTGAAGTCTCAAATGCAACTTCCCCTAAAGAAAAACACTAACAAAATCCTGTGTCAGACCAATTTAGAGAAGGTCCTCTGTGTCCTCTTACATCCTTGCTTTGGGAAAATTATGAGTATAAGGTGTGTGTGTGTGTGTGTGTGTGTGTGCATGTGTGTGTGGTTTTGGCTTCTTCATCAGCACATCTTGATTCCACCTCCCTCCCTCCTAATGTCTGAGACCATTTCCAAAGCTATAGGTTTTTTTCCATTTATTCATTCAATCAATCATTTACTAATGCACCCAGTTGACATTTATTGAGCTCTAACTCTCAGTGCATATGGCTTCATCCAAACCTCCAGCACCACCATAGTCCTATGCTAAGTGTGTGTTGTGATGGTGGGAATTCCAATGGAAAGATTCCTTGCTAGAACTCCAGAGTCTGTCTCCACCTGCACTTACCCTGAGCTAACTGCTCAGGTAACTTTGTCTTATCCACACAGCATGCTGCCATCAACAAAAGAGGGAATCCCTCTATAAAATTACCTCGGTGCTTCCTAGAAACAAATGAAGAGCACCCACCCCTCACACCGGTGGCAGGAAATTTACTAGACAATGCAGAAATCAACACGGACAATCAGCACCTCAGTACATGTAGCTGCGCGATGAAAACATGAAAGGTGGCAGAAAATCAAATTTAAAAATCTACAGTTGGTAAAGACTTTGGGAACTGGCTCTTCAAACTGGTTCCCATATGTAATCTAGACTAGCAAACGCTGGATGAACTGGAGGAACACATCTTCGACCCTTCTTTGACCACCTCACACATGCTATTGTTCTATCCCCACCTGTTCTCTACCACATACCTGTTTCCTTTACTTCATACAATTTACCATTCTCTGAAATCATCTTTTTTCTCTTCCTTGTTTCTTTTTTGACTGTCATATTCTTTTCACTTGCCTTGTTTCTTGTTTTATCCCCAACATTTAGTATTATTGTCACCTATTAACCAATCAGTAATACTTGTTAAATGGGTAAATGGATGCATGAATGCATGAAGTGACTAAAGCCCTCTTTTATTCTTCTACCTCATCTTAACTTCTATAATCACCTATTTTATTCTTTTACTTTCCATTTGACTTGCTGAGATATTTAGTTGAAACTAAATAGTCTAAAAATTACTTTAAATTCCTTTGGAGCTCTATTATAAATTCTAAGAAAAATAAGTTTCACTGAAATTAGATTTAATTCATGAAGGTGAAGCCAAACCATTGTCTAGCCTGAAAAACTGCCACCAGCCTATTTCAAACATCTTTAGGAAAAGAAGTATTCAATGTGAGTAAACACCCCAATTTCAGTATTACGTACAAGAACCCTACTTTCATTTTTATCAGAAATCTTCCCCAAAACTAAATCCTTTTAGGCACTGGGCCAGAAGTCCCTTGTGACCCCATATCACAGAGGCAGTTTGCTGCCTACATCTCTTCACAAAAATTGCTATTTCTAAAGTTCGTCTCTGTATGCTTTGGTTGCTATTTCATGGATAACAATCAGTTATCTCCAAAAGGAAATACTGCAAACATATTCACCAGCAAGGAAGAAAGGCTTCTAGAAGCAATCTCGGCCTTCTCTAGAAATAGGCATCACTCCCAAAACAATCACCAATAACAGCATCTTTGAGCACCAGGCACTTGTTCATTTCCTTTCTCCACAGTCTACATCATCAGCCAAAAAGCCCATTATGAATGCAGGTTTGAGTTTGTCTAGATGAAGTGGATAGTAATTAGTTCCTTTTACATTTGGTAATTTTGTTAACACAACTCAGTAGGTGTCTTGTTAATTTGTTCATTACTAGGTGGATGAAAATGTGCATCTCTTCTGTGAATACCAATTATTCCTAAATGAGGTAATTTCACCAAGACAGAAGAATTTCCTCATTCTTCCCTAGTTTAAGAATATCACGTCCAAGAATGACCAGTTTTAAACAATGAAAGCTAAGGGAGGTGCAAAACGGTACTCAAATGAAAAAGGGGGATATACCCTAGTATTTTGCAAACTTAAAAGAAAGCCCATTTTCAGGGTGAACAGGCATTTAGGGGGAAGAGGCAGAACATGCTGGTGATGTCAGTGCTGCCTTGGACTCAGGTGGCCCTGGGTCTCCAGGTGCTCTTTGCAGAAGCTGAAGGGACATGTCACTGTGGGTATGTAACAAGAATAAGTGGTCATCTCATCATTCCTGGTCAACATGGTCATACTCCAGGATTCTTACCACCAGCAAAACAAAGAAAAATCACTTTATAAATGTTCAAAGGAGTTCTTCTCAAGTCCCACTACTATCTTCTGTTTCTTCTTTCTGAATCAAAGCAGTTGCATAAATCTCCGTCTTCAAATAATTGCATTTTGGGGAGATGGAAGGGACTGGGTAATGTCCATGGCAATATTCTCTGTAAGGCCAAGGAGTGAAATAAGTACATCTTTGGTGTAAACAAAGTGGAGAAGGAAAGGATTCAAGTGGCCTGAGAATAAAGACTGTCCCTTCTTGCACTGGTATCCCTGTTCACAACATGTTCTTGGCACTCATTAAATAAATACACAGACCTCTATCTCCTCCTGCATAGGTTGCCCCCTTGTTCACATACATATTTTCTGTGTTGAACAGCCAGAGAAATTGATGTCAGCCCTTTGGTCAGTAGAGTTGATTAATAGGGAAAATTAAAGGGTTTCTAGGAATATCCCAATGACTTCCACCTTGCTTTATTTCCAAGCACAGAGGACAGGCAAACCTGTCCGTGAGCTTCAGCACATCTCTGGGGTCACCCAATGGAGAAATGGGGGAGATGTGGTGGCCCATGGAGCTCTTGATCTGCCTGCTGTTCATCTGTTTCCCTCCTGTTAGCTGCTTCCAGACACCTTCCCTACAGCACTTTTTCTTCCTCCTCCCCTTCAAGTCAATCTCCAAAATATTTCTTTGTTTGGGGGGCTGTTAGGGTGGAGTTATGGGTGATCTCAATGTTTATTTCTCTGTTTCAATTAGGAGTGAGTATTGTCTGACAGGGCTCTCATTTCCTTACTGTGACAGCTATTCTTTGGGCTACCTCCACTCCAACGGCAAAATAAAAGGGGACACAGACTGGATCTCCTGTTCACTACTGATCCCTAGTGATTCACATAGTACCTGGCATACAGTAGTTACACAATGAATATTGTTATTTATTCATAGTGAATATCAATATAACTAACAATAAAAAGAATGAGTTAAGACATTGCCCTATTTTATATATCTTAATACATTTAATCCTCAAATGAGCCCTAAGACAGAAAATTTTATCACACCCATTTTCATGATGAGGAAACTGAGGCACAGAAGTAGCATATCCAAGTTCACAGCATGTAAATAGCAGTGCCATGCGTGTTTGCTCCCTCTGTTATCGTTAGTTCCTGGTCAACATAAAATTATGTTATATTTGTTCTGCTATCTCCCACAATGTGTAGTAGAGTCCAGCATTCAAGCCCTGTAGTATAGTTGTTAAGAACTCAAGATTTTGAGTGAGATTATCTGCATGAAAATCCAGGATCCGTCACTTGCTGGCCGTGTGACATTGCTTAATACCTCTCAGTGTCAATTTCCTCTTATTAAAGTGGAGATAACCCCAGTGTCCCTCAGTGTCGTGGAAGACTCACATTTAGCACAGGGCCTGCTCTGCAAGACACATTCAACAAACATCATCTATTATTCGTCAATGGCAAGACTGGTGCACGGCACAGGAGGCGCTCAGTGAAAGAGAGAATGAGTAAGTAAATGAGTGAGAACAGAATGCCTGCATTCCGTTGTTTTCTTCCACTAACAGAGCTCTGCTCACCATCTCTGGTGCTCACACAGCGAGGTTGTCAGCTCATGGGTCCTGCTCATCTGTTCACACCTTAAAAGCAGTAGAGGGAACATTGAACAGGAGGTGCCTAATTCCGCAGGGCACTGCTAAAAGCAGGACTGATAAAATCTGCACTTTTTCAGTCTCAGACCTATGGGGCGGCTGCTTGGCTTCCACACGGATTGGGAAAGCATAGGGAGAAAGCGAGTCTCCAGACTGAACTCTCTACAATGTTATACAGCGCAGATGTAGGAAATCTGCTGAGCCCAATGAAATGGGGACACCTGAGTGAAAGAAGGGGCTCTGGGAGACATCAACTCAGTAAGTTTTCGATGCTGGATGGGAGCCAAGTCCATGAGAAATTCTGCTGTCATTTCCTTTCACAGCCACTGGCAAATGAGTGTGAAATCTGGTGAGCTGAAGAGACAGGCATGGTGGCAGAGATTTAACAGCACAGCTAAGCAGATGAGACAGAAATATGCTTCAGGCCTCAAGAGACCTGAAATATGGGAAGCAGAGAGCAGAGACCAGTCCACCCAGAGAAAGAAACACTTAGGAATTGCACTCCTTTCCAAGGAGAAAAGTAAGTGAGCCAAGTGCAGGAGGACCCGGCTGAGTGAGAAGCCCTGTGGGGGCCGCTGGATCCATTTCTCTTGGGTCCTTTCTTCCTTTACCCTACTACAAGCCTGCAGCTGCCTCTGAATATAAACACCACTTCTTCAGAAGAGCACATGGAGAATGTAACAAATTAATACGAACACACTCATTTAATTTCCAGTTATTGACACATCGTTTTTCATTGTGACTGTTTTTATCCCCAAAAGGGCTGTTTCATCAGACATGGAAGAAGGCCATCAACAAAGGAGAATGTCTTTATGATACTTCTTGGTTGACACAATAGCTCTGCCAAGACCACGAGGAGGCTTTGACAAAGATGGGCTCAGAAACAGCATGGTCCCACCACAGGAGTTGGTTCCCATCCTGCATGGCATCTGGTCCCCAAGGGTGGCAGGGAGGTCTTTGTGGTAGGTGAGATCTCTTTTGAAAAACCACCATGCGACACACTCCTTAAAGGAGATCATCTGTGCTGAGTTAGCAGGATTAGATGAAAACTTCAAGGGAACTGGAATTTCCTCACTGTGGATTTAAAGACCTCCAAAGAGGAAAGTCCAGACTTGGAAACAAAATCTACTAAAAATTCAGACATGTTTCAAGCAGATAAAACCTTGGGAGTGCTTTCCATCACATGTATTTGCCACTATCATTCATGTCTAAACCTTCTAATATCCCCATCAGGAAATTGTGTGTTAAAATCCCTCGGTTTTGCAGATAAATAAGTTGGTGCACAGATGAGTGAGTTTGCCGCAGGTCCTACCATGAGTCATTGCCAACCCGAGAATTACAACTCTGAGCTCCTAACTGGCAGATCTGAGCTCACACCTTCAGGATCAATCTTCTTAGATCCATCAGACAATGGCTTCAAAAGCTTTCACAGCAATTAGAGGAGGAATACTGTCTCCTATTAGGACACACCTACCCCGTTCTTCTTTTGGACCTTGGCACAGTTGCTGCCCGTGATCAGGGAGCAGGAGACATAATTTAGTGCTTGAAGTCTCCCATGTCCAAGCAGACTTCCTCATGGCAGAAACCACACCGTATAAGGAGAAAAGTCTGGAGATGGGAAGCCTCCTGGCATAGCTTGTGAGAAGGAGAGTCTGGGTGTGGGGGAGCAAAGAGCCAGGCATCTCATTTCTTTGTTCTTGAACTTGAAGCTGATAGGAACTGAGTTTAACTAATATTACACCATAGCATTGTTCCCAAAGTGATGACTCACTGTTCTTGAGAGAATGTCTTTTTCTTCCTTGCAAATGGATACTATATTTTAAGAAGCACTTAAGGAGATAAAAAGAGTGCTCTGAGTTTTCCAATTTGCCAGGTATGTAATGCCAGCGGCACTCACGGAGGTTTAGCTGTGATCTAGACCAGTTATGTTCTATGGTGAAGTATTCACCAAATATATTTCAAAGTTAGTACTTGTTTTTACATAGATTAAAATAAGTGAGTATATGGCCTAACCAGTTTGGCTCAGTGCATAGCATCGCCTGCAGACTGAAGGGTCCCAGGTTCGATTCTGGTCAAGGCCATGTACCTTGATTGTGGGCACATCCCCAGTTGGGGGTATGCAGAAGGCAGCTGATGTATGTTTCTCTCTCATCGATGTTTCTAACTGTCTATCCCTCTCCCTTCCTCTCTGTAAAAAATCAATAAAATATATATTTTTTAAAAATAAGTGAGTATGGAAAATTCAGCATTAGAAAAAGTGAGAGGATGATGTTAATGAAGATTCTATAAACACTACTGTGTAATCTTTTCTTGGCCAATAGTGGGGATGAGAGTGGATGGGGCAGAAGCTGGTCCCGAGGTTTAAGGCTAAATTCTGATGCCCCTCTGAAGAAAGAACACTTTTGACTTACCCCCACACCCTCTAATTTAGCTTCTTCACTTCTAGGTCAAATGGGAAAAAGCATTGGTTGAGCACCTACTCTTCTGGCAACAATCTTGCTAAGTAAGTGTTAGAGGGCAATTTCCATGGCTCATATCCAACCTTCACCAGGCCTGGATGAAGACTGCATGTGGAAAGTCATTCCTAAAGAGAAAACCTGAGAGCGAAAGTTAGCTGCAGTGGGCATGCCCTGGTCTGAGAAACGGTTCTCAACTGGCCTGAAGACAGGGTGGGCTCTTCACAGCAAGATACATTTGCAAAGCTTGCCCTTCCAATTTTCAAGACAGCACTCTAATCCCTGATCATGTTCATTCAAGCACCAGCTGGGTTTCAGCGAGGGATAGAGACGTCCTAGCATAGCACAAGCAAGGTCGTTATCCTCTTTATTTAAGGAGATCTTATTTTTTTCTTCATGCTGATGCTAATGTACTCTGTGACCCCAAGAAGGCAACTGATCCTTATAACCATTTTATAAAACTGTCCAAAATCTTGCTTCTGGTTTAAGTAGGGCAACCAAGTTTAAAAGTTTGCTTCCTAAAGGTTTTTTGAAGTACTTACATAAGCTCAGATGGGGAGGTTTGATTTGATATTCACTGGGAATAATTTAGAGGAAGAAATAGATGACTCAACTCAGGATACGCCCCAGGACCACATCACCTTTGAGCTTTCTGCAACACATGGGTGCCTTTCTGCTCCGAGGCCTCAGAACCATCCAACAAGGTCCCCACAATAATAGCGGGGCAAAACTTTATCAAAGGAAGCAGCAGAAAGGCCTGACAGATGATGCTGCCAGCATTTCAGCAGCCAGGTTAGCTTTGTTCTAATGCCATTCTGTCAGGTTTAACAAGCAGATATTAAGAAAAGTTTATAGGGAATCGAGATGAAAGGTTGTCGGTAGAGATGAGAGCTGCCAGTGGGCACCTCACATCACAGCTGGGTGTAGACGCTGCTGCAACTGGCTAAGAGAAAAAGAGGTTGATATAGGAGCAGCTGCTTCCAACCCCTGCTAGAAGCAAGGCTTAATCATCTGGCACCCTGGCACCCGGGAGTCTGGGGCTCCACCTGGAGAGAAACCCAACAACGGAGAGCACTCTGGGTGTGAGCGTCTTCATTAGCCGAGAAACAAAGGATGTTTTTGCAGAAATTGGGCCCTTGACTGGTCCCGACCTGGTATGACATCTCATATCCGGAATGTTTTCACCTTAGCATGCGAGGGAAATAGGGAAGAGGTCCAAGGAGATTAGCAATTTTCCTTAAGGGCTTGGAAGTGAACTTGAGGAAGGAGGGGAACTGGAAAATGAAAAAGGCTGGTGGAGCCCTTAGCAAAAGGGCAATTTAGAGCAAGGTGATTATGTCCTGGCATGTAGGGCAAGCTGGTGGAGCTCTCTTTTATCAATGTTCAGTCCGACTAAATGCTTCCTGAGTCCACCTACCCTTCCACGGAGTGCTTTCTGAAATGAACATGAGTCAAGGAGTCTCAGAAGGGCTGTGTGCCATCAATATAATGAAGGTCAAGTTTTAAGCCCCGTGCAAGAATGCTAAGTCCCATTGTTGCACATTAAAATCAGTCAGAAAAGAACTATTACATTAGTTTGTTTTTAAAAAATAATAACTCCGTTTTCAAAAGAATAACTCCCCTTCGAAATGTGGTGATGTTGCTTCTATTTCAGCCATGTGTCTTTTCCAATGAAGACTATTCTTGCCTTCTTTTTGTAAAAACAGAATTATAAATAGCAGATATCCTAACCACAATCATTTAAAAGAACCTTACACACATCTTTCAGCAGTGATGCAATATTGCTTGCAGTGAGCGAGCTCCTATCTTGATTACAAATGTATTTTCCTTTTATCGATGTGAAATTCACGTAACATAAAATTAACCATGCTAAAGTAAACAATTCAGCCACATTAGCTAAACTAACAATGTTGTGCAACCACCACCTCCATCTAGCTCTGCATCCCTTTCCCCCCAGCCAGTGGCACCATTGTATTATAGAACAGTGTGTGTTACTACAGTCTTTGTTGTGGCCAAGTACGTATTGTTATTCCCATAAGAAGACTGCCCAGTTGCCCTAGCCGGCTTGGCTCAGTGGATGAGCATCAGCCTGCGGGCCGATGGGTCTCAGGTTCAATTCTGGCCAAGGGCACGTGCCTGGGTTGCGGGCTCGATCCCCAGTGGGGGGTGTGCAGGAGGCAGCCAATCAATGATTCTCTCTCATCATTGATGTTTCTATCTCTCTCTCCTTCACCCTTCCTCTCTGAAATCAATAAAGAAATATAAAAAAAAGAAGACTGCCCAGTCATATTGGATCAGGGGCTTGCTTTCTCAAGGTGTGACCACAAATGAAGATCTCAAATCTTGAAAAACTGCTCCCCTTCACTTCAGGAATGCTTCCCATTGTTCTGAGCCACCACAGGCAGGAGCCAGGCTCTCAGTAGTCCTTTAACACTATGTTCCTCATTCCTTTGTGTAGCCAGTGGGTTTTTTCTTCAAAGCTAAATGCTACAGCTAAATTTCATTTCATCTGGACTTCTTTAAGACCTCCATTGAACGGGTAAGAAACGCAGGTAACTCAACTCCCCAGGGTTAAATGTTCTTCCGGCCGACAGACTTAAATGGGCCCACAGATTGAAAATCGCAAACCCTGAGTTTCCAGCCCACACCTGCTATGCTGCTCTGACTTGACACACATACACACTGGCTTCCCATATAATCCCCCTATTTTTAGTGACAACTTTTAAAGAAGTTTCTCTTTGAAAGCATGAGGGTTTTCAGCAGTTATTTTCATAAATCCTGGGAAGGAAGACCTAGCTTTTTCCACCTCAGAAATGCCAATTTTTTTTTTCTCTTTTTACATCTGACTCAAACAGCTGAATTGTAATATGCCCTAATTCCTTCTCGTGTGACTTCTCCTCATTCAAGGAGAGCAGTTTTACTAAATCCAAAAGGAAAAAACTCATTTAAAAATCATTTTTTTCACATGCACGGTGAAAAAATATTGTCTAATAAGGTTCATTTACATTGTTACCTGAGGCCATAGGGAGTTGTGCAAAGCACATTGCATAATTCCTCCGGGCTGTCAGATGGTGTATTTTCCCCCCATAAGTAGAGAGGAGAGCTTTTTGAAAGAGATCAGAATGTCAAAAGAAAAAAAAAATCTTCTAAAAATGTTCATACTGATGCAATGGAGAGTTTTTTCTGTGCCCTCTGTATTTGCATTTCTATTTTTAAAACTACACTTTAAAAAAATCACTGCTGCAAACATCATAAAATATAACAGTACTGACACAACCTAATGTACACTGAAAAATCCTAGGCATGTGGATTCCGTAGAGACGTTTATCTGAGTTCTTCCCCTTTTCATTTCAACTTAGAGGTTACCAGCATTATTCTTGCAAAGGGATGTCTGAGACTGCCCTCTTCAGTGATGAAGAGAGGGCCTCCTCTGATGCCATGGCTAATTGGGGGTTTATTCGTTCAGCAATTATTTTTAGCACTTACTCTATTCTCCCTTACTTCTCAAAAAGGCCCTGTGAAGAAACTGAACCAGAAAACACCGCCAATGACTTCAGCAATCACAAAAAGGGATTATTCCATGAGTTTAATGATTGACTGCCTCAAGACCATACTGAGAACCCAGTATAATTATGAAACTGTATGACTGGTTAATTCATTTGTGCAAAGGGTAATACATTTGCAGCCCAACATCACCGGTTCTCTCCCCCCCCCCCTCTCTCTCTCTCTCTCTCTCTCTCTCTCTCTCTCTCTCTCTATATATATATATATATATATATATATATATATATATATATATATATGTATGTATATATATATATATATATATATATATCTGACTCAAACAGCTGAATTGTAATATGCCCTAATTCCTTCCTGGGTCCTGGGTGCCGGAGGAAAGCCGGTGCCAGCAGCCGGGGGAAGGAAGGCCTACTCTTGCACAAATTTTCATACAAATATATATATATATATATATATATATATATATATATATATGTAAAAGGGTAATATGCTAATTAGACCAGATAGACCGGATGTCTTCCAGACGTCCTTCCTGATAAAGCCAGGGCTGGGAGAAGCCATCTGGGGTCCTGGGTGCCTGCGGCCAGCCAGAGGGAGGGAAGCCCATGTCCTGGTTGCCTGCCGCTGGGCGGAGGAGGGAAGCCTGGGTCCTGGGTGTCGGAGGAAAGCCGGTCAGCAGCCCGGGGAAGGAAGGCCTACTCTTGCACAAATTTTCATTCATCAGGCCTCTAGTAATATATACTAGTATATATTTATGTGTGTGTGTGTGTGTGTATATATATATATATATATATATATATATATATATATATATATACATGTGTATATATGTATTTGTTTTTATTGATTTTTAGAGAGAGAGGTAAGAAGACAGAGAAAGAGAGAAACATCAATTTTGTTACTCCACTTATTTATGCATTCATTGGTTGATTCTTGTATGTGCCCTGATGGAGGATGGAACCTGCAACCTTGGAGGATTGGGATGATGCTCTATCCAACTGAACTGCCTGGCCAGGGCCTATTTGTTTTTGAATCTTCTTTAACAGAGTCACTGTGTGCAGCCATAGCCCGAACCTGCACCCTCACACGTGTGTCTCAGTAGGGACAGAGGAATGGTGAGCCAGCGAAGGAAAACAGGCACTGGTCCATCTACTCATAATCCATCATGCACTTATTAGTAGACCTGCGGTTCTTTCTTATGCCAAAAACAAAATCCTTGTTAGCATTAGAGTAATGAGGAAGAAGAGAAGAATGGAATACAGGGAGGCCTTAGTATTAACTATTACTCAAATATTAACCAAAGTCTCTTCACAATGTACAATTCAAAAACCACAATAACTCCATCAACTCATGTGATTCATATAAGAATTCTTTCCCCAGTTTTTCTCGGGGAAAGACTTGTGATCTCCATCTGACCTTAATTCACAGAGCTGATACCAGGCAGAACAAGAACTTGAACTTAAATCTTCTGAGTGTCAATAACTGTATTCTTTATCTGCAACCTGATCCCTCACATTTTAAAATATAATGTCAAGTCACTCATTCCACTCATTCTGTAAACATTTATAGAGCAGCTGTCACTATTCTCATCATTATGCTGGGCAATGTGATTCTGAGAAAAGCAAGTAATACCCAACCCTCAGCTCAAGGCTAACATATCCAGTCTGAAAAACACCCAGAGAAGAGCATCAGATTTCCATAGCAGCCAGCTGCCCACACTGTAATGGTGGTTCTGAGAAGGGAAAGACCACTGCTTTCGGGGAACATCCTGGAGGAAATTTGCTGGATGTCTAATGAAGAAGGAAAGATAAGAGAAGAAAACACATCAAAGACACAATAATAGAAAACTAAAGAGCAGAATCAGGGCCAGTGCAAGGCGCCTGTCACTGGTGAAAAGATTCACTGTCCGAGTGCCTTGTTCACTGCCAATCTCTAGCACTTCTTTCTGGAAGTGTCTAATTTCTCCTGAAGCAAAGCAAGATTGTATGGTCTCCAAATCAGCCACCTGAAGTTTCTGCACCCTTAAATGACAATGCACTTCTCACAGAATTGAGTGCTCACAATCGGAAACTTGGTGTCCTGGTGGTGTTTTTAAATGTGGTGTGTGTTTGTGTGTGCATGAGTGTAGGTGGAGAAGGAAATCCAGGATCGTTCATGTTGTTAACTGATAGTAAACATATTCAGTGTGCCAAATACTTACAGGGACTTGGCAGGGTAAAGGCAGAGACGAGATTATGTTTTCTCCATGTGAGGCAGAGTAGGAACAATACTGCCTGGCTCTTCCCTCAGCAATTTCAGCAGCTGACAAACACCTTAAAGAATTTATATCATTGGATGAGAGGAAAAGCATAACTGAACCCGAGAGTCGTGTGGTAGCTGCCATATGGCAGTGTAACACACCTGCTCGAATATGCCAGGTATTGATCCTGGGATGGAAGGGAGAGCTGATTTGGGAACCTAGACTTGGAAGTATAACTTGGAGGTAAGATGTGACTTTCAAAACCTGACAGCATACGGTGAGAAGCAGAGAGGGACACGCATAGAACCGAGAGGACATTTCAAAGTCCCTAGTATGAGCGTGGACCAGTCCTGGAGGAGCTAGAAGGCCCCTAGAAATGCAACTGCAAAGTCTGCTCTGTCTTTAGTGTCATTCATTCAGTCATGCTTCCTTTCATCCTTTCTTTCTTCACTTCTTTCTTTTCTTTTTTAGATATGGTTTTTGCTCCCAGAGATAGACATGTAAGGTCACTGGGCAGGGAGTCTCTTTTCAAACAAACATTCAATTGCAAATACATAGCATTTTTCTTTTAAGTCAAGGAATTTTCTGAAAACGTCATCTCTTTCATCTTCACCTAAAACGAGCAAAGTTCTTGCCCAGTGTATTCTTTCAGGTAGTCTGTCAGCTGCCAGGGAAGTGGCTGGCCTTCCCACTGAAGCACTGATTTGAGAGATGCAAAACACAGGCGGGTTTTCCTCCACGTTCCCGGACTGTAGCCTAACCAGCCTGGCTCCTGCCCTTCTGCCACACCCACTAAGGAGCACACGTAAATACACATGGGTGGGGTCCTGGGAAAATCATAACAGAAAAGCCATTTAGCAAGAAGGCAGTCCTTGTCCTTGACCCTAGTGCCTCATTTACCCATGTCCAGAGAGAGAGCAACAAAGAGTGTTATTGGATCATCCAATCACCCACTACATTCCATGTGGTGATAGGCCCCAGATGGTGTCTATTGACACACTGGAGAGTCTCTGAGTGAATGTGAAATGTAGCTAGAAATAGCTGAAGTTATTATTTTGATAAATATATTCCTAAATGTTAAAATTGGAAAGGAATGACCTATTTTAGGTTCTCTTTGGATGTGTACCCCAATTACGGTCGTCATATTTAATATGATGGTAAGGGGTGGAGGAGCACCCAAATCTTTGAAAAGTTTTTTTTTTAACAAAAAACAGGAAACATATTATTTTCTTGAGTCATCTCTATTTTGAAACTCCAAAGTACACATTATCCATTTGCTGTGAAGATGAATCACTGTGGACATTTCATTTTCAATGAAATTCCATATACCTAAAGGCTAGGATTGGTTCATCAGCAGAGGTAGCAGGGTGGTCACGAGGAAAATAAATCTTCAAATGTGAAATGGTAAGCAAAATATACTTGTAAAACTTGAAAGAAAGGTTCCAAGTGTCTTTAGAAAAGAGAAAACAAAAGGAGGGGAAGAATGAAGGAAAAGAGAAAATAATTTCCTTCTTGAGCTAGACATCAACAAGTGTATTGAGCACCTATTAGATACTCAGTATGGCTTTGTTACTATAGCGAACTGAGTTCACAGCTTGGGCTAATTACTTCCTTTCACTTAGCTGAACTTTTCCCTCCTGTGAAATGGGGCAATTATATTGTACATCCTTTTATAAGGGCTATGTGAGACCATAGTAGAATATAAGCTCCATGAAGATAAGACCTCCTGTCCATTGTTGATTCTTCAGCACCAAAATCAGGGTTGGTGTGCAGTTACAGTGATAGCTGGTACTCAGCAGACAGTTATATGTGCCAGATCCTGCTCTAAATGTTTTACACTTTTCCACCCATGTAACCCCATGGGATGAGTGATGTTATTGCCCCATTTTACAGGCAAAGAAACTTAGTCACTGAGAGTTAAGTAAATTACCCAAGGTCACACTCAACAGATGAGCCAGGATTTGAATGTTGCCTCTAAAGTATCATTAGTAGGTACTCAATAAGTATTTATAAAATAAATTGATAAATTGGCATACACAAAGCACTTTAAAAAGTTTAGCCACGCCGAAGCCGGTTTGGCTCAGTGGATAGAGCGTCGGCCTGCGGACTGAAAGGTCCCAGGTTCGATTCTGGCCAAGGGCATGTGCCTTGGTTGCGGGCACATCCCCAGTAGGAGATGTGCAGGAGGCAGCTGATCGATGTTTCTCTCTCATCGATGTTTCTAACTCTCTATCTCTCTCACTTCCTCTCTGTAAAAAATCAATAAAATATATTTAAAAAAAAAAAAGTTTAGCCACAAGGTTTGCACTTAACAAATTCCTTTCCTTCTGTCTTCACATTTGGAAAAACAGAAAGCATAGAATAATGCATGATGTCTGTCATCTTGTTGAAGAAATATGAACAAGGAAAACTAGATACTTTTATTACAGAACATTTTAAATAAAAATGTTTGGCAAAGGCCAATGGCCCCACCTGGCAGCCATTGTGTTCCCCCAGAACAGTGGGCAATGTCCGGAGATATTTTGTATTCTTACAACTGGAGTGGGTAAGCGGGCGGGGCAGGGCAAGGGGTGTGCTACTGGCATCTAGTGGGTAGAAGCCAGAGGTGCAGCTAGACATACTTTGAAGCGCAGAACAGCCCCCCACAACAAAGAATTATCCAGCCCGGATACCTATAGTATTGAGCTTGAGAAACCTTGGCTTTAGCTACAAGGGCTATAGCCATTTTAAGGTGAGAGAGAGAAAAGCCTGGGAGCTAGAAGAGTTAGAGCAGACTTTGTTGAGGAGGTAATATTTTTTTAGGACAGTGTGATTTGAATAGATGCGAAATGCCATGCTGAGGAAGGAAGCAAAGCCTCCATCACCTTTCAGCTGTGTTTCTAAGCACTGGTAAATAGCTACGCATACTACATTTCCATACAGATAAAGACCAGGATCAACTGGCTAATCCTAGCATTAGTCAGAAAGGTATGGCCTGTGCTCACATGTAGGGAAACACGCATCAAGACCAGAAATGACTAGCATTGCAAGTAGATGGGTGACACTTCTATAAACCCAATTAAGAAGATGCTTCCTTCATTCTTTTTATTCACAGGTTTCAGAAGAGGCTTAACAGGCACATTGCGGATACTGATACATGTTTCTTCTCCACCCAAAGACTGCAAATGGCTTAGGCTTCACCTGGACCCGGAACAAGATTGAGACAGGCCATATCATGTGAAATAATAGGTAGAACTCGTCACAACACTCATCTTCCCTAGAAATCTCTTTGTGTGTGTTCCTGAGGAGTCTCTTAGAGCAAGCATGTCAAACTCAAAGGCTAACATGGGTCAAATTGCTGAAGGCTAAGTTCAGCAGGTCATAATAAATGCAAGAAGTTCATCAGAAGGCTGATGGACACCTTCAGCAGGGCTAAAGATCTGCATATTATTGCCTGCTGCCAGACAGCTGAGGGCAGTTCCCCCACCTGATAATCCTTTACTGTTTACCAAACCTTACCTTTGATATGTATATCTGCTTTGCTAAAGGGCAAAATGTGAGAATAAAAAGCTCAAGGTCCAGAGATTGGAAGAGCTTAGTCACTAGAGCTAAGCCTCCCCTGGCTCCCCCAAAATGCCTCCCAAATTTATATTTCATGTGTAGTTTATTTAATTTTCGTCACAGCCCTTCTCCAGATGAACCCTTGCAGCTGTGGAAAAGACCCCAGCACAAATAAACAAGGCATGCAGCCCGCGGGCCATGAGTTTGACATGCTTATCCTATAAGGAAGAGATGTCCTAAAGGAGCCAGACCTGATCATCTTGACTCAGAAACAAAGCTTCACTCACTGAAGGAAAATGGTGCATGTTAATGTCTACAACAACTTGCTACCATATCCAGCCAAAACAACCCCATGAAATCAAATGACAATCCTAGGAAGGGATATGGTACAAGGGGATCAGGTACATGGATTCATATTCCATCACTACCAGTTATGAGCTATGTAACCTTGGACAAATTATTTAATCTTTTTGAGCCTTCATCTGTGAAATTTGGTTAATAATGTGTAATAATAACATGCAGATTGTCATGAGGATTAAATGAATTAATTAATGTAAAGGACTAATTTGCAGTGCTTGACACATGGTAAGTACTCAGTAAAGTCCAAACAATTTATGTTGTTTAGAGGATTAACATTAAATTATCTGATGTGCTAAAATTTTGGTAAAATATTTCAGCCTAGGCTTTACTGTTTAAGCTTGCTTCCAACAGATAGTGACACAAAAGATAGTATATGATTCTGGCTTATCCCACCACTGGTGGCTTCTTATTTTTAGTCCAGGAGGAATTCCAGCAGTTATTGAGGGCTTCCTTCTGGGCGCTGAAACTTCCTGATGAATGAATGAATGTAAGGGGGTAGTGCTATTAATTTGCTCTTAATCTAATTTCATCATATTCACAGATTATTCACAGGAAACTCAGATTATAAATATGATGCAAAGAGTCATCCCTTTTAAAAAAACTAATCTGCAGATATTTTGTCCAAATGATTTGCCCAAAGCCATACTAAAATAAGTGATGGAACCTGAGGTTCCAATCTCCCTGCTCTGATTCTGAAGAGTACGCTCTTCCCACTGTTCTATCTAGTACAGCTGACCACAGACCAGACTTTAGGAAGTGCCCAATTTATATGAGATCTGTATTCTCCCAATCAACAAAATAAAAATGTGTTGATTTTTTTTTGGCATTCCTAAGTACTGATTAGAGACCAAATACATTTGACTAAAGTGCTCAAATATATTGAGCAGGATATTTTAGTTACATATGACAGGGACCCAACTCAAGCTGGTTCAAACAAAACAAGGACTATATGGGCTTGTATATATAAAATTCCCTAACAGTAAGCTTGCTTCAACAGGCACAGATGGATACGGGTCCTTCAATTATGCAATCATTATTCTGCCTCTCTCTCCGTTGCTCATTGCTGTATTCCTCTATACCAAAATGTCTCTCAGTTAAGCATTCAGCAAATGGTGCAAAGATGGTTACCCCTACATGGCTTCCAAATAGCCAGTTTAGCACCTCTGAAGGAGAGAAGCATGTTCCTTATAGTGGTTCCCTATAAAGTCCTTACACTGAGTCTCACAGGTCTAGATTGGGTCATGAACTCATCACTGAACAATGACTATGGTTGGGAGGATGCAGTGCTCTGATTGGCCCAGCTTGAGTCACATGCCCACTCCTGCAGTAAGAATGGTAGGCAGGAGGCCACAGATACTAGACATTGGACAAGGAAATGTAGGCAGTTTTCTACATTTGTGCTGTTACCAGAGGAAGGCATGTTAAGAAGTCAACCAGATATAATTTACACTAATGGATGATACCAAATAGAACGTGGTTTGTCCCAAGAATATATTGGGAAGGATGAGAAATAAAAATCCAGGGTCACTTTTCATAATTCCATACCATGACCATAAATCTGCCATAATGATGAGTGGTCCCTTTCTTTACTTGTCTAGTGACTATGAATTATTCAACCATCAGCTGTCAGCTCCTCTGAAAAGTTTTCTCTAACCCCAGCTTTTCCACAGACTGGGTGAGGGGCCCCATAGTAGCTTGTGCTTGCTCATTCGCAGCACTGTAATATGATGGACTCTCTATTGACTTGACACATACTATTCTTTGAGACAAGGATTGTGGATCTTACCACATAGCTCCCATACTTGCTATTATTTCAATACAATTTTTAAGTTTTTATAAAAAAGGATATCAGAGGGAACAAACCTGAACATTAATAAAATGTATTATTTACTGTCCTATATTGCTTTAGTGCTATTCATTTCATAGGGGATATAAATTTAAAAGCATAAAAAAAATGATGACAATGTAACTTTGTAAGCACGTTTTCCTCAACTTACCTATACATTTGCTCAATACCATCAGTTACCAGTCTGTAGTAAATGACATATCTGGTCAGAAAACTTCTAAAGAATTTAGTATTGCCCTGGCCGGTTTGGCTCAGTGGATAGAGTGTTGGCCTTCGGACTGAAGGGTCCCGTGTTCGATTCCGGTCAAGGGCATGTACCTTGGTTGCAGGCACATCCCCAGTAGGGAGTGTGCAGGAGGCAGCTGATTGATGTTTCTCTCTCATCGATGTTTCTAATTCTCTATCCCTCTCCCTTCCTCTCTGTAAAAAATCAATAAAATATATTTTTAAAAAAATTTAGTATTTAGTATAGGTCATCAAATGGAGGCATTCACAAGCTCTGTCCTGCCCTTTATTACAGTCCCTGACATATGGCATTGTGACTTGTTGCTGTTGTTTTGCTTGTTTGCTAAATGAGTGTATACAGAGTAGTGACACTCGGGAGAATGAAAAGAGCACAAGCTTTTGAGTTATGCGAAACTTACTTTGACACCTGAAGTATTCATATACTAATTTGGAAAATATTTCTCGTTCATTCATTCATTCATTCACTCATTTGTACTTTCAAGAAATGTTTAGTAAGCACTAGATATAGGGGGTGATATAATCCTGACAGAATGGAGAAAATGGAGATAAAATCCTGAAAGAATGGAGAATCACTTTGAAGAAGAAAAATTTCAAAGTGAGACATTGTAGAAGGTTGTCATATAAAGGCAGAATTATCCTTACTGTGGTTGCAGATGGCAGACTGAAGCAAAGTGGCTTTAAGATTGAGGACATATTGCCCTAACTGGTTTGGCTCAGTAGATAGAGCGTCGACCTGAGGACTGAAAGGTCCTGGGTTCGATTCCTGTCAAGGGCATGTACCTTGGTTGCAGGCACATCACCAGTAGGAGGTGTGCAGGAGGCGGCTGATCAATGTTTCTCTCTCATCGATGTTTCTAACTCTCTATTCCTCTCCCTTCCTCTCTGTAAAAAAATCAATAAAATATATTTTTTTAAAAAAAGATTGAGGACATATTATCCTGGACATTACAAGGTAGAGAGCTTACCTGAGAATGGGGTCAACATAGAGGACAAGAGAGAGCAAAGAAATGAAGAAAAACCTGCTCCTGATGAAGTCATTTGAGCTCCTGAATCCAATCACATCAAAATCAGATTTTCTCCTGAATTCTTCACTAAAAAAATAAATCTTCCCTTTGCTTAAATAATGCCTTTGTGATGGTTGGACCAATTTTTGTAACTGTAAATAAAAGAATACTGAAGAGTGCAGGAACCATATGGATTTCAGTTCCTAGGGCAATCGCTGGGACACAGTAAGCATTTAATAAATATGAATGGCATGAATGATCAAATGGTTCTAACATAGCATAAATGAGTGAATGATCAAATAGTCCAAACAGAGCATGAAAATAGGGTAGCATAGTCTCTGAAGGTCCCTCCCCACAAGAAACATTCAAGCAAATGCTGGGTATATCATGTCTCAATGCTTTGAAGGGGTCTCAACCATTAGCAGGAGGTATTCTAAAATTCTGTGTTTTCAGTTCTTATCTGGATTAAATTTTTTAAGTTTTGAATTTCACATCGTTTTAAGGCAAAGTACCTTGCTCCATTGGAAAGATGATCATAATCAGATTTATTTCCATTTCATCATACTAACCCCTTGATTTAAGAGAAAACTAAAAACCCTGAATTGCCATCCACTAAATATTGGCTAAGTGACGTGGAAGGACCTGTTATTGACACTCAACAGAGAGTTTTGCCCCATTATTTGTCTCTCTTTTAATACTTTGATATATGTCCTGGGCTTGTCTAAAATATTCCTGCCTGTTATTTGGGGTGTTTAGATGCAATAAATATCCTTAAGTATGAAAAAATAGCTAGTGTGTGAATGAGAACTACTGAAACAGATGGGCCTACAGCAAACACACTGGGCCAGTTGCAACACAGAATTCATCTTTCAGAAACTGCTACATAACTCATAAGATGTATTCAGCTGCAACACAGTCCAGATAAAATTGAAGGAATTGGCAGTGATGGATAAGGAAATAATTGTTCAACCTTTCAACATGACACTTGCACTCATAGATTTATCTTCCATGTGGGGAAGGTAATCACAGTTCTATCACCAGTTTATCATTTGCCCTGCCCTAATGATTTTCTGTGTACAGGTTCACTCCCTTACACCTAGGTATGTCAGATGCTATCATCCTATATGCAAAGTAGTTTTGACATGCTTCATGAGCTATACATAGCAAATATAGTAACTTGTTTCCAAAATAAAATCTTAAACTTAGTGTTGTATACAATTAGTCTCCTGCTGATATTTTTTATTTGTTTGTTTTTCTGTTTGCTTGTTTTTAATGGATTTGGATGTTGGCAGAAAACTTTGAAATTAATGTGAATGGATGTAAGACAGAACTACTTTATGAGACACACAGTGATCAGTGTGGTACCTGGGGATCTTGTCATTAATTACATTATAGAAAAAAATGATTTATTTAATAAAAATTTTACTATTTTTGCCCTACATGCAAATTGTGCACAATCCCTCACTGTAGAGTTTTCAGCAGACAACCATGTTTTGTCATGGGAAACTGTGGCATTTAGATTCATGAAGTTAATAAGCCTGAAGATTTGATTTCCTATATCAGTTTCAAACAAACTTGAACCTATCTCATAGGAGAAAAGAACTCCTTATAGGAAACTCCTCTAGGATAGGAGGTGTGGTGCCAGGTCTCCTAAAGAATACAGATCTATCAAAACAGTCAATAAATACATATAGACTCCCATTATTCTCAACATGTAAGCAACACACAGAAGGGGGTTTTAAAGAGGAAAATTCACATGGGTAAATTTGAATAAAAGTGCCCTTATGGATCAGAAGGAAGATGCACAAATTAAGCAAATCTGTTTTCTATATGTGGAGCTACTTGTTAACAACCCGTTCCTCAGAATACTGAGAACAAAGAGACATTTTTATATGAATCTAGAGAGAAAATAATCAGCCAGGCACTTTGTTCTGAGTTCTCCCTGTTTTCCAGGCATGGGAGATATGAAGGTGAATAGACACTGCTGTTTCCTAAAATGAGCTCACATAAAGGGAAGGTCAAATACACTAACATATGGAAAGCTGATTTGACAGTGCAAGGCACTATTATCTGAAGGTAGCATACAGAGCTTTGGATTTTTCAGTAGCAACACAGGGTAGAAGTCAGAAATCCCCAAGATGGTGGTGAACATAACGCCGGGATTGGTGGCCATATCCAATGTAGAAGGCATCCAGTCCAGACTGTAACAAACAAGTTCATGTGTTCAAAGCAACTGCAGTAATACTGATTGTACTATCTTCCAGAGAACTAAAACATTTCCTGAGATGATTTTTAGTTGAAACTTTCTGAATAAATAAAGCATTATTGTCTGGAAGAGGTCACACATGAAGTTATCAATGATGCCCATTCATCTTCTTGTGGTAAAACTCAGGTTTTCTGTTTTGCATTTGTCTCAATCTAAACTGGAGGCTCTCAGAGGCAGAGGTTTCATGTTTATCTGTCCAGGAAATTCTGGGCACCTATGTTGTTCCATGACTAATTGCTAAAAATAAATAAGTAATAATAATGCATTGTCGGTGTGAGGTTTGCTTCATGTCCCACAATGTATTCTGAAAACACTGATTATGAACTTTCTTTAACCAACTGAGTCTTTCAAAAGAAAAAACCTGGTGAGAATTACTCAAGGGAAAATGACATTATTGTTTTGATTGGAGAGTTTGTTATGACTGATATGTAACTTAGCTATGCACACTGTCAATACTGACTTAAGTAAAAACAATGCTGTTTTTCTTTAAAGTGAATAGAATTATAGAAAAAAAGAATTTATAGCTTGGAAGGAAGCATAGATTACATATATTTTCACCATCTATCTCCCATTACAACATTTCCTAGTTGTTGTTCAACGTGTACTTGAATACACTGCAGAAATAGAAATCCCCTACTTGCTGAGGTTATCAATTCCCACTTCATTCAAACATTTAAGATCCTTCTCAGATGTTTAGGCATCATTGTAGACTGTTAAAATTATTGGCTTATGTAAGATTGAAATCTGAATCCTTACAGCTTACATTAGTAAATCTGATTTTTATTTCTTAGAAGCTCAGACATGTAGCCCATCCCCTCTATTGTCTCCAAATATTTGAAGAGAATGTCATCTTTCTTGGTCATTCCTTTCTCTATCCTAAACATCTTCAGTTCCTGAACCCACTGCTCATAGAACACAGTTATATGTCTTTTCCATTTCAGTTTGTTTACATTCTTCCCAAAATGGTATCACCAAAAGTTTTGTTCTCTGTGTGGTCTGACAAAGGAAAGTCTAGCTCCCCTCTTTCCCTTTATGTGCAGTAGTTGATAATACAAACTTAATGGGCATCTGTGTTTGGGGAATATAGATGCTACTATTTGCTTCCATTGAACTAATAATTAAATCTAAAGTTAAGTCTTATGTATGTGAACAGCTTCTAAACCACATTTCTCCAATCCTGTATTTATGGGGTTGGTTTTAGGGGCCTCGTCTCATTATATTTATATATAGTAACTTCACCTTATTATGTTAATTTCAGTTACTTGTTTAATTTTAAAAATTAGTAAGACTCTGAGCTATAGAAATGAAAGACAATATTTTGCTCTCTGGGAACTCAGAGTCTAGTGGTGATGATAAAAAAATTAACAAAGAATTATAAACCAGGGTCAGTGCTATGATTGGTATAAATACTAAGTATACTGATAACACACACATTTGCTATTGTTGTGGAAATCTGTAAGGGAGAGAAATAAAAAGGCAGGACTATAAAGACTCCTCAAAAGAGATGATATTTGATGTGTGCCTTGAAGGCGAGTAGAAATTAACCAGGCCAAGAATAGAGAACATTCTAGATCACGTCCAACACATCAACCACAAGTTATACGTAGTATTCGGCCCTTGAAATGCAGCCTGTCCAAGTTGAGATATGCTCTAAGCATAAAGTACACATCAGGTTTTGAAGATTTAGTAACAAAATAATGTAAAAGATCTCTATTTTTATATTTGGTTATATGTTGAAATCATCATATTTTGGACATATTTGGATTAAAGAACATTAGTAAAATAAATTCAGTTTATTTTTTACATTTTTAACATGGCTACTAGAAAATTTGAAATTACTTATGCAGCTCACACTACAGTTGTATTAGGTAGTACTGTTTTCAAAAGTAAGACTAGGCAAGGAGAGAAAATAAAGAAAAAGCAACAAGAAATTTTGGAGAGGTTGGAGTTTCCTGATCCTAATCCTTGACTCAGCTATTCACCCTATTTATCAACCAATTTGGATAAATATACATATTATAATTTAAAACACATAATTAAGAAACATTTTGATACTAAAAAGTCTAAGGCCTGACATTGATTACTGTCTTCAAGATTGACATCACTCTGCCTTTCAGATTATTACAAATTCACCTAAGTATAGCTTTATTCAATTCATATCTCTTCATATTGACCACTAAAATTTCTAAAACAGGAATAGTTTCTAAAACCTATTAGTCCTTACCATATATGATATTTCAGTGTTTTTCACTGTTCCTTAGAAAATTCTTTATGAGACTAAGGCCTATCAGTGGTTCTCAACCTTCCTAATGCCGCGACCCTTTAATACAGTTTCTCATGTTATGGTGACCTCCAACCATAAAATTATTTTCGTTGTTACTTCATAACTGTAATTTTGCTACTGTTTTGAATCGTAATGTAAATATCTGATATGCAGGATGTATTTAAAGGGGTCGCGACCCACAGGTTGAGAACCTCTGGCCTAGATACTAGTAACACACAGTGATGATCAGTTTGTTAGGTCACTCTTACATTGGTCTTCCTTCCTTCCTTCCTTCCTTCCTTCCTTCCTTCCTTCCTTCCTTCCTTCCTTCCTTCCTTTCTCCCTTCCTCCCTCCCTCCCTCCCTCCTTCCTCCCTCCCTGCCTGCCTTTCTGCCTCCCTCCCTTCCTTCTCCAGTTTATTCAACCCATTCCCCTACTCCATTCCAGAAGATCACGTTCTAAAACAAACTAATTGCATATAAACCTTGCATCAGGCATAGCCTGAGCAAAAATCATTGTTACAAGGAGTAGCTCTGGAAAATTGGATCATTAGAATGGGATTCAGAAATTGGGTGTCAAAGGAGGAATTGGAATTTCACTCCCTGGTCAGATAGTAATAGCACCTCTTTGATGGTAACCCCTGGCATGCTGTAGCATCAATATTACAATGTTCAGCAGCGCTGAATTTAGTTGAGGTGCAGAAGGCAAAATTCTGGCTTACATAGAAGCATTGGCACTGGAAAAAAATGAGCCATAATTTGGATCAAACCTAAATTTTGACCCAAGCATTTCCAAAGCTTCTGGACCTTGGGTGCATAATTGAAATGAATATCCATAGCACCTGGGATAATCAGGATGGTTCCCTGAACTCTAGAGTAGAGCTATTATGATATAAGAAGCCAAGGAGAAACCTATTTATCAGGTGATTCAAAAAGCTTCAAGGGCTGAGTGTGGCCAAGAGCAAGAGAAGGCTGTACAACTGGTCCAGGCAACTGCAGACACTGTCTTGCCACTAAAGATATTTGACCCAACAAATGGATGGTACTAGAGGTACATATGGTAAATTAATATTGCTGTGTGGAGTCTCTGACAAGCTCTGATCCAAGTGTCATACAGACATGAAGAGCTCTGACACAAGGCCATGCCATCAGCAATAGAGAACAATGTGCCATTATAAAAGTAGCTCTTGTTATCTTTCTTTTTTTGTTTTATTATTATTATAGTCTTTTACTTTCATTCATCAATAAAGATTATACATCAACTATTGTTTAAGAACACTCTTGGTATCTTTCTATACCCTAGTGGAGACCCAGTGCCTGACCATTGGATAGTAAGTGACTGTGTAGCAGGAGCTGCTGTCATGACCTGGATATAATCAGATCTAATGAGTCTTAAGCAGACAGGTGGATACAGCAGCACCCCATTGTATAATGGGATAGGATATAAGCAGATCCAGAAAGCACAAGTTTCATAAACACGCGCTCTGTCACCTACCTATATAGCACTGAAGCCTCTTCTTTCATTTAACCTATAGCCCCATGGGTGGTTTCCTAAAACTAGATAACCCAGGAAGAACAAACACTTGGGCCTGGATTGTGCTGCATTAATGTTGCACTAAATTGGACTGTCGTTTCACTACAACCCCATCTGGGGAGGCCCTGGAAGACAGCAATGAATGGAAATCCTTCCAATTAGCAGAGCTGCAAGCATTATAGTCACTTGTTCCTTTGTTATGGCAGTAAAAGCGGTTTAAAGTGTATGGATAGACAAAAATTTGCAGCAGTGGTAAATCACCTAGCTGTTTTGTAAGGTACCTGGAAAGAATGCAATTTGATCATTTGTGAAGCAAGGAAATTTGGGGAAGAAGCATGTGGATGAACCTACGTTAATGGGAACAAGCATTCAGATATTTTTGTCATCTGACAATGACCACTGTAGAATATCCACTGTAAAGGGGCACCCAGTAACCAGATAAAATGATAACTTATTCTTGGAAATCAGATGACCTCTCTTTGATCACTCTCCAATGCTAATGCAACCAATCCATGAGCAGAATACCCATGGTGGCAGGGATGGAGACTATGCATGGATCTAACAATTTGTGCCAAGATGAATTTCAGTACTGTTTTTGATAAATGGAGCTGCACATTCAGTATGGGAGCATCCCTCAAGAAGACTAGCCAGCTAGTTGGTGGAAGGTTGATTGTATCAGACTCCTTCTTCTCTAGAGGAGTAAGAAATTCATCCTTACTGGAATTTATACATATTTTGTTTATTTTCCCTCCATACAATGCCTCTGGCAACACAATTACCTGAGGCCTTATGGAATACTTTGTTTACCAACCCAGGATTTCTTATAATATACTAGAGGCCTGGTGCACAAAATTTGTGCATTCGCGGGGGGAGGGGGGGTGTCCCTCCGCCCGGCATGTGCCCTCTCACAGTCCAGGAGCCCTCGGGGGATGTCCAACTGCTGCAGAGATGGGAGAGGCTCCCGCCACCACCTCTCCACTTGCCAGTCCAGCTTCTGGCTGAGTGATGCTCCCCTTGTGGGAGCACACTGACCACCAGGGGGCAGTCGAGCGCCTGCCCCCTGGTGTCAGTGCAGGTCATAATGACTGGTCATTCCACTGTTCAGTCGATTTGCATATTAGCCTTTTATTATATAGGACACTCAGACCAAGGGACCCAGGTCATGATCATAATTTAACACAAAATCCAGAAAGAAGGCAACTTAATAGAAAGATAAATGAACTATGAAAGGCCACACCCCTGTGGGTTTGGGAGACTTTCCTATATAACGCAGTACAGGAACCAATCAGGCCACACATGGTGCGGTGTCCAGAAGTGGGCATGGTAACACATAGGCATGAGAATCAAGGAGTGGAAGTAGTATTTCTTCCTCTCACCATCACTCTCAAAGCTTCATTTGCAGGATTATTCTGTATCTCTTCACAATTTTAGGTTCTATTGGATTAGAAGTCTAAGTTTCCAAAGGGAAATATTTTCAGCAAGGAACAAAGTAAGGGTTTAACCTGATGCTGTAAGTACTCACTGGGTATTTAGGGATCCTCACGTGGATAGACAAACTGATAATTAAGGAGCTACCACATTGGCAAGGTGATTGCCCTGGTACCATGAGGAACTAAACTTCCTGCTCTTCATTTGGGGCAGGAAGGAATATGTTCAGAACCCATGGAATTCAATAGTTTATCCTTATTCGGGGTCAGTAGTAACTATAAATGGACAATTGCAGCAAACATAAATAAACTGCCGGCATGAGGAATTATTGGGCCTCTCATTAAATGCATCATTAAATTTAAGATATGTAGGTTAAAAATGAATATCATACAGGTAATAAAATCAGGAAGTAGCCCAGCCAGCATGGCTCAGTGGTTGAGCATGGACCTATGTTTCAATTCCCGGTCAGGGCATATGCCCAGGTTGTGGGCTCGATCCCCAGTGTGGGGCATGCAGGAGGTAGCTTATCGATGATTATCTCTCATCATTTATGTTTTCTCTCTCTCTCTCTCTCTCTCTCTCTCTCTCTCTCTCTCTCTCTCTCTCTCTTTCTCTCTCTCTCCTTTCCACTCTGAAATCAATTTTTTAAATCAGAGAGTAGCAAAGGAAAATATATAGCCAGTTATAGTAAGAAAAAAATTTATTTGAACAGAAAACAAAACAAAAATTGGAAAAAAGCAGTAAGTTTTCAAGAAAAAAAAATGATGGAAAAGAAGGAATGTCTTGAAGCTATGTGTAAAACTCAAAGAAACCAATCCCTTCAGCTTCTGAGATCAGTTTTCCTTTGACACCCAAAAACATGACTAAAGATACCATCATTCATGTGGCAAGAAGGCCAATGCAATCTCCAAGATTTCTGAGAATTTCTGGGAGGTATAAAGAGAAAGCTGGCAGCTTACATTTCTCTAGCTTCTCATTCTAAACTTGCTCCCTACCTACCTAACTTCCCTTTCCTGTTCTGAGTTCTTTTCTTGCCATCCTCTTGTACCATATCATATTTTCTAGGCCACTACTTTTCTTTTATTCCTTAAAAACACTGCATCACCACAACAGTAAGCTTCCGTGTCTAAAAACTTGTGCTCAAGTTTTTAAAATGGTGAGCACAGTGTAGCACAGACGCAGAAACAACCTCTTAAAGCTCTCTGGTTACCCAGCAAGAAAAGCCACTGGTGACCGCCATTCACTTAGGCCCCAACTTACTGCCATTGTGTTCAGAGCCATTGTTCCAAATGAGATCTACTAATAAATGAAAAGGACATTATCCTAACATGTTGGCAAAAGTTAACAGCAAATGCTTACACAGTCTTACAAAAATATTTCTATTTGCCTTCTTACATGTTTGCTATTAGCATGAGAAGAACTACCCAGGACTAGAATTGACCCAGTTAAGGTCAGTCTAGACTCTAGAGCAAAAACCACCTAATCTGCAGATGAATAGCCTGGAACCAGTTGATACCCAGCCAACCAACAGAGCTGTGAGCTATAATAATAAATGCTTGATGTCTTAAGCCAACAAGTTTTGGGATAGTTTGTTATACTGTAAGAGCTAACTGATAGAATTGGAGGAGGTGGAGGCAGAGACGGCCACTTCGGCCCTGTAAAGATTTTGGCTTTTACTCTGTGAGATGGGTAGCAATTGGAAGAATTTAAGCTGAGGAAGGCATGATCTGGATTATTTTTAACCACGTTGTTCTGATATTTGGCTTGAAAATAAGGGGGCAAGTGTAGAAGCTGGGGCAGCAGTAAAGAAGCAATTGCAAATGTCTAAGGAGAAGATGATAATGGCTTGGACTAAAATACCAAGTAGTTGGAAAAGTTGTAAAATAAGGGAAGATTCCAGATACAGGAAAAAGAATTAGCCAGTTGATTGAATATGGGATATAAGCGGATGAGTGGAGTTCAGGATTACTTCAAGATTTTTGGCAAGAACAACTAGAAGACTCCAGGTGACATTTGCTGAATTTTAGAAGACGGCAAGAGGAGTAAGTTTGGAGATTTATGTATCTTAAGATAACTTTTATCATAAATTGTTTTTAAAGACTTGGGATGAGTCCCAATTGGATAAGCACCCCATCTGAGATGAGTATTTGAGTAGCTCTGATTATATATTGCTTTTTAGTTCATTATTTTTCTCAAACTCATAAGGATATTAAAACAAGCTATCATGTACCAGTTTATAAAATGTAGTGAATACTCCTCAAAGCATTCAGGGGAATATGAGACTATATTTTTAGTGAACCATCTGTAACCCTGTCATCTATTCCTTATGTCTCTATGATCCTATGGATGGTCTTCTGATTTCATGTGCTTGATATTAAAAAGATGGACAGTTGGGTCTCAACAACAGGGCTTCAATTTTCCTTCACTCAACAGACTCAATTTTTAATAGTGGCAATCAAATTATTCCAGAAATAGAATTTATGGATTTCGAAGAAAGGACCTATAAATCTAGTACCGAGTATTTCAATTAGAGTTTTGAATGTTCAATTTCCAGTAACATCCTGTTAAAACTCAACAACAAATCTTTTCTCATATAATAAGAGTGAGGGGTGGGGCTGAGCTTTCTTACAGGAGAATAGGAACTATCACTCCCTGCTCCCAATCTCCCCAAACGTATCTACCTGACATCTTGATGCTGCATTTTTATAATTCTACTGTTTTCTCTTACGGAGAATAGTTGGTTTGTATTTCTGGTTTTATTTGATGCTTTATTAAAAGAAAAATCAATCTGAAGCAAAGAGTCAGTAAAAGATTAATTTAATCTGAACAGGCTGAAAGGAACTCATTTCTAACAGTTCTGAAAAGCACATTAAAAACATACCAGAATTTTACAAAGCTTATGTGTATTCTAACGAAAAAAGAAAACTCAAATCCAGGCTCTCACTTATACGTATAATCCACTTGAGATAGGAGGGAAAATGTCAAGCAGTCAAATCTTACATGCCACAAGTAAGAGTGGAAATAAATATCATTAGCAGAGACTTGATAGGAAATATAGTAAAAAGTTGATTTAGATACATGAAGGATAAAGTGAAGATGCTGGAGGGAAGCATAAGCAAAGAAAATAAAATATTATTGATGAAGAAAACAACAGCAGCACACTCACATACACAGCACAGTTATGAGTACAGGGCCTGGAGAAAAGGTAAAATAATCTTACTGATATGAATTCCATAAGGAACCCAAAATATACTAAATCTATTGGTAAGTAAGAAAATGTAATTAAACTCAAGTTTGAGAGCAGACATTTAATTTCAGTTCACTGTTTTAATTTCTTGCTAACCAAGTAACAGACTTAACTGCTTGGGAGACTATTTCAAGAAAATAAAATCCTTGATTGAAACTGAATAAGTAGAAAGAGGTTAGATATTAAAAGTAAAGAAAGGTGAAAATAAAAGAATTTAATGAATAAAGCAGCTATAGCTCTGTCAGTAGTCTCTGTGGTTAAGGAAAGAGTAAAAAAAAAAAAAATTGTAAACCTTTCCAATTCCCTTACTATTAACTATTAATGGGCTATGATCAAAACAGACTTTTAAATAAAAATATTCTTTTAACGTACACATCTACTTTGTATGTCTGCTTATTGTCAAAATTTGCATAAGAAAGTAAACCTTACATGCTCAGAATAGATAATTAACAACACATTTTTTGGCAGTTATTCAAATAGATTTGAAACTCTTTTGAAAGGCTGAAGATCTTAGCCAACTGTAAACATATCTCTGGTTGATTTAAAGATGGTGTACCTAAGTTTATCTCAAATTATCAGACACCAAAAAATAAGTGCAATAAATATAGACTTTAACAAATTAAAAACAGAAAGAGATAAAGGAGATGTTACATGGACATATCATATACAGTGCTCTAAGAGACCATGAAGGGTTATGGCACAATTGTATAAAAATACATGCCAAGCATAACATGAAACAATTCAAGGATGATGATAGGGTAAGTGATGGGTGAAAAGGTTAAAAAAATCTTGGTGTTTAGAATTGAATAATGTAAATACTAGGTAGTTCCTAATTAACTTTTGAAACTGATATCATGTAATAGATGTGGCTCTGCAATTAGCATACTTAGCACCACCAAAGATTCAAAATGGTGGCAAATATCCCCTTTTTACAGATGGAGAAACTGAGACATAGCATGTAAAATGATGGCAAAATGTTTGCACTGGATCAGTGATCCCTTAAAGAAGCAAACTCTGGTAACACGCAGAACCTCAACTTTGAAAATTATTCACCATCTCCTTGACAATCTGCCATTTCCTTTTGGTCTCTGAGGTTGGGCCAAGTGCTCCATCCCATAGAACACATTGAGGCATTTGCTTCAAAATACAGTTGTTGACATCAAGATGCTAACGTGATATTAGACACTGATTTTTCACTTCCTTGCACCACACTCTTTTGCCCTCTGAGCTGTGGGTAAGCTGCACTTTCATAAGCATTACTAGAGGCCCGGTGCATGGATTCATGCACTGGAGGAGTCCCCTGGCCTATCCTGCACCCTTTCACAATCTGGGACCCCTCAGGGGATGTCAGTTAGCCGGTTTCGGCCCAATCCCTGCAGGCCTGACCCAGACAGGAGGGAGCCCGATCCAGACCGGAGGAGGTCCCATCCCCACAGGCCTGATTCAGACAGGAGGGCACCTGATTCTGTGCATTGAATGTCTGTTCTCTGGTGGTCAGTGTGCATCATAGCAACCAGTAGACCGGTCATTCAGTTGTTTGGTCTTTCAGTTGCTTAGGCTTTTATATATATAGATGTTTCATGCTTATGAGGATTTCTAAGTGTCTGGTGTCCATCCTTTCATATGAATCTTATCTCCTACTGGTAACATTAATTCCAAATTTAAAAGGCAGGAAAAAAATGCTCTGGCAGCAAATTAATTATGCTTAAGATATGCCTCATTAATTTATTATTAATAATATTTATTTAATGTTTATAGTTGACCAACAAGGACAAATGAAAATTTCTATTCTAAAAACTTAAACAGCTATTCCAGGGTCATTGAGCTTTGAAGAATGAAGAAGAAGAAAATCTTTATAGAGATTAACTTAGAAAAAGAATAACTACCATTTTTTGCTAAGTTCAGTTTTTTTTTGTTGTTGTTAATCCTCACCCAAGGATATTTTCCCATTGATTTTTAGAGAGAGTAGAAGGGAGGGGGAAAGACAGAGAGAGAAACATTGATGTGAGAGGGACACATGGATTGGTTGCCTCCCGCACACATCCTGACTAGGGCCAGGTATCAAGCTTGCAACCTAGGTACATGCCCTTGACCAGAAACAAACCTGGAACCCTTCAGTCTGCAGCTCTATCCACTGAGCCAAACTGACAAGGGCACTAAGCTCAGTTTTAATTTTACAAAAATACATGATGGAGCTATTCTTCGATTTTTTTTTTTTTGTAAAGAAGCTATAGTAGCTCCTCTAAATTTCACTGGATGTAGAGATCATCAATACTAAGAAATATCAGTGGAACAAGATCCACAGCCCATACCTTCTAAAAAAGCACTGACTCAATGCACTGGTTCTCAAACTTGGCTACGCAACGGAATCACCTGGGAAATAAGGAAACAAAAAAAAAAAAAAAAAGCAAGCAATAAACTAATCTCTGGACATCATCCTACAGATATTCTGATTAAATTGGTATGTAACCTGGGCATCCGGCTTTTTAAAAATTCCCCAGGCGATTTGAATGTGAAGCACATAAATGTCTCTCACATAGTAAGCATTTATTCAGTACCTGCTGTGTTGGTCAGATAGGTTAACTGCTGTAATGCAATAACATTTACTTTTTGCTTCTACAAAGTCCAAAGTGGATGTCCCTGTTGAGATGGCTCTCCAGGAAGTGCTCAATGCAGAGACTCAGAGATCCAGGTGTCTTCCATCTGGGACCAATCATCTTGTGGTCCCAGGGTCATTCTGGCATCATCAGGCAGACACACAGGAGGAGAGAGGATGGGAAAGGCATTTCAGATTCTAAACCATCTCAGCCATTCTTTTGGCCTGAATAGTCAGTCACATGATTGACCTAACTGCAAAGGAGTCTGGGAAAGGTAAAGTAGTACATGCATACTAGTGAGCATTGATAGTTTCTGGCTGGCTGGTTGTGTATCAGGTACTATGCTAGAAATGGGAAGAGGGTGCAAAGAAGATTCTAAGCCATGGTGCTAAAATTTATGGCTATTTTTATAGCAGTGAGCCCCTTTGACTAAAGCAGCAAGTACTGAATAAATGTCACATCAGCTTTGCTTCTGGAAATTGAGAGGTTATCATTCTCACCTCCGTTAGATCCAAAATACTCCAATTCAAGAATCAGTGTGGGAAAAGCCCACTTATACAGAATAACTCAGGGCTATAGGACATGATGGCCAACATATAATGCTGTGAAATCTATTTCTTTTTGGTGCTTGATTATAAAGTCTTATCTAGGGCCTTAATTTTAATATCAGTAAAATGAAATAACTGTTTTTATCTTTCCGAGTTGTTTTGAGAATTAGAAGAAACGTACTAAGTATGCTATTTAGTAGGTCCCTGACAAATATATACTATTCTTATATCCCTATGCATTATATTCTTATATATTTTATATTATTACTGATTAATTCTTATAACTATTTTGTGGGTTTTCTCTAATAAGACTTCAAGTCCTTGAGAGTATGAGCCATAGCTCACAATTTTTCCATATTATTCAGTGCACCTGGCAAGTGATGGACACTGAAAAGTTCCTTGATAAGTATTTGTTGAATTTAGGTTCACTAGGGGTGAGTCTGGGAGCCTGAGGCTGGCAGCTGTTTCAAAATTTCCACTGAGAATTATTGTTTCTAACATTGGCACTCTATGAGGAAAAACACTATAAACATCCCCAAGAAACTAATGTGATAAAGTGGAACTATTGCATAATAAGGGCAGTTAAATTTCATGAAAATGCCCGCCCTTAATCATCTTCAAAATGGTCCAAGACTGAGACTTTCCCATTGGTTCCAATCAGTCCTTCCCTTTCCACATTGAGCAATTACTCAACAAAAAGGAATCCTCGAATTATAGATTCAAACATCACAACAGCCCGTTTTAAACACGAGGATCTACATTCTGAGACTATAAGGGATTTGCCTAGGTCTAGGCGACTAAAAGTGGCAGAATCAAGATTCAAATCCAATTTCCCTACCTCAACATCTCAGACGGGGGTCCACCTACCCAGTAACAGTAAGCAATCACCAGCACTTTGTACCAGAATAAGAACAGTACACCTGTCTGAAATGCCAATCAAAACATTAAGATATTTTTCTATATAAGGTACCGCAAATATATGATGGTGTAAAATGCAAATTTTCCATAATATATGACTACAGAGAAGTTGAAAATTTGTAGTGGGCTGCTTCAGATTATGCCACTAGCCCCCTGGGGCTACTCATGTTTGCTCCTCAGGAAACATGTAAGAAGCACTGCCCTTCTGTGTGCCATTAAAGGGCCATTGAAATTCCAAATAGAGCCCATTATTTGAGCCCATTACTGGAAATCTGTCTGCAAAACCCTGTTCAGATGCAGTAATGATTTAGGCAGGTCAGACTTCCCAGAAATGAAGAAAAGTGCTGAAAATAAATAGGAGACAATAAATCTCTTAATGGTGCAAAGGGGAAAAATAAAGCAAATTATGTTTTATCTGGCAAAGATATCATGGTCATGTTTTTTTTTGTAATCCTCATTTTTCCTTTCTGTAGAAAGCAGTTAGTTCACAATTGAAGAAAATTTAGATTACAGTTTGTAACACAATGTCCCAGTTGAACCTAACCCAGGATACAGAGACTAGCCATTTGTAGAAACAGTGGGTCAGTGACCACCCTGGGAATTTATCTGTGAGTTCACTGATGTAAACTGTGTGAGCTTTTGATGGAATAAAGACATCTTAGTCACCACCACCCCTTCCATGAGAGCCCTGGGGGAAATGTCCACAAAAGGAACACTAACAAGAGCAAATGACTTTCATTTGTTTGTTTTGTTTTAATCAAATTTTAAGTTTAGTCCAACATCCAATTCAAAGTTCTAGTAAGACTAGGGTAAGATAACTAGCTTTCCCTAATAGCCAGTGAGGGTCTCTATCATCCCCAAGCTCAATCCAAATCTTGCAATCTGGCCACTCTTGGACTGACTCCATGATACTGAAGATGGAAGAGAAAACAATACACATGCTCTAAAAGGCTACAAGGAAGACAAACAAAGAATAAAGGCCCTCACACATGATGATATCTACACTAATAAAAGAGAAGCATGCAAATTGGTGTCACTTCGCTACACCCACCAGCCAATCAGGGCAACTATGCAAATTAACCCAACAAAGATGGAGGTTAATTTGCATATGCAGGTGCAGAGCGAAGACTGAAGACTGAAGACTGAAGACTGAAGAGGCTTGGCTTCTCCACTGTAGCTGGACCAAAAAGGCCTGGGTCCCGGGTGCCGGAGGAAAACCGGTGCCAGCAATCAGGGGAAGGAAGGCCTATTGCGGGAATCTTCATGCAACAGGCTTCTAGTTTTTTAATAAAGAATACCCTATCACCTTTTAAGTGACCCTATCCATGTCCTGCAATGGAATGTATCCAATGACCAATTCTCTCTCCTAGACAGTGGGAAGAACTAAAAAAAGAGGTGACATAAGGGGGAGGAAAAGAGAACCTCATGAAGGTAGGAATTTTGGGCACAAATCTGGGTTCTAAAAAGATATCAGAGAGATGAGGATAATGGGTAGTCTTATTTGGGGGTACTTGCATGCCCATTCTCACTTTTGCCTCCATCCTCTGGTTTGAGAGAAGAACTGGGCAATAAGTTAAAGAGTGGTGTTCCCTGAAAAGTACGTATGTCTCTGAGTACATTCAGGACTGCTTTGGGGTCCAGGGCTATAATGGAATTAAGGAGAGGCAAAAGGAACATTCCTTCTCTAAACCCCACTCTCAAACCGTCAGAGACCACAGCTCAGCTTTGAGATATCAGGTTCTAGAACAGTGATTTGTAGAGGGTGGCTGTGCATGGAGGAGCACCACATTCCTTTCCAGGAAAAACAGATGCTAACTTAATGGCAAGGCCCTTTGGCAAGGAGGCTGTAATGGAGAATTAATGGACTGGTTCCTGAACACAAATAAAAAAGCCTTTTGAGATTAGGAAAAATAGTTGAGGGAGCTTTTGAGAGCTGGTGATAAAAATGAGCATGTGTGTTTTATTTTGTAGTTTACAAATTATTTTCACATATCTCATTTGTTTCTCACAATAATCCTAATAAGTAGTTATGACAAAGCAATATTAGTATCTTTTGTATATGAGAAAATTGAGACTCAGAGATTAGGCAACCTGCCCAAGATCATTCACCTGGTAAATGTCAAGGTTAGGAACTCAAAAACAAGACTTCTGGCTCTAGATGTTGTGCTTTTTCCACGTTTGGAGTTATGACAGTTTAGTGGACCAGTTCTTACAAAAAAAAAAATCTTAACAAAATTACATCATCAGGGAACTGAGAGGAATTCAGCATTGGGTCTATGGGGAAAGATGTTGCAAAACTTACGGGACTTACCAGGACTTGAGCCCAGTTGAGGAGAAAGATGCCATCTCAGGATTCCCATGAACTGCTCACTAGAGTCCAGGAAGCACGCCAAGGCTAGGTGACTGATGGAGGGGTAGGTGATAAGAGGCCGAACTACCCTCCAGGCACAGCAAAAGGAAGGAATACGCTGCTGAGGCAAACTGGAAGCTCTTCTTTTTTCTTTGGGTGATCAAATCCCTGAATAGAAAGAGTATATGGGGTGAGTACATTCTCTTCCCAAATGAAGACATGAAGGGATCATTTTGGCCAAGTGTCTCACCTTGACCATTGTGCCCATAAGGTGTTAGGCTTGTAGCCTCCTGTGTTACAAAAAGGTGAGGGGGGATTTCAAAATATAACTAGATATAAAGTTAATAATTTAAGGAATGACTATTTAGAGCAGGTAATGGAAAACTTTTTCTGGAAAGGACCAGATACTAAATAGTAAGTATTCTCAGGTTAGTGGTCTTTATCACAACTTTCAAATCTGCCATTGGTAGCTGTAAAGCAGTCATAAATAATATGTAGACAAATGAGTGTGGCCGTGTTCCAATAAAATTTTACTTACCAAAAAAAAAAAAAAAAAAAGGTGGCAGGATGGATTTGACCCAGGAGCCTAGGTTGCCAAAGCAAAGATAGAGAAAAATTGTACCTACATAAGGATTTAGATATTCTCATTTATATCCCTGAATCAAGTTAGACTATGAGAAGGGGTTGAAGGAATCTCATTACCTACTAACTTTTATAACATTAAAATGTGATTCACTGCCATTATCAGCAATGCATTTCTGTATTTTTTAACAAATTTTTATTTTTCTATAGACCCTATGAAATGTTGTATTACTTTCTGACAGTGTTTGGTTTTACAATAAAAGTATTTCCACTATCAGAGAAATCAGATATTTATCACACAGCCCTCTTCATCCTCAAAGCAAAGGTTTTTATAAATTTTATGTTTAGTCTAATAATTTTATTACTTTTATGGTTGACATACTTCTGTTTACCTGTAAGCCCTACACACACACACACACACACACACACACACACACACACACAATTATTTCTATTGCATCATGGGTGATTTTTTTTTTCAATCCACCTCAAATTTTTGCTAAAAAGAAATGAAGTCCCAATAAGCATATATGTTACTACAGAGAAAAACTTCAACACTGAATAAAGCAATAGAGCCAACTAAAAAATGTAAAGCCAGTTTTTCACCCAACTGGACAAACTGAATTGTCAGACACACCAAAAAGAGATGAGATTATTTTGGAAAAGAGAAGAATTTCCCTATCGGATACCAAAAATTTCTAGACATTTCAAATTCAAATAATTAAAAAGTATAGCTTTGGTTCTGAACTAGATAAGAGATTATAGAATGAACAAAGGAGTTTAGAATTGATGCAAAAAATGAATTAAATTTTGGTTAAGACAGAGGTAGTGATTGATTTCCCTATGGAAAAAAATTAGCTTCTTACCTTATACAATATACATAATTCCAAATAAATTAAAAACTAAATGTAAAAATGAAAGTAGAAAATTTAAGTGTACAAATATATGATACATCTTTATGACATAAGAGCAGGAAAATAATTATATAAATGAAGTATTATAAAAGCACAAATTACTAAATAAAACACTGGCATTGGTTTTATGAATATTTCAAACCTCTCTCCATTAAAAATACCATACACAAAATTATATCACAGACTAGGATACTAAAAGATTTGCAACCATTATCAGAAGATATCAAGAAATTCTATAAAGCAATAAACTAAAGAAATAAACAAACCAGTCAACCTAATTGAGGAAAAGAGGCAAAGGATATAGAATTAGTAGAAAACAAAAAGCAATGGACATTAAACATAATATATTGTGTTCAATCTCACTATTAATCAGAAAAATATAAAACAACAAGTGATATTTGGGTTGACAATAATGTTAATGTCTTATAACACCAAATTTTTGCAAGACAGTGAGAAATAGGGATGCATACACTGATAGTGGAGGTATATATTGGCACAAACACTCTGTATGTTTAGAAATTCCTAGCAGTTTGAAAACCCCTAGCAAAGTAGAAAATATGTACATCCAATGGACAAAAATTTCACCTGTAGATATCAACTCTAAAGCAGTGGTTCTCAAAGATTGGTCAGCATCACCTGGGGATTGATTAAAAATTCAGTTACGTGGGCTCCCCTGCAGCTCTTTAATCAAGAACTCTAGGTAAGGCCCAAAAGTCTGTGTTTACAAGCACTCCAGCTGATTCTAATGCACCCTAGCTTATGAGAGCCACTGTGCTAGAGAAACCCCCCACACATGTGCTCCTAAAGACATTTGCAAGGTCACTGAAGCATTGCATGTAATCACAAAAACATGTCCACCCCCCAACGGTCCTCTGAGGGGAAAGATGCATAAACTCTGGCTTATTCTTCCCACAGAATGTTTTACAGCTATTGAGATGAATGAAATAATTCTATCTATCGATATAGATAAAATTCAGAAACAAAGTTGAATGAAAAAAAAACTCAAGTGAAAAAAAATTACATAATATGATGATTTTCATGTAAATTTTTATATAATATATCCATGTCTTTGCTGTTGTTGTTTTAATCATTTATTGTGAAATACCAAAACAGGTAAGGAGATGTCACACCAGGCTCAGGAACATGGTTATTTCTTGGAAGGGCAATGAGGGAGTGAGGCAACGGGATTAATGAGTTGGGGAGAAGTTTAGTAACATCTAAAATATGTTGATTTATTATAAAAATTTTAAAGAAAACATGGGGCCAGGCCAGTGTGACTCAGGGGTTGAGTGATGAACCAGGAGGTCATCACTGGTGTTTCTCTCTCTCTCTCCTTCTCCCTTCCTCTCTGAAATCAATAAAAAAAAATTAAAAAATAGAAAATGTGGGAAATTTTAAAATATTATTTTAAATTAGGTAAGGAATGCATAGATATCTGCTGGGGGGGGTTGTATTCTTCAAATATATGTTTAGATTTTTACAAATATATATTTTTAAAGACTGGCCCGGGGGCAAATGTTTTCTTAGATACTGCCAGTGCCTCATCTTCCACAGCATGTGGATCTTAAGCATCAGCAGAGGTTCCTGTTGTCCCTGAGATCTAAGAAACTATCTCAAGCCCCAATTTCACAATTTATGGAAATTCTAAATAAAAAAGATGATATATAGGCAGATTTACATTTTCTTTTCTTTCTCTGTTTGTTTCCTCATGGAAAATCTGTATTATGTATAAATTTAGATATATATTTCAAGATCCAAATTAGGTTTCTTCTACATGGCATATTGTAGAAAATTTAAACTGAAAATCTAGGGACTTGGAGACAGCAGATTCAATGAAAACTGGTAATAATTAAAACAGGCAGAATAATTTAAAAGTCTATATATGAACTGGCAGCACACCAGCTCACATCAGAAAACCAGTCAATTATTGTTTGCTCTAAAGACAATAGCAGTAAAGACTCCACAAACTGCCATGTGTAGGATATCCCCAATGAAACGATGGCTTCTCCTGTGATAAGCTCAATTCAAAGACTCTAAGTCAGGGGTTCTCAAACTTCCTAATGCCGGGACCCTTTAATACAGTTCCTCATGTTGTGGTGACCCCCAATTTCATTGTTACAAATTGAACATACTTAAAGCATAGTGATTAATCACAAAAAAAACAATATGTAATTATATATGTGTTTTCCAATGGTCTTAGGTGACCCCTGTGAAAGGGTCGTTCAACCCCCAAGGGGGTCGCGACCCACAGGTTGAGAACCACTGCTCTAAGTCAACAAACCCGATCCACACACAGAATTTCCAATTTTTGTTAAATCAGCTTTTTTGATGCTTATCATACAATACAAATTACCAATTTTATGTATAAAATTCAATAACTTTTAACCAATATATATGTTCACATGAATACCACCACAATTAAAATACAGAACAATTTCCCTCCTATCCCCTTGAAAAGTTCTCTTTCAATCCTTGGCTGCTGGCAACTACTACCCTGCTTTTGTCACCAGAACTTAGCCTTTTCAAAAAATTCCTGTAAATGGAATTACATGGTATGTGTTTTTTGTGTCCCACTTCTTTCACTTAGAATAATACTTTTGAGATGAGATGTCATTCCATGTATCGTAGTTTATTCTTTTTTATTTTTGAGTATACCACTATATGGATATAGTATGATTTAAACTGTCTTAGTCTTAAATATGAAAGAATCAACTAACACAAGAAAAACTCCCACTTAAAAATAGGGATCATTGTGAATGAAAGTAGAGTAGGAGGGGGGCAGAGAGGAAACCAATAACTCAGGACAAAAGAAAAACCACTTCAAATGGGTTCTAATTCATATTATCAGAGAGATGTGAAAAAGATTTTTCCTTTCTAGCACAAGAAAAAAATATTATGTGAAAGATACAATTAGAAAGAAAGAACTCTTGAAATTAAAAATACCATTTAAAAAACTGAAGGTAAGAAGTCAGATAAAGTGAAAGAAATTTCCAAGAAATAAAAATACATAAAAGTCTAGGGAGGAAATGAGATGTAAAAGATTAATTAAAGAGGTCTATTATCCAATTAATATGGATTCCAAGAGGAGAAGATGGAAAAAAACAAAGAGAAGAAAAGTATCCCAGGAATATTACAAAAAATATTAGGGGCACAAATGTCTACATTGAAAAAGACCCATTTGAAGGTCCACCACAATGAATCAAAACCACCTACACTAGTGATTTCAACAGGGGTGCCACAAGAATTTTTAAAACATGCAATATCTGACTATTTAGTCAGGGGCACTGACCTATTTTCCCTTAGATCATCTAAAAAATGAAAATGGCAAACACAACAGTAGCAATTTGGTGTAAATGCCTGGTTTTGAATCATAAATATATAGGTCAGATAATAGAGTTGTATGTTATTGGTCATGTCGCATAAGGTTGCATCTGACTGGTTAATTCTTGGTACCAGAAATCCTTATGTACAAGTATAGGCACCTGATTTTTTTTTTAAAGGATTGGTAATTACTATTATCAATTTCGTTGGTAAATCAATAAAAAATTATACCTATTTTTTGTCAGACCAGCAAAAATAAATTTTTTGGTGTGCTGCAGAATTTTAGTAATTAGTTTATGTGTGCCATGAGCTGAAAAGGGTTAAAAATCACGAACCTACACCATTGCACAGCACTGTGAAATTTCAGGACACGGGCTAAAAGAGAATACCTGAGAAGCTTCCAGAGGAAAAAGAATCAGATTTGATACAAAGTGTCAAGAATATAAGGGACATCAGCAAAGCTCTCTTCACAATTCAAAGGGATTCTGAGCAAATCAAGCTATCAGCCAAATGTAGGTGAGAAAGAATAGATGCAAATAAGCAGAAAATTAACCTAGCACGTTCTCTTTTTTGTTAGGCTTATTAAGGAAGGAACTCTAGCAATGAAATAAAGGAAAAGGGGGAAAGGATAAATCCAAGAAACAGAAAGCAAAAATCCACTGCAGAAGAATCAAGATTAAATTCTCAGGAGGCAGACATACAATACATATAGTCCAGATCGCAGAATGGGGACCGAGGACTCTGAAAGGAAGACACTAGGAAAGGAGGAAATTTGACAGAACAATTGATATGATGAACATTTGAAAGTACTTAAAATTTGTGGCTAGCAAATTATGCAAGCAAAAAATTGACCCAATTAGAAACCCCAAGAAAAACAAAATGCCTTATGATGAAAAGATGAAATTCTGATACATTATTTGGCTCAATAATAAATAATAGTTACAAATTGTGATGATACATTCGCCGAGTGTGATTCAACTAAAAACAAAGTCTTAACTTCATTGGGGCCACATAACTAAAATGTCATCTATCATTAGGAAATCAATAAATATTGTGCAAAACAGATAATTCAGAACATCAAGCCACATAAATCAAGCCTTCCAAGGCCTTCTAGTTACCTGATCCTTGAAATCTCCCTTTTCTGATCCATTTCCAACAAACTGGGCTAACTTCCCTAAAATATTATTTTGACTTCACTGCACCCCTGCTCAAGAATCTTGAGTGGCTCCACTTTGTCTTGTGAATGAAGCTCAATCTCTGTGATAGTTAATTTTATGTGTTGACTCGACTGGATCACACAGTGCCCAGATATCTGGCTAAAGAGTATTTCTAGGTGGGTGGTCAGGGTGTTAACAGAAGAGATTAGAATTTGAATCTAGATGAAACTGAGTAAAGCAGATGGCCCTCCCGTACGGTTTGGCCTCACTCAATGCAAGTGAGGGCCTGAACAGAACAAAAAGGCAGAGCAAGAGAGAATTCTCTCCCGGTGAGTGTCTGATTGTTGAGCTGGGACGTCAGCCTTCGTCTGCCCTTGGACTGTAACTTACACCATCGGCCCTTGGTTCTTAAGCCTTCAGACTCAGACTGGAACCACACCACCAGCTTTCCTGGAGCTCCAGCATGCAGACAACAGATCACGGGGCTTCTCAACCCCCAGAATGCCCTGAGCCAATTCCTAATCATAAATCTAGAGAACTCAGACTAATACAACTTCCTTCCTTAGCATATTATTCAAATTTCCTCTATAAACCAGCTCTTTTAAACAGGGTGGGGTAAAAGTAGGTTTACAGTTGTGAGTGGGCAAAAGAGCTTATTCTTGTATTATTTATTAATGATTGTATTATTTTCCATATGAACAACTGTAAACCTACTTTTCCCACACCTTATAAATACAGATCAGTTAATTTTCCTGATGTGCTTTGTGCTTTATGCTCTCTTTATGTCACGCCTCACACCTAAAAATGCTTTTATCCCCACCATTCTAAATCCACCTATCAAAATCCTACTCCAATGTAGTTAAGTTGCTTCAAGCTCTATCTACACTGTCGCCTTCAATCATAGAGGCAGAAATTATTTTTTCTTCATCTGCTCAACAGCTTAATTTCTTTGTTTGTACCTCGCTGACCCTCTAGCTCAGTGATGGCGAACCTATGACACGCGTGTCAGAGGTGACATGCGAACTCATTTTTTTTGGTTGATTTTTCTTTGTTAAATGGCATTTAAATATATAAAATAAATATCAAAAATATACATCTTTGTGTTACTATGGTTTCAAATATCAAAAAATTTCTGTATGTGACACGGCACCAGAGTTAAGTTAGGGTTTTCCAAAATGCTGACAGGCCGAGCTCAAAAGGTTCGCCATCACTGCCCTAGCTAATTCTCTGCCGTCCTCTGTCCTATTGAGACCACTGGCTGCATTTCGGCTCCCCTTATAGTTATCCCCTGCCCTTCCTTTTCTAATGCCCTGTCTCTCACAGTAGGCACGCCCTGCCATGGCCACAGATCCCAACCAATGGCCTCTCTCCATGGTTCCAACTGTCCTTGGGCTCTGTTACCTCCATTTCCCCTTTGTCCTTTCCGTCCTAGCGGGGGCCCACTGTTTCTATAGCCTTTTCCTTTTATGCATCCTTAACCCTATCTGCTTCTCTATAAATAGACTCATCATTAAATTCAGGAGCACGTGAGGGAAGGCAGCATAGATGAACCATGTGGAGTGAATTCTGTGGCCCAGCTTCATATGGCATTCAGCTCATATGGCATTCATGGATTATGAATGGGAGTCTAGGGAGACCAGACTTGATTCTTCGTTGCTTTCTGGGTGCCTCATAGCTAATAGATATGCAATAGGTAGTTGGAATCATAATATGCCTACTCCGTACACTGCAAAGATCTTGTCATGAGCAGTTCCTGCATGGGAAATTTTCACATGAACTTTCTGTTCTTGGATGTCATTCTGACTGGAATTACTGAGGGGACACAGTCCTGACATCAGTGAACAAAGGGGCAAATAGAGGATTCTGAGGAAGAGAGCACTTTGAACCAGAGATGTGTGAACCCAGAAGCATTTTGAGATTGGCATCATGTCCTGAACTCATTTTCAAAGGAATCAGACTTGGCCAAACCCAAAAAGAATTTTGCCAAGCACTTTTCCCCTTAATTTTTAAACCCATGTGTATTTTAAGGGAAATTCAATCCTTATGTTTCTGATTCATTTACACTTAACTCATCAAAACGTTGTTTTGTAAGAGTTATTTGATGTCCTATTCTTTTGAGCTTTGAAAAAAAAAAATGCTTTCTCCCCTTAGAAATAAAAACCCCCTTTTGGTCCATAAAAAAAAAAAAAAATTGATCACTAAAAGGTTCGAAGCCACTTCAAACCTTGTGGCCCACAGCATCCCAATGTTCTTTCCTGAACCTGATGTGACTTCCATCTGAGGGCTTTTGTTGAAGAGACAAAATTGTACAAGGATGGCAACAACTGCAAGACATAGATAATTAAAAACTTCAAAATGAGAAAGGAGACATGTCAAGGTTAGTGAAGGGATGAGAGGAAGCTACAAATCAAACACCAGAAAGAGAGAAACAAAGAGAGTAAATGGATCAATTTTCTGTGCACAGAAGTTCAACGACGAGGCAGGAAGAAAGGAGAATGTATGCAAATATATGTCACAGAGCACATATATCAGAGCTTTCAGAATCCTGTTTTAGAAAACCAAATGCCTCGGCCATTTGGGAAGCAATTACAAGAATGTGTTACTAATTACTTAGATGTGCTTGAGCAATAATAGTTCTTGCTATGAACCCCGCCAGTTTGCCTGTCTTACTTCTATGGACAAAGTTGGTGCTACTAAGGCTTATTGCAATAGGCCCTTCATTTTTCTTTTCTCATATCCACTGCTGAACTCCTTCCTATGTATGCATTCTCAAAAACACTATGCTACCTGGTGTCAAACTGAAGTGGCTATTTATAAACACAGATGACTAGAAATTGGGCAGATCACTGGGGCTGTATACTGCTTGTCTCTTAGCAATCCATGACAGTGTTGCCAGTGAAATAAAGCTAAGAGGTCATAGATCTCAGGTTCTTCCTTTGTAGAATGGCCTACCAAAGATATCATAAAAATGATAAAACCAGGAAAACAATAAAGCACCCTGCAAGGACAAGGAGGAATAAGAGTACTCCTGCTGAGTGTTTAAATGTGAATGACAATCAGCTTTAAGGAGATATGATTTTAAATTGCCTGGAAAAAACTTCAGTTTAATTTTCTAGGTTCACACCTCAAAAGGAAAGGAGGCCCAAAGGGGATAACTGACTCTTAAAAGAGAGAAAATTCTAGCAACACAATCACTTATGTTTTCAAGTGGAAGTCGAGATGGAAATGTCTAAAGAAAACAATGATTTTTCTAGTTTTCTTTAGTGAGCTTAGGAACTATTTTTTAAAAAGGATGGGAGCTATGGGAGCAGGAGCCCATAAACAAACACAGGCTCAAAAGAGTGGCTTAGACTTGGAAAGATAAAGGAAGTCCCACGTTTGCAAAAACATGCTTATAAAATTATAATAGGATCCTGGGAGACTGGGGAACAAGGGAAGAGAGAACACCCCTGTCTGGAAGCAAGTCAGGTAATAGTATTTAATGCCAGTCAGAACACACAATCATTCAGTCCCATTATCTGCCCTATGAGTTTGTTGTTCTTGTTGTTGTTGTATATTCCCCAACTACAATATGCGTTCCTTGAGGACAGAGGGCAATCTTTATTCACGCTTTTGGATCCAGAGCAACTAGCACAGTGCTTGGCATCTAATTCATGTTTAGTAAATATTTTTGGACTAAAAAGGTGATAAGCCTAATTAAGAGAACACTGGCATGTGATGGACTCCATCTCTGCTCCAGCCCTAGCTCTCTTAAGTCTAGGTCATCTTCACCTAGCAAGTTCAAGTTCATTCCACCTGCCTTCAAAACCAACAGGGATAAGTCTTTATGTCTATTTGCCTATTGTCATCCTGGGGAATATCTATCACAAACCTTTTCCCTGAAGTGGGTGGACCACCTAGACTTGTCTGCGTGTGCTCCTACATGACTGCTCAGCATACCTCTCCTGGATCACTTCCTCCTTCCCACCTTGATTGGACACCAGTCCAGAACTGAACTACAGCTATCCAGCCCCCACTGGGAAGCCTCTCATAACTGTCTACCCCTCCCTACTGTCACCTCCTCTAAGAGTGTCTCCGTTTCTGCTTCCTGTTTATTACCAGATACTGTTGCCCCAGTTTTCCTCGCATGCTGTAACCCTGCCTGCCTCATGAGAGCCTGCGCTGGAAGATGCCCATGAGGCAATGCCAGCAGCAGCAGCAGCAGCAGCCATACAGCTGCTCCCCAAAGGACAGATGCCTCCTGTCCCAGAAAAATCACACCCAGGCCCATGAGGAAATGGAATGGGCAATGTGCAAGAGGTCAGGCCAATTAACTTGTTTTTTCTTTTGTAATTAGGGATACCAGGGGACCACATGGACATATTTTGACTTAAGCAAAGCATATAGAATGATAAAATTTTAGATACAGTAGAGACCTGTAGAAGCAATGATCAACATCTGGTTGGTGATGGACTCCAATGAGAATCTGACAGAAGACAGGAACTCTATTTGCACAGATTTATCGTGCAATTTCAGAGGGAGTCATGTACTACATATTAAGAACCTTGTTTTACAACGAGAAAACCCACTGTGTGGGAAAACATATTTGCCAATGTCATATCTGATAAGGGCCTAATCTCCAAAATTTATAGGGAACTCATACAACTCAACAAAAGGAAGATAAACAATCCAATCAAAAAATGGGCAAAGGACCTAAATAGACACCTTTCAAAAGAGGACATTCAGAAAGCCAAGAGACATATGAAAACATGCTCAAAGTCACTAATCATCCGAGAGATGCAAATCAAAACAACAATGAGGTACCATCTCACACCTGTCAGACTGGCTATCATCAACAAATCAACAAACGACAAGTGCTGGAGAGGATGTGGAGAAAAAGGAACACTTGTGCACTGCTGGTGGGAATGCAGACTGGTGCAGCCACTATGGAAGACAGTATGGAGTTTCCTTAAAAAACTGAAAATGGAACTCCCATTTGACCCTGTGATCCCACTCCTAGGAATATATCCCAAGAAACCAGAAACACCAATCAGAAAGGATATATGCACCCCTATGTTCATAGCAGCACAATTCACCATAGCTAAGATCTGGAAACAGCCTAAGTGCCCATCAGTAGATGAATGGATTAGAAAACTGTGGTACATCTACACGATGGAATACTATGCTGCTGTAAAAAGGAAGGAACTCTTACCATTTGCAACGTCATGGATGGAACTGGAGAGCATTATGCTAAGTGAAATAAGCCAGTCAATGAAGGAGAAATACCACATGATCTCACTCATTCATGGATAATAGAGACCATTATAAACTTTTGAACAATAATAGATACAGAGGCAGAGCTGCCTCAAACAGATTGTCAAACTGCAGCGGGAAGGCCGGGGAGGGTTGGGGGGCAGGAGGTAGGGGGGTAAGAGATCAACTAAAGGACTTGTATGCATGCATATAAGCATAACCAGTGGACATAAGACATTGGGGGATAGGGGAGGCTAGGGGACTGTCTAGGGCGGGGGGATAAAATGGACACATATGTAATACCCTTTGTAATACTTTAAGCAATAAATTTAAAAAAAAAAAAGAACCTTGTTTTAGTAGTCAAGGAACCTATGTGTTATCCTCTGTCTGTGACAAAAAGCAAAACAAAAGATTGCATTCAAATAGTAAGATCCTATAATTTTAATAAAATAGTAATAATAATAAATTCATTTTTAATGCCTGTCATATGCCAGGTTCTATCCTAAGTACTTTATGTTGTTTTATTTCATTCTGACAACAACCCTATGGATTTCATCTCCCAACGAAAAAATACAGATGAGGAATCTAAGGCTTAGAAAGATTAAGTAACATGTCCAGGGGCACACAGTAAGTGACAGAGATAAGATCTGTGTTCGGATAGGCAAGGTTGTGACTTCCCAAACCCCCGTGTTTATAATTACAGAGATGTACTCTGGTATCTCCTCCTGACACTGGCAGTGCATCACACATCAGCAAGGACTCTGCTCTCTCTTGGTCACGCAGGGTCTCAGCTAATAGAGCAAACACCATTTCCAACACTGCCAGTCACTTTACTTGATGAAATGGATCTCTGGGTGTCTCACAGCATCAATTCAAATGCTGTAGCCCAAGGTAACAGATGTCTCTTCCGCTCATATCTCCTTGCCCAGAAGGAATCACCTGGGCAAACACAGGGGAACAGGAATTGCAAACTTACCATGTACCCAGGAAATGAAATTCTGAAAATATCTGCCAAGTATTAAAATGTCTATTGCACGGCCAAAGCACATGCATTAACAACAAATTTTATATACCTTCAGCCTAAGAAATAAAATGGTAAGCAGGGAGGTGTATCTGGTTATGTTTTTCCATAATCATGATATAGTCATAGAACAGGGAATAACCCATGCCAAATGTTATTCCTCACCGTCTGGTTGTGTGTACCTCAAGTTTTATGTTATGATTTAACTGGAATGTTGGAATTACACTAAATTCCAGACACCTGCCCATGATCTGTCTTTAAAATGCTATATATTATAACATTTAAATATGGAAGCAGCTTTAGAGGTAACCATATTTGGATCCAAATTCCTCGCCTTTATTTTCTGGAGAAAACCTTTGAACCAGCAAATATTTGCTTTGCTATGAAAGTCATTAAAGCAAGGCTGTCGCTTTCCCCTGGATGCAACAGCCTTGGTATTGCTAAAACCATCCTATTCTGAAAACTTAAATTAATAGAGGTAACTTCCTTGGTTTTTCACTTCTTCAAATGTCTGTATAGTGCTTTCTAGTTTGCAAAACACAGGCACTGTTTATGTCAGTGATCTGGTTGGATCAGCCTTTCATACAGGCATTATTTGCATTATAATTCTCCAGCTGAAAAGATGGAAGTCCAGGATGGTTTAAAAAGAAAAGAAAAAAAAACTAGCCTAAGGCCACACAGCTGAAAAGGAGTTTGGTTGGTGGGCTAGGATTCAACCCCTCTCATCTGATCCCACAGTCTGTGCTCCTTCCTGCCATACCTCCCAAATCTGTGTGACAATTATCTTTAACTGCCGGTAGAATCAGTCATGGCCCATCCTCTCCTTTGTGCAAGAATATCTGAGACAAAGAGCCCTTGTCCCAAAATTACTCTGGCCTATGGGGCTCCCACAGAAGATGGTTCACAAAGTTTCGAGGGGAAAATTGCAAAATTAACATCCATAAAAACTTCCTTAGTCAGAAAAGTTTGTATTAGCAGGCAATAACTCAATAAATCCCTGACTAGAGAGTATTTTAGAGATAGGAGAACTAAAATTTATTAAGCACCTATTATGAACCTAGCCTTTAATACTGTTTGTGTTAACAATGGCTGATGTTTCTTGAGGGCTTACAGGGCTAAGAATTTTTCATGCATGATTACATTTTATCCTTGCAATAACCACATAACCTAGATATGGTTATTATTCCTTTTGCACACTGAGCGTTGGAGATGGACTGTCAACATCACACACAGTTGACAAGTGGCTGAACTAGATTTGAACACAGAATGCTCTTTAGCTTGCCTGCTTCAGATTTAATGACCAAAGTAAGCCTGATACATACGAATCATTATACTCACTTCATGGATGTAGTAAAAATAGCACAGAGTGTCTAAGGAACTCTTTCCAAGCTATATGGCCAACAAATGGCAAAATGAAAGTGAACTCAAATATGTCCCATATCAAAGCAAGAGTCTTTGTCTGAAGAACTCTGTCCCTTTTAACTTATGGGCCACCTCACCAAAGAAAAAAACACAGAGATAATACGAGAGGAGTCAGGGTAGAGCCAGAACTGCATTTTTACTCAGGCTCTCAGTCTTATTGACGCTATGCATGCTGGTACTCTTTGGAGCCAGAAGGAATTCCTGATACCTTTGCGACACTTTCCACTAGAGACTCACACAACGTCGTTCCACTGAGAAAGGCTCCACATGTTTGCAACTATCCTGAAGCATCAGGTTTGTTTGAAGCATTGATCTTGCAGCACCTCTTAGACCTCCTCAGATACCTCCCTTCCACTCATCAAGACAATCCGCTCCCCACATTTTTAGGATTAAGTGTGCCACCTTGGAAGAAATGTTCTGCCTACAGCTGTTGCTCTCTTGCCTTTTATTTTACATCAGATGACATGAATAAAGATCTTAAGTCATTGCTTTGGAATATCTGCCATATCACCTTGCTTAACAACTGATGAAGTGTTGAACAGAGGCACTGAAAGATTTTTCTGACTTAAAAATAGTATCACCATGTTATAGTGCTGCCCAAATCTCCCTCCTAGAAATGAGCCTGGGAGATCATGCTTTTATCAAAACATGCAACTGCAGAGACACAGCAAATAAAATAAATGTCCCAACAGGTGGAAGTGACAGAAAGAAGTACAGTGCCACCTCATGACCCACAGATTTGGGCAAAGAGTAACTGTGGACAAACAGCTCTGCTGCTTAATTTACATCTTTGAGGAGAGAAAGGAAGGAAGAAAATAGGATCAAGGATTGATTAGGAAAGAAAAGAAAGAATAAAAATTCACAGTCATAAAAGCTGAGGTGCTACTTCCAGAATGAAAGCACTAAATGTAGGTGCCTCCAACTTAAGTCATATAGTCTCCCAGGCTGTGGTTAAAATGATTTTTTAAAAAAACTAATAATAATAATTATGGCAGCTAACATTGATTTATGGCCTAATTTCTCATCATCCAAGGATTTGGCCTTCTAAATATCTCCTTTTAAGAAATAAATTTTATGAACATCAGCAGCCGAGCATCACCTACCGACCCCCTGCCTGTTCCTCCTGCTTCTTAAGGAGGTTCTTGCTGTTGACCTCCTCTAGACTCAGAGAATGAAGACGTGATGCTGGTCTTCTGCTCCCTCCCCTGTTCCCCTGGCCACCTCATTAGGGGTCATTACACCCAACTATGGATCTGGAAATAATGATTAGAGAAATAAAGCAGAGTAAGTTTTACTAAGGCTACACATTCAAGAGTGTTGACAAGAACGACTACCCCAGTTGTAAAAGTACTTAAATATCTCCTTTAGACTGAAATATGGCTACTGCTATTCCAATTTATCCACATGTCCCTATTCCTGCTGCTCAAACCACTGAGCTCCTCCCTCAGGATCTGTGGACCTTCCCACCATCCAGTAACTGAATGGCCAATGCCTCCATTAGGGTGAGAAAGCGATGGCTCCAGGACCCCACGATGATAGCCTGTGCTCAGCATCCAGTGCTGGTTTATGTGGCTAGACTTTTTGTTGTTTTTCTGAACCATGATCTGAATACCTCCGATGTCCCATGATGCACTAACAAATGTGCTCTAAAAAAGGGTTAAGTTTCTGAATCCTAGGGTTAACAAAACCAAACTGGCTCCTTCACTAGAGAATATCTTGGACTTTTGAATATCCTAATGAGTAGTATGAATTTTCAGTAGAGATACAACATACACACATTATTTGAAACTGAAATCTTTGTTCATCAACACATTCACTCTGTCAATCATTCAACAAGTACTTATTGAGTACTTTTTATATGTGGATACAACAGTTATAAAACCTGTTAAGTTATGCATTCTCATGTCCTTCATGGAGCTTACACTCTAGCAGACAAACAAACAGTATACAAAATCTATCTGCTATGAAAAAACTAAACTGGATAAGGCAGGATTTATAACACAATAGGTTGTAATCATTCAGTTGGCGGTGAAATAATTAAAAATCATGAATTTTTAGTGAAATGATTAGAATGCATGAGATGAAATGCAGTAGAATGCATTAGAGTCCATCCCCCATACTAGACATATGTATTGTTTTATGAAATATTTTTATGAGATGAGGTCATGATACAAAATGTATTTTATACTGTGGTAATAGGTAAATGAGTTTGAAAGCCAGTGGGGTGAGAAGACAACGGGCAACAAGTGGGTCTTATTTTAAACACGGTGGCCAGGGAAAGCCTTTCTGAGGAGATGCCAGTTGAGCAGAGACTTGAGTGAAATGAGAGAGCAGAATGTTTCCAACTGAGCTAACGGCACATGCAAAGGCCTGTAGAAGCACGCTTGTAGGTGTGGGAGTCAGCAGCCCAAGAGGCTGATCTTGAGTGAACACACAGAAGAGGAGAGGGAAATGGGTCACAGAGGAAGCCAGGATCCAGAGCGTGAAAGTCTCTGAGGATATGGGAAAAGCTTTAGGTTCAAATCTGGCCAGTGACACGATTTGATTGAAGTGATAAATGAAATACCCAGGCCCATTGGAAGACTGACCAAAGATGGACAAGAGTAAAAGCTAAAAGACCGAAGTGTCAGAGATGTTGGTGGCCACGTATCATACACCAGGATTTGGAAATCTGCCCAGAGCAAATCCCTTAGCACTTGGACATCTGCCACAGGCGTGATGAGCGGCAAGAGTTCTGTAGGACCAGGTGAGGAACACGGATGGTCACACTGTAGTGAACAGAAGCATCGCTATCAGATAGTAACTCAGGGGACCCTGTGCTAGAATGATGCTGATGCTTTCAACCATACAGTGAACTCATAAATCCCCCACCTTGCCCTCCCACCATCAACATAAAGGGAGAATTTCCCATGGCCCCATCTTTCACGCATCTCTAGATTCCCCTGAACCTTTTCTTGGTATTCTTTTTTTTAAATATGTTTCTATTGATTCCAGAGAGAGGAAGAGAGGGAGAGATAGAAACATCAATGATGAGAGGAGATCATTGATTGGCTGCCTCCTGCACGCCCCCTACTGGGGATCAAGCCCACAACCTGGGCATGTGCCCCAACTGGGAATCGAACCATGAACTCCTGGTGCATAGGTCCCCACTGGCTAGGCTTTTTGTGGTATTCTTTACAACCTTATTCTTTCCAGGTAAAAATGTCAAAGTGGGAGCATGAGGAATTACCTAAGTGATGGAAAGGAGGAAGGATAACCTGAGACTACCAAGTGCCTCACCTCTGTCCCCAGGCAGGAAATGCCTGACCCAGAGCTAGGCTCGGAAGCATTCAGAAAACCCATCAGAACCTCTATGGGCCATGTGACAACAACAGACATTATTGATATGCACCTGATGCTCAGGTTTTCAATGGGATAGGCTCATTCCACAGGTGACTTTTAGAGCCTTTTATTCTATCTCATATATAGGCAAAAATACGGTATTTGGTGTTGCTTAGTATGGAAACCTGGATTTAGAATAATTCAAAACTGCTTCTGATATCAGGAAAAATGCCAGAGACAATAAGAAATAAAGCGAGCTGAGACACTGGAGAAGAAGAAGTTAAACAGAAAGAGAGAGGAGGGGGGGAGAAAACGGAAGGGAACGGAAGGGAAGGGAAGGGAAGGGAAGGGAAAGGAAGGGAAGGGAAGGGAAGGGAAGGGAAGGGAAGGGAAGGGAAGGGAAGGGAAGGGAAGGGAAGGGAAGGAAAGGGAAGGGTCACAGAAGAGAAGGGAGCAAGTGCAGAGTCCCCTTCTAAATGTACACAGAGATCAAAGTTGCCCCAGTCTGGTATACACAAGCGTTCCCAAATTCTATAAACAACACCAAGGAGTGTTAATGCAGGAGTCTCAGCATCACTGCTGAGTGGAGCTGCCTTCAGGAAGCCAACTGAGCAAAGATCCAGCAGCAGAAGCCCAGGGCAGAGCAGGAAAGGACAGAAGCTGGGGGGCGGGTTGTTCAAAGATAGGACAGGAAAATGCCAGGCATGGAGGAGTCTTTATTTCCACCAAGAGGATGCGATGGGGTGGGGGAAGGTTTGATAATGACTTAAACAAACTGTGAAGATTAGTGTCTTTGGAACTTGTTTATCTCCTTATCAGCATCCTAGGCTCTCACTTACTGGTATATCCTGTACCTGCCAGTGCTTAGATGGAAGGAAATTTGGAGACTGACAACCCTGGGCTCTGGAACTGCCTAGCTGAGTAACCTTGACCATGACATTCCAATCTTCACTTTCTCTTCTGAATAATGGGGGTAGTTAGTGTGCTTTATATGTAAGAGTCCATTAGGATTAGTAAAATATTATTCCTGAGAAACTTAGCACAGCAGGGGCACACACTAAGTACTCAATGAATATTCATTTGCTGCTATCAAGACAATTCTTAACTGATAGCAAAAAATGTAGACTGACAAAGACCTGAGGAATTATCTCTATTAGAAAATACTGCTTGAGAAGGTGTTTAGATAAATTCTAGAGGCAGGATATGTCCTCGTACCCTCTCAAAGATTAAAAATAGGTGTGTTAAAATGAATAAGCATTTATGGTGTGTCTGTTTGGAGTTAAGCACTGTGCTGGGCATCAGGGAAAATAATAAAATATTATCCCTTCTCTTTAAAAAACCTTTAAAGGAAAACACAAAAGTAATGGGAGTATAAACTATGTAGCAAATTTCTATCTGGAGAAAAACTAAAAATGTACTTTGGAATCAAAGCTTTAAAGTTTAATATAGCAGACCATTTTGGCGCATTTTCTTATTTTTGAAGTAATTTTTAAAACAAGAATATTCCATTTTCTCATTCCCGGCTTTAGATTGTATAGAAAAAATATTGTCTCTTTAAGTGTCTGGTACAAAATGATAATTTCCTTCCTTTGAAGATAAGTAATAACATTTTGGATACATGCAACATTGACTTGGAATATATGCATGGATTCCACACAGAGTCTCTACTTCGGCTCTTGTGGAATAAGTACAGGAGATGGGAAGACTGGGAAAATAAATGCTGGAAAACCAGACCCTTGATAGCCACGACTGAAAAACCGATTTAATAAAGAATTAATCTTCAGAAGGTGAGTAGACGTGAGCATTTGAAATGTGTCATTATCTGTATATTACCCTCACCCACGGCCTGATTCTCTTTCCCCCTCCATCTCTGCTTTCTGTCATTACCTTAATCAAGTGCATAGGGCCTGTTGCCTTAGTACTGAAGGATCTTTCTTAAAAAGCCCTTATTGATGGGGGTTAAGAGATTAACCATGTCACTTGACCTTTCACCCAAAGTTTGGACCTAACCAGACATTTAATGTCAAAATGAAAAAGTGAAGAATTAAGAGAATGCACTAAGGCTTTTAGAATTATATTTAACACTGTCATCTGAATATCATGAAGAGGCTGCCAAAATTATTCAGGGTTAAGCCTTTTACTTGGGGAAGAAACAAACCTCTATTTTGGCCTGTTTCTTCCTATTCACTGGATTTGAAAACTTCAATGTGATGAAGAAACCGGAAGCAACGATCCATATTAAATCAATCCATTCTGCTTTATCCCATTTATTTTAAAAAGTGCATTGGGGAAAAAATAACTTAAAATATTTTAAAGACTTTCCTGTGGTTTATGATAACTAAATGTCACTTTTCCATTATCATATATGGAAGACATTTTTTCAAAAACAAGTGATCATAAAAGTTAAGGTCATTAAAATCTGTCTTCTTATTTTTGAAATTTAGAATGAAAATATAAATATGCCCAGTATTTTCATAAAAAATACTCATATTTCTCCTTTTAAAAACTTACCAGTTCTTATAAACATCAGGTCTTCAAGGTCTTGAGTAGGCAAATATAAATGATTCCAATTTACTTGCATTAAACAATGTGGAGGAGTAAGGATTCTGTATTTTAAAATATAGTTTCATTATATTTCAGTGTCTTCTAGGAGAGACCAATGTCCAGACAAATGAAAATTTTTGGAAATCTGCTCCAAAGGATATTTGTTTAAATAAACATAATTACTAATAAGTAACTGAATAGTAACCACCAAAATATGAACTCCTCAAAAAACCTGAGCTTGTTCATCCATATGGAATTGCTCTGCAAAACAGACAGCTCAGCAATAGGTATGTTTATCGATAACAACATATTTGCGTTTTCATTCTGTAAATCACTTTCTCACATACTGTCTCACTTAACTCTTACTGTAAGCCTGTAAGAAACTTTGAGCAATCAAGGTTTCAGAGCTATGACTTAACACAGATCCTTACACTCCAAGACCAGGCTTATTTCCCCTATATCACAGCAAATTCCTTGTCAATGATAGTCATACTGTTCATGCTCAAAATATTAGTAATTTTGCATTTGGAAGTGTTTTTGGAACCTGTTTATGAATCATCCAGGAAAATTAACTTTATTACTTTAGAGTTGTGACTTAATGTTGATTAACTAAAATAAATGCCCAGGGAATGACTGTATCAACAGGTTATTCCTCCAAATCAAAGCCACTTTCAGATTACAAAGGTTTGCTACCCCAGAGGATGTTCAAAAGAATGTAACTTGGTCTTAGCAAAATTGAAATTCCAGAACTGTTTTAATCAATGGTGGGATGGTTGAAATGGATAGATAGCCTCTTATAATTGGTACATTTGAATTGCTTAGGAACTTTTCTGTCTCTTCGATGGGAATAAATAACCCTGTAATTTTGCCTGCATTCTTTGTGTAATGCATGACATACTCAGGCAGGTACAGATCTTGTTCAGGCAGATTCTGCAGAAGTATCACTTTTTTTTTCCCTGACAACTCTAGGAATTGGGACTTTGAAAAAGCGTTCATTTAGGTCCGATTGAGTTATCTCTTCTTAACAATACTTGAAACTTTTTTCAATCAGAGAGATTAACTAAGAAACACTGAACGCAAATAGCACAACAGGATTGTTAGCCTAAGTATACAGACAAACCTACAGTACACTACAATGACTAAGCAACGTTTACTGCAGTGTTCCTCTGATCTCAATTCCATTCTATTTTCCCATCAGGGAATTGATTGCATCCAGACTATTTTCCTTGGATTCTTGTTCTTTTTTCATTGTCTGGGATCCATGCTAGTTCAAAAGCTAAAATATTAAGGCAAAGAATTTAGAGTCATTCTGTGTGCAATTATTTAAAGCTGAGTTGCTAACTTAGGAGAATTCACTGCCTAAACTCCTATAGTTCTAGCTTCCATTTTTCTGATTCAATTTGCAATTGGTGAAACAGAATGGGAAGGGTATATAGTGCTCAACACCTTCTGGCCCACCCTTTTCTATATTCTGTAAAAAGGCCTAATTCCAGTGTACAGAAGAATCAGCTAGGGATCATGATAAAAATATATCATGGTGGTCCCACCCCTAGAGAGCCTACTCCAATTAATTTAGAGTTAGGCTCACAGAGTACATTTTAGTAGGCATTCCCTACCCCAGGCAGATAGTCCCTGGGCCACTTTTTATTAGAAACCAAATATAAACTTCTACTTACAGTAGTTTAGTAACAAAGTTTAATTAACCCCCCCCCCTTGTTTTTACCATAAAAATAAGCCTAGATAAATGCAACCCAAAAATTCTTACCCAATAATTCTTGACGTCTGTATCCCACAGCTAACTACCATATTTCAATTGCCAAAACCTAGGATTTTACTGTGCTTCATTCTATTGCTTTTTGAACAAAAAAAAATATTTTAGACCAGTCTCTTTCTGATCATTAACCAAATTTTACATTAGTTAAAGATCTCTAACTGAAAGGTTACTATGATGTTTTCCTTTGCAAGCATCTTTGAAAAGTTTATCAATGTCTACACTTTACCATAATGGTGGCATAATTCAACAATTATCCCAGGTCTAGAGATATATGTATATTCTAGTATCCGTTGTGGTTTAACAAAAGCAGCTGTATACCTGACAAACTAGTAAAAATGTTAGGAAAATTGAATTTTAGTCACAGTAAAACTACTGACCATAGAGGTTTTAGTAAAGATGTCACTCGCACATACTATATTATTCTCCTTTTATAAAATAAAGATAATTGGACATTTGACTACGTGGAGACTTAATCTCTAAAAATCATTTATCTGGGCAGCTGAGTGAGACTCCCTTTGGCCTTGCTTCTCTCTTTCCTGTTCATTACTGGGGTTAATCAAAACCTAGATCTTCCTTCGACCTCTAACATATTACTATAAGTAGCTGAGAAAATTGATAAGTAGACCGTTTTCTTTGATTTTTCAGGCTGTCGGTGTTTGGTAAAAGCAGGATGCAGAAGACTAAGAAGTCATGAATTAGTACTACCTGCAGGCCTTTCAATTTTGTGCAATTCTCAAGTAAAAAGTTTCTACAGTGTTAAAGCAAGGATGGATAGTTACTGAAGGTCAATTGCTTGTTCCGACAAGCTGCCCCAGCGGTGATGCTCTCTCTGCCTTGCATTCTACGGACTTGTCTTCCAGCATCTTGGCTGTCACTAAATAGAAGGCCTTTTGAGATAAGAATGCTGATTTGGTGTGGTCTTATAGTGGGAACTGCATTTTGGCTATCTGCCTTTTGATTGTGCTAAAAATTAAAATATTTGAAGGTCCATGTAAAGAAGAATAAACTCCCAACTATGCCAGATAAACCCCATTCTTTATATCAATGCAATTTCACATTCTTGTCTCCTAGTTTAATAATTCCCTAATCATGTTCACTGTTTAAAGCACTGGCCAAAGCTCCAAAAGACAGTGCCCTGTATATGATGCTTGAGCTTCAATCTCAGATAAAACACACATCAAAAAAAAAACCCCCACAAAAAAACCTATGGGAATTCTCTGTACTTTATATTGAATTCTTTTGTAAACTTGAAACTGCTCTAAAAATATAAAGGCTAGCCCAGCCAGTGTGGCTCAGTTGGTTGAGTGCCATTCAAGCATCAAGAAGTCATCAGTTCGATTCCCAGGAAGGTCATATGTCCTGGTTGGATCTGGATCCCCAGTGGGGGGCATGCAAGAGGCAGCAGATTACCATTTCTTTTTCATTGATGTTTCTATCTCTGTCTCTCTCTCTCTCTTTTCCTCTCTCTAAAAATTCAATAGAAATATATTTTTAAAAATACATATATAAAGGCTATAACATTTTAAAAATCTACTAAGTTGATATAGTGCTTATGAATATGCTAAACTGCATCTTGAAATTTTATCTAATATGAATTACTTAATTTCATCTGAATAGACATGCTGCTCTTGAATTAAAATTAGCCATGAAAAATCACTGCAAATGCTGCAGCCATTTAAATAAAGTAGATCTTCATTGGGTTGACAAGTGCTATAGAAATGCATAAAAGGAAACAAAAAGGGCAAAGGAAATTCTGATTTTTTCATTCCTATGTAGATGGAAGGATGTAAAATGAGATACTTAAACATGAAAGTGTTATTAAAATGAGAAACCTATCAGAAAACAAAAAGGTCAGACACATGATATAATTTTTCTAAAGCTTCTAGAAATTCTGACACACACACACACACACACACCCAAAAAAATAATGTATTCAATAAACTTTGGCCAGGTGGCTCAGTTGGTTGGAGCACCGTCTGTCCTGTATACCAAAAAGGTTGTGGGCTTGATTTCCGGTCAGGGAACATACCTAAGTTGAGGGTTTGATCCCAGTTGGGTGTAGACAAGAGGCAACCAATCAATGTTTCTCTCTCTCCCCTTCTACTCTTTCTAAAAATCAATGGAAGCATGCCCTCAGGTGAATTTTTTTTTTTAATTATTCAATGAGTGGTGACCTGGAAAAGCTTGAAGTATCAATACAGAACATAGATAAGTAAAGTGGCAGGAAACTGAAAGGCAACTACCCCTGGAGATACTCGGAGATATTAGTTGAGGAAAAGATAAATAAGATAATATTCATTGTTTCATTTACTTGCCAAATGTTTACTAAGCTTCTGTTGTTTAAGACAGTAGTTCTCAACCTTTGTTGCACATTAGAATCACCTGGGGAATTTAAAAAAATTTTTATGACCAGCTCACATCTTATACCAATAAACTCAAAATGCCTGGATGGGAGCAAGGGCATTAGTATTTCTTAAAGATCATCGGGTGATTTCAATGTGCAGCCAAGGTTGAAGACACTTAGCCACTCAAAAAAAAGTAAGTTGTACATGTATTTTTCTCCAGGAACTTGAAATCTAGGCAAGAACATTAGTCGTGTCCACAAGCAAACATGAAGTAGGATGCAACCACACGTGCTTTGTTGAACCATCTCATTTTGAGGTTGGCTCAATGCAGCATCACTTCGCCAACCAAGCAGCTCTGTGACTCCAGAGAGCTCTTCAGAGAACATATGTGTAGTGATGCAGTCATTTCTGGGAGCCTCATTTCCAGAAAGAGGCAGACAAACTGGAAAAGGCTCAAAGAAGAGCAACAAAATGATTACAGGCCTGAGGGAATGGACTTATGGGGAAAGATGAAAAGAACTAAATATGTAAAACCTGACTAAGTGACAATTAAAGGGGGGGTCATGATAACAGTCCACTAATACCTGAAGGGTGCAAACATCAAGGAGAGAAGTGATTTACTTTGGATAATGCGAAGTGTTAGCTAAGAGGAATCGCATAGCATTATAAAACAGAAAATGAAGGCACAGTGTCAGGTAATCCTTGCTGACTGTGCAAGCTACTTGGCCATGGAGCTGACTTTCAAAAGAGGATTGATAGGCACATCCCTTGAGTTCCCATGAAACAAGTTTGGACAAAGACTAGGAAATAGATTATTTAGAGAAGTTCTGTTTGACGTGAACAGTGGAAGAAGGTGGTGGCGATTGAAGGGAGGAGAGAGAATAATTCAAAGCTTTTTCAACTGGTGCTATAAAAAGTTCAGGGGGAAAAAAACACAGAAATTGAAAAGAATCTTTCTCTTCAAATGTAATTGCAAATGAGGTTGATGGGTATTCGCTCTTATTAATTATTAATGTATTCATTGCATACAAGAAATTACATCCTGAGCCATATTTTGTATGTGTTTTGTGTGCTATTTTGTCAGCTTTTTCATTAATTTATTTTAATATAAATACAGTGATTACATGCATGACAAGCTTCTTCAAAGACATTCAAGTATAGAAATTTCTCATTTAGTTTTATAACATCCTAAACTGGAACATTTTGTTCCCTTAAACCACAGACAACTTGCTTCCTTCTTAAAGTTGTACTCCTTAATGCTACAAATTTGGGAATGATGATAATAGCTAATATCTTCAGAGCATTTTCCTATGTGCCAGACACTGTGTTACAATAATTTCCACCCATCATCTAATCTAATAATCACAATAACTCTATGGGGAGGCAGTAATGTTTTCCTATTATTTATAAGAAAGAAACAATTTTTAAGGAGGTTAGGTAACATATTCAAAGTCACTCAGCTACTAATCATGTCCTGAGAAATGAAAACCAAAAATTACCTGGCTCCAGAGCCCACACACTCTATCCTATCTGTATAGAATAGTAACAAATAACAAAAAACTGGAAACCAAATAAAAATTCCACCGGATAAATCTACCTCATAAATCTTATCTGCAATATCAGAATAATAATACCTACTTTATAAAATCATTGTGATGAATAAACAAGATAGTTTTTAAAAATAGAATAGCCTGGCTCTTAGTCAGTTCTTAAGAAATGATAGTTTAAAAAAGTAAAACTGAACTTCACAAATCATCTTGACACTGATTTATCCTCATACGTTTTATATAAATCCAGCTATCATCTTTTTTCTCTTCTATTCGTGGTATTTGTATTGTTCTCATACAACCAGGAGGAAAACACACCAATAAACTAATTTCCACAGGCTTTTATAGCGTAAGAGTTGTGCCCTGAAGTTTAAAAGCAGACTCATAAACTCATAGAAACAGAGTAGAATGATGGTTGCCAGGAGCTGAAGCAGGGGGAGATGGGGAGATGTTAGTCAAAGGGTACAAACTTCCAGTTATACAATGAATAACTCCTGAGAATATAATGTACACCATGGCGACTATAGTTAACAATACTGTATTGCATACTTGAAAGTGGTTAAGGGAGTAAATCTTAAATGATCTCACAACACACACAAAATGGTAATTATGTGAGGCAATGGATGTGTTAACTAACCTTATATGGTAATTAGCTCACAGTATATACCTCTATCAAATCATCATGTCATATACCTCAAACTTATACAATGTTACATGTCAATGATATCTCAACAAAGCTGAAAAAATCATGAAAAAAGACATTGGCTGTCTAAGTCATTCATTCATCTAGGAAATATTTATCAAGTACCTATTATATACAAGGGACCATAGTAGTGAAAAAATAGGTGCCAGCTGACCCTCCTGGAGCTTACATTCACAGACATTAGACACCATTCACAATGAACCAACAATGACTAGATAACCAAATATTACTGTACACATCCTATATAATAAAAGGCTAATATGCAAATTGTCCCCTTGACCGGGAGTTCAACCAGGGGGCAGGGCAAGCCAGCCAACCGCCCACGGCCCCTCCTCCCACTGGCCCATGCACAAATTCATGCACCAAGCCTCTAGTCCTAAAATAAAGAATTTGATGTTACCCATGGTGTGGAACTGGGAGGGCAGTTTGTGCTTAAAGAGGGTGATCAGAGAAGTCATCTTTAAAGTAATGATTGCCAAGCAGGCACCTAAAGGACAGGAAGACAGAGGTTACCAGTAATTGCCAAGTTCCTGAGGCAGAAAAGAGTTTAGAATGTTCTAGAAACTCAAAAAAGAAAAAAAGAAAAAGCTATGAAGCATAGTGAAGGAGGGTAAAGATGGCATGAAATAAAGTTTGAGAACTAGACTGTGACTGGCACATGCAGGAATTCTAGCCCATAGCTGAAGGTTGAATATCCAGCACTGTCAGTGGTGAACCTGAGGAGGGGCTAGATGGGGCATTGTTCTCGGATAGAAAGACAGTGCCACAGCCTGTAAGCTGAGTCTTTATTTTATAGTCAGATCCCACAAGGCAAAGCAAGGGCGTGGTCAAGATGTTTACAATGTTCTCTCGAGTTTCGAATCTACTTAGTTACATGCACCTGAGAACTCTATCAAGCTTTGTTTTGGCAGCCAACATCACTCAGCCACCTGGGACCACAGGTTCGGACCATAAGGTCAAGCTTACAACCGTAGCCTTTGGCTATAATTGTGCCGGGAGGGCTTTGCCCTCCAAGCTGGGACTTGCCTATGGCTTTGCCATGAGCGGACCGTGCCCTCTCATTAGTCCGTGGCTTGAACTGGTCCAAACGCTATAGCCACTCTCCAAAGAAGGTGAGCTTGATTTTGAGCATGTTGGAAATCTTACAGCTAACGCCTTTTAAGTAAGGGAGTGATATGTTCTGCTTAATATTTTTAAAAGTTTATTCTAGGATGTAACTGGATAATAGATTGTGTTCTGTGCTGCAGGAGAGTGATGGTGAGAAATTGAGAAAAATGAGCAAATAGAAGAATATTTATAATTTTATAGCATTCTATTCATTTGGTGATTGGGGGGGGGGGTTGTTTAATAATAGTTGGTTAGTTATCTAGTGTGTCTTCTCAGTGAGAAGACTGGCAGTCCTAAGATCTGATAAGAATTATTGCTTTAGATGAGCATGTAGCAGTGGATTTGAGGAGAGGGGCATAAATACAAGATCTATTTTGGAGGTAAACCGAAAGGAGTGGCAGATGTATTCAACATGGAAGCAAGGAAAAGAAAGGTGCTGTCCAGATTTCTAGCTTTATTTTTGGAGGTGGTGTTTACTGAGGTGGTGAAGACTGGAAGGGCCAGGTTTGGGGGCAGATTGGTAGTTCATTTTAGGCAGGTTAATTCTGAAATGCCCTAAGGCATGTAAGTGACGATGCCAAGTAGCAGCTGGATAGATGAATATGCATGGAATTCATGGTCTGGGCAACAGCTACCAAGATGGGGTGGGGGTGTATTAACTACATTTCTTTATTTTCTGTTTTCTTAATGCTCTGCCATCTGAAGCCTCACCAAAGAAAGACTGCCCTTCCCAGGGTGGGTAATTCTTATAGATAGCAAACCTCTCCTTTGCTAGCATGCCTTTTACATGCAAAACAATAGATCCAGAGGCCGTACCCCAGCTCCCTCCTTAATCAGCTCCCACACATCAAATCAATGTCCCCTGGCCCCAATCAACCCATGCCCAGGTACCAGATAATTAGGGACCACACGTATAATCCAGAGCCCATCTAAATTATCCAAACTATCCAATCCTAAACCTGCTTAGCTGGCTTACCCTACCTCACCAGTCATTCCTATGAAAACCACAGTAAAGGCTCCTGCCCATGCTTCCCCCAGCCGCTCCCCCCCCCCCCCGCCCCCGGCTCCTTCGGACTCCTGGCTGACCCTGCTGCTTCTCCATGTGGCCCTATATAAGGTGGCACGTCCTTCCTCTTGGGGACTATGAGTAACAAACTATGTATCAATGGCAATTGTTCCTGATCTGTTGACCTCTCCATGCCTGAGAAAACCAAAACCCTGACTACATTTTAAAACAGATTTTCAGCATAACGATGGTATCTGAAGCCTTTAGAGCAGTGGTTCTCAACCTTCCTAATGCCGCGACCCTTTAATACAGTTCCTCATGTTGTGGTGACCCCCAACCATAAAATTATTTTCGTTGCTACTTCATAACTGTAATTTTGCTACTGTTTTGAATCGTAATGTAAATATCTGATCTGCAGGATGTATTTTCATTGTTATAAATTGAACATAATTAAAGCATAGTGATTAATCACAAAAACAATATGTAATTATATATGTGTTTTCTGATGGTCTTAGGCGACCCCTGTGAAAGGGTCGTTCGACCCCCAAAGGGGTCGTGACCCACAGGTTGAGAACCGCTGCTTTAGAGTGGTGGAAATAAAGGCAGAGACGAGGAAACAAGAGACACCTCTAAGGAGCCCAAAGAAATAAATATTCCTGTTTTGGATTTCAGACTATGTGGCAGCTGAGGAGAGGAATTATTTTCAAGCTTTCCTAGCACCTCACACACAAATCATGCCACATAAACCACTGCCTACTCCATGTAAGTATAAGGCTGATCCTGTCTCAAAATAAGTAATCCTCACTAAGACCACAAGCACAGGCGAGTTATCTTCCCAGAGAAACAACATGAAATTAAAAGCCACCCACAGGAGTATGTACCCAGTGGGAAGAACTCTTGAGATATAAAGCAACCATCCTACCACGTCAAAAAGGAAAAACACAAAGCGAAAACTCCTGTACTGATGCATCTCTCTGGTCTGTCTTGTTGAAATATTAGGCATCTAAACAAACTCCGAGCTGTGTCCCTAAAAAGCAAGTCCCACACATGTTCAGTTTAGAGTTCTCACAGGTCTGGTGTGAAATGAGAAATGCAGGCAAGGCATTTTCACCAAAGCTGAGTGGATTTATTAAAAAGAAAGAAGTCTCTTTTACTCTGAGACTAGACCTTTCCTGTTTTGATACTTACATATCCTTCCATTGATGAAATGACTTGTTTTGTTTTGTTTTGTTTTGTCTTAACCAACAAAAGTAAAAGTGGGCAGCTCTATAGAGGCCCCTCAATTTTTTTACTCATTTACTTCTACTGGATCACGAACTTGAGAATTCAAGGATGATTAACCTACAAGATGCAAATATCTAGATAGTTGAGAAAATCCCATCATTTATAAGCACCCAGGTTTCCACTTTCCATTTTCATCTTGACTGAAGTCACATACATGTAGCTTGCGTGAGATTTCCAATCGCACCCATGACACGAAGTTTCCATTCTGACAGGTTGGCCATGAGTGAGGCAACGCTTATCACAGTGATGGAGAGAATAAGTAGACGTTGTGAGCTAAAGTATGTTTTCTCAGATACTGACAAGTAAGGACAAAGGTTCAACGGTGACTAATGAATAAAATGTTAAGGTGGAGACAGGATTTATTTGATTAAAAGCAGTCACTCGAGGCATGTAGCTGCATTCACTTTGAAACCAAATCAGGCTTCGAATGATGTGGCAATGAAATATTTATTATTTGTTCGTTTAAACAAAAAAGCTTAATGCTTAATCAAAGGCCACTCACTGCTTCGACTTTGAACAGCCACTACCAGGGGGTGTAGAATGAACAAGTTTGCTAATTCTGGGAGTAATTATAGCATCTAATTTCTGGGCATGTTTTTCAGTAAGTAGGTCAGACTCACAATGCTTGGATAGTGCTGGTTAGGAGGAGGAGCTGGTCCTGAAGAGGTTGCTAAAAGTGGAAGGAGGGAGACAGAGCCAAAGGTATAATGAACGATGAATTATGCAACAACAAGGCCATCCCTTCCTCTTTCTATTGGGGTTAAGAGATTAAAATATTAATCTAGAACTCTCCATTTTCTCAGATGGAAAGTAGTGAGGGAGAACACTTGTGCTGCTCTCTACGGAGGAAGAGATGCAAAGTTTGAGAAGGTTGGTTCCAAGACTTCCGACTGTCACTTCTACATTCACCTAAAGTGATCCCACTGAGCCAAGACTGTCACGGTAAAAGAGAAGACATTTGTCATTGGCATATAGACTTGACTTTCTTTATATCTTCACTGACCAGGATGGAGACGACAGACAGAGCTACCGGAGGGTCTGCACATGCTGTGTAAAGACAGGACAGTGACATCACTTCCTGACCCTGCTGGGGCTTCCATTCAATTGTAGCTACAAAATACATCACACCAGAGATTTTTTTAAAGTCACATATTTTGTTTATGTAAATATAAGCATATTTATAAGGGCATATGTGAATGATGTTTACATGGATATATGTGTATGTTCTTGTGTGTGTGTGTGTGTGTGTGTGTGTGTGTGTGTGTTTTAGAGAGGCGCATGAGAAAAAGAAGAAACATCTTATTAGAAATTTGAAGTAGAAATTTTTTTTCCACTTACAAGCAATAAAAGGCTCATATAAAAATTGGTTCATAAAGAGAATGATCCCTCGACCTGAAGACAGCAGTTTAATATTTCATTCCTAAGATAATGTACTTACCTCCCCTAAAATTTGGATGAGAAAGATTTAATTTTTAATGTTATAAAATGTCATGTTGCTTGATCTCATCTCCTACTTTAAACAAAATTATATTGATAGGGGAAACTCAATAAATAAGTTTTCGTGTAAAAAAAAAAAATCTCAATCCTGACTGAATCCTTTTTAAATTCTGAATCATCTCTCTTTTCTTTAGGTCTCTCTCCCTTTCACTGACCCACCTTTGCGTATTCCCAAGTGCCGCGCTGGACAGACCCAGAAAGGAAGAAGTCGCCATTGATTTGCATGACTTCCCGGGATGACCTGAAGCTCTGGCAGTGCATGAAGTATGGATCTGCTAAAGAAATGAAACATGTTGTTCCAGCCCTTGTGTGACGGTGCCCAATCACTCAGGCAGAGGAGGACAAGGAGTAATTAGGGTACAGAATCCAAGTTTAAACTGAATTCTCCATCAGTCACTACCTAATTTAGAAGTCCAACAAGCAGAATACCAGCAAAGGAAAGAACAAACGAGAGGAACTGCTATCTCTTCTGGCAAACTACTGGGAGCCCACAAGATTTATGATGACCAATTAAGGGTGTGGTAGCCCGGGAGAACAGAAGCCGCAGTCTCTGCTACGTGGAGATGAAATGGAACATTACAAAAACACCCCATTTTTAGAACTTTTCTTTTCCCCCAGCAAAACAACTTGTGCCTGCATTTCAGCATGTGCCTGTACATAGGAAAGCCTTCAATGCTCTCCAGCTCAGAATTAAAAATAAAAATAAAAAAAGAGAGGGCTGGGAGCTTGTTGTGTAATACAGTAGGAAATAATTATGATAACACTTAAAAATAAAAACATTAATAAAAGTTTGGTTCCCAGAGAGAGAAATGTTATTATTCCCAGTTGAGAACTGACAAAATAAGTTTTATGGAAGTAACTGAGAAGTCCAAAGAGATCTTAAAAGAATTGTCAGACATTTCAACAATTCTCCCTAAGAAAGCACATAGACAATGTTCCTGCTTTATAGAATCTTTAAAAACTAGACTCATTCCATCTCATTCCTCACCTTAAATCTGCCTAAAATAATGTAAAGTAACTAAATCAGATTATCTTAGAATCACTCTCTCGTGTCTCTCGTGTTCTTCCATATTAGGAAACATGAGACTTTCTTCTCCCACCTCTAAGACCATGAAGGTACCACCAACCCTCCTACGGAAGTCCAGCTTTGTCCCACGTCCAGTTTTCCTCAAGTGGTTCTGCTACTGACGTTCATAGGCCGGTCAGCCAAAGGGCTCTGCTGTTTTTAAGCAGCCACTCCTAGCTCTGGGCACTGGCTGGCTGACAAGTGACAAGTAGGAAGCAACAGAGAGAGAAGCCTTTATCCCTGAAAAAAATAAAAATCTACAGCAGAGTGGGCTGATTCTCTCACAGAGATTGGCAAGTGGACAGAGAAAATTAAATTTAAAAACCCATGTGCATCTAAAGAATAAACCTCTTACCATCTTAATAAAATAATAGAAACACTTCTAAGAACACTCAACAATGTGCCAGAAACCACATGAAGCATTTTGTCAACATCTAATCAAATCTTTAAAACCACCCTAAGGAAAATGAAGCTTTGAACATGACAATGATCAGAGGCATTTGAGCTGAATACATCTAGCTTCAACTCCTAGCTAACCAGTTCCAAGTTGTGAGTTGTTTAACTTTAGAGGAGTTACTTTATTTCTCAGTTTTAACTCATTCACCCCTCAAAGATGGACTCTAGCCCTCCATTAAGGCAATCATATCAGAATTCATCTACCTCCTAAATCCATCTTAAAGATGTCCACTTTTCTCCATCTGCACAGCCACAACCCAAGTTTAAGAGGCGGATCCAAAATTTGTGGTACATGTAACTCGTCCAAATCAGGAGGACGAGTTTAAGGAGAAGGCATACAAAGCTCTGAATACAAAATTAGGTACTTTTTTTTAACAATGAATACATCTTTAGACTGAGAAAAGAAATCACACACATAAAAAAAAAATTTGAATCTAAGAAAATACTACAAAGCTTATAAACAAAAATGACATACTATTTTTATAAATATGTTCACACACCTCTATAATTCTTCCTGCATGTTTTGGCAGCATATTCTTTGATCACCTCTTCATATAGCAACAATTTCATAAAAGAGTTTTTGGTAAAGATAATAAAGAATTCAATCTTTGCTCTAACAAGTTGAAGATAGTTAACTGACAGCTTAAAGTGTTTATTTCAGCATCACCACAGGTTACTAGAGTGCTATGTATATGTTTAAATTTTTTTAATTTGCAAAGATCATTTTCTAGTTTCTTTGGTAAATGAACTAGATTTTAGACCATTTCAAGTTTTCTATGTAGTGATTAATCGTAAATACTCTTTGAACTACCAAAACTCATTAAGCAGTTTGTTATTGATGTTCTCATTGAGAATGGTGTAGTATGAGTTTTATGTTATATTAATCTTGTCAAAACAGTCCAAAATTTAAATTTGTTCACAATATGTTTCTAAGATTCACTTATCTTCATTAAATGGGTTATCAAATAATCAGCAAACCATCAATTACTTCTACTCAGAATTTGTCTCTTCCTCCTGATAAATCAATGAAATTTGAAAATTGGGGGAATTATACAATATGCTTCTGGATGCCAGAATAATTTCTAGTGATTTTAGTGTAATCTTTATCACTTTTCGTATCTCAGTTTTTAATCTCAATATCTTTGGTTCTTCAGTAAATATAAAGATTATCAAAGAAATTTGCTTCATTTGTTTAATGGAAGTACTCCAAAACACCTTTCCAAATTTAGTTAAAATAACACATGACCAACTCAACTTCCCCTTCACAGGATCCTAAAAATGTCCACAGCCACTCCAACATCACCCCGCCCAAGTGGAAATATGGTGAATGAGCATAATGTCAGAGTGGAAGAAAACAGTTGTCGTAACAGTTGACAGCTAAAATATCTTATTCGTGCAAATATCACAAAAATATTTGAATACATTGCTCAGGCTCTGCCCCAGCTTAAGAAGGGGCTCATGCAAGCAAGGGGCCCTGGAACTTAAGGGGAATCTACCCCAGGCCACTATCACCTCTCAGCTCCGCTGCTAAAGTAGCTTCCTGACTGACTTGTCTCTGCACTTTGATCCTTATCCTCCTGCAATGCATTCCCATGTGCCAGCCTGGGAGACTTTCAAAATGCAAATTAATTCATGCCCCTGTCTTACTTAACACCTTTCTATGGATTCCCATTACATCTACACCAATAAAAGAGAAACATGGAAATTGGCGTACGACCGCTACCCTTTTCATTGGCTAATCAGCGAGATATGCAAATTAACTGTCAGCCAAGATGGCGGCCGGCAGCCAGGCAGCTTGAAACTAACATGAGGCTTGCTTGCCTCAGTGACGGAGGATCGTTGGAGGAAACCAACGTTCCCGGCCTGAGACTGCAGGCCTCTGAGCGGGCAGTTTAAGAAACATTGTAACAAATACCGCCGGACTTCAGCCAGCAGATTCGCAACATTGTAAGCAAAGGCCAGAAACCTGCTTTCAGCCACGGAGGCCTAAGAGCTGGAGCCAAGCCTCAAGGTAAAGCTGGCCCAGAATAAAAAGAAAAAAAAAAGAAAAAAAGGAGCGGTTGGGAACTTCAGTCACTCCCAGCCTGAAAACAGCCCTCAGCCCCTCACCCAGACTGGCCAGGCACCCCAGTGGGGATCCCGACCCTGATCCAGGACACCCTTCAGGGCAAACCAGCCAGCCCCTCCCATGCACCAGGCCTCTACCCTATATAGTAAAAGGGTAATATGCCTCCCGGCACCGGGATCAGCGTGACAGGGGGCAGCGCCCAAACCCCCTGAGAAGCCCTGCTCTGTGCCTGATAGGGGGGAGCTCCCCAACCCCCCCCCCCCACTCCTGACGGGCCCTGCTCTGTGTGTGATGTGGTAGAGCCATAACCTCCCCATTGGCCCTGCCCTGAGTGTGAGAGTGGCAGCGCCCCAACCCCCTGATCGGCCCTGCTCTGTGTGTGATAGAGGGCGGTGCCCCAACCCCCTGATGGGCCCTGCTCTGTGTGTGACAGGGGGCAGCGCCCCAACCCCCTGATTGGCCCTGCTCTGTGCGTGACAAGGGGTGGTGCCGCAACCTCCCCATCAACCCTGCCTTGAGTGTGACAGGGGACGGTGCCCCAACCCCCCAATTGGCCCTACCCTGAGCGTGACTGAGGGTGGCATCACAACCTCCCAATCTGCCCTGCTCTGTGCATGACGGTGCAGCACCCCAACTCCCCATTCGGCCCTGCTCTGAGCCTGACCAGGGGCTGCACCTAGGGATTGGGCCTGCCCTCTGCCACCCGGGAGCAGCCCTAAGCCAGCAGGTCGTTATCTCCCGATGGGTCCCAGACTGCGAGAGGGCACAGGCCGGGTTGAGGGACCCCCCTCCCCCCCCTCCCCCCCGAGTGCACAAATTTTTGTGCACCGGGCCTCTAGTATATAATAAAGGCTAAATTCCTTATCATCAAGACGCTGTCTAGGTCACAGAATCAACCCATACCACCACCGCCCCATTGCTCACATGCTGTTGACATACTGACTTTGTTCCCACAAGTAAGTGTCCCATGACCCCAGGGAAAGTGATACCAGTGTTTCATAACCTACAAAGCACTATATCCATGCTAACTCTTACTATTATTAGAGTCAAGAGCAGGATGCGTTGAGGAGGAAAGGCTGCAAGTTTTGACTTTTGTCAAGGTCATTCCTATTCTTCTTTTACTCCTATAAACACCATTCTGAACCTCCACAAAGGGAATTGCTGCAAACACAGGTCCAGGACTTACAGCCATATAGCAAGTTACCATACATGTACACATGGTACACATGTATACATACAATATGCGTAAGCAAATGGCAAGGTATTTAGCTACAGCAGCTTGCCTACACTGCCTCTATTTTATCAAATGACAGTCTACACTTCGAAACCCAGCTAGCAATTAAAATAACAATGGACAGCACAGTGTTGTTTGAATTAAAATAGCAATGAAAAGTTTTAAGATTTTAGTCCATGATTTCTAACAATCCTCCTTGATGGAAAGAGTCAATGTTTTTCAACAGCATCTAGCGGTAATGTGGCTGCTCTCCCAGGTCAGAGATGAAAAGAGTGGAGAAGAAAGGGCTGCTTCAGGTCATGTGTAATCAGTCGAGCAGCCAAAAAGCTCTTGTTATTCCCAGTCTTTGGAGAGCTTGTTCCCTCGACACACTGGACTTATTTCCTGGATACAGCAACATCAAGCATTTTTCAGCAACATACAACATCTCAAAGACACACATGAAAATTTGGTGTCCAGATGAATATAAAGAGAACTGATAAAAAGAAGAAGAGAAACATTGCAGCAAACCACCCAATGGGAGGTCGTTATAACGGTTCCATTGTCTGCCTAAAGAGGAAGGTGATGTGTTCACAGAACAATGGACATGAACTTTGAAAACGTCTGTAACAACTCTCATTTCATATCTCATACAGGACAGGCTTATCATCTTTCACATGTGACCTTTCCAGCATTAAACCACGTGGCATTATCTGACAATTATTCCTTTAGGGGATGCGCCATTTTCACAGCACTGGGTTTACATAACTTCCAGTTTCTCTCTCACCTTGGAGGTTCATCTTACCTTTATGTTCAAGGATTTCAATAGTCTTGTCCAAATTTAGGTGCTGCCTGACTCAAATTTCCCCCAAGTAAATTTTATGTAGAGATTAAGTAAGTTTATTATGGTCCCCTTTATAGGTCATGATTACTCTGCCTGTTTGCAAATGTGAAAAGATCCACTGAATTACACTCCACTACTTCTCTGTTAATCCAAAATTTACTCAACTTCCAAAATGACCCCAAATCCTTTTCCTCCATAGTCTGTCTCCAAACTGCTCTACAATGCCATTGCCTAGAAATGCCTATAGCTTGCTCTGGTTGGTTTTTCTCAGTGGTTAGAACGTTGGCCCGGGCACCAAAAGGTAGGGGGTTTGGTTCCAGGTCAAGGGCACATATCTGGGTTAAGGATTTGATCCCTGGCAGAAGGCAACCAATCGATGTGTTTATGTTTCTCTCTCTCTCTCTCTCTCTCTCTCTCTCTCTCTCTCTCTCTCTCTCCTTCTCTCCCTCCTTTACACTCTTTAAACAGCAATGAAAAAAATATCCTTGGGTTAAGATTAACAATAACAAAAATGCCTTTGGCTCTGAAAGCATGATTTTGTGCTGTAATGTATACATTTCTCTTGTGCTTCCTTAAGACTTTTTAATTCCACAATATTGTAAACTCCACAAGAATGGAGACTTTAAAAATTCTCCATAATATCTACTCTTCAACTAAGCATATACTAGGCACCCATTAGATATTAATTTATATTATTAATCAAGTTACCCTCTGTCCTTACATTTTTAACTTCTAATTTTAGACATCATTTTATTTTACGGTGGCATCTGGAGTCAGATTGCAAGGTTTAGAATCACAGCTCCATCGTTTACTGAGTCTGTTGCCTTAGACAAGTCACTTTGCCTTTCTGGGCCTCAGCTTTCTCAACTATAAAAAGAATTATCATAAGAGGAGTTATGCCATAATTTAATGTCAGGTTTAAATAATAGTGCTTAGTATAGTACCTGACAAAACATTGTTTTCAATAAATAATGTCTGATATTATTAGTATTGTTATTAGCATTAGAATGGTCCTCATTCTAATCATATATCATTCATGCTCATATGTACTCCACAGTCAAACATCTTCTTATATTTACACAATATTTATTTATGTATTTCATTGCTTTATTCCTATCAACATTGCTTCCTATATCTCATATCTCCTTCTAGTATCATGTTCCTTCTTCTTGTAGGACATATTTAAGACACAACAGTTCACAACAGAGAGCCTTATGGATACCTAAGACCCTATCAAGGGATCCTTGATATACCACATAAACATAGGCAGCAAAATCTAGGCACTTCTTGTGGCAATATTTTTTCTGATATATTTCCTTGAACAAGGGAAACAAACAAACTAAACAAATAGAACTACATCAAACTGAAAAGTTTTTGCACAGCAAAGGAAAATTCAACAAAATGTAAAGACAACCCACTGAATGGGAGAACATATCCACCAATGATACATCTGATAAGGGGTTACTATCCAAAATTTATAAAGAACTTATAAAACTCAACACCAAAAAAAAAAAAGAAAAGGTAAAACTGAGTACACACTTCTCCAAAGAGGGCATACAGATGGCCAATAGACATATGAAAAGATGCTCAATGTCACTAATCATGAGAGAAAAGCAAAATTAAAACCACAATGAGATATCACCCCACACCTGTCAGAATGGCTATCATCAATAAATAACAAACAACAAGTGGTGAGAATATGGAGAAAAGGAAATGCTTATGCACTGTTGGTGGGAATGCAGATTGGTGCAGCCATTGTGGAAAGCAGTATGGCATTACTGGAAAAAATTAAAAATGGGACTGCCTTATAACCTAGTGGTTCCACTTCTAGGAATATATCTGAAGAAACTTGAAACACTGATTCAAAAGAATATATGCACCCCTATATTCATCGCAGTGTTATTTACAGCAGCCAAGATTTTGAAGCAGCCCAAATGACCATCAGTAGATGAATGGATAAAAAAGCAGTGGTACATTTACACAATGGAATACTACTCAGCTGTAAAAAAAAAGATGGAAGTCTTACCTTTTGCAACAGCATAGATAGACCTGGAGAGTATTATGCTAAGGAAAATAAGCCAGACAGAGAAATAAGCCAGACAGAAAATAAGCCAGAAAGACAAGTAGCAAATGATTTCACTTATATGTGGAATCTAATGAACAAAATAACTAACAGACAAAATAGAAACAGACTCATAGATACAGAAAACAGACTGACAACTGTCAGAGGGGAGGGATGTGGGGGTGCTGGGTGAAAAAGGTGAATGGATTAAGTAAAAAAAAAAACAAAAAATTTGTAGACACAGACATAGTACCAGGTGTTCTTATTTTACACTGACAGTTGAGGAAATGAACACTGGTTAAATAACTTGCCTGAAGTCATGCAGATTGTAAATGATGGAGCTAAGTGGTAAACATGGAAAGCCTAGTTCTAAGGCTGTCTGCATAATTATTAACAACTAGAGGCACAGTGCACAAAAATTTGTGCTTTCGGGGGCAGGGGGAGGTCCCTCAGCTTGGCCTGTGCCCTCTCACAGTCTGGGACCCCTCGGGGGATGACCACCTGCTGGCTTAGGCCTGCTCTCCAGGGGATTGGGCCTAAGCTGGCAATCAGAAATCCGTCTGGCAGCCCAGCAGCCCTCAGAGGATGTCCACTTGCCAGCGGGGAACAGACCTACGCTGCAGTCAGGCATCCTTAGCGCTGCTGAGGAGGCAGGAGAGGCTCCCACCACCACTGCTGTACTGGCAGACATCAGCCTGGCTTGTGGCTGAGCAGAGCTCTTCCATGTGGGAGCACACTGACCACCAGGGGGCAGCTCCTGCATTGAGCATCTGCCCCCTGGTGGTCAGTGTGTGACATAGTGACCAGTCATTCCCAGTATTTCTGCTGCTAGGGTCAGTTTGCATAGTACCCTTTTACTATATAGGATAGAGGCCTGGAGCATGGGTGGGGGCCAGCTGGTTTGCCCTGAAGGGTGTCCTGGATCAGGGTGGGGGTCCCGCTTGGGTGCCTGGCCAGTCTGGGTGAGGGGCTGATGGCTGTTTGCAGCTGGTCACACCCCCTTCAGGGTGGGGGTCCCCACTGGGGTGCCTGGCCAGCCTGGATGAGGGGCTGATGGCTGTTTTCAGGCTGCCTGCACCCCCTTTAGGGTGGGGGTCCCCACTGGGGTGCCTGGCCAGCCTAGATGAGGGGCTGATGGCTCTTTTTAGGCTGCCCACACCCCCTTCAGGGTGGGGGTCCTCACTGGGATGCCTGGCCAGTCTGGATGAGGGGCTGAGGGTGTTCAGGCTGGCCAAGCCCGTGGGCAACTGAAGCTCCCAGCCTCTCCTTTTTTTCTTTTATTTTTTATTCTGGGATTTATTTACCTTCTATAATTGAAACTTTGTTGCCGCTCCAGCTCCGAGGCTGCAGCCTGCTGAAAGCAGGTATCTGGGGTTTGTTTAGCTTCTATAATTGCAACTTTGTTGCTTTTGGAGCTCAGAGCCCAGCCATGGCAGGTGGGGAACCTTGGCTTCCTCCATCACTGGAGCAAGCAAGCCTCCTGTTTGCTTCAGCTGTGTGGCTGCCGGCCACCATCTTTGTTGGCAGTTAATTTGCATATCTCGCTGATTAGCCAATGGGAAGCATAGCGGAGGTATGATTAATTTCAATCTTTGTCTATTATTAGATAGGATAATCCCTTATAAATTAGAGCAAATAAACAGTGAAAGGGACAAACTGAACTTCATCATCTCTGTGCATATAATGGTGCCCAAATAAAGTTTTTAAATACTTTAGTTTAGATATCATGAGAAATGAAGTTTAAGTGTTTCTTACACTATCTGATGCTCTCTGCTACTCTAACATTTACATCAGAAATAAGAGGTTCTTGGCAGCAGGTATTGCTCAGTGGTTGAGTGTGGACCTATGAACCAGGAGGTCAAGGCACGTGCCCAGGTTGCTGGCTCAATCCCCAGTGGGGGACAAGCAGGAGGCAGTTAATCAATGATTCTCTCTCATTATTGATGTTTCTATCTCTCTCTCCCTCTCCCTTCCTCTCTGAAATTAATAAATTTATATATTAATAAATAAATAAATATAAAAATATATATATATATATATATATATATATATATATATATATATATATATATAAAATAAAGGCTCTTTTAATAACACAGATATCATTTAGGACAAGAAGTCTCCATGATATGATTCTTGATAAATTCATGATAGTGGCCAAAACTTAGGTAGATGCCATAAAGCTCATGTCAATACTGGTATACCCTGCTTTCACACTTGAAGAATTCTCATGCACTCAGCCAAGAATTGTGTGGTACACAGCAATTCCTACTGGGTGGTTTTCCTTGGGCAAATATTTCAAATTACCCTTCATCTACAACTTAAGGTTAAAATGGCACCAGATCTGCAAATAAAACACTTCTTAAGATATGTGTTTGTGACTTCTGGGTTAAAATTATGCCTATTCCATCAGACTGTGAAGTCCCCATGACCCACTCTACAGCACATTCTTATCTGCACCCACAGGCTGGAAATAAGCTCAACAGCAGTCGGCTCTCAATTATTTGGCATGGAGTGAATAATTGGGTGGATGGATCATATTTAGTCTAAAACCAGAGATAGTCTGCATAAATGCAGAATTCTGGGTGTTCATATCCTATGCATCCCATGGAGATATCAATTACTTTGGGTTCTTAAGTAAGAAAGGGCAAGGTGAGATACACACACACACACACACACACACACACACTCGAAATTTGATTTGGTTTAACAAAGTAAAATGTACCCCACAGCCGAAAAGGAAAGGGATACTGTTGCAGGGACAAAATGACACTCCCCCCCCCCAATAAATTTTTCTCCATTTCAGAAGTATTTCCATTTCCAATTTATATTTAATTTGAGAAACTTAAAACAAGCATAGTTTTTCATTTGAAAATATATAAAGAGATATATTCATCTTGTTTTAATTTTTTTAAAGAGCTTGGTGTCAGCAAAGCACACACACAAACAAAAAATTAAAAGTGGAGAAATACACACACATCTCTGGATTCCCAGGACGACAAGAGGCAACCACGTGTTTCTCTGATGTGTCGCATTGTCTCCAGGGCCATATGTGATGTGTTTCCCACACTTACAGCATCTCTATTAGTTATTTATAAGGTGTTTTTCTATCCGTAGTATACATATTTATATCTCCTCACACTCATTTATATCATGTATTCATAAATGCCGTGGATAACAAATTGGCAAGCATTTTGTTTCTTCATTCATATAATGCGCACAGTGTGGTATGTGCCCCTTTGGTAGGAGTTTCACAATGCCAGGTCCTCAAAGGTATAAACCAAAAACTATATAGATAGCTTATTCCATCCTTATATTACTTGAGGACATACAATAAAATTCAGTTATTCAGTCACAAGAATATTCAGGACCTTGATAAAAACAGCTAATGAAAATTTGTTTACAAAATGAAAGCATCTCTAAAAGTACTACGTTACTTCCTGCCTCCTAAAAGCGATTCCGGGGAGCATAATTAAATCTTTTGTTGGTAACTTTAGGATGAAGATTGCTTATTCCCCAGTTTTATAGGACACCTGTGAACAAATTTACTCTTTCAATAAAGGTCTATTGATTATCCATTGTGTTCAATGGACAAAGTTAGACTCTGTGCTATAACCATATAAAGAAAATGATTCCTGTCACAACTGTCTCACAATTGGGCAGGATAACTCCCTGGTTCTTTGTAATAAATGCAGCAGATCACATATTAAAGAAAAAGTTTTTAAAAGAGATGCTATTTCCCCATTTCACTTGGTCTTCAAAATATATATTTTTTTACTCCAGCAGGTAGAAAAAAGGGCTAAGATATCCCAGGCAGGGGAATATGAAGGGGTGAGAAGAGGGAGAGAGAGCACAGAGAAAGATAGTAACAAGAAATTTGAATAATGGTTAATATCATGAATTTGGAATCATACCAACCTGATTTTGAATCCCACTTATTAACTTCATAAGGTTTTATCTTTTCTGAGCCTTTTTATTCATCCGTAATTGTGGTGAGAATTCAATGAGATAATGAATATTAAATATATAGCTAAGGTCCCAAACCGTAATAAAGAATAGTGGAAGCTATTATTATTGATTTATTATTCATGCTGTTATTCTGAGGAATGGCCCATATGAGTATCTCAAGGATAGGTGACTAAAGGCAATCTCCCAAAGGGCATGCTTCTCCATGCAGCAGTCTTGCCTTTTTTCACCCATGCCCACCATTTACCATTACCATCGATTCCACTAGCAATGCCCATTACCCTAAACACTGCTGCTTTTTTTTCTTACCTTGATCAGATATTTTCCTAACTCCCATTTTGTCAGAGCTCTACTTTCTAAGATACAAGGGTGAAACTACCAAAACAAACAAACAAACAAACAAACAAACAAAAAAACACCTATCTATGTTCAATTAAAAATTGGTTTCAATTGAATTAGTATCCCTATCCTTGCGGAATATTTCTATGCATTTCAAAGGTTCTCTTACTAAAAGGATGTCTTAGACCCACAATTCACTGTAATTGTGAGAATTTCAGATACAATGGCAGGCCTGAGGGAGGAATTTCCACGTGGACATTTCCAGACCCTCTAATGATTTACGAGTAGGTGGCGTCTTCTACCAACATGAAGAGCCATCTCTGCAGACAGCATGAGAGCTGGGACCCAGCTTTGCATTCCATGCATTTCCAGTTCTGTAGGTGGAAGATTTCATGACACCATCCAGTTTATTCTTAGTATGTGTGGGTCATGAGTTATTCAGCATGATGAGACACCTATTTGAATAATAAGGTTAAGATTATATTTAAGGCCACGGCTACCACAACTGCAAATATTTAGAGAGACAGAGCAGCTGAAGCCATGAATACTCACAAGACACCAGCAATAAATTCAAGAAATTTGTATGAGTGCTAGGAGGAACCAATCGTGTTCCTCTAATCTGGGAAAATCCGAATCTCCCTGTGCCCAAAGGCCTTGGAAGGCCCACTTGTTGCCAACTCATCCTTTGCAGAAGCAGTGGGTGTCCTATCTGCCAATCTCCAAACAACCTACAAGTTTTCTGGGATCAGATAAATGAAGTTACAAGTATCCATGCATAAGAACTTATTAATATGATTATGGGTCTTGCTTTAGATGGAGGAAAGGATGCAACGGAATGGTCCTCAGGCCTGGATAAGTAAAATAATTCAGCTGCATGTTACTTAATTTAGGAGCCCCCAACCCACAACTTCTTCAAAGGAAGAATGGGCAGCCAGAGACTGTGGCTGATTAATGCCGTGTAGGGTGTGGCTGTCTGTCTGTAGGTGCTTTGATAAAAATATGTTCGTGCTAAAGACACTATTCATTATAAGCAACATCAGGGTGTGGTGTTTCGATGTTTCCATGTTTAGCAATTATAAGCTGAAACTATTAAATGCTTTGAAAGCAAGCCAGAAAGCAGGCAAGCTGAAAAGAAGGCATGGCTACACACTGCTCTGTATGGACATCCATTTCTCTGATCTTGAGTTATAACAAAAATACATATCTTCCATTCCTCTTGCCCTTGGCACATTATCATCTTAACATGTGAACCCTAAGCAAAACTAAATGCTAAATTTGATCACCCCTGCTTCAAATAGAAAAGATTGGTATTGAGATAAAAGAAGCAAACTGTTAACACAAGTAAAATTAAATCTGTCCAGGAACCTTTATTTTAGAAAGGTTGGTATTCAAATGTTGATTCCTTGTGTTAAAACAGATGGGCTTAGCAGAAATAATTCTTACTGCGTATCACCTAAGAATTCACTATTATGTGACGGATTTACATTTCTAGAGTGCCAGTAAAATGACTTTACTTTTCTTTTCCCACGTGCCTTTGAACAATTCAACCACTCTTGTGGTCTCAACTATCACCCCAGGGTGAATGACTTCTATAGCCACATTTCCTCTGCCTCTCGCTTCAGTTTAACAACATTTTTGCCTACTGGTTCTGCCAGCTGTGTCTCACATTAACCTCAAACTCAAGCTGGTAGAAATGATTCATCCCCTTAGCCAATAATTCAGCAAAACGTCTGGGCTTTTAATTGCTCTCAATGACATCTCCGGTTCTGTAGTCACAGACTCAGACTTGCAAAGTCACCTTTTCTCTCACCATTTCCCCTTTTCTTTCGCTTTCTGTCCAGGAGGGTTTCTTTGACCTCTCTGCCCTGCTGCCATTTTTTGCTCCTGGGAGAGGGAGGTTAGAGTCACTCTGTGCATTTCACAATGTTTGGCAGGATCCCTGGCCTCTCCCTAGTAGTTGCCAGGAGCAGTGCCCACTCCCCAGTTGAAACAACCAAAAATGTCTCCAGATATTGTCAGATTCCCTGGGGGGTGGGAAGGGCAAAATCATTTAGCTATTTAGATAATCTTGAAATGTGGTATTCTGAACAAGGATATTGGGTTACAGCAAAGAATGTAAGTATGTACTGTGGAGAGAACATGGGGTTTAGGGCATTAGGTAAACCAGGTGTGAATCCCACCTTTGATAATATGATGTTAGGAGATAAGAGGATCTAACTCTGCAAACTTGATCTAAGGACTAGAATAACTAATTGTTATTATTTCTATATTACACCTTTTAGCAGAATGGAGTTCAGATTATTATAAATGTGAAACACTGAGTACATAGCAGGGGCTTAATAGATGTAAAATAATAACAACATGAATACTTCATATAGATGCTGTTACAATAGCTTGAAGATGAAATTAGATTAGAGGTGATACCATGAAGGTTCCATGAAGAATCCCATTAAGACAAAAACAATAGCACTAAGGAACTATTTAACATTTTCTGGGAAAAATGAGGGGCAAGAATGGACCTGGAGTCATTGATAGACCAGACCCTCCGTAAAGCACTATACAGTAATGGCAATAATCAAATGACTTCAAAATCGATCAAAAGTTTACTAGCATCCCATAGATATTAACTGATACTGTATTAACCCTATATTTTGAAAGCAAGATTAAAATAATTACTCTAGGTCTCTGAGAATCAGCCTGAATCACCTTTCTATATACAACAAAGGCCAACAAGAAAGGATTCTTGAGAGAGGCAGAAAATACTAAGGGGAGTTACTTGGTGTCACAGAAACCAAAGGAAGAAATGCTTCAAATGCAACAAATAATCCAAGGATCAAGTGGTGCGGAATGATTTCTAAAAAAGTGAAGGATTAAAACTGCCCCGCTGGATTGGGAGCCAGGGAAGTCACTAGACAGAGCAAATGCAATCGTTGGTTGATAAGGGCAATTTCAGGGGGAGGGTCATGGTGGACACCAGACTTCTGTGCACTGAGGAGAACAGAGAGTGAAGCAGAGATGATAGGCGTAGATGACACACATGTGAGTTTGGTAGTGACAGATAAAAGGCAGTATGGAATTGAGGTAGGTTTTCCTACAAGTTGAGAAAGATCTGTCACATTTAAACACTAAAGGGAAGAAGCTTCTTGACATTACAAAAAGAGGAGACAAGCAACAGAACACGGTTCCTGATGAGGTAAAAGGGAACGTGATCTAGACAAAGGTGGAGGGATTAGCTTAGGTGACAGAACGAAGAAGATACATTCATCTTTCACAGCAGCCAGTGGGAAGGAAGGGAGGGTGGGTCCCTGGGCACTGAGTCAGTCAAAGGAACTTAAAGGAGTTCTCACTGGATGACTTCCATTTGTTCATGAAGAAGTTGCTATCTCACCCGCTCATCTGATTTCCTTATAAATTAGATAGCATTTCTTTTTCTTTTATCCATTTTACATTTGGAAATATAGCGTGAACCCACCTATCACATATACACACACAGAGAGACACGCACACCAAGATGAATATGCACACAAAACAATTTCTGACCCGTGCCCTGAGTCATTAGTGCTTTCCTGAATTAGTAATATTTATATTTAAGTTACAAATCAATTCAGGATGCACTCAGTTAACATATAATTTTAGAGTTGGAGTGATGAAGTGAATATCTCCTGCAAATATTTGGGGCTTTTTCATCACAATACACAGTGTATTGGAAAATTAACTGCTAAGAAATGGCCGCTACTGTACGTTTGGAGTGCAAAACAAAAGTAGTTGATCCTGTACCTTGGCGAAGCTGCTTTACCTGCCTTTGTGACTGCCCAGGTTTCCCATGCCTGTGGCAGACTGGGGAGGTAGAGGAGCCTGCCAGACCAGTTGCAAAGTGCAGAACATGCCTCAGGGCCTCCATTCACAATCCAATTTGCCTTCAGTGACAGTGCCCAGTCTCAACACCGCAAGGCTGACCTTTCGACACAGGTAAGTTCAGCAACAATCACTTGGCCGCAGCCATCAATTCTGCCTCGTGCCAGAAATTCTGCAGTCTGTTGGGCGGCGGCCACTTGGCAGCAGTTTTCAGGAGCTCTGTTCTGGCACAAAATAAGGGCGTGTGTGTGTGTGTGTGTGTGTGTGTGTGTGTGTGTGTGTTTCCATAGTTAACATGTGATGCTTGCTGAAAGGGAGGGTGAGAACAGATATAGAGGGAATGAATAGAAAAAGTACCTCTTCTCTCTTTCCAGCCATTGCCTAGCTATGCCCTGACTCCTATGAAGTTTCTAAAGACAAGGGGAAGGGAGGATGGAGAGAAAGAAACGGAAGGGAGAAAATGCAAAAACCGAGAAGCAAGAAAAGGCAGGAGCTGAAAGGCTGAGCTAAAATATCATTCTGGAATGTGCCTTTGGCTGGTATGTTATTTCATCTCTCCTGCCTCTACTCCCTCCCCATTCAAACTTCCAAGACACTGAAATGGATGCAAGGAAACCCCTTTTTGTGATAATTCTCAAACTTTCCATACTGATCATATTTGCATTCCTGTAATAAAATCCCCTATATCAAGGGAAGAGCAAGGCACTTGTTAAAGTATTGTTTACTCGGGTCTACACAACACAAAGAGAATTCTTGGTTAATATTTCCAGTGGAACAGACAAGTGGACAACTCAGGCTAAAAATGTTCCTGTGACAAATGACCAAAAGTTCATTTCACATAGAGCTGGGAAAGAAACAGGTAAACAGTCAAAAGCATCTCCTTTATAAAGGTAGTCCTTCCTTATATAATATAATTCTAAATGTGGTTCTCTAATAAAGAATATATCCACTGTATGTAATTTAGATGATTTTCTTTGGAAAAGCAAACTCCTCTGTTTTTGTTTTACATTGTGAAACTACATCTAGATTTTATTTCAAAGGGGGAAGTGAAGCAGGGTACCTCCACTAGCCCAACGTTGGAAGGCTCCTTGTCTAACCTGAGCAGGAAGAGAACTCGAAGTAACATCTAATGATGCTTTTAGTGCAATAGCTGGCACAGAGTAAATGGTCACTAAATGGTAGCTATTTTCATCCAAATGGGAGAAAGTTCAATTGGTGCTAATCACAACCAAAAGCTTTCATATATGGGGGACGGGGGCAGGGAGTAGAGGAAAAAAGGAAAGGCCAATGGTTATCTGTAGGTAATGAATGATTTTAAAGACATTAATGAGGTGGTGAAAATAGAATCCAAATTCCAAGGAAGTAAGAGCATTAAATAAACCTGAGCTAAGAAAATGGAGACAAGTGTAGACTGGCAGTGCAAAGACAGAAAAGTGGGTATAATACAATAGACCACTCCTATCAGGGCACAGCCTATCAAGGGGACCAAATTATTACCCTTCAGAATATAACATTTATTCTTCAATCAACACACCTTTTCACGTCAACAAACACTTGCTGCTATACACATACATAAGTACATGTGTATTATTTATTCATTATATGCCGACACGTTTGTAGATAGGTGAAAATTTGAACCTCCAGACCCAGTAAACACATTATATAAAGCTTCAAAAAGTGTTTGTTTTAATGTAACCATTTGTTTTCTTTATTCTGCCAAGGTCAATTCAAGGATAGCTTGCTATTTCTTGGCTACCACTCCTCTTTCAAAGTTATAGAGGTGAAATATGAATGTTCTATTTGCAAGTGGCCATCACTTCAGCTCAATCGTTTACAACTTGTTAAATAGCCTTCTATCTTCAACTATTTGAATAGGCTCCTGCTGAGCCAAGATTCCTTGGGACAACTTCTGGCTGAGACCCAAGTCCTTATTGTTGATAACCTGTCTTGCTACTCAGCATCCACCAAAATTCATAGACGATGCTGTGTGAATTGTTCAAGAAGCTGTATGTGAGTCAGGTAATGTGTCCCTCATCTCTCCATTTGTCTTGTGGATGATTTTTTTTTCCCACATCATGCTTCCAACATATATCTTAGTTGCCTTTTTTTTTTTTCCAATTTCCCCATTTAAAGGACACCCAGATCTCAATGATCTATAGTGAAGTTCAAATCCATCCAGGTATTTGTCCATATTGTCTGTCATCCCATAAGAATGCTCTCCTCATGCTTATATATTTCCTCATCTGCAACTTTGTCATTAACTTTCAACTTGACCTTCTTTTATCTTCTTCTTTTATAATTCTATAAGTTCCTCTATCTGAATTTCTCTCTATGGAGTGGTGAGTGAAGTTATTGTATGCAGTAAGATTTATTTTTAATTATAGTTATTTTTGTTTTGAAAATAATTATAACACATTACAAAAGATGGATATTGGAACACCTACCCCTAGGCACATGAGTTTGTTTTCTTATCTAAAATTTTTTTTGCTTAGTTATAACTCTGCTTTGAATCTTTTTAAAACAAATATGCATATAAATAATTACAATAGTATATGTATAGTTTCCTATAATTTTTATACTTAACATTATGACATAAGCACTTTTTCATGCTGATAAATAGATCACAGAAGTATGACTTTAATAGCTATGTAATGTGGTATAATAGAAACTACTTTATTGCTGGGCATTTAATTTATTTCTAATTACTAATATAAATAATGCTCCTATGCATATATTGGTAGATATAACTTTTCCTCCCACATTCTGGACTATTTCTTAAAATTATATCATAGCAGTTGAATCAGTAGGTAGAAAACAAATATTTCCAAATTTCCCTCCTAAAATTATACCACTTTGCTACTATTAGGTACAGATAGATAGTAGTTTTGTTGTAACCTCATAAGCACAGATTGTATTAATTTCTAGTGCTTGTTTAATATATTAATACTAGAGGCCTGGTGCATGAATTCATGCATCAGTGAGGTTCCATGACCTGGCCTGCAGGATCAAGCTAAAACCAGTGCTCTGACATCCATCAAGGGGTCCCAGATTGTGAGAGAGCACAAGCCAGGCCGAGGGACTCCACTGGTGCATGATCGGGGCAGGGGAGGGATGCGGGAGGACTCCAGGGCTTGTCCAGCCCATCTCACTTAGTCCCGATCGGCCAGACCCCATCAGCAAGCTAACCTACCAGTCAGAGCATCTGACCCCTGGTGGTCAGTGCACTTTAGAGCGACTGGTGGATCAGTCAACTGTCTGCTCCCTGGTGGTCAGTGCACATCATAGCAAGTGGTTGAGCGTCCTTAGCATATCATTAGCATATTTACGCTTTGATTGGTTGAACAGCCAACCAGATGACTGGACACTTAGCATACTAGGCTTTTATTATATAGGACAGTGATGGCAAACCTTTTGAGCTCGGCGTGTCAGCATTTTGAAAAGCCCTGACTTAATTCTGGTGCTGTGTCACATATAGAAATTTTTTGATATTTGCAACCATAGTAAAACAAAGACTTATATTTTTGATATTTATTTTATATATTTAAATGCCATTTAACAAAGAAAAATCAATTCACGTGTCACCTCTGACACACGTGTCATAGGTTCACCATCACTGATATAGGATTATACTCCATAGTTTTTAGATAAATGTATCAATATGACATAATTTTAAACTTCTTCCATGTTAATTTCTTCACTTTACAAATTCATATTCAGAATGTTTACCTTCACTGAACAAAGTCATAATGGCACAGAAAAAAGATAAGACCAAATAAAGTATTGCTACTTTATTAAAATTTAAAAATTTATAAAGATAAGGACTTGCATATCATTTATAGAGCAGGGATCTTGTTATTCTTATGTTCTCTTCTACCTGACTATTACCAGTTGTAAAGCTCCATTAGGTCACCATTTCACATTTAAATCACCCAACTAATTAAAGCTTTATCCATTAGAAATGACCGATGTGGTATGTTTAGTATAAAGACACTATAAAATCCAATACCCCTAAGTCTGTCATAATGTTTTATTACATGAAGCACCTCAAGAGATGGACCGGATCTTTTAATTGTTCTTCAGGAATTTAAAGGTGATTAAATCACATAAATGTGATCTTTTAAATTGTGGCTATTCATTAACTGCACCAGTGGTCACTCACATGCTAACAAAATGGCCAGTATTAGGAGGATCTAGCCCTCAATGGCCTTCATGTTGCATTTGTAATTTCACAGCAGTAACTGAATCAATGTACAAAAACCCATTTCCTATATCTCACTCTATATCTTCCCACTCTTACAAAGAGGGAAATGTGGCTTAGTGATTTCATAAAAGTATGTTGGGGAGGCTACCTTAAAAGTGACTGAGATTCAATGGAAATTTATCATGTAACTAACAAATCTGTTGAATTTTCTTGGGTTGTATCACAGATGTTTCAGGAAAGAAGTCAAAGTCCTCTTTTGCTTGTAGTGTCGACAAATTTTTAAGAACATGTTGATGGTGTTTACTGGCTCAGCAAAGAGTAAAGGGTTGTCTGAACTAAGTGAGGTACAAATAATTGACAAAATTATGACTATGGGTTAAAGGCTGCCTCTGCATGAAAAAAGACGACCCAAAGAATACACAACCCCTGTCTTGTGCAACAGAGACTACAAAATCATTTCTTTTCAGCTGTTCATAGATATTTTTATTTTATGTGGGTAACATCAAACTTCTTACTGCTACTTCATGACCAACAAATTTAGTCAAACTTTTCTGTGTATTTTTACTAATTGGTCTATTGGGATCAAATTTTGAACTTTGGCAAAATAGCTAATCTGCAAATGACAAACAAGGATAGATTTCTAATAATTAGCTCTAGAATAGCTATGAAATCTTATCATGAAATATAAGGCCTTATGGGTTCCTTTCCAACAAGGTACAAGACACCATACTTTGTAACCAGGGAGTCAACTATATTCCTTGTGTTTAAATTGTGGCTATTCGTTAACTGCTCCAGTGGTCACTCACATACTAACAAAAACCCATTTCCTGTAGGAAATGTGGCAATTTCTCCAGAGGACATCAACCTTTTTTATTTGATAGTCGAATTCCTACATATAGATGGAGATTCTCTGAAGAGTGTAGAGACAAAGAAAAGATTGTCACAAAACCACAGTGCCCTCTGTCCATTTATCATATTTGATGATTTGCCTCTGGGTTTCGTAGAAATAAAAGGGCACTAGGAAGCTTAAAAACCTATTAATTCCCTTGCTTCTAGGCATAATCCTACTTAAATCATTCTAAAAAGATTTATCTTATTTTTCAAGGGAGTGAATTTCATACACTGTATTTAGAATATGACCTTCATATAAGTAACAAAATGGACTTACAGAGACCACTTTGGGGTTATGAAATCCTTGACACTTCTTAAAGTTGACTCATTCAAAGAAAATGATTTGAATGAATTAATGGACATTACCCTTTTAAAGTACCTACACAATTTCAGTATTTGAATGACAGCTAGAATCATTTAAAATTCCTGTAATTTCTAGAAAGAAATAAACATTTTGGAACTCATTCATCTCTTGCTTTGTTTAAAGTCTTCAGTTTAGCCAACACATTGCTTGCAATCTCAGCCAAGTAATGGCTCCTCTTTTCATGAAAGATTGGGGTTGTTTTCTTTTTAGTCCCTGCGAAGGATAAGATTTTTTGATAATACATAATACCTATTGAACAGTTCACTTTGTCATCTGATCTGATACCAAAGGTTCTTCTATTCTCTTTCCTCTTTCGTTGGCCTCAGTGTCAGGCAAAGAATATCTATATATCTTTTCCCTGGTGTTTTGTTTTCTGGAGAAAACATTGCCACAGAAAGGCATAAATAAATCAAATTCTTATTCCCAATTTGGCTGATATCTCCATTCTGCCTGTCTTTGGCTCTGCCATATTTCTCAGAAGTGTGTTCTGCTCTCCAGTGAGTGGTTGGTCTATGACAAGCTCAGCAGAAGGCCAAATACAGGAATAAATGCCATTGGCTCTTGTTGGCCAATTTTTTTTTTGCAGCAAAGCCATTACCCAAGACTTTAAAATACTCAACACATTTTCACAAATGGACTAATGTATGAAATGAGAAGTGAAAGCACAGATTTTGTAGAATTTTGGATTAGTTGATAACATTCCTTGGGAGTCAGGAAAGAGTTCCTTCTCCTGATAAAAGGATTTAGTTATCATATGCATATCCTATCTAATAAAAGAGAAACATGGTAATTGGCGTATGACCGCTGCCCTTCCCATTGGCTAATCAGCGAGATATGCAAATTAACTGCCAGTCAAGATGGCGGCCGGCAGCCAGGCAGCTTGAAACTAATATGAGGCTTGCTTGCTTCAGTGACGGAGGAAACCAACGCTCCCCGCCTGCTTTGCCGGCCTCTGAGCCTGCAGTTTAAGAAACATTGTAACGAATATAGAAGCTAAACAAAACCCCAGAAACCTGCTTTCAGCGAGCAGGGATCTCAGAGCTGGAGTTGATACAGAGTTTCGATTATAGAACCGAAACAAACCAGATACCTTCTTTCAGCAGCAGAAGCCTCAGAGCTGGAGCCAGAGCTAAAGCTGGCCCAGAATAAAAAAAGAAAAAAAGAAAAAAAGGAGCAGTTGGGAGCTTCAGTCGGCCTGAAAACAGCCCTCAGCCCCTCACCCAGACTGGCCAGGCACCCCAGTGGGGACCCCCACCCTGAAGTGTGTGTGACCAGCTGCAAACAGCCATCATCCCCTCATCCAGGCTGACCAGGCACCCCAGTGGGGACCCCCACCCTGATCCAGGACACCCTTCAGGGCAAACCAGCCAGCCCCACCCATGCACCAGGCCTCTAGCCTATATAGTAAAAGGTTAATATGACTCCCAGCACCAGGACCAGCGGAGCTGAGAGGCCTCCTGGCACCGGGATCAGCATGACAGGGGCAGCCTCAGTGTCCTGATCGCCCTGCAGCTCTGTGTGTGACAGGGGGCGGGGCCACAACCTCCCTATCCACACTGCTCTGTTTGTGACAGGGGAAGGCGCCCCAATCCCCTGATCAGCCCTGCTCTGTGCCTGATACGGGGGAGCTCCCCAACCCCCTGATCGCCCTGCGGCTCTGTGTGTGACAGGGTACAGCGCCTCAACCCCCTGATCAGCCCTGCTCTGTGTGTGACAGGGTGCAGCGCCCCAACCCCCCAACCCCGCCCCCCCCCATGGGCCCTGCTCTGTGTGTGACGGGGTAGAGCCATAACCTCCCCATCGGCCCTGCCCTGAGTGTGACAGTGGCGGTGCCCCAACCCCCTGATCGACCCTGCTCTGTGGGTGATAGAGGGCGGCGCCCCAACCCCCTGATCCGCCCTGCCCTGAGTGTGACAGGGGGCGGTGCCCCAACTCCCCTATCGGCCCTACTCTGTGAGTGACAGGGTACAGCGCCTCAACCCCCTGATCAGCCCTGCTCTGTGTGTGACAGGGTGCAGCGCCCCAACCCCCCAACACCACCCCCCCCCCATGGGCCCTGCTCTGTGTGTGACGGGGTAGAGCCATAACCTCCCCATCGGCCCTGCCCTGAGTGTGACAGTGGCGGTGCCCCAACCCCCTGATCGACCCTGCTCTGTGGGTGATAGAGGGCGGCGCCCCAACCCCCTGATCCGCCCTGCCCTGAGTGTGACAGGGGGCGGTGCCCCAACTCCCCTATCGGCCCTACTCTGTGAGTGACAGGGGGGAGCTCCTCAACCCCCTGATCGGCCCTGCTCTGTGCATGACAGGGGGTGGCGCCGCAACCTCCCCATCGACCCTGCCTTGAGTGTGACAGGGGGCGGTGCCCCAACCCCCCAATCAGCCCTACCCTGAGCGTGACTGAGGGTGGCATCGCAACCTCCCAATCTGCCCTGCTCTGTGCATGACAGGGGAAGGCGCCCCAACTCCCCAATCGGCCCTGGTCTGAGCCCGACCAGGGGCTGCACCTAGGGATTGGGCCTGCCCTCTGCCATCCGGGAGCAGGCCTAAGCCAGCAGGTCGTTATCTCCCAAGGGGTCCCAGACTGCGAGAGGGCACAGGCCAGGCTGAGGGATGCGCCCCCCCCCCCCCCGCCCGAGTGCACAAATTTTTGTGCACCGGGCCTCTAGTTTATTATATTCTCAAATCTTAATAACAGAGTCAACAATATCAACAATTAAAGAGCTATAAACTGAAACTCAAAGAGTTAGTACCTCATGTCCCAAAGAGAGCCATCCAAAGGAACACATGGATCATAATTTCTTATTTTGCAACTCACTAGATTATTTTCCTTCCCATATGGCTGACTTGGTTGCTATCCAACTGAAGCAGGATCTTTTACCTAAAACACAGCATTTTTCAATTAACCAAATACATAAGAGAGAAGGGATTCTTTTTAGAAGTCAAGGACTGATCTCTCCTGGAGGCAAGCTACTGGGTTTGATGGACCAGAGGCCAAGTGGGTAATGACAAATTCCAGGTTTTTATGTTTTGGTTCCTTGAGTGCCTGAAATCATGTGGAATGTGATTCTTTTCTGAGACACTGCAGTGATGACAGAGCGAACATAAGTCTTCAAACTCACATGGTTTTAAAGAATGAAATGTATAGGGAGCTTTGGGGAGGACAATGAAGAAGAAGAAAAAAAAGGAATGCAAGATCTGTCAGAAAAATTCCTCAACTTCTACTATAAAACTTGCCTTCTAAGAAAGACGGTCTTGACTCACAAAAGATGGCTTGTGGAAGAGTAACTGACATGTATCAAGAATAAAGAAAAACTGTAAACAAAATAAATTAAAATGAAGGGGAAATTTAAGAGATATAAAGAAAACAAGGTTTGAAGTCTATGAGTTTCCAATAGACCAATCTGAGTGAACACTAGCTCTCTCAGTTTTCTGTGTGTGGATTTGGAACAAATTACTTAATTTTCATTAGTCCCTTTTTGCCCAATGGGAAAATTAGGTTATTTGGGAAGACAAGTGAGTTAAAATTTGACAATAATTTAGAACCATATTGTGCTTACCATATTGTGGCCAACAAATATTAATTTCTCCTATGATATTAATCTGATCTATAATCTCATTTAATAAAACGTAGTTTATGTTACACATATTGTCCATTGAGGCGTGTAACTAAAATTTACAATGGACAAAGAAAGATAAGACAGTATTAAAATACTTAGGAGATTAACTAAATAAAGAATAAATTAATTCCAGTTTCTAGTTCTTGCTCTACACTACTTGAAACATGGGAAATGTATTTATTTTAAATGATAAAACATCTTTGTATTCAATTCAGAACATTTCATAGCATATCCTTTTCTTATATTACTGTAGCTATAGAAATGTACCTACTTCAAAGGTATCCTGTTAAAAGTATTTAATTTGTTCATTTAAAAACTCACAGGTACTATAAATGAAATTAGTTGTAATTAGCCAGACCTTAATTCAAAACTAGATTTGGCCAGGGGACTTTGGGTCTATCATTACTAGATTACTCAATATTTTTTCAAAACAAGACAAAAATCCTTATTATTATGTAAAATCTACTGTTAAATTTTTTCTCAAAAAATGTTTTTAACATTCCATGGTATGAAATACTCATATCAAAGCACTGAATACAGTTGATGGGTCACTGATTTGCAACCTATAGTGTGACATTATTCAAGGAAGAAAGAGCTGTCTGATGTTGCAGTGAAAAATCTAAGATTTAGAATCATTGCTACTCGCAGGACATGAAGTAGCAGCAGTCCTTGCAAGTGAAAAGTCAATACCACAAATTGTTTGGTTACTCTTGAAAGGAAATCCCAGTAATTCAGTCTGCTTAGTAACTCAGCATTAGTTAGTTATGTGAACCTTTCTTATTCCCAAGGATCCATCTAAGAACCTATGGTTTGTTTTAATTACTCTTAGAGCTGTTAAACTAATAAACTGTAGGTACTGCTCACAAAGAGCTACCTGGCATACTAATATGATTCATTTATACATATCAGATATTTGAGAAAATATTTTGTAACAATAAATTGTTATAAAAGTAGTCTCACTATTCTTTTACAGTTTTCTCTGATCATTCAAGAAGAATTGTCCAACTGCTATCAGAGCACAAATCCATTCTGCTTACAAATTCATCCACCCAGTTTTCCCTAAGAGTTGTTCCTATCTATTGATATAACAGTCCCAGGACAACTCACCAAACATCAATTGGCCAAAAGTTTTTTCACCAAAAATCAATGGGTTGAATGAACAATTTGCTGAATTTCTATATCTCTGCTGAATTTTCAATATTGTATATTGTTAATATATGATAAAAATAAGACTTCTGCTTCCTAAAAGATAGAGTAGGCATATTTTTCTTAATCCTCCCACTAATACAAACAATAACCATAAAACATTATAGATATAACAATAACATAGAAATCAGTAAAAAAAAAAAAAAAAAAAAGAGAGAGAGAGAAGGCAGAATGGCTAAGGACTTTGGAATGACATAGTGGTGAGCTCCCTAGACTTTCTTTTTGCCGCATACAAAAAGCAATTCCAGATTTGGAACTAAAGAAGCTGACAACTCAGAAATGCCAAGTGCAAACAAAAGAAAAAAGGGGGGAAGCCCCATCAAAGCTTACTCTCTCTAACCAAGGATCCAGAAAGGGGCAGACTAGAAAAAGCATAACAATTTTAAACCAAGCAAAATAGAGACAGATTCATAAATAGAGAGCAGGCAGACAGCCCTGGTGGTGGTTGCAGGGGTGCAGTGGGGTTGTGGGGTGAAGGGATTGAGCAAAAAAGAAAAAAAAGGAGAGAATACATGTACATGGACAACAGTGTGATGAATGTGGAGGGAGCGGGGAGGTAGAAGAGGACATAGAGAAAATAAATGATGATGGACAAAATAAATTATAAAAAAAGTTTTAAACAATGATTTCTCTATTTTTGCCAAATACCATAGGGATGTGGCCATATACATCTCCACCCAAGCCAGCAAAGGCCCAGCAGAGACCCCCACCCCTCTTGAGAGCAAGGATGTGCCCTTCCCCTTTTCATTTGGAATAGTGTTTTTAAAAGACTAATAGAATTAAGACCTTCAATACCACCCAGTGATAATGAGGCCACTATTTCCACCAATGGTGTCAATGGAAACCATGTGATGAGCAAATGCTGTACTCTTACCTCTCCTAGCTAGGGATTTATCATGGGGGTCTAATGTAGAGCTGGAATTCCCAATCCCTTTCAATAATATCCAGAATACAACCCCTCCCTGCTCAAGGCCAATGGGGAACCTGGACTTCTAACCTCACCTAGCAGGAAAGAGGTTGTGCCTCCTCCCCATCCTCCTGCTGGAGACATGTCAATATAAGCCAGTTAAAAAGAAGACTTAAATAACATAACATGTCTCATAACATAATACCCAAAATGTCCAGGTTTCAACCAAATAGCACACATAATTACCAATGATTAAAAGATCCCAAATGGAATGAAAACAGACAATCAATAGATGCTAACACTGAGGTGACAGGAATGTTAGAATTATCTCAAAAAAAAAATATTTTTAAAGCAGGCATCATAAAAATACTTTAATACACATTATGAATATACTTGAAACAAATAAGAAACAGAAAGTCTCAGCAGAGAAATAGTTAATATAAATGAAGACCAAATGGAAGTTTAATATCTGAAATATATAAGAACCAGAATAAAAAACTGAATAGATGAGTCAAGATCAGAATGAAAGAGATGGAGGAAATAAGCACTGAATTGGAAAACAGAACATCAGATATTATCCAATCTGAAAAACAGAGAGAAAATAGACTGAAAAAAATTAGCAGAGTCTCAAGGAAACATAGAACTAAGATTGAACATTCATGTCATTAGAGTTCCAAAAAGAAAAGAAAAAGAGCGTGAGGTTTAAAAAGTGCTTGAAGAAATAGTGGCCAAAAGCTCCCCAAATTTTGCAAAAGACATAAATCTATAGAGTCAAGAAGTTAAGTGAATCTTTAACAGGATAAATCTCAATAAATCCACATCAAGATATAGCTGAGTCAAATTCTTGACAACTAAAAACAAAGAATTAATCTTAAAAGTGATGAGAAATACCTTACCAGTAATGGGGTTGGGGATCTAATAACAACAAATCTCTCATTAGAAACCATGGAGACCAACAGGAAGTCACCAAAATCTTTTTAACTGCTGAACTAAAAGAACTGTCATCTAAGAATTCTATACCCAGTGGAATGTCTACTCTGGAAAATAGTTGCATGTGGTTTTTTGGGGTTGTTTTTTTTTAATATATATTTTATTGATTTTTTACAGAGAGGAAGGGAGAGAGATAGAGAGTTAGAAACATCGATGAGAGAGAATCATCGATCAGCTGCCTCCTGCACATCTCCCACTGGGGATATGCCCACAACCCAGGTACATGCCCTTGACTGGAATCGAACCTGGGACCTCTCAGTCCACAGGCCGACGCTCTATCCACTGAGCCAAACCGGTTTTGGTGTTGCATGTGGTTTTTAAAATAAAACATGTAACATAACACACCAATTATACTCCCTAGCATTTATCTCAAAGAAATGAAAACTTATGTTCTCACAAAAACCTGTATACAAATTTCAAAGCAGTTTTATTTGTAACAGCCAACAATTAGATACATCCCAGACATTCCTCAATAGGTGAACAGTTAAACAAATGTCGTATATCCATACCATGGACTATTACACAGCAATAAAAAGGAACAAAGCATCAATGCACACAACAACCTGGATGCATCTTCTGAGAAGTGTGCTGAGTAAAAAGGCCAATCTCAAAATGTTATCCTATATAATAAAAGGCTAATATGCAAATTGTCCCCTTGGGAGTTCGACCAGGAGACAGGAAGTTCAATCACTCGCTGTGACGTGCGCTGACCACCAAGGGGCGACACGAAACATGGCGGGCAACCAGCAGTGGCAGTGGGGTGCTGAGGGAGCGAGGGAAGGAGGAGGCAGGGAGGCCAGGAGGTGGGGAACCTGATCGGCCCTGATTGCTGGCCAGACCTAGGGACCCTACCTGTGCACAAATTTTGTGCACCGGGCCTCTAGCGTATTATATGATTCCATTTATATGTCACTTATGATAATAAAAAAGTTACAGAAATGGGCAAGAGATTAATGGTTGCCAGGAGTTCAGGAGGTAGTGGGGGCTGGAGGAAGTGGATGTAGCTATAAAAGAACAACATGAAAGATCTTCATGGTGATAAAAATGTTCTGTACCTTGACTGTCAACATCAATATCTTGATCAAGATAATGTCCTATAGTTTTGCAAGGTATTACCATTGGGCAAAACTACGGAAAGGGTACACTGTGTTGTTGAATTACTTCATATGACGACATGTGAATCCTTTCAAAATAGTTCCATTTTAAAAAATAAATCTGATAAGGGAAGGCTCTTTCATTCTTCTTCAAAAGACTCTCCTTGCCTTTTCCTTGTACAGTTATAGTCAGCAGTTCCATGACACTTCACCCAGGGGCTTGGCAGGCAGCATTGTGGATAAGTGCAAGTTAGAGCAGGAGAAAAAATAAGCAGGAGCCAAGTGATAACTACAGCTGACAGACTGGTTTATGGGATATATGGGCCGACTCTTTTAGACTCCCAAAAATAACTGGGAAACACTGACCATGGACTTTTAGACTAGTAAGGGCTCACTTGAGTAACTGTGACTTTATTTTAAAATCATGGGCCAGTAAAAATAGAAATGTCTGTGTTTTAATTATTAATGTGGCTTTGACCAGCAGATTCATTTAGTGCTTATCCTATTTACCTAGTTAGGGTAATATTATACTCTAATTCCTAGAAAAGGATACTATTGTAAATTCTCCAAGGTACAGATTAACAATTTTATGCTATCCCTGCAAGTATTCACCAATTCTCTGTGTGCAGTAGAAAGCGAGGTGCTATACAAAAGAAGTAAAGAAAGGGAGTTGCTGCCTTTGGGAGTTTACAACCCAAACCAGAAAATATGTACCTGAAGAAATACAGAAAAGAAATAGCCAGTGCCTAAGCACTAACCTGTGCTCTTTCATGCACACATCACTGCCAACACCACCAATGACCCATGAAACTATACTCTTCGTCTCCCCATGTTAAGCTCAGGCTTAGATCTTTCCATACCTGCATGAACCATCTGGGCCTCATACCCATCTGGACTGCACACCTGAAACAATCATTGTCTACTTGACAATGATTTACTAAGGGCTTACTGTGTGTCATATTCCTTGGTAATTATTAGGATCATAAAGAAGAATAAAACATGGCCTTACCTCTCCAACCTCGTTGTGGAGCAGACATGTCAACAAATAACACAAATCAGAGTGATTAGTGCAACAGTACACGTCTGTTGAGTAGAGGCATAAAAAAGAGGCTGCAAGGAGTGCCCAGCTTATGGGCATTATCAACTGCACTTATGCCAATCTCTTTCCTTGAAGCAATGAAGTAAAATGGGGCTGTCATTGGTGTGACCCAGGGTACCTGCCTATTTCCCAGGAAGTTATGAAATCCAACTGTATAAACTATAAGGGGGCTGAGATATATGCCCAATTGCCACAAAGGTATCGGTACTGTTATGTGACTTTTGTGAACCACAGTGGCTTTTGTGAACCTCACTTCCTTCATATGTAAAACAAGAGGGCATATTGGCTCTAAAAGACCATCCCAACTCGAAGTCACTGCCTAATCACCATCTACTATTTATAAAAAGCAATTAAAGCAATCTCAACTCCTCTACTTTTTCTGAGGTGAACTTAGGCAAGTCACTATCTCGCCATGCCTCGGTGTCCTCATGGGCACAATAAGATGACATCTCATGGAATTGTCAGGTAGATTCATTGGGCTCACCAATGTACCAGTAAAGTGCTTAGAAAGGTACCTAGCACATACCAAGAGCTGTATTGATATAACCTACACCATTCTTGTTTTTATTATTTTAGATTTCCAATGATATTTAAGTATTTCACTTCAAGTATTGAGGAACTTGACTGTACATGTACAAACTATTTGTATATTCTTCCCAAGAGTCGCCACTAGGAATTCATAAGTTAACAAATCAAGGAATCCAATTCTGCCAAAAGCATATTCCTGAAAAAATAAAGCAGGCTCTTTGGGGAACCACATCATTTAGAGGATGTTACTACAATATTTAATATTAATATATAAAATAATTCCCTCCTGACCTAAAAAAAAAAAAAAAAAAAAAGAATACATACTTCAAAAGCTGCCAAGCACTCAAAATGACCTGAACACCTATTTTAGGACCCACTAGGTCCTTGCCTTTCAAGGGTAGTCGGCATTCAAGCAGCATAGGCACTGGATTCAGTGAGTCTTACTCGGGGCCCAAGATTCTACATTTGTACAAGCTTCAAGGGTCATTGTGGTGCTGGTCCACAAACAGTACTTTGAGTAGCAAGACACTAAGCTGTGGCAATCAGAAACAGACTTCAAAATAACTGAAATGACTGAATTCGTTGTGCCAAAGTCCCGTTAATTGACCGAATCTGGAAAATGTCTTACTCAACACATTGTTCAGTCACAATCATGCTTATAAAGTATTTCAAAACTTAGATGGGACTCTGACATAAGTACATATATAAACATAAGAGGTTCCGCATTGGCAAACATGTGGCTTGTGATTTAATTTATATAATAAAATTTTCACAGTTAGAGTTGAGCTGACATAGTCTTCATAAGTGGGCACACATGATGGGGGAAATACCCCCTGATTTTAATTTGGACGACTGTGGGAAGGTCTTTATTTAAAGACGTATTACAATCATTGTGAAAATGGAATTTCAATCTAAGCATAGTATTAAAAAGCTATTGTGGTATAGTCTCTGCTTTTTAAAAGTCTAGTAGGGCTTGTGTTTTTCTATGAATGGTGTGAATTTGACCCTCAGAGCACTATCTGTCAGAATCTTAATAGTTAGTTGTACAGTGTCTAAAGATTTAAGATTAAAATTACATATATCTGGTTTTAAAAAAAAAATTAGTGGCCTAATTCCCAGCAGCTGGAGTATAATGTGGCAAAGGCCTACTTTTTGGGTGGACTTGAAATTAGAATTAAAACCTTTTCTTTAAAGACATAAAAATGGAATTTTGTTGAAGGGAAGGAATACTGTAAGTGATACAAAAGGGGGATTTAGGAAGACGTGAAAAGCAAACTCCTATCTTTACAACCAGCTCTGAGAAAAAGACCAAACAGTTAGTTGCTACAACAGATGCTGCAAAGTTACTACTCTCCAAGCCGCTGAGTACTTTCGATGCTTGAATAAACCCCCTCCAAGCCTTGGAAGATGTATGACTTTGGGATTTCAGAGCTTTCCAAAAATACACGAAATGCAGAAACACTTCCCTCCTTTGCCAAAACACGTCGGCCCTTTGTTTACATTACATTTTCCCTTTCTATATGTTGGAAATAATAAGACCCCTCATACATTGATAAGATTGAACATCGGGTAAGGCAAGTGGGAGGCAGCTCAGTCAAGTCTGTCTTGAAATCTTCCTTCACACCTCTCTCTGAAATGTAAATATGGACGCAGTCCAGCTTTCCCAGTCCAATGACTTTGGCTGAGGGCGGCTGGTATGGAAGTCATTTCCCTTCTAGGTGCAGTAGCTGCTTTCCACAGACTCAACAAAGACACGAAATATCATTAACATCTGATTCTGAAAAGGTTGACAACCACTTCTTTGTTTTCCCCAGCAGTCTGGGGAGAGCTGCTGCATATTACTCTATCGTGAGCAAAATTATACCTATTAGGCTCTGATATGAGTATTGGAATATTTCTCTCGTTTGTGCACAGCATTGGAGCTTGAATGTGCCTATTGTTTTCACAGTATCCATTACATATTTTAAATGGCATGGAATGATCATATATGTAAACATTACTTCAGCTAAGGCTGAGTGATGCTTGGCAAAGCAAGAGTGGCTGTCTGACCTCCTTGGGCCTTGGTTTCAAGGAAAGAGGTGCCAAGGGACTTTGGGGGTGGGGGGTGGCTGATGGGTATAGATAGGAGAACGATGGCTTGACCAGTGGGTGCGGCTGCATTAAAGAAGTCCGGATCCCTTCAGTTTGACACAGATGAAAAGCTGCAGGCCTCCAACCAGCCTCTCTAGTTTGTGGCATACAGAGAGAGGATGAAAGGCTTGCCTGAGGGTCTGAAATAGCACGTGGAAAGAAACTGGAAGAAAGGGGAGAAAGCTTACTGGTTTCAGCTTCAAGATTCATGAATGTAAGAAAGGTTGGGGGTGGGGGGGATGCCTCCACATTTAAAAGCATTTCTAAAATAGCCATTAATAATCACACTCTCTCAGATAAAAGCAAGCATCCTAAGCTGCTTTTTAAGCAATGATGTTTTCCTTTCAGTGTTCAGAATAGGAAATGGAATTAGCCTGAAAACATGAAATCAACTGATTAAGAATTCTTGACACTTCCCAGGGTCATGAGGCACCCTGGATGGCTACACTCCTTGGGGTCCCAGAGCTTGTGAGCAGAAACATTTCTGCACACAGGACGTTGATGCTTGCAGCAACCTGTAATCGTCATCACTGACAGGGCTGAGTGTGCGCCTTCACCCCAACAGCTCAGTCCTGAAGCCCTCTATTCATGTTGGATTGTTTATTGTTATTTTTCTAAGCAACACTCTCAAAATTACCCTTGCATTTGACTCACCATTAGTCTACATGTAGATGGCATTTTCTGCCTTTCTAGATTAGATTTGGATTTCCCTCATAGCCAGGAACACAAATGCAGGGAATAAGGATTAAGTAGTTATTTGAAGAATTCGGACCATAGTGATAGACAAAAAAAATCTCCTCAAGGCCAAATGTACACAAAATGTTTATTGTGTTAAATAATTCTTTTTCCTTGATAGATTGCTCACACTCACTTTTAGTCTGAAAACCTGGCCTCGGGCAACCTTACAATAACAAAGTAATGGCTGTTTACTGCTGTGAAAAGAAGCAAAATTACTTCTTTAACTCTTTACTAAAGTTATTCTACAGCAAATCAAGTTGGCAGGCATATTTTTTAGCACCTACTCTATGGAAGTCCATATGCTAAGAAGAAAGAAAAGACATAAAGAGTGTCTTGTCCCCCTCTAGATTTTAGCTTCTTGTCGGCAAAAATATAGTCAAACTGCAACAAAAGATTTAACTGATGAGAAAAATCAAAACAAGAAGAGACTCATTGGCAAGTGGGTGATAACAGACCATAGATGCCACTGGATGTCAAGGCAGAAGTGATCTTCTGGCAGGCGAGGGCTTTATCAAGAAAGTGAGGTTTGCCCACCAATAAAATCATTGCTATTTATCAGAATTAAAAGATTAGCAAAAGGTAGTAATGTTTCCCAGAACAATATTTTAAATCGTTTTCTTTCCGCTTGTCTGGCTTTTTTCCTCTGTTAAGATTTCTTTAAATAGCCACTCTGCTTGTCAGTAGGCTGTCTCTTTTTAAAAACATGAGACATCTTAATGATCGATCAATCCAGTGACATTGCAAAAGATAAGCTACAGCACTAGCCTTTTGGGGAAACTCAGCTGTGCTGTCTCCTGCCTATTATGCTGAAATGAGACGGAGGCAAGCTGTCCTCACTGCCACCAAATACACTCCCCCAAGCACATCTGCACCATCACACTCCAGGGTCCAGGCCCTCCAAGCTTTGTTTATTCTTTATAGAACGACATGCTCACTTACCCCCATACATGTATATACACACACGCGCACACACGCGCACACACACACACACACACACACACACATTGCACAATCTTGCTCAAGCAATAGTGTAGCTATAGCCCATAAGTATAAATAGATAAGTTTTCTTTTTGAGCAATAGAAGAGAGTTTCTACTTCTACAGACATTATTAAGCATATGGGAAAGTCCAGTGTGTAAGCACCATACTTTCCAATGAGGTTATGATTTTATTAGTCCCAAATAAAGGGTGACTGCGCAGTAACTCTACCATTAGCTCACGCCACCCAAAGGACAATGGTGGCCGTGTTTCCCAAGAGCTGATGAGGATTCCAGGTGTTTTGAACTCGGGTGATTATTCTCACAACACCGGCCACTAGTCAAGTTGCTGTTTTAAGTCCCACGTGTAAAGTATTTGTTTGTAATGTCCAAGGCAAAGTAATATCTAGATTATTCGGGGGGGAAATAGTTTTGCAAAGAGAAGGGCTGCAATTTATTAACTCTTAACAGGTGTGAGACAGAACCATTTGAGATTGCTGATTTGTTATTCAACCCAACATGCCTTAAACTGGAAGGACTGTATAAAAATCGACTGCCATTCAGAGGAAATAACCCAAGGAGTTTGTAAATCTTCGCTAGTTCTTAAGCAATCTGGTCACATTTCGTAGTTCATAACACTGACTGATCTCTTTTCCATGAAATGAAATCTGAGCTAAATTCCATTAACACCTCTTCCCTTCGTTGACATTTCTCCTGCCCCAGGGCTCTCCCCTCCTTAGAGCTCTTTCTCTAACCTCAAGTAGGAGGAGCACAACCTGGGGAGCAAGGATGCTACAAGACTCAACTTGGTACAGGATTCTTGCCCACCTTTGCCCCTGATAAACTAGGTGGTCTCATGAGTCCAGTTCATTGATTTTTCTGTCACTCTGGATTAGAGGATCACTTGGATCCCTGACAATGCTAACATGTGTCTCCCTACTTCTCCAAGAAGTATTCTTTCTCCTCTCGATCAACCTTTCCCCACTCTTTTGGGAATCTCCACAGGTTGAAAGGGAGCCACCTGAGATATCATCTCTTGTACTTGGGAAGCCAAACTGGGTTTTCCTCAACCTCCCACCTTCACCAGCTCAAGCTTGAAAGAAAATGCACAGATTCAGAAGGTCAAGCAGCACCAAAATTATAAACTCAACCCAGAGCTGGCCTATGCAATTAGTATATAAGAAAGCAATAATTAAAGATAAAGGGTAGCTTGTAATGTTGTAAACTGACTAAAGAGGAAAAGCATGTGGACTTTTGAAGGCAAGTTGTAACAAGGGTTTGATGTATTACCTTGAATCAAGTAGAGTCTCGTGTATTTAGCAGCCAGTATGTAGTTATACACCAGAAAGGATCTTAGAATCTAAACCCCTATAATGCAGGAGGAAGGCGCGTACTTAGTTTATTTTCTCAGATTAAATATCCAGCCCTAAAGTGATGCCGTCATAACTGACATTTTAATAACAATCCTGACAAAGTACCTTCTGCATGTTGGATAATATACAGTTATTTGATACCATGGGTAATAAAATTGTATTTTAAATACCACAGATTCCAAAGAAAAAGAAAGCTTCCACTTAAAACTAAATCTCAACAAGAAAAAAAAAAAACCAACACTAATTACTATTTTTCTCCAAGAAGCTCTCATGTTTTAAACCCAGTGAGGGGAGGATAAGACACTTTCTATTTGCAGCGCAATATTCGATTTGCCTTATCTTGATTTAGGGACCTCTGCTCTGGCTGCTGTTTTTGCTGTGAGTAGTAAAGCATCTGTCTCTAACCTGGGGACTTCTGTCCTCTATTGTCATTTACATATAAAGCTGTGGCAGCCTCACTTGTTAGGATACAAGTAGGATACAATTCACTCTTCACAGGTTTTAACACCTTCTGCCAATGCCTTCCCATAGGTCAGAAATATCTCCACCCCTGGTTTCTTTTCCTTCTCCCCAAAGGTCACTCGTCTTCTTTCTCTCTCCCCTATTAAATATGTCCTCCTTTCAGTCCTCAGAGTAATCTAAAACTCAACTCTAATGCTGACCCATCTCTGATTAAAGCCTTTTGGAGAAACACTTACTTTAGAAGAGAAAATTAAACTTCTTAGTAAGGCCTTACACCAGCGGTTCTCAACCTGTGGGTCGCAACCCCTTTCACAGGGGTCACCTAAGACCATCGGAAAACACATATATAATTACATATTGTTTTTGTGATTAATCACTATGCTTTAATCATGTTCAATTTGTAACAATGAAATGGGGGGTCACCACAACATGAGGAACTGTATTAAAGGGTCGCGGCATTAGGAAGGTTGAGAACCACTGCCTCACACAATCTGAGTCCATCCTGACATGACCTCAAAACCTGAGTACTCTCTGACATTCTCACCAGTGCCAACCCAAACTCCCTTGCTTCTCTCTGCCTAGAACACCCTCTACCCCGAGGCTCCCCAACCCATCACTATTCCCCATGATGAATGCCTAGTGATTATTTCTATACCCAACTCAAATACTACCTCCTTTGGGGAGCCTGCCTAAACTCCACAATGAGTTAGCTGCTGTCTTTTTGGGTTCATCTGAACACTGCATAGAAGGCTTATATGACGCACTGATTAATATTCTTTGTTCATAGTTTTGTCTGATCTCCCAGATTGTGAGCTGTCTCATTTAAACATGTGTTTCCCCTGTAATACAGACTATGCATTCAGTTAGCATGTGTTGAATAAATGAAGGAGCAAAAGAAAAATCACTGAAATGTTTTCAAAGGCCTTAGTTCTGGTCCTTTCCTCGTTTACATGACTTCCTCCACCCCCAAATCTTGTGATGGTTTCCAATGAAGTCACACATGTTCGCTTCCCAGGCTCCAGAAAGATGGGGCAAAGAATGACAAGCAAGGCTAGTTACTGTGCTTTCATTACAAAGTGCTTTTCACATTACACGTCTGCCACCATTTCAACCACGGGCATCCTTCTCTTTCACAAAAATTAAAGTGATCTCGAAGATCTGGAAGAAAGCTAACTGCGTAACAGTTAACTTAGATAACTAAGTCATGTTTGAAACATTTCAGGCTTTTGCTTATTAACATTTTATTGACAAAGACTCCTGAATCCCCATTCCACTCAGTGGAAATGAAGCTGTTTTGTCCAGAGATTCAATCCGTTCTTCTAGCCTTCAAATCTAAAGTGGCAGGGAGCCTGATGAACCTGATTCTTACGCTTAGAAGATCAGCCTATTTGGCTGTGTTGCTGGATGCCAAAGGAAGAATAATTTCACTGGAAAAAATGATCAACCGGAGCCACCAATCACGAAGGTAAAAAACACAGCAAAGACTGAAAAACTGAAAACAGGAGGAGGATATCAGGTAACATTTTCATTGGGACTGAAATTTTAATTGGGAGGATAAGTGCTCATTACAGACTCTGTCCCTGGAATATTTTGGTTTCGAGATTCCAATGAGTGTTAAAATCATTACCAAATGGCCCCAATCTAAACAAACACCCACCTTTTCCATTTCACACTGAGATGAAATTACTTTGCTGTGTACAACTGAACAAAACCTGGGCTGGTCGGTTTCTCCTTTCCCTGAGGGGTTGTGAAAGCTTTTTCTCTTTCTCCTCATCCCTCTGCTTTTCAAATTTAGATGTTGGTCCTCTGAAAAAGTTTCTATCAAGCACTTAGACTAGAGCCTGACTTAAGTGACACCAGCATTTCTGCCCAGTGCAGAGCTGATTTTCCATCTGAGCACCCACACGGAGGTGCCATAGGAGCAGAGGAAGCTCTGACAAGCATCTTACAGGGGAAACACAAGCCCAGGGCTGTTTATAACAAGTCATCAGGCAGCAGAAGCCAGTTTTGCCAGAGGGAACGAAGCAGCTTGAATTGACAAAGACGATGATACTGAAATGCAAGAAAGGTGTGGTTTCAGTGGGAGAAATGTCCCTCCCGTATTTTTAATTACTCGGGATATCTGTGGCTTGTTCCTAATTGACAGGCCAGGAAATGCAAAGTCGTTCTCCACTCAGCCAAGATCATTAGCATGCAGGAACCTGAGGCTTTGTGCCTAGAGCAACTTTTTATTATAAAGAAGATTAAAATGATGTATTGTCTATTATATTCCATCAGCAGAAATCGCGAAGATCATAATAGATGAAATATAGCTTTGCCTCGCCTCTCCTATCAATAGATAGATTGGGAAGTTCAGTTTGAGGGCTCCAGCTCGCCTTCCTTTTGATTTCAAGAAATGCACATAATGAAACCTGTAGAGCAAATCACTCAAAAGGGGTGATTGGAAACAAATTAAAAAGAGCCGTGTTTAAATAATTAACACCTGCCAAACGAGAAAGAAGGCCCTTATTGCTAATATTAAATCACCTCCTTTAATGTCTGAAACAGATGACAGTAAGTAATTCCAAACAGTCAAGACAGGAAGCTCATTTTTAGTTCTTGGAAAGTTGAATAAGCTTCAATAAAGTTCACCAAAAGAAGGGGAAAAAAGCTTCATTTTGATTTAGTTAATTCTACAGAAAGCTGGGCTTGCATTAAACCTTTTCTTGGTTTAATACACTATAAATGAACAAACTTTAAGTCATGGTTTAAAATATATCCATTATTCAGTAAGCTAATGATGTATTTCCACCTGGTCGCCGTGGAGCCTTGTAAGTAAAAATTTCTGTTACCCAGAAAAAATATTAGCCTTGCCAAGTTTCCAGTCAATAAATATAACTCACAATAGTGGTGCCAGATAGGCAAATAAGGATGCCCCCTGCCTGCCCACCCACCAGCAGGAGAAAACCAAAAGCAGAGTATTATCCTTGTCTGGACCAAAACTGAACATTTTACAAGCACTGAGCAAATAATCCTTAACTCTGCTAATGCATAAAGGAAAAAAAAAAAAAAAGAAACATACTAGGGTTGGATTTAAAGAGAACTAATGAAAACTCCAGCAGCTCTGCATTCCTGTCTCACCTGGGGTTTTATATCCAGTCATTGAACTAGACTTGAGTGACACTGAACCAGATTCATAGCCAAGGGCTCCCTTCCAACTCAGCCCCTTGGGCTGCAAGAGTTGGGAGCTGCCATGAGGTGCTCAGCTCCGAATTCCAACACCTTGCCTAACCCTGCCTCCAAACCAGGCAACAGTGAGACCTCTGTGGTCATGCTTCATTTCTCTTTTTATTTTAATTATAATTTTTTTTTTCATTTTTATTGAACTTAGTGGGGTGACATTGGTTAATAAAATTATATAGGTTTCAGGTGTAGTTACTCAATATATCATCTGTATTTTGTACTGTGTGTTCACCACCCCAAGTCACATCTCTATCCATAACCATTTATCCACACATCACCCTTTTCTACCTCCCCCGGCCCCCCGCCTGCCCACCAACACCCTTTCCCTCTGATAATCACTCTACTGTTGTCTGTGTCTACAAGTATTTTGGGTTTGTTCATTTGTTTTGTATAATCCCTCACCTTTTCACCCAGCCCCTCTCCCTTTTAAAAGTTGTCAGTCTTTCTCTGTATCTGAGTCTGTTTCTATTTTGTTAGTTTATTTTGTTCATTAAGTTCCACATATAAGTGAAATCATACCGCACTTGTCTTTCTCTGACTGACTTAGCATAATATTCTCCAAGTCCATCCATGTTGTCACAAAAGAGAAGATTTCCTTCTTTTTTTATGGCTGAGGGTATTCTATTGTGTACCACAGCTTTTTATTCACTCATCTACTACTGGACACTTGGGCTGCTTCAAAGTCTTGGCTATTGTAAATAACGTGGCAATGAACATAGTAATGTATACATTCTGTTGAATCCGTGTTTTGGGTTTCTTCAGATATATTCCCAGAAGTGAAACTGTTGTGTTATAAGGCAGTTCCATTTTTAATTTTTTGTGGTAACTCCTCAAAAAATTCAACAGTGGTTGCACAAATCTGCATTCCCACCAACAGTGCATGGGGGTTCCTTTTTCTCCACATCCTCACCAGCACTTGCTGTTTGTTGATTTATTGATGATAGTCATTCTGACAGGTGTAATATTTGAACTCATTGGGGTTTTAATTTGCATTTCTTTGATAATTAGTGATGTTGAACACCTTGTCTACTGGCCATCTGTATGTCCTCTTTGGATAAGTTTCTATTCAGGTCCTTTGCTCATTTTTTTAATTAGATTGTTTTTTGGTGTTAAGTTTTATAAGTTATTTATAAATTTTGGACATTAACCCCTTATCAGATATATTATTAGCAAATATATTCTCCACTCAGTGGGTGTCTCTTCATTTTGTTGATGGTTTCCTTGCTGTGCAAAGCTTTTTTTAAATGTAATCCCATTTGTTTTTCTTTTGCTTCATTTGCCTGAAGAGACATATCAGAAAACTGTATGAGATTTTACTGTCTGTTTTCTTCTAGAATTTTTAAGGTTTTGAGTCTAACATTTAACTCTTTAATCCTTTTTGAGTTTATTCTTGTGTATGGTGTAAGAAGGTGGTCTAGTTTCATTTTTTACACATATCTGTCCAATTTTCCCAACACCATTTATTGAATAGACTATCTTTACCCTATTGCATATTCTTGCTTCCTTTGTCAAATATTAATTGACCATAAAGGTATGGGTTCATTTCTGGGCTCTCTATTCTGTTCCATTGATCTATATGTTTGCTTTTATGCCAATATCATGGTGTTTTGATTACTATGGCTTGTAGTATAGTTTGATATCAGGTAGCATGATTCCTCCAACTTTGTTCTTCTTTCTCAAGATTGCCGTGGCTATTCAGGGTCCTTTGTGGTTCCATATAAATTTTTGGAATATTTTCTCCAGTTCTGTGAAATATGCCATTGGTATCTTAATGGGAATTGCACTGATCTATAGATTGCTTTGGATAGTGTGAACATTGTAATGTTAATTCTTTCTCTCCATGAACATGGTACATGCATTCACATATTTGTATCTTCTTCAATTTCTTTCTTCAGTGCCTTATAATTTTCTGAGGATAGACCTTTTACATTCTTGGTTAAATTTATTCCTAGTATTTTTTTTTATCACATTTAAAAATTCCTAGGCAATTTTTAAATGTGATTGTTCTCTTAGTTATCCTTTCTAATAGTTCATGATTGGTGTATAAAAATGCAACTGATTTCTGGATATTTATTTTGTATCCTGCTACTTTACTGAATTCATTCATCAGCTCTAGTAACTTTTTGGCGGAATCTTCAACGTTCTCTATATATAGTATCATGTCATCTGCAATTAATGAGTTTTACTTCTTCCTTTGCAATTTGGATGCTTTTTACTTTTTCCTTCTTGTCTGATTGCTGTCATTTTCCCCTCACAAATCTGATCAGTGCAGAGCCCTCCCTTCACATGGCCAAATCTTGGTTTTAGGCCTAGTAAATAATGCTAGACACACACTGATGGTTCCCTGAGCCTCCACCCCACTACAAAAGTGTGGGAGCACCCCACGGGTGGCTGTCAGGCTTGGTATACACTGGGGCATTTGCTGAGTGGCCTCAGGCTCAGCACTGGCACTAACTTTGTACCTTTATCAGTTGGGTGAGTAACACTCACCCCTACCTGGTGTCTCACTGAGAACCTACCTCAGGCAACTTGAGTACTGCCAGAGGCACTTTCAGTGACTGAACCTAACAGGCAGCCAGCAGGTGGAGGCAGGCCGAGGTGGATCTTCAGCGACAGGACTTTTGCTGACCTGTCCCTTAGCCCAGTGCTGATAAAAGCCAGCCTTGGTATGCAGCGTAGTCCATCCTACATACACCCAGGCCTAGCAGAGGCAGCCACAAACTGTGGATCGCTTTGTAGCACCAAACAGGTTGCCCAGGACCAGCCACAGGTCTGATATTGGCCTGCACCAGAGTCCCTCCCAAGAGGCCCCTGAACCAACACACCCAGTGGCCAGCTTCAGACATCAGAAGGATGGGGCTGTCGGGAGTCTGGAGGGTTGGGCTCATGAATCTCCCATGAGGGGAAGGTGCTCATCAGGCTTGGGAGAAGGTGGGGAAGCGGCCCTCACCCCAGAGCCACGAAACTCAGTCTGTCCCAGATTCTGCCCAGACCTCAGCAGGGTGGAGCCACCGGGAGTCGGGAGGGTGGGGCCACTGGGAGCCTGGAGGGTAGGGCTAGCAGATCTCCCATGAGGGGGAGGAGCCAGTTAGGTTCATGAGAAAGTGAGTTGAACGGCCCCCACCCCAAGCCACAAAACTCAGTCACTGACACCCCCTGAGTCTGCCCAGACCTCTACACCCTGATCCAGGCAGCTGACTACTCAGCAGTGTGCAAGCTCTGCAAGGTGGGGCAAGAGGAAGTGCAAAGGGTGCGTCTATTGCACTCCCCCAGGCTGATGCCATATGGATGTCTGCCCAAAGATGTCTGTGGTATGGCAGAGTGACTCAGTACAGGGATCCTGGTGGCTGTCTCTTCAGCAATCTTCCCAGAGCCACAATCCCCAGTCCCTCCTCACAAGACTCAATTCCCCTCTGCCCTCCCTCCACCTGAGCCCATGGTGAATGGCTGAGATTTTGTGCATTGGCCCTTTAAGAGGGCATCTGTGTTTCTAGTACACTTCCATCTCTCCTTGGTGGACTGAATCCCAGCTGATTTCCACAGCCAGAAGTTACGTGGGCACATCGTCCCTGCTCTGGTGCTCTGGGCTGGGGAACCTGGCTTGTTGGTGAGACCCCACACTTCTCAGAGGAACCATTGCAGCTGAGATATTCTTCCAGAATCTCAGGTACTGCGTGTGGGAGCAGGGCCAGCCCTTATGTATCTCCACCCTTCCCACCAGTCTCAATGTGTCTTCTTCTGCAAATCCCTGTTCATAAAACTTCTTTTCAGCTAGTCTTCAGTTGGTCATTCAGGTTGCTTGCTCTATATTTTAGTTGTAATTCCAGTTTGGTCCTAGGTCACAGGGGTGGGCAAACTTTTTGACTCGAGGGCCACAATGGGTTCTTAAACTGGACCGGAGGGCCGGAACAAAAGCATGGATGGAGTGTTTGTGTGAACTAATATAAATTCAAAGTGAACATCATTACATAAAAGGGTACGGTCTTTTTTTTTTTTTTTTTTTAGTTTTATTCATTTCAAACGGGCCGGATCTAGCCCACGGGCCGTAGTTTGCCCACGGCTGTCCTAGGAGGAGGTAAGTGTGGTATCAACTACTTTGCTGCCATCTGGATCTCCATGTTTCATTTCTCATTGTGTTTTGTGGAAGGTAACAGTTGAGGAAAATAGAAGATGTTGATGACGGCTAACTCCCCTTCACATTAATAGGATGTGTATCATTCATTTTAATTGGCATCAGTGTAGCAGCCTTCCTATAGATTAATGAGGTTCTTTGACAACCCATATGCTTCATATTAAAACATGTTTAGAAAGTAACGACTTGCACCTCAAATGGTCCACTTGACGCATGTCAGCTATTTAACAGTTGTTCTTTTTTTTCCTTTCCCAAAACTATAAATGGACACTGTCTCCACTAACAACTATCTGCTTGTAAAAACCTGAGCCTTGTTACACAATGTGAATGTTTCTGATATGAGAACCAATGAACTTGTTGACATCCCTTTTCTCAAACACAGCTTCATTATTATAACAACTTTCAGAAAAAATTATTGTCTGATCTAATAGCACATTGCCCAGAAAGGAGATGGTGCTGGCTACCATCTGATCACAACTCATTGGTAATCTGGTTCCTCAGGGCGGGGGGCGGGGGGTAGGGCTGGGGGGGGGGGGGCGCGAATATGACATGAGCACCCTCCTTTTTTCCTTCTTCTTTTGTAAAACCAAAACTCTTCAAACAATTACATTTTCACAATTTAGTGATTGTGTTCTTGACAGACTATAGAACCCAAAGAAATGCTTCCAGTGAAAGACTCCTGGTTGATGACAGAGTCTGAAGAGGTTATTCATCCCCCCAAAACCCAAGCATGACTTTATTCCCTTATCTGGACAAACACTATACAAAATTGTTAGTACCACTTAAAGTAAAAAAAAGAAAAAAAGAAACAACCCAGTAACTCTTAACCAAGAGTAGGCAGGAAATGCTACCTAAAAGTAGATACCCAAGCCCACCTAATCCCACAAAAATACATTTTTTAACATAATCCTATCTTTGTGGAAAGCTTCTAAAATGCTGATATGTTAAGTTCCATTATTATTCCCAAAATACGAAAAAGTAAAGTGAACTAAGTTAAAATATAAAGGCAGTAAGGACTTTCAGGCTACCCTTCATTCTCTTTCACCTTTACTTTAAGAAATGTGTTATTATTCATTATATTCTGTAAATCAGTACCCATGATTGAACCCAAGATTTTGCTTAGGACTTGTGGACATATCAAAACACACAAGGTACTTGAAGTTATCAAGTTTATTTCCATCTTCCCTACAAAATTCTCAAATTACATAATGACTGCAATGGCTTAGTTTTTTTATGTGTAAAGTGGGAACAATTATGTCTGCATAATAATATTAGGTAGGTTATAAACATTATAAGGTTAAAAACACAAGTGGAAATGAAAAAAATAAATTTAAAAAGTAAAAAGAAAGAAGGATGGGGAGAGGGAGAGAGAAGGAAAAAGGCAGGAAGGAAAGAGGAGAAGAAGGAAGGGGAGTGGAGGGGAGGGAATACATCTCTACCCAGTCAACATATTACATTGCATTTTAATGGTATGCCTCAGCAAATTAGAAATGTTGGCAATTTGGATTAACTGAATCCAATTAAAACTAGCATGAGGGTCATTCTCATATCAGTATATTTCCAGTCTCTAACATAATGCTGTAATTTGCAAATTTCATGTTTGTGATTCCAAAGATGGCAAGCCCTGGAGTAGACAGTATGAAATAAGATGCCATCCAACATAACTTATTGTATTGCTGACTATTCCATGAAAGTTAGTCTTGCCAGTCTGTTCTTTTATAGAGCAGAGAATTGGCATTGTCATACTCTCTGTTTAGTCCCAAGAACGTCTAAGACAGTGGTTCTCAACCTTCTGGCCCTTGAAATACAGTTCCTCATGTTGTGATCCAACCATAAAATTATTTTCGTTGCTACTTCATAACTGTAATGTTGCTACTGTTATGAATCGTAATGTAAATATCTGATATGCAGGATGGTCTTAGGTGACCCCTGTGAAAGGGTTGTTCGACCGCCAAAGGGGTCGCGACCCACAGGTTGAGAACCTCTGGTCTAAGACAAGGTTAGCTATGAAGAGCACACCCACAAGTTTTACCTTAGTAATAGTTTCAGAGGAGTTGCTTTTCCCACATTGCCTTTTTAATGTTAAACTTCATATTCCCATCTTTTCCCCCTCATTCCATTTCAAGTTAACTCACAGGGCAGCACAGTAGTGAAAGCTTTGGAATTACACAGACTGTATTAAAATCCCAGTTTTGTCTCCTGCTAGCTATATGACTTGTGGAAATTATTTAATTCTCTCATTCCTTTCCTGGACAGACATTTATTGTGGAACTACGGTAAGCAAGCATTGCTCCAGGAAAATTAAGAGTGAAAAAAGAGATAAAATTGCTTCCTTTGTGGAGCTCACATACGAGTATGCTCCAAATCACTACCAAAAACAAAAATGAGTTTTTAGAAAATGAAACCCAAGCAATTCACTTAGCTCAGTGCTTGGAGCATAGCAAATGCTCAATCAATGGCAATTTAAAAATTGTGTCACCAAGGATGACAGCTGCAACAGGGAAGCTCCTCCCTCTCTGAACAGTATCAAGAATTATATAACCATGACTTCCATGTGAAGTGATGGAGTCAGTCATATGTCCAAAAGAACAAACGCAGCTGTTCGGTTCAAAGTCCCAGCCTGGGTATAATATAGTAGATTTGCCATCAAGCATAAGCCATAATTCTTGCCATCAAACATATGTAGAAACAGGTCTTTTCAGATAAGTATGCTCTTGAGAGAAATAGTAAGAAGGAGTACAGCATAGTAGAACCAGCCAAGCATATTTAGGTATCATTATTAGCCAAATTTCTTACTTTCCTTGAAACCCCATTATAAACATACCAATTGCATGCCTTCTTTCGTTTACTCTGCTTGAAATGCTCTTCCCCAGATACCTGCTTGCCTTTCTCCTACAATGTTGAAATGTCTGCTTGTCTTAGAGATCTTCCCTGATCAACTACATAAAATGGCAGCCACTCACACCCCAGTCATTCTCTATCCCCTTATCACCTTTGATTTATGTTCCCAGAATGTGATCCCACATGGCATTAGAGTCTTGTTTGTTTGCTTGCTGCTAGCCTCTCCGCTGGAGAATGTTACCAAAATTTGTCCTTCTAAGGACTATTGAAACCTCAACACCTAGAGCAGGTCTTGATCCAAGGTGCTGCTTTAAAAGTAAAATAAATACATTAAAATTGCCTACAATTTCACTGGGATCACAGACCTACTGAAATCCATTTATTGGATGGTGTTGTGCTTAAGAGTGTCCTTCGACCCCAAGTTACAAATCTCTACCTGAATCCTAGCTCGTTTGTTGAACATTATAAATAATAATAAACAATTAACTCTGGTATATCAAATATTGTTCTCGGGTTTTTTTAGTTGAGGTCCTTTCCAAATATGAAAAACTCTATAGGCCCCAATACCTTAAGTAAGATAAACTAAAATCACAAAGAAAGCCTCTTTAGTTTGATGTAATCCCATTTGTTTATTTTTGCTTTTGTTGAATTTGCCTGGGGGGACATAGCCAAAAAATATTTCTAAGACCAATGTCAAAGAGTTTACTGCCTATGTTTTCTTCTAGGAGTTTTATGATTTCTGGTCTTACATTTAAGTTTTAATCCATGTTGAGTTTATTTGTGTATATGATGTAAGAAAGTGGTCTATTTTTTTTTTGGGGGGGGGGGGGCTTGTATGTAACTATTCACAAAACCATTTAGTGAAGAGACTGTCTTTTCCCTTTCTCTCTCCTCTCCCTCTCCCTCCCCCTCCCCCTCCCCTCCCCCTCTCCCTCTCCTACTCTCCCTCTCCTACTCTTCCTCTCCCTCTCCCACCCTTTGTCTCTAAAATCAATTTTAAAATCCCACAATGAAATATTACCTCACACCTGTTAGATTGGCCATTATCAAAAAGACAAGGAATAATAAGCATTGGCTAAGACGTGGAGTAAAGGGAGCTTTCATGCACTGTTGGTGAGATTGCAAATTGGTATACCGGAAGCCACTATGGAAATTGGAAAATGGAATTACTATATGATCAAGCATTTTACTTCTGGGTATCATCCAAAAAGAAAGAGAAAACAATTATTTGAAAAGATATATGCACCCTTATGTTCATTGCAGCACTATTTATAATAGCCAAGATATGGAAACAACCTAAGTGTCTAACAATAGATAAGTAGGTAAAGAATAATAAAATATTACTTAGATGGTAAGAATGAAATCTTACCATTTGTGATAACATGGATGGACCTAAAGGTTACTAAGCTAAGTAAAATAAGTCAGACAGAAAAGGATAAATATTGTTTGATTTCACTTACATGTAGAATCTAAAGAATAAAATAAACAGAAAAAACAGAAAGAGACTCATAGATATAGACTCATGGTTGTCAGAGGGGAAGAGGTGAGGGGAAGGATGAAAAAGGTGAAAGGCATAAGAGGCACAAATTTTCAGTTATAAAATAGTAAATAAGTCATGGGGATGTAATATATAGCACAGGAAATGCAATCAATAATATTATAATAACTTTGCAGGGTGTCAGATGGTTACCAGACTTATCATGGTGATTAGGTGTTAAGTATATAAATGTTGAATAGCTATGTTGCACAAAACTAATAAAATGTTATATATTAACTATCTTTTAATAATAATAAATTTTAAAAAGCCTAGCCTGGCCAGTGCAACTCAGTGATTAAGCATCGACCTATGAACCAGGAGGTCAGTTGGATTCCCTGTCAGGGCACATGCCTGGGTTGTGGGCTCAATCCCCACTAGGGGGTGGGTGAAGGAGGCAGCCAATCAATGATTCTCTCTCATCATTGATGTTTCTATCTCTCCCTCTCCCTTCCTCTCTGAAATCAATAAAAATATAAATAAATAAATAAATCTATATATATAAAACCCTGATATGCAAATAGACCAAACAGCAGAACAACCGAACAACCAGTTGCTATGACGTGCGCTGACCACCAGGGGGCGCGCGTGGAACATGGCAGGCATCGGCCACAGCAGGATGGTGGAGCAGGTGAGTGGGGGCACCAGACAAAGGTGGGGCACCAGTCGCTGTCATCAGGGTGAGCCTCTGGTGGTTACTGAAAATTCTTTGCTCCTGCGCGCGGTGGTCCCGCTGGGTGCTTGCACCTGCTGCCGGTGCCGGCCCTGCTTGCACCCACTGATGGTGCTGGAGCCGCTTCTCGCGCCCACTGTTGGTGCCCAGTGCTGGACCCAATCACTCGGTGCTGTCAGCAGGTGCAAGCAGTGGCTGTCGGCTCCGATTGCCTCTCAGGGCTTCTCCACCTCCCCTTGTTCCTGCGGGGTGATCGGGGCCGCAGCCACCTCTCGGACCAGGTGCTGGCCACAGCCCTGCTCTCACTCACCCACTGCCGGTGCCCAGAGGCAGGAGGGGCCAGGCGGGGGCATGGAGAATAGGCTGAGACCCGCCCCTGTGCCCACCGCAGCCTCACAGCTCACAATTCCTTTCAAGGTGCACAAATTCGTGCTCTGGGCCCCTAGTAAATAAGTAAAAAAGCCTGTTTACCATCTTTCCTTCATTCTCTAAACAAGTAGTTCTCTTTAGCCAGCAACAGCACCATCGGGAAGGCCTATGAAAATGCATATGGTTGGGCTTCACCCCCAAAGCTTCCTGTTCAGTAGGTCTAAGGTGAGACCCTAGAATTTGCATATCCAAGAAGTTCCCAAGTGATGCTAATGCTTGCATTTCCAACAAGTTCCCAAATGATGCTAATGCTGCAAAAAATAAAAACAAAATAATTGCTACAGCCCTTTACACTGTCACCCTAACGTTGCCTCCATTGACTCTATAAGAAAAGCAATGATCACATTTACTCCCTGATTTAACAAACTTGAAAGTTATGTTCTGGGAGTGTGGGAATTTTTTTTGTTTTAGTTTCATAATGAAATCTAGGCTTCAGCATCATTAAGCAATCTGCTTCATAATGAAAATTAATTATTATGGTCATTAGATTAAATGGCTTCTGTCATCTGCAAAGGAATAATTGGTACAGAAGATTGTTTCATAAGTAAGAAATAATCAATCAGCAAAGGCTGGCTGTGCCCATGGTTTTTTCTCTCTACTAGTTTCCATTGGACCTACCCAGAGTCACTTAAACTGGATATCACATTTTTAAAAAACACATACCAATGATTCATTAAATTTAACTATTTTAAAATTATTTTCTGTGCCTGCCATATTCCTATATACTATGCATTCTCTTTGAGTTAAGTTTTCATGTTGCTTAGGATCTGGGATGATGACTTATTTTATATAACTGAAAATATGTTTCTTTTGCCCTCACTATTCATTGACAATTCAGCTAGATATAAAGTTTTAAGATAACAATTATTTTTCTGCTCTTAATCAGTTTCTAACATATATAGAGATAGAGATAGAGATAGAGATATATACAAATCCTCACCCCAGGATGTTTTTATTGATTTGAGAGAGAGAAAGAGAGAGAGAAAAAAATCAATGTGAGAAAGAAACATCGATCAGTTAGTTGCCTCCGGTCTGTACCCGACTGGGCCTGGGAATCAAACCCACCACTCAGGTATGTGCCCTGACTAGGAATCAAACCAGAAACCTTTTGGTGGATGGACAATGCTCCAACAACTGAGCCACCCCACCAGGACTCTTCTAACATATTTTTGCTGAGGTGCAAAAATCTATTTTTTTTCTAGATATTTTATCTTTTCTTTCTGATAGCTTTTATGACTTTCTCTTTATGCTTAGTATTATGTAGCTCTTCACACTGTTTCTAGTTGGAAGTATTTTCTTTATCTGATTGTTATTTATAGTGCCTCCTAAATACATGGCCGTGAGGAATAAAATGTTAAATGAAGCTGGGGTCAAAAATAAGGTAAACTCTCGGGAGAAATGAAAAGATCTATTCAAATCAAAATTTTACAGTAAAGGAGGAAATCTAAAGTTAAGAGAGACATTTAACTATTGAAATCAACTATTGGAGGATTAATTTTGTTCACATGAAATCAACAAATTGAAGGAAAGCACTTTTTCCCCAAGGCACATTCAACAAACATGGCACCCTTCAGCGATTTGAGGTAATGTGATAACATGACATTGGAAAAGCTGGTAGTGAAAATCAATGAAGGGAGCAATGGGAAATATGTGTAACTGAAATGTCAAAAGTGAAACCATGCAATGCTTAGAGGAGAGAGTCATGGGAGAACACCTATTCTATGAACTCTAGATGTAGGTCCTGCCTCTTCCACCCATGCTGCTGAGCTTCTGGCGGTGGCACATTTCAGGAAAGGGAGTCATCAATTGCCAGAGCGGCCTCCCTGGCAATCAATATCCTTCAAAGTTTTAAAACTACTTTTTTTCATTTTCATTGGCTTTTTTTTTCCATTGGTTTCTAAAACTCAACCTACTAGAAACTGGCTCTCCCTCTGAGGCTGTTTACCTATTTGACTAAACACACAAATCTACAAAGTCACCCAACCAATATCACCAATATTGATTTCACACCTACGTCGGTAGGGTGTCAAACTTAAAAAGTACTTATTGGTGAGTGGGATAGGAAAAAGGGACAAGGTTACAAAAAGAAGCAGAAAACTTTTTCTCTATCCTTAAGAGTTTAAAATCTGCTTTGAGAGACAAAAACAAACAAGAGTAATTACATCAGAACAATACAAATTAACATATTTCCCAGTAAGAATATAAAAGCAATTCAATTAGAAAGGAAATTTTTTCCTTATGGATTAGCATAAAGCGATATCAAATGCAGACTCAGATGCATCTGTGGGTATAGATAAGCATTCCTATGAATGGAAGGCTGATTTTGACCCCAATATACTCATGAAACAAATGGATGTTGACATATGCAAAGACAACTGGGATCATTTAAAATGATAAATAAATGACTATATTAAGCAACCTCAATCAAGCATTCTTTGCAGGGGTACCACGCTACCAAAGTTTATCATATTTGCTTTGAAAAAAAAAGTTCTTCATACAGAAATGTGGCTAATTGTACATTGTTCTAAATAATATCAGATGTAGAAGGTAGCAATTTAGGGAAGATTGCTCCTAGGATAACAATATTGAACAAACATAATAATAATGGCCTAGCATGAGTCCCAAAATAGGGTCAGCTATTCTACATGCGCCTCCCTCCCTCCCAAGGGGGGACCAAGAGGGGCCATGTATTGAACCCCAGGCAAACTGAGCCATGCGCTTTCCATTTTGAGAGTACTTCTTGCTCTGATTGCAGTGTAAGCATTTGACTTTTTTATGAGCGGCTTCATCAGTACCATCCAGAAAAGGACTTGAATACAGTGAGTCCTGTGACCACGCAGTCTAATAGTCTTCATAAAGTGAAGACACTGATACATCCATCTACCTCAGTGGGAGTGAGTTGCTTACATGTATCTGAGGGACTTGGCTGAGTACTCCCCCGCCCCCAATTCCCATTGTTTATAACAAGTCTTTTATCATCTTGAAGTCTGAGTTAACTTTTCTGTCTCTACCAGTTTAGTTATTTTTCCATTTGGCAAACTCTAGCTTTTTCCTGTTGTCTTCCCCTTGGGGCATGATTTAGCACAGTTGCGCAATGTTTATTGTTTGTTATTTTTTGATTTTTTGATGTCATCCTTAAAGATCTCAAATCTTCTCCCCTGAGTTGTATTGGAAAAGCCAAAGATTTCCATGCAGGGGGAGTTTGGGAAGATGAAATAGTTGATAGAAACCTGGGGCTTTATTGGTAAAGCTGTTTTAAGTATATTCAGCAAGCTGTTCTCCTAGGGGCTATTTCAATAGATTCCCCCCATCCCTGCTCCTCAACACACACACACACACACACACACACACACACACACACACACACTCCATTGTTTCAAATAAAAAGTCAGTATAGCAGCTTCTTATAAGGCAGTTTCACATAAGGGAGGCAGGAAGCAGTGTGGTTAGAAGGTCCATCTCTAGAGTGAAATATCTCCTAGATTCAAATCCCAGCACTGTCCTTTACCAGCTGTGTGACCTTGAACATCTTACTCAATCCCTCAGAGACTGAGTTTCAATGCTACAAAATAAGGGGGGAAAAATACCACCCAGGAATATTGTGAGAAATAAATAAAATAACATATAAAATGTTTAGCATTTACCTTCTAGGCACACTACTAAGATACACAAATATCAGTAATGAAAGCTTTTTAATAATTATGACAAAAGCTTAGAAATTGGTAGCAATTTGGGTGATCAAGGGGTAGATTATTCTCTTTGTAGATTATTCAGTAGCCAGATTCCTTATCCCCACAACCCCTCATTGCCCTATTCATACAAACCACCTCATTTCTACTTCTGACAACCTCCTCTAGACTGTCAAAGGGACAGAAAGTAAAATCACTTCCAGTACTATTTCATAGCCCTAATACAGCTTCATTGGGGAAGCTGTTGAATCAAAAAATGGAACATAAGCTTATTAAAGATTCAATTATTTCTATTCTTCCTTCTCCCACTTGAGGAAAGTCAGCAGGAAAGGGGTTGGGGGGGTGGGGAAGACATGCATTAATGTGCTTTAGGACTGTCTTGGGGGGAAATAAATATTCACTCTAAATGCAAGGTATCATTATATTATTATCACACTGCATTCATTTAATAGAAGATTAAAGTGTTCTGGTTCACAGCAACTAAACTTGCTTCAAACTTTCCCACGGTTTCTTTGATATTCTTTATTTGAAGGAAGCTCCCATTTAAGACAATTGCTGCAATATGTTGGTTTTAAACTAAAGCCCTCTTGGAGATCGGAAGTACCTTTAATCCAGTCATAAAATTAACTGCTCACTTGGTTTCCTAGACTCACTTCTGCCTCACCTCGTCCTAATAGACCAGTAACAATCAGGACAGAGTGCAGCCCCTTAAGGACTCCACTATATTCTAGGCCACATGCCCTCACCCCTTCCTCCTAGAACTCCAAGGGCAACCCCAGATATGCTGAGAGGTCTGAAAACTCTCCACTTTCCAAAAGCAGACACTAAGAAGGAGTTGTAGGTGCAAGATTTTTAGTAGAGATCGCACTTGAGAAGGGAATGAGAGAAAACAAGGTGGAGCAGAGGAGGAAATCAAATTTTAAAAATCCCACAAAGCCTCAGCCAGAGCGCTCTAGAATGAGTGCTGCCTGTCAGAGTATCTCCCGTGGTGCAGAATGCCTAGATTTTTATGTATTCATTATTTATTTGTTTATTTATTTATTTATTTATTTATTATTTATTTATTTTATTGATTTGAGGGAGGGAGGGGAAAAGAGAGAGAGAGAGAGAGAAAGAATGAGAGAAACATCAATGTGAGAAGATACATCGATTGGGTGCCTCCCATACACTCCCTGACCTGGGATCAAACCTAGATATGTGCCCTGACCGGAAATTGAACCCATGACCTTCCAGTGCATGGGACAACACTCTAACCAACTGAGCCACACCGGCCAGGGCCAAAAAGCCTAGATTTTTTACATTCTCATCTTGCTCAGGCATTCCACAGAATGAGGACTGAAGCGAGAAGTCCTTCCTTGAAGGAAATCTGGACACCTCATCTCCATTTTTCTCCTCTCAATCCTGCCCTCCTTCCCCCAAGGCATAAGATACCAGAGGAGAGAAACTTATAAATGGGTGACCACATGTTTTCATCAAGGTCTAAGACTGTGTCCCTGCTAGTTAAATTCTCTGCTAGGAGGAAGAATAATGATTATAATGTAGTGGAGACAAAGGGTCAATGGATATTCCTGGGGGCATTATTATTATCCCTCTGCCTTCTAAACTTATTCCTTTTCCATTCATCATTTCATTGCTGAACAAGTATCACCTACCCATTAGTCCATGGTGGAAATGTAACAGACATCACTGACTGTCTCCTTCCTTCTCCATCACCCACATTCAGTTAGGCATAAGTCTTACAAACTCTATCCTCCTAATACTTCTACTCTCATCCTCTCATCTCTTTACCCACTAACACAACCTAAGATCAGCTCTTAACAGAGTAAGTGATAAGGACATGTTTCAGTTTAGAAAATACATAAAAAGTATTATATAAAATTTAGCAAAAACCTACTCATAGTTCAATGTAATATTTCATAAGACAAGATCATAAGGCATAATATTTCACTGGAGAGAAGCAACAACAGAAGGACCCAGCCCTGCAAGCCCTCACAGTCTTCCTTTTAACAAAAGGAGTATCATTCAACTCATTAAGAAGAAAATGAAACAGGCCTTGAGTCCTTGCTGATATTAGACACATACAAAATGGATGAGGAAATGAAGCATCATATTTTATACCAGATTGTGACAGTCTTGGTCTGGTTCATCTATAAAATACCACATCAACTCAGAGACAGACATATGATAGTGAAATAAAGTGATGAAAGCCTCTTAGGGAAGACAGACCCTAAGGTGGCATATAAACATGAAAAGGTGTGTAAGGGGAGGGAGTCAGTTGCATTTCTAGCAGATGAGTGAGATATGAGCTTTCATACCAATAGCATGAAAGATATAAGGGATGGAAGGCACCTTGAAATGTGTAAACAAAAAGAACTATTATTATTAGAATACTCTATTTCTTCTTCAAATTCCTTATTTCATCTCCATTTCCTCTAGTCTATTTTCCCAACTCTATTCCTAATCGGTAGACATTACTTAGTTCTTAGTTCTTAGTTCTCTCTTCTATTTCACCACCCACAAATTTCCTTTCAAAGAATTCTAACATTGTTATTTGATTTGCTGCTCTGTAACTTTCACACAAACACAAGAATTTCAGGTTAAATCTACTTACATGAAAGTCACATCCAGTGATTATCTTTTAAGCCCATTTTTTCTTTTTTGTTCCCACAACCATGATCTAATCCAAGTTGATATCCCTCCTATGGATGATTGCAATAGTTATCTAAGTCTGAATCATCCCAGACACTGCTGCTAAATTCCTGTCTTGAGTAGGTTGCCCCTACTCAAGTGTTTCTATTCTTCACCCTAGTCTACAAACTAAAGACTTTGAACTTGGACTCTAAACTTGGACCCTAGACTCCAAACTTCTCTCAGATATTCAAGATCTTCCATTATCTGACTCTACCTACTAACCCCACATTGTTAGCTGCTCCTGAAATAAAACCTTTATCCCAATCTTTTCACCAAATCTCTATCCATCCAGTAGCTCTGAAGCATGCCAGCCACTCTACTAATACTGCTTAAATATGTTAAATGCTTTTAATCAAGGACATGTTATCAAAAAAAAAATAAAGGATTCAAACTCGAGTCTGTCTCACTCCAAAGTTGCCCCCTTACCACTACTACTTTTTCATCTGAAAACTGGTACTCTTAATCACTCTGTCCTGTCTTCCTTAATCACCAAAATAAGTATAAGTTACCAAAAAAAAGTTTGGGTCTCATTAATAACTATATTGGCCAAGACGTAACATTGTGCAATTTTCAAGGACAAGTATATATTTAAAAACTGATGCCTTATTTGAATACAGATGCTAAAATAAATGAAAGTGCATTTGACTGATCCTAGCTCCTTGATATAAAACTAAACATGTATGAATCAAAGACTTCTATAAAGTCAGAAAATATTTAAATGAGCTAATGAAGACTTTAAAAAAAATAGCTTCTGAAAGAAAATACTAAACCGATATATAATTCTACATTTCTCTCCTTACTAAGACAGTGAGCTTGAGTTTGTTCTCTCTTTCATGCAAACATATGTGCTTATGAGTTTATGTCAGTTTCATGCTCTCCTTATACTAAAACCAAAGCATATGAACACAACTGTCTCCTCTCTTGGTAGTGCTAAAATCCCCTGAGCAGGCATCTATCCAAAACCTATAATACTATGTTTGTCAGAAGTTGCAAAGTGGTGGCCTGAAGACTCAATCTGGCCTGCACGTGTGTGCCATTGGCCCACACAGTGCTTTTCCTTTAATTAAATTAGTCTCCACCATTCAAAATTCAAAATATTTCACATAAAAGTCCAAATTTCCAGATTTTCTTGGAAAATAGATTTGGGAACACTGGGCACACATTCCTTCCAAATCACTGGCCGCTTCCTCTAGCTGGGAGTTGGCTCTATAATTCACCACAGTCCCACTCATGGGTCCTGTCTTATCTTATAGGTATTTCATTCCACATCCTCAGGTTTTATCGATGATCAAAGTTTTGAAGGGGAAAGCTCAGTCAAGAATGTAAGAACAGAAATAGGAAATCAGAACATTATTACTGGGTTTTTGTTTTGTTTATATGTGCCTTTGAAATTATTCATTGAATTGCTTTTCTATGAAGATGAGAAGTACCTTAAAATTCCTTCCACACTTACTGCTCCCTTTCCCACCTATGTCCTACTCATAAATATATATATATATATAAAATATATATATGGCAAATATATATATAATAATATATATTTTAAAAGAAAACTAAAGAGATAAAATTATTTTAACTTCTTCCCACAGCTCTCACCTTTGTGCCCCCATCCATAATTTGGGAGACAATTATATTCCTAAGGCAGTCATATTTAGAAATTTTTATATTTTAAAAATAACTTACAGAACAAACTAGAAGGAAATGACACAATAGTATAAGGAAAAATCAAATTATAGGCATTAAAAGTAACCAAAAAAAAAAGGTTCACAAACAGAATGCTGGGGATTGCAGCAGGGGGTGTATAAATGAAGCAAAGAAGTCAACAAAGCCTTCCATTTTAAAGATGTCTTTAGGAAGGTTATTTTATTTTATATATGTATTTCAAATAGGCAGTCTCAGCAATTTCCAAGGGTTATTATGTCACTCCTGTCTATGAAGTTGAACAAAAGTAACCTGTGATTAAGTAGCAATTCATGATTTAAGGAACAGATAGAATTCATTGAACATTTTATAAGAGCGTTTCTAGTGGCTTCTCACCTCCGAAGAGCTAGTTTCGATTTATACACTGTAATTAATCAGATAGCCAGAGCCAGAGAGCATTTATCAAAGAAAATGGAAACTTATTTGGGGGTAATTAGCTACTCTGGTGATTGATCAGTTAGTTACTTCTTTATTTCTTCTGTTCACTACCAATTCCATTTATATATTTTATCTTATTATCTAAGAATCTCCAAGTGGAAAATGCCTAATAATTTCTCAAGCCCAGCGTCGGCATCAAGGAAGAGGATAATAAGAGAGAAGCAATTGGGGAAACTTGTTTTCCAAACTTTATATGTGAACTCCTTTTGAAATATTGAAATTCTATCCTGACATTCTAATGGAAGGGGCTGAGTCCGAGAAATATAAGGACAAAACAGCAGAACAAGTAATAAAGCAAGGATTTATTAGAAAATCGGGATACTAAAGAGCAAAGTGGACTTTCTGGCTTGAGGTTAGGGCAATCCATTCAAAAGCTTCTGGAGAAGAACAAAGAGGAAACTTACTAATTCAAAAATTATTAAATTATTGCCATTTTTTCCCCCAGATCAGCCACCAATGTATTAATGCCCCTTTTGAAAAAAAAAAAAATCTCTTAAATTTTTCATTTGGCAAACAGATTTTCCTCTTTGCTTTATACTAATGGGGGGTAAAGGGGAGTGATGTCTTCTTATGCATAAAGTAAACCATATGAATGTGTAAATTTAGACAAATGGGAAAATAAATGGTTATTATGCAAATAGAAACAACCAAATGGATATGTAAAAAACTTTTTAGACCACAGTGGCGCCTTCTCAAAGAAATGTTCTATTTTGCTTTTGCCTTTGAGCCCCACCATCCTTAAGAACCAAAATCACCCCAAGAGATCTAGTGTTCAGCCTTTAGCTTATATTTATTTATGTTTCTTTGTTGTCTAAAGTAGATTGGACAGTCCTACCATACACAGGCCTCTCTCTATAGGGAAGATAAAAGAAGTAAGAAATAAGATTTTGCTATAAAATGAATAAACCATGTTTGAGTAGTCCTTTCCTCAAGTCTACCAAACAAACGTGAAACCAACAGTAGCCAAGTACCTTGAATCTTTAGAAAACATTTATGCTCAGCCCCTCCTAACATGAAAAGCTCTTTTCAGCTATGGATTCATTTTCTTTGAGAATGGAAGGATCTTAAAAGGGAAGTTGGAGCACAACTTTCCAATGGGCATATTTTGTAAGGATTAGATTTTCCAGGGATGGCAACCACTACATTTAAATTCTGGAAACTTAACTGTTTTTAAACTTCCATTGTTTTTTGTACATTGAAAACTAAGCTACCTTCTCCTTTCCTGGCTACTCACCAGATGGGAGCTGCTCAGACTGTTGGTGTGCGTGTCCCGTAGGAAGCTCTTCCCAGCCTGGGAGCCCAGGAGCCTACATTTCCTCCCCTTTCTCTGTAAACCCCATAAATCAGGCTTCTTTCCTTTGAGTCCATTGAAATGGCACTACTAATGGCCATGATTGACTTTAAAAAAAATCACTGATTAACTTGAGAGAGAGAAAGAGGTCAAGATCCATTGGTTGTTTCACCTGTTTATTCATTGGTTGCTTCTTGTATGCGCCCTAACCGAAGATCAAATCTGCAATCTTGGCCGTCCGACGACACTCCAACCAAATGAGCTCCCTGGCCAGGGCCCACTACTGACTTTTTAAAAACCAACACCAGAAGATTTTTTCTGGTCTTCACGATCCTATATCAGGTATTTCTATTCCACATCACTGGTCTTCCCTACCTTCCAGCCTCTCTGAGGATACCTGAAGTTTTATATATCAATATATATTACAGCATATATTAATATTTAACATTTTCCTTTCTTGACCATTAGATTAACTTTCTCCAATCTCAACTACCTATCACTTAAATGAGAAATACTTTATTTTTTTAACCAATGGGTACTTGTTACGACCTCTATACCTAAGATGAAGGTGAGGTATAACCTCAGGCTCAGGAGACCCCCTTTCCTCCCTCTTCTCTTCCCTCTGCCCAGGATTTATGTTTCCTCTCTTTTCCCCCAAGTAAATCAATAGAAGAGAAATCAGAGACTGGGACCTCCTGTTGACATGTAGACCCCGAGTCCCTGACCCTAACCGCTCAACCATGTTCTTGTGTGGGTCAATTTTATGGCTTTGGTGGAGCTAAAAGATACCCTAAATGGCCCTCAATCCTCATGTATTCAGCAGAGCATGAAAAAAGTGTACCTCTAAAAGCTTGGCAGCCAGCCAAGGAAGTTGCAGAGTCAACTCTTGTCTGCCATTATTGCTTGGGCAGTAACAGAGAATTAAAATTAAAAGTATCATCCACAGAATAGGAGGAGATACCAGGACCAAGTTCTTAAAAGTGCCCAGGACTCTCGTCAAGGTATCTTTTGTTTGCCTCTTCAGATTTACTCTCCAGTGTTCTCCAGCCTGCCCTGTGCCAGGAGGCTGGCCACTGCAGACCACATCAACAGGGCTCCATGCTCCCTGCTTCCTGGCTGTGTTTGATCAATGCAGCCACTGCCAGGAGATTAAAGGAGGAAAAAGGGCAGACTCAGCATATTGTTTCCCAAAAAAGCTGCTGTAACCACAAGAGTCTAGGTGGACTTCTTCACCAGCTCTTTGCTTCTGGATTCCAGTGACCCTTTCCTTTCAGGCCCAACCGTGACAGATCTTCCGCTGCTAGCTCTGGGGTCCTGCAGAATCCCTCAGGGCTCACCTGCCCGCCCACCCCCCCCAGCCACATCGTTCCAATTAAATAAATACATAAATAAATAAATTATCCTAATTGGAATATGTCTGCTATTTCCACTTGGGAATATGACTTACATTACCAAAAAAACAAAAACAAAAACAAAATCACCCATAGTGATCTCAGCCCAGACTGACTGAATCAGAACCTGTAGAGGTGAAGTCTGAGAATCATTTTCAACAAGCATTTTAGATGATTTTTAAAGTGTTTGTGAGCCAGGAGTCTTAACGCGAGGGTGGCAGAGGAGGCCCACAGGCCAAATCCCACTTGCCCACTGTTTTGGTCTAGTAGCCTGTGAGCTAATGATGGCTTTTAATTTTTAAATGGCTGAAAAAAAGATCTAATAAATACAATGATTAAATATTATATGAATTCTGCCCATTTATAAAGTTTTATTGGAACACAATTATGTTCATCTGTTTACAGTTGGTTATGGCCACTTTGGTGCTACAAATGGCAGAGTTGAGTAGTGGCAGCTGAGAGCATCTGCCCACAAATCCTGAAATACTATCTGGATCTTTACAGAAAATGTTTGCTGATTCCTGGTCTTTTTTGTTTTTTTCCTTTAAATTTATTTTAAGTTATAGTTGATATACAATACCACATTAGTTTCATGTGTGTGCAACAGAGTGACTCAACATTTATATATCACCAAGTCTAGTAACCATCTGTCACTGTACTAAGTTATTATTATATCACTCTATATGTTGTATATTACATTCCCGTGACTTATTTTATAACTGGAAGCTTACACTTCTTAACCCCCTTTCCTCTGGTTCCTGGTCTTAAGAGAAGGATATATTCTTATTCTTGATTTCTTCTTGAGACAAATTCCTATTATCTATTTGGACTGCACACCAAGATTATTTATCAAATTATAAAAGCTACTTAATATGCAAAGTAATGCTGTCCTATCCAATTGGAATGACAATTTTAACTTTTGTGTGGTTGTGGATATATTTAATCATTGGGATATTTTACCTGAGGACATAGTATGTGTTTCAAACATTTGAACCAGAGCTAGTGAACAATACAGTTTGATACATTTAAGCATCCAGGCTTAGAATCCTTGTTCTGCTACTATGTGTGGTGTGACTTTGGGAAGTTGCTGTTTTCACATTTATATCATTTACTACCTGCTCCCTAAATAGTCATGAGGGAAAAAAAGAAAATTTTATGAGTGTAGCACAAGACACTTATTAATAGCCCACAGCTATTAACTCCTTTCCTCTACCCTCATCTCATCCCACTACCATTTTTGTTCCTTTACACACTAAAAAAAAAAAAAAAAAAATCAAGGGACAAGGACATATCTTTCACTGGGAACTTTATCCAATGAACTGAAAGTTTCCAGATTATTTGCAAAGGCAACATAGGCCTTAAAAATGCAGTATTGAGAAAATAAGCATCACAGAGGGTTGTTGTTTTGTTTTGTTTTTTTATCTTGTTTAATACAATAGCCCACACCCTGTGGACACTCCATAAACACAAACTGAATTGGATTTTATTACATTGTTAGACCATAGCCAATTCCTTTACTGCCTCCATCATCAGAAAAGCTGGCTTGCAGTATATGGAAATAAACAGTTTACCCATTGGTCCCTGCTTTGAAAGGCAAGCTTGCATGTAGCAGTTGAGACATCATGCTTTGATAGATTCTACCCTTGGGGTCTGTTTTAAAAGTGTAGCTTCAGTTTCTCTTTTATCAGGATACAAAGGTTTTCCAGAAAACATGAAGACTTTAAAGGCTTGCCACAGCATACATCATGTCATAGCATCAGCACAGCACCACCAACTGAAACTGGCTGGAAGACGAATGAAGCCTTGCCACGACCTAAGAATAGACGATTGAAAACTAAAGGTAAATCTATCACTGAATTCTCCTTTTCCACATATGCTAAAAAATATAAGAAACTATCCGTACAGTTCCTGAGCTATTAAAACCTTAGAGATGATTTCTTCAAAGGAGTGTCACACTGGAGCCCTGGGGGCCTTTGGCAATAACTTAGGAGACAGAGAGAATCAAATTAGAGAGGTCTCTTCACCCCCATCATTTCTTCAACCACAGAAACTTTGTTTTTGTCTGGTTTGTATATTGGAGTTGTACATAAGACTTAGTTTGAAAAACAGCCCTCACGACTTTTTTTTTTTAGAAAGTCTGAAAGCTGGTGACCCATCTCTCTTACATTGTGGATTGGGATCAGCAAAAGTTTTCTGTAAAAAGCCACAGTGTAAAGATTTTAGGCTTTGCCTGCCATATGGTCTCTGTCCCAACTATTCCACTGGCCATTGTAGGTGAAAGTGTTACGGTGGGATGCCCTGTGTCTCCAGCTGTGGCTGGCAGAAGTGGAGCTCTTAGGGTACCGTGGGAATAAGAATTTCCTGCGTCACCCACGGGAGGAAGAGGTATTGTGGAAAGTTTTATTGATGGTGTAAAGTTAAGGGAGGTCCCCTCGAGGGTCCCCTATCTCCCTTCATCCCACCATGGAAGAAGCCCAGCTTGGTCTTCAGCAGAGCTAGGATTAAAGCCGCTGCCCAGAATCTCTGCTCCAAATCAAAGCACAGTCCAGTCCAGCATCCGGCTAGGTCAGCTTGTGTTCCCAGCTGCGGTCCATTGCATGTGGGGGCTGCATGGCCCATGGTGGGCTAGCTCCGCAAGGAGCAAGCAAGTACAAAGAATCAAAAACAAAGCAAAAAAAGAACAACACAAGACTGAGAGAATTCTTTGTTTGGGGATTTTCACTGGGAGCTTAACCAATGAATCTTTCAGGATTTCACACATTTGCAGTGGCTCCCCCCCTTAGCCAATGATCTTTCTAGGTTAGACTCACAGGCAAGTATCTTACCTATGTCCATCTTCCCCTTCGTTGGGCCCCTTCCCCCACTGATTTGCAGAGAATGGACTGGTGGTTCCCTGGGGAGCATGAAGTGGCAGCTTCCTGGTGAAGTTGCCCAGATGACCATGTTTATTATGTCTGGCTTCCCCTTTGCTCTCTCCCTATTATTAATCTTAACTGGCTAGTTATAGTAACAAAAGCAGCTTAAATAGTACAAAAATGACTGAGAGTAGCTGTGTTCCAATAAAATTTTATTTACAAAAACAGGTGGCAGGATGGATCTGGCCTTTGGGTCACAATATGTTGACTCTTGTTATAGATGACAAAAATAAGTTCTCAATAAGTTACAATGACTAACCCACATCACTAACCAGATAGTTAGCAATACTAGTAGCTGTGAGACCAGGATTCTTTCTACTACATGGGTAAGGTACAAGATATCTTTTGAAATGTGGTGAATAATACCAATATATTATTTTTTTCAATAAGTACTTCATGAATTCCTAGCCTGTGGCTAATTCTGCATCCTGCCATAATCCCAATCAATACTTATAATACTTTGTCTATTACTATACCTAAAAAATAATGCCTCAAGGTGAAAAAGGAAATCTGTAATCTGACTCACTTGGTTTTGCCAATGTTACTCCGTAAAAGCACATACTCTGTATCACTTAATGAACTATCGATTTGATCAATCTATCTATACCAAAAGGCATGTAATGTGCTGTAAGTAAAAAATTATTTGATCTCTGCAACCCAGTGGTTATATCATGAAAGGGTTATTAAGCCTCAAGCACTCCCTAAAGGGGAATGTACTGCTCTCTTTCTCCCTTTCCATCTTGTTACACCTTTGGCTGCAATGATTCCCTGCATTAAGGTGCTTTTTTTAATAAAAGGGAGGCTCCCTACCCGATTATTATAGTTCCATTCATGAAGGCACAATTCAGGAGATGTAGCTGCTGGTCTGAGGATCCTGTCCCCACCCCCAACCCCCACTCGACCACCACCCCCATAAACTCACTTCTGCAGCTTTTATCTAAACATAGGGGAAGAGAGGCCACCAAGAAATAACAAGTAATGCAACCCTATCATCAATGCCTTCTGATACTCCTGTGTCCCTAAATTCAGTTCTATTTTGACCTTCCCTACATCGTGATTTTCAGTTTCTTATTACACCCTCCTCCTTCACAGGTTAGTAAAAACCCAACTGAAGGACAGTAAATCAAATCAGAGCGAGTGGAAAATACCACATACCCCTGTAATTCACAGAACCGATGGGGCAACGAGAAACAGGAGAAACTAAAATTGCTCTTGTGTACATCTATTCTTATGACACTTGAAATGAAAATGGAAAACACTTTTAGCATCACATTCCAGTTAAGTCTCAAGATAGTTGTGTTGTGGTTTTCCTTGGCTTATTTTGTTCACAGACAACAATAGAGATCTAAGATTTCTTTAGGAAATAACTACAAAGATTCACCACTCCGAATGTCCATGAAATATGCATCAGAATTTTTAAACAATCTAAGGAACAGAACTCGTGTGCTCTCATCACCTTAAGCCATGGAAACTACCTCCTACTTCTCTAGCCAAAACCATAGAAAAATATTTCCAAAAGAAAACTGGTCATTTGCATTCTGTTTACTCTTTAGAACAATGGGGTCTTAACGCTAGAAAGGGTATTAAAAGGCATCCACTCAAGTACCTTGGTTTTATTCTTAAGGAAACTGAGATGCAGGAAAATTAATAAGTGTTTCCCAGATCACAGTGTTGGTTGGCTGGCAGCAAACGCAGGTCTACTACCCAGGTTCTCTAAACCCCATTCAGAAATTCTAGTTGGCCTCTTCTCTTCCAATCATATTCACCACGATTACTGTGTTAAACAGAATCTTCTTTAAAAGCATCTTTTGCTCTGACAGTAACACAGTCAGTAAATTCTCCCCATGTCTTTTCGTGGGTGAATCATTGGCAGGACAAAACCTGATGAAAATTGTTTAAGATGACTCAAGAAGTGTCTAGTAAAGACAGAAAAGATGGCTTTTGGTTTTGCCTCGTTTTTCATTTTCTGTCCACCTCTAGATCCAAGTTATCCACACTTCTAAATAAAGTAGTTGCTGTTTTCCATGAATTGTTTGTGTTTAGCTCATGACTATGAATGCAGGTAAGTCGCCAGAGCTTTCCCTCACTAGCCTGCCCATCCCACCCCAGCACCCTGGCATCGACTCCTATACATGAACCTCTGCTGCTCCTGATAGCCTTTTCAGTTAGCCTGTCTGTTAACATTCTGTTTCCCATGAAACCTACTTAGGAGTTCTTCATTATCACATTTCCACATTCTCCCTTCTTAGCTGTAGCCCTTTTTAGCACCTAGTTAGAGCCTCATTACTATCTCCACCCCCTTCCCCCTCCCAGCAGATAGTTGGCTTCCTGAAGAACCTGCTCACAGAAAACACTGAATGTTCCCATCAGGCAACCGGACAAATGTCTGGCTAGGGTAGAGCGAGCAAAAGCAGGGTTCTATTTCAACTGAACTAATAGAGAGAAGTTCTTGACTCCCTAGAAATGGAAGATACTAAATTATTAATCCCCACGCCTCTGCCTATTGTGTTTGGGTTTTGAGTTTTGTTTTAATGAAGCATAAAACCTATATGGCCTCTTCAACTGCCAAACCCAATATTTTGTTTCTTGTGAAAAGGTGCTCTGCTTTCAGAGAGAAATTGAGTCACACCCAGAAGTTAGTTAACTCATAGAGACATTGTTGAGATAGTGGTCATAGCAAGAGCGATGGAATTTACATAAGCAACACAGAAAAAGCATTTGTAATTAGTTATACGAGTGAAACGAAAACTTGTGAGCAGACACCAACCTGTACCCAATGTTACTAGCAGTTTTATTCGTAATCTCCAAAATCTAGAAACAGCCCAAATGCCCTTCTACTGGTAAGTAGATAAACAATTGTGCTACATCCACACAATGGAATACTGCTCACCAATCAAAAGAAACAGATAAGGACCTACGCAACACCATAGGTGAATCTCAAGTATCACGATGCTAAGTGAGAGAAGCCAGACTCAAAAGGCTATATGCTGTGTGATTCTGTTTATATGATATTCTGGAAAAGGCAAAAATGTGGACAGAGAACAGATGAGTGGTTGCCAAGGGGCTAGGGACTGCACAGGGGAAGCAGGGGTTGACTAAAAAGGACCACAGAGGAATTTTGGGGAAGGGCGGTGATGAAAAGATACTAACTTTTTTAATGTGGTGGTGATTACATGATAAACACTTGTCAAAACTCATAAAACTACATGCTAAACAGGGTGAATTTTATATGTAACTGTGGCTGGAAAGGGGATTCTGCGTAAAGTAACCTCACAGGATAATCTGGTTATAAATAAATTCCTAACTGGGCAGGTCATGGTGGGTAGCCACACCCCAGGCCTATAACTTCTTTAGGAAAAGGCTTATCTTTGCCTTAAGCAAGCTCTGTCCATTGTTTTTGTGCACCTAGGTTAACACACATTTGAAATAAGCAGAACCATCTCCAAGAGAACACATAATCTTGTTAACTATTCTGTAACCCAATCCCCACCTTGCTTTCTCTCACCTACGAGTAATCTTCCTTAAATCCCCTCTTTAATTTCAAACGCATAAAAGAAACTGCAAAACCGGGACTCTCGGGAGCATTTGAGATCTTGTTTCCCAGCAATTGTCATCAGCCCTGGCTCCAATAACTGCTTATGAAAATTCTCTACAGGCATGGATGTTCTTATGTCAACATAAATTATACCTTAAAAATTAAAAAGTTCTGACTTGGACACTAATAAAAAAAATACCCACTATCTCTGCCCTCAAACATTGAAAATTTCATTTGGAGAGGCTGATAAAATTTTATAAATGATTGATAACTGCAAGCTATACTAATTCTCAAACAGATAGCAGACCTAATTTTAACATCATTTAGGACTCAGGTTACAAGTTGTACTTTCAGGACAAGTAAATAGGAAAATATACATGTGCATATTGGGTGGCCCAATACAGGGTTTGGTTTGAGGTCAAGGTGGTATAGATAGTAAGTGCAGAGGAGTTCAGAAATAAAGCAGGCACAATAACAGTGGTGCATACTTAGCACGCCCCGGCTATGTGCCAGAAACCTCTGTGAGCTTTACTTATATCATTTAATCTTCTCTGCAATGCGGTTGATGTGGATGTTATTCACCATTATTTTGCAGACAAGGAAACAGAGGCCCAAACTGGTAAGGTAAGTCCTCTGGTTCTCATGCTGAGCAATGAAACTAGGATCCTTATGTGTTGTGGGTTGGGATGTTTGAAGAAAAGGGAACTTCACCTCTTCAAAGGCACCTTCAAAGGTGTGACGAAGGTTCAGAAGGTGTGACCAACGGTGGCACAAAAAGGAAAATGACTCAGCGGGTATGGTTCAGTGGTTGTGCGTCAACCTATAAACCAGAAGGTCATGGTTCAATTCCCAGTCAGGACCCATGCCCGGGGTGTGGGCTCGATCCCCAGTGGAAGGCGTGCAGAAGGCAACTGATCAATAACTCTCTCTCATCAGTGATGTTTCTATCTCTCCCTTCCTCTCTGAAATAAAAAGAATATAGTTTAAGAAAAGGAAAATGAGTAAACCAGCTCAACCGGAGCAGGAGGGTTTCTTTAAAAAAAATAGTAGGTGACAACATTAGCAAGTTAGGAAAAGAGCAGCTTTTAGAGGATACTAATTGGCAGACAAATAAACTGGATATTGATTCTGTGGTTCCTTGACCTCACACCTTTGGAGATGTTTTGGAAAAAATAGGGCAACTGTCTGGAGAGATTTGACTTGAGATGCCAGCACAATAATCCTTTCCAAAGATTAACCAGAGGGCGGTGTCAGGAATGCTACTGGGTTCCCTGGCTGCAGGAAGAACCAGCATGATGTAGGTACTGTAGTAGCTCTTTCCAAGTATTATCTCACTTCAAGTCCATTTCCACACCCTGAGATGGGCACTATTATACCCAGTTTATGGATGAGATGACTGAGGTTGAAAAAGGGTAAATGATCTGCATTAGAATCGACAGCTGGGTAGAGACAAATCTGAAACTGAAGCCCAAATGCACGTGACACTTTTTGTTGTTGTTGTTGTTAATCTTCACCCGAGGATATTTTTCCATTTATTTTTAGAGAGAGTGGAAGGGAGGGGGAGAGAAAGAAACATCTATGTGAGAGACACACATAGATTGCTTGCCTCCTGCTTGGGCCCCGATCAGAGTCAGGATGGAACCAGCAACCAAGATACATGCCCTTGACCAGAATCAAACCAGGACCCTTCAGTCCGCCGGCCGATGCTCTAGCCACTGAGCCAGACCAGCTAGGGCACACATGACACTTCTTATATACATAAGGTTGAAACTCCTAGAGGTGAGGGAACCTGTTAGGGGTATTCATGGTAGTAAGGGCACTTAATACTTCCTAAAACAAAAGAAAAGAGCTTAACAGATAATAAACAAAAAGTTGGCAGTACTTTTTGACTAGTTGAAGATGAGAGAAAGGAAGAATCAAAGTATCTGAAGGGCATGGGGAGCTAGGGGTCCCATTGACAGAAACATGCACTGGAATGCCGCACAAATAAACCTTGACATAACCTGACACTCGTGAACAAGTTACTTAAGTACTGAACTGCTATTGGTTTTACAAATGTGGGATGGCCTCACCTATATATCCAGTTTCCATCTCCTTTTCTTTGCCATTTCTACTACCTCTTTGCTTGATCAAGAATGCCAAGAAAAAGCAAACCATCTGAAACAAATACGCTCGCCTATGTGCAGACTAGTGTGCAGAAAAAGTGACTGTGCAAGGCTGAGTCAGCTACCCAAGTCCTCAGATCAAAGGTCATTAGGCCAGGGAAGGTTGATTTTAAGGATTCCTTAAAAAGTCCCAAGTCTCATCCTCCTCTACCTCAACTCCAGGAACTTAGAGTCCATTGTTAATGAGCTTAATGAAGAAACACCCGAGAAAGAATGCTGGAACAATGACAATGGCAATTTCCCCCCTTCTTTATCATTTAATTTCACTCACCCATTTGTCCAGCAACAATTTATAAGCATTTACTATGGACTAGGCACTGTGTCTGTGTTAGGAATACAAAAAAAATAGTTTACCATTCTTGCATCCGCAGAGCCCACAGTTGGGTCGTCAAAAAGAATTACAAATACAACCTCTGAAAAACCAAATCTATGTCTTTCCAAAATCTAGCCCTTCCCTTGTATGAGCCCAGTTTGTCAATGGTGATAAACGAGCATCTAATTTTATTCCTAGTGTGTCTGTATTCTTCTAAGAGTATTTGCTATTGATTTTGTTTACTCCTTGCTTTTAAAGAGGTGGAAAATGAATCAAGTACCATGATATACATGTGGTGGCCAAAAGCCCACTCAGATCTCCTTCTGTGGGGAACAGTAGTGACTGACTGGTCCCAGCTGCTGTGCCCTGAACACACCGCGGTGTTCAGGCTGAGGCCATGCTCCCCACAGGCGACTCCCAGTCAGTGCCTGAGCCCTGATGGGTTACTAACAGGCCCCATCCTGTGAGACAGAGGATTCCTCTAGGGGAGATTTGGGCTCCAGGGCTCCCCACAGACCTGACCACAAACTTTCTCATACGGGGCTGCAGTCTGAGACCCTTCCTTCCCACCCCTCTATCTGCCCTCCCCCTCTCCTTCCCAGGGGTCAGATCTGCATCAGGCTCTGGAGGACAGCTCCACCTCCTCCAGCCCCCTGCCTACCCTTCTCCCCCTCATAGGCATTGCCCCAGTCAATCTCTCATGTCTGTTTCTCAGAAAACCCAAGTCAACATGCACAGTAATTTTCAAACCTGCCTTCTAGAGTAACCCCTCCCTCATTCATTCTCCTTTAGGTGTTCCCTTAAAATGTTAAGTATCCTATTCATAGCAACTTGCTGTTTTATAGCTGTACAGGTATTTTTAAAATATATTTTTATTGATTTCAGAGAGGAAGGAAGAGGGAGAGAGAGACAGAAACATCAATGATGAGAAACTTTGATCGGCTGCCTTCTGCACGCCCCCTACCAGGGACCGAGCCCACAATCCCAGCATGTGCCCTTGACTAGAATTGAACTTTGACCCTTCAGTCCACAGGCCAACACTCTACATGGAGCCAAACTGGCTAGGGCACTGTATAAGTATTTTTGAGGTTTCATGAGTATATACTTTGTCTTTTGTACTATGCAAAAGAACCTGTTGTAGTCTAAGAGAAAAGCACCGTATTCCTCCAGTTCTGGTCCAAGCAGAGTGGAGGGGCACTGTTTCTGGGCAGCTGTGTACTCTGACCTCACACTCTCTAATCCTGGTTTTCCTCTTACTGACCATGTGATCTCAGACAAGCCATACAACCCCTTTGAACCTGCTTCCTCTCTAATATGGAGATAATAATATCCTCCTGGTTGACTTCAAAGGACTGTTTTAAGAATCAAATGATTTAATTATGTGAAAGTGCCTTGCAAACTGAAGCACTGTACAAAAGTAGGATATTATAATTATTGTCTTCTAAATAATAAATGTGATTGACCAACTTTACTCATATTTATGGAGGAACAAGCCCTGGATATAAATTATACACATCTCAATAGCGGCGGGGCGGGGGGTGCTGTGCTGCGGGTGGCGGAGTTAGAAAACTGGAAGCATTGCACATTGAGTTAAGTAAGCCAATCCCAGAACACTGAAGTAGGCTACAAAATTATAAACCAAAAGTTCCAATGAAATTACCTTAACTCCCACAGATGAGAGTAAATATAGGATGCTTGTTTAAGTAGGAAAAAAAGAAAAATTTCAGTGTAAGGTGATTTCCAAACCACCGTGATTTGGATGGACCTTGGCTCCAAATATAATCCTTCCAACCTCCTTGATTTTGGGTAGTAATAATAATCTCACCACACCAGTAACTTGAGGTTTTTTCTTGGTTTGGTTATAAATCCCTTTTCACAGGAATAAATGAAGAAAAATATCCTCAAGGGTCTGTGGGTAGATGTGAATATATGTCTGTTTTCACCCCCAATATTGTGGTTGAATTCAGGTGTTTCTGTGTGATGCTAAAGTTAGCATAAAAAAAGGGATACAGTGTAAACCCACAGGGGTATAGGTTGATCTTTTAGGTAAGTATAAGGATTACAAACTGTTTAGGACTAAAGCCTATGAGACATCTCTTGGTAATACTCTTAATCTTAAAAGCAGTAGCTTCCATTTAAGTTGCAACTCTCCATAAAAAAAAAATCTTCCCCAAATTCCCTTCTCCCTGGTTAATTGCAAAATAAACAGATATCCTGAAGGAGGAGGTGGCTTCCTTCTTTGTTGACGGCCTTGAAGTGAAGGCAGTACTTGGGTGGTGCGGGGACTGTGCTAAACCAACCATTTCCTTCCCTCTGTGTTTGTCTGGGTTTCCCATTTTATTATCTAGGTCAAGCCTGTGAAATATACCTTCATCCATTCAATAGAGACGCCATGCGACACAGTTGGGTCTGAGGCAAAGAAATGGACTCCTCGTCTCTTTTCTGTCTTAGCTCTTCTACCAAAGGGAATACATGTAACACAGAAAATTAAGCAGCGGCTGCCTCACACTTTCTGGATGGAGGCAACTTTGCTTCAAAGCAAACTGAACCTCTTACTCCATCCACCACATTGATGACATTTTTGAGACAATCAGAAAGAAAAATTAACCTAGTCCCTTGAGACAGCATAAAGGTACCTTGATGGATTGATAATAGCTAAAGTTCACCTGAAGGAGTGTGGCCCTTATTCTTTAACTGTCAGTAAGCTGGATTTGCCAGTCCTTGCAAACTCACCTCAAATATACCCTACCAACCCCCAGAAAACTTCCTTCAAAGATGTTCTACCCAAACACCAGGACACTCACCTCTAACACCAAAAGTATACATGATCAGTCTCTAAAAACAAGACAAAAGAACTGAAGAGGCCTGAGAATTTGTACTCATAGAATGTTCTGGAACAAGAACAAAAAGAGGTCTGAGAGTAATTAAAGGTCTTTTTTTTTTTTTTAATCCAAAATGCATTCTTCACAGGAGAACCAGCTTTCATCAGCTTTTCCAGGCTTCCCTGTTTCAGATCACCCCCTGCCATGTGCCCATCCAAACAAAGCTTCTAAATAAATCTAAATAAATACAAACAAATGCATTCTTAGTGGGGTTGCACTTTCAGATGAAACACTGTGAACTTGCTTATGTGCATGCAAATAAAATGTCATGCTCATCAGGGGAGCATACTTTGGCATCAAGTAGTATATGGTAAATGGCACATAATTTGATTGAGGGAAAACATCTCTTTGCCTGAAGGGAGAGTCAATTTGGCTGGATCTGTTTGTGATAGAATTGACGTGTCACAGTCACCACAAGCAGAGACAACCTTACCATTTCACATGCAATGACACACAGGCATTTCCCTACTACCAAAGTTAGTCCTGTCTGTTTTTTTGTGTGTTGTGTGTGTGTGTGTGTGTGTGTGTGTGTGTGTTATCCATTCATCCATCAAATATATTCTGAGCACCTACTGTGTACTTGGAACTACTCTAGATATAACATGCTCTATGCCTGTCCTCTAGGGCAACAATTCCCAACCTTTTTCATCTCATGGCACACATAAACTAATTACTGAAATTCTGCAGCACATAAAAGAAATATATTTTTTGCTGATGTGACAAAAAAAGTTAGGTATAATTTTGATTCATTCACACCAGATAGCTATTGTTGTGTAGACTTTGTCATTTTTTTATTAGACAATCTAAGGGAAAAGAGGTCATTGCCCCTTACTAGTCAGGTATTGCATGTTTTAAAATTATTTTTGGTACACTGGTTGAAAATTTCTGCTCTAGGGGTTAAAACTCTTGTCAGAACGTCACAATTTATATAAAAAGCAACAAAAAGCAAAAATGCCCTCAGTGCATGGGAGTATGCATAGGACAAAGCCTGTCAAACAGTACGTGCTCAATAGGTGTTAAGTGAATAAGTGGAATAATTATTAACAGAGTGCTAGAATATACAGAGCTTAGAATCCTTCCTAGCACATTATAGGCACACAGTAAATATTTGTTGATTGAGTAAATGAAATAAATACTAGGGGCACATAGAAGAAAATGGCCTGACACAGCCAATGACTTCCCTATGAAGGTGACATTTAAGCTAGATGAAGAAGGTGTGAAGAAGATTCTAGGCAAGGAGAATAATAGTAATTGGTCAGTTAGATGATTTACTTGAGCTGAAGTATTAACTCCAGAATGTAGCTGCACTTACTTCATGCTGCTGATTGTATGACTGACTACCCAATGATCTTAATCGGCCATGTAGTTAATTTCACTGAAGCCGTGGAGAGGATCCAAGACTGCAGCCTTCAGGTAGGGTAATAATCAATAAGGGTAACACCTTCCTTACAGTGAAGGCCCATTTGTTAACAGTACAGAAAACCAGAAAAAACAGAGACACCAACAGTGAACCAAAATATTTAACAGCATAGAATCATTTTATAGAACTTCAAATACTTCAAGGATATGCTCCTGTCAAAAAACACTACAAAAAGAAAATTGGTTTCATGAAAATAAAGGCTCAGACTTTCAAAGGGAACATTTAACTGGGAATAAAAACAAGGCGGTAGAACCAGAGATTTCTTTGGTTGCTACGGGATGAGCATTATAGGAGAGGGATGTGCAATGTATGGTCAGTAAAGGCTTCCCTACAAGCAAAGTTTTAGACTATGATGTGACACTCTATTTGCTGAGGATTTATAGTACATATATACTAAATATATAATGAAACCAAACGGCAAAATGCAATTCAACTTACTAAACTTTGTTTTAAAGACAAGCATTCAGATACATAAGAATTACTCCACACAGTTCATCTTGCTCTGTTTCTTTTCTCAAAGGAGTAGCAATTCTCAGTAGTTGTCGCAGCCATGTGACATATGACTTGTTAAAGCGGCTTCTAGGCCACATGACTGTCCAACCTGCAGGGACATCCTTTCTTCACAATAAGCCCACCTCTGACCGATTTACTGATGAAATGGAGATGGATCTACAGTAATCCAAAAACAGTAAACTGCTTGCCTAATTCAGAAGAAACAGCATTCACTTAGGCATTGTTTTGCCTATTATGCTGCCCCATCATGACTGTTCTACTTTGCCAGAGTTAACACCAATAAAATCAAATGAGGAAACATAGTAAAAACAATCTTAACACCAACTATCATTAGGGGCAAGTAGTTTCCTAGTTTCTATAACATTAAAAAATAAAATGATGAAGAAAATAATAATGTTACATTTATTTTCTGTTTCACAGTTTAAAATTTTTTTGCCTCGTTCTTGTCTCTTATGAACTTTATGAAATACCCAAGTAGGTGCTGAGGGTTAAAAGAAAAATAGTAAAAATTACTATGTCACATCTGTTTCTAGGAAGATGGAGTAGATATCTTTTCTCTATTCCTCCCACTACCAGTAAGTATAGTTAAAATCCCTGAACATTATATATAAACAAATACAGAAGACTCTGAAAGGCACAAAGAACAAAGCAGGCCATAAGGGACCTTAAAATATATAGGAAGGACACAGTGGTGAGGTCCTTGGGTTTTCATTTTTCATCATATACCTCAGCCTTACAGCTGAAGAAGCTGTCAATCTAGAAACATTAACAGGTTTAGAAAAAAATAAAAATATCAAAATGCTGCTTCCTCTAGTCAAAGGGGCATTTTAGCAAGACAGAAGAAAACTTTTAGACAATAACCATTCTACTCCAGCCAAACATTGTCCCCTCTCCCCCACAAAAAAAAGGAAAAACAAAACAAAACTGGTTTCACCTCCACTCACGGCAACAAAGGTCCAGCAGGAAACCCAGACATCTACCCTCACCTGGCTGTAACAAGGCACCCTACCCTTCACAAACCACCCGCTCACCAAGGTGGTATGAAAGAGGGCAGAATAGGGGGCCAGGAATTTTATCCTCTCCAAATCTCTGTCAAAGTGTCCATGGAAACCAAGAGAGAAGGTTGTACTTCCAACCCGCCTGGGCGTAATGACACAGAAAGAAAAAAAAAAAATTAGCAATTCCAAGAATGCAAAAAGGGTCCTAATTGCAGAATCTGCAGACATCCAAAGGACAATACAGGAATACTATAAATTCTACACACATCAATTTGACAACTTAGAGTGAATGGACCAATTTCTTAAAAATACAAACTACCATGACTCACTCATATAAAAGAATCTGAATAACTCCTTAAGTACTAAGGAAATTAAATTCATAATTCAAAGATTGCAGAAAAGAAATCCCCAGGCCCATAAGTTTTCACTGGAAAATACTCCAAACATTAAAAAAGATTTAACAAAAGTATTTTTGTTCAACAAAATCTCTTCCAAAAAAAATAGAAGGGAACACTTCCCAATTCCTGTTTTAAAGCTATTATTATCCTGATACCCAAACTATTCAAAGATAGTAAAAAATATTCCTAATGACTATAGATGCAGAAATTCTTAACAAAATACTAACAAATAGAACTCAGCAAAAGAATTATCCATCATAACCAAGTGGACTTTCTTCCAAGATACAAGACTATTTCAAATCAATCAATGCCATCCAGCATATTAATTAATTTTTATTACATGATCATATCAGTTGATGTAGAAAAAGCATCTAATAAAATTTAACATTGGATCATGACAAAAATTCTTATAAAAATAGGAATAGAGGGGAAAATTCTTCAACTTGATAAAGCACATTGCATAAAACCTACAGCTAATATCATACTTAATAGTAACATTCTGAATGCCCTAAAATAAAAAATAAGGCAAGGATGTCTGTTCTTACTGCTTTTAGTCAACATATTGCTTAAAGTTCTAACCAGTGCCATAAGACAAAAATAGATAGAGATCAGAGAAGAGAAAAACCTGTCCCTATTTCCATATGCCATAATTGTCTATTTAGAAAACCCCAAGAAAACTAAAATAAAAGTAATAATAAGTAATTTCAGCAAGGTAGCAAGATATAAGGTAAACATAAAAATATTAATTTTATCTTTATATGCTAGCAACAAAGACATGGAAATTAGAATTAAAAATATAGCAATACTTACAGTCCCTCAAAAAATGAAATTCTAAGGTGTAAATCTAACAAAACATGTACAGGACTTATATGCTGAAAACTATAAAATGCTAATGAAATAAACCAAGGAAGATACAATCAAATGGAGAGACAACTATATTCATATATTAGAAGACTTAACATACTAAGGATGCAATTTTCTTTAAAAGATATACAAGTTTACACAATTCCTATCAATATTTCAGCAATATATTTTGTAGACATGTACAAGATTATTTCAAACTTTATATAGAGAGGCAAAGGAATTAGAATTGCTAAAATGTTTTTGAAAAATAAAAATAAAGCCCTAGCTGGTTTGGCTCAGTGGATAGAGCATCGGCCTGCAGACTGAAGGGTCCCGGGTTCAATTCCAGTCAAGGACACATGCCTGGGTTGCGGGCTCGATCCCAATAGGGGGTGTGCAGGAAGCAGCTGATCAATGATTCTCATCATTGATGTTTCTATCTCTCTCTCCCTCTCCCTTCCTCTCTGGAATCAATAAAAATATTAAATAAATAAATAAAGTGCAAAGAAACTAGCCAATATCAAGACCTATTATATAGGTCTTGAGAGTGTGGTATTGTCAGAGGAATAGACACATAAATCATGGAACAGAATAAAGAACACAGAAATAGACCCCTATGCGTATATTCAAGTGATTATTGACAAAGGTGCAAAAGCAATTCAATGAGGGAAAGACTTTTCAGCAAATGGTGTTGGAACAATTGAATATCCATAGGCAAAAAATGAACCTCAAAATAAGTCTCACACTTTATAAATTAATTTAGAGTGGATAACAGACTTAAGTGTAAAATGTAAGACTATAAAACTTTTCAAAAATATAGATGAAAATCTTCAGTATCAAAGGCTAGAAAAATTTTTTTTTTCTTTTTCTCTTTTTTTTTGGTTAATCCTCACCAGAGGATATTTTTTTCATTGATTTTTTTTTTAGAGAGAGTAGAAAAGAGAGAGAGAGAGAGAGAGAGAGAGAGAGAGAGAGAGAGAGAGAGAGAAATACCGATGTGAGGCACATTGATTGGTTGCCTCCCACACATGCCCCAACTGGGCCAAGGATCAAACCTGCAACCCAAGTACATGCCCTTGATGGGCATTGAACCTAAGACCCTTTGGTGCATGGGCCAAAGCTCTAACCACTTAGAATACTGGCCAGGGCAGGAAAAATGTTTTTAAATTTGACAACAAAAGCCCAAATTATAAAATAAAAATTTGAAAATTAGACTTCATCAAAACCTAAAACTTTTGCTCTTTGAAATATCCTATGGAGAAGATGAAAAGGCAAGCTACAGACTGAGAAGGAACTAGCATCTATTCTAGACTATGTAAAGAACTCTCCAAACTCAGCAGTAAATAAACACCCTAATTAGAAAATGAGCAAAAGACATTTTACTAAAGAAAATCCACAGACGGCAAATAGCACATGAAATAATGTTCAACATTATGATACATTGGGGAAATGAAAATTAAAACAAAAATGAAATATCACTCTGCACTTATCAGAATGGTTGAAATAAAAAAATAGTGCGAACACCAAATGCTGGCAAGGATGGGGAGAAACTGGATCACTTACACATTGCTGGCAAACAAGTAAAATGATACACCCACTTGGGAAAACAATTTGACAGTTTCTTAAAATTCTAACATGCAAGTACCATATGACTCAGCAATAACACCCTAGATCATTTATCCCAGAGAAATGAAGACTTAATGCTCACTCAAAATCCTGCACATTAATATTTATAACAATTCTATGCCCATTAACCCCAAACTGGAAACAACCCAGATGTCCTTCAATAGATCAACAGTTAAATAAACTCTAGTACATTCATATCATGAAATAGCACTCAGCAATAAAAAATAATAATAAAGTACTTACACACACAGCAACCTGGGTGAATCTCCAGAGAATTATACTGAGTGGAATTACACTGACTGCCAAAAGGTTATATATTCCGTGATTCTATTTAAATAGTATTATTGAAATGACAACACTGTAGAAATGGAGAACAGATTTGTGGTCACCAGGAAGGAAAGAAGGGGGCAGGGTGGGACGAATGCGGGGGTTGCTGTAAAAGATCAATATGAGGAATCCTTGTGATGGCAATGTTCTGTATCTTGACTGTCAATGTCAATATCATGGTTGTGATTTGGTGCCACCGTGTTTTAAACTATTACCTTTGAAGAAACTGGGTAAAGGACCCATGGGATCCTCTGTGTTATTTCTTATAATATTTGAACTTATAATTTAAAAGTTTCACTTTAAAATGACCCACACATCATTCAAGTGAAGGAAACAGAAATATAAACAAATTAATGTGCTGTAAGTATGTGCAACCATTAACAGGGAGATGAAATGCCATTAGCAGAACAGTATGGTGACCATGGTTGTGACATCCCAAAGGCGCTGAGATTTGAGCTGAATCTTGAAAGAAGGGAGCCGTTTACCAGCTTTCATTTAATGTTTGCAATCTATTACACAGACACTTTATCTACTTTAGAGAAGGTTCAGAAATGCTAAATCATAGGTTCAATGTAACACAGTTAGTTTCTAATGGCAATTTTATTCTCTTTCCATTTTTACCATAAGGTTTAATTTGAAAAATACAACATAAAAGGAGCAAAATACTAAAGAAGTAATATGTTATTTTTTTTAAAGCACATTCATCTATTAAGGCATTCAGTAAGCATTGATGATATTCCTGATATGGGTTAGGTACTCAGGTATGTGTTAAAGATAAGACAAAATCATAGTCTCAGAAAATGAAAAGGCAGTCATTCAGTATCAATTATGTTTAAGAGTCAGTGGTTTTCAAATAATCACCTGGCTGCATGCTACTCTTTTTCTTTTTATTGAATGTATCTGGTTTCAGGTGCACAATTCCATAACACATCATCTGAACACTGTATAGTGTGTTCACCACACCAAGTCAAATCTTCTTCCATCACCATTTATCCCCTCAATGGGGGATCCATCTCATCTATCTAACACCCCCCCCCCAACACCCTCTTGTTCCTGCCCAGTCATAAACCCTCCACATATACCATAGATTATTTTTACTTTTTTCTGTACTTTATACACATAGACTCATACTGTCTTATGTTTCTGGCTTCTTTCTCTCAACATGATGTTTGTGAGATTCATTCATAACATTGCAAGTCATTGGAGATTGTTCATTCTCATTGTTGTACAGTACTCTAATATATAAATCCCAATTACCCATTCTCTCTCTCTTTTTTTTTTCTTTTCTTTTTTTTTTTTTTTTTTTTGCTGGGAAATTGAGTACTTTCCTCTTTGGGGTGTTAGTAGACAGAATAATGGCTCTTCAATGATCCACATTCTAATCCTCAAAGTCAACTAATTAGTTGACCTTAACTATATCTGTAAAATCACTTTTAGCCATATAATATAACATAACTATGGGGGGGAAATTTCATCGTATTTGCAAGTTACACCCATACTCAGGGGGAAGGGATTATACAAGGGTATAGGTCAATGGAGGGTTATCTTAGAATCCTGTCTACAATACATACTGCATAAACTTGTTTACTTCCTGGCCAGCCAGGTAGTGCTTGATTGCCCTTACAAATGCCTCCCAGTCCCCGTATGTGACGGCTCTATTCTGCTTTAGTTGCAAATAATGTTGCCTCCTAGATCCTGGTAAAAAACCTATTGCATCCTTGAACCTTTCTTTAAAACTTGTTTTTCCTTCTTTCTCACCCTTAGGCACGTAACAATTTCTATGTACTATGAGCCCTGACATTTAAAGAAATAGTCGTAATGTTAGACAATTTTACATGAGTCATGTTAACTTACATATGGTCTTTCTTATATAATGATAACCTACTAACATGTTTTATCCTTTTTAAAAAAAAAATAAGAAAATGTAGACTCAGAATGATCAAGAAACTTTCCCAATGTCCTACAGCTTTGTTCAAGGAAGTGACAGTCACAAATTCATGTTGCTCCAAGTTCACACTGGGGGAGCTTCAAGTGCCCAAATTGCTTTCAACTTATGAAGGGTAGTAAAGGGGCAGTGACTGGAAAACCTACAATTCTTTTGCCTTGTTACCAAGTAGAATCTTCCTGCTCAGTACTTCCTACCTCCAATCTCACAATCATCTAAATAAATACCATTTTGACCCTTTCTTTCTAAGTGACACGTCCATTAAAATCTCATCTTCTCAACCTTCCAAAAGCTTTCAGGGCAGGAACCATGGTGCTTACTCAGCATTTAAAAATTACTGTTATGCCCTGGCTGGTTTGGCTCAGTGGATAGAGCATCATCCTGTGGACTAAAGGGTCTTGGGTTCAATTCCGGTCAAGGGCACATGCTGGGGTTACAGGCCCGATCCCCAGTAGGGGGTGTGCAGGAGGCAGCCAATTGATGATTCTCTGTCATCATTGATGTTTTCCTCTCTCTCTCTCTCTCTCTCTCTCTCTCTCTCTCTCTCTCTCTCTCTCCCTCTTCCTTCCTCTCTGAAATCAAAAAAAAAATTTAACAAAAATTTTTAAATTACTGTTATGCATGACATAAGAATTCCTTTATCACCCAACTAAATACCACAACTCAGAAAAGACCTACAGACTTGGAGGAGGAAAGGGATGTGTGCGTAAACCATCCTTTCCACTGTGCCTGCTTTCTAACACTCATTCACTTGCCTATTCTTTGCAGGAAGCCGTGTATCAGTTCTGCTCCACTTCCACTACCTGCAGACTACAGATGGAACTCCAATATCTTTTAATAATATTTCATTAAATCAACATAACCTAGTTTTCCAGTGGTATTTCTATAAAAGAGTCTTTCCTATGCCCAACACAGACTCAGATATATAAATTAAACCTCTATCAAGCTCTGATGTTTAGTTTTAGGAAGAGGTAGCAGAAGATTTAAAAATAGTATATTGATTTAACAGATTCTTTTTGAATCCTGAATATGTGCCATTCGGCTGTGTACTGGGACTATTCCCTGCTCTGACGAGTTTATAGTCAGCAGGCGAAGTGGACACAGAAATAGTAATTGGAACGCTCATGAAAGGTCTTGTGCAGAAAATGGTGCAGGGAGCAGGGAAGGACCCACTAACTCAGTCCTAACTTGGAGTTCAGGGTGCCAGTCAGGTAGACTTTCCAGAAGAAATTATGTCTCAGCTGAGCTCCAAAAGAGGAATGGGATTTAGCCAAGACAGGAAGCTGCAGAATGCGTTCCACCCAAAAGGAACATCAAAGACCTGGAATTCAAGGTGGAGAGTGATGAAATAGGAGACCCTCTGAGCTCTGGGAAGCGTCTTAAAGGCCAGATAAAAGAATTTGGGCCTTTTTATCCAGAGGGCAACAGGAAACTATTAAAAACGCTTTATGAAGGGAAGTAACTTAGAGATTTCGTCATGGCTACAAAATGGAGGATTGGAATAGGGTAAATCTATAAATCAGAAAGGAAATTAGGAGACTGTACCCATTACTCAAGCAAGAAATAAGGACAGAGCAGTGCTAGACAGATGCGGGCGACTTCAGGATTAGCCAGTCTTGGTTATCCATTGGAGATAGAGATGAAAATGAAGGAAGAAAATGAATTAAGAATGGCATGAGGGCTCAGCCAGTGTGGCTCAGTGGATTGAGCGTAGTCCCATGCACAAAGAGGTCACCGGTTCGATTCTCGGTCAGGGCACATGTCTGGGTTGTGGGCTGGATCCCCAGTAGGAGGCAAGTAAGAAGCAGCCAATCAGTGTTTTTCTCATTGATGTTTCCATCTCTCTCCCTCTCCATTCCTCTAAAATCAATAAAAACATATATATATAATAACCCTACAAATATTTCTGTCCTCTGATCAAATTATAGTTTCAGGCCCCATAAATAAACAGACATTTATTTATGTAGACTCCCCCAAGTGATAAGTAATCCTATCTAATAAAAGAGAAACATGGTAATTAGCAGTACATCCGCTACCCTTCCCATTGGCTAATCAGGGCGATATGCAAATTAACTGCCAGCAAAGATGGCCGGGCCTCTGAGCTTACAGTTTGAAACATTGTTACAAATATAGAAGCTAAACAAAACCCCAGAAACCTGCTTTCAGCCAGCGGGGATCTTAGAGCTGGAGTTGAAATAGTATTTTGATTACAGAACCCAAACAAACCAGATACCTGCTTTCAGCAGCTGAGGCCTAAGAGCTGGAGCCAAGCCTCAGAGCTAAAGCTGGCCCAGAATTTTAAAAAAAAGAAGAAAAGAGCGGTTGGGAGCTTCAGTCACCCACCAGCCTGAAAATGGCCCTCAGCCCCTCACCCAGACTGGCCAGGCACCCCAGTGGGGACCCCCATCCTGAAGGGTGTGTGACCAGCTGCAAACAGCCATCATCCCCTCATCCAGGCTGGCCAGGCACCCCAGTGGGGATCCCCACCCTGATTCAGGACACCCTTCAGGGCAAACCAGCTGGCCCCCACCCATGCACCAGGCCTCTATCCTATATAGTAAAAGGGTAATATGCATCCTGGCACCAGGATCAGCGTGACAGGGGGCAGTGCCCAAACCCCCTGATCACCCGGTGGCTCTGTGTGTGACAGGGGGCGGGGCCACAACCTCCCTATCAGCCCTGCTCTGTTCGTGACAGGGGAAGGCGCCCCAACCCCCTGTTCAGCCCTGCTCTGTGACTGATAGGGGGGAGCTCCCCAACCCCCTGATCGCCCTGCGGCTCTGTGTGTGACAGGGTGCAGTGCCCCAACCCCCTGATCCGCCCTGCTCTGTGTGTGACAGGGGGCAGTGTCCCAACTCCCCTATCGGTCCTACTCTGTGAGTGACAAGGGGGAGCTCCTCAACCCCCTGATCGGCCCTGCTCTGTGCGTGACGGGGGGAGCTCCCCAACCCCCTGATGGGCCCTGTTCTGTGCGTGACAGGGTACGGAGCCCCAACCCCCCTGATTGGCCCTGCTCTGTGCGTGACAGGGTACGGAGCCCCAACCCCCCGATTGGCCCTGCTCTGTGTGTGACAGGGGGTGGCACCGCAACCTCCCCATCGACCCTGCCTTGAGTGTGACAGGGGATGGTGCCCCAACCCCCCAATCGGCCCTACCCTGAGCATGACTGAGGGTGGCAGCGCAACCTCCCGACCCGTCCTGTTCTGTGCACGACAGGGGGCGGCGCCCCAACTCCCCAATCGGCCCTGGTCTGAGCCCGACCAGGGGCTGCACCTAGGGATTGGGCCTGCCCTCTGCCACCCGGGAGCAGGCCTAAGCCAGCAGGTCATTATCTCCCAAGGGGTCCCAGACTGTGAGAGGGCACAGGCCGGGCTGAGCCCCCCCACCCCCCTGAGTGCAAAAATTTTTGTGCACCGGGCCTCTAGTATATATATGTATGTATATATATGTATATATGTGTATATATATATATATATATATATATATATATATAGAGAGAGAGAGAGAGAGAGAGAGAGGCATGAGGGCTCTGGCACAGTCACCTAAGTAGATGCTGGTGCCATTAACTGAGTTGGAGAAACCAAGAGGAGACGCAGATATGTAAGGTCTGAAATTCAGTGTCAACAAGTTGCATTTCAGTAGCTGATTCTGAGTTACTGCCAGCATGTAACCCAAGATGAAGGCAGTCCCAACAGCCCAGGAGTCTGTTTTCGGTCAGGTGTTCCAGGACAGACTTTATGAACAGGGTGCCATCTCCCTCACTACCATGGCCCATTTGCCTAATTGTTTAATGTGATTTAACATTAAGTGTACTTGGGTTCAAAAGACCTTACCTCTCAACCAAAATGTGAAATCAAAGCACTGCATGAGTTAAGTGTGTCTGTCTGCACAGATGTTGTACCCACCACATCAAAGGCGTTTTGCACTTGCCATAGGGGATGGCTTTTTGACCTTGGAAATAAATTTGAAATGTATGGCTCCCTGAAACCACAGAGTTGACTGAATATGCCTTGAATTATGGTAATGCATTATACTCACCATGGGAGAAACCCAGTGCAAATTGTTGAATTTGAGGGTTTTTAACAAAAGAAATAAGACAGCCAAAATCCAAATCATTAGATGACAAAGTAGACCATTTTCAAATTCTCAGATAGCAAACCGTATTTATAGACATACATTGGTCTACAAAAATGACCACTCAGACCATAACATTTTTTACTAGCTTTCCTCACATTTACCAATACCAGTGCCACTTCTTTATCATATCCACACTTTGCTACCAGAATAACAGCTGTGAAAAATCCTCAGAACACTATCACACACTGTATCAAACTAAGTTTACCTATAACATTAACGCAAAACCACACCTACTTGTTGGTAGCCAAAATAGTAAGTTAAAAAAAACACACACACCCCAGCTGGTCTCACTTCTAAATACAGTTTTAAGTTAACCATGTACAATGTTCAATTTTGCTTTCCTTTCTGCTCTGGTTTTGGGAGCTAAGAAATGATTTGAAACACCAAGTGAATAATCCCATCCAGTCATAACAATGACCAAAAAGATCTCATGGTCTACATAGAAATTAGATCCATTTACCATCTCTTATGGATATTAACAGAATTTCCTGGTATTGAATAACCCTATAAATATTTCTGTCCTCTGATCAAATTATAGTTTCAGGCCCCATAAATAAACAGACATTTATTCATGTAGACTCCCCCAAGTGATAAGTACCATGCCATTATATGCATTATCTTAATCTCTACAATGTTATAGTAGCTATTATTTTCATTTCCTAGATGAGAAAATTGAGGCACATAGAGGTGTAGTCTAAGCCAAGGTCACACAGCCAGCAAGAAAAGTTAAGAATCAAGCCCAGGTTTGCCTAACTCCAAAGCCTTACTCTCAAGTACATCTTTGCCCACTTTGATTTGTTGATCTCTGGCATAGAGGCACAGTTCTCAAAACAAATACATTTGTTTATTTCATGGTTTTTTTGTGTATGTGGCTAATTAAAGCTAACCTGGGTACAAAACATTAATAAATGATATTTATTTATAAATATACATGTATTTTCCATAGATGGGGAGGATTCTACAATTTAGTTTGCTAAAAAAAATTTTAAAGTTCTACCTTTAGAAGGGTTAGTTAACTTACCTTACACACAAACAGCCAACTATCAGAGTCAATTCAAACATATACAAAAGCTAAATACGTAGACAAAATATTAAGCCCACTATATTTGTTTTTACCTCTGAGTCAATCCTAAAACTCTAGAATTTAAAATATACATATCAAACATGAGTTTAGATTAAATAGTAATAAATCAGCTCTCCTTCACAGAGGGTCTAAATGAAGGGAACCATCCTGAACACTTTACCCATATTATCATTTCTAATCTTTATGAGGCTCTGCAAGGAAGGTATTATTAACCCCATTCTGAAGATAACAAAAGTTAGGCTCAGTACAGTTATGTTGGTTTCATAACAGCATTCAGCCAATAAGACCTTTGAACTTAAAGATTTCTGAGCCCATGGGCTTGTCCCCATGAAACTCAATGCCACAGTATGTCTCCCCTCCCCCCCCCCAAAAAAATACATTTTATAAAGCTCACTGTCTTCCCTGAGACATTGTTGAGAATCTTAGGTAGCTGAAAGTCCATTTTATGCCTTCCATGTGTTAGCAACTCTATAAAAGTTAAATTCACCGGCATCTGTAATATAAGAACTAATGGAATCAGTATTCTTTGAAAATTATGCTTTTCTTCCAAATGTCACCTTATGTTCCACACACATTTTCAAAAATGAATGTGCAGGTTTTAAAAAGGGACTAAACAAAATTGACAATGTAATTTTATCCAGGTACCAAAAAAACACACACACACATTCACTTACCTTATGGGTTATTCTACCAGTCAGGCTGTGATAATAATTTACTATTCTAGAATACAGTTATTCTTCCAAATTCTGACATAACTGCCATGTTATTTCACTCACATATTCCTCTGTCTATCCCAGTAGCCAGGGGCCATTTTTCATGCTGTTCATTTGCATCAGAAATTACAGGTTTTGATACTATTGCCACAGCCTGTGCTTTAACTTTGAAATATATTATAGCGGGAGCTCTAATGTGGCTAATCTAGTTCGTGATTCAGTATGACTGCAGTTATGGTTCCCTGAAAGGGGCTGCCACTGACAAAACCCTGCCCTGTGCTTACGCAGAAACTCCTTGGGCTCGGCTCTGGGCTCAGGTTGAAAGAGCCCCCTAAGTAAATAGCCGTCTGAGGCTCTTCCTAGCCTGGTCACCAATTTATTCTGTGACCTTGGTACCATAAAGCCTCTTCTCTGTGTTTTTTTTTTTTTAACTACCCATAAATTAGAAAGGCACAGGCATGGTTTTCTAAATTCCATTCCCCTTTCTATCGTTCAGGCTCCCCGGGGTTCAGAGAAGGGCAGGCTATCAGATTCAAAGGTGGAGATCAACATGGTGGCCAGGAGAGGTCACAGAGAGACAGGGCTTGGGTCACAAGGAGGAGGGTTCCAGGTAGCTAAAAGCTGGGGTAGGATGTTCCTTGCAGGGTCTGACACTGGCAAATCCAGGCAGCAGTGACTGGAGGTGGAAAGTGAACAGAATGGCCATGATGAGGTTCCTTGAGGTGGCACAGAATGATGTTTTGGTGTATCTCTTGGATCTCAGGTTTTCATCTGGAAAGTGGGAAATGGAAATACATGTGCCTACCTTACACGGCAGCTAGAAAAACAGAAGGAGCTGAGGAACCTTAGCACAGTAGGTGCACATAGTATTATTTCGACAAACTGTAGTTCTTCTTCCTAACCTTTGGATTGTGGCAGCCCTCCTGTTGGCTTTCATTGTTTCATCAGTGCTGCAGGTAAGACAACCACAGTCTTGGGTGGCGCTCTCTAGTCAAGGAATACCTGGCAATTCTTGTACACTCTCCAGTCTTCCAGGAACAAAAGGACACATTTGCTTCCCCCCAGATATTAACTCCTCAGACCTCAGGACAATTGGGCTGCAGACTCTGTTGTTCATGCCAGTGTGCAGATCAAGCATCATTTTCTCAGGGTGCCAGGATATGAAAGGGGTCAGGCCGCAGTGCGTGAAGGGCCAAGCCAAGGGAGCGGCGTTTTATGCAAGGCTGACGTGTGCTTATTTGCACATGCTAAGCCCCTATTAGTTATCTGCATGTTTTAAGAGAGAAGTAAGGATTTATTGAGCACTTACTTCTTGTCAGGTGCACTTAATTTTATCTCTTTTCACCCTTCAAGGTGGGCAGAGAAATACTCTAAGAAGCTTCCCGTGGACTTGCTTGTATCTGAAATCTTCAAGATGCATTTCAGCTTGAATTTGAGAACAGTACAGCCCACAGCGACTCTCCCTTTACACTTGTTTTCTTCGTTTTCGGTCGAGCAGAGGTTATCAACCTTGGCTGCACATTAAAATTATTTGGATGGCTTCTTATTTTTCCTGGATGGCTTTTAGATAAATTCTAGTGTCTGGGTGTCATCCCAAACTTTGCGTTGTAATGAACTGGGGTCTGGTATAGGCAATGATTTCCAAAAGTCTGCCCCACCACCCAGGTGGCTCCAGGGCACAGCCAGGGTTGAAACCTCTGCAAAGAGACCTATGATCTGCTAGACAGTGCACAGTTGCTCCATCCAATTTAAAACCACATTCAAAGGTGGGTTATCTGAGATTGGTCAGTAGATGTTTGAGGCCTGGAGGGACACTTGAGCAGAGATGCCATTTTGCATTATAAGAAGACAGGAGCCACCATTCAATCTCCTGAAAATTGTGTGAGTACTCAAATGGAGAATAAAAAAAAAATCTATGCTGTTCCTCCCCCAACCCCCAACACAAACACCATTACCAAATGCAGGAGTGCGCGGTGTAGCCATAGCTTACATGCCTCTAAGTAATAATGTATTGATTTATAGTTTGCACAAATTGCAACAAATGGCATTTTCTGCTATGTGGAGGGTAATAGATTGTTCTGGAGTGAATACAAGTCCATAATTCACTCAAGGGCTATGCTGATGCTACAAATTCAAGCTCACAATTTAAGCAGTTAATCCACGGTAGTTTAATGATGAGAATGGGTTTCAAGATGGTATTCAATTTGGTGACCATCTATTATTTTAGTTGAGGTATAATTAACTTGACAGATATAAGAAGTACGAGAAATATTTTCAGAGACCTTTGTCCTTTCTCCTACCTCCCTAAACTCTTGCTGCATCTCCGAGTTTCTCTCCAGGTTGATCCTTTCCTGCTTCAGAGGAAGACTTGGAGCAGGAAAGATGTTTCAGAGGCAACTGGTACTGCGGGATTTCCATTGCTGAGCCGCGAGTTTAGGGGGCGAAGGAGGAGACTGCTGTATTTGCCACATAACATCAGAGCATTAGTCTATCTGAAGTGCGGTGGCATGGAGCGACCAAACTTTAAGTCTGCTGGGGAAAGAAAAAGTCTTTCTTGGACTTTGGTTTCTCCTATTTCTACACATCTCCTTTTGTCTCTGCTCTTCAGATTTGGCCTCCTATGTCACAGATAGACATTTCCTCTCTTCTAGAAGCTGTGCCTTCCTTCTCAGAGGCAGAGATGAAGGAAAACCAAAGCACAAGGATCCTGGAAGCAGTCTTCAATCACTCAGAACCCATAAACTGAAACCAAGCCTTTCCTAATACAACAACTCCTACCATGCAGCGTCAGAGAAAAAGTTGTCACTTCACTGGACTAAAAGTTTCTCAGTGACAAATTCTTCTCATTTTTCCATGTTTAAAATATAGCCACACCGGTGATATTGGTTCAACTGACATTAAGAGTCAAGATAATGACATATTAGTTTTATAGAGAGAGCATAATATAACCAGGACTATGTCTACATTAACAAATCCATGATGCCTTAAAATTTTTTTCCTGAGATTCCAAACACAGACAGAAAAATTAAGTTAAAACCGTGCATGTAAAGAGATGCTGCAAAATGACAAAAGTGCTAATTCACCAAGAAGACATAACAATTCGAAATGCAATTGCTTCTAGTAACAGAACTTCAAAATACGTGAAGCAAAAACTGGCAGAATTTAGACCAATCCACAACTCTACCTGGGACTTACACACTCTTCTCTCTATACTTGATAGGGCTAGTAGGCAGAAAATCATTAAAGATAGAGAACTGAACTACACCATCAACCAACTGGATCTAGTTGTGTGTAGAACTCCACCCAACATACACAGATAATCTATCCAAAAGTGTCTCTAGCAATAGACATTTTTTTCAAGTTCATATGGAACATTTACCAAGACAGAAAATACCTTGGGTCATAAACAAACCTTAACAGACTTAAATGAATTCGGTTCACACGAAGTATATCCTTAGATCATAATTGAATTAAACTAAGAATTAATTATGGAACTATAACAAGGAATTCTCTATATACTTGGAAATTGAATTGATAAACAATCCATAGTCAAAAAAGGGAGTCTAAAAGAAAATTTGAAAAATCGAAAACTATTCTTAACTGTAAAAAAAAAAAAAGAAAGAAAATACAACATATCAACATTTGTGTGACGGCCCTGGCTGGTGAGGCTCAGTTGGTGTGACTCCTTGCTAACAGTTGAATTTTGCTACAGGGAACTGTGTTTTGGTGGAAAGTCCCAAGTGGTCAAAATGTGGATTTGCTAGGCTTTATTGTGCAGGCCTACATAAACAAAAGTTGTGTAGATGCTGAAAGTCAAGAAATCAGACCAAAAAGCCTCTTTTAAAATTGCAAGCTCTGCCCTGACTGGTTTGGCTCAGTGGATAGAGCGTCGGCCTGCGACTGAAAGGTCCCGGGTTCGATTCCGGTCAGGGGAGTGTGCCTTGGCAGCTGACCGATGTTTCTAACTTTCTATCCCTCTCCCTTCCTCTCTATAAAAAATCAATAAAATATATATTTTTTTAAAAAATTGCAAAGCTCTAAAAATAATTATTACAAATTTCTCCTAGTGACTCATGACTAGGTCTAAACCAGTTTTGATGTATTTCTTTGGGGACAACTGAAGAAATGAAAGTTGGAAAAATGGGAAAGATAACTTTGAAAAACTGAATGCAAATTTCAGGAAAACAGAACTGAGTGGACGTCTATAGCCAATATAATGGAGCAGGAGCCAATAGCAGCAGGAAGAAAAAAAATGGGCAGAAGTCTTGAATAAGCACATACAAAAATTCAAATGGCCGGTAAAGACAGAGTGTCCCAAAAAAATGTATATATACTTATCATACATTATCTATTCCAATGGGTTAAGTCTGAAAAGAAAGAAACATCAATTGAGCTATCAGCTATTAAATGTGTACACATTTTTGGGGACACCCTGTATATGAGAGTACTCAATCTCATTAGTCATTAGGGAAATTCAAATTAAAACCACTAAGAAAAACCACAGTATATACTCCCAGACTTTCTTAAGTGAAAAAAGCACATTGTAAATGTTGGCAAAGATGTAGAGTAACCAGAACTCTCATCATTTCTAGTAGAGAGTGTATGTATTGGTATAACCACTCTGGGAATTTACTTGACATTATTGACTGAAGCTGAAACCTGCATATCCTATGGCTGAGAAATCTCCTTCCCAGGGATATAAACTCAGTAATAATGAGTTCGTACGTTCATCAAAATACATGTACTACTAGAATGTCCCCATAATAGCGCTCTAGTTTCCTATTGTTGCTGTTAAAAACTACCACAAATTTTATGGGTTAAAACAATACCAATGTACTGCTGTACAGTTCTTTTAGTCGGAAGTCCACATGATTGTCATGGTCTAAAATCAAAGCGTCAGCACAGATACACTCCCTCTGAGTGTGATCTGTTTCCTTGCCTTTTCCGGCTCCTAGAGGCCACTGCCATCCTTGGGTTGCATCTCCAAAACACAACAATCCAACCTTTGCTTCCAACATCGCCTCTCCTCTCTGACTCTGACTCTCCTGCCTCCCTTTTAGAAGGACTCTTGTGATTGCTTTGGGCCTACCCCATCTCAAAACCCTTAACTTAATCATATCCGCCAAGTTCCTTTCACCACATAAGGTAACATATTCACAGGGATTAGGATGCAGACATCGTTGAAGAACCATTATTCTACAATCCCAATCAGGAGAGTACTCAATTTCCCAGAAGAAAAAAAAAAAAGAATGGGAAATTGGGGTTTATTCATATACTAGAATACTATTCAACAAGGAGAATGAACTATCTTTAATGACTTGCAATGTTATGAATGAATCTCACAAACATTTCTCTTGAGTGAAAGAAGTTAGAAACATAAGACAGAATGAGTCTTGCGTATAAAGTACAGAAAAAGGCAAAATTAATCTACAGTACAAGTCAGGAGAGTGATTACTCTGAATGTGGGGGTTCATGATTGGACAGGAACAAGAGGGGATTTGGGTGGATGCTGATGATCCTTTGTGTCAAGATCTGGGAGCCGACTGATGGATGTGGTCAGTCTGTGAAAACGCTATCAATCTGTACCCTGAAGGTGTGTGTATACTTTTCTATGTGTATATGTTATTTACTTTAACAAAAAGTATAACATTTTTTGACAAAGAGGAAAGAACAGGGTCCTGTGGGCATAAGGAGCCCTGAAGCTGCTATAAGTCAGTGCACTGGAGAAAGTTGCAGCTTTAGAATCAGAGAGGCAAGACTGGGAATCACAGCTCTTTTACTAATTCTGTGCTTTTCTACAAATTATTTCACCTTTTTGGTCCTTGGTTTCCTTCCCTAGAAAATGGGGATAATAATATTTCCTGCCTCACTGGATATGTTACATGTGTGAAGGAGCATGTGTGAAAACAAATGGAACATAACAAGGGCTGAATAAATACTGCTTCCATTCTCAGTTTTGGCCTGAAGTCTAGCTTTCAACAGAGAAAATACACAACAGAAAGGGGGGCGGGGGGAATATCTCAGAAGCTGGTTTTTGTTTTTTGGTGGGGTTTTTTTTGTTTTGTTTTGTTTTTGCATTTTTCAGTGCCATGTTTAAAAATATTTGCCAAGAATTGTATGAGAAGTTGCTCCACACCCTGTAAAATTTGTAAGAAGCAGTTCTTTGTTTCTTTATAAACACTACCTACTTCTTTATAAAACGGCCAGTTTCATTGTGAAAATTCACTTACAAAAGTGAGCCGCTGGAGATCATGAAAGACCAGGTATTACTTCCACTAGCTGGAACATCTGCAAGGAAAACTCAAGGAGCAGAGTGGAAATAGAGTCAGCCCAGACTTCTACCTACAGAGCAAACACTGTCTCGAACATTACGCATCTATCCTTGTGACTTACATTCCAATAGGCAGGTCAAGTCTTCATTGCCCTGCAGTAGAGCAGAAGGAACAAAGATGAAAAGAAACATAGGTAGAAAGGAAGTTTCCCTTGAAATATAAGAACAGGGCAGATTTGAGATCAGGACTGTGATCTGGAGCCTTAGAGACCATTTAAAGAGTTTTGGGTTCTTGGAATTACTGCACTTGGTCAAGGTCACTCAGACCCACACGCAGTCTAGTTTACAATCCTCTTCCCCGGGGGTTTTTAAATAATGGTTTACATTTCCCCATTCCCAGCCAGAACCTTTTATTTGAAACGATTAAGTCTTTATTTGTATTTTCTCACCCCCATTTTTATTGCCACTGGTATTATTTCAACAACATTTAATTTTTATCCAGAGCTGGCCTACTTTTCCAGTCCTTTCTTTGCTCTGACTCTTTGCTCCCCAAATTTTCCCATTCCATCTCTCCCCAAGTACCTCTCCCCCGCCACACTCCTCTACACTGGGCTTACTCCCCTCCACCAGGATGTTTGCCCTGCTCCTTGAGTCTCTTATTTCATTGCAGCTTCCGGGGAAATCGGAATCACTGTATTTATAGCACATGAACTGTTTGTTTATCTGCCTAATGTCCTAGATTGTCACTTCTTCAGAAGAAGGGCTGGTATTCACTCCTGCGTTTCCAGTATTTAGAAAGTGTCCGTAAATGCTTGTTGAATGAATGAATGTTTACCTGGTTGCCACCAGCTAGAGGCATCAGTTGCAGTCCTCTTGTTTTTGTTTTGTTTTGTTTTTTGTCTCTGTTTTTAGTGGGTTGTTGTTTGTTTGTGTGTGTGTGGAGGTGTGTATTTAGATTGCATCTTTTTGTATCTTCAGTCTCTCATTACAAGTGTCCTCAAATTTCATTTTTTATCATAATGGCGCCTTAGTTGTTACCCAAAGAACTACTATCGATAACTTTTTTTGGCCCTTTGCTCTCACTTCTCTCTCCCCTCAGTCAGAGCACCTCTTATTCTATAATTCCATGATATTTTTACACCCCTCTTATCTATCAAATCAGTGATTTTAAGCCAGTATAGGAAAGAAATGCTTATAAGGCCTTCAGGTAAGTGGTGAAATAATATTGCCTCAGTGTCACCTTACCGCTTAACAGAAAGTGCTTCCCCACAGACCTAAGTAATCATCCCATTTGATGTGCACAGAGATTTTTTAATAGAAGAGGCAGAAGAGCTGTGACTAGCAGCCAGCCATTATGCACAGATATAGTTCTCACCGGGTAGTGGTAGTTGTCATTCTCCTTCTTTAACTCCATCCCTACTTAGAATAAAAATCTACATTTCAAAAGCGTAAGTCATTCTCAACAACTGAATTCCATAGGAAAGACAAGTATTTCAGACACAAGCTCAAATTTGGAACTAAAAACAAATGAGATGTCTCCCCCAAGTAGAGCTGCTGTAACCAGCAGGAAGGTGGACGTCGGTGCTGAAAAAGGCAGCATGAAAGCAATGATCCCTTTTTTCCAGTGAACAGCAGAGCGGTGATAAGGCCAGCCTCCCTCTCCTTGGACTTGAACCCAGGCAGTCTGGTTCCAAAGCTCCTGCTGCCTCTCAGGAACACAAGAGCAGTCCAAATGGTCTTTGCAAACGTCTGGAAGAACAGCACACAGGCTGCTCTTTTCAGAAATTAGGCAATTACAGGAAGAGAGAGAGAGAGATAGGGAGGTCACATGAAAGAAAAGCAGGGCCAAGGAAAAGTATTTTTAGGGAAGGAGAGTTTTGAGCCCGGTTTTAGCTTGACAGGAAAGAGCTCAGAGAGGAGGAGAGACGAAAGATATGAAGGAGGTGGGTGGCAGAAAGCTGTAATGCCTGGAATCCAGAAGAGGGCTAGACGGACCTGGCTTTTCAAGGCAATCAGACTCTGAAACAAGGAAGAGGAATGAGCAGAAAATGGGTGAAGATAAAAATAAATTTTGAGTCAGCAAGAAGGGAGGTTGAGAGTTCACCGTATATGGCTTCAAGGATCTATGTGAAATAGGAGGCAATTTCATCTGCTGAGAGGGAGGAAAGTAGAGGGCTGGGGTGTGCACAGTGTACAAAGGGCTTAGAACTCCTGATCTGAGGAACAAGGTGTGCAGGGAAGAGAGAGAGAAGTATGACGCTTGCTGAGATCCACTCCAGTCCGCAATGCAGGCGCAATTTTACTTATGCTGTGGTGAGCAAAGGCCCTGAGAAAAGAGGTCGGGGCTTGAAACTTTCTTCTTTTACATAATTACTGCTTGATACTTTATTGATGCTTCATTTCCCCTATAAAACATGTTAATAATCCCTGCCCCGTTCCTACCTCAGAGGGCTTTAACAAGCATTCATTAATATCTTCGGTGTCCCAAGTGCCTTGGGAAAGCACAGTTTAAGAACTTTTTATGTCACTTTTATTATTCTTGCACTTGCAGCAACCCACCCTCTGTTCAGAATGAGTTGAAACACAATCTTAACAACTTCCTTCACTTAATTCCAAAATCTGTTTGCTAAGTCTGCCTGAAATCAGCCATTGAGGCATCAGAGGTAAGAAGGACAAAAATCATCTAGAACATTGTCCACATGCTATTAAACCAAAAAGGAGAATTATTGGAAGTTAAACCACAGACAAAATTTGTAGTCTTTTTAGAAACCATTGATCTGTCTAATATAATGAACTCAAGTTAATGATCTCAAACTAGCCCCTCCCTCAAAATGCCAATGACCAGGTAGAAAAATCATAACTCCTAGTGAAAGATAAAACGCAATAATAGTGGAAACCTAATGTTTAATATAGCAATGCTAAAGCATCCAATATCCTACACAATTATTCAAGCTTCATTTTTTTAACATAAATCCAGTTCCTTTTTTCCTTCCTTCATTTTGTTATCCAACAAATATAGGTTGATCACCTATATGAGTAGGCACTGTGTTAGGCCTAAGATTATACTAGCATCCACTTTGCCACATACACCTTTGGATTGAGGTTCTTTCATTATCTAAGATGCTGTAATGGCTTTATTTTCATTTCTATTTGATTGGAGCATAATTCTATACCACCTCTACATTGGCTGGTATTTATTTATTGGTATTAAGATATGAAGAATATTGAGAATTATCTCTGGTGTGGAGATTTGTTCACCTTTATCCAAATGACTGCTGTCAAGTGTTAATTAGCCCATGGGTACCATAAGCCATGAAATCCAGTTGTATGAAACTATCAGAACCCCATTTAGAGGTAAAGGTTTACTTTTGCAAATTCACTTCCAATATCAACAACTACTTGTTATAGGATGTGGTTGCTATGGTGCTGTGGGAGCAATGAAAGTATTACTTTACGTAAATTTTTGTCAAAGTTTGCTCCTTTCAACTTAACTTGAGACTCTACATGGTCTAGCTCAGTGGTCGGCAAACTCATTAGTAAACAGAGCCAAATATCAACAGTATAACGATTGAAATTTGAGAGCCAAATTTTTTAAACTTAAACTATATAGGTAGGGACATTGTTATTAACTTAATTAGGGTACTCCTAAGACTTAGGAAGAGCCACACTCAAGGGCCAAAGAGCCGCATGTGGATCGCGAGCCGCAGTTTGCCGACCACGGGTCTAGCTGATTCCCATTATAGAGGGGTTTTTGAAATCAGTAGCATTTCTTCAGATTCTGTAAAACAAACTTATCTTTTATTCTATACGAGAGGCCCAGTGCAAGAAATTCGTGCACGGATAGAGTCCCTAGTGGCTGCCGGCTGCCAACTGCCAGCTGGGACCTTCTTTCGTCCCATGTCATCCCCTAGTGGTCAGCGCACATCATAGCAAGTGATCAAACTCTGGTTGGTCGAACTCCCAAGGGTACACTTTGCATATTAGGGTTTAATATATGTAGACTATTTGAAGACCCCAATGAAGCTATACTTGGTAGGGATTGAGGAGGTAGGGGAGAAGAAAGGGACTCCTGGTGCAAAGAACAAAAGGAACTTCTCAAAACTATAGTCATAGAACTGTCAATACAGTATTTCTAGTCACATAGTTAACATGGCTATGAATTAGGCTTTATTGGGAAGGACTTGCCATGAACCCAAACAATGTGGACAGAGCTCAAGATTCTACAACCAGAAAATATCTAGAAGGTTGCCATATGTGGCCATGTGGCACACTCACAATTCCTTTGACAAGTCCTCAAACTTGTATCATCTAAAACTATCAAATACCCAGTGTTCTTTGTATCTTACACTTGAGTCTTTGTGTTGTTATGTTTGGGACTAATTCTACAATTACTTTATCCTGATGGAAATCAAAGTTCAATTTTTTTCCCCAAAAAAAACAACTCACAAAATAAAATTATCACCAGTCCCAGGAATTGTGCCTCAAGATAATCATAGGAAAGTAAAGATGAGGGCAAAGAGAGAGTTCAGAGAGGTGCGAATGTGAGAACCAATCCAAGAAACCCAGGAAGCAAAACCAATTATAGCCAATACAATTTACATATGGCGAGAAGAGGATGTGCCAAGCCCCAGATTGGGGCAGATCATTTTCCTACGACAGTAGCAACATCTCCCATCACACATCTTTTCTGGAATTTGCCCATCTCCCATCAAGAGGTGAAGTCTATGTCCCATCCCCTTGAACCCGGGCAGGTCTTCGTGACCACCTGACAGGTAAGAGTATGTCCGAGATGACACTGTGGGGCTGACTTCTGAGGCTGTCATGCAAAGGTCACACACTCCGCTTTGCTCCCTTAGGATGCTCACTCTTAGAAGCCAGACACCATGTTCTGAGGGAGCCTAAGCAGGCCCACATGGAGAAGATCCAAGTTGCTTACCCACAGCCTCCCATAATTTTATATATTAAATTTCCCATTCTGTTCTCATGAGCTATTGGTCTTGTTGCTTTAATCATCGCTGCTTTATAAAAATGTTTTAAAACCTGTTAAGGCAAAGTGCCTCAGATGCATCTTCATCAAATTACATTAGCTAGCTTTAACACTTTTATGTCCAAACCAATCATCAAAAATATTATCTTTATATAGATGATAGATATAGACATATAGATACATCGATATATAGAATGGCGTATAAAAATATATAGTTAGTTTTCTAGGACTACTGTAACAAAGTTTAATCTTTTGGAGGACACAAGTCAATCCATATATACCTACACACATATATGCTTTTGTAGGAACTTTCCTAGGTAAATGTTAAGTGCTAAGACTCTCAATTTACTTTTTTTTCTACAAAGCAACTTTCTCCAAACAATATAGTAATTCAATCATTCACCACCCTAACATTAGGGATATCTGCTTTACCACATATTAAGTTTTTATGTCTAATATAGTTCAGATTTGAACATTCCATTATAATCTATTTTTCTGTCTACCTGTACAAATACTATATTGCTTTACTTGCTAAAGTTTCACAATATGCTTAACTTTCAGAATAAATATGCCGCATATTCTTATTTGTAAACCTTGCTTTAGATATTCCTATGTTTATTGTTCCAGGAAATTTCAGAAATTTTCTTAAATTTCACTTTAAGAAAGATTATATTTGGATTATATTATAATTACATTAAACTAATAATCAAAGGAAGGTATAAATTGGGAGCCTAGAGGGCAAACCCTTCATCATTGGCCTTTGTGGAAGGATCCCCACCAACAGTGTAGCAGGGTTCTCTTTCTCCACAACCTTTTGCTACCTGATATTTTTAAAATAACAAGCCTGAGGTGATAGTTCATCGTGATTTTGATTCACATTTCCCTGCTGACTATTTATGTGGAGCACATTTTCATATACCTGTTCATCATTTGTATGTCTTCTTTGAAAAAACTTTTATTCATTTCCTTTGCTCATTTTTTGTGTTATTTGTTTTTTTGGGGGGGGGGTTTGTTGTTGTTTTTTGCTATTGAGTTATAGGGGTTCCTTACATGAATATTTTGGATACTAATTCCTCATCTGATATATGGTTTGCAAATATTTTCTCTCATTCCAAAGGTTGCCTTTTTACTTTATTGATTGTTTCCTTTCCTGCACAGAAGTTTAATATAAACTTACTTGTTTATTTTTGCTTTTGTTGCCTGTATTTTGGTGTCATATCTGAAAACTCATTGGCAAGACCAATGTCAAAGGGTTTTTTCCCCCCAGAATTTTATAGTTTCAGGTCTTTTCTTCAGTCCAGTTGACTTTTGTTTATGATGTGAGATAAGGGTCTGATTTTATTCTTCTGCATGTAGATATTCAGTTTTTCCAATATCATTTATTGAAAAGACTTCCTTTCTTCATTGTGTATTTTTGCCTCCTTTGCTGAAGATTAGTTGATAGTCTATGGGTGGATTTATTTCTGGTTTATTGCTATTCTGTTCCATTGGTCTATATGTTTGTTTTTATGCTGGTACCATTCTATGTTGATTACTATATTATAATATAGTTTGAAATTGTGAAGTGTGATGTCTCTAGTTTTGTTCTTGCTAAAAATTGTGGTGGCTATTCAAGGTCTTCTGAGGTTCCACATGAGTTTAATCATTGTTTTTTTTCTATTTTTGTGAAATATCCATGGAATTCTTTTTTTATCAACTTGATGAGATAGGATGACTGGGTACAACTACCAGTGCCTGTCACTTCTTCCTTCCAGCCACTGCTGGAGGAGGAGGAGGAGGAGGAGGAGAGGGAGGGAGGGGAGGAAGAGGAGGAAGAGGAGAGAAAGGAAGGATAGAAGGGGAAAAGAAAGGAAAGACAGAAGGGTGGAAGGAAGGGAGGGAAGAAGGAAGGGAAGGAGGGAGGGAGGGTGGGAGGGAGGAAGGGAAGGAGGGAGGGAAGGAAGGAAGGAAGGAAGGAAGGAAGGAAGGAAGGAAGGAAGGAAGGAAGGAAGGAAGGAAGGAAGGAATTGTTGTCTATCAGCCTCCAAACCATTTTTTCTTTTAGAGTCAGTTCCCTTATCCCAGAAAAATACAATATGGTTCTAACGAGCTATTTCTTTGCTCTTCAGGCTTGTGGCAATCTGACTGCTTTGTCGCAAAGGCACCAAGGTGACTGATTTTTCCGTCCTGTAGACCAAGCTGAACAACTGCTTCTGCTTTTTCATCTCCGTCTCCTGCCTCTCCGTCTCCTTTGTTCTTCTGATTTAGACTTCTGTGATGCTTAATGAATGATACCCTCCCACCAGCCACAAAGTGAGAAAAAGTCCGTTAGGATTATCATCACGATTTCAATTATTTACACGTTAGAAAAAAACTGCCACTGGGTTCTCAGTTATTTACTCTGGTGTTTTCTATCTCAAAGTGCTAAAATATTAGCTCTATTCAATACAAACTGATTGTTTTTAACATGATTCTTCCCCCTCCCCTCACCCTGTCTGAAATCCAATTTACAGCCTGCTAAAGGCCTCATACGTTTTTTGATGGATTATTTCCTGGGGTCACATTAATCTGGTTCCTTGTTACTTTACACTAATTTCACTTTGCCACAGTAAAATAACAAGATTCGATCTCTTGGGAATTAATCCTTAGAGACCTCTTAACGGGCTCAAGCCAGAGCGGAGTGCGTCTACTGTTAGTGAGTTTCCCAAGCACAATGGAGACGAAAGAAGTGGTCGTCCAGCCCTTCTGCACACTGTAACTTGGCATCCACGTCCAGGAAGACAGTGGGGTCAAGGAGGGGGGTGGACGCAAGCAGAGAAGATGGGCAATGAGAACAGCAAGAGCTGGTTATGGTGCGAGGCTACACACGTCCCCCTGCTTTCATTGTGCCAGAACCAAACAGTCATAGATACAACCCAGTGGAGGAGAGGGAGAGAGAGCAAAGAAACAGCAAAGGCGGCAATTGAGAGGAGAAGGTTTCTTTGCTTTTACTGAGCATGTGCTGACACACACAGCACATGACTTCTCTCCTCCAGCCTGCTTGCTCCCTGAGCCCACTTCTTCCATCTTTCCTGGCATCCGTGTTTTCCATGGAAGCCTTGGCAATGAGAAGATTGAAAGCAAGATTCTGACCCCATTTTCTCTTGTGTGGGAGATCTAGGGTTGTCCTATTTCCTTTCAAGAAGTGAAACCAACAAACTCTTGCAAAGTCTTGCAAAGAGTTAAAGTGAAAAATGTACATTTATTTGAGAGGAAAATAGGCTCTTCTCTCAAGCTGTAAACAGGATAAGAATAACTTGCAGTTTTAATTCTTATGGAATTGATACAGAAAATAGAAAAAGCAATTAAAGAGCATATTTCTTAAGAGGATGTGGAAAGAATATGTGTGAAGCCACTAGCACAATGACCAGACATGAAAACATATATTAAGGGTAGCTGTCATTATTTACATTACTATTATATTCTCCAAGCAGATTTCTGTCATTTAGCAAGAATTGGCTACTGAAAACACACTTAGAAATAACTTACTTTTAAATAAAGCACTTCCATGTGTAGTATCGTACTAAATTTTCACAATAATCAAGTAAGAAAAAATATGAACAATAAATACATATCTATCAACAACTGAATCTAAAAATCAAAATAAATGAACAAGGAACCTAATGAAAAACAAAGAAACTGATGAATAAAGTTGAACCAGAGGCATGGAAACATGGAACAAACTGATGAATTTCAGAGGGGAGGGGGAAGAGGGTGGGAAGACATTAACCAAATAATTTATATGCATGTATGCATTACCCATGGACACAGACAATAGAGTGGGGAAGGGGGGATATGGGTGGAGGAGGACAATGGGAGGAAAGGGGTGGGGGGGGGACATCTATAATACTCTCAACAATAAAGATTAAAAAGAAGAAGAAAGGAGCAGACAAAACAATCTTCAGGAAAATACAGGGTGAAGAGTTGCTACCCTCTCCAGCCAGAGTAGAAAGAAGTCTAACACAGAGAGATCACTGACTAGTCTTCAGACGAATGTTGCTTCAGTAGTAAGACTAAATTAACCCTACACTAAAGGCTGCTCTAGATTTCCCTTAAGAAAACTGTCAACAAATAACTGTGTTTTAAAAAAATTCCAAAATTATTTAAAGAAATAAAAAGCCCAGCAATCAACCAATTTAGCAGCCAATATAAAATTCACAATATCGGCATTGAATCAAAAATTACCAGGCATACAAAGAAACAGAAAAATATAACCCATCTGAGGATAAATGTCAATCAATAGAAACAGACCCAGAAATTACACAAATGACAGAATTAGTAAGCAAGGATGCTAACCAGCTACCATAAATATACTTCATGTGTTTAAGAAAGTAGAGAAAAGTGTAAGTATGAAAAGATATAAATCAAACTTATGGAAATGAAAAACACAATATCTGAGATGAAAAGTACCCCTATAGGATTAACAGCAGACTAGATGCAGTAGAAAGGAGTGAATATAAGACGGAGCATAGAACTATGCAACATAAAACATAGGGAGAAAAGATACTGTGGGGGAAAGAACTAAACAGAATTAGTAAACTGTGGGTCAATGTCAAGTGAACTAACATATGTATAGTTGGAGTCTCTGAAGAAGTGAGAGGCAATAAAATATTTGGCTGGATTTGATTTTTTTAAAAAATAAGATAATGGCTGGATTTGATTTTTAAAAAAAAAACAACTGAGAACCCACAGATCAAAGAAGCTTAATAACCTTCCAACAAAAGAAACATAAAGAAAACCATATCAAAGCAAATGATAATTACATTTTGAAAAACCAATATTAAAGAGAATATTATAAGACCATTTCCCTGGCTGGTTTTTCTCAGTGGTTAGAGCATTGGCCTGTGGACTGAAGGGTCCTGGGTTCTATTCTGGTCAGGGGCACATGCCCAGGTTGTGGGCTCAATACCCAGTAAAGGGAATAAGGAGGCAGCCAATCAATGATTATCTCTCATCTTTGATGTTTCTATCTCTCTCTCCTTCTCCCTTCCTCTCTGAAATCAATAAAAATATTTTTTTCTAAAAAAAGCATTAAATTACATAAAAAGGAAGAAAACTAAGACAAACACAGTCTTCTCATTAAAACATTGGTTGGGTTGGGGCAACAGCCAACCTAGAATTCTATCAGTGAAACTACCTTTTAAAATGAAAGTGAAATAAAGACTTGAGGGAAAAGGACAAAATAAATATATCCTCTGTCATGAATCAACAGGTAAGAACATGAAACAAAGGAATAGATGAATCACATATATAACTTGTTCAGGGAAAGACCTCCTCTGAAGAGATAACATTTAAACAAAGTACTGAGATAGGCAGTCATGAAGCTATCTGGGTAAAAAGCAACCCAGGCAAAGAGAACAGAAAGTGCAAAGGTCCTGGGGCATAAATGTGCTTGGTGTGTCCAAGGAACAGCAAGGAGGCCAATGTGGTTGTTTCAGAGTGAATGAGAGAAGAAATCACAAAAGAGGAAGGTGGCAGAACAGAGGTAAATAAAGGGAAACCATTTAGGGAGCAGTTACAGCTGTCCAGGAGAGAGATGATGGGCTGGGAACAGGCTAGTAGGTGTGGTAGGTAGAATAACAGTCCCCCAAAGATATTACATCCTAATTTTGGGAACCTGGGACAATGTCGCCTTGAATGGCAAAAGTAACTTTGCAGGTGTGATTAAGTTAAAGACCTTGAGGTGGAAAGATGATCCTGGATTATCAAGATGGGCCTGATATAATAACATGGGTCCTTAAAAACTGAGACCCTCTCCCAGCTGTGGCCTGAAGGAGCTGGGACCATGGACATATGGTCAGAAAAAGACAACACTGCGGGCTTTGAAGATGGAAGAAGGGGCTCTGAACCAAATAATGTGCACACCTCCAGAAGCTGGAGAGGGCAAGGAAAGGATTCTCCCCAAAGCCTCCAGAAAGGACTGCAGCCCTGCCAACATCTTGATTTTAGCCTGAAACTCACATCAGACTTCTGACCTGCAGAAGTGGGAAAGAATGTATTTGTGTTGTATTTAGCCACTGAGTCTGTGGTAATTGGTTATAGCAGCAATAGAAAATTAAATAGCAGGGATGGCCTGGATGGCACGGCTCAGTTGTTGAGCATCGACCTATGAGGTCATGGTTCAATTCCCGATCAGGGCACATGCCCAGTTGTGAGCTCAATCCCCAGTGTGGGGCATGCAGAAGGTAGCCAATCAATGATTCTCTCTCATCACTGATGTCTCTCTCTCTCTCTCTCTCTCTCTCTCTCTCTCTCTCTCTCTCTCTCTCTCTCTCTCTCTCTCTCTCTCTCTCTCTCTCTCTCTCTCTCTCTCCCTTCCTCCCTCCCTCCCTCCTTCCCTCCCTCCCTTCCTCCCTCCCTCTTCCTTCCTCTCTGAAATCAATAAAAATATGTTTAAAGTAAACAAATGGCAGGGATGAAGGTCGAAATAGCACTCTGGCTGCAGTGCAGAGAAGTGGCTGTGGAAGAAAACAGGTAAAACTGAAGGCAGGGCAGCAGCAACCATCAGTTTTGTGTTTTGTGCCCAGGGTTCAGCTCTTGCATTTAGTCCTTATTTAAAAAGAGTTATCGTAATGTGCCTCTCCTTATGCCAATCATAAAAAGAGACATTTTCACCATCCTTACATTTTTAGGAAAATGACACATGCTTATCAAAATGTGGATTGGGAGGCTGAGCTGTACGGTGAAATTCCAGCTAGAAAAAGGCCATGCAGACTGATTGAAGAGAAAGCAATTACAGGCAGGAATAATCACTATCGTTAGGATTGCATCCAAATCAACCTTAATAACACTAAATAAATAACACGAGAGATGATTTCTGCCTCAGCAGAAATCTCAAATCACTTCCCCTTGAAGTGTCTTCAGTGTTTTTTGCTGAGCACTCTTCTGGGGATGGCATGGGGCAAGGCATGTGAAGTCAGCATCCATCACGAGAGAAGGGCTGTCATCTACAGACGCTTTTCCTCAACTGGGAGGATTGTCAAGACCACCCCTTGAGCCCCAGCCTCCTATATCCATGTTTCCAGAGCCCTGAAGTCACTCTTAATAATCTCAGTGAGATCAGTCAATGCTCCTCATGCCCACATGGATGAAAGTCAAGGCAGATCACTCATGGGGCCTAATTGTCTCTACAGCTTTTCAGCATCTGGCCTACATCTGGGCCCCCTCAGGAGGGTGTTACTGATCGCCAGAATTCTTTTCTTCTTCTTGGAGCAGCCTTCTCCAGCCCATAAATTTCCAGCGTCTCCAGTTCTTACTCCTCTTTTGTGAAAACAGATTTCTTCTTCTCAGGAAGCAAGATATTGAGGAGACTCAGGGGGAAAAAAAGTTTCTCCTCATTTTCCAAAAGAGCATATAGGATGTAAACAATGCAATGGAAGACCTGGGCTTGTGCCACAGAGAATCCACCAGCACCTCTTCTTAGAGAGAGCAAGGTCGCAGAGAGCGTTAACTGCTACCAATGTTTGAGCTCTTACTGTGTGCCATGCCCTGTGTTCACTCCTAACAACACCACTTTGAAGGAGGTATTATCATCTCCACTTTCCAGAGGAAGAAATGAAGACTTGAAGAGCTTAGATAACTTGCCAAAGTTCTCCCAGATAATCTATAGTAGGCATAATTCAATCCCAAGTCTATCTGACTCCACTGTAACAGGTAATGAAGAGAACTCCTGAATCCCATAACATATCTCTCTCTCTCTCTCTCTCTCTCTCTCTCTCTCTCTCTCTCGCTCTTGCTCTCGCTCTCGCTCTCGCTCTCGCTCTCCTATTCAAACACTTAAATGTAAGGTTGAACCATGCACAGCCTGTCATAGAACTCAGATGTCCTGGACAACAGCTGCAGCCTCCAATGGTCTCATCCACAAAAGTACTCAGTGTATATTTGCTACCTGGAGCTATGGATTATAAGAGCCACATTATCTAGAAATAAAGAAGAACCCAGATCTGGTTGGAGAGGTTCATTGTTAACACCACTGGCATTTCTATCAGCCTGGCAGTTTCCTCTCATTTATCCACAACTGCTGTTAGCCCAGGCTTCTGGTCTCTGCAACTGGTGATTCTTCCCATTTAAGCTACTTTTCATGATGGCAATCCACCTGGATCATTATCAGTAATCTAAGCACTCATTCTACTGGCAGTATTGATAGCTTAGCAGTGAAGAATAAGTGATTTGGTGGAGAATAGACTAGAGTTCCAATCCCAGCTGTGCCACTACCTAGCCATCCACCCACAGGTAAGCCTCAGTTTTTCCATTTGTGAGATGAGAATAGCAAAACTTCATGAAGTTGTAATAAGGACAATGAGGTAATGTACGTAAATTTCTACGTGCAGTGGCACATAGTAAACAGTCAACAAATGTTAGCTATTAGTGCTATTACCACATCTCTTAGGACACACATGGCAATTAAAACCACGGGCAAACAATGCAGAACAAAGCAATGCCCTTCACTCACTATGAATTTCCAGAGAGAGCTTAGCAATGTTTGTGCCTCAGAACCGAGCCAAAGCTGGGCAACACAGAGAGGAAAGCCTGTTGTCAGCACATCTAAAATGTTTCCCTACGTTCCCCGGGTGTGATAGAGCCATTAGCCATGCCCTGTCACACTAGCTCCTCTCCTGCCACTTTCCTAGATGCATATCAGTGGTCCCTCCAGTGGGACTTTACAGAGATGATCCATGAAGACGGTTCACTATGGTGAGAAAAGAAAATATTAGGACTTCTATATATATATTTTATGCTCTTATTTTACTGACTTATCCTTACTTTAAACCTGTATTTGATAAACTTAAAAATAAAGATAGTCTATTATGTTAATACTAGAGGCCCAGTGCACAAAATTTCATGCATGGGTAGGGTCCCTAGGCCTGGCCAGAGATCAGGGCCGATCAGGGCCTTCCAGCAGCTGGCCGGGGCCTTCCTTCCCCCAGCTGCCAGCTGCTGGCCAGGACCTTCCTTCATTCCACGCCACCCCCTGGTGGTCAGTACACGTCACAGTGAGCGGTCAAACTCCAGAGGGGACAATTTGCATATTAGCCTTTTATTATATAGGATCTGTATTGAATCTAAAAATACACATAGGATACACGCTTAAATTTTTTTTAACTAATGGGAAGTGAAATCTGAAAAAAAAAAATTGAAGATTAGAGTTCTACCCAGCTTTTAAAGAGATACAAAGTTTTAAGTGCCATGTCTTCTATGACTCTGTAGGCAGATCAATGAAGGGGCTGATGGGAGGAGTGGAGTAAGAGTAAGTGGAGAACTAGAGAGTTCATGTCCAAACTCCAGGTGTTCAAAATCAAAGACAGTTTGAATATCTGTGACTGTTTTTTTGTTTGTTTGTTTGTTTTGTAACATTTGCTGGACAAGTCAAGGTGGCAGGCATCATTCAGCCCACATGGACCAGGTGGGTAAGCCCCACCTCAGTGCTATCAGCTCATGGCTCAATGGTCCCTACTAACACGCTACCTTTAGAAGTCGGCACAGAGCCCTAACCCAAGTTATTGAGGCAACTTGAGTAGGACCCAGAACTGAGAGTCACAATACCTACATTCAAGCCCTGGCTGTGCTCTGCACTCCTGTGACATCATGAGTAAGTCCTTTGACTCTGAGGTTCAGTTCCTCATCCCCTTAGGAATAATAATACATACCTCAAAGGGTTGTTGTGAACTCTAATTGAGATGATATTTGTCCAAGCTTTAATAACTTCAGTGACAGTTGAATGTACCTCATCCAGCTCTGTGGCAGCTTAGCTGAGAAGAGTGATGACTTATGGGTAAGCACTTGTTGATTGTCTGCTATGTGGAAAGGGAAGGAGAACCACTGTGTCATCTGGGATGGAAAATCCAATAAAAGGAAGAATTTTTGGAACAGAACTAAAAATCTACACTGCCTTGTCCAATACTGGATTCCCCATCACAGACATGTTCAGGCTGAGCCTATATGTCTAGAGATTTCAAAAAGCAGAATCATTTTGAGTGAGACGTTTGGAGCAGACATTCACGTTACCTTCAAACATGAAAATTTTCTCATTTTAAGTCAAATAAAATAAGAACCAGTTAAATAGTAACATGATTGCCAACAATTCTAGGCCCTCTGGCAGGTCAAGAGGAAGAAGACAGCTCTTTGGGTACAGAGCTACCTTTTGATGTCCTTCAAATCAGACAGCTCCCTAATTCATCCACACCATACCTATGCCTGCCTCCCAGAAGCCCCTTAAGTTCCTGCCATCTGGAATAATGTGTTCAACAATTCCCTTTACCTGGTGTCCAAGACCATTTGACTTATTTCCTACTTACAAAGATATTGTTCTGGAAAGATGCTGAAGAGGAATAAATCACATAAATATTGAAAACTCTAAGTAATTCACTCACAAATATATTTTCTCCAGCCCAGACCTCACCTTTGAGGGTCAGACTGATATAGTCAACGTGTACCTTACCATCTAACTTTAAGATGTCCTAAAAGAAACTTATCATCTTCCCCTCCCCCTCCCCCATTCTAGCATTCATTTTTTATTATTAAATTCATTATTGTTGAAAGTATTACAGAAGTGTCCTTCCCCCCCCCCCCACATTGACCTCTCTCAGCCCGCTCTGGCCTCCCAGCACAGGCACTCATCCCTCTATTGCCTGTGTCCATGGGTTATGCTTATATGCATGCATACAAGTCCTCTGGTTGAATCTCTTGTCCCCCCACAACTACCCTCCCAACCCCACCTTCCTTCTGAGGTTTGAAGATCTGTTCGATGCTTCTATGTCTCTGGATTTATTTTTGTTCATCATTTTATGTTGTTCATTATATTCCACAAATAAGTGAGATCATGTGATGTTTATCTCTCCGATCGGATTATTTTGCTCAACATAATGTTCTCCAGTTCCATCCATGATGTTGCAAATAGTAAGAATTCCTTCTTTTTTATAGCAGCATAGTATTCCATTGTGTAGATGTACCCCCATTTTTTAATCCACTCACCTGCTGATGGGCACTTAGGCTGTTTCCAAATCTTAGCTATTGTAAATTGTGCTGCTATGAAACATAGGGGTGCATATATTCTTTCTGATTGGTGTTTCTGATTTCTTGGGATATATTCCTAGAAGTGGGGTTACTGGGTCAAATGGGAGTTCCATTTTTAATTTTTTAAGGAAACCCCATACTGTTTTCCACAGTGACTGCACCAGTCTGCATTCCCACTAACAGTGTATGAAGGTTCCTTTTTTTTCCACATCCTCGCCAGCACTTGTCGTTCATTGATTTGTTGATAATAGTCATTCTGATAGGTGTGATATGGCACCGCATTGTCGTTTTGATTTGTATCTCTTGGATGATTAGAGACTTTGAGCATTTTTTCATATGCCTGTTGGCCTGTCTGTCCACTTTCGAAAGTGTCTATTTAGGTCCTTTGCCCATTTTTTGATTGAATTATCTTCTTTTTGTTAAGTTGTATGAGTTCCCTATAAATTGTGGAAATTAAATCCTTATCGGATGTAACATTGGCAAATATGTTCTCCCATGGAGTGGGCTCTCTTGTTGTTTTGTCAGTGGTTTCTTTTGCTGTGCAGAAGTCTTTTATTTTGATGTAGTCCCATTTGTTTATTTTCTCTTTAGTTTCCATTATCCTAGGAGATGTATCGGTAAACCTACTGCTACAAGAAATGTCTGATATTTTGCTGCCTATGGATTCTTCTAAGATTTATATGGTTTCCTGTCTTCCATTTCAGGCTTTTATCCATTTTGAGTTTATTTTTGTGTATAGTATAAGTTGGCGGTCTAGTTTCTCTCTTTTTTTTTTTTTCCATGTATCTGCCCAATTTTCCCAACACCATTTATTGAAGAGACTGTCTTGACTCAATTGTATGCACTTGCCTCCTTTGTCAAATATTAATGGAGCGTAATTCCTTGGGTTGAATTCTGGGTCCTCTGTTCTCTACCATTGGTTTATTTGTCTGTTCTTGTGCCAGTGCCAGACAGTTTTGAGAAAAGTGGTTTTGTAATATTACTTGATACCTGGTATTGTGATCCCTCCAACTTTGTTCTTTCTCAGAATTACTGCGGCTATTCAGGGTCTTTCTTTGTTTCATATAAATTTTTGGAGAGTTGGCTCCAAGTCTGTGAAATATGCTGTTGGTATTTTAATGGGGCATTCTAGCATTCTTTGTCTCATTGAATGACACTGTCACCCATCCATTTCTCCCACTCAGAAGCTTGAGGCCACCTTTGTCTCCACTTCTTCCCTTCCTCCCATATCCTGTCATCTTTACATCCTAATACTTCTTGAACATATGTACTCTTTTCCTTCTCTTGCACCACTCATTACTTAAGACCGAGTTTCTATTACCTGTTGCCTGGCCTACTGCAGTAGCCCTAGTGGTCTTCCTTCCTCATCTACTCTTACCCTCCTTCAAATGAGCAACAGGGAGCTTCAGTGTCTGGCTCTGAATCACCACACAGTCTCTCTCCTTCCTGTTCTTCCTCCCTCTTCACTCTAGCCACACTGACCCTCTTTCTGTTTCTCCTACCCTCATGTTTCCACTCATCATGCCATAGTTCTTCCCCCATGCCATTCCCTCTGCCAGAGAGGCTGTTTCCTCCTTGATACACCTCCTTAGGTTTCACTCATCCTTCAGATCATTGCTTAAGCCTCGTTACCTCAAGGAACCCTCCTGTTACCTCTCTGACCAGCTTAAATCTGCCTAGTTTAGGGTCTTGTGGCAACATAAAGCACTTGTCACAGATGAAGCTGTATTTGTTTGTGACTATTTCCATTGCTGTGTATTTCCCCCATTAAACTATAAAATCCACAGAGGCAGAAACAGAGCCATGTTTGCTCACCACCAGGTCCTAGAATTTGCACCATGCCTTGAACATAGCAGGGCCTTAATGAATATCTGGTTAATAATAATGAATGAAACTCACAATGAAGGTTATGCGTTCTTGTGCAATGACTTCAACTCCCCAGTTCTGATTTTAACTCTGTGAAATCTGGAGGCAGGAGGAGCAGATAAGGAGTGAATAAGGAGAAGGGATGACCTGTCCTCTGGAATCATCAATGACCCAAATCCGTTGATTCCAGAATGCAATAATTTTTAAATTACAATTAAGATAAAAGATCCAACAAGAAAGCTGTTCTCATGCTGAGCTCAACTACATGCTTCCCCCTCAAGCCCCCATAAATAGAACAAACAGATGCTATCTGCAAGGCCCACAGCACATCTGCACCGATAAAGCAGCAACACTCGACGTGTCCTGGGAAGGAAGTGATTTGCATGTTAGCTCTCTGGCGTGCACATTCACACATGTTCTTTCCAGATAGCACTGAAATGGCCACAAACAGAGGATTGAGACTGTGGTTTTGGGATGAATTCTTAAAGTTCACCTGCAGTCCCTATGCTTGAGAAATAGTCATGTTCAAAGAATTTTTTTAAAGAAAGAATTGCTGGCTGGAGGACTTCTCTCCCTGTCACCCTCCCTTTCTCAAGCTTCCACATTTGAATGTTGTCAAGTTATCATGCATCAACTAATCAAAACAAAGGGAATATGAGAAACGGCTAAAAGTTTTATGCCAAGAAAGAAAAACGCCTGAAGGATGTGGTGGCACCAGCCACTCAAAAGACTCAACTTTCTGAAGAGATAAAACTTTGATAAACTTACAGTCTTTTCTACTAAGGATCTCAAAATCTTTTTTTTTTTTCAAGTATTTAAAAGTTTACCTGGAAAGGAGTTTCCTGAAGCAAGGTGGACAAACTGATGTACTTTGTAAAATAAGGCAGTAGCTGAAATAAAGTGAAAATTCTTATTTTTTTTATTCCCACAAGAGACAGTGCAAGAAAAGAGGTGGGAATGGGAATTATTTGCTCTGGGAACCCTGGCCACAGAGCAGTCTAATCTAATTTGCATATGAGACTGGGAGTTCCTGGAACTGAATTCCCATGGGGTCCCTCCATTCCCACCCCTATTTCCACCACTGACTGCATGCTGCTTTTTATGGTAACTGGACCTCAAGCTTAGTAAACGCAGCAAAGGTCAGCTGATCACTAAAACAACAGGACAAGTCTACTCCTCTAAAACAGTGACATCTTCAAGAACCTTTGGTAGTTACTGAAACAAACGAGGAAATACTGTACCTACTGACAGTTAAGCCCGAAAAGGGAAAAAGTTCATGTTTCCTACTCAATATATTTTCTCCTTTCAAAGGTCAGACAACTTTGCCCGGCCACACCCAGATACTTGTCCCTGGTTCCAAAGGGTGACACCAGCTGATGAAAGATGACATTCTTGCAACCCTTCCCCTCAAAAAGACTCATGGTGAGATGGCCCTTCTCCAATAGACTATACACTTCATCATCTGTGTCCATCTTTCTGTCCCCTGAGAGACAAGTTTCAAGAAGAAATGATCTTTCTGAGCCAGCCCTAGATCAAACCTTGGGAATGGAAACCAGGGATGCGCAGATCAGCTCGGACTGCTGGCTACCCTCTCGGAAGCTGAGTCACTGACCTGGCCAGTTTATTTAATCGCTTAGAAAGTGGTTAGAATGAACAGGACATGTAGTGATTAGTAATTCAGACTAGTCTCAGAGCTTCGTGTTTTTCACTGTTAGACGCCAACTGCAGCCTTTCTCTGGGAGTCAACAGGAAGTGAGAATGGCAAGCCAAATTTGACACCATTTGACGTAACCAGGGATGGACTTTAGCCCTTATTTCTCCACCCAACAACACTGAAATTTTGAAAGGGAGTCCTTCTAGTTCAACATATCAAGTACCAGTGACTAAAAAAAAAAAATTAAGAATTGAAGAAAACCAGTTTTAATGACTCGGATGCAATCCCTTTCTTCTTACCTGACTCTTATTTAAATAGAAAAGTAAGTTAAGCCCAGCTGGTGTAGCTCAGTGGTTGAGCATTGACCCCTAAACTAGGAGGTCATGGTTCGATTCCCCATCGGGGCACATGCCCAGGCTGCAGGCTTGATCTGCAGTGTGGGGCATGCAGGAGGCAACCGATCAATGATCCTCTTTCAACACTGATGTTTCTATCTCTCTCTCCTTCTACCTTCTTCTCTGAAATCAATAAAAATATATTTTTAAAAAATTAAAAAGTAAATTTAAAAAAATTTTACAGTCTCAGATGTAGATCTGAGGATGAAAAGAATAAGAAGAAATAATAGTTATTAAATAAACTCCTCAAACCAATCAGAGAAAACTATTGTAATTGAGGCAAACATGAAATTCCTGATTTTTTTATTATTATTATTTCATCATGCTGCATTTGTGGAATATCCTAAGCTCGGTACAGTAAGGCATGGCCATGTAATCAAAAGTGAAACAAATAGACTTTTATGAAACATTTCCTATTTCTGGTTACAATTACTATTGCAATGATTGATTCATGTTCAGCTATTTCCAATGACAGTCGTGGTACTAGCAATGAGATTTAAAATTTGATCATATCACTAAAGTGTTCTTAAAATATCACTGCTATACATTTATCCACTTGAAATTGGTTGGACTCTGACCACGTGTCAGTGGTCCCTTAGCTAAACACAGAGAGAAGATAAACATGATGGTCCTGCCCTTGCTACTTCTCTAGTCAAAAGTCTTCTGGTTCTCTCAGGGCCTATGAGATCCAGTTCCAACTTTAACCTCATATTCCTGAACTCCCAGATTTAGCCCTTCCCCAAATTATCATCTCCCAAAGTGCCCACTATCAAGCTCATACCTCTGCCTCTCCATCTCATAGCCTGAAATGCCTCTTCCTTTGCAGATCCAAATTCCCTCAGAACCTAACTCGCCTTTAATAAAACCACTTCTTATCTTCCAGCCTTTCCCAATAGTCCAGATTATCTTTATCAATTTTTCAGCTTTACACTATCCCGCATATCCTACCCAACAAAATTCAACTATAAATACATACATATGACTATTCATATATACAAACACACATACGAACATATGTATACACATACCTGTGTATTAAAGAAAAGGGAGCTGGACTTGGGACATTCATTCTATAATGAAATCTGGGGCAAATGTTCCACTGGTATAATAAGGCTGGGATTATTATTTCACCAAAAAAACGGTGGGGGGGGGGGGTAGAAGGGAGTGGGTCCAAACCATGTTATTAGGAGGAATATAAATTTCTCATGTAATCCAAATAGGATGATCTTTAGAAGAACATCCATTCTTATTCTAGGAAGCTTTGATTATTTCTGATTCTTTATGAGAAAACAGTAGCCCACATTCCTCTGTAAGGCCCACCCCAACCCTTCACCACTCACATCCCCTCTGTACCCCACGGAGACACCACACAGTAGCACCTCCCCCTGTTGTAGAGTCAGCAAAGACTGAGTGGACGGAACAGCCCACCAGACCTGCTTTCCTGTAGGAACAATGAAGCATCCTAAGGAAGGAGGACAGCCTGTGGAAGGATCTAAGAGGAGATTCTCCCAGAGCAAAGGCAGGGAGAGTAGGAACTCGGGAGTGTCCACGTGGAAAACCCTAGGCAGACCGAGTCAATGTGGCCCCCTCTCTTCTTCATGTGGGCCAAGGGATTAAGCTGGCGTCCAGTGACTGGGTTCCTGGTTCTCCCCTCTCCGCCTCACTATTTATGACTATGAGGCACTTAGTTACCCAAATGCTTCAGTAAAAAAAAGAACACAAGACAAAGACCAGCAATGACAAGTGTGGAAGGAATCTCCAGGGGTTACCCCAGTACATCACTGATCTCTATAACTACTAGAAAAGACATCCCAGATGACGACTAGGAGTCTAGGAACTATAAAGATGAATGCCAGCCCTCCTCCCAGCTCCCACTATCCCCAGAAGGTCTCCTGAGGGCTCAGGTATGCCCAGGTTCCAGCACTGAAATTCCAACATTAAAAAGAAGGAAGCTTTCTTCTGTCTTCTTTCTGCGCCTCCCCACCTGACCACTGATCTTTCAATCACAATGGAAACCCTGTTTCATCTGCTGAAGCATCTTCAGTCTTATGAATAATTGTGTGTCAAATAGTTTCTTAAAATATGTTCTGAATAAATAATCACTTCAGGAGAAAGTGCTCATGGGCAGCTACTCCAACTCAGCTATATTTCTCCCCAGGGGTCACACGGAAGACCAGCCCAGCTTTGCAATAATTTTGATTTCTTCTTTCTAGGTTCCCCACAACTTTGAAGCCAACTGTCATTCATCTTGGCACACAAACCTTGCAGTATCAAGCATGCTGTACATCAATAGTCACAGACTTTGTCATATATGCCTTTTAGAGCCATTTAATATATGTGCCTGGGTTCATCTGGACCTTAACTGCTTTTTTTCCCCTGTAAAAAATAATCATCGTAATAATACATTCTCACAACCATCGAGCTGTAGGGATTAAATGAGTTAGTATATGACCTTGTGTGTTTAGACCAGACATTGGAAAACTTTTCTGTAAAGGACCAGATAGAAATATTTTAAGCTTTGCAGGTCATGCAGTCTCTGTCTCAATTACTCCCCTCTGTCATTACAGAGCAAAATCAGCCACAGACAAATGAGTGTGGCTGTGTTCCAATAAAACTTTATTTACAAAAATAAGCTGGATGCGGCCAACAGGCAGTGGTTTGATGGCCCTTGGCTTCAAGGATGAGTGTTCAGTGAATTTGTAACCACATTTATTCTACTAAACAATGCTGACAGTTCTTTATTTTCACAGGTTGTCTATCTTTCCCAGTAAACTCTGTAATTGAACTCTGGATACCTTAACTTACTATTATCACTGAGGGGGCCACTGGTGCATTAAGTAGGAGGATTTTTATCCTGCTTAAGCATGCTTGTCATCTAGTGGTAGAAAAGTGTAATTGCAAGATTTATTTATTTATTTTTTTTTTCTTAATGTCCCTGGCCTGGTTCAAGCACATCCTTGGTAAGTCTGCCCACAGTGGGCAGCTGCAAACTGCACCATAAGGGCCAGTTCGATTCATCTGGTTTCAAGGAACTTTCTAGCAGGCCTTTGATGGGTGTCCTTATAACTCAGGATTTTATGTAGACAACAAGTGTTCACTGAGGTGGGGGAAAAAATGAACCAATTTCAAAACTAAATTATTATTTATTAATCAATTAACTATAATGATATATGTGTTTAATAATACTAACAAATACTTAAGATAAGCAATAGAGTACACAAATATTTTTATCTTAAAATTAGCCTTCACTACGTTATTGAATGAACCCTTAGCATGAAGTAGAGGCAACTCTTGGAGTCCAAGTCATAGTCTTCTCTCTATATTCTTGGTTTGTGCTGTCTGCTGATCACCTTCATGCCTCAGACTTATCTACGGTCCATGCTGACACACACTACATTTGCCACAGCCTCATAGCACTGCCAATAATACCAACTGTTGGGAATTTTTTTTTTAAATATGTTTTTATTGATTTGAGAGAGAGGAAGGGAGAGGGAGAGATAGAAACATTGATGAGGAGAGAGAAATATCAACATCAATCGTTTATCTCCCTTACTGGAGATGGAGCCCGCAACCCAGTCAGTTATGTAACCTGACCAGGAATGGAACCGGTGACCTCTTGGTGCATGGGTCAACGCTCAACCACTGAGTTACACCGGCTGGGCTCAACTGTTGGAAATTTTGTCTCCCTTTCGGCAACTGTGCAGAGGTAAGAACTTAGTGCATTCATAAGAACCAGCATTCTACAACTCAGGCTCTCTGCCTTTAATACTTTCTACAGAGATGCAGTCCATTAGCGCATTCTGTAGGAAAGTTTTTGATATGTAGATGCCTGAGATAATTTTTAACTATTTCTTGTGATGATGAAGTGAGGCGATCAGGAGGCCAATATTTTAAATGCCATTTCTTAATAGTAAGGAAATAAATCTTCCTGCTCTATATTTCCTTGGTGTGTCTCCCTCACTACTCAGAAATTATTTATGGACACTTTGGGGGGTCACCTCTTGCTGCAACCCAACCCACCCCCACATGGCTCTCTTTGTCCCCCTTCTTCCTGAAATTCGTTAAGTGTCTAGGGTTTCTCAAATACTCTGACCACCGCCATCCCCATAACTAACACCTGTCTTCCATAGCAGCAGGCTGGCCTGGGACCTGATTTCCTACCCTTTTCTGGTAGCATCACTTCTTGGATATCTGGGTGCCTTTCCCTTCATTCCTCCTACCTTGACTTAGAAGGATCTCTTTGTTCTGCTTTTGAGGAAATTCTCAATTCCATTCTATATTTCAAAAAAAAGTTTTTTTTCTCTTTTGTTTCCCCGGATATTGAAACTGACCAGAAAAACTAGACTGAATTGGCCACAGTACATTTTGGACTCTCTCTGTGATTTTTGGACACTTGCTTTCCCCAGTAGTTTACAGTGAGTTGTCAGATTTTCCACAGTGGTCATGTAACTGACGTACCCATTCCTCCTTACTCTTACCTTGGGACTTGCCCAGCCAAATTTTAGGACACTCTTGGGGTTATGTATAAAGAGAGTTCTGGGCATTAAAATAACACAGACAAAACTCTTCCAAGACTACAATTCTGCCCCTAGCTATGACAGAAATTAGCTGAGTGATCACTGGACATCGATTTCCTCATAAAATAGGAGGTTGGCCTGAAAGTGCTATCAAGTCCTTCTTGGCTCAAATAATCTGTCGTTTTAGATGTAGCTTATTTCGTGTGTGCTAATCAGGATAGGGGCCCAGATCCCCTTCCCACATAAATACCCTATCTAAGTTGTGTAGCTTTCCTCCAATTTCAGCAGTCCTATTTTCAAGTCCTATAAAAATGACATATTTTTGAATTTTTATTTGAATTTTTGTAAATCCTGCTTATGGCAGCAGATGCTTCAACTAAAGTGGGATTTTTAATAGGAAAACAGAATTTAAAGCCTTATTTTATTTCTGACATCATATGGACTCCCTCAGAAAACAGGCTATTCAGAAATGACTCTGTTCCCTTCTATTGTTATCTACCCCAACCCTTCTTTATTATTAAGGGTACTAGAGGCCCGGTGCACAAAAATTTGTGCACTCAGGGGAGAAGGGGGATCCCTCATCCCGGCCTGTGCCCTCTCGCAATCTGGGACCCCTCGGGAGATAACGACCTGCTGGCTTAGGCCTGCTCCTGGGTGGCAGAGGGCAGGCCCAATCCCTAGGTGCAGCCCCTGGTCGGGCTCAGACCAGGGCCGATTGGGGAGTTGGGGCGCCGCCCCTGTCATGCACAGAGCAGGGCAGATTGGGAGGTTGCGATGCCACCCTCAGTCATGCTCAGGGTAGGGCCAATTGGGGGGTTGGGGCACCGTCCCCTGTCACACTCAAGGCAGGGTCGATGGGGCGGTTGCGGCGCCACCCCCTGTAATGCACAGAGCAGGGCCAATTAGGGGGTTGGGGCACCGCCACTCTCACACTCAGGGCAGGGCCGATGGGGAGGTTATGGCTCTACCCCATCACACACAGAGCAGGGCCTGTGGGGGGGGGGGGGGGAGGGAGGTTGGGGAGCTCCCCCCATCAGGCACAGAGCAGGGCTGCTCAGGGGGTTGGGGCCCCGCCCCCTGTCACACACAGAGCCGCAGGGCTATCAGGGGGTTTGGGCCCTGCCCCCTGTCACGCTGATCCCGGTGCTTGGAGGCATATTACCCTTTTACTATATAGGGTAGAGGCCTGGTGCATGGGTGGGGCCGGCTGGTTTGCCCTGAAGGGTGTCCTGGATCAGGTTGGGGGTCCCCACTGGGGTGCCTGGCCAGTCTGGGTGAGGGGCTGAGGGCTGTTTTCAGGCTGGGAGTGACTGAAGGTCCCAACCGCTTCTTTTCTCCTTTTTTTTTTTTTTTTTTTTTATTCTGGGCCAGCTTTACCTTGAGGCTTGGCTCCAGCTCTTAGGCCTCTGCTGCTGAAAGTAAATTTCTGGCCTTTGCTTACAATGTTGCGAATCTGCTGGCTGAAGTCAGGTGGTATTTGTTACAATGTTTCTTAAACTGCCGCTCAGAGGCCTGCAGCCGCAGGCAGGGAACGTTGGTTTCCTCCAACGATCCTCCATCACTGAGGCAAGCAAGCCTCATGTTAGTTTCAAGCTGCCTGGCTGCTGGCTGCCATCTTGGCTGACAGTTAATTTGCATATCTCGCTGATTAGCCAATGAAAAGGGTAGCGGTCGTATGCCAATTACCATGTTTCTCTTTTATTAGTGTAGATATGTGTGGGAAGGGGATCTGGACTCCTACCTATCCTGATTTATGATATAATCCTCACATCACAGTTGGTTTTTGTGTAAATGATTGTTCTTCCAGGAACAGATTGTTACTTAGGTGAATCAATAATTTACAATAGCTAAGATTTAGAAACAGCCCAAGTGTCCATCAGCAGATGAATGGAATACTATGCAGCTGTTAAAAAGAAAAAGAAGGCAATCTTACCATTTGCCACAGAATGGATGGACCTAGATTGTATTTTGCTAAGTGAAATAAGTCAGGCAGAGAAAGACAAATACCATATGATTCCACTTATATGTGGAATCTAAAGAACAATATAAATGGACAAACAAACAGAAACAGATTCATAGATACAGAGAACAGATGATGATTGCCAGAGAGGACGGAAGGGAGCATTGGGTGAAAAAGGTGAAGGGATTAAGAAGGAGAAATTGGCCCGGCCAGCATGGCTTAGTGGTTGAGTATCTACCTATGAACCAGGAGGTCACAGTTCAATTCCCAGTCAGGATACATGCTAGGTTGTGGGCTTGATCCCAGTTTGGGGCATGCAGGAGGTGGGCAGTCAATGATTCTCTCTCACCATTGATGTTTCTATCTCTCTCTCCCCCTCCCTTTCTCTCTGAAATCAATAAAAATATTTTTTAAAAAAATAAGTAAAAACTGATAGTTACAAAATAGGAATGAGGATATAAAATACACCATAGAGAACATAGTCAATAATATTGTAATAACTATGTATGATGCCACTTGGGTAGTGAAATATCAGGAAGAACACATTGTAAATTATACGACTGTCTAACCACTATGCTATGCCCCTGAAACTAATATAAAATAATAGTAATGTAAACTGTGATTTTAAAAAAAATTTTTTTAAGTAGATGAACTCTTAGCAAGTTAAGACTGGGACCTCACCACAAATGTCCTTAATCAAACACAGATTATTATTTCTATAAAAATAATAGAATGAAAGGTCAGGTGAAATTATTTTAAATGAGATTTGGAACCAAACTTTCTAAGAGTTGTCAGCTATTTTATAGGATGTACATAAATTTTCTGAATTTTCATTCTAAAATACATTTGATAGAAAGGATCCTTGTAGCCTCCACCTAAATTCTGCAGATATTCCTCTACTTTGCCTGTACACAGAACCTGTCTTCCAAAGAAACAACTATATTACTACTTTTTGTTCCTACGTATATTTCTGTACTGTTACTTATGTTAATCTCACCACCTAGGATGCCTATTCTTAGCCATAAGGAAATTCCATGCATTCTTCAGGGTCTTTCTCAAATATCACCTTCTTCACCATGTCTTAAAATGCAGAAGAAGAATGAGGAGCAAGTCATGGAGAGACCAGATTAGATGTTGCAGGTAGCGGAGCCTGGTCATTTGTGTGTTGGTTTTCATTTTGGAGGCAGAGACATGGAGAACTGCTGAATGGACTTAACCGTAAACGAGGCTGTGAGCCTACCGGTTGACTTTCTAGAACTGATGGTGTTCCTTGATGGTGATCTAGTTGACTACTTCCTAAAGCTCATGTTACATTGTATATCCAAAACCATGAACTTCTTATAATCAGCCAAAGTGACGGTGGTCTTTGAGTATATCCCTGGGACATAGGCCAGGTATAGTGGGAAGCATAAATGAACACAAATAAAACTTAAAGAAAACTGCAAAGAGACGATTCATTGTCTCAACTGGAAGAGCTAGCATCTATTGGCATTTTCCGTGTTCAGGCAGTTAAGGACTTTACACAAACCTAATAAGTTTTAAAAAATCCTAAATTCAAGTCTCTTTACCGTCCTATATGGGAAACATGGATCTCACCACTCTCGTGGAAGATACAATCAGAAATGAAGGGTAGAGAAGAAGTTGAATAAATATTTCTTTAATTGAATTGAATGTAACTGAACTGAATTAAACTGAAAGGCAGTCTTAGCTTCCGCTGATGGAGGGCACAGAGCTATCTGGGTGGAAAGGCAACTGGAGGAGAGCAAAGGACTGTCTATGGAACCAAGTGGTACAGGCCGGGACTGCTCAACCCTGGCTGCACATTACAATCAACTGGGGAGCTCTTTAAAAACATGGAAACATGGTCCACACCCATAGGGCATCTAATTTAATAGGACTGAAGTGGGGCCTTGGCATCAGTATTTTTTAAAGCTCCCTACTTATCTTTAATGTGCAACCAGCCATGAGATGAGTCCTCCAGAGAAAAAAGTTACCCTGGCATATCTGTGCATTTCAGTGTCTGAGGGGCCAAAAATAGAAAACTGGTTTCTCCTATTGAGCCATGCACCTCATCTCAGACTCCCTGAGCCAAGACTTTGTACCTTCCTAAAACCCGCACAGCAGGAGACTTTGCCTGCAGCCTGTACTTCCAGAACTTGTGAGGTGGGGGAGGGCGGGTCCAGGTGACACTTGCATTTGTAAGCAAATCAGACACGCCCTGTGCTACAGAAAAGGGCAAAGAGAAAAGTCAGCATCTTGGCCAGGATTTGGTTCCTATCAAGCAGCTCTCTTCTACTTTCATTGGGGATGGTTGGCCCCAGGTAAAGCAGTGGTTCTCAACCTTGGGTGCACATTAGAATCACCTGGGAAGCTTTTTAAAATCCTGATTTCTGGGCCTCATCCTCCGAAAATTCTTTCTTTGTTTATGGGGTGGGGCCACAACATTAGTCACAAAGAAACAGAATTTCCGGAGGATGAGGCCCAGAAATCAGGATTTTAAAAAGATTCCCAGGTGATTCTAATGTGCAGCCAAGGTTGAGAACCACTGCGGTAAAGAGATCCAAAGAACACTTGAGAAATACTGTGATATACTAGTAGCCACAGCTGGGCTTCCCTAGGGGGGAAAGAATAAAAACGGCCTGAGGCTTCCTCTTCTCTTCAAGGCTTCCTCAGCACTTTGTCTTCCTGTCTGGAAACAAATGGAACTGAGAAGTTTCAAGATGCTCTGCTACAATGATGCAGTCTTTCCCCACCTCAGATCCATCCAGAGCCTATAAAGGGCAGCCCCTCACCGTCCAGCCAGCACCTCTGGACTGCCCCAGGAGGTCACTTCCCCCCAAAGCTGCCCCTTTGCAGGAAACTCGAAAACCACTTGGCTTCGCCACTGAGGTGTTGTGTTTTCCTGCTGCATTTCCAAAAAGCTCTTGGAGATTTCAGGTAAGCATTTTCCCCTTTTCTGGCTTCATGCGCTCCTATGTAAATGAAGACAGCTCTTCCAATAGGGAAGAGAGGCACGCTTGGAGCGTCTTGCTGATTTCATATGCATTTGCTCCCATTTAAAGTAAATTTGCATGTAGCAACACTGTGTACTGCTTAACGGAAATCCAGAACAATTTAAGAAATAGCCCTTTTAAAAATCTGTTCCAATAAAGGACAAAGCAAATAAAAACAGAGCCACGCAAATTCACCTAAGACATAAATCTTACAGCCATATTGCTGAATGTTATTAAATTTTGTTCATTTCAGCCTTTTGCTATTCAGTTAATAAATATGCAACATTTCCCCTGCTAAATCTTTTCTCATATAGACACTTCACATTTGACAAGTTCTTCCATTTTTTATGATTATGTTTCTGCGTTTACCTTTCAGCACTACCTGAAACCCATACCAACTCTCCCTGATATAGAGAAGAAGAAAAAATATCAAGGGGTGAAAAACAGCAAAGTCATGGCCAAGGAGACTTCCCCTCAATTCTGTCTTTTTCGGGGCCGATATTAGGCAAGGAGAGTGAGGCAATAAGGAAAATCAAGACTACTTAAAGTGACTTTATTTAAATTTTGAGGATTTGCTCATCATGAAATGCTTTCATTGACTTTTTTATTTTTCAAGATACGGCATTAAAATATTATTTATCTTGACTTAAGAGAGTTTTGGCACTCCCTTAAATTTTGTGACTGAGTTTTACTTTTGGTCCTCCTTAAAAAAGTAGGAAGCGGTCATGTGGAGCAGAGTTCAAGGAATGGATGCCATGAACCTCTACATTGGGGTATCGAGAGCCCCAACTCTAGGTATCCCTGTATATTGGCACTGGAGTTAGCACACAAAAAAGATTGGCAAAATTAATTTCTCAGGGGTCTTCGGTTCTTTAAAAGTCTATATGAGGTTACAGCTTGTGGCTAGAGGTAAATATGGTCACATGACTTAAGAGGTGTTATCCAAACAAAACCAGAGCCTCAACCCAGAGTATCTGCACTCCCTGCCTTACGGAGTAAACTGTCAAACAAACTGGACATCAAAATAAAAAGCTTCTGCACGGCAAAAGAAACCACCAACAAAACAACAAGAGAGCCCACTGCATGGGAGAACATATTTGCCAATGTTACATCTGACAAGGGTTTAATCTCCAAAATTTACAGGGATCTCATACAACTTAACAAAAGGAAGATTAAGCAATCCAATCAAAAAAATGGGCAAAGGACCTAAAAAAATACTTCTCAAAAGTGGACATACAGAAGGCCAAGAGACATATAAAAAAATGCTGGCCAAAACCGGTTTGGCTCAGTGGATAGAGCGTCAGCCTGCGGACTGAAAGGTCCCAGGTTCGATTCCGGTCAAGGGCATGTACCTGGGTTGCGGGCATATCCCCAGTGGGAGATGTGCAAGAGGCAGCTAATCGATGTTTCTCTCTCATTGATGTTTCTAACTCTCTATCTCTCTCCCTTCCTCTCTGTAAAAAATCAATAAAATATAAAAAAAAGAAAAAATGCTGAAAGCCACTAGTCATCTGAGAGATGCAAAGCAAAACAACAATGAGGTACCATCTCACACCTGTCAGAATGGCTATCATCAACAAACCAACAAACGACAAGTGCTGGTGAGGATGTGGAGAAAAAGGAACCCTCATGCACTGCTGGTGGGAATGCAGACTGGTGCAGCCACTGTGGAAAACAGTATGGAGTTTCCTCAAAAAGTTAAAAATGGAACTCCCATTTGAGCCACTAATCCCACTTCTAGGAATATATCTCAAGAAATCAGAAACACCAATCAGAAAGAATAATGTACCCCTATGTTCATAGCAGCACAATTTACAATATCTAAGATTTGAAAACAACCTAAGTGCCCATCAGCAGGTGATTGGATTAAAAGACGGTGGTACATCTACACAATGGAATACTATGCTGCTGTAAAAAAGAAGGAACTTTTACCATTTGCAACAGCATGGATGGAACTGGAGAGTATTGTGCTAAGCGAAATAAGTCATTCAGAGAAAGATAAATATCACATGATCTCACTTATTTATGGAATATAATGAACAACATAAACTGATGAACAAAAACAGGTCCAGAGACAGAGAAGCATCTATCAGACTGTCAAACCTCAGAGGGAGTGTAGGAGAGGGTGGGGGTAAGGGGGAGAAATCAACCAAAGGACTTGTATGCATGCCTATAAGCATAACCCATGGACACAGGCAGTAGGAGGGTGAGGGGATGTGCTGGGCGGCAGGAGCAGGTGGGGAGAGGTCAATGAGGGAAAAGGGAGACATATGTAATACTTTCAACAATAAAGAATTTAATTTTTTTTAAAAAAGAAGTAAACTGTCATTCAGTTCAATTCAACAAGACAGTCACCCTGTGCCAGGTGCCTATGATACAACTCTGGGTAAGATCACCTCAACCCTGGTCCAGCAGTGTTCACAGCCTAGTGAAAAATTCAAAACAGGTTTAAATTTTTTTAAAGCAATGATATCAGTGCTCTAATAAAAGTAGTAAAAGAAGAACCTCAGCCTAGAGGCAAGGGCTCCTGAGTTTGAGAAGACCCTCCACGTGATGGCAGAGAAAGGAAGGATTTAGTACATGTGGGAGCCCTCTACTCGGGCATAAATGAAGATTCAAAGGCTCTGAAAGTGTGTGTGTGGCTCAGACCTCCTGCAAAGCACAACTTGAAAACATACCTCAGAATGTCTGGACTGTGCATGTACTGCCTGCCATCTCCACACCCTTGTCAGGAGGACATGTGCTTTGAGTTGTTTTAACAGTAGTCATTATGGCTCACACTCAGCTATCTACACCCTCTAGTCTGGCTCCATTGGTGACCAAGGACACACATTTGTTAAACAGCTGGTCAAGAGCAAGGATGCCAAGTCTTGTAATAAAACGATTTACCTCTATTTAAAGCTGAAGCATGAAAATTGAACCTCTGTTCTTGACAGTATTATCAACGGTGAGGCTGCCGGTCCCATCCCCTCAGTTACGTGAGCATGAAGACTGCGCAGCAGTTTATTTAAGATTCCTTGTCAGGTCATAAGCTGAAAGTAGTTGGAGAAAGATGGAAGAGAGTATAGTGGAGAGAAGATCCCTTACTTAATTCCCACCTCTGCATGTGGGATATTAAATGACCAGGAGTCTATGGATTTAGAAGACTGAGTTCATTATCTGAGCTAATTTAGCCAAAAGTGCCGTATCCGCCCTCCTTTATCCACGGGAAATACATGTCAAGACCCCCATTGGGTTCCGGAAACCATTCCTGAACTCTAAACACACTATGATTTTTCCTATGTACAAAGGGACCTAAGATAAAGTGTGATTTATAAATTAGTCACAGTAAGAGATTAACAACAATAGCTAATTATAAAATAAAACAAATTAAGATAATACACTGTAAGGAAAGTTATGGGAATATGGTCTGTCTCTCTGTCAAAATTTCTTATTGTTCTGTACTCACCCTTCTTCGTGCGATGCTGTGAGATGACAGGATGCCAACCCCATTCCTGAGCCTGTGCAGCCAGCCCTCCGGCAGCAGGTGGCCTGGGTTCCCTCATCCCAGGGCTCCCCCTCAGAAGTCTTCCTGCAGGTGCACCACGGCGTCACCCAGAACTCACTTCTGCTCCTGTCCTCCTCCCACAAGCTCAGGCCTTTTCCATCTGAACCAGCAGTTCCCGTGCACTGTGGCCTTGACTTCTGCAGTTTGAGGTGAGAGAGCAAAACTGGCACGAATTTTTTTTTTCAATATAAGATTCTTTCTTACCGTTCTCACCGTAGATCTAAGCAACCTCAGCACACGTTTCTTTTCTTTATTCAGTGGAGAACTTTCATCTTTTCACGTAAAAGAAGCACCTTCGGCTTCTCGCTGGTGCATACCTGAGCTGCCAGCATCGTGACTCTTGCGTTTCAGGGACATTATTAAGTAAAATAAGAGTTTCATGAACACAAGCCCGGGGGCTACCACGATCCATCCAGTAACCAAGATGGCTATCCGAGTGACGAAAGGGTGGAGCGTCCAAGGCGTGGAGACGCAGGAGGGAGGGCTCACGCCCGGGGCGGGACCAGCAGGCATCCTCAGGTTTGATCGCTACTCAGACTTCGGGATTGAAAAATTAGGAGTGGCCCTCCAGTGGTCGGCAAACTCCTTAGTCAACAGAGACAATTATCAACAGTACAACGATTGAAATTTCTTTGGAGAGCCAAATTTTTTAAACTTAAACTATATGGGTAGGTACATTGTTATTAACTTAATTAGGATACTCCTAAGGCTTAGGAAGAGCCACACTCAAGGGGCCAAAGAGCCGCATGTGGCTCGCGAGCTGCAGTTTGCCGACCACGGCAGCCGATTTGGCTCAGTGGATACAGCATTAGCCTGTGGACCAAAGGGTCCCAGGTTTGATTCCCTGCACATACCTGGGTTGCAGGCTCCTCCCCTGTCCGGGCCCTGGGCCCAGTCCTGGTCCTGGCTTATGCAGGAGGCAACCAATCAATGTGTTTCTCTCACATTCTCTGTCTTTCCCTCTCTCTTCCACTCTCTCTAAAAATCATTGGGAAAATATCCTCCAGTGAGGACATAAAAATATATAATAATAAAACTTGGAATGGTTTATTTCTTGAATTTTCCACTTAATATTTTTAGACTGCAGTGGATCTCAGGTATCGGAAACTGCAGAAAGAGAAACCACAGATAAGGGAGACTCTTATAAATATAATATCTCAGTCTGAATCTGTCTCCACAGATTGTGTCTTCAGAAAATGAAGCCTGGGTCACTCATTTCTTGAACTCTGTGGATTTTGAGGCAGACTGTCCTATGGGGGGACGTTCATTCCCATTCCTGATGTTTCCTTCCAGGTGGAGGCCGATCACTGGCATCATGCTCCTGGCTCCTCTCCACCCTCTCACTCCTCTCCCCTTGTCTGATGAAGACCTCTGTCATCTCCTCTTAAAAGCAAGCTGTCAGGTGGAAAAACATTTTTTGCTCCTGCAGAGTGAAACCAATGACCAAGGCCAGTTGAAAGTGTAAGCCTGGCTTTTCCATGGGAAACTGCATTCATGTCCCAGTCTGGACACTCAGCTTCATTAGTCATGAAAGGATATTTTGGTCTCCATTTGCCAAACTCCTTGGTCTACTCTCTAAGTTGGTTCAGATCTTGAGCAGAGAGGAGGTTTGCCATGTATTACCCCATGCCCCTGTGCCCCAAAAATTCTCCCTTAGTTTCCAATTATTTCACCTCAATTAACCAGATAACCAAGTCTAGTAATGTCACAGTGAAATGAGGTTTTCTAATTAACCTCTTGCCTTTCAATACAGTACGGCAACATACAATAGAACTAACTGGGCACTTATCATGTTCTCCTTTCTTCATCGGTTGTTTAACATGCATTATCCCATATACACCTTTTTGTAGCTAAGAATAGGTACTGTCATTAGGCCCATTTTATGGATGAAGAAAGTTTTCAAAATTGACCCAGTTATATAGCAGTGGTGGAGTCAGAATTTAAAGTCAGGTATGTTTAAATGCAGAGGCCCCTGGATTAACCTAGATCAGTGGTCAGCAAACTCATTAGTCAACAGAGCCAAATATCAACAGTACAACGATTGAAATTTCTTTTGAGAGCCAAATTTTTTAAACTTAAACTATATAGGTAGGTACATTGTTATTAACTTAATTAGGGTACTCCTAAGCTGGCCTTTGCTAAAAACATCCTCAATCTGATTGAGGTACGTTCGCTGAGGTCGACCCCTTCCAACTCTCCCATCCACACTCATCATGTATACTTGTTTCGTCTATCTCCTTTCGTTCATCCTCTCTATATGTCCAAACCATCTCAACATACCTTTCTCAATCCTCGACACTACATCTTCTTTCACTCCACAACGTTCCCTAAAATTAACTTAGTAAACTTTACTTAAAGTTTTAAGTCAACTTCGAACTGTACATGCATGCCCACATGTGGTATTTTGTGGAAGAGCCACACTCAAGGGGCCAAAGAGCCACATGTGGCTCGTGAGCCATGGTTTGCTGACCACTGACCTAGATGATAGTCCCTACCATCCCATCAGATGGATGGCCACATTCTGCTTAAAGATCAAAGACAATAGTTGATTGAAGGAACATTAGAAAGCCAAGTTCACAATAGTGCATTGAAGATGTAAGAGAGATTACATTCACTCTGTCTTGCCTAGCCTGTGCATGACATCAGAACCTAAAACTTATCAGGACAAAGCATCGTTCCAGCAGTAAAGGCAGAACAAGAACAGGCTCTGCTGGGCAAATTGACTAGGAAAATGTGGTGATTCTATCAGAAGTTTGTACTTTTAAGATTCCCTTGTGTTTTAGTGGCATCGACACACAAAGAGAATTGAGCCATTTTGATCTGCAATAATGAGAAACATAGTTGATGTTCAGACCTGAAACTATTTAACGCAAGTTAATCCTTGAAACAAATCTGGAATGAAATGAGGGAGAAAAAAAATCTTATTATGGTAGACATCAACTAATGGGTTGCATTGCTTTCTTCTCAATTAGAAATGGCAGAGGGGTTTAATTATTTTTCCTTAGCAAGCTCATCAAAACATATCTACACAAAAGCACAGCAAATATGTTATAAGCTTATTTAAGCCAAAGAGCTCGTCAACACTGTTTGTAATTATGAAATCATTTGGGGATATTGTATTTATTTTGGAAAGAATTGTTTTTCTCTTAGATGCAAACCACATCACAGTCTACCAGGCATAAATCTTTTATTCTTCAAGAGCAAAAATGGAAATTGTGCAATGAAGGCGCCACTGATAAAATGCAACTAGTCCCCCCGAATCATTGGGATGATCTCATTAGGAGAGATAACAGAGAATGTCATGATTTCAGAAATGCTTTTATTTAACTTTTTTGGGGGGTGGGGGTGGGGGGAATGTTGAAGTTAAATGCGGCTCAAGGATTTCCAAAGAGGAATTATTGGGAAATGTAGTGCCCTAGCTCCATAAGTTATCATATACATTAAAGTAAAAGGAGGCTTTTTCAGAGACTTCCTTGTCACTTGGCGAGCAAGGCCATGGTAGAGATGGAATAGAACAATATAATGTGCTTGACGAGAGCACAGCTTCATCTCAACTATGGCTCTGCCCCTTAGCAGCTATATAACTCTGATCTATTTGTGCCTTGGTTTCTTTATTTAAAACTTTGGATAAGAATAGGACCTATTTCAGATGTTTTCTGTGAGGATTAAGTGACATCATAAATGTAAAGCATATAATATGTACTCTATAGATATTTCATTATTATTATTAGCATAATGATTATGTCCATTTTCACCAGGAATATTAGATTTAGATCATAGTCCAGAAGTGGTACACAGTCAGTCCAGGGAGTCAGAAATGGAAGTTTACACATTCAAAAACCAGAAGCAAAAAACCCAAAATCAAGATAAAATGAGCTAGGAACCCAAAGGGCAATTTGAATAATGAAGAAAAATCCAAGCATGACAACTTTAGAGATGGCGTCAATGGTTTCATAACTTTGTTTCTAGTTCAGCTTTTTCACCGGAGATGCTTCACCAAATCAGATATTCCTTCTCAGTCATATTTATCCAGTCAATTACCCATCCCTTACCTTATTTGGGGTCCAAAAATCCCAATCTTAAGTGACTATGGAAAACATGAATCCTGCCAGCCATAATGAACCGGGATTCAGCACCAAGTGCCCAGTTTCTGAGAGGTGGTGTACGACAAGAGCCAACATTAAGGTAAAAGGCATGGATTTCACAAGGAAGAAATAAGAGCTCAGAGTCTGATGAGAAAGTGGCCACTGCTGAACCCATGGCAAGGTTACTTTCATAGAAAGCCACTGAGCTGACAACCTTAAGGGTTCTTATATTTCCCCTACCTGCATGCTTCTGGAAATGATGATCTTACCTGGGGATTGCTATTCTAAAAAGTCAATTCTGTGGCTTCACATGAATCAGAATCCTTGAGGGATGAAGTGTAGGAAGCTGCAAAATGTTCCCCAGTAAGTTCTTTTATGCACTAAACTTTGATGACAACTAGACTAGAGGCTGAGCTACCCCAGGGCACAGGTCTCATCAAGAGATGTGGAAGGACAGGGGGCCATTTAATTATTGTTTGCATGATTTGGGCTTCCAAACTCACCCAATGCAACTTTTATTAGATTTGAAAGTTGCAATCATTCCCCATCCAGTGAAGACTAGTAGGAACTGTGGGGATCAAAAACTAACTTGGTGGCATAATTCTGCTCTTCTCATTGTAGAACAAAAATTTCAGTGTGGTTATGTGTTAGAATCAATTGGGGTGAATGTCAGACTTTGAAGGCGTGTCCCCTTTGGAATCTACCATTATCTAAGGGTTACGGGATAAGACTAAAGAATTGCACAATGCAGCCTCAGCATTGGGGGAGTTACAGCAGACTTAGGGAAGTAATATGAACACAGTAAGCATTCAGTGGGCATTTGCTGAATTGAAGTGAGTGAGAACTATCTCTAAGAACTTGGAAGGTTTGCAAGTGTAATAAGAAAAAAGTCAAACAAACTAACATTTACTGATCACTTATATACCAAATTAGGTGTAGATGCCTATTCTCTAGTTACCACCACGTCTGTGGCACTCTCCTGAAGGTAACTGCCACTCATGCAGTCTCTAATGGGGCACACCCATGGCATACTCTGAAACCAGGACATTCTATCATGTAAACTTGGCCCTGCGCACAATAAGGTGCCTGATACAAGGACAGGCAAATTACCTCTTGTTCAATGGCCTATGAGGTCACCTGCTTCAAAAGTTTTACCCTTAAAGTAGCCATTAACCAGACCACTCAGACTCCCTCTAGTAGATCAGAGCCTCTCCTTGAATGCATACTTTGACCTCATAGTAGTAGAGGTTCTCCTTCCATTCTCATAATGAGCAAACTTGAACTGAGCAAAGAGCTACAATATTCCATGTTAGGAAAGTATCAACCCAGATCTTTTGAAAAGCTTGTGCTTCTGCCAAAGAAAGAACTAGAATCTTTAAAATGATGTTACAAAAAAAATCAATGAAAAGAAAGAGTTCCTTTATCAGTAGGATCTATGCCAAAGTGAGCCATTGCAAGACCCGTGGAAGTTTCTACCCAGAGGTTTAATAACCTCTACTTTGGGAAGCCAAGCTGGCAAGGAAACTCTAGACAAGATGGCTTCTACAATCTCTTCCATCCTAAAATATTATAAGTTACTGGAAAACAGCTGGGCACCACATTAAGTTAATTTCTGTTTTGTCTTGGCAAAAGCAAAATATATTCTTGCAGAAACTTCTATTGGCAGGGCTGTTGCCTTGTTAAAAAGTAGAAAAGAAGCCGAGAAAATTGTTTATTTTCTTCTCAGGATTTTTGGAGATGGCTTATGGTAGAGCAGGATTATGGGGATATGCAAAGTATAGCACAGTAGTTAAAAACACGGGTAAAAGTGAGTTTGTATCCTGGTTCTGCCACTTATAAGTCATATGACTTTGCCATGTTGTTTAACCTTTTATGAAATTTATTTTCCTCACCTGAAATAACCTACCTCATTCACAAGGTTGTGAGAATAAAATAATGCATGTACAGCACTTAGCACAAGCATATGTCCACGTTTTTTAGCTACTGTTACCCTGGTGCTTGACCAAAGTCAGTTCTAAAAATTTCTGGGAGGGGAACAAAAAGAATGAGAATAATCTAATATATAAGGAACAGAAAAGATACTTTCTAAAACTTAAATTGTTTTTTACAGGTCACAGAGTCTAGCTTTATATTTCAGAAGACCTGGTTTTTCTTCCCTGCTCAATATCTTGAAATTGAGGTACTGAAAAAATAAGTTGGCCTCCTGCCCATCTGGTGTGGCTCAGTGGTTGAGTGTCAACCTATGAACCAGGAGGTCATGGTTCGATTCCCAGTCAGGGCACATGCCTGAGCTGGGGGCTCGATCCCTAGTAGGGGGCATGCAGGAGGTAGCCGATAGATGATTTTCTCTCATCATTGATGCTTTATCTCTCTCTCTCTCTTCCTCTCCCTTCTTCTCTGAAATCAATAAAAATATACATATATTTTTAAATAAGTTGGTCTCCAGTGACCTAACCTATAAAGTGAGCATACAATGCAGAAATAGAAGTTCCTGCAGGAATACAATTAAATAAGATGATTTTGGCTGCAATAACTGAATGCCTGACTATAAGTGCCTCAATGACTTGTGGCTTCTTTTTCTAATATGGCATGCAGTCCAGAGTAGTCAATTCCAGGGTTGATGCTGCAGCTCACTCAACTATTCAGGAACTGAGCTGTCTTGGCTCCTCCCACCTGATCTTAAGATAACTATAGTGGTTCCAAGAATTATAGTCTCACAGGAAGATGCCCAAAGTTGGGACAAAGTGAAAAGCACATCCCCTCATGTGGCTTTGCTTTTTCACCAAGAGGAAAATCCTACCCAGAAGCCCCCGGCAGATATATCTTCAAATTGACCCAAACTGAGTCACATGCCCACCTATAAACCAATCACTGATAAAGGAGCATGATCTGGCTGATTCATTCATGCCTCATAGCTAGGAAAGAGGTCTACGTCACCACACACCTGAACAAATCAGAGTTATGAACACCTATTTGGCCGAAACCAGAGTTTGAGACAACCCTTGTAAGGAGGGGTGTAGAATGTGGGCAAACAGTAGTAATTGCTCTTTATATCTGCCAAGGGTGTTGAGACACTTGAATAATGTATCTAGCACATGGTACGTGCTCAATACTCATTTATTCCTCCTTAATAATTAAAAGATCTGAAAGCTATAATCTTCTCAGGTTAAACTATCCCCAAACAGAAATTATTGATTTATAGAGATATCCTAGAAATTGTTATTTAATACACACACAAAATGTCTTTTCTTACAAAGACTTTCAGCATCATATTTGTGTAAATGTTAGGTCTCAAATTCATTTAAGTTGCATTTCAATTAATGCAAATTAAACAAAATATACATGTCAATTTTTACATGACTCTATTGTACCCAATATACCTGTATATTTTTTTTTAAAAAAAAATCATCCTAATCTTTATCGTCATCCATTGAGGATTCATTGATACCTACAGAAATCATATTTGATTATAGGAATAACGTGTCATATCTAATCATTTAGTTGAAAATTTATAGGACCAAAATGGACTGTGGGTATGGGTTCTTAGCAAGAGTTATGAACACCCATTTGGCCAAAACCAGAGTTTGAGACAACCCTTGTACATTTGTTTGTTGGTGACCCTTTAGTGTTTAAAAACTGCATAACTTTCCATTGATGTCTTGTAGAGTTTCCTCTACCTTTTAGCAAGTTTGTTCCCATCTTGTGAAATCCAACTCAACATTTTTCTTCCCTGCAAAGACTTTCTGTTCTCCCCACCAGGCAAATATTTCCTCGTCTCGTCTCCCAAAGCTACACCTCTTTTGTATCACTTAACACTATTTACTCATGTGTCTCTTTTCCTCACTAGACTACAGAACTCTTTGGGGCAAATGACTGTGTTGTATTCATGCTGATGGCCCCAGTGTCTAGTGCAGGGGTGGGCAAACTTTTTGACTCGATGGCCACAATGGGTTCTTAAACTGGACCGGAGGGCCGGAACAAAAGCATGGATGGAGTGTTTGTGTGAACTAATACATGTTAACACTGCTGCTGGTGAAGGAGCAGAGGGGAGAGCAAGAGAACCCTCCGCTCTTTCGGCTCCGCGGGCCGGATAGAACAGCCGAACGGGCCGGATCCGGCCCGCGGGCCGTAGTTTGCCCACGGCTGGTAGTGCATTGTTCAATATATTTTACAGTACTGCAGGCAATAAATCTTCATTGAATGAGTAGTTTCTATGTTTTGTACATGTACTATGTGCCAGGCACTGTTAGAGAATCTTTAGACATAATAATTTGAGTCTCTCAAAAACCTTATGAACAAAGAGAGTGCATCTCAGAGAGATTAAGTAATTTACCTAAGCAGAAGCAGTCTACTGGGGCAGAATCTCCATTTGAACCAATCTCTGTCTTCCAAGGACTGGATATTTTCCAATATATTACAAAGCTTTCATGGAAGCTTCATGAACAGAGCAATCTCAACAACGAGGCCAAAAGTACCATTTATGTGTTTACTTTGACTTCTCTTGTTTTCTTTTTTACAATATACAACTAGGAGTCCTACCCTTCATTTATTTGAAAGAAAAAATTACAAAAGCAAACAAATCATTATTTTTTGTTTTCTTCTTCTAGACAATCTCACTCCTGCAGTGCTATAATGAAAAGCTTAAGTAAATGCATGATTATTCTACAAATAAACCATCTCAAAGTGGTATTAACCCAGAGTAAAGCTTGGTATCCCACTGCTGGGGTTTTAGAATGATAATCATATCTCTTTTCCCCCATGCAAAGAGAAGATATATGATTTAAGTAGAAGAAGATACAAATATTTATTTCTGTTAATGTTAATTTAAAAACAGAACTTAGAACCACACTCAATTCCCCTAAGGTCCCAGTGCACACACGCAGCTGCTGTGAGTGTTGACTGGTTGGCATCTCAAAGATGCCCCCCACCCCTTATCTGAAGAGCTGTCCTCACCTGATTGGGTCACTTCACCTCTCATCTCAAGGAGAAGTAACTCTGCTGTGGTCTCTAGTTACTCAGGCCTTTCCCTGTGCAGGTGAGCTTGACCTGAGGACACAATCTTTCTTGCTCAGCAACGCTCCATTCTCTATTCTGCTTTTCTTGATCCCTATGGCTTTCCTGCAGAACTCTCTCAATAAACCACATGCAAGTAATAAGCCTTTGCTTCAGGCTATTCTTCCAGAGAACCCATCTAAGATATCTACTTCACTTAGATGTGAGGCCACAGTTGGCTTTCTAATTCCCCCACCCAAATTTAACTTCATCACCACCCAATCACAGGAATAGTTGGACACCAGCAATGTTGCACTGAAATAACTTCTACAGAGGAAGGGAGGCCAGAAAGACACCCAAAATGTTTCCCCCATAGGGCAATAGCAGCCCTACTCTCCTCTATAGAAACATGGCTGGGGATAATCTCCTCTCCATACCACCCATTTGGGGGACCAACAACAATATCTAACCTTAGGGTTCACATTCTAAATGCATTATCAGTGTGACCCAGGAAAATGACTTTACCTCTTTTTGTTTCTCATGATTAATGCAGGGGTAATAAAAGTAAATTCCTCATATGGTTGTGGTGAAGATTAAATGAATTACTACATGGGAGGTGCCTCATGTGTAACTTCTGGCACATAATAAGCTCTAAATAAATGTGAGATGTCATTGCTATCATAAATGCGCATGAGGAACTACAAGGAGTGTACTCTATTTGATTTGGGACCAAGGTCAGGGAAAATGCCACACTTTGGAATCAAAGCAGTAGAAGAACCAGTTGTAGAAAAGATTGCTTATCTGAGAAACAGCCCATCTTAAGGAAACAGTTTGTAAGGTATTTGCTAATAAGAAAATACAGATTCCCAAACCTCTACCTAGGAAATCCAGTTACCCAACCAATACAAAGTGCCAGAGGAATGTGCTCAGAAGAGCACAACTGTCACAAAAGCTATGATCATCTCAACCATGCTGTAAGGTACCTAGCAAGTAGCATCTCCCCATATCACTATCTTTGATGGCTGATGCAGGAAAAGTATGGGTTCATAAGAGTGTGTTGGTGATCCTTAAGTATTGTCTGAAATGAAAAATATTTATGTTTTGTGGACACAAGTAACATGGTCATTGGGAAGTTACAACCCATAACAAACTAGAACATAATTCACAAGGCTGTAATACAATTCAAGCAACACATTACTACTAAAGAACAGTAGTCCTTAAGGTGGACCTCCAGGCCACAGTGTCAGCACCACCTGGGAATTTGTTACAAATGCAAATTCTTGGGCTCTATGCCCACTCTGCTAAATCAGAATAGGCCCAGTGATCTGTGCTCTACAGTCCTATAGGTAGTTCTAAGACACACTAAAGTTTAAGAACCATAGTGTAGACTATTCATATCTGTTTATCTGATTCTGCAATCAGAAGCAATCACGGAAAAAATGTATTTGATTTGACAGACTATCAGAAAGGAGTAGCATGGCTAGTGTTCAAGAGAAGTCAACTTACTAGAAAACTATATCTCACTCATTACATAATTGCCATTCGGGTGCACCATAATTTCTTGAAATTTTTATTAGTGTGGAACAAATTCCAAGAGCCTGACAAGCTTTCTTCTCAATGTACTACATCTCCTGAAGGCACCTTCCTCAGGGCAGCCTCTTAGCCATGATGAGAGGAACTGAGCTGTCCTCTCTGTTGAAATGAAAATAAGAAAAAACTCAACTAAGGGAGCAGACACAAAGTCTAAAAGATCTACATCTTACCACTCCTGCCACCATCCACACACATCCATCCTCCAGAGGAATTTTATAAGACATTGACCAAGAAGAATGGAAACTAAGTCCCTACACCTGTTTCCAAACTCACAGCAAACAATAAATTTAATGAAAAGGGACGCAACTCAACTGAAAACATGCCTATGGCCCAACCCTGAAACCACACTTAAATTGGACATAAATGACTCTTCCCTAAACCAGAATGAGACCCATACAAATGCTTCCCTTTCTAGTGAAAATCTACAGTGTGGATGTGTGTGCACATGTGTGCGTGTTTGACAAGATACTATTTCAGGGAAGCAATATTCCTTCCTAATATACTTAATAAGGATAAATAGTCTCAGGATCATTCCAGTGACAAATAAACAATTAGCAACTTCTCTGTATGCCATTTTCATTGATGGAAGAAATAACGAAGGATGTTGAAAAGACACCATTTAACAAAATTTCCTACATCACATTGGTTTACTTCCCTTTGAACTGTGTTTTAATCAAACTAGGTTGATTTCCACTTTGTGAAAATGTTTCATTTCAAACCACTGCATTTTTATAAGCTTTTCTACCACATTTTACTGGAGCCCTATAAATTTTATGAAATTCTGGAATGTCTAGACCATAAAAACCTGTCATTTGAACGTGTTTTCTATGGAGATGTTTCTCCTGTATGCAAACTCACATACTTCGTAACTATTTGTGGGGAAAAAAGAAACAAAAAAAGCAATCCTTTAAGATATGTCCAACAGTACCTGAATTAAAAAATCACCTTCTCAGTTGACTAGAATTTCACCTGTTATAGACAAACCTTTTCTAGAACATCTAAAAGACTGAAACCATTCGTGATAATCATGATTTTTTAAAGTCCACCACCCTTACCCTGTATGCCTTCTGCACCCAGTCCTGTTAAAGACACATAATACCAAATGCACCTCTTATGAGAATTCTAAAGCGAATGATGGACTGCGATCATGAATGAACATTCATCACCATTATTAAAGGAGGTAAATGTGCCAGAAACTGAGAATCAGCATTTAAGGTTGATGAAACGTGGCGCTCCCCCCAAAATACAAACAAATACTGCAACAAGGAAAAAGAACTAAGCAACTTAATGAATCAGCACCAAGCTCCTGAATGTCACTAAATGAATCACTCCTTCTTTCCCATAAAGTTTATCCATTTGGCCTCAAAGTGAACTGAAGCATGTTGGCATTACTTTCCATGTCTTTGTCTAAAACATTGAGGACTGCTGATCATGCGTAAGAACTTCTGGATTGTGAATCCTAGAGCCATTTATTTGCGTCAAATCCCTTAGTCACCTTCATAAACAGTTTGGGTGCATGGGTGGATATTGATGGATGCGTCCACATATTTATTTCATGCTAGTTGTATAAATTCTATGTAAAACCACTTTTCTCTCCTAACTATGAAAAGAAAGGTGCTATCACTGTTATATCTTCTTCAGATGATTGTTATCTGGGTTTAGGAAACACCTTTATATAAGGAATTAGCTCTCTCCCTGGAGAAGGGACCCTGACACCGAGGCAACAATCAGGAAGTGTTTACAGCGGCTGAGAGTGGATCAGGACGTCTAGGTTATATACCTGGAACGTTGTTCTAGTGTCTAAAGAAACAACCTTATAGGTAGGACACTGTGAGTGCCCACCTGGGAAGAGGTGTGAAATGCCTGGAAATAACACTGGTTTATTTATCTGTGAACCAGGACACACATTTAGCACCATGTGATTTCCAGATCCACGCTCAACCCACTATGGATGTTGCCCACCAGTTTGGAACCAGAGACCTAAGTTTGTTTCCCTCACTCTACTTGCTCTGTGAGTTCAAATTATTCACCACTTCTCTGAGCTTGGTTTCTTCCCTTAAATTAACATATGGTTGACAGCTTTTCAGATATTAGTCAACTAACTGAATAGTTCACTGGATAGCCTCTCTGATATCTTTAAGCCAATGACCAAAAGCTCTCATGATGTTTGAATTCGGAATGATCCAAATGAATTGCTTCTGCGATCAACATAAAAATGGTTAATCCCATAAATCTTATAAATGATCCCATAAGGAATATACAGTATGAATATAATAATAATATTAAATGATATTTGTATGACACAGTCCATTACTTTTTTCTTCTTTTTTAATTTTAATTTATTTATTTTTTAATCTTTATTGTTGAAAGTATTACATATGTCTCCTCCTCCGCCCATTGACCTCTTCTAGCCTGCCCCCATCCCCCACCTACTTTTTTCTTATTATATCAAATCCTCACAGCCACCCATGGTGTCATTATATCGAATGCCAAGTTCATAAAAGTTATGGAAATTACCCAAGATCACAGGAAGTCACAGACTACAATTTCACTGATCTCTATTATATCAAAACAGAAGGAAGGGGCAAGAGAAAAATAAGTGCTTAATTTTATGACTATAGTGGCAAAGTCATAACTCTTGAAGAAGCTAACCATATGCATACTTAATGCCATATGCAAGGTGAGCCCCAAAACCCATGTCATGTTCTTATTAAAGAAGGAGCATCGGATAAGTGGGCAATCCTGATTTTACAGCCCTCGGGCAGAAATTGTGCACAACCTGGGGACCCACTACTTGCAATTGATAAATCTGAAGTGGGGCGGGGGGGGGGGGGGGTGGACAGTTTTATGGGGCTGAGCCCTTTCCCTGTGGGGTTTGTGCTCATTTCAGTTAGTGTCAGAATTGAATTGACTTGTAGGATACCCAGCTGGTATCACAGAGAATTGTTTGGTGTGGGGAAAAGCCCTACAGATCTGGGATCAGCAGGGACTCCTCACTCTTCTTCATCATGTTATTCCACATCTCATACTGAAATTTATTTACAAATTGAACCAAACATTTAAAAAAAGGAGAGACTACTCTCTGTAGAGCTTTCTTAAGTCACATCTTGAGTCAAAATTAAGGATATCCATAATGGGTCCTGGTCACCATTGTTTCCCCTCCTTAAATATAAGACCCGCATTGCCTCATTGGCCCAAGATCTAATCCCACCTTTACGAAGTGATATCTGGGTTCCTGGATCTGACTACCCCCTCCCAAAAAACAATAGGACATCATACACTAGATGGCGTCCCTCAGCATGCAGAGAGCAAGTACTGCATTAGTAAACACACTTACTAATATTTAGAATAAAAATAACTCAGATGCATGATTACACTTCTTAACCAGATACATAATTATACTTTAGGAAGGACAATAGTAAGGAAACCAAAGTAATAAAAAAGCTTTCACCATATCAACAGGAAATAGTGTTGCCAGTGGAGCCTGCCAAAAACTTGGTTCTCAGGTAAACCTGGACTCAAAGTCCCTTTCCCACTTGCTGGCTGCATGATCTTAAACCTCGCAGAGCCTCAGAATTCACACTGAAGTAGGTTCATAATATCCATCTCTAAGATAACACATATAAAGTCCGCTGGTATCAATTACTGGCCAAAAAATAAAAATATCTGTGGCTTGGTAATTACTATTATTATTATAAATGTACTCTTTCTGTATGATCTCTTAAATATTCTTGCCAAAAAATAGCTTATAAGAAGAGATTAGATGAAGTAGTCCTAATGAATGGTAATAGTAACTTTACCATTACAACCTTTTCATATTTCATAAAAATAGTCAAAAGAAAAATACTCTACAAAGAGATTATGTTATTTTTTTAAAGGCTGATAATTTAAGTTTCTCTCCCATCTCTCAGTTTCCACTAACTAAAACTACTTGGGCACAAGTGAGCACTATTAGGACAGAGCAATTTGATATAATTAGGTATCCACAGATTTCTCAACCCTTGAGACATATGGTATACTGCATTTCCACACAATGAGGCAGGAAAGTATTGCATCCTGGCAAACCTGGCATCACCTGCATCGGCTATTGGCATTTCTACTGCAAGCGCTGTCTCCTTAAATAAGCCTTACATTGAAGCAGAGCTCACCAGATATGATGGTGCCAGGACTCCCCCAGTTTGCCTCTGAATGTCAAGACAAGGCTTTTTCGAAACAGGTTAAGACGTATTTCTTTTCCTTTCACAGGTTTTTGTCCAGGGCTGGTTTCCTCGAGGGTAGCAGAAAGGTGCTGACGTTCACTATACCAGTTAGAACCAGACCATGGGCCCTCTCGTGTTTTTCAAAGTATAATTCAGAAAGTACAGAAAAGGCTTCTAAGCTCCCCACCAAACAAAACAAAGCCGAACAGGAAAACACCATCACTGGGATCAAAGCTTACATGTTTCAAGAACACTACTGTGAGGGTTCAGATGAAAAGAAAAGTGTTTACTCATTTAGAAAATATTTACTCAACATCTACTCTCTCTCTCTCTCTCATATATATATATATATCAGACTCCAGACTCTATTCCACACTCTGGGAATATTGTGGTCGATGAGACAGACAATAACTGCTACATGCTGCCAGTTCAAAGCCATCCTTCTACTTAAGGTGGCTCTTAGGTTGGAGCACTAGCCTTGAGAATTCGCTGCTGCAAAATCAGACGGGGCCAGGGGGCCAGCAATGACAACGGGAAAGCATGGATGTAAAGTCGTGATTGTCAGAGCGTGAGCTGCCTCTGTTGCAAAGTCGGGATGCTGGGAGTGCCTGCCTAGTGCACTGTTGCGAGGCTCAGGTGGTTCCGACGGTTGAAAGTGCCTGGAACATAGATGACACCCAGCAAAGAACAAGTTCTCCTATCCTCTTGTTCAAGCCCCGGTACCCTCAATGGATAACGGAAACATGGAAAGACAAGACATCCAAGTCATAACTTTGGTTTGTCCCTGAAATCAAAGTGGGGCTTGCCATTTAGCTAGTATATGCTAAATGGCCCTCTTAGTAAAACAGTGACTTGGGCCTGCAGCCTTTATGTTTGAGTCTTTTATTAGCAATGCAAGAGATCATGTAAATAATCCTTTACATTATTTTACACAGTGATCCTTTAAGAATCTTAAAGTAGAAATAAAGAAAATCTGTGCATGCTCACCAATAAATAAATAAAAATAAATAAACGGCCATCATCCTACAGTAGAGACACACAGGAGAACCTGACACCACGCTCTTCTCACACACCTTCCTTGGCTTTGAAAATAAAGCTCAAACACTTTGCCTCCATTCAGCTCAGCAAAGGTAACTGCTTAGACATAAAAAGTGCAAACGCTGCAGAAAAAAAAAAAAAAAGAAAGAAAGAAACACCCGTGGCTGGCTGCCAGCCCTTGGCCAATCAGTCCTCACCAGGAAGGTTGCGTCAGAGACTTCCAGCCGCTGGAACCTCAGCAGCTGCCTGCAACTCAAGCTTGGACCACCCAAGCCGCAGTGGACGGGCATCTGGAGAAATGCGCAAACAATGGAGAACGTTAGAGCCCTGTGTTTCCCAGCCAGAGATTCTGTCACCAGGCTCAGCCTGGATTTTGAGAAAGTCCTGGGCAAAGAAGAAATCAAGTCTATGCTAAATGGCCCTATTAGTAAAACAGTGTCTCAGGTCTGCAGCCTCACCCCGCCCCCTCCCGAATGGAAAAATATTTTTTCAGTGGAAAATCACCCGTCTTAGTGTTCATGAATCTAGTTTTCAACTGGAGTTGGGCTTTCACCCAGTGTAATTAACGTCTTACCAGTGGGTGGCTGGGAGGATTGCTTTACACCTCTCTCATCATCCCAGCACCTAATGCCTCCTGAAATGCTTTCTACAAACAAATAGGAAATGATGTGTCTCAAGATAGACTATTTTATTTGGTCAAGGGTTCTCCGGTAGCCCCTCCATTCTGCTCTCGGCTAATTAATTTTTCTAAATGTAAACGTCAGAAAACAGGCCCGCATCACTCAAAGGCTGGCTCAAATGCCAGCCGTGCCAACTTGTTATAATTACGGTGAGGCACAATAGCGGACGCGGGGGAAGCCTAATTAAAGAGTTGGACCTCAAATCCCAAATGGAAAGCCAACTGCGTGGCCTCCTATCAGATCTGATGGAAACCTTGCCCCGCCGATGATGGATGTCTCTGGGAAACACTCACCCTCTGAGCACCCAAAGTACAGCTACTTGGGAAAGCGTAGGAGAGAAGCATCCTGCTGAGATTGAAATTGAAACTAAAACCTGGGGGGAAACACACATCCCAGTCCAGAGACTCGGGCTTCATTGGTCCAGGATGCAGCCTGAGCCTCAAGATTTTCTTTATTCACGAGGTGACAACGATGGGCAGCCAAGGTTGAGAAACCCTAAAAAAGATTCCTTAGATAATACCCACCCCTTTATGGAAAATTTAACTGGGAAGCCAGTGTATTGTAGCATAGGAAAGTAAATTTACTAGCTCTATCAGAGCAAGACAGAGTAATAATTTCCTATACTGCACTATAAAGGTTGCCTTTGCTTCCCAAACTAGTCTGGAAGCTTCAGGAGAGAGCTCTCAAAACAGTCAGCGTAACAGAAGCCTAATCAGCGGAGAGATGCTCAGGAAATATCACACTGTCTATATGTTTAAGCAGAAAGAGTCAGACTTTACAGAAACATATGTTTTCTACAATCCTCTGAGCACTTATTCTCAAATTTTGGCGTGCAGGTGAAGCTTACGGAAATAAGTCGGTTTCTACACCTCCCCCGGAACCCAACGTTTGGTACAGCAGTAACTTCACACGAATTCTTCAGTGCCTGGTAAAATCCAGGAACAAAACAACAAAATGGCACGATCTGTCATGGGAATCTGCAAAGAGCGAAATGCAGGAAAGATAAAGGCTCCTTTCATCTAAGCTCTTGAAGTCAAAGATACATCATAGGTTCACAGTACTCAGAACATGAGTTGCATAGTTCACTACAAGTCTACAAGCAGAGTCTCTCTTACAGATTTAAGATAAATAGTGGAGAGTCAGGTGGACCAAGCTTTCTGGATTCTGTGTGGGATCCTCAACTGTCAGAGGCAGAGTTTCTGGCTGAGAACTACACTTTGGACTCCGTGGAGGGAATCCAGATGACTTCCCTCCTTCCGTGCACTGCCGAATTCAAACTGAAGCTGCATTTCCTGCAACTTTAGGAGGTTCTGCTGAAGCCAAGTTTCAGGAAAACCAAGAAAGCAAGTAACTTTGTGTTATCAGAAGAGGTCAGGCAATATTAATGCAAAACAGAAAGTTTCCTGTCTGTAGTTCTCTGTCTAGAGTTAGTATGACTCCAGGATTTTAAGAAGTTTCTTTTCTTTAAGTCACAGGCTTAGAATTTAATGGTTCCCTTATATAGACTCCATTCAAATAAATCCTGCCCTAGCCACATACTTGCTGTGTGACCTTGAGCATGTTACTTAACCTCTCTGAATCTCTGTTTCTGCATTTTTACCATGAGGAAATTATTGCTTACCTCTTAGAGTTATTGTGAGGATCAAATGTAAATTACTGAATGTAGTACTGATGCATGTTAGCTGATAATAATTATTATTATTTCAACTTCCTGACCATCCTCTGGTTCTATACAATGCGAAGCTTGTCATGCCCAGTTGCTTATGTACAGTCACTGTACTCACCCCATAGTTATTTTATTTAAAGCACTGATCTGTTTTCTTTACTTTTCTTTGTACAGGGGACCACCCAGAATTAGCTCAGATGAAAGCATTGGGTTAGCTTCTGTAATAAATAAACCCCCAAATTTTAACAGCTTAACACCTAAAAAGCTGATTTCTCACATACCAGTCCAAAGCTAGTGTTCCTGATTGGTGGGTCCTTTTACAAAATATGGTGATTAAAGGACCTGCTCTCTCCATTGGTAGCTCACCATCCCCTAGGCCCCAACTGGCAGACAGGGAAATGGAGATAGAAGAAGGGCAGCCCGAATCTTAAAAGCCCTGACCCAGAAGTGAGTCCCATTCCTTCTAGTTTCATTCCATTGGTCATATGGCCAACCTAGAAGGAGGATTCAAGATAGAGTCCATGGCTGGGTAGCTTCCTCCCAGCAACCGCTCCACACTAATCCAAGGAGAACACGACCTTTTGGCAGCATGTCGGCCATCTCTCCCAAAGAACATGCATCTAATTTGCACGGAGGTGAAGCCCTGGGAACCTAAAGTGGAAGAAAGTAGAATAACTATTACTGCAACATACTACAAAGGCAGACACGCCTCACACACTCAAGAATGGTCATCCATCCAGTGCCAGATCAGCATGAGAAACGTTCGTTAGGAAAGTTTTCCTTTCATGGTCCACGAGCCATCTGTTGTAACACAGAATCCGCGTGTGCACATACCTCCCCAGATCTCAAACTAAACAAATGTCACTGACTGCAGTTCTCCTTTTTCCCCCACTAAATGCCCCGAGTTCTTCAAATGTTCTTAATATGCCGTGGCTTTCAGACTCCTCACCACTGAGTCTTCTCTCCCCTGAAAGGGTACCATTCGTCACGGTCCCAACAGTATTTGACCCCTGCCAGAGGAATACAATATTCCAGACACATGACTGGGCATCCCATTTGGTGTCATCTTTTCTAAATTATACTAACCAGACTTGCAGCTCTTCCTTCCCCTTGGGTTTCTTTATTTTCCTACATTTTAATTTCTTTATTCATACTTCCTAACCCCACCGTTATCTTTAGCCTCCGTTTGTCTGCTCACCAAATTAGCATTCTTGCATCAGACGCACAAGGGCTGGTCAGAAAGGAAATTTACAAGGTGTTTTTATGAAACTGATTTTAAGAGAAGGCATGTAATCCCTACAAGTGTTTAAACAGCAGCGGATGGCTACTTTCCCACATAATCCAACAGATTCGCACATTTGTTATACCGCAGCACCAGCTCTTTTCAATGCCAGCTGAGTAAATGGCAGGGTCCTCGGTTATTAAATCACCTTCATATCACATCAGTGAACACAGGCTTTGCGGAGTTCCAGGCTTGTTGCAAATAAATGTCTTCAAGAGACGGAATGAGTTTTGCTTGAAACGGGGGCACTGTTACTTTTCCACGTCTTGGAGCATTGATTTGCCCCGTGCTTTGTCTTCGGTGCGTTTCCAGGTCCTCGGATTACAGCGCTGCTCCCGGCCGTTCCATTCCTCTCCAGGACTGGGCATGTCATTCTGATACACTTTCAATTAACAATGCTCTTGCCATAAATTTAAACAAGTTGACCATGAAATGCTGCAGCAGAAACCACTCTCTTTTTCATTAAAGAAATGGAAACACATGTTATAAAAGAACATTTAATGACATGGAAAAATATTCAAGATATATTGGTAGAGGGAAAAAGCAGATTTCTAAAAGGCAAACGCAATATGAATCCATATTTGAAAAGCATAATATATAGTATGTGTACATTTGCACATGTATGCTGGCACAGGAAAATTCTAGAAGGTTATTCCCCAATGTGTGAGCAGGTACTCTCTTTGGGTGGTGAGTTTTCTGGAGATAATTTTTTTCTTTCTTTTCCTTAGCTATATTTTCTAAATTTTCTTTAATATGAACATTAGAAATTTAATAAAGGCAAAACTTAATGTTATTTATTTCTTTAAAATTTTACTAAAAGTAAAAACATAACTCTAAACAATTACACACCACACCACACCACAAGTCCAGAAAATGAATTTTTTTATACTCAGGATCCACATTACCATCTCTGTTCCTCTGAGCCTTCAATGCTTTAAAAAATATTGTCTTGGGCCCTGGCTGGTGTGGCTCAGTTGGTTGGGTGTCATTCCACGCACTGAAAGGTTGCTGGTTCAATTCCTAATCAGGGCGCATGCCCAGGTTGTGGGCTTGATTTTCAACAGGAGGCAGTCAGTTGATGTTTTTTTCTCACATTGATGTTTCTCTCTCTCTCTAAAAATAAATTTTAAAAATATATTGTCTTGGAATGAATATTGGTGTGGCCCAGAATTGCTATGTTGAAGCCCTACCCCGCAATGCGACTAGGGCCTTGACAGAGGTCATTAAGGTTAACTGAGATCATATGGTTGAGACCCTGAACCAGTAGGATTAGTGTCCTTAAAACAAAAGACAGGAGAGTTCTCTCTCTTTCTCTCTATTTCTCTCTTTCCTTCTGAGATGTGAGGGCACAGTAAGAATGCAAGAAAAGACAACTCACCAGACACTGAGTCTGTAGTCATTGGATCTTGAACTTCTCAGCCTCCAGAACTATGAGAAAAATAAATTTTCATTGTTTAAGCCCCACAGTCTATGGTATTTTGTTATGGCATCCCAAACAGACAGATACAGACACCATGGTGCAACAAAATCATTTCTTTATTATTATGTGTAAATATTTAACCTTCGAGTCAATTTTTGAGCAATTGTACCACTTTGGTAACTCTCACCCATTGTGATCAAGACACACACACAAATGAACTTCAAATGCTCCTGGACCACTTCCTTTTAGGCCTTGTGATTCTTCTTCATACATGGCAGATTACACTTCATATTCATCTTTGGGGCCGTAGTGATTCACACATATCAGTCAAGAATTCAGTAGGGTATATATATATGTATATCTTTACAACTAAGTGTTTTAAAATTTTTCAGGTAGATACCCAGAAGAGGTATTGCTGGTTTATATGGTAGCTCTTTTCTTAGTTTTTTGAGGGCCCGCCATACTGTTTTCCATAGTGACTGCACCAATTTACAATCCCACTAGCAGTAAATGAGGGTTCTCTTTTCTCACCAACACTTGTTAATTCTTGTCTTATTGATTCGTTGCAACATTATTCACAATAGCCAAGACATGGAAACAACCTAAGTGTCCTTCAACAGATGACTGGATAAAAAAAATTAAAAAAAAGTGGTGCCTATACTACTCAACCATAAAAAGAGATGAAATTCTGCCATTTGCAACATGTATGAATCTTGATAGTATCATACTACCTGGTAAGTGAAATAAGTCAGGTGGAAAATGATAAGAACTGTATGATTTCATTCATATGTGGGATATAAAACAAAAAGCAACAAATAAACAAAACAAAAAACCCAAAAATCATAAATACAGACAACAAACTCTTAGTTACCAGTGTGGTGGGAAAGGACAAAGAGGTATGGGGGTCAAATCTATGATGACAGAAGAAGACTAGACTGTAGATGGTGACCACACAGCAGAGTATACAGATGTATTATAATATTCTACACCTGAAATTTATATAATGTTATTAACCAATGTTACCCCAATAAATTTAATAAAAAATAATAATAATTTAAAAAATAGATTTTATATTTTAAAATATCACCAAGTCTCCCTGTCAGGAATTCACTGACCATCTTGTAAAGACCCACAGCAGAGTTTCTGTGCAGAGGGCCCAGGCTCCAACACATAATTTTATAGCAGAAAAATAAAGTGAATTGAGTCTCTTAAAAAAATAAGTAGACATTTAACACACATGAACAGAGCTAAGGACACACAGATGGTGGGGGGGGGGGATTTTTTTTTAAAATTCAGTAATTGATGTAGAGGCAGAAATAAAAAAGACAGGTATAAATAAAGAATGGATTGGAGAAAGGACTTGAGCAATCTTAATGAATACAACCCAAAGATATTTGCTGTAGGCCTAGAATGTAAATTCAAATTAAACCCAGCCCAACAGCTCAAAGCAAAAACTTCTCCGAAAGGACCGCCCACTGACTTCAAAGGTGTGCTTGGCCCACAGGGAAGAGAAGCCAAGAGGTCACGGAATGTTTCTGAAGCATTGCAGAGTCTAAAACCCTGGAGGTCACTGACCATCCCTTCTGGGTCCCTGACCCCAGAGGACAGGGTGGACAGTCTCTTGCTCCCCAAACATATGCGTCCCTCAGGAGGCTCATTGTAAGCGGCATCACTGGGTGCTTCCCTCCAGTCCAGAGCTCCAGGTGCATAGGTGGAAGCAAGCTTGCTACAGAGCATCCCTCCCTCCCTCTTGGTGCAGTAACATATTTCAAAATGCCACTTTACTAGCAGCTAAACAAAAACACCTCTTCGACAGGGATGAGGGAGCGTGGAGTAAACCTGTCAACCCCACCTATTGTTCTGCAGAGTCAAAAGTTTCCTAAGATTGATTATAAAAGACAGTTGTAGAGGAAACCGTTTGAGTCTGCTGAATGGAAAACAAACAGTGAGGCATTCAATGCCGAACAGATCTGATGGATTAAAATGCACCGAAGAAAGACATTTCAAGCAATGCCTGAGTAGGCCACGTCGGAATGAGAGGAAATTCGGCCTGCAATTTCCAATCAAGGGAAAACTGGCAAAGCAACAGAACTTGAGGCCCCCTCAGATTTACACTTTATCTGCTAATCAGCATTAACATGCGCAATAGAGGTATCTTACCAGCTTGTGGCTCAATAAAAACCGGAATGTGTTACCACCACAGAATGTGTAATTACTTTAAGCGCTGGCTGAAAATTGCAGGGTACTTCGTTTCAGAATTTGTATGTATTTATTGTTAGAGATAAACTTGTTGAAGTATATCTAATCTAATTTTATGTTATAATTCCTGTGTAAGATCATTTCAGTGTCAGCAAGCCAAAGACTGAACTAAATACTGCCATAAATTGTAATACATTAAAATACCAGAGCAATACAGCCATTCAGCCATGACTTGATTTGCTTATTGTTCAAGGACAAAAAAAAAAAAGAATTCTCAGATTACATCAGAACTAGAAATATATCCTGTGGAGTTGCTTCTACCATGTCAGGTCATGCAGCTGATGGAGTCTGCCAACATGAGACGCCCTCCTTCGGCTCCTTGGAAATGTGAATCACTTTTAAAAGAATTGTAGATTTCCGTTTCCCTTAGGTAGAATTTATTATTTTTGTAAAAATCTCTTTAAAATTGCCCCGTACCTCCCCACAAGGGAAATGCATTAGGACAGATTATTTGGCTTTAAATCATAACTAGGTTAATATTTGTTTTAAGTTTGAGTTAAGACCTAGTTTAAATTTCTCCTTAAATTGTTAAACAAGACAATTTGGGGCTATGAAAAGGAAACTAGACCATGTTTTCCAGTAACATGATATTATGGCAGAGGCTACCAAGTCATGCAAAAGCGATTTCTTATTTTCCTACTGAATAGGGGATTATAGCTAGAGCGTTGCCTGCATGCAGACTGTTCATTGTGGAGCAGTATTTTGTCAAGCCTCTACAACTTGGGGAGACATGGAGATAGCACTGCCTCTGAGAGGGGAATGCTGGATCTGACACTGTTTCTGTTTGATAACCAGCTCAATTTCTTGGCCTCTTTATGCTGTTTCTCCAGGGGAGGGAGAGAGAAAAAGAGGATATACAAAACGGTATGGTTCCCAATGCCAATGCTTTGATTCATATAGTTTGTGTTTATAAGACACAAAAACCTTTGCAAATGTTCAAAGGATTTCAGTGTCTGCCCACTGGCCTCCCTGTTGTGTGAAAAATGGTGTGAGCTAATGAGGCCTTGAATGACTTGGGCCATCTCATAACGCTGATGTATTGGTTCTCCAACAGCCTTCCTATGCGCTCCAATAATTAAGCTTTCAATAGACTGAAAGTCTTGAAACTTTAACATTCTTTGCCTGGGGAAGCCACTTCACCCAGCGCATTCAAAACACAAATGGGGATGTGAGGGCGATCTGGCTGCGACATCTGTCACCCCATTGATCGCCAGGGTTGATTCGGCTGATCTGGCTGGCTAGGCGGGTGTCCCCCTCCTCCCTCACCAATCCATGCGCGTCCCTCCCGAAGCTGCGCGCTCGGTCGAAGGTCGAAGAGGACGACCTCCTCTCCCCACCGCCCCTCAGGAGAGGACCAGTCTTCTGTCAAGGGTATACGAGTAGCTGCGCTCCCCTGCTAGAACCTCCAAACAAGCTCTCAAAACACAAATGGATTTTCCTTCTTAAGGCTGCCTTTTAACTTGGGGAATTGATATTTTACATTTAATGATTGCTAGCCATAGCCTTGCACCAAGCTGAGCATATTAAACATGGACCAATATATAAACAAAACCAGGGCTGCCCTGTGATGTAATGCGAGTGGACAAAATTGAAGTCTTCTCTGAGGCTGAGAAAACAGGGGACCGGGGAGCCCCAGTTCCCGCATTTACTCCAGTGGCCAAAAGCATGGAACAGAGGTGTCAGCACTGCTGTGAAGTATTCAGAAGATGCTGCCTCTGATCCCTTCTTTGGTTTCAGAAGGTTGGGAGGAGGGACTTTTCTTCCCAGGCCTCATTCCTTGACTATTGCGCAATGCTCTGATAGGATCTTGAAACAGTTATTTTTATTTAGGGGGCAGGGGAGAGATCTCAAAAAGCTTATGATTTCCCCCGTCTCTTGCTGTATGTGGACAGTATTTTGAATTCTTGCGGAATGAAAGCAACTAAGGACAATGTGAAGTCGCGATGGTCCACATCATGTGAATATGAACACTGTTCTCCAACCAGCAGCCTCAACAAGGAGTTAACTGGAGTATGTTGACCTGATATAGAATTTTCTAAAGATTTTTCTTTTCTAGGGATACCTTTAGATTAAAAAAAAATTTTTTTTTTAAATAAGACTTAATCTGTGTGTACAGGGTCTTACCACCATTCATAAGAAGCGACAAGAGCTATTTGCAGTAACAAGTGCTTTTTGTCACCTAGAATCTTGACTTCTGCCTTGCCCATGGCACAGCCTGAGAGCTTGACAGTGAGCCTATCTGGGTGTCATTCATCATGAAAACGGAACAGGCAAATTCTGCCACTGGAGACCTGCTGGGTGTCCTCCTATGAATGCCCATTGTGCAGACTGTTTAATATGAACACCCATATGGCTTTCCTTTCCTGTTATTCAAGGCAGTTTCCACGTTGGCGTTTTGGTGGGTCTTGTTCACAATGCTTTTATTACTCTGATTAGAAAGATTACTTAAAATGCTTTCTGTAAGCCCTTAGGAAAACTCCATGAAGTAGCCTGACCTTCAAACACCCACTGTACAAGGGTCAAAGTTGAAGTGCAATGACTTTGAGTCAGGAAACAGAGAGCACACTCAAACAGGGATTTTGAGGATTGTTTATACAAGTATGAGAAGCAGAAAGACAGGAGGAATTAAGGGGAAGCCCACTGGGGCTATCAGCAGCTAAGAGCTTCCGGTTCCCTTCGAGGGGTTGCATGAACTCATCCAGAGCGTAGGAAAGTGCCTCCTCACCCCATACACAGGAACGGTGGCCCTCGGTAGAGAATACACTGGTGACCTAGTGGGCATAAACTCCCTGACCACACTCTCCTTCTGCCCTCTTCTCTCCTGGGGCTGCCTCCTCGGCTAAACTCAACTAGAAAGCAAGGGAGTCTTCTTTATGCAGCTTATACAGCCCGCCCCACTCCCACCCCCAGGGCACGGAACTGGGAGAAGGGGGTAGAAAGTTGATCTGGAGGGGCATACAGACTACCTAGCACAAATGAGCTACTCTAGTCACACTTATCAGAAGAAATGTTTGATGTGTAACCGGTTTGGCTCAGTGGATAGAGCATCGGTCTACGGACTGAAGGGTCCCAGGTTTGATTCCAGTCAAGGTCATGTACCTTGGTTGCGGGCACATCTCCAGTAGGGAGTGTGCAGGAGGCAGCTGATCGATGTTTCTAACTCTCCATCTCTCTCCCTTCCTCTCTGTAAAAAATCAATAAAATATATTTTAAAAAAAGAAAAGAAACGTTTGATGTAAAACAGGCACCACACCAGTTCCTGTACTACCATAAAGCCCAATAGTAAAACAGATTTGTTGCCACTTTTCACTTCTTATGGATTTTCATAATCGTCCTCGGAGACCAACAACAACTGTTAACTACTGTTGTCACCAACATCTTAATAGAAACACACGTCCCTGTTGTACACATGTCCAAACATCCTAAGTGCTCTTTTAACTACCTTTTATCAAGAGCTGCTTTTACAGGCTCTTAATTATTCCCTAATTATTTGCATTTCCCTTTATGACAGTGCCTTTTTAACCACGCATTAAAAGGAAGTTCTATATCCTTGTGATTTCAGGCAATTAATTTTATCATCCTATTGATTTATTCATGGGACCTATTTTTACTCATTTAAAAAAAAAATACTTTTCTCCTGCTTGTAAGACATCCTCTCCCCTATATTGATGTTTCGCTATATGATTAACTCTCTCATTCTCTCCCTTTCCCTGGCAATCAAAGTTAGGTCTAGCAGACAATCATTTTTTGCACCCTTAATCTCTGCTCAGTAGCTTTACTGAGAAAATACTTCTGCAATAAAAGAAGTGACATGTCTCCTCATTCTCTGCATCTTTAACTTTGCTCTTGGGTTAAAAGTCAGGAATGTGCTATTGATCCACCTATAACTTTCAGCCTGGAATGGCCTCGTATTGTATGTTGAGTATCACTCACTCAGAGCTTCCTGGATCTGCTGTTTGGCCTGTATTTCTACACCTCAGGGGTTAATATCCTGAGTGTCTAAAGGTAATTCTAATTTTCTCATTGGCACTCCTTTATCCAGTAAAATAGGTAATTTATATTGCAATAATATACATTTTCTTCTATTGTACTTTCATTTTCATTTCAGATGAAAAAGAACATGACCAAGAAATATTTTCATTTTCTCCAGAACTGGATTTGGTAACAAACAAAAATAGTAATAAAACAAAACAAAAACATTATGATGATTGGTGGAGTAAGAAAATGGGAAAGTTTCAATGTGGAAGTTATATAGTCACTCTTTTGTTAATACTAATGATCTTGGGCAAGTTATTTAACCTTCAAACCTCCCTTTCCTTGACTATAATCCAACTGCAAGAATACCTGCTTGATGAGATTTTTATGTTTATTAAATGGGATAATGAGGTTGAAATGTCTGGGATGTATTACCTAATTGATGTCAGTAACTTTCCCTCTCCAGTTTCTTCCTCTGTCCCCCTGCTCATGCCCCCACATTGTTCTTGGTGGATATCTGCTCTAATCCACACCCTCAGCAGATGCCTCTGTCCTTTGCACTATATAATAACCTTTATGCAGTTCTAGCCCTCTCTTTACTGTCTCTCTTTTTTCCTACTGCTTTTTTCAACTCCTTTTCTTCCCCTGCCCATATCCATCAGAGCTGACAAAGTTGAAGACCAATAGGCCAGTCAACTCATGTAAATGTGTGAATCAGCAGGAATAAGGTAAGAGTGAGTGAGAAAGATTTTAGGAGACTAGAGAATGTTTATTCTGCCTACAAATACTTAAAACACAATACACACACACACACACACACACACACTATTTGTCAAGCAAAATGCATTGGCAGGTTGGATTTGGCTAGTGAGCAGCCATTTTGCATACTTACCTTCCAAAGGAATTCATGGGTTGTTACGGTTCCCAAATCTCAGGTATCATTGTGCTGCTCACTTCTGAACTTGAGCTGTAATTGTGAGCAGCTTTCTTATAAAAATCTCCTCTGAAGTTCTTCACACATTTCATATGTAAGAAATCACAGACCAACGTGCGGGTGTACAGAGGCAACACTCACAATTTACATGCTTATTTCTCTCTACCAACAAATCAGTAGATAAGCCAAAGATTTTCCCAGATGCATATAACCATATTCTAGAAAGTTAAGAAAGAAAGCGAGAGTCTTTAAAGAAACAGATATGCACCACACAACCATACAGATTGCAGGCAGCCTTATGGAATGTCAACATTGCCATGACAATAATTCCATGAGGTAGAAATTAATAATATTATTATGTCTTCTTCACCTTGGTCCCAAATTTTCTGATCTGGGTGCACGATCAAAAGTTTTTCATTAAGTGGGTGCCTGGCACAGGGTCTAAAAGTGGCACTTCTTCTGCAATTATGTCTGGGTAATCCAAAGAATTACTAGAGGACTCCCTTTAAGGACAACATCATCAAGTCCTTGGACAAACAACGTTGGCGTGTGGCTACTAGAAATGGGGTAGTTTCTTGCTCCAAGAGTCAGCGCACTGAATGTAGGAAATGATGCTGGGCTCCATAAGCAGCATCTATAATCACAGACCCAGAGCCAGACTCTGACATGTGTGCCATGTGGAATGGAATGTGGGTCTTACACCTGTGGTGTTTGCTTTTCTCCCTGACAAATACGCAAACTGATAACAAGACCATCTGTTTCTTCATCCTCAGATATAAAAGATGACTATACATGCAGGGAACTAATCACTTTGCTTCCTCTCACGGCTTGTCTGATTTCATAAGCATCTTTGTACGGCTCGTTTTAACAACTTTTGCTTTAGTATTTTCTGATCCTCAGCTTTGTTGACATATTCTTGACTTCCCAAGAATGAAAAACTATCAAGTGAATGCCTTCAATTACAACATCCACAAAAACAACAAAACTGCTTTCTTAGGTTTGAAATCCAAATTCCTATCCTTCTTTCACTCTGCTTTCCAGACATTATGGGGCCTAATATTTGAAAGTTCTAAATGAAAATAGATGAACAAAGGTGAGTCAGGACTTGTGACAAAGTAATGCAATCCTGAGAGACAACGCCCTGTTGCCAGCCCTGCTTGCTTCACTCTTTTACTTGAGTTTTCACTGTGTGGGTCTGCTCCAATTCTACCTACAATCCCTAGGATCCTGGGCCAAAATGGCTGTAGCTACCAGCACAGCTGATGTCTTTGAACTTCTGCTCATCCCAACCAACCATGGTATAAGAAATCCCCTTTCTCCCCCTCTACCCCCATCCTCTACCCCCACCCCACCCCCGTTCGATTCCCAGCACATGCCCGGGTTACATGCTCAGGCCCCAGTGTGCGGCATGCAGGAGGCAGTCGATCAATGATTCTCTCTCATCATTGATGTTTCTATCCCTCTCCCTTTCTCTCTGAAATCAATAAAAACATTTGTTAAAGAAATCCCCTTTCCTAATTGTTTTAGCAAGACTTTATTGGAATCTTTCAAAGGGGGGGTCTTAACAGGAAACCAAGAATAAAGAAAACAAGTAAAAAAGTATAGAACTAAAAACATTTGCAGAACACATGAGTGTTATCCAAAAATAAGTCTGCCATAGACAGGCGCAGCTGGTACAGTGGATGAGACCCCACACACACACCATCTGTATTTTTTCCTCACCTCCACCCTATCTATCAAAGAGTCGGAGCTGGGAAAAGGAACTGGGTACTGGAATCTTGTAAATGACCTCAGCTGTGGCTGGGCTTTGGTTCAGTCAGGACGAGAGGTTACATGTATTTGTGTTGTTTGTCCTTTTCACTTAGTTTCCAAGCCGATGTTACTTTGAAAACAAATGTAATTGTGCCTTTGTTAAAATAAAGTAGAAAGGAGCCCTTGGTACAGATAACAGAGGTAGTTGGAGCCCCCTAGAGAGGGGGTTGGGAGTCTCCAAGTGCAGTCAGGAAACATTAGAACGTGTATGTTAATTTATATTATCCTTTCTTTGAAAGTTTTAGTTTTTACTTATGTTCAAAAATAAATGTAAATACAATTCAGTTGAATATGTGTATAATATTTAAGAAAATACCCCTATGCTGGGTTGCTCGATCAAAATTGTTTTCCCTAAGGGAGCACGTGATGAAAACGGTTTGGAGACCACTCCCAGAAAAGATAAATACTATGGTGGTAGCCTCCATGGCAACTCAGAATCTCAGTAAAGCAGGTGGAGCTAGCAACGATCAGAGGAGAAAACCCAGGCAGGAAGGAGTCAACATGCCTAATACGTGGATCACTTCCTGTCCAGTGTTTATCCACATTTTTGGCCATATGTATAACATTGGGTTAAGTGCACAAGCTTTGCAATCAGACTCTCTCCTTTACTTCCAGTGTGAACTTGAAGTTGAAGAACAAGTCCTTCAACTTTTTACTCTGTAAAAATAAATGTAATTGTGCCTTTGTTTCTGTAAAATGGGACTTATGATATCTGCATCGTATGGGTTATTGTAAAGACCAAATGAGATTGTGTATATAAAATGCTTAACATATTGCCTGACGCATACTGAGCTCTCAGTAAATGGTGGCCATTATTATTTCTACTTGTTCCTTATTTTAAAGCCCTCAAACCCAAAGATCTAGGCAAGGAAATTCTAAAATTTTAGCTTGAGGTTTGCAGGGTGGTCACTTCTTACTTCTCAAGTAAGAGTAAGGGGCTTGCCAGGGACAACTCTGTCTTCACATGAATTAACCATTTAATCCCTATGAACTAGGTAATACTTTCACTTAACTTATGACAAAAGCCAGGGCACAAAGAACTTGAGTAGTAGTAATTCTTAACCTAGAGAAGGTTAAGGAGCTGCTCTGTGGTAGAGCTGGAATTTGAACCTGGGCAAGTTAGCATCAGAGACCCGTGTTTACCTGCAACCTGTGGGTTTGTTTCTACACTGTGGCTTTATTGCCATTTTGGGCCAGTTATTTCTTTGTTGTGCAAGTTGTGCTGTGCATTGTAGGATATTTAGCAGCATTCCTGCCCTCTGCCCACCTCCTCCCTTTCAGTCGTGACAATCAAAAATGTTTTCAAACACTGCCAAATGTCCTTTGGTTGAGAACAACTGCTCCACCCCAACCAACCCTTTTAGTATTCTACAGATTATTCTTGCCCTTGACCTTGAGTTAGGTAATATTATGTTCTTCATTTTACTCATGACAAAACTAAGGCACAAAGTTCATTCTTATTCTTAGCCAGGGCAATACAGCGGAATCGCTTGAGATTCCCAACCTGCAGCCAAGGTGACTTGCATAAGGATATCTGGGGCAGAGGAGGGAAGAGGGGGGCCCAAGCATCTGTGCTTTTTAAAGTGTTCTAGTTCAGTGGTCGGCAAACTCATTAGTCAACAGAGCCAAATATCAACAGTACAACGATTGAAATTTCTTTTGAGAGCCAATTTTTTTAAACTTAAACTATATAGGTAGGTACATCGTTATTAACTTAATTAGGGTACTCCTAAGGCTTAGGAAGAGCCACACTCAAGGGGCCAAAGAGCCGCATGTGGCTCGCGAGCCGCAGTTTGCCGACCACGGTTCTTGTTGATTCCAGTGTGCAGCCAGTGTTTAGAACCAAAGCTCTACTCATTCTTTTAGAAACCGATTCACATGATTATCCATTTGCTATGGAACTAGGACTTCCGCTCCCTAATTACAGTACACCTGTACTGCCCCCTTTTCTGGAATCCCTTCTTCCAAATGCTTCCACTCGGTGTCCTCTATGTGCCTCTCTGTTCTCGTGATGGTGCTTCTGATACGCTCTTGCATTGTTTTCCTTCTTCTCCTGACTAAACCACCATGACCCTTCATCTGCTTCAGCTGAAGTTAGCTTAGATATGATTCCTTTGGGAAACCAGCTTTGATCCACCCACGGACCTTTATCTTCCATACTACCCTAACAAGGCCTGGCATAACCCCTGTCTATATTATATTGTCATCTTTGACATGTATCAGTCTCCTCTAGACTTTCTTGCTCCTGCCACTAAAGCCACCAGACTGCTCTCCAGAAGGGCTAGAATCATGGTATTGATCTCTGAACCCCAGCCCCAGCCTATGTCTGAAAACTTACAAACAGCTTAATGAATGCTGGCTGAATGAGTGAATGAATGATTTGTCCCAATTTCCTTATCCTCATCTCTATTCCACTCCCACTGATCCATGTGGACCGCTTTCCCACTCTTTCATTATTTTCTCCCTGCACACTTCAGCACTGCCAAACCTCTTTCCTAGTCTTGAGTCATCTACCCACTGGTGAGAGGGGAGGCTGAACTGTTTTAACTCCACGAGACTCCAGGAGCCACGCCAGGCAGCTGTGGCTGGAACTCATCTCTGACTTTGAAACCTAAATGAAGTTATCATCGGTAAGCTCAAAGTTGTGGTGAGCCTTGTTCATGCTCAGACCAGCTTCTGTCTTCACCACAATGCTAGGCTTGTGCACTATAATGCAGGCGTGATGGAGGGACTGCTGTGTTTCCCTGAGTCCCGTGATGGAGGGTAATCCAATGTGTTTACCATAATGAGGCTGCACCAATGCCTACTGGCTTCAGTCTGTAGGAAAGTAATTTCCTTTTGCAAGATCCCTACCACTCAAAGGATTTTTTAAATGCACTGGTAATGTGTGGGAAAATAGTCAAATGTAATATTTGTCTTCATATAATCAGTTCTGAGGGCAAAGTACAGCATGCAGAATATCTATGAGAAAGAGGAACTCACTCACATGAAGAGAAATGCCTCCTATGTTCAGAGGCCACGGAAGGAGTAGTGATGGGGATCTAGTCATTTGGGTACAATGGACAGGCCAGTGCCCATTGCCCCAACTCCCCTCCTCTGCCATCTGACATGTCCCCTTCCCAGATAACACTAAAACTAGGCAAGGATTGATCCAGACCAAAGTGAGTCTGAGAATGGCTAATTCCTAAATCTTGCTTAGTCAGGAATTTATCACAAACCTAGATTTCTAGAATAGTCCTTTCCCATCCTCCAACTCTCACAAATATCAATATGGTGTCCCTGGGTTAGTGGCCCTTTAATTCTCAAAAAACAAAAAATAGTGATTTCTCCCAATGTGGAGAAAAAAAATTTACTTCAGACTTACCAAAGTACCAGGTTGATTGCAATTTATACATGTTATTTAACAGCCATGTTATTTTAAAAATCGGAATTAAAATTACCATTTGTCACCAAAAGGAGAATTATGCTAGTAAATATTTTTGGTATGACTGGTGATTGTAATCATTCTTGTTTAACTGGGAACCCTCTGGACTAAAGAAGAAATTTTATCCAAAAGGGTTAATGAGGTAGACTCCTGGTGATTTTTAAGTAAGGGAACATTTACAAGAAAAAGATTAAATCATGAATAAAGCCCTTCAAGTTTTTTAGTCTTTAAATGGAAACTATTCTGTGAAGATTAGATAAACAATAGCTTCAGTAAAATCAACAAAGAAGTGAGCAATATAGCAAGTGCAAGTTTCTTCACTTATAGAGAAGTCCCAAAGCTGCTCCATCGGATAACTGCCAAATTCCTCCCCAACTTTTTCCAAAGTTAATAAACTGTAACCTGCTAGAAATTCCCAAACTATAAACTCTGGAACTAAAATGACTATTTCTATTCTTTATGTATTTGTTCCTCAGGCTCCTGCCTCTCTAAGGCATGATTGTTTCGGTCATCCTAAACACATTTCAATGTTGTTTTTTTCGCCCAAAGAGATAACTGGCTGCTTTTGTACAGATTTGCTCAAGAATAAACATTAGCTGGCATCGCGATGCTGCTCTTATAGTATATTATGCACACTACTGCTTGCCAGAAAAAAAGTTTCGGTTATTACACATACATTTATAGATATACACATATGTGTGTCTATATACAGACAAGTCAAATTTTACAGAGAGAGACTCTGTGTATATGAAAATGAGACCTTTATTTTCTTGTGTACTGTGCCAAAATATTAAAATTAGATAATTCAGCCAAGTTCTTCACAGTTTTGCTTGAAAATACCTTTTAAAATTCATGCAAAGTTGATTCACTTTCCTGAGAATCTCAAAAGAATCATCGGCCAATCTCAGTTTCACAAAAAGTCTATTTGGTTCTTAATACTTCGGTAAAAAAAAAAAAAAGAAGAAGAAGAAGAAGAAAGGGAGGGGAGGAGCTGGGGTGCGGGGGAGGAGGGAGAAAAGATAAAAGAAGTCAAAACCAATCAGTGCAAATTTACAGTAAAAGGAAATTATTTCTGAGCAGTCATGAGTCACCTCTTTGATCAGGGAATTGGGGACCAGATTCTTCTGGTTCCCTAATACCTCCCAACTTCCTAACACAAACCTTATTTGAAGGAACTAATGCCCAACCATTAATATAAGTCATGAAAATGAGACTAACTGGATTAAATCCCCAGAAAATTCATTCATCTTCCACATCAGCCCACACTCTCCTTGAAAATGTCTCTAGTCCCTGCTACCCATTTTTCCTCTCCAGTCTGTCATCACACACCTTCGCCTGATTTACATGTCTCCCATCTTAGCAGATATGATCTATTCATACATTACTCCAACAGACTAAGGGTGACACTCCTGCCGGTAATATGTGGGTTGTGTCACCTTTATAAGACTTAGAACAGTGTCTGTCTCTGTGGGAGCTAAAGAAATGCCTATTGCATTAAGAAATTAATATTGTAAAAAAACTGGAAATGCAGCTGACATCTACAGCTTCAGGTGGCATGGTTCGCTGCCACCACCCATTGCCATCAAATGCTATAGTTCAGACTCTGAAAGGTGAGCCAAGGATTGGTCATCATTTCAATGCTGACTAACACATTTTCAGAATAGTTAGAACTGCCCTATTATTTAATCACAACATCTTTTCTCATTTGAGTATCTCTATAAATTAAATTTTACCTGCCAGATTTTACCAAATATATTACAACAGGAAGATTCTTGTCATCAGATCAACTGGCTAGAATAAAAAAACTATCGTGCTGCAAGAGGTGTACAGAATGCATTCATTTATTTGCTCATTCATTCCATTGGCTATTCTTGCATTCGTTCATTTTTTTGTTTCTTCATTTATAATCAGGTGCACAGAACTGCTTTAATTCTAATCCTCAACTCATAACATGCCATTATCTGTTGCATCTTTTATTTTTGGTTTCTTCTAATAACACGTAAATTTTCATAATCTCAATACCTGACTACAGAACTAAAACATTGGCCATAACTGGTGTCAGTATTCCCTCCCCATTTTGTCCGCCTTCTCTCCCATGAGGAAAAAAAAATCACTATCCAGAATGTATTATTCCCATCCTTTTTAAAGTTGTATCTCATATATATGTATTCTGAACCATCTCTTCACTTAATATCTACTCTAAAACTTCTACTCCTGGTTCCATGTCATAGAATAGCCAAGATCCTGTTTGCTAGAGATACTTCTAAGCTTTGGTCAGTGCACACAGGGCACATAGAGGTGGTTCAGCAATCGCTGAGTGGAGGGTCAGGACTGAGACGGATAAAACCACTCTGCGCGTTGGCTGGTCCCTTGTCCACATGCCTCAGCCTCCGTCCTGCACCCAGGAACATGCTGGCAGCCAGCATTCTCTCACGGGAGGCGCACTTCCCTCTGCTCTGTCTTTAGCTGGTCCGCTCAAGTGGATAACCAACTGTTGATGAGGGCTAAACATATTTGCCATTTAAATGCCTGGTCTATATAGTGTTGTGCTCAATCAATATTACTTCCTATGCCTTTTTTTTTTTTATAATACTTCTCTAGAAAGGTGTCAAAGGTATCTCCAGGCATGGTGGTATATAATCTTATGATTTAAAAAGATTCTAATTCATCACCCACAAAAGTAAACGATTCCAAATGATATAAACTAATGTTGGAAGAAGGAATAATGCACGGTAGAGCTGTCAATGGTAGCACTTCACTCTTCATCCTATTTCTTTTGTCCTTGGATGCTGCCAGCTCAGTCCTGGCCAGGTTCCAGTGGTTTCGTTCAGAACCTTCCAAGGCTCAGGCTCCAGTCCTGTCTTGTCTCTCTTCCTGTGAGTGGTTCTACTTGGATAAATGGTACAGAGTTGTAGAAAGAGGCAAGAGATGATTGGGATCCAACTCTTATAAAAAATATTGTTCGCCCCTGTATTTGTATCTCACTTTATAACTTTCCAGAGTCCTTCATGGGCAGGACATTGTTTTAATTTTACAAAGTCTTTGTGGTATGTGGGTAGGGCAATTTATAGAGGACAAAACAGAAACTCAGAGCAGTCAAGAAACTTACCCAAAGTCACATGGTGACAAGAGTGGGTTGGACCTAGACTTTCTGATTCCTATAGAAATCTTTCCCTTCAACTAGCTTCTCCACCTTCCACAGGCCCACACCCACAAAGGAGTGATGGTCATCAAACCTACAGCCTTTTTATGGATTGGAATTGTGCCTTTGTTGTCCAGCTATTTTTCTCTTAACATTTATAAGAGAAATGCTATAGGTCAAAACAATCCCAGAAGAAAAAAAAACATTTTGGTTCATTTGCAATTTCAAATCATGGCTCTATGCTACATCACATGTTATATACAGAAAGGGATCTTGAAGATCTACTGCTGGGTATTTTTAAATGGCTTTTAGGCACTCTCTTTAAAAGAGGACACTTCTTTACATGCTTCTTAATTATGTCAGTCCTCCCATGGTCACCTTTCCTATTTCTCACCCATCCTCAAAGTGATGATAACAAACAGTCCTTAAAGACAAGAGCATAAAGCCATCTATTCCTCTAGGACAGCGGTTCTCAACCTGTGGGTTGCGACCCCTTTGGGGGTCGAATGACCCTTTCACAGGGATCGCCTAAGACCATCGGAAAACACATATATAATTACATATTGTTTTGTGATTAATCACTATGCTTTAATTATGTTCAATTTGTAACAATGAAAATACATCCTGCATATCAGATATTTACATTACAATTCATAACCGTAGCAAAATTACAGTTATGAAGTAGCAACAAAAATAATTTTATGGTTGGGGGTCACCACAACATGAGGAACTGTATTAAAGGGTCGCGGCATTAGGAAGGTTGAGAACCACTGCCCTAGGACCAAAGGAAATGCAATTCATTCTATTAATCCAGTCCTGTGGGGGTTAATGGATTCATTCATCCTATCACAACTAGAAGGCTCATGATGGTGCCCCCCGCCCCCTGCACAGATAACAACACCACTTTTTCAGCTTCGCTCCAGCCCTGATTCCTTTCACCACCACTGTCATTTTTTGGTCCGTAGAGTATTCCCTTAAGAACAGTACTCCTTCATTATTCTCCATAATTCATAGCTAATCACTAGCATTGTACAAAGGAATAAAAATGTAAAGATTCATTTGCAAACCATGAGACATTATGAACCATTATATTTCAGTACCTTGAACATCATCAGCATTCTGATTGATTTCACCTCAGTTTCTACTTGTGATATTAGCATTGCTCGTACGGGAGGCATAAAAGTCTGCTGTTAAATGCAGCATTAATCTGTACTCACTAAGGAATGGTTTCTCACAGCTAACTCAATCTAGGCCATTACCTGGGTCCCCTGACATCTGGCTACATGTTCTTCTGGCCTCCGCAGGCTATGGGAGCCCTCACAAGGCACCTGCAGTCGCTGAGCATCTGCGCAACTGCCCTGGATTCCCCAGAGCTCTCCAGGCTTATGTGGGCCTGAGGAAAAGGGGCAGACGGGTGTGCCAAGCAGCCGGTTTTTATTCTGGCATTTGCCAGAAGGGAAATTGCTAAAATGTTTTAGGGCCCCCTCAGGAGAATAAAAATGTCACACTGCCTTTAGCTTTTATCCCTCAGCTAAAATCAATGTTTTCTAAAAGAGAGAAGCTTTTAATGCCCTTATAAGAGTTTTGCTTCAGATCCAGCTTCTATTAATTAAGCACATACTCTTGGCAAGAGTTTTAAATAACACCATTCCCATGACAATCAGATATTAATCATCTTCACCTCACCCTGTGGAACGTGGGGCTGGGGGACTGAGCGGCCGAATGAGGTCACACAGCCTCAGCAGCAGAAGCAGAATCTGAACCTGGCTCCTGGAACCGTAACTCCATTCTAGGTCACTGCATCTCCCTATCCTGTGAGCATGTGTCTGCAGGGGCAGGGAGATCGTGGCTGAGTCCTACATGGAGTCATCATGATTCACTTGCTCACTCTTCCACCAAGTAGTTTGTGAGAAATTACTATGAGCCAAGCACTCTTTTTAGGTGCAAAAGATATAATGGGGATTGAAACAGACAAAACTCCCTGCCCTTAAAGAATTTACATCTATGTGGGTCACAGTCAACCAACAAGACGCAAAAAGTAAAACACATAGCATGTTAGTGAGCATGAGGTACTAAGGAGAAAACATCAAATATCAATCAGGGGAGAGAGGTGTGAAAAGCCACAAGTTAGGAGAGGTGGAAATTTTTTATAGCACAGACAGGGAAGGGTTCTTATTGAGAAGGTGACTTTTTCAATATTTTTGGGCATTTCAGTTGCATTCAAAGATCTTATTGGTATTTGTTCTTTGGGATTATGGTAGGAAATTCTATCATTGTGGCATTTGTAAGAAATACATCAACCAGATCAGTGGTTCTCAACCTTCCTAATGCTGCGACCCTTTAATACAGTTCCTCATGTTGTGGTGACCCCCAATTTCATTGTTACAAATTGAACATAATTAAAGCATAGTGATTAATCACAAAAACAATATGTAATTATATATGTGTTTTCCAATGGTCTTAGGCGACCCCTGTGAAAGGGTCATTCGACCCCCAAAGGGGTCGCGACCCACAGGTTGAGAACCGCTGAACTAGATCATGTTAGTCACCTGACGAATCAATTTTGCTTTGCCAGGTGACTTAGGTGCATCTAAGGACCAAAGGCTGTGATCATGGTATGGTCAGTGCTCGGCCATTGCAGAATGGACAAAAGTGAGGTTATGGCATCAGCCCTTCAGTAGTCACATTCTGATGGCCCCCATTACCAGCTTATAACTTTCAGCAGGTTACACAACTTTTCTGTACTAGAAAAATTTGCTGTAAGGGATTACATGAGAGTAATCCCAGAGAAGTATACACTCAGAGGAGGCCTGCTATGTGATTTATACATGTAATGGACATGTACAAATGTTAACTTATGTAAGAGACATTACTCTTGATGACATATTCATTAAAAATACAGAAGTGGAGATATGCATACAATCTTATTGCTTTAAAACAACACTTAACACGAGCATGGATCTGGTATGGCAAACAGCCAGCACTTAGGAAATGTTTTTAATTTAAGGTGTTAATATAAAATAAAAAGGCAGAGTTTTTTGGAAAGAGTTTTAAAGGCAATTCCATAAGCAGCTTGAAGCAATAATTGACCTCAGTTCAGGATTTTGAAAAAATGACTTTCATGGGAACACAGGTATCATTGTTGAGGTGATCATTTTTCATTAGTTAAAAAAAAAAGAAAAAGAAAAAAGAAAGGGAAAATCCATCAGGGGTAGGAAAAGCATGTTGCTGTCACCTGTATATGCCTGGTCACCAGGGCAGTGCTCTCCAGGCAGGTATGAGGAGACCCGGGGAGTGTCCAATGACCGCCAGCATCAGCATGGCAAGCCCAAGCACTGCTGCAGGTCTGAAGTTCTCAAACTCTGTTCCAGATGGTCATGGGGTTCCACAAAGATGCCCCATGGTATATAATTGGATGAGGGCAAGCTCCTTAGGGCAGGCCTCTAGATCCCTGTTTCAATGATCCCTGTGGCTCCATTTTCATTGATTTTTATATATTATTTCTAAGTCCCAATGTGGTTTTTTTTCAATGTTGGAAAAGCATTACTTTATAAGTAGCACATAGTTTTCATACTAGCATGCTTTCAGTATCTAGCCCAGGGCCTGCCCAGTCATAGTTATCCCATGACTATTCGCTAAGTACCTGGATTATGCTGGGAAACGGGTACACACATAGAGCATCACTAATGCGACGAACTGACACAAGCCGCTATGAATTTAAATAGTGCATCAAAATATACAGGATGGCTAAGGCTAAGGATTAAATCTAACCCTCAGTCCAGTTGTAAAATCGGGGTAGTGACAGTAACTGTTTTCTTGGGTTTTTGTGCAGAAAGTTCCTAGCACAGTGTATGGCACTTTGAAATCACTCGGTAAATGTTAGTTGCATATATATACATACATTCATACATACATATACATTTTTATACATGTACATACATGTGAATATTTATACACATATATATGTTCATTAGAATTAAATTGAGGGAGATATTAAAAATCATATAATCCTGTGATTTTAATATGTGTTTATTAGCAGCCTGATGCTTTCATCAAATACATTTTTTAAAATCCCGAAGTATGGGTTCTCTGGCTAAATCAAGAGGTTAGAAAGCCCATTTCCTCCTCTCCTACACATGTGTACACACGCACACACACACTATCTATGGCAGCCCAACAAGCATTCTATGTCTCAATCTCTCTTACTATCACCCAAGCAAGACTCGAGGGCTCTTTGGAAAAGATTTAACCATTAGTCAAGTCCAATTCCCTAATGTGTCAACAGTATAACCAGGCCCAGAATAATGAAGATTTTTGTCTGATGTTTGGGAAATATCCAAAGAGAATATAGCTAGTCTTTCGTTCTTGACTACTGACTATGCATCAGGTACTATGTCCAGCAGTTTACCTCCATTACTTTAATCTGTTCAACAGCCTTGTGGATTAGGTATTATTGGTGTTACCATTACTAGTACACACACTCAGATTAAAGAAATTGGACAAATTTTGAAAGCCAGTAAGTGCAAGAACCTGGATTTACCTGGTAAACTAGACTTGTATGATTCCAACTCCTCAGCTCTATTACCTTCTGGTTTGTAATGCAGGCAACCTGATTCCCCATTTCATCAGCTTAAGTCCTGCCCTCACATTGTTCCAGATCGATGTACTTTTTCATTTGAGAATATGAAAGTCCATCTCTGATTCTTAAAAAGATCAAGTCACATTTTCCATAGGTCTGACATCCCAGCTATGGATTTTAAGTTATGCCTGCACAATCAGTACTGTTGGAGTCAACTTAACCAGCCTATGTTAAGCATGCTGTTAAAGATTGTTTGGTTTTGGAGGAAATGAAGCAACACAAAATTTGCCTGAAGGTTTCAGCTCTCTCCTGGCCATTTTGGTTTCATTTCAATAACGACCCACTCTTTCTCTCTACTGAACCAACATCACATTCCCCTCACTTGCAGAGAGCCCTTCATTGAGATCAAGTTTCCAATGAGCAGCCCTGGCCACCTTGGAGATGGAGTCATTGAGTTGATTGTTCTGAGTGCTCCCTTCCATCAGCCCCCATTAAAATAGGCATTTGCTACCATTCTTTAAATTCATTTTTGGATCATTGAAGCATACACAGGCAGGAGTGATTTAAAGCAGAGCACCAGTGTGATGCTGGGTTTTCCTGAATGAATACATAACACGGTTGGCGATCTCTATCCTTGATTCTTTGTGTTTCATAACTCTTGCCGGCAGCTATGCCTGTATGGCAACTAAACATTTCAATCATTCATTTATTAAAATTTTTTAAGACTTACTCTGTGCCAGGCACTGAGCAAGAAGTTGAATATTATTTTTAAATGTAAAAATATCTGTATTATAGTAGTGTACCCCTTAGCAACAGGGATATGTTCTAAGAAATGCACCGTTAGACAATTTTGTCATTGTGTGAACATCAGAGGGTGCACTTACATAAACTTAGGTGGGATAGCCGCCTACACACCTAGGTTATCTAGTAGAGCCTATTGCTTTTAGGCTACAAGCCCGTATAGCATATTACTCTGCAACATGAGAGCCCTAACCGGTTTGGCTCAGTGGATAGAGCGTCAGCCTGCGGACTCAAGGGTCGCAGGTTCAATTCCGGTCAAGGGCATGTACCTTGGTTGCGGGCACATCCCCAGTAGGTAGTGTGCAGGAGGCAGCTGATCGATGTTTCTCGCTCATCAATGTTTCTAACTCTCTATCCCTCTCCCTTCCTCTCTGTAAAAAGTCAATAAAATATATTTTAAAAAAATAAAAATCACCATTCTCCCCCCAAAAATAATAATAATACCATGAGATTAAATCAAGCAAAAAAAAAATGATGCAATCAAGAAACGTGGTAACCATGAGATGTTTAAGGTTGCTGCTGGCATAACACGGCATACTGTTTTATAGCAAACTTATTTTTTATAAATAGAAAGAGGACATTCTAAAACAATGCTTAAAACTATAGTATAGTAAATGCATAAAACAATAACAGTTGTTTCTTATCAAGTATTATATACTGTACAACTTGTATGTGCTATACTTTTATATGACTGGGAGCAAAGTAGGTTTGTTTACACCAGTATCACCACAAACACATAAGCAACACATTGAATGACATTATAATACCTACAACCCATGTCACTAGGTGATAGGAATTTTTCAGCTCCATTATAATCTTACTAGAGGCCCAATGCACAAAATTTGTGCAAGGGGCTCAGCCCTCGCAGCCACGGTGGCTTGCCTCAGCCCTTGCAGCCTCAGCTTCGTCCAGAAGGTCACCAGAAGGATGTCTGGAAGGACGTTCAGTCTAATTAGCATATTATGCTTTTATTATTATATATAGGAGTATTGTGGTATATGTGGTTCCTCATTGACCAAAATATTGTTATGCTGCACCTGACTGTACTTGAGTGTCTACCATGCTGTGTTTTTCATACATTACTTCATTAAACTCTCAAAATAAGGAGTTTGAAACTATTATTATCCCTGGTTTACAGATAAAGAAACAGAGACATCAAGTTAAGTAATTTGCTCCTAGTCCCACCACTGTGTAGTAATAGAGTTGGAAAACTTTGAATCAGAATGAGATTCTTGGTGTTTCTTTAAATGGCCCCAGTGATGTTTGACTCCATATGGTATTTACTAAATGATTTCAATGACATCGATAGCCCAGGGATTTTGAGATATGTGTAGAGATTTTGACCTCCAAGTGGGTTACAGGTTAATTGTGTAAATCAGTGATTCTCAATTGGAGAGATTTTGCCCCCAAAAGGGCATTCAGAAATGTCTAAACACAATTTTTATTTTCACAATTGTGTGTGTATGGGGGGGGGGGGCGGTGCTCAGCCCTCGCAGCCACGGTGGGGGCAGGGGATGCTACTCACATCTGATGTATTAAGTCCAGGGAAGCTATTAAACATCCTACAATACAAATGACATCCCCCTACATCAAAGAAATATCTGGTGCAAAATGGCAATAGTGGCAATGTTGAGAAAAACTGATATAGATAAGACAACCCACAGAAAGCTCAAACCAATCAATAATGTGTGATTTAAATTGTGGAAAGGCACCGAAGGGGAAAAAGTTGGAGGGAGAATGGTTGAAAGAGAAAAGTTTTTGGAGTACAAGGACAAGCTTTTGCAGTTGGACAAACCTGTATTTAATTCCAAGTCTGCCCTTAACTAATTGTATAACTTTGGCTGAGTCTCAATGTTTTCATCTTTAAGTGAAAATAAAACTACTGACCTTGCAGGAATAGTATAATAATTAACATGATGTATAAATTGTCCCTGGCACTCCCACAGTGATAGCCATTCTAAAGAGGTTTCATTTTTGTAAGTTATAGGTCATGGCAAAGTAACTAAAACAGTTGAACTGGGTTTAGTATTATGTGGTTATTTCAACTATTTTAATGACATAACAAGTGACCACATGGTCTGTCAAGCCAATTGCCATACAAACCATTGCATTCCTAGACAAGCCCAGAATAAGATTCAAGATTCCTGCTGTCTAACCAACGCTACTGCCTCTTTCGTGTATTTGGTAAGTAACTGCTACAGATTGGATGTTTGTGACTCCCCACCCTTCCGAATTCATATATTAAAACCTAATCCTTAATGCGATGGTATTAGGAGGTGAGGCCTTTGGGAGTTGATTAGGTCATGAGGGTGGTGCTGTCATGAATGAGATTAGTGCCCTTATAAAAGAGGTCCCAGTGAGCTCCCTGGCACCTTTCACCATGTGAGGACACAGCAAGAAGACACTGTCTATAAACCAGGAAGCAGGTCTTCACCACACATTGAATCTGCCAGCATCTTGACTTTGGACTTCCCAGCCTCAGAACTGTGAGAAATAAATGACTGTCACTCAGGTATTCTATTATAGTAGCCCAAACAGACTAAGACACCAACGTCTCTACTTTAGGCCACTCCACAATTCCTGAGTGGTATAATTCCACAGATCTTTGATTTAGAAAGTGGGACAATACTAGTATACTGACAATTATAATAAGCACCCTGAAAATCTAACCATTTTTCCATGAAAACAGTCAGTCTCAAACTTCCTTCTCCTTTCTAACTTTCTATTTTTTCAGACGATCCACCAGAGTAACATTGAAGCCAACTAAGGATGAATACAGCTCTCCAGACAGACTCAGGTCCAGGGCAGTCTGAGTCCAAAATATGGAATGGGACTGGGTCCTGGGGTGAGGATGAGGTGTAGGCTACATGAAGATATGGCAGAAATCAACATGCTGGGCATGCTAGTCCATACAGGGTTCCAAGAGGTCAACAGTGCATTTTTTTTTCTGGGAACCTTGAAATAGTCCCATTTTCTGAAGAAAGGGAGCTAGAATATCTAGGAATCGTTTATGAACAACTTTTAAAAAATATTTTTTTATTGATTTCAGAGAAGAAGGGAGAGGAAGAGAGAGATAGAAACATCAATGATGAGAAAGAATCATTAATTGACCAACTCTTGCACACACCCCCACTGGGGGTCAAGCCCACAGCCTGGGCATGTGCCATGACCAGGAATCAAACCACAACCACCTGGTTCATAGGCCGACACTCAACCACTGACCCACACCGGCTGGGCTCATTTATGGAAAACTTTTGAATTCTCCTAGGTGAGTCTGAATGCATTGCTTTGCTAATCAGGAGACGGTGACTGGCCCTTCATAGAACAGTAGATGGGTTTGCATTGCTTTCTGTTGCCCGTGTCCATGGCTCAGCAGGGCCTCGCTTCACTGTGGTCTCACACCAACTCATCAGTCCTCAGCAGAGAACCTGGTCAGACCAGGCTTCACACACAAGGCTCTGCTCTTTCGCTCAGACCTCTGCCAACTTGACTTGGGGCACACTGGTTCCCTTTGTGTAAAAGACTTTCTGAGATTTACCATTCTATGTGTTACAACCTTTGTGACACATCAAACGTGAGATTTTGCCTCCTTTCCATTAAAAATGAAAAATTCCTGCATTACATGAGGTCCTGGCATAGCCTTACTCTCTCATTCTCTACAATGAAAAGGACAGTAAAATCGGACAAGAAAATTCCACTCTAGGATCCATCACTTGCTGAATGTACTTGACCGTGAGCTTTATGCATCAATATCTTTATCTAAGAAGTAGAACAAACTGTACATACCTCAGAGGGTTGCTTTGAAAATTAAATAAGGAACTGGAATGATATTTTTAAATTTCCTTGCTTAATATCTGTCACTTCAAAGACATTCGATAATGATGGCTGCAGTTATTATCATTGTGATTGTTATTGTGGTTGTTCAGGTCTCTTATCTGTAAAAATGCATATTCATTTATTCCTTCAACAGTGACCTAGGCTCCAGGGATACAGTGGTGAACAAGACACACAAGGTTCTTGCTATTGTGGAAATTACTTCCAAAGGCAAAGAGACAGTAAATCAGGTGAAGAAGTGAATAAAAAAACAATTATAGATGGTGGGAAGTGCTATGAAGAAAAACATGGCAGTTTATTGGAGAATGACTGGTTGGAAATGAAGAATTGCTATAAATTTTGTCATTAGAAGAGATTTCACTGAAAAAAATCATATTTCTGCTGAAAATTGAGTGGCAAGAGGGATCAGTTAAAGAAAGAACTGGCAGAGGAGTACAGGCAAAGAAAACAGCAAATGCAAAGATCCTGAGATAGGAATAAACTTGAGGTGAGGGAGACAGAATACCCATGTGGCTACAGCAGTGCGGGGGAGAGTGGCTGAGTAAAGTCAGAACAGTAGGAGGAGTCAAATAGAATAAGTTGGTAGGTCATGGTAAAGAATTCGGATTTTATTCCAAGTGCAACGGAAAGCCAGGGGGAGCATTTAAATAGGGGAGTGATGAGTTTGAATTCCAATTTCGAACGATCCTTTTAGCTTTGGACTCAACCCTAAAAGGGCAAAAGTGAAAGCAAATTGCACAAGTAGGAAGCTAATATGCAGTAACGCAAGGTGAAATGATGGTGACTTGAACCACAACTCTTTCCTTCTCCAAGTTGTTATGAAGAATAAATGAGATTGTATAAATGCACCTAGGACAACTTCTGGCACAGAGTGGGTACTCAAAATATTTTAATTATATTCTTCCACATCCACACTATAGCAGAGATCTTGATTTCCACAAAGAACTCAACAAGGCAGCTATAACGCATGTAACTGTAAATGCCAGAGACTTGAATTCCCATCAACTGAATGTTGATACAGCAACATTATAATAAGGCTGAACAAATGCCAATTTTAGCCTAGTACATATTGCCTTGTGTTGCCATTTTGTTAAAACTCCAAAAACTATTATGCTTGAACATTGTAAACTCATTTTTTTTGAAAAGTAGCACAGAGACCATTATGTTTTGAATTCATACTCTCAGATCACCATTTTCTCCTCGTCCAAAGAGAAGATTTTAAAAATTCCAATTTAAAACTGTAACAGATTTGTCTTTCAATTAATGCTGAAGGCCTAATCCGTCTGTCTCGAATTAAAGCTGCATGCTTTGCTGCTATCAGCTAATGGATGCTATAAAGGAACTGTTGTAAAATAAGTATGGGGAATACAATGTTAACTGTAATTCATAGGAGGAATAAGAAATGTAATTGGTGGGAGAGAGGCTCTGGATTGGAGTATCCACAATGAGTTGGGAAATAGAAAGCAGTATTACGTACTGTAAGAATCTGAGTTTAGCCTGGCCGGCGTGGCTCAGTGGTTGAGCATTGACCTATGAACCAGGAGGTCACCGGCTGGAAGTTGGCTCCAGTGTATGTGTGGCCTGTCTCACCCAGTCCCACCCCGCTGGCTACCTTCCAATTAATTTCCTTTCAATGTGCATGAATTCGTGCACTGGCTCACCAGTATAGTCAATAAGTAGTAACTGTATGGTGCCAGGTGGCTCCTGGAAATATCAAGTATCACTTTGTAAAGTATATGATTGTCTAACCATTGTGCTGTTCACCTGAAACTAACACAAAATAATATTAAAAGTAAACTGTAATTGAAAAATAAAAATCAGGTTGCCATAAGAAAAGAAAAAAGAAAGCATAGGCAATTCCAGAATCATGTATCTCAATAAATCTTCCCACAGTCCCTCCCCTGGCGTTTGTGGAGTGAGGGAGGTCCCTCTGGCAGGTGGGATCCCTTGGCCTTGCCTGCGGCGATCAGGCCGAAACCGGCTCTCCAACATCCCCCGAGAGGTTCCCGAATGCGAGAGGGCACTCTGCAAAGTTGCTGTCTCACAGGGTGTGGAACACAAACACAAGTGTACAGTAAACCAGATTCAGGGCCGACAGTACCCCAGCAACAACAGTACCCAGGGCCAAAGGTAGAAAAGCGCAGCCCCCATGAGGAATTGGGTTCCCTCCTCTTGGTTTTGGGAACCGCCACTGCCAAGTCACTGCAGCTCGGCAGTTCCTGCATTGAGTGTCTGCCTCCTGGTGGTCAGTGCGCATCATAGCAACCAGTCAGACAGTTGGACACTTAGCAAATTTGCTATATATATATAGCTATAGCTATATATATATATATATATATATATATATATATATATCCCGTAAGCTGTACTTTACATCCCTGTGACTATTTTGTGACTACCAATTTGTACTTTTTAATTCCTTCACCTTTTTTCACCTAGTCTCCAAACACTTCTCTACTCTGGCAACTATCAGTCTGTTCTCAGTACCTATGATTCTCTTTTTATTTGGGTTGTTCATTTATTTTGCTCTTTAGATTCTACATATAAGTGAAATCAGATGGTACCGTATTTGTTCATGTATAAGATATTCCCATTTATAAGACGCCCCCAACTTTTCCAACTCAAAATTAAGAAATCAATATTTTAAACAATTTGCTAGTTTTCCTCTTAAGGTCTTCTTTTTTGGCATCTTAAGGAGTTGTTCATCCTGTTTTCCCCACTGTCTGATCATACACTCAGTGGGGGGTGGTCCAAATTGTTTCTCTGCAGCTCTATTTTCATGCTCTTTTGCATAGCTGATTACATTCAGTTTGAATTTTACAGAGTAAGACAATCGCTTACTTTTATTTATCTTTTTATTTTTTGCACCTGCGAACTCTCCACTTCCACCTTCAATTATGGCATCAGCTGACGTCAGTAACAATAAGGCTCATGATTAGAAGAAGCCTATTTGACAAGGTATAGGCAGCTACACACCCATGTGGCTGCCTCCTAGCTGACTGCCGTGTATAAGATGCCCCTCAATTTTCAGCCTAACGATTTTAGAAAAAAAAAAATAGCATCTTATACATGGAAAAATATGGCATTTTTCTTTCTCTGACTAACTTGTTTTACTTAGCATAACTCCTTTTAGGTCCATCCATGCTGTTGCAAATGGTAAGATTTCATTCTTTTTTATGGCTGAGTACTATTCCATTGTATATATGCACTACAGCATTTATATCCATTCATCTATTGATGGGCACTTGGGTTGTTCCCATATCTGGGAGTTGCCTCTGCTTTCTGACAGCATCTAATCTAGAGCAACTTTTCCCATATCACCCACCCAAAGCCAAAATTCTTTAATAGATTCTTCCTCGTGCCCCTGACTGAGACATCCCACAGTTGCCCATAGTGTATGCTCTTCTCTGGGGCAACAAGTAATAAACCCAACTTGTTTAACTATAGGTGTTTTCCCAATAGCCTTTAGCTGAAATGCATTCATCCTTAAACAACCTCGTAAGGCATGTGTTATTGTCTCTATTCAATAGCACAGGACATTGAGGTTCATGGTGATTGAGTAACTTGCCCAACCTCCTCCACATACCAAGTGATAGAGAATGACTGGCAGTCAGGTCTGTCCTATTACAAAGCCCACACCCATAAATAGCCCCAATTTCACTTTGGTTTTAAAAAGAGATCATATTCTGAGTAGGACCCAATGGACAACTGAGCAAGAAAAAATTGTCAAGAAGCAACAGAATGAATTAGATGGGGATACATGGTCTTCTTAACAGGAAGGAGGTAGGATAAGGGTTGGAAAGGGGGACTAATTTTCCCATCAATGAAGGATTATTTTTTTTAAATTAAAATATATTAAGATAATTTAAAGACAGTAGAGGAAGTCATTTTGACTTTGGGAAGGTCAAGCAATTAGCAGAGTGGATGGGGTTGAGAGAGGCCATCGCAGGCCCTACAACTGCATTATTCTATTATGTGATTTGGAGATAGTGGTCTATAACTGAATGGTACTTAGGTTGGGAATGAAGATATGAAAGCTGTTATGGCTAATAGTATCCTTTAAATAATTGGAAGCATTTCAAATGAATAAGATATAATAATTTTATCTTTACATTTCAAATTTATCTTACTAATTGGATAATACAGGATTTGATGGAATTATTTTTCAGGCAGAAAGAAAAATAACTGGCAAGTGAACATTTAATGGGGGAAATATATAGCTTGCACAACTTTAAAAATAAAAATCTAACAGTTTGCATGTTTAGCACCTTTCATGCAAGAATTTCAGAGCATTTTGTAAAAATGAATTACGCCTCCTTCCCTCCCCACTCCACCCATGAAGACACTTTATTTTACAACCACAAGAAAAGGCTCTCGTGAAAGCATGACAAATCTTGAGTGCCCAGAGATGTGAGGGTGTGTCCTGAGTACAAAGGAGGAATTGGGGTGGCCTTTTGAACAGGAGTCCACACTCATGTTAGCCAGTCTCCAAGGAAGCAAAGCCCCTCCCCTCTCCTTATGTCCCCTTTGTCCCCTTCGTCCACCTCCCCAAGGGCCACATATCTTCTTTCCGTTGACTCTGAAAGTCAGGTGTTCAGTTTATCTGGTTTCCTGTGAATAGTCCTCAGAGAAATGGTGGGAAAGGAGACGTTTAACAGAGAAGACAGGCTCTGAAAATCATGTCCTTGCAGGGGGCACCTACAAACAAATCAGACCTTTATGTGGCCATGGTAGGCTCTCTCTTCACTAAGCTAGTGTGGAATCCCTTCATTTGCTCAAAAAATATTACTTAGTATCTAGTTACCTAGGCAATACTGCTCTAGGGAATACAGCAATGGACAAAATAGAGGTGGACCCCTGCCCTTATGGGGTGTCTATTCTAGTCAATAAACAAAATACATTTTAAAAAACAAAGTTTATGTAATATATGAAAGTGAGCAAAAAGCAAGGGGAAGAAATAAAGCAGAGAATGGGAACAGGCTAGATATTTAAATGATGTGGTTAAGAAAGACCTCATTTAGAAGGTGATGTTTAAGCAAAGATTGTGAGGAAGCAAGTGAGGGAAATGAATATTCTAGGCAGATGGAATACAATAATAAAATAAAGTTCTTGAGCCAAGGAGATATCTAGAGTGCTGGGAGTGTGGCTAATGTGGAGAAAGAGAGACGAGAGAAGTAGCAATATCATTAAATAATAATCATCTTAGAGTCAGAGACTGAAAAAGAAATGGTAGAGATAAATATAAAAAATATGTGCCATATGCAACTTTTAGAATTACATGGTAAAAAAAACAACTAGTACATAAGTGCCAGGAAAGCTATTTAAAGCAGAAATATGAGATTACAAATGCCAAAGGTGTAAACAACTTTAATCTGCTAATTTATTACACATGTCTCTCAGAGCCAGGTTTTATTTTAAGATTAGATCTTGGATATTTTCACTGTGTTGCTGCAAATGAAACTAAAATTTTTCTAAACCCAAATGCTATGCATTTCTCATCTTTTAGATGTCACTTCATCTTCTCCCAAACCCCGTTCATGTCTACAGTTTAAGCATTGTGAAAAAATATGTATATTTATACAGAATCTTTTCTTTTGACAATATTCTTGTAAAGCCTACAGGCACTATGACGATGCCTCCCCGTGTCTGCAGTCCATCAACAGACCGCATTAGGGAGCAAGGCAGGCTATAGAAATAAATAAAAGTTACGTTTTTAGTATTAGAAGAGCAAATGTGGCTTGAACTAATAAAGATGATTCAGGGCGACTTGCTGAGGAAAATCATCTTTTCAATCATATATGGAGGAGGTGTGGACGTGTATTATGGACCCCATATTACACACTGGACCCAATTACCAGCAACTCTCGCCTCTCTTACAACCCAGATTCTACTTTGGTTTCTAGACATATCTAATTCTGACTGCTAACTTAATCCTCCAGCTCTATAAGGGAGCAGTCACAATAAAATATTGAGGTCCAATCAGTTATTTAAGAAATGATTCACTACCGAAGGTAAGTGGCTTGTGAATAGGTCTATGTTCTCAAACTTTCCAACAAGGCTCTGCTACCTCTATTCCTAACAAACACGGGTCTCCAATTACACCACCATGAAATGTGACCTTTCTCGCCAGCTGGCACTGAGGTTTAGCCATAATCATTAAAAAAGTACAGGTGTGCTGACAATTCAAGCCAGCACAACAGTGGCATGGTATGGAGCTTGGTGGATGACAAGGGGAAATTTACAGGAAGGCTTGCACAAAATTGAATCCTTAATATAATCTTAATAATGTGAGCTCTTTAAGCCAAATATTTGGCCTCCCCTTTCCCCCATGAAATATTATGATTGACTGAGAGCTTATATAAAACTGCAGTTTAGGGATATTGTAGGATTTTAATGCATGAAGTACAAGTAGTTGCCACATGTATGACTAGTCCAATTCAACGCTGCCCGTCTCTTTCAGCATCCAGGCCCTAAAAGGCTTGGGGAGGGGGTGTCACAGACCAGGAACTGTTCACAACTGGAGAAGCTTCAAATTGTCCTGGTGACAAGAAAAGGAGGAACTAGGACCCATGATGAGAAGCAGAAGGTAGATTTCCTTTCTTCCTGTGGAAGGACTTCATTAGAGCTGTTAAAAGAACAATGGACTTGTTTGGGAACGAGGGGGTATTCAAGAGACAATGAGCAATCATTTGTTAAGGCATCTTGGGTGGCTTAGACTAGATGACTGGAAATACCTTCTCAAGGATCCTCAGGCAAGAGCCTCTGATGGTGTTGGTATGTTTCCTAGTCTCTGACAATGCCATCCTTTCCCACACCTCTGAGCCTCTGCACATGCCATTCCCTCTGTCTGGGCACCCTTCCAGCCCTGATCCCCTTCCAATATGCACTTACTAGTCACTTCCTTCATTTCGTTTACTTCCTTCCAGGAAGCCCACACTCTCCCAACAAATTTGGATAAGGATGCTTTCCTATATGCTTTTTCGGTGCTTTACCTCCCTTAATATTTATTTCACTTGACTATGGATTCCTTAAGAATAGGAGAGATGTCCTTGTGATAAATGTATGCCCATCACTCACACAAGACCCACAACATAGCCAGTTCTCAGTGAATGTGTGCTAAATGACTAAATTACTTCGCTGTGGGAAACTCCACTGTGCCTTCCCCCAAAATCCATGACATCTAGAAATAGTTTAACCAGAGATACTTTGCCTTGCTTGCTTGGTCCCACTGTTGTATGAGCCTCAAGTCTTTCTCCCACCTAAGAAGAGCTCCCAATAGAACACTGGTACTGTCCACATGCTATAGAAATACTGTGTACTTTCATATGACAAGGGATCTTTAGGCTAAACCAGTTAACCAATGCTTACCAAAGCTACACATGCTTAAAAGGTCACTTTAAAAAAAATAGTGAAAAGTCCATTTGCAGCAAAACTTATCTTTATGGCTACCATCTCCATGACTCAGGTTCCCCTTCTGGGTGGGGAGAACTGAGTTCTAATGAAGGATCCTGATGATGCCAGTCCTGAGGGTAACTTTGCCAGGGCCAATGCCCACATGTGAACCCATGGACCTCCAACTCCTGATAAAAAAAATGCTGTGAATGGCTGTAATGTACAAGACACCTTGCTCAGATACTTCCAGCAACCGTGTGCCAGGGCTAATGCGGATAAATCAGAAACTGGAAGGAGCGTGTGGACTTCAATCCAAGATCCTTACTTAAAAGATCAAATCTACAACTTCGTCATTTCCCACCTACCTCCTATTTTTTTTAACTGTGACTTTTCAATGACTTGTGTGAAAACTGCTTTAGTCATTTGAAACCCGTAAGTATAGGTTGTTGATAAGAAGAATGATAAAACCTCTGCTAGCCCCCCTTATCCTCTGCATCATGACTGGAGGTGGAAAATGTCCACTGTTAACAACCTCAAGGCCACTGTCAACAACCCCACGGCCAATTTCAGCCATTAACCACAGTATTCATTACCCTTACCCTCTTCTTCTTCAACACCCCCATAAAAAAGAGTCTACCCTTGATCTTACTTGACTGATGCTTACCTAGACCAATTGTTTCTCAAAATTTAATGTGCTGAGGCATCATCTGGGGATCTTGTAAGATGCAGATTCTACTCTGGTAAGTCTAGGATGAGGCCCGAAATTCATTCTTCTCTACTTAAAGCTCTCAGAGATAGCTAATGCTGCTGGTCCATGGACCAAGCATTAGAGTAAATAACAAGGACTAAGGCCAAGGACTCAGCACAGAATCTGCCTATTTGAACAGCTTCAGCAGGTCTGCAAATTCCTGACATTTCTAGAAAATGTTTACGTCTATGGAATTTTCTAGGGAAAGGGTCCATAACTTCCATCAGAGTCTCAAAGGACCCTGTGCAAAAGTGAGGAGCCATTGGCCAAAGCTATCACAATTCTATTCCTAACTATGCCATGACTCCTTCCATTCTTTTTCCCCAACTCACTCTCACTAGCTGTTCCTAAACATTCATCTAGCAATCCCACCAGCAACAGATTTTCTATCCTAAACAGCTTTACAGTATTCAAGGTACCTGGTATGCTGAACACATTCATTATAAGGAGCACCAACAAATGAGAGAGAGAGAGAGAGAGAGAGAGAGAGAGAGAGAGAGAGAGAGAGAGAGAGAGAGAGAGAGAGCCCTGAGTTTGAATCCTGGCTCCATATGCACCTGATTCTATGTTCACACAGATTAGGTAATTTCTCTAAGCCTCCATTTTCTCCTACATAATGAGATCTAAGGTAGGCCTTTTGTGAAGATAAAATAACCAGGACAAACTTCCAGGCACATCATACTTTTACAATTATCAGTTACCTGTTGTCCTCCTTTTTAACATAGGGGAAGAAGGAGGACAAATTAAGATCTGCATTATTAATAAATAATTTTTATATAAGATCTAATAAGTTAAAATTGCATTATAGAAAGTATCCTTATAGACTTGGATTATGAATAATAAGAAAAATATCTAGTTTTAAATATTTAAATCTAGGTTTGTTTTTTTTCCTCTAGGATCTAAAATATTTTTGGAGGAATTTTTAAGGGGAAATAAAGAATTTTTACACCATAATTTCAACCTTTTTTGGTTTCAGGAAATTGTGTTAGAAAATTCCTGCTAACCAAGAACTCACAGCAAATATGTAACCAATTTTAATACAACGCCATAAAACTGTTCTGGAAAGTTAAACTAGTTATTAGCAGAGTCTGGGTGGGAAAAATATTCTCTGGGGCTGAAATGATTTCCCATGTGAAGAATCGGGCTTAGGGGCTCTTGATCATAAGCCTTTCAGATATTACATAATAAAAACGCCATTGGTTCCTTATCAAACAACTACTCAGCCCTCACTAACACATTTTCATTGAACCTCAACACGAGTAATCACTGAAGAACTAATGTAAAACATCCCCCATTTCATGCTCAGTGTGATATTACACCTTTACTTGTTTGTCCTAGAAAGTTAAGCATTTAAAAGATTGCATGGCTCTCACATAGGCTTTTAAGAACATACTTAAACATGTTCTATTTTTAAAAACTCCTGAAAGAATTTAGAAGAAAAGTTATCTCTTTGGACCAATTTGTCAAATAAATGAGAGTTCAAAGCCCTAGTTATCTCCTATTCTAAAATACTCTGTTATCCCTCAAGGAGAAATTTTTCCACTTCTGATAAGGTCCTTCTCCAACCCAAATTATAAGCAAAGGAAGTCTTAGGGGGGAAATGTGTTTACTTATTTCTTCACGTAACATCTTCAAAGAAACTTAGAGGAAGAAAGAACGGCTCCTAAGGAAATCTTCCAGAAGTAAAAAAAAAAAAAAAAAAAGAGAAAGAAATCCAGTGAGACCTTTCCCTCATGCTCCTAAAACAATCTCTATCTCCAAGGAAATTGAACCAATACTCAAGATCCTACCTCTCCAAGTCATGTTTTTCCAAGAATTGTCCTTATTTGTCTAATATACATATCATCTGTGGAGTCATTCTTCATACCCCCAAGATTCACATTAAAGCTAGTTTAAAAATAATTTGCCATTTACATATGTTTTCACTAGCTTGAAAGTCAAAAGCTTTCAACCCTTGCCATTCCGGCAACCAAAGAACCACATTATCTGAGGGGTTTTAGCCCGCGAGATAGAGTGCAGGGCCTCGGGAAGACATACTTCTCCTGATGAAGGGTTAAAAGAGGACACCAAACCGCCCTCTGGAAGTCATTAAGTTACAAAGCCCCAAGAAGATAAAAGTTTCCATTTTCTAAAATGTAAATCAAAAACATATTCATTAGTATTGCAAAACAAACATGCAAATCTTCACCACTTGAAAAGCTCGGCTAAATATGTACAAGGGCTAAACCCAAAAATACATCTGGTCCTTGGTTACAGAACTTGCTTTTTTGGTTTTATCTAAAGAGTTTGTCTGTCTTCCATGGTTGGCTTCTTGGATTATTGCAATTCATAATAAGCCTTTTAGCTAAGGATGAAATAAACAAAGATAAAGTCTATGTCCTAGTTTTAATAGTCCAGATGGGATGATTTTTCCATATGTTTAGCACACCCACTGTTTATTAATCATTGCTAGCAGAGCTTAGAGGATTACTGGGTTAAGCAGGGCTGAAATTTACAGTTTGTATAATCTCTGTACACCTTTTTAATATTCCATTCTTTCTGGATTGTCTTTGTGCTTAATTCAGGTTGGGTGTGTATCCAAATCTGTGTGTGTCTGTGTGTCTCGGTGTGTGTGACATATTGTACAGAGAGGGACTCCCAGCCAACTGATCAAGAGGAGGCTTTTGTGCCCAAATTTGGATACAATATCAGTCTCAAGGAATGTGTTACATCATAACAATGACAATGTGGGTAAAACTGGCAATACTTGACTCACTACCCTTTACAGTGATTTACTTCGTGTCTGGCAATCTGTTTTTCATATGATGTTTGTTTCTCATAAACAGTTTCAACATGGGAGAGTATGGTGTCAAGATAACAGTCATATCATTCGTCATTGCAGAACGTCTTTGGGGTTTGCCAAGAAAATAAGATTCTTTTATCTTGAGCTTCTTACAAGTGCTTGCGTTCTGGTGATTGTTTCTCATCAACGTGCTGTATTGTTTTTTGAAAACTGACCATCACCACCTCAGTTCTCTTGTCATTTAATTTATCGCAAGTAAAATGAAGTCTGCAGACAGGTTAGCATGGGGGACAGTGGAGGGGAGAGAGGGAGAGAGGGAGAGAGGGAGAGAGGGAGAGAGGGAGAGAGGGAGAGAGGGAGAGAGGGAGAGAGAGAGAGAGAGAGAGAGAGAGAGAGAGAGAGAGAGAGAGAGGAGGTGATCCTCAGGTATAGCCACTGAAAAGGGAGAACCCCGAACAGTGAGTTAATGTGGCCACAAAGGCACCTGACTGTTCTCTATAAGATTTTAAATGGATATGATCTTACATAAAGTATATTGCCCCCATTTTCATATATTTGAGTTGTGAAATGGTTAAAACAACAACTTGGGGGGGCTTGGGGGGGAAAAGAAAACTCTTTTTATGTCATGATCATAAGCCACCCTGTCAATCAGAGGGGATTCTGACAGAAGGCATCCATATTTGGAACCCCCCTAAAACTTGGAAGGAGAAAAAAGGGGGGAGATACTCTTTAAATTTTCTTTTAATAGAATTGGTTAAGACAGTTAATGTAGAAAATGTCCTATTAATCATGTATGCTTTTTATAGTATTTTTACATGGGTTTTGAGATGTGGTTTTATATCTTTGACAAATAGAAAAATGAAAGGCCTCCATAAAGCATAAGACTAGACAGCTGCGGGCACAGAAAATTAAATATTCAGTCATTCGGAAAGGCTTTGAAATCACTCTGCTGGAGTCTTCTGTGCAATAATTAAACGCTGAACAAATATCTTTTAAGATCTCCTACCCTATCCTGTGGGTACATAGCATTTGTCCTATAAGAGAAATTAAGAATGTGTGTCAGGAACCAGCATTTTTCAGATGAGTTACCTAAAGGAGGAGCATCTAACTTATGTCCATGAGTGGAAATGATCTAACTTGCACTTGGAATGTCAGTTCTATGACCCAGATAATGGTCAGCGGTTCTAGGAAATAAACACAAAGGATCGCCTTAGTCCGTGTGGCCAGGGAAACTCCTCCGTGTACAGCACTGGTGGCAGGCAAGTTGGTGCCGAAGCTGCCTCCAAGGTGATAGACTACGCACACCTTCCCATTCCAAGACAAAAACCGGTAATATGACTAACCAAGGGAGGAAAATGGTGTCCCTTTTTGGGATCTGGTGCAATGTATCCCACTGTCCTACCAACTTTTGGCCTCATTGCCCATCATCATGCCACACCAAGTTCTCATTCCCCTTCTCGTTGCTGTCCCTCATCTCAGCTCTAGTTCAGGTACTTCCTGCTCCCTGAGACCTTTCCCACCACCAGCGTCCATGCTGAAGTCTCCCTTCTCTGGACCACGAAAGCTCAGTGTGACTACCTGTACTACACATACAGATACATGATCATATGCTGCCTTGTATCATTAATAATAGTTTCATGTCTCTTTTCTTTACCTGACTATACACTCCTGATGACAAGGATTTTTTTCTAAAATGCACCAATGCTAGGCACATGGTAGGCACCGTCCCTAAACTATGTCGCTAACTCTAGAATATAGTTTCCATGGAGATGCATCTGCTTTGCCCACACAGTGCCTGGTAAAATGAACATGTCTCCAGTGCCTAGATCAACATTTAATGCCCAATTTTGAGAATAATTTAAATACTAGTAAAATACAGAAAGTCCTAAATATATAGAGGGAGGGAGGAAGAGAGAGAGAGAGAGAGAGAGAGAGAGAGAGAGAGAGAGAGAGAGAGAAACATCGATGTGAGAAAAATACATTGATCAATTGCCTCCCATACACACCCCGACCAGGGATCAAACCTACAACCCCTAGTCAGGCCTTTTGAAAATAACTGACCAGATATTTTACCATTACCACTTACTAATAGTTATTTTCATTTTTCCACACTTTTAGTAGTTTAGTTAAATTGGGGGAGAAAATAAGGCTCCCAAAACCATTTCTACTATGTTGTGCCTCAAGTCTAGATTCTATACCTTCGGTCTTGAAATAACCTTAATGCCTGGAGCAATGTAAGAGTTTTTAATCAGAACAGTCAGGCTGCTCCCTAGCTGGTAAAATGAGAGAAACACTGAGACTCAAAATGCCTGTTGAATTAAACCCGAAGTTCAGAGATCTGGCTGGTTCAGTTTATCTATCTATACTGGTAAGCTTATCCACATAAACCCCACCCAGCACTGTACTTAAATCTTTCAGAATAGCGAATGCCATGGATGCCAGCTGAAATGAGCAATTAGGAAGCCAGCGTTGGCCCAGCAGGATGATATATTTTATCCTACCACGTTTTTACATTTGCATACATGGCACTCTTCAAAGCCAGGAGTTTATGTTTTCTCACCAAGGCTCAGCATGTGTGAAAAATGCTTTCCAAGAAACAAAGACTGGCTACGAGGCAAATGCAAATGTGAGTTTTTCGGCGAGCAAATGCAGTTTAGCCTGAGCTGAGATCTTTGCTCCATATCTTGGATGAGTTTGGTCATAACCCAAGACTCCTCCAGACAAAAACCTTGAACCTCAAAATCCAGACACAATAGCACAAGGAGAGAATCCCTGGAAAAGCAAATGTATTTCTCAATAAAGAACACTATTTAAATTGGGGATGAGGGGGGGGTGGGGATTCAGCAAGAGATAAGCATGCTCCAGGCTTGGAATTATTTGCTAGTTCATTCTTTCTATGAAAAGGATTATCTCTGTGGCCACATATAAATTCCAAAGCCTCTGATTCCATGAGAACATTTTTTCCTTTGGAAAAGGAACCGTACTAGAATTCTACTCTACTGACGTCCAACCCTAAATAAGGATATGGACAGAGGGTCTTGTGTTAAAAGGGTGGTCAGATCTACCTATTGCTTTCTCTCCCCATCACCCTAAAATGGGTTTTCTGTAGGTTGTCAAATACTTATAGGACAAGTTTAGGCCTTCGAGGCTATAAACTTAGAGCAATAACAGGACCAGAAGCAAGCATACGCAGGCCAGCAGACATGGAGGAAGCTGGGGCAGGTCTGAGATTTCTGCTGTACTCGACTCCATCTTCCCGGGGTGCTGGGCCTTGACTCACATTATGTCACCCTTGAGCAACTTAAGATGATTTATGCTCAGTGGCGCTAGCTCTTTCTTTTTGTGTGTTTGGACCCAAAAGAAAAAAGATGTCCAAGAGAGATTACTTGGAGATTGGAGATTTATTTAATGCATGGTTATTTGCCTGCATATGGCCTAGGCCTGTTTGGCATAAACTGCCAAGTATCTTAAATGGTTCCCAGGAAACTCCCGGCTCCGGCTCCACTGCCACGACTTCTCTGTACCATGTTAATTGTTCCAATGAGATGCATCGTGCACAGCCAAGCACTGATAAACCAGTAATTTGCCAAGCTGGATGTGTAAACCAAACAAGAAATACAGAGATATTCCCTATTCAAAGAAGAATGCTTTTTCGGTGGTCATTCTGTTTTTAACTTTTTTGCAAATAACATTATAGTTGGATCAGCTGCAATTGCCAAACATGAAAAATGACAAAAGCTGGCAGTGACGAGTGGCATTGTGCCCCCAGCCCAGGTCCTAAGATGTAAACAGACTTTTCTGTGGTGTGGTGCAGTGCCAACTCATGAAGGAAGACAAAATCCTAAATGATGCCTGGGCTCATAAAGCTGTTCTTTTCTTTATCAAGATGAGGTTTGAGGTTCTCAGATTTCAAGTGTTTGCTTTGATTTTGATTTTTCTTAAACCAGCACATGTAGCTCCCATGTGTTTTGCTTTAGGCCCTCATTTAATATGGGTGACCAACACCTCACGTAGGAAAAAGCAAAACCAATGAACAAATAGGCGCTATTTATTACCTACACCATGTGCAAGGTTCTAGGCTAGAGGCTCCAAGAACACAAAAGAACAGGCAGTGTGGTACTTCCCGAGTTCCTCAGAGGGCTGACTGAGGAGCAAAGCTGAGAGATAATAATAAAAAACGTGCTAAGCACCAAAATATGGTCAAATGAAACAGCTAGGATTTGAGTTGAACCTGAGAAGGAAGAAAACTCAGGCGAGCGGAAAAGGCAGGCTAGACCTTGATGGCAACTGTAAAAGAATTCTTGCTGAATCTGACATTGTAATAATTAGAGTTTCTATACAGGGTGGGGCAAAAGTAGGTTTACCCAGAGTTTATTCTTGTATTAATCACTGCGTTATTTTTCATACAAACTATAAACCTACTTTTGCCCCACCCTGTATATTTTTTCCCTCGAAAACTGATTGAAAACTATGTATATATTTATGACCCTACAATGGGAAGTCCCCTACAGTAAGTCAACCATAAGGTAAATATTGACCAAGGCCTGTTAAACAATTTTTCAGATACTAACCGGTACTATAAGTACACTAATGTTATATATATACATATATATATATATATATATATATGTATATATATATATATATGATAATCAGTTATATGAAGAAGTATAGTGCCTGTGCTGTACATATGATGTGAAACCTAGATTCTCTTAGACCCATGTGAAGTGTTAAAAATGGAATTCTTCCTAGCTGCAGACAAAGTTTCTGGAGAGTTCTTTGAGGGGTGAGCCCATGTCATCCAGCTCTGCATTCCTAGTGCCTAGTAAATTGTCAGGGTTTATAGTGGGTGTTCAGTTAGTATATGATAAACTGAACTGGCCTAAATCACATTAAGCTGATCAAAATGTAGACATTTGTGCCCAGTCTGCATGACTTAGTGGTTGAGCACTAACCTATGAACCAGGAGGTCACAGTTCAATTCCCTGTCAGGTATGCCTGGGTTGTGAGCTCGATCCCCAGTGTGAGGTGTGCAGGAGGCAGCCAATCAATGATTCTCTCTTGTCATTGATGTTTCTACCTCTCTCTCTTCCTCTCCCTTCCTCTCTTAAATCAATAAAAATATTTTTTTAAAAAAAACTGCAATTAAAAGTCAGGAGGTTTATTAAAAAAACGCAGACATTTGTGAGCTGTAATTTCTCCAGTATTAACTGGTATAGAGTAAATTGTGCCTAGAATAACATTAGAAAGTATTTTCTTACAATGTTACTCCTACCATCTCTATCTCTGGCCATCATTATGAATGTAACTTCCAGTTCAACCCATCTATGGTTGGACACAGAGAGAAGGGTGCAGATCTGTAGGATCCCCTTATCATGCTGGATCTCTAATGATTCCTTAAGTTCTTACATACAAAAAAAAAAAAGCATTGTTCATGGGGTAGGGTGAAGTGAACTCAGCATGATGACATTGATAAAAAAAAAAAATCTTAGGTCATGAATTAGTGGTGTGCTGACAGGGTGGCACTGGCCTAGAGAGAGAGGGTGTACACACAAAAGCTCCAGTCTGTCTCTCAAAGCAATAACAATTCACAATAGAAATTATAGTGTTCCCAGAAGTGATTGAGCCAGTCGGAAATAAAAAGAACCACGTGTACACAACACAATGAGCGGATTATTAGGGGGGGAAGGTAGGTTTGTCAGGGGGAAATACACAGCTGAAGAGGGAACTACTGAGCCAGCAATGACATTATGGAAAAGGTTGTACAACACAGCTTCAAGGCTTCGCATCAACTCCTGGACAATCTCCTCGGCCTCCGGAAGACAAGAGCTGCTCAGAGTCAGCCTTTGGATGCTGGGTCTTTTCTTTCTTCAAAGAACTTATGGGTCCCAAAGCCTATAATTTTTCTTACCATTGACTTGTGGGTTCTTTCAAAGATAAGGGAGTCAAAAGCAAAGCCTCAGGAGCTCTGCTCTCACGTGACCACTCTGAATTTCCATCTGGGTCTTTAATGAACACATTTATGATTCATGATCACTGTTTTCCACTTTCCTGGCACACATATAAGCCTGGCATTATTCAATTTCCTATCCTCTAAATCTTTATTGAGCAACCACCTTGTGCAGTAGCAGAACAATAACTCCATCCTCCTTCGGTCCCAGGGATGCAATCATGAATAAGCCTTTGTCACTCCCCATGAGGACAAATGCAATCAAGTCAAAGGTGACGGCTGTGGACTTATCAATGGGGAAAGAAGATATTAGCTTAACACGCAAATGGGCGCAGAAACACCACCACAAATGATGGCAGTGTGAACGGATTCCTATTCAGAGCAGGTTCAGCCTTTGGGATGAACACACAGGTGTGATTATCTTGTGAGAAGAGTGAGCACGGCGTGCGTAGAGGGGAGTGGAGGCTTGGGCAGGGAGGCACTGGGGCAGACTTCAGTCCGTCTGGGCCCTGTTTCGCCTTCAGTGACTTTCCCACAGGTGTGCTTCGGCTGCCACGGAAGACTCACTTGGGAGGCAGCCAGGAGCAATGTTCCTCTTTGTCTTTGCAGCCACACCCAAGCCCACAGCCGGAGAACTCCCAGGCAGCGATGCCAACCTCAGATACAAAGGATAATGTGGCAGACACAGAAATAAGACTCAGAAGAAAGAGGAAAATGCTGGTCAAACCGACGGGGCCAAGACAGGCTTTCACAGAGCTGGCCACGCCTAGTCCAGAACTCCAGGGAGCGACTGTCATGAGGGATTAAGCCATTCCTGGGTTGCCTGGCGAGGTAGGAGGAACACTTAAGCAACCGACTCTTCAATACATCACGGTGCCCTCATTTACACTAAAAGCATATCTATTATGGCCTCGCAAGCAGCTTTCCAAATCACCAGATCTTCAAAATGCACACTGGGCTCTCCGCTAGAGGTGGAGCTTAGCAAATCAACAAAGGGGTGGGGGGTGCCCCAACTCTCTCCTTGTCCTCTTGATCCCCAGCTGGACAGATGTCAGATCTCCCTTAGCTGATGGAACTATAATGCTCCTTCAAAGTTCCATGCGGATCAAGCATTTGGGTTCTTTCACATCTTCAGGTTGTGCCTCCCATCTGGCTCTGCCGGCTTTGAGGCCGGGGCTTTCTGAGCTGGTGCTGGTGCTATGACCAGTTTAGATGCACACACAGCAGCCACAAAAGGTGGCAGGTTCACAGGAACCCCTCCATGAGGCCTCCCTGGCATTCCTATGCTAGTTGTCCCCGTAGGAAGAAATAACAGATACCTCCACAAACCTCTAATGTCACTCTTCCCTGCCTACTCTCTTCTCCACCCCCAACCTTCCCAGTCTCCTGAGGGCCCTACCCTATTGCCATAGTTTCTCAGAACTGACAAAGAGAGCTTGCTTTCAGCTTGGGCTTGTGCATGGAACTCTATCAGGGTATTGATTCAATACGTCAACTGTTTTTACGCAAGCCCCTCCGCTAGGTACTGTGTCACACGCACAAAATGATCATCTATAGCTCCTGCTTCTTTAAGGAATGAACAATCCAGCAGGCATGCCTAAAGGTAAGTACACAATGAAATGCCACCATAATAACAAAATATTTGCAGGTTGCTTTGCGATTTGACAAGTATGTCCTTATTTATTACCTTGTTCACTCCTCGCACAAATGCTATGAGATAAGAAAATCCTCGTCATCTTTATTTTAGCAGGAAGAGCCCAAAGCTCAGTGCAGTCAGGTGAGTTCCCTGAGGACACTCAGGATTCCAACCCGAACCCATTGCCCTGTTCCTAGCGAGATGATGTAAGAAAAGTACAAAGAAGGTGCCATTGGAATGCAAAGGAGGAAACGCCATGAAAAGCCAGAATGTTCTCAAAACCACATCACAGATGCACTTCTCCCGGAGGCATCTGGCTGCAACGTCGGTTTTATCCAAGTTTATCAAACAGCCGCTGCAAGTTCAGCCAACAGGGCTCCTCGTCACAGCTGCTTCTCTGTCCCACGGAAGAGGCTGTGGTCTCACCATTGTTCTCAATTGCTTTGGAACATCAAGAGCACCTTTATAATTGCAAGGATGTGAAGGTTGCCAGACTCCTGTAATGAACCACGAAAATACAGTGAATTTTCAGATATTTAGTAGGGGACACGAGAGGAAAGAAGCTCGGAGGTTTCTAAACCAGGAAGTTGCAGCATCATGACTTTAATAACTTTAATAATTGTTTTATTCAACAAATAACATTAAGGCCCTACGTCATGCAAGCCACTGTATGCTAAGCACTGGCGTTTCAGACGTGAGCTAGCTAATGGCGCCAGGCACATATATGGAGCATGTGTGCCTACCTCTGAATTCTTCATTCCACATCAGAGACGCGTGGCTTTTCTGGACAAGGGGAGGAGCTGCTGGCCAGCCCTTCCAATTCAATTAGAACGCTGTCGACGATTGACTCCTGGCACGTCGAGTCCTGGCAAGTCAATGGCCTTTTATAATCCAATGAGCCACACAAAAGTTTGCACTCAGAAATGTCTTGACCGTGCACTTTGAGGATTCCTGCTTTGATGGACTTCCAAGCCCTTTGGGGGCTCCTTTGGGAGGTAGGACAGCTATCTCTCTGAACTTCTTGGAGAGATGGCAATCACTCATTTGAAAACCAAACCAGAACTCACCGTAGCCTCACCATACAACTGCTGATAACAAAGCTAAAAAGCTCAGTTCTGGCTCTTCCTCTCTCTGTCAAGAAAGGCGTGCATCTGGGAGGGCCTCCCACCCAGCAGGCGTGACTGGGAATTCTTCCTCCCGCCCGGCATTTTCCATCAGGAAAACTTTCCTGGTTTTTAGATTCCAACACGAGCCTGATGTGTCTGTGATCTTTCTCCTCTTCCTCTTGGGCATTTCAGCTTCCACATGGTTTACTATGCAAAAGGAATAATGGTCAAAAACCAAACACACACACACAAACACAACTTCTTCTCAGAGCTCCTTTGTAAGATCAAAATTTTCTCACCCTGGGCGGTGTGCTCAGCGGTTAGAATGCCGGCCCTCGCACAGAAGAGTCAAAAGGTTCGATTCCTGGTCAAGGACACATACCTGGGCTGCAGGTTCTCTCTCCACCCCAGTCGGGGCACATGAAGGAGTCAACCAATCGATGTGCCTCTCTCACATCCTTGTTTCTCTCTCTCACTCACCCCCCTCTCCCTCCCTTCCACTCTCTCTAAAACTCAAGGGAAAAACTATCCACGGGTGAAAATGAACAACAACAAACATTCCTCATCGCTTTCGCTGAATTTACACACACATAGGCGCTCAGGCCTCCGAACAGACCTGCTCTGTTCTAAACTGGGAGATGCATTTCCCACCAAGAGGCTCTGACGGCCTGAGGGAGGACATGTGGAAGATCTTCAATGTGGCAGTTCTTGTACTCACAGCGAGGAAAATAAAATAACAACGTGATCTTGGACATAGTATTTGACCTGGCGGGATGGTCATTTCCTCCAGTCCCAAATAACATTGAGATGTAGCTGAAACCACCGTGCTGACTGCTAACGACGATGAAGCTGCTCGTGCTGATAAATGTAAGAAGACAAACACGGCAGAAAAGTTTCCACGAGAAGTGAATTCTCAAGGCAGGGAACATTTACCCGAGGAAGCCAGGGAGACATGCAGATTGCCAGGGGCTGAGCGCCGGGAGAACACCCAGAGATTGTTTCCGAAGGTGTGTTCCCCAGAACCAGAGCCCTCCCACACACTCTCCCAAAAAGTGCCCCACGGTCTCATAAGACTGGACACTCAACAAAGAGTAGCTGCTCTTGGAAAATCTCAAAGAACATTGCACGGCAAAGACGATGAGAAGTTCCATTTTAACCTGTTTTACTTTGTTAAACCCTTCCTTTTCAAAATGTATTCGACCACCCATACTGGGGTTTTTTTTAAAAGCATTTATTAACATGTCATAGATGGGAAACTGCAGAAGAGGAAATAGAGCCACCTTGAAAGAAGAATGACTTCCTCGGCGTGTAACTGGCTTCAAGGTCCAGCAACACCCTCACTATGTGTGTGTCTAGAATAGAACGTGCCAGGTTCCAGTCACGGCTACCTGCACTTTTCCTTCCCTGACTGGCATTCTAAGCCGTGGCACCTGGTTCCTAATCTGAATCACAAGACTCCCACCTCACTCCAATCAAGTGGCCAGCTTCTCCCTTTCACACACAACCAGCCTCCAGACTTTCAGAAATATCCTTCCATGCCTGGAGCTCCTACGCCAGAGATGGGTGGGTGGCCATATTTCATAGAAACCAATATTTGTCTAGAACACATTAGCCCCACTTCAGGTAGGGAGCCAGGCAATGAAAATATAACTGCTGGGAAATAAACAGCCATTTGAAGTTGCTGTTGTTTGAAAGAACATGCAGCTGGCCAGGAAGGCAGGAGAATGGGAAACTGGGCCGAAAAACGAATAGGAGGTGCCTCCTCCTGCCCTGGACATGAGCCTGTTAAAATCCCATGAAGCTGGCCAGACAGCCTGGGAGGTGTTTTTTTTTTTTAATATATATTTTTATTGAGTTTTAGAAAGGAAGGGAGAGGGAGAGAGATAGAAACATCGCCCTGACTGGGAATCCAACCGGTGACTTCCTGGTTTATAGATTGACGCTCAACCACTGAGCCACGCGGCCGGGCAGAAGATACCGCTCTTGATGGGTAACTTGTCTCAGTTCCCACAATCTTTCACATCAGCACCTGACCCCCTGCCCATTTCACCAGCAAAAGGAAAACAATATGCTTTCTATGTCCATGCCATGGTATAGTTTTAGTGTTTCCCTCACGGTTTCTCATTGCATCTTAACTCTGCATCGTTTGTGGCAGCAATTTCTTCGTTTTGCTTGGGTTTTCCTCATCTTCTGGATGAGAAGAGTGGGCCACGTGATAGCTAGGATCCTTTTAGCTTCTCATTTATTTGCTCATTCAACACAGAGATGCTGTGCAATCCCTAAGGGCTAGGCAGGGTGCTGGGCATGAAGTGGTGTGTCCCTTAGAGTCAGGAAGGGGGGCAGCTGATTTTTAAGGTGAATTAACATACAAACACAATATTACCAGGTCAAAACTGCTTACATAAAACAAATAGGAACTTTTAGGAGGAAATACGGGAGATAGCTGTAACTCCACCATGCTTCCAATACCCACAGACAGTATCCAGATGGGAACCTAAAACTCGCTGAGATATTAAGGTAGGGACCTGCAGCCACACGCTAGCTCAGCTCCACTGTCCCCTTCAAGACAAGGAGATAACTTGCTGCTGGTAGCCCAGCCAGGAGGATGCACAGGTTTTGAAGCTGTGCAGCTGGAAGCACTGTGATTTGGAGGGAATGAAAAAGAAAGGGGGGGAAGGAGAAGGGGAAAAAATAAGAAAAAGAAAAGAAAAAATTGCTCCTGTCCCCCCAAACAAACCCACACACAACAACAACGACAACAAAACGCAGCCTTCCCCCATCTACAGTCTGGCATGGCCTGACAGCCAGATTGAAAATCTAGGGCAGCACACAGGGGACCTCCCACCACGAAGAGAGCTGATTATTCCATTCTGCATTTGAAAAGACGGCGAGGGAGGGGGCTTCTCGGAAGTGCAAATGAGGACTGAGTTGCAGGAAAGCACAACAGGCCACCATCTCTGAGCCGCGGGGAATTTGTTCTCTGCCAGGAGATGCCGCCTGACAAGACAAGTTCAGTGCAGTTCACGTGGCGGTGAGCGCGAGGGCCCAGGAAGCTCGCGTCTGGGGCTCGCTGTGCACACGCTTCACCACGGCTACAGCTGCGGGTGATTATTAGTACTAATAATAGGTAATATTTACAGAGCCTGTTTAAAGATCCCGAGGCATGGGGCTATACCTACATATTAGATGTGCACAGGCACCCTGCAACCCACCCAGGGACTGCTTTCCAAGCAGATGTAATGCAGCAAATGACCCCCAGGCATTCCCCTCCGGAGCCTCTGAGAAGGGAAAACTAAAAGAGTGAAATATCAATATTGATTTAGGGGTTAAAAAGAAAACATAGATTCAATCCTTAAGGAAAAGCTAAGAGGATGGTGGATGCTTGTTATTATACATCTGTCCAAACCCATAGGATGGACAACACCAAGAGTGAGCCCTAAGACAAACGATGGACTTTTAGGTCATGATGACACATAGGTTCATCTGTTGTAACAAATATTCACACGGATGTGGGATGTTGCTGGAGTGGGAGGCTGGAGGCTGTGCATGTGGGCACAGTGCAATTTTGCTGTGAACCTAAAAACACTCTAAAAAAATCAAGCCTAGTAAAAAAAAACAAATAAATAAGCAAAGAGGTATAGCAATTCTTCATGACGAGCTGAGGCTGGTTCAATAGAACTCAGATGCATTCTGCTTGAATCCCAAAGGTAGTCTGGAAAAGATTCCTGAGGATTTGTGGATTCCTTCGGAACCAGGTTTTGATATCCAGTTGGGCGGTGAGCCCTGGAAACACCAGGCAGGAGTTGGGACCTGGGGCAGGGAGGGGTGTTTGTGAGGCCAGTTAGCCCTTGGAGCCAGATCCCTCCATCTCCTGGGGGGACGCTGGGAGGAAGCTGTGACTTCATCCACCTCACCTCCAGCCTTCATGGGTGGAAGCTGCTTCTGGGAAATTAGCTCTCAGAATTTCCAACTTACCCCCCAGACCAGGAGCACTCACAGCCAGATAGAGTGCTCACACAGAGGGCCACAGTGTCCCAGCAAGCAGGCCCTCGGGACACAGGGAAGTGCCGGGGTGTGGGCAGCATCCGCTACTCCTCCAGCCCACATGGACTCATCTGCCCACCCCTCCAGCCAATGAACTGGGCAGAAGGCCTAAAATGTCAGTAAAAGACAAAAATGTGCAGGCCCACTTCTGACTCTTCCAGAAGAAAAAAGAAACATCTGAAGTTGTAGATGACAAAGTCCAGTTTCAAACACCCATAACTGCATATGGCCATGCCTATCCAAAATAGGGGGTACATTGTTTATTTTAGTAATTAACAGAGCCCTCCATTAAAAAAAAAAGTCATCTCATTCTGTGACTAGAGCAGGGCTTGGCAGCCCGGTACTCAGAAATTCTCACCGGGGACTATTTGGATGTGTTTAGAGCATTTCAAATTGCTAGGAGATATGTCAGCTGCCATGGTGGCACATAATGAGATTGGTCTCACGATGGCCCCTTAAAACAACCATTTCCTTCAAAGGGGGGAGCAGTAATGTAAAACATGTTGTTTTGTGAAGTTTTAAAGAAGTGCATTAACCACAGTAGTACTGAGGCTTTTCCTTCATTAAAATTTTAGTTAATATACACCAGTGACAGGCTGCCCCACCTTCTACGATGTCTTGAGGCAACTTTTTTAAAAGTTTTACAGTGTCTGCTTCATAGATTATGTGTTGAGCATGAAAAAATAAAGGGTTTTTGTTAGGACCACAATAAAAGAGATTTTTGAAGATTCTTCTATTAAAAATATACATTTAAAATATTAAGGTGCTACTCATGAAGAAGTCATTTGACATTAAAGACAACATTCCAGGTTGAAAATGACATGGTAGAAAGTGACATAAGCTGTCCGACAAACTCTTTCATTTCAAAACAACCTTTTCTATGCCTTCATCTCCCATTTCCCTATCCACCCACCCCAACCCACCAAGTTGATGCATAAATAAAAAAAAAATTGACAGACCCAGGAGACAGGAAAAACAAATGCTGTTTAAGAGATGGAGGCCGATGTTGGGCAGCTTAGAGGAAGAGAGACTCCTGTAAATTAACAAGGAATTTGACACTTCTTAATGCAATTAGACATATCTGGGTTTCTCAACTACAGACTGTACAAGACTAGAAATCCCCAGTGAAGAGATGCACTTCAGAAGGTTTAGCTGTTTTGTGTCCTCTTTTCACCAATTTGATTGACTCATTTCCAACTTTGGTAAAGAACACTCTGCTCTCATTTAAAGATTTGAATTTGTACATAATGCATTAAGCAGTTGTTGTTTTGTTTTAGTTGTCTTACCAGGGAGGCCAAGGATCCAACAGGAAATAAACAACATTATCAGGGCCTGTCTTAAAAAACTGGAGGCTACAAGGAGACAATAAATATCACACCTATCTAGCAGAAATGACCCCTTCTTCTTTATCTTCCTCAAGTATAAGCAGAGTGTCCACCACTTTGGGCAAGCAGCACATGGAGTCCTTTGTTCAGAATCAAGATCTTAGAGTCAGTCTTTTAAATCAGTTATTCATACAATACATGTTTATTGGGCACCCAGTATAAACCAGTATAAACCAATCACAGTTCATAGCACCAATAAGACAAAGTCTCCACCTTATGGAGTTTGCATGCTGGTGGCTCAGGTCCTACAGGAACAATACCTCCTCTGGACATCTGACTGACTTTGGGTCTCCTTTCACAGTGGAGTAGAAAGGTATCCTGAACACCCACACATTCTCTCCCAGCTGCTTTGAGGCCATTCTGCACGGACACTGGCCCATGTCTGCCCCTCCCAGTCATGTCCATCTCTTCCCAGCCCTACTGTTTGCTTACTCTGTAAACCAACATTGGTTGTCCATGGCCCATGGACATCTGCTCTCCAAGGGACACTCTTTTAGGAATGGGGAATCGAAATACAAGTCTCAAATCTTTCCCACAACTCCTCTCATTGAATTTAAAGGGTATTTCAAAGTTAGACCAACCTGCACTCAAATGCAAACCCAGAGACCTTCTAGCCGTGGAAAGTTATTTAACTTCACTAAGCTTACCTTCTCTTTCTTCAAAGAAGATAATAAAAACAACCTCACAGGTATGTTTTGAAAATTAAAGGAGATATTTACTGTGTATTTAGCACAGTTCCTGTCACTTAGTATTCTCTTGGTTAGTGGTGCTGCTGCTAACACATAAATTAAAGAAAGATCAATTCACATATACTGACTGGTCCCCCAACCTGGATGGATAAATAATTTTCACACTTTTATAGAAGACATTTCTGGTCAGTAGATATACAGCTCTCACCATGGATGCTGGCCATTGAGCATAAGCATTTAATATTTTACAAATATCCATTGTTATTTGTAAGCTATCCTGACTGGCCTAGAATTTAAAGTCTTTATATGTATAAAGCATGTATGCTGTGCCATATATTTTGTAAACACGTTACATTCATCATCTCACTTAACTCCAATAAGTCATGCTTATCCCTGTTTTACAGAGGAGCAAACTGAGACTCAGGGAGATTAGGGAATCGCCCGAGGCCATTGTTGCTGCTAGAAGTGGCACAGCCAGAATTTTAGCCCAGAGCTGCCTGACTTTCCAGTGAAAAGGTCAGTCACAGTTACCTGGGTCATCTCTTCAGCTGAAGTAAAGAAACACGAGAAAGCTGTAAAGGAATTGAGATGTACGACCTAAAGAAAAGAAGACCCAAGGATCCCTTCCAAATGTCTGTGGACAGTCAAAACACTCAGAAGTGGAAGAAATTATACATTGTTTTGTGGCTCCAGACAGGAAGCTAGAACAAATGAGAAGACAGTCTCAGTTGCTCAATGTGAAGAACTGTCTAATGATTATGAATGTCCAACAATGGAATATGTAGCTATTATTAGTAATGTTTCTCTATAATTGGAGATAGTCAAGCAAAAGTTTCATTCCCACTTTTTGGGAATGTCATGCAAGAGATTCATAAATCAGATAAGAACTGGTCTACATATAGCTGGGCCCTGTCAACCTTTGCAATACTATAATATGAGATACTGAAATTATTTTTCTCAGCCAATGGATAAAAGTACAACTCCCAATAAAACTTCTTATTGGTGCAATATTTCTTGAGTTTAGCTCTTTTTTCTTCTTCTTTTTTTTCTTTTCATGAAGTGTGTTCAGAACATTGGTTAGCTCTACACATTGCTAATACAGGTGCTGTTGTGAGGCGGGTAGAAACTCGCATCGGCTCCCAAACACAAACACGGGTTTGCTGGGGCATTTTCAAGAGGCTGGGACTTCATAGGGAATCTACATAGGCTTCTTGTTAGAACCTCAGGAGAAAGCTGAGTATCAAAAACTGAATCCCAGCCATTGTGGAAGAACATTGTTTGGTGCCTGTTTCTCACCTTCAATGGAAAATGTATTTGATCTCAAATTATAATCGCTTCAAATGTCAAAACTATCTTTGCAGCACATAACCTGAGCCTATATTCAGAAACCAAATGAAATTCCAGGGAAACCACTTACACTGCTCATTGGAATGCGAAGCCTCTCAAATAAATGCTCCTTGCTCAGGGAATTTGGGACACAAGTAGAATCGCCTCCACTCAGCCTGAATCGCAAAAAGGAGGCCATACAGCATTCCAACACCTCTGCCTTAATAGGCTTTAGATCAAGCATGTCAAACTCGCGGCTCGTTTACTTGGCCTGTGTTAGCCTTTGAGTTTGACATGCTTGCTTTAGATGATTCTTCAAGCTATAAGCTGAGATATTTCATGGCAAAGGTTTTTATCACCACAAAGTATCTCCTTAAAAATCTACTCTACTTCTACTTGATGGAATGATACGCAGCCATAAAACCTTACATTCATAAAGAGCAATACTATTTTTTTTGTCAAGTAGACAAAAAGCATCTATGTACAGTTTACTAATCACCAAAACCCATGCATTAAAGACTGTGGATTTCCAATCCTTCATCTCCTGTGCTCAGAATGTACAAAATGATTGGTAAAATATAAGAAAGGGAAACCAATACACACACACACACACACACACACACACACACACACACGAGATTCGAAAACAACATTAACACATTTGTGAACTACCTATGGGACTCAAATGCAGAATGATTGGCCTGATTGAAAGCTCAGGACTGGTGGGCTCTGGGTTCCGACCTGGTAGTGACAGGTCTCAATCAGGGTGTAGGGAGATGGGATCACAAGCCAGGTTCACCGCTTGGAGTCAGGGGTGAGAGTGGCTTCTTGAAGCCTCTTCACTCCAGAGGAAACACAAACATAAAAATAGCTCAGGCCCCCCTCTGGGACAAGGGCACCTCAGTAGATGGGAATCCAGGAAGGCAGGTGGAACCAGATACCCACTCAAGCTATTCTCTGCCTTTATGATGGAGCTACAATATTCCCAATATCATCGAAGTATCATGAACCAGATGGCTTAAAACGACAGCAAGTTACTCTCTCACAGTTCTGGAGTCTAGATGTCTCAAATCAAGACATCAGCAGGGCTGTGCTCCCCCTACAGGCTGTAGGGAAGACTTGCCTTGCATTGTCCTGCTTCTGGTGCTCCCAGGTGTTCCTTGGCTATGGCAGCATAACTCCACTGTCTTCATGTCACTGTCTTCTCTTGTGAGTGTCTATGTCCAAAACTCCCTCTCTTTCTCTAATAAAGACACCAGCCACTGGATTAGGGCCCACTCTAATCCAGGACAAGCTCATCTTAACTTGATTATATCTGCAAAAACCTGATTTCCAAATAAGGTCATACTCACAGGTCCCAGGGCGAATATGTCAATATGTCTCCTTGTTGGGGACACAGTTCTACCCACAACACCTCTTATTTTGTCTTGCCCTAGTCCTAAAGGTTTGCCTTTTTTTTTAAATGGAAATGACAGTGTTGACAATCTGGGTGGTCAAATCCAGAATTTACACAAGATAACTGACCACTTTGCACTGGTGTCTGAGTTGGCTTGGACCACCATAACAAAATACCATAGACTGGGTGGCTTATGGAACATAAAATTATTTTTCACTGTTCTTGAGGCTAGGAAGTACAAGATCAAGGTGCCAGAAGATTTGGTTTCTGGTGAGACCTCTCTTGCTAGTTTGCATGAAGGTCATGTCCTCACATGACCTTCCTTGGTGCACGCACATGGAAGTTCTCTCCTTATCAGGCCACCAAGCCTATCAGATTTGTACCGCACCCTTCTGACTTCATTTAGCCTTAATTACCTGCTAAATAGCCTATCTCCAAATACAGTCTCATTGGGGGTTAGGGCCTCAATATATGAATTTTTGAGCAGACACAATTCCAATCCATAGCAAGTGGTATCCTGCAGATTTGCCAAACCCCAATCATCCAATACCACCCCCAAGAACCTACACAGACATATCTCACTAATTCAAAATATCTGCCTCTAAGTCTATCCTGGATGAATGAAATGTTACAGCCTTTTAAAAATGATAATACAGAAAATGCAGTTTTATGACATGCAAGTACATTTCTAACAAACTGTTGTCAAGAGGTAGCACTTCCGTTCCTGACAGCAGTGACTGTGATGGGAGCTTCTCTGACCATGTCTCTACACCACACAGAAGTAAATACCTGTGCACATTAAATGGTGATGAGTCCTTTAAAGGAAAATAAAGTAGAGTATTTTAGTGTTATTGCTGGAGATCTAGCCAGCAGAGGCCTGAAGAGGCTGAGAGGCACAGAGCAATTCCCATGGGGATTCCATGGAAGAACATTCTAAGCAGAAGGAGGATCAAGAGTAGTCTCTGCTGTTTGTTTGAGACAGAGCAAGGAGCACTGTGTGGGGGGAATGAAGCGGCCAAGGGAGATGGGATGAGAAAGACATGGAGCCAGATCCCATCTGATTCTCAAGACCTTTGCAAGTCCTTTGGCTTTTATCCTGAGTGAAGGGGGGGGGGGGCGGGGGGCATTGAGGAGGGACATGATCTGGCCTAACTTACCAAACGATCACTGTGTGCCTAGAATAGACTCCACTGGGCAAGGGTGGAAGCATAGACCAGCTAAGCAACTTTGCAGTAATCCGGAGGCAAGTGCTGGCAGCTTCAACATGAATATAAAGGTGGAAGGTTGACAAAGGAAGGAATTCTGGATATATTCTGAAGGTAGAGGCCAGGGATTTGTTGGCTGCCTCTGGGCTGTGAGAGAAAGAGACCTATTCTGCACTTGGTTTTCCCACCAAAGACCTCATCCTGCCAGGACAGGACCAGGGTTCACAGACACCTTCCCAATCCTCAGGTTACACTCTAGCGAGGGCGGCCCCTTCGACCAGCCTGCAGGATTCAGAGCCTGGCTGCTCCTCACCCAGGAGAGAAACAAAGACAAACTTGGAAAAAGGCCTTGAAGAGATGCAAGCTTTGACTTGAGTATCACCATCTGCTGAAGTTAAAGACAAGCATGGCAAGGTGTTCCTAACTCTTTATTTGCTTTAAATCAAACCCCCAGAAGCTCTGAAGGGGAGTTGCTATCTGTGCCCTGTGCAGTCACCATCCCCCCTCCACCTCCTGCATAATAATCAAATATTTGCCAAGCGGAAGGAGACAGTGGTGCAACAAAATACACTATATCCTTTGAAAACTTTATCCCTCCCCATGATCCTCTGAAGAATGCCACTGCACACATCTGCTTACCAAGTCCACTCATAGGTAGTCGTTACTTTGGCATGAAAATCTTAAAAGGAAACAAAACTGGCTCCATTCCTATCTGGTTTACACCTCAGAGTTTCTTTTTCCATCGTAAACACCCTGGGTAATCGAGGAAGCGAATCTGTTACTCCAAACCCTACGCAGACTCAATAGTTGGAACCAAACATACGTTTGGAAGAAGAAAAATAAATAAGTCACACCCTCCCGTTGTATCTTTTTTTATTGAAAAGCATGCCCTAAAATGGATCCACTAGTCAAACAGTTTAATATTTCCAGGGGGAAAAAATAAAAGACAAAGGGCCATTCTAGATAAGGGGGAAGGGAGAGCACTTCCTATAGGCAGTTGGCAGACTGCCATTCTGTGCGCTTTTTTACATTTCTAAACAGTACTTACCCAATGCTCTCCTTAATCCCATTAAATGAAAACTTTCTCTAATTTTAAAATTAAATTTCCTGTATTTCCTGATAGGCTTCCAAATTCTTCTCCTTCCCCCCTCCCCTCTGAGTCCCATGGTATTTCTACGAGAAGAGGGGTATTAGCCTCCTGGATAGATTCCAGTTGGCATAATTGCCCTCAGCCTTGCTTTATCCCCCTGGGGTTTTCCATTGGGCACAGATTGTTTCCTGACTTCCTGTCCTGAAGCAGGGAAAGTACCGCCCTAGAGCTCCCAGCTTATGGCTGTAACCATACCCCCCACCACATGAGGGCGTGCTTCAGTCACTCACTCTTTAATAGTCTTAAGCATTGCACTCCAACCTTCTTTAGTTACACAACTTTGCCACGCATACATTTATTTATAAACTACACTTTGCACTACTAAGCAAATAAGTTGCATGATTTTATAAAATACTAGAGGTCCAGTGCACGAAATTCGTGCTCTGGTAGGGTCCCTAGGCCTGGCCGATCAGGTTCCCCTGCCTCCCTGCCTCCCTGCCTCCTCCTTCTCTTGCTCCCTCAGCGCCCTGCCACCGCCACTGGTCGCCTGCCATGTTCCGCGCCGCCCTCTGGTGGTTAGCACACGTCATAGTGAGTGATTGAACTCCCATTCTCCCGGTCGAACTCCCAAGGGGACTCTTTGCATATTAGCCTTTTAAATATATAGATAACAGAAATAAGAATTAAATACACATTATTTTAAGATTACAACAAAATCATCAAATTATTATTATTATTAATATTCTAGTTCAAGCAAAGGAACTGCGTATATGGCATTATTTTTGAAAAATTTGGTGAACCTTTAATTCAATGAAGTGTCTTTCAGTTTTGTGTATTTGGGCCCTTAGTTTTATTAGTATTCAGAGCTAAAAAGGATGCCTCCCACAGATATACACATCCCGGTGGAAGAAATGCATCATTGGCTGTACTTTTAAAACCACATTATTTGTTAAGTATTAATTATGCAAAGGTTTTGGTTGAAATTTGGCTGGTAAGTTTCTACCTTTCTTTATGCCACTCATTTTGGAAACTCATGCAGGTTTCTATGTTGCAGTCTTGAAGCAGAATTCCTCCTTCCTTGGAAAACCTATCTTTGTTCTTAAGGCTTTTGACTGATTGGATGAGGCCCACCCACATTATGTAGGGTAATTTGCTTTTCTCAAAGTCAACTGGCTTAAATATTAATCACAACTAAAAAATTTACCATCTCAGCAACATCTACACTGGTGTTTAACCAAACAGCTGGGTACCAGAGCCTCGCCAAGTTGACACATACAATTATTCATCACATATGTAGGGGTCCTTTCTTAATCTGTATAAATGCTTGTACGTATAATTTTATGCTATTAAACACTTTGATGCAACCCTTAGCATTAAGTGCAAGACAGGGGAACCAAATAAGGCCACCTTTTTCCATTGTGCATAGAGGAGTTCCGACTCACTTCAGGCACCATGACTGCCATGCCAACCCACGTACTAAATCTAAGTAATGATTACTTCTGAATATTTTTAGAAAAAAATGTAAACAAAAATTGAAATATTTTCTTACCATGAATCTATTTGGAATCCATTGGTCTGAAACCTTAGGAACCTATGAGGAAGATTTCAGACGGATGATTTCAAACTTTAGGACACTAAAAATTCACCTAAAAATTGTGCTAAAATGCATATTTGTACATGAGAGCCACTGAAACCATGACTCAGTAAAACTAGGGTACAACCCATGGGTCTATGACTTTAACCCTCACCCCAGGGATTCTGATACGAACGCTGGGTCCGAGCATCAGCCTGCCTGTGCCAAGCACTCAACAACAAGCACAGATTAAGTGTCCACTAAGGACCGGACACGACACCAAAGAACATGATGCTTTCCCTCCCCTCCAAAGGCACAGATTGGGGCTCATCTCAAAGGATTAAATGTCCTGGATTCGTGCCTCTTTAAATGTACAAACCATTGTCACGAAAGCCCGTGAGAGATGATCTTTTGCATGTAAGCCTATAAGATGGCAACAGTTTAGTACAAATATTTCTCACTGCAGCAGCGGGTCAGAGAAAGTGCCCTGACTGAGAAGAGAAAACCTGGCTTCCAGTGACAGCTCTGCCACCGACTAGCAATGGGACCTTGAGCAAGTTATTAAATCTTTTTATATCTCGGCTTCCCTAAAAGTAAAGTGAGGGGGTACAGCCTCTTGCAACTCAGACATTCTGCAACCCTCCCTGCACCTGAGGAATCAGTGTAGGTCCTAACAAAAGCAAGATACAGTTTTAAATCATCAAAAAAGATAGATGTCTGCCCTTGAAAACTGTACCCTTCCTTCATTCACTCCATTACATTTCATCCAATGGAGAGCAAATGAGCCAGGCCAGAGATGCAGGTCTGGCCTACTTCAATGGTGGCCCCATTCTGCAGAAATCAACCATGTCTCAACCAAGTCGAAGAAGGCTAAGGTACAAACATGAAAACACCCCAAAACCAATTGAATTCGCCAGCCCCAGGCATAGGCAGTTGCTTCTGAGTCTGCCCCATGCCAAAATAAATGAAATTTACCAATGTCACAGCAGAAAAATAATCACCCATGCTGGTTGTTTAACAGCCCAGAAATAAAGCAAGCCACCTCATACATTAAATTTATTTTTAATAAAAATAATAATCTCTCACAAACGGGCTCATTTGGACCATTTTACACATGCATTTTAACCTTTCCGCTACTATTTGCATAATAATATAAAACTCTCTGCATAAATAAGGATAAATTAGCCAGTCTCTCCATTCACAAGCTGCTGCCCAGAGCAAAACTGTAACTAAGCAATTTGTCTCCACCACCTCTCCATTTTTCACCACACTCCAACAATAACTATTATTATTAAAATAAATGTAACATGTCTGATTCATTCTTTAGATTATGCAAGGCACTTTCCTAGCCATCATTTCGTTTGGTCCTCACAACCACCCTGTGAGTTAAGCAGACAAGATCTGATCTCCATTTCACAGGTAAGGAAACCAAGATGCAGAGATGTGACGTGACTAATCAAAAGTAGCAAAAAGCAGTGACCTGTGACTCTAGGAATGAATGGGGTCCCTGGATTGGGTGGGTTTTTCCCCAGCTTCTATAGTTCAGAATCTAAGACCTAAAAAGATAAAAGATCTAAAAAGGCTTGAACAAACATTTCACAAAAGAGAACAGCCAAATAGCGAATAAACATATAAAAAGGTGCTCAATGCCATCAGTCATCAGGAGAAAAAAAAAAAGCTAATTAAGGCCATAATGAGATATGACAACACATTCCCCAGAATGGCCATACCGAGGGTTGGCAAGAATGTGGAGAAACTAGAACCATCTTACATTGTTGATGGGAACGAGAATTTATATATCATCCACTTTGCTTAACGTTTTGTAGAACCTACTAAAGCTAAACATACGTAGGTCCTTGGACCCAGCAACTCTTTCCTGGATATTGCCCCTCCAGAAATGTGTGCTATGTCTACTCAAATTTGTACATGTGCAAGGACGTTTGTAGCTACTTTATTTGCGAGAGCCAAAACATAGAAACAATCCAAATGTCCATAAAAAGTAGAAAGTGTAAATAAAATGTGCTATATTATTGCAATGGAATACTATTCAGCAAGAAAGAGTAACCAACCCCACTGATAAATGGAGTGGCATGGATCAATCTCACAGACAGATGTTGAGTGAAAAATGTCACACCCAAAAGAGTGTATACTACATGATTCTATTATACGAAGTTCAAAAATAGGCAAAACTAATCCATGGTGATAGAAGTCAGGATAGTGGATGCCTGAGATGGGAAAGGGGGGTTACTGACTGACTAGGAGGGATCCAAGGGAGACTCTTTTGTATTCTGATCATGTTCTGTATACTTTGTTTTGGATGGTGAATGGATTTATAGATGATAGATAGATAGATAGATAGATAGATAGATAGATAGATAGATAGATAATTGACAGATATATATATATATATATATATATATATATATATGTAAAAATTAATCAAGCTGTACATGTAAGATTTGTGTACTTTTCAGAATGTACAATGGACAAAACCAGATGAGAGAACCCTTAACAAAAATGTTCCCCTGGCTGGGTTTTCTTGGTCCAGTGGGTCTCACTCCACTGTACTCAAAGTGCCTCATGGGGGTATGGGAGTGGGAGGGGATGGGCTCCCTGCTGGGTTACATTGGACTGTGATTTTTAAACAAAGGGCTACAGAGACAGTATTTAATCCTCACTCTGGACACAGGAAAGGCTTCAGAGGAGGTGACATTGCAGCTGGACCTCAAATAATAAGCATTTAACCTTTGGAGAAGGTGGGGCTAGGGGTCGGGTATTTCAAGCAAAGAGCACAGCATAAGCAATGCTGTGGAGGTGAAAATATATATAGCTTCCTCCAAAGGGAAAATTGTAATTTGGTGTGGACTGTGGAGACAATTAGAGAGGTGTAGCAGGGAGAAAAGGTAAATTAGGGATAGACATGATGGGTCTTTAATGCTATGGTTAGGTATTTTGGACTTGGAGCATGCTATTAGGAGTTGTTTTGTAGAAAGAGTATTGAGTGAATACATGTATACAAGTCCAGGAAAGGAGGTTCCTAGTTTAGCTCTAAACCAGCTTATTCAACCCAAAAGAGTCTCCCTGAGCTCCAACAAGACCCATGAGTGTGTCCTGAAGAGGCACAACCTTCCTGGCCACCCCATCGTTCCACGGAAGAGTACTAAGCCATCCCTAAGCCAGTTTTCTGGGAGCATCCACTCTGGATCAGAAAGAGTGATCCTTAACCCCAACATATGCCCAAGATTCTGGACCCAAAGAAATGAGCCATTAAATACAACATGAGCCTCAGGGGGTTAACATCAGACCTGGCCGAAGCCCCAGTTCCCAGCGCTCTCCTTAACTACGTCTCTGTAGAGAAAAATAAATAAAGATGCTTTTAGCATTTCAGCCCAAATGCTGCTCTGAAACCAGGAGTTGTTTACACTGAGAAGAAAAGACTTTGCTACTACAGGGCAACTGAGCAATTTCTTCATTCAAAGTATACTGCATTCAGAATTGCAACGCATAGTAATTAGCCCGCTTTTTAACACGTGCTTTATTTTTTAAAATTTCAGAGGTAGCAATTTTCTAACGTTGGCCAATTTAGTCTTTCTTTATAAGAAAAATAATACCGTTTTCAGCTTTCATAAAGCTCTGAAAGTTATGATATTTTTGGTAACAAAATTATAATTGTAATGTATTATCATATAGTAGTCTCCTTCATACCAACATAGTTAAAACCTATGGGATTACTCTGGCACCAGTTATACTCATTTATGAAACACACAGACTTTTACATGAAATACTATGGAAACCGTTCACTGAAAAAATACAGGACCTGAGCCTATGATGCCAAGAGTTTAAGCGACCCAAGGTCACACAGCTAGTGAGAAAAAAGAGCTCAGATCTTGACCTCAGATTGCTCAGTGCTGGCTCCACTTCCAAGGCAACACACAGAGGTTAGCAGTGGTGTGGTCACTGGGCTGAGGGCTAATGTCAGCTAACAAGGCTGCGGGCAATGTTGTAAGCCCCAAAGGCCATCTTTTGTCTCCTTGCTCCTCTGGGCTCCCATTGTCCTTGCTTCCGGGTACTGGAGCAGGTTCTGTTCTGGTACTCTCCAAGCCACAGGGAGAGCCATTAAAGCCCCTTCCTCAATCAACCCATATGTCTCTGGTATAATACAGTGAGTGCAGAATGGAGCCAGGGACACCTAATGGGGCCAACGTAGACTAGAAGTTCAATCCCTCTCCCTCCCACTCTGAAGTCCTTCACTTCTCCAACAGAGTAATAGACTTGACTCTCCTGTGGATAACTCTTGTTATAGTACAAATCAACCTATCGCTGTTTACTTAATCATCTTCCCCAGTAGACAACTTTCTTCCAATAAGAGTAAAAAGAAAAATATCTAACTCTGCATTTCTCCTTTCCAGCCTCTTTCTTCTCAGTTATCACCCTTCTGTTAAGAAACACAATTGCGGTAGTCCCTGACACATGAGTTTACATGCCATGGAATCCTAATTTATCTCCTCTTTAGAAAGCATGTAACACAAAGGAGAACACGCAGTTTAATGGCCCAGAACCTCTAAGTCCATGAAGAGAAAGAGAGGGAGTTGAATAGGGAAAGAGAGAGCAGAGAAAGAGGGAGGGAGAAGAGGAGAGCACATAGGAGAAAACCAATTCTGCTCAGTCTAACCCTGTCTTCATCCTGATGCCCAGGTGCATAGGACTTCACATCCCACCACACAACCCACTCACACAAAGAATATTATTATTAAACAACATAAACTTGACTGCAGAACTCATGGGGGCAGGGAGAGCAATGAGGGGGTTGGAAGAGTTCATATCACATACTTCAAAGCCCATAACTTCACACATCCAACAACATGACTCCTCTCCCAACTCTCTTGGCTAGAACATACTATATGTCACTTTTCTGATCCCAGGAGCTCCACCACTACCCGAGTCCTGGGTTCTTTCCTTCCTCCTAGACTAGAGCAAATATGGCTTTACCCAAACCTTTCCAAACATGTGCACCATACTACACAAACACTCAGTAAGAGCCTTCCAGAGTCAAGATCCACCTTCCTTAGAAGGTCATGGAAGACTAAAAATACCATTTGTGCCCTACCTGGTTTGGCTCAGTGGATGGAGCATTGGCCTGAGGACTGAAGGGTCCCAGATTCAATTCTGGTCAAGGGCATGCACCTTGGTTGCAGGCTTGATCTCCAGCCCTGGTTGGGGAGTGTTTGGGAGGCAAGATCAGCACATTGATGTTTTTCTGTCTCTCACCCTCCCTTCCACTTTCTGTAAAAAATCAATAGAACAATATCCTCAGGAGAGGATTCACAACAACAACAAATAGCATTTGTTTCCTGTAACCGACAGATAGACAACAGCTTAAGTAATTAGGGAAGGAGGACAAAACCTCGCATTTGTAGGCACCTATTACCACCAGCAATGTGCTGAGGCTTTTGCCCAATCGCAACACCTAAGATTCTTACACTTGGGGACATGGACACCACAAAGGAAAGCTATTACCCGTGTCTTCACGGCCCAAGTGTCATTTCCACCACCGCCTCTGAGAGACGTGGACTATGCCTAAAATGAGAAAGTAAGTAGCACTCACTGAAACAAGGCTGTTGACAGGACAGAAAGATAAGGAATGTACCATGAGGTCCAGCCAACTCGGGCCCTTTTCTGAGGCTTTGAGATAATTCAGGACAGGCTTCCGATCAGATGTGAAATGTTGAGTAGAAGAAATGAAACTGGGTGGGGAGCTGGCAGGAAAGAGATGCCATATCAAGATCTATCATTTTCCAAGTCAAACATGGTTGGTTTGGTTTTGTTTGTTGGCTCTAAATGACAACTAATTCCTGCCCCTTAATGAAATTCTGTAACTTGCCTGTGACCTTCCTCCACGCTGACATTTGGCGTAGCCTGGGCAGCACCGAGAAGGCAACAGCACTGCAGTGTTGGCAGAGTGGGCGGGGCCTGGAGCTCCTGGGCCACAGACGGAATGACCTAATTTGCAGAAGACGCGGGTGGACAGGAATAAAGACTGGTTCTCTGGCAGCTGGGATGGGACGCTCAGCCTTGGAAAGGAAAAGTTACTTTATCAGGAAATAAATCAGAGGGCTCCACCATGAGCACTTTTTTCCAGGCCCATCCTGGTGATGAGGAGGGTGTGTGCTCAGACCACAGGAATCTCAAAACCACCCAGCCGCCCCCTCGGCTCCCTGCGACACAGCTGGGGAAAGCCCAGACAACAGCATTCTTGACTTTGCACCCTGTGTCTTTCTGCGGTGGTTGCTTTCATTTGTGTTTGTGTTGGGCACTGTTTATTTGTTTGTTTGTTGTTTGTTTGTTTGGACAAGTCTCCTTTGGAGGCTGGTGGTGATCCTTCTTCCCTCGGTGTGAAATGGCTGCCAAGAAACTTCGTGTCTGCCGGCTCTTCTTCAGTCCCCCCGGCCAGCTGCCAGGCCCGAGGTGCCAGCTGGGCTTCTGCGGGCCTGGCTCACGAAGGGTGTTCCAGTGGCACCAGGAAAGCAAAGAGAGGAGCAGGAGGGTGGCAGGATTCTACCAACCTGTTAAGCTGTCCCAGGGGGAGACCAAGTGTCTGTCACAGAGATATCCAGAGTGAAAACACACAGGAAGGCAGAGGCACGGGACAGCACGTCCTTCTGACTGCAAGTAACACAGCTTCTTCTGCGAGGGAGGGGGAAGTAGAGCCTGGGGTCCTGGTGGACCTCTGTGAAAGCACAAAGGGGAGGGAATGAATAGCAAAGGTCGTTGGACACCTTCCTCGTTGTGGCCTGGAGGTGCGTCCTACCTCAAAACCTGAAATAAACTCGAACACCCCACCTTCAGAGGAGATGGAGTTATTTTTAAAAAGGCAGGCTTTCGCTTTGAAGCTATTTCAAAAGCCTAAGATGTAATTTAGTGTTGAGGGGGGAAAGCTACGAGAAAGGAAAAGAAGCAAAAACACAAAGTTATAAAAAAAAAAAAAAAAAAAAAAAAAAACACGAAAAACAAAAATAAAGTACTAGAATTAAATTTTGTAACCGAAACATGGGCCTCTGGGCTGCTCATCAATCACGGCTCTGTGTTGCTGTTTTGGTGAGCAGATTTCTGAATTTATTTTGAGTGGTATAATTTTCAGATTAAGATTTTTAAAAGAAGGACAGGCTCCAAGGGGAAAAATAAAAGAAACTACTCCTTGCAAGTGCTTCATACAGCGGGGAGCCTAGATGCGAGATGAGCCTAAAGGAATGAACGCGCCTAAATTTTTCCACTGTTTCCGTGCGCTTTGCTTGCTCTGCGCTCTGTGAGTTTTCCGGCTCAGAGAGCAGGGCCTGTCTGCATTGTACCAGAGATAACATCAGGTCAATGCATTAACTACCAAATCCCTGTTTCGGAGACTTAACTCAGGTATTAAATGTGTTTGGGGCTCAAACTTGGCAGATCAGATCTCAAACCAGCCGTTAATTCTCTAACATGGTTTTAAGGGCAAACATCTTTTAACAGCTGATTTTCTGATCCCAAAGTGCAAATAAACGGAAGGTCACACATTGAGATTATCCACAGCGTGCCCCCAAGCAGGCAGGCCTGACTAATTGGATCCTGAGAAGGCTGTCTGGAGAACAATGCTACTTTGGGACATTCTTTGTAGGGAAATGGTCAATCAGGAGGAGTGGGGTGAGGGGAGGACAAGGAAGGGCTGATGAAAATTCCTTGTAGTTTGTTTTTGGAGTGTCAAGAAGAAACCTGAAAGGAAAGGGAAAAATCAATGTCTTCTTCATTTCTCCTCCCCTACAATTTGTGTAACGTGTTACTGTATTTATGTCTGGAGCTGAGTGATTTTTAAGAGCACGGAATTTGATATGACAATCACCATCTGAGGCTGGAAGTCAAGCTGGGTGCTGGGGTGACTAAAAGGTAAAAGCCATGACCACTGGCTTCATAGTGTCGCTTGAGGATATGGACCAAATGAAAAGATAAAGGAAAGTATGTGGTGATATCAGCCTTGTATGAAATGTGTGGGCAACACACGCCCTAGCACAGGGAGGTGGAAAGACTAGGAATGGCCTAGAAGGCCAGGATTGCTAAATGGGATTAGTAGCATGAGCTTTGGAGCCAGAGCGACTGGGATTTAAATTGGACCCTGCCTTGGACAATTTACTTCATCTCTCCTGTGTTTCCTCATCTGTAAAATGGGGGAGTTTCTTCATTCAGTTTCCTCATCTGTAAAAGGAGGTTAAGTATAACACTGGCCTCGTTGGTCTCTTAAAGAACTTGGACAGTGCCAGGCCCCAGGGAAGCACAGAACGTGTAAATTGGTGTATTATGACAAGAAAAAGGTTGATGTTGGAGAAAACTAAAAGGAAGGGACCAGGGTGAGAGGCCCAGTGACTCGGCTTCAATGGTCCTGTGCTTTTCCTTCTCGAGTCTTCATCCCTAAGCTATTGGCCAAGATTCCTCAAAGATCGTGGACAGAGTTCCCGCACCACATCCGTAGCTCCTATCAGCGGCCCAAGGAGAGGAAAGCTCCTCCCTGTCTTGCCCTCCTGGATTCACACCTGCAAGTGGGGGGGGAGGGGGGGTGTTCAGGGTATGTGGTCTATCAAACACCTTAGCTTTGCTGCTCTGCAGTCCCCAGGAATTGCACGCTCTAGTTCACATTCCTTTGGATGCAAGTAGCAAAACTCAAACTCACACCAGCTTTTGCAGAAGACGGGAATTGTTGAAAGGATGTGAAGAAGCCCCCAGATACGGGACTTGGAAAGGCAGGGACCGGAGCAGCTCTGGGGGCCTTGGAGCCTCAACCTGCCAGGACTTTCTTCACTTCCTGTTTCTGCTTCTCTCTGCTTATGGGCTTTGCTCCTTCAGTCTGGCTTTCTCAGGAGGCAGGAACCAGGGCAACCCGCAGCTCCTGGCTCACATCTTTCTGTTTTGTCATGAGAGAGCGAAGGGCCTTAGTCTCTTAGTTCCAAGCTGAAAAAGCCCAGAGAATGACTCTGGCTGGGCGTGGATCACAGGTCCACCTCATGGACCCCTGTGGCAGGAGAAGGGGCTGAGATACGGTGGTTGGGCAGCTGTCTTCTCTAGAATGATTTCTGTGGCCAGGTGCATGGAGTCTAACAAGAATATGCCAGGTTCCACATCACACCGGTTGGGGCTGGGGCGGGAGGGGGTTGTGGGGTGGGAGCTATTCCCCCATAAAATGAAGGGGTGTTCTCTTAAGGACACAGCGGTGCCAAGAAGACAAACATGAGGCTATCTTCAACATCACTGAAGGTCACTGTGGAGGGAGGACTTTTATAGATAAGACTTGGCAGAACTGGGTAAAATATATTGTTGCCTGCTTTCTCAGATTCCTGACCTCTCTTCTTTCATGATAAATCAGCCCCTTCGCTTTATTTCATAAAGACCAAAATGCCTCTGTGTGGGGACATCCATCATAGAATTCCAAAGGCCTCCATTCGCTTTGCATGCTGGGAGTTAGAATGTCAAGTCAGTATCTCTCTCACTGCCTTGCACATGGCAGCTACTCAATAAATACTTGTTGCTTGAACATATGAGTGAATGATTATAATGTAATTTTCCTTCTCAGATGCAATAGAGGAATTACAGATAGATCAATCATATACCTATGTTACAATGCAACTTCTTTTGCTTTAGCCTAAGGCAAGTCATTTAATAACATAAACCTCAGTTTCCCCATATTTAAGATACAAGAACAACCAATTCCTCTCTCAGAAGATTGTCATAGGAACTACACAAGATAACCAATATGAGAGTGAACACATATTACTGGTATCACTCTTTTCCTACTAACTCTGTTCACTTTTCCCTGAAGTTTTTCCATCACCACCACCCTACCTTCCTTGAGGAAAAAAAGTAGCATTTTAGTAAAGAGGAATTTAAAATAATTTAGTTCAATATTCTCATGGGCAAATTACTCAGTCTTCATAGGCTAGTGAATGTATGTTCAGGGGCCTGTGAGAAGCATGAAACCTTTTAAATGTTGTTTGGAATTGTTAGATCCTAGGGTAGTTCCATTGTTCCTTTTTAGAGGGACCTCCACATTGTTTTCCACAGTGGCTGCACCACTTTCCATCCCCACCAACAGTACACATTCTATTTTAACACCAAATTGCTTTTTTTTTTCCTGTGGAATTGATATAAAGTTCAGTCCTCTCACAAAGGAGGTCAAAGATTACTCTACACAACCACTAAACAAGATGGTAATTCCCACGACAGCACATGCGCAGGTGAAGTTCCTCCTCTCAGCGAACTTCATCCTGGGAAGAGATGAGCAAATTGATTTTCTCTTAGCACAATGCAGGAGCAAGGCAGTGCACCACACCAGCTTGCAGAAGGTACATTGCTCTTTAAAGGAAGCACAATTTGAAAACTACCAGCGAAACACTCAACGAAGCCAAAGGGCGTTCATGGTTTGGCCTCTGCCTTCCTGCCAAGCTTCTTCCTTTGATATCCTTCAACTTGTACTCTATGTTCCAACAACTATTTTTATTTCCCCAAACACTCCATGCTTTGCTAGGATTCTATGCCTCTCTTTACCCTGTTATCTCTGCCTGGAACAAATTTTCCCCACCCCACACAGCCTACATTCTATTATCTACCTGGAAAACTTCCAGAAAACCCCAGGAGAAAGACTGTGGAACTTTCCAGACCCTTGCTCCCCCCTCTGCAGGCATACCTTCCTCTGTACTACTTTTTTTTTTTTTAAGAAATAGGGACAAACAACTTTTTTTTGGGGGGGGGGGGGTGTTTTGTTTTGTTGATTACAGACAGGAAGGGAGAGGAAGAGATAGAAACATCAATGATGAGAGAGAATCATCAACAGGCTGCCTCCTGCATGCCCCACACTAGGGATCAAGCCCACAACCCGGGCATGTGCCCCCGGCCGGAATTGAACCCGGAACCCTTCAGTCCGCAGGCCTACGCTCTATCCACTGAGCCAAATCAACCAGGGCTGTACTACCTTTAAGCATGAGAGTCCTTTAAGGACAGATGTAGAATTTCATTTTTCTTGCTGTCCCCCTGTAGTGTACGTGACTGACATTAAGCTTTCTGATTGCTGACACATCCATTTCAAAGACATCATCTCAAATAAACATACTGCCATGTGACACAGCTACTAGCAAACCAACTAAATAAGAAACCAGCTCACCCCCATCCATGAGGGTCCACTCTGGGTGGGTGACCTAGATAATTGAACATTTGAATGACCCCACTTCTCCTTGCTGCTCCCACTCTTATGTTATAAATGCACCAATAAAGAGAAGCCTACTAAACTCTAGACACCCCACCCTCAGACACTAATAAAGGCTGAGCCCAGGTTCACATGCTCTCTCTACCCACAGCCTCCCTGTGTGGCCCTGAGGCAGGCTGTGTACCCTCCAGGACCCCAGAGTCATCAATCTTGCCCTTCCAGCCCCCTGATGGTTGTTGTTGACGTGTGTCCTACAGTCACAATAAAAACCACAAGGGCTGGTCCAGCCACAACATTGGCTGCGGTGGGAGAAATGTCTGTGGAAGCTCAGCCACAAGGAGAATGAGCCTCAGAGAGTGCCTCAGGCATTCTTAGCCGATAAGCTGAGTGAACACCCCCATACACTGCCAGATCACGAATGATGTTGAATACATGGCATTAGATTAAATCAAATTGAATTGGTTGGGGAAAAAACTGCCAAGATATAAGCTTGATTTTTTTCAAGACTTAAGCTCAGCCTCTTTCTCGATTCTTTTGTCCTGGTATTTATCTTCTGTGTAAAACTATTTATGTTCTGGAGATATTGCAAGTGGTCCTTTCTTCTCAGTTGTATTCCTTCACTGATTCAGTGTTTCTTGTGTGCCAGACACTGTGTTAGGAAGTAGGACAAAAAGATGGATGGGCCAAGACTCCTGCCTCAAAGGACAAAAATATTGCAAAGTTTTTAAGGCATGTTCAGAAAAAAAAATGAAGAAGAAAAAAGTAGAGAAGGACTATTGCCTTGTAAGAAAATGCCAGAAAGTACCTTGAAGAGATCAGAAAAGAAAGAACGCATCCAGCATGAAGAGTCAGGGACCGGCCACCCAGAGGAAGGGATGCTTGAATAAGGCTTCAAGCTGAAGAGTTTTGAAAGTACATATGTATTCTCTAAATTCTCCTCAAACAAGATATTTTCTAGCCATTTTTTAAAAAATATGTTTTTATTGGTTTTAGAGAGGGGAAGGGAAAGGGAAAAAGAGAAACATCGATGTGAGAGAGAAACTTTGATCAGTTGCCTACCAAAGGCATCCCATCTGGAGATTGAACCCACAAAGGGCATGTGCCCTGACCTGGAATAGAACTGAAAATGTTTTGGTGCATGGGATGACACCCAACCAACTGAGCCACACCGGCCAGTTCTCTTGCCATTTTTTACAAGTAAAATTGCTCTGACCTTGAGAAATTGTTAACCACGGCATTGCCAACTTTCTTTTCCATGTCTTCAAGTTCTAGCTCGAAATTCTAGACGACATTTTCTGCCAACTTCCCCAGATCCAGAACTAATCTTCTCCATGTCAGTAAGCTATAAGGACTCAGAACACAGAAATACCATTACTGCATTATTATTGTTGTTGTTTTGATTAGTGATACTATAATAACACCACCAGAGAATATAGTTAGAATGAACTAAATGAAGAAACAAATGTTTAAGAAAACAGAAAAAGGCTTTTCCATGACATTCAAGGAAGAAATAGAAACAATGAAAGAGACCTGATGAATGGGAGAGACAGTGTCATCAGGTGATAAGAAACATGAACTCTATGGTTGTTTCTGTGCTTATATCTTCTTTATTCCAAAAATGGGGGAAGGATTATTAACAAAGCAGGTCAATAGCGTATGTGATTTAAGCCTCTATGCCCCAATGAATTTCATGAGGAAACTAAGAAAATTTCAGGAGGAATCCCAAAGTGAATGCTGTTGGGATTTCTGGGGGAAATGGGAGTGGGGCCAAAACACCAGCAATTTGGTGGATGTTGTATTTTTCAAAATGTGTGCAGCAGAAATCTCAGCTTGAACCAAAGCCATGTCCACTAAGCACAATTCAGATCTACTTCAGTGTGTCTGGCGAGAGGACCCATCGGGAAGGTAGACTGAATGGAGCCTTCTAGAAAAGAATTCATTGTAAGGGAAAAAGGAGTCAGGCTGACAAACATGGCCCAATCCAAATGCTTTGGTTATTGGACGGAATGAACAATCACTTGGTGTGAACCTGCCGCATACACGTCAGGAAATGGGCAACGTCAACCATTTACAGGAACATGAAGAGATACCACCACCCATTTGAAATCTGTCCTCCCTTTGCCAGAAGGGGCAGGGTCCAGGAAAGTATGGGACAGAAGGATGGCTGTATGGCTGCTTTTATAAATGCGCTCTCTGAGCTTGAACTGAATGCTAACCAGAGGCCAGGATTAGAACTCTGGACACCGAAGGGAATTAAGAGGTGCTACTTCTCTTAGCTTCTAAAATTTGTGAAGAACGGCAGGAAATTTCTAGTGGAATTAACCTATATCTTATGCCTGTTCCAGATGTGTTTAATTTATTTCTCATTTCCCTTCTGATAGAAAAATGCTTCAGCTCTATGTTTGTAGCTTCTCTCAAAACCCCAGCCCTGAGCAGAGGTTCTGCTAATTATTTTAGTTGCTGTGTTGAGAGACATGAGCAACTGAGCTCCAGAAGGAGCTGTGTTGCTCCTTTTTGGAAACCATTTGGAAGTCTGTTCTCCCTCCCTCCCTTGTCCTAGAAAGAGCAGAAACTCAGTCACGCTCACAGCTGGAAGAGGGGCTGAGGTTTGTCAGATACACCTTAATGTTATGTCTGCTGGGTTTCTTTAAACCCAATACTTTTAAGTGAAGGCAGCAAGAAGGTGCTAGCACTTGAGTTTTGCCTGGGGGGTTTGCCTTAATAACCTCAGAGATTTTTTTCCAGTTCTGCAATTTGTTTATCTTGAGAGTTGTATAGTAGTTTCTCCTTATCTTTGGCTTCACTCTCGATGGTTTCTGTTACCTGTGGTCAACTGTGGTCCAAAAATATTAAGTGGAAAATTTCAGAAATAAACAATTCATGAGTTGTAAATTGTGAGCCGTTCTGAGCAGCATGATGAAACCTTGTGTCATCCTGCTCATTCCTGCCCAGGACGTGAATCCTCCCTTTGTCAGTGTATCCACACTGCATACACAACTGGCCTGTTAGTGCTTAATAGTTGTCTGGGCTAGCAGATTGACTGCGAGTTATCACAGTACTTGTGTTCAAGTAACCCGTACAGTAACCTAACACTACCTCACAATGTCTCCGTCATTCACCTCACTTCACCTCATCATGTAGGCATTGTATCATCTCACATCATCACAAGAAGGGTAAGTTCAGTACAATAAGATATTTTAAGAGACAGACCACATTACAGCATATTGTTATTTAAAAAAAAAAAACAGTATAAGTAGGATTTGATACTAATGCATTTCATGCATCCACTGGGGGCCTTGAATGTATCTCTCAAGGATAAGGGGAGACCGCTGTACAAACTCTCATGGGAATATAGAGTTATCACAGAGGGATTCAGAATCATTTATAAAATTTGTGTTGAACATGGTAGACCAAAGAATGTGTGCATTCTTAGCAATAATTAATGCTGAATTTTTCTTGGATTTTTTTAGAATGAATCAAAAATCTTTAAAATATGCCTATCCTTTGACACAACACCACTTCTAGAAATACATCTTAAGGAAATATTTAAGAACGGTGGAGTGTTTTCAACACCACCAAGCAATTCTGATTCTCAGCAGATACTGACCGGATGTGCTACAAATTTAACTCAGTTCTGACACTATCTGCACCTGGAATTAGCATTATATCTCACAGGTCAAGGGCTCAATCCAACAGACTTCCCCCTCCCATTCAGATGCCAATCAGAAGTCCAGGCATTACTTGTGCTTCTGACCCACTGGCTGTAAACCAGAGGGTCCCATCAGCCCCTCCTCGGGTGTAATTTGGTAGCGTGGCTCACACAACTCAGAAAAAAGTTTACGTACTAGATTAACAGTTTATTACAAAGACTATTAAGAGAATAGAGCCAGATGAAAAGGTACACGGGGTGAAATCCAGAGGGTCGGGGAGCATAGAAGTTTCTGTCCCCATGGATCTGGAGTAGAGATGCGGAAGTGCTCACCAACCCAGAAGCTCCATCAAATCTCATCGCTCAAGAGTTTTGATAGAGTTTGATCTACAGCTTCCCCACCTTCCCCTTCCCAAGGGCTGATAATAGGGCTGAAAGTTTCAACTTTCTAATCACTTGTTCTTTCTGGTGACACCATGCAGTGTCCCTACTCTAATTTACCTCATTAGCATAAACTCAGATGAGCTCAAAAAGGGCTCCAGATGAATGACAAAAGACACTCGGACCACTCAGGAAATTCCAAGGGTTTTAGGAGCCCTGTGCCAGGAACTAGATACAAAGACTAAACACATCTCTTACTATCCCACAAATGTATTCAAAGAATTTAGCACTAAAATGTTCATATGATTTTTTAAAAAATAATTTTTCAAAGCCAGAAGATATTTAAATGCCTAATAGAAGGGGATGGGTTCGGTAAGTTATGGCCCCTGTGTGTCCTGGAATACTAAGCCGTCGTCAAAAATATGCAATAAATGTCTACTTGTCAAACTGAAAGAGCAGATTATAAAAATAGTATTGTAGTATAGTCCCATGTTTGCAGAACACACACCTACACATACACTGAAAAAATCCTTGAGGAAACTAATTTAAAAATTTAACAGCTAGCCCTAACCGGTTTGGCTCAGTGGATAGAACGTCGGCCTGTGGACTCAAGGGTCCCAGGTTCAATTCCGGTCAAGGGCATGTACCTTGGTTGCGGGCACATCCCCAGTGGGGGGCGTGCAGGAAGCAGCTGATCGATGTTTCTCTCTCATCGATGTTTCTAACTCTCTCTCCCTCTCCCTTCTTCTCTGTAAAAAATCAATAAAATATATTTAAAATAAATAAATAAATATAGAAATTTAACAGCTATACATTATTACCTCTGGAGATGGAGTAAAAGATGACTTCCATTTCCATCTCTTTATAGTCCTCTTTTAAATTTCTATAGGGGGGGTGGGAAACTGTGTTGAAAAAAAATGCTTAAAAGACCTAAGTAGGTATGAATACATGTATTAATTTTTGCATTTAAAAATCATTTACCAAATGCCCATTATTCCTCAGGCTCTGTCGATATGTAAATCTCTCTATAAAATCCTTCTTTCATTACCTGATAGTTGTCTTACTAATGTATAAGCAAAAGAAACCTAGTATGGTAATTGAAATCAACAAAAAGGTTGAAAAACTTATTTAAAGTCGCATAATGAATTCAGAACAGTATCCAGGCCTTGAAACCTCAAGCTTTTAAAGCTGAACTCAAAAAAGTAGATGCTGTTTGGTTTATTAGACCTAATTTCTGTTTATTGTCTATTGGAGTGGAAAGGTACCTGGTGTTGTAGTTTGGAGAAAATATTGGCCACAGCTGCAGCTGCTCCCATCAAGCCATTTACTTCCCAACTCTCCAGTCTGGGCTGGGGTGTGGTTTGACCTTGCCAGTTCTGAGCCCAGGCCTCCAGAGACCTGGCACTGGCAGCTCCCACTCTTGTAGAGCCTCTGACCACGGCATGAATCAGCCTGGCTGAGGATGAGTGAGCTCCAGTCACCCCCTGGTCCAGACGTGGCCATCACACACCAGCCGGCCCCAGCTGCCCCCACTCGCTGACCACAGACACATGGGCAAGCCCAGCGAAGGTCAGCAGAGCCCAGTGGCGACCAGCAAAACCACCCAGAAGTGTCCAGTCCCCAAAGCCAAACCACAGATCTAGGAGCTAAATAAATGTTGGCTGTTTTCAACCACAACGGTTGGGGGGTGGTTTGTCAAGCAGCAAAAACTAACTGATACACCGGGGCTCATCGCATCCTCCTCATTTTTCAAATCAGAAAGCCAATGAGTTGACTGAAGCACCCCACTTAGTTACACAGTAAATCAATGGGACTGGGAGCAGCGCCTGGCTCTGGCCAGTGTCCTGGCCACTGAATGCTGCAGGAAGGAAAAGGTCCGCAGAGTTCACACAAGTGGGCAGAACGAAAACCTTGGCCAAACAAGCCCAGTGAAGGGGCTTCAGGTCTCCGGGAGCACGGTGTCTTCCTGCCAGCTCAACAGGGTGGCTGTGGAGAAAGGCAAGAGGCCACGTTCTGTTCCACCCCGGTCTGTCCCAGTCAGTTCCAGATTCCCCAAGCTCAGACCACCTGGGAACCAGGCCCCGAGAGACCTCAGACATGCCCACTCTCTCTCCCTCCCTCCTCCTCCCCCTCCTTCCCCCCCCTCCTCCTCCTCCTCCTCCTTCTCCTCCTTTTTCTTCTTCAGCATCCTCTCTCTCTCTGCCCACCCCACCCCCAGCCCACCTCTCTCAAAAGCCAGCAAAGCATGTCCCTAACCCTCCCATCATCTTTCCCTGTTTGCACCCACCTCCTACAGTCACCACAGGGGTCACATGGACAGAAGAATGAATCAAAATGACAAACCCAGCCTCAGGATTGCCCTCCAAGGAATCATACAATGTGCTCTGCTCCAAAGAGCTCGGCCCCAAGCACTAGCCAAGTCATCCTCGCAGCCACCCGCGTGTTCATCAGGCCTCATTACTTACAGGTTACGGACCAGGAAAACAACACCGGGGAGAATGACTGCTGTCCCCGAGGCCCCAGAGGCAGGATGAGAACCCTGGGGCGCCCGGCTCTGGGCGGGGGCCAGGCACAGACCACAGCACTCCCCTGGTGCCGGCCCAGAGGCCGTGCCAAGGCGCGGCTCAAGCCTTTCCTTTTCCATTAGCCGCAGGTGTGTTTTACCACAGCCTAACTAGCAGCTACTATTTATTCTCTGGGATTTTCTAAAAATGTGCTTTTGCAGACCTTCAAGCCAAAGCCATTCCCAGCATCACTCTTTATTAAACCGAGCCGCAGAAATGTATTGAAAATCGCAAGCATTTTGAAACAGACGGAGTCCTTTATGGCTGAAATAATCTAATAGACAAGCTGTTGTTAATTTACAGCCTTAATTTTCAGACACACTTCTTGAGTCAAAAGTACTTCCTGCCCTGTAATTCCTGTAGGGATACAGGTGGCCTCGGACTAAGTACACATCTACTGTACATTAAAATGTATTTCTTACTTAACTTAAACATTTCTGAAATCTCAGGTTTATGTCTAGACTATTTTAATCAGCTAAATGTCATAATAAGCCATATGTCGGTCTTGATCGGTTACATACACCAGCCCTACTCATAAAGTATCAAAAGGTGTTTTTAAAGAGAAGTCTGTGTTTGTTTTACCAAGAAAATGGTGCTTTCAGTGTATCATATCAGACAGGCTGGCAGGCAGAAAAGCACCTTACGTAACTAGTGGGGAAAAGGGTTTTTTTTCCTCTCCACACATCCCCATGTACCACTCCATCAATATCACTTTTAAACTTCAGAGTTTTGAAGCAATAGCTTACATTGGTCTAAAATGTCACTCGAACTTGACCACTATCAACACTGAGAATGGTGCCGAGTATTTTTGTCACTGTTGTTCTCATTTTTACAGCGGTTCTCTGTGGTCATTCTGTCCTACTTGAGTTGGCCTGCACCTTTTAACAACCAGCCCCCTCCCCTCCCCCTGCCACCTCCAAGAAGCCATCAAGTCACCCAAACATAAATATGGAAGAAGTAATAGCATTGCTGACTACACAGGCATCCAAATGGTTATGAGCACCTGTCAGGCTCAGGTGTTGGGTTAAGTCTAGCCACAGTGATGAACAGGGGAATCCAGCACCTGCATTTGTGAAGCTTGAAGTTTTATTGGGGAGAAAGATATTGAACAAATGACTCCACACACAATCAGGGAAATACATTTTCATGAGAGCTCTGAAGAGAAAGTACTTGATTCTATAGCAGTTCGCTCCAGGGACACGAAGGGGCATGAAGGGACAGGGAGTTTTCTCCAAGGAAATGGTATTAGGCATTAACCTTAGGAATAGGGAGCAGCTGGTTGATGCATGTGGGGCTGGTAAAATGACAGTTACATAGAAGATAGGAAGGGTGGGATGGAGGGAGAGAGGGGAGAGCGCAGAGGGGACATAACTGGAGGCAAGGAGAGGGAAGGAAAAAAGAATGAATTCAAACCTATTAACTTCATACTTTTATGAGGGGCCAGGATGCATCAGAAACTGTTTAAAGTACCTTGGTGTCCACTTCTAAAGAAATGCAATTGAAAAAAAATTCATCAAATTGGAAAACAAAAGTTGTCTTATCAACCTAGAGAGGGTTCTTAGCTCAAACTTTGAAGAGAAAAACTAAATACAAAAGGACACTCGCAGGGAGACAAGTAAATTGGGTTTTAATGTCGCACTTGGTAACATTTTATGAACTGTGGATTCTGAGTAAGAGTTTTTACATGTAGATTTTTTTTTCCCAGATGAAAATGGCTATAAAGCTTGTTCCTACCAAGTGTGGACAGGAACACAAGGAGAGTTTGTTTCCTGTGATACCATGCAACCACATAATTGCGTTTGGTTTGCATAATCAGAGGAGTAGGAAATACTTTTTTAGCATAATATTTTTAAACGATGATGTTTTCTCTGGGCATCTTCTCAGTGCATTCCCTGTCCCCGCCCCCTGGAATGAGCGGTCATTGAGGGTAAAAGAATGTGGTTGTGCCATCTCAGTCTCCCTGTTGGGTCTGCAAACTGTATCATGCTACATCCATCACCATCCCTGTGCTGAGTCCGGATCTACACGCTGCTTCAGCCTGTCCAGGCACTGGGGTCGTTTGGCTGCTGTTCATCAACTGTGTCTGGTTCTCCCTCCAGCAAGATGGGATGGTTATTCCCTTCCAGCCCCTGAAATGAGGCTGGAACTTAGATGATTTGCTTTGTCCAATGAGATGTCAACAGAAGTGACGTTAGTGGCTTCCAATTGAACACATTAAATGTTGATGCAAGGTTCACCTCTTTGTCGTCCCCTATGGCAGTGATCTTGAAAGTACTTACCAAGATGGGGCTCTGGCATTCTGGAGCCCTGAGTGACGACAGAGCACCCTGCTGGCCTGCACTGCCCTGCCCGTGTAGCATGAGAAAGAGAACAGATATGTTAAGCTACTGGAGTTGAGGGGTGGTTTGTAATTGTACGGTGAGCCCATCCTAGGTCCATAAGGATTGCTGTTAGGATCCCTTTCTCATTTTTGCCTTGCTACCCTCCTCCACCTTCTCACTCAAAATTATCAGTTATACTGCTATATGAATGCCTTTGGAAATCAGAAAGTATCAAACATATGATTGTCGAGATTCAAAAATTGCTGCTTCTAAATACTTATCCCTAGAAAATAGTGAGCCAGCAGTGACTGGCAACTCTTCTGCTTTGGACCCTTGTCGGAGATGGGAGTCTGGACTGTGTCGCCCGCCCCCACCTGAAGCTGTAGAAAGGAGTGATTCAAAGCACACACTCTAGAACCAATCTGTGTGGGCTCAATTCCTGGTTTTGACATTCATCATCCATAACTTTGAGCACATAATTTAGCCTCTCCCTGCCTCAATTTCCTCATTTGTGAAATGGAAGTTCTTCAAAGTGCCTATGTCTGAAGTTTATTGAAAGAATCAAATGAGATGGTGCGGGTAAACCAGGAACAGTGCCTAGTGAACAGCATGTGAAAAGTCCTGAATGACACTCCTGTCCCCTCTCATCCTTGCCACCGCAGTATACCATGTAGAGCAGGGATGGGGAATGTCCAGCCTGCAAAATCCTTTGGTCTGGCCTTGCCAAGGCATTAGGGGTGAGTTAGTCAAATGTTTGACCAAATACAGAAGGCTAATTTTTAAGTTGATAATTTTGTATGGGCCACAAATGATGTTATAAATATCCAAAGGGCCCTTGGCAGGAAAAGGTTCCCCACCCCTGATGTAAACCTTTCTGAGGCTCCCATCCCTTTTTAGAGCCACTCTAGGGTGTTCACACAATCTTCAACTCACCAGAGTACCTAAAAACCCAGCTGTCTCTCAAATCTTCCCCCAAATGCTTTCACCAGAATTTCTGGAATAATCTCACTCTGCTACAATTATGACTACCTCCCCCACCTCCAACACACACCAGCCTCCAGCCTTCTAAGAAAGATGTGTTCACACACTAGGCTAGCAGTACCCACCTGAGGACAGACTGCACTGGGAGAAGGGGTGGGAGCAAGAAGGACCAGTGGGGGCCGAGTGTGAGCATGGGGCCAGGAAGGGTAGAGAGGCTGCTGCCAAGCTCTGATCAGCAGGACTTGGAAAGAACAACCTGGGTGAAGAGAATGCACTGTGATCCCCTTTCTGATTATTTGAGACTGAAAGAAAGATTTCCATTGCCATAGTTAGATGTCAAATTCCTGTTTCTTTCTGGATGCAACACCGCGCTTGGACTGTCCACAAAGCCACTTCATAGGAGCCAGGCACACAGTGAGGCTCCCACAAGCCTCTCTCTTTCTCGATGCCCCTCTTAATGTTTTCCTTTCAACCCAACACTATCTACATTTTCTAAGGACCTCTTATTTCTAATATATCTCTGTGTGCTCGTCTGCTTGACTTGCTGCAACAAAATACCACACACTGGGGGCTTAAGCAACAGACATTCATTTCCTCACCGTTCTGGAGGCTGGAAGTCCATGATCAAGGTGCCAGACATTTTGGTTGCTGGAGAGACCCTCCTTCTTGGCTTGTAGGCAGCAATCCCTCTCCTTCCCCCTCCCCCTCCCCCTCCCCCTCCCCCTCCCCCTCTTCTTCCTTTCCCCCCTCCTCTCCCCCTCCCCCTCCCCCTCTTCTTCCTTTCCCCCCTCCTCTCCCCCTCCCCCTCCCCCTTTCCCTCTCCCTCTCCCTCTCCCTCTCCCTCTCCCTCTCCCTCTCCCTCTCTCTGCTACTTCTCATAAGACCACTAATCCTATCATGAGGGTCCCACCCTCATGATCTCATCTAACCCTAATGGCTTCCCAAAGGGCCATCTCCAAATGCCATCACATTGGGTGTTAGGGCCTCAGCACATGACACAAACATTCCATCCATAACACTATGAGGACAGATCACCTAAACTGTGAGCTAATTCTGACTTTCAAGACAGAGGAAATGCATTTGATTCTAGTCATTGTATTTACTGTTACTTCTTTAGAAAGTACTTACCAAGCATCAATTATGTGAAAGACACCTAGAAACCAAATGTTAAAAAGCAGACATGACCTTTGCCCTCAAAGGCTTCCTGGTCCAACTGAAAATCAGAGAAAACTACAGGAGAAACATTCAAAATACAAAAAGATATTTTTAAATTAAAAGGAAGTATAGCCCTGGCCGGTGTGGCTTGGTGGTTAGAGTGTGGGCTCTGCCCACCAAAAGGTCTTGGGTTCAATTCCCTGTTAAGGGCATGTACCTGGGTTGATGGTTCACTCCCTGCACCAGTCAGGGTGCATGTGGAAGGCAACCAGTTGATGTGTCTGTCACATTGATGTTTCTCTCTCTCTCTCTCTCTCTCTCTCTCTCTCTCTCTCTCTCTCTCTCTCTCCCCTCCACCCTCCCTCCCTCCCTTTCTCCCTCCTTCATTCCCTTCCATTCTCTAAAAAGCAATGGGAAAAATATCCTCAGATGAGGATTAACAAAAAAACAGTGGCGGGGGGGTGGGGGTAGTGTATTTCAGTAACAAAAATGTGGGAGTGCTGAGGGGGGGCTCAGGGGAGGCAGAATGAGATGGTGGCTGAGAACTGAGGTTTTAGAATCAACTGGAAATGGTTTGCCATCCTGGCTCTGCTAATTCCTTGCCACATGATCTTAAGAAAACTAATTAACCATTCAAAACCTGTTTCTCCAGCTGTAAAATGGGGCTAATAACATTTACCTACGTCATAGGGCTGTTATGTCAATAACTGCAAAGCACTTAGCACGGAGACTGGCCTGGAATAATGGCTCAACAACCATTCGTTTAAAAAGTGTGGGTGGGGGAATAATTTCCAAATGGGACCTAGAGAGAGATGAGAATGTTTCCCAGAGGGTGGAAGGATTTTATCTGAATGCTCAATCCTGGGGTTGGGGGAGCAATTCAGAGGACTGTGCAGAGTGGGGCTACAGGCTGGAAAGCCCATGAGAGTAGATGGAGGGCACGATTAGGAAGACATAGAAAGACAGACTAAAAAAGTACATTGAACTTGGACAGTGGGTGTCCTTAAAAGCCAGACCAAGGAGTTTGGATTTTGTCCCACATTCTCCTTTATTCATTAAAATGGGGCAACTTGTCTTTAGTTCTTATGAAAAATGTTTTAACTCAAAGTACATTTTCCTAATAAACCCAGATACAATCATGAGAACAACATGTTTTTCCCTTCATGTTATTCAGGAGCAAATCCCAGTTTGATTTTATATTCAGAAGCATGTTCTGCCCTAATGTAAAAAATACATAATGGGACTCAAGTGGAACGCAAAATGATTTCAAAGGAATTTTCATAAAAGCATGTTTAATGAAGCCCCTTCTTAACCCCAGAGACACCAAACGTAAGTGAATTATTAGAGTTTTCTTCCATTTTTCTTCTAAGAGAAAAGATTTCTAAATGAGTAAATATTAACATCATGCTAATTTAATCTAATTGATAAGGTCATTGTGAGTTAGTGAAACTTCTGAATTATTCAATATGTTTAAAGTTATCTTAATACTTTCTAGAACAATACAAATCATAGCTTAACAAGGTATTTGCCAAGTAGGCATCTTAATGAACAGATAATCATCAGTAATTTGGCCTTAATGAGTCCTACATAAATGCATTCTGTTAAATGGCTTAAAGAATAAACGGAAAAGTGTTCCCCCTTTAAAGACAATCATAAATATAATTAGTCAGTCTCAGGCACAAAAATGATGGAGATGGACTCCTTACCCTCCAGTAGCTCACAGTCTAATGTAAGCAAATGGTTTTACTGAGCTTCAGGATGCTACAGTGGAGATAAAACCAGTCTCATCAGAGCATCTAACATTTAGTCCCCTTTGTTCTTTGCATTACTATTTTAATAAACCCCGTTTTTAAGAATGGTAGGAGGTGATGCTGGTATTCAGTCTCCCTAAGATTTAACTCCACTCTCAACTCCAAATAAGTGGATTCCAACTCATAAGGCCTCAATGCATATAACATATTACAATCACTTCTGAAGTCTTCCAATAGAAAAACTGTCTTTTGCTCTCAATTTTATTTCCTTGTTCTTTTCATAGTTGAAACCTCAACTTTGAAACCTTTGAGGGGAGGGGAATAAGTGTCTATTTAACAGGTCACGGTTTAATTCAAGGTCAGGGTACATGACCAGGTTGTGGGCTTGATCCTCAGTAGGGGGCATGCAGGGGGCAGTTGACCTATGATTCTCTCTCACCATTGATGTTTCTATCTCTCTCTCCCTCTCCCTGCCTCTCTAAAATCAATAAAAATATATTTAAAAAAGAAAAGAAGAAAGAAAATGAGAAAGAAGAAATGAGTGAATGCGTGAGGGAATGAGTGAATGAGTGAATACTTTAGGGGGGAGAAAAGGTTTTGTCCAGAGAACAGTCATTAATGGAGGAATTTCATCTAATAACATAACAAGTATAATCATAATTAATAACAATTTTTGAGTGCTATGTATCATGTTTTGTTCTGAGCACTTTGTGTTTGCTCATTCAATCTTAATTATACTAGGGATTGCCTTTACTTTACAAATAAGAAACATGGACACAGAGAAGTTGTGTAACGTAGGGAGCTGGACCTGTTTGAGAGGTATGTCTCCACTTGGGTACATGGTCTCAGAGGAGCTTTAGAGAACCTGCACCTATATTATTTGTATGCTCATTGATTGTGTATTTTGGGGGGGAACAAGGATCACATTTTATTGAGATATCCAAAGAGGACTGTGACATGGCCTCTCCCCCAAAGTTAAGAGATTTTACATGATTCAATCTCAACTTAGACACTAATGTTTAAGAAGTAGTCACTACACTAAAGTAACCATAAATCTGGCAATAATATTTTTAAATAAAATTTTTCCACACATCAACTCAATTTCCTTCAGGTTTTCTCTTAAAAATAAATGCACAAGCAAAAAGACCCTTAGAGAAACTAATTCCATCAAACTTCGCTAAACGTCCCATTAGACGTTGCCATAAAAGACAGAACTAATAAGGAAATCAGCAGCGTGCAACAGTGACCATCTGTTCGCCATCCCAGCAGCGTTTTCTCACGCCTCCTTCATTTTGGGGGAGTACTAGATCCCTTCCCACCTGCCTGGAAACCAGGTCCCCCCTCACGCTCGCTGTCTCTGGTTGTTCCTCTTTCTCCCTCCGTGACTTCTCCTTGAAGAGTGTGTAGTCCCCAAATTTCATTCCTTAACCCTCTGCTCTTCCTTTCTCGCGCATTTTTTTCAAAGCTCATCCTGTCCCATCACTTCAGCACGAACCCCTAACCAAGCAACCCCCGAGTCTTTGAAGGTCATTCGTGACCTATCTCCTAAGGGCTAGTTAGACATACTGGAAATTTCCAACAGATGTCCTATTTCCATCTCACATTCAACACGTAGGAACCGTAACTCAGCATCTCCCTCATCAGACCAACTCCCTTTATCGTCTTCTGGTTCTAACAACAATGCCACCATTAGTGAGGTGGCCTGTGCTTAAAAGCGAAAGCCATTTGGTTTCTCATATCCAAGACCTACTTTTCAATACTTGCCTCTCCTGCCCCTTCCTTTCAGTTCCCCCTGCTCTCATTCCACCCCAGAGCTTTCTCATAACTTTCTCTTCCCAGGCGCCTCTAGTCCTTTGGATTTGTGTGGTTTCCCTTTGCTGATATTCCCTATGCATTCTCTGAGGCTTAACCCAAGTCCCATCTCCTCCATAAAACTTTCTCCAATAATCTGCAATGCCATCTCTCTTCACCAAGTAAATACACAACTTATTTAGCACTCACTATAAAAACTCAACAAAATCTAGGAAAAGACAGAATAACCGTGTATGACCCCCACCCCTCCCAATTTACAGATGGGGAAACTAAATTCAAACAACGGTCAGTGACTTGCCCAAGGTCATACCACTGATCTGTGACAGACAAGTTCTGGAACTAAGGACTCTTTACTCCTAGTCTAGGTGGCTATCTCCCAATACCAGGCTCTCAGCTCCTTGGAAAGTGAAAGCATGTGTTTTACTTCTTTGCCATCTCTAAATGTCCAGCACAGTATTATGTGCACAATAAATGCTCAATAAATGAACATAAAATGGAAGGAGAGAGAGTGCGCGCAGATGGGAAAGAAGAGGGGGAGAATAAAGAATGCCCAGCAGCAAACCTGGCAAAGCTAAGAAATCCACACAGATCCTGGGCTGGCCGGGCTGACCACAGCCCACGCCAGCACTCTCCTAAGAAGAGAAGAGAGAGCCAGCATCTGGATCACACCTGGAGACCACAGGAACACCGTGTCCCAGCCTGAAGTTGCCGCCTGCCTCGACCCAACATCAAGGGACTTTCCCAAACCTCCAGCTCACTGTGCGGTTGGTGACTCAAAGCTGTCCCTGTTGTCCGGCGTATCATTTGTAAAGTACTTTCTTGGAAGAGAAAATGTTTGGGACAGCTGGGAGGGGAGCTCCCAGGGCTGAGCCACAAGGAGCCTTGTTGTGTGCTGTGTGAGGACACAGGCTTTTTATTTCCCTCGCTCTTCCCTTTGGCTGTGTTTATTTAAAGCTCCCACCGCCACTGTGGGGGGTGCGTGCCCAGACTTGGGGCAAGGCTCTCGGAACCACCTAGGAGGAGCAGCCCCGCACTTAGTTCGGGGACCACAGTAAGTCATGAGCTCAGGCCTGGGGCCCCGGGAGTGCAGCCAGGACAGTGGGAGGCATTGGGAAAGAGCTGTTATTGTGTCTTTGGCAATCCTGTAATTATTGTGTTTGCTGTGATGATTTCTGTCTCCATTGCCATTTCTCTTGGTAGATTTGTTCCCTCTTGTGTCTTAGACAGAGAAACCTTTTAAGAAAATTACATTGGATAGCCAGGCTGCTGGGGTGACTCCTCAGAAAAAGCTTAGAAGTTATGTGGTCGCTCCGTAGAGGGCTGAAGAAAAGACAGCCTTGCTTTCATCAGCGAGACAAGGGCCGCAGGTGGGACAACTTTGCCACCTCCCTCCCCTTCCCCCCATCCCCACCACACGTGGCCCCTTTTGCTCAATATCACCACCCAGTGGATTTACTATTTCCAACATCCTACTGGCCCAGGGGTGTCCAAATGCTCTGGCACCTCCCCCACTCGCTTCTGCACACCAGCTCCTGATCCATCAGGAAGTGAGAAGGAGGAGAGACCAGAGCCCACATCTCATTATGCTCCCAGCAAAGGGCCCAGCATTCCACCTCACACATCTTAGGACAAAGGGCAAATCAACAGGTGTCCTGATTTACAAGGAGAAGCCAGAGCATCTTGCCCTGTCAGGGTCTCTGTACAAGCACACTCGTCACCTGGTTCCTTCCTGGACCACCTCCGTTGCCAGGGGCAAACCTTAGTGAGGCTGGGTTTTACTTTCATCTCTTGTTTTCTCCTGTTCCCCCATGAGACCCACCAAAGGCAAGCAGGACTGAGGCTCCTTCGTGTTAGAATATTGTCTTAATAACGAGCATCGTGCCCTTCCCAGACTGGGGAGAGAAAAGGAAACCTATGTTTCGATCTACAAAGACGGTAGGATTCCATGGTGGTGAGCAGGGATTCAGTTACAGGCCAGGCCTGTTTTGCCTCCGCTTTTCCTCATCGATTTAAAGCAAAATTCTATTTTTCTGTTCTTACTTTACCTGCCGGTAGCTGGTGAGACATTGGGTATTTAGAAAAAGACAAGGGCTCTCACTAAAGATAATTGCTAGGCATTTGTAAATTTAGCACCAATTTCCCCTATAAGACTAGTAATGCAATGAATATATCCTTGCATATTTATAGCTTTTTATAAAGCTGAATTCCTTCCTTGAAATAAAGTCCTAGGGTCAGTATTTCTGGGTCAAAGAGTAGGAACATTTTTATGGCTCCTGGAATATATAGAGACATATCTCTTCACACTGCTTTCTGAAAGAGTTGTACCAAATGAAAATGCCACCAACAGAGTCTGAGCTTACTCGTTTTTCTAGAAGGTCACCAGCATTGGCCATTACCAATTGGTGTTAAGTGGTATATCAGTTGTAATATTTTATAATCTTCTCTAACAGCTGGTGGAAACAGATTTCCCACCCTAACTGCTCTTCTTTCTCAAAGATCTCTGGCTGTATGCTCCATTATTTTTCTAAATGAATTTTTTTTTAATTTTGTGAATTTCCATAGTAAAGATACTTTAGTTATTTCTATTAGAATGATGTATTTGTACATTAAAATTATAAATCTACAGATTAACTTTAAAAGTAATAGACATATAGAGATATTCTGTGTTCTCATTCAAAAACATCCATTAATTCTGTTGATTTTTTTCTACTGTTCCTCTTATTACGTCTGCAACCATGTGGACAGTTGTAGGGTGTGACAGAAAAAGCCAGTAGCTCCAATATATGTGTTTCTCCTCTGCTTTCTGGGCTCTCCCAGGAAGACTACATCCCCCTGTGTCCTTGCAGCTAGGAACTACCATGTGGCGGAGCTGTGAGAAGTGGAATATGGGAGAAATGTATGCTGCCTGCAGGCCTGACCTCTAAGAGTCCTCGTGAGAGCCTCCACCTTCAGTTCCCTCCTCTCCCAGCCAGGCACAGAAGCTCCAGGGTGAACCCCAGGACCCTTGGAAGAAGGTGGAGCCACTGAGTAGAGAAGTCTGGCTCCCTCAATACCCTAGAGAAGGCCAACCTGCCAACACTCTGCTGGATCATGATATGTGGGAAATGAACTTTTTTACTCTGTCAACCCACTGAGATTTGTTGTTGTTGTTGTTGTTGTTGTTGTTAAAGCAGCTAATTTACTCTAATGTAATAATGAGACTTCCTACCTTCTAAGCTGAAGACTCAACTTTAACTATGTACTGTACTAGTCAGGGTTCTCCTGAAGTGGCAGAAAAACAACAGGGGAGGGAGGACGGGAGAGAGGGAGGGAGGGAGGGAGGGAGGGATTAACTGATATAAGGAACTGACTACCACAATTGTGAGGACTAGCAAGTCCAAAATCTGTAGGGCAGGCCAGCAAGCTGAAAATTCAGGTAAGAGTTGATGTTGCTGTCTTGAGTCTGAAATCTGCAAAGCAAGCCAGCAGGCTGGAAACTTGGGGCAGGTTTCTATGTTACAGCCTTGAGGCAAAGTTGATCCTTTTTAGGGAAACCTCAATCTTGGTTCTAAGGCCTTCAACTGATTGAAGAGAGTAAACAGAGAGTTATCTGCTTTACAAAAAGCCTATGATTATAAATATTAATCGCCTCTAAAAAATACCTTCACAGCAACTTCTAGACTGGCATTCGACTAAACAAGTAGGCACATAAAATTAGCCGTCATAGGGCCCAAAGCAACAACATTAAGGAAAAGAAATTAGAGGCATCATGGTGTAATAAAAAAAAAAACCAATATGGAGTTTGGATCCAGGCAGATCTGCTTATGTCACAAGTTCTTATAATCACCATGTCCTCCCTCAGTTTTCTCATCTGTAAATAGGGGGACTATGACACATCATGCAAGTTTGTGGTAAAAATGAAAGGAGACCATGTATGTGACACTCCCAGCACAAGGCTTATGATGTGAGAGCGCTGGTTGTCTTCCCTCCACTCAGAGGGGCGTGGTGCCCTCCCCCAGCAGCAGCCCTAGGAGGGCAGCTTCGCTCCTCCGTGCTCCACAGCCCATTCCATTCCTCAGAGGTGACTCACTGGATTTTCCAACCACTTCGGACACTTGGTCCATTCAGACGACAAAAGCTACTTCAGTATAACACAGGGGAATCACAACAATTCAAGGACAGGAAGTCTATTTCCAGGTAGGCAAATTACAGGGGCAGTCAAATTAAGGAGCTCTTTAACTTGACCACCTGACCAAAAATGCATGTCCCTCATTTCAAAGGTCCACCCTGTTTTGCCCGCTTTCCACCTGAATTAGATTCCTGGGGTTGCCATAACAAGGTGCTACCGACTGGGTGGCTTCAGCAACAAAAATGAGCTTCCTCACCATTCTGGAGGCGAGGCATCTGAGATCAAGATGCTGGCAGGGTTGGTTTCCTCTGAGGCCCTTCCCCTGGGCTTGTAGATGGCCGTCTCCTCCCCGCACCTTCCCATAGTCTTCCCTCTTTGTGTGCCTGTGTTCTGACCTCCTCTTACAAGGACAATGGCCATGATCTCCTCATCTCAATTTAATTACCCTTTAAGGACCCTGTCTCCAAACACAGTCACTTTCTGCGGTGCTGGGGTTAGGGCTTCCTCATAGTAATTGGTGGGGGACGTAATTCAGCCCATAACACCACCTTACTTACCCACCACGTCTATCCTGACCACCCTCACACGGTGATACACACAACGCACTCAAGCTCTGTTCCTACCCCCTGGTGCTTAAAGGGACCTGACCCTGCTTGGTCTGCTATCTACTCAAACCATAGTAAGTGATAAAAGATTTGAAGGAGCACGTGCACACACACACACACACACACACACAGGCGCGCACACACTTTGTGATGAATGTTCCACATTGCAAAGTCATGATCGAAGTGCAGACTTTGATCATGGAACTGAGCCATCGAGGGATGGAATGAGTGGCCTCATTAGCAGGATTTGCTAACTCCCCACAAATGGAAAGGAAGCACATTGCAAAATAATCAGAATGGGCCAGGGCATTCCTCTTAGCCCGCTTCTCTAGGGACGCCAACCGTATTGCGTTTTGCTAGCAATAACCAGTGCCTGAATTAAATGGTTCCGAGTACATGAACTATATCAGTAATGAACGTGCATTTTAGCTGAAAGAACCATAAGCATTTAATTATCACAAAAAGCAAAAGAAAAAAGCATCTCAAGACCCTGCCAACAAAGAGGCAGGCACCGCTCTGCATTCTGAACAGGTTTCTAAATCACAAAGGGCAGTAAATCATGTTACTTATCATTTAAAAATAACTAGGTTTTAAGAAATGAAATCAGACAAGTGATTAATGTGCCAACTTCAGCCGGAGTTCCTTTGATAGTTGGAAGAAAATAAAAGCCAGCCAAGAAATAAACATTTCAAATTCAGGTGCTTTGCAATCTGTGCTCCAAATGTTTCCATGAGCGTAAGGAGGTGGCTTGCCATGCACACACAGCAGCCAGATTGCTGGCTCCAGTCAATCATCTTCAAAATAAGAGCATTGGCATGAAAAAGAAGAAGCCACTGTCACAATGGTCAAAAGCCCACTTGGTCTCAAGAGCTAAAGGGCAGGTGTAGGGGGAGGCCACGGGCTGAGAGGGGAGGTCGGGTGCTGCTGAGAGAGATTTGCAGTTGATTTTTTTCTTTACTGTTTATGTTGGGGATTCAAAGGTGCAGTCCAGTCTTTCATATTGACCTTGAAAGGTGCCTATGGTAGCGTAAGAAAAAAATGTATGTGACAGGACAGAGTGTGCAGAGAGAGAGAGAAGTGCATGGGAGGTTACGGCAGACATGCTGGGACCTCCACTGCGTGAGTCCAAACCCCAGCTCAGCGACTTACTGACTCTGTGGCCTTGAGCACATTCGTTCTCTGTGCCTCAGTTTTTCCATCGGCAAAATGGAAATGTTAGAAGCAGTACCTACCTCACTGGGCTATTATGAGAATTGACTTAACACATGGAAAGCACAAAGATTCTGTAGAATTATATAGTAAGTACTGCAGATGTGTAAACTCCTCTTATTATAGTGTGGCTTTTTTATTTTGTAAAACAAGACCTGGAAAAGCTTTTTAATAATAATGTACATATTCCTGGGCCAGGTCTAGGGCGAGATGGCTGAGGTAGAAGAACAACAGAATTCATCCCAGTTGCAAAATTAAGAGGGGTGCCAAAAAGTTCAGTAATCAAGGTAAATAATATTTCGATGCAACATTCTAAAAATCAAAGTAATGCAAAAAAAACTCATGATGAACAAAAAAAATGGAAAATTTAAACAAACAGAAAATCAGTATTGTTGATTTTTCTTTTTACCTTAGGCTTTCGTATGGGGTGTATCCATTTATATCATAGTAAAAGATATTGCATTGGAAGATTATGCCCCAAACTTTTATTTCTGGGATGAGAAATTACATAGAATTTCACTTTCCATTTTACGTTTCTGTATATTTTAATGTTTTATCATGAAAATGTAGAGAATAAAATAAATGAAAGAGAAGCTCAGGATGACACTAGAGCTTATCGAGGCTGGGAACTGACGAGAAGGAATGAGGCCACACAGCCCCAGAGATGCCCTCTGCAAACCCTCTCCGTGCACTGCACAGCTGGCTCCTTTGTTTCTTAAATCGACAAAAAAAAAAAAAAGAAAGAAGGCATCAGCAATGTAAGAAATAAGAGTAAAATTCACTTTGACATTTAATGAACAGACTGATGATCTAAGAAGATGACCCAGGAGCCTGCTGGTAACAGAAGGTGGGCAGTGATTAATAATTTGCTGTGTTTTTGCCTGGCTGGTATGGCTCAGTAGTTGCACATTGACCTATGAACCAAGAGGTCATGGTTCGATTCCCAGTCAGGGCACATCACTGGGTTGAGGGCTGAATCCCCAGTGGGGGTGTGCAGGAGGCAGCCAATTGATTATTCTCCCTCATCATTGATGTTTCTATCTTTCTCTCCCTCTCCCTTCTTCTCTGAAATCAATAAAGTTATTTTTAATAATTTGCTATGCTTAATCCCTAAGTCAGATCAATGGAATGTAGATAGCCAGAAGTCCTTTTCTATTTTTGGACTATTTTCAGTCAAGAGAAAGGATGAGACAGGTTAATCTTCAAGAAAACTTTATAAATCAAAGTTACCAGAAAAGTGGGGAAGGGACCACGAGTTATGAAACTTTATAGAAGTTTTTTGTCAAAACCAATCAATACAACACACTGAAAACAAGAAAAAGTTACCCATAAACCAGAAAATTTCTCCATGTACATACTGCCCATTTTCTCTCTATTTTCTTCTTGCTCTTTTTTTATAATATTTTTACTTTTATAATATTTATAAAGGGCTTCCATAAAAAAATTGAAGACAAACGTTAAAATAACCCCACTATCTAGGTAGCCCTTGCCGACATTTGAACAATAACATAAAAAGCAATGCTTCCACACCATTAGAATACTAAACATAGAAAAGTAAGATAGGAATGTACCCTCAGCCACACTCTAGGCTCATCCAGTTTTTCACCTCTGAAGTAAAGTTTGTTTAAAAGTTCCTTGGAGAAGCATCGATCAAATACTCAAACCTCAGAGGGAAGGTAGGGGGGGTGGGGGTAAGAAGGAGAAATCAACTAAAGGACTTGTATGCATGCACATAAGCATAGCCAATGGATACAGACACCAGGGGGTTGAGGGCATGAGCCGGGGGGGAGGGGGGGGTGCAGGGGGGCAATGGGGAGATAAGGACACATATGTAATACCTTAATCAGTAAAGAAAAAAAAAGTTCCTTGGAGAGCTTAAATAGACAAATTTTCAATGTATGTTCCAGCCTTTATGTATCTTTTTTTTTTTAAATATATTTTATTGATTTTCCACAGAGAAGAAGGGAGAGGGATAAAGAGTTAGAAACATCTATGAGAGAGATCGATCAGCTGCCTCCTGCACGCCCCCCAGTGGGGATGTGCCTGCAAACAAGGTACATGCCCTTGACCGGAATCGAACCTGGGACCTTTCAGTCCGCAGGCCGACGCTCTATCCATTGAGCCAAACCGGTTCGGCTTTATGTATCTTTTTAAATTACACATAAAAGATTATACTAATCATAGGTTACCCATCTTTCTTTACTTTTTCTAAAAATTATTTTTTTTCTTCTTTTTTTTTTTCCTTTTATTGCTTAAAGTATTACAAAGGGTATTACCTATGTGTCCTTCTTTTTTCCCCTGCCCTTGACAATCCCCTGGCCTCCCCTACCCCCCAGTGCCTTATGTCCATTGGTCATGCTTATTAAAAATTATTTTTATTGATTTTTTTTTAGAGAGAGAGAAACATCAACAGGCCTCCTGCCATGGATCAAGCCAGAAACTCTGAATGTGACCATATTCGGAGATAGGGCCATCAAACAGGTGATTCGGTTAAGACAGACCCATTAGGGTGAGCCCTAATCCAATCGGACTGGGGTCCTCATTTAAAAAAAAAAATGAAATTTAAACGCATGAAGGACACCAGGGGCATGCTTGAACAGAGGGACGGCCATGTGAAGGGTGGCCATCTGCAAGCCAAGGAGAGAGGCCTCAGAGGAAACCAACCCTGCCAGCTGCCTTGATCTTGGACTTCCAGCCTCCAGAACTGTGAAAAAAACACGTTGCTGTTTTTAGCCGCCCGGTCAGCAGTATTTTGTATGACAGCTGTAGCAAACGACTACAACATATCAGCATATGTTTGTGACATATCCATACCAGTGTTCACAGACCCACATTCCAGCAAATTATCACAATTTCTGTAAACTCTGCCCCATCGATTGACACATTGACTCCGGGTTGTTGGCGAATCCAAACAATGCTGCAGTGAATGCCCTGGCACTGCTATCCTGGCATAAGTTTGTAACTATATCTATAAAGTGAATTCCCAGCAGCAGAACTGCTGGCTCAACGTATAAACACACAAACACATATTTAATTTGGATAGGTATTGTCAAAATGCCCTTCAAAAGTCTCCACTTGCATCAAAGGTGTGTAAAAATGCCATTTTCTCCGAATTCTTACCAGCACTAGCTATATCAGATTTTTACATTTGTATCAATCCAATGGCTAAAAACCAGTGTATTGTCCTAGTTTTTACCTCTGAATACGGCAGAGCATCTTAGAGAGTTGTGGAGAGTGCAGGCTCAGAGGGCAGATCTCAAGCTTGAATTCTGGCGCTGCCACTTCCTAGCTGTGTGACCCTGGCCAAGTTGCCTAACTTTTCTATGTATCGGGCTTCTCTTCTGTTAAATGCAATAACAATGGAACTACCTTATCATAGAGTTCTTATAAGAATTCCATGAGCCCACTGGTGTGGCTTAGTGGTTGAGTGTTGACCTATGAACCAGGAGGTCACAGTTCAATTCTCGGTCAAGGCACATGCCCCAGTTGTGGGCTCAATCCAAGGGGGGGGGGGGGGGGCGCGGGGAGGACGGGGCGGGGCGGAGGAGGCGGCCAAGCAATGATTCTCTCTCATCATGGATGTTTCCATCTCTCTCTTTCCTTCTCCCTTCCTCTCTCTGAAATCAGTAAAAATATATATATTTTTTAAAAAAAGGAATTCCATGAATGAATAGATATCAAGTGCGAGCACAATGCTTGAATACAGTAAGCTCCAAATTAATGTTAATTAATACTACCATTGTGATTACATGTTTTCTGGCTATACGTATTAATCTTTTTGTGAATGCTCTATGTTATGGACTAAATGTTTATGTCCCCCCAAAGTTCATATGTTGAAGCCTATGGCTGAATTTGGGATGAGGCAGCTAAGAAAGTAATTCAGGTTAAATGATACCACCACAAGGATGGGGTCCTGATCTGATAGGGTTAGTGTACTTACAAGAAAGAGTCAGCGGAAAGATGACTCACTGTTCACACAAACAAGATGCCAGGCGAACACAGAGAGATGGTGGCAACCTACAGGCCACGAGAAGAGTGAAACCTACCTTGAGTGAAACCTACCTTGAGTGAAACCTACCTTGCTGGCACCTTGGTCGTGAACTCCCCACCCTCCTGAAATGTGAGACATAAATTTCCATTGTGCAGGCCACCTAGGCTGTGGTGTTTTTGTTTTTTGTTTGTTTTTTTTTATGGCAGCCCAAACAGACCAACACACCTGTTTTTATCGTTTACCCATATTTCTATCCAATTAGTCATTTTCTTATTGCTTCGTATGCGTTTCCCTCGTCCATGCTACTTTAACTTGATTTATAAGGACAGCTGTGCTGACCTAAGGGCCTTGATTGAGAAATGAGAGCATATGGCAGTGCTTCTACTCAGACACTGTCCATGGCGTCTACTCGGGTCTCCCCAGCAGGGCTGCACTCGGTGCAGCAGAGAAGGATGGCTGCAGCCGCTGTAGACGGAGAATGTGATCAGGTGGTGACTGCGGGAAAAGTCTGGGGCTAACCAGTCTAGCTTTAAGGAGGCGGGAGGCATGTGTGAACTCTGGTCCTCAGCATCAGCACAGGTATGGCATTCCACAGTCTCCTCCGGAGACGGAGAACAGGCCAGGACTACGTCCCTGGGCCCTGAATGTTTTTACACATCTCCCTCCATTACAGGAACATAAGGAGGGGTATCAGTTACTTCCCACCCTTGTCCATTTCCACGTGAAATTCTTGGTACTGAGATGCACTTTCTGAAATTTAAATCCAAAATTGTAATTTAATGCAGAGCAATGATAAGTAACAAATGTGGAAAGATTTACAGTTTTGCTTCCACAAGAAATAGACACGTTGGATCCAATCTTTTGAATCTGATATCCAAACTAAGGGAGGGGCTGGAAATGAGAGACAGCTAAATGTAAGCCCAAGCCTGTAGGCTTTAGAACTGGAAAGTCTGAGGAAACTGGGAAATGAATCACATAAAAACTACGCTATACTTGACAGGCAACCCCATTTGACTGGCGCTTTTGGACTCCAGAAATAAGGCGATAAAGTATCATGGTGGAAGCATAAATAAATCTGAGTTGAAGTACCATGAATTCAAACCTCAGGCCTACCACTTAACTAGATGTCTGATCTTGACCAGGGTATTCACCCTCTACGGTTCAGTTTTCCCAGCTATACAATGAGAATGGCGGTACCCGCCTTATTGAGTTGTAAAGATTCTATCAGTGAATGACTAGCAAGTTCGCAGGTCCGTGCCTGATGCATGCTAAGAGTTGTGCAAATAACCGTCTCTAAGAGTTTCTCTTGGTATCTGAACCCTTTTATTTCTAAGTTTTTGGATCTGTCCAGTCCAGGTCCATATTCATCAATCGACTGTTGAGTGGTTATTAAGTTCCAAGTGTCCAATACCACCCATACAAGGAATTAAAGGGAAGAGTAAGACTCTCCAAAAAAACTTCTACCATCTTCAAGGGAACCAAATAGGTACATCGGAAACAATCAGTGAGCGATACCAGGCAGTGGGAATCAGGTTGGACCATAAATGCCACTAGAGCTTGAGCCTGGAGGGGTGGGAAGGAGAGAGCTCTCTCCCATGGGTCCCCAGTGCTCCTCACCAGCGCCCTTCACTAGCCGAGGAAGCTCCTGGTGTAACTTACACAAAGGTGCCCTGTCTTCCAGAGAGATGCACGGCCGGGGATGGCAGTCCCAGGTGCCACAACCGGTGGCCTCTGCGGGGCACACCTGTGTCCGCCTCCTAGCAGCACGCTCTCCACGTCGTAGGCCCACAGTGAAAAGCTGACAAGGTGGTGAATGAACGAACAAGAAAGAGCCATGCTTTCCTTTCAACGTGGTGGTCTACAGCGTAGGTTGGGGAGAGAGACGGGAACTGGGTCGGAAGAGAAGATCCCCATAGCCACTCAGCTCCCACGCGGGCAGCTGACGGCCACACCCCACGAGGTCTCCTGGAGATGGCAGTGCGGAGGATGGACGGTGCACTTGCAGCCCAACAGACGCAGTTCAAATACAGCCCAGAAACTGGAGCCGGTGGCCACCAGCTAATCTAGGGAAAGAAAAGTAGAAAGGACTGTGTTATTTATAACCTGAGCGAGGCGAGGCGGCCAGAAAAATATTGTCTAAAGCGTGACCAGAGAACATAATTTTTCAGAGACATAGTTACTTTTTCAGAAACCTATAATTCACCAGGGCGATTTGAAAACACTGCCCTTTGCAGCTGTAAATTGCCGTCTGTGGGTGTTTGACTTATCTGTCAGCTTATTAAATCAGACCCCTTCCCCTCCTTTCAGAGCTGCAGCTATCAGCGTCTGATTAAACCCTGGCAGGGTGTTAGCTCTATCTTCGTGGTGGCTCAGAAAACTAACCAGCTGCAAGCAGAAATTTTTAGAAGTTGCATGACTTTAAAATTCCTTTTTGTATAAACAGAAAAATAAATCTTATATAGATATATATAAATTTTCCCTCTGCTCTGGTTATCAAAAGCTTGTGTGACTATTCACTCAAAGAGCCACTGCAGCCTGTCTTTAAGCTTTTCCAGCATCCCTTCCCAACTAAGAATAATTTACGTGGAGAAATGTGCTTTCTGTGAAATCTGTCAAGTATCGCCTTGTATCGGGTGAAGCAAAAGCAGAATCCCTGAAGCCTCGTGGATTTGGAAATTTACCAAATCACTCCACTCTCTCCCCGGGACTTCTAGGTATGTAGAAATGTAAATATTTTATTTTATAGTTGATATGGGGTGTTTCATAGACCAGAGAGATCAGAACAGCCTTAATGTGACACCCTAAACCCACTATGCTTTAGTATCGCTGGGCTGTACTCTTTTAATTCCTCTTATCAGGGATTAAAGGGCATCTCCTACACGCATGAAAGCTTTTGGCATTCCTCACGGAAGATCCGGGAGAGAACCAGGTCCTGAGAGTGGGTGTGTGGAAGTAAAAGGCAAGCTTGCAAGCCCTCCCTGTCCTAAGCTTGTGAACTTCACCTGCAGAAGTTCACGTAGGACTGAGGCAGGCACCTCACGTGCTAAGACAGCCGGGTTGTTGTGAGACTCATGGGAGCTGAAATGTATCTCATGCAAATGTTCACGCGGTGCCCGTCATGTGCCAGGCACCATTCTAATGCTTCGTGTGTATGGACTCACGTGATCCTTACAACTACACGAAGTGGTAAGTATGCTAAGTATGTCACCAACTGATGAGGAAACAGAGGCACAAAGAGGTGAACTCATTTGCTCAAACTCACAGAGAGGCAGTGACAGAGGCTGACTCAGAAGTCAGTGTTTCTAAGTACTGTCCTATCCATTTCACAGATAGAGAAAGCGAGGCACAAGAAGGCGATGTGACCGGTGTTCATAAACCTCATAAGTGATCAAGTGAGATTCCAATGGGATTCCGTGCCAAGCATACCTGTCTCCAGTCTAGAGAGTAACAAACTGACAGAGGCTGGGTCTCGGAGGACCAGCCACGAAGGGAACTCAAGGGGTCTCTGTTTACAGACAGCCGACAGCCAGGCATGTCAGGGATGCTACCCTAGTTCAACCAGCCACCAACCCGGCTGCCTGTCTGCTCCACTGGCACCTGCAAGAGCCCAGCAAAGATCACCTGCCCTGGCCCAAACCGAAGGCGCCTCCCAGAAACCCACAGAACCGGGAGCTAAAGAAAAGGTGTGCTGTTGTAAGCCACGAAACTTGGGGGATGGTTTGTTGCCACGCAAAAGCGAAATGGTGCTGGACACTATTGGGGTGGCACAATAAGTCAATAAAACCCTGCCTTGGCTCACTGTGGTCCCTCTTATCTCATTTATGTATGACTCTGAAGGAAACGAGCTGTGCATAAGCACATATGAGATAGGGTGAGCTAAAGTGAGTTCTCCAGGGAGGCACCCCCATCCACTCCGGGAGCAGGGAGGACAATGTGGTTACCTCTGCCTGGGAGTGGGGAAGTGCTGGCGGAGAAGAGCATGTGATCCGTGTAGAGGCACAGGGACCAGGTCATCGGACAGAGGCTGGGGAAATGAGAGCTTAAAAACCAGGCAGGCCCTGACTCGTTTGGCTCAGTGAATAGAGCATCGGCCTGCGGACACAAGGGTCCCAGGTTCGATTCTGGTCAAGGGCATGTACCTTGGTTGCGGGCACATCCCCAGTAGGGGGTGTGCAGGAGGCAGCTGATCGACGTTTCTCTCTTCTCGATGTTTCTAACTCTCTATCCCTCTCCCTTCCTATCTGTAAAAAATCAATAAAATATATTAAAAACACACACACACACACACAAAAAAAAACAGGCAGTAGGAGGACAGTGTGAGTCTGATTACCGTGGCACACCCAGATAACCCAGGATAATCTCTCCATCTCAAAATCCTTGAGCATGCATGCAGCATCCCTTTGGCAATGTAATGCAACCTCTTTATACACTTGTTTAAAAATGTCAAGGATTCCAGGTTTTTTTAATGTGTAAAATAAAATAAAAAACAAATAAACCGAATTATTTCCCAACGGCCTCACCTCCAAGTGTCATCACAGTGAGGGTTAGGGCTTCAATACATGAATTTTGAAGAGACACATTCAGTCCACAGCACCTGGCCCTATTTATATTTTTCCATAGGAAGTGAGGTTAGGGGAGGTGGTAACACGCTAATACTCTGACTACTGTTATTGGTGGGAGTGGAAAGTACTTTGTCTCAGACCCAGGAGCCTCATGTCTTCTAGCTACATCCCTGCCCGTGTGGCAGCATTACCTGTCCGTGTGAAGTGGGGTCTGACTTCAGACCTGGAACGGATCTGAACAAACTGATTTTGAATGGAGTAGGCAAAATTGGGATGCACCTGAATTCCACAGATAAGGATAATTATACTCCCTGCAGGTGAAATAACATGCCAATTAAATGGCGACCATCTTTTATTAGGTTAAAGAAATTCTAGCAAACTTCATCTTTGTAAAAAACTGTGCAAGACACATATAATTTTAATTGGCCATATATCCAGCAACATGGAGTAAAATTGTAAAATTTAGGAGGAATTCACAGAAAAATTAAAAACTGTTTTTTAGAGACAGTGGAAAGAAAAACAGTATCTATTTTGCAGAAAATTATATCTATGTGTTTGCGGATGAGCTTGGGATGGCTCTAGGATGCAGTGAAAAGGATCAAAGGGAATAAGATACATGGAGGACTGAAAAGGAGCTACAAACACAAGTCATTGATGTGACAGGGAGAGAATTCAAATATGATAGAATAGTAACAAAGCTTCCCTGATGTGGAGAAAGACCTGAATTTGAATATCAAAATGACCCATGACTTACAAGGAAAAAGAAAGAGCAGTCTGAGAAAACTCCTGAGATTAAACAGTAACAAACAGATCACACAAGAATCAAGGAAGAAAAAATATATTTTCACATTGGAAGGATAAATCAAAATGTTGTTAGCTATCAGTTTCACAGTACTGAATGCCAGAATATGGTGAGCCAAAATAATTAAAACTACTTAAGAGCACACGGATAGGGAATCAGTCAAATAAATTATGTCATAGCAACATGATAAAATGCCTTGTGATCGCTAAAGCAGTAATGAAAATTACTATATTTAAAAATTAATTTAATTTAATTATAAAATGAAAAATGTTGAGGATTCCAGTGAGCTACTGTTTACACAAATTGTATCTATGGCTTATTCTATTAGAAATTTAAACTGAGAGTTTTAAAAAAATATTTTATTAACTGCTTTTAAACTAACAATAACGAGTCCCTTAAATGTTAAATAAATAACGTATAGTTGATTAAAAAAGAACGTTGCTTTTCTAAAACAAAAAGACAGTGAAAAGCATGGTATTGTTTTATATGTTTACAAATCTCTTAAAGGTCTGGCTACATAGCAAACAGCTAGATTCTCAAATCTGCTTCTGCACTGAATCTGTTATGATATGCCACTTCATATAGGAAAACGTGGAAAACTCCCTTGTAAATCTGTGAGATCATGAGACATCATGAGCCCCTGAGGAGATCTCAGAGACGCCCAGGGATTCCGGGTCCACACTTCAGAACTGCTGTTCTAGCAACACCAACTGCCTGCGATTGACTGCACACAACATTGTTGTTCACCAGATCGGGAGCCGCCTCCCCGCGCCCCTCCTTAAGTAGTGAGCTTAAGCTTCATTTAACACCCAGACAGGGCTTCTTCCAGAAAGTCAGTCCCAAGCCCTGCAGGCTGAGCTGGGCGCTCTTCCTCTGGCTTCTGGGAGCGCACCCTGGCTCTCCCTGGCTGTTGCTCTCGCTCCGCTCACATTGCCCCATCAGCCTGGTTTTCATTCCCTGTGTGGGAGTCCATCCACCACTGCATGGTGATACCTGAGGATGAAAATCATGTTCTGTTGTTCGCGGTGGCCCCCAGAAGTGCTGTGCTATAAATGTTTATTGAATGTAAAGTAAATGAGTCCCTCCTTCTGGCAACGTGAGCACCCGGCATGAGGAACAGAGCACCTGGAGGGAGGGGGGCAGCGCCTGCTGTTACAGACTTCCTCTTTCCATCTGGCCCAGCCCCACCCCAAGACGCTTACCGCTTCGCTTCGTGGGGCACAGGCGCTGGGCCTGCAGGATTCCCGGCTCGGGAATGCTGAGCAGTCACTGGGCAGAAGAAGCGCTTGAGTCTCCACATCTCACCAGATGCTCTGCAGGGCTCTTTGGATGGCACGCGAGGGGCAGAGTCCACAGCACAGGACACAGGTTTGCACCCCACGCCTGCCCTGCAGCCCTGACTTAAGGGAGCAAGCAGAGAAACGTATGGAGAGGCAATGACGAAGAATTAGCCCCATGCTTGCCTTTGGACTTTGCCTAAGATCTCACTTTATACAATTTTCTAGAAAATGCCAGTGAGCTTACCCAGCAAACCTGTTGACTTGCCCCTAAACAAATGTGGAAAAGACGGGTAATGTGGTTGCTTTGATTCCATGGTTGACATTTAGGCCACGCCTGTCAGGTGCAATGACTGGACCCCTCCCCATCAAAGGGCACCTCGATCGCTTCAACTGCATGGTCAGTCCCCACACAAAGATGTACCTATCTTGCCTACTGGTCTATAAAAACACGCATAAATTACACAGGAGAGTAATTTAAATTACTGGTGCAAAAGGGCGAGAAGAGGATCGATGCCCGGTATGGGAGCCATGAGAATGTACCTCGTAGACCTCTCACTGCAGGGGGCATAATCTACCACGGGGTTCAGCTCTGAACTCCCGGCTGCATTGGTGCTAAGGCCACACTTCCCATGGGCTGGCCCCTCCTGTGTCACGGACACTAAGGCCGACCTCTATCTGTGATGGCCAACTGGGTCAAAGACTCACCAACAGCCTCAAGGCCTTCCTTGTGCTACGCGGCATCTACAACATTTCAGCCCAGCTCTCCCCACCCTCTTCACTTGGTGTCAGAGTTGCATCATGGCCTGCCAACTCTCCCAAGCTTTTCCAGTTCCCTCCACATTTTCTTCTAAGAAAAGTCTCACATATTTAATCCTGTCTTGGCATCTGCTTTTTGGGGAATCTGGACTAACACACCAGGCAAAGCCCATCAAAGTGGAAAGCAGAAAACCCAGATCCTTGTCTCAGCTCTTTCTAGTCGTGTCAGCCCATTTCTAAAAGTCTCATGGTCTCATCTGCCAAATGGATTAGCTGGACGAGATATGACTAAACTCTCTTCTGTCTCCAACATCTCAGGGGCCATAGTTCCCATCCTGCGTTGATGACCGCAGGGTTAGTGACATCCTAGGAGTCAGTGCCCCCAGCAAGGTGATAGCTCAGATGAGGAGTCACACTGCCATACACTCCCCTTCACCGGGACAAAGCAAAGAGGCGTCCTAGCCCTCCCAGGTAATGTATGGTGTCCTTGGGCTGGGCCCTCCTAGAGAACCAAGTAAGTGGAACATATATTTTGTAGTCCAAGTTGCTGTGTAACTAGGAGCTCACCTTGACACCAGAGCATTGGCATGCTACCAGCTTGAAGGGATTCTACCCACCTCAGAAAGAGTTGAGATGTGCCCCCTTCTGATCCCTACAATCCTGTGTCAGACCTATCTCCAGGCCCTTCGACCCTGTACCTCACAAAGAAAGACCTTGGGGTCTGACACAGTGATGGCGAACCTCTGACACGCATGTCAGAGGTGACACGTGAACTCATTTCTTTGGTTGATTTTTCTTTGTTAAGTGGCATTTAAATATATAAAATAAATATCAAAAATATAAGTCTTTGTTTTACTATGGCTGCAAATATCAAAAAAATTCTATATGTGACACGGCACCAGAGTTAAGTCAGGGTTTTTCAAAATGCTGACACGCCGAGCTCAAAAGGTTCGCCATCACTGAGTTAAGATCATCAGTGAGCCAGTGAGAGTTTATATCAGTCAAAACTAGGTATGGCCTCCTGTGAGAGAAAATCCAGATGAAGAGTGGCTTCAACACTCAAGATTTTGTTCTCTCACAAAAAATGAAGCTCAGCGGTCAACAGTCCAGAGCTGAGAGAGTGACTCCACAGAGTCTTCAAGGACCCAGGTCCATTCACCCTCCTACTCCACTATCTTTGGAGCCAACATGGCTGCTAGGGCTCCAGCCACCACATCTGAGTTCCAGACTAAAGGATGGAAAACAGAAGAAGGGACTACCTTCTCCCATTAAGAAACCTGGCTGTGTCCCAGTGAATATTTTTTTTAAATGTATTTTATTGATTCTTTTATAGAGAGGAGGGGAGAGGGATAGAGAGTCAGAAACATCGATGAGAAACATCGATCAGCTGCCTCCTGCACACCCCCTACTGGGGATGTGCCCACAACCAAGGTACATGCCCTTGACTGGAATCAAACCTGGGACCCTTCAGTCTGCAGACCGACGCTCTATCTACTGAGCCAAACCGGCTCAGGCCCAGTAAATATTTTTAAAGCCACCTGCAGAAAGAAACTATTCTTAAAATATAAACAGGTTTGAGCTATTAAAATCGCTGTTATTCAACATTTCTTTGCTAACCATGCGCTGCAGACACAGAAGTGAAAATGACACATCTCTGTATTCAAGAGTAATCCAAGAGAAGGCACAGACAGTACATGTCATGAGATGTAATAATAGCTAAACAAACAAACAAACAGTGCTGTGGGAACACAGATGACACCCAGGAGAGAGAGCTTCCCACAGGTTCCATGTCGGGTCCTTGTGGCGCTGGCTGCTGCTGACCGGCTTGCAGGGGGGTTCCAGCAGCAGCAATGGCAGAGGTCTCAGTGTCCAATCTCAGACTTCAGGGAGGAAAGAGGCGGAGTAGGGGAGGTCCATGTTTTGCCGATGTGGATCTGGAAGCCATGGCAACAGCCTGGAGGCAACGGTCGCCGTTGTGATCCATCCCTGGATCACATCCAGGTTCCTGGACCCATCAATGGCTCTGTCAGCTTCCCGATTCCCCGGCTGCCAAGGGGGCAGCGCCCCCACACGGGCTGCTTCTGTAATGTTCCTCTGGAAGGCACTCCGAGGCTGAGCCCACTCTTCCCGCCATGTAAGGCCGTTATGAGCGCCCAGTTCCCTTTCTGATTGAAAGTAGCCAGAGCGGTTTATGTTAGCTGCAACTTCGTCCTGTCTGATAATGGGAAACATCCAGGGGTGTTAATGATTTAGCCAAAGTCTCATCGCTGAGTCGCATCTGTGGGCAAGGCTGGGGCTGGAACCCAGTTCATTCAGCACTCAGTCCTCTGTGCTGTCCCGAATGCACTCGGCTACATCCTGTGCTGGATGGAGCGAGGGAATTAAGCCTCAGGAAAGAGCTTAGGTTTGGGGTGAGGCTTGGTGCCCGAATCTTCCTCCCAAGCTCCTCCTCTCCTCTACAGTTCTTGACTAAGGAAGCATTCACACAGAAAAATGCCAAATAAAAACAAAATATTATTCTTGTAAACGCAGAACAAACCCCTAACACTCCCATGAAGTGGAACTCTATGAGAACTTGGGGAGGAGCGTGAAGTCCAGGCTTCTCCCCATTCCAACAGAGGTGCGATCTGTGGGCAGACCCCAAGCTTCTGGCCTGAGCAGCCAACTGCATGAGGATGTCCAACTTGTAACAGGGGCCTTTGGGTGTCGTTACCACATGGGAGCAGGACCCGCAGGAGACATGAGAATCAGGCAGAGAGAAAAAGGAGGATGAGGTCCATCCACGTCTCAGGCGCTGACCACCCACACTGGCAGTTCTTTCTCTTGTATTGGAGTGAGGAAAAGGGCGCTAGAAAATGGGTGAAGAAAGCAATGGAAGGGCAGACAGAATTCCTCACCCCCTTTGGGCAGAGGTGAGGCCATGGGGAGAAGATCCTGAGCATTCTCCTCTCCCCATGGAGAGAAGGCCAGATGGTGAACTCCCGGTCCTAGAGCCTAGGACAGTGATGGGGAACCTTTTGAGCTCGGCGTGTCAGCATTTTGAAAAACCCTAACTTAACCCTGGTGCCGTGTCACATATAGAAATTTTTTGATATCTGCAACCATAGTAAAACAAAGACTTATATTTTTTATATTTATTTTATATATTTAAATGCCATTTAACAAAGAAAAATCAACCAAAAAAATGAGTTCGCGTGTCACCTCTGACACGCGTGTCATAGGTTCACCATCACTGGCCTAGGGTATCTGGACAACCTGGGACACATGAGGGTATCATGTCCTCAAGAACTGAGAAAAGATTCGAGGAGAGGAAGGTGAACAGAAAGCCACCGGGCATCGCAGAGATCCCATGGGCCCCTTCACCATCTCGCGCAAGATCTTTCAGAATTTAGAGCTCGAACATCAGCACATAAATGCCTACATGAGCACCTTCTCCAGATTGATGGTGAGCCATGCAGAACTCCGATGCCTCTTGCTGGGCCAGCTAGGCTCCATTCCCTGCTAAGTGACACTTGTTAATAAGTTGGCATTCATCTTCCTCTGGTGAGTTTATTTTATCACAGGCTCACCAAGGAAGAAGAAAAAAAAAGCATCGCAACTTACCACAATAAAGTAAATATCACAAGACAAATGACAACATTGGAAGGGAAACCACTTAGGGACGCGGAATGGTCAGATGCAAACAGTTTTCTAGACTATTAGCTGTTAAAGGTTATGCCTTGTGTCACCCAGAAGGGTTTCCCCCAGGATTTAGAGCCTGATCTCAGGGAAGATTGATTGTCGTCTTAATTTTTCCTCCTCTTTTAACGTCGTGAGCCGTCAGCCTGGAATTCTTCCCGAGTTATTTAGCAATGTGGAACTGCTGGCTTGTAAGAAATGCTTGTGGTACATTTTCTGCAATATTAATGTCCTTATTATGAATCAGATTATAATGCCCTTGAGTAGGAACCAAATCATCTCCCATCTGCCTCTCCAGATTCCCTCTGTAATGCTTTCCACCTGGCTCTCTGGCCCAGGAAACTGACCTGGGAAGACACAGAATAAGCGCTCTTGCCTTTGGTTTCTACTTAAGGATGGGCACAGGGAGAACTGGCCAGTGTTGGGGGAGGAAGGAGTCAGGCTTGGGGCATGGAGTCCCCCAGATGCTAGGTGCTCTGTGCTCCGTGCTCCATTCCTGGCTGCACCCTGGATGCATGGCCACAGCTGCTGTCAGGCAGGCAGACCACTCCTCACAGTCCTCTCTGCCTCCAGGTTCCAGTGACCACTCCCTCCCTGTCAGACTGCATCCTCTGCTCAGAGACCTTCCTCTCTCAAGGTAGCGGACAGCCCCCACCCCACTGATGGTGGATCTGGCCATGTGACTTGCGTTGGTCAGTGGAACACAGGCAGGCACGGCATTCACCTCAGCAGAAGGGAAGCAGCGTGTGTGGCTCTTGCGCGCTCTGGCTCTGCCCTCCACTGTGAGGACAGCATGTCCCAATCCGAGTCAGCCTGGGCTCGCTGATGAGCTCAGCCAGCCAAGCAGAGCTAAGCCCCGTGGAGCCCATCTGAGCCCAGTGGGGCCCAGCAGAGTGGAGCAGAAGCAGAGCCAGCCCCCCACCTTTGGGTAACATGCACAAGAAATGAATGTTTGTTGTCATATGCCCCTGAGGGTGATGGTAAGCTTAGATTTGGAATGAGGCTTGGTGTCCAAATCTTCCTCCCAAGCTCCTCCTCTCCTCTAAGGTTTTTGGCTAAGGAAGCATTCACACAGGGAAAAAATACCAAATAAAAACAAAATATCATTCATTCAAAAGCAGAACCTCCCATAAAGTGGAATGCTAAGGTAACGTGGGGAGGAGCATGAAGTTGAAGCTTCTCCCCATTCCAACAGAGGCGGTTCGATCTGTGAGCAGACCCCAAGTTTCTGACCCAAGCAGCCAAATGGGTGAGGGTGGCCAATCTATACAGGGACCCTTGGGTGTCCTTACCACGTGGCTGTTTGTTATCACAGCAAAAGTCAACTGGCACACTCTCGCTGCCCCTTCAGACCTAGGGGTATTACCAGCACCTAGTGCTCCTAGGTTCAGAGTTTTGCTATACCCCTTGAGTCTTCCCCACATCCTTCCTAAGCCTTTCTAAATAGTTCCTTTATTCAAGACTCCTCAATTTACCCAACATGATCATGTCTTCTGTTTCTTGCTGAGACCCTGACTATACCTGGCACGTTTAGAACTAAGACTTAGAATAAACCACAAAGAGGCTTGATATCATGTTTTCCAAACTCTAAGAATCAGTGATGATAAGGATAAAAAGAAGAGTGGGAGGGAGGAAGAAAAGGAAGAGGAAGACAAGGAGGAGGGAGGAGAGAAAGGAATGAAGGAGGAGGAGGAGGAATAAGAAAAAGGAGAAGAGGAGAAAGGAGAAGAGAAGGGTGAGGAGAAATAATGGAGGAGAGAGGAGGGAGATGCAAGAAGGAGGAGAGGGAGAGGAGAGGAGAAGAAAGCTGTTATTGCGGGTTTGTCCACTATGTGCCAGACACTGTGCTGAGAACTTGAAGATAATCTGAGATGATAAATACTAGAGTGGGCCAACGACCCACAGTCAGCGTGAGTTGGGTTAGAATCCTGTCTTTAGCACTCACGGCGTTGCCATGTGTCCTCTGGGCAAGCTGCTTAAACATTCTGAGTCTTCATTTCCTCGTCAATAAAATGAGGGTAACAACACCTACACCTACACATGTGAGGGGACTCACATTGAGATAACAAAGGTAGAGGCCCTCGCTCTGTTTCTAGAACTCCATAAACATCCATCCAACCTCCCTCCATCCCTAAGTGCAACCTCAGCACACGAACATGTGTACACACACACCCACCTCTCATCCCATTTCCCCATTCATTCCCTGTGGGCCCGTTGTCCCTGTCTTGTCCTAACATTCGGCGCTGACACCGTCCCCAGCCCTTCTCTGCACTCCTGCACTTTCTCTCCTGCTGCCCTTCTCTCTCACCAGCACCCGCTGCCCCCTGCACGCACACCCAGACATTCCTCTTCCTCTGACACTTTCCCTTCCTCCTTCCTCCAGCAAGGACCCTTCGTCTAGCGACAACCTCCTTGCCTGCATCTGTAATCGTCAGTGAAATGCTGAGCACAGCTGGATTTTCAAAGCCAATGGTTAATTGCAGGGAGCTGAGGGTGACCCAATGGCAGTTTCAAGTATTTGGAGTGTGAAATAATGAAGACGCTGGTGAGCAGAGAGCCTGAAAATCAGGGTACAGCCCTCCCCCCCCCCCCCCGCCCCCCGAACCGCATCCAAGGGTTCTGATGAAAGCGCCTCTCCCCAGCTGGTGTGGTGTGGGTTTGAGCTGGGAGGCAGACAAGGAGCCAGAGACCACCCCAGGGAGATGCGGGCAGGGAGAGTACATCCTCAGACCTGCAGAAGGATTTTGAGAACTTCCCAGTTACCATGGCAGCTGGGCTCAGAAAGGATCACACAGGGACTAAGCAGCAAAATCTTTAATGAGGTGGTGACCTTGAGGTCCTGGGTCTGCCCTCGTCAGCACAGTGCTCCCTGAGCCCCATCACCATTAATGAGTGACCCCACTCACGCCCCCTCCCCAGGCCTTACGATGGATGAGAATGGAACCTGATCAAACATGTCCGAACCTCAGCTCAGTGTTCTGAAAACCATGGGAATAGCCAGTTGATGCCCCCATGTCTTTCTATGCTGAATCCACAATCCAGGCAACAGTGGCTACATCAATACCCAAGGAGACCACTCTACAGGCCTTTGTGTGTTCCGTGGGTTGGAAGTTTCTTGAAGAATCTTCAACTTCTAAAATGAAGCTTTTTTTTTTTTTTTTTAAGTCCTTACTCTGTGCGAGCCCTGGGGACAAAGCAATGAAAAAACTAGGTCCCTGCTCTCAAGGAGTTTATAGTCCAAGGAGGAGAAACACACACACACACACACACACACCCCAACAACAACAACAAAAAAACCACACAAATAAACAAAACCAACAACAACAAAAACCAAGCACTTTCAACAGTGAGGCAAGCCTAGCTTGTGGGTAGAGGTAAAAAGTGTTTATCATATGACAAGTGCTTCACAAAATATTTACCATAAATAAATTTGTTAATGGTGGAAATAATCAACAAATGGAATCAACACACCAGGCACCTTTCTACACTTGTACCTGCTGCTTGTCTCTCTGGAACACTCTTCTCCCAGTTACATGTGTATGAGTTTCTTGTTGCTGTTGTAACAAACTACCATTGAGCAGCTTAAAAGAACAAAAATGTCTTCTATTTCCATTCTGGAGGCCAGAGCTCTAAACTCAAGGAACCTGCAGAGCTGTGTTCCTTCTGGAAGCTTCAGGGGAGAATCTGCCTCCTTAGCTTTGACAGCTCATTGAGGCCACCTGTATTCCTGGCTGGCTGGTTCTTCCTCACATCACTCCAACTTCTTACTTTGGTCATCATTTCTCCTCCTGCCGACTCTGACCTTTTTACCTCCCTCTTATAAGGTTCCTTGTGATGACACTGAGCCCACCAAGAAAATCCAAGATGATTGCCCCATTCAAATCTTTAGTCACATCTGCAAAGTCCCTTTACCATGTGAGGTAATACAATCACAGGGATGAGTTCTAGGGATGAGGATGTAAACCTATGGGGGTGTGGGGGTGCTTATTCAGCTTGTCACAGCCCTTGTGACTCCTGACTTTAAATTCTCTGCTCAGATATTATAGTTGACTCTTAAAACAACATGGGTTTGAAACATGGATTTTTTTTTTCATAAATATTGTAAATGTATTTTCTTTTCCTTACAATTTTCTTCATACATTTTTCTCTAGCTTACTATATTGTAAGAATACAGTATTTAATAAATATAACATATAAAGTATGTGTTAATTGACTGTTTATGTTACCAGTAAGGCTTCTGGTCAACAGTAGGCAATTCGTAGTTACGTTTTGAGGGGTGAAAAGTTACACATGGATTTTCAACTATGTGGGGGGATTGGCACCCCTAACCCAGCATTGTTCAAGGGTGAACTGCACTTCTTTCTGAGGTCTTCTTGGCCAATAATCTACCATAAAATACACACACTGCCTGTGCCTCTGCCACTCCTTGCCTTCCTCACCTGATTCATTTTTCTCCACTTCTTATATCACCATCTGAAACACTATTATTTGCTCATTTATTGATTTATCTCCCCCCACCCCCAACTAGAATGTCAGCTCCCCGAAGGCAGGTATTTGGTTGATTCTTAGGCACCAGAGCCTAAAACAGTGCCTGGCACTTAACATGAAAGAATCCAACCTATAGACGAGATGGCACTGAGGATGAGAACTCAGCCAGGTAAAAGGGTAGTAAAGAGAAAAGGGGGCTCCAGGCAGAGAGCAAACATGGACAAGGCAAGAGACCTGGCTCGTTCCAGATGCAGAGACTCAGGATCTCTTGGAGGTGCACACTTTGGCTGCCCACCAGTGCCCATTCCATTTCCCTCTAACAGAACCCCAATTTTGAGCATATAGCCACACTCATAAGCACATACACAACGTAACTCAGTACACATTGACCCCATGCTTGGTTCTTTACCTCACAGGCCCTGATCCTTGTAAGTCATTTCCCAGGTTCCCATGGCGGCCATTGGCTTTACCCATGGGAGGCCCTGGTAGGAGAGAGGAAGTGTTATGGATTGAAATGTGTCCCCTGAAAATTCCACACCTGAAGCCCCAACCCCTATATTTGGAGATAAGGCCTCAAGGAGATAATGAAGGTTAAATGAGGTCAAAAGGGTAGGGCCCTACTCTGATAGACTGGTGTCCTTATAAGAAGAGGAAGAGATACCAGACTCATTCCCTCTACCCCTCCCCCACACACACACGAAAGACCATGTGAAGAAGACCCAGCAAGAGGGTGGCCGTCTGAAAGCCAGGAAGAGAGGCCTCACCAGGAACCAACCCTGACAGCACCTTCATCTTGGGGGGGGGGGGGGGGGTGCGGGTACGGGGCCTCTTCAGAGCTCCATTTTAGAAAGATCAAGTCACAAAAGGCATCTACCTGCAGCCCCTGGGAAATATCCCGGGGAGCTCACCCTTCCCACACGGTTTCTCTAATGCTGTGCAGACAACGCCCAAAACCTCTCTCTTCCCAAAGGACGGAGACACACCCAAGTGGAGAAAGTGACTAGAAGGCAGGAGCTGGCCGCCCAGCCTGTCTGGGTCCAGGCATTCTGGCTCCTGTGTTGTGTCTGAACCACAATTCACATGGTGGGGGGTGCGAGGAAACTATGTGAGCCCTCACCCACCCTCCTTCCCTTTGTAAGGCCCGGATTCTCGCTGCTTAAACGCCAGCAACACGGGGGCTGCAGAGGCGAGCCAGAAGCACCCGGGCAACACGCTGAACACAGGACCTATCAGCTCCAAACACGGTGTCCCGCGGGCGACACAGCGAGTGCCGCTGGTGGCTGCAACGCGAAGGGCCAGCATCTTGGTCCTCCAATCACAACAGGCAAGCGGGGGTCTGGTTGCTCTTTGTCATCCTCCCGCAAAACTTCTGTGGTTGTTTTCTTTTTCAATTTGCTTGCTTCTCTCCCTCCCTTTCCTCTTCCCTTTCTTTCCCATTAAATATATGTATATGCCCATGGAAGCACTTTTCTGCCAGTCACTGTCAGCGGCTCCTGGGGCCGGGTAGAGCAGCAGCAGCTGCACAGTGAGATGCGGAGGCTGGGAAATGAGCCGGGGGGAGTGTGGGCGGGAGCGCTCCTCCCTCCAGCAAGAGCCGATAAAACACTCGAGGCCAATACAGCCCAAGACAAATCCTAATCTAATAAGAATCATTCCTCAGGCGCACAGACGGGCAGAAAGCGGAATGGAGCGCTTCATCACGCAGAACTGATTTCTTCCCGGTGATACTAGCAAATGCTCTCCTCCTGCAGGCGACGGCCGCGGAGATGATACATATTGCTAATATGTTTAAGGCAGAAGCGGGAAAGACAACAGTGTCCCATAGGGGCACGGGCACCAAACAGAAACAGGCGATGTCAGGGCTACAGGTGGGGTCCCTGTCCCAAGAGGCCAGGAATATTTGAGCTGCTTTCATGACAGGTGTCCTTGCTAATCCAGATCAGAGGGGCCGGCTGTGGTGGTTAGGTGAGAGGAAACAGGTTTGAAGGACGCTGGCCTATTTTAGAAATCGGCGGTTTCTAGTGTTTAATAAAAGCTGGGCATGGCTCAAAGGTGGAGCGTCAACCTATGAACCAGGAGATCATGGTTCGATTCCTGGACAGGGCACATGCCCAGGTTGAGGGCTCGATCCCAGTGTGGGGCGAGCAGGAGGCAGCTGATCAATAATTCCCTCTCATCACTGATGTTTCTATCTCCCACCCAACTCTGACCTACAGGAATCTGTGGGTGCACAAGAGCCACCCTCTGCCATCGCCAGGGTGACCCGGGGACGCCCAGAGCCGCCCACACACCGAGGACTCCACAGGGCCTCTGGCTGGGAGGCAGTGGGGGTTGGGTGGGCAGGACACCATCAGCCTCATGCTTAGGTTCTTACTGTCAGGCTCCAAACATTAAAGTGACAGATTGTGTCCTCCAGGTACACTCCCAGGACCGATTTTGTAACCTGTGTCAGCGTTTCACCATGTTTTCATAGGGTGGAGGTGGTTGGGGACGCTCCTCACACTGACGGCCCTGGTATCAGTGACTGGTAGTCTTCATCAATAAGGCAGCATGTCCCCGTGTCCCCCAAGGAGCAGATAAATCCAGACTCCCTTGATAGTTTATGTACAAGGGCTCAATCGGGTCTGAGAGTGTGCACTTGAGGGAGTTCAGGGGAGTGGTTCTTGTTCCTGGAAAAATAGTGCAATCATGGAATCTCAAAGGAAAGGACAGAAATGATCTTTCTAAAGTCTCTAGAATTTCTCTATTTCTATGACAATTTATCAGATGTCCCCAGAATTTCTATATTTCTATGACAATTTATCAGATAGCAACTTTGCTATCTTTCCTTCTCCATCTCCTCTCTCTCTCTCTCTCTCTCTCTCTCTCTCTCTCTCTCTCTCTCCCCCCCCACCCCCACCCCCACCCCATCTGAAATGCCCAGGCCTCACTGCCCACGGGCTATTCCCAGCCACTGACTGAGGACAGCACTGGCCTCAGGCCATTCCTGCCAGATGGGGACTCCTGACAAGCCACCTCTCTCCTCCAGCCCATCTTCACCTGGCCAGCCTCCACCTGTCTTCCCAACCTCAGCCCCAGGAAACCCCTTCCTCCAGGAAGGTTTCCTAACCTTCCCTACTAGCAGCAGGTTCTCTGCTCACCACCATGGCTCTCATCACAACGGCAAAGCACTGACAGCTTGTCTGATGATTTGTTTAATGCCCGTCTCCCCCTCTAGACTGCAAACTCCAGCCCTAAAACATGCCACTCAGGTCCCCGGCTGCAGGGAGGGTAAATGACAGCCGGGCCCAGCTGCTGTGCTCTGCATCCACCATCGCACTGTGCCCAGGCCTCACTGCCCATGGGCTATTCCCAGCCACTGACTGAGGACAGCACTGGCCTCGGGCCATTCCTGCCAGACGGGGACTCCCGACAAGCCACTTCACATCCAGGGCTCCCCAACTTCCTTAGAACTGGGCTGCAGTCGGGGACTCTTGCTACCTGATGCTCAGTCCGCCCTCTCTCCTTCACAGGGTCATCTGCAGGCCCTCCCCACCCCTCCAGCTCCCTCGCCTTTTTTCCCTCCAAGGGCACCTGCTTCCCTAAGGACCCGGGCATGCGCACTGATGCAGGCAGTAATTCCTGCTTATTCCCCACTGTTTGCCCAGGGCTGGCACAAGTCCCGGTGTATAGAGGTGCTCAATGAATATGCACAAAATGAATAAATGCAGGCATGGTGAGGACCGGTGAGTGTGGACGGATCAGAGCAAAGCTAACTCATCCCGTGGGACCAGCTCCAAGGACGTGGCCCACGACTCCATACCAGAGCCTCTCCATCGGAAGAGTGACCATACTGACAGCGGAAGAAGAAAGCTGATACTGTAACTTTAGCATCAACACAGCCACCTTTATGGTTAGGCATTGACTACAATTTGTAAACACCCTTTGTTAAATTCTCACAGAACAGGATGAGTTACTCTGACTTTCATCTTGCAGAGGAGAAAGTTGAGGTTTAGTAAATCACAACCATTTAAGTTTTGCTCTGGCGACAAACCCTCCCCAAATCTTGGTGGCTTAAAACCATTGTATGCAAATATGGGGTTTGTTCTTGACATCCTTGTGTCTTGTCCCCTCCTTCCAAAGAAGGAGCTAATGCACCTTTGAACCGCTCCAGATGCTAAGAGTGACCCCCACTGTAGGGCGACGCTACAGGTTTAAGCCTCGGACTGACCTGTTGGCAAAGCCACAAACCAGTCCCAGCTTAGAGGGCACAGTCCTCTTAGCATAATTAGACTTGACCTTATGACGCTCCCTAAATCCTATCTGGGTAGCTAATGGGCTGTGGGAGGTGCAGCAAGTGCTGCCAAAATAAGTGAAACTCACAAGAACATTGTAACTATGGTGACCACTACCTTGTTTACCTCTGGCTATAAAATAAAGGCTCAGCTTGCCTCTGGATCTGTCTCTGTGGCCTCAGCCGGGCACAGGAAGATCCACCTAGTCCTAGACCCAGCATATTCTGTCTGTCTGTCATTTCTTCATCCGTTCGCCACCCTCCCTCAGGCTTGCGCAACCCTTGGCTGAGCTGGCTCCGCACACCCCACATCCTGACTTGGTGAGGTCCTGCTTAGCTCGGACCTCGTATCACCCAGGGACATCCACGACTTCCCTGCTGGACGCAAGCTCCAGGGACCTGTGGTCACAGCAATAGGGCTGCTCCGGACTGGCACCCTGGCTCTCACCAGGCTTGGTGAACCCAAACCAGTTGGCTTCCTGACGCAGTGCAAAGCCACTTGCTCACCATTCTTATCCCTGAGGAAAGCCGCCTCAGCCCTTTCCTTTCTTCTCTTTAGTCCTGACATGACTGCGGTGACTGTCCCAGAATGCCTTGCTCTGGACTTGTTGTTTCAGCCAGACCACTAGAAAAGAGCCTATTTTTATTTCGGTTTTCCTCTTTTTTTGAAAGAAAAATAAACATTTAAATCTTCTTTTGATAAACATTAAAATCTCCCAGCAATTTTTAGATTGACTGGTCATCCCCAGTGGCCATGAAAGTTTGATTGAGCTCCACTCTTGGAAGTGCACTTTTGGCAAGTGCAAGATAGGCAAATTACAATAGGTTCTCTTTCTCAATTCCCCCAACACAAAATTAAACCATACTGTTTAATAAGCTTGTTCAAGCCCCCTGGACCTCTGTGGCAGGTTCTGGTCTGCCCTCCTGGTTGGTGACCACCACCACAGACTGGGGAGAAGGAATAAGACATGTAGCTCCAACTCTGGGCGTGCTTAATCATTTAAAACTGGCCAGCTGGTGTGGCTCAGTGTTCGACCTATGAACCAGGAGGTCATGATTCGATGCCCTGTCAGGGCACATGCCCAGGTTTTGGGCTCAATCCCCAGGGGGGGGCATGCAGGAGGCAGCCGATCAATAATTCTCTCTCATCATTGATGTTTCTATCTCTCCCTCTCCTTCTCCCTCTCTGAAATCAATAAAAATATATTTAAAATAATAATAATAATTTAAAACTGAAAGTGAGAAATGATATCACAACCATCTGAACAGGAATCCCTTTTGGTTCCAGGATATTTCTCCATGGAGAGACACCTCAATACGGGCCCCTCAAGGGGCAAAAGAAACCAGCCTGAGAAAGGAAGAAGAGAGACGGTTTCCACACTGTCCGCTCGTCTGACACACACAGCCTCCAACTCGCAGCAGATGCTGCCAAAATTCTCGCCCTGACCCAACATCTGGTTTCCTGATTCAAGCCTCTCCTTTGTCAAACGGGTTCTCCCCAGCAGGCTCGCGAGTCCCTCTAGTACTTCTTAAGCCTAATTGGAGTTGGGGTTCTGAGAAGTCCCAGGTGCTCAGAGAGCAGGGAGGCCCAGGGAGGGAGACCTTGGTCCCATTCCTAGGACCTCCCGTTGTGTTGGCCAGAGTCCTCCCACAAGCGAGCTGTGATCTGAGCCAATCCCATCACCAATTTCCATACCTCAGTTTCCCCACCCATAAAACTTACCCCTGGGACTTGGGAGTCTTAGTGAGCATTGGCCTTTCCTGGATAAATTAACCAGGTGCCGGAAACATCTGTGGCTGGAAGCGGAGTCCCCTGTATAAACAGAATATAGTATTCTTGCAAGCCTGTGCAAACGCTCAAATACCAGCATGCCGAACTTCATCCGAAGTCCTGTTCAGTAAGTATCTAGGGAGAAGGCTCTCTCTTCTCCTCTGGACTAGGTTCTATTTAAGGAACTTCCTTTCTCATGTACCTTGTTCTGTTCTACTCGGGACAAAGCGTTTTCTGTAAAAAGTGGAAGGATCAATGATCTTATAGCATACTTTCCATTTAAATCATGTAACAATGCTCCAAAAATAAATACCACCAAGAGAATGTATACACCATATGAAACGAGGGCAACATCTGTCTAATTCTCCATCACATCCCCAAGGTACTGGTTCAGAGAGGAGGCTAAGAAAGAATTTGTTGAACGAAGGAAGAACCGCAGTTAACGGCACTAGGCAAATACCTCTATATACTTGCATAGGTTTTAGACTGCCTTATAGCATCTTCCTCCATGCTACCCTCAGTTTCTGAGTTTATTAGGACAGAAACTACCAAGCCACTTGACAAGCCAGATGAGGCTCCAAGTCAACTTCGTGAAGATCTGGAAACAAAACCTAGGTCTCCAAACATCCAGTCCAGTCTTCTCACCTTTACCACTGACGTCTTTCTTGGGCTAAAGTCAGGATATGAGAACTATAGGCAGGGGGCCAAATCCAGACCATTGCCTTTTTTTAATAAATAAAGTTTTATTGGAACACAGCTACAAGCATTTCTTTACATATTGTCTGTGGCTGCTTTCCCACTACAAGGGCAGAGCTGAGTGGTTGCCACTGGGACTGTATTGCGCACAAGGCCTGAAATGTTCACTTTCAGTCCTTTGCTGACCTCCTTCCCTCTCCCCCCATCCCCAGAATCCATATCAATCCTGGATCAACTGCTTGTGGTCATAGTTTTGGTCACACAGCCTTGCTACTTACTGTGAGTGCAAAGAGCTCTACCCACATACTTTTCCCAACAATCTAATGCACAATTACACACATACATGGTGTGCTGATAAAATTGGGTGGAACCATATGAAATTGCTATTTTTTTCCGTAGGTAGGTCTAATACTGGCAATTCCACGGAGGTCAAGCTAATTCTTTATCTCCATTTTAAAAGTGTGGCAACAGGCCCCTAGGCACTCAGTTAAGTGAAAGGGCGCAGCTACTAACCAGCTCTGTGCTCAGGGCAGCCACTAACTCAACTTTACACTTCACTAACGTATAAAAGGTTTTTGTTCTTTACTCTGGAAACAGTCTAATGCTGTTTCAGCAAGCCTTTCTCTAATTTATTTGACCAGAAAAGTTGTGGGTTCCCTGCCCCCAAGTAGCACCTATGAATATCACACAAAACTTGTCTTCCTTGGGAAACCTCTCCACTCCTTCCATCCCCATCAAAGAGCCTGCTGTCCCCTGTCCTTGGCTGCCGCCTCCCCCAAAAGGCCCACACAACTGCTCTGGACAGGCCCAATTTGAGACACACTGTACCTTGCTCCACGGGCAAATGGAACTCCACTTTCATGAAAAATAACCCGAATAGTTCATGCTGTTGCTGCGGGCTAATTCCATTTACAGGAATAACGAAGCTCCGTCCTGTGTGGCATTGGATGTGCATTTACTACACGTCCACCATCCCATACCTCCCGTTTCTAATGCAAATAAACTGCCTCTTCCATCAAAACTGCTCCCTCTCCCTCCAAATTCTCCTTACGATCGATGTACCAGACCAGTCAGCCTTTCCCCAATGGTAGCATCCAAAATCTGAGGCTGCCTTGTAGTGCAGGTCAATTGAGCAACCTGGTATATGCTTAGATGTCCAACTCGCCCCCCCCCCCTTTTTTTAAGAGAATAATTGCTACTCTATGTAAGGTTTACATCAGGGCTTCATTCACTGCAAATTTTCTTTGGGAATAATATAAGTCCCTAAATTGTCATAGGTGTCCTCCCCTTCCCCCTCCTAGAAATATTAACTTGGAAGTGAGGTTAGAAATCTATCAAAACCAGTGACAGACATCCGTGCATAAAAATAGCAAGCCTCAAATTTAATACTTTATTGCCATATTTTTAAACAACTGGTTAGGCAGCTGCCGCTGTTATCTTCCAATTACTTCTCATTTTTCCAGAGTTTGAAATGCAAGCTGTAACAAATTAAATCTAAATTTCTATATGCATACTTGAAAAAAAAAAAAAAGACATTTCAGAAAACTGCAAAAAAAAAAAAAAAGTTTGAAGTAGAGAGGAAGGAAGAGATGTCGGCAGCAAGAAACCAGAACTCCGGTCTGACTGCCTCCAGTGTTTCCTGGGCCTCCTAGCGCAGACCCCCTTCCCAGCAGCCACAGTCCCCATTCTGCTCTGGCCCTGCCTGCAAAACCTTGCCCGTGGCTAAAAGTGCATGGCTCCTCGCCAGTTTTATAAGGTGGTCGGGAGGAACTCCCTTCACCAATGGGGATACCCCTTGGGCTCTGGTGTAACACTCTATCCATGGTGCTCCCACACACAAGAAATCTCTCCAAAGATGGAATGGGCCATCTTTTGGAGATTTTCGTCCAGGCAGAACTGCACGGGCTTCGGACTGAATGCGAAGACAGAGAAGAACAGGGTGGCTGGCTCTTTGTGCCAACATCAACATGTTTTTGCCCTACATTACGGGGCTTGTGTTTAGCAATTACATTTTTGCTAGAAAAATAATACGTATTTAAATCTTCTGTTTTCCCTTCTTCTTTCAAATCTGACTCTAATTAGGGGGAGTTGAGAGTGAAGGTAGGAGGAGGCAGGTTGTCTTAATCCCTCTCCCTCCTGCTGCCGGGTTACAACTCAGATCTCAGCACAGAACGCGTCACTGAGGCTCCTCACTGTGCAGTGGCACACACTCCGCTGTCCTTATAGCTGCCGCGCCTGGTCCGCTGCAGTCAGCAGCCAGTAAGCACAGCCCTGCTATCCTCTCCGTGCACACCTGGTTTGGGAAGCTGAGGCCTCTCAAAGGGAACGCTCGGGCACCTGCATACCAGGCTCCCGAGTAGGATGCTCTCTGGACCTGCAGGGCGTCCTGTCTTCTCCCTTCTCCCTCCCTCTCCCTTTTCTCCCCACCCCTGCCCCACACTCCCTTCCTCCAGGCCTGAGTTTATCATGTTTTGCTGTATCTGGATTCCCCTTCCTTCTTCATGACCTGACCTGCTACCCTCAACCTCTAACAGAGGTGGCTACTCTAAAATACTTTATTGCATTATGTCTCCCCAAATCATCTCTGTTAACTTGGGGGGTGGGGGGATGATTTCCAGGCTTTATTTCACACCTGACTGTAAAAACTCCCCAGGTAATAATGACCTGAAGCCAGATTCAAGAACCACTGTTCCAGAGCAAACTTTGGCAAACATCCAATCACCTGGAGCGCCTGTGAAAGTACATGTGGTTAGGCCACACCCTCAAGGCTCCGGATTCCCTGTCTGGGTTGAGGCCCGAGAATTTGCATTTCCTACAAGTTCATAGCAGATGCTCCTCTGGGGGCCACTTAGAGAACCACAGCCCTTGGGGAAGCCCCTTTCAGGACTTACTGCCCTTTCATTCCTGATGTTTGTCTGCTGAGTCACCACCAGGAGGTGCTCTTACGCTAACATAGTGCAGAGGAAAACCCACAAGTAGCACCATTTTGAACAGGTAAGTTTGTGATTCCACTTTCATTCCACAGCGATGCTCCATGTGCAAAGTTGGAGCCCACTTGCCAAGTTCGACACAGACTCAGAAGTGATGCCGCTCTTCCTGGAGGGCTGGTTGACTTTTCTTCCTGGAGCCAGAGCTCTAGTACATAAGAGCAGCAGGAGAAGAATCATCTTTTCATCGCAAGGTGCTTTAAATTGGGAGCCGTGGTTTACTGCTAACACTCATCCAGAATCCATGGAGGCCTTAGCCAGCCTCCAGCCACTTTCCACAGAGCACCCAACAAGTGCCACTGGTCGTTGATACAAGACAGAAGATTGTCATCTGAGATTTGCCCCATCAGGGTTTCGTCAAAATGCAAAATCAACACCTTCCCTGTCTGCCTCTCCTACCCCAGATGACTGCTGAGCTTCTGTACATCTGTGAATTCACAGAGCATGAACAGAATGACATGAACATCGCAAATGCAAATGTCTTTGTTCCTAACAAATCGCTACAGCTCTCTTCCTCCTGTAAGTTGGGGAGAGGGAGGGAATGGACTCCACACACCATCTCATTTCAAGTTCAGGATGCAGAGACAGGCGAGTTTTCCAAAGCGTTTTGTCAGGAGTAGCTCTGACACACAAACACACACACCTCCTCAAGTATTCTTTTTCCAACACTGATTTGTACTTTCATAAATTGACATCTGCATCTCTAAAGAAATAACTTCACTGTCAAAAGAATCAAGCTTAATTTTATTTGCTTGAAATGTTTTCATCTCAGACCAAATTTAGAATCCCCGCCACCTGCTTATACCACCAATCTCAGCAAAGCAGCAGGAGCCCACCTCTCACATCCACTTCCCTGCCGGAACCGTCAGGGTGATGGGAGGCGGAAGGGGGATTTCATTAGCCCCCAACTCCCTGTTCCTTCTTGACAGTGTGAGCCTTTGTGCGCCAAATGCTACAGGGAACACACCTTAACGCCACAGTGCATCCATGAGCAGTGGGCATCTCACCAAGAGAAAGGCTCAGCAGGTAAAGGGCAATCATCAAACTCTAAGAAATGTGATTTGTACACCTGCAACTAATACAAAATAATAATGAATGTAAACTGTAATTGAAAAAGAAAACTTAGTCCAGTCAGTGTTGCTCAATGGTGGAGCATCAACCCATGAACCAGGAGGTCACAGTTGGATTCCCGGTCAGGGCACATGCCCAGGTTATGGGCTCAATCCCCAGTAGGGGGCATGCAGGAGGCAGCAATTGATAATTCTCTCTCATCATTGATGTTTCTCTCTCCCTCTCTCTTTCTCCCTTCCTCTCTGAAATCATAAAAAAATTAGATTTTTAAATAATAACAATAAAAGAAATGTTGAGATGCAGAATAACACAGAAGCAGAGCAGAAGATCTCGGCTATTTTGGAAACAATATTTAAAGCCCTCAGTGCCTGTTCCCATAGCCGTGAATGGGAGAGCTGGTGGTGGCCAAGAGGTCAGGCTAGGCCGCCTTCTGCTTTAAAATTCTATTAACATAATTGCAATGTAACTTTTATTCTCCCATCGCCTCCTAAGGCTACACCTTCTCAAAACTATTAGGGCCTCATAGCAAATAAGCCTGGATGCATACCTCAGTTGGACTCAGTATTTTTGAGGAGGAAAGCAACAGAAACCAACATAAAGTGGCTGAAGGGGAAAACAAAAAGGCAGTGTTAAGAAGATTCAAACGTGGTTTTGTGAGACCCAAGGGCAAGAATACAAACACGCCTCAGAAAGGGGCTGGAACCAGGAAATCCAGGTGTTGGGAACCGGGAAGCATTCTCTCACATTCGCCCCTCTCTGCTTTTTCCTGTGCTCTTCACAGCTTCTCGGCCCTTGGTTACAAAGGGCTTAACCAGGGGTTAGATATTCTCAGGAAGTGAGACGAGATGGACAATGGGCTCCCTCAATCTCAATTCTTGTTCACCAGAAAGGGGTTACTGATTGGGCGAGGTGTCCACGAGGGTCCAATGATACACATGGACATTGGGAACTCATCACTGGGATCCTCTGCATTTAGGGGGTGGGGTGAGTTAGGGAGTGAAACAGTTCCCCAAATTGGAAGCTATTTTGAAACAAAGTATTATTACAGAGGTTGTGCCACTTACTCACTGGTCAGAGAACCCAAGACCTGAGCTCTGGTCCTGGCCCCGTCTCCTAGGAGTGTGTTAGCTCTAATCATGTTTTTGAAGTCGGATTTCACCATCCCTGAGCAGTAATTCTCCTCCCTTTTGTATTCTCAGTACCAAGCACATTGACTACGCAACACATTTGTGTCCCTTTCCCATTTCCTTCCAAATGAGAAATTATACAAGTGCTTTGTGAACTGTAAGATATTAATGTTGAAGATTGTTCTTAAAAGCTGCTTCAAATACAACGTAATTAGTCTATTCACTTTCTTCTCCAAGTATCAGGGTCTTTGCCTCCATAATAGGGGTCCCCCTTGGCAGATATGAAACATCAGAAACCACAAGCCAAAACAATGGCGCCCATCCATTAAGACCAGACTGGATATTTTACATAGGCAGCACATGCATTTTGTATTTCTCTGGCCCATTGCCTCCTGAGAGTGCGTTTCTGTTATAGTACAGTGGCTAGAAGTGGAAATCACCAGCTGCAATTCCTCTCTGTATCTCATTAGAGGACTAGTTTCCCCTTAATGCACATGAAGACCTTTCATTAGCAATAATGGGAGCTGTACGCATCAAAGAGAAAGAGACCCTCACCATTGTGATATCGGGGATGAGGTTATTGGGACACTCGCCCGCCTGATTGCAGAATTATGGCATTCGGAGAGGCATGATTAGATCAGGGCAAAAAAAAATTAAATCTTTGCAGCTATTTAAAAAAATGAAATGCAATTTAAAAACCTCAAAATAGAGAAGGGTAAAGAATCAAAACTAAGGAATCACATGCAGATTGACTTTAGGAATGAATTAAGCCAAATGACAAGATAAACAAAGGTGGGGAAAGATTACCCAGGGGATTTGACAAAACAAGAACCGTTTCCAATACATACAAAGTAAAACACTGGCAATAGAGACTACGGTCCAGGAAGAAAAGGCAAGGACCATTTGCTGTCAGAAGTAGTAAACATTGCTGGAAGTTAAACAAACCCTCTGCCTCCATGGCCACAGAGGAAGATGGAAGATGCCAGAAACGGCTGTGCCCTGGAGAGGGGTCAATGAAAAAAAAATATTACGGAAGTAGTAGTGACACCTGAGTTTATGTCTTTGGGTTGACACAAATGCCAGAAGCAAGAATATATCCCTGCTGCAATCTGAGATGACCGAGTTATTTTAAATAAGGATGCTTGGAAATGGGCCACCCTGCATTGTTACAGGTTTGAGGAAGAAATGGTAGGAGCCTGGCTGGTATGGCTCAGTGGTTGAGCATTGACCTATGAACCAGGAGGTCACGGTTCGATTCCTGATCAGGGCACATGCCCAGGTTTCAGGCTCGGGCCCCAGTGGGTATGCAGGAGGCAGCTGATTTCCTCTCATCATTGATGTTTCTTTCTCTTTCCCTATCTCTAAAATCAATAAAAATATATATTCTTTTTAAAAGAAATGGTAGAGTCCCTCACTTTTGTCCAAACATAAAATCAGTAATTTTTGGATTAAAACAGAAAGTCATCTTTTTACCTTTCTTTGTAGCACAAGACCAGTGGATCAGAACTTTCTTATACTTTTCAAGGGGACAAGATGCACATGGAAAGAAACTAAATATGTATCTGCAACCTGTTAAAAGGAACTTCCAAGAAGCATGGATTCAGCACCCCATCCACTATCCCTGCAGATCACGAATGTTCCTGGGAATACTTACATTAGTGAGGCCCGAGGCTGCATCCCATCTTTGGTAGATGGCTTGCCACTGATTCAAGGATTCAAAATGGAGGCCTCACAGTTGTAAGGAATTCTAACATCAATCCCATGAAATCAAATTGTGACTCTAAAAAACTTCATATGATTGAGTGGCCCATGAGAACGAGGAGGATACAGATCAAGAAATGTTTGGGGTAGACTAAATCCCTACAAGGTGGTCCACACTCCCCAATGTGGGAGTGGTGGCCCTGGAAAGCCATTTCTGCATCCAGGGACTGCATCCCTAAAATCACCACTGAGAAGTAAGTACAGCCATACTGGGCACTGCCAGGAGCTGTGGAACAAGCAGGCTTAAGGTGCATTATAGGGAGTGTCATCTATGTAAAAAGCTCAAGGCTGTGGGAATGAGGGCACAACTGTTTGTTCCAATGCACTGTACCTCCTAGAGGCTCTGGATCTCCACCTACTCATGCCCAGTCTTGAGTAACTTGGAGTCAGATCAACCCAATCCATCCAGAGGTTCAGACACAAGCAGGTTCTCACTACTCCAGTGCAGCCCTGGGTCAGGGGATGCATAAACCATCCACTGCTTTCCCCTCACCTGTGTCAGCATTAATATGATAGGCACACATCTGCACCTTCCCTTCGCTACTTATCTACTAACCACTGTCAGCCCTTCCATACATCCCAAATAAGGGAGGATGCTCTGTTAAAACAAGCCCTGTAGCTATTTTGGTTGGCCCCATTTAGTATTATCCCTTTAAGCACCCTTGCTCCATTTCTATGAAAGAACTATGATAGCAAAAGATGCCCAGTGAGAAAAGAAAGGGAAACAATTGATAAATGGTATATCATATATTTAATTTAAATGAGGAATGTTTACTATAAAAATGGAGTTTACAACTCAAATAAGAAGTTATTTCATAACATCCTGATATCCACACCAGAGTTCAATGCCAGCACAATTTGAAAGTGAAGCCAATGTAGGTTTTCTAAAGAACATTATAAAAAGCATGAATGGAGTAACATTTTAGAAGACACTAAATATGAAATATTTAGATTCTGTAAATGAGAAATCACAACAACCTCCATTAATTAGGGCAATATTAGATAACCACATCTCAATTTTCAAAAATGAGGAAAAAAAGGTTTTACTTTACCTCGATATTAAAAGGATAAGGTATTTTGGGCAGTCTCAAGATTCATTATTCATTCCCTCAGGTATTTTTTTTTTAAATATATTTTATTGATTTTTTTACAGAGAGGAAGGGAGAGAGATAGAGAGTTAGAAACATCGATGAGAGAGAAACATCGATCAGCTGCCTCCTGCACATTTCCCACTGGGGATGTGCCCGCAACCCAGGTACATGCCCTTGACCGGAATCGAACCTGGGACCTTTCAGTCCACAGGCCGACGCTCTATCCATTGAGCCAAACCGGTTTCGGCCCTTCAGGTATTTTTTAATGAAGCATAATCTGTTTTCTAAAATCTTATAAGGCATTATCAATGATTACGGGGTTAATGGCAAACGTTTTTACTTTCTTGACTAATAATTTTCGTTTAGATTAACATACTAGATTTCTCTGTCTTTTCTGTTCTTAAGTGAATGATTTATTAGACCTGGTACTCAGTTTATGAGCTTTTCTCATTTCAACTTGAAGAAACTGCAAATATTTATAGAAAATGAACCACATGTATTTGTTCCTGAAAAATGTCAGAATGCAGCACTCACATCAAATGCAGAACAGAAGTTATTCCCTAACGCTACATACTGTGGAAACTTAATTTCCATTGACATGTTTTCCTAAACAGTTTTCCCACCACAGTAATTCCTAATTCAAAAATGACTGCAATCTCCCATTAACCATGTACTCACGTATTACTGAGTTATGGGTATCTAAACAGTCATATGGAATTTACACACAAAAAAATTTTTTTAAATCACACCTTTAAAAAACATAATTGAATTTTGTTAAATTAATCGTACACCAGGAGGAAAAGAGTAATTAAGCTTATGTTTGAACTGATTTTTCTTCATTTTGCTGTTACTTGAAGGGTGCTTTGTTCAACTCAATAGTATGTATTCCAAGTCCAGGCGATTAGAATGCAGGGAAGGTAACCAACAGAGTATATATATATAGTCCACAAGGGCAGGGACCATGGCCAGTTTTGTTTACCGATAATACCCCTCTGCCTAACAGTAATGCTCAAACGGGTGTTGATTCAAATAACAAATCACACGTGAGCAAATGTTTGGTTTCTACAGTGATCAAGGACCTGAGCTTTTTTAAAGCAAAAACCTGCTAATAACCCCATAGCCCAAATAGCCTCGAGTGTCTGCTAAATACCACCTCTGTGCTGTGTGCTTCACCCAAGCGAGGCTAAGCAACTGGTCTAAGGACACACTAAAGGGAAAAGAGCCAGACATTGATCAGGCTGCCTGATCCCAGAGCCCCTCGGTGCTTCCAAAACAATGTTGTTGAAAAAGAGAATTCTTACCTTCTTACCCTTTGTCCACTCCTTCCTATGATCTTCCAGGATCTACATCTCCAAGGTGAAAATCACAAGTAGCACAGGCACACCGCCACCAGCAGGTAAGTCTGACTGTGGAATTACACAAACAGCAGGATCTTTGATGACCTTTCAAACTCAAAATTAATAAAGTAGTTTTTCTCCAATGTACTACTGTCTTCCCAAATCTTCCTTCCTTCCCCAAAACCTGCTTTTAGCAGAATTTATATCATGGTATGAAAAGGATAAATATGAAGTTCTAAATTTAAAAATACACGCAGAAAGAATTTTGTTGTCATACAAAATAGTCCTTTGGTAAAGTGATTTCTTTTAAATACCTGTGCCCAGTGGTCTATGGGCATGAGGACTGGCCAACTATCACCTGAGGAAACAAAAAGGTGGACCTCTGGGAAGCTCCCTGAGCGATTCCAGGCCTGCAGGGGGGTTGTGGGGAGGCCGATGGGGCGAAGACATGGAGCCTGGGATTCCAGGGGCTTGAGCGATGATGAAGTGCTAGGATTCACACTGGGTTCCAGGCCTCTGGGTCAGGAGTTGGGACAAGCAGTATTGGACTGTGTGGTTGAGAAGTGGCAGCCCAGGGGTAGCCAAAGTGATGGATGGAGGTCAGAGCCTGGTGAAATTTCTGGTGAAGATTTTTATATTTTGGAAATAAATAGGTAGAAGGAAGACAAAAATAAGCAACTAATATGTCTCAATCCAAATGAGCAAGCACTCAAGATTGTTTAATTAATATTTTATTATTGACTAGAAGACTTTTCAAGATACAAATATATTTCTTCCAAGAGCTGCACCATTGTGATCTCAAGAGTCCACATCAACTCCTTTTCTGGAAACTTCCTTTTCTTAGCTGTTGTATTCTTGGAGAGCCTGGGCCATGAAGAGTTTGCCTAAGTTCTGGGCAGTGAATTCCTTGATGTTCTGGCAGTAAGTGTTAATCTGGCCTGTGCATTTGGGAAAGTGAGAGAAAGAATTGTAATGTTCCTCAAATTATAAAATGATCTGGAACTCAAACAAGAAGATCAACACAGCACAGAACCACCAGTATTTTGTTTTGGGTTAAGAGGATATAAGAATCAATTCTATTTTTCCATAGAGATAATAAAGGTTAGATGTTCTTAAGCAGTGGTTCTCAACCTTCCTAATGCCGCGACCCTTTAATACAGTTCCTCATGTTGTGGTGACCCCCAATTTCATTGTTACAAATTGAACATAATTAAAGCATAGTGATTAATCACAAAAACAATATGTAATTATATATGTTTTCCGATGGTCTTAGGCGACCCCTGTGAAAGGGTTGTTGGACCCCCAAGTCGCGACCCACAGGTTGAGAATCTTAAGCTATCTTCTGCTCTTGGTTACACAGAGAAGAAAAATTACAACTTTCAAAAAGATCATCAGTAGTTAAGAACATATTAGCTGTCAATCAAAATGTGCTGACTGTGTAGCTGAAACCAACACTGTACAAGGTAGAAAACAGCACTGGTCTTGGTAGCAGGTGGAAAGAACAGCAAGCTACACCGACCCAGCTGACCCAGGCCTGAGCAAGTACAGTGGTTTCCAGTCTGTGCTCTGGAAACACTGAGCACTCCTCCGCCCCCAAAACCACCACAGAGCAGAGCAGACAGAATCCCCATGAAGAAAGGACACACACTGCTTTTAAGTCATAAAACTAATGATCTAAACTGCTGCAATAATTACATACTTTCTGAAAGTATGAGAAATACAATTCTGCTTGCACTGGACCTTAAGTAAGGAATGTGTCTCAGTTTCCCAAATTTAATTTATGTGGGTACAAGAAAGCTTTATAGAATTTAGATTTTCCTCCACCCTAAAAATAGATCAATATAAATATATCAATGGAAATTGTAAAAGATCAGCTTTTCTTTTTTTTTTTTTTTAAGTATATTTTATTGATTTTTTACAGAGAGGAAGGGAGTGGGATAGAGAGTTAGAAACATCGATGAGAGAGAAACATCGATCAGCTGTCTCCTGCACACTCCCTACTGGGGATGTGCCCACAACCAAGGTATATGCCCTTGACCGGAATCAAACCTGGGACCCTTGAGTCCGCAGGCTGACGCTCTATCCACTGAGCCAAATCGGTTCAGGCAAGATCAGCTTTTCTTTGCGTAGGATTTTTACTCCAATAAATGCCTCTAACAGTATTTAACGTGTATATAGAAATAAGGTAGTGAATCGAACAGTATTTAATGTTTATATAGAAGTAAGTTATTTATAGCTAGTAAGATCATGAATGTTAAATATTCTAAATCAAGTCCTAGAGTAGGAAATAAAAACTCTACCACTTAAAGGAGGTGTTAAATGTTAAGTAACCCCAGAGCAAGTCCATCCAGAATTGCATTCGTGTTGCTACAATTTAAGTCTAAGTAAGGGAAACACTCTGCTGTTGAGTCAGAAAACTCAATTCAATTCAAACTCCCACACAGACTTGGGCTCAGTGCTGTGCTCCAACAGGAAAAGCAAAAGGCTCCAGCTAAAGGATCTGCTACATTACGAGACTGTAAAAAGGTTTTCTTACTTCCCATGAAGATAACACAAATAAAACCTTCCCATTTTACAGAGTTTATAATGCCATCTCAAAAATGTTCGGAGAAACACAGTGAAGCACTGAAAGGACCTGGAAAATAAAAGACTGACAAATTCTTTAATTTCAGAAATTGCAGGTACTAGACTCAAATTCGTCATTCAACCATGTTAAATGCACTAGCTTTTATGATGTACATTCTGTTTTTTCAAATTTCTGCCGCCTACTTTCTAAAGAACAGAGAAAACGGCCACATTTGCGCTGGCTGACAGTACCTGCAATGAGCAAAGAGTCCATCCTGGCTGGAGGCTGTGGTGGTTTGAAGAGTTTGGACAGATCCTCCTCAGGAAGTGGGGGTTCTCCTCGACTCTGGCGCTGCATGTTCTCCTGCTGGCGACGCTGCTGATACTAAAGTTCAGAGGGTAAAGGACTTGGTTATTTTTCTCTACCAGAGGAGAAAGAAAGACCTCCCTCAGTGTGACCACAGCTCTGAATTCCAATCTGGTTTATCAGGGTTAATTCTTGGTAACTCTTGCTTCTAAGAGACTAAATATTGCAACCTTAGAAGAAAATTCCTTTGCTGTAAATTCCAGTCACTCTGAGCTTTAAGAGTCTATGACTAACGATTTGGAAAAACACAACCGATTATGTGAGAAACAGGAGGCTTACAAGGCAAAGCAGCTCAGGATTAGTCAGTGCATCAAAGGGAGAAACATGACCATTTATGACAATGGGGTAAATGACAGCATTGTAAGTACGAGTCATCTTAATCTTAGTAACTAAGAAATGGAACTACCACATTGGGAATTCTTTCAACTTTATCCCTACTGACCAAAACAACAATACTGATGATAATGTTCACCACAGCTTGGCAGCTCCTGTGTAGAGCATCTGCCCACTGGTGGTCATTGTGCATCATAGCTATTGGTCAGACAGCTGGACAGTCGCTTAGGCTTTTATATATATTCACTAGAGGCCCGGTGCACAAAAATATGTTCACTGGGGGGGGGGGCCCTCAGCCCGGCCTGTGCCCTCTCGCAGTCTGGGACCCCACAGGGGATGACCACCTGCTGGCTTAGGCCCACTCCCTGGGGGATTGGGCCTAAAATGGCAATCAGACATCCCTCTGGCAGCCCGGCAGCCCTTGGGGGATGTCCACTTGCCAGCGGGGAGCAGACCTATGCTGCAGTCGGACATCCTTAGCGCTGCTGAGGAGGCAGGAGAGGCTCCCACCACCACCGCTGTACTGGCAACCATCAGCCTGGCTTGTGGCTGAGCAGAGCTCCTCCCATGTGAGAGCAACCTGACCACCAGAGAGCAGCTCCTGCATTGAGAGTCTGCCGCCTGGTGGTCAGTATGTGTCATAGTGACCAGTCATTCCCAGTCTTTCTGCTGTTAGGGTCAGTTTTCATATTACCCTTTTACTATATAGGATAGAGGCCTGGTGCACGGGTGGGGGCTGACTGGTTTGCCCTGAAGGGTGTCCCGGATCAGGGTAGGGGTCCCGCTTGGGTGCCTGGCCAGCCTGGGTGAGGGGCTGATGGCTATTTGCAGCTGGTCACACCCCCTTCAGGGTGGGGGTCCCCACTGGGGTGCCTGGCCAGTCTGGGTGAGGGGATGACAGCTGTTTGCAGCTGGTCACACCCCCTTCAGGGTGGGGGTCCCGCTTGGGTGCCTGGCCAGCCTGGAGGATGATGGCTATTTGCAGCTGGTCACACCACCTTCAGGGTGGGGGTCCCCACTGGGGTTCCTGGCCAGTCTGGGTGAGGGGCTGAGAGCCGTTTTCAGGCTGGCAGGTGACTGAAGCTCCCAACCTCTCCTTTTTTTCTTTTATTCTGGGATTTATTTACCTTCTATGGCTGTCACTGGAGCTGAGAGCCGGCTTTAGCTCTGAGGCTCGGCTCCAGCTCTGAGACCTCGGCTGCTGAAAGCAGGAATCTAGGGTTTGTTTGGATTTTATAATTGTAACACTGTTTCGGTCCTACTCGCTCCAGCTCTGACAGCTGAAAGCAGGTTTCTGGGGACTGTTTAACTTCTATAATTGCAACATAGTTGCTTAGAGTGCAAGCTCAGAGGCCAGCAGCGGCAGGCGGGGAACCTTGGCTTCCTCCATCACTGGAGCAAGCAAGCCTCCTGTTCGCTTCAGGTGCCTGGCTGCCGGCCGCCATCTTGGTTGGCAGTTAATTTGCATTATCTTGCTGATTAGCCAATGGGAAGGGCAGCGAAGTTACGGTTAATTACCATGTTTATTATTAGGTAGGATATAGATTATTTTAGCATCATCACTATTATTATACTACTAATTACTATTAGTATTAATATCAGATAAACCCGTGCTTTACGTCTATAGCTAAGAATGAATATTAGCTCAGATAATGCTTCCAAAACTTTCATTCAAACTCTGGATTCCTACAATTCTCTGGAGAGAAGGTGGGGATATAAATAAAGGTATAGATCACCTACAAACTTATCACAATCAAGAGCTCATGGTTGTAGATTGCTTACAAAAGCAGGGGAAAATAACATCCCACACAGTGTCTTAAAATTTTAAGTTCTTGGAGTCCTACAAAACCAAGAGAAATGACAGCTCTTCCTAAAGTAGATAAGTAACTTGCTTTGCAAAGATTCCTATACTTAGTAGGGGTTATGAATAGTCAGTAAGAATAAACATCAAACACAAAAATTTAAAACAGATTAGAAATCTGAAAAATATTTGTAAGATTGGTTTTCAGAATCAATAGTCTCATAGGTGACAGATTTTTCAATTTGACAGCCCAGGTGGAGTATTTTCCCCCCTCAGTTTATCAGATATTTTCACCATCATCATCTTCACCACCATTTTTTTCAGCTAAAATACTTTATAGATTTATATGCGTGTTTATAATTCTAAGTATGGCAGAAACAAAGAATTTAAATTTCACTAAATAAATGAACACTGATATAAAAATATTTTTAATACAACTCTCTCAGAACCACTTAATCTTAGAATTCTACTATTAACATCTAGTTTAAAGTGCATTTTAATGAACACAAAATAGTTATATACAAACACTTTCCCATATAAACATTCTGGAATCCACTTATCTATGAATCAAATATTAAAAACATTGCAGAGCAATATAGCCCCAAAACAACATTCCAGGAACTGTGAAAATCATGTGGCCTTCAGCAACGCTAATAAAGAAAAAGTTAAATGGTCATAGCAGTATATGTGTATATGAGAGTCTTCAGGTAATTCTAGGATTTTTATCTATATTATACCATCTATTTCACAGCAGTTGGTCTATTATTTCCTATCAAAATTGCTTGCTCTTAATCACAATAGCTCAGCTTTTTAAATGAACTGAAGATTGCTAACTATGCTGCAATGAGCCACTACCAAACCAATTATAGTTAGTAAAGAAATGAGCTGTGACACTCTAGAATCTCTTTGCCTCTGATTTTCTCAATAAATGTAACTCTTATTTGCATAACCTTGGCATTACACTTTGAGCTTATACACTTGCTCTCTAAGACAGGTATTTTTAAGTACAACTTATAAATAACATATTAGGAACATACTACATAAAGAATAATCTTTTTAGATATGATATAGAGCTACTCGCTTTATATCTCAATGCTTTATCAGAGTTAATTTAGGTCTTTGAAGATGACTCTTGAAGCATCGTACTTAGAAATGAATTCTGTTTGTCAAATTTTTCTGTAATACCAACCTGGTGTTTCTGTTGCTGCTGTTTACTCGTGTTCCTCATGTATGTATTATATTTAACTATATCTTGGCTCATTTCATCCACTCTGTCCATCAGCAACTGTAGAGTCTTTCCCAAATGATTGCTGAAACGTAAAGTAAATATAATGACATGTCATGTTTTCAAGTTATGGTTCTGCCACTGCTCTGAAGAGTTCTGAGATATTAAACCTACCTGCCATTTGCTAAAAGAATAGGAGCCCAGTATACTTGAAAGCAAGGGTAGAGGAAAGAATCTGAGTCAGGTTGGTATTCAACCTTCCATATCTGAAATAGCTCAGCTTCCTTCTGTCAGAGCATTCGCATGTCAGGGTAGGAACTGTTCAACACACCTGGCAGGATATTACCAATGAATACTTTCTTTACAACCAAGTTTCAGTACTCCTGAGCCCCTTTCCTTAGCATCCCCTTCCCCAAACTGTGCTCCAGAACATTTAAATCGGCAACCATTGGAAGGAAGAACCATGCAAACAGACTAAGACTTCTGGCACACGATGTCTCTATCTAGTAGATTCTAAATTAGCAGCAGCAGCAGCATTGATTCTGTAAAGCCAAGTGAAGCAAGAAAGGGGGCTCCTTTCCTCTTGCCCTTCCTAGAATCTGTAATGTAGTCGCTTATACTTCTTTCCTTCTCCAAAAATTTCTACTGCATCTCATTTACCAAAACCTTCTTATAACATGAAACTAATGCACGTCACTTTATGTGCGTCACTGATGTCCCAGCTAGGATGGCAACCATCATACTGATTTCTGCCTGCAACTACCTCCTGCCATGGGAAGGCCTGCTACTACATGTGTGTACTATAAAGCAACTAGCTGACAAACAGCACTCATTCATTCATTGAAAACCAATTATGTCCCATTTCAGTGTTAGCATACAGGGAGACAACAGTGAATGAGACATTCATGGTCTCTGTATTCACTGAGCTTATTAATTGATGGGGGATGAGGAGAAAGAAAGGGGGAAGTAGAGAGACACTTTAAGTAGTACGGCCAGAATATCACTCTAAGGAGAAGACAGGGTGAAAGCAAGGATTAGAGGAATCAGCCAGGCAAGGAAGAATGAAGGTGGAAGAAAGCACCCAGCTGAAGGCCTGACATGGAAGAGAACTAGACAGATAAAAAGAAGAGGATGGGCATGGCTGGAGCACAGTGATAGGGTAGAGAGCTCAGACAAGCACATATGGGAAGTCATCAGCTGCACCACACAGGGCCCATTAATTAACAGTGTGAATGAGACTCTTCACCTTCAGGTGAATGCTGCCCTGGAGTTCTACATGCCTGTGACGTGTTTTGCCTTAAATTTTAAAATTACCACTCTGGCCCTGACTGTTGTGGCTCAGCTGGTTGGAGCATCGCCCCTTACACAAAAGGTGGCGGGTTAATTCCTGGTCAGGCACATAGCCTGGCTGTGGGAGGCAACTGATGGAAGTTTCTCTTTCTCTCTTCCTCCTCTAAAATTTTGGACAGGACAGGACAGGAAAGGAAGAAAGAAAGAAGACCACTCTGCCTGCCATGCAGAGAACAGACTGGACTGTAGGAACCAGGGAACCAGTTAAGAGTCTATTGTGGACCCTGGCAAGGATGTAGAGAAACTGGAACACTCATACATTGTGGTAAGAATAAAAAAAAATGGTGCAGCTGCTGTGGAAAACAGTTTGATGGTTCCTCAGAAAGTTAAACATAGAGTTAATAGATGACCCAGCAATTCCACACCTCGATATATTCTCGAGAACTGAAAACATGCTCACACCAAAACTTGTACATGCATGTTAATAGGTGCATTATTCATAACAACCAAAAAGTGGAAAAACCCCATATGTCTATCAAAGGATGAATGGATAAATTGTGCTTTATTTGTACAACAGAATACTACTGAGTCATAAAAAGTATGCAGTACTGAACATGAGTGAAACTGAAAAACATTACACTAAGAGAGAAGCCAGATATAAAAGGCCACTTACTATAATGGTTCCGTTTATATGAAACATCCAGAATAGGCAATCCATACAGACAGAAAGTAATCAGTGTGGCCAGGGGATGGGGAAGGAGGAGTGACTGCTTAGGGAGTAAGGGTGTCTGGTTCAGGGTGATGAAAATGTTCTGGAATTAGTGGTGATGGTTGCACAACACTTTGAGTACATTAAAAACCAATGAATTGTACTTTTTAAAATGGCTAATATGGTGGGTTTTATTCTATGTGAATTTTATCTCTACTTTTAAAACTACACACGCCACCTCTCCTGTGGTAGTACAGAGACAAACAGAGCTGGCTTGGCCTAGGGTGGGGCAGTGAGCATGGAGAAAAGTGTGCAGAACTGAGCAGGGAATCAAGAATCAAGGCGGACTCCCAGTTTCCTGCTTTAAGCAATTGCATGGTTGGTTTTAGCATCCAGAGAAGGGGAAAGCTGAGGAAGACAGAGACTGGAAATACTGGGAATGAATCAAAGTAAATCCAGTTAAAATATGAATTCTATATGGATTCCATCTATAACTTGAAGAAAATTAGAAAGTTTTTGGCTCTTCCTTAAATAGAAGAGCATAGAACTGGTGTGTCTGCTGGTGTGTGTGTGTGTGTGTAAATCAATTTGCCGTTTAAACCCAGGTCTGGCACTACCTACATAACCTTGGCCAAGTGAATTAACCTGTCTAAGAATCAAGTGCTTTTTTTTTTTTTTTTTCAAATTAAAGCTTTATTTCCTATTTATCTTATTTCATTGTAATTTTGTGAATCACTTTCAACTTTGTTTCCCCATAGCTAATCAAATGTTCTGGTCCATTTCATTATATAGTCACACTGTTTTCCAAATAACTTCAGGGATAAAATTTAACAATATTGTGTTATCTCCCACGTATCCTTCCAACACGTTATCAAGTACATACTAACTTTGCCAGCACTGTTAAATACGAAGGGTTACACTCTGTATGCCACTGTTGCATTCAACACATTCTAGCGAGAGGAAGGCAAAAAGATAAATATAACACAGTGGTGATAACTGCTATAACAGAACAGAAGCATAAAAGATAGTTTGGTAGATCAGATGAGACTTTCTGAATTATGTGACTGCTGAATTTTGAGATTTTGAAGAGGAGTTGGAAATGGGAGTTGGAGACAAATAAGGAAGGCAGGAGGGGTCACTGCAAATACTAGGCACAGGCAGCATATTCAGAGACTCCCATGAAAAAGCACAATGCACTTGAGGAACTACAATAATTCATACACCAGGAGAGCAGAAAAAGGGCAAGATCAGAGGAAATAAAGAGCAATGAAACTAAGGCAGACACAGTCACAGCACAGAGACTCTTAGAAGCAAGCACATACTAACTTCGCCAGCACTGTTAAATACTAAGGGTTACACTCTAATCCTTAATTGGAGGAAAAAAAGTTTAAGCAAAGGAGTAAGAGGAACATATAATTTGCATTTAGCAAGATCACTCCAATGAAAAAGGGAAAGGTTAAAAGCAGGATGTTAGGAGACTGTGAGAGGAATGAGGAGCAGAAATAATGAGGTCCTGGCCGAAGGCAGAGATGTGGGAGTCAGATGAAGTCACTCCAGGAGTGCACACGGGGAAGACAGACCCGAGGAACACGGATATTCAGGGATGGGCAGAAGAGGGCTCACCATGGGGAATAAGGAGCTAAGGTTTCAGACTCCAAAGAAACTATTTCAGGAAGAAAGGGTTATAGTGATAAAAGCATCTTCTGTGACTTTAGTGAGAGCTCCAACAACACAGAATAGATGGAGCACTAAGTGTTGAAGATAAGTGGGAAATGAGAAAACACACAACATGTAGAAAATTCTATTAAAAAATTTGACTATAAAAAAAAAAGAAAATGAAGCAAAAGGTGAAAGGAAATGGATAATAATGGCATGCGTTCAAAAGATGTTCTTTTTGTAACTTCAATTTTAAAATGAGACAGACTTAAACAAGTTTAAATGTCCTTATTCTTAAGAGATGCACTTCAAGTCTTTAGGGGTTAAGAGTCAATGTCTGTAATTTTCTTTCAAATGGTTGGGGTATGGGGTGGAATACACATTTTTAATGTATGTAGTAGATAGAGAGCCAGTGCAAATGTGGCAAGATACACAACTGGTGAATCTAGGTAAAGGGATATGAGTGTTCACTGTATTATTTTTCTGAAGAGTTAAACATTTTCAAAAATTTCTAAAATTGGGAAAAACAAGTCAATAAACATAGTAGAAAAGAAATAGCCCAGAGAAACTGAAGATATCTGAGAAAGGAGGGCAGAGGAAAAAATTCGGATACTGAGAAGGCAGGAGAGGCAGGGCTGGGACTGGCCTAAGTTAATTATAGCATTTCTTGCATTTAATCTCATTTTAGAAGAATTGAGGGCCCCCAAATGATATTAAATGCAAGAAATGCCACAATTAACTACACGGTTATAGCTGTTAAATAAGTCATTTATGTCTGTAAGTGGAACCATTAAAAGAGAAAGTTCACCATCAATCCTATGAGCAGGTAACTGGGGAGGTGAGAATGGGGGTGCACATTGACAATGGAGAAAAACCATGAAGGCAAGTTACTGTCAGATGCAGAGAAAGATTTGTTTCTAGAGCTTAAATCTTGGAGGCTGACTACACTGTAGCAATGAGAAAGGTATTACTAGAATAAACCCTTCCTCTCCACCAAAAACTGTCTTTAAAAAAGTACTATCATTATGTATTACAGGTAAATGCAATTATAGTAAAAGAACACAAACAAACAAAAAAGTCTAAAAAATCTACACAATAGTCTTTGTAAGGCAAAAGGAATTAAGTGTAATATATAACTATTTCACAGATACCAGGAAATCACAGGTCCATTACCAAGGGCAATTTTATGGGGATCTTTTCAGTACTAGTTCAACTAGAATTCTAAAACAGGGAGTTATTGTTAGGAGTTCCAATAAAATAGCCTTTTCTTTTATTGCCAAGGAAACAAAGAACTGAACACAGATAACTTAAACAGATGTCAACCAAGACATGCAATGATAAGTCGGTTCTGGCTAGAGTATCAATTTACCTTTAAAGTATGATGCCCACCCTTCGTTTACTTTTTTTTTAAAAGCAACTAAAAACAATCGTTTTTTTCATGTGTGAAAAGCTCAAGGCTTATGCAACACATTTTTTAAAAAATTAATAAAAGCTGTTATAAAATAGCTATTACTAGAACTTTCATCTAATAAAATTAGAATTTTTTAAATGAAAGGAACTGTAGTATGTTTTATTCACAACACAGGCAAATTTACCAGGTAAATCAATGAATTGGTATCCACGTATGAGTTGTGAAAAGCAAGATCAAGCAAAATGTTTAAGGAGATGCTTAAGAATAATTTCTGATGCGGTTTCTTAGAAAAAAAATTTATGGCAACTGGTCTGATTAATGTTATAAATTAAAATTTGAGATGAACAAAGTTTTTAAAGTAGTATTATCAATTTGGGTCAATTTAACAGTCCACTGACATAAGCTCTGCTTCAAGTTTTCTCTCCCAACAGGAATACCAATTTACTCTTAAAATAATGTAACATGAAGAGCAAAAGGCCTCTCTCCTTATTTCACACAAAATACAGAAGATAAACACTATCATGAAGTATTTGTCTAGAAGATCTTGGCAGCTATGGAGAATTGGGAACCTTTTCTTGGCCCTTAGAGCTGACGCTTTGGATAAGCAAACATCACAGGCCACTGGTAATGCTAAAGCACAGAAGGGCTAAATGTGTTTTGTGTGCTCAGTAAGGAAGCTTGGGAAAAGGTGAAGACATAAATTATATAAGCAAAAGCTTTCACATAGTAAATTCAGAATTTTTATATAACTATATACTTAAATTCATCAAATTGTAACCCTGCTGAAAAAGGTTCTTAGCCCAAAGCCTTAAATACAGGTGTGCCGAGTGGGTTTGTAAAGCAGTAAAGAAAAATATGACCTCCTTAAAGAGACGAACTGGAGAATTACTATGGCTATGTTTGCAGTTAAACGGCGTATTCTTTAGTGCCAAATTAGTCTCGAAACCTGGCTGTCTCACCTAGCGCTCCTTCACCATCCAGTTTCCTTCTCCTTCCCCTGTGAAGACTTTCTGGGCCTGTGGCACAATCATGCAATGAAAAGTGGCACTTCAACCACAGTTCTGCCCATCCCAGACACTGGAGAAGACACCGGGCTCTCTGGTCCTTTGGGTTTATCGCACTTGTTTTATAACAAAGAATCCTATATTGTTCTGTTGTACAAGCTTCTATCTGGGATAACTGAAAACTGATAAATAATTGAGCTTTTGTTCTAAAATGGTTGCTTAAAAAAAACATTCAAACAAATGCATATTGATTGATTACTGACTCTGTCCATTTAATTTCACTATATGTATCTGTTGTTAGCCTCCACCCACCATAAAACAATTACTAATATCAAGCCTAAAGGGCTTTGAAGAGAAGCTATATATAGGAATCTATTCATATTTCTGTTAAGAGAATAAATGAGGGGGGGAGGGGAGGACAGTAATTTCATAAAGGAAACTATCTGTTTTGGAACACTTCAGTCAGTGTTTTACCAATATAATAAATAACCTTAGCAACTACATAGCCAAAGCAGCCACTTGAAGGAAATTATGTCACCACTGTCTAAGATAGCAAGACAGTGTCAGGTCCAGAAAATTCTAAGTTTAGCTGGAAATCAAACGGGAAGCTTTCTACTAATAAAGTCTGCATCTGAACAAGGGCAAGAGCCGCCAGTAAAAGAAAAAAGTACTTTTTTGTTTTTCTCCCGAGCATTATTAAATATCTAGACATAGTAACATAGCCTCTGAGGGCAATGTACAATAAATAACTCTGAGCCAAATAAAAACCCTCCCCTACGGGCATTTACCTTATCAGAGCAAAAATGATCCAGCAAAGGCAGCGGAGGGTTGCTAGAACAGGAACTAATTTGTATTCAAACAATGCTTCACTTTATCAGTTTGGCATTTTTCCTGGGATCTTAGCAAGGCAGGACAAGTACTACATGTTGTTACATGTCTTAGTAACCTCCAAATGTGCTTAAGTAATTCTTTTTTCTTGTTTGATAGGTTAGTCTAAATAAAAGAATCTTTTGCAGCAAGTGATAAAAAGGCACATTCATTAGGCAGGACCTCTTACCTGCTAGCAAGACTGAGCAATTCATGTTTATCTGCTACAGCTGACTTCTTCTCAAGCTCCCACATTAGGACATTGATTAGATGTGAATTTTTAATTACAATCGGCACTTCTTCAAACATGTGCTCAAAGGTGATACTTCCCTTTTTCAATCTGTGAAGCGTGTTAAAAATACTTTAGCCTGGTGGTCAGAAATAAATGTTAAATTGACTACTTCATACATTTTCCCTTAATTACAGGCCCTCTCCAGGATCTTTGTTTCATTAGAGCTCTCTAAAAAGGGAGAGAATGTTTTACAGTCGAGCATAACTCGAGAGATTTGGATAACTGAAAATGATCTGAGTTTGCACTATAAGCCCAGAAAATAAGATTCTTGGCAAAAGAAACTATTCCCTCTTTGTAATCAGGCATCTTCAAATTTTACTTGATAATAAAATGTGTCATAGGAAGTTATGTTATATAATCTATCTCTAAACATTTAAAATAAATAGCTAGAAAAGAGAAATACTCAAGTTTTTGGCAAGTTCATTTTAAAAGCCTACTGAAATGGAGAGATTAACAACTAGCAGAATACTACTCATAGAATATTGCACATGAATGCTTCAGATGTAAATTTGCAAGAATGCAACTTCTCATAGTTTAGTTATAGCTACCATACCCAGAAACTCTTCATGAGTTAGCTTTTCTTTTTAAATTCTTTGCACCTTAATTTCAAAAGAGAAACTATCAATGAACTGTCTGTCGATCCTACATGAAGTTAAAGCCACTATAATAAGAAATAAAAATTCCTATAATGAACACAAAATGAAGAATTCTGAGTATTTCTTAGAATTTTTAACATAAATATTCCAATGCCATTGTGTAGGATCACAAAACAGCTTCATTAATTCTATGCATACTTGCACCCATAATATTTCCAGTAAGCTGCATTCCTTACTGAATCTTTAAAATGTTTACACACCCACCCATGAAACAGGAGCTCAGAATAAGACACACAGTTCATAACCAGACTGACACAGAGTTTCCAATCTGATCTGAGAGCCGATGACCGTTCATCCACCTCCCATTATTTAATCATTTTTTCTTCAAGCCTAGTAGCTAATTAATTCCCACTCCAACTGAATCCGCCCGTGGTGAGAACAACAGATGAGATACTCCATACAGAACAGTTTAAACATGGAAAGGAAGAAATCAAGTGGCACTCGGCCATGCAGAAAACTTCTTCCGTCGACATGGCAAAAACATTTCCATGCCACCAAGGATTCAATAAATGTGGCAAACTAAAATCTTAAAAGAAAAACACCCAGTCCTTTACTGTGTGCCTTTTAGGCCCCCAAACACTTACGCTTCGGGAGAAAAATCCTTCTCTTTGCAAACTTCCATCAGTTTAGGAGTCAGTCTGTATGCCTTCAGGGAGAGAGACCCTTGGGCAGTTTTTATGGGATCTCAAATGAGAAAAAGAGAAAAAAAATTACTAAGAATTTTGTCAGGACGAGTGCTTGAATGACATTGGTTCTGGGCACATTTTGTTATTTAACATATAATCTTTACAAAATAAAGATCAAAATAAATAATCAGAACACAATTTGAAACAGATTCAAACCAGTATAGTAAATAGGAAGTGAAAATGGAAGAACTTATCCTACTTGTAATAGGTAAAATAATTTCCTCAGCTAGAACCAGCAATCATGATGAAAATCAAATATATGTTCTATACATTTTATATATATATGTTATAATTAGAAGAAAAATACTGATGAATATTAAATATTAAAATTCAGTGCATGCAACTGTGTGGTTCTTCGGTCAAATAATTTAATTGAATAGCCCTGCAAACAAAATTTATCCATATTAATATGCATTATTTAAATTTCTTTGTTAAAGCAGATTTTTTTTTTTTAATCACTAAAGTCAAAGTGCTATGACAAAAGTGTCTTTTAGTTTTAGAGAAATTCATTATGTCAAAACTAACTGCTTAAACAGTCCATGAGTAAGGGAGCTTAGCACTTGCTGCATGATAACGGCTCTGGCATGCCAATATTCGCCTAAAACCTGTGTTAACATTCATGTTGTCTGAAACTTAACACAGTGAAACTTTTAGCAATAGGTGATAAAATGAAAACCAAAATAGATTGAAGCAAGTGGAAAATTCATCAAGGTCTGATGATGCAATGTTTCCAGCCAATATAAGTACACTTTAACAACTTGTTCTTTACTGTAATCCAATTGTTAACATACTGAAACAATTTTGGGGCAGCTCATAAGATTGATCGTATTCATTAGTATTTTTTCTGACAGATACTCAGGACGTTACATTTACTTCTCAGCTGGAAACTATATGCAAGTCTGCCAGATATGGCAAACTGTGAGTGTTCGGGGAGGGGGAGGCTATAAAGCTGTTAAATTGCCTACAGTTCTGATACAGCACAGAACATCTGGTCTGGAGAGCTTGAGGAAACACCATTAAATAGGCCGAAAAGAAAAAAATCTTTGTGCTAAGAAACAGTCCAGGTTTTGTACGCTGCTGTCAGAGGTATAAAAAAAAACTTGGCACGCTGTGTTATGATTGGTCAGTCACGTACAGAGCCAGACACTCCAGCAATCGGGGTTTGTTAGACATCTGGTCTAGTTCCACCAGCCCCTTCAAATGAGGGAGGGGAGATGGAGGAATGAAAATGAAGCAGCTACTCCAGCATTCCAAAATGTACACATCAGGGCTCTGATAGCAAGAAAAATAAACAGAAAGAAGGAAACCCTGTCTAGACTTAGCTGCTGCTGAGGCTGCTGCAGAAACAGGCTTGGTATTTACTTGAGAAGCCCTGCCAGGCTGCTCTTAGAGGCAAAAAGACAAAAAGCAAAAATAGTAGCAGTAATAATATTAAGGGAAGAAAAGAATAATAAAGGAAACTCCTACAAACCGTAAATGAGAACAACAGACTCTTCAATGGCATGCTGGTAGCTGAACTGAGAATCCAAGAGCGCCCTGGTGACGAACGAGCCATAGTATGTGGACTGGTACCAGCCCACGTGGAGATGGTCAATGTTGACATGGCGAAGGCTCCGCATCATCTCCATCTGATATTGGACTAAACAAGGGGAGGAGGGGGATAAGAGAGAAATTATTGAATTATGCCATCAATATAATTTCTGTACAACTATTTATTAGCTAAAGGGAACAGGTTTCAAGACTTAAAATTCATTCAGCTCACATACAAAGAAAAAAATAAGCTTTCAAATCATTTCAAATCACTGGGACTTTCCTTTTTTAATCAGTGAAAAAACATTTTGTAGAAAAGGTATTAAAAACACAGTAATACCTGTGCTAAACAAGAGATGATTTATTAAATGTAGTTTCCACTCCCCCTTTGAAAACCTTAAAAATAGTATATGCTTAAGAAAAAAAATGTGTTAATTACTAAACTGGCTTTAAGAAATTTCATTGGAATCAATAAGTGAGACTTGTTATGTCTTCTTCAACACAGCTTTGAGAACTGAAAAGTTAAAACCATTAAGAAAACTAATGGGGAAACAACTACCACATTATTTAAACATGAACAGGATACAAGCTGTAGCCGGCTTAAAATATAAGAATTCATTTTTGCCTTCATCTGGTGCCCCCTGCTGCATATGCTAAATTTAAAAAAGAATTCCTTTTTCTTATTTCTGTGTTGCTTTGTGTTAAGTAATATATAATATTTTTATTAGACTAGAGCTTTATTTTAATCTCCATGTATGGAATAAAAAGATTGGATGACTTTTGCTTCTGTCAGATTAATAACTACAATGTATATAATAAAGCAGCATTACTAGAAAAATAGGTGCAAACTGACAATAAATAAAACGTTAGAAGAGCAATATAACCCAATAATGAATAGCAAATATGTGATAGAGTAGAAAACTTTATAGTCAATATAACATCTAAGCTCTTTCTACATAATGAAAGCATAACTATGTTGAGTAAATATATTTCTTAATTCAAAATCTAACCATTTCATTTTTAAAGCACAATCAGGTTTCAACAAAAGTAAGGTTATATGTCTATCATTTCCTTGGTTATAACACTACAATTTCACAAAGCAAATAAAATTCAGGATCATAAAGTGTAAAAGAACCTTCCTTGGATGGATACGGTCTTATTTTTCAACACTTGTTTCTAGGCAAAGAAATTATAAATCTGCTTATTCCAAGGGAGGTTCTATATTTTATAATTAAAAAATAACAGCCAACTCATCAACTACTCAAGAATTACACTGACGCCCTAGCCCAGCGGTTCTCAACCTGTGGGTCGCGACCCCTTTTGCAGTCGAACGACCCTTTCATAGGGGTCGCCTAAGAGCATCCTGCATATCAGATATTTACATTACAATTCATAACAGTAGCAAAATTACAGTTATGAAGTTGCAATGAAAATTTTACGGTTGGGTCACAACATGAGGAACTGTATTTAAAGGGCCAGAAGGTTGAGAACCACTGCCCTAGCCGGTTTGGCTCAGTGGATAGAGTGTTGGCCTAGGGACTGAAGGGTCCCCAGGTTTGATTCCGGTCAAGGGCACATGCCTGGGTTGCAGGATCGATCCCCAATGGGGGCATGCAGGAGGCAGCCAATCAATGATTTTCTCTCATCATTGATGTTTCTATCTCTCTCTCCTTCTCCCTTCCTCTCTGAAATTAATAAAAATATTTTTAGAAAGAATTACATTGTTTTTTCCATTTTTCCTTTTATACACAATATGATGGTCTCAAGAAGAGGAATAAAATTAATAATAATAATATATCAATTATCTTTCTCTTAAATTTTTGTCCCTTTAGCACACGAGACCCCTTTCCCAGCTAGTTTAACAGATTCATATCAGTCACATAAATTTAGGACAAAACCACTGCTATGGTTTCTTACTGCTTTAAAATTCCATAACTTTTTGAAAGTAAAGTAAAATCATATTTGGCCAACAAAATTTAATCCAATTTAACTTACAAATAAAAAGTTTCAATATCACAAGTAAAGGGAGAACCAGACAAATTACCATTTATTTTAAAGGGACGGGGAAGAAGGGATGGGGAGAGATTACCAAGCAATTGACAGTACACACATGATTTTCTAGGATAATTTTTAAACAATCAATACTTCCAAAGCACATGTTAGTGTACCATTTAGCTATAACATAGACCGAAGTTAGATTCTAGTAGAAAAGAAGAAAAGACTGGAATCTAGAGATCGAGGTTCTCACGCCAGCTCTGAGATTTCTCCCGTGGGGAATCTTGCTGTCCAGTTAATGAGCCTTCTCTGATGCTTAGTTTTCCCATCTCCAGAAAGATCTGAGCTCATCCCAGGCAAAATGCTATGACTCCACACTGTTCATCAGATATGGTAACTATAAGTAATGATTTTTCTATAAACTAAAACAGGCCTTGAGGCAGCATCTATTAATACTTTAAAAAGCAATGCATTTCTCTGAAAGATATTCCGTAATATCTTACTAAGTCTCCCCAATAGCATTTTCAGGATGCAGGCAGTAAAGAACTATATGATTAGTAGCAAACCTCCAAATTCCTTCTTCATCCAGAGTCTTACCTACCTTACAGCCCACTGGATAAGGAAAAGAATGAAAATGAAGTGTTTCTCTCAGCAAGAGAAGAGACTAAGGGATGAGGCCTGCCATCCTATGGAGTTACCTACCATCATCCTCCATTGTATTTATTTCTGAGAATCAGAATATAGAAATAGAGAGATATTACTGGAGACAGAGGGAGGCACTTCCACTTTCTGCTTCTACAGCTCAGAAAACCATGACACAGATTTTGCAAGACTTCAATAAAAACTTGTTTTTAAGGTCATTAAAATTTTCATATGTCCTAAATATTATAGATGCATATAAAAATTTAACAGTTAAGATCAATGAGAGACGAGTTGACAAAAATGCTTTTGAAAATCTGCAATGCAATGATATTTCACTATTACACACACAAAAAAAATATGCTGGGCCTATTCTATGTGAAATTTCCAGACATTCTCTATCTTGGTTTGGAATTAACACCCCAATTTTAAAAATCAAACAAAAACACACAACCTAAAAAAAACAAACAAAAAAGAAGATACAATGTCCTCTTGGAGACCCCACATGAAAAAACAAGGACTACAAGTGATCTGTGACAAGGTAAGGATGGGGTGCTTGAGCTCCAAAGTAAAGTTGGGGAGCACTGAGGGCCAGTCCTTCCCAGGATTATTCATATAAAACTCCAATAATTGCATGGTTTGAAAAGGTCATTTTGGTTCAACAAAATTCTTAAGAAGTGATTTTTTTTTTCTATGTATATACAAGCCAAGGAACAAGAAGCAACTCACCAACAGCCAAGTGAATTGCTTTATCTCTGCAGACTTTTAGGTCTGTGTCCTTCTGGTATGTAGTCCTTGTCTTCCTTAATCCACTCAGTTTTTTCTCCTCCTCCAACCCAAGTTTTCAAAAGTACAAAACCAAAAACCTGCAAAAGCATCCTAGTAAACCTAAGTAGAGATAAGAAATGTAGAGCAGACTGTCCATTAAACCAGTGGTCGCCAACCTATAGTCCGTGGGCCACTGGTGGTCGGTGAGGTCTGAAAAGTTGACGACCACTGCACTAACTGTCTCAACAGTGTGCTTCCAGGCAGCACCATTAATGAAGAGATCTCAGCCACCACACCTACTCACCTCTCTGGCCTACAGAAGAGACAAAGAAAAAAATCCTGAAATGGTGACATCTAAATTTTGTAAATTTTATAAAAAAAAATAAGGAATGGTCATTCCAGATTCTGATCTCCGGGACAAATGCCATTGCTTGGGTGACTATGCTAGTCTCTCTCAGGAGTTTTATTAAGGGTGGGTAGGTACACAAACAAGAAACCCAACTGAGCTATAGCACTAATTTACCAGGCACGGGGTTCAGGCTCATATTGTCTGGAAGTGACTGTGACAATGCTGTGTCAGCCCACAGGCTGTAGCAAGTGGGAGCTGGAACTGTTTGCCTTCTCATGCCAGCCAGCCACATGTTCCTGGGCTGGAGTTTTATTTAATAGGAGGATATAAACGATGTGACTAGGCAGAGATAAGGTTCACTCCTATCTAGGGAGTGCCTCACACCTAAGAACAAAGAGAATCTCTTCAAAGAAACAAGAGGAAAGGAAAAATGGGGCCCCTTGACATAAAGTGCCTCAACTCCCGCACTGTTGAGTTAATGCAGGTCAATGAAGTAAGAAACAAGCACTTATAGGCAATTTTGTAGAGCTGGTCCAGGTTAGACATGCTTTCATTTTCGTTGTAAAGTTCTCTTATTTAACAGAAACCCAAGCAGCAATTTCAACCAATGATACTCACTTCTGAGTTAATGGCTAAATAATCCTGGGGAATTTCTCAAAGATGAACTGCAAGGGGGAAAAATTTTTAGAGGGGGGACTATTTTAGAGTTTATGATAATATTCAACAGAAGGGCTCAGAATTGCATAGTGAAAAGTTTAGAAAAGAACTTTTGAAACATTCGTAGTTTAAAAAGCTAACACCCTATCGAAGTAGTACACAGCAAATGAAATCCAAAGACAAATTAGTAGTTACTACTAAGCCAATTCAATTTTCTACAAAAGCTACACTTAGATGTAACTGAGGTGGTGCTACAAAACTTTGAAGGATTGTAAAAATGAGCTGAAGTTTTAAAAATCTCTCCAACCTTTGCAATTGTCCTAATTTGTTAAGTCTCTCCAAAGCAAAGAAGAGCCTGGTTTACAAAACTAAATAATTTCCTGAAGTCTGGCATCAATATACTCATATTCACTTTTTCCAGATAGCCTTTGCAAAACAGTCAATTTTAAATAGCTGAGAGAAAAAACTGTCTTAACTGAGGCAGGATGCCCAATAACTATTCCTTTCAAAAATCCACCACAACCAGGTTCAGTGGTTGAGCGTCAACTTATGAACCAGTAGGTGAAGGTTTGATTCCTAGTCAGGGCACATGCCTGGATTGCAGGCTTGATCCCCAGTAGGGGGCTTGCAGAAGGCAGCTGATTGATGATTCTCTCTCATCACTGATGTTTCTATCTTGCCCTCCTCCTCCCTTCTTCTCTAAAATAGATAATATATTTTTTAAAAATCCACCACATTTGTTGGGCTTTCTCTGGTTTTGTCTCCAAATATGAAAACACTGAAAATAATATGTTGTCCTATATTTAAATGCTATAGTTACTCTGCCAAACAATCACCAGGAGGACAATGGATTAGAAGCTTTTCAGTAGGAGTCGAATAATTAGCTAGCATTCTTTTCACCTTCAATTTCTCATTCTCATTTTTAAAATTATCTTTTTTATTTCATTATTTTAAGGGAGCCCTCATGAAACACAATTTCTCTCTGAAAAACAGGAACAAAGAACAGCCCATAGTTGGCCAGGCTAGGGATGAGCAGAATGTAGACAGTTACTGTACAGCTGCAGTATACTCTAAAACTTGAGCTCCCTCAGATCAAGGGGAAGAAAATGTTTTACAGATATCTCATTAGGGAATTCTTAAAGGACAAAGTAACCTAATCTAAATTTTATAAATTTAATGGATCTATTGTCTTAATGACTTAATACTGTATCAAATCCTAAAATGTTATAAAATTATATTTGAAATATATAGAGATTGTATAGCCTGAAGGGAAAGGGTAGAGCTAAGCACCAAGAAAGAAACTAGCACTTAGTGAGCACTTATTATGTCAGACTTCCTGCTAAGTGATCTACATATGTTATCTGACTTTATTCCTCACAATAACTCTAACGAGCTAATCACGATTATTGAAATCCTTTTAGAAAGCTGTTTCCCACAGCTTGTAAAGTGGCAGGACTCAATTTTACTTCAGAATCTGACTTCAAAGCCCAGGCAACCACCCATTTACAAAAATTCATCTCTTCTTACTGGCAAAGTATAAATTATTTCTGAATAAATAAAGCATAAAGAAATACAACAGAAATCCACAATTTCTAAAGGTTTTCAGAAACCACAGCATGTACCTGTTTGATACTACCACTAAGTTAACCAATAATTTACCAGTCCAGTAAGATTTTAAATGATGAAACTGCCTTCAAAGATTTTTAAATGTCAAAGTTGATAATTATAGCAAATATGTAATCAAACTCCTAAAATATTTTATTCTATGTTACTATTTGAAACTTATGCCAAGATTGCTTTATAACTAAGAACTGGCTCAGATCACAGATGACCTGTACAAACACATCAAGTAAGGGAACAGAGACCAGATCTAGTACACACTCTTCGTAGCAGAGAAACAAATTAAGCCCAATCAAGAGATGGCTTTAAAAGCAAACAAACAAACAAAACTCCACAACTCTGAAACAAATCAATGATTTCAACAATCAGAATAGGGAAGTGAAATACATCAGAATCTCCTATCTGTTCTAGCAGAGGGCTAACCCACGCAGGACTGTTAAGAAAATAATCACAAGCCGCTTTCCCAGCAGCACCGTGGACACCAGCAAGCACGGGGAGACTAGGAACTGTGAAGGCTCTGCTCCATTATTTAACAAGACAAATGATCCTGTACTTTTCTCTTCATATCAGATTTTCTGCCAAGCTGCACATACGTTTCAGGCAATGTTCAAAGCTAGTAGCAGATGTAGATTTACGCAAACAGAATGTGCATTTGGAAAAAGAATTAAATACGAGTCTTCTTTGGGTGGAGAGAACAATGGCGTACACACATTTCTTAAAACTTTCATATTATCTTCACCCAGTCTGTACCACATATTCACCCTTTTTCTTTCAATTAGTACATCTGTTATGAAGGCCACCCCCCGTGACTGCCTAACAAGTGTGGTAACAGTTCAATTTTTCACAATAAAGTGTCCAATATAATTTCTACTCTACCTATTCCATTTAAATTGGAGTAACAAAAATACTTCCTTTCTTAATAATCTTACAGAAAATATTTAAATAGTTCATTTGTCCTAGTGATTTAATTTCTTCTTTAAAATGTTGATGAATTCTGACAATCTCTTCTTAATACCAAGCTGAGAACAAGGGAATGGGAGGAAGGGGGTTGTCACTCCAGCTTTTAAACCTTTTAAGAGTTTTGAAAATTATTGGAAATCAATAATTAATGTGTCTCAAGAAGTCTTCTATGAAATGAACTAGATTCTTCACAGAAAATAATAAAATAACACGTCCAAACTGTAACAAATTCATATTGTTATCTTCTTACCCAATTCATGAAACACATCCAGGAGATCCTATTTCTTTGAGGTTATCAGAAGTTGAAATATATATGCCCTTGGTCATAAAAACACATGCACATAAGTGGATATTAGATAACAGCGACTAAGTTAATTGTACGATGCCATTTGAGATCTGTTTTTACAAACAAAGTGAATTCACCTTGACAGTACCAAGAGTTTTAGACCCCTTACCTCTCACCACAAAGAAGTCTCATTTAAAGAATAAACCTACTGGCCACTGCTATCTCTTGCAACAATTAAGAGCTTGATATATTAGAAGACCAAATGAGAATTTAGAGATTTAGAAAAATATATTTTTTTCATGCAACAGACTCTTTCAAGAGGACAGGTAACACCCATGTCACATTTACAGCTCTGTATCAGGTGTTAAAGTAATGCCGGCACAGTTAGGTGCTTATTAAAATACCAGAGGCCCAGTGCATGAATTCATGCACGGGTGGGGTCCAGCCGGCCCACCCGGCCCCAATCAGCAGATTGGGGCTGGGCCTGTCAAGAGGAGGAGACAGTGGGAGGTTGGCCAGTGGGTCTGCCCCAGTCGGCCTGATTAGGGCCAGCCCAGCCGTGAGGAGGGGCTGTGGGCTGGCCGGCCCTGCCCCTGAATGGGGCTAGGGGAGGGGCTGTGGGAGGTTGGCCGGACTGCCCCCGAATGGGGTGATGGGGGCCAATTGGGGGCCAGTGGCCTGGGGAAGGGGCCATGGGTGGTTGGCCAGCCAGCCCTGCCCGATTGGAGTGGGGGGGGGGGGGGCCAACTGAGGACTCAGCTGGCTGAGGGGAGGGACCAAGGACCAATCAGGGGTGGGGTCGGCCAGGGGGAGGGGCTGCAGGAGGTTGGCCAGCTGACCCCGCCCCCTTTTGGGGCTAACCCTGAAGGAGGAGGAAGAGATTGGTAGGTCATTAGATTTTTGTCCTCCCAACACTTAAAATTTTATTTCAACAAGCACTGGAACACTGCCTCTCAAAATGTATCATCTACAGATCATTTAATGGACATTTGACATTCATGAAAACCACCAATTTCAAGTTTTAGAAAGTTGTTACCCTAATTTTAATTATATAAGTTTTAATAAATTAAAAACAAAACAAAACTGCCGTATATTTCCGACAGAGACGATTTACATCCACCTCCAGGGTTTTAATAGACAGGGACCAAGCCAACAACCCAGGCATGTGTCCTGACTGGAATCGAACCCAGCAACCTTTCGATGAATGGGATGATACCCAACCAACTCAGCCACACCAGCCAGGGCTGATGATGACAATTTTAAAAAACTGACATCCAGTCCAGATGGCTCTTTACTTAATGAGCATTTTCAGGGGAACTCATAGGTACTACATTCTGTAAAAGTATACACTGAATTTATCAATTCCACCTTCCACACCTGCCACTTCTATGTTTTCTCTCTCATTGAGGGGCTCTGAGTCATCAATCTTGACTACTTCTCCCACACTAAGCTCATACCGTCATCTACCTTCTTGGAAGCTCTCAAATTTGTTTTCTTCAAGGCAAAAATCATTTAGAATGGTTCTAAAAAATATAACTGGCATGGAATGATGAGATGCTAAAAGAAAAAAGGCAGAACATAAAACTATGAATCATATAAAGCCATTATGTAAGTCCTTTCTCCTAAAGAGGAAGACTGGAAAGAAATATACTAAAATGGTAATGGCAATAGTTCTCCAGGGAGTGAGGTCATAGATGACTTTCGTTTTCTTATATTTACTCTTATTTTCCATGTTTTCTTTGGATGTGTGATTTTGTGTGTTTTTGGCAAAAGAACTGTGCAATACATATGATACTAAAGGAGTATGTACACCCATACTGATAGAATTCACTACTGCTGGCCAACTTGCCTTCTGGGTACCAGCACTCCTAAACTATGGAAGCAGGGAATAGGATGGTGTGCCAGACTACTTACTTAGAATCTCAAGTTTCCAAACTGGTCTGAATACCATCTTCTATAGATCAAATTGTGACCCAACCCAAATTCATATATTAAAGGCCTAACCCCCAATATAATGGTATTTAGAAATGAGGCCTTTGGAAATAATTAGGTTTAGCTGAGGTCATGAGGGTGGAGCCCTCACAATGGGATTAGTGCCCTTATAAGGAGAGAAACCAGAGAAGCATGCAATCTCTCTCTCCCTCTCTCTCTGTCTCTCTCTTAGGTTTAGCTGAGGTCATGAGCGTGGGGCCCTCACAATGGGATTAGTGCCCTTATGAGAGAAACCAGAAAAACATGCAATATCTCCCCTCCCCATCCCCGCATGTGTGTGCGCACGTGTATGTTTTCCCCACAGACAGTACTGAGGACTGAAGTGAAGATACAGTGAGGAGGTGGTTGTGAACAACCTAAGGAGACAACCCTCACCAGACACCAAATTTGCTGGCACCTTAATCTTAGAAATAAATTCCTATTGTTTAAACCACCCAGTCTATGGTATTTGTTAAGGCAGCCCAAGCTAAGAAAGATACCATCTTTATCACACAGTAGTTGTGTAACCTACTACAAATTATCTGAGCTTGGATCTGCTCCGTTGTAAAATGGGAGAGAAAACAGTACCTACTTCATACTGTAGTTAAATACTTCACAAGAGCTCAATACACTGAATAAACTAAAGAGCTCAACAGACTTGCAACATCACCTATTATTCAAAAATGCTACCTATAAACCAGTTTAGGTTAGTTACCAGAGTCAAAAAATTTTTGGAGAATTGGGTCTGACTACAGTGGTCCTAGAGTGTTGTGCAAACTTATCCCCTTTTTCCATCTCCATATTGGGAGTAGGGGAAAAAATCAGGAAAATGGAGAAAGAGATTAGACACTGTATATGTGACTTAAACAAAAAGGACTATGAATTTGTAACATCCACTTTATGAAATAGAATTCATATGTACAAATGTGAATATGGTCAAAAAACAATCTACCATGAAAAGAAATTGTAAGAGGAAAAATACTTCTTAGAAAAAAACCTATAAGCTAATTATATTCAGTATAATGAAGAAAAGATTCAATAACACAGACAAGGTACAGAAATTAGATTTCAAGAAAAAGTAATCTTGGATGTTCTATTATTACTGTGCACATAACAATATAATTGCTTGCGCTCTGTAGGCTTCTATCTCCTGATCCTATTTATAAATCTTCCAAATAAAGGAAATAGCTCCCTGCCCTCTCCCCAACAGGTGACTTTAAAAACAACACTGAGAATGGGGGTGGGGATGGAAGGGAGGACTGAGCAGTAGTGCCAGCTTACCCACAGGACTGAGTAAAGGTTATTGGAAATGCAGCCCACCCAAGTGAAGTAGCTAAACTCAAATAGATAACAAACAGCTTTATACCAATAATGGGCCGAGTATCACTAAGTGGGATGATCCACTCTGGTTGCCTCAAATATCCAAAGATAGTTTCTTTTACCTTCAAACATCAGGACAATTTGGATTAGAAAGTCAGTATTAAAGGTGCTAAAAGAAAAAAGCCTGGCCTTAGCCGGTTTGGCCTAGTGGATAGAGCACTGGCCTATGTACTGAAGGGTTCCGGGTTCGATTCCCAGTAGGGGCGTGCAGGAGGCAGCCAATCAATGATTCTCTCATCACTGATGTTTCCATCTCTCCCTCTCCCTTCCTCTCTGAAATCAATAAAAATACATTTAAAAAATAAGAAAAAAGACTGAAAGGCAATCTTTTAAGAGTATCCTTAACTGCAAACAAAAGAAGAGAAAGCTAGCAAGAATTAAAAGTGACAGAGATTATAGAAAAGGTTAGTAAGGGCAAATAATTTCCTTTGAAGCATTTAAATCAGAAAAACAGAGGTACTTATAACCGCACTCTTCATTCACCCTCTCTTGTTCCCATCTTTTTCCCTACATGCTCCTCTTTGTCCAAACTTATTTTTATAGGATAAGGAATACAGAGTTACCATGCTGAGAAAATGATCAAGCAGAAATCTTCACAGCAACCACAATAAATCTGAGGTTAGAAAACCTGTGGCTTGTTTTTAAGGAGGCCATGTTACCTTTCCTGTAGCAATCTCCTTTTCCCAAAACCATATGCATATGCACCTGTAGAAAAAGGATCCAAGGCTTTCACAAATTCTCAAAAGGCATCAAGATTCAAGAGAGTAACCATAACAGATACAATGGAGAATCATCCAAATGTGGTCCTGGCTCTTACGGAACTTCATTCCTTCGTATGTATGTGGTGGGAAGAAGGGGAGTGGCTCAGTGTGCGACAGTAATCAGTTCAGTTCAGTGGCAGCCAAATAGTAGCACAGACAGCACTAAGATCACCAAAGATACACCATAGAGAAGAGCAAGAACGACAGGCCAAAGGTCCAGAGAACACCCAGCTCTCAGCAGGAGACCCAACAGAATGTCACTCCTACCCTTGTCCTATCCAGACCAGGAAGTCTACCATGAGGAAGCTGGATGAAGGCTTCACCTAAATCACTCTGTGATCAAAACTAGTAATTCCCAAGGGGAAAAGGAAAATACATGCCCTAACCCACAAGGTGATTTGATGGGAGCTAGCAAGGCAAGACTGTTCTAAAGGCCAGGAGTGGTGATCCTAACAGAGCAGCGATTTTCAACCTTTTTCATCTCAAAGCACACAAACAAATTGCCGGGAGCCGGTCCATCCTTGCTGTTTCAAGGGACCTGGCATATATGGCATACTGTTCTTAATATGTTTGCTCACCTTCTTGGAACTATGTGTTTTAACCAAGGTCTCCTCTCTGAGAAAGGTTGTTTCCCCAGGTAGGGATTTTCCCCTGAAGTTAGGGAGGGAATAAAACCTCTTAACTAAGTGCCAGGCGGGTAATTAATCACTTTAACTACGAACAATCATGCTTAAGCTACATAATCTTTACTCCCTGAAACGGAGATAAGAAACGCCCTAACCTATGGAATAGAGATTGATAGGATTGGAATCAACTGGTATAAATACAGATGTAACAACACAGAACTAAGAAGACAGAACCTACACACAGAACTTAGAAGACAGAACCTACACAGAACGTTCTCTAGAGACAGAAGAACTTCGCTGGAGAGAACATGGCAAAAGATCCTGGACAGAAACTGGCCTCAGAACCTAGAGACAGAACCTAGCGAGAGAACATGGCAAAAGATCCTGGACTGAACCTGACTACAGAAATTGGCAAGAGAACCTGACTAGAACCTGGTGACTGAACCTGGCTGGAGAACCTGGACAGAACCTGGCTGGAGAACCCAGCGAGGGAACATGGCTACAGAACCTGGCTGGAGAACCTGGAGAACCTAGCAAGAGAACATGGACACAGACCCTGGCAGGAGATCCTAAGCAGAACCTCTCTGGAGATCCAGACCAGAACTTGGCTGGAGATCCTGGCTGGAGATCCTGGCTAGGCTGCTGATCAACTGAACACTGTCTCCGAGTCTTTCCTTCTTCGCCGACTCCGTCCACACCTTTGGGAACCCCTGGACCTGCTGGGGTTGGACCCCGGCAACAAATTACTAAAATTCTGAGGCACACACACAAAAAGTTTTTTTAAAGATTTTCTTGCCAATCTGACCCCCTCAAAAAAGGGGGTATTTCAATTCATTCACACCAAATGACTATTGTTGTGTTGGCTGTTGTCATTTTTTTTTTTAATTTGACAAGCTAAGGGAAAAAAGGTCAGTGCCCCTGACTACATAATCATGTATTGCACATTTTAACAATTCTTGCAGCACACTAGTGCACCAAGGCACACCGGCTGAAAATCACTGCAATAGAGAGAGAACCCTTCTCTATTTGTGGGAAAGTGCGTCTCTAGCAATACCGTTACATTATAAAAATATGCTCAGCACAAATGGTACTCTGCTAGGTAACAAATGCACCTTGAAGGTATAGGCTCTACAGGCACACACTAAAACCAACCTTAAGCAATTCAGTAGTCCTGTTATCTTTTGAAGTTTTTATACAGAGAGCTCTAGAAGCCACATGTCGAGTCAGTTGTCATTAAGTAATCTGAAGCTCCTGAAGATGCTTTTCTATGGAGGGCCTCTTGGATTAGAGAGGAAGATGAAATACAGTGTAAGCCAAGAAAATTACTGCAGAAAGATGTTGGAAGGCTACAAAACAGACCAAATAATTCCCTTCCACAATTGGCAGGCAGGATCCTGCCAGATGTTTGAAATAGAATTAACCTCTACAGGCTACATTGATAGGAATAAAAATAAACTGCACAACTATAAATAAATAAATATCTAGGGAAGCACAAATAACTCTATGGGGAAGGACTATCTTTGTTTTACTTTCACTGAACTTCTTTCAGATCATTTCCCCCACCCAATTCCACCAAAAAAATTGTCCCAGCCCTGGATGATGTTACCAAGTGGGAGTGTTGGCCTGCACCTGAAGAGTCACAGCTTTGATCAAGAACATGTACCTGGGTTGCAGGTTCAATTCCCAGCCCTAGTCAGGGCGTGATGAGTCTATCTCACCTCCCTCCCTCCTTCTCCTCCCCCTCCCCCCCCCTTTAAAAAATCAATGGGAAAAATATCCTCAGGTGAGAATTAACAACAACAAAAAATTTGTCCCAGACACTAGTGTCCACAGGTACTGGGCCAGCAACTATGCTGAGGCTTTTGAAAATGTGCCAAAGGCTGATTAAACAATCCCTACTTAAAAAGCTAAGTTTAATCAGAGTATATGCAATATTTCAAAGCATTTTCAAACCAGGTAATACCACTGTAACAAACACCACCAACACCACCCTCCTTTATCTCCAAAGGATGTATGTCTGTTCCTTGCAGAGAGGATTACAACTCAGTTAGATAAAGGCATTACAAATGGCTTATAGATGTTTCCTCCTTTTATTTTGGGGAAGGAAATCTTGAACAGAAAATTCATACATTCACATGACAAGTACTGATTCCAAGCTCTTATGGGCCAGACTTTTAGGTGCTGTCCAGCACAGGATGATGAAGACAGAAAAGTTCCTGCAGTTGACATTCTAGTGGAGAGGAACAGGACACACAGAGTGACATTCCTGAGACTATGCAAATGCTTAATGTTCCCCCTGGAAAAAAAAAAAAAAAAAATCTAGGTAATCCCACATAGCTATCTGGGCCTTTAAAGTGAACAAACTATTAATAACTACCAAGAGGAGATCAATCTTCCAAGTCAAAGGCCTGGCTTCTTACCTTGCAAAATAATACAGTGCAAAAGAGTAGTTGCAGGCTGAGAAAACAGGAGACCTGCACTGCAATTCTGGCTTTGCCATTAACTACAATGAAGCAGAACCCCTCCAAATAACCAAACTGCCTGAAAAAAATAAAGTTTTAAAATCAACCAATTTTTAATTTACCTCAAATGAAAAAATGATTTGATTGAATGCTAATCACATAGTGATGGTTATAATAGTAAATAGTAGTCAAATTACCCTTGAAAGAAATCTGATATTTTAAAAGAGTTAAAGCAGGTACCAGATAAGAATCCTCCACAAATAAGTTTTGAAATTTGAGTTAATTATCTCTATTGTGTCTCCAAGTACTAATAGTATAGATGGATAAATGAAATAAGTCAGTTTCACTAAAAATATGGTGTAGGAACTCTAACAACAAGGGTGGCCAGAAGAAGGGCAGCAGTAACAAGGACAAAGTTTAAGAAGGGGCAAGAGGCCCTGGCCTGGTGGCTCAGCCGGATGGCTCAGTTGGTTGGAGCTTTGTCTCATGCACCAAAACGTTGCAGATTCAATTCCAGTTAGTCAGGGCACTAATGGGAGGCAGCTGATGGATGTTTCTTTCTCTCTCTCTCCGGCCCTTGGGGGGGGGGGGGGGGTAGAGGGGGAAAGAAGGAGAGGGGAGGAGAGGGGAGGGGAGGGGAGGGGAGGGGAGGGGAGGGGAGGGGAGGAGAGGGGAGGGGAGGGGAGGGGGGAGAAGAAAAAGGTACAAAAGTTCGAGGCTAACCCTGAAGGAGGAGGAAGAGATTGGTAGGTCATTAGATTTTTGTCCTCCCAACACTTAAAATTTTATTTCAACAAGCACTAGAACACTGCCTCTCAAAATGTATCATCTACAGATCATTTAATGGACATTTGACATTCATGAAAAACACCAATTTCAAGTTTTAGAAAGTTGTTACCCTAATTTTAATTATATAAGTTTTAATAAATTAAAAACAAAACAAAACTGCCGTATATTTCTGACAGAGACGATTTACATCCACCTCCAGGGTTTTAATAGACAGCCTGGAGGTCAATGGCCTGCATTACAGTCAGGAGGTTTCTTTTCTCATTCTATTTCTATGAAACTGGAAGCTCCTTACTCAGACTAGGTCATAAGGAAAAGCATCAAGCATTTTCAGGATCCTACATATATGGACAACAGAGACTCCAAAATTATGGAGATTTCTCGTTAAATCTCTGTCCAAGGAACACACTTTACTTGAAAATTAATATTTCAATTGGAGAAATTCTGGGAACTAGATTGTAACCCTTGATCTCATTAAGCACTGGAACTATTCCTAACCTACTGCAGTATTTAGATGCAATGGGAACACTTTACTCATCCCAGTATCATAACCTCAAAGTTAAAAGTTGTAATACTTTCACTCACAAGTAATTCTGTAAAGCTATTCAGGGTACTACATGTTTGGCTAAAACATGCCGCTTTAGCAAATTATTTAAAGGAATGGAAATAGCTTTTATTGGCAATGACTGTATCCTAAAGAAGGTGTAACAATGTAATCTCTTCTCCCATGTCCATGACTCATGCAGGCATCTTTCTCCGCACAGGCAGTATGAAATAGCAAGTCATTCGATCTCCTGCCACACATTTCTCACTCGGCATAGACTTAAGGTAAATACTCTCAGAGATTGCAATTTAATTTTATTTTTTTTACTACTTCCTTCTGTGCAAAGTAAGATTGGAAAGCATAATAACATTATTTTATCAAGTCTAAAATTCCACCGAGTATAATAAAAGACAAGAGGGCTGGCAATTTTAATTATAAGATACCATGCATTAAAAATGCATCCCAATTTCATAGACATTCAGGTGCAAAAATAGGAGGAGTGGAGAATGCTAGAGCCAATGAAGCTAGACAGTGGGCCAGTGGGCACTGGTACCAGTGGCCCTTTCTTGTCAAAACATATAACTGCACTCTAGCAGTACTGATCCGAACAGTCCTTGGGTTACGTCGGACTCAACGTACATCGTTTCGTGGTTACATCACCATCTCCCATTTATTTATAAAAAAAAAGTTCCGTCATTTCAACGTATGTACATATGTGCTTTATGTTTTTTATTATTTATTTACCACAAGTAAAGGTCAGGAATTATCTTTCTTTTAAATTTTTTTTACTGTTTCACTTAATTACTGCTGTGCACGTGCTCCATGTGAGTGACATACGTAGGTGCTTATGTAGGTGCTTATGTAAGTGGGTTCCGACTTACGAGAAAAATCACATTGCGTCGCGCCATAGGAACAGAACTCGGACATAACCCGAGGACCTACTGTATTCTATGAGCTATAATGAATAAATAAATACATACTCTTTTCTCTGGATAACCAAAAACTTTGGGGACTAGAGGCAAATAACTCAAAAAGTCAATAAAATCTATTTCCAGGCATGTGTCATAGTAATTCCTATTCACACTTTTTTTTTTTTCCAATTGCTTATGTAAGTCATCACATTCTTAAATTCACCATATATAGATCCACAATCCACTTAGAATAGGGGTTCTCAATCTGGGTACTACTAACATTTGGGGCCAGAAAATTCTTTGTTGTGGGAAGCTGTCCTGTGGAGTGTAGAATATTTCCCAGCACCACCTTCTACCCACCACCTGCCAGTAACACACTCCCAGGTGGTGACAACCAAACATGTCTCCCCAAAACACTGCCTAATGTTCCTGGAGCAAACCCCAACTCTCCTCAGGACACTGATTTAGGCACTGGAGTCCTGTTCAATTGTCACATTCATGTTATCCTGAGATGTGGTGATTATGTTACCATTTTCATGATTGAATTAACCACTCTCCCCCCATCTTTGAGATGGAATTACAACAATAATAAAAATTAAAAATCCAAATTCAACAAAAATATGCAAATGATGTAACCAAAACAAACTACCCTATTAAACTATTACCTGAGACACAATGACCAACTCACTATACTTTGAGAATTTAACCATTTCTAAGAATGTAGAAGAGTCTTCTAGGAAAGTCGTAATCTATCTTATACCTTAATATGTAAAATTGATATGTACACAATGGTTTCAATGCCTCAAATTTGAGGGTAAAAAGTGAAATTTTTAAAAATGTTTCTTTTAAGACTTAACTTATAAATTCACTACTATCTAAGTGTGATATAGCCCAAGAACAGGCAGAATTTTTTAAAGGTTTAGAAAAACTAGAAACAGATACATGTACAGTTGAGAGCCTAAAGTTGGGGACCAGTTACAGCAATCATACCATCTCATAAGCTTGTCTCTTGGTATATTACTAATACTAATCATAGAAAGGACAAGAGCCCTAGTTGGTCTGGCTCAGTGGATAGAGTGTTAGCCTCCAGACTGAAGGGCCCCGGGTTTGATTCTGGTGTAGGGTATATGCCCAAGTTGTGGGCTCTATGCCCAATGGGGGGTGTGCAGGAGGCAGCCAATCAATGATTCTCTCTCAACATTGATGTTTCTATCTCTCTCTCTCCCTCTCCCTTCCTCTCTGAAATCAATAAAAATATATCTTTCTAAAAAAGAAAGGACAAGAGGTGGGTGGACCACAAATCTGAACCATATATTAATTAATACAGCAGCACTAATATACATGGCAGCCAAGAGAAAAGCTAAACATATACTACTCATCTTCCAGGTCTTAGTTCAGAAGTCCCTTCTTTCTGGAAACTTTTCAGGTTCCCCAAGTTCAGGTTAAGTGTCCCCACTTTGTGCACCATACTACTGCTTTCACAAGATTAGCCCACTATGCTATAGTTGCCTTGCTATATCTACATTTTCCCAATGAAGCCACTGTGTCCCAAGCACCAAGCAAAATGCCTGGCACAAATGGGTGCTTTAGTAAATAAAAAAGATTTGTTAAAAAAGATTTGGATGAATTGTATAACAGCTCTCCTTATGGTATATAAGAATAATAATAAAATATGCAGATTTATCCAGAGTAATTAATATTGAGGAAAGGGCCAAAACCGGTTTGGCTCAGTGGATAGAGCGTCGGCCTGCGGACTGAAGGGTCCCAGGTTCGATTCCGGTCAAGGGCATGTACCTGGGTTGCGGGCACATCTCCAGTGGGGGATGTGCAGGAGGCAGCTGATCGATGTTTCTCTCTCATCTGACTCTCATCTGACTCTCTATCTCTCTCCCTTCCTCTCTGTAAAAAAAATCAATAAAATATTAAAAATATATATATATATTAAGGAAAGGAGAAAAAATATTCAAAGTAATCTGGAACACTGCAAAGATGCCAGGTTATTAGAAACTTCAATGAGCACTGCTCAAGACTGTCTATGAATTTAGAAAGGATGACTCGACATTACATAGCAAATTTTACTAACGTCGCTCTTAGAATAATGCACTGTAAAAAAATAAAGATAATATTTACAATTACTTTTAAATGAAGAATTTCACTCCATTGGGCTTATTCAAAGCAACCTATAATTCAACAGTATTTGTAATCAAATAAATTTGAACTAAAATGTGTAATTTTCACCTGAAAAATGTGACTTTAAAAAAAATGCCACTTATGGTTAAGATGTGGTTTAATCACAGGATGGTGTATATTTCAATAAAGCTGGATCCCAGTTTACATTTGTCCTGATGTTCCACATGATTTAGCATTGGTTTGGGACTGAAGTGCCCAGATCGTATAATAAAGTATATGGTCACACTCAAATGGTACTCTCATATACTACTAAAAGCAACAACCTCTAAGGAAAAAGGCTGGTTCTGCCCGGCCAGTGTGGCTCAGTGGTTGAGTGTCAACCTATGAACCAGGAGGTCAAGGGTCTGATTCCTGGTCAGGGCACATGCCTTGGTTGCCGGCTCAATCCCCAGGAGGCAGCTGATCAATGATTCTCTCCCATCATTGATGTTTCTACCTCTCTCTCCCTCTCCCTTCATCTCTGAAATCAATAAAAATATATGTAAGAAAAGAAAAAGACCGGTTCTAAGAATAGCTTCCACCTACTGAGCATTTTAATTTATTGTATTTTAATCAATAAATCAGATATTCCCCATACTTCTTAAGTAAGGTATTAGTTAAATGACCACCACAACTCAAAGGTAGACTTTCCTTTGCTGGGAATCAGTAAAATTTGGGGGAAAGGGGACAATACCAAGTTATATTTTTAAGTGGTAATCAAAAATGTTTATAATCACAAAAAATGAGATACTACCTAATTCACAGCCATGTGTTCATACCTTCAAAAGTTTATAGTACCACTTCCACAATGGTGCTGAAGATCATTCAATAACACAATATGTAATATAATGTGAAACAGATACAAAAGAATAAGAACATTAAAAATTTTAAAGCATATTTTAAAATTTTCGAAAGAAAAACACCAAATTATTTAACCATCATTGTGTTAAAGAGACAAGATGGAGAATTTTTCCTCTTTTCCAAATTCTCTGAAATATTATTAAATTTTTATAATCCAAAAATCATTTAAAAAAGAAAAACTTAGCAAGGGTTAAAAGTTCAAATAGAGTACATTCTGTTCTCTAACTCATAACAAAAATCACATGCTCACAAAAGTGATAGTTAAGTTTAAAGATATAGATAAGATAGGAAGAGAAAAACTAAAGAGTGGTGCAAGAATTTGAGGAGTTCAGTAACAGAAGCATTTCAAGAGGTAAACCAGATGTTTCTAAGGAACTGCACAGAGGGTCCTAGACACAGAAATTCATAATGTCGAAGGCTATGATCTGATCAAAGAGCATAAGAGTCGGGTCCATTTGCTGCAGAACTGTCCATTACACTGAAGGGATCAAGACACACTAAGCTCTCAGCAAAACTCAAAATTAAAATCAGTTGAGGGCTGTTAAGAAAGTACAAGAAAGATGAGAAGACTACTTCCTCAAGCATTTCATTGGGAAAAGGAAGCTTGGCAATCAGTTCAAAACAGAGAGGTCAAAAGCCTAATTTAAGTGAAAAAGTTTCTCATTTGAGGCCATAAAAATTTACTAAGAATAATTAGCAAATACACATTTTATTTGATTTCACTACCACCATGTCTTTCTCTCCAAGCATCTCTCTCCTGTTTTACTTCTACATAGATTAGAAAATGTTATAAACACTTTCTCCGAGGACTTCAAAAAGCAGATGGAAAACTTTAAAAAGATATTCCTGTCCCCAGAGGCAGCCCAGTTCAAATGTCCTCAAAACACTTTACAGGTCACATTTCAAGACGGTAGGAGATCCATGTTCTGGTTGAATTACTCATAATAGGTAAAAAGTAAAAATTATTCTAAGTGTTCGGTCTATATATAATAAATGTGCCTTCCCTACAAAATTAAAATGAAATTTGATTAAGGACATGAAGAGCAGTATGAATACACTTGAGCAGGAAATGTTTGATATGGGGCAGTGAAGAGTGAAGTCTTATCTTCCAAATGCCCGTTATTTCTCTTCTACAACCTCACCAAGGAGATATATAAAAATGAACTGTTGCGATATATTGTTTGCTATGGTTGTAACGCATGAACTTTTCCACAGAGACCTCTGCTTAGATGATAATCATCTGACACTGAATTATGACTAGTACATTAAGTCCCTATCTAGAAAAAAATCAACTTGCATAAATATTTAAGGTCAAAATATCTCAAAGTACCTACCATCCTACTAAACAGTAACATTTTACAGATGGAGTCATAAAACAAAAATTTCAATAGATATCTGCTCTCTGATCAGGAATAAAAGTGGTCAGAGCCATACCCCATACATTAAACAGAACACCTTTTCCTGGCTGCAATGCCCTATATAATGCATTTTATCTCCTTAATATGCCCACCATTGTTGAACTTCACTTATTTATCAGTCTGCTCGGGCTGCCTTAACATAATATCATAGATTGGGTGGCTTAAATAACAGAAATTTATTTTCTCAGTTTTGGAAGGCAGAACCCCCAAGATCAAAGTACTGGTTCATCTGGTTCCTGGCGAGAGCCCTCTTCCTGGCTTACCTGCCTTCTTCCTTGTGAAGGGAGAGAGGGTACCAGCTCTCTGGTATCTCTTCATATAAGGACACAGGTTCTATCGAACTAGGGCCCCACCTCATGATTTCATCTAATCCTAGTTACCTCCCAAAGACCCCAAGTACCATCACATTAGGGTTAGGGCTTTAACATATAAAATAAATTTTGGAGTGACACAAACATTCAGTTCATACCAACTTCTATTTAACTTTCTCAACTTGGCAATGGTGTGTATACATAGGGATAGATGACATAAGCTAAAAAATTTTAAATAAACTACAAAAATTTTTGAATTAAAAAAATGGTTGATGTCAATAGTTACAGAAAGGACTATAAGAAAACAATATCAAAGTTAGGCAATGCAAAAAACATAATCTTTGGTTATCGTGAAGATGGCTTGTTTTGTAAATGCTAAGGTCGTGTCAGCACTGAGTAATGTACATACAACCCAATCAGGTTACATACATCCAGTTCTTTTTCATCTTAGCTATCTTTATCTTTTCTTTTAAGGCACAAAGTGACTAATAGCAGCCTACATTTATTATTAGCATACACACTTCACATGTATTTATGATAATCCTCCCAATAGTTCTATGATGTGGGTACTGTTACTATCTCCATTTAACAGACAAAGGAAGTGTAAGTATTGTCTACTACAGTAGTATAATTTTAAAACACAGAGTTTAAAAGAAGAAAATAATACCTGTCTCTAACAATTCCCTGTTTTGAAATAGGACTAATCACATATCTGTAGTCTTTCGTTTGATTATTAATAAAAGAGCCTGTCGCTGTTCTGTTTTAATCTCAAAGAGAAGCATTTATGCTACAACCACTACAGAGAGCCACAGTGACTGATGGAAAGGATCAAGTTCTCACCAGTGGAAGTCTCGCAGACATAAGGGCTTTTTCCAAAATATTTTATTCAAAACAGGAAGAACAGAGAGTGTATCTTCTGAAACACATCCACTATAAAACTGTTCTTGCTGGGAGCCTTAAAGTGAAGATGTACAGCAAACACGAATAAAGCAAAGTTCCCAAAAGAAAAAACTGTGATTCTTTCCTTCCTTCAATTATTAAATTACCCAACAGCTATTCTATTCCTTTTATTCCTAAGAAACAAGATGATACATTTCTCCTTAGATATTACTGCTGTTTTTTCAAAGCAATAATCCTTAAAGTTACATAAAACTGCTGGACCATTACTGATGGGAAGGAAAAACATGGAAATTTGGAATATCATGAAATCTCTTCCAGGCTCAGAATTATGACTAGTGCTAAAAATCAAAGATTGAAGGAAATAGATAAGAAAATACTTCTTTTGAACTATAAGCATACACTACAGGAAGTATGCATAGCACGAAAAGAACACAGTATTTTATAGTGTTTATAAATCAACATCCTGCAGATGTTATGATTAAGAATATCCACAATTTGTTCAATTATGAAATGTTTTAAATTGTCAAATTAGCAAGAAACCTTTCATAGCTGCTTCAAATGCTCATTTGGAAAGAGCATGTAAATCATAAATATTTGTTGCACAATCAACAAAGAATATGACTAGTGTTTATTTCATAAGGGGTACTTCTTGAAATATGTATTTCCCAAACTTTTTCATACAGAATGTAGACACAATATCAACTAAAAAAAGATTTATAAAATGTAGCTGCTGCAAATTCATTTAATATTATGCAAATCACCCAGTTTTTCAGGTTATAAAGGACTGTGACTTTTCTCTCTTATTTATAAACAACCACAGTATGTCTAAAATAAACATCAAATTCTGATTTCTTATAGTGTTTGATACAAGAAACTAACCAGAAGTTTGCCCTAAAGAGAAACAGAACATCTGGTGAATGTGTAACATGCTTCAGGATCACATCTGCTGCGAAGTTAGCATTCCAGTGTGACAGCTATAATCTCCTTGCTAAGTGGTAAAAGCATAACGGAGAATAAAAAGGTACTAAAAAGCATCTTCTTCAGCCACAGAATGCTTTCTTTTTCTAGGCAATTGTGCTAACAACTGGGCCTCACAGAGTGCTTGGAGAAATATTTCTGTAATAGGTACACACCAGTTCAAAACCTATCCAATATACTGCTTCTACCATGTGAAGGCTGATACAGCCCTCTCCCAAGTATATTAATCAAGACAGGATGTATGCTATTTCTTGTCTGTGATTCATCAATCTACTCTGCTTTTATTTTTCAAATCACAATAAGACAATTGGGAGTAGAAGAAAGAGAAAAGGAAAACAGAGAAAGTACAGATGACCAGAAGAGATGGCATTATTAACTCAAAATAGGCTACTTTCACGAGCACACCAGACTCAGGAGCCTTTCTCCTCCATTTACTTTTAACTTTCAATGCTCTGCTATAAACAGCAACAACAAAATTCCATGCTTACTGCAGTATAAATTGCCTTACATTTGTGACACTTTTAAAAGCCCCTACTGTGCCATGAAAGGTTCCCAAACAAGGAAAGATCTGCACAGCAGGGGAGGAACCCACTTACATTTTCTAACAGCTGTGAAGGATCAGGCCCCTAGAGTAACAGAAATCAACTGCAAACTGAAAAGTGTTTAGAAATAAAATGTTTCCATCACCTCACACTATCAGCTACTTCCATTAGTACCCATGACAGAGACACTGGATTTTACCCAGCATTTTAATACAATAAACTTTACTGGCAGTAAAAAAAAGAATACAATTACAGACTAGTTCTACTATTAAACACAGGAAGTCATCAATGAAAAGAATGAATAGATTTCCCATTTCTGCCTCTTTACTACTGGATGAAACAACTAATTACAAAAGCCTTAGGGAATAGTTTACAAAAGTTACTTATGAAACTTATTTTGGGTCCCATATTAGGAATTAAAACCATATTACTTAAGTATAAAACATTTATCATCACATCAGGAACTGATTTTATACCAAGTTCAAAGTCAATGATAAGCTCTATGGAGTTAATTTTGTATGTCTGTGGTGGTTCTGTGGATATCTTGACTACCTACTAATCAGAAAGGATAACATATCCTGGAAAATAAAAGATGAATGACCACTGGGTTCAAATCATCCATATTATATGAAAAATAGGAGGATGTGAAAAGATATTCAAAGTCATTACAGAGTGAGTCCCAACTCCAATTCCAGATGATCTCTGCCAGTATTTCCTATCTCTATTTTTAGGCTCTGAGGTAAGAGCTGACAGCCAGCTGTAAATTAAGACTCAGTCCTTGCCTTCAAGCATTTCACAATAGGTAAGAGAGCCACATGGTAGGCAACAATATCATGCAATAAATTCAACAGAGTATAGGGTGCAGAATTAACAAGAGGACAATGGGAACTGAGCATTAGAAAAGGTTTTCAGAGGTTCAAAAAAGCCTGTGCTAGGTTTTGAAGGATGTTTAAGAGTTTGCCAGGCAGAAAAAGTGAGAGCAATCCTCTGGCCTGAGGAAACCACTACGCAAAGGCATAGAAGTGTGAAAGAATTTTTAGGGAACTCTATAAGCAATCTCATACTATGGAATGTATACAGGAGAAAGAACACGAAAAAAGACAAAAACATAGGCCTGAGCCAAATTGCAAAGGTCTCCATCCAAGCCAGGGAAACTTGAGATGCTAAAAAGAGGGTTTAGGTAGGGGAGTGACACTCTCAGACTCTTGTTTTAAGGTATCTCTTTGGAGTCCATGAAGGACTAATAAGAAAATATTTGGGCAAGAAAACCCATTAAGAAGCTATCACAGTAATTCAGGCAAGAGATGATAATGAAAACCTGAAGTTAGTTAATGTGAACAGACTGAGCAGTTAACATGAAACATGGAATATTCTCAACAACTTTACTTGCAACCTGCAAGTTTTCAAATAAACAACTGCTACAATTTATAATTACACTAGAGGCCCGATGCATGAAATTCGTGCAAGGGGCTCGGCCCTCGCAGCCCTGGAGGCTCTCATCTACCCTCGTGGCCACAGCTTCATCTGGAAGGTCGTCCAGCTGTCCAGTCTAGTTAGCATATTATGCTTTTTTATTGTAGATTCTTTTGTTACTATATCATCTAAAGATAAATAAATGTAGGAAATCAAGAAAATTGATTCAGCCATGTGATAGGATTTATAAAGTGTTTTCTACTTGGCTCTGATTTTTTTTTTTTTTTTTTTTTAGAAGGCCAGGAGACATTTGTTTAATTGGGGCATTTTTACAGGGTTTTTAAACTGCACATTTCCAGTGTTTACCATGATTGCTCTTTCATTTCTGAATAATTTTCAAGGCTACTGAAAACCATCTACATTTGAAAAACTTCTATGTACTTCACGATTCCTTCTAAAGATACTTATAATAGAAAGGCAGCCACAAAAGCAATCATTCATTCAAATAAGAAACCTAAAATGCCCAAGACACTAATCTAGAATGAATCAGCTCTGGCTACTGCCTGCTTACACTTTTAATACAAGCTAAGGATAGTTAAAAATAAGTACTTCAGAAGGTCAGGGGACACATTCTGACTACAACTTAAGTGAAACACAACAAAATGTTACTGGTCAATGCAAAGCAATGAAATACAAAGATAAATATCATTTTGAGTTGGCTCAATTTAACACACAATTTCCCTCATTTTTATCTATACTAGAGGCCTGGTGCACGAATTCGTGCACGGGTGGGGTCCCAAAGGGGGTGGAGAATGGGGGGGCAGAACTTGATGGACCCTCGGTCAAGCAGTGAGGCACCCTTGCCAGCCCGGGATCCGGATCTATCCCACTGACATTTGTGCAGTTGTCAGGAACCACCTGGCAGCCGCTTTTATATTGTTTCTTCCTTGAGGAGCGTCTAGGGAAGGGAAGAAGCCGTGGTGCCCGAGGCCAACTTCCAGGAGGCCAGCAGTGCTGTTGGGATTGTGCCAGTGGCGCTGGTCCATCGATGCCTGGCCCGATCTGCAGGACTAATGAGGGAGTGAGTGGCTGCTGCCGGGCTGGTGGGCAGCCAGGACAGGTCGGTCAGCTGAGCAGTGCTCCTGCTGTGGGAGCACACTGACCACCAGGGGGCAGCTCCTGCATTGAGCGTCTGCCCCCTGTGGTCAGCGCACGTCATAGCAACTCATCAACTGGTCATTCTGGTTGTTTCGGTCATTCGGTTGTAACAGTTGCTTAAACTTTTATATATAGAGAGAGATAGATAGATGGTATTCACTTTACTGGGAAAAACTAAAGAAACACCTGAACACCTGAAAGTTCCAAAAATTTTGCAACAAGCAACTACTGTCAAACTCACCACAAACAAATTAGACAGTAGTGAAATGTCTTCTCAAGTATGAGCTAAACACAGAATGGCATCTAATCTCTCCAGTATTCAAGCCTTAAATAAGGATTGTAAATGGCCAACTTTAACATACAAAATGTTTTGACATGTCCAGGGCTCTTAAAAATCTAGAAATTTTACATAAAAATTGGAAATAATCCAAATGTCCACTGAGGATAGAATGAATAAATAATGTGAAATAGTCATACAATAGAATGTAGCAAGGAAAAATGAATGAACTACAGGGAGGATGAACCTCACAAATACAATGCTGAGTAAAAGAAGCAAGACATGAAGAAAGTCAATACATTTATAAAATTCAGAAACAAAATTAAATTCATAATGCATACAAACAGCTGATAAAATTACGAAAGATTAAGCTTCAAAAAAGTCAGAATACTCGTTACTTCTAGGGCAGTGGTCGGCAAACCGCGGCTCATGAGCCACATGCAGCTCTTTGGCCCCTTGAGTGTGGCTCTTCCACAAAATACCACGTGTGGGCGCGCACATACAGTGCGACTGAAACTTCATGGCCCATGCGCAGAAGTCGGTTTTCGGCCTGGGCGAGTCTATTTTGAAGAAGTGGCCTTAGAAGAAGTGGGGGGTGTCGGTCAGGCGACGGAGGCACAGCGCAGGCGGGCCGCGGGATACACAGCGAGGGGGAGGCCAGCGAGGGGGAGGCGGTGCGATTCATGCCGGAGTTGAGTGAGCCAGTCAGTCAGCAGTCTCACTGTGCAGTGGTTAGTGCTGGTCGCATCCGCAAATCGCACGCGGGTGACAAAAGTACCTACCCGAAGCATAAAGTTACCTGTATTTTTCCAACCAGCTGCAAATCCTACAGGTATTTTTGTCATCAATTTAAGAATTGTAATTCTTTTGTGTTGGTGGCTTTATTATTATAAAATGAAACATTTTTTAGGTGCCCTGTTTGACAAGGCTACAAAGAAGAAGCACAAACAAAAATGGAAGACGAAAACTGTGAATTTAAAGTTGAATGGACCGAGACTTTCACGTTTATTCAAAACTTAAATGGCCTTCCGACCTGTCTTATTTGTCAGGAAAAATTGGCGCATAACAAGAAATCAAATTTGGAGAGACACTTTACAACTAAACACGTGTCATTTAGTACTAAATATCCTGTCGGTGATGCAAGGAAGAAAGCAGTTGAGGAACTTCAGAAGAGTCAAGAAAAATCAAGTTTTGTATTTAATTACTGGATGCAATCTTCCAGCAATGTTAATATTGGAAGTTTTGTAATTAGTCAAGAGATTGCTAAGAGTGAAAAACCAGCCGAAACCGTTTGGCTCAGTGGATAGAGCGTCGGCCTGCAGACTGAAGGGTCCCAGGTTCGATTCCTGTCAAGGGCATGTACCTGGGTTGCGGGCACATCCCCCGTGGGAGATGTGCAGGAGGCAGCTGATCGATGTTTCTCTCTCATCGATGTTTCTAACTCTCTATCTCTCTCCTTTCCTCTCTGTAAAAAATCAATAAAATATATTAAAAAAAAAAAAAAAAAAAGAAAAACCATATACAGACGGCGAATACATAAAAAGTTGTTTTATAAATGCATCCGAAGAGCTATTTCGGGATTTTAAGAACAAAGCAGATATTCTAAAAAAAATTAAAGAGTTACCATTGTCTGCTAAAACAGTGAAAGACAGAAGAGTCAAAATGTCTTTGAATATAACCAACCAGCAAGTCGAAGATCTTAAATTGGTTTCAGCTTTATCAATAGCAGTTGAGTCTTGTGACATAAATGATACAGTGCAAGTTTCACTTTTTGTACGATTTATTTCATCTACAGGTCCTAAAGAAGAACTTTTAGGATTATTGCCACTCAAAGGTCAAACACGTGCAGAGGATATAGCATATGCTGTAATTGAGGGCATTGAAAAACAACAGATTCCACTCGGTAAAATTGTCTCAATTTCAATAGACAAGTCGAAAAGTATCACCGGCGTAAGAAACGGGTTTGTTGCTATTTTGAAAGAAAAAATTAATCACGAGATACTTACTTACCATGGCATCATTCATCAAGAAGCGCTTTGTGCGCAGAATTTCCAGAAGAAATTTGCAATGTTATGGAATTGGTGATTAAGATTATCAACTCCATTATAGCTAAAGCTCTTAATCATCGCCAATTTAAAGAATTTTTAGTTGAAATGGAGAGTGAGTACGCAGATCTGCTGCTGCATAACAAGGTAAGTTGGTTATCAAGAGGAAACATTTCGAAATGTTTCGCTTCCTTATTAACAGAAATTAAAGCATTTCTCCTTGAGAAGGGTGTTCAATATCCAGAACCTAACGAACGATCAGTGGATCCAAAAATTTTATTTCATGGTAGACGTTACGTCTCATCTAAATCAGCCTAATCGTAAACTACAGGGGAAAGGAAACACAGTTTTTTCGATGTTAGAAGAAGTTATTTCATTTGAAAACATCTTATCTCTTTTTGCTCCAGATTTTCAAAGAGAAACTTTGATTCACTTTCCAAGCCTGTTGAAACATCGCCAAGAAAATAATCCTGATATTGACATTTGCTATTTCAAAACAACACTTTTAAATATGAGGAAAGCTTTTCTCAACAGGTTTCAGGAATTCAGAAACAGCAAAGTAACGTTAGCCTTTGTTAAACCTCTCAATGCTACTGTAACAGAATTAAATTTTTCTTCCTTTAATATTGACATTGACAACTTTGAAATGCAATTGCTGGATTTAAAAAACAAAGAACTGTGGAGCTCGAAATCTGAACGTCTTTGTGCTGATATAGAAATATTGGAGAAAAACAAATGTGAACTTAGTTCACAGCACAAGCGGTCTGCTTTGAAAGACCTGGAGAAGGAAGATATGTTTATTTTTAACACCTGGAATAGTATTCCTGACCCATATAAACAACTGAAAAAACTAGCGTTTGCTGTTCTTTTCTTATTCGGGTCTACATATTTACGCGAACAATCATTTTCAAGCATGAACCTTATCAAGAGTAAATTGAGAAGTCGTCTTATTGATGAGAATCGTGCCTAAAATTAAAAACAACAACATACAAACCTGACTTACCCAAACTTTCCAAGGAGATGCAAGGCCATTGTTCACATTAGTGTTTGCCAGTCATTGTCATGATTTAATTTTATGGATATTGTAAGGTAAATTGTAAGGAATTTAATTTTATCAATAAATAGTATCGTTAGTATGATATCAAGTTTTATTCAACGTACCTATAGTTTAACTAAGACTTAAAACTTTAAGTAAAGTTTATTAAGTTAATTTTAGGGAACGTTGTGGAGTGAAAGAAGATGTAGTGTCGAGGATTGAGAAAGGTATGTTGAGATGGTTTGGACATACAGAGAGGATGAACGAAAGAAGATAGACGAAACAAGTATACAAGACAAGTGTGGATGGGAGAGTTGGAAGGGGTCAACCTCAGCGAACATACCTCAATCAGATTGAGGACGTTTTTAGCAAAAGCCAGCTTATGAGTACTCTAGTTAAGTTAATAACAATGTACCTACCTGCATAGTTTAAGTTTAAAAAGTTTGGCTCTCAAAAGAAATTTTAATCGTTGTACTGTTGATATTTGGCTCTGTTGACTAGTGAGTTTGCCGAACACTGTTCTAGGGGAACACAGGGAGATGTAATCAGGCAGCATAACAGGGAGACCTCTGATGCTACCCATGTTTTATTTCTTGACTCAAGAAGTAGTGGCTATGTGGATATTTGCTTTATAATTAGTCACCAAACTGCATTTGTTGTATGAACTTCTCCTGTGAATATATTCTGCAATAAATTGTATATTTTAAAACTTTTTTAAATGAGGCAAAAAGCTCAGAATAATTTTAATAGATTTTTTTAAAAATGTCCACACAGAAACGTATACAAATGTTTACAGCGGCGTTATTCATAATAGCCAAATGCCCATCAATTGATAAATACTAAATAAAATGTGATTACTCGGCCATAACAAGGGATGAAATTCTAATACATGCTACAATATAGATGAACCCTGAAAACATGCTAAAGAAACTTAGCCAGACACAAATGGGCAAATGCTGCAAGGTTCTACTTATAGGAGGTACCTAGAGAGGAAAATAAATTAAAGATTACCAGAGGCTTGACAGGGGGGAGGGTGGCAGAGAAGGAATGATAAGTTACAGCTTAATAGGCACAGAGTTTCTGTCTGGAATGATGAGAAACTTGAGGAAACAGTGATAATGAGTGTAAAACATAGTGGCTATAATTAATGTCACTTAATTGTATACTTGAAATTGTTAAAATGACAAATTTTGTTTTTGCATTTTACCATAGATATATAAAAAAATTAATGAAGTACTGATACATGCTACAATATGGAAGAATTTTGAAAACATTATGTTAAGTGAAAGAAGTCAATCACAAAAAACCATATATGATTCCATTTATATGTAATGTACAAAACAGAAAAATCTATGCAAACAGAACGTAGATTAATGGTGGTTTAAGGCTAGAGGTGGAAGCTGGGAGACAGAGATGTGACAGCTAAAGGGCACAGGTTTATGAGGTGATGAAAATGTTCTAAAAGTGACTGTAGGGATGGCTGTACATATCTGTGAATATACTAAAAACCACTGAATTGTACACTTTAAATGGGAAAATTACATGGCAGAGAAAGTATACTTCAATAAAGTTGTTAAAAAATAGTAATGTGTAAAATTCATCAATACAGGTGAGAACAATTTTTCTAGCCTCAAGTTTAGAAGTAATAATGTAGATGGAACAATCCTCCAAATTATATTTGTAAATGAATATAAAATTCTGAATTAAATAAATATGCCCATCAGCAGAATGCAGGAACAAGTTACATTCTTTCATCCAATCATTAATTACAATGAGTGTTTTTAGAACAAAGAACAAATGGAGCCAATGAAAATAAGCTTAATACACAAGAGCTGAGTAATAAAGATTGTATATGTTCAGATAAGATAGATACAATGTGATGCAGATAGTTACCTTAACCCTTCAAAGAAGGAAGCATTAGCTGAAACTAACTCATGGAACTGTATTCCAGCATAGTAACAGAGAGAAAATAAACGTTTCTCTCCACATTTCCTGTATTTATCCCATGATCATGCCCACACTGCCTTTATAGCAATAAGAAAATCCCATCTAATGCAAAGGTCTTAAAAACTGGAGTTAATCTCTTTAAGGCGTGTGCCTAGTTGTGCATAGGCACTTTTTTTTTTTTTTCCCTGAAGAAAAGGTCCATACCTTGGGAGAGAGGGGTGTGTAATGGCCCAGAGCAATGTCCAAGCCTAAACAGGATAAGAAAGGTGGTCAACAGAGGGTGGCTGGCATGGGGAGTCAGAGATTCCGTCAAATGAAGAAGGTGGGAGAGTGGGGAACAGTCAGCATCTGAGCAAGGTAAGGAAGGCAGGGCAACTGGGGTAAGGAAGGTGGCATGGGAGATTGGATGGCATGTGGAGAGCTTGAGAAGGGGAGGAAGGCATCTGCACAGGCAAGGTGCAAATGCAGACATACATCAGTCACATAAAGGAGAAATTAACCAAATAAATAAATGTATTATAATTTGGGCGAGTATTTTCACTGCCAAAGAAGGGAATTACTTATATGGAAAGAGAGAAAACGAGAATAAACTCTGTTGTAGTACACTGGAGTTGGACATTTCAGTGTGAACTCATGGTTTCAGTATAGGTAAATACAGAAGTAACATATTTATCTGTATGTTATTGGTGAACTTAAACACATACTTTCCATAGGTCTGTCAGCATAAAAGGTCCAGAAGTAGTGCTACTTTAATAGCAATGAGCAGACTCAGTGCCCAGTTCTTGTCTCTTAAATAGCATTCTTCTCCAGGAGGATATAGGGCTCCTCTGAGAAATAACTGTGACACAGAAAGTATGAAATGAGTCCGGATATCATGTTATGTCATACAGCAAGGAAATGCTTGAAAAATTGACAGGGACATTGCAAAAGGACACAACTATCCTGAATGGAAGCCTACTGATCAAAGCAGGGATAAAACAAACATCAAAATAAATAATAACTATAATAACCCATTGAATTAAAGAGAAAACCATTCGTATTTATAGATATTTTAAAATATCCCTCCCCCAGCCCGGCCAGTGGGCTCAGTGATTGAACATCGACCCATGAATCAGGAGGTCACAGTTTGATTCCGAGTCAGGGATCATGCCTGGGCTGAGGGCTTGATCCCCAGTAGGAGGCAGCCGATCAATGTTTCTCTCTCATCATTGATGTTTCTCTCTCTCCCTCTTCCTTCCTCTCTCTGAAACCAATAAAAACATATTTTAAAAAATATATGTAGATACAGATATATATATATATATATGTAGATACAGATATATATATATATATATATATCCATCCCTCCCCCCAAATACTAGAAAATGGTTCTTGCCTGACACTATTCAAACTTTTCTAGCTCTAATATCCTCCTATATAATAAAAGCATAATATGCAAATTGTTCCCTCGACCGGGAGTTCAAACAGGGGACAGGGAAGGCTGGGGGAAAGGAGGAAGGCCCTGGCCACAGCTGCTGGGACCCTACCAGTGCACAAATTTCATGCACTGGGCCTCTAGTAATAAATAGAAATAATGATTGAAACTTAATAGAAGATAAGCATATTTCATGACTGCATCAAGGATCAGACTCCATAGCACAGTAGAAAGTATTTCTGCCTAAAATATAGAGTTCCATGATTAGGGCTTCAAAATACTTACAATACAGTTGTTTTTTGTTAGCATGATATTGAATTTCTATTATACACTCATATATTTCATCACTGTATCATGCTTACCCTTCTTGAGGAAAAAAAAAGCAAAATAATTTGTGAGGGTAAAATTGATGAAGTGTAAATATGACTACAAAATATATGAGGCAGAACAGCCTTGCTCAAAAACAGAATGAAAAGAACAGAAACCCAAAAAGTTTTTTTAAAAAAAAAAAACCAAATCAAACAAAAACCGTATATGCAGCCAAACACAAAGGGCAAGCACACCAAAACATGTTCGTTCATACAATAAGGGCACAGAAGTATTAGTGGCTTTTCCAAAGAGTTGCAGATTTCCTTAAAGGGCCTGAATAAAATTTTTTAAAAAGAAGACATTTTTAGATTTTTAGAAAAATGTTTATTTTTTAAATGCATGCCTATTTGAAGACCCATTGTTGCCTTTACAGACTCAAATGCTGGTAGTTGCTGGCTTTCCACCTCTGTTCTACTATCAATTCAAATACCTTCCTACAGACTGGAAACAGAGTGAAGTTCACTCCACCAGTGAGCTTATAAATTAAACTGGAATTGTCAGGATGACCACAACCTTCTCGGTCTGTACTCAAGCCATTGTCCCATTTCCTACAAGGAGGTGAGGCTCCCCTTGCACTATGTTACGAACTTATTTTTTTACCCCCTTCTCCGGAAACCACTAGCTGAGCCTGTCCTCCTCACTGAATTAGTAATGGTTTATGTTTCTTCCCTCAGGGCCTAAACCTTTATTTGTTCCTATTAAATATCACGCTATTTAAAAATCTTCTCTAAATTTTGACTTGCCCTGATTACTTTGAATTATACAATGCAAATTAGTCTACTCAATAAGGCTTGATCTTGAAATTTGATAAGCATAATCTCAATTGATTAAGTTAAATTATGCTGTGGTGGGAGATAAGGCCCTATACATTTCATTTGCCTCCAGGTATACAATAAACCCAAAATTGATGCCAAAATGTACCTAAAATTATGCATTTGTAAAAAAAAACCAATTTCTAGTATGTACTGCCTTTATGTTTTACATACATTTTCACTTAATTCCCAGAACAACCCTAACGGGTAAATGTATTATCACAGTGTCTATCAGATCAGATACAAGTCTAATTCCAGAGCTTATGCCTCCACTACCACTCCTGAGGGCCACTATCATAACTACTAGATACTATGATTTCACATACAAAATAAATATAATAGTAGTTATTTTTACCATAGCTTTAACATGTTGATCAATCTGATATAAATTTGACATGACTGATTATTCAAAGAAGTAAACCATACACATTTCTTTTAAAATGAACTTATGCCAAAATTTTCCCAATCATAACAAGTCCAGTCTACAAGTCAAGTTAGGTGTCACTCACTGATGCAAATTACTGCTTTACTCAGAAGGCATCAAATTTCTCGTATCTACTCCTTCTCTTCATTCCCATTACCAATGCTCTTCCTTCAGTCTAATATTTTTTCTTAAAATAGATCTGAGTATTGTCATAATACTCACAAAAGCCTGCATAGTTGCCCACTAAAATGGTACAACTATCGCCATTTTATAAATGAGAAAACTGAAGCTAAAAAGACTAATGTTTAACATAACTTCTCATGCAGTAGCTCTTATTTCAAAACCTCTCTCTACCACCTATCTCTTTCCTCATTCTGGGAAATCCCAATTTCTCATGTCAGCTCCTACTTCTTTAATGTCGCCAACCCCTAAATTTCATTGTTTTAATTTTTTTTTATACTGAAAGATTAAAAGACAATGTTAATAGCAGTAGCTCATCTTAGTAAAGGGCAGAGTGGGGGGCTGTGAAGAATTTGTATATAGAAATTTTGACTTGCCCTGATTACTTTACACACATATGTGTATATATATACACACACATGGGTGTGCATACCTAAACCCACTGAGTTACAGGTCCACTATTCTTAAATCACCCAACTATTATCATCTTATGAATTATAAAATATATATATAGTATATATGGCTTAGGTGATATACATTTACATTTTATTACATAGTTCAATTTCCCAATACTCTTTGTTATCAGTAAAACACTCAATATCTGATTCCTCTAAGCTCAAAAATCTTTTCCTTAAATATCACCAAACAGTTTAATGAACACACAGGTGCTGTTATTATGCTCTTCTAAGGGCAAGGGCCCATAAGATCAATGGCAAATGACAATGCAGACTTTTTTTTTAATGGAAACAATGAAACAGAAGGCAGAATATTTTAACAGTCTTAAGTAGCCATTGATAATCTGGCACTAGAGCAAGAACTGCTTAACTGCCCAGGGAAAAGAGCAGGTGAGAAAATTCATCCTTCGGGCTGGGGGCAATGGCAGCTGAAACAAAAGATTAAAACTCACTTATTAATCTCCTAAAATCTTCAAGTTCTTTTAAAAAACTCCTCTTCACTTTTTAGCTACTACTTAGCAAAGAAATCAGTCAATGGTCAAATGCAAGCATGACTTACTGTTCTTGTTTCCAGTGGATCAACCAACATGAAAGGAAGAAAAGGAAGGAAGGGAGGAAAGGAAGGAAAGGAAGAAAGAGATTTATACAATTAGAAGGGAAGCCAGAAAGGCATCCATAAGTAAAATGGGCATCCAAAAAGGAAGTTAAATTTAGCACACTTAGGGTTCAGAGAGGTCTCTTTTTAATGCAATAGTGAGGTTAAACTTAACATTGGCAATTTTAAACACCTTTTTTGAGAAATAGGAAGGGATTTTCTATCACTGCTAATTTACTTAGAAATTATATGCTTTCCCAAGTTAAATCCACCCTTCTAAATATAAAGTATGCTCAAAACATTTAACCAGCTATCTTTAATCATAAAATAAGACTTCTGGTCTAAATTTGTTTTTTAAAATTCTTTTCTTCTAATCAGTTCTCCTTCAAAGCTAACAAGAAAAAACACTTTTTCTAAATACTGTATTAAAATTAAGAAAGAAAATATTCCCTAATCACAAACAAAATTAAAACAAAGGAAACTAGAACAGTAAAATTTTTTGTCATGTTATTCAAACACTGTTAATACTGTTCCACTTCCTACAGGATCAAGTTTAACTACTTTAGTTTTGTATTCAATTCACAAACTCTTTTTTTCAGTTCTAGCCATTCATCAACTATTTTATTGAGCTTTTACCATATGCCACTATTCTACATACAAGGGAAATAACCAATCAGTCTTAGCCCCTGAGCTCAATGCGCATCCAGTCTAGTAAAAGTGAACGATAATTGAAAAGATAATTAAAATATAGTCTGATAGTACTCAAAATATTTATTACTGGGGTGTTTTTTCATACATCTCCAGAAACTGTTTGATATTCCTCCCACCAAAAGGTGCAACTTAGCTCCCTTCCTCTTGAGTATGGGCTGGACTTAGGAGCTAACTCACTTCTAGGGAAGATCAGTAACTCTTCAATGAAGAAACCTGGACGTCACCCCTTAAACCAAGTGAACAAGGTTAATATCACCAATACTAAGACATGTTGAGAGAATGTGATGAGAAGGCACTTCACTTCTATTCTTCCCCCAAATCCATAACCTCTACCTAATCATAAGAAAACATCAGACAAGCCCAAATTGACAATGGACAAAATAGCTAAGGGTACTTTTCAAAGTGTCAAGGTCAGAAAAAAGAAGGATAAGACACAGATGGAAAAAGACTAAAGAGACCATGACAACTAAATGCAATATGGTATCCTGAATTGGACCTTGGAACAGAACAAAATCTAAATAAAGTCTGTAGTTTAGTTATGGTGTTATACCAATTCTTAGTTTTGACAAATGCACCAAGGTTATATAAGATGTCAATATTAAGGGAAGCTGGGTAAAGGTATACAAGAACTCTTTGCAAACTTCTCTGGTCTAAAATTATTTCAAATTAAGAGATTTAAATGTATATAGTCTGATAAGTACCATCAGGAATAAGCATATAGAGCATGCAGCGAGGGCAGTCTCAAGGATATTGGGGGGGGGGGGGGCATGGTGGAGGGGAGAAGGAGGATGCATGTCTGAGGATAAACCGAGTCCTGAAAATATAAGGAGTTAATCAGCAGGGGTGAAGAGGAAGGATACCATCCAGGAACAAGACAGAACAAAATGGCTTAGTACAGCTGATGCTTTCCTTAGCAATATGAGATAAGCTCAGAGAGAGATGCAGGAACCACATCTTCAATATGCAGCTCAAATTCTACTAGTTTAACCTAGTGCTGAAGTGACTTCTCTTCTGAAATCATTTCCTATACCAACCATTTGGCTATAACCACATACTGCCTGAAACAACAGTATAGTACTTACTTCATAAAGTAGCCACAGAATTAAATGAATGCATATTAAGTGCTCAGCACAAGGATTGGCACATGGCAAGTGCTCAATAAATGTTAGCAATTACGACTGTGGTTGTAATGTTATCGTTACCAGTATAATAAACACTAAGGATGAAAATGACAACATTAAGAGCATTGCCTCCCAGTGGTTAACTTTCAAAGCTTTTACTTTGTAAAGATCTTTCCCAGTTAAGAAGATAGAGGAAAAAGAAAGCCTGATACTGCTCTAATAACTAGTAAAAATATCTATTTTTCTGATAGTAAACTCTTGATGTAAGTTGCTGTTTTATGCCATACACAGAAGAGTGAGGATAGTCCACAAGCATGAAGAGATCCTTGGAACCAATACTCAAATAAAGTTTAAGAGCTGCATAAAAGGGAAGTCAAAGGAATGTCCCTAAAACTTCAATATATCTTTTCCTAGTTTCTTAACTTTGATACTTTAAAAGCTGGAATATTTCAAACATCCAAGAGAGACCAGAGAAGCTATTTAAGGCTATTTTAAAGTAAATTATTTCAAGCATTTTTTTTTCTTCGTCTCTTAAATAAGTTCATAGGTTGTGTGCCAATATGTAGCTCTCACACTGGTAGCATACTCTGTGACAGTGGTCAAAGTTGTATTTACCCTAAATGTAAAATTCCAGGGAGTTCCTCTATTCAAAAGGCACTTTGCAGTGGGAAAGAACTATGCCAGTAACACTGCATCACCCCAGAAAAAGTTAACTGCTATACCAAATATTTCTGATACTGAAATGCTGATGAGCTACTATGAATGTTCTCCAACATCTGATTGGTATTCTGTCAGAAATGGATCCTAATCCACCTGCATGATCTCAGATACCCAAAAGTATATTGAAGATGGTATAGTATATAAGTAAAGCAAATGTCCTTCTGTATGAAAAGTTACATATTAAGGCACATAATATATAACATATACCCAAATTTTAAAAATAACAAAAAATAGACACCAGAAAAATTTATTTATGAAGGTTATCTAGTAGCATGAATAAACTTTCTTGGAAAAAATAAACCAAGCTCAGTTCCCATAAATATTTCAAATGCAACACCAAGAAGAAAGTCCTGATTAAGTTACAGAATTATAAAGAGCATGATAGTCATCAATTCAGCTAGTTTACTACATATAACTTAAAGCCCTTGAGTTCCGTAGTCTCTTGCTGCCTTAATGAGTAAGACCCTAACTCCTATAAGGCTCTGAAAGACACAGCCCTTTAATGTCTCATTTAGCAGGATTTACAAAAACTAGCTTTCGGAGAGTTGCTGAACAATGCCAGGCTCATTCCCATTTCAGGAGTGGCCTGTGCACTTGGTTTGCTTCTACTCCTAGCTTTTCACACAGAAGCTCTTTCTTATCCTTCACTTCAAATAAATTCACTATATCCTTCGGTTAATATATCTACTAGAGACTCTCTGAGGGACCTGTTTATGGTGGAGCACCACCCATTAATGCATCTGTTTATTTCTTCCACAGTAGTTAGCACAAGTTGCAAATATTTTATTTGTTTACCTATATATTACTGTCTCTCTCCTCCACGTATTCATCATGTTCTCCACTATCTGGCAAAGTTCCTAATATAGCTGGCAAAGTTCTGCTAAATGAATGAATCCAACAAGTTGCAAAAACTATCCTTAAGATGGGACACAACAGTCTAAGGAAACCCACCCATGAATGGACTATTCTGCTGGAAGAGTGAAGTGAAGTACATTTACTTCACTCATTTCTATTTTTAGCAGATCTTAGTTCTATTCATTGGAGCTTTATAATATAGATTAATTCTTAAGACAGCACTAAAAATATCAGTTCACATCTATATATATATATAGATATATAGATGTATCTATATATCTATATATCTATATATATATATATTGACTATTCCAAACCACATATGTACTTTCAAAATGGCCCAAGCGGCTCCCTGATTTAAAATCTTAAATATTTAATATTTTAGTAAATGTTCAGGAATCCCCCTGGTGCTTATCAACAGCTTACATTTCCTATACCCATCTGCTCTGCCACACATACCTTTATCACAGAACAAGTGCTTTTCACAGTGATTCAAGAGGGAAAGGGATGACAAACAGGAATTTAATTCTCCTAGGATATGTCAGATATTAAAATTATTTGATACATGAAGCCAAACCCTCAAAATGTGTATATACCAGCCGTGGGCAAACTACGGCCCGCGGGCCAGATCCGGCCCGTTTGAAATGAATAAAACTAAAAAAAAAAAGACCATACCCTTTTATGTAATGATGTTTACTTTGAATTTATATTAGTTCACACAAACACTCCATCCATGCTTTTGTTCCGACCCTCCGGTCCAGTTTAAGAACCCATTATGGCCCTCGAGTCAAAAAGTTTGCCCACCCCTGGTATATACCCTTGAACTCAATCTTTTGCCATTTCTTCCATATCTCTCTCTAGTATTCACCTTTCCAATTCTTATTGCTACTATCCACATTTCATCCAAACCCTCATTATCTGCCTGTTTTTCCTGCCTCTAGTCACAAATATTGATTTTATACTATCACACCTCTGCTGGGGAACCTAGGATAACTCACAACTGCTTCAAGTTTTAAGCTTCTTTTCCATGCATCAAAGCCTTCCGTAATCTGACCCTGTTATTATTTCAGACCATTCCCCTAAACTCTTTGCTGTAATCAACGTATCTTCTCATTTCTCTATGCTGTACCACATGCTTGTTCCTAAATCTATCCCTCTGCCTCTTACATGAGTTCATTTTGCCTAAATCAATGAGTGTTCACATACCTCTAAAACTTAAAGTGCTACTACCTTATTTTCAAAAAATAAGAATGTTACAAATTCTTGGTAAACAATCTTTCTAAGGTTCAAATCTTTTCCTATTTTTAATACTTTTTTTCTTTTTCTTATCAGGGAAAACAAAAAGGCTGTTGTTTCAATGCCAAGGGCAAATCATTATTTTAAAAAAGACCATCTTAAGTTAGCCCTTAACAAGATTTAAAAGTTACACTGGGACATGGAAACTTCTAGCCAAATTACAACAGTTGTAAGAGTACTCAAAAATCAAAACTGAAAATTACTGAGTATGCGAATAAATCTACAAAGCATTTTACATGTATTATTCAAAATGGCACTTAATAATGATTATCATTATGCTAGCAGTAATTTAACATCTTAAATTATTAAATATTCCCCGTCCTTCCTTTACTAGTCAAAATGAAAATTTATTTTCCCAAGCTAAAACATTTGCTTAAATACATAACAAAGATACCATTAAATACCTGTAAAACACTACTTCTATAGTAAAGAAAATTAGTGGAAAGTCTGTTGATTTTGATGACTAAAAATTTCATTCATCTATTTTGGACTAACTAAAGTATAAAATTTCAAGTTCAAAGACAAAGCAGGATGATTTATCAAACAAATTAAATTCTGTGATTAGTGTAATTCATTCATTATGGGTGAAGTAGTTAAAAATCTTTCCATAAATTCTCAAAATGTTCATCAAAACTACTTAATATCAACTAAAGGGAAACCAATAGCAATACTATAGTCTCAAAACAAGAAATATATATTTTAAGTGTATTTATTAATACCAAACAATAATTATACCCAACATCCTTATAGTACTCCATTACCACATGATAAACAAAAGTGTGATTATGATCCAAGCAAAAACTAAAGAGAAGCAAGGTCAGAAGAACTTGATATTCAACTGTTATACTTTCAATTTTTCATTTTATGTTTAACAGATTTTCTCATTCTATGATGACTTGCTTAGCTGTTAACTTGTACCTATGCAGAATTTTTCACTTGGCTAGAGCCTTTCTTTTCCCTTTTTTTTTTTTTTAAAAAATCTCTTTGCAGTGAAAGAAACTATGATCTAAATCACAAAGATGACAAGAAAACTTAGCAATTTAAATAGACAAGCCTTGAAATAATATTGTGATCAAAGTATCAAGCAGCCTAATAAAACCCAGGTGGCTCAGGCTTATCATATATGGTACTCATTACCACAATTGCACTACTTAATCTACTTCCTGGTGTCAACAAAAACTCTCTGCTATTAATTCCCCCCAGTTATGGATCTGCTTAAGTTACTGAAGGTTGCTGATAAGACAACTCTTTGTCTAAAAAAATTTTTAAAGAGAGCAGGTTTCATTATAAATGTTTTAGAACTGGAGCCATGCTTGGTAAAAACCACAGAAACCACAATGGCTTTGTATTATTAGTCATCTATATAAGGTTATGTTAATTTCTAAGGAGGTACCAGATGATTCATAGTTAACACAGTTTTATAGGGTTCACATGTTTACCTCAAGAAGGTAACCATATGCACACAAAAAAAAAACTATTTTACAAGTTATAAACCTTAAATTGAAATGAGATTTATCCAGTGACAAAGGAATACAGGTTAGATTCTGCCAGTCATGTCCTCTTATTCATACACAAATTCTCCATCATATGGTTCCCTGTTGGTTACAACTTTAAGGTTTTTTAAAAGTATTTAAATGTTTCTCAGAAAACTTGTTTTATATCATAATTTGTTTCCAAAAAGATTCCATTCAGGCAAAGTAAAAATACTGTGATTATCAGATCTACCTCAACAATGGTGCCAAATACTGAAGCAATAAAAGATTACAACAAAAAAATAGGGAAAAATAAAATAATGGAAGCTTAATCATTGTTTCTGTCCCTGGATTCCCCAGTTGGTCTCAACCATAGGCACCAAGATATCTGAAAAGGTGAACTGTGTACAACTTGCACACCTCCCAGTTACAGACAGCTAGTTGTACTGGTTACAAAGGAAAATCATTAACTGCTCAGTGTTTCATGAGTGGCACCCAGTGTTCACAGATTCCTTACAACTAACTGATGCATTTCCTTTCCATGCTCGCTTCTCGTTTACTCTGCTTGTGCAGATGGCAGTCACAGCAGATTGGAAGCACTGCACAACATACCACGAACCATACTGTGTAAGGAAGGAAATTCACATGACCAGATTTATCAGTACTGTCTAAGTCATCTGCACAGCAATGCATTCTACAAACTCTTCCCGTGTCATCAATCAGACATTGATTTCTTAAATCAGATTAAACCATCTACTCAAACTGCTTGTAACTGCATTCAGTGGCCTTTAATAAGAATACACTTTTCTCCTGAACCTACCCAGATCAATCTACATTTTCAATTAGTTTCTTTATTCCATGTAACAAAAAACCAGAAGCTGTGTTAACTTGCAGTATATAATTGGGTTTAGAGTATCTGAGCTGACTATTTATACTTAACTACCACTAATTTCTGTTGAACTGAAAACTAGAATTGCCCTTTATTTTTATTTAATATCTGGTGTATATACATTCAAACTTAGGAAACTCTCTTAAGTCCAGTCTTAAATTTAACAATCATTTAATTCCAACTGTGCTGATACTAAATGATAACACCAAAAAGTAGCCTTTTAAGTTAATATATCATACCTACCTGCAGGCATCTGTATCACTCACTCAGTGATTTTGACAAAATACTGGGATTACTGACAACCCTTCTAAATTGCAGGGTTCCTAGTTCAGGATTTGCCACTAATTTTAGAGTTGGGCCTCTCTGGGCCTCAGTTTCCCACCTGCTAAAAGAATTACAGAAGTTCCATCCTGGGCGAGTGGCTAAGCTGGTTGGAGCATCATCCCATACACCAAAAGGCTATGGGTTCGATCACAGTCGGAGCACATATCAGAGGCAGCCAATCGATGTTTCTCACATCTCTCTCTCCCTCAAATCAATAAACATATTCTCAGGTGAAGATAAAATAAAAAAGAATCACAGCCCAGCCAGCATGGCTCAGCGGTTGAGTATCAACCTGTGAACCGGGAGATAACAGTTCAATTCCCAGTCAGGGCACATGCCTGGGATGTTGGCTCAATCCCCAGTGGAGGATGTGCAGGAGGCAGCCGATAAATGATTCTCTCATATCATTGTTGTTTCAATCTCTCTCTCCCTCCCCTTCTTCTCTGAAATCAATTAGAACACACACACACACACACACACACACACACTCTTAGTATAAAAGGAATCACGGAAGTTCCTACTGTGGTTTACTCCGCAAAAGTGAAAACTGCGGCTGGAGAGACCCACTGTTACAATCAGTGGTTAGCCAACTGTAAGAGAGCTTTCGCCTGAACTCAGTCTAAATTTCCTTCCTATTATACCTTTCAGAAAGTTTGCAAGATCTGTGTATATAGGAATGATTTTAGGAATTTTCTCAGTGAGAGCTATAATGGTATATGTGTGCAGACATCATGTCCATATATACAGAACTGGCTACTATAATTTTTTACCAGATTGCCCATAGTTTGAGGAGACAATTTGTAAACACAAATCTGGATTGTGACAAAACATCAATCTCTCTGTTAGTTATGTCAAGTATCTTTTAAAGAGCAGGAAAGTAACCGAGTTAAGGCTTACAGTGATTTTTATAGTTCATGTTATGTCTATACCATCCCATGCCCCATTTTATCACCAGAGAAAAGGCTAATATCCATCAAGGTATTACATTACCTCATTTCACACAACCTTTCACTCTCTTCTAGCACTGAATCCCTTTAATGTTTTTGTTTTATCTGTGTAGTCATGGTGGGAGTGGTAAGAGGAAGAAAAGAAGAAACTGTAAAAGTAAGCAAAGTCTGGACAGAGTCGCTCTGTTGATTGAGCAACACCCTGTGCACCGAAAGGCTGCCAGTTCCATTTGGGTAGGGGCACACATCTGGGTTGTAGGTTCAGTCCCCAGTCAGGGAGATGGGGACCATACAGAAGGCAACAGATCACTGTTTCTCCTCCTCTCCCCTGCCTTCCCCTCCTTCCCCGCTTCTTTTCCTCCCCTCTACTCCCCTCCCCTATCTTTAGGCAAGTGTCTTCTTGTCCCGCCCCCCCCCTTTCCTCTCTTTAGGCATGTCCTCGAGTGAGGATTAAAAAAATAAATTTAAAATAAAATTAAGTAGAAATAATTCATATTACCTTAAGAATTTTGGTAATATACTTTAAATACTGAGTACATTTACTTACAAATTCAATTACTGACAAAGAAACTTTAAACTTTTGGGAGTCACTGCCAAGTGAGCTAAAAAATAAAAACAAAATATTCCTAATATGAAAATGAAAACATGATGAATAATTTTTAGAAACAAAATTACTTTACAAAGCAATGGAATCACTTTGAATTGCAAACTTTGAAATGTATAGATTTGCATATATACATTTGTAAATCAAATTATTCTCCAACTACACAAAAATGTTTCACCTGAATAGCTGCATAATCTCCACTTTATACTAATAATCTGACTTCACTAACATAATGTGCTAACAAATCTTCCTATGTTTCTATACAAATATACTGCTTAGAATAGCTAAGTTGTTTAAATAATGAACACTTCAAAAAACAGCCTTAGCAGAGACACAGGTATGCTATGACCAGTGGAAATGCCTGGCACGTAGTTCCCACAGAAATATTGATTTAATGAATAGATAACAAAGGAATAAAGAAAAGAAAAGGTGAAAAGTGAGAGCAGATGAACCTAGAAGCTATAGTGGCTTGGGGACAACTGGTACTTGTGGAACGGGGCTGCTGCGGCCACTGCTGCCTGCTGTGGTTAACAGCATGCCACGAGTCCAGAGCCCCACACAGGACTGTGCTGCCGGGCTCTTACAGCCAATTACTGGTGGGGGTTATAAACCTGTCCCCAAAAGATGTCTCTACAAGGTATCTCCTACCCAATTCTGCAAAACAGAAACAAGACCGGTACATTTCTGCAAAGACCACTGGAATAATATTATGATCCTCCACCAATCAAGCAAGGAAGAAAGGGTTTCCTTATGTATAGTAAAGTGTCCGTAGGTTAAATATTAGAGAAAACAAAGGGTGAACGTGAATGGGGATGAGGGTAGGGTGGAGATGCAGGGTTGCATTATAAACCTATGCCATTCTATTATTAAGTCAAAATAAATATTGCCTTTGTTTTCAAATATATCAGAAAGCATCTAAAATGTACTCAGAAAAATTATTGATTAAAAAAAAAAACAGCAGCCCTAACTGGTTTGGCTCAGTGGAGAGAGCGTCAGCCTGCGGACTCAAGGGTCCCAGGTTCGATTCCGGTCAAGGGCATGTACCTTGGTTGCGGGCACATCCCCAGTAAGGGGTGTGCAGGAGGCAGCTGATTGATGTTTCTCTCTCATCAATGTTTCTAACTCTCTATCCCTCTCCCTTCCTCTCTGTAAAAAAGTCAATGAAATATATTTAAAAAAGAAAATAAAAATCATCATTCTCCCCTTAAAAATAAATAAATAAATACAAATTTTAAAAACAGCAAAAAGTCCTCACGGTGAAATAGAGATAAAGGTATTAAAACACCTCTGAAACTAATAATAGGTAAACCATGAAGAGTAATTTCAAACAGGTGAAAGTTTCAAGAGATATGAAATTTTCACCTAGTGAGAAATATAAAACAAAGAGAATACTTCATTAGCGTGACTAAAGTACCACTCTTAATATAAAGGGCACTTTGGAAAACTCAGTATTGACAACATAACATCATATTTCATTATAATTAACCTATCAATCTACAAAAGTTGCACATTAGTTGATGTATTTAATTGGGGAGTGGAGCTTGGTAGCACTTCTGGGTAAGGTAGAAAGCAAGCTTAAATTGTGTTGGTTAGAACAATTTTTGAAGAAAAAAAAGAAACAGAAATAGCAAAGATCTTTGGTCACACACTGTAACTGTGGCTTTCTGACATTTTAATTAGTGCCAAACTGTTCGTTTTTAATGGTTATTATCTTAAAGTTTAGAAGTAAATTCAATTATCTATACATAATGTTGTTGTTCAAAACTAGGACAATTTTTATTTAATTAAAATTTAAACCCCTGGGAATAGTAATTTAAGTATTACATCTTTAGACTTGGGAAACTTAGGAATTTTAAATACTATTTAAGTACTATAGCCACCTGTAATTTTCAAATCTTAAAGTATTACTTTAAGTCTGCACAAAATTTGAACAGGTTTTACTTGGCTTCTTTCCAAACCATAGCACTTACGCTTTAGGGACCAAGGGAAGGTATAGTGTAAAGCGCTTTAATTTCTTTAAGCAGAAAATTCTTTACCTTGACCACATTTTCAGTAGTATATCCTTCCATGCACTGTGAGTTTGTGAGTTTCTAAACTCATTTAAAAAAAGAAAACCCTAAGTTTTAAAACATGAAGTAAACGCAAAAATAGTTTCCACGCTTTCAAAATGAAGCTAGACTTTGTTCCTACTCTTATCTTAAGACACCCAAAAAAAGAACCAAAAAGCATAAAAATACTGGAGTTGATGCTTCATATTTGGATTTTACTTCTTGTATTCTAATCACCTTAGTAGACCAAAAACTGATCATACAAAGTAAGTTTAAGGTTCTAAGTTAGTTTTAAATCAATCGAAATAAGTTAAGCAAGCAACAGTCTACAGTTCATTGCCCTATGATAAATCATTAAATGTGAATGATTTAACATTTTCAAAATAATATCATGAAAAACAACAGAGATCAGTTTCCAGAATTATAGCCTAATTCAGTGTACAGGTTCTCTCCAGTTACTGGCCTACACAATGTTTCATTTTAAATGAAATACATGTATTTTATTAAGTATTTAAATTTTATTAAGTATATATACTAAATATTTAAATACAGCTAAGTGCAGCATGGGTCCAAAGTTTGTATAAACATGTTACTAAGTTCTTGTCATGAGTCCCTTCATAGATCAAGAGCCCAGACCTAGAAAACAACTTTTATACTGAATATAAAATCGGCAACAAATTTGAAAAATACTGTCAAAAAAGTTATCTCAACAGTAAGAATGACAAGTTGAATCTATATTACAGAGTTTATTCTTTATTTCTAGAGATGATTGTGTTATTTGAGGGACTAGAAATGGGAATATTTATACATATCTCACAAGACATAACTTCCTTAAAAAAATACTTAAAAATACAATTGACATTCACCTTCAAAATTACACTTTACCCCCTTCCCCCCCACCACCCCCAAAGCACTCCAAGAAGAATTAGTAGCTCATAGCTGGATATCCCCATCATTTTTTGTTTCTTTCCTCACTCTAGACTTGTATCAATTCTGTTTCCCAATTCTTTATTTACATACTTGTCTCCCCCAGTTAAAATCTTTCAAAGCAGTAACCAGAATTTCTTACCTTTGTGTCTTTTTCACCACCTACTCATATGTAATTTGCTGGAAAAAGCTGAAATGAATTACTAAGATATTTTTTCTGAGATATTTGAACCATTTTATCATACCTCTAACTTAATGATTTGAGGTCACAAAGTAAACATGTTCCTACTTATCCAGTATGTTTCAAAACACTCCAAAACTATCCAATTTATCCATTATTTCTTCCAAGAAAAGCTTTTTTATAAAAATGCAATAAAATAAACAGAATTTTTAAAATTTTCTATTTATTAATTTCAGAGAGTAAAAGGGAGGGTGAGAAAGAGAGAGAGAGAAACAGACAGACAGACATCGATTTGTTGTTCCACTGATTTACGCATTCATTGGTTGATTCTTGTATGTGCCCTGACCGGGGATCACACCTGCAACCTTGGTGTATGGGGACAACACTCTAACCAACTGAGCAACCTGACAGGACCAGAAACAGGATTAAAAAAAAAAAGATTCTGTCAAGCAGATCACAATGCTCACTGATCCATACAGATAGAAGATAATACAAAATAATAAGTAAACATCATGTCTTTTCACAAAATGTACCCATCTGTCTAAAAAAATATGAAAAGCTTTCTCTATCCTGATTCAACACTTCGCTGAACTCAAAAGCAATACAAAGCCAAAATAGTAAGCATCAGCTATGTTTCAAGCAGTTTTGCACTGGGTGTGGATTGCAGGCAAACTAAGAAAGGTGAGTCTTCAGGAAGCAAGTAATTAAGCAGAGATTTTTTCCAACTTAAAATATAACTTACTTATATAGAAAGTATTGCAAATAATATAACTACACAAACCTTCTCTCGCTGAACCCTGTGATACAAAAAACAACACCTATGCTGTGAAAAATTACGCTGAATACATTTTATTTTAATTACATTTTTGCCAACTCACATTTTAGCCTTTGAAAAATCTGTTTAAGACTCTTCACCATTGCTTTTCTTTTGGAAGCTTAATAAAATAATTATGTACAGCAGTCAGCAGTATTTCTTACTCTAACACCAAATTTAAGTTAAAAAAAAAAAGAAAATAATTTTCAAGTACCTAAAAAGGAACAAAAAAGCTACTTTGTTCATTTTATATATTTTTGCATATATATTACTTCATTGTGTGGAATTATTTTAGTAATTACAAATCCTGCACACGTTAATACTATCTGAATAAGACATCAACTCATTCCCCTAACTGCATTTTTTCGTAGTAAAATACAGTCTCCATGCTTCATTTTGGAAGGAAACTTATTTAAAGTCAAGGATCATCCTTTGGGCTGACTTAAAGAAAGCAAAATAAAAAATTTGTCCGCTCCAAATATGAAAATTATGGATTTGGCTCTGATGCAGAATAAAGTAGGCTTCCTATATCACCTGCAATATTAAATTGATTTAGTCTGCTGAAAAACAAGACAGTGAGTTATTGGATCTGTGTTTAATTCAGTGCACTTTATAACATATTTAAGGAATTCAGTTGTATAAAACAGTATCTGAATCTTATCAGATGAAAATATTTTTCCCTTTTAGCAAGCCTCAGGTTGCATGTCTGAGAAAACAAATTAGTCTCTACTTCTCCTAAGCTTGATAATAGTGCCCCCTAATGGGAATTTTAATATGAGTTTTTCTCCTCATTTTTTTAAGCCTATATTTTCTAATGTGAGCAAGTTATTTTACTTGCAACTGGAAAAGTTAATTCTGTTATATAAAAGTGTATCCAAGATTTAAACCACTCAAAGGAGAGTTTATCACATGTTCAACAACAAAATGTGAATTCATGGCAGAAACAAAAAGAGAAAAGCTTCATGCCCCAAGTTTCCTTGATTTTGATCAATCTATTGAACATAATCTAAGGTAGCACTCTCCAAAATGTTAATAATCTTATAAGGAAATTATCCTTCAGCTATGTTTCCAGTACTCAGTAAGAACAATATGTACTAAATCAATGAAGGATATTACGAAGTCAGAAAAAAAAATCTGATCAGAAGTGAAATTATTCAGTGTCATACAGATCCTAATAAGTAAAGAGCTTCGATTCCCACCCAAGTTGATAGGCCTCACACCATTTCCTTTCCACAATATCTGATCACAAGTCTGCAACCATGAATTCATTGCCTTTCTTCCCTATTATATATACGTATATAGACAGTTCCCCTAAGCAGCGGCAATTCAATATATGGGGGTTTTCTTAAAGGCAAAAAGGATTTAAATTAAAGCAAACACTACCTATTCTTATACTTTCCAGATGTACCAGTGAAACAAACATCCAGTAATAGCAACATTTTAATTACAGTGCCCACAATACATTCTGAACTCAGTCAATGTTAAGGGAAACATGTAGAAGAAATAAACAACAAACAAAAGGTCATCAATTTGTGATGAAAAGAGAGAACTACTACTTTATTCTTCAACCTAATGAGGGAAAAGAAGAAAAAACTATATATAAAAAAGGGGCTGGTCAATATTTCTTAAAGGGTCAGACATATAAAATTCAGGCTTGATGCCCATATGGTCTTTCTCAAGTACTCAACTACCCCACTGTAACAGGCACACAGCCACAGAAAATACAGAAATGAATGGACATGACAGTGTTCCAATAATATGTTACATGTAAAAGTAGGTCCAAGAATTCTAATTTGCCAACCCCTAATTTAAAACATCTCACTGTTGGATCATAGATTTAAAATGTATGCTTTACCTGAGGCACAAAAACAAAATTTTTAATTTAAAAAAAGAAGAAAAAGGTAAGCAACTCAAAATACGTAATCACTAAAATTATGAAGTAGTTGGTGAGTATTTTACTTTCAATAAGGGAGAAGACAGAAGAAAAGATCCTTCCCTGAAGCTGGTGGGCCAGTTGGTGCTTGCAAAGCCTTGAGAAGGTTGTCCCTTCTCTGGGCCTCAGTTTCCTCACCTATAAAATGAAGCCAAGGCACGTGCTTCCTACACAGGGAGGTAGAAATCAATGGGAAAATAAGCATTGCCCCAGCCAGCGTCGCTCAGTTGGTTGAGCGTTGTGCACAGAAAGGTCTCAGGTTTGATTCCCAGTCAGGGCACATACCCAGGTTATCAATGAATATTTCTCCCTCACATCAATGTTTCTCCTTCTCCCTCTCCCTCTCCCTCTCCCTCCCTCTCTCTAAAAAGAATAATAAAGAACGTATTTTTTAAAATAAATAAAAAAAAATAAACATCAAGTGCTAGCCCAGTGCTTGCTCAATAACAAAAAAATCATTCCCTGAAGATAATAGTTTGAGTTGGCACAAAATAAAGGAAAAGCAGTAAGCAAAACAATGGGTTTTTAGCATAACTTAAAATAGCATGTAAAAGTATTCTATTCCGGGATATACCCATACAATAGGAAAATTTGGGGGGGAGGGGACATATGGAGGTCTCACACTTGTTGATTTCAAAACATATTACAAAGCAACAGCAACCAAAATGGTATAATCCTATATAATAAAAGAGTAATATGCAAATCGACCAAATGGCGGAACAACCGGTCACTATGACGTGCACTGACCACCAGGGGACAGATGCTCAACGTAGAGTGGTCAGTGCACTCCGTGGGAGCGCCGCTCAGCCAGAGCTGGGCTCATGGCTGGCAAGCCCAGCAGCAGTGGCGGGAACCTCTCCCGCCTCTGAGACAGCACTAAGGAGCAGAGAGCCAGGCTCACGGCTGGCGAGTGCAGGGGCGGTGGCCTCTCACACATCTGCTGCAGGTGGGCAGTACGAAGCGAGGGGTCCCAGACTGTGAGAGGGATTATCTTTAATACCACCTAAGCCAGCAGGCGGACATCCCCCGAGAGGTCCCAGACTGCTGCAAGAGGGCGCAGGCTGGGCTGAGGGACCCCACCCCCCATCCCAGTGCATGAATCTCATGCACTGGGACTCTAATACTAGCATAAGTGTCCTAGAAAAAAATAAAGGGAAGAAGCATCATAACATTGGTCTTGCAATGATTTCTTAAATAGTATACCAAATGCAAAAATAGATAAGTTGAATTACATGAAACTAAGAAGCTTCTATGCAGCAAAGGAAACAACAGAATGAAAAAACAATCTATGAAATGGGAGAAAATATTTGCAAACCATATATATGATAAGGCATTAATATTTTGCAACAGAAAAAGAATTCATTCAACTCAAGAACAAAAAAAAACTCCTATAAAATGAGCAAAGAACTTGAATAAACATTTCTCCAAAGAAGTCATGCAAATAACCAAGAAACATATGAAAAGATATTCAACATTATTGTCAGGGAGATTATTTTCCACTAGATTTTTAAAAAATCTTTAGATTATCACCCTTGGCCTTTGGTGAGTTTTTAACTATTAGCCTTTGCCAACAAAGCAATTATACCTGTAGCACAAAACTGAAATGCTCGAAAAGAATCTTTCTGAAACAGAGAGCTCAGCTCATCTCTTCATAAACATTGTCAAAATACCATAGAAAAAAATGGATGGACACATAATGATGATCCCTGTGCTTCACAATGTAAAGCTCCTATCCAAACTACTAAAATAAGAATCACAAATTCCAAGTAAGTAAAGGCCAAACTAATAAAGTTTTTTATATGCATCCTCATTTCAGAGAATTTATATAATTTTTTAAAAAATCTCAGAAATCAAGTGAACTAGGCCACCCTGATAGATTATTAATTGTATTAATAATCAAATGTTATAGTGGGAATTATATTAATAACCATCTGTGTGTACTGCAAAGACACATTTGAGATGAGTATGCTTACCTTCATCAAAGTCAGCATCATCTTCTGTGTGCTGGGGGAAAGGGAAGCAGTTGGTGATTTCAAGCCGATCTTCTACAACCAGGCCCAAAAGCACTCCTTGAACCACCTCAGTGCCTTGTCCTTCTTCTTGATAATGTTTGATTATCTTTAATACCACCTAAAAGAAAACACAGAAACGAGCTTAAATACCATTCTTATAGTTACATTTCCTTTATTTCAAAGAAAAAATAAATCATACTAGTGGGTTTCAAAAACCACAAAATTATATAATAGGACTAACCAAATTTCTTTCAAATCATTTCCTTTACCCTTACACAAACAATAAAGTGCACATAGTCTAATTGTACATCTGAAACGCCTCGAGTTTGAAGACATGTCAAAAATATCCTCATGCAGCACTCAAGCCTTTCAGGTCAAGGCTCCCTGAGGATCTGGCATCCAGGAGTTTGTTCAGTCTAATCAAACAATATCACCTCGACCTGAGGTTATTACAGAGGAAGTGATCCCGTTAACTTCCTGACAGAACCATCAATAAGACAGAAATAAAGACTTCAATTATCTGAATGTCTGAAAGCAGAACTATTCCTCTTACAAGTTCTCAACATCTCAAGGTGGTTCCTGAACAGAGCGTCAGAGGAAGCACCAACAGGAACATAAAACAAAGAGGGACCTGACTGGCAACAGAACACAAAGCAAAAACCAAAACTCCAGCACTACCTAATTTTCCTCAACCAGAAAGATACACCAAATAACCTCTAAGGAAAAACAATTCTTATATTTCCTGTAATATTTCCATAAAGATGAGGTAACCACTGTTCCATTGGACAATTAAAAGTTCACAGTAACAGTAACCATCTATATATACAAAAGCCTAAGTGACCGTCCGACCGGTAGCTATGACACGCAATGACCACCAGGGGGCAGACACTCTGACCCGTAGTTATGAAACGCACTAACCACCAGAGGGTAGACGCTCAGTGCAGGAGCTGCCCAGCTGTGGTGACTTGGCAGCTGAGGTTCTCGAATGACACACCCGGAACCAGAGAGGAGAGAGCCTGATCTGGGGTGCGTCACCCGAGAACCACCCTCTTGCAATCTGAGACCCCCTGGGGGATGTCAGAGAGCTGGTTTTGGCCGGATCCTCCCAGGCCATGCCGAAGGACCCCACCGGTGCACGAATATATGTATATATATGAGGTGCTTAATATATGTAAAGCACTTTGAATAGTACTCTCCCCCTCCTCCCTCCCCTTCACTCTCTTTAAAATAAGTAAATAAATAAATAATCAATCAGTGGGAAAATATCCTTGTGTGAGTACAAATTTAAAAACAAACAAAAAGTCTTCTATTTAAAAACTGCCTCAATTTAACAAAAATGAATTTTAAAGGGATTGAAGGAGGGGCAATGTAAACAAACAGCACAGCAACTTGATATGCCTGCCCATAGTCAATGCAACTTTTATCAGCATCAACAGAAGTACAGTGCTCCAAGAGAAATTATCTCATTTTGCAGCACAGCTGACCTGTTATATTCAGTTCTCTACGATGACCAAAAAGTCAGTACCCAAATGAGAAATGGGAAAAGCACAGTGGTTTAACTACCTGGCAAAATCAATGAGTGTGAATAAGTACACACAGAAAGGGGTAATTATAAGACAGAAAGCTTAAAACCCTGTGAGGAGGGCAAGTTCAATGAATTAAAATTTCTCTCGAGTAGGGACAATCACAATGAGCACTTTCCAAATACTGAGGCACCAGAGGATGTGTCTTAGAACAGAGGTTGCCAACCAGTGGTCCGCGAGGTCCGAAAGGTTGGGGACCACTGTTGTAGAAGGCAAGCTTAGGACAGATAATCGTTTCAGGAAAGAAGTTTGCCACTTTAAGGATGAATTCTCTCTAGCATTTGTGGCTGTCCAAAATAAAAAGCCTTCAGGAAAAGCATAATGAGCACTAAAATAATTTCCAACTACAGTATACACTGAGTGGCCAGATTATTATGACCACCTGATGTTTGTAGGCAAATTAGCTACAATCTCACGCTGAAGTTGCTAGAGGGCCAGAGTCCAGGGGTCCTCAAACTACAGCCCATGGGCCACATGCAAATACAAATATTGTATTTGTTCCCGTTTTGTTTTTTTACTTCAAAATAAGTATGTGCAGTGTGCATAGGAATTTGTTCATAGTTTTTTTTAAAACTATAGTCCGGCCCTCCAACGGTCTGAGGGACAGTGAACTGGCCCCCTGTTTAAAAAGTTTGAGGACCAGCAGCACAATTCACCATAGCTAAGATCTGGAAACAGCCTAAGTGTCCATCAGTAGATGAATGGATTAGAAAACTGTGGTACATCTACACGATGGAATACTATGCTGCTCTAAAAAGGAAGGAACTCTTACCATTTGCAACGTCATGGATGGAACTGGAGAGCATTATGCTAAGTGAAATAAGCCAGTCAATGAAGGAAACATACCACATGATCTCACTCATTCATGGATAATAGAGAACATTATAAACTTTTGAGCAATAATAGATACAGAGGCAGAGCTGCCTCAAACAGACTGTCAAACTGCAGCGGGAAGGCCGGGGAGGGTTGGGGGGCAGGAGGTAGGGGGGTAAGAGATCAACTAAAGGACTTGTATGCATGCATATAAGTATAACCAATGGACATAAGACACTGGGGGATAGGGGAGGCTGGGGGACTGTCTAGGGCGGGGGGATAAAATGGACACATATGTAATACCCTTTGTAATACTTTAAGCAATAAAAAAAAAATACTAAAAAAAAAAATAAAAAAAAATAAAAAGTTTGAGGACCTCTGGACAGACCATTATAAATAGGGAAGCAGGTTGTTTACCAGCCTTTGAGGCTGTTAAATCGCGTTGTTTACCCGTATCTTCAGGAAAAAAATCACTTCTACTGTCGTGGTAAACAACCTGCTTTCCTATTTATAATGGTCTGGCCCTCTAGCAACTTCAGCGCGAAATTATAGCTAATGTGACTACAAACTTCAGGTGGTCATAATAATCTGGCCACTCAGTGTATATGATCTTGCCATTTTAATATAATCTGATGAAATAAAGCATTATGAGGGGACAAAAATACCATTTTTATCAGAACTAAGCTGACATTCTTCAATCTGACATTTTATGGCCTTCCTATTTCACATACACTAAAAATCTCAATTCTTTTGTTCAAAAATAATGTGGTGGAATTATATTACAAACTTGAGAGATGTTCAAAAGAAATCCCTGATCAAAAGTAACTAATTGACATACAGGAAGGGCTTTTAATATTCTATGTAAATAACCAGAAATTTACTGTATACATAAAAATGTTCCACAGATTATGGGTACTTAAGTGGCTGAATCAATGTTCTGCTCATGAAGAGATGCTTCACTCACCTGTGCCTACCACAGGTGCTGGCACATGAAAGATACTCAAAATACATTTGCTGAAGGGGTGAATGGTAAACATTTATCTATCATTTATGTTATGTCAAGCAGTCCTCTATCTTGCATGCAATGACTCAAATAATTCTTATAACCACTCTATGAAGTCAGTAATATTATTTTCCCATTTACTTGACAGATAAGGAAACAGGTTATCGTACAGGTTAAATCAGAAAGGTGATCTCACTTCTGACTCCCAAAGTACTTTTAGTTACAGTAGCTCACAATAAATGAGTAACTTTAAGTGTCCCATTAAGTGTTTATAATAAGAAGGCTGAAACAGATAGAATGCAGTGGCAACAGACCTGGAAGAAATCCCTGTGACTAGGTGGCAGAAGCAGCACTTTGTGCGTGGAGTAGTTCAGTGTGGAGTTACAGGGTGAGGGAGTAAGACAAGACTATAGGCAGTGATGGCGAACCTTTTGAGCTCAGCGTGTCAGCATTTTGAAAAACCCTAACTTAACTCTGGTGCTGTGTCACATATAGAAATTTTTTTATATTTGCAACCATAGTAAAAAAAATGACTTACATTTTTGATATTTATTTTATATATTTAAATGCCATTTAACAAAGAAAAATCAACTAAAAAATGAGTTTGCGTGTCACCTCTGACACGCGTGTCATAGGTTCGCCATCACGGCTATAGGGAATGGTGATAGAGGTCAAATTTGTCCTGCCCTAATCACTAGAAGTCAAGTAGCATCAGCAGGAAACCTCCATTAGTTGCAAGAATGCAATGCAGCTTTTAATCATCACCAGCACTATTCTCACAAGCCACACGTTCTGTCACAGAAGTTCCCTTTCTGTCCTGCTCCATGTCTTTTTTCTCCCTCCAACCAATCACATGCTTCTATCCATAAAACAGTGCTAACGCTTTTAATTAATCTTATTGATTCCATGCTGCTTTTGTTCTTACTTAAAAATAGATATATGGAAAGCTTAATAGTTATCCAAAACAAAAACATGCTCCTATATTAGATTTGGTTTATAAAGTGTCACAAATGACCCCACATACTCCGGAACTTTAGAACAGCACTTGTTCTCAGCTTATCAAAATGACCTGAGGAGCCTTAAATGAAGAGGAGTCTTATAGTCATCAGTATTTAAAAAATAAACAGAAAGAAACTGATGCTGAACCCAACCTCTGAAACTCAGAGTTAACTGACCTGAGCTGGGACTCCAATATTGTTTTGTTTTTCTTTTTGTTGTTGTTATTGTTGTTTTTTTGGGGGGAGGGGGGTGTTTCTTCCTATTTTTGGTTTTCGATTCTGCGGGTTATTCTAAAATTCTACTTCATTCTAACTTTTTAAAAATATATTTTTATTAATTTCATAGAGGAAGGGAGAGGGAGAGATAGAAACATCAATGATGAGAGAGAATCATTGATCGGCTGCCTCCTGCACACCCCTTACAGGGGATGGAGCCTACAACCTTGGGCATGTGCCCTGACCAGGAATCGAACCATGACCTCCTGGTTCCTTCCTCCAGGAACCATGACCTCCTGATGCTCAACCACTGAGCCATGCTGGCCGGGCTTCATTCTAACTTTTAATGAGAGTATGGACCAGCCTTCCTTTTCTGTTTTAACTCCTCAGGTGATTACAATGCACATAACTGGTTGAAACACAACTTTCCTTTCCTGTTTTAAGACTCCCTGTGTTGCTGAAAAGTGAGTACACTGAGAATTGCAGGCTTAAAAGTGAACATTTTATTTACTAGTATAAAAGCATAAATATCACCCCCTCATGAGCAGTACTCAAGCCCTTGGAAGAATCTCCACAGTATAGAAATGAGAGGAAAAGTGCTGTTGCAACCCATCTGAGAAGCATTCAAGTGTCCCATAACAAAGACTTTTAGGCTTCATGGCTTGACCCATATTTAAGACTGCTTACGTATTAATGCTGACCAGGTTCCTTTATCCTATAAAACTGTGGGTAAATAAGGATTTTTCTATAAATTATGCTTAAAGGAATGGAAACTGAGCAGCAGAACCTTAAATTACCAACTTCTTCTACACCTCCCAAACTGTCATAGTATGGCTCTAAATGCTTATTAACCTACCTGATTTGCCCCAAAGAGTATTGTTCTATGAATAGGTCAGCTGTCTCTAGAACTATCTCCAGCTCTGAGGTTTACACATTCTCAGGCTGGGCGGATCTTAGCAAGGAATCCCAACTTGCAAGATAGTAAACAGATGTCCTGTCTGCTGAAATTACTCAAGAAGAACCAATTTTTTCTATTATTATTATTCAGTGCAGACAATTTGAAAGAGCAAAGCAGACTAGTTTGTAATTTCTAAGGAACACATTATTTTTTAAAGTGTGGGGCTTTTTCCAAAAAGGCTACATACAAGCAACACAGTCACTTCTAAGACAGAAAGTATTCTTGATATTATAAGATAAATAAAAATAATAACCTAAAATATCCAAATTATACCAGAAGTCAATAAACCTAAAATCTGAGTTAATAAGCATGAGGAATAAAATCTTCCATCCGCCCTAAAAAGGAACGTTTATCAGAATCACTAAGACCTTTCTACCAAAATCTTATCAAAAACTTTCACGTACCAAGGAACAATTTAAATCTGGCCAAAATAAAAATTATGCTGTCTGATAAATTAGAATAATTTTCTATCAAACATGATGTCTACAAAAACTAGTTACTACAGAAATATTTGAAAGCCCCGCCCAGAATCACCAGAATTCTGCAATTTTCAAATTCTTTTGTTCACTCTTTAATACATTCATCTAGGTATTTACTTGCTGAGTGACTTTGAAGGCTAGTTACTTCTGCCAGGCCCTGGGAAAATGAAACTGAAACACATAAGCCTTTGCTATCACAAGGCTCATATTTTAGAACAGCTGACTTTAAATTCTAATCTCCTGTTTTTATGGTTACTCTTCAACTATTCAAATTTGCTACTGCACACATATATACAAATTACCAGAAAATATGTATATGTATACACTATCAGGGGAATATAGATTGTTTTTTAACAAGCAGAGAGATCTGTTTAAGAGAAACCTAACATAAGCCAATTATAAATCAGCAAACTATGAACTCAAACTTTGTGCAAACTAATGATAATAAATCTTCACCAGGAAAGCAGTGGGTTTCCCACCATCCTTGTAATACACATAAAAAGGATGTTGAAAACCAGTAAAATTATTAGGGACAAAGTAATTTTATATTGTATAATACCATCTATCATTTTAGCCTACCTTTATAAAGCTGAGTTCATTGAGAATACTAAGAGATTGCAACCTGTATGGTGTACCTAGCAAATGCTGACTTTACCTGTTATCTTTTTTAAAAACTCACAGATGAAGAAATGCTGAAACTATTAAAACATTTTACCACTAAAACTAATAAAAAAAGAAAATCAAGTATTTTGTGATCACAACAGTATTTTAGATATGATCCTATTAAATATTGTTAGACTCTGGTTAGAGGGAGATGCTATTAGCTAAAATAGGTATGAAAATCCTATAGAGATAAGTCAGTCAGTGACTACCTATAGCATTATTGCAAGGATTAAAAAGACATCCAAAGTACACAGTGCATATTAAATTCTCAGCAAAAAGTTACAACTACTATTATTAGAATAAATATTCCATCTAACCTCCTCCACTCATCCAACCATCTATCCAACAAATATTTAGTGACTAGAATATGCAAGATATGGCACTGAGACTTGTCTCCCCACAACGTTCAGAGTCTATTCCTCAAAGGATGTAACTTAGTAAATGCTTATTAAAAATCAACCACCTGACACCAACTTATATTTTTATAAAAATTTATTAGTCAGGCGAAACCGGTTTGGCTCAGTGGATAGAGCGTTGGCCTGCGGACTGAAAGGTCCCAGGTTCGATTCCGGTCAAGGGCATGTACCTGGGTTGCAGGCACTTCCCCAGTGGGGGATGTGCAGGAGGCAGCTGATGGATGTTTCTCTCTCATCGATGTTTCTAACTCTCTATCTCTCTCCCTTCCTCTCTGTAAAAAATCAATAAAATATATTTTAAAAAAAAAAAATTTATTAGTCATATCAACCTACAGGGATTTAGGACATTTTAAAAATCTGTATTCAAGTCAAAAGTGAGATTAAACTGATTTATTCAAAATATTTGTGTGTACATGTGTTTGTATGTATGTATATATATTTTAAATATGTATATGTTTCCTTATAAACATCATTATCCTTGCTAAAAATAAAGACTAAATCCACTCCGAAGATTCTTAAAAGTCTGAAATAAAGTGACAAACCCCAAACTGCACCAGTTGCTGACCAGTTGAAGAGGTCAGGGCAGGATGCATGATTCCTAGCAGGCTTTATTCCAGTTTCATAGATTCTGGGAGGTAAGGTCCACAGCCTGAATTTCTCACATCAGTCACCATCAAAGAACAGCTATTACTGTAAAAGAATTTTAGTCTCAAAGAAACTGTAATGTCACAGAATCTCCCCTTAGCATGTTCTGTAAAATCAATATCTAGACTTTCATTTAATTCTGGCATCTTTCAATGACTGATCTGTGAACTTGGCAGTTTTCTTATTTGGTTAAGCCTAGATCATTTCTTCTAACACTGAACAAAGAAGGTAGTTATTGCCAAAATGTAAATTCAAAAAGCAGAAAGCAGCATTAGCCTTAAATTTAACACATTTTATGACTCGAGTGGGATTGGGGTTCCATTTCATAACTGGCTAAGTCAAATAATAAACAGGATTTAAATCACTGCTGTTAAGTTTTGATGTGAAAGAATTTTAAGGAACTTCAATGGGGGGAAAAAGATATTTTGCTCTGACACATATGGGATTAGTTACAATGCTCCAATACACTTAATCAATATCACTTCTTCAATATTTCAGTTGAAAGAGCATATTTCATTATTATTCTCTTGGATCTAATGCTCACTGATAGTCCACAGTTTTAAAGTTAAATCAACTAATAATTGCTGGGGAAAGGGGGAGAAAGGCAATGTAGCCTCAAGAAATTCAACAAAATAGCACTGTTCTCATCATAAAAATCAGTCATGACAAACTACAATGATGCAATCAAACATACAAATGTATACTCGCAATTAAAACAATTAAATGTTAATTGATAATGATGTTCAATTCATAACATTAAGTTTTTACTTTACCAACTCAACATAAACCTGCAAATTTTCCCACACGTAGCTGGAAAGTAGTTTTCTAAAGTAAAAAGAGTGCTAAACAGGCTTAGCTGGAACAAAATTTCTTTCCTCCATCAAACAAAACAAAAAAATGTCAAAACTATTATGAACTAGCTGTCTTCTTCCTAACACATCTAGCTCATTAAATTCAGAAGCATGGATATCTGAATTGGAGGGCGGGCACACCAAGAACTACAGCAGCCCCAGGTGGAAGATGCAGGGCAGTTCCCCCATCCTGACAGAGCAGGCACCTATGAAGACCGCGTGTGTCCCCCACACCTGCCGCATGCCCCACTCAGGACGGTGTGGCAGTCCCCAACCGCCCCTCACCGCCCTCTGCCAGCCCCTGCCACTCTAGCAGACCCTAGCGATCCAGGCCCACTCTTCCTATATTATTTCTATTTTCTCACTTAACATACACATGCACCCACGCACACACAACCAAACACACAGTACTCTAGAAACGTGAATAAACTCAGACACACAACAACTAGAAACATGCTTCCATCGGAACTCATTTTAGTAGACCAAAAAATTTGGTCGGAAATCTGAAATCTTTGTAAAATCAATAGTTTATATATGTAAGTGCTTTTTTTTTAACCATAACTTAAAATTTACCATCTCAAGAATTTTTGTGTACAGTTCAGAAGTATTAAGTATATTCACACTGTTGTGCAACAGATCTCTAGAACTTTAATCCTGAAAAATTGAAAGTATATACCCATCAATACTCCCCGTTTCCCCCGCTCCCATTCCCTGGCAACTACCCTTAACTTTCTATCTCTATGAGTTTAACTTCTTAGGTACTTCATGTAAGTGATCATATAGTTACAATATTCTCTCTTGTGATAAGAACTTTCAAGCTCTATCTCAACTTTCAAATATGCTTTACAATATTAACGATAGTATGTTAGATCCCCAACACTTACTTTATAACTGGAAGTTTATAGTTTTGACTCCCTTCACCCATTTGGCCCTCCCCCAATCTCACACACACCAAAAAGCATGGACCACTGCATAATTAAAAGGCCTTTCAGTGACTTGGGTTGGTTTTCATTTGTTTCTTTAACAGGAAGCAGTGCTTCCTAAAACAGGTCCAGAAGGAAACATTAAAGAGTAACGTGACTGCCTCTGGGAAGACGGTGGTTGAAGACAGAAATGAAAGTTTTCACTACGTACTCTTTTTCATCTTTTGATTTGTGTACCATGTGTATCTAGTGTAATGGCTGTTTCATTAAATAGGTTTAATAAATTAAAAGGGCTTTAGTTTTTCAGTATAAGAAGTATGCCACAGTAATCGCAGGAAGTGATTACTCACCTTCTTTCTCCTGAAGAGGATGCTGGGCTTGAGACAGGCCACCCCAAAATGTCCCCTAATGGCATATTGATTACTTTGAATTAAGGTTACTTGACAAGCAGCCAGTGACAGAAGAGCACCTGACCCTCCACTGTCTCCTTGAGTGCAGGAAATAAATCTCCCCTGTGAAAGGTGCCCTCCCTGCTCCAGGAGGGCTGAGAAACACCCTTATCACTACAGCTAAGAGATCCAGAGCCAAAGAGCTTCTATAAACACTTTATTAATTTACTACCCAAGCCCAAACTTTGTTCAGACTCCTCACTAATACCCAAACCTTGCTTAGATTCCTTTCTCAGGAGCACTAACTTTTTGTCCTGTGAATTCTTCACAAATTGTTTGTCTAAAAAATATTAAAAGGTGCCTGGTTCAATCACTTCTTTGAGCTTCATTTTATGATCTGAGCATCATATTGTGATTTCTCCCATGCACATGTGTTAAATCAGTTTTTCTATGTAGCTTGTCTTGTTTTATTTTTAGCTTTATTATTAGTCCAGAACTAATCAGTCTAGAAAAAACTAAAACGGAGTAGAGAGGGAAATTCTCCCCCTTGCCAATGAGGTCGTTCGAAACAAAACTGAAGATTAGGCACATCTGCACAAAATTTAAAACAGGGGTTTTCTTATAGCCAAAGGAAAAAAAATCTTGGTTTTAATTGTTTCAAAGACTACCCTTAAACCAAACTTGAAAACAGTACCTACAGCCATCTCTTGGCAACTAAAAGCAAAAGGTAAAGAGGATCTTAAAAGTCAAGCTATAAAGTTTGATTTTGTGTAGTGAGAATTTCCAACAGGTTTTTGCATTCTAGGACTACAATAGTCCTTTTAATATGAATATGATTATTTATTCAGCAGCACTGTGTGTGATGGTCAAGTACACAATGGAATCTGTAAGGCCAGTCTGTCACATGAGGCCTTTCCAACAGTTCAGGAAAGAGACCAAGGCTCGGCAGCAGCCACTGAGCAGATCTGACTCCTCTCGTTCTCGGCCTCACTCCACTTCTTCTGCAACCACGTCTGACAAACCTGATATGGCTGAGACTGAGAAATTTGGTAAGTCAAAATTGAAGACAGAAATGCGAGAGCGAAAAACCACTGCCTTCAAAAGAAATGACTGAACAGGAGAAACAAGCAAGAAAATCGTACACGCACCATCAGTATGGACTATACATTCCACAAGTATTGCATTCTTCTTTTAACTGCTTAACTTTGTAAAATGCAAAGAGGTTCCATCAAGTTTAAATGACTGAGCTGTCCCTTTTCCCATCAGAGAACTACTGACCAAGGAGGAGGCACCTGCCTCTCCATCTGCCTGTCTGGCTGGCAGGGAAGGAACAGCACTCATGTGTTGGTGAAGGAAGAAACTCGGTGGGACAACAGTGAAATCCAGAGTAAACATCAAGCTGGTCCAAGATGTCCTGCAGGCTGAAGAATGCAGAGTAACCAGAGTGCCATTTTCTTTTGGTTAAAATCCTTTTAATTATTGGTATGCACAATTTTTTAATATGCAAATAAAAACGTTTTGAAACCAGAAAGGAGAGCAAGAAATGAAGAGTACAGACAATACAGTTATAAGATTAAAATATAAGTGACCTCAAGAGGATCCAAGGAAAAATCAAAGATGATACCAGAAGTCTGGGTAACTTGGTGTTACCACTAACAGACAAGAAATATTTACTGAATTGAATCTCTGTAATAAGCATACTAACAAGCATGGTTAATTTTTAAAATAAAGACAAAGATTTTTGAAAATCACAACTTTCAGTGCCAAGAAATAGCACAGCACTCCAATACTGGGGGGGGGGGGGGGGGGGGCGGAGTAAACTGCACCATATATACAACTATTCTGGAGAACAATCTGGCAACACACTTAAGAAAATGCATAACCTTTAACCTGCTAACTTCAATTTGGGCATTTACTAAAGCATAGGAAAAACACTATGCTGTTTTAGTAAAGCCCAAAATCTTAATGGTACTAACCAACCTCCTGTTATGAGCTTATAATCTAGCTAATTATTGTTGTGTGTTTTTTGTGATTTTTCCAAACTTTGCTTACAAATAATGGTTTGTGGTTTTGTTTGTTTTTGATATATTTTTGTTGATTTCAGAGAGGAAGGGAAAGGGAGAGAAACATCAATGAGTAAGAATCATTGACTGGCTGCCTCCTGCACACCCCCTCCTGGGGATCGAGCCCACAACCTGGGCATTGTGCCCTTGATCAAAATAGAACCCCGAACCCTTCAGTCCGCCGGGTCCAAAGTTCTATCCACTAAGCCAAACCAGGTAGGGCTGTCTTTGTTTTATACCCTTGACATTTAGGTACTATTTGGGGGGAATATAAATCTTAACATTGTATGCCAAAATACAGCCGATATTTAGACTCAAAGAGTAAAAAAGTTTTGTATTTTGACTAAATTAATACTGAGTTACCATTATTTTGCTGAATCAATTTTTTTTTTTTTCTTGTATGCTTGGGCTTGGTACAAACATAAAAAAAAAAAAAATACAGCACACTATTCTGGCACAAAGTAGTATACATTTCAGTCCTTTCAGGTTTAATGAAACAATACAGTTTGCCATCACATAGATGGATGTGTAAATTATACTATACTTTGCTATTAAATCTTAATCTTTACAGGATATAACCATTTTATAGAATGATCTACAAATAGAAGCTTATTAGAAAAACTACAGTTTTCAGTATATTTTGCCTTGGAGTATATTTTTTCATAAGTTGCCAAATGATATAATATCCAAGTACCATACTTTCAATATTTTCCAAAAACAAACTTATAAACTAATTTACAAGAGAAAAGCAAATGCATCTAAATTTTCATGTAAGTGCTGAAATCGGAAGCTCTCATCAGAGAAACCAAGGTGGAGTTGGTAAATTAAAAGTGAGAATATTTGACCACAAAAATTAGAACTGGCAAAAACCCTCTTCAAAGCCCAATGCTCTGTAGAGGCTTTTCTCCCCAATACTGGGGCTAGAACTGAGCTAAAAATCCAGAAAATGCTGCCAAGGTGTAAAACACCTCGAGTTGCTCAGCCAAACTCATGAAATCCTGGGTATAAAGCAGAAGATCAGAATTTATAATTTTATAGAGACTAGTTGAAGCCAAAAGTGACAAGAAATAAGAAGCCAGGCTGGAGGCAAGAGGGTGGGCTCGCGGTGAGCAGACATCAAGGGATGAAAATAGGTATGCCTAGAAGCAAATTTTAAAAGCATTTTTTCTTCAAATCTTTTTCCATACCACCTAATAAGCATCTTGATTCACCATGGCCGTATCAGCAGTGAAATGGGTAATATCAAACAGAACTATTCTGAAACATTTATTTCCAATCCAAAATGGAGCTTTATTCTGTTTGTTATAAATCCACATACTCTTCTCCTCCAGATGACTATAACTGCAAAGTAGAACTTGCTTTGACATCTGATGGCAGGATGGTAGTTTGCTACCATCCTTCTGTGGATATTCCATATGAACACACCAAGCCTATCCCTCGGCCAGATCCTGTGCATAATTATGAAGAAACACAGGATCAAATACTGAAAACCAGATTAGAAGTAAAAGATGAACACTTGGAGCAAGGACCCATGATAGAACAACTTAGCAAAATGTTCAATACTAATCACCGTTGGTATCCTTATGGACAGTATCATACACATCGTAGGAAACTGAATCCTCCAAAAGACAGATGATATTGAGGTTTTCAGTAAAATGCTGTCCTGTTCTCATTTGCCATTTGAGAAAATGCAATCAGATATATTCACTACTATGTGCATGCCATGAACACAGGAGGCCTGTTAGAAAAAATATTTTTAAAGGCAATAGGTTTCAATTTCAGTAAGCTCTCTGACCTTAAGGAAAAGAAACAATGGCCAGAATATCTGCAGGATTTATCCAAATCTTAGAAGCATACTGCGATGGAAAAGTCAGATGGACTTAGTTAGGAAACTACCTTAATTAGGAATACCTACCAATACTTCTTCCCTAACTTTCCTTAATATACCTTGTTTTCCCCAATATGTTAATCTGTATGACCCAGAGACTAAAGGTTGCCTTTTTCCAACTTTAGATTATTTACTAAATTGATTTCTTTTAGCTACAAATCTTCTCCTAGAATATGACAGATTAGAAAGATTATACTAGCTTTCTCACACATTCTTGAGATCACAGTTTGACTGCTGGTCAGGGTACATGCCAGGTTGTGGGCTTGATCCTCCAGTAGGGGGCATGCAGGAGGCAGCCAATTAATGATTCTCTCTCCCTCTCCCTTCCTCTTTCTGAAATCAAATACATATTTTTTAAAAGTAGTATATATAACTCAGGCTTTTTCATTTATTAGTAACATTCTCCACCTTACTTCCAATAAAGGAGGGATGAGGTAGCTAATAATTTTAAACAATAAGGCAACTTTTTACATAAAAGGGAAAACAAAATTTAAAAGTTAATAGATTTTTGTCCCCTGGTATGGCTCAGTTAGTTGAATGTTGTCCCATGCACCAAGAGGTCGCGGGTTCGATTCCTGGTCAAGGCACATGCCGGGGGTTTCAGACTCAATCCCCAGTACAGGGCATGCAGGAGGAAACCAATCAGTGATTCTCTCTCATCATGATGCTTCTATCCCTTCCTCTCCCTTCCTCTCTCTCTAAAACTCAACAAAAACATTTTTTTTAAAAAAAGGTAATGGATTTTAAGCACTGGAACTATGTAAGACACAAATGTTTTACACTTTAGCCTTCAGATTACCATCTCAGAGACAAAGGAAAAATACATAAACAGTAAGCCATTAATTAACTGTGTATGATCACATGCCAAGATGAACAATACAAGCCATCATCATAAAAAGTTCCGAGAAAGGAAAAGATCAATGTGGACCAGAGCAGTACTTTTCAAACATTAATATGCTATAAATCATCTGATACACTAGGTCAGGAAAGGGGCCTGAGATTGTGAGATACTTTATTTATACATTTCTAACAAGCTACCCGAGGCCAATTCTGCTTGTTTTGCTGGTCCATGGACCATACTTTGTAAGTATCAAAAGTGTAATGCACATAAGAAAGATAAGATTCATTCTGGTTTGGGAGAACAAAGTAGGTTTTATATAAGCTCAACAGGAAGAATTAGCTTGATCTTGTCTAGGAACAATGAGACCATTTGACTACAATGAAGATCCACTCCTCCATCCCAAAAAGATATGCTGAGCACTGATTCTGTGCAGGGTACAGTAAAAAACACATTGACAAGTCTAACAGAATGGACAGTTAAATGATTGGGAGATACCATTTCACACAAGGAAAAAAGCCACGTAGTTGTCCATTAACAGTCAGGTAAAGAAATTTATGTTATAGCCATACAATGAAATGCTGTATAGCAATGAAAATCCATGAATTACAATTACTCACTCTAGAATGGACTAATCTCAGTCATGGTGTGACTGTGTGTGTGTGTATATATGTATATATATGTATATACACACACAGATATATATATATATATGACATAGGAAAACATACTATGATTTAATTCACTCATATGTATTAATATAAACAGGCAAAACTAAACAAACTGTTTAGGAATACTTGTGTCGTGAAGCTACTAAAAAAAATTACTGAATCAAAGATCACAATAGTGATAATAGGGTGAGGAGAAGGGATAGGAGAAAAGGATGAAATGGAAAGGGGCTTCAAAGATATTTGTAATGTTCTGTTTCTGAAGCTGAATAGCGGGTGACTGGATATGTATTTTGTGATTATTCAAATCACTAGAGGCCCCATGCACAAAATCCGTGCAGGAGTAGGCCTTCCTTCCCCCGGCTGCCGGCACCAGCTTCCCTCTGGCACCCCAGATCCGGGCTCCCTCGCAGTCCCAGCTTCGGCTGAAAGGTCGTTGGGAAGGCTGTTCAGTCTAATTAGCATATTAGGCTTTTGTTTTTATAGATGTATTATAGACACTATTTTGCATGTATGACATTTTGATTTCCTTTTTACACTTCTTTGCTAATGTTATCGATTATATTTTTAAAGACATAGGAAATTGGTGGTGGCAGATTCTAAAAGCAGTGACTTAAAGAAAAGTGGAAGACTGCTACTATAGACAATTTTTAACCACTGACTTCAAGAGGAAAAATATGGGGATTGAGAAGGGAACACAGAATGCTAAGAGACAGAGCTGAACATTTTACTATGGGAATGTCTTGAAAATGTTAAGACAGGAAGGGAAAGGTAATATTAAAGAAACAGAGGAATTGATAAATAAGACCAAAGGTAGGAAAGAAAAGGTTCAAGAATATAAGAAAAACAACTGGTCACTATCAAGATGTCAGGAACAAATACTATTCAACATCAGGCTTACCAAATAGTTCTGTGTGGCTAGAATGTACAGTTCCTAGGAAGTTTGGAAATACTAGGAATTAAACCTAAACACAAAAGCAAGGACATCTTGGTGGGCCTTGAACTCACTGCAAAGCCACTGAAAACATTTCAGAAAGGCAGTTAACAAGATCTGGACTTTCACACACTTTTAATAGAAGTATAAAAAGCAGACGGAAGCCAAGTTTACCCTGCTCTCCCCTTCCCATAGCCCCCGAGTGCTAGCTCCTTCTCGACACCCAGGGGTCACCTACCTACCTGTCGCCCAGAAGAGTTTGTCTCCAAGTCCTCTCTCCCAAGCACCTCCAAACAAGGCCCCAGGGACCTGTCACACACGCCCCGAGCCTCGGTCCCCTTTCTCAGCCCTCAATTCCCCCGTCAGATGGCAGAGAAAGCTGCAGCGCCTCCCGAACAAAAAGCGGAGACGAAAGAGGAGGATTTTCAGGGAAAACCTTGGCCCAGCCTCACGTGGCCCAGAGGGGAGGCAGCCGGCAAGCGCGCCGGGCGGCACCCAGCTGGGAACTGCGCTCCCCGCGGGGGCCCGGGAAGACGGCACCCCACTCACCAGGCCGTCTATCTGCACCTGCTTCACGGCCGAATCTCCGGCCCCGCCTTTGCCCTTGCCTTTCCCGGCCGCACCGCTGGCGGAGCTGGAAGAAGTGGTGGCCGGGCCGGTGCCTTCCTTGCGGGACGCCATCTTTCCAGCGGGACAGGAAGAAAGAGAAACGTGAGTGATCGGAAGCGGAAGTACGAGCTTCACGTGACGTCATACGCAGTGCGCCGTCCGAGGGGCGGAGCGGGGAGGAAAGGCTAGACTAGGGCCCCGCCTCCCTTCAACTCCTCCCCTAACGGAATCCTTTGCGCATGCGCATTGTGTGTTTGCGGCTTGCCCCCCCCCCCCCCCCCCCCCATAAAATGCTTGAAGTGGACTTTTTGAAAAAAAGACTTTGTGACAAACGCGGCAGAGATTGGAGTGATGTGTCGAGAAGCCAAGGAGCCCAAGGATTGCCGGGAACACCGGAAACAAAGAGAAAGGCATGGAAGAAAGGCATGGAACAGATTCTCCCTTATTGCCTTCAGGGAGAGCATGGCCCTGAGGACACCCCCACTTCAGACTGTGAGACCACACATTTCTGCTGTTTTAGGCTATGCAGTTTGTGGTACTTTGTTACAGCAGCCCTAAGAAATTAATACAACTTATTTATGTGCTACTGTATTGATGTATTATGCACATTATAAAACATCCACTGAAATAGATATTGAAAAATGTGTAAAGGTGAAAAACTAATGTTTAAAACATTAGTCTTATTAACTTATAGTGTGCAAAGAGTTTGAGAGCAACGATATTGAATATTTGCCGTTTTAATCTTTTTATTTTGGTGAAAAAAATAAAATGTTTCCACTTTATGTTTAGTCAGTCTCTATTAGGCTATTGATAATAGCATTGTAATTCACACTTACATGATGTCTCATGTGTAAAAATGCTTTCACTTCTAATTTTTTTATTAATCCCAATTCCCAATCTTGCAAACTATGACGAGTTTCACTAACTCCCATTACACACATTAGGAAACAGACGTGAATTATCCAACCTTATTCTGTTCATTACTGGTGAGCAGTATTGCATTTTGTCTTATGTAATTTTAGATAACTGTCTCTAACCACTTAGAATTCAGGGGTGGGCAAACTTTTTGACTCGAGGGCCACAATGGGTTCTTAAACTGGACCGGAGGGCCGGAACAAAAGCATGGATGGAGTGTTTGTGTGAACTAATATAAATTCAAAGTAAACATCATTACATAAAAGGGTACAGTCTTTTTTTTTTTAGTTTTATTCATTTCAAACGGGCCGGATCCGGCCCGCGGGCCATAGTTTGCCCACGGCTGACTTAGATTATACAGAAATTCTTTTTTCAGAATTACCAGAATAGCCCTTTGCTGGTATTAGTTTCATGTAAGATTACATAAGGACCAAGAAGTTATTTTATGCAAAGTGTTGAAGTATGATTCCGAATATATTCTGTAAAAATAACACTGACTTGTGTGAAATACACATCTAAAGTACTTATTTTTATTTATTTATTTAATCCTCACCCATGGATATTTTTCCATTGATTTTAGAGAGAGTGGAAGACAGAAATATCGATGTAAAAGAAACTCATCAATTGATTGTGAGGGGCCTGCAACAGAGGTATGTGCCCTTGACCAGAATTGAACCAGGGACCCATAGTTCTGCAGACTGATGCTCTATCCACTGAGCCAAACTGGCTAGCGCCAAGTCTCAAGTATCTAAAGGAATACTTGACAGCTTTAGAAAATCATATTAGATAAGGAATTTATAACTTTCTCTGCTTCCAAATACATTTTGCCTAGTCCTTATGTTGGAAATGTTTACTTATTAAATAAATATCTAGGCAGAACTGATGAAGTGGTTACACCAATGAAGGGTATTTCCTGCCCTGAGATTTTTGTTGTGAGGGTCTGGTTTCATATTACAATCTGTGAACAGAAACAGTTACACCTGAAAAATTCCTAATGATACAACATAAAAAGTTGTATCCATTATTTTCAAGTACACATGAAATATTTATCAAAACAGACCACAACCTGGGCCACAGAGAGAGTCTCCACAAGTTTAGAACTATTGAAGGTTGATTGTAGTAGAATTACACTAGAAATCAGTAAGAGAAAAATAAAAAGAAAAGAAGAAAATCCCTCATGGAAGAACCAGATCTAGAAGTTTGTGCCTGTCATTGGCTAGCTGGAATGATGAGCACCAGAAAGCATCCAGGTTACTTACAAATAATAATACATTTACTGATTGCTTTATCCTGCTATATATATGGTTTCATTTCAAAATTACAATACCAATATTACTAGTCACAATAAAACTGGTAAGTAAAGTTTTAAATTGCTTTGTAATATTTTAGCCTTGGAAATATCCCACTAAGATTTTCCAGACATGTGTGCTAATCACACTACATGGGTTCTTTCAACCTGACCGAAAACAGTGTGCCAAGACCGGTTTGGCTCAGTGGATAGAGCATCGGCCTGCGGACTGAGGGGTCCCAGGTTCGATTCCGGTCGAGGGCATGTACCTTGGTTGCGGGCACATCCCCAGTGGGGAGTGTGCGGGAGGCAGCTGATCGATGTTTCTCTCTCATTGATGTTTCTGACTCTCTGTCTCTCTCCTTTCCTCTCTGTGAAAACTCAATAAAATATATTTTAAAAAAAAAAGAAAAAAAAAAGAAAACAGTGCATGTGGCCCCCTGTGCATGAAACAGCCCACAGCCAAGAGATATAAATACAGACACCCCCAATTTACAATGGTTTGACTTAAGATATCTTTTACTTTATAATGGTGCAAAACCATTTAGTAAAAACCATACTTCAAATTAATTAATAAAGCAATTAATACTTCAAATTTTGAATTTTGATCTTTTTTCAGGCTAGCAATATGTGGTATGATATTGACAGCTCCCAAGTCAAATTGAGATCTAGATGGTAAGTAATCATCAGTATACTGTGTTGCCACCGTCTTATGCATATTGTGTTCTGAGCATGTTTATGGTAGGCTAGGATAAGCTATGATATTAGTTTAGGTGTATTAAATGTATTTTCAGCTTAGATATTTTCAACTTATAATGGGTTTATAGGGACCTAACCTCATAAATCTAGGAGCATCTGTACAAAGAGAGGAAGGGAGAGACACATGAAGTAGAATTTGAAATAGGAAGTCAATATAGAAGCAATATCACTTCCTTCATTTGGATTTCTGGTTTGCTTCCTATCTCACTGGCTATTCCTTTCTTCTGTCACCATTGATGATTTCTCTACCCTTCCCCAACTTTTTAATATTGAAGAAACTGCACCAGAGTTCCATTCTTCTACATCTTCGTTCCCTTATCTCTACTCCGTCATGGTGACCTCATCCACTCTCAAACCTCTAAACTTTATGCATTATACTGATGAATCCAAAATTTATATTTTCCCAGACCTCTCTACTGAACTCCACACCAGCATGTCTACCTATCTGCCTATTCAACATCTCCACTGAAATGTCCAACAGGTACCTCCAACTTAACCTTTGCAAAGTTGAGCTCCAACTTCCCTCCCCCGCAAAAAAAAAAAAAAAAAAAAAAAAAAAAAATTCTTCACATAGTCTTCCCCATCTCATTTGATGACAGCTCTGTTCTTCTCGTTAATAAGACCAAAACCCTTGACTCCTCTGTTTCCCTCTCACCCCACCCCCTGATCCATCAGTTACTCCCCTAGGCTCCATCTTAAAATGTATTCAAAATTCAGACTTCTTCTGAGAAGATGTAAAAATATTTTTCCCTACTTCTCCTAATAAGTGCATCGAAACCCCTGGGCATTATTGGTAGAAGAAAAATGAGAAGACTTTGCAAGGTGGGAAGAAGAAGGAAGACTGGCTAGGGACACTGGGACCCAAAGAACAAGAGAGGTGTGATTGCCACATATGTTCCATGCTTGGAGCTGAAGTCCAGTGACCTGGAAACACCAACAGGTACAAATAAAACAAAACAAAACACAACACAAAAAGCCTCCGATAACTGCACACTGTCAGTGGCGATGATGTATAGAATTTGACCTTTAACCCTTATCAGACAATAATGAGGCAGCCACTCCATCCCCCACGGCAGTAAGGAGACCAGCAACCCCATGAAGGAATCCTGGAAAGCAGTAATAAGGCAATCCTACCCTTTCATCCAGGAGGTATCACTGGACGCCTAGCTGGAGCAGGAACTTCCATCCCCCACCAGTGACAAAGAACTGTTCCCACCCCTGAGAGAGCCAGTGAAGGCTGAACATGGAACTTCTGTTGGTACCCTCATGGGGCAGTAAAAGGAAGGGCTCCCTCCCTCCACTGCCAGAGCTATGTCAGAGAAAGCCACCTAAAACAGGCGGCCTTGAGATCCAGAGTGTCATAACAAAATATGCAAACATCGATGCTTCAGTTGAAAAGTCATCATCTCATCAAGAACCAGAAAGGTTTCAAACTGAATGAAGAAAGGCAATCAATAGATGCCAACACCGACATGACAGAGATGTTAGGATTACCTGAAAAGATTTTGAAGCAGCTATCATATACTGTCTCAACTACCAATTATAAGCACACTTAAAATGTTTCAGCAAAGCCTTAACTGGTTTGGCTCAGTGGATAGAGCTTCGGCCTACAGACTCAAGGGCCCCGGGTTTGATTCCGGTCAAGGGCATGTAACTTGGTTGTGGGCATATCCCAAGTAGGGAGTGTGCAGGAGGCAGCTAATCGATGTTTCTCTCTTATTGATGTTTCTAACTCTCTATCCCTCTCCCTTCCTCTCTGTAAAAAAAAAAAAAAAATCAATAAAATATATTTTTTAAAAAATGTTTCAACAAAGAAATTGAAAGTCTCAGCCAAGATATAAAAGATATAAATAGGAACCAAATGGAAATTTAGAACTTAAAAAATACAATAACTAAAACTAAAAATAAAAACCTGATGGGCTTAACAGCAGAATGGAAAGGACAGAAGAAACAAAATCAGTGACTGGAGATGCAACATAGAAATTACCCAATCTGTACACAGATGAACAGAATATAAAATGGTACAGCCACTGTGAGAAAGAGTATGACAGTTCTTTAAAAAATTAAACATAGAATTACCAAATGCGCCCTAGCCAGCTTGGCTCAGTGGATAGAGTGTCAGCCTGTGGACTGAAGGGTCCCAGGTTCGATTCCGGCCAAGGGCACATACCTGGGTTGCAGGCTCAATCCCCAGTAGGGGGCGTACAGGAGGCAGCCAATCAATGATTCACATCATTGATGTTTCTATTTCTCCCTCTCCCTTCCTCTCTGAAATCAATAAAGAAATATATATATATTTTTAAAAAATAATTACCAAATGATCCAGCAATTCCACGTCTAGGTATATACCCAAAAGTATTGAAAGCAGGGACATAAACAAATATTTGTACACCAGTATTCATAGCAGCATTACTCAAAATAGCCAAAAGTTGAAAACTATTCAACAGATAAATTAATAAACAAAATGTGACATATACATAAAATTGAATATTATTCAGCCTTAAGAAGAAATGAAAGTCTGATACATGCTACAACACGAATGAATTTTAAAAATATGCTAAATGAAATGTCAGATGCAAAAACAATTATTATAGGATTTTATTTACATTAAGTACCTAGAATAGTCAAATTTATCGGGAAAGTAGAATAATGGTTACCAGGAGGTGGGAAGAGGGAGGAATAAGGAGTTATTATTTAATAAGTGGAGAGTTTCAATTTGGGATGGTGGAAAAATAGTAATGGTTGTACAATAATGTGGACACAATAACACTGAACTGTACATTTAAAAGGGGTTTAACCTGACTGGTTTGGCTCAGTGGATAGAGCGTTGGCCTACGGACTCAAGGGTCCTGGGTTCGATTCCGGTCAAGGGCATGTACCTTGGTTGCGGGCACATCCCCAGTGGGGAGTGTGCAGGAGGCAGCTGATCGATGTTTCTCTCTCATCAATGTTTCTTCAGTCTGTAGGCCGTCAATCTATCCACTGAGCCAAACCAGCTAGGGCATATCAATGTTTCTAACTCTCTATCCCTCTCCCTTCCTCTCTGTAAAAAATCAATAAAATATATCTTTTTTTTAAAAATATATTTTATTGATTTTTTACAGAGAGAAAGGGAGAGAGATAGAGAGTCAGAAACATCGATGAGAGAGAAACATCGATCAGCTGCCTCCCGCACATCTCCCACTGGGGAAGTGCCCGCAACCCAGGTACATGCCCTTGACCGGAATCGAACCTGGGACCCTTCAGTCCGCAGGCCGACGCTCTATCCACTGAGCCAAACCGGTTTCGGCTAAAATATATCTTTTAAAAAAATAAAAAAATAAAAGGGGTTTAAACGTTAAAGTTTGTGTTATTTTTCCACAATAAAAAAAACAAGTGGACTGAAACAAAAACAAAAAAATGAACAGAGCCTTGGGGAACTGTGGAACTATAAGAAAAAAAAAATAACAGTCCTGCCCTATTCTAGTGGCTCAATTGATTGAAGCATGATCCGTGCACCAAAAGGTTGTGGGTTTGATTCTGGGTCAGGGCATATACCTAGGTTGCCAGTTTGATCCCCAGGGTGAGTACAGCAGGCAACGATTGATGTTTATCACATTGATCTCTCTCTCTCTCTCTCTCTCTCTCTCTCTCTCTCTCTCTTCACCCCCCCTCCCCATTTCTTCTCTCTCTAAAATCAATAAAAACATGTTCTCAAGTGAGGATAAGTAAGTAAGTAAATAAAATATAACAATCCTATCATAGAAGTCTTAGAAAGAGAAAAGAAAGGGAGCAGGGATTAAAAGTTATTAAAGAAATAGCGCCTGAAAACTTCCTTAATATTAGGGGAAAGTCATAGCCTACAGATTCAAGAAGCTTGAGCAAACTCCAAATAGGATACATCCAAAGAAATGCACACCAAGTTATATCAGAGTGAAACTTCTAAAAGCCAAAGAAAACATCTTGAAAGCAGCAAGAGACAAGGCCCTACTTTATAAGGGAAAAACAGTTGGAACTAAAATGGATTTCTCAATAGAAAACAAAGACCAGAAGGCAGTTGCATAATATTTTTCAACTGATAAAAAAAAAAAAAAAAAAAAAAAAAAAGAACGCTCAACCTAGAAACCTGTATTCAACCAAAATATTATTAAGGAATAAAAGGAAATCAAAACATTTTTTAATAAAGAAAAACTAAGAGAATTGTTACTAGCAGTCCTACCCCAAAAGAATGACTAAAAGTAGTTCTCTAAAAGGAAAAGGAACAATAAAAGAAAGAACCTGGAATATCATTAAGGAAGAAAGAGCACAATAAACAAAAATGTGGGTAATTCCAGTAGACTTTCCTTCTTTTGAGTTTCCTAAATGTTTTAGGGTTAAAGCAAAAAATTAGGATAGCAAGAAAGCCAACTACTGTTATAATTATTTTACTTACCTTAAATGAAGTAGACCTGGTATGAGAAATACTTAATTAAAAAAAACCAGAATATTCACACAACTTTTGTAATTTAATGTGAAACTTTAGAGGCTTGATCTAACTCTACATTTCTGGCCATGCAAGTATCTTCTGAGTGAAAAATATGCTAGTTCAAAGACACATTAAAAACTTCACCTCCGCTTCCCATTATGTTTTATAGTTCTGTGCAATTACTGTGGCTACTAGCAATTCATATAGGAAATAAAGGTCAGAGATTATTCTGATTAAATTTTTAGAGCAGGTTTATGCTTAACACTATCCACACTTACATAGGTTTCATACTGCACACAATTTATGACTATTATGATTATTACTGTAGGTCTTAATATAATGTATTCTCAACTAAACCAGGATTGAAATTTTTAAGTAAAATATTCTGGACTGGCCAATATACCCTTCCCTGCCCACCCCCCCTCCAAAAAAAAAGGGAGTTTTTTGGCTGCATTATGAGAAAAACCCTTAACTATGTTTGGATTGGAAAGGAAGCCTACTCTGAAATTTGATTTTAAGTAATGATTTGGGGTGATACTTTTATTTTTACTGGGGACAATTAACACTGAGTTAGTAGACATGTTTTAATTCAGGCTTTATTTTTAAGACTTTCAGATTGCAACTCAGGAGGCTCCAACAGCAACTAAGTGCTTTGGGATCATTCGCACAAAGATTAAGAGGCATGTATAAACCATAAAACCCTTTATGAGAAATAAGAATCTATCTTAAAATAATCATATGAACTAAACTTATATATAAAAACATATTGAAACTTAAATATACTCGTGTGGCAAAAATTAAAGAAATACCTATATTGCCCTAGCTGGTTTGGCTCAGTGGATAGAGCGTTGGCCTTCAGACTGAAAGAGCCCAGGTTCAATTCCGGCCTAGGGCACATGCCTGGGTTGAGGGCTTGATCCCCAGTGGGGGGGCGTGCAGGAGGCAGCCCATCCATGATTCTTTCTCATCATTGATGTTTTTATCTCTCTCTCCATCTCCTTTCCTCTCTGAAATCAATAAAAATGTATTTTTTTAAAAGAAATACCTATACTGCCCTTTTTCTTTAGTTGTTAACAAGCACAGCAAACCAAAGTGCAAACCAATGTTTAAGAGAATTGAGTTCTAAGGGTTTCTCACCTCATCACTTCTAAAGATAAAATGTACTTGTCCTTTCTATCATACAAGGTAGGAGTATTTAAGAGGGTTGTTAAACTGCTGAGTCAAAAAGAACAAGAGGAAGCAGCAAGAAAACATAGACAGACTGGGTGTGAAGAGAGTTGGGAATGCTGGTTGTGGTAGGTGGTCTCTGATTTGCTCTTCAGATACACTCACCATCCTTCTCTACCCTAATCTGTGATTCCAGGAGGCTGACCAGTCTTTATCAACCAGTCTCTTTTGCTCTGTGTCTTCAGATTGGGTTTAGCTAATGTGAACTACCAACAGGAGATTAGAAGTCAGGAGGAAAGCAAGGTAAGAGTATTTACTTCCATGAATCCCCTCAGTGGCTGCCATTTGTCTACTTAAGGACACAGCTCTTGTTGGGTAGCCTTCTGTTACCATTACAGCACATTCTGAGTTGCAGTCTGTATGCCCCCTCAAGCCTAGTAGTGATAATACAGGCTTCCCACAGTTGCTAGCCTCAGGGTACTTCATCATCTCTTCCATTCCTTGCACATTTTAAAAAATAGTCTCTTTATTAAATGCTATTCCATCACTTTTTCCAAGTGTGTTGTTAATGTTCAGCCAGGACTCTGATTGATACATTGGTAGTGGGGAATGGGAGAAAAAGTCAAGGTAGTATTAAGGTGTGGTAAAGAGAGATAGGAGAGAGAGATAGGAAGAGGTTTTCAAAGCTTTTTGCACCATTCTATGAATGTAACATGACTTACGTGACTCCAATTAATTCCTAAATTGCAAAATTATTGTGGCTGAGTTCCTGTTTCTTTGCATCCATATCCAATATAAGGGCATGGCTATAGATAGATGTCTGGAATTTACATGACTAGGTAAGACTCCCAGGATCTATGTGGGTTGATTATGTCATATTAAGACATTTCTCTTATGAAGTAAGGATCAACCCAACCCAGTGTATCTGCTAATTTTTTTCTAGAAATTCCGTCACTTGCTATAGTATGAATTTTTACTGTCAATTATGTCAATATTATTTGACTTTGTAGTATTTCCTTTTATTCTCAGTGTACTCTCCCCCTTAGAGGCACACCTACACTTTTCCCTTCCCCTTCCCAGGTACATTGCCTTTGCCTTTCTTTGTCCTAAGCTCCATCGACCCTTCTATTGCTTCTGTAACTTGTTTCCTGAGCCTATGCAACCCAGCTGGCTCGCTTCTACTAGCTCTGTAACTTTCTAAATAAACTTTCTCTTATAATTTGAAAAATAAAATATTGCCCAGAAGGTGTGGATCAGTGGTTGAGCATCAGCCTATGAACCTGGAGTTCATGGTTCAATTCCAGGTCAGGGCACATGCAGGGGTTGAGGGCTCAATCCCCAGTAGGGGGGAGTGCAGGAGGCAGATGATCAATGATTGTCTCTCATCATTGATGTTTCTATCTCTCTCGCTCTCTCTCGCTTCCTCTCTCTGAAATCAATAAGAACATATTTTTAAAAAAGGATCTTGACACCATTACTTAATAAAAAATATGCAAGTAAATAAATAATTTGAAAAATATATACAGTTTATTTTATTCTCAAACAGAAATTTGGGAAAGTACAATAATTCCTTCAAGAACCAGTGGTTCAGTACATATTATTTCATTTAGATTCACAATTAAATTCAGATTGTTATATTTAAGCATCACTCCAAAAGTGGGTATAAGCCAGGTGACTGTTGTTTGTCCATCATTATAACAGTTTATATAGCTGAGAATTCAGATCTCAATTAAAATTTTCTCTCTAATCAGAACCTACTACTTCCCTGCGACAAATAGGACAGGTAGAGTTGTCAGACAGCCAGCGATCAATACAGTGCACATGATATTCATGGGAGCAAGGTAGTATGCGAAGCTTGTTGCCTTCTGTGTACTCTGTAATACAAATTATACAGACTTTCGATGTATCATTTTCAGAAAAAGGTCTTATAGCCAAGTTGTCAATCTCTGCTTTGCTGAGTCCTGTTGGATGGTTATCATAATCATTCACGAATAAAAATTGATCAAGAGAGGCCCAAGAGTCACTTTCATCTGATGTTATTGGGGTCATAGATCTACTGTCACCCCAGGTTTCTGATGAGTATGATGAGAATCTTCTTTCATCACTGCCTTCAGAGAACAGGGTGCTAATTTCTGAATTTTCATCACTGAAGGAGCTGGAACTAGACATCGGACTGGAGCTGGAACTGGACATCAGACTGGAGCTGGAACTAGACATCAGACTGGAGCTGGAACTGGACATCAGACTGGAGCTGGAACTGGACATCAGACTGGAGCTGGAACTGGACATCAGACTGGAGCTGGAACTGGACATCAGACTGAAACTGGAACTGGATGTGTAGCTGGAGTTTGAACTAGAAGTCAATGTGGAATGTAAACAGGAATCACAGCTAGAATTTGAGCTGGAACTAAAACTCCTACCATGAGAACTCTCTCTTCCATAGGGTGACTCTGCCCTTTCCATGTATCGACTTGGCACTGACTGAATACTCTCTAAATCACTCTCACTGTCCATAGGATTACTTGAGCCACTAAAATCTGTCACTGTCTGCCTTAATGTGCTTTGAATTGCACCAGGTATTGTATCACTTAAACCTGTACTTAAAATTCCACAAAAGGGAATTCCAATGGTACTAACATAAGCTCTCATATCTGCCGGTTCATAATGTGAAAACATATGCCTAAGTTCTCCTTGTTCACTGTCTAAAGAGGCAGTGCTATTTGGTATCTCAGATGTTATTTGAGTTCTATTAGTTATGCTGCCTCTCTCAGAATATGCTACAGGATGAACTTGTCCTACTGCAGAACAGAGGCATATGTTTGGATATGTCTGTCTCAATCCACAAGATTCACTGTCATCGGTTGTGTCTGGAGAAGATTCTCCTTGAACACCATTCCTTGTCCCAGACGTTGCAAAAAGATGCCTGTTTTGCGATTCAAGTGCAGCTGTTCGCTGTGTCGATGTTTCTTGGTGCCGAGTTCTAAAAAATCTCCCAGTCTCTCTCACGAAAGGCTGCTCAAAAGTTGGAGATGATGCACTGTGATGGAATCTTTGTGAAAGTGGACCCGATGAACGTGGAGGTGACCCACTTTCAGTTCTTGCTCTGGTTCTACTGTGGTCTGGGCTTCTGCTTCTTGTTCTTTTCTGGCCTCTAGTAGGTGTGACTTTCATTGATGGCCTTGGTGTACTTTGTTCCGATTTAGATGGTCTTGTAAATCTTGGTTCAGCTTGTGGGTTTTCCACGTGACTGTGGCTATTTTCCATATTTTCTCTTCTGGGAAGTCTTGTAGATGGTACGTATTTATTCTCTGCACTTGGATGGCCAGAACTGAATCTGAAATCACCGTGTGGATTAGCCTGGCTCACTTCTCTCCAAGGTTGGTGTTCTCCTTGCCCACATAGCACATTTTTAGTTTGCTCGAAAGCATTAAGCTGGTCTCTAATAGAGCCACTCGTTGGAGATGATTGACTCTGATGAAGTCTTTGTGCAAGTGGGCCCAGTGCACGTGGAGGTGACCTACTTTCAGTTCTTGCTCTGGTTCTACTGTGGTCTGGGCTTCTGCTTCTTCCCCTTTTCTGACTTCTAGTAGGTGTGACTCTTACTGATGGCCTGGGTGTACTTTGTTCTGATTTAGATGGTCTTATAAATCGTGGTTCAGCTTGTGGGTTTTCCAGGTGATATTGGCCATTTTCCATGCTTTGTCCTCTGGGAAATCTTATAGATGGTACATATTTACTCTCCACACTTGAACTGCCAGAACTGAATCTGAAATCACTGGGAGGACTAACCTGGCTCACTTCTCTACAAGGTTGGGGTTCTCTTTGCCCACTTGTCACATTTTCCGTTGGTTCAAAAGAGATGAGCCAGTCTATTAAAGAGTCACTGCTAGACACATCATCGGGAGAGTCTCCTTCACCTGTTAACAAAAAAGTGGGGAGCTCAGAAAGGAAATACCAAGATTAGAGTATCGTAGGATAGCACTCTGAAACGTTGTTTCAAAAACAAACTAAAATGGTGATAAATACTCAGATCTTGTAAACAAATTTTACATTTATAGAATGACTGTTTTGTAAACCATGCTGCAAACTGACAAGTACAGGCAAGAAAGTTTCAATTCTATCTGAAAGACAGAGATAATCCTAGATAAATTTAGAGAATTGTTTTATTAATGCTGTGACTGGTTTGGCTCAGTGGATGGAGCGTCGGCCTGCGGACTGAAGGGTCCCAGGTTGGATTCCAGTCGGGGGCATGTACCTTGGTTGCGGGCACATCCCCAGTGGGAGATGTGCAGGAGGCAGCTGATCGATGTTTCTCTCTCATCGATGTTTCTAGCTCTCTGTCCCTCTCCCTTCCTCTCTGTAAAAAAATCAATAAAATATATTTTAAAAAAATGAATATGGAGGTCTATTTTTAATAGTTCATCATATACACATCCTGGGAGAGGACTGTCAAGTGACAACAGTTTTTTCACTCCACTGTCGAAATTTACTAATGCAGTTAAACAAGACAAATACCAGGTAAGGTACAGTGCTTGTTATTTTTCTTCAGTTTACATTATTAGGTAATTTTCACTAGTCCACATTACTTCTAGGCTTTTGACTTAAGTGCTTTTGATAATATATAAAATTGTTTTAAAATACAAGACTATTATAGCCATTACCCAAATATAAAGAAGGTTTATAGGTTTAACATATTGGAATACTTATTAATGTTACCAAGATTTTGAATTGACATGAAACTGAAGGTTAGATAAATGAGTAGACTAAACCTAGCATAGTGCATATAGGACCATGTTCAAGAACCAAACTATTTCAGTATCCTCTTCAGTACATAGTAAAAGTCTCTACTTCACACTGGGAGAGAACCACCAGCCCTGAGGTTAGAGCAGGGTTTCTCAACACTACTGACATTTTGGCATGATACAATTCTTTATTTAGGGAGCTATCCTGTGCCTTGTGGAATGCTGGGCAGCATTCCTAGCCACTGCCCCCAGGATGTCAAAAATATATTTAGATATTGTAAAATGCCCCCAGTTGAGAACTACTTGATTCGGATATGAAATACTTGTTTTTGCTGGTGAGGAAGTCATATATCTATATCAGTGGTTCTCAACCTTCCTAATGCCGCAACCCTTTAATACAGTTCCTCATGTTGTGGTGACCCCCAATTTCATTGTTATAAACTGAACATAATTAAAGCATAGTGATTAATCACAAAAACAATATGTAATTATGTGTTTTCCGATGGTCTTAGGCGACCCCTGTGAAAGGGTTGTCCGACCCCCAAAGGGGTCGCGACCCACAGGTTGAGAAACGCTGGTCTATATAGAAAAAAAATAATTCAGGTAGGAGGAGGAATTTTCCATTGAGGTGGAAAACCAAAGAAAATATCAATAGGCTATTTCACAAATAAAACAACGCAAATGTGAATGGGGGGGGGGGTGGGGGGGGGAGAAGTACCTTGACATTCTCACCAAAAAAATGAATAAATGCTAGGTTTGTGGTTTGTTTGTTGAGAAGTTACTTAGCACTAGATTAATTTGTGCCACTCTGTATAATCCAGCTGTGGGCAAACTACGGCCCGCGGGCTGGATCCGGCCTGTTTGAAATGAATAAAACTAAAAAAAAAAAAAAGACCGTACCCTTTTATGTAATGATGTTTACTTTGAATTTATATTAGTTCACACAAACACTCCATCCATGCTTTGGTTCCGGCCCTCCGGTCCAGTTTAAGAACCCATTGTGGCCCTCGAGTCAAAAAGTTTGCCCACCTCTGGTATAATCTCTGGTTGACACTCACTGTTATGAAGTTCCTTATCCATCCCATCCTATTCCCCTCACAAACAAAGTATACCTGTATTTTCATTTGAGTTTCCCAGTAGTTTGTCTTTAACTAGGTGAAGTCTTCTCTGCAACTCCTCTTCTGTACTTTCGCCTGGATTGCCTAGCAAATTGTTACTCTTCATAAGATTGTACTCATCTTCACTCAGGTTATTTACAAACCGATAAAAATCCCGAGCTAATCGGTTTGTCTGATTTCTGCGCTGGGCCGCAGATTCATCTCCTTCATCGCCAGAATCTGAGTTTTCCATCTTGACGAACAAGTGGAAAATTATCAGACTTTTACAAAATGATGGTGATACACAAACAAACACTTCCTGCTTCGGTGTCAGGATACGACTCAGTCGATCCACCGATCCACCTCAGCTTACGGTTCTCTCAGTTTCTCTCACCTCTCCTGCTGCTGCAGTTGTACAGCTGCTGGTGAGTCAACTGTTGAGACCCACCTTTATACCAAGCATTCTAGTCATTGTTGCCTAGGCAACCATGATCTTCACCATTGTTACCAAATAGGGACCTCATTCAGGTTGGGTTGCATTTCAGTCCAAACCAGCAAATGTTGACAAGGGCTTATTGTGTACCCAGCACAATCCCAAGCCTCCTTTAACCCACATGAACCTATTCTCAGGCTTTCGGACGGCTTTTCAGGTTCTGATGAGCTATAGCTATTTGTATGTTAAATTACAGAACCCAGATGCAGCTGGTTCCAGTAGATATGACAGCCTCTTTCAAAATGCCATGCTGCCCTAGCCGGCTTGGCTCAGTGGATAAAGTGTTAGTCTGCAGACCAAAGGGCCCCACGTTCCATTCTGGTCAAGGGCACGTACCTCAGTTGCAGCCTGGGCCCTGGTCAGGGCACGTGCAGGAGGCAACCAATTGATGTGTTTCTCTCACATCCATCGATATTTCTGTCTTTCCCTCTCTCTTCCACTCTCTCTAAAAACCAATGGAAAAATACCTCGGGCCGAAACCGGTTTGGCTCAGTGGATTGAGCGTCGGCCTGCGGACTGAGAGGTCCCAGGTTCGATTCCGGTCAAGGGCATGTACCTGGGTTGCGGGCATATCCCCAGTAGGAGATGTGCAGGAGGCAGCTGATCGATGTTTCTCTCTCATCGATGTTTCTGACTATCTCTCTCCCTTCCTCTCTGTAAAAAATCAATAAAATATATTAAAAAAAAAATACCTCGGGTGAGGATTAAAAAAAAACAACGCCTTGCCAAAGTCATCCTAGTTAAATGCAACAGTGTTCATTTTCAGGTGCCACAGGATTTCTGTCTTTTATCCTCATAATTCCTTAAATCATGGATATTCACTAGGAAAGCCCACATTGTTTTATATTTCACCAGGCCCATAGCTGAATCTGTTTAACTGGGTCCTTTCCCTTTTATAAAGGCTTCATCTTGCATTACACAACTCCTCTGTTGTGGGTGGCAGTGGGGTTCTTGCGGTCTCACGAGGAAAAGCATTTCCAGGGACCCTCAAGAAAGGATGAGATCTGATGGCAAAATTTATTCAGGAAGCAAAATTAAAGAAGTTCCCCAATGTTCTGTTATGCCCAGATTTCAAGATCCCCCAAGACAGACCACTAGGGAGCCGAGTCCAGTGCAAAAGCATAGAGTCTTTTATTCAAGCCCGGGACTTGGTCCCCCCCCCCCCCCCCCGCCCTGCCTCCATTACTGGATGCGAGAGAGAGCCCTGAGTCCCAAGGGAACAAAGAATTTATAGGGCTTGGGTTTGGGGGGGTGGGGGCACACTCTGACCACTGATTTGGCCGATTCCGATTGGTTGAGTGAGGGCTGGGGGCTAGTGACGCAAGGGCAGGGTGCAGCTAGGGTCTGGTTACACAAAGACAGGGGGGTGGCTAGCATACTCTTGGCCTTGGGCTAGTTTCCCCCGCTTTCCCATTGGCTGAGATAAGGGCAGGCTGAGTAACTGATACATTCTGCGGCTTTTTCTTGGAAGTGGGGATAAGGACACAGCTATCAGTCCTGTTCTGTCCTTTGAGTTCCATCTCTGTCCATCTTGCCATGGAAAATCAGGGCCAGAAATAGAGTCTATGTCCAGAGGTTCTGTGCCATATTAAAGCTTTTTAGTCCAGCATTCAGCTGACTTAGCTTGTGCTCCTGGCTGCCATCCATTGCTGTGCTGTGGTATCCAGGCTCCCACCTGGAGCCCGTGTTTGGAGTCCACGTGGCTCAAGACCACATGACTATGGAGAGAGAACAGGCGAGTGCGTGGAACAAGGCTGGGCCACGAGCAAAAGAGAAAGAGCTTTGCTCACCTGGACTTAGGTATTCTCAGGCTTGGGAGGAACCAGAGCTTTTTCAAAATAACCAGTCAGCCCCCAGGTTAGATTGAAGGGCCTCTCCCCTGTGCCATTTTTACTTTTACTGAGCATGTCCCTACCTCCCCATGCTCCCCCCCACCCCTACAATCCAGTACTGGAGGAGAGAAGTGAGGGGTTTTAATCCCATGGAGGGACAATTCTGCAATTTCTTGGGGTGTCAAGCTGTAGCTTCCTGGTGAAGCAATCAGGCCTCTGCTTCCCAGCTGAACATGCTCAGCAATGTCTCCCCCTTTGCTTCCTTTCCCATCAATAACCAGCTATCACTATGGTGACACTTCAAGCTTCTGTTTACAAAAAACAAAAACAAAACCCCAAAACATTAATTACAAATTTGGCTGGTTTTCTCTCATGCAAAGAATCCCTTAAGGAATTCTCTACAAATGCATCCCGTTTCATTTTTGTTTTTTTCTCATCAGTATTATAAATAGTACTTAAACAAAACTAGCCAGAACATCACAGACACTTTTTAAACAGATCCACAATAGTTGTTTTGCCTGCCATAATTCATGCTGAGCTTTGCTGATTTTATTCCATGTACGTTAGTGCAGCCAGGATGGCTTGGTAAAAATGATGCTCCTTTGCAATCCTATCTGAAGGAGACCTCTAAGAGTTTCTGGACTCATTGATATTACCAGAACTTAACACTTGCTTGGAAATCCTTCATTCAGGTTGTTCGTGGAAAGACAAGATTGGGCTGCTAAATTTGAGACATTATGGCATTTGATTTATTTAATAATTAAATTGTCAAACATAAACTGCGTCAGTTAGCACCCTAGCCTTCAGAGATGTGTTAACTGTTGCAGCAGTCTGTACTCCCAAGTAAGTCACAGTGCAGGTGAGGGAAATATCACATAGAAACTATCAGAATACACTATATGCTGTAATAGGTTTATTTATGTAGTATTGTGTAAGTGTGAGAACTGTCTGATTATTTCATGGGAGTTGGGGAATGTTTCATAGTGATATTACATTTAAATCTGAATCTTTAAATAGTATTGTGAGTTTCTACAGATGGAGAGTGGCAGTTGGGTATGTGTTGGTGAAGAGAGACTATGTCAGACAAAGGAATAGACTGAAGAGACCTTGGCTTGTTTGGGTAACTGTGGCCACCATGTGGGGGTTGAGGTGGAAATGTTTTGAAATTAATCCCACAAGGAATAATTGACACAGAGTATAAATTGAGGTATTTTTTTTTCCCTGTAAGAAATAGGACACTGGTTAAGATGTTTTATTTTGAGAAAAAAAAAAACAGTGACTTTTGTTTTTGCCTCCTTAGCATCCACCTAAAATACTTATGATAATAAGACCCTGATTTTCCTGGGAGAAAACCCAATTCTCCAATGTTAGCCCTGTTTGTTTAGGTTTAATTGAATTCACTGTCATGGCTAAAGGAAGAACACAGCCATGTCCAATTAATTTATCTCAAATTTCTGGTTCTGGTAATTGTTTAAGCATGGGCATGTGACCTAACGTACATTTAAAAATTAAATTTGAGATGTTAACTAAAACGAGAAGTCATTTTCACTACGGTTGCTAAGCTGGTAGTATGTAAATATAAAGATACTCATGGCTATCTTGTGTACATGAGAATGAAGAAAATCAACATAAAGAAACAGAGGAAAATAAAACAGGAAAAGAGCCAGATACATAAGAAAATAAAAATGACTTATATGTGAAGCTAGTTGTGCCATAGGATGTTTAGATCTTGTAAACATTGTATTTCATTTTTTTAACATAAGGTTGTGAAGGAAGTTCATCACTTATGATTGGAAGGATCCTAATAATTGCAACAGGGGAGTGATACAATCAGTAATCTAATTAGATATCAAAAAGTAATTTTAAACAAATTTTCCATGTAAGACTCATTGGCTGTTGCCTATTCTATGAAATTAGCAAAAAATTATAAAAGCAAAAATTAGCCCTAGCTGGTTTGGCTCAATGGATAGAGAATCAGCCTGCAGACTGAAGGGCCTCTGGTTCGATTCCTGTCAAGGGCACATGCCCGGGTTGCGGGCTCGATCCCCAGTAGGGGGCATGCAGGAGGCAGCCGATCAATAATTCTCTCTCATCATTGATGTTTCTATTTCTCTCTCCCTCTCCTTCCTCTCTGAAATCAATAAAAATATTAAAAAGGCAAAAATTATAACAGTGCCAAGTGTGGTTCTAAAAATATGTAGAATATTTAAAACAATTACATTATTAAAAACAGTTGGTTAATGGGCATATTGAAGTAAAGTTTCTATACTTCATTGAAACTGGTGAAATGACTTAACAGTAAACTAGCAAGTTATTCAAATCTAATATAATACCAAGGAAACCACTAAGAAGTTTTACAAAGGTCAACACTCTAGATAAATCAATATGAAAATTTAAAGAATGTTCAATAACCACAAAATGCAATAAAAAGAAAAAAGAAATAAAATGCAAGAGAATAGGAGAAAAAATACAAAATAGCAGTTTTAGTCTAAATATATTAATAATTAGATTAATATAACTATTCTAAATATACCAATTAAAACACAACTATTGGTTGAATGGATAAAAATGACCTAACCATAGGCTGTCTAAAAGAAACTCACTTCAAATATAATGATAAAGGCATAATGAAAGTAAAATGATAGAAAAAAGATATCATGCCAACATTAATCAAAAGAAAGCAGGAATGGACATATTAGTATCAGATAAAGAAGAATTCAGAGCAAAGAAAATCACCAGAGACAGAGGAAGACACTTTGTAATGGTAAAATGGTCAATTACCAAAACCACCTAGGAATCCTAAATGTGTACGCCCCAACAACAAAATTGAATTTATGTGAGGAAAAATTCATAAAATGCGAAGGACAAATACACAATTCCACAATCATAGTTGGAAATATCAATTTCCCTCTCTCAACAGTTCACAGAACAACTAGAAAGAAAATCAACAAGAATATAAAGGAAGTAAACAACATCAATCAGTAGGATCTAATCAACATTTATAAAGCATTCTACCCGAAGACAGATTACACATTCTTTTTTTAATGTATTTTATTGATTTCAGAGAGAAGGGGAGAGGGAGAAAGAGATAGAAACCTCAATGATGAGAGAGAATCATTGATCGGCTGCCTCCTGCACAACCCCTGCTGGGGATCGAGCCCACAACACAGGCATTTGCCCGGACAGGTTCATAGATCAATGCTCAACAACTTAGCCACACCAGCTGGGCTACACATTCTTTTTAAATGTCCATGGGATATATAGATCATATCCTGAGCTATCAACAAACATCAACACATTTAAAAGCATTGAAATAATTCAGAAATATGTTCTCTAACCACAATGGATTCAAAATAGAAGTCAAAATGTAAAGATAACAAAAAAATTGCAAGTACTTGGAAACTAAACAACATACTTCTAGTAACCCATTGGCCAATGAGGAAGTCTTGAAGGAAATTTAAATACACACACACACACACACACACACACACAGTGAACTGAATGAATGTGAAAATATAAAATGTCAAAATGTATGGGACACAGCTACATGAGGGCTGAGAGGGAAGTTTATAGCTCAATGCAAACATTACAAAAGAGGAAAAATCTCAAATCAATAACCTAAACTCCCTCTTGAAGATCCTAGAAAAATAAGGGCAAAATAAACCTAAAGCATGCAGAACAGATTAAGTAATCTAATGAACTAAAATAACAGATTAAAGCAGAATACTGAATATATTCTCTCACCCACAACTACAAGTTGTACTTCTGCCACCCCATCCCCACAAAATGCAGTTTGTTATTGTGGGTTTAATTTCACTGTTGATATTCAGTTGGTGGATAAAACAAATTTACCATTTCCCAACAATATGTTTTTCATTATCTCTGTCACAGGAGCTAAAGTTTGTAATGTCCTTCTATATTTTCTGGAAATAATTTCAAATTTAGTCAGATGCAAAAAGAGAAAGAATGGTGAGGGCCTTCCAAAGCCAGCTGTGGGCCCTGCCCATGGGTGAGTACTACATGGGGACAGGAAGCAAAGGAAAGCTTGGCATACCTGAGTGAAGAAAATGAAATAAACAGTCTGCCTAGTTCTGCTTTTGGGGCATAGTAACGCTACCCACAGGGAAAGCAGCCCAGTGAATGTCACACTGGACCATTCCATGCCTTCGAACCAGTCAGTGCTGGAGCTGCTTCTCCTTGCTTGGCTAACACTTACCGAAGTATCTTCAATGCAATAAAAGAAAAGAGTCAAGACACCAAAGAGGAGCCCAAGGATTTCTCAAAATGTCACTTTATTCCTACTCAGTAGTCAGATGAGCAAGAGAATTTTTTTAAATGTCAATGTATTCCTATTCAGTTGCTGCCTGCTTCCAGACCTCTGTGGAAGGCAAGGTACCTTTGAACATCTGACAGCCTTGGACCTGAGCTGAGCCTGCTCTGCTCTCAGTGGTGTTTCGATAGACATAGAGCACTACTGCTCAGAGCTCCCAGCCAGCCTCCATAGGACCAACTTAGCATCTGGTGTGAAGGGAAAGGGTGGAAAGTAATCTGACCTTTCTAACTACTCTCTCCTTGGGAAGTAACTGCATTCATGGCATACGACCCAGGGGTAGTTCTTCTCAGGTACCTATTAGAAACAAAGGAAGCGAGGAAGCCCCATCTCTCTATAAAAGCCTAAGTGACCGAGCGACCGTTTGACTGGTCGCTATGACACGCACTGACCACCAGGGGAATAGTAGGAAATGGCAATAACTTTCCCATCACCCCCTGCCCAAGAAATACATGGTGCCATCACAATTAATGAGCCAGGTCTAAGAAACAAAAACTAGACGCAAGCAAAGTCAGAAGAAACAACATATAAATAGGCCAAAACCAAAATTCTGGATTCAATTACTACACGTTTTAGAAGGCCATAAATATTCATTTGACCAAAGAGACTCATTTGGCTTAAAACACTGAACACTTTGCTTAATATTTAACTTGAGTGGAAAAGACTCCTTTGGGAGACAGTTGAAAGCAGCTAATTGCAACAGCTACTTCCACATCGCAGCCTCTTCACAATAAGGATAAAACAAGAGTATACGCAGAGCATCTTAACTTTCCTTAAAACAAGGTATCAAAAAGGTAATACTATCATTTTAAATACATTTTGTTTGCCTAGATTTAACAAATATTCCATTAGTTAATATGCTTCAGGCTACGAGTAACCAAATAAGTGGGGGAAAATCATTTTAAACAAGAAGGGGATGTACTCCATCACATAACTAAATGTCTAGAGGGGAGCATACTCCAAACAAAGCAGCATGAAGACTCCAGTTCCATATCTTTATGATTCTCTTGACTCTGTCTTCTGCCATGTTTTGGTTCTGACCACAGACAGACTACCCCACAATCTCAAAATACCTGCCAGTAACAATGGACACAACACACTTTTTAAAAATGTTTATTGCAAGAAAACGAAAACCTCTCTCTTGACCATGGAAAAAGAAAGTATTTCTCTTTAGTCTAATTGGGATCAATTTGAGTCATATGCCTCCTTTCTGTGTACTTATGTGGAATGAGACTACGAGAGGTTACCCTTGGAAAGGCTAAGTGATTTGTTCAATATTATGAAAGGAACATTGGGGAGGGTGAACAGGGAGCCAATAAAAAGAAAAAGTATTCATACATACGACTCAGCATGTGGATATTTTCTATATATTTGCTAAAATAATAATGTTAAAAACGACATTTGACCTCCTCATCCCGGTATTTTGATTTATGACTTACAACTAATATTAAAACAAAGTGATCTTGCATTGAAAACATTTGCTCAGATTCTAAGGGGAACTTTATTTAGTATAATATCATGAAATTAATACCTCGTATTGGTGAAATTCAATAATAAGTGTGAGACTTTGAAATAATATTCTACTGGATTATTGAAAGCCTGTTTAATTTCTTGCCACCAGGAGTTCAGTTTCTGCCCTGAAGTCCTCCTGCTGCTTAAAAATATATATGAAACCAAGAGTGAAAGGCTTGTCTTCAACATTTTGTTCAATATAAATAAATGGTGTTTTTAGAAAATCCTTTTAATGCCATAATCTGACATAATTTTTAATTTTTAAACTCCTTTAAGTAATAGTAATAATATTTGCTGACCTAGAGTAATTTTATAAGAATTCATTAATCTTCTAAAGTGCTTTGATAGGTTAAAATAAAAGGTCCCATACAGTATGACCAGTTTCAGTTATTATTTAATTACATTTCAAATGGCAGTTTGTTATGTATCAAAGTAAAACATTTTGCTCATTGCTGCCACTTCCAAAGTTTTTGCTCCTCTCTAATAGCTCGTGTTACCACTTTAATTATTACCATTAAACATGTTGTAAAATCCCAGTGGAGAGCACTATTCAGATCTATGACAGTGAACTACTGAATTCCTTTCGACTTACTTCACTTGGTCTCTGTGTGATTTCGTTCAAATAAACTATTATAGCAAGAAAAGTTGCAGGTCTGATTTTACAGCCATATGACAACTGTCGTCTGATCCAGTTACTGTCTGGTTTAGAAATATTTTTGACCAACAGACCTCCCTTGAAACTTTTTTTTCTAAGAGACAGTTTCTCGGTGGCCATTTACCTGCAGTAAGAGCTGCATACCAGCTGGACCAACAGACAGAAAAATCTTGCTTGCTTGCTTTCATTGACAACTGGATTGTCACTAATTACACTAATATTTCCTTGATGTTTCTTTTGCCCAAGCAGCTGGGTTTTTCATAATTAACTAAGGTTCCTCAACAGGATATACATCTCACTAACATACCCAGTTCAAATCAAATTTATACTTACAAAAGAAACAAATGTCAAGATAGCTTCTAGAATATATAAAAAGGAATTAGTTTATTTTTCTTTGAGAAAGTATTCTACCTTTAAGAGAAAACTTATAAACTAGGGCTTTGAACCTATTCAAAGAAAAGGCAATTGTATTGGCAAACACTAACTAACTTCAAAGTTTCATGGAAAAATCTGTTAGCATAAAATTCTCTAATTCTGACAAGTAGTTTTAACTTTATCAATTAGGATTGGGTTTGGCTGCATATAAAAGAAGTTTAATGTGTCAATGTAGGTTTATCTTTGGGAGGAGGAGGAGGAGGAGGAAAGAAAGAAAGAAAGAAAGAAAGAAAGAAAGAAAGAAAGAAAGAAAGAAAGAAAGAAGAAAGAAAGAAAGAAAGAAAGAAAGAAAGAAAGAAAGAAAGAAAGAAAGAAAGAAAGAAAGAAAGAAAGAAAGAAAGGAGAGAGGAAGGGAGCAGGGAGGGGAAGGGGAGAGGAAGGGGGAGGGAAGTGGGAGGGGAGGAGAAGGAGGAAGAGGAGGAGGAGGGGGAAGAGGAGGAGGAGGAGGAGGGGAAGACAGAGGAGAAAAAGGCGATGGAGGAGATGAAGAAGAAGAAAGGAGGAGGAGGAGGAGGAGGAGGAGGAGGAGGAGGAGGAGGAGGAGGAGGTTGTCTCCATCCTCAAGACTACCTCATGGTCTAAAATGGGCTGCTAGGGTTCCATTCACCACATCCAAATTCCAGGGAGTAGGAAGGAAGGGGGTAGGGGGGAAATGCCCAGCACCAAGCTAAGCTGGCTTCTTTAAGCAGCCTTTCCAGAAGTCCCTTGTAACACTTCCATAGCCTTGGCTAGAACTTCATCATATACTTCTAACTACACAGACACTGGGAAATGGATTCTCTTTTTCTGGCACATTACTGTTCAAGATAAAATCAGGGTTCTGTTACTAAAAAGAAGGGATGAGATATTGGGTGGCAATTCACAGTTTGTACCACATTTCCATTATGTGGTGCTTTTGTAGGAAATTTCATGTAGCCATTAAAAATAATGAATGAGAGCTATGCTAATTCCCCAAGGAATATTGGGTGAAAAAAGAAAAATGAGTAGAAGTGATAAAATATGGTTTGATTTTTAAAATAATATAGGATGACAAAAATCTCTACATATGTATGCATATACATATGCAAATGATAAACAGTTGACTCTTGAACAACACAGGTTTAAACTGCGTGGGTACACTTATATGTGAATTTTTTTCAATAAATACAGTCAGCCCTCTGTATCCCCAAGTTTCTAATTCTAGGACTCAACCAACTGTGGATCAAAACCAGCATTTTCCATCTGCATTTGGGAGTCCACACATTTGCAGGGCTGAGTGTATGCAATTGTTCTACGTCATTCTATATAATAAAAGGGTAATATGCCAATTGACCCTAACAGCAGAATGACTGGGAATGACTGGTCACTATGACACACACTGACCACCAGGGGGCAGACGCTCCCACAGGGGGAGCTCTGCTCAGCCACAAGTCAGGCTGACAGCTGCCAGCACAGCAGTTGTGGTGGGAGCCTCTCCCGCCTCCTCAGCAACGCTAAGGATGTCCGACTACAGCTTAGGCCTGCTCCCCGCTGGCAAGTGGACATCCCCTGAGGGCTCCCGGGCTGCCAGAGGGATGTCTGACTGCCAGCTTAGGCCTGTTCCCCTGGGGAGCAGGCCTGAGCCAGCAGGTGGACATTCCCCGAGGGGTCCCAGACTGTGAGAGAGCACAGACCGGGTTGAGGGCCCCCCCCCCCCAACCCGTGCACAAATTTTTGTGCACTGGGCCTCTAGTTTTATATATGGGACTTGAGCATCTGCAGATTTTGGTATCTGAAGGGGGTAGGGGGGTCTCCTGTGGATACCAAGGGACAATCATAATTAAGATTTTGAGGATTCAAAAGTTATACACAGATTTTCAACTGTGTGGGAGTTGACACTCCTAACCCCCAGTTGTTCAAGGGTCAACTGTATAAGTAAATGAATATGGAACAATACACAGTAGGTTGTCAACATGTGTTATTTGGGCAAGAGGAGAATAGATGAATATCTTTGTGCTGTTCCATTGTTCCAGTTGCTATAATTGGCATGTGTTGTTTTTTTTTTATACTTTATTGATTTTTCACAGAGAGGAAGGGAGAGAGACAGAGAGTCAGAAACATCGATGAGAGAGAAACATCGACCAGCCGCCTCCCGCACATCCCCCACTGGGGACGTGCCCGAAACCCAGGCACATGCCCCCGACAGGAATCGAACCTGGGACCGCCCAGTCCGCAGGCCGACGCCCCATCCACTGAGCCAAACCGGCCTGGGCTAGGCATGTGTTATTTTTGTAATTTATAGTTGTTTTAAAAGATTTATTTACAGAAATCTTTTGCAGCGGTTTTCAACCTGTGGGTCGCGAACAATGAAAATACATCCTGCATATCAGATATTTACATTACGATTCATAACAGTAGCAAAATTACAGTTATGAAGTAGCAACGAAAATAATTTTATGGTTGGGGGTCACCACAACATGAGGAACTGTATTTAAGGGTCGCAGCATTAGGAAGGTTGAGAACCACTGATTAGAGAGTGTACTAGCAAGATAACATGAGGAAGAACATTGCATTCTTTTTTGAGCTAATGAATGTTAAGTATAAATACTTAAATGTTTATAAGTATTAAAATATAATGTAAGGCAGAATAATATCTTAATAGATATCTTTGCTGAACTACCTGGTATTCTAGCATTTATGAAATTAAATGAATAACCTTCATGAATTGAATTTATTGTTTACAAATAGGTAAATGACATTTAGGCCATGAATCTTTTATGAAAAAGTCTTATTTGGGAATTAGTCACACCTTATAGGAATAAGTCATTCTCATGTCAGCTTGGCTTCATCAAAATTTCACGAATAAAAACCTTGTAAATCATGTACAACAACATCACATTATAAATTATATTTTATCCAGACATAATAAAGAACATGAAGAGTACAAAAAAATAAAGAAAAATAAATCAGTCCCCTACCTACCTAGATGACTGTTTGTTTAGCATAGAAAATGTCCTGTGTAGTGACCTGAGAAAAGAACTAGCAGCTATTAATACGAGACATTATTGATCCTGTGCCATCAGGCCAAAAAAAAAAAAAAAAGACTATTCAACTTTTTAATAATAAAATTATAATAATTTCAAAATAAAATCTCAGATTTAAACTTATATCTAAATACATCATGAAATAATGGCCATATTTGGTTTCTGCCTTGGTTGTGGTCATACTAGGTTATTTGGCATTAGGCCAAAGAGTGTTCAGTGGACCACTTAATAAGCATATTATATTGGATAAACAATGATGCTTTATTGAAAGCTGTCATTTGGAAACACTAATATACATAATAATGACTTGGGGAAATTGTAATAAATGTCACTTCCTCTCTAAATAGTATCCCTCTCCCTCAATACTTATTCTGAATCAGAAATGGGCATTTTAGCCCTAGCTGGTTTGGCTCAGTGACTTAAGGTTAGGGTCCCGGGTTTAATCCTGGTCAAGGGCACATACCTTGGTTGCAGGGTCCTCCCTGGCCCAGGCTCTGTCCAGGGCATGTGCAGGTGGTAACCAATCGACGTGTTTCTCTCACATTGATGTTTCTCTCGGTCTTTCCCTCTCTTCCACTCTCCCTAAAAGATCATTGGAAAATATCCTTGGGTGAGGATTAACCAAAAATAAACAAAATAAAAGAAAGAAATGGGCATTTTAAACAACCACATCTTTTCCTGCCTGTCTCAGGATCACGTTTTGAGAAACACTGATATAAAAGAAAACTGTTTTAAACTTGATCTTCACCATTATAAACTGTCTTCATGTTTGCAAAGTAAGGATCAGGTGTGCAAATGGCACTGCTATAAACATAGAGCTTGAAAAAAGTTATGCTCTAGTTTAGTAAATTTAAAAAAAACAAACAAAACTAGAATATGACTCAAATTCTTAGTCCTGGACCACATTTTCTTCAGTAGTGAAACATGGCCAATGTGATGGAGCTGGAAGATAAATCTGTGAGCCTATTTTTATAAATGCTTTGACTGTTTTTCAGGGCTGGAGTGGTATAATTTCTGTGGTGGATGTATAGTTAGAATGGGGGTTTGGCACACAGGAATAAAGAGGGGATTCAGATTGAAAAATAGTGAGTAATTATACTCAAGAACCACCAGCCCAATCCTATAATAACTCTTCATGGCTTCCAATTCCTAAATTTATTTTCTGTTAAATGAAAGCAGTCATCTAAGTGATGTTGTGCTGGGAATCAGGACATTATAGAATATCTTAGTTCCAATTCCATAAATCTATATCTTCAAATAAAACCCCCAAGTACAAATAATACATCTCAATTCACTTTGTAAATCATTTTTCTGTGTTGGTTCTTTCTCTGAATCTTTAGCCAAAACTTAGAGCTGGGACAGATTCCAGGTGAGGACAAAACTGCAAAATTCTATACTCCCCATTCTTTGGTTATTTTGCCTCGAACTGAAGTGGATACTTGGCAATGAGCCACTGGGGGGATTCAAATTTTTCTAATTCACTCTCTTCGTTAATCAAGTTGACCAAGTAATTTCTAAACTTTCCGTCAGCTCTGTACTTCCCTGTTACTAGCCCAGCATGTCGTCTTCCTGCCGCAGAAACTATGTATAGACATAAAAAGGGTTCTCAAAAACAGTCTAGTCCTGCCACCCTGTTGGACAGTGTGAAAGCTACACCCAGCTTTCATGGGTAGTTGTTAGAAGTCAAGTGGGCTTGGGTTGGGAGCAGAAAACGAAGCTCTTGATGGTTCCTCCCACCACACCCGCTGTGGGCGATTCAGGAGGGTCTCAAGGGGAGAAGACGCAAAACAGTGGGACTCTGCCCTGACATTTGGCTCCGGATGGAGGCTAGTCGGGGATGGGGGGAGGTCAAGCCACAAGAACATCTGCATTTAGGGCATGTGACCTGGGTTCCAGTGATGGTTCTGACATTAAAGAACCATGTGCCCTCTGTAAAGGTATCTAATATTTCATTTCTTTATATAGGGTGTCCCAAAATTCACGCAAGAAGTAATTTTGATTGAAAACACAGGTTTGCCCTAACCGGTTTGGCTCAGTGGATAGAGCGGACTGAAGGGTCCCAGGTTCGATTCCGGTCAAGGGCATGTACCTTGGTTGCGGGCACATCCCCAGTAGGGGGCGTGCAGGAGGCAGCTGATCAATGTTTCTCTCTCATCAATGTTTCTAACTCTCTATCTCTCTCCCTTCCTCTCTGTAAAAAATCAATAAAATATATATTTTTTAAAAGAAAACAGGTTTATAATTAAAAATTGTAAATTTTTTATTGATTCATAAAGTATACAGTATAGGGTTATGTATGGAATAGCACATCGCGTAAATGGCCTCCACGGCTTTGCTGGCACATAGGCAAAGCCGTGGTCTTCATTGGTCTTCATTGTCCCTGCTCCTGGGCCATAATTGGTACTTGGTAATGCTTATCAAATTGAAGGGATTGAAATCAAAGGGCAACAGATATTAGAATCTGATTCAATAAACCAAGTAAAATTAGGCTTTTATTTTTTGTTGCTATTGTTAATGCTCACTCAAAATTCAAGTCTTGCGTGAATTTTGGGACACCCTATAATAAGACTAGAGGCCCTGGTAGGGTCCCTAGTGGCTGCCTGCCCACCGGCCGGGTATTCCCTCCCTTCCCCTGGTCGGGCTGGTCGAACTCCCGGACTACTCTGGGTCAAGGGGACAATTTGCATACTATGCTTTTATTATATAGGATAACCAGTACAAACCTGCGCATAGTTGTCCGATATACTTCCATCCCTTTCCTTCCCTCACTTGGGAATTATAAACATTAAAGAGACTAAGGTAGGTTAAGTTACTTAGACTAGTGCCTGTAACGTATTAAGGCTCAATATTACCACTGACTCTTACATGGCCAGTCTCTGAAAAGCTGACTGCACGCCGGAAACGCGCTGAACGCGGTGTAAAGGTTTACTCTAGCCCATAACTGCGCATGTGCGTCCCGTCCCCAGTGCTTGTCCTTCCCGGGCCCAAGCTCCGCCGCGGGCCCAAGCTCCGGCCCCGAGGGGGCGCCCCTTAGAGCGCGGGCACGTGGGTGAGGCGCACGCTCGCTCGAGGTGAGGTAAACCGGAGGGCAGGCCGTGGGGGAGGGAGGCGTTTACTTCCGGGTCCACGGTCGCTTCACTTCCGGGGGAAGCCTGTACCGCCGGCAGCGGGCAGTGAGGAAGGTGTTTGCGGTCGCCGGGTAGTCCCGCGGCCTCGGTGGAAACCGGGGAAGCCAGGCATGAAGATCACGAGGCAGAAACATGCGAAGAAGCATCTCGGCTTCTTCCGCAACAACTTCGGGGTCCGCGAGCCGTACCAGATCCTGCTCGATGGCACCTTCTGCCAGGCGGCGCTGCGGGGCCGCATCCAGCTGCGGGAGCAGCTGCCCCGCTACCTCATGGGGGAGACCCAGCTGTGCACCACCAGGTGGGCCCGCGGGCAGGGCGCGGGGACCCGCCCCCGGGGAGGTGGCCGTTAGGGGTGGCTCCTGGGAGGTGGGGCATGTCTGCGACGTGGGCAGAAAGGACCACGTCCTGGAATAGTCAGGACTCGTCAGCCCGGCGAGGAAGACCACGTGCTTTGAGTCTTGGTCCCAGCCTGACCAGCTGTCATTCTGGGCAAGTTCATCTCTCTGAGCCTTGGACTTGTCATCTGTTAAAAAAAAAAAGGCCAGAACTACTTATAATGTCGCCGAAGTATCAAATGAGGAGGCAGAGGGTACATAGAGCATTTATTGGTATCTGAAACCTACCCCCTTTTAACGGTTGCTGTTACTTGCGTGGCTTTTCCTAATTTAAGTAAGTAAAACAATCTCAAGCTTCACAGCTGCCCTGTGGGGTAACATCTTCGATTCCCAGAAAGGTAAGTCAGGGCTGGAGGGGAGGAACTTGGCCTCAGGTCATTTGTTTATTCAACCGTCCTTTTGCTTTTGTTAGTCCTCACCCTGGCATATTTTTTCATTGATGTTTAGAGAGTGGAAGGGAGTGGGAGAGACACACACACACAGAGAAACATCGATGTGGGACACACGGACGGACTAGAACCCAGGACCGTGCACTCCGAGGACCAGTGCTCTGTCCAGCGAGCCACACCGGCTAGGGTTAGTGGTTCTCAACCTTACTGCACATTAGAATCACCTGGGGATCTTTTTAAAATCCTCATTTCTGGGCCTCATCCTCCGGAAATTCTGTTTCTTTGTTACTAACGTTGTGGCCCCCACCCCATAACAAAGAAACAGAATTTCCGGAGGATGAGGCCCAGAAATGAGGATTTTAAAAAGATCCCCAGGTGATTCTAATGTGCAGCCGAGGTTGAGAACCACTGGGCTAGGGCTCTTCATCCGTCGTTTCTTAAGTGACCAGCCCTGTGCCAAGCACTGCAGCAGCAGGACACACTCCCCGCCCTCGAGGCCAGAAAGTGATGGTGTGCTTGGACGCCAGGTCCAGCGTCCGCACCTCCTCAGTGCGGAAACAGGATGGAACCTCGCGGGGGTGGGGAGGAGGGAGTGTGCAATCATGAAGGTTTCATGGAGGAAGCAACATGCGAGCCCAGTCACGGTGCAGCTCTGCGAGGAGGGACTGTTCTGAGTGACCGAAAAGAGAGAAGTGAGGATCTTGTGAGCATCTTTTGGACAAAGGAATGGAGTTGTGAAGTGCCTGGGAAAGAGATCAGTTGGAAATGAAGTTGGGGAAAAGGTTAATGGAGGCTAGATTATGAAGAACTATGATTAAGAAACCTAAGCGTTTTTGGTTTTTTTTATTGTACAATGTTACTTTAAAAACTATTTACTTGAAAAGAGAAAGTTAAGCCCTATCTGGTTTGGCTCAATGGATAGAGCGTCGCCTGCGGACTGAGGGGTCCCAGGTTCGATTCTGGCCCCTTAAGGGCACATGCCTAGGTTTCGGTCCCCAGTGGGGGGCATGCAGGAGGCAGCCAATCAATGATTCTCTCTCATTATTATTATTATTTTTTAAATATATTTTATTGATTTTCCACAGAGAGGAAGGGAGAGAGACAGAGAGCTAGAAACATTGATGAGAGAGAAACATCGATCAGCTGCCTCCTGCACATCCCCCACCGGGGATGTGCCCGCAACCCAGGTACATGCCCTTGACCGGAATCGAACCTGGGACCCTTCAGTCCGCAGGCCGACGCTCTATCCACTGAGCCAAACCGGCTTCGGCGATTCTCTCTCATTATTAATGTTTCTTTCTCCCCCTCTCCTTTTCTCTCTAAAATCAATAAAATAAATTTTAAAAAATAGAAAAGAGAAAGTTAAAATGACCCGTAATGCCCCATCAGTGAGTAACCACTATTAACACGTGTGGTATCATCATTCAGTGCTTCATAGCTACACAGACACACAAGAGTGCTCTTCCTGTGCATACGGTGTTCATGGCCTGCTTTTCTCACGTAACTACTCTGTGAACAGCTTCCCATATTCGGAACTTCTCAAGCAGTGCCTCAGATAGGGCGTAGATACCCCAAAACATTTGATTCCCCAGCCTTCAGGGCTGCCAGACAAGTCCTTCGTTAACCTGTGCCCCTGAGTTGGTTGCTTGTCCATTTATCACCATGTGGCATAGAAATGTGAACATTTTTAATACAGTGCTATGATCTAAAAAAAAAAAAAAAGATTGAGAAGTACTGCAGGAGATTATATTCTATAGCATTTCTTTCCTAAAGAATCTATTTTAACTTCTGAAATATTTCATACATACACAAAAATAGGATCGTATAATGAAATGTCTGTCGCCCAGCTTTTACAGTTATCGCGACATGGACAACCTTGTTTCATTTATCCTCCACCCCTTTTTATTGATAGTTTATTTTAAAGCATATTATGTAGTCAATTTTTGGTTATGTATCATGAAGAGATAAAGAAGCCTTTTCAAAGTCAGGATTCAAACAAGGTACATAAGTTGCATTTGTTTGCTATGTCTCTTAAGCATTTTAAAAACTGTAACAGTTCTCTTCCCTCCTCTTGGAAATTTGCTATTTATGGTTTTAAGAAATGAGGTCACTTGTTTTTCGGTAGAATGTTTGCTGCCACTAGTAGTTAGAAGGTTTACTCACACTCAGGTTTGAAGAAATTTGGAATTTTTGTAATTTGAGGAAGTAGCGCGGCAGAATGCTATCAGACATGACAACTATCTTTTAGAAAAAATAATTGCAACAATGTGAGGGGTATGTTGGAGGAGTAAGAGAGAAGACAGGCAAACCTGTTTTGTGGTTGTCCCCTCAAGAATAACATGGTCCTGAACCTGGAAGGGGAAAAGCAGGAACCTAAGGGGTTCTGCAAGGAGACATTACTGAGATAGATACCAACAGCTGACGGGGTGCGGGTCTGGGGGTCTGGGCAGATAATACAATCAAAGCCCTGGAGGAAGGTAGTTTGACTTTAGATAGGGTGAATGAAAAGTGGATGTCAGGACATCTATAGGATTTATTCAGTAAATAGTTGGCAATTTGGGCTTGGAACGCAAAATAGAGGTCAAAACTGATGACTATAGAAAGCAAACTCTCTTTAAAGAAAACACTAGTGGGGTGACAAAAGGACTCTGGTGAGGGCTGGCTAGGTTTGAAGAAATCTTTGACTCAATAGTCCTTTTTTTAAAATATATTTTATTGATTTTTTACAGAGAAGAAGGGAGAGGGATAGAGAGTTAGAAACATCGATGAGAGAGAAACATCGATCAGCTGCCTCCTGCACACTCCCCACTGAGTATGTGCCCGCAACCAAGGTACATGCCCTTGACCGGAATCGAACCTGAGACCCTTGAGTCCACGGGCTGACGCTCTATCCACTGAGCCAAACCAGTTAGGGCAATAGTCCTTTTTTTTTTAGTGTGATGGAAGAAGTGCCTGGGGAGCTTATTAAAATACTCATATTTGATGCCTCCACAAGAGGTGCAGATTTGGGAATGAGAAGCAAACTAGAAATTAATACAATTTAATATGACTGTCATTCTGATATGAATTGTTTATAGATGACACTTGGAAAAACATTGGCTTATATTAATATGAAAATGCAGAGTGAAAGGAGGTAGTGGTTGTTTTGCAGCAATCTGATGTCTTGAGAATTTTTACTTTTCTGAACTGAAAATACTGTGAGGGTGTACCAATTGGTACTTGAAATAGAACATAGCAGTGTGGTTGGGGCAAGACATCTATTATCAAACTACTTGGATTCACATTTTAGTTCTACCACTTATTAATTTGAATTTGACCATATTGCTTGAAATCTCTCAGAATAAGATGCTCTGACATCAGGATAATTTAAAAGTAAGCTGCCAAGCTTCATAGGACTGTTTTGAGATTAAGCAAGAATTTATGTAAAGATCAATTAGATGCTGCCTGGCTTGTAATAAGCACTCAGTAAATTTTAACTGTTATTATTGTTATTTCTACTTGGTGTATGAATTTTCCAGGTCTTTTAAGAGTGAAGTGGCTACTGTATGATTTGTGGCTATCATATTAAAAATTCAGATTGTATTGGTATAGGTCAGTGGTCAGCAAACTGCGGCTCACGAGCCACATGTGGCTCTTTGGCCCCTTGAGTGTGGCTCGTCCACAAAATACCACGTGCGGGCACGCACATACAGTGTGATTGAAACTTCGTGGCCCATGCGCAGAAGTTGGTTTTGGGCCTGCGCGAGTCTATTTTGAAGAAGTGGCATTAGAAGAAGTGGGGGTGTTGGTCGGGCGACGGGAAGTGCTGCACAGGTGGCCGCGGGATACGCAGTGCGGGGGAGGCGCCAAATATCAGCAGTACTTAAACTATATAAGTAGGTAATGAACCTACCTAAATAGTTTAAGTTTAACACATTTGGCTCTCAAAAGAAATTTCAATCGTTATACTGTTGATATTTGGCTCTGTTGACTAATGAGTTTGCTGACCACTGGTATAGGTTTAGCGTTTTAAAATTTGAGTATTATTTTTTATACTTGCTTTATGTGAACACTTAAATATAATCATGAACCACTAATAACATTTTCTTTTTCAGGTGTGTGTTAAAAGAGTTAGAAACATTGGGACAGGACTTATATGGGGCAAAACTGATTGCACAAAAATGCCAGGTTCGAAATTGTTCCCATTTCAAGAATGCAGTGAGTGGATCAGAATGTCTGCTTTCCATGGTTGAAGAGGGAAATCCCCATCATTATTTTGTGGCATCACAGGTGATACTACTTTTAAAACCAAAGTCGATTTTTTTAATCATTTCTATATATACTTCATATGGTGCTGTTTATAATCTGAAAAAATTAGTGCAAGTGGTTTGCTCAAGTGCTTCGACTTTTAAAAAATACTGGCTTTTAAGTTAATTTGCAATCAATAAAAGCAGTTGTCATTAGAGAATCTGAGAACTTTAAGCATGTTGATTTTCTTCTCAATTACTGAAGTTTCCTTTTTTAAAATAAAAATTTATTGATACACATATGTGATGACATGTTTTGAGTTCTTGAAGGGAAGATAAGTACAGCAAAGATTTTGCATTCTATGTTCATGGATGTCTTTTTCCTTGTTCTGTATTTCATACTATTTTTTAAAAAGTCTTGTTTCATGTTATTTGAGACTGTACCATAAATATGGAACTGCTTCAGGCTTTTAAAAAGACTAGGAGGGAGGAGAAGAGAGACTTTCAGGAATGATATTAATGAAATTCACTTTCATACAAATTTGCTTAAATATGCTAGCAGAACTATAAAATGATATAATTAGAGGCAAAGCTGAATCTAGAATCTGAGTCAGCTAATTCCTACCGTATTTCTATTACTTCAACCTATGCGAGCAATCTGGAGCATGATCTTAGAGCAAAGGCAAGGGACACCACCTGACATGTCTACCTTTGCATTAGTTTGTGATTCGTGGTCCTAAAACAGCAATTTTCAACCTGTGTGCCGTGGCACATTGTTGTGCCACAAGAAGTTTTAAAACATGCAATACCTGACTGTTTAGTCAGGGGCACTGACCTCTTTTCCCTTAGATTATCAAAAATGACAATAGCCATTCGGTGTGAGTGCCCTGTCTTGAACTTTAAATATATAGGTCATAAAATAGAGTTGCATCTTATTGATCACATCACATAATAAGGTTGCATCTGATTGGTTAATCTTGGTACCAGAAATTCTTATATATAAGTACAATACCTGATTTTTCTTTTAAGTCACTTTGGAGCAAAAAGGGTAGGTAATTACTATTATTATTACTATTATTATTATAATCAATATTATATCTATTCTTTGTTAGATCAGCAAAATATATTTTTTGGTGTGCCACAGAATTTTAGTAATTTATGTGTGCCATGATAAATATGAAAAAGGTTGAAAATCTCTGTCCTGGAATATTGATAAATCTAGTTCACATTGTTGCCACTTAACTGTGCTCAATTTTTATGTTTCTCTTCCTTTCTTTATCATAAAATATACTGTGCTCCCAATAGTGAGACATACTAATTTGAAAAATAAAACCTGTGATTTCTTTTATTTTTAATATAACCCTCTTGAAGTTCTTAGAAATATGTCTAAGGCACCTCATTTAACTCGCATACTTGAACTAAATAATTCTTTTTTTCTTTTTAATAGGATCAGAATTTATCTATGAAAGTAAAGAAAAGACCTGGAGTTCCTCTTATGTTTATTATTCAGAACACTATTGTCTTGGACAAACCTTCTCCCAAAACTATTGCCTTTGTTAAAGCAGTGGAGTCAGGTCAGCTTGTCTCAGTTCATGAGAAGCAAAGTATCAAGCAACTCAAAGAGGAACAGGGTTTAGGGAAAAACCCTGAACAGAGAAGAAGAAAAAAGCGCAAGAAGATAGGTGGCCCCAATCCTCTTAGCTGTTTGAAGAAAAAGAAAAAAGCACAGGATACAAAACCATCCTGCTCTGAAAACAAAAGAAAAAGAAAAAGAATCCGGAACAGATCGACCTCAAAAGTACTTTCTGGAACGGAGAATGCAGAAGGATAAGGCATCCTTTGGGTACTTTGAATGGCATTCAAATGTGAAAAGTAAATTTCTTTTTAAAACTGTGGAAGTACGTAGGATAAAAAAAGGCAACGCAAAAAAACTGAACTTATTTTTATAAATGAATATCTACACTAATAAAAGAGAAAAATGGTAATTGGCGTACAGCGATACTGTTTTCATTGGCTAATCAGGGCTATATGCAAATTAACTGCCAACTAAGATTGGCAGTTAACTGCCAACAAGATGGCGGCTAATTTGCATATGTAGGCACAATGCAGGGAGGCGAAAGGGAAAGCAGGAAGAAGCCCCCTGCCACTGACAGTGATCAGAAACCCAGTGGGGAGCTAAGAGCTGGGGGGCAGGGCAAAGGCGGTCCTGGGGCCGCCTTTGCCCTGCCCCCCAGCCATGATCAGAGAATCAGGCGCCTTTGCCACTCTGGCCAGTGATAGCAGGAAGTAGGCGTGGAGCCAGTGATGGGAGCTGGGCACGGTCGAAGCTGGCAGTCCCAGGAGCTAGGGGTCCCTTGCCTGGGCCCAAAGCGAAGCCCACGATCGCGGCGCCCCCCGCTGCCACTGCAGGTCTCCGCTGCCCGGGCCGGACGCCTAGGCCAGAGGCGTTAGGCCTGGGCAGGGGCGGAGCCTGCAACCGCGGGGAGCTGGGGGTCCCCTGCCCAGGCCTGACACCTCTGCTGGAGGCCTCAGGCCTGGTCAAGGGGCCGATCCGGTGATTGGTGATCGGAGGGTGATGAGGGTCAACTCCTCTGGCTGAGGCATCAGGCCTGGGTGGGGGGCAGAGCCGGGGATTGGGGGGATATGATGGTCCCCTTGCCCAGGCCTGAAGCCTGGGTCAGAGGCGTCAGGCTTGTGCGGGGGGTGGAGCAAGCGATGAGAGGGAGATGGGGGTCCCCTGCCCAGGCATGATTCCTGGGCCAGAGGCCTCAGGCTTGGGCGGGGGCCAGAGCCAGTGATTGGGGGGAGATGGGGGTCCCCTGTCCAAGCCTGACACCTCTGGCGGAGGCATCAGGCCTGGGCAAGGGGCCGATCAGGCGATCGGAGGGTGATGGGGGTCAACGCCTGAGGGCTCCCAGTATGTGAGAGGGGGCAGGCTGGGCTGAGGGATGCTCTTCCCCCCCCCCCCCACACCCAGTGCACGAATTTCGTGCACCGGGCCCCTAGTTGATCTATAAGCCTTTGCCTAAAATTATTTGTAAATAAAAGCAAAACAGTGAATGGGTTTAAGTGTGACAGTGTTCACTTTGCTTACTCTGATTTTGGAGGGTGTTCATTGATGTAAAACTTGTTTCTCACCATCACCCCTCACCCCACAACATTATATGCAAATAGTTTTAAAAATCAAATAGTATTAAAAGGCTTGTAACAAAAAAGCAGTCCTCTTTTACATTCACAGAGGAAACTTTCTTTTTCAACTCATGTAGGGGTTATAGAATTTTCTTTACATTTCCAAATTATATAAATGTGTTGCTACATTTTGATCCATTCAATAATTTTTCTACTAGAAAAATTGAAATTTTGCTTGCTTTGCTTACTTCCCCATTTTCCAATATAGTAATATTTCAGCCTTTATACAGCCTAAGTTCAGTATTTTTACTGTTATAACTATAAACCACTAAACCAAGTAGCATGCTATGATTGGATTTCTTATACTACTTTTGTTATTCCAGAAGTTCATAATGGCCTCCTTTCTTTTTAGTGTCTGACTTGATCTTGCCAAATATTCTAATAACTCTAAAGGGCCTCATAGTACAATTTTTCATGTGATAATATCAGGCCATTTCTTACCCCTGGAGATACTTCTGGAGCCTTCTGTTCTCCTATGTCAAACGGTTTTGTGCCAAGCATGTTGCTCAACTATCTCCCAGGCACTTCTTGTCCTTATCCAGAGATCTACTTTTTCACTTCTGTTTCCTAGATTCATTTTACTATTTCTTGGTTTTCTCTTTTGCTCTAGTGGAGCAAAGATTGTGTAGGAAATACGTGTTTTTTTTTTAGGCACACCCAATATGTCTACCTTCATATTTGTTACACTGATAATCTAGCTTCCCCATCAGCTCTGAAGCTGTTTCCCAGAGGCCATTGCTAATTCCCAGAGGACAGAGATATACTGTCTTTCCTTTCTATATCCCGAAATAGCTGATTGTAAGAGAGCCATCAAAGGTGCTGTCTGATTCAGTGTCCTGTGTCATTATCCTTTGCACTCACAGACACCTGCTCTGACACCCTGAGAAGGCAACACCTTACCTCCCCCATTTTCCCACTGTGAGGAGAAATTACTTTAGCCTTTCTGGGTGTGCTGTCCTGTCATCAGCTGTCTGGTCCCTATCACGTCCTAGCTGAACACACTTTGAACTTTCTGAGTTTTTTTTGGCAACTTTGGTAAAATGACAAAAAGGGGGAAAAGAAAGTTACTCTGCTAAAGCTGGGGAAAAAGAAAGAGGAAGGTACCCCATCAGCTTGAGAAGCAGAAGGCTGTGGGACAGCGGTTCTTAGCCCTCACGGTGCATCAGAATCGTGGGGAATAGGAAAGAGTCAGATGCCCAAACGCCACCTGAGAGAGAGAGATTTTCAGTCTGGCGTGGGGTCCGAGCGTTGTGTAATTTAAATGTTCTCAGGTGTTTCTAATGTGCAGGCAGGTTGAGAACCTGAAGTAGAAAAAACCTGGGTCTGGGAAGCAGGCCGTTCCAGGTCCAAATAATCAACTGGGACTTCTCTCAGCCTGAGTTTTCTTAGGGGCTAAATAGGGTTCATTGTGAATAAGAGAGTGTCTGGCACTTAGTACATGTTCAATAAATTGTCTACAAATTGTAATGAAATACTGTACAGCTGTTAACTCTCATATCTCATATTTCAAAAGGCTGCTTAATGATCCAAGAAAGTGAATGTTTGTTCCTTACCCCCCCCCCCCCGCCCCCCCTCTCCCCCCCCTTTGCCAAGGTCTGCAGGCAGGCACTTGGCCCTATCTTCCTTCCTAAGGAATTATGATTCGGAGCAGCCTTTCTCCACCTTTGGCTGCAAGTTTGTCTCCGTCTTTCAAAAAATCATTGAGAATCTCCAAGGGAGGTGCCTGGGCTGACTAGTTTAAAAAGCTCCCCAGGTGATTCTAACATGAAGCCAGAGTTCCGAGGCAACAATGCAACAGTGTATCTCAACCTTTGACATAAAAACAATTTGGAGATTTTATTAACATTCAAGCTTCCTGGGTCTTACATTCAGAGTCCGACTCAGTAGGTCCGGGTGGGGGCCCAGAACTTGCATTGTAAACGAGCTCCAGCTCCCAGGGCCCCAGCACCCAGCACCGGCATCAGCTGGGAGCTTTAGAAATGCAAATTGTGAGCCCCACCCGGCACTAATCAGAATCTCCTGGTTGGGGCTGAGGAACCTTTGTTTTGACAAGCTCTCCACGTGGTTCTTATTTTTTGCTAAAATTTAAGAACCTCACAAACAGATCGCCAAAGTGAGATGGAAGGCAGCCCCAGAAGTCAGGAAACGCCACCACCACGATTTCAAGTGTGCGTCCCGGGAACCAGAGTCCGGAGCCGGCGCCCAGAAAACCACAGGAGTAAGTACAAGGGAAAAGCGGGTCCTCCAAGGAGAGCCAGGGGCCTTTACCACAAGGAGGGGGATGAATGTCAGGGAAAAGCAGGCTATCCCCTCCACCTATGGAGGGGAGATGGCGCCTGGCGGCGTTTTGGAGGATGAAATAGAATGATGCATGTAAAAGTGCTTCTCAGTTGTCTGGCACAATATAACTGATTAGGGACTCGCATAAATTTTTTTTTTTTTTTTTAAGAAAGCAGTACAATTGTGGCACTCGGGATGATTAGGTCATATGACCTGTATGTTTTAGATTATTAAAAATGACTAAAGAAAGCAACTTAGGTGATACAAACAAACGTGGCCCATCATGGAGCGACAACCCTTATTTGGAGAACTGCAAAATGGGGTGAAGGCAGAAAGCTTTACGAGGATAAAGAATAAAGAGCAAGGAAGAGAAAAATGGAAAATGTGTGATTGGCTGAGGTCATATTGTCAACCAGAGTTGGCTTGGCCTCGGAGAAACTGTTTCTGGTCAAGCAGAGTGTTTACGGGCCGTGAAGGTTATACAAGCTTCAGGTTGCTGTCTGGCACCTCCGATAGGGGCTGGTTCTATCTTGGGCCTAGCCCTAGAGATTCATTTAGACCCTGGGTTTTAATGTTTGGGTCTATGATCCATCTCAATCACTTTTTGTGTATGGAATGAGTTAGGGGTTAATTACTATTATTTTTTTCTGTCTAGATACAGCCCATTGTTACAGCAGCCATTTTAGAAAAGACTCCTTCCTTATGAAATTAACTTGGCTCCTCTTTTCCCATTTTGATTGCACGCTCCTGGAAGGCTGGGACTTTGTATTACACGCCTTGTGTATCTGAATTAAAAGTAGGGATTTGGTTTGGCTCTGAACACGAGGGAGGCAAAATGGCAGCAGCTTGAACAAGTGCACCCATTAGTATTCCTAAATAACAACCCCTCCCCTAACTCACTGGCTGATGTTAATAATCCTTTTCAACTGTGGGCTGTGCTTTGGCGAATCTACACCGAGCTCAGCTGGGTACTTCTCAGGTTGTGGCAGCTGAGGCAACCCTGCATCTCACTGAGCTCTGTGGTTGGACTGGGTGGGGACTGGGTTAACCAGAGTTACCTTTCTGGTAAAGGAAGAGGTGAAAAACGGGAAGCAGAATAAATGCTGGAGGGGTCACATTGGCTGAGCCCAAAGTCAAAGGGATGGGGAACATGCTCTGCCTGTGATGAAGACATGGAAAGGATGTATATGTGGGGAGGAGTGAAGAATTATGGCCAATTGCTCCATCTAGCACAAGGGTGGGAAATGTCCCGGGCCGTATCAGGCCTGTAAAATCATTTGGTCTGGCCCTGCCAAAGCAGTAGGGGTGAGTTAATTAAATGTTTGAGCACATATAGAAGTTTAATTTTTTTTCTTTATTCAGGTATTACATATGTGTCCTTATTGCCCCATTGCCCTCCCGCCCCCCTTCCCCACTCATACCCTCCTGATGTCTGTGTCCATTGGTTATGCTTATATGCATGCATATAAAAGTCTTTTGGTTGATCTCCTCCCCTTACCCCCACCCTTCCCTGCCTTCCCTCTGAGGTTTGACAGTCTGATAGATGCTTCTCTGTCTCTGGATCTATTTTTGTTCATCAGTTTATGTTGTTCATTATATTCCATAAATGAATGAGATCATGTGATATTTATCTTTCTCTGACTGGCTTATTTTGCTTAGCATAATGCTCTTCACTTCCATCTATGCTGTTGCAAATGGTAAGAATTCCTTCTTTTTTACCGCAGCGGAGTATTACATTGTGTAGATGTACCAGTTTTTAATCCACTCATCTGCTGATGGGCACTTAGGCTGTTTCCAGATCTTAGCTATGGTAAATTGTGCCACTATGAACATAGGGGTGCATATATCCTTTCTGATGGGTGTTTCTATTTCTTGGGACATATTCTTAGAAGTGGGATCACTGGGTCAAATGGGAGTTCCATTTTCAGTTTTTTGAGGAAACTCCATACTGTTCTCCACAGTGGCTGCACCAGTCTGCATTCCCACCAGCAGTAGCAGGCTAATTTTTAAGTTGGTCGTTTTGCATGGCCTGAGAATGATATTATAAATATCCAAATGGCCATTGGCTGATAAGCAGGGAATTTATTTCTCTCATATGAAAGTCCAGAGGTAGGCGGTCCAAGGCTGGTGTAGTCCACAAAACTCTCAGGAACTTAGCAGCTTCTGGGTTATTGCTCCTCTGTGCATGACCGTGGTGTTCAAGTTCCCCGATGGACGACGGTGGCAGCTTTAGCTCCAGCCATGAGGTAGAAGGAAGGGACAGCAGAGAAAGGAAACCAAGGGCACATGCCAACTGCCATTGAAAAGAGGTTTCTAGAAGTTGCCACATGATGCTTTCACAGCATGTGGCCACAGCTGCTTGCAAGGGAGACTGAAAATATAATCTTTATGCCAGTTAGCCACATACTTTCGTAAATCAGATCTGTTACTAACAAAGCAAAAAAAAAAAAAAAAAGGAATTGGGAAGGAGACAAGTAATAATTTGTATATATAGCCTTGTATAGAGTATGGGTTCAATAAATACTGCTTTTATTTTAAATTTTTACATGCTATAAAACTGGTTATTTTTATGGGAGAAGAGAGGAGTCATTCTTAATAATAAAAAATATGTTTTTAAAATTCAGTGACTTGCCTGGCCGTGGTGGCTCAGTGGTTGTGTCGACCTATGAACCGGGAGGTCACGGTTCGATTCCTGGTCAGGGCACATGCCTGGGTTGTGGGCTCGTTCCCCAATCGTGCAGGAGGCAGCTGATCAGTGATTCTCTCTCAGCATTGATATTTCTCTCTCTTCCTCTCCTTTCCTCTCTGAAATCAATAAACATATATTTTTTTAAAAAATTCAGTGATTCAAATTTGTTTAGCATTTCAAGTGCTTCCTTCAGGTCCCAAAATTACAACTAAGAAGTTTTTTTTTTTCTTTTTGTATAAACAGCAGTATTCTCTCTAGATCTCTACACTTGACTCATTGGCTTCAATAGTACAAGTGGGGGCAAAAGTAGGTTTACAATTGTTTATATGGAAAATAATACAATACATAATAAAAGAATGAACTGTTTTATGTACTCACCACTGTAAAGCTACTTTTGCCCCACCCTATATTTGAATCAAAAGATTAAAACTAATAAAATTCAAAGACACTTGACACACCTATTAAAATGGTTAAATTAAAATAATAAAATGTGGCAAGGATGTGGAACAGTTGGAAGGCTCATGTGTTGCTGGTAGAATTGCAATATGGAAAATAAACTATTTTGGAAAAACAGTTTGGCAATTGCTTGTAAAGTTAAACTTTCTTTTTTAAATGATAAGACCCAGTAATCTCACTCTTAAGTATTTCCCTCACAAGAAGATATTGATATATATCCCCACAAACACCTGTATGCAAAGGTTTACAGCATCTTTATTCACAGTCACTAAAAACAGAAAACAATAAAAGTGTCCACTTACAGGAGAATGGATGAACAAATTCTGTTACATCCATACATTGACTACTACTCAGAAACAAAAAGAAATGGATACTGACACATGCAGCAACATGAATAAATCTCAAAATAATTATTCTAAGTGAAAGAAACCTGAACCTAAAAGATTGTAGACTATGTGATTTCCTTTATATAACATTCCTGAAAAGGTGTTATATAAACACCTTTTATTTAACAGGAACAGAAACAGATTAGTGGTTGATAGGTGCTGGGAATGAGGGAAGGAGATTGGTGATCAGAGGACACAGGGACCATTTTGGGGAGATAGAAATATTCTTCATCTTGATTGTGGTGGTAACTCTACACCTAAATGTAGAGAATTTCATAGTACAAAAATTACATTTCAATAAACCTGATCCAAAAATTCCTGTTTTCATTTACAAAAAAAAAAGGCAACATGAAAAAATGATTCTGATTTAAATTGATGTTTGGAATTTTTGCTTTAGATTAAGAAAATAGCAAAGCCAGTTATTTCTAAAATCAAAGATTCTTTTACAGCAGGGAATTAAATCTAGCTTCCAAGAATGGGTTCGTTTTACATTTTTCATTTTGGTTCAATATCTGCAATCGCTTGATGTGAAACACATAAATCTATTTAGGAAAATGCCTCTCTCTCAGCGTTGTTTGCTGAGAGTGGCTCAGGTTATAGTCTACTGGGTATGAAGGGCTAAAAGGAATTGTTTTTGTAATGCAAAATGACATATCCTGCAGCCATGAAGATGATAGGAGAAAATTCTGTAATTGTTCTGGCAAAAGATTAATAACGGCTCTCTCACAGATTTAAGATACAGCCCTTTGCTTTCCTTACCACTTGGTAGGCTTACTATACACCAGGGGTGGGCAAACTTTTTGACTCGAGGGCCACAATGGGTTCTTAAACTGGACCGGAGGGCCGGAACAAATGGATGGAGTGTTTGTGTGAACTAATATAAATTCAAAGTAAACATCATTACATAAAAGGGTATGGCCTTTTTTTTTTTTTTTTTTTTTTTTTTAGTTTTATTCATTTCAAACGGGCAGGATCCGGCCTGCGGGCCATAGTTTGCCCAAGGCTGCACTAGAACCAAAGGTATTCCTGAGGAGGATTGAGGAGACCCTGGAGTGAAGAAATAGATGCACCTGAGTGGGGGCAAGGTGAAGGAGTGGGCTGAGGGGATGGAGAGGGTACAGGAAGAAGTCAGTCTCAAGGAGGGACCTATCCTCCGAAGGTTAGGTCTAGTAGTGGAGGAAAGCAGCAGTGACAAATACAGAAATAAAGTAAGGCAAGTGGACAGATCTGCAAAGTCTCCCCAACCCCGCCCCTGGGAGCCTTGGAAGTCACATGGCTTGTGAAGAAGAGGTAATTCTAAAACTGAGACAGGAAAAAGAGAGCTCTATGCAGAGGGAGAAGAGAGCAAAGCACTGGAATGTGCATATGGAAAGTTCAGAGTAGACAGATGTGTGGGGCTGGGGTTTGAAGGACAAATGGGTGGCTACAGATGGGGCTGGTACATTCAAGGAGGTAGGCAGGAGTCAGCTCTGTGAGTTTCTGTGGATCTTCACCTCCTCGTTCTTTAAGAGTGTGTGTGTGTGTGTGTGTATTAATTTCAGAGAGAGGAAGTGATAGATAGAAACATCAGTGGTGAAAGCAAATCATTGATTGATAGCCTCCTGCACACTGCCTTGTTGGGGATCGAGCCAGCAACTCAGGAATCGAACAGCAACTCAGGAATCGAACAGCAACTCAGGAATCGAACTGTGATCTCCTGGTTCATAGGTTGATGCTCAGTCACTGAGCCCTGCCAGCTGGGCTTCACCTCCTCTCTGTAGGCAGGGGAGAGCCACTGGGGAAAGTAATGCAATGATACTTGAATTTTGACTACATCACATGGTAACTGAGGAGTGTGAGAGGATGTGCAGAATAAGAGATAGGGGTGGAGATTTTCAGTCCATTTACAGATTGTTACCACAGTCCAGGTGAGAGATGACGATGGCCTGAAATGAGAGGCAGTAGCTGTGGGGATGGAGTGGGACAATTTTGAGAGAGAGACAGTACCTGCCTCAGGATAAGGTTCTGAGGAAGATGTAGAACTTTGAATAAGGGCAATCTTTAAGAACACGACTTCAAGGTTGTACTAGTATTATCAGCTGGCTCCAGCTTACTTCTGTACCCTCATCCATCACCACTGTCTCTCTGTTGTGATCATTATAACCTGCATGTCTCTTTCCATATGAACAACTTGTAAGCCTACTTTTGCCCACCGCTGTGTGTGTGTGTGTGTGTGTGTGTGTGTCTATAAGCTTTCTCCAAACCTGCTTTTGCAGCATTCTATTGGTTTTGGCAAGTTGTGTTTCCATTTTTGTTTTGAGATATTTTTTATTTCCCGTTGACTTCTTCTTTGACCCATTGGTTGTTCAACAGTGTTTTAATTTCCACACAGTTGTATATTTTCCAGCTTTTCTCTTGTCGATTTCTTGTTTCATGTGTCAGAAGATACTTGGTCTGACTTCAGTCTCCTTCAATTTGCTGAGACTTGTTTTGTGGCCCATGATAGGCTCTATCCTGGAGAACGTTTCACATGTGCTGGAGAAGAATGTGTTCTGCTTCTGTTGGATATAATATTCTACAAATGTCTGTTACATTTAGTGTAATGTACCTCTCCTTTCTGGCAGGATGATCTATCCATTGCTGAAAGTGGGTTATTAAACTCCCCTACTATTATTTTATTATTGTCTTTTCCCCTTTTGATCTGTTACTATTTGCTTAATATATTTTGGTGCTCCAATATTGCTGTGTATATATTTATGATTGTCATATCTTTTTGATGAATGGACCTCTTTATCATTGTATATTGACCTTCTCTGTGTCCCTTTTAAAACCCTTTTTTTTGGCTGAGTCAATTTTGTCTGAGAAATATAGCTACTCCAACTTTCTTGTGGTTTCCACCACATGGAATATCTTTTCCCATCCCTTTCTTCTGAGCCTGCATGAGCTGAAGTACCTCTCTTACATGAGTAGGGTCTTGTTTTTGTTTTTGTTTTTAACCTTCCAGTCACTCTGTGCCTTTTGATTGGTAAATTAAATTCATTTGCATCTAGAGTTATTGATATGCAAGAACTTACTTTTGGTTATTTTGTATCTCCATCCCACACCCCCCTTCCCCTTATTTCTGTGCACCTTTGTAAATTGGTGATTTTCCATGCTGGGTGTGCTCCGTTTCCCTTTACTTTTGTGCACCTACTCTAGGATTGTGCTTTGTGGTTACTGTGAGGGTTACTTAAGACATCTCATAGATCAAACAGTTCATTTTTAAGCTGATGGCAATTCATATGTATCTGAAAGGCTTTGCACTTTTACCCCCTTTATTATTTTGATGTCATTATGTAACTCTTTTTATATTGTGTATTAGCTACAATTATAGTAACTATAATTAATTGTAATGTTTTCCTTTGACCTTTTTACTATAGTTAAGTGGTTAAACAACATCATAATACAGAAAGAGTTTTCGAAGTTTGTATAATTTACCTTTGCCAGTATAGTGCATACTTTTATATGTTTTTTTGTTTATTTGTTTTGTTTTTAATATATTTTTTTATTTCAGAGAGGAAAGGAGAGGGAGAGAGAGATAAATAGAAACATCAATGATGAGAGAAAATCATCGATTGTCTGCCTCCTGCATGCCCCACACTGATGATCGAGCCCACAATCTGGGCATGTGCCCTGACCGGGAATTGAACCGTGACCTCCTGGTTCATAGGTCAATGCTCAACCACTGAGCCATGCTGGCTGGGCTACTTTTGTATGTTGTTGACATTGCCATTCCAGCTTGAAGACTTCTTTCAGCATTTCTTGCAAGGCAGATCTAGTGGTGATGAACTCCCTCAGCATTTGCTTCTCTAGGAAAGTTTTTATTTCTCCTTCATATCTGAAGGATAACTTTGGTAGATAAAGTATTCTTGGGTAACAATTTTTTTCATTTAACACTGTAGATATGTTATTCCACTCTCTTGGAAGTCTGATTCTCTCCCCTGGTTTGGGAAGTTCTCAGCTATTATTTCTTCAAATCGGCTATCTGCTCCCTTCTCCTGATTTTCTCCTTCTGGACCCTGATTATTCTAATATTTGCTTTAATGGTGTCCTATAGGTTGTGGAGGCTTTCTCTTTGCTTTTTTTTATTATTTTTTCTTTGTTCTGCTTTAACTGGGCTATTCTCTAACTCACTTATTCTACGTTCCATTTGCCCTACTCTGCTACAAAAGTTTTCTATTATTTTTTTCATTTCATTTATTGAGTTCTTCAGCTCCAGAATTTCTGCTTGGTTCTTTTATATGATTTCTATCTCTTTGGTAAACATTTCTTTTTGAACTTACATATTTTTTTAATGATTTTATGAATTTTTTATCTGAGTTTTCTCTTGTTGAGTTTCTTTAGAAAGCTATTTGGAATTCTTTATTAGCTAGAATGCGAAATTCCATGTCTTTGAGTTTGATTAATGAAGAATTATCGTCTTTTGGCGATGACATGCTTCCTTGATTCTTCATGTCCCTTGTAGTTTTGTGTTGTTACTTTCACATTTGTATGAGCAGACACCTTTCTAAATCTTTGCTGGTTCCCTTCAGATAATAATTCTGTTCACTGGTGCTTTTATTTTCCGGGGTTTTCTCTGCCTTTGTGTGGGTACACCTGTTCCATTCTTCTTGTTCCCTCTTGTGGCAGAATTCTTAGGACTTTTATGTCTTCTCTTATAACTCACCAGGCTGGGTAATGGAAACCTCTTTTTTGTTTGTTAGAAGTGGTGCTATAGCTCAAGTTTTAATTTTTGTTTTGCCCCTCAGACCCTGGCTGTTTTCTGAGAGCACTCACCATCTATTGCCTGGAGCACAGGGAGTCAGCCCCAGAATGGGGGGATGTGTGGGTTTAGCACCCAGGGTATTGGAAGTGTCTATGGACTTGGTAGGAAGATCCCTGGGTGTAGTATTCCCAGAGGAGCTTGAGTGGACTTCCTGCTGAGCTAACCAGCAGGAACTGAGTCCCTTTAAGGCCATTTGGTATTCTTATCTGTCTCCTTCCCAGTGTCCTCCCTCCTCCCAGTCCTCTGGGAGGTCCCATCTCAGTCCTCTCGGAGCTGCTGGAGAGAAATGGGTTTCTTCAGCTGTGCCCTGCACCCCTGGAGAGAGAGGCCCTCACTCATCGCTCTTCTGTTTCCCTGTGGGAGAGCCACTGCCTCCTGATCAGCCAACTCCGTGCAGTGTTGCCCTGAGCTGGGGTGTGCGCTTGTGGCAGTGGTACTGAAATACTTCTCTCTCCTATACCCAAACCTTTTTTTTTTTTTCCTTCTCTACTGCTGGAATCTCTCCTCTGGCATACTGGACTACTAAAATTTCTTTCTGGACTAAGGGTATCTGCCTAGATCAGCCCTTGCCAGGGTTTTTCTACCACCACACTGAGAGGAGCTGGGGCAGGTAGCATTGCTCTGCTGGTTCCACCCTGTACCAGGGTCTGTCTGCCAGCTACTGGATGCACAGGTGGGGGGACTCCTCCCAGGTCCCTTGGCATATGTTGCTGTATCCCGCAGCTCCTGCTCACGTGCTTTTGTTCATGCATGGATGTCTAATTCTTTGTTGAAGAGGGGACAAAAAGGAGGAATGTTTCATGTTGCCATGATGCTTATGTCACTTTTTTATACATTGTGAAATAATGACCACAGTCAAACTAATTAACATATCCATCATCTCACTTAGTTAACATTTTTGTGACAATTAAGACTTTATTCTCTTTGTGAATTTTTGGTATACAATACAGTATTATTAACTACTAGAGGCCCGGTGCACGAAATTCATGCACAGGTAGGGTCCCTAGGCCTGGCCAGCAATCAGGGCCAATTTGGGGCCTTCTGGCTACCGACCGGGGCCTTCCTTCCCCAGTGGCTGGCTGCTGGCCAGGGCCTTCCTTCGTTCCGCACCGCCCCCTGGTGGTCAGCGCACGTCATAGTGAGCGGTTGAACGCCCAAGAGGGCACTTTGCATATTAGCCTTTTATATATATAGATAAATGAAGGAAGACCCTGGCTGGCAGCTAGGGGATGGAAGGCCCTGATCGCCGGCCAGGCCTAGGGACCCTACCCATGCATGAATTTTGTGCACCAGGCCTCTAGTATAGGATAGTCACAATGCTGTACATTAGATATCAAGAATTTATTTATCCTGCTTAACTAAAACTTTGAACTCTTTTAATATTTCTCCATTATCCCCACCCCTCCACTGCCCTTCCCCTGGTGTCTATGAGTTTGACTATTTAGATTCCACATATAAGTGATACCATATCGTTTTTGTCTTTGTGTCTGGCTTATCTCACTTAGCATAATATCTCCAGTTCTACTCATGTTGTCACAAATGCCAAGATTTCCTTCATTTTTTTAAGGCTGAATGATATTTCATGGGATATGTATACATGTATGTGTATAACATTTTCTTTATCATCTGTCCATGGACACTTAGAATTGTTCACATATCTTGGCTATTGTGAATAATGCTGCAATGACATGAAAGTGTAGGTATCTCTTTGAGGTAGTGGTTTCATTTCCTTTGGGCATATACCCAGGAGAAGCATTGCTGGATCATATGGTTGTTCTATTTTTAATTTTTTGAGGAACCTCAATTTTATTTTCCATAATGTCTGTCCCAGTTTACATTCTCACCAACGGTGTACAAGGGTTCCCTTCTCTACACATCCCCACATCCTCAGTTTAAATACCCTGTACCTTGCGCAGTCCTGGTATGTACTATATACTTAATATTTGCTGAATGACTGTATAGCGAGAGGAGCATTGTTAAATCTGTCACTCTGTGAAGTTGTTCTGGTAATGTTGCTATATGTTATAGCGTTAAAAACATTTTTCTTTCTTTCTTTTTTTCCTTAACTTTTAACTTTGGAGTAATTTTAGATTAACAGAAAAATTACAAAGGTAGTACAGTTTTCCTGTAGGCCCCTCGCCCAGTTTTCTTCATTGTTTACATCTTATGTTATCATGGTACATTTGTCAAAACAACAAGCTGACACAGGTACATTATTATCAACTAAACTCCAGGCTTCATTCCTGCTTCCCCAGTTCACCACTGATGGCGTCTGTGTGTTCCAGGAGGCAGTCCGGGAAACCACATTGCATCGCGTTGTCTTTTCTCCACGGTATCCTCTAATCTAGCGGTTCTCAACCTGTGGGTCGCAACCCCTTTGGCGGTCGAACGACCCTTTCACAGGGGTCGCTTAAGACCATCCTGTATATCAGATATTTACATTATGATTCATAATAGTAGCAACAGTACAGTTATGAAGTAGCAACGAAAATAATTTTATGGTTGAGTCACAGCATGAGGAACTGTATTTAAAGGGCCAGAAGGTTGAGAATCACTGCTCTAATCTGTGACAGTTTCTCAATATTTCCTTATTTTCCATGACCTTGAGAGTCTTGAGGAGTATGGCCAGGTGTGTCCTGTAGAATGTCCCCCAGTATACTAGCAGCTTTGTCTCATGAAAAACATGTTTCTTAAATAAGAAATTTGGCTACGGAACCAGGGCTGCATTTTTGAAGCTACTTTATTTTGGCCCCTAGAGGGAGCTCCAGCCCCCAGTAGAGGCCTCATCAGGACTTTCCAGGGTTTTCTTATTCCATATGCCTAAGAGAAGAATTGAGAAGAATCTGTTCAGAGCAAACACATTTACTGGGCATGTTTCTGGGAGTGTGGATCTCTCTCGTGATCATACAATCATAGAAAGACTAGCTCAAGGTTATTCATCTTTGGAGCTGCCTCTGTCAGGAAGGCCTTGGGTTGTTCGACTTAGCCATCCATTGAACATGTGTCATTTGAAGGCTTGTGAGGTGCCAGGTGCAGTTCTAGGGGCTTGGGGTACAGCAGTAAACATGTGGTAGGAGATCGCTGATTCCTGAAGAGCACACCCTGGTGTATTTTACCTTTTCTGCCTTAGTCCTTACGAAGAAACCAAATACAGGTCCAACCTTAGCAAGCTTGCCAATTCCATAGCCTCCTAGTGATCTCAGGAAATCTGGGCCTTTACCACGCTGTTAAGGGTGGTTTATTAAATACAAATTGCCATTGTGTTAACATGAGACCAATGCCTCCCCACCCTCAATTTCCTGTGAACAAAGCTGAATGGCCATGTGTGGGAATCTGACTGAACAAGCCCAATTATACATCAGATAATAGGGTAGCTTGTAGAATTTTTCTCAGCGGGGACCAATAATTAACTTGGACCCATAAGATTCTCTTTCCTTAGCATTTGACTGTGAGAAGCAAACATAATTGTTGTGCTGGTGGCGGGGGGAAGTATTACCACAGTAAGTAAGACCTTTGAATAAGCAGAAATGTAGAGAGGACGGTCATAGCAGTAGTGTTTACATCATATAGAGGTTAAAGGATTAATTGGGATAATACATACAGAATATTTAGTGCATGCTAAAATATGGCTCTTACCTTCCTTGCTTCACAGGTGAAGAGACTGAGTGTATTAGTCAGAGTTCTAGAAATAGAACCTATGATATATAAAAAAAGAGATTTCTTAAAAGTAACTGGCTCCTATGATAATGGAGGCTAAAAAGTCCCCTGATCTGCCATTAGCAAGCTGGAAACCCAGGAGAGCCCGTGGTAGTTCCAGTTTGAGTCTGAGGCCTCAGATCTCAGAATGAGAAGAGTCCATGGTATAAGTTTCACGTTGAGTGCAGGAGAACATCTGCATCTCCCCCAGAAAACGGGTGAGAGAATGCATTCTCTCTTATTCCACATTAGGGAGGACAATCTGCTTTACTTAGTCTATCAATTCAAATGTTAATCTTACCCAGAAATACCCTCAGAGACACACCCTGATTAATGTTTAACCAGATATATGGGTACCACCTGGCCCAGTCAATTTGATACATAAAATTAACCATCACACGGAAACTCAGAGAGCTCGAGTAACTTGCCTGTGTATGAACAGAGAACCAGTGGCAGATCGGGGATTTGAACTTAAGTTTCTAAATTCAAGTAGCTCTCTGGGCATGGGTAGGGCGAGGGACAAGGGTAGAGTTCACTAAGGCAGGACAGGCTTAAAATGTTGCAGTGGTTCTCAACCTTCCTAATGCCGTGACACTTTAATACAGTTCCTCTTGTGGTGACCCCCAACTGTAAAATTATTTTAGTTGCTACCTCATAACTGTAATTTAGCTACTGTTATGAATTGTAATGTAAATATCTGATATGCTCTATGTGTTTTCCGATAGTCGCGACCCACAGGTTGAGAACCACTGATGCCTGACTGGCATAGCTCAGGGTTGAGTGTTGACCTATGAACCAGGGGGTCAGGGGCACATGCACGGGTTGCACGCTCAATCTAATGTGCTAGGATTCAATGATTAATAGAATGTTTAATTCCATGATTAATAGTCTCTCCTCTTGAAGTTGGTGATCTATTTGGGGAAAAGATATGTAAATAGTGAATTTTATTACATTGAGATTAGTGTTATAGTGAAACTCCCCCCAGTCATAAAATTCTTTAGTTTTATAATATATAACATCTAATATATAACATCAATCTGAATTTCTTTTTGGCAGAAGGGAAGGTATAGCTATAAAAAATAAATTATTGATAAAAATATTTTAAATATTTATTGTGCCTGGGGGCTTTCAGAAAAGTTGGACGGGGAAGTGACATTTCAAGCAAGACTCAAAGTAGCCTAATGAAGTTGTATGTCAGGGACTAGGAGATATTCAATGAACGTTTCTTAAACGAACCAATGATACAAAGAAGCACTGGTCTGCCTTGATGCCGGTGTATGTATATATATGTAAATGTATATGTATATATGCCTTTATAAAAGCTAACCATCCTATTTAAATCATGTCCACTCTGGTAGGAAAGGCCCTTCTGAAGCTTCGTTATAAAGTTGGCAGAGCTGGCTAACTTAATGAATGAGTGAATGCAGCATAAATGACAAAATAAGCCCAATAAATTTATGTTGCTTGCACTAAAGTTTTGTGATATATGATCAGGGCCCTGCAGCCTTGACTCCATGCTTCTGGTCATTTCATTAAGTCATCTCTAAGGATTAGGTGACAGATGTAAGGGAATTAACACCCTCCTAAATTAAGCATTCAGTATTTGTGCAAGATTAACTGCCTTGTAGTGTAACTTTTCTGAGTATTTTCAGGCCCTTCTTGAAGACTAAAGCGAGAACCGGACCACTCTTTTTCTCACTCTCACCTCCTTAGCGTTGGGCATCATCATGGCAGCAGAGTAGCTCTGGCTTAGCTGCAGGAGGCCCAACAGCATTTCTCCAGTGTGGTCCATGGACCTGCTGGACATGCAGATCCCTGGTCCCACTCAAACCAACTCGGTAAACACCTTTGTAGGAGAGGCCTAGACTGTACAATTTTAACAAGCCCCCAAATGACTGATTTTTTTCTCACATAAATGTTCTTAGTTTATTAATTCTCTCATGGAAAATAGAAAAGAAAAATCTGTGCAATGACCATAGATAGAAGAAACGACGCCTGTTGTCCCCTCGCCAGCTCACTTTTTGGCGGCACCAACAGGGACTTTCTTCATCCTGTTCTTGCGTTCCTTTCTCTGTCTTCTTGAGGTTTTCTTCTTTTCACACAGGCCCTATCTTGCAAGTCTATGTTTGGGCTCATTTTTCTTTGCATAATCCAAGGAATCGTAAATCATGCCAAACCCAGTTGTCATGTCACCACCAAATTGCCTTTGCACCTTTTGAAAAATCAATTGAAAGCCAATGTGTTCCTCAGTTGTTGGCCTGTTTGTCCTGTTTCCTTGACCTGTTTGTCTATCCTGACACAACCAACACACTTTCTTGATTACTTTAGCTTTCTACTAGGGCTGAAATCAGGTAGTGACCGTCCTAAAATTTGGTCTTCTTTTTCAAAGTTAATTTGGCTATTCCCATCCTTTGTTTTCTGTATGAATTATAGAATCTGCTTGTCAATTTCTGTGAAAGAAGCCTACTGAGATTATGTTGAAATGATAGATAGAATTTGGGGAAGCCTGACATCTTAATAGTATTGACTCTTCTGACCCAGGAACACATAGTGGTACATCTGTCCCTTTAGTTAGGTCTTCTTTAAATTCCCTCAGCAGTGTTTTCTTTATCAGGGCATCGTTGTTGTTGGTATTGTTAGATTTATCTTAAAATATTTCATGTTTTTGATAATATTGTAAATGGTTTTATTTTTTGCAACTTCAATCTCAACTTTCATTTGTTGATTGATAGTGTATAAAAATAGAATTGATTAATGTGCATTGATTTTTGCATCCTGCAAATTTATTAGACTCACATTAATTCTAGTAGCTTTTTTTTCAATTCCATGAGATTTTTCTACATTCTTGATCATGTTGTCTGCAGTTAATACAGGTTCACTTCCATCTAGATGATGTTTGTTTTGTTTATTTTATTATTTTTGCTTGTTGCATTGACTAGAACTTCCAGTGCAATGTTGAGCTGAAGTGATGAGAGTACATATCCTCTCCTTGTTCCTGATCTTAAGGGGAAAAGCATTCTGTCTTTTATTATATTATGTTAGCTTTGGGGTTTTTCATTAGTTGCTTTTTGTCAGGCAGACAAAAATTTTCTATTTCTTGGTTGCTGAGAGTTTTTATTAAGAATTAATGTGGTGGTTGGTTTTTTTCCAAATACTTTTCCCTGCATCCATTGAGATGATGGTAAGATTTTTCTTCTTTTGTCCTGGAATATAACCCATTTCATCATGATATATAACCCTTCTTATATATTGTTGAATACTATTTTCTACGGTAGGGCTTATGTCTTACACTCTTCATTTTCCCAGCCTAAGACCACATAGACAAGGCATTTTATAAATGCTATTGAATCAAATTAAATTGGATCCTGGCCTTAGCAACAGAAACTTGAATTCGTAACTTACCCAAGGTAATGAAAATTCAACTCTCTTGGTCCTATCTTCAAAGAACTTGCTAAAGTGGAATGACATGACATCTTGACCAATTCTCCTCGTGCTTTGGACAAACATAAGATTCCTTCTAGGGGAAACTTTTTAATTTTTGTTTAACTTGAATTTAGATTTCAAAGGTAAAACTTAGACAGTGGCCTGGATTCCAAATGAATTCATGATGAATGAAGGCCCTAAGTCCCCCAGTTTCTCTTTGCCAGGATTGATTCAAGCCAAGCCAATCCTGGTTGATGACAGCTCTATCCATTTCTCCTCAAGATGCTTTGCTAAATGTGGGTGGAAATATTTTAAAAATTCCTGATTTCTTGGTCTTTTAGGATCTTCTCAAGAGATTCTGGTGGCTGGCTGGAGTTGCTTCAGCATTCCATAATATACAAGCATTTGACTTTGGAATCATATTGATCTGGGTTTAAATCCTGACTATAACTTTTGATAACTGAGAGATGTTGGATATATTATTGTACCTATCTGAACATTTGTTCCCTTATTTAGAAAGTGAGGATAGTTTAAAAGCATACCTAAAATGATTAAATTGTTCCCAAGTAACTTAAAAGCATGTCAAGAATGTTTGTAGGCTTACAAAATATATAGCCACCCAACAGGGTACCATTGTCAATGTTTGGCATTCAGTAAAAAATCCCAGGCATGCAAAGAAGTAAGAAAATATACTCTATAATAAGGGAGTAAAAACCCCAGTCAATATAAATATATCCACACATGACATAGAGAGAGAATTAATAGAGAGGAACATTAAAACACTGAAGTCTAGTTAGGGGAGATGGATGCATCAATAAATAATTGTTATGGAGTGAAATAAGTATGACAGGAAAATATACACAGAGGACTCTGAGGCTCATAGAGGTGCCAGTGATCTCAGCCTGGGGTTGGGAATAACAGACCAGGACCTTTCAACCTCGTTTAGTTGTGGCAGTGAGCAGCATCCAGAGTTTCAAGACCTTTTACTAGTATATTACACTAGACAGCCCTAGGCATGTAGCAGTCATGCCATTTTCATTGTTCTTCTCAGTGGTTCCAAATGTGATTCCAGAGTCACGATGCTGGGAATACATTGATGGGAGGATGGAGAGTTCTAAGTGGTGGGATGAGGCTGTTCATGCTCTGTGACTTGAGCATGTCTCTAGGCCTTTTGCTTTTCATTAGGTGTCAATCTTGTAAATGCACTTTCAGTCACCTGTTGGCTATTAACAGCAACGGTCCAGAGCTTTCCCAGGGGACTGACAGGGTCAGAATTCTATTAATACGGAGTGAGATTCTCCTGAAATGTGATTATCTTCAATAGTGCTAGAAAATAACAGTAACCAAGCTATGTTAAAGTGTAAAGGGGGAAAAAAAAAGTATAGCAAGCTACACTTATGCCTTCTTTTAAAATAAATTGTGCATTTTATTAAAGTAACATATTAGTTAAAGGAAAGTGCAGAGACAATAGTGCCTTAGTTTCCTATTGCTATTAAGACAAATGACCACAAATGTAGTGGCTTTAACCAACATAAATGTATTATCTTACAAGTCTGGAGATCAGAAGTCTGAAATCAAGCTCACTGGGCTAAGGTCAAGATGTCGGCAGGGCGGGTCCCTTCTGGAGGCTCTGAGGGCAAAATCCATTTTCTGGCCTTTTAAAAAATTAATTACTTTATTTATCATTTAAAATAATATTTTTATTGATTTCAGAGAGGGTGAGGGAGAAAGAGATAGAAACATCAACGATGAGAGAGACTCATTGATCAGCTGCCTCCTGCACACCCCCTACTGGGGATTGTGACCGCAACTCAGGCACGTGCCCTTGACCGGAATCAAACCCCGGACCCTTCAGTCCACGGGCCAATGCTTTGTCTACTAAGCCAAACCAGCTAGGGCCGTTTTCTCATCCTTTTTAAACTTCTTGTAGCCAGTCACATCCCTTGGCTTGTCACCCTCTTCCTCCATCTTCAAAGGCTATCCCTCCAATCTTATTTCTGTCATCATATGCCCTCCTCTGACTGACCCGCCTGCCTCCCTCCTGTAAGGACCACTGTGGTTATATTAGGCTGACTCAGATAAACCAAGATAATCAATGGCAAAACCCTTGATTTAATCTGGCAAAGTCTCTTTTGCCATATGTGGCAACTTCCACAGATTCTGGGAATTAGGATGTGGACATATTTGGGGACCCGTTATTCAGCCGGCCATAACTATTATTTATGTTTTTGAGTCGACTTTTAATTTTCCTCAGAAGTTTGTGTAGAATTCAGATTATTCTGTATCTATACATTGGTGTGGGTTTTTTTCACTTAACCTTATACTATTTGTCCATCCCAATATGTTTTTTGAAATAATGCTTTTTTGACAGCTGCATAATTCCCCCGTAGGGACATATCGTAATTCATTTAGCCATTACATGTCCATTGTTGGGAACCGTGGTTGTTAGTAATGTAAGTCCAGCTCTGGTTGGCGAAGCGAAGAGAAGTTATGGGCTCTGGGAATCTGATGAAGTGTTGGGGCCTAGCAGGGCTTCTGGAACCCCCGACACCAGGAATGCCAATAGCGCCAGGACACGCCCTGTCTCTCACGGAAGCCTATTTTTCCCCACATGTCATGATTTCATCCCCTGAACAGGGGCTGGCTGACCACAAACTCTTTATTTAACCTGGTCAATGCAAGCCCCCCGACAGAAAGCAAAACCCCCGTTTCATCAGAGCAGGAATTTAATCTCGGGGAGTTCAATTGCAGGTCCACAGGCCAAGAGCACCAGCAACACTTGGGAGCTGGTTGGAAATGCAGAGCTCTGGCCGCACGCAGGACACCATGAATCATAATCTGCCTTGCGCCCATAGCCCGGCATGCCACGGGCATGTGAGAAGTACTGTTTTAGTAACTGCCTTACTTCTCCCTTTCCATTTTTGTGGGTGTTGACAGAGCCCCTGTTGACTAGTCAGCAACAAGGGGAATGGGTGAGAATGGTCCAGAAAGACAGGGTGAAAACAAGCAGCTCACTGAGAACCACACTCGCACCACTGACCCTTATGTCTGCATGACAGTCCCTGGCACCATAGGTGGCTCCACTAAAATAGCTGAGTCATCTGTACGTTGTCTAAAGCACCCCAGGAAGAGATGGCCTTGATGCGTAAACCCGGGATCTCTCTGGTTTAGGCTCTGTCCCTGCCTGGCTTACCCCAGAGAATCAGCCGACTTGTCCTTCCATATGTTTGTTATGACAGTAACACAATGAACAGGCAAGGGCAAAGCTATTAGGGTACAGTGTCATTCTGTTGGTTATCTGTGAGGCCTTTTATCCATTGTGCACAAATCACCAGTGGGACTTGCATCTGGGATTGCTGGGATTCTTTCCTGTTAAGAAGCACTTCACTTTTTTGCATTTCAACAGTGTTGCCTTTAAAAAAATTTTTTTTTACAATTTAAGGATAAGACCCTCCACTAGCAAAAAGATTATGACTCATTTTTTTGACTCATTTAATGGTGATACTTACTTTACTGTGGTAGTCTGGAACTGAACCCACAATATCCCTGAGATATGCCTGTCGTTTTCAAAACTGTTGCTAGCTGAGGAAATGTCCAGTCTTGAATAACACTTAGAAGAAAAACTAAAGGAACTTGCAGAATTATATTTTTCTTTCTTTTTAAAATAATGTTTTTAGTTTTCAATTACAGTTGACATATTAGTTTTAGGTGAACAATATAGTGGTTAGACATTTATATAATTGATGAAGTGATCATCCCAATAAGTCTAGTACCCATCTGCCAGCATACATAGTTATTACAATATTATTGACTATTTTCCGATACTTTATATCCCCATGACTGTTTTATAACTGGCAGTTTGTACATCTTAATTCCTTCCCCTTTTTCACCTATCCTCCCAAACCCCCTCACATCTGGCAACCATTAAAATGTCCTCTGTGTCTTATGAATCTTCTTTTTGTTGTGTTTATTTTTTGTATCTATGAGTCTTTATTTCTGTCTTGTTTATTTTGTTTTTTTAGATTCCACATATAAGTGAAATCATATGGTAGTTGTCTTTCTCTGACTTATTTCACTTAGCATAATACCCTCTACGTTCATCCCTTTGTTGCAAACGGCAAGATTTCATCATTATTTATGGCTGAGTAATATTCCATTGTATAATGTACTACATCTTTTTTTAAATCCATTCATCTATCAAAGGACACTTAGGTTGCTTCCATATCTTGCCTATAGTAAATAATGCTGCGATGAATTAGTGTTTTTGTTTTCTTTAGATAAATATTTAGAAATGGAATTGCTGGGTCATATTGTTATTGGTGGTGGTGGTGGGAGGGGTACTTTCTGTGTCCCCACCAGTTACCAGAGCAAGTGGAGTCCTTGCAATGTTGCAAAGAAAGGAATTTTCTGAGACTCGCACAGGAGGATAAGTGATCTTTACTTCTGTGGAATTAAACCTCTGGGTTTCCAATTCCCATTTCCCTTCATCCCATCATGGAAAAAGTCCAGTCTAGTCTTCAGCAGGGTAAGAATTAAAGCACTGCCCCGAGCCTCCACTCCATTTTAAAGCACAGTCCAGTCCAGCAGCCACAGGGCTATGGGGAGAGATGGGGTGAGTGCACAGGGTGAGTGGGGGGCATGGAGCGCGAGTGTAAGAGCATGAGACTTCCAGTACTATGTTGAATAAAAATGGTGAGAGTGGGCATCCTTGTTCTGAATACTAGAGGAAAATCTTTCAGTTTTTCACCATTGAGTATGATGTTAACTGTGGTTTTGTTATATATGGCCTTTCTTATGGGGAGGTACTTTCCCTTTATACCCACTTTGTTTCGACCTTTAATTATGAATGAAGTTGAATTTTGTCAAATGATTCTTCTGCATATATTGAGATGATCACATTATTTTTATCTTTTATTCTATTAATGTGATGTATCACATTGATTGATTTGTGCTTTGAACCATCCTTGCATCCCAGAGATAAATCCCATTTGTTTGTGGTGTGTAATTCTGTTAATGTGTTGTTGAATTTGGTTTACTAATATTTTGTTGAGAATTTTTGTATCTGTATTCATCAGAGATATTACTGTATAGTTTTCTTGTGGTGTCCTTATCTGGCTTTGATATCAGAGTAATGCAGGCCTCATAACATTTGAAGTTTGACGTGTTCCCTCCCCTTCTCTTCTATTTTTTTTGGAAGAGTTTGGGAAGCGTTGGTATTAATTCTTATCTCGTTGTTTAGTAGAATTCACGAGTGAAGTCATCTGGTCCTGGGCTTCTGTTTGTTGGGCTGATTTTGATTATTGACTCAATTTGCTTACTAGTAAATGGTTTGTTCAGATTTCCTATTTATTTTTATAATCCTCATTAGGATATGTTTTCACTGGTTTTTAGAGAGAGAGCAATGAAGAGAGGAAGAGCGAGAGAAAGACATCAATGTGAGAGAGAACCATCAATTGGTTGCCTCCTCTATGTACCCTGACTGGGGATAAAACCCACAACCTAGGTATGTGCCCTGACCAGAAATCAAACCCACAACCTTTTGGTGTATAGGATAATGCCCCAACCAGCTGTGCCACAGGACCAGGGTAGGTTTTCTGTTTCTTTATGGTTCGGATTGGTAGGGTGTATATTTCTAGGAATTTATCTATTTTTCTAGGTTGTCCAATTTGTTGGTGTGTAATTGTTCATAGTAGTCTCTTAATGATCCTTTGTATTTCTGTGGCAGCAGTTGTAACATCATTTCTTTCAATTCTAGTTTTATTTGAATCCTCTTTTTTTCTTGGTGATTCTAGCTGTAGGTTTGCCTGTTTTGTTTCTCTCTCTCTTTTTTTAAATAGCTCATCAATCTTCCCTATTGCCTTTTTAATCTGTTTCATTTATTTCTGCTCTGATCTTTATTTTCTTAAAATGCCACTTTCTAGTTATCCCTTAGGCCAGTAATTTTCAACTGGTGTGCTGCAAGAATTTTTAAAACATTCAGTACCTGACTATTTAGTCAGGGGCACTGACCTCTTTTACCTTAGATCGTCAACTAAAATAAATGGCAACAGCCAACACAATAGCTGTCTACTGTCAATTAATCAAAATTATACTTTTTTTTTTGTCAGTTGGGCCAAAAAAAATTTTTTAGGTGTGCCCCGGGATTTTTGTAACCACGAGATGAAAAAGGTTGAAAATTGCTGCCTTATGCAAATAAATACTTCTCCTGAAGCCTTGGTTTTCTCATCCTCAAAATGGAAATGACTGTAGACAATGCATGTAAATTCATGAGTCCAGGGTCTGGTGTATAGTGAATTTGAGTTAAAGGTTAGTTATACAATCGTATTGGAACATGGTAACCAGAATATCCAAGTAAAAATGTGTGCACAGGCCTGTCTGGTGTTGCTCAGTGATTGAATGTTGACCCATGAACCAGAAGGTCACAGTTCAATTCCCAGTCAGGGTACATATCCGGGTTGTGGGCTCAATCCCCAGTAGGGGGTGTGCTGGAAGCAGCCGATCAATGATTCTCTCTCATCATTGATGCTTCCATCCCTCTCTCTCTCTCTTTTCCTCTCTCTGAAATCAATAAAAAACATACTAAACATGTGTACACATGTTAGCAGGGGATGGAGTTAGAAGGAAGATTCTTTTATGTAATCCCTCAATGCTGAAGTGACATGGCCAGTGTGGGTGCTAAAGATACAGCCCTCCCCCTCAGGGTGGGCTTCCTGGGCATGCAGTCTGCCGTCTCACAGGGTTTCATGTTTGATTTCATGTTCTGCTGTCACCAGCTTGAGATTCTTATTACATTTTCAGCAAGAAACCCGACTTTTTTTCTCACTGGCCCCCAAATGTATGTAGCTGCTCCTGCCTCTCTTTGACCATAGCCTGACGGAGCACTGGCTCCCTCCCCGAGTGGAGGAGACCTGGGCTGTGGGTCCAACTTGATTCGAGGTAATTCTTTTTCCTAACCTTTTCTACCATAATGCCATCTCTGCGACACCTCCTCATTCCAGGATGCTCCCCGGGGCCCTCCGAAATAATGCCTGCCCTTAACTAAAAGCTCCTTGGCTCTGCAAGTAGAGTGGGGTGGTCTGTAGAGGCTTTTCCCTCCAACTTAGTGGTTTTGGATACTTTTGCTTGATCATTTGGCAGAAAGATTTTCGTAGAAAGATCAGGCTCTGCTTAGTTAACGTAAAAAAAAAAAATGTGGGTCTTGAAGAAACAGGAGGCTCGAGAAGAAAAACACATCAGATCTTTAAAGGATCACTTTAGTGATAGTTCCAAATGGTTAAAACCGCTCTGAAATCTGTCTTGCTAGTGAGAGGCATCTTGGGGGTTTTACAGACACTGAGCTGGGAAGGGAGTGATCAGTGGGATGGCCCAGGCTGTAGCCGGTAAGATGATCCGGCAGAGCAATATTGCCCTTGGAGCCGAAGGGTCCCAGTCCTGTTTGTCCAGGTGCAGCACGCGTGGAAATCTGTCCACTCAGCCACAGAGGTTGCTAATACGGCCAGGTGTGCCCTGGGCTGGTGGGCTGAGCCTCGGGGACATTGCCCAGGCGAGAAGGTGGGGGAGCCCAGGAGGGAGTCTGTGGCTCCTTGTGCTGCAATGATGTGCCTGGAATCACAAAGGAAAGAAATCAAAACTAAACAAACCCACAGCCCAGGAGTTCCAACCACGCTTAGACGTGATGAAAGTGAAAAGAAAATATAGCTGGAGTTCAAACTGTGGCTAGGGTTATGACAGTTCATAAATCAGCGAGTCTGGAAAATGTTAAGTCTCAACAATAAAATTAGGAAGCAATATTGTCGTTCAACTAGTATTATTTTAAAAAATGGTAATTATGAACACGTGTGTCTCCTCTCTGCAGATATGTTTTATTTATCAGTGAAGCTTGCCTTCTCCAGGAGAGAGAGAGTGGTATATTCGTAAACTCACTGCTCGCTCTATGGCCTTGGGTGGATTATTTAAGATCTCTGAGCCTCAGTTTTTTCATCTGTAAATTGGATTCATAATAACTTTGGGTAGCAGTTTTCAGATATTTGGTAGTAGCCTGGAGTAAGGACTATAACCTTATATCACAATGCAATACGCTATATATCCCCATATGCCACATATGTATAACAAAAACAAAGCTTTCATGAATATATTCCATTACTGCAGTTCATGCATATTTTTGTTATATTTTAAGAAATACTGGTTGTGACCCACTAGACCAGTGGTTCTCAACCTGTGGGTCGGGACCCCTTTGGCGGTCGAACGACCCTTTCACAGGGGTCGCCTAAGTCCATCCTGCATATCAGATATTTACATTACGATTCATAACAGTAGCAACATTACAGTTATGAAGTAGCAACGAAAATAATGTTATGGTTGGATCACAACATGAGGAACTGTATTTAAAGGGCCAGAAGGTTGAGAACTAGTGCACTAGACTGATTTCATTACTTAATGATTCAAAAATACCATGGTAGGTTTATCTGCCCATGCAAATATATAATTTGCATAAAAAGCCTAGATAACAGAAGGTAGTCAGTAGACATGAGCTCCCTTCCTTCTTCCTCCTTAGGCAGCCAAACTTAACATTAGCTACAATTTGTACTTTGTTTCTATGACATCTGTATATATAATGTTTATGTAGTTTTCATAACCCAGTAAACTCAGTACTCGTTACCGTGGGTTTCTCAATATCAATGCTGATTTAATGCGGGCCTAGGACAAACAATCACTGTTGGGTCTGTACCAAGGAATTGACATGATCCTGGGTTGTATATTTAATCTGCAGTAAACTAACCAACAATCCAAGAAGTGAACATTTTTAGAGGTTTGCTACCCATTGATTGTTAATGTGGGAACATGGCCTTACATGTACACAAAACATGATGCTTTTTCATGTATACTGTTTCTCTAGTCTGTCATGCAATTCAGATGCTGCTGAAACAAGAAGATAGGACTCTCATTTAGATGTGAGCAGAGAATTGCATGTGTGTTCTTGATCCTGGTCACAGATTGGAATAACCCAGGGACTTTTAAATATGTAGCTCATGCCTGTGGTCCAGAGATTCTGTTTTTCTTTTCTTTTCCTTTCTTTTTTTTTTTTTTGAGAGAGAGTAAGGCGGAGGGTTGGGGGGCAGATTTGTTGTTCCACTTATATATGCATTGGTTGCTTCATGTAGGTGCCCTGACTGGAGAGCGAACCCACAACCTTGGCATATCTGGACGACATTCTAACCAACTGAGCTACCTGGCCAGGGCCCAGAAATTCTGATTCAAATGGTTTGGACAGAGCCGGAGAGTCAGTATTTTCCAAAATGGCTTTAGATTAGTCCAATGTGCAGTCAGGGTTGCGAGGCGCTGGATAACACAGGGCTGAGATTAAGCTGCTGATATGATAAATAAAACCAGGTATCATAATATAGGGGGTACTTCTTACCACTCCCCGCGTCCCTCTCCCCTACCCCCCACCCCCGCCCTACTCCCATTGAATGTCCCTTAGAGAATCTGTGCTGGAAAGCAGGCCTGGCAATTTGTTAGAATCATTGCATGTATTCACCTGTTATGAAAACCGTTCCTAGAAAATGCTGTCAGTGAAGAATTCTGCCTGGCTTGTTTTCTGAGTGAGTGTGAACCATGACGACTAACTTCTCGCCGTCCTGTCTTCGGGCTCGCCTCAGGAAGGCAGAGGCTGCCTTGCTATCTGAAGGCTGCTGACCCTGGAAACCTACCTAAGTCATTCTCTTCTCTTTGTCCCCACCACGTTGGATTCACTCCTCGCCATCGCACCCCACAGATAACTTACACTGTACTTGATTTCTGTCTGAGCTTGCGTCACTCAGAGGCTGTGAGTCCTTCAGCACGAATGCTCTTTTTAGATAACTTTGTTTCCCAAACCTAGGGGCCTGAGCTGAGGCGGAGGCTTGGCACATGTCCAAAGACCTCTAGAGCTCAGAGCAGATCTGTAGCTCTGTTCTCCCAGCGCTTTTGCTGGGAAGGTGGGTTTTCTTTATCATGATGTCAAAGGAAAATAAGTTGAGAAACCATCCTATATAATAAAAGGCTAATATGCAAATTGTCCCTTTGACCAGGGGTTTGACCAGGGGGTGGGGCCGGCCAGCCAACTGCCTGCGGCCCCTCCCCTGGCCGGCCCCGCCCCTGATCAGCTCCCCAACCCTGATTGGGGGCGGGACTAGCCGGCCAATTGCCCATAGCCCCTCCCCACAACTGGCCCCACTTCTGATAGGGGGCGGGTCAGCCAGACCCACCTGTGCACTGGGCGTCTAGTACAGTATAACCCCCCCCCCGCCCCGCCATAATGTTGCTCCAACTCCACGGTGGAGCCCTGTTGTCCTCACACCAGAAGCGCCGCCAGCTGCCTCCTGTTTTAGAAGCTGACACTATTCTGCAGAACAACTGATCCCCTGAGAAATGAAAGCCTGTCCAATGCAGCTCCACTCCCAGGCTGGAGCTGGTGCCTCTACCAGGGTGTGGGGCTCTGGCCATTGGCAATGAGGATGACATAATCCAACAGACTGGTGAAGTGACAATTCATAAGATGTGGCTTCGTCTGGAAGGTTGTCCGGAAAGACATCTGGAAGTTTGTTCGGCTGTCTGGTCTAATTAGCATATTACACTTTTATTATCATAGATAGTGGTGATCCTCACACCCACCTCACCGGGAGATGACGTAATGAATGGGAAAGTTCCCAGGAATACGCCTGAAAACGATTTCTCTTATAAACCTCCTCTGAGTGGGACTTCTGCCTTTTGTAGACCACACATCAATCACAGCTCTTTCGAGTTTCCTTTGATGAAGAACTCTGGCTGAATAGGCACACAGCAAAGGACATTGTTCTTAAATTAAAATTTGGATTCTACCTAGAAATATTCTTATTTACATTTATGACACACGCAACCGAGGCACCTTTGGTCTCTTGGAATCTGGTTTGTTTTATAACAGCATGAGAACTCCCTCTAAACATTACTGGACATGCTCCTCAACATACTAGACTTGCCCCTAAACATAACTTTAGGTTGTGCTGACAGGCAAGGAAATCCTGGAAGGCTGTGCAGTTTATTAATTTACTGGCCTGTGCATGAGTTCATTCAACAAACATTGACCACCCACGTTTTGCCAGGCATTGTGACAAGTGTTGGAATACAGAGGCGAACGAGATTGTCTTTGCCCCAGGGGCTCACATTCCCGTGGAGGAGGCCGACACATCAACAAATGACTATACTGCAATATGATAGCACTGTGATAATATGATAACTATGTGTTGAGCTCCCACTGCATGCCAGAGACTGTTCTGGGGCTGAGAATACATTCTGTATGCACAGCACTTGCTTTCAAAAGCTTGTATGCTAGCATTAGGGGGGCAGTTACAAGTTGGCTATTATAGGCACAGAAGTGAAGGCAGCTAACTTTGTGTGGGGGAATCATGGAAGACTTCCTAGAGGAGGTGATGTTTGAGCTGAGCATTAATGGTTGAGGAAGGCTTTCCAAATGAAGGCTATATGAGGTGGAGATTATGTGGGGGAGAGAGGGCTTTCCAGACAGAGGAAACAACATCTACCAATGCATGTGTGGTTATTATATCTGAGGGAGTAGGAAGAAATGAAAAGGTCAGAGCATACAGGGACTTGTGTACCTTATTAAAGAGTTTGTAGATGCTAGGCTTTATGAAGAGGTCCAAATTGTCAGACTTGAATCTTAGGATGATTTTTTCAATAGCAATGAGGAAAATGGACTTCTTGGGGATAAGAATAGGAAAGAATTTTGTCAGTGAGAAAGGGTAGGAGTCTGATCCAATGATCCGAAAGAAAATTGATAAGCACTTGAACTAAAAACAGTGGTGTTGAGAGGGTGCAGGTGTGGGGTGGAGGGGGTCAATGAAAAAAAAGGGGCATCTATAATACTTTCAACAATAAAGATAAATTTTAAACAATAAAAACAGTGGTGTTGAGAGTAGAGAAGAAGGAATAGGGCTGGAAATCTCAGATATAGCGTGTATAGATCTATAGACTGTGAGAGCGTTGGTTGGGGAGCATTAGAAGAGGTGGGATTCAAAGTGACTGTGAGGTTTCTGGTCTCAGTGATTTAACTGGTTGGTGTATGATGACGCCCTGGGGACCAAACGGAATTACCCTGGATGTTTCTTCACTCGTTTTCAGGTTGCCCTTTGAAGACCCCATCACTGTCCATGATGCAGACAGACAGCTGGGTGACTTGCGCAGGTCCTTTTAGGCTAGGATTATAGTTGTGACATATATCATTACATACATATATATTTTATATGTAGTAAATATATCTATTATAGATTTATGCTGGCCTATGTGTGTGTGTATGCACACACACTGACCTGTATGTATATTGAGTGCACATATATGACACGGCATATATACTGACCACACCTGTTTACTAGTGTGACCACCCATGTGTTCAAGGACATCACTTTCTTTTATTTTTTTAATGCCACGTTACTGCAGCAGTACAGCGTTAAGGTTATGAGCATGGGCTCTGGAGCCAGGCTGCCTGGGCACAAGCCCTGCCTCCGTCTCTCACTTGTAGACTGAACTGGGGTAGTAATATCCCTGCTTCCTCCTGAGTCTCCCCTCTATAAAACGGTCATAACCACTCCACACACCTCCTAGGGGCATGGTGAGGAGTAACTGAGTTCACCCATGCTAACTCGCTTAGAACATGGCCTGCCTGGGACATACTAAGTGCCCTATGCTTGTTATCTCTTATTGTCATGCCAAGAACATCTCCATGAACAGACTGACATACCTCAAAGTGGGTTGGGGGGATGAGGAGAGTTAAACCAAAGAACTTATATGCACAGCTCATGGACATGGGCAATAGGGTAGTGAAGAGCAGGGGGGTGGGTAGGGGCTGGGAGGAGAGGGGTAAAAGGAGGGAAATGGGAGGTATCTGTAATACTTATCAACAATTAAAAAGTACACATATACATATATATACATATATGTACATATACATGTGTACACACATATAGACACACATATATGTACACATATATATGTATATACATAGTATATATCCATGGAACAGAGCCTCAAAAGGTCCCCATGCCGCTTGAATGACACCTCTACCTGTTGCTAACACCCAGAGCCCTTCTCTGTGCCAGGCTCTGGGCCATGGGCTGTGCATGTATCACTTCTATGGGATGCCCAACAGAGTTATGAGGTTCTACGTGTTAGGGCTGTTTTTAGTTCAAGCGCTTATCAATTTCCACTTGGATACCCTTCTTCACTGATAACATTCTTACCCACTCCTACCCCCAAGAAACCCATTGTTCTCATGGCTGTCATGATCCCAGTGGTACAGATAAAGGAACAGAGACTCAAGATGATAAGCAACCTCCCCAAATACACAGAGAGGGAGTGGAGGAACCAGGACCCAAACCCTCAGGCCTGCCTGGCTCTAATGCGAGGGCAGCCGGTGACAAGAGCCATTTCCAGTAGGACACTGGCTGGAATGGCCTCCTCATTCCCACAGCCAGGGCTTCTCGGTTCTCCAGGAGGGTAGTCCAGTGCCATGGGATGCTGAGGTGTCGTCCTGTGTTTAAGAGAACGACTATGCCTCTTCCCTCATCTCTTCTCTCAGCCACCCGGCCCATCACAATCAAGCCCCACCCTCATCTTTCCTTCTCAAGATTTAGCCCTATTTATAGTAGAAGCCTTGAAACAAAAGATCCAATTTAGCAGGCTGCAAACAATATAAGAATACAATCTGGAAAAGATTATTTTAAACAGCAATTGCCTCGCTGTGTTTAACTAACCCATAAAAGCTACTTAGGGGAGAATATACTTTGAACACACATCGCCTGCATGCTCCGCTTATCCATTTCCACATCATCACCTTCACGTCTTGCTGGAACCTGGTAAGTGTCAGGCCCCATCCTGCATTTTGCCTTTCAGTTACGTTCCTGCAGGTGCTGCTGATAGCTCAGATCAGCGCTGCACCATCTTTCCTGAGCTTTCTATGATGCACAGGATCACAGGTTGTCTGATACAAGCGCAAACTATTACCATTACTATTACTGTCTTTTTCCATTGCAAGCCGAGACACTGAGGGAAATTTAGGAGTAAGTTACTGATTTAAGTCATTTCCAGGATGCTGAAATCTGAGCACTTCGCACCACCATGGGCCATTGTTTATGATCTCAGAGCAGATCTATTTCTAAGAACGTATTCCAGCCAAAAAGCCTTCAACAGACACTTTCCCAAGGTTGTGGAATTTCCTAAGCTTTGAATCTGCCACTGAATAATGAAGCACATTTCCCTCATGCGGTACTAGTGCCCTCTGGTCACATGCTCTTCTCTTGGAGGAAGAAATCTGGCTTTCACCCAAGTCAGGTGTGTCCCTGCAGTTCAGTCAGATATTGAAAATAATTTAATAAGAGATAACATAGCCCTAACCGGTTTGGCTCAGTGGCTAGAGCGTCGGCCTGCGGACTGAAGGGTCCCAGGTTTGATTCCGGTCAAGGGCATGTACCTTGGTTGCGGGCACATCCCCAGTAGGGGGTGTGCAGGAGGCAGCTGATCGATGTTTTTCTCTCTTTGATGTTTCTAACTCTCTATCCCTCTCCTTTCTTCTCTGCAAAAAAAAAATAATAATCCATAAAATATATTTTTTAAAAAAAAGATAAAATAGACAACCTGGGTCAATCTAGCAACAATCCATTGCTTTTCTGAAAGGATTCACTCCCGACATTCTTTATATTGAAAGTTTCCCTCGAACCTTTGAGAAGATTTACAAAACCCAATTTACACAAAACTCTTCAAGAGCTCATATGTTGAGCAAAGCACTGTTAGCGTGCGTTGTTTTGAAATCCTTGCTTAGCATAGCTTGAGTGCAGATCTGCAAAAGAAATCCCTACATCTATATAAGAAATAAGGTCTTTAATAAGGTCTCTTGGTACTATCGGTGACAAGCAAATGAGAAGCTCATGACTTTATTGGTTTGGGAAGGAATGCGTTCTCCTGGCCTCGGGTCTAGTTCCCGTATTTCGTTCTGTACACATTGGCACGTGTGTGGTGTCGGCTTGTGAGACTGAAGTTGACTTGGAGGCTTCCTGAAAAGTACCCCCAGGTGCTAGTGGATGGAATCGAGAGAGTTGCTCTGTCTTGATTTCTGTTCAAGCTGCCATCTGACTGGGTGCTTATTATGGGCCGACTGATTTATAAAGCGCTTTCTGCACATCATCTCATTGCATCCTGGCACGAAACCGATTGCACCCAGAGCGAATTGTCCTCCTCTCACCCCTGGGAAAGCTGAGGCTCTGGGAAGTGAAGTCATGTGTCCAAAGTCACACAGATATTAGTTCTCAATTCAAACACAGGCTTGTGGAGGCCACAGGTCACACGCTGAGCCAGTGCGCTTGTCACTTGACCGCAACAGCACCTCCAGGCTGAGCCCTAAGTTGCTGGGTGGAGATCTGGTTTATACCTGTGTCTGCTCTCCAGCAGGTCTGATGGGGCAATGGTATTTCTCATGGTTGTGGTGATGGCTAAGGAGGTCCTGGGCGAGGAGGTGTTTTCAGAGCACCCTGATGTTATATAACAAGTGACAATGGGACAACGTCCCCCTGTGACAGATGAGAGGGTTTACACCAGCTCGAGTTGTGGTTTTGTGCATGTACTCCCCCCTTATTCTTGAGAAATGCATCTCATGATTTTAATACTTCAAAGCATGAAGCAGGTTCATGGGTGGCTAGGTAAATAATGAATGATAAATAATAATGTGAAGAGCTAACATTTTTGAGCTCTTTCTGTGAACTCAGGCACTGTTCTAAATACTTTATACATAGTAAATGCATTTAATCCTTACAGCAGCCCCATGTGTGGTGGATTCCAACATCCTTCCCATTTCACAGAGGAGGAAACTAAGGCACCAGACGATACATGAGTTGACTAAGGACACACAGTTAGAAAGTGGGGGAGGTGGGATAAGGACCTACATCTTTTGGCTCCAGAATCTTCTCCCCAGCCACTGTGGCCTAATGCTTCCCTACAAAATCCTGCCTCGCTATTTCTCCCCTCTCACTGCTCTGTGAAGCCCTCTCCCCTACTTCTGTTTTCCATGTTGGTTTGTCTCATCACACTAGCATGTAAACTACAAGAGGGCAGAGATTTCTGTCATCTTTGTTTACCGCTGTATCCCTAGCATTGTTTCTTCCTGGCACATCCATGAGCTACTGTTAAATATAAACAGTACCTGCACATGGTAGGCGGTGAATAGATGGTCACTGAATGAGAGAAAGAATGAATCACGGGAAAATCTTTAAGCTCATCAGAACTGGCAGCTCTTGATTCTGCTTGTAGTGGTGATTTTGAACACAGTATAGTGGAATGGTAGGTATCTGGACTAAAGAGTGAATAAGAATTCAGCTGAGGGGAAGGCAAGATACAGATGATAGTTGGAAGGGGCATCAGTGTGGGGAACATGACTGTGGGTGGAAAAATTTGCATGACTAAGGGGGGGACATGTGGAAAGGAAGAACGGAGAGGGGGTGATTGATGGCTTAGCAAAGGGAGACGGGACCTGGGTTACAAGCACTGGTGGAGGGGCAACCTTGCAAAGGTGGAGGGCTGCCACTGATTCTGTAACAGGGCACAAGGAGGCGATGACTGGTAATGATGCAGAGATTTGAAGTGCAGAGAAATTAAGGGAGATCTCTTGCCTGCCCTTGATCTTCTCAGGATAATAGTAGGGGGAAGATCTCTACGCATGATATTGAAGCAAATTCTGACTTTAAAAAAATGATCAGATAAAACCATGGTTTGCCACTACTGAAACAAGGGATGGGACTGAATTTCACCTTGTGTGAGACATTAATTCATGTAGGCCAGTGGTCAGCAAACTCATTAGTCAACAGAGCCAAATATCAACAGTACAACGATTGAAATTTCTTTTGAGAGCCAAATTTTTTAAACTTAAACTATATAGGTAAGTACATTGTCATTAACTTAATTAGGGTACTCCTAAGGCTTAGGAAGAGCCACACGGAAGGGGCCAAAGAGCCGCATGGGGCTCGCGAGCCGCAGTTTGCCGACCACTGATGTAGGCAATCAGTAACAATGACAGGAAATCAAGACAGGGCTGTAATTAGTATGAAATTGCTCTCTGTGGAGCTGTGAGTAACCGGAGATTGTGTTTGATACAGGAGCACTGACTCCAGCTGTTTGCATTGATGACTCTTACAGGAACAAAGCAGTTGCTTCATGCCTTGATGTTCTGTGGGATAAACTGAAGATTCAAGCCAGTGGGAAAATGAGGCAATCCCCCGCCCCCAAAGTGTTGCTGGCCACTGACTTGCCCAGCCCAGGAGGACACTTGTGATTCCTGGTTACTTGTGATAATCAGCTGCTGCTCTTACCAAGACCACTGACTACCTTGTTCTAGTCAACTTGCACTTGGCTGTCAACTGATTCCCTAAAATGTGCCTTAGAAAGCCCTTTATCTTCCCAATATTCTCTGAGATACTATCTTTTCTCTTTCTTCTCTTGTTGACTATTACTTCTGTTCTTTAGGAATCTATCTGCTCAGGACTTCACTCTTTGTAGTCGTTATCTATTGCTGAGTAACATAATTACCCTCCACCTTCGAGCCTTAAAACAACAAACATTGATTATCTCACAGTTTCTGTGTCAAGAGCTTAGGAGCAGATGAGTTGATGTCTCTGTGTTAGGGCTTCTCACCAGGCTGCAGTCAGAGTTTTGGTGGGGGCTGCTTTTAGCAAGGTATAATTTACATACAATAAATTGAACTTAAACTGTGCATTTGATGAATCATGACAGATGCACACACCTGTAGAACTACTGCCAAGAGAAAGAAACAGGAAAATTTTCATCTCAACAAAAATTTTCTTTATGGTCCTTTGCAATCCATTCTGACTTTGGCCCGCAGCCCCAGGCAACCACTTATCTGCTTTTTGTTGCTATAGTTTAATTTACATTTTTAGCTTTTTAGAATTTTATGTAAATAGAATCATGCAGTATGAACTCTTGTGTGTGTATCTCCTTTCACTTAGCCTGAGCTGATTTTGAGGTTTGTCTGTGTCATGTGTTAAGCCTTTGTTATTGCTGAATAGTATTTGTAGCACCATTTGTTGATCTAGTCACCTGTTGATGGACAGTAGGGTATTTTTTTTATCCAGTTTGGGGCCATTGTTAATTTACTTTCCGGGGGCATTTGTATGTAGTCAGCTCATTGCCATATACCTTCATTCCTCTTGGGTAAATACTTTGGAGTGAAATTACTTAAACATACAGTAGGTATATGTACAGCTTTTTAACAAACTGCTAAACTGTTTTCCAAAGTATAGTTGTTGAAAGGGCGAGGGCTATGCCCTCCACCTTGCCCCGTATCCTCCATGTTGGGGCAGCAGCCATGTGCTCAGGAAAGTACCTTCTTCCTGGAAGCCCAGGCCTCTGCTGGCCATGCCCGGAATCTTTTTAAACTAACCAATGACAATCGGGACGTGCGCGCCATGGAGATGACCACATCCTGTGTAACAAGACCCGACTTGCACCTAGAAAATCGGCAGGGCCCACAGTCATCTCCCCTCCCCTCACTCCACCCCCCTATTAAAACCTCATTTTTTCCCACGGGCGGTCTCTCTCATCTCCCTGTTGCGAGGCTGGGAGCCAGACCTGGGTCTGTGATAATAAAGGACTCTTTGCTTTTGCATCAGACACGGCTAGCTCCCTGTTGTGGTCTGTTGGGGATCTTGAAATCTGGGCATAACAGTTGTACCATTTTGCATTCCCAGCCAGAGTGAATGAGACTTCCGGTCACTCCATATCCTCTGCCCTCTTTTCTTTTTTAGTGACTTCATTGATATATTAGGCTGCCTGAATTTTCCCCAGAGCTCACTGATGCTTTGTTCATTTTTTTTTTTCATTTTTCCTTTCTGTGTTTTATTTTGTTTAGTTTCCATTCCTATGTCTTCATATTCACTAATCTTTTCTTTTACAGTGTCTAATAACCTGTTACTCCCATCAAGTGAGTTTTTCATTATGATAATTGTATTTTTCACTTCTAGAAGTTCCATTCTGATTTTTAAAAAATTTTACATGTCTTTATTTAACATATTTAGTCTACTTTTTCCCCCAACATATGAAATATAATAACTGTGTTTAATGACTTTGTCCACTCATTCTGTAATCTTTGTCATTTATGGCTTATTGTATATTGCATTTTCTTCCTTCAGCCTAGAATTTTTGGATTGGTTTCTAGCCTCTACAAATTTTATGTTGTTGGATATTTTTGTATTCCAATATTCTTGAGCTTTTAAAAAATAGTACTGTTCCTTGGAAATGGTTTGCTCCTTTCGAGTCTTGCCTTTAAACTTTATTAGGCATGTAAAGAACAATCGGTACCTCAGGCTTACTTTTTCCCATTACTTAGGCAAATTTTTCTGAGGACTCTCCTCAGTCACCCCTTATACAAAGGTTTCCAGTATGGATGATGAAACACATTTCCCATCTCTGCACGATCCCCAGGCATTGACACCCTCCTCTCTTTGTGTGGTTCTTTCTGTAGTCTCAGGTACTTTGCTCACAGGCTTTCACTGATTAGTATTCAACTGAAGATTCACGGGGACCCTCTCCAGAATGCTTGAGTTCTCTCACCGTGCAGTTCTCTTCTCGCCAGCAGCTCTGTGAATTCTCGTCACCTTGACCTCATTAGATTACCAACTCCATTTTTTCAACCCAGGGAGACAGTCAAATTCCACTTGGGTTTCCCCTCCCTTCACAACAGCATAAAAAGTCTCTCCGAGTAGTAAGCCTGGGCAGTCAGAGGGCTCATCTCATTTATTTCCCTTCTCTCAGGGACCACTCTCCTGGGCTCTGATGTTCAATGTCTGAAAACTGTTGCATCATAAACTTTGTTATTTTAAATTTCATGGTCGGAGGATAAATCCAATACCTATGCTCCATATTGGCCAGAAGGAGACATCTGCTTGGTGAGGTTTTATTCTCCCACCCTTCTTATTATGTGTGAAAATGAGAATCTTGTGTTATATTTAAGGGTTACTTACATTTCTTTTGTTTGCCTGTATGTTTCTAACCTTTGCTTCCCCCCTTCCACCACTACCCACCCCCCCCTCACCCCCCCCTGCCCTGAGTTGTTGGTGCTTTTCCTTCTTCATTTCTAGGAGCCCTTTAGATATGAAGATTAGCCACTCTTTTTCTGTAAACTATTCCAGTGTCTTGTTTGTGTTTTCACTTTGCTTGTAATGTTTTTATTTGATACATATGGTTTTCATTTCTATGTAGTAAAATTTACCAATATCTCCTTTTATTACACTTGGATTTTGAGTCGTATTTAGGAAGGCCTTCCTGTGGCTTTATTTTTAATATCCTCAGAGCTGCAATTCTTTACCTGCTGAGAGTGGGTTTTATTTTTGCCAATCGCCTAAAAGTATCTGGAATAAAATCTGGTGAACAAGAGGGGAACAACAAATTGAGTAATGATTATTTTTATTAAATCACAAAGTTTCTGTGTAGTTAAGAGGTTGGTTTTCATGTCAAACGCATACATTTTCCCTGAAGTTGATTCCAAAGTTGAATTTTAGGAACATGTAGCTGGATAATATCTTTAGATATTAACTTTCCCTCCTATTGTAGTTTCTTCTTTCCCTTTCTCCGCATTGGGGCAGGCAGTCTGTTCTATACTTTATGGCCTTGGAGGAAATGTGTGACAGAACAATCATGGGGAGATAGAAGGCTCTAGACAGCAATAATCATGGGGCACCTTTGGAAAGAAAGGACTTAGACATAAAGGAAAATTTCTGGTTCTCAAGCAACAGAGAACCACTGAACCCAAAGAAACCACCAGAGAGAGACAATGGACATCATCACAGGAGTTTTTTTTTTTTTTTAATTAAATCTTTATTGTTCAGATTATTACATTTGTTCCTTTTTCCCCCCCATAACTCCCCTCCTCCCAGTTCCCACCCCACCCTCCGCCCTCACTCCCCACCCACTGTCCTCATCCATAGGCATCACAGGAGTTTTTTTTGTTGCTGTTGTTTTTTTGTTTGTTTTTTTATATTTTTTTATTGATTTTTTACAGAGAGGAAGGGAGAGAGATAGAGAGCCAGAAACATCGATGAGAGAGAATCATCGATCAGCTGCCTCCTGCACATCTCCTACTGGGGATATACCCGCAACCCAGGTACATGCCCTTGACCGAAATCGAACCTGGGACCTCTCAGTCCGCAGGCCGACGCTCTATCCACTGAGCCAAACCGGTTTCGGCCATCACAGGAGTTTTTAAGTAGAAGTTCTTATATTCCTAGGATCTCTGAACTTAGATGATAAAAAGATGACTATAACTTCTTTTTTTTTTAATATTTTTTTATTGATTAAGATATTACATATGTGTACCCTCTACCCCCCCCCCCCCCCGCTCATCCCCTCACCCCCCCGTTGTCCGTGTCCATTGGTTAGTCCTATATGCTTGCATATAAGTCCTTTGGTTGATCTTTCCCCCTTGCCCCCACCCTCCCCTACCTTCCCTCCAAGGCCCGACAGTCCAATCAAAGCCTCTCCGTCTCTGGATCAGTCCTTGTTCATCAGTTTATGTTGTTCATTATATTCCACAAATAAGTGAGATCTTGTGGTATTTATCCGCTCTCCAGTTCCATCCATGCTGTGGCAAATGGTAAGAGTTCCTTTTTCTTCTTCTTCTTCTTAAAGAATACCTTTCAGCATTTCATATAATGCTGGTTTGGTGGTGATGAACTCCTTTAGCTTTTTCTTATCCGTGAAGCTCTTTATCTGACCTTACATTCTGAATGACAGCTTTGCTGGATAAAGTAATCTTGGTTGCAGACTCTTGCTATTCATCTCTTTGAATATTTCTTGCCACTCTCTTCTGGCCTGCATGGTTTCTGTTGAGAAATCAGCTGACAGTCGGATGGGTACTCCCTTGTAGGTAACTGACTGTCTTTCTCTTGCTGCTTTTAAGATTCTCTCTTTATCTTTTGCTCTTGGCATTTTAATTATGATGTGTCTTGGTGTGGTCCTCTTTGGATTCCTTTTGTTTGGGGTTCTCTGCGCTTCTTGGACTTGTAGGTCCATTTCTTTCACCAGGTGCGGGAAGTTTTCTGTCCTTATTTCTTCAAAAAGGTTTTCAATATCTTGCCCTCTCTCTCCTTCTGGTACCCCTATAATTCTGATGTTGGTACGCTTGAAGTTGTCCCAGAGGTTCCTTACACTATCTTCATACTTTTTGAATCTCTTTTCTTTTTTCTTTTTCGGTTGGGTATTTTTTGTTTCTTTGTATTTCAAATCTTTGACTTGATTCTTGGGATCCTCTTGTCTGCTGTTGGATCTCTGTAAAATATTCTTTATTTCAGTCAGTGTATGCTTAATTTCTAGTTGGTCCTTTTTCATGTCCTCCATGGTCTCACTATACTCCTTGAGGGATTCATTAAATTTATCGGCGGTTTCCATAAAATTCTTGACAAACCTTATAAACGTGGCCTTGAACTCTATATCCAGTCGTCTGTCCTCCTCCGTTTCTGACAATTGTGACCTGTTTCTCTGTCTCCGCATTTTGGCTGCTTCCCTGTGTTGATAGAGTGGCCCTGCGCGCCAGGTGTCCTGTAGGGCCCAGTGGCTCAGCCTCCCCAGTTACCTGGGGTGGACACTCTTGGTGCACTCTTGGTGCCTTGGTTGATGTAGGATCACTGGGAGGAATTGACCTCCAGGCCAATTGGCTGTGGGAAGCAGCTGTGTCTGAAGTGGGAGAATGGTCCCCCTCTGACCACTGGGTACAGTGGCTCCTGGATCTAAGGAGGTGCTAATTCAGCCCCTGCCTGAGGCCTCACAGCCGGGCCACGAAGAGGCTCAGCTGTGAAGCAATGCAAGCCGCTGCGGGGCCTTGGGCCTTCTCTTGGAAGTTCTGGGTCTGGCTGGCCCAGCTGCAGTTAGGTAATTATCAGGTTGCAAAGGGCCGGGGCATTCACATGCAAAAGCCTCTGCCGCAGCCTGGGTGGGGCGGGGTCTCAGGGAGTCAAAAGGCCGGAGAAAGTCGCGCGTCTCAGTGTCCCGGTAACGGCTGGAAGCACCTCTGAGGGAAATCCGCCCTCAAGTTCGCCCGCTGCCGCCTGAGAGAGCAGCCTCTCCCCGTATGTGTCCTGGGTCCCCAGAGACTTCCCAGAACCGGAGATCAGAGCAGTCGGGAGCTTGTGATTCAAAAAGACAGCCGCGTCCTCAGGTGCCACCCCCTTTCCGTGCGCACGAGCCGCCGCCGTACCTCTGCACTTCACCTCCGCAGCTCCTCTGGCTCTCAGCGTGCTTTTCTTTTCTTCTAGTTGTAGAAATTACACTCAGCCAGCCTTCCTGTTTTTCTGGACGATGTTTGCTCCGTCCTTTGGGATAATTTTCAATTGCTGTGGGAGGCGACTATTTCCCGGTGTTTATCTATGCCGCCATCTTAGTTTCTCCTCGACTATAACTTCTAATTGAAATACAGAATTTCCTTCTATTATAAATGTAGGCAACAAACCACAGGAGTACCAGCAATACCTATGATTTCATCCAGAATAGAAAACATGCTTTTTCATATCACAACATGGATGCTGCAGGTAGTTCAGCATACTGTTGATCCTCCTTACTGCTCATCACTTATAGTGTTAAGAGAGTTTAATTGATCATTTCAATTATGGCAGTTTTCAGACTTATTGCTAGATCTAGTTAATTTATGAATGAAGAAGCACTATTACTATATCATAAATATTTTTTAATATTTTGATAATGTGTATTTCAACATAATTAGTTTTCTTTGTATCCATATTTTATTTTGAACATTTACAAATCTTATTCTGACAGGCCGTCGGTAGGCCTCAGTAGATAGTCCAAAGTGTCCCTGGTGTAAAATAGGTGAGGAGCCCCTGTGTTAGTTAAGCTGTGTCTAATTCCTGGCTGGAGTCAGCTCTAGAAGAGACGAGATCGCAGTAAGGCGGCTCCTCGCTTTTCGTTTCCAGCTCCTCCTCGGCTGGGAGGCTTGAGGATGTAACGTAAGTCCCGGAGAATGTGACCTTCTACACTCACTTCAGGCTCAATAAACGGCAGAGCCCAGCACTTTACCGTCTGACCTGACAGCTTCCACCAGGAGCCATGCTTCCTGGGTTTGGGGGCCTGACACGTCCCCGTAGGCTTAGCTGATGACAGATTTTGCCTCTCTTCTTTCCTTCTGAGCTGGAGCCAAGCTGACTCCCCGCAGCAGGGAAGTAGCTTGAAGTTGGACATTCCGGGCTTGGGGCTCCTTCTCATTTAATCCGCACCAATTCCGTCCTCTGTCTCTGTGTCCATTATATTCAGGGCACAGGGCCTGCATCCCCTCTCTTGTCCTCACTCGGCCTCTGCCCTCCCAGTACTCCTCCTCCTCTGTCCACATCTCCCCGCCCCTCACCCCCCTACCCCAGTTGCGGCAGATGATGCTGGGAGACTAGAGAGATTTCAGCATCCAAGCCCTGCAAGGCCCCGTGGAGAGAAGCTATCAGCTTTCGCCGTTTGACAAAAAGAATGAAAGCAAAATCAGGTCAAGAGCAAAGTCCATGCTGAGTTGACGCCTCTGATCTTGTCATTCTTTTCAACACAAAACTCTCTGAGCCAAAACTCTTCTTCTAAGACCAACCCGAAGACGAAGCGTCCGCTTCTGCTACCTCAGAACACTTGACTGCATGCAACTCTGATTTCTGTTTTAACTGCAGAAATGAGAGCTCACATGTGACAGTTTATGAGGTGCTTTCTCAGTTATGATTTCATTTACCCTCCAAGCAGTTGTGTACATCAGGTGTTCTTGCTCTCATTTGATAAATGAGATGTCTGAGCCTTGTAGGTTTCAAGGCTCGCTCTATCGCCTAGCTGGTGTGGCTCAGTGGGTGAGCATCAACCTATGAACCAGGAGGTCACCGATACATTCCTGATCAGGGCATATGCCAGGGTTGCAGGCTCCATCTCCAGTGTGGGTTGTGCAGAGGCAGCCGATCAATGATTTTCTCTCATCGTTGATGTTTCTATCTCTCTCTCCCTCGCCCTTCCTCTCTGAAATCAATAAAAATATATTTTTTAAAAAGAGATTCACTCTGTGAGGTGCTAGAACTGGGAGCTAAGCTAGGATTTCTGCCTCCAGAGGCAATGCTAGTCCCCCCACCCCCCCATCCCTGTACTTCCTGCTATAGGGAGAGGCAAATGTGCAGAGATCGGACATCTCAAACTTGATGCTTGTTGGCTCTTTGTAGTCTGCATGTAGGTCTTGTTTCTTTCAATGTTTTAAAAAGAATTCACATGCGTTCCAAACATTTTGAAATTTTACATCAAAATCTAGGTTCCTGAATTTTCTCCATTTGGATGAGTTAAAAGGTCTTGTTAGAACAAGGCAGCGATTAGCCGGAACTTATATGAGGTGCTCCTTTCGAAGAAGTGTGAATTACCCAGGTGGCTGCGGTCCCCACCTCTCCCTATTGCTCTCCAGCATTAAGGCTACTGCGAGTTACCATTTAATATTCTCTTTGTTCTGTTTTTCTTATAGTTGAGTTAAAAGAGGAAAGGAAAATAATTCTTAAACTCACTTCTGCCTCAGAAGTGGGAAAGTAAGGTATGGACCTACGTTTAGCCTGACGGGCCTGGATCTGGTAGGAATTTGAGCTTCCGATTCCCTGTGGAGACAGTTGTTGCCACATCTGGATGCCCATTGTCAACATTTGGGAAGCTTTCAGGAAGCACATGATTCCGGGCGACACCACAGAGCCATTGAGTCAGCATCTTCGGGAGTTGCCCCCAGGAATCTGTAATTTTTTTTCAATTCCCCAGATTATTCTGATCAGGAATTCACTGATTAAATCTCATAGTCCTTGTTTGTGATGTCTTCTGTGGAGAGCAGACTTCACTTTCCCTTAAGGCTCCTGGAACAACAGGTGCTAGGAAACCAGGTAAGACAGATGCCCACGGCGGGTAGGTGGAAACGGTCCCTTTGGAGTTTGTAATAAGTGAGTTATCAGTTGACTCACCAGTGAGAAAGGCACATGTCAGGGCTGATTCCCACCACCCGCGGCTAATTCACAGAACCACATCCTGACTCACGCTGAAAGGAACCTGGGGATGATTCAGCATTTTTGAGAAGTCACTTTCTCTCCCTGCTTCCAGCTTCTTTATTTGAAAAACCAAAATGTACAAAGAGACATTTAGAGACAAAATCAGGGCTTGAGCATTGGTTTCTTGTATCCGGGACATTGTTCTTCCACTATGGACTTCATGTCATAGAATTGGCTTTTTTCCTGAGAATATTTAAGGCAAGAGCATGATGGTGTAGGCCGGGTTAATACTTTTTATTGCCCCCAGGCAAAAATGGAAAATTAAAATTTTCTTATAATTTGTTTGCTACCATGTTTCTTATGTAAAGATATTTAGTTATGGTGTTGAATTCCTTATCATCTGGGCCAACTATATACTAGTAAAGGAATCAGAAATATGTTTTCTTTCACCCTTTTTGGAATAATAATGGTAGTAGTAGTAGTAGTAGATCCTCTTTATTGAGAAATAATTCTGTTTCAGGCACTCTCCTACTCATTTGCTATACATTACCTTACCTTACAATAGCTCTCTGAAGGAGATATTTACATCCATAGTTTGCATATGCGGAATTGAAGCTCTGAAAATTAGGTTAACTTGGTTTATTCATTCCACCACTATTTATTGAGCAACTATTATGTGCCAGGTCATAGAGCACATAAGCAGCAGAGCAAGGATAGGAATATGATTTTCTGATTCGCAAGCCCATGCTTTTCACTAACCTTGTGAAGCTTTTCTGTTTTCCAGGGTTTTCTCCCATTTCATCCTTGGGCCCCAAGTTGATCCTCCTTCCAATGTTGACTTCCATATTATTTCTATTCTTAATGTTGATATCTCTATCTTCTTGAATAAATATCTTGTTCAAGTAAGGTCTCTTGAGGCTAGAGCCAGTGTGTAGGGTGGGGTTAATGGGTGAGAGGAATACTGGAGGGTCTAGCTCTGTCTGGATGCTGGGTCACCTGCCATGCAGAGCCACAATGAGGCTGGGGCTTGGGCAGGTGTGATGGACACATCTCCATGATGTCAGGGTGTACCTCCTGTGGCAGATGAGGTGGGACTGTTGTGCTGTAAATGTAGAAGGTCACTAGTCATGAAATACTTCCATGTAATTTGGTAACAAACTATACTGAGTGAATAAAGGTAGGAAATAATGAATAATTATGACTCATTTCATTTTGGAGTTATTTTCCAAAACTATTTGGCACATATTTTATTTCATGCTCAAATGAATGTAATAGTATAAGCAGAGATTCTGTACTTAAAACTGGTCCTGGATTGTTGATAACTGCTTCTCTCAGACTCTTAAGCAGGGGGTCCTCAAACTATGGCCCGCGGGCCACATGCAAATACAAATATTGTATTTGTTCCCGTTTTTTTTTTTTTACTTCAAAATAAGATATGTGCAGTGTGCATAGGAATTTGTTCATAGTTTTTTTTTAAAACTATAGTCCGGCCCTCCAACGGTCTGAGGGACAGTGAACTGGCCCCCTGTTTAAAAAGTTTGATGCCGAAACCGGTTTGGCTCAGTGGATAGAGCGTCGGCTTGCGGACTGGGGGGTCCCGGGTTCGATTCCGGTCAGGGGCATGTACCTGGGTTGCGGGCACATCCCCGGTGGGGGGTGTGCAGGAGGCAGCTGATCGATGTTTCTCTCTCATTGATGTTTCTGGCTCTCTGTCTCTCTCCCTTCCTCTCTGTGGAAAATCAATAAAATATATTTAAAAAAAAAAAAAAAAGTTTGAGGACCCCTGCTCTTAAGAGCCCTTCCTCTACAATTAAAACATTATAAACACATTATGTAGATAATAGTATACATACTGAAACTAAGTCTGGCAGAGTAGTTACCTGAGGTGTGCGTCATCGAGGAAATGGCTCCGGGTAGGAACAAGGCTGTTGTGTCCGAAAGTAAAAATTTGGCCCGGACCTGGTTAGTTGATGAGTATAAAAGGGTATTGAGATTATGGAAAATACTGTCAAACAAATGGAAACGTTGGAGAGAAAAAAAATGTAGGGTGGGGCTAGAAAACAAGAGAGGCAACTTGAAGTGGGATTTCATTATATGCCAAAGGGAACAGAAAGTTGGAACCTAATTGGCCTAGGTTATAGTTTACAATATATGATCCTTTGGGAAAGTGGCATGTAATATAGCTGCTTTGTGAGGATGAGCCTGTGTCATCTTAATGGATTTTGGATAGAATATCAGCATATAAAAGTAACAGGGCTATGCTTCTATCCAGAAGTAATTCTCTTCACAACCCATTGTTCATTTTAATATGCCGGATGGTAGCGTGCTCATCGCTCTCTTTTTTCTTTCTCATGATGATCCTAAGTATATTTTTCCAAAAGACAGCAGCTAACAACCCCAAAGCCATTGTTCTGAGTTCTTACTCCTCCGAGTGTTTCAGGTAAGACTGTTCTCAGTATTCTGTGTCATCTTTTTTATCCTTTCATTGACGTTCTTGGCTGCCAGAAGTCTCCCATTTATCTGCCTCCTTTTTCTTCTGTCAGGCCATTCTGAGAGGTAATTTTTCATCCCGTCTCTTTTCTGATCCCAGTGGTCCATTCATTCTCCTCGGGCTCTTTGCCCTTCCTCCTCCACGCGCCCCTCATGACAGCACGTGCTCTAGTGAACTTTTGAAGCATTTCAGGGGATGACAGCTGAAGATGGTTATTGGGCTAGAATGAGGAGATGACTTTATTTAATAGCTGTTACAGGGTTTCAAACCAGGCAGTGTTTTTGGCTGCAAATCATGGAAATTGAACTCAAGTTAGCTTAAGTAAAAGGGAATTTATTGGGTCGCTTATCAGAATAAGATTTTGGGGTAAAGCAGAATGGAATGAATTACTGCAGGACCAGGACCTCACAAACTAGAACCAGCATGCAATGCCAATGGGCCATGACCTTGCTTTTCTCCACTTTTATTTTTTCTTGATGAATTTCACTCTGCAGACAGGCTTTCCCCGTGTGCTGGGAAATATGACTCCTGACGTTCAGCTCCAGGTTTATCTCCTCTAGCAGGCAAAGGGCTTCCCATCACCACCCATCCCGACCCCCAAGCCCAGATCCATCTTACAACCAGGGAAGAGAGCTGGTTGGATCTGATTGGTCATATGTTCTCTTCTGGACCAGCCTCTGAGCCTTAGCCAGATATGGGTCCTGAGTGTGGGGTGGAAGGGGCTGGGATATGGCACTATAACTGATAACCCCACTAGAACCATCCATGAGGGGAGAGTTCACTAAAGCAAGAGGATGCTAGGGAGACAAAAACAATGTATAAGCATTGCACAAGAAAAATATTTTAAATAACTTGTTTTTCTGAAAAATTGCTCAAGGAAGAATTTCCTCTTTCTGGTGTTACCCTTATAGTTAAATTACATCGAGGAGAATGATAATATGGGATCTTCCAACTAGTCTATTTTTTTTAACAGCACCATGTTATGTTCTTTTAAAACTGTCCACATTATATCCCCCTCTCTGAACCCACACTGATACCCACCCGCTCCCACACCGCCACCCACCCACTCTCACAACACCACCACCCACTCCCCCACCCACCCACTCCCACTCCCCCACCCACCCACTCTCATACCCACCCACTCTCACACCGCCACCACCCACTCTCACACCCACCCGCTCCCACACCGCCACCCACCCACTCTCACAACACCACCACCCACTCCCCCACCCACCCACTCCCACTCCCCCACCCACCCACTCTCATACCCACCCACTCTCACACCGCCACCACCCACTCTCACACCCACCCACTCCCACACCGCCACCCACCCACTCTCACAACACCACCACCCACTCCCCAACCCACCCACTCCCACTCCCCCACCCACCCACTCCCACTCCCCCACCCACCCACTCCCACAACGCCACCCACCCACTCTCACACCGCCACCACCCACTCCCACACTGACACCCACCCACTCCCACACTGACACCCACCCACTCCCACACCGCTACCCACCCACTCCTCCACTGACACCCACCCACTCCCACACCGCCAACCACCCACTCCTCCACTGACACCCACCCACTCCCACACTGACACCCACCCGCTCCCACACCGACACCCACCCACTCCCACACCGCCACCCACCCACTCCCACACCGCCACCCACCCACTCCCACACCTCCACCCACCCACTCCCACACCGCCACCCACCCGCTCCCACACCGCCACCCACCCGCTCCCACACTGACACCCACCCGCTCCCACACTGACACCCACCCGCTCCCACACCGCCACCCACCCACTCCCACACCGCCACCCACCCGCTCCCACACTGACACCCACTCACTCCCACACCGCCACCCACCCGCTCCCACACTGACTCCAGGCTTGGCAATTTGACTTGATTTGGCCAATGAGACATTAATAAACATGATTCAGAACAGAGGCTTGAGCTTGGTGAGGACGGGGCTGCTCTCAGGGCTGCTCTGGAGAGCCTCGTTAAGCTGGGTCAGCCGCGGGAGCATGAGCAGCACGTGGCCTAGTTCTATCCATTGTCTCTGCCAACAGCCGGACATATAGCTGAGGCCCCGGACCACCAGCCAGACACAGAATCATGACTAAGCAAAGGGGACACCACATGGGGCGGAAGTGGCTCAGCCCAACCGAGTCAAGGCCACACTTCTGACCCACAGAACTGTGAATGGATGGTTGCTGTCTTAAGCCTCTAGGTTTTGTGATTATTAGTGACAGAGCAAAAACTGATACAAATACTCTGTGTGATGTTCTTGGATCTATCCTGACTTGGGAGGCCCTTACAGCCCTTCAAAAGTGGTCATTCTAGACTCCTCATTAGGTGTCTTATTAGGTGCCTCTCCCCTGTAGCTATAGAAATACCAAGTATTTACTATGTTTCAGGATTATTTGTTTTGGTCTTGGAGACACATAGATGAATTAATGAAACAAAAATCCCTGTCTTCAGTTAACATTGATTCATAACACTCTCTCTCTCTCTCTCTCTCACACACACACACACACACACAGACTCTCTCTCTCTCTTTCTCTCACACACACACACACTCTCTTTCTCTCACACACACACACACACACTCTCTCTCTGTCTCTCTCTCTCTCTCTCTCTCTCTCTCTCTCTCTCTCTCTCACACATCTGTAATTGTGGATAAGTGCTGTGGAGAAAAGTAAAGCAGGGGAGGGAGATAGGAAGTGCTGTGGGTGTTTCAATTTCTGGTACTGTCATCAGGCAAAGTCTCTTCGAGAAGGCTGCATTTAAACAAAAACTTGAAGGAAGTGAGGGAGGGGGCTGTGTGGGCATCTGAGGGAAGGCTGTTCCAGGCAAAGGAAGTAGCCAATATAATATTCCCGAGGTGGGATGGGCCTGGCTAGTTCAGGCACAATGAGAAGGCCAGAGTGACTGGAGAGGAGGGAGCAAGGGGAATGAACGTGGTAAATGGGATCAGAAAGGTAAGGGGGGAGGGGGGGGAATGAAGTTACATGGGACCTTACAAGCCGTTACAATAACTGGCATTTCCTGTGAGTGGGATGAGAGGCCATGGGAAGGTTTTGAAGAGCGAGTGATCTGACAAAGGTTTTAACATGATCATACTGTACTGCAGTCTTCTGTGTGGGGAGGAGTTGGAGGGAGTTGGCCAGTGTGACAGGGATACCAGCTGGGGGCTGTTGCAGGGACCCGGGAAAGGAGATGATGGTGACAGTGAATGGATAGCAGCAATGCAGGTGGCAGAAAGTGGGTGAATTCTGGCTGTATTGTAACAACAGAACAGTGTATTTGTTGGATCATATGAAGTGGAGGGTGTGAAAGAAATTGGGAAGGCAAGGATGATTCCAAGGTTGTGGCCTTAAGCCACTTGTAGGATGGAGTTCCATTAACTATGAAGACGAAGTTGCCAGGGGAGCTGGTGTGTGGGTGAAGATGAGGAGCTCAGCTGTGGATATGTTCAATTCGAGATGTCTCGTGGATATCTCCATGGAGACATCTAACCGGCAGCCAAGAGTTCAAGATCAAAGCCACAGCTGGAGATACAAAGTTGAGAGTCATCAGCTCGTGGGTGTCATTTAAAGCCATGAGACTGGAAGAAATTACCAGGGCGATGTGCCAGTAGAAAAGAGAAGTTAAAGGACTGAACCTTGGGGCATTAAGAATAGGGAGGTAGCCCTAACTGGTTTGTCTCAGTGGATAAAGCGTCGGCCTGCAGACTGAGGGGTCCCAGGTTCGATTCCGGTCAAGGGCATGTACCTTGGTTGCGGGCACATCCCCAGTGTGGGGTGTGCAGGAGGCAGCTGATCGATGTTTTTCTCTCATCAATGTTTCTAGCTCTCTATCCCTCTCCCTTCCTCTCTGTAAAAAAACAATAAAATATATTAAAAAATAAACAAAAAAACAAACAAGAATAGGGAGGTAAATGGGAATCAGCAAGGGAGTATGAGAATGAGCATCTAGTGAGGTAGAAAAAACAAACAGCCCAGAGAAATGAGAATAAGATATCCCTGGAGCCAGGTAAAGAATATATTTTAAGTCAAATGAGTGATTCATTGTGTCAACTCTGAGCATGCACTAATTAGGCCAACACAATTATGTGGGCCATGTGATAGTCAGGTCTGCTTAGAGTTTGCTGACCAAGTTGGTAAACCTGAGGGCCAGACGTTGGATTATGGTCGATTTGTGTCGCCTTGCGAGGCTGTTTAGCAATCCCTCTGCTTGTACCCTGGTGTTGGTGACACTGCAGCTTTGTCAACATGCAGGGTCTGCTCAGGAATTCCATCTTCACATCTGCCTCTCAGAGCTAACCACACGGACTGGGTTAGTCATGGGTGGTTTTTGGAGTCATTCCCACACAAATGGTGAATGATTCAAGAGAAACCAAGGCCCTTCTTACACTCCGATTTGGATTTGTGAAGTCGAAAGACTTGCCCGGGAACCAGGCTATTTTGGTTCCGGTTCCAGCTCAATCACTTAACTAGTTCTATTACTTAGGGCAAATTGCTAAACTTCTTAGGCCCTCGGTGGATTACAGGATAGATTATGCAGCAGCAGTATGTTAACACTGGCATCTCAGTGGCTCAGCACAACAAGGGTCTGTCTCCTGCTCCTCATATTTACCCCAGGTTTATGAGAAGGCTGCTCCTCAGGGATCAGTCTGATGGAGGTTCCCCAGCGAGGAGCTTCTGGCACCCCCACCTCCTTAATCATTTGAGCTCCGAGGAAGAGCTGGATGGGGCCAGAAGTTCATCTGGACTGTTCACTGTCTCAGTTCTGAAGAACGTCACTTCATTCCTGCTCAGACCCAGCCCCTTGGCCAGCATTAGTCACACGGCCTCCCCAACCACAGCAGAGCCCTGAAGTACAGAGGGAGGAATGGAGGACTTATTGACCATTACAGTCTGTGCCACAGTCAGGTTCCACTTCTGCTGAGGAGGTTAATAATAATAACAGAATTGACCTCCTAGAGATGTTGGGAGGATGAGATGAAATAATGCATGTGATGTGCTTAATGTGGAACCTGGACCATAGGAAGTTTTCTACAAAGTCTAGTCAGGATAAATGTATTCTTGTTATTACTGAGTGGGCAATACATTGTATTATTATTATTATTGTTATCATTATTATTTATTTGGTCCTCCTAAGAGCAAACGTGACTGTGCCTAAGCACTTAACCACCTGTCACCTTTGGGCTGGTACAAAGACATTCTGCTCTCCACTTGGGCTCAGGATCAAGATAAGGCCATTGACAACAGATTCCAGGAAAGTAATCTTTGAGGCAGCTGTTGTTCACCCAGTACCTTTGGCCACCAATGCCTCTGTCAGCCACCCAGGAGGAAGTCTGAAGACACCGGAAGCCTCCAGCTCTTTCTTCTCCTGAATGACTTTCCAGGGCCCGGTGCGCTTCCGACACATCTGTAGGCGTGAAGGGGTCGCTCGACTTTCCTGGCAGCAAGGCTCATATGTAAACAGCTGGAACCAGAAGGACATAAAACACCATCCTAGTCAAAAAGCAGGATTTCTCCGGTCAGAAAACGTTTTCCAGCTTTCTCCCCTCTGTCTGGTTTGCTGAGGGATAAAGATCTCACATCATTAAAACGGAAAGCAGAGAAGGCTGTGGAGAGGCCATAGTTGTTGGCCAATAGGAATGTAGAGAAGGAGAAATGCTAGGTGGTCCTTGAGCCTAGATCCTGTAGGAAGTCCGGCAAGATTGCTTGCCCTGAGGGGCCTCCTGTCCTCTGCCTGCTATCTTGGCTTTGCTTCCTTGTATTCAGGCTTCCAAATCCACGCTGCTCCCTTGGACCTCCACACCTTTGCCTGTGTTATTCTCTCCTCCTAGCACAACTCTCCCTGCTGTTCCTCTATACTCCACCAGTGGACTGAAATTCTGCTCCGTCTTTTAGTTCAAATGCCACTCACTCACTCACTGCTTCTTTGAAATCTTTGAAGGTACAATTGCAGGGACTGTGTTTTCATATGCTCTTGGCGCCTAGCATAGTGTCTGGTACCTCATACATGTTTGTCAAGTTGAAAAGCGCCCTCTCTCTTAGTGTTACCCTTTAGGGTATGTTTATGGAAGCCACAGACTGTGACAGAGTTTTCAAAAGTTTGGGGAAAGTTGTTTCTGCCCCAGAGTTTCATCAAGAAAAGCTTGAAGTGATGACATTCCCTTAAATTTTAAGTTCATAAAACTTGCATACTTATCCCAAGAAATCAACCTTAACTATGAGGAGTTCTCTTACTTGCTGAAATTGACCTTCAGATGAAGGCCTAACATTATCTTCGTGTAAGATGGTATCTCTTCTTCCCAGGAAGCTGTGTTGTTATTATTGTAGCTACATTTGTGGAACTTTCCAGAATGCAAAGTATGTGCATGCATATGACCTCACCTAGAGCTCACCCTGATCAGGGGCTTGGTGAAGTAGGGGATAACATTTCATATGCAACTGCTATATTCAAGCAAATATGCAGCCTGTTATTTCAGCAGAATCCAGCCAAACACCTTTGGGCTTGGGAAAGAAACTCAGGGTTTATTAGCTGCTATTATCTTTCAAACAGCATGAAAAAGGTTACATACTTATTTCCTGGAAAGCAGTTCCATACCAAGAATTTATAGTGGGGATTTGGAATCCCAAATCAAATATTCTCTTGTATTTAAGCTCTGAGAGGCTCTCTTCCAAACTGGTCAATGTATGACTACCTGTATCTGGGCCCTTTGGCTGTTTGTCCTGATTCAATCGCCTTTGCTAAGTGGTCTCTGAACCAACTTTACAAGAACAAATCCCGCAGCCTCCAGCCTCCTGCTCCTGCCTTGAGGCTTCTCCATTGCAGGTAAGGCAGGAGACCTGTGTGCTGGTCCCACAAGGGGTGGGGCTAATGTCCCATGTGGTAAACCTTTGCCGCCTGGGAGATGGAAGCGGCAGATAAATTATTCTCCCTTCCTTGTTTTTCAAGACAAGATAATGAGCCTTTAAAAACCATAAGCGCCCTGGTCAGTGTTGCTTAGTGGTTAGAGCATCAACCACTTTGGTAAGTGGTTTGATTCCCGGTCAACGGCACCTACCTGGGTTGCACAGCCCGAATCGGGGTGTCGTGGGAGGCAACCAGTCAATGTGTCCCTCTCTGTCTCTCCCCCTCTCCTTCTCTCCCTCCTTCCCTCCCTTCCTTCCAGTCTCTCCCTCCCTTCCACTCTCTCTCTGAAAAAGCAATAGAAAAAAATATCCTCAGGTGAGTGTTAATACATACACCCACAAAAAAAAAAAACCCATAAGAATTCATATTTCGCTCTTAAGACCAGTGTGCACAGACACGGGCTTGATGTGTTATTTTATTTCCATCATTTAGCCATTGGTGATGCTGAATACAATAAAAATGTATTCCAGTCACTCATTGGGTTTAGGAGTCTGAGATTATAGACAAGTCCTCCAAAAGTTCCTAGTCAAGCAGTCCAAAGAAGCACAAGCAAGCAAGTAAATTACAGTATCTTGTGATAAGTTCTATAAAAGAGGTAAACTAAAACATTGTGGAAACAGAAAAGATAGGCGGAATAATTTCTCTGGGGCATGGTTATTTTCCTGGAGAAGCTTGAACTTATGGAAAACGTAGCTCTAGGAGGGCAGGAACCTTGTCTGTTTTGTTCACATCAGTACACCTGGCAGCTAGAATCATGCCTTGCACTCAAATAGTTGTGGCCTGAGCAACAGCTCACAGGTTACCGTGAATGGGCCAGACACTATGCTAAGTGCTTTTCTTGCAAGATGTTATTTAGTCCTTACAGCAGCCTTATGCGTTTCTGTAGGAGAGAAATAAGACTTAAAGAAGTTATGACATTCACTGTGGTTTCTGGTTAGAGGCAGGGCTGATTCCAAACCCCTCGTTCTCTTATTCCAATCTGATGCCTTCTACCCCTAGGCCAAACATACTCCATAAAGAGGATCCGTGGCTGTTTTGATTATGGCTGTTCATGGGATTATCATCTATCTGTTGGCTCTCTTACCCATTTTCCTAGCACATGGGAGCCTGTCAGCAGCTGGGTTCATTAGAATGGGAAATGAGAACCCCTTTGGCCAGATGCCCTCTGGAAACAACACTTCACCCGTTTGCTCAACTTTGAGAGCTTCATTCTATCTTTGAATCATACGAGAATTTCCCACTGAACAGCTATGGGCCAACAGAGAACTAATTAGCCGTAGAGCATAAATCATAGCTTATTATGGAGGGCTCTTCCTCCCACCAGCCAGGCCTCCAGATTCTGGCCCAGGGTTCAACATGGCAGCTCCGAGGATGAGGCTAAACTGTGGTATCTGAAGATGTCCTTTGGGACGTGCCTGCCTCAGAGCCACAAGAATGCTTGTTAAAAACGCAGGTTGCGCCCTAGCCAGTTTGGCTCAATGGATAGGGTGTTGGCCTGCGGATGGAGGGGTCCCAGGTTTGATTCTGGTCAAGGGCACATGCCTGGTTTGCTGGCTTGATTCCCAGTAGGGGGCATGCAGGAGGCAGCTGATCAGTGATTCTCTCTCATCATTGATATTTCTATCTCTCTATTCCTCTCCCTTCCTCCCTGAAATTAAGAAAAAATATATTTAAAAAAATATATTTAAAAAATAGAATGCAGGTTGCTGGGCCAGATTTCAAACCTCTATTTTCATAGCCTCCCAGAGGACTCTCATATTCTAACATCTGAGAATCACTGCATTGTTCGGCTTTGGGAGACTTGAGGGGATTAAACTTTTGTCTTGAGGTTTAAATTTTTCTAGCCTTGCATCTAAGCAGAGGCTCTCATTAGGTTGCATGCTTGAAATGCTTCTGTTGAGAAATTAGCTTACAATATTATGGATGCTCCCATGTTAGTAACTAAACTGCTTTTGTCTTGCTGTTTTTAAGATTCCCTCTGGCACTTTAATTCTGCTGTGTCCTGATGTGTCTATCTCGTTTGGGACTCTGCCCTTCCTGGACTTGTATGTCTATTTCCTTCACCAGGTTGGTTGGGTTTGTGAACCTTTAAGAGATTTTTTGGAAAGTCTACAGCATGAGCCAAGACAGGTCATTTCTATTGAAAAGCCACTGGGTTTGGGAGGGCCCACAAGTTGGGTGGGGTGGGGTGGGGTGAACCCTGTTGGCCAGGTAATGGAGACTCAGATCTGGTGCTCAGCCCGGCTCTGCAGGCTGGGTAGAGGGAGGGCTCAGCAAAGGAACAATCGTTTCTGCTAGCATCGCTGTCCGGGAGAAAAAGTTACCCCTCCATCCCTTTCTCTGAAGCCAGGCAATACAGTTTCTGCCCTATGTCCTGGCGCTTTTTGAGCTGCTGCCCCAGTGCAGGGCGCTCGGAGCGAGTCAGGGCGCAGGGCCTTTCAGAGGAACGCCTGGGACTCCAGCAGCCCTCCGTCCCACTCAGCCACCGCCCCTGCCGGTTTGCACAGCCAGAAATTACCGGGATTTCTCTTCCTGGCTGGGGAGGAAGTTTGGCGTGGGGCTGGGAGCCCTTGCTCCTCAGGGGGTATCTTCGCAGCTGAGATCTCTCTCCTGCGTTTTAACCACCCCATGTGAGTGTGGAACTAGACCGTTTTGACTTTCAACCCTCTTACCGGTCTCAAACAGTTAGAGGACTTATGTTCAGCTAGACTTCAGGCAGTTCTCAATGGCGGTTGTTCCGTGGTTAGTTGTATTTTTGATGTGGTCGTGGGAGGAGGTGAGCAGTGTTTACTTACTCTGCCACCTTACAGAAACCCCGGTTCGTTTTCTTTATGCATTCGTCTGTTCATGGAGACTTATGTTGTTTTCACATTTTGGCTATTGTGCAAAATGCTGCAATCAATATGCGAGTTCCGCTATGTCTTCAAGATCCTGTTTTCATTTCCCTTGGATATATACCCAGAAGTGAGATTGTTGAATCATATAGTATTTCTATTTTTATTTCATATATATATGTATATGTATGTGTGTGTGTGTGTGTGTGTGTGTGTATATATATGTATATATATATATATATATATAGATTTCAGAGAGGGAGATAGAAATACCCTATATAATAAAAGGCTAATATGCAAATTGTCCCCTCGACCAGGAGTTCGACCAGGAGTTCGACCAGGGGGCGGGGCTGGCCAGCCAACCGCCCACAGCCTTTCCCCCTGGCCGGCCCCACCACCCCGATTGGGGGTAGGGCCGGCCAGCCAACCGCCTGTGGCTCCCTCCTCCTAGCCAGCCCACCCCGATCAGCCTGATTGGGGCAGGCTGTCCAGACCCCACCTGTGCACGAATTTGTGCACTGGGCCTCTAGTCAGTAAGAGGGAATCATTGACCGGCTACCTCCTGCATGCCCCCTACTGGGGATCAAGCCCACAGGAATCAAACTGTGACCTACTGGTTCATAGGTCAATGCTCAACCACTGAGCCATAGCAGATGGGCTCTTTTTCTATTTCTTGAGGAAAGTCTATACTGTTTACCATAGTGCCTGACCAATTCACTTTCCCACCTATGGTGAACAAGAGTTCCCTTTTTCCACATACCTCACCAACACTTATGTCTTGACTTTTTGATGATAACCATTCTGACAGGTGTGAGCTGATATCTCGATTTTGATTTGCATTTCCTTGACGATGAGAGATGTTGAGTATCTTTTCATGCACCTTTTGGCCATTTGTATATTTTCTTTGGAAAAATGTCTATTTACTCTGCCCATTTTAAAAATCAGATTGTTTGCTCTTGAGGTGTATGAGTTCTTTATATATTTTGGATATTAAGCCTATATCAGACATGATTGACAAACATTTTCTCCCATTATTTTGAACTTTCTCAGGTAAATCACTTATATTCATTTCATTAGTACTTTTTTCCTGAGGTTTTAATTTTTTTTTTTAGTACATCTTTGTTTCTTCATTTTCTTTTATTCCCTGTGGTGGTTTCTGTGCATTAAATAAAAGAGCCACCTCTCAGTCTTGAATTAGTATTCTTGTGTAGGAGAGGAAACTTACTGTAGAATCCTGCTCTTGTTTTTTGTTCTCAAACCTCTGGATTATCCAAGCAGCCATGTTTAATGGCTCCCAGAATTGGGGCTGTGCTAAGATCTGTGTCCCAAATGGGAGGATCTCACTCAGCACCTAGATGCAGGCTGATTGGAAGCCCCCCTCAAGAAGCACTGTTGGAAGTATGCAAACATTTACAGTCCTGAGGGACCAGGTGAAGCAAGTATTCAGTCATTTCTTGAAATAACTTTGACTTCTCCTCTCTCTTCCTTTTCCTGGAAGCCCTATAATGGGCATATTGGTCCTCTTTACAGTATCTCATAGGCCTTTAAATAATATTTACTCTGTTTTTTCCTCCTGATTCGATGAATTCTCCTTGTCCTTGAGTTTGCTCTTTCCCTAGACCTAGTTTGTTGTTGAGCCCCTTTATTGAATTTTTTAGTACAGTATTGTGTTCTACTGTTCTGTGAGTTGTTTGCTTTTTCTCTTTATTGAAAATTCTTTGTTCATGCATTGTTTCCCTGACCTCAGTGAGCATATTATTTTGAATTGTATTGGTAAGTCACTCTTTCATTAAGATCTGTTTCTGTTTATGTTTAGTGTATAACTTATTACTGTCTACTTTGACTTTTTGTGTTGGTTTCTGTGCATTAGATGAAACAGCCATGCCTCCCGGTCTTGACAGAGGGATCTCATGTAGCTGAATCATTCACATCAGTAAGCTTGGCCCATGCTCCCAGGTGTCTCTCAAACCTTTGTTTGAAAACAAGCTGCCTTGTTTTCAGTGCCTCCAGTAGTTGAAGGTGTGCCCAGTCTGTCAGTGAGGTCCCAAAGGGAGGATCACAGTCAGTGCCTGATTCGGGCTTGCTGGTAGCTGAAGCCTCAGGGAGCCGCTGGGAAAGTATGTATTTAGGCTTCCCAAGACGGAGGAGGGAGGTGGGGATTTTCTCTGCTTCTTCTGATATGGGCCTGGGTCTATAGCAGTGAGGTGCGCGTGTGTGCTCGCATGCACTCCTGAGCCTGTTAAGAACCTGTTATTTGTTACAGTCTGTGGGACTTCTGAACGCAAGCCCTCTTGCCTGTCAGTCATGTGATCTGGGAGCCCTTCCCTTAAGCAACAGCCACAAGAGCTGTGTACCAGATTTGTAGCCAAGCTCTTCAGGGGGATACTGGAAACTTGGCACAAGCTAGAGCAGTGGTTCTCAACCTTCTGCCCCTTTAAATACAGTTCATGTTGTGACCCAACCATAACATTATTTTCGTTGCTACTTCATAACTGTAATGTTGCTAACTGCTATGAATCGTAATGTAAATTTCTGATATGCAGGATGGTCTTAGGCGACCCCTGTGAAAGGGTTGTTTGACCACCAAAGGGGTCGCGACCCACAGGTTGAGAACCGCTGAGCTAGAGGGAGAGGGCTGGAGTTCCCTTCCAACCGGGCTGGGTGTGGGCTTTATGGCGGAGTGACAGCCTTTTGTGTTTTGATGCATTTTCTTATTCTCCCAATGTGTAGGGAGTCACGCTGCTAGTCTCTGGATTTCTTTCAAAGGAAATTGCTCCATGTATAGCTCCATTTGGGGTGTCCATGGGAGATGGGGAGTCCAGGAGCCTTCTGTCACCATCTTTGCAGCCCAGGTAGAAGGAAGATAAGGTACTGACAGGGAGGGAATGTTCAGATTCGTGTTTACAACTAATTTTAGTCTCAGTACGCCATTTTGCACCCCACTGTCAAATTCATATTCTGAAAACTCCATTTTCTAATATGAATCCCTTGCTTTAAACATTTTACACTAGCCACCACTTATCAAGTACCCACTGTTTTAGGCACTATGTTTCATGTCATCTTTACAAGACTGCAAGTTCTGTACCAATAGCTCCAATTTATGATTGAATAAATGGAGTCGCAAGGCAACCCTGGTCCATTTAACTGCAAATATATTTTCTTCTCACTTGACCTTTCTCACATCAGATCCTGGTGGTAGACTGTTAGGAATTACTCCAAAGCACACAGTAAATAAGATACCACAGTGGTGGGAGATCCATTACTTCATAAATCCTTCTGCCCATGCATCCACTCACCTATTTTGTTCTGGAGAAACACTCTGCTCAGAGCTGAACCTGCACGTACTTCTTAAAACTTCCTGGGTGATTTTAAAGGGCAGCAAGGTTGAGAACCTCTGCTGTACATGACCTAGCCTGTTATCTCCCATTTTATTCTATTCAGTGTCTGGTCTTGCCTTATCTTCAATGTCAGGCATACACCTATGTCCCTGTTTTTGCCCTACCCCTTTCTTTCTTCTGAAACACTCTTCTTTTGTACATCCTTGTTTAACACTCAAGTCTGCACAAAACTTCGCCTTCTAAATGAGGCTTCCTCTGACCACCCTATTGGAACTGCAAGCTATCATTCAATTTTGACGTATGCTTCTTGTTTATTAGTCTTCATGCTAGAATGTAAACTCCATGAAGGCGGAGAACCTGGCTTGTTTTTGTGCATCCTTAGACTCTAAGCACCTTGCACAGGTTTAGGAGTATTAATCTTAAGATTGTGTGACCTTTAGTGCAACACTAGTCACCTATGGCGAATGAACATTTGAAATGTGGCTAGTCTAAATTGGAATTGCAAGACACTGGAAGATATGGCCACTCACCAAGATGAGGCATTAGGGGGTCTGAAGGAATAACTAGAATTATTTTAGATGGACTGAGGTGCCATGTCATCCCTCCATGTGGAGACGTACCCTGGGATTAGAAAGGTTAAGAACTTGACCTGAAAAAAAGTAACCACCGTCATACAAAGGTTAGCTGCTTTTAAAATTCTTTTAAATTAGCTCAGGATTTTCACATCTCTTGGAAACAGGCGTGACCTGATCTTCGTTTTATCTTAGAAGTAGGCCCAGATAGAGAAGTTTAAGTTTTAGGCTTCAAAATCAAATTAAGATGAGAAGCTGTTTCCGGACCTCTGGCCCATTGCTCCTTCTACTGCACCCTTTGGCAGCTGTGTGAGGAAGTCAAGACAGGATTCTGCTCTCCAAGTATCTGTAGGCTTTTAAGTCCTAAATCAAACTTATGGTTCTGCTGTATCTAAAATGAAACCCATTTCACTTTACTATGTTGAGCCATCTTTCAAATCTTAGCAAAAGCTTTTTATCGTCTGAGAATCCTTTCTGGACTACTCCCAGGAACTCTGGCATACTGTGTTCTAGGCTTCTAACCTTTCCATATTGGATTTTAATTCTTTACTGCTATTCTTTTGCCATAGGTGGTGAGCCCTAAACTAAAAATCTTTGGATTTGAAGATAACTGGTACTTAGTAAACAGTTTTTCCTGTTACAGACAGCATCAAAGTCTTAGTTGTCTCAGAGCTCACAGTGGGGAGTGAGACCAGTCCTAAGCTTGAATGTAAATTCGAGTTTACTCCAGGTTACCGAGTGCCCTGGCTTTCAGTAGGCTTTAAGATGAACTCAGGAAATCTCTGCAACATGCTTCTCAGCCAAATTTGTTTAGGACCCCAAGTATGGACACCTATAGGCATGTCGTAATTTATACGTACTTAGGGGTTAGCAGCAGCCATTTGTTGGTGTCAGGTCTTCTGTTAAACTACTGTTTCATATTTAGTCTAAGACATTTTGAAAATCCATTTACTATTTGCATGGATAATTATGCCTTACCTTCTGTTGGCTTTGTCTAGAATAATTCACTTCTTTCAGCAGTGTTTTTCATGTGAACATCACCAACTGTATAACCAATACCTCAAAAATTTACAGCTTATAACACAACTTTTATTAGAAAAGTTATACATAACATAGCATCAACTATTTTCAAGAACAATATTAAACCCAATAAAGCAACAAAAACCAGACTAACAAAATGTGTAACAAGAAACTAATGACCTTTCTATAATCATTCAATTATCTACAATGTCTTTTTACAAAGGGAGAAAAATCAATGGTTTACAGGCACATTATATTGAAAATAAAGCTGCAATAGCAATTTTATACAATTACCATTCTCAAGAAAATGAATCATCAAAACAGTGATTACGCATTCACAAATTTAAAACATTTCACTTAATTTTAAATTACTGGGTATACACTGAAGTCTGAGTTTTGAAAGTGATTTTTTCCACAAAAGTGCCACCACTTAAGCTAGAACTCTCAGTGTAATTTTTCCCTAAAAGTTAAGACATTTTGATAATCATAAGTCACATGATTTCTGGTGCTATCTGGTCTGTTAATTATAAAGCCTTTATTGGATGTTTTTCTTCACTTAAATTATAGGAAACTGGATACAGGATTGCTGTTGCAAAGCTATTAAAGTTCCAAACACAGTGTACAGCGTTGGAAAAAGAGGTCAGTAATAAAACTTACAATAAATATGAGAGAAGCCATTAGTTTTTACAGCATTGTCTGCTGAAAGGTTAAGTCAACCAGGTATATGATTTCCCATCAGTCTTGTCCTTTCAGTTGGAATAGCAATTTCTATTTTCATGATCTGAATACTTCAATACACCTAAACATCTTTTTAAAACTTTGATTTTTAGCTCTTGGAAAATTGTTTAAAATCATTCTACTCTAAAAAGTCTATTTCTGCTGATCTTAGAGCCTCACTAAAACAACAGATTTCAGGATAGTAAGGTTCATAAAAAAGATTCGTGGAATGCTTTTAAAATAGTCCCATCCTTTTGTAACTGAAGGGGATGAGTTACAACACAATTTCACACACCCCCTTGGTCATCATGGAATTACACTTTACATATCTCAAGGACAATCTGTTTTGGGCACCATCCCAAAGAACAGTGGTTACAAGAAGATTGCCAGTGTTACTGATGGGAAAGGACAATTTCTTCCTAAGATTCACACCCTAGTTCAGACATTTTTCCTGACAAGTTTTCCTTTCCACTGCAGTCATGGAGAACAGATAAAAATCCTGACTTTTGACTGCTATTCAACATTATTGCATGCGCCAATATTGCACACATATATTCTGAACTGTTTAATCTTGGGTGCTTGTTTTCTCCATCAGAACACAATCCATACAAGCAGTTTCCCTTAAAGGTGAAACTGATGAATTTAAAATACTGGAAAAAATGAAGAAAAATGCAGAGACTTTGTACAGACAAAAATCTGAATTTCTTAAAGGGTTTTGTGTGCCCTACACATGGGGGCAATTTTTACACACTAGTGAAATGAACACTAGCTACAATACTTCTATAAGCTGCTCAAATAATGTGGAACCTTGGTCCAGGTGTTGCGATGATGTCACTGTATGGTTCTTCCTGTGTCAGCTCAATAGCTTGCTGCTTTTTAAGAACCAAGAAACTGTAGAACTTTGCTGCAGCTTGCTTTCTGTTTGTGTTTCGACATAACTCAAGCAAACTGATAGATTCAGCTCCAGTTTTAGCAAGAGCTCGCTGAAATTAAAAAAAAAAAAAAGGAATTAAATGAAAGTAATTTGTATAGTACTATGCTATTTGGGGATACTCGAAAAAGTATACTGTATATTCTATTGGAGGCTGGGAGAAGATTTTGAATAGTAAGAGTGATTCTCACATCAGTCAAGAAGGTAAAAAGAAAGTTGATCATGGTATATCATAGATCCAAGAAATATTAAAATGACTCATCTTCTTTGGACATCTAATTCAATTGATTCCAACTATCCTCCAAATTTATTTGGGAAACCATGAGCAACTTTCCTGGTATGTCATAAATCAGGGGTCCCTAGCACGCCAGTAACTTTTGCTGGCACTCGAAACCCTTTCTTAATATCAACTTTTATTTTTCAGAAAAATTCAGTGTAGGTGCAGCTTAGATAAATAAATTTACATAACAAGTTATCTTAAAGACCACAGACATGGATTGATGAGAGAGGGGAAGAGCAATTTCTATGCCTCTGCCTTAACAGATCCTACCGGTGTTTTGGTTTCATCTACACACACTTGTGAATCTTTGTTCTCAGTGATGAATTTTGTTAAGTCTCGTAATAGAAGTAGCCTGACGGATGAAAGTAGTAGTTTGTGCATATCTCTGAAGGTCACGAAATATAAACCTGATGTAAAATCTCTGTCATCAGTGATGCGGTAGCCAAAGTCCCACTGATAATATCAAACGGAGTCATAGTTTTCTGTCAGACTATTAGTGTACATGTATACATTAAAAAATAAATGTATTTTTCAACATCATATACTGTGCTTTTGTTGCTCGAATGAATTTTATTTCTTCAAGGTTCTTCACCTTAAGAGATATCAAGTAGGCGTAACATGTTCTCAAAAAAATTAGGGTTGGCACGCAGATGAATTTTGAGTCAGATTTTGCTGGTTTTGGCACACACTCACAAAAAGGTTGCCCACCCCTGTCATAGATGCTTAAGATACCCTTGGGCCTTAAAATATTAGATAAGGTAAGTGACATCTGACATTACAACAATTTGACAAATTGAATTATTCAGAGATTAAATTTGCTCAACCAAAAATAAAATGACACACAAAGGAGTACCATAAATCACCACCACAATTCTGCTTGTAAGATTAATCATAGAAAAGTAACATTTTAAAATATGTAATAGGTATTCCGGTTATACCATGTAACTTTTTTTTTTTTGAGGGAGTAATGGCACAATTCTTTGCTGAGGATTCTAAGACTGCCCCGGCATACCTGAAGACCATGAAGCATCTGCTGAGTCCTTTTGTTCCATCTTCTTTCTTCTTGATCCTGATCACCCCCCGAAGCATCTTCATCCTGAATGAAGATGACCCCATAAAAGTAAGCTGATAAAAATCTGCTGCAAAATGAAATTTCTATTTCTGTATTTCCTGAAAGCTCTAAATTAATTTGAACTATTTTGACTAATAGAAAACTATATTTGATCCTGCTGAAAAATCACTTAAATCTAGTGTGAAGTTTGTCTTTCTTAAATTACAAAAGAAAGTCCTCTGTACCTGCAAGCAAACATTTGGCTGAATATGAAATTCTGTACTGGTCTATAAAGATGTGCTCTATACAGCATGGTCCATGGACTATTGCTGGTTGGTTATTTGGCCCCTGTTAAAATAAGGAAGGAACTTATGCTGAGATATAAATCAACTATGCCACTAACATATTCAGTTGAGATCAACAGCATGTTATGCTTTATTTTTGGAGCATGATATTCTAGGTGATTTATAATCTGGCAGATTCCTAATCTCATTGTGGACCAGTACCAGAGAAGAGGCCACAAACTAGCAAAGATGAGCAAGTAGTACTTAGTCTATATGGTATTTTTAAAAGAAGTGGGCTATGACCCATTATATATATTTTACTTGAGCCACCTAGCTCCCAGGATAGACTAGAACTATCACCACTCCCAAAGAGTCGGAAGTGAACAGCTGTACACCTAACAGGTAGCACAATGACTTTTAAATACTAATTCAATGCTAAGTCTGAGATAATGGCACACTCTAATACATAGGCTAGAGTAGCTCTGGGGCTAAATTTCGACTTTAAAACAATGTAGTGCTCATACTAAATCTTAAGCACTAAGTGCTAATGAAATGTGTTCAATCCATAACTTTTAGTCTTGGAAGAAATTTAAAAGCTTCAATGCCACCTGGAAGGCATTTAAAATAAAGATCTAAATAAAGTTCTTGAGGTTCTCGATGTTGTCAAATATTTTAACAGCCAAAGCATGCTCCAGGAAAAAGAAATCCATTCCTAAAGCATCTCCATACTTTTTAAAAAATAAGAGTCATGCCAGCCTTCACTCAATCTAAAGTCACATCCTACTCCAGTCTAATAAAAACAAAACGATAAATGTTTGGTTATCTGATTTCCAGGCCATAGATAACAGTAATAGTAAGAACTGACTATTGACCACAAGATAATAAAAGCAGCTACAAGCAATTTAGTTGTGAAGCAACGAAACCAGTGAAGGGCAGTCCCATGTCCTTCAAAAGCCAATGAGTTATAGCAGAGCATACAATTTGATGTTCTTACTGATGAGCTAGATCACTAAACATTTGGTTTAAAATTTGCTTCATGTTTATAAACATGTTTTCATCACTCTAATGCTCAACATCAATGAACTTAATCGCTAATATGAAAATTAAAAAAGCTGGTAGATTTTTGCTAAAGGTGAATTGGGGTTTTTTCAGGACATTAACATTACCTCCTCCTCTTCCTCTTCTTCTTTCTCCTTCTCTTTCTCCTTTTCTTTTTCCGGGAGAAGCTCTAACTCTGGAATTAACTGACAGATATTTGGAGGCTCTTCTGGGGGCAGTTCTACAGGAGGTATTTCCATCTGCTCTACTTGCTGAGGCTTAAAACAATAAAAATAAGGCAATTTAAGATGCACATTTTAAGGGTAGCTTCTTTTAAATTTGCTCAAGTTTTCAAAATGAAAAGAAATACTGGGGCAATATTGCATACTTCCTCACAACCAAAAATTGATTATACAGGGTGGGAGCAAAAGCAAGCTTGCAGTTATTCATATGGAAAAGAACACAAAAATAAACTTTTCACACACAACTGTAAATCTTTCTTTTACTTGTAAAGCTTTGACATTAAAGTAGTTTACAAAAAAAAATGGATCCATTACCTTATTTTCCTAGAACAAAAGTGTTTTTATACTTTTTAGGAGTCAAAAACTTAAGTCTATGTGAGAAATTTGCAAATAAGAAAAACCATAAACAGTAAACATCCCCCAAACTTTATATAGTAACATTTTAGAAAAAAAACACACAAAACAGAACTTACTCCAGGGCAGTACAGAAACCCATCAATTAGCCTGCTACTATCACCATTACTGCACACAACTGCTTTAAGGCTATCCAACTAACTTGGGCTCTAAAAAAAAAAAAGAGCAGCAAATAGAAAAGAGATGATTTTGGAGGTCCATCTCTTTTAAATTTCCTTCCTCTGAGGCTTTAATATTTAAAAAAACAACAATGAAAAAACAGTCTGTAACAAACTAAAGGAATGTCAAGGAACAATTACCAGGAGAGGTACTAGAATAATCAACTCACCTGTTCCTACTCCTGAGCTCATAGAGAAAAACGCTCTTTTTAGACTTCTTACCACCAGAGGGCAGAGAACTAGTTCTTAAAACTGGCAGGCTATCTTGTCAATGTCCCTTGATGGAGGCTGAACCAGATTCATTTATTCTATGGTTGAGAAGTCTTAAACTGACCTTACTTCCGTTATACTTTAGTTTTCTTATCCTTAGTGAACTTAATTTGTTTTTCGGCAATTTGAAAGTATACTGATTATTAAATGGGTCATTTAATGAGATAGCCTTAAAATTGCCTACCTCTGGAAATATGCAAAAATATTTGTTAAAGATTGAACCAGAACCTGAAACAGAATTGAGAGTCCAGGAATAAAGCCATACATACCTGGTCAATTAATTTACAACAAAAGAGCCAAGAATATATACAATGGACAAAGGACAGTCCTTAGTGTAATCATTTAATAACATTTACATGTATCAAATCATGCTTTTCACCTTAGACCAGTGTTTCTCAACCTCTGGCCCTTTAAATACAGTTCCTCATGTGATCCAACCATAAAATTTTCTTTGCTACTTTATAACTGTAATGTTGCTACTGTTCTGAGTCATAATGTAAATATCTGATATGCAGGATGGTCTTAGGCGACCCCTGTGAAAGGGTCGTTTGACCGCCAAAGGGGTCGCGGCCCACAGGTTGTGAACTGCTGCCTTAGACTAATACAATGTTAATTATTTCTCAGTAAAACTGGAGAATGTTCGCATTTGCTCAAAGCAAAATAAAGAGGTCAGACAACTGAAACTAGAGAAGTGACAATCTGTTCACACTTGGCCTGGAATGTACAAGAATCTACTAGCTTATTTTCAAGTACAAAAATCCTATCTAGCAGAAAGTTTGTTTTATTTTACTCACAAAATATTTAATACATGTAGAATTTAACAGGTTCAATATACTGGTTTTATGATTTTATCTAGAATTATCAGATTCACCCTGGACTAATATTTGAGAAAGAAAAATAAAACCAGAACCAAGTTCAGGGTCAAGAGCAGGGGTCCTCAAACTTTTTAAACAGGGGGCCACTTGACTGTCCCTCAGACCGTTGGGAGGGCCGGACTATAGTTTAAAAAAAAACTATGAACAAATTCCTATGCACACTGCACATATCTTATTTCGAAGTAAAAAAACAAAACAGGAACAAATACAATATTTGTATTTGCATGTGGCCCGCGGGCCGTAGTTTGAGGACCCCTGGTCAAGGTGCTCACTATAGGCCACGCTGAAGCAACACTATTCAAGAAGAGTCAGAAAGACTGAAAATTCCTAGAGCATCTTCTCTCACTTAAGGCACATTGTGCTCATACCCTTGGCTGCTATTCCTCTTTGGACCCATGCGCCTTCACATTTTCTGCCTAAACCAAGATACTTTAAAAGGGCTCCCTAAATAACACTCGCCAGTACCAGGGATTTAAAATGAATGTCTAATACCCCCATACATACAAACATTGTGATGGAGAGATGTGCTTACTTACAGGGATCACAGGCTCTGGGTCAATTTGTCCTGCTTTTCGCTTAACTCCCTGAGGTGGTGGAGGAGGCATGGCTGACTCATCTGCGTTTGTCCTGCTGGTCTCCATCACCGACTCCTGGAGGCGGCTTGGCTCTTCCAAAATGGGCTCATCTGCAGTTGGCCATATGGAAAGACTAAGGTCATACATATAGTCTTGACCCATTTACTTTTAATATTAATACACTAAAATGTAGGTACTTTCTCTAATGGAGATGCCAAATAAAATTTCCTCCACAAAGATCACTCAATTTGTAATACACTTAAAGGTGGGAAAGGACCTTATGTCCCACCTCCAGTCCAATGCAAGATAATCCTTTAGCAGACTATCATACAGCCAATCATGAAAACAAAGCTTCATATCTAACAAAGCAATCACAATATAATAAGGCATGTATTTCCCTGTCCAAAAACATTGAGTATATTGTTCACATAAATGTCATTAGGGAACTATCACAAAAGAACAGACCGATAACATCACGTTGCTGCTGTTGCTGTTCTTCTCTGGGAACCTCTGGATTCTCAAATTCTTTGAGGAATTCATCCAAATTATCAGCCTCTCCTCCTTTCCTCCTTTTTCTAAGATCTTCTGGAACTAGAGGTGTAAGACAGCGTGTAAAGAGCTATAAAAAAAAAGTAAGGGGAAAAAAACCACTCAATTATAAAATAAGTCACATTATTAACGAAAAAGCCACCGACATTTCTATTTTCCATAAGTTTTAATATAGTTGTAATCAGTGTATATATATTTAGCATAATTTCTACTAAATGTCATAACATACTCATAGTTCATTCCAGCTTAACACATTGCGTATCGCATAGAAATCTCTAAGACATACGCCAGGGACTGCACGTTTTTGGGCAAACTGCACGTTATTTAAATCATAATGCACTCCAGGTGTTGTTTTTCAATAATCTTAACGTTTTTATTTACAAAAACAATTAAACAATTAAACAATTAAAGTTCCTAGTATTTTTTTCACGTATGGTACTGCGTAAAACATTTTCCTCTATGAAGAGGGACCAAACAAAATTTACATAAGTATCTAGATTCGCTCCTTTTTCCATGGGCGTGAAAAACGAGAACACTAGTGAGAGGTCCTTAACAGATGGCGCACGAAACACGAGAAAACTCCTGAGCGGTACGAAATGTGTTAAAATGACTTTAAATACAGGCTTTCAAATTATAACATATTAAATTTTTAAAAAGTTCAGTGAAAATTTTAAATCCATTGTCTTGTAACTTAGAGACAAACTTTAGGCAAATAAACTAAAACGTCTAAGTTTTATTTTCATATTGATACTTAATACTCAATCCAATTTTACACAGTGCTTTATCACCTATCATTTTAATAAAATATTCCATCGAGGAGATATATGTATCTCACACTTGAAACATTTTTCAATATTTTAAGTTTCTTTTTAAAAAATTAACTATAAGCAACAATGTAATTAACATCTTCAAAGAAATGCCTTTTCCGTATTTTGAATTACTTCCTTAGAAAAAAACTCCTATAAGAAGGCCACTAAGTCAAACAATATAAATTTTCCAGATGAATATGTTATAGGACCATGCTTTCAATAAAAAGCAGTTTTACCATTGTCTTGCTGCTTTGAAACACTTTACAATTTAGAATACAATGCATAAAGTGAAATCAATTGGTTCTATACATATTACAACCTTACAAAGAGTAACAACCTATCAACACTGCGTCTGTCACTCACAAGATGCCCCAGAATCTTGTTTTGGAGTACTCTGGAACCTCAAGTGAGCAGAGAGGGCCTCTTCTCATAAAGCCAGTGGAAAAAGTATAACTATTACACGTTTCAGCCAGAAAGCAACATCTAAAGATTGCAGACTGGAAGCACAGTGCACAATAAAGCAACAGAACTAATGTATTGAAGACAGAACTACTAAAAATGCCAGTAGCTTTGTTGTATAGGGAATATTCATTCTACATCTTTTAGAAATGCAAGTGTCACTCATTACCATCTTTCAGATCAAGGTAAGTTCAGTATACTGTGATTTAAAAAAAGAAGGTACGGTATAATTGGCAAATACTTGATCAAAAATTATTCAAACAGAAGTTTTAAAAGTATTTTTAAAAAATGGTCAAAATGTGTAAGAAATAATAAATCCTGCAAACTGTTACCTTCAGTAGTCTGTTATTCCATAAAGGCTGGGCAGGTAAAGAGAAAAGCTTTTCCACTCCCCCTGTCTCTTTCCACATCATCAATTTCTTGGTGGGTGGTGCCAGATCCAAAGTTGTAACAATGTCAGAATAATCACTAAGCTGGGCTCTAATGGTCTTACTATCCAACTCTTTGACACTGTCAACAATTAACTTCCTCTTTCTCTTAGCTTTTGTTTCTTTGACTGAAATGAAAAAGAAAAGAAAGTCATTTTCCCGAGAGGGCAGCAAGAAAACACACAGTGCCCAGACTTGGTCTCATTGTATCTCCTGCTTTTCTACAAACCCACTAGGAAAGTTAAACCTCATGAGGGCAGAATCTCTTTTTCTCTTTCATTTAAAGGTTTTTAAATTAATTTTTAGAAAGGAATGAAGAGGGGGGGAGAGAGAAATATGTTGATGTGAGAAGGAAATAGCAATCTGCTGCTTCCTGCATACCGCCTACCAGGGATCAAGCCAGCAACCTGGGTAACACCAGCCAGGACCAGAATCTCTTTTAAATTAGGTTTCCCAAGCACCACGCAGAAAAGAGGCTGGCATTCAACAGGCGCTCAGTAAAAGTTTTCAGAATAAATGAATATGGATTTAGTACAAAATGAGTAAATTCAAGAGCCAATATATTTATCCATGTAACTATACAGTAAACATGGAACATATCACACTTAGGCTCAAGTTCTGAGCTGCCTTATTAGTAGAGTAAAAGTTGAATACAAGAAGAGTTGACTTCATCTTGCTTACCTCTTCATTTTCTTATTTGCAATATGGCCAACCACTTACAGAGGTTGTGAAATACTTAAGACTGTTTGGCACAGATTAAGTCCTCCATAAATGGTTGCAATTACTAGGATTTTTATTGGAAAGGTTACAATTCATATATGGCAGTTGTAAAAGCAGCCTGAAGTGAAACAAGCCCAAACCCAGCCAGATGCATCTGGAACTCCATCACAGACATGTATATTCATTTCTAAACCTCACTAGAATGGTAAAGTAGATAGCTTTACCTCAATCTTTGAAGATAACAACAAAAATCCAGCTCATGGGATTAAGTAAATTCGTTAAGATTTTATCCTGTCATACATGTTATATCCCATAGGTTTTATTTTTTTAAAATCCTCACTTGAGGACATGTTTTTATTGATTAGGGAAAGGAAGAGAGAGAACCACAACATGAGAAACAGATCGGTTTCCTCCCGTATACACCCAGACCAGGAATCAAACTTACGACCCTTCAATGCATAGGATGATGCTTTAATCAACTGAGCCACACTGGCCAGGGCCCCCACAGATTTTTATATACAATTATTTATGTGGTTTAAGATTAAAAAAACGTTATAGAGTGACAGCCTTTGTCTAAACTGTTCTCCAGCTACTCAGAGTTCCTTTCCCTAAAAGTTCAAGTTCTTCAAACAACTGGCAAAGCCTATTTTAAACACTGCAGTTTACCTCCTTTACCTCATTTAATATGTCACTAAAATAGTACATATTTTAGTGTTCCATGAGGATAAAGATTTATTTCATTGTTACATTTTTAGTTCCTACACAGTCAGGTACTTAATAAGCGCTCTTTTTAAACCAGGAGCCCAAGTCACAATTTTTGGTGACCAGATTTTAAGTAGAAAAACCAAAAGGTTAACCATGTATATTTAAAAGTAACAACTTATCTTGAATATACTGTAACTGATTTCAAGTATTCTATCCCATTGTACCCATAAACTATCTAGAAATTTTAAAATTTCACACCCAAATTATGTATCTCAAACTGCTTCTTTCATTCAGAAGCAGCAGGCCCCTCCCCCCAATTGTTTTGTTATGCTGCTTATATAATAGAGGCCTGATGCATGAAAATCGTGCAAGGGGCAAGGCCCCCCACCCACAGTGGCGACTGCCTCTGTCTTGGCCCGCATAGCCCCAGCTTCGTCCGGAAGAACGTCTGGTCTAATTAGCATATTATGCTTTTATTATATAGGATATTCTTATATAATAAGAATACTGCTTTTAGAACCTCTGATTTTTTTTAGGTTACCTAGACTGGAGCCCAACTGTATAGAACTTTGGAAGATAACTGATTAGCCAGTCCTGTATTTTACTGTAAAATACCTTCCAATGTTTTCTGTTACACGTGACCTGTTAGCATTTTGAGAATCCAGAGACTACATACGAGCAGAAAACTTGTTCTATATTTTATATTTCACAACAACTTGCATGAATATTCTTTCAGATACTCAAATTATATTTGAATTAAATAAAGATTCTGCTAGACGACTGTGACCAAGAAGAAAGAAGACCAGTTATCTAAAATGAGAGCAGGAATTTAGTGGACAACAGCCAGAACCAGGATCTTATGTTTTAGTAAGTTTTATAAGTCAAATGTGTGCTCACCAGTGATATCGATAGGTTCCAAAGCAAAGGCTTCTTCCTCATTCGGAACAAGTGTTGTTTGATCAGTCATAGTCGGCATTGGTTCGACAGGATCCACTGAATCAGGACTATCAGGCCCACCACCCACTATGAAAACAGAACTTTGGTCACAAAAGGCTTGGTTATTTAACATATACCCTACAGATAAAGTATTCCTCTATAAAACTGGAAAAAAATAAAACAACAAAAAGAAACCCATTGGTACCAAGAAAAAGGTTTTCTAGATCTGAAGAAGTCCTCCAAATCGAACCCTGTGATTTATGATGATGATGATGATGTCACATTTGCTTATTGAAGTCTCCCTTATCTTTGGCCAAAAAAGGGGTGGGGGCATAGGGTTAAACATTTAAGAGACCCAGAACTAACAATCTATCAAAAGCACTGTTTTAAGATTTACAGTTTGTTCATTAAAAGCTTGAACTTTCAGTGTGTGTTCTTTTTGTTAAGTATCTCTCTGGCTATCATACAATCATGCCCAGGTCACTAAACATGAAATGCTTACTTGACACATTATCATCCTCATCCATATCATCATGTGCAGGCTGTTCTGGCAACATAACCCCCGTCTCCGATAGGGCAGGAGGATCATCAAAGATACCGCCATCATTATTACTAATGAGTTTGTCATCTGAAATAGGGAATATAATTTAAATGTTATTCAAAAAAATGCTAAAAGAATATTCAATCACTGGAAAAATACAATTATGTTAAAATGGATTACATTTAAAAACTTAAATCTGTATTCAATTTGCATCTGTTTCTCTTCAGGGTAGTGTATGAAAGTATAAAACATTTAGTATATAAAAAAATTTCTCACTCCTAATTTATATTCTTTAGTTCTTATCTCTATTTAAAATATATTTACTTAACACAGGTATTAAACAGAAATACAGCAGTTTTAAGAACTAGTAAAATTTAAACAGAATATTTACTGAGCCAATGGTCGGAATTCACACCTAGAGTTACTCAAGACACAGAATTAGCAATAGCTCTAACATAAAGAAATTATTAGAATAAACACTTTGTGACCTACCTAATATGCCACCATCATTTCCTTCTCCGAAGTTGTCATCCTTATATTGGTCTTCATATTCTAAGTGGTTAATTTTCTCATTCAGATTGCTGGTGCTCTGCTCAGGCTCTAACAGGAGGTTAGAAGCACTAGTGCTTACTAACATGTCATCATCCTCAAAAGCACTGCCTTCTCGCATTATCTCACGGTCATCCATTCCAAAGTCACCTGAATAAATTTTAGTCAGTCATTAACTGAAAAAAGTGAGAAACATGACTGATACAAAATAAAAAAGGTTAGTGATTTATGATGATGTTACATTTGCTTACTGAAGTCTTGATTATCTTTGAATGTTAAAACATCTAGTTTAAAGCTTTAACATCTGTATTTCATAAGCTGAATCTGGGGCAAGACTGGCAAATACAAAGTTAAGATCCAAATTTAGGTTACCTATATATGTTAAGTAAATCTAAATATGTATGCCTGTTAAGGGGCATTAACATTCATAGATAAACTTTGTTATAATAGATTTTCATAAGAAAAGAATTTGGCTTGCTACAAGTTTTGAATAGTGAATTTCAATAGAATGCACAATGCAACTGTTCCAACATAAATAGTTTAAAAGTGCGCATTACTTCAACATTGAGACTTTTCACACAAATCAACATACAGGTTTTATCACTGTGTATGGGAAGTAGGAGTAGGCAAAGAGTGAATTCTAAGTTTGGTGCATAAATGGAAATAATGCTTAATATACTGGAACGAAGGCAAATTCTTTTCCTAATAAAAACATGTGAGATGAAATTTTAAGTCATTCTGTCATTGTGAATGTAATAAATGCCTATTTTCCTTTTTTAAATTGCTAACAGTACCAAACATAATTGTAATATTATAGCTAGTGACTAGTGATTTCTCTATTACCAAAATCATTTTCTTGTAGGATACTGATGTTCCCAACGTCTTCTCTCATGGTTATCTCTTCCACTCTACTCTGGTTCAGGCTGAACTGCTGGGCCACATCGATGTCACTGAAAAAAGATTTCAAATACACTTTAGTCAAGTATTATTATAATATACAGCAATACACGGAGGCCAAGAATCTGAATGATTTACAAGTTAAAGTTTCCTGGCTTTTCTGAGACCTGTTTCTTCCTCTAACAAGTAACCTTTCATATTGTTTTAAAATACTAAATAAATTAAAAAAAACAAACCCACAAAACTCACATAATGTTAAACACCAGTCAGCAGTAACACTGGCCAAATTCAGAATGTAAATAGTTCAAAACACATAAGTGGGTTAGTTTAGCAATTAAATGGCAAGGAAAAATGAGAGATGCAGAGCTGGTGTAGATTCTTGAGCGACTATGAGACACATCAACCAAGTAAAGTATGCAGACCGTGCGCAGACCTAACTCAAACAAGCTAGAAGAAAAAAAGGCCGTGTGTGTCAACTGGGACATTTGAACGCTGATTGGACATACAGTAAGGAATTACTTTAAGTTTTCTAAAGTATGTTATTATGGGTATGTTTTAAAAATTCCTTATTTCCAAAGAGTTACATACTGAGTTATTTACAGTATTTAATAAGATATGTGTTATTTGCTTTAAGATAATTCAGTGGGGACTGGAGGGTGAGTTGGAGAAATACATATGAAATAAAAGTGGCAATATATCCCTGACCGGTTTGGCTCAGTGGATAGAGCATCGGCCTGCGGACTGAAGGGTCCCAGGTTCGATTCCAGTCAAGGGCATGAATGTACCTCGGTTGCAGGCACATCCCCAGTAGGGGGTGTGCAGGAGGCAGTTGATCGATGTTTCTCTCTCATTGATGTTTGTAACTTTCTATCCCTCTCCCTCTTCTCTGTGAAAAATCAATAAAATGTGGCAATATTGATAATCAAAACTGGATAATCAGTACATGTAGTTCACAATACTAACCTACTTTTAGCTATGTTAAGAAATTTCCATGATAAAAAACAAACAAAAAAACTATATGTATGAAAACCAAGTGACTGGAGTGCCAGAATGACTGGTTGCTTTGATGCACACTGTGGCCCCGGTTGCCCCCACCCCCAACTGGGGGCAGGGCCGACTGGCCAGCCCAGCCCAGCCTAGCCCAGCCCAATCGGCCCCAATGGGGGCGGGCTGGCTGGACACCACCCATGTACAAATTCATGCACCGGGCTTCTAGTAGAAGTATAAGAGGAAACAAACAGTAAAGCAGGCAGATAATGATAATGCCTACCTAGCACTAATTAACTCACAAAGAAATCAAAATAGCTCAAATTTAATTAGGAGTCATAGAGCATTTTAAAAAGCAGAGGAATTTGTCAAAAGATAAATGGGACTTTTATCTTTATGGTATAGAGGGTTTCTTGGTTGTCAACTGTAGTAGTCAATCACTTGGAAACTTCCAGTCACACTCCATGTCATGGTTGTGATAGCTGGATTTTGAGGACTTAAGGAGAGAAGCAAGTATACTACATACAGTATTGTGCAATAATGGCCATCTCTGTACAACTTTCTCCTCTTAAATGTGCTGTGACAATGACCCTTTCATAGTCTTCATAGAAAGTTATCTCCTATGTTTATTAAAATAAAATAATACAAAAATTATGGCTGAGTATAGCTTGGCAAAACAAACCAAAACTTACTAGATGATTTTAATTTTTTCCTGAAGAAAAATCATGAAGCAATAGTTCAAGTTTACTGGTATCATGATATCAAGCATATTATCTGGACAACTGTTCTGTTTACATAAGCTCTGGCCTAAGCACATGAGAATTCTCCTATCTTACCTGTGTTAAAGTTGGTATCTTCTACACCAGTGATGGCGAACCTATGACATGCGAACTCATTTTTTTGGTTGATTTTTCTTTGTTAAATGGCATTTAAATATATAAAATAAATATCAAAAATATAAATCTTTGTTTCACTATGGTTGCAAATATCAAAAAATTTCTATATGTGACACGGCACCAAAGTTAAGTTAGGGTTTTTCAAAATGCTGACATGCTGAGCTCAAAAGGTTCGCCATCACTGTTCTACACTATTTTCTTACAGAGGCACTTTTAGGTTATATTTAGAAATACATAAACATACTTCCATTTAGGCTCCCCTATCCTTAATGAAAGAGTATATATTTTAGCTAAATGTTAATTCAATGTCAAAACATTCCCAAGGAGAACTGTATATTTAGAAGCCAATAATATGTTTTCTTATAGACCAAGTCAACAATTATTAAATAAATAAAAAAAAAGACATACTCTAAGTCAGGCAATGGCTGATCAAAGTCATGAAATTCTTCAGGTAAAGTAATGGCATTGTAGGCAGCTTCTCGATTTTCCTCAGGCAGGTCAACAACACCTGGAAAAGAAATGGGAAGCTTCAAAGTCTGGCTACACAAGATTATCCAGGGATCCAAGAAAGGTAGTTGGTATACAAGGTTATGTTCTAGAAGGTAGATAACATATGTAAAGTACTTTGAAGCACAGTACTTTTGTCTTTCTATAATCATAAGACATACTACTCCCTTTACAAAAGAAGTCAAAGCACTATTATGCATGAAGCTAATAAGTCTTTAAAAGAACATATCAACAAATAGTTTTTAAGATAAGCATAAAATGTATGAGGAAGATAAGGAATTACTGCAAACCAGTGAGTCCCCCAAATGTTAAGAGGAATTGGGTGTTTTAAGGAAAGTGAGACAAGATTTAAATTTTTTATATTTTCCAAGCTGTCTGTAATAAATATACATTGCTTTAAAGACAAAAATTTAAAAAATCATGTTATTTAAACAAAATGCACTTAGTAGCTATGTGTTAGAAATCACCCAAGTATCACAGTCTCTGCCCTAAATATTTACTTTTCAAATAAAATCTCAGATCTTAAAAATTTCACTATTCATACAATAAAATAAATTCAAGTACTAGAACATAACCTTAGTAGAAAATACTGTATAAGGCATCTCTTTTATACATTCAGATTACTTTAATTAGAATAAAATTTCACCAATGCTTTAAAAATTATTTGTGAAAAATTAAAACCCTCAATTTTGTTTTCTGAGCTCTGTATGTAAAAAAAAGAAAAATATAACTGGTTTTCAACAGTTTAACCTCTGATGACTGAGTTCTACACAAGTTGCTGCAAGAGGGGCTAAAAGAAAAAGGCAGCTCCAAAGGAAGAACAAAGAAGAGGGGATTGTATAATCACACAGGTAGAACAAAAGTAAAGTGGGTTTCCTCTCTCAAACCACTGCCTCTCCCAGCCTTGCTGTACTGTGAAGAGCCCTTTGTATTGAAATTAAAATAAGACAGGACATGCTGATATATAATTTTTTTTAGCAGTTTTTCACACCAAACATGAGAAAGTCGAATATTTAAAAGAAAAAAGTCAATAATACCTGGCCGAAAAGCCATCTTTATCTTAATGAATGCTTCATTACAGTCTGCAAGGAGATATTTGGCTTTTCTGTGATAGATTCGAACAACTCCCAGTAAGAGATGTCCTGATGTTCGGAGTGCCATCTTCACCTGTGAATAAAATATTAATACTAATCTAATTTATAAAGTTAATTTTCTGGTTTTATAGATAATCATACCTTGAAGCTTATATTTTGTTAAATTTTTAGGCAGTTTTTACTTTATCTCTTTATATTATTTATCATTTATTTGAAGTTACCTCAACCACCTCTATTTTTCACTGCTTTTACCTGTAAATTCCCCAAGTACCCCAAAGGATAGACTAGCAGTAATCCATGAAGTTAACACAGACATGAAGGTAGCTATGAAGCAGGCATTAAATTAAGGTGTTCCATGGATTGTTGCCATGAGCACATTAAGGAGCATGTGGTACTTTTGACTGCCAATCCAGACCCATTGCTCCTTGCTGGCTCCCTGAACTGACTTTGTTTGGGAAGTGAATGTCCCCAGCCTCGAAGGATGATTGCTCCATTCTTCTCTGCTAATGCTTACTCTTGCATTAGCAACTCAGTTCAGTCAGATTAATAAGTATAAAGTATATCAGAGAGATTCTAAGAAAGATTTTCCCATTAAAGAAGAACGCCCCTCTCTTCTCTCTCCCTTTCCTGCATTAATGTAAATAGGAGGGATTTGGAGCTGCTTGCAGTCACCCTGTATTAGCAAGGCCAGAAGTATGAGGATAAGAAAGAAGCCAACAAACTCAGAATGGTAAGTCCTTGGATGACATCATTAACTGCTGAACCAATCCTGTACCTTCCTATTTCTAAACTTCTAATTAAGACTGTTCACTTCCTTACTGTTTAAGCCACTTTTCACTGTTTTTTTTTTTTTTTTTTTTTTTTTTTTTTTTAGTACCCGGCTGGCAAGCATACTGATAAAGGATAATGGTACCTATCTTTTATTTCACACTCCTCAGCCTATTTTTTTTCCAAGATAGATCTTGATCAATGTAGGATGAGGTGCAGTGGTTGGGAAAGAATGAGAGAAGTAAACACCCAATGTAAATGGAAGGATTCAAAATTTCTCTAGCTATACTAAAAAAAATTTTTGAGGGAATAAGACAACATGAACTCAAACTTCCCCATATCATTTTCACAATCATATCATAAAAACTTAGCAAATTCTTAGGATGCAAAGAACGTTATTAAACATTTGCTTAAATTATAATAAGGGAATTATGTTACTTATAAAACATGTTATTTTTTAAAATATATTTTTATTGATTTCAGAGAGGAAGGGAGAGTGAGAGATGGAAACATCAATGATGAGAAAGAATCATCAGTTGGCTGCCTCCTGCACACCCTGCACTGGGGATCGAGCCCACAACCCGGACATATGCCCCTGACGGGAGTTGAACTCGGGACCCTTCAGTCCGCAGGCCAACGCTCTTTCCACTGAGCCAAACCAGCCAGGGCTAAAACATGTTATTTTTAAGTTATATGTACCTGCTCTATAGGATCTAGAATTCTATTTATAATGACTTGCAAGCTATTTATGGCCACTTGACATGACTTATAGCAAAAATTATGAAGTTTACTGCTATAAATTCTTAGGTGTCTAAAATTATAATAAATGTGATAAAAACCCAGGACTTATTGCTCCTAATGGAAAACAAAATGTGGTCTTAGAAAATTTAAAATATTGACTGCACCTTCACCTAAAGAAAGGAAGACAGAAAAACCCCGAAAACCTTTGCTTGCCATTGTCTTGTCCAGAATTAAGAACCTTTACAAGTGTGTTTGGGTAAAGGCTTTCTTTTTGGATAGTTTGGTTCAGAGTTTAGCAGCTAGCTCATGCTAAGAGTACAGGTATAATAAAGAACACAGGGTCTCTATATCCAGGGAAAGTTCTGCAGAAGTTGCCAGTGGCTGTTCCAACCACAGGGAAGGGAAGAGATGTCACGCAGGTGCAACTGAGCCACATGTCTGACACTTGCTCTAAGTAACCATGATTTTCAACTGCACACCAAGAAACAAACATTAGAAATTTTCAGATCACCACTTTACCCTGTGGAAATATCTTTATATTCTATCACAATAAAGCAAAATCAATCAAAAGCTCACTTAGAAGCGGTTCTTAAAAGTGGGTTCGTTCTTTCACATATACTCTGAAATCTTTTACATCATTCTTGAACCTGATGTATGCCTTTGTTTTTGGCTGTTGGTGCATACTATTGGTAGTGTCTGTAATGTGGTACAAAGTACTCTGCACACACTATGAAAAAATTTGTTGTTCAACTTTTCAGGCAAATCACCCTCAATATTTGCTTATGCATGTTAATTACCCACACATATCAATTTAAAGAGCTAAATTTCTCCTTTTCCATAAATTTACCTCAGTAAAGCATACCTATAAAAAAGTAAAAATCATGCTCCCATACAACTTTGACTGGCAGTGTGAACTGGTAAAATCTCCACGAAGAACAAACTGTTAATGCCTATCAGAAATCTAAAATGTAAGTTTATCACCTGGCCTTTCAATTACATTCCTAAACATCAATCTTAAGGAAAGACTTATAGATGTGAACAAAGATTAGGAAGCAATGTTTAATAAATGGTTTTTTAAAAAGAGAAAAATAAAGATAACCTGTAATTCTATCACCTAGAGAAATCTTTACTAGGATTTTGGTATGCCTTCTAGGCTTTTATGTATACATATACTCTTCATTTTTCTTTTAAAAATTTTTAAAAAATATACTTTTATTGATTTCAGAGAGGAAGGGAGGGAGATAGGAACAGCAATGATGAGAGAGACTCATTGATCAGCTGCCTCCTGCATGCCCCCCACTGGGGACTGAACCTACAACCCAGAATGTGCCCCGACTGGGAATAGAACCATGGCCTCCTGATTCATAGGTCGACGCTCAACCACTGAGCCTCGCCGACTGGGCAACATGATCATAATTTTTAATGGCTGCATTGCATTAAGACCAGAGGAGTTAAAATTCTAAAATTCAGAAAGAAACATGGATAATTTTAAAAAGATTGATAAAATAAATCGTACACAATCAAAACAATTAATTATAAGTCAATTCTTTATCTGGAATCCTAGGGGCCAGATGTGTTTTGGAATTCAGAGCTTTTGAATATTATAAATGTAAGGCAGTACATATGCTGCATACTAAAACATCCCAGGAGCATAGAGCAGCCTCCCACAATCATACACGTTGGTATTTCTATAGTGAATTTATGAATATTCAAATTACCTTGCTTCAATTTTGGTCAAGTCTGTTTCTGTTTTTCTGTATTTAAGTTCTGTGGATGGAGACTGACACTGCAATACAACCATTAAAAATGACGGTAGAGCTAGGAACAGAGCTTTTCCTGAATGCAGTCTTGTTACGAAATATATTAATGTATGCAGTATTTGTGTACATGAATAAAAAGCGAGAAAAATTATGTGTAAAATACATGCACAAGTGAAAAGTCTAGACGACAAAATACTAAAGGTTTCTCGAGGTGGTAGGACTATTAGGTTACTTATTCTCTGTCAAGTTTTCATTCTAATAAAGTTTTGAAATTAGTATTGTGTTGGACATATCATGACAGAAATGCATTTAAAGCCAATAAGTTCTACTAGCTATAACTCTAAAACTAGGAAAAATTCCACACGCAGACACTTTATAATTTCCTCTACTTGCAAACATAAACTCTCACTTTCCTCATCTAAAACATACACTTTCCCACACAACTTCTCTGAACAAGTCCCTGCAACATCCACGCTTTAATCCCCTTAGAACACCTCACTCTTACTTAGCATATTATGCCAGCATGTCCAAACTGCCAATTCTAAGAAGAGAGCTCCCAATGTTGGTCCAGACAGCTGTGATTTGGAATGTTTTCCCAACAGGACAATTAGTGCATGTATGTATAAATACAAGGAACAAGAAAGGACCTTTAGAACACAGATGTTATATGTAGAAAATACTTATATAAAATATTTAAGGACTTCCCTTAGTTCGAGATTATTCGTAGTACATTTTTAAACATCTTTTCCTGTTTTTATTTATTTCAGAGAGAGGAAGCGAGAGGGAAAGATAGAAACATCAATAATGAGAGATGGGGTTCGTCCGCGGGCTCTGAGTGGCCCATGCCCGGATGGCAGCAGTAGTTCTAGGGGCAGACAACATGGGCCCGGAGCGTATCTTCCCCAATCAGACTGAGGAACTAGGGCCGCACCAGGGCCCCACGGAAGGCACTGGGGATTGGAGCAGTGAGGAGCCTGTGGAAGAGCAGGAGGAACCCAGGGCAGGCCCAGCTGGCTACTCCTACCAGCCCCTGAACCAAGACCCTGAGCCCGAGGAGGTGGGGCTGGCGCCCGTGGGGGATGGAGAGGATGTAGTGGCGGACATCCAGGATCGGATCCAGGCCCTGGGGCTTCATTTGCCAGACCCACCATTAGAGAGCGAGGATGAAGATGAGGAGGGAGCTACAGCCTTGAGCAGCCACAGCTCTATTCCCATGGACCCAGAACATGTAGAGCTGGTGAAAAGGACAATGGCTGGAGTAAGCTTGCCTGCACCAGGGCTTCCTGCCTGGGCTCGGGAGATATCAGATGCCCAGTGGGATGACGTGGTACAGAAGGCTCTCCAAGCCCGGCAGGCATCCCCTGCCTGGAAGTGACCACCTTGAGAGCTGCCTTAGCTCCCTGCATTCCACTGGAACCAGGACAGGACTGAACACATCCCTGGTTGTAACGCCCATCTCCCTTCCATATCAAGGCAAATCAAACTTCTCAGAGACCCACTTTATTCAGTCTGTACATATGGTGACATCGGCCCAAGCCCAACCCACCATAGCATGTATCACTCTGGAGAATAAAGCACCCTATGTACACAGCCAAAAAAAAAAAAAAAAAAAAAAAGAGAGAGAGAGAGACAATTATCAATTGGCTGCCTCCTGCACACTCCCTACTGGGGATCAAGCCTGCAACCTGGGCATATGCAATGACCAGGAACTGAACGGAGACCTCCTGGTTCATGGGTCAAGGCTCAACCACTGAGCCACACCGGCTGGGTGTCCTTTGTACACTTTTGAAGTCAACATGTCTATTCATCAATGAAATGCTAATGGTGAATTGTACCTCTTGTGTTTTAAAGGTCCTTTTTGGCAACACTAAAACCTCATGTTACTCTAAGTTATACTATTTGTGAAATCCAAGGGTGGTAACTACTGTTTCAGAGGATGTCAATAAAAGCTCCTCCAGGAACAGAGCAGTACATAAGGCAGATAAGGTCAGGACATTCATGAGGCTTCCATTCTAGTGGGAGCTAGAAAGGAATTAAATATTTAGGAGAAGATCACAACGAGTACAAAAGTCCTGAGATGGGGATAAACCTTCAAGAAACAGCAAGTAGTCGCGTGAAGCTTAGGTGGAGCAAGTGGTATGGATATTATCTGCTAGGTGGATAAGACAGATCTGCCCCTTGCAACCTGTTCTAACTAATGGGTCCTTAGTTTGAATATTTTGTAAATTCCTAAATGAGAAGCACCCACATACATAATTTAGTATAAAAACATCTAGAAAGCCAAATATAAAATATTAGGGTACTGCCTGACTTCATGCTTATCTAGAGGCAAATTAAAATATCTGCATGAGAATATCAAACTGGAACTCTGGATAATCTATGGATTCTCTTTGGCTCCAAATATACAGAGATGCCTACTTTACGTTATTTTATAGAATTCTATTTTACACATCAATGATCGACAAAAGGAATAAAAATATCAACATCAAACATACCTTAGGTGAGATGATACTCTCCACACTGCTCTCTAAATTACACTCAAACACATGGGCTTTGGTTAGCTTCTTATCCCAATGGGCCGCTAGCCAAATTTTGGCCAGCGGCCCTCTTTTACTGAGGACAAAATGTGCGTAGAACATTGTTCTGGTTGACTATGAAACAGGAGAAAATCTGAAAAGGAAAAAAAGTTAATATAAATACCACTGAAGAATTGAAATATTTATCATGACCTATAACAAGTCTAAAAATAAAAGTTCCTATTTTTTTTTAGTATGAGAACTATTAAAGGATTGAATTTAGGATGCATCAAACACACACACACAAATACAACCTATTGCTTTATTTTAAGAGGGTAGAAAAAGACCCCAAAATATTAAAAGCTGAAGGGAAAGGGACAAAAGAGTCAAATTACACTCATGCCCTGCGGTCATCTTAAAAGTGCTGCTTTCTTTTAAAGTGAAACTATCATCATCAAACTGTCATTTTTGAAGTTCCTTCAAGTGTTAACTCCATTCCTATCCTGATTATTGACTGTGGAGAGAGTCTGCTTCTGACCAAAAACTGGAGAATATATTCTTCATGGCAAGGAAAGAATGTCCAAGGAGAAAAACACTCAGGCACAAATATTAATCAATGTGGAAATTTTCATTGTTAACCCCACCCCATTAAAAACTGAGATTCTCAGCTTTATACAATAATTAGTATCTCATGTACTAAGCATTTTATATTCCATCAAGCATAGACAAGTAGGTTGGCCCTCTGGTGAGTTCAGAACAGCTGAAGCTTAAAAAGGTAAAGTATTATATCTACAGTTTCCTAAACTTTAAAAATACTTGTTGACTCATAATTTAAAAACTAGATTCAGGACAATGATACAGTGTAATACTTATGACTGAAATAGTCGTAGCAGAAATACAAGTATGTTATTCACATTTCTTTCTTTCAGCAAGCTAATGTATTAATGCAGAAGAGAAAAAGGCAGCCTGAATATTCCAGCTTGATATATATCAACTGTGTAAATCGATATTTCCCTTATATTATTTATTTTCCCCTTTTCACTGATTTATAAAAGTCTATTTGCCAAGTAATTTCTATCTTTTTCTAAAATGTCCACAAGTAGAACAAGAAACATAAGTGATACTTTTACAGAAATAAACTCAAGCACAATCACAACGCATGAAAAGTACTTCAAAACCAGGACACTGATATTAGTACAACGTGTGCAATACTTCTTTGCCACGTGTGTGGATTTGTGTAACCATCCCCTAAGCACAAGATACAGAGTTATTTCATCATCACAGAGCTCTCCCTAACTCTATCTCTTGCCACCCCACTCCTTGTTTGGTACCATTCCTAAGCCCCAACAACTACCATTCTCTTTTTCATCTCTAATTTTGTCATTTTGAAAATGTTGCAGAAATTGGATTGTATAGTACATGACTTTTTGAATGGCTTTTAGTAGTATGTTCCTCCTCATTGCTGAGTAGCATTCCATGGGATGGATATACAACTTACTTAGCAATTCATCTCTTGAAGGACATTTTGGTTGTCTCCAGTTTTCAGCTATTGCAAATAAAACTGCTATAAATATTTGTGTATATAGACCCTTTGTGAGCATAAGTTTTCATTCCTCTGAGACAAATGTCCTAAAGTGTGATTTCTGTATAGCATGGGTAAGTGTATGTCTATTTTTTTAAAGAAACTTCAATACAACTCCTAGAAAAATCTTACTGAGATTTTTGTTATTGGTACTGATAGGAATTTTTTCTAAAATTATATGGGAAGGCAAAGGAACTAGAATAGCTAAAACTATTTTGAAAAAGAAGTATACCCAATTTCAAGACTTACTATAAATTAAAAAAAAAAACAAACTATAGGGAAAACCTTTGGTACCTAAAACTTGGTTAAGATTTTTTAGATATGACACCAAAAACATATCTCATGAGAAAAAAAATCTGATAAACCGTCTTTCATCAAATAAAAAATTTTGCTCTACAAAGGAGCTCACTGAGGATGCAAAAACAAGATATAGGGAGAAAAAAGTATTTGCAAACCCCATATAAGGCAGGGACCAGGATCTAGAATATATAAAAACCTCTCAAAACCAGACTTTAAAAAAAATCTACTTAGAAAACGAGCAAGAGAAGTTTCACAGAAGAGGATATACTGACGGCAAATAAGAACAAGAAAAGATGCTCAACACCAATATTAATTAGATTTCACTGCACACCTATTAAAAGAGCAAAAATAAAAATTAATGTTAACACGTGCTGACGAGGATACAGAGAAGAAGCACCTCTTATTCACTGCTAGTGTAATGTATAATTTCTTTTGAATTAGCTTAAAAAAGATCCAGAGTAAGTTAACGCTAATTTTCATGTTTTTAAAAAGAGACTAAATTTTAAAATTTTGCTTACTGTACTTTCAATTAAAAATTGCACCCATTCTTTCCAATGGTTTACAGAAAATGCACATTAGTTAAATGCCTCACAGGCAAGCGATTTCATGCCTGTCAACAATGTTTGGGAGGGTGGGGGTGCAAGAGTAATTTATAGTCAGGTTTGCCTCATCTCCATTTTCCATCATAGCAAAGGGTTCTAAAATTCTCTTTTGAACAGATGCTCTCAGGAGATCACTAATTCACACTTGGAAAATTTTCTCAAAAGAAAAAAAAGACAGTTTTCATCAATTGCCTATATTGTGAACTCTTTCAAATGTAGTTAAGAAAAGAACTAAGGAATAAGAATTCAGATCACTCTAAGGTAGAAGCACTAATAATACCTCAAGTGTATGTTATATCCCACTTTTAGCAATTTGTCATAATCAAAGACAGCTCCCTATGCTGCAAATCAATGTTTCTACTTGAAGCCTTAAAGTTTGTTAGCACAAAAATTAAGTTCCCTGTACAGCATTTTGTAGCAATCCAATATGGCAGTGTGTTCTTAGAAATAGTCACTATCATACAAGTCCCAAGTTTCACTACACAAGACAGTTGTACTCCAAGTAATTAGCTCCTAGAATACTGCCTGCCAAATGACAACTACTAAATTATGTACTTAATGAATAAGGAAATGAGATACACCAAGTGATCTAATAGTTGACATATGTAAATAATTCTGGAGATTTCAGAAATGAAAACTACTGGCACTTCTCAACAGGTGTCAGTAGTTCATGGCCAGCACTTCAGCTGCTAGTTAGAGTGCCATGCCTAAAATATCCCAGCTATGCAGAGGCAGAGATTCCTAAATAGATGCTTTCTTGTCATGGGATTTTTTTTTTTTGGGGGGGGGGAGGGGCGCGGGGGGTGAGGGAGTAACTAAAGCAGAGTGCTGCTAAAGTTATTTGGGGAAACAATTAGTAAGAGGAAAGCACCCTAATAACTCAAGGATGCCTGAGGTATGTGGTGGATCAACTATTGGCTTGTATCTAAAAAAGGAGAAAGTGTAATTATTGTTGCCTTTTAAACCATTTTCCCCCTTTAATAATACCAAACTTTAGCCAACCTTAAAACAAAAAAGTTGATTAATCTCCGCAGGTTTTGAAGATGGAAGAGTCGAAATTTTGCTAATCCTTTACAAAAGATCTTAGTAGAAAGCCAACATCCCAGAGCATAGTTCAGAAACTTATTTCTTAAATTCTTTCTAAAGCAGCAAATGACTTTTTCCAATTGATCCCAAAAAATGAATTTAAGTCTGGTGTGAAATGGCAAAAAGATAGTTTAGAACACATTCAGGAATGCAAAAAACCCCAGCATTTTCTTTAAAATCTTTTCAAAAAACCAAAATCAAATTACAGGTTATGTATCTACAATAACATTATAATATTTCATTCATCTGTTAGAAGCAAGGCAGGACGGTGATTGTATAAATTTGTATGACCTCTCTGAAGGGCAATTTGGCAACATCTTATGAAAATTTCAAACACTCATACTTTCTATTCAGAAACTGTACTGCCAGTAATAATGCCAAAGATATACGTACATAGAGATGTATAACAATAACGAATTTTTCAAATTTTACTAAAGCTCTAAGTATTTTATGTATCTATCCTCTTTACAACAACCCTATAAAGTAAATTTATACTGGCCCATTTTACAGACCATAAAACAAAGAAAATGAGATGATAATAAGTAACATGCCAAAGGTCACTAATGTTTAACATAAGCAGGACTTGAACTTCAGAACCCACACCTCTAACTGTAATACTATGTTGCCTTGCCAGCATGACTTTTAACAGCAAAAGATTAGGAATACAGTAACCTGCCTGGACAGTAATAACAGACTTCTAACAAATGAATACAGCCTTAAACAATGAAAGTATGTGTTAAAAAGAGGGCTCTCTATGTAAATTACCTGCACTTGCATAAGCAGGACGTATCTGCTGTACAAATGGAAGTGATGACACTGGTCACCTCTGGAAAGTGGGTCTGCTGGGAAAGCGAGGCTGACCCTTTTGTCCTATTTTTAAACCTTGGAACATACATATACATCACATTTTCAATGTAAAATTACATTGGGAGTCAAGACCACTCCATTAACTAGCAAGTTAAGCTGCTTAATCTGTGTAGTTCACTTTCCTTAACTATAAAAACCTGGAAGGTGGAAAGTCAATGGTTTACTACCCGTGGAAAACGTCAATACTAAGATAAGAATGGAACTCTCCCTTTGGGGTTTAGGAGAGGCTAGCGGAGAGGTTCAGGGACAGAAGGTGTTTCCAATCTGCACACTAGACTCTATAGTATAGAGCATTCTGTGAGCACGAGTTCTAAAATCAGTTCTAGGTTCAAATTCAGCTCCCTCCTTAGTTGTTTTATAATAGTTAGAATCTCAGCTTTCTCATCTATAAAATGGGGATATTTACCAAACTGGATTATGAGAATTAACTAGAACAGCATACCTAAGACAGCACCACTGTCAATGAAAATTTCAAAAAACAAAAAAAAATCACACAACATATACCAACCAGCATGACATTCCTAACAATTTTGACATGACATTTAAACAAAATATGTACTTCTCAAGAATTAGATGCTTCTCTTTTGTACCACACTGCAAAGATACAATTTCTCATAAGTAGGAATTTATCAGGAAAGAAATTCTCAACTCTAAGAATACTTTAAACATACCCCACTCTAAGTGGAGAACGTAATTCTAGAATACGTGAATGTGTTGCCTTTATACACACACACACACAAAAAGGCAAATGAAGGTCAGACTCTCCCAATGTAATTAATTCTGACGTGTGTGCAAAGAAAGCACTCACGGTTATGCACTTGCTGTCATCTCCGCTACCGACAACTGTCAAGTAAATCAATCAATGGCGATGGCGCATGCCTCATCAAGGTCTTGCTACAGAAACAACTGTTAGTTGCCTCCAACATTAAACAAAGAAACTTCAATGGCTCTACAACCCAGGAAAGCTTCTCCAGCCTGTCACCGAAATTCCTCTGACTCCCACAGCTCACTGGCACTTACATTCATTAAAAAAATAATAATAAAAATAAAAAATAACCACCCACCCACTACAGGAACACTCCTCCCCACCCCCCGAAACTGAGTACTTATTCCAAACCGTGTAACGGGAGCAAATATTAACTTTACCAGAAACCCTTAAACACCCAAGCGCGTTTCTGAACGCCGAGGGCAGCCTAAGAAAGCCCAACCAAGGCGGCCAGACGGACCCCCAGCATCTCCCCCTTTCCGACGGGCAGGCCCCGAGGCCGGCAGCACCGCCCGCCCGTGTCACGGCATCGCACACGGTTCGCACAGCCCCGCTCGGCGCGGAAAGGACCCCGGGCATGGGTCAGAGGCAGCACCTCCCGGGGCGCCTCCACCCCCTCCGCACCTTCATCATCAGAGAAGTCGGGGGGGGGGGGGGTTCTGCTCGTTTCCTAGGGATTCGCGTTTTCTATTGGGCTGCCCAGGACTCATTTCCCCGCGTTACATGTTTCGCGTAAAAAAGGGAGGGGGAGCAGCGGCAGCCTCCGGCCAGGGCCCCGCCGCGCCCGCGCGTCTCCGACCCCCGCAGCCGGCCCTCGGCGCTGACACCGCCGCCGCCCGGGGCCCGGGCCTCCCCGCCAGCCATTTTCGCCCGCGGAGTAGGCGGCCCGGTCCCGAGAGCGGGCTCGTTCAAACTCTCCCTCCGCGCCTCCAGGTGTCCCCGGGGCGATGCTGCTCCCCCAGGGACCCGCAGAGTAACGGCTTGGGGGGTCTTGGAACGGACCGGAACCCATGGTTACCGGGCGGGAGACGAGGCGGGCCTGGGCTGCGGGTCCCAGCTCAGGGCGGGCCGGGCGCAGGGGCCGGGGCGGGCGGCGCCGCCGCTCGGGGGCTCCCTGGGTGGCTGCCCGGCCAGCGTCTCGCGGCGCGGCGAGTGCCGCCTTCTCCCGCCCCCCCCCCCCCCGCCCCAGTCCAGCTCCCCGACGGCGAGACGGCGGCGAAGGGGTGGGTGGGGTGGGGGGGAGGGAGCCGGAGGGGAAGAAGGGGTCGGCGAGGATCTTACCTTGCTCTCCGCCGGGAGTCGGGCGGGCTGGGTGGCCTGGGGAGGGGAAAGGGGTCGGGGAGGGGGTGGGGGAAGGGGGGCGCCCCTGTGAGGTCTAGCTTCGCCGCAGCCCCCGCCGCCGCCGCAGCCGCCGCCTCCTTCCCGATTCACTCAAACAAACAAGATGGCTGCCGTTACGCCGCGGCTCTTCCTGCCGCCCAAATTCTCGGTTCAAATCGGCAGGATGTTTACGGTCAAAAAGGGCTCCTCTGCGCCTGCGCAGCCGGCGTCAGCCCCCGGCGGAGCGACGCAGGCGCAGTGACCGTTTCCTTTTCTGGAGAGCCCGCCTCCCGGGGGTACAGCCCCGTACTGAGCAGGCGCGAAGGTGGTTCTCTGAGGGTCTCGGAAAGGGGCTACGCGAGGAGGCCGCGCAAGCGCAGTTGCTCGCAAGTAAATTAATTAGTTTGGCTTGATTCCTGAGGTTGTTTTTAAAGGAAAGAACGGACGTTGTGCAATTTCGTGTACCACTCACACACAAAAATCATTTGAATGGTTCTGTAACGCCGAAGGTAACATAAAACCCCTAAACAAGTCCCATCAAATATAGGGGTTCATTCATTCAGTCAACCTATGTTTATACTTAGTGCATGGTCATCTCTCAACTGCATCATGTGAGAGCTGGGGTCTGGGATACAATGATGAATACAGCAGAGAGCGCACCTGTCTTCAGGAAGCCTGCGCGACCACTCCCCTCCCCTTCTATACAATCTCCCATAGCTCTAAGGCAGTGGTTCTCAACCTTCCTAATGCCGCGACCCTTTAATACAGTTCCTCATGTTGTGGTGACCCCCAACCACAAAATTATTTTCGTTGCTACTTCATAACTGTAACTTTGCTACTGTTACGAATCGTAATGCAAATATCTGATATGCAGGATATATGTTCATTGTTACAAACTGAACATAATTAAAGCATAGTGATTCATCACAAAAACAATATGTAATTACATGTGTTTTCCGATGGTCTTAGGCGACCCCTGTGAAAGGGTCGTTCGACCCCCAAAGAGGTCGTGACCCACAGGTTGAGAACCGCTGCTTTAGGGTTTTACCCCAAATGTTTAAGATAATACCGTGATCTAGCCCTTGCCTTCTGCTCCAGCTTCCTCTCTTGCCAACCATACTTCAGTCACCCTGCCTTTTATTTTTATTTTTAAAAATATATTTGTATTGATTTCAAAAAACGAAGGAGGCGGGAGAGATAGAAACATCAATGATGAGAGAGAATCACTGGTCCGCTGCCTCCTGCACACCCCACACTGGGGATCAAGCCCACAACCCGGCATGTGCCCCAACCAGGAATCTAACCCCGACCTCCTGATTCACAGGCTCAACCACTGGGCCACCCTGCCTTTTAAGCTGTCAAATGTACCATGGTCACTTGCTGTTCCCTGTGCTTAGAACAGTCTTGCATTTCCGTCCCCTCTCCTTTGTCTCTTAATCTCCCACATCTTAATTCAAAAGTCACTTTTTAAAAAATTCAAATATTTATTACATTTCAAAAATGTCTCTGGACTTGAAACACCTACATGCATAAATTGAAAGGGCATTCTAATTAGTAACACCCACACTATGTCCTTTTTGTGTTTTTTCTTCTTTTTTTCTTTATTGATTAAGGTATTAGATATGTGTCCTTATCCCCTCATTGTCCCCCCCACCCCCAGCCCCACCCGTGCCCTCACCCCCTAGTGTCTGTGTCCACTGGTTATGCTTATATGCATGCATACAAGTCCTTTGATTGATCTCTCCCCCTTCCCTCCACCCTCCCCTGCCTTCCCTCTGAGGTTTGACAGTCTGATCGATGCTTCTCTGTCTCTGGATCTGTCTTTGTTCATCAGTTCATTATATTCCACAAATTAGTGGGATCATGTGATATTTATCTTTCTCTGACTGACTTATTTCGCTTAGCATAATGCTCTCCAGGTCCATCCATGAGTCTTCCCTAATCCTCTGTGTTACTTAAGGTAACACTAGTAAAAAATGGTTCCCCCTCTACACACACATTTCAGGACTTAACAGAATGGCCCCCTCAATTACTGCCTGTATGACAATAAGTAGCTTTAGCTTCAGGTTTCTCCCCTGAGGGAGATGGGGAAGATTCAGGAATTAATACATGTGGAAGCATTTGGAATGGCCACTGGCAATTTGCATATAATCGAAATTATCTTTATTACTATTTTCACTGTCATTGTCACCATTATCCTCCTCTATAAATTTCTGTTCTCAGAGAACAGCACTCAGAACTAGACAAAATGCTCCTAACCACAGGAGAGAGTAAGGGTGTCTGTCACCTTTTGACGTGGACACCTATACTTGTAACCCAGCCCAATCAAGTGTTAGGTGTTTTTTTAACTGCCTGTTTTGTAATTTCTTAAAAGATGGAGGAATAATTTACTTCTCTGTCATAGTTTCTGAGTGCAGACACATCTTAAAGGAATATGCTGGGAAACAGACAGTTAAGCACATAGATTCCTCAGTGTGAATAGGCTCTTTGGGTTCAAATTCATCTCTTCTTCCTCCCTGCTGTTTTACCACATGTAATTTACCTCACATTTCTGGGCTTTGATTTTTTTTTTTAATCTGTAAAAACAGGGATAATACTTTTCATGATGGTTGAAAGAATTAAATGAGATCACATATACAAAGTACTTAGCATAGTGCCTGGAACTGAGTACTCAATAAATTGTGACTATTAGTCTGGTTCCTTCTACCTTCTGAATAATGAAATATTTGCAACAAGTTCTGGCAAATATTTATTAAATATTCAACTGTTAAGAACATCAGCAAATACCTGGATATTCCAAATACTCCTCTTAACTATACTTTGCTGTATTCCCATTTTGTAATCCTTCCTTGAAAAAGTTTTCCTCTCTTACTGTCTGTCTGTATCTCCTTACCTCTCTACCTCTATCTCTCTTTTTCCAATACTGAACTCCCAAGGAACTATTGCTTCTTTTCTCCTGAACCATTTATTCTTAACCAATAGCTCTCCACCTGAGCCCACCTTCCCTTTCATACAATAAAAAAAATTATCTTTATTGTTGAAAGCATTACAGATGTCCCTCTTTTCCTTTCCATTGCATTTTCTTTTTTTTTAATATTTAGGTATTTATGTGTGTTTTTTAAAAAATATATATTTTATTGATTTTTTTAAAGAGAGGAAGGAAGAGGGATAGAGAGTTAGAAACATCATGAGAGAGAAGCATCGATCAGCTACCTCCTGCACACCCCGCACTGGGGATGTGCCTGCAACCAAGGTACATCCCCTTGACTGGAATCGAACCCAGGACCCTTCAGTCCGCAGGCTGACGCTCTATCCACTGAGCCAAACCAGTCAGAGCTACCATTGCATTTTCATATAATTTCTTCACATACAACTTTAGTCCCCTCAATCTGCTGGATTTGGTTCTTTTGAACAAGGTATATATTCTGCTCTGGCTTAAAGTCCCATCCTGTCAACACAGTCATTCATCCCCTTGTACGAAAATGTTGAGTGAAGCTTTCTTGCTACATAATTTAGCTACAGTCAATATGTCCCTTACCTGGAGATACTTATTTAATGAATGTGCATTTGTAAATTTTAATGATCGTGAATCTGTTTGATTGAAACCATGGCAGGACAAACTCCAATTACAAATTTAATCTTCCTTCAGTTGAAAATGGTCTACTTTTCTGATTACTAAGTTGATGACCAGTATGATTTGGTTCAATCAATGTCTGAAAGTTGATACTGCACTGTCTTGAGTATATTTATAAAACAAGCATGTTCTTTCTATGTCTAATCATTCATGATCACACATATAATAAAACAGAGTTTTTGTGAGATAAAAACTTTGAGAAAGGTATGACCAACAAATAGTAGCAGAATTGTTTAATATTTACACAATTTTGTAGACTAGCTCTTCTAAATTGTCAAACCTTTAAAATAGAACATAAACATATACAGCAAGTAGGAGGGATTAGGTTGAGAGAGAAATCAGGGAAACGGTTTTGGTTTTTTTTAGGAATATTTCAATGTTAGTAATGTTGAGTATTAAGTATGTTACATCAGAATAAAAAATATTTAAATAAAGAAACATCAAAGTATAAAATATTTGTTGCATGAGGTTTCAAAAGTTGATTTTAAAAAGTCCAAAAAGAGTGAATAGCCTGTTTAAGATTTTGGGATAAGCAGGGAAAAATGGACAGTGATTGAAAAAAATAATAGGTTCTGGCTTCTCTTCTAATGACAACAGTCTTTTTTGTCCCTAAAAGGGATAGATATTTTTATATAAAAAGGAAATGAATTTCAAGAACAACAATCATAATACAAATGTTATACTCAGACACAGAAATGACATGAAGAAAGGGATTAAGGACAACACATCAATATTGAAATATCAATTCTTAATACAGAGGGTTTTGTAAGCCAGAGTGTTGAGTGTGTTTCCTTCCACGACCCGCGTGGAGTAGAGTTCGGTACCTGAAAGAGGAGCCGCACAACAAATGAGAGAAAAGACAAGAGATAATTTTGCAATATCGGAGGTCCAGGCGGGCAAGTCCAACTCAAGGAGAGGGACTTCCACTGTGCTCAGGCCTCACCAAGCTTTTTATAGTGAGCGGTAAACAAGGTAGTGGTTACCAAAGTTACACTTTTCTTGTGAGTTTCACTTGTTTACAACATGGTTATACTTCCTGCACTTCCTCAGCCCCTTAGCTTCCCAGATAAGATCTAGGGAGTGTTATAAGGTCAAGCCTAATTATGCTAAGAGGACTGTGCTCTCTAAGCTGGGAATTGTTTGTGACTTTGCCAGCAGGTCAGTCGGAGGCTTAACCCTATATCAGTTTCCCACACAGAGAAATGGTAGATTTCATACACAGTCAAATGCACCTGTGGTCTGAGTCAGGACTGTGAGAGGTTGCAAACATCCCTGTCAAGGCTGCATTACGGGTCAGCAAACAAAATCACCAGGCCCAGGAGCAGGCCCAGGGATGTTGCAGGAGCCTGGGCCACATCAGGCTATGCGTTTAAGAATGGAGGTGGACGTCTTGGCCACCATGAATAATGCTGCAGTGAACATAGGGGTACTCTCCACAAATAAAGACAGGGTGTCCCAGAAAATGTATGCACACTTTAACAGCTGATAGCAATTTTGAAAATGAAATGTATTTTAATGAACACTGCCTTTATAATTATTCAAAGTGTTTGTATATACTTTTTGGGACACCCTATATTTTTAATTTCTTTTTTTAGTAGACATGGAAACAACTGAAGTGTCCTTTGATAGATGATTGGATACAGAAGATGTGGTACATACACCACAATGGAATACTACTCAGCCACCAGAAAAGATGAAATACTGCCATTTGCAACAACATGGATGGATCTTGAGAATATCATGCTAAGCAAAATAATTCAGATGAAAATATAAGCCAAGAACCTTATGATTTTATGCTTATGTGGGATATAAAACTGAAAGCAACAAATAAGACAAGCAAACAAACAAAAACTTAAAGACACAGACGGTATGGTGGTTATCAGAGGGAAAGGGGGTTGCGGGGGGGGGGGGGGCGGGAGTAGTAAAGGGTAAATGGGGTCAAACATATGGTGAGGAAAGAAGATTTGACTTTTGGGCATGAACACACAATACAATATACAGGTGATACATTATAGAATTATATACTTAAAACCTGTATCATTTTATTAATCAATGTCACTCCAATGAATTTAATGAATTAAACAAAAGTACTGATGCTGAGACCAGGGAAGCTTCTGAGGCAGAACCTGGGTCAGGGTCTCTATTAATCACTTGGACTTTTCTCAGAAAATGTCTTATGCTGACAGCATTTCAATGCTGGAGGCAGGTTTAACTCTTTAGCTGGGAATTGTCACTGACTACTCTGATGCCTTTCCTCTAATTTTAAGCCCGCCATCTCGTCTGTAATAACGATGCATCTTTGAGAATAATGGGTGCTCACGGAGAAGCAGATGGATGGTGTTTCCTCTGAGCCCCTCTGGCCATTCCAGAATGCGGGCATGTTGTTATCAGATGGTATGCACTATTCCCTTCATTCTGCAAAATTGCTTACTAAAAATATGACGGCAAACTGGAGGAAAATAGGGGTGGGGTTTATCTCTTAAAACCTATGCACCAGCCAAAACCGGTTTGGCTCAGTGGATAGAACGTCGGCCTGCGGACTGAAAGGTTCCAGGTTCGATTCCGGTCAAGGGCATGTGCCTGGGTTGCGGGCACATCCCCAGTGGGAGATGTGCAGGAGGCAGCTGATCGATGTTTCTCTCTCATCGATGTTTCTAACTCTCTATCTCTCTCCCTTCCTCTCTGTAAAAAATCAATAAAATATATTAAAAAAAAACCCACAAAAAACAAAAAACCTATGCACCAAAAAAAAAGGTAACAATCCTAATTTAAAATAAAACCTTGCAGTATGGTAAAGACAGTCTATTCAATAAATGGTGGTGGGAAAATTGGACAGGTACATGCAAAAAAAAAAAAAATGAAACTAGACCATCTTCTTACATCATATACAGTAATAAACTAAAAATGGATTAAAGACTTAAGTGTAAGACCTGAAACATAAAACTCCTAGAAGAAAACATAGGCAGTAAAATCTAGGATATTTCTCTTAGCAATATTTTTTCTAACATATCTCCTCGGGCAAGGAAAACAAAAGAAAAACAAACAAACAAACACACAGTTTTTGCATAGCAAGGGAAACCATCAACAAAATGAAAAGACAAGGGCACACTGAGCTGCGAGCAGCTTCAGGGGCCTCTTTAGGAATCAGCAACATGGCAGAAGACATCAAGACCAAAATCAGGAACTACGGGACTGCTCCTTTGACAGCTGCTTCCCCAACCAGAACCAGACCAGGAACTGCTGGCAGAACTACCTGGACTTCCACCGCTGTGAGCAGGCAATGCCTGCTAAAGCGGGTGATGCCTCCGTGTGTGAATGGTACCGGAGTGTGTACCAGTCCCTGTGCCCCATATCCTGGGTTTCGGCCTGGGATGACCGCTGGGCAGAGACACATTTCCTGGGAAGATCTGAACTGAGTGCACCCCACCCGTCCTCTGTCACCCATCCTTCTTCCATGGAGGTGAAGGGGGACCTGGGTACGTCCCACCCTAGAATCCTGAATTATGGCTTAACTAACAATAAATACTTGTGGGAAAAATGTTTAAAAAAATGAAAAGACAACCTACTGAATGGGAGCACATATTCACCAATGATACCTCTGATAAGAAGTTAGTATTCAAAATTTATAAAGAATGCATATAACATTAGAAAAACTAACAATTCAATAAATAAGTGGGCAGAAGACCTGAATGAACACTTCTCCAGAGAGAAACTACAGATGGCCAATCGACATAGGAAAAGTTGCTCAACATCACTAATCATCAGAGAAATGCAAATCAAAACCACAATGAGATACCACCTCACACCTGTCAGGAAGCTATCATCAATAAACAACAAGTGTTGGCAAGGATGTGGAGAAAAGGGAACCTTACTGCACTGTTGTTGGAAATGCAGATTTGTGCAACCACCATGGAAAACAGTGAGCAGGTTCCTCAAAAAATTAAAAGGAACTGCCTTATGACCCAGGGATTCCATTTCTGGGTATATATCTGAAGAAACCCAAAACAGTAATTTGAAAGAATATATGCACTCCATGTTCATTGCAGCATTATTTACAATCGCAAAAATATGTAAGCAAAGCAAGTGTCCGTTAATATACGTAGATAAAAATTATACACACACACACATACATATACATGATGGAATATCTATATGATGGAAGATCTATATCTATATCTATGATGGAATACTAGTAGACAATAAAAAAGAATAAAATCTTACCATTTGTAACAGCATGGATGGACCTAGGGGGTATTATGCTAAGTGAAATAATTCAGAGAGAAAAAGACAAATACATATGATATCACATGTGGAATCTAAAGAACAAAAGAATTGAACAACCAAAATAGAAACAGACTTATAGATACAGAGAACAAAGTTATAGAGATCAGAAGGGAGGGGCTAAAAAAAAAAAAAAAAGGTCACGGGATTGAAAAGCACTAATTCAGTCTTGGTTGGTGTGGCTCAGTTGGTTGGGCATTGTGCAGGTCAATATTATATGCTAGTACCATCTTGAAAACTTTCAAAATACTTTCCTTTCACCCTACATCTTCTTCCAGCTATTGCACCATTTCTCAGTTCCCCATACAGCAAAACTCTTAAAAGAACTGTTCACGTTTTCCAACTCCAATTCCTTCCCTCTCAAAATCAATCTTTTTACTGTGGTAAAATATATATAATACAAAATTCACCATTGTGTCATTTTAGTGTACAATTCAGTAGTGTTTAGTACACCCACAATATTGTGCAAATATCACTACTAATTCTAGAACATTCTCATCACCCCAAAAGTGAACCCCATACCCGTTCAACAGGCACTCCCTATCCCTTCCTCCCTCCAGTCCCTGAAAATGACTATAATTTTCCTATTTGGGATATTTTATGCAAATCCAATTATATAATATGTGACCCTTTTGCCTGACTCTTTAATGTAGCATAATGTTTTCTAGCTTCATTTACATTATAGTATGTATCTGTACCTCATTCCTTTTTTTTTTTTTTTAGAAAGAACTCGCTTTATTGGGAATGGAGCGCTGCACGTCGGGCTCCTGCACGCGGTGCTCACAGAGGTACACAGGGCACATAATGAAGAGCAACTGCAATTGGCTCCTCTGGGCAACTCCCCACCTCTCCCTCCCCAGGGTCAGCACCCCTGACCACTTCCTTGAAGGCAACTGAGGTTCCCTAGAGATAAAGCCCCTCAGGGGTGCCTTCTTGTTTTTTATACAGAACATTTTCTTTCGATTTTTTGAAGTCTTCATTTGTGACTTTCATTCTACGTTCTCTCAAGGCCATGAGACCAGCTTCTGTACAGATTGCCTTGATGTCAGCACCAGAGAGGTCGTCCTTGGCCATGATCAAGTCGTCCAGTGTCACGTCATCAGCCAGCGTCATTCTGCTTGTGTGGATCTGAAAGATGCGCTTCTTGGTCTTTTCATCGGGCAGGGGGAACTCGATCTTCCTGTCGATGCGGCCTGGTCTGATTAGTGCTGGATCCAGAGTTTCTATTCGGTTTGTGGCCATGATGACTTTCACGTCTCCCCTTGAATCAAATCCATCCAACTGGTTCAACAGTTCCAACATTGTTCGATGAATTTCTCTCTCACCACCGGAGTTTGAGTCATATCTTTTTGTCCCAATGGCATCAATTTCATCAATAAACACAATCGATGGTGCATGTTCTTCAGCAACTCGAAACAATTCCCGAACGAGCTTGGGCCCATCGCCTAGGTACTTCTGAATAAGTTCAGAGCCAACCACTCTCAAGAACGTGGCTGAGGTTTGGTTTGCTACTGCTTTAGCCAGTAAGGTTTTACCTGTGCCAGGTGGCCCACAGAGAATGACCCCCTTAGGGGGCTTTATACCCATCTCTTCGTAATACTCAGGATGAGTGAGAGGAAGTTCCACAGATTCCTTAATTTCCTGGATTTGGTTGTCCAACCCCCCAATGTCGGCATAGGTCTCCTGCGGGGCCTTTTCCACCTTCATCACCGTGACCAAAGGGTCTGTGTCATCCATCAGCACCCCTATCACAGCATGCACCTTGTGGTTGAGCAGGACGGAGCAGCCTGGTTCCCGCAGGTCCTTGTCCACAAAGGAAAGAATGCTGACGTAGTGTTCTGAGCCCACAGATGTAGACACGATGGCGTGATTGTCATCAATGATCTCTTCCAAGGTCCCCACTGACATCGGAGTGCCCCTCAGGTCATCCACCTTTGATCTTTCCTCCTCTTGCTTTTCTTCTAAAGGCTTCATTTGTTCCTGATTTCTAATGAATTCTTCCTCCATGAGAAGATAGTCTTTAATTCTTTCTAACTTCAATAATTTTAACCGGCACTGAGTGTGAGGTGTCACCAGTGGCAGTTTGCTGGCAGCATCTGGTCCCTTGGTCTTCTTCTTCTTTTTCCCCACTCTGGTTGGCACGGGAGGTTCATATTTCTTCTTCTTGTCCTTGTCATCCTTCTTGCCACCTCCAGGACCATGACCACCACTCTGACTCTGACCCATTTTGCCTTGGCTGCAGGAGCCGCCGCCCCTCATTCCTTTTTTATAGCTGAATACTAGTCCACTGTGTGGCTATGCCACATTTTGCTCACCCCTTCATCAGTTGATGGGCATTTGGGTTGTTTCTACTTTTTGGCTATTGTGAATAGTGTTTCTATGAACATTTGCATACAAGCATTTGTTTGAACACCTGCTTTCAATTCTTTTGGGTTTATACCTAGGAATGGGATTGCTGAATCATATGTTAATTATTGACGAGCAGCCAAACTCTTTCCCTAGTGTCTGCACCATTTTACGTTCCTACCAGCAATGTCTCAGCATTCCAATTTCTCTGAATAGTTATTTTCTGTGTTTTTTCTTTTAAAATTCTATCCATCCCAGGATGTGTGAGGTTGTATCTCATGTGGTGTTGATTTGCATTTCTTTAATGACAAATAGCATTGAGTATCTTTTCACGTGCTTGGTGGCCATGTATATATCTTCTTTGGAAAATGTCCATCCCAATACTTTGTCCATTTTAATTGGTCTGTCTGACTTTTGTTGTTGAATTGTATGTATATTTAATATATTCTGGATATTAGATCCTTATCAGATATATCATTTGCAAATATTTTCTCTACTATGGGTCATTCTTGACAAAGGATAGCTCAGAACCTAAACATCTCAAATGTTCTGATATTCAATTGTGTGAATTGAAAGAAGTGTAGTCTTTTTTAAAGTAGTTTGCCTATAGGCTCATTATTAGTAGAAATAAAAATTATTTCAAACCCTTGAGTTACAGGCAATAGCAGAGGCCATTTCTAATACTGGATACTTCAGCAAACACTGAAGTATTTAGGTGTGCAATTTAGTTCTCAGACTGATATTCAAAATATTTTCTTGGAAACACAATTATAATAAATGTTAATGGGTTTAAGAAAGGCCACCATAACAAAAACTCAATGACTGACTTTTTCCTGAGCCTTTGCAAAATAATACATATTGATTAACATTAATGTACTGAACCACCAGGCTTACAAACTTGGCTTTACATGCCTGACATTACAACTGATAGGCTGATTTATTTTAAAAGTCAGTAAACTGATATTTGTGTAAAATGAAGCTACCCCATGCAGAATTCCTGATTGACCTAGAGATGATGTGTCACTCAGGGTCTAGCCAGGAGACAGAAACCACTCAGTAATTCGAGCAGAACATTTCAATAGAAAGAATTAGTGTCTAATAATGACCTAATAGCAGGGATTAACTACCAAGGGATAAATTATTAACAGGTTAATTAATAACAGGGGGTTACAACTTAGCAATAAAGAGAACTAACTCTACAGAATACACGAATAACAGATATACCCCTACAGCTGAGGCTAATTAGCCCTGGAAAGAAAGGGCTTGGAAAAAGGACCACATGGACATCCAAACCCTATTAGAGAGGGTCTGGCTGTGCCTATTGAATGGCAGAGAAATTTGCTTAAGTGCCACCAGCCAGGGCTGGCTGGAAACCACTTGTTGGGGTCCCAGTGGAACTAACTGAGAATCAGCCCTTTGAGATTCTGGTGAAACTCACTGGGAAGCCACCCTCTGAGGTGCTTGTGAGACTCTGCAGGGGCGCTGGCAAAACTTGCTGGAACATGAGTGCCCCTGGGTGCCCATCCACAAGCTGCTTGTGTCAAGGGCTGCCAGGGCAAAACCCACACACAGGAACTAGGAAGAGCAGCCCCTTCCTCTGGCAATATCCCTTCCGCGCCCCCTACTGACAAAGTCGAACATTGCGCCCGCTGACAAATGTTTTCTTAGTCCTGCTCCTGAATCACGAAGCAAGACAAAGAAAGGTGGATTTGGACCAGAGAGACAATACATTGATAATTTGAGGCAAGAGTCCAGGGAAAAGATGGCTGATGAGGAATCATTTCAGAGATGGTGATTTATGCAATGCACAATAGTAGTGTGATTAATTTGAAAATAAAAGCTTAGTAATGGCTGACCAAAGAAATCCATGCTAAATTAAAAAATAGATACGTTGAGGATTATCTGGATTTGTGAGCCAAAAAGTTCCCCATACAGGAAATTCTCTCTTGGAGCCCACCCAAAGACAATGCCCAAGGCAGGTGCTATACAATTAAGGATGAGACAATGTCACGCCTTACAGATAAAGTGTTCGATTAAATGAAGAATTGCAAATATCAGCAAACAGGTGACTTTTTTGTTTCTTTTGGCTGGAAACACTGTGGTGAAGGAGCCTTGAAATCAGAACTTTGGCTGTTTTTGAGAACTCAGAAAAAAGATAAATTTTTTCTTTTTAGGGGTCTATGAATTAAGAATGTTTTTTTTTCCTGCAAGTAATAAATGACCTTTTTTTCCTTCTTTGAATAATAAGTAACAGTGGTTTCAGGAATAAACAATAAAACACTTAATTATCTCTCAAAACAAATTATCTGGAGGAAGCAGCTCCTTATAGCCTCGAAGACCACATCTGTCACCTCTGTCTGCTCTGTCCTTACAACACTGGCTGTTGCTTCTTGGTTGGAACACGGTGCCTGCTGCTCTAGGCACTGCTTCACCATTTAAGACAAGAAGGAAGACAGGAGTTGCCATGTGCATCTGTGCTCAGCGGACATCACCGGTATCCAACTGTTGGTCAAATATTTATTGACCTATCATGTGTGTGGTAATGTGTCAGGCTGTGGAATTTAATGACTAATAAAAAAATGCACATTTCAGGCCCTTTAGTAAATCCTGCAAGATCCAAATATGTGACTTCTCCTTCCCAGGGTTTCCTTTTTCACCTGACACACGCCTGGCTCTGCACAGAGCAGGATCTTTTTCCAATCCCTGACCACTCACAGCAGTTCCTCTGATCTGAGTTTTCCTGGTATAGTCTGGGAATTACCTGTTTAAATATATGTGCCATATATTTAGGGCAACATCTTGTGCAATGGTGTTTTGAGAAAGAATTCTCTAATATGAAATCCTTTTAAAAATATAATTTCTATTGATGATAGCAAATATTTTATTTTCCTCTCTCCCCTTCTCGGATTGCAAGAGGGCGCAGGCCAGGCCGAGGGACCCCACTGGTGCACGGGCCTCTAGTATTAGTATAAATAGAAATAGTATAATATGTACATACTACTAGTCAGGGCTCTGTTTTAGATAATGAAAAACACTTGGATAATGTAAAATGAACGAGATAGATTGTGGAGAGCAACGGGCTCTCGCTGAGGCTCCAGGAGTGACTCCCAGGTCACACACTGAGAACCACCCTCTGATGAAAGAACTTCCTCTGCAATTTTCTGGATGCTGGAGAGTCAGGAAGGTCTTGTGGGCACGCTGGTTCCAGAACCACACCACCCTAGCTATGGACTGGAGTTAGAAGCTCCCACCAGCATTAGAACTCCAGAGTCAGATCACGCCTACCAAATCCACTCCAGCAAAACGGATGCTACTAGCATTGCCATATTTCCTTCCTTGTATTTATTGGGTACTTACTACAACAAACATGTAAAATATATGACACATTAGAAGGTGATAAGTGCAATGCAGAGAAAATGTGCAGGGTATGGGAGTAGAGAGCATTGGGTGGGGGGGAGAGGGAAGGCTCTCTGAGGAAGTGATTTCATGTGAAGATTTGAAGGAAGTGAGAGGATGAACCATGTGGGTCTTCAGGGAAGGAGAGCCCAGGAGAGGGAACAGAAAGTGCAAAGGGTATGGGACAGGCGCTTCCCTGGAGATGGAAGGAACAACAAGAAGATGAGTGTGGATGGAGTAGGTGAGTGAGGAAATGAGACCTCTTACACCAAAGTAGACATTTCTTCAGAGATTTCTTAAGTAATTCTGTGTTTGACTTGCTACGTTGTTTGGGTATTTTAAACTAGGATATTTGAAGATATGGGTAGAATTCAAACTAATACATGCTTTTTGAAATGAAAGAACAGCTTTAATAGGACTGATATATTTGAAGCTACTTGCTTTCAAATAATGTTCTGTACTAACAAAGATGTCCTATCTACTTTGGTGGGTTTTTTTTTTCCTTTTTAGATTTTATCATCATGAAAAATTGAAAGATACAGCTCTGTCTTTGATCAAACATTTTTGTGTCAAGAATTAATGAGTTACGTGACTGAATTCTGCCTTTTGCAGGGTTCTTACAACGGGCTTCATCTTTATTCTAGTGCAGCGATTACATCTGAAGAAAGCCTGCGTATAAGCTGTCAGATACACCCCTGAAATGTGTGTTAAGGGTAGAGAATAACAAGTGGGCTTGCTTTAGCACACAACTGCTCAGGGAGAAAATAAACTCATTTCTGTTCAAAACAGCAGCTTACACTTATCTTCCTTTAACAAAATACTCCACACTCCAAGGAATACACATATTCTGAGAATACTAGATTTGGTCTAAGACAACAGTGATCTTGTTGTAAAAACCATTGCTTTGTCATTGTAATCACACTAGAGGCCTGGTGCACAAAAACTGTGAAGTGAGGCCAACAGTCCTTTCAATGTAGGCTTCAGAGGCAGACCGCCTGACTTCACATTTCTAGCCCCACCATCTTCTACATGTTCCATTATGAGCAGATTACTTGCATCCTCTGGGCTTCAGTTTCGCCATCTGTACAATGGGGACGGTACCGTGACTACCTCAGAGGGTGCTTGTGAACACTGCCAAGCGCGGTGCAAGAAAGAGCGCTGTGGCTGCACCTCCAACCCTTGTCTCCCAATAGAGTCTATGTCAGTCATCCTGTCTCTTAGTGGGTGCCAAGCTCAGGAATGGAAGATAGCGTTACTTATTGGACTCTTTAAAACCACACTCACTTAAAGGGGTACCTCGTAGGGTAGAGAGGATCTAATAGTTTGATTTTCTAACTAGATACTTTTCTTCTTCGAAGATGACATGTTAACTGATAACATTGTGATTGGCTTGATAGTTGTATTTCTTATGGCAAATTAACAGGTGGCTCTGTTGGTTTATCCAATGAGAAAGCAAAATTGTGGCTCATATTCTATGGAATCTGTTGAAATTCAAATAGATTTCCTCTAGTACAGTGTCTTTCTCTCTCTACATAAAGCTTATTAATTAACTGTGAGCCTTTCTTCCAGTGCCAGCATTACAGAGAGGTTGAATCATATATTTTTAAAATTTCACCAGAATGGGAAAGTTTCTATTTAAATTGCAAAGTTAAAAGCCAAAGGTGTTCTTTTAGGAGTTATTTTAATTATTGAGTACCTCTCAGTAGATATTTATGATTCTTGGACTATGGAATGAAATTTTGTCTTGCTAAATAACTACCTGAGATTATGAACCCAGTAGAAATAAATTATTATACTAATTAAGAGACATTGTAGTGACATGTTTAATAGTAATAAGAATCAAACAGTATTATCAATGATGGGGTGAATATATAAAATAATGCTATTCTTGACTAAAATTTATCTTGATTCACTTTCTAAAAATAACTCAATATATTTCATTTCTCTGATACTTTTATTACAGTTCTCTATGAATATCACTTAGCCTAGGTAAGACATTTCATTAATTAAGCATAAATTGTACTATGTCAAGGCAGGAAATAATAATGTAAGCATTAACAGATCTGAAAGCAAGTGATAAAAATTAATCTAACCAAGATGCCAATCAGGAAAATAAATTACATGGGTTGAGGAAAAATGTGAACGTCAAATAAAAAAGAGGAATGGCCTTCTAAATCTAAGGCAAGGTGAATAGGTAGAGTTGAGTTCCAGATAAAGAAAGATTTCCATTCCTAACTACAATTAGACTGAACTTCAAGCCAGCAAATTTAAATTCTTTCTTACCCTGAGCTGCAGCTAACATGTCTCCATTTGAAGAACGACAATGGAAGATGAGCTGAATCATCATGAAGCTCCCCTTGGAACGGAATACCATCCATCTGAAGAGAAAGAAGACAAATTAAGTAATTGAGAATCAGATCTTTCCTCCCTTGATATTTTAAAGTGGTTAATACTCTGAAGCTGATCTTATGTAGACTCCCCTCCCGGTGACTCTTGACCAAACATAACTTGTTTGCAGGTGCCCTGCCTTCTGGGCTGTTGGGTGCCACTCATCTCTATATTGCCAGCACCAGCCAAGAGGCCTCACACATTGTAGGTGGGCAATACCTGTCTGTTGAAATAAGAACTAGTTAAACGATAGAAGCTTTTCAAGGCAGGGTGTACCTGGGTTTAATTCCTAGTATGTTCTCCACATGGTACCCTCCCCCCCCACCCCCCGCTTTTGTTTAAACAAGTATTTGGATACTTTTATTATTATGGGGAATGGAGATATACAGATTAAGCAACTCCTGCCTTTGTTTATGTTTTCTCCAACAACAATGATAAACATGGCTTGAGCAGTTATTACCTGTCTGGTGTTGTGCTAAGAGCTTGGCCTATACTCATGTCATTCAGTTCTTCGTAAAGCTTATGACAGGGTATTATTATTCACTTACAAAATAGACTTTGGGTTTTAGAGCAGTTTTATGTTCACAGCAAATCAAGCGGAAAGTTCAGAGAGTTCCCATATACTCCCTACCCCACCCGTGCACAGCCTCCTCCACTATTAATACCCTGTCCCAGCGTGGTACATGTGTTACAAGTGATGAGCCTACACTGGCACAGCATTACACACACACACACACACACACACACACACACACACGTATACATACATTCACATACTCTTCCCTAGCTTTAAGACTTTGAAAAACTATATAATAAGTCTTGTTTTCCAAGTTATAAAATGCAAATAATCTTTCTTTCTCAGAGCAAAGAACAGGATTTACTTCCCACAGTCTCAGGAATTCTAAAATCCCGCTATGTGCAAAGACTGGTGTGGGACTTTTCTAGAATAATTCCAGGAGCCAGCTGGGAGGGCTTTGGTAGCGTATGCACTTGAATACTCTGGGGCTAGTGGGAGGGAACTGAAATGACAAGTTTCCAAGGTACATTCTTAAAAACAAATAGAAAAGCTGACTCCCACCAAAAGGGCAGAACAAAAGGAAGACTGACCTGTTAAAAAAAGAACGAAGGGGGGCGGGGAGGGGGCACGTGGGGCGAAACAAAAAAAGAAAATAATTAAGTCACTAAATTAATTAGTGTTTCACTGAGAAAATATGGATGACTGATCATGTTATATTCAAAGATGGTATCTTGACCAGAAATCGCATTTCTAGAAATTTATCCTAAGGAATGAACTCCAGTTGGGTGTAAAGATGTGCAAATGATGCCAAGACGCTCTCAATGTGCCAAGCGTTCTGCTACGTGGCTGATGTCTCAATTAGCCACCACACTCTGAAGTTGGTGACTACCATCCTCATCTCATGAGGGAAACTAAGGCTCAGAGAAGGAACTGGCTCCAAGTCGTACATTGATGAAATGTCTAGATCAAACCCAAACCTGGTGATCCTCTGCTGAATCTCTCTCCCCCCAAATATCAGTCTCTTGGGTTCCACCTTCATGTGTGTGTCTGTATGTCTTTCGAGTAGTTTTGGGAGATCATGGTTTCAATGTTATATTGCCCCCCAAACCAGTTTGAACACATTTCACCTACAATTCTCTCAGAGAGGCTGGCTCTCTGTTTTATGTACAGTCACTAACACTTTGCATGAAAGGCCAACACGACAACGTTCTGAAGGCAGGACCTTGAGAGCTGAGTCCAACAGGCTTCAGGGTTTGTCATGGAGGGAGGGACTAGTGCAGGGGTGGGCAAACTTTTTGACTCGAGGGCCACAATGGATTCTTAAACTGGACCGGAGGGCCGGAACAAAAGCATGGATGGAGTGTTTGTGTGAACTAATATAAATTCAAAGGAAACATCATTACATAAAAGGGTACGGTCTTTTTTTTTTTTTTAGTTTTATTCATTTCAAACATCCGGCCCGCGGGCCGTAGTTTGCCCACGGCTGCACTAGTGGCTGAAAGGGACTATTGACCTCAAAAACTTGATCGATGGCCCTGGATTCCTAGGCTTGTCCTATGCCTACATGTCTGGCATCCAAGAGCAGTGAGTCTTGTAACCTACTTCTTTTTCTTTTTTTTTTCTTAATTAAATCTTTATTGTTCAGATTATTACATTTGTTCCTCTTTTTTCCCCCCATAACTCCCCTCCTCCCAGTTCCCGCCCCACCCTCCGCCCTCATTCCCCACCCACTGTCCTCATCCATAGGTGCACGATTTTTGTCCAGTCTCTTCCCGCATCTCCCACACCCCTTTTCCCCCCAAGAATGGTCAGTCCATTCCCTTTCTATGTCCCTGATTCTATTATGATCACCAGATTATTTATTCACTTGATTCTTAGATTCACTTGTTGATAGATGCATGTTTGTTGTTCATAATTTGTATCTTTACCTTTTTCTTCTTCTTCCTCTTCTTAAAGGATACCTTTCAGCATTTCATATAATACTGGTTTGGTGGTGATGAACTCCTTTAGCTTTTCCTTATCTGTGAAGCTCTTTATCTGACCTTCAGTTCTGAATGATAGCTTTGCTGGATAAAGTAATCTTGGTTGTAGGTTCTTGGTATTCATCACTTTGAATATTTCTTGCCACTCCCTTCTGGCCTGCAAAGTTTCTGTTGAGAAATCAGCTGACAGTCGTATGGGTATTCCCTTGTAGGTAACTGAGTTTCTTTCTCTTGCTGCTCTTAAGAGTCTCTCTTTGTCTTTTGCTCTTGGCATTTTAATGATGATGTGTCTTGGTGTGGTCCTCTTTGGATTCCTTTTGTTTGGGGTTCTCTGCGCTTCTTGGACCTGTAAGTCCATTTCTTTCACCAGGTGGGGGAAGTTTTCTGTCATTATTTCTTCAAATAGGTTTTCAATATCTTGCTCTCTCTCATCTTCTGGCACCCCTATAATTCTGATGTTTGTACGTTTGAAGCTGTCCCAGAGGTTCCTTACACTATCTTCGTATTTTCAGATTCTTTTTTCATTTTGCTTTTCCGGTTGGGTGTTTTTAGCTTCTTCGCATTTCAAATCTTTGCCTTGATTCTTGCGGTCCTCTGGTCTGCTGTTGGGAGTCTGTATAATATTCATTATTTCAGTCCGTGTATGTTTAATTTCTAGTTGGTTCTTTATCATAACATCGAGGGTCTCATTAGATTTGTTGAGGATCTCATTAAGTTTATCAGCGGCTTCTAGACAGTTCTTGAGAGACCTTAAAAGTGTGGTTCTGGAACCAAGATGGTGGCATAGGTTAACGCTGGAGTTTGCTGCTTTGAACAACTACTTCAAAAGTGAAACCAAAAAACGGAAGGGACATCACCCAGAACCACAGGAACGCTGGCTGAGTGGAAGTCCTACAACTAGGAGGAAAGAGAAACGCATACGGACACTCAGAGGAGGCGCAGTGCTGAAGTCAAATTCCGAGGTGCGGAGTGCGCGGAGCGGGCTGGCGGTGTGGTTGGCGTTTCCAATCGGGAGGGAGTCGCAGACTCTGAGCTCCAGATCCGGGCGAGTCTTTAGGGACCCAGACTCAAACGGGAGAAGCGGGACTGTCTGGCTTCGGTCAGAGCGAGTGCAGCTTTCTCTCCGAGGTTTCCAGCGGGTGCTGGGACTCAGAGAGGCAGAGCCCCGGGGGACAGGACTGAGAGCCGCCATAACTGCTCTCTCTGGCCCACCCTATTGATCCTGTGCGACACCCCCCGCCCCCCCAAGCCCTGCACAGAGACATTTGTCGGATAGCCTCAGGCAAAGGCTAGATTAGCACCTCCCTAGAGGACAGAAGTTCTCTCACTGCTGACACAGCTGATTCTCATAGCCACTCGGCCTGGAGGTCAAACCCTCCCTGGAATTAGCTACAACAATCAAGATTTAACTATAAGACTGCGAACAAAGACCACTAGGGGGTGCACCAAGGAAGCATAACAAAATGCGGAGACAAAGAAACAGGACAAAATTGTCAATGGAAGATATAGAGTTCAGAACCACACTTTTAAGGTCTCTCAAGAACTGTTTAGAAGCCGCCGATAAACTTAATGAGATCTACAAGAAAACTAATGAGACCCTCGATCTTATATTGGGGAACCAACTAGAAATTAAGCATACACGGACTGAAATAACCGATATTATACAGACTCCCGACAGCAAACCAGAGGAGCGCAAGAATCAAGTCAATGATTTGAAATGCGAGGAAGCAAAAAACACCCAACCGGAAAAGCAAAATGAAAAAAGAATCCAAAAATGCGAGGATAGTGTAAGGAGCCTCTGGGACAGCTTCAAGTGTACCAACATCAGAATTATAGGGGTGCCAGAAGATGAGAGAGAGCAAGATATTGAAAACCTATTTGAAGAAATAATGACAGAAAACTTCCCCCACCTGGTGAAAGAAATGGACTTACAGGTCCAAGAAGCGCAGAGAACCCCAAACAAAAGGAATCCAAAGAGGACCACACCAAGACACATCATCATTAAAATGCCAAGAGCAAAAGACAAAGAGAGACTCTTAAGAGCAGCAAGAGAAAGAAACTCAGTTACCTACAAGGGAATACCCATACGACTGTCAGCTGATTTCTCAACAGAAACTTTGCAGGCCAGAAGGGAGTGGCAAGAAATATTCAAAGTGATGAATACCAAGAACCTACAACCAAGATTACTTTATCCAGCAAAGCTATCATTCAGAACTGAAGGTCAGATAAAGAGCTTCACAGATAAGGAAAAGCTAAAGGAGTTCATCACCACCAAACCAGTATTATATGAAATGCTGAAAGGTATCCTTTAAGAAGAGGAAGAAGAAGAAAAAGGTAAAGATACAAATTATGAACAACAAACATGCATCTATCAACAAGTGAATCTAAGAACCAAGTGAATAAATAATCTGATGAACAGAAAAAAAAAAAAAAAAAGTGTGGTTCTGAACTGAATATCCTCCATTGACAGTTTTGTCCTGTTTCTTTGTTTCCACATTTTTTTATGCTTTCTTGGTGCACCCCCTAGTGGTCTTTGTGTGCAGTCCTCCTATAGTTAAGCCTTGATTGTTGTAGTTAATAGTAGGGGGATTTGACCTCCAGGCCAGCTGGCTGTGAGAATCAGCTGTGTCTGCAGTGGGAAAACTTCTGTCCTCTAGGGAGGTGCTAATCTGGCGTTTGCCTGAGGCTATCTGGCAAATGGCTCTGCGCAGGGCTTGGGCGGGGCGGGTGGGTCGCTCGGGCTCGGGATCAACAGGGTGGGCCGGAGAGAGCAGTTATGGCAGCTCTCAGTTCCGTCCCTAGGGGCTCTGCCTCACAGAGTCCCAGCAACCGCTGCAAATCTCGGAGAGAAAGCTGCCTTCGAGTTCCGACTGAAGCCAGACAGTCCCGCTTCTCCCGTTTGAGTCTGGGTCCCTAGAGACTCGCCCGGATCTGGAGCTCAGAATCTGAGACTCCCTCCCGATTGAAAGCACCAACCGCGCCCTCCGCCGCCAGCCCGCTCCGCGCACTCCATACCTGAGTATTTCACTTCAGCACTGTGCCTCCTCTGAGTCTGGGTATGATATTCTCTTTCCTCCTAGTTGTAGAATTTCCACTCAGCCAGCCTTCCTGTGGTTTTGGATGATGTCCGTTCCGTCTTTTAGGTGTGTTTTGATTTAGTTGTTCAAGGCAGCAATCTCCGGCGTTAACCTATGCCGCCATCTTGGTTCCGTAACCTACTTCTTATCAATCACTTATAGGAAACATCACTCATTACACCAATGAAAGTTATTATTTTTGAGGTATCACAAGAGTTTAAATTTATTTTGAAATTGAATTTAATTAAAACGATTTTTTTGTTAGTCCCCACCCAAGGGTATTTTTCCATTGATTTTTAGAAAGAGTGAAAGGGGTGGAAGGGTGGTGGTGGTGGGGGGGAGCGGGAGAGAGAGGAAGATCAATGTGAGAGAGACACACGATTGGTTGCCTCCTGCACGTGCACCAACTGGAGCTGGGGATTGGATCTGCAACCCAGGTATGTGCCCTTGACTGGGAATTGAACTCAAGTCCCCTCAGTGCTCCGGCCGATGCTCTAACCACTGAGCCCACCGACTGGGACTTTTTTGTTTTTTTAAATTGAAGTTATTGGGGTGACATTGGTTGATAAGAGTATATGGGTTTCAGGTGTACAATTCTATAATATACCATCTGTATTTATATTGTGTTTTCACCACCCAAAGTCAAGTTTCCTTCCATCACTATTTACCCCCTTTATCCTCTTCTACCTCCCCCCGGCCCCTCTTCCCTCTGGTTATCACCATACTGTTGTCTGTGTCTATAAGTTTTGGGTGTACCACTCAAAGTCAAATTTCCTTCCCTTCACCTTTTTCACCCAGCCTCCCAACCTCCTTCCCTCTGACAGCTGTCAGCCTGTTCTCTGTATCTATCAGTCTGCTTCTATTTTGTCTGTTAGTTTATTTTGTTCATTAGATTCCACATATAAGTAAAATAATATGGTACTTGTCTTTCTCTGACTTGTTTTTAATATCACTTATGCTAATTAACATACCCTCTGGTGTAGGTATCAATAAACATATTTCAAGGACACATTAATCAACTCTTAATCACCTGTTGCAAATATCACTTATTATACTAATGAAAAATTATTTTTAATACTGCTTATGTTAATTAACACACCCTCTAGCATAGCTATCAGTAAGAATACTTGAGCACCATATAATCTACTCTTACAATGTTGATTTCTTTTAGAAGATTTCAAGTGATAATTACTGGTCCTGAGGATGTAGACTAAAGATAATTTATGTTATGCTCCCAAGTGCAAGCCTACACATACCCACACTCTCCCCACAAACATATACACACACACACATACACACACGTGCGCACACATGGACACCCCCCTCAACTGCTTATATTGATGCAATTAAAGTAACTTGTCATGTAGCTCACAGAACAGCCTCAGAAAATAGGAAGAAACAGGATTTTCATTCCAGTATTACTTATAATAATAACATGTATTTAAATGTTTACGAAGAATACCTTGGTTTAAGAACAAAACTTGATACATCCTTGGATTTCTCAATTGCAGCACTTTACTATTTGGGGCTGGAGAATTCTTTGTTGTGGGAGATTGTCTTGGGCCTTGTAAGATGTTCAGCAGCAACCTTGGCCTCTATTCATTAGATGTTGGTAGTACTCCATTTCCCCTAGCTGTGTCAATCAAAAATGTCTCTAGACATTGCCAATGTCCATGGGGGGCTGAAATCACACTTAGCTGAGAACCACGGGTCAGCAGGATGAAATACTATACTATGGAACTATTAAAAATATGTTCTAAAGAATATTAATGACCTAGAAAAAGGTTATTTTAAATAAAAAATCCAGATGTAAACTAAAAGGAAAGCCTGATTTATGAAATTTAAAAAAGGCGATATGCATTGAAGTATAACAGCTCACCTGTTTTGAATGCTTACTCTGTACTGAACATTAAGCTTTCACATGTTTTATCAAATTAATTTTCAGACTAAGTTTTAGGGGGTTGGTACTATTGTCAACCTCATCTGACAAACAAGGAAACAGAAGCTCAGAGAGATTAAGACATTTTGAAAGATAATACCATTGTATTAACAGAAGTCATGTCTGAGCATCAAAATTTTGCTGGTATTTATTTATCTCTATATTCACCAAGGTTTTATCAATAATCATTTACTTACTTTAATCAGAAAGCTTAAAAAAGAAAGACATTATGGAATTATAAACCTTTCTTTTAGAGAATAAAATATATTTTTGAGTGCTTTCTGACTGTTTTCTTTCAATACCTATCTATATTCTTAGCCTTGCTCCTATGTCTTCTTAGCAACATTTTCTACCTAATTATTTGAAACCTGTAATGAAGAATCTTCCCCTTATTCTAGCTCAGATGTATATTTAATGCTTCAACTTAAAGCTCTGAAGCATTGAAATAAAAGCCTGATGAACTCTTTCTAGAGAAATAAAGTACCCAGTACCTTCAAATATTTAAAAATATGTATATTTTTATTGATTTCAGAGAGGAAGGGAGCGGGAGAGAGAGAGATAGAAACATCAGTGATGTGAGAGAATCATTGATTGGCTGCCTCCTGAACACCCTCCACTAGAGATTGAGCCTGCAACCTGGGCATGTTCCCTGACCAGGAATCGAACTATGATATTCTGGTTCATAGGCCGATGCTCAACCACTGAGCCATGCCAGCCTAGCTTTTGTGTATTTTTAAAATAAAAATTACCATATAATATTTGATTCTAAGCTTCAAAGTCAAGCTCCAAATTATGGAACATTCAGTTCTACTTCCCAGTCCCCACAACATGCTCACCAGGAAGCTATTCCTCAAAATACTGTACATCAAACACACATAGTTTTCACATGTCCAATACTCTCCTCACTCAATCTCTTTTCTTTGGAGTAAGTCTTTAAGAAACACAAGTTAGGTATATAACTTGAACCAAAAATACTTTAAAATGGAAAATATTATAGCATGTTTGAGCAACATGAGAATCAGTGAGGTCTTCTTGAGTTGGTTTCTGCCTCTAAAACAAACCTTTATCAGCAGCCAGAAAAGTTATGTGGGGTCTGCAACTGGGAGGCTCAGATCATCTTTGCTCACCACTTGTTCCCTTTTTCCTTACCCCCCATCCCTTTTTCTGGCTAGATGGGAGAAATTTAGAGCCATTTTGGTGTATGTGATGGGAGTGGAAAGATAATTTTGGGAGTGAGGAAGGGGTATTAGCTTAGAATACTCGTGTGTATTGAAATGTATCTTTTACAGAAACAAAAAAGATAGAATCAAAATGCTCCTCAAGTGTGTGTGCTATTCATTTGTTTGAAATTATGGCTAGTGGGTGGGAGATAATTAACCAGAGACCTTGTATGACCACAGACAATAGGGTGGTGAAGGCCTGGGGTCGGGGTGTGGAGGTGGGCTGGAGAGGGGAGGTCAATGAGGGAAAAAGGGAGACATTAATACTTTCAACAATAAAGAATTATTTTTTAAAAAGAAATTATTGACTAAAGGATGTTAAGTTAAAAATTAGCAAAGTGAACAATTGTTCAATCTATATTCAAGGAGTATGAATTCACTAATGTATTTTGCTAGTAAAATTATTGGAAAACATAAATATTCATGTCATTTGTATTAGCTCCTACCATGTTAGTTTATCCAATAATTATTTTGTATGCTCATATTTTGCCCTTCACAAAATATGTAGTGAATGGTAATTGCTGGTGCAAGATGGGTAGTCAATAAATTATAGATACTGTTTCAAAGATTTTTGGGAAGAGATTAGTAAGAGTATGGTACTATGGAATCCTTAAAATTAATGGCCCATTATCTGTATAATGACTTGGGTTTGGGGGAAAAAGACATCCACATATTCAGTTCTATTACCAACTGGGCCAGATGATAAGTCCTGTTCATCACAGCACAACTAACAGGTGGCTAAGCAGGGACTCCACCCTGTGTTTCCAAAATCAACTCTTTTACCTGTTATGCCAGTGCTCAATGCAAGTTGGTGAGAGAACACAAGGCTGGACCCGTGTGGTCAGTGTTAGAAGAAGATGGCAGGGCAGATTTACTACCATAAAGGCAAAGAGAGATCAGGGAACTCGCTCGGATTTAAAACATGGCCTTGGGACATTAAAGGTCAACAGTCAAGGAAAAACAAAAAGATACAGGAAACCATGCACACAAAAGAAAAACAGCTCAGGAATCCAGAAAGAGGAGGTTGCTCCTTAATTTTAGGGAACCAGTTAACCAAATTACTAAAACCCTAAAGGTGAAATATCAGTGTCGGTAGAACAAGAGAGGCGGGAGGTGTGGGACACAGCTATGACTGATCCTGAAGCTCAGTGGGATATGATGGGGAGCTGAATTGTGGGAGCAGTGGGTTTTGAAAGGAGGGCTCGGGCTGGATGAAGAGGCAGTGGCTTGGAAGGAAGCAACTGGTTCAGAGCTTTGCTGCCTGAATTCCTGGTGCGAGTCCCAGCTTTATCCCCTGCCAGGTCGATAACCTAAAGCAGTGATGGCGAACCGATGACACGCGTGTCAGAGGTGACACGCGAACTCATTTTTTTGGTTGATTTTTCTTTGTTAAATGGCATTTAAATATATAAAATAAATATCAAAAATATAAATCTTTGTTTTACTATAGTTGAAAATATAAAAAAATTTCTATCTGTGACACGGCACCAGAGTTAAGTTAGGGTTTTTCAAAATGCTGACACGCCGAGCTCGAAAGGTTCGCCATCACTGATCCTAAAGCAACTTCCTTAACCAGCCCAAGCCTCAGTTCTCCTTTTGCTACAATGAACATAGCCTGCATTATAAGAATCATTGAGCGGATAAATGTGAAGAGTTTAGCACAGTGCCTGGCACATAGGGAAAGTTCAGTACAGGATAAAACTGCTGAAAAAGAGGAGAAGGAGCAGCAGGATGGGGAGGGTTTAATCCAGGATGGTTTGGATCATGGTAGCACCACTCAGAGTAAGTGAAAACCCAGAAAGAGGGCTTGGCTGCATCAGAAGGGAGATGGGAAAAGTAGCTCATAATGATGACTTAGCATATGAAATAGTCAAAGTAAGTTTTTAAGTTTGCATGTTAAGGTTGCCGCCCAATTGTCTTGGGGAGAGATTACAGTTTCTTTAAATTTTCTGGGCAGCAGGGGGCTCCCAGGTACTGGAAAGCAGCAAGCGAGCCTCCTTTACGTTCTGTACTTTGCTCAGTTAACTTCTTGTTGCCAAAAGTGATCTAGCTTCATCTAATGCTACTCGTATAGTTAAAAAAGAAGTTGTATGTTCCTAGAGTCATAAGTGTACAATTTTCTTTATTAGGTACTTGAAATCCATTGAACCTCATAGAACTGGTGTGATCTCAGTCTTTAGTTTAATATCCATCCATTCTTCCCACAGAATGTATGGAACAGTGGGCTAGACCTCACAAATAAGACAAGGTGTCCACATCAGGGTCTCACAGGTTAAAGGGTATCACAACTAGAGTGTAGCATAAAATGGAGTAAGAGTTGGAATTATGGATACAGCAGTGGAGTCACACAATGAAGGGACATTTTATTCCTGCCTAGAGAATTTGGGGAAGACTCACCAGAAAAGCTGGGCAAGGTGAGAAGGACATCTCATGCATAAAAAAGCATGTGTAAAGGTATGGGGGAATAAAAATGTTCCAGGAGCAGCAAATGTAACTTGTAGCAAAGTATTAAAGAAAAGCAAAGTCAAAATCCAAGTGAGTCAAGGGCCAAGGTCTTTAGGTTTCGAGTACCTTCTCCCCTGACTTCGCTGTTCTGCTTTTCTCTGTAGGGTTATAGAGCTTAGCGATTCACTAAGTTCTGACTCTGCAACTTCTAGATGTGGTATTTCACCCAATGTTTTCTTTAGTTCCTAATTCGTTTTCTTCTTCCTTCAAAGAATCACATCTCAGAAGTCATTTTCCTCCTCCTTCTAATTTTGATTTCTTATTTTTTATTTTAAGATTTTTCTGTAATTATAAACAAGAGGTCTTTGGGGAGGTATCACACTACCTGATTGCAAATTGTACTACAAAGCTACAATAACCAAACCAGTATGGCACTGGCATAAAAAGGATATATAGATCAATGGAATAAAATATAGAGCCCAGAAATAAAGCCTCTATTATATGTCAATTAAACTACAACGAAGGAGGCAAGGATCACAATGTGGTAAAGGCAATAAGTGGTGTTGGGCAAAACTGGACAGATACATGCAAAAAAAAGTTGGACCACTTTCTTACACCATATGGAAAAATAAACTCAAAATGGATTAAAGACTATACCCTGAGAAAAAAGACACCTACCAGGAACAGCTTCAGGTGGTTAACGGCACTCAAAATTTTGTGTGGGTCTGTTACACAAACTACACTTTAGGGAGAAACCTGCACTGAACTGCATGCCTCTGCGTTGAACTACCTGCCTGCACTGTGTTTCTACTATTCTGAGCCAGCCCTTACACAGAAGTTCCTGGAATCCTATTGCAACCAACAGGTCGGAAATTTTCCCCATCCAATCAAGATGCACAGCTCCAACCAACCTGAACAGCTCCAGCTCTATTCTGACCAATCAGGATAGTCATTGCCTTTTGGACCAATCAAACTGTGAGGATTTGGAGTCCTCATTTGCATGAGGACAGACCAATTAGAGACCAAGGGCAGAGACTTCAACTGGGGACCAAGGGCAGGGACTTCTGTCGCTGTAAGCCAGCTCCCCTCGGCCTCTGAGAGTACACTTTCCTTTTCCACCAATTAATCCAGCAATTTCTCTTTTGGGTATTTATCTGAAGGAAACAAAAACACTAGTTCAAAAAGATATAAGCACTCGTATGTTCATTACAGCACTACTTACAATAGCCAAGATATGGAAACAACCTAGCTGACCATCGACAGACAATTAGATAAAGAAGATGTGGTACAAATATACAGGGTGGGGGCAAAAGTAGATTTACAATTGTTCATATTGAAAATAATGCAATCATTAATAAATAATACAAAAATAAACTCTGTTTTGTGTACTCACAATTGTAAACCTACTTTTGCCCCCACCCTGTACAATGGAACATTACCTAGGAATGAAAAAGAATGAAATCATATCATTTCTGACAATATGGACCCTAGAGGGTATCTTGTTTAGTGAAATAAGTCCCACAAAGACAAATACCATATCATTTCACTTACATGTGAAATCTAACAAAATAAAACAAATGAATAAACAAAACAAAATGGAAATAGGCCCATAGATATAGAGAACAAGCTGATGGCTGCCAAGGGGAGAGATGGATGGATGGTGAAAAAAAAGTGTATGCATAACTGGTATACACACCTAAATGAGGTACACATAAGTCATCATGCAAGCATACCTCTCTGCTCTTTCTTTTATTTAAGAATACTGTTTTCACCAAATAGCACATTCAGATCTACCTCATTATTGTATCAGCTTCACAATATTGCATAGTATGGACATTCTAGAGTTTATTTAACCAGTCCCAATTGCTCAATTATTTAAAATTAAAGTAAAATGTGAATTGTATGTCATGTGTATTTCACAAAAAATAGAAAATCAAAACAAAAAACAGAATAAAACACAGCCCATGTCCATGCTTCTAAATGGCAGTTAAAAATTTTACCATGATCTATAATAATCTGTAATAATAAAAGCATAAAATGCTAATTAGACCGGATGTCCTTCCAGATGAAGCCAGGGCTGCTAGGGAAGCCCAGGTCCCGGGTCCTGGAGGGAAGCCGGTGCTGGCAGCCGGGGGAAGGAAAGCCTACTCTTGTATGAATTTCGTGCATCGGGCCTCTAATAGATGCTATAAAAAACAAACAAACAATAAAGAAAACATGGCCAAGTGTGAGACACAGCATGTGGCTCAGTTCACCAGCTCCGCATAGATTTGAAGGGAAAAAAAAGAGGTTTCTGAAAAGTAGGTATCCTTATACTCTTACTTTACCCTAAAATAGCAAACAAGTAAAATCCTCTCAGATACTACCCACTTTTCATCACCTCAGTTCACACTTAGCACGTACCTACCCTAAGCAATGGGAGTGTACCTGCAGTGAAAGAAGTTCATAATTCAACCAGTTCTCTGTGAAAACCTTAGAGTCTAATCACCAGATTAATCTACAGCAAGACAGATGTTGTTGTTTTACGAATGAAGTAGTTTCAGGAATGTACATGATTTTCCAGGATTAGTATTGTTCGGGATTGGGAAATTCTTTTGTTCTCACTGAGTGTAGATTTGAAAGGGTGGAAGGAAGTAAACAGTAGGAACAATCGAACTAATGCAAGAAAGCAAGAGAAACAAAAAAAAGTTGATACCAGCATCTAGCATTGTGCCTGGAAGATATAATAAGTACTCCAAAATACTTTTTGAATAAATGAATGAATCAATGAATTAAGGAATCAATGATCAGTGGTGCTTTGCCCCTCACTTCCACATACATTAAAATCAGGGTGAATTGGTGCACATAATTTTAGATGCTCGGCCATTTCAATATTATACAAAAATAAATTCTCTGTCTACTTGATAGTCCTGGTGTTGTTTTATAACAACAAACTGTAAGTTGAAGTACCACTTGTTTCTTCTTACCTGCACGTCCATCTAAATGATGTGGCTCTTTGTCTGTTATATGCATCATCATTTCTCAAGTGTTTTTCTATTCTGTGTCTGCCAGAGGCTGTCAGTGTTGTTATGACTCTGTTCACTCTTCCTTTATACAAGGATCCCACAAAAGTAATATTGATGTGCAAATGATGTGTAAGAGGCGATGCCCTCCATTTCTCCATTCAATAGAAAGGAGGTAAAAGAATGAGTAATACAATTCTTTTAGAAATTTTTATTCTTTCCCTGATCAACTTGACTTAGGTCAGACAGAAGCTGTCTCCTGGGAGAAGAAATGACACGTTTCTGCGCAGTGGAGGAAGCCTGTGTGTTCCCAGTAAATCTCACCTGGTTCTGTCATCTATGAGCACTGCTTCAAGTTAAATTAAAAATCGAGTAACATTAAATGTTAAAAATGTAACATTAAATTGCTAGTAAGGAAAAACAAGGTGATTTTTAACATTTAATCTTACTCAATTTTAATTTAACTTTTAATGCTATATTGGTGAAAAGAAACATGCATTTTTGTTAAAGTCTTATGTTTAAGATCTGTATAATTCAATTTTCCTTCACAATCAGGATGGATTCTATAGAGTACAATAAAAAAAAGAAAGAAGGCATATTTCTCTCTCTATTCAGAACTTTAACAAGATAATCTCAGATCTTTGGGTCCCCCCCAACTCCTTCTGATAAAGGGGCACTTTGTATTCCTGTGCAGACAAACATATAGACTGTGTTTGGTATTCTCTAAAAAAGTCCACTTATATAGGTATTGTGGGTGTCTTGTTTGGATTAAACAATGGAACCATTGTATGCTTGGCATTAATGTAATGGGAGATTTCTAATGCTTCTTGTATTCACCAATAATTCACAAGGGATGCATTTACATATATTTTCTACCAAGCCCACAGCATTTGGGCTGAATTTTCCAAGTCAGATAAATCTCTCCTGTGGTTTACATCGGTGTCCACGCCAAAGAGGAGTCCATGGAGAGACAGTCTGGAAGGATCCAGCTGCCAAGTTTCTGGATCCTACCTAATGAAAAGATGGAAATCTGGGACCCATTCTGATGATTACAGGTTAATGAACAGCTTAAATGTTTATATTTTATGTCTATCTATAATACTTCACTAAGTTCCAAAGAAAAAGAAAAACCAGTGGAATGTCAACACAAATGAATCTGAGCTTTCAGACTCTATCTTGATGCAGCGCACTGATGTGTTCAGACTATTACCCAAGTTTTCATTAGAAGTTGCCTCCTGTACCACTGAGGTGGAACTCTTGTCTAGGGAAATCCAGGGAGTTAGGGTAGAATTCCTTTGTTCTTCATCCCATTATTTTTATTTTTATTGATTTCTGAGAGGAAGTGAGAGGAAGAGAAAGATAGAAACATCAATGATGAGAGAAAATCATTGATCAGCTGCCTCCCGCACGCCCCCTATTGGGGATTGAGTGTGCAACCAGAGCATGTGCCCTGACCAGGAATCAAACAGTAACTACCTGGTTCACAGGCCAACACTGATTCACTGAGCCACACTGGCTGGACTCCATTATTTTTTGTAACAAAAGTAATGCAGCATATATTTGTTAAAAATTGAAATAAAGATATACAAATGAAAGAATGAAAAACTCCTGCCTTCATTACCCTACTACCTACCCCCCAAAAGTAATCACAGCTAATGATTTTGCATCTATTTACCTAACCTACTTTTTAAATACATATATGAACATATTTACCAAAAGTTTTTTAAAAAATATATATGACACAGCTAACTTTTTTCTCTTGATTATAATAGTACATGCTAGTACATTCTTACCATGATAGTACATAGATTTGCCTTGTTAAAAATTAGGTCTATGGAATTATAAAAATACCATAATTTGCTAAATATGTTTACCCACTGTATTAGTTAGGAATTACTTCTGGTTATTATTACCAAAGACTTAAAAAAAAAGTGGCACAAAACAATAGAGATTTTATCTTTTACATAACAAGAGTTGGGCAGACTTGGGCAGGTGTGACAACACCATGATATTTCTAGGAATAGACTGTTTTTAATGTTCTGATATATCCTCAAAGTCCTAAAATGGCTATTGGAGCTCCAGTAATCAAGTCTTATTTTCAGGCAAGAAGAAGTAAAAGGCAAGGAATAAAAGTGTGTGTCAAAAAACTTTTATACAAGTCTACCTAACAATTTCTGCTTATATGTCATTGATCAAATCTTAATACATAGCCAGCCCTTTCTAATAGGACTTAAGGGAAATGTAACATTTTAGCAGGTCATCCAGTCACCTCCAACGACCAAGGTTCTATCAGAACGAGGAAGGGGAGAGAGGCTGCTGTGTGGGTATCTAGCCATCTCCACCACATTTATTGATAGATATTTAGATTGTTTACAATTTTCAGTATAAAAAATAGTGCTGCAAAGAATACCTATAAATATGTTTCTTCTTGTGGTATTTGCTTCATTCTCCCCCCCCCTCCCCCCGTAACTCCTGTTTTTGACTCTGATTCTATTAACTAGCTCCTGTTATGTTACATCCCTTCATTATTTATATCTTCATCTTTGCTCTTGGTTCAAGGGAGGAAGTGTCCTAACTTTCTTCTAAGCCTGAATCACGTTTTCCCCTTCCTTTGAGCTTGGTGGTAAAAACAGAGTAATAGGTTACAATACTGATGTTTGTACATGAAAAAAAGATAAAATGAAGGAGTCCCCACCTGGTCATCTTTATTATTTAACTGGCAGAGAGTAGAGACTGGGTATAACTTCTTAATCACTGATGTCCCTTGTGCCTTAGTTTTTCCATGTGTAAAATGTTAATTTTAGTGCTTACCTCATAGGGTTGGTGTAAGGACTGAATGTAAAGCACTTGGAATGTTAGCGGGCATGAAGTGCTGTGTGTGTTAACAGTTGGTAAATATTGTCTTAGAGAAGTAAAAAGAAAAAAAGTTTATGTGCAGGATGATGGGAATGGAGGCATAAAGAGGATGTGAGAGGTATTCAGAGTCTAGAATAATTTTTGTGAGGACTTTAAGATGGTCAAGATGGAATGAGTTTAAAAACTGTTGAACAATTTTGAAAAACAAAAACACCCCAAGAAAAGCAAATTACAAGTCAATATCCTTGATCAACATGGATGCCAAAATCCTCAATAAAATATTAGTAAATGGAATACAGCAACACATTAAAAGGATCATATACCATGACCAGGTAGGTTTATCTCTGGAATGCAGGTAAACCAACATGATATACAAATTTAACAGAATAAAGGATAAAAATCACATGATCATTTCAATAAATGCAGAAAAAGCGTTTGACAAAATTCAAAATGCTTCCATAAAAGCTCTTAATAAATCAGGTATGTAAGAACTTATGCAAACACAATAAAGGTCATATGTAAAAAGCTAACATGATACTCAATGGTGAAAAACTGAAAGCTTTTCTGATAAAATCTGGAACTTGGAAAGGATGCCTACTTTCACCACTTCTATTCAACAGCATACTTGAAGTCCTAGCCAGAGAAATTAGGCAGGAAAAAGAAAGAAAAATCATCCAAATGGGAAAGGAAGAAGCAAAATGATCTCTTTTTTTGTAGATGACGTGATCTTATATGCAGAAAATCCTAAAGATTCCACACACAAAAACACCCGTTAGAATTAATAAATGAATTCATCAAAGTTGCAGGATACAAAACCAACATACAAAAATCAATTTTGTTTCTATACAATAACTGTGAAATATCTGAAAAATAAATTCAGAGAGCAATCCTATTTACCACGGCATCAAAAAAAGAATAAATACTTAGGAATAAGCTTATAGCAAGTAGGTGAAATATCTGCAGTCTGTAAAGCATAAATCACTGTTGAAAGATATTAAAGCAGACACAAATAAATGGAAGACATTATTTGTTCTTGGACTGAAGAAGTAGCATTGCTAAAATGTCCATACTACCTAAAGTGCTCTACACACTCAATGTAATCCTCATCAAAATTCCAACGGCATTTTTTACAGAGCTAAAAAAATATCCTAAAATGCATATGGAAACACAAAAGACCCCAAATAACTTGTATCCATGCATATGAGAATGACCAATGGACACAACAATAGGGGGGTGGGGGTATGTGCTAGGGGTTGGAAGAGCAGGCGGGAAGAGAGGTCAATGGGGAAAAAAGGAGACACATGTAAAACTTTCAACAATAAAGAATTAAAACAAACAAATAAAACAACAACAAAAGACCAAAAATAGCCAAAGCAATTTTGAGCAAGAAGAACAAAGCTGGAGGAGTATTTCCTGATATCAAAATGTATTCGAATGCTATACTAATCAAAACACTATAATGCTGGCGCGTGTGTATGCGTGCACACACACACACACACACACACACAAGATATACAGACTGTTGGAACAGAATAGAGAGCTCAGAAATAAATATGCATACAAGTATACCGCCAACTTATCTTTGACAAGGGTGCCAAGAATACACGATGAGAAAAAATAGTCTTTCCACTATATGGTGCTAGGAAAACTGGATTATCTATAGTCAAGAGAATAAAATTAAACCCTTATCTTATGCCATACACAAAAATCTACTCAGAATGGATTAAAGGTTTAAGTGTAAGACCTGAAACTGTAAAACTCAGGGAAAAAAATGAAACACTGGAAAAAACTTCCTGGTGTTGGTCTTAGCAACAGTTTCTTGGATGCGACACCATGAGCAATGACAGGAAGTAGACAAGTGGAATTACATCATACTGAAAAGCTTCTGCACATCAAAGGAAACAATCAACAACATGTAAAGACAAGCTGTGGAATGGGAGAAAATATCTGTAAACTATACATCTGATAAACAGTTAATTTGCAAAATATATCAAACACTCCCACAATAACAAAAGCCCAAATAACCTGATTAAAAAATGGGCAAAGGAACTGAATAGACATTTCCTAAGAGAAGACATTCAAATGGCCAACAAGCACGCGAAAAGGTGCTCAATATCACTAATCATCAGGAAAATGCAAATCAAAACCACAATGAGAGCCATACCTGCTAGGATGGCTATTAAAAAGTTTTGAAAGGAAGTAGGAAAAAAAAGGGAATCCTGTACACTGTTGGTGGGTATGTACTAGTAAATTGGTATAGCTATTATGTAGAATAGTAGGGAGGTCCCATAAAAACCTAAAAATAGAACTACCATATAGTCCAGCAAATTTACTTCTGGATTTATACCCAAAGGCATTGAAATCAGGATCTCAAAGAGATATCTGTGCTCTCATATTCATTGCAGCATTATTTACAATAGCCAAGATATGACAGCAACCTTCAAATCCATCAACAGATGAATGGATTTCTTCCACATATCGTTGATTGTTTCCTTTGATGTGCAGAAGCTTTTCAGTATGATGTAATTCCACTTGACTATTTTTTGTCATTGCCCCAAAATGTATACACATTTTGAATGACCATAAAGTCAGTGTTTATTAACATATAGTTCACTTTCAAAATTTAAAAGAATCTACAGGAATGGATAATTTTTTTGGCCATGCCTGTTTTCAAACTATGACCATTCTGGTCCAGGCACTGTTGATAATGTGAAGCAATGGAATCACAAACATCAAGAATCAGCCGAAACTGGTTTGGCTCAGTGGATAGAGCGTCGGCCTGCGGACTGGGGGGTCCCAGGTTCGATTTTGGTCAAGGGCGTGTGCCTGGCTTGCGGGCACATCCCCAGTGGGAGATGTGCAGGAGGCAGCTGATCGATGTTTCTCTCTCATCGATGTTTCTGACTCTCTATCTCTCTCCCTTCCTCTCTGTAAAAAAATCAATAAAATATATTTAAAAAAAAAAGTAGTGAAAATTAAGTGTATACACACTGAATAATTATAAAGGCAATGTTTATACTTCAACTATATTATCAAACTTCCAGTAGCATTTTAGGATGAATTTCCTTTGTTCAAAGCTTATTCTGGCTGAAAAGAAAGAAACCTCAATTGAGCTATCAGCTGTTAAAATGTGTATACATGTTTTTGGGACACACTGTATAATGGAATATTATTCAGCCATTAGGGGAATAAAAAGAAATCCTGCCATTTGTGACAGCATAAATGAACTCAAGAACATCTTGCTAAGTGAAATGAGCCACACACAGGACAAATTCTAGGATACCACTTATATGAGGAATCTAAAATAGTGAAACACATAAAAAGGAGAAACTCATAAAATGGTGGTTTCCAGGGGCTGGAGGGAGGGGATATGGGGAGGCATTAAAGCATACAATGTTTCAGTTATATAAGATGAATGAGTCCTAAAGCCTATAGTTAACAATCCTGTATTGTATACTTAAAATTTGCTAAGAGGGTAGACTTTATGTCAAGAGTTCTTATCACAGATAATCATAATAAATAAAGAGGAAGGAGGATGCGTAAAAAAGAAGGAATTCTTACCATTTGCAACAGCATGGATAGAACTGGAGAGCATTACCCTAAGTGAAATAAGCCAGTCAATGAAAGAAAAATACCACATGATCTCACTCATTTATGGATAATAAAGACCATTATAAAATGATGAACAAAAATAGATACAGAGGCAGAGCAGCATTGAACAGACTATCAAACTGCAGTGGGAAGGCTGGGGAGGGTTGAGGAAATGGGGGGTTGGGGGGTAAGAGATCAACTGAAGGACTTGTATGCATGCATATAAGCATAACCAATGGACACAAGACACTGGGGGGTAGGGGAGGCTGGGGGATGGTCAAGGGGGGGAAAAAGGAGACATATGTAATATTCTTTGTAATACTTTAAGCAATAAAACAAAATTAAAAAAATAAAAATAAAATCACGACACATCATTAAAAACAGGAAAAAAAGAGGAAGGAGGAAACTATTGGGAGTGACAGATATGTTTATGGATAGGTTGTGGTGATGGTCTCATGAGTGTATACTTATCTCCAAACTCATCTAATTGTATATGTTAAATATGTACTAGTATAGTTTTGTATGTCAATCACATTTCAATAAAGTCCTTTTTTTAAATAAAAGAAAGAATTTAAAAAACATTACAAGTGTGAAATAACAAACACTAATTATCTCAATTGAGCTGAGTCCTCTGCCTCAAGGATGCAGTGTCATCTGAAGGCTTGACTGGGGAGGATTCTCATTCAAACTCACTCATGTGTTTGTGCCAAGATCCAATTCCTCACGGTTCCTGAATGGCTGCTGGAGAAGGGCCTCCCTCTATAACCACAGAATCAGCTCAAAATAGTCCTATTCTGTTTCTAACAAAATACTGAGTTGCATTTCAGAGACAAGGGACCAAAACCGCAAGTCACGAAGCTGAAGCATGTGCTAAGGAGAGAACTTTGACCTCCAGTTGCACCCAGAACCAAAGTCTCACACCATGGCCCTTCTCCCCCAACCCCTCTACCGAACAAAGGACTAGGACATAACCAAAACTTGAGCACCAGAGCCCGTTCAGAAGCAAAGGGCCCGCTGTCCAGGAGATCAGGTCATGTTCCAAGGTGCTCCAATTAAAACTTACCCTGCCGAGCTTATGCATACCTGTTCCCTTAACCCTTTAAAATCATCCCTGAACCCTGGACTGGGGAGATGGATTTGGACTTCCTCTTTGTCTCCTCCTTTGGCTGCCTCTCGAAACAAACTCTTTCCTTCTTGCATAATCCATGCTGTAGTGATTGGTCTTATTGTGCATAGGGCACATGAACTTGGGATCAATTACACCTCATTCCTTGCTACCGTTCCATCGGGCAGCTCCTGGCATAGCAGCTGGCTTCCTGCAGAACAAGTGAGCAAGATGAAATGTACAGTCTGTTTGTAACCTGATCCTGGAAATGACATCCCATTCCAGGGAGCTGTTGTAGAGGCTGCCCATCTCAAACACTAAAAATGTTTCTGACAATAACCGCCATTTCAATTTAAATCTGTGTCATCAATCACAAAAGAAATGCATTTGTTAACATATTTCTGTGCTTGGGTGTTCTTTGAACAGTGCATTGAACCAAGTACAGCTTTAAAAAAACATATATGCTGACTGAATAATATTTCAATTTTACTGAAAAGAAGGTTCAATCTTCAAAGAAAGTAATAATATTCTCCAGCAGATATTGTTTCCTGAGTACTTGTAACTATTCATAGAATTGAAATTGTCAAAGAAAATAGTTAACTGGTGTATCTCATGTTAAGACATATTTATTCGAGTGGGTATCAAAATTGCTGTTCGGACAAATTTGACATTGATTCCATTTCTTAAAACTCTTATACATAACAGTACACAAAAGGCCCTGCAGAAAAGTGCCCTAAGCTTTCTAGTGTCTACACTTTCCTGGCGCCACGTTTTGCTGAATCTTAGAAGGAGGCTGTAATTGAAATGTCTTCAGGGTACAGAGCATGGAGACAAGATAAACAGTCCAAACTATCTTAAAAGAAACACATCCGGTGTGGAAATGAACCTGTGATGTTCTTCTCAGACTATAAACTGACAGTGTAAAATGATGCAGTATCCTACAGATGGGCTTTTATATATTCTCCGTCAATAAAAAAAGTTACTGTTATCCATATTTCGCACACGACTTTTGTAATCCGCTTAAATTCATCTCATAAAAGAGCAAAGGTATTTGGGTCGTTACTAGAAATTTTCTGTATCTTCCAACTAAATCTTTCATGTTGGAGGCAAATTAGCTTCTGCACATCTCTTCACAGATAATTCAGTAAAACGTCAATTCCCCAGAACTGTCAGTCCTCCGGATGGTACCATGTGCACTCTACTTTTAGGAAAAGGAACTAAATCAGAAGGAGAATTAGCTCTCGGGGCTTTCAAAAAAGCAAACACGAATCCCCATGGATTACTACACGTGTTTATTTCTCACTCAAACGACACACCCATGACAGGCCAGCCAGTCCCCCTGCTCCGTAATTTTCTTGTTCTAGGACCCAGGGTGAAGTGGCTGCCTGCTCTGGGACACCGCTAGGGAACAGAAGAGAAGGGATTATGTGATGCCGCCTAAAGATTTCACTGGGAAATCACAAATGTCCCTTCTGCTCACAGTTCATTGGCTTACACAAGTCCTATGACCAAACCTGAGGTCAGTGGAGACATAGAATCTTCCAACCACAAGAGGTAAAAATATAATACAACTCATCATACACACTTAGAGGACGTGATTGAGATTATACTGGTTCCGTATGATCACTGGCAATTTCAAATGGTCATCCAAGCCAATGGACATTGTCCAGCCCGTTTCGCTGTTGGCGTTCTACCCTGACTCAGTTTCCCTTGCAACCCTAATTCCAATTCTCTTGTATCTTTTAGATACAGAACACTATGATGTTCACTCATGCAGTGTTCAGAAACAAGTCCCTCTGGCAGAACCCCAATCACATCCCTTCTGTGAGAAGCAGGAATCATATTTTGAGGGGCCTACTTGATTCAGTGCACTCCTGAGCACTTTAATCTACCCAACCAGGAAAAGGTTATTCTCCTTTTACTTGTAAACAAATCGACCCAGAGCGTTTACACAAAGTCACATGGCCAGCCAGGGGCAAAGCTGGGATTTAAAATCAGCGTTTTGACCCCAGAGTTCTGGCCAATAATGCTAGAAAGACAATGACTACATTTTGGACACTCCACAACCAAAAAGGACATTTTGCCCACTCTCTGTTAGCAGAAAATGAAATGACCACATTTCCTACAGACTCTCAAATGGCTCAAATCACTAAAACTTTCACTGAAAAAATTACAAATATCTATGTTCAGGCTTATAAGAAAAATCTCCTTTCTCTGAAGTCTAGAGAAGTATTTGTTCCTTTTAGCACAGAGCCACCAGGGACATCCTGTTTGGAGTGGGAACACACAGAGCCTATTGCTTAAAGGAATAATTGCTCAGAGTGGATGGCTGACGAGGGAGCAAAGAAGGAGGATCAGATCTAAGGTTCCCGAGGCACCCCTAAAGAACACAGAAAAGAACTGGGATCCAGGTTTCCCGGGGGCAGGGAAAAAGTAGACACAAGTTGCAACAAAGGTAGATATTAACTGATGAACTCACACAAGGGGATTTTTGCATATCAGGCTTTTCATGCGGAATCTCAGACTTTCGTTTTGCTGCTGTTCTGCATCAATTATGAGTATGATCTGAGCATTCAACCTTCTCTTGGTGCTCAAAAGAACTTAGATAAAGTGGCCTTCCAGAGTTATGTTCTAGGAGTTTGATAGTTTTGATCATTGAGGTCTACGATCATTGAGGTCTATTACCCATTTTGAGTTATATTTTGTGAAGGGTGCAAGTCTGTGTAGATTTATTTATTTTTTTTGCATATGGATGTCGAGTTGTTCTATTTGTTGAGAAAAACTACCTTTTCTCCCTTGTGTTGCTGCCTTTGTTCCTTTGTCAAAGATCAGTGGACTCTATTTTTGTTGGTCTGCTTCTGGGCTCTATTCTCTTCCATTGACCTGTTTGTCCATTCTCTTGTCAGTACCAAACTTTCTTGATTACTGTAGCTTTGTAGTAAGTCTTGTTCAGGTGGTGTCAGTCCTCCAATTTTGTTCTTACCCTTCCATATTATGTTGGCTATTCTGGGTATTTTATCTCTCCATATAAACTGTGGAATTGGTTTGTCAATATCTACAAAATAACTTGCTGAGATTTTCATTGGGATTGTATTGGGAAGAACTGACATCTTGACAATGTTGAGTCCTATCCATGAACATGGACTATCTCCCATTTACATAGTTCTGTTTTGATTTCTTTCAGCAGAGTTTTCCTCAATAGACCTTGTGTATATTTTATCTAACTAGGTTAGTAATTCACATTGCAAATAGATCCTCCAGCTCCAACCCCATCCACCTTCAGATAACTGCAGTTTTGGCTGATACTTAACTACAAGGTCATGAAAGTCCTAATGATGGACCGAAGCTGTGCCCATTTTTTTGCCCACAGAAACCATGAGAGATAATAACTGTTTACTGTTGCTTTAAGCACTAAAGTTTGAAGTAATTTGTTATGTAGTAATGAATAACTAGTACATTTAATAATTCAAGTGTCTCTGCATATTATATTCACTCCAATTCTCTAATACTGCAACTCACTTTAGATGTGCAACAGAAAAAAACATATTGTAAAAATTCAAGATGGACCGTAGCTGAAAATTATCAACCCATGGAAGGAAATTACTCATTTGTGGTAAAAACCAGTCTGGTTTTAAACATTATTTTGTTTTCTGGGTTTACTTGTGTAGCCCGAGCACCTTGTGTAATACTTGCTACAGAATAAGACATTTAATAAAAATTGCCTTGTGAATTAATGACTGAATTTGTTCCTCTAGGCCAGTGGTTCTCAACCTTCCTAATGCCGCGACCCTTTAATACAGTTCCTCATGTTGTGGTGACCCCCAACCATAAAATTATTTTTGTTGCTACTTCATAACTACAATTTTGCTACTGTTATGAATCATAATGTAAATATCTGATATGTAGGATGTATTTTCATTGCTACAAATTGAACATAATTAAAGCATGCTGATTAATCACAAAAATAATATGTAATTATATATGTGTTTTCCAATGGTCTTAGGCGACACCTGTGAAAGGGTCGTTCGACGCCCAAAGGGGTCTCGACCCACAGGTTGAGAACCGCTGCTCTAGGCTCTACATTTCGGGAGGGCAAGAACTGTGCCTAGTCCTCTTTTTAGCTCCCTCACCTGGTACAATGCTTGACACAGAACATGACCCATTCACTGTCTGCTGAATTAAACCAAACTTAACTGAAATTCTTGTTAAGTAAATGATCTGAAAACAAGTGAAAAATCACGGCAGAAAACTCATTTTCAATATTTATGGCACATAAACATTTATACTGCATATTGACTAGTGCTGGCAAGCCCCATCAACCCATCAACCACAAAAGCCAACAAAACTCCCAAACACCTAAAATTATACTCTGTTGGTTCCTGGTAAACCGTATGGGTTTTCAAAGTTCAATCAATAGAACAATTCTTCAAAGGTTTCCTCAGAATCTTTATGAAACAATATATGATAACATTTGACGGTGCTTAGGTTGTAAACTACTGTAAGGTGTTAAGTTTGGCCGATGATCTGCAGAGGCCTGATAATCTGTATTCCTCCTTGTCTCGTCGAGCCTTCACCATTTCAGTAGAGCTGAGTTTTTGAGCATTCGGAATTTGAACACTCATTCTTGCACCATGTCAAATGGGCGACTGTCTTCCCTCTTTGGGAGGTCGTGTGTATCCAGGGTATGTCCTGGGCTTCAGAACGCAAGCCAGCCTTCCCAGGTGCAAGTCATCAGATGACCAGTTACATTTTGTGATTTGGGGCATTTAGCTTAACCCCTGCCATAGTTTCCTCATTTGTGAAATGCAGAAACTAACAGTGTGTACCTCCCATGGTTATTGTAAAGATAAAATGGGTTAACTCGTGAAAAGTGCCTGGCTCACAGTAAGCACTAATAAACATCAGCTCTATTGCCTTCAGTGCCTATAGCAGACCTGGAACATTACAGACGATTTGTAAATCTTTATTGACTGGATGATTAAGGTGAAAGTCCTGTATGAACATCTCTGCCACTTTTTTTTGGGGGGGGGTAGGGAGTAGGTAATTGCATTCTATGATCACACAAAAGTTTTGTTTATTCCTTTTTAGAAATGTTCCATTAGATCAAAAAGAGGCAGTGGATTATGTTCACGGATAGAGGACACATGAGTAATACTGGCACAGGATGACCCTGAATTGGGATTTCCAAAACAACACAGCGTGGGTTAGGAGGAACTTCTACTTTTCATTTTCACTCTTTCATGAATGTGAAAGTGGCAGGAAGGAGTCGAGCGTACACAGGAGCACAGAATTCAGAACCCCAAGTGTCTCGTTCATTGCTGGGCTGACGCAAAAACCATCCTTCCTGCCTCCAAGCAGGCCCTAGCTCCTCCCACTGGACTGTGAGCAAAACCCGGGAGAGATAAGGAATCCAATTAGACTTTATATCCCCAACACCTGTCACGCGCGGTGCCTGGCAGGTGAGTCAGAAAAAAATGATTTAAAAGGGATGAAATATTAAATAAGGCGACTGGGTCTCAAACCCTCCATCGGTACATAAACTTCCACCTACCTGGATGGACCCAAGCCTTCCTCTTAGAAAGACACTCCAAGGAGCACGAGAAAGTGATGCAGCTGAAGCCTCTTGGAGGGGATATGGCAACCACGGCTCCGACGGCTGCTACGGAGAGAAAGGACAGTGAGGCTGGGAGAAACGGAGCGCCCCCGAGTGGCGGAGCATCAGCGGCGTCCCACTGGACTGGGTCCCGCGCGTTCCTTGTTCCTTAGTTACCCCCGCCCTGACCTCTCCGGCCCAATCCTGCCCCAGGAAACACGCCCTTGGCAATACCTGCCCGGACGCTGCGACCCCGAGACTCCGCGATGGGGCTCGGCCACGGCCGAGACCGAATGTCCTGGGGGCCCGCCGAGCGCAATCAGAGTCCGGTTTTAGCCCCACCCGCCGTGTCCCGCAAGAGCGTGGACGCCCGGGAGGAGGGCCCGGCCGCCAGCCCGCGGCTGGAAGACCTCAGGCGGGGACTCCAGGCGCGCACAGGAGGCGCGGGGGCTGGAAGGCCTCAGGCGGAGACTCCAGGAGCGCACAGGAGGCGCGGGGGCTGGAAGACCTCAGGCGGAGACTCCAGGAGCGCACAGGAGGCGCGGGGGCTGGAAGACCTCAGGCGGGGACTCCAGGCACCCGGGAGGCGCGGGCGGAGCGGGAGGACCGAGCGCCCTGGCCCGGCTGCGCGCCGAGCTGCTGAGCGCGCCCTGGCGGCCACTGGAGCCGCCCTCCGCGTGGTCCTCGCCGGGGGCTGCGGGCCGCATGGCCCACGCGAGGGCCAGCGAGGCGAGGGAAGCTGTTCAGGGAGGGAGAGAGGAGGGCGTGCAGCGGCCGGGAGCTGGGCCCTTGATCTTCCCGGGAAGGTCGCCTCGCGCCCCCACGTGGGGCTGACGCCTGCCCTCCCCTAAAACAGCTGGGCGGCAAGGGGTCCTGCAGGAGCTGAGTCTGCTCAGCTGAGTCTGGGGGCTGAGTCTGCTAGTGACAAGCCCAAGGCCCAGTAACACCTCCCCAACTTGCTTTTTTTTCTTTCTATTCTATAGAAAGTTCCCTAAAGGGAACCTTTAGTATGGGGCGTGGAGGAGGAAATTTCAATGAAGAAAACTTTTATGGGGTTATGGAGTGAGTCCACCAGCAACTCTGTCTTTTATTCTGCAAGTTTTCCTCTTATCTTTCCCCTTCGTAAGAATTCAGAAAACAGGCAATAAGATGTTATGTAGAGTTGTAGCTTTTAAGGATTAGGCAGGGTAGGTTTGAATGTTAAACAAGATGAAAAACGATAAATACCAGTATTTCAGACTACTGTTTTTTAATTTAAACAATTTCCAAATGAGACAAAATTTGAAAAGGACAAAACGAGTATGAGCAACTCAAACTTTAAAATAGTGTTGCTTATGCCTGGCTGGTGTGGCTGGGTGGTTGAGCGTCGACCTATGAACCTGGAGGTCAAGGTTTAATTCCCAGTCAGGGCGTATGTCCTGGTTGCTGGCTCCCTCCCTGGTAGGGGGCATGTGGAAGGCAGCCAATCAATGATTCTCATCACTGATGTTTCTCTCCCTTCCTTTCTGAAATCAATACACATATATTAAAAAAAAAAAGAAACTTAATATTTATCTTGTTTCTGAGTTTAAGAAGGGCAATAAGGTAGTGTGTCTAATTTTCCCCGTATAAACAATTCAAGTTTGACAAAGGATGTATTAGGATTCTGACCCAACCATATTGAAGAAACGTGTTTTTCTTCCAGCATCGGGATAGGAGGTCCCCTGTTAGTATGTGTTGTGGGCCAAGATGAAAACTGGAAGGCAGAGAGAGACCTTGCTTCACCATCTCTGTGCTGCTGACCTGGGATGTCACCACCCCTCCCTGCCCCTCAGTTGATTCATATTTAAGTCAAATGAAGAGATTATATTGAGTAAACTCTGAGATACCTTCCAACATTAACATTCTGACAATCACTTCACCAGTTGGTACTTTGGGCAAGTAATGAATGGGGATGGGGAGGAGGTGGAGAATAAAATTCCAAACAACTGAGGATTCAGATCCCAGCATTCACATTTACAGGCTCTGCTTACTGGCCCTACAACGTTGGGAATGTTAATTAGCAAGTCTGAGTTTCCATTTACTCATCTGTTAAATGGAGATAATGTCATAGGATTGCTTTCAGGATTTGAGATGATGTTATATAAAGTGCCTAGTACTTGTCTTTATTCATTGGCTCTTATTATGATAATTACTAGAGGCCTGGTTCACGAATTCATGCATGGGTGGGATCCCTCTGCCTGGCCAGTGATTCGGGCTGATAGGGGCCGGCTGGCCGAACCGGGGGTTGGGGCGCCGCCCCGGGTCACGCACATGGCAGGGCTAATCCAGGGGTTGGGTCACACACGGGATGCCCGGGCGGGCTGGCTGATCGCTGCTGCCCTGCCCAGCTGCCCCAGGTCAGGTCACACACGGACGCCCGCCGCCCCGGGTCGCAGATAGCAGGCCCGGATGGCAGCGGAGCAGGCAGGATGGCGCTGTCCTGCCCTGCCTGCAGTATGCAAATTAGCCGCCATCTTTGTTGGCAGTTAATTTGCATATCACACTGATTAGCCAATGGGAGGCGTAGCAAAGGTATGGTCAATTACCATGTTTGTCGATTATTAGATAGGATAGATTATTATAGAACTTGGAGACTGGTTGTACCTAAAAGATGTCAAATATATAGCTTTCAAAGATCAAAGAGTTTTTCCCAGAAAGGAATTGGAGAATTTCATGCATACACAGGTGTTGTGTTCCAGGGCTACAGACTATGGATAACATCTTGACCACCCACTTCACCATGGGTATGGCCACTCATGAGGAAGAGGCAAAATTAACTTAACATCATCACCACTAGAAGAAGCAGTTTCTGATAATGGGCCATTAATCAGATTTCTATAAGAATAATCATACATGCGTATACATATGTGCATATATCATATATTGGGGTGGTATTTGTGTAAGGAACAATAATGAATGGGTTCAAGGTTCAATTAGAGTCATGCTGCGATTTATGCTATTATTGTTTGAAATGGTCTTCTTAGTGGGATGCATTGATTTCTAGGGTCTGTGAGTGGATTTCAGGGATTCTAAATACTTAAAATTGTATGTGAAATTTTGTATGTGCATAAAATGCATTTTTTTTTTATACCACAGAGAGGGTTTGTAGCTTTCATCCGATTCTCAAAAGGATCCATGATGAAAGAAAAGTGAAGGAAGCAGTGTTGTTTGGATTTCCTAAACAGGTGTAAATCACACATAATTACTTAGATGCTGTTCCATTATCGATAATTTTACTCCTTGCTTCTCGCCACGAATGTAGAAGATGGATACTCATCTGTTCATACATTTATTCATGCATTCACCCAGTCTTTTAACAAACACACAGAGAACCCACCGTGTTGTGGGTCCAGGCAGTGCAGCCACTGTTGGGGAATTACATATATGAAACAAACCCTGCCATCAATCATCAGGCTAGCGTAGTCTGTGTGCTGTGAGAGGCCCATGGACAGAATGCTGGGGAAATACAGATAAGAGGCAACAGGGAAGGGACTGCTAAGAGTTGGCATTTCACTGGGTTGAGCAGGGGCACCCTCAGCCGAGGGCCAGGAGGAGATGTGCTCAGTCTGGTGTTTTTATTTCGGGCCAGGCAAGATTTTGGAGCAGCTGCAAGGAAGAGAATGCCAGGAAATGAATCTGGAAAAGAAGGGCAGGATTAGAGCACCCATGCCGCACTGGAGAACTCAAGCGTCCTGTACGTAAGGTCCAGGGGCTTTCTGTTAATGTGTGTTGGCTGGGTGCTCACTTATTTATTCTTTGCTAATTCTTGCCGTGGTTCCAGCAGATGAAGAATGAAGAAAAATGTGTCAGAGGAAAATGAAAAGAAAATAGTATCCAAAGACTTTATTTTGCCCTACCCAGTTTGGCTCAGTGGCTAGAGCGTCGGCCTGGGGACTGAAGGGTCTGGGGTTTGATTCCCATCAAGGGCACATGCCTGGGTTGCAGGCTTGATCCCCAGTAGGGGAGGGGGTGGTGGTGCAGGAGGCAGCTGATCAATGATTCTCTCTCGTTGATGTTTCTATCTCTTTCTCTCCCTCTCTGAAATCAATAAAAATATATTTAAAACAACAACAACAACAACAACAACAACAAAACCCCAAAGACTTTATTTTACAAATTGGGAGGGGACCACCAATGTTTGATTTTTACCAACAGAACATCCTGGTCCTTCTGGGGTGGTTTCTGTTGGTGAGTTGCTGAAGGGTTTAAGCAGACAGAACAGGGTCCTCGTGAACTGTATAAACAGGACACTAATTAAAGAAATTTGCAAATAGTTGCTTGTTACTTTTCAACTCTAATACAAAGATTATGTTGGACTAAGCTTTTTTGTGGATTGCCTCTTGATTAAACAGCTCAAGTGATCTATTTTCGAATACATGAGGGCCTTCACAAACTCCCATTGGAGGAGGGTATACATCAGTCTTGCTAGGTGGCAAATTTCACTCTAGAGTGAAAATTGTTAGATTATATAACTACACATAACTGTACATGTGCCTCTAAGGTGTCATTAGATGTTTTTCCTCGACAGGGAGACCATTTAAAATCCTAAAATGTGAAATGACAAGTAACCTGGTAAATGGGCCCAGGCCCTGAATGCTCAGGTGGCCCTGGGCAGTTAGCCTGTAGCTCAGAAAGCTCATAAAGATAAATGATTTCCTCCGCAGATCACATGCCATTGCTTGAAAACAGCCTTCCATGCATAGGAATCTTTCATATGGACAGCTTTGTGCATCAGCTATTTTTGTTTTCATTTCAAGGCCATTTCAAAAGCTATTTGTATATCTGGATTTTACCTTGTCGTATAGAAAGCCAGTTTTATAGCCAGGCCAAACAGTCAGAACTGGAGAATCAGATGAGAAATACATCTTTCTTGATATCTTATTTTCCTTTGCTACAAACTCCTTATTTTTTTCTGGGCAGAGAGCAGTTTCATTTGATCCATATCTCAGGCTACAAACAACGACAACAACAACAAAAAACCTCCTCATTCTTTTCTAACTTTTAGCTGGAATTGCATTTCCAAAATTGTCAGCTGGGCAAAACTTTACTGAATTTAAAGTAAAAATGCAGCAATTGAAAAAGGAGTATGAACTGGAAATTGCATCAGAAGATAAAGCTGTGAATCTGGAATAAGGACATATGTGCCTGAAAATCTGAACCCCCGAGTAACAGACAACTTCAAAATAGTTCTGAAAGTCACATTCTGGATGCTTTGCGTGAGATTTTAGGGACCGTTTGTAGGCCACAAACTTAGATGCCATGAGGATGTGACAAAACGTTGAAGAGAGAAAGTGGTGTGTTACCAAGTTATTCATTGCTGGGAAATAGGAAAAAAAATGCATTCAAGAATGCCTAATGCCAACTTGCAGCATTCTATCCCAATTTCCAGCATTCTATCTATGCCACCTTAACTTTCTGGCATTACTTAACATTTCAGAACCTGGGCTTTCTTTTGTTTTATTTTCTTATTCTTGGTTTGTCTGTCTAGTTAGCTGTTCAGTATTTTTCCCCCCTTTTGAGACATACTTTTGCCTACAGTCTAACATCTATCTATCTATCTATCTATCTATCTATCTATCTATCATCTATCATCTATCTATCAGAGGCCCGGTGCACGTGCACCAGTGGGGTCCCTTGGCCTGGCCTGCAGGATTGGGCCGAAACCAGCTCTCTGACTTCCCTTGAGGGGTCTCGGATTGCGAGAGGGCGCAGGCCAGGCTGAGGGACCCCAACGGTGCATGATTGGTGCCGAGGAGGGAAGCAGGAGGTTGGCCAGCCAGGGAGGGACTGTGGGAGGGCTCTAGGGCATCTCCGGCCTGTCTTGCTCAGTCCTGATGGATCGTATTCTAGAAGCAAGCTAACCTACTGGTTGGAGTGTCTGCCCCCTGGTGGTCAGAGCACATCATAGCCAGTGGTTGAGCAGCCTTAGCATATGATTAGCAGATTACGCTTTTATTGGTTGAGCAAACACTTAGCATATTAGGCTTTTATTATATAGGATTACCTTCACCCAAGGATATGTTTTTGTTGATTTTAGAGAGAAAGGAAGGGAAAGGGAAAGAGAGAAACATCAATTGGTGGCCTCCTGTATATGCCCCAACTGGGAATTGAACCAGAAACCTGGGTATGTGCCCTGACCAGGAAGGAATTGAACCCCTGACCCTTCAGTACCTAGGACAATGCTCCAACTAACTGAACCACACCAGCCAGGGCCTAACCACACTCTTTAGATAGAATCTACTATAATTGTGCCCCACCTTCTTGGATATACTATATAGTAGTTATGCAGATCAAGGCAGGTTGATCAGCCTGTCCTTGGGAGTGTTTGAACTAGAACTAAGGGAGTAGATGAGTATTTCCTGATGGCAGAAGCTGTGGGGTGGGGGACTTGGAAGCTGCTGGGAGGAGGTTAAAACTAAACCACTGAGCACAAAAGGGGAGGGATAGAGCTACTGTTCCTTGTCCCTGAGGTTGAGCGGAATAAAACGCCATCCCTTGCTGTCATTTGGATACAAGAAAATACTCTAGTGTCTTCCTAATAAAATTTATTTTTGCCTAAGTCAATTGAGGTGGAGTTTTATGACTTGTATGCAAAAGATTCCTTACTTATACAATTCTTTTGATGAGTTTTAGGAGTAAAAATGATTCTTGTTGAATTAGAATAGCTTCCTGTACCCTAAAAGTGCTGGCTTGTTAATGCAAAAATATAAAATTAATATAAAACAGTAGCAGCCTAACTAATACTCATAATGGTCATTATCTGTAAAAATTAAAACATTTAAAATGTATGTAATTTTAATATTGAATTTACAATAAAAATTAGTTCTTGGAGACAAAGGAAAACCAAATAGGCATGGTCTTTTTGTTAAAATAAATACAAGTTGTTTTATGTATGTGAGCATTTGAGGATTCTCTGAACCAAGTTTAGGTTGTCCTTACTTTTTTTTTTTGGTCACAATAATTGAATTATTCTACTCCTTTGTAACTTAATTTCTTTCCTTTGTAAAACAGAGGTATGTATTACTATGTTCAAATTCCATGGTCATTATCAATAAGCAGTTGGCAAAATCCTGTTATCTGACCACTGGATTTCTTGAGACATTCTACTTTATGAGTTCTTGGCTTCTAAATAAACAAACTGCTTTTTTCTTTTTGGTCCGGGAGGAGAGGGGAAGGTAGAGATGGATGGGAGTTCTGATTGTTTGCTGAGAGGAAGTGATCAAGCTATAGACTTAAGAAAGTGGCATTGTTAAAGGTGGACGGCACCAGATGTTAGGCCTTGGTTCTTGAGTTTTGGCTAAAAAAGGATTCAGAGAAAAGACTCAAAAACAAATAAAAGTTCATTTAGAAAGTCACAGAGGTAGAAGTGAGCCATCGAAGAAGTGAGCCAGCTGGGCTTCATGGGCTCAAGAAACAAATTACAGAAGGGCCCTTGGAGCTTAGGAGAACAAAAACAAAGGTCCAAGCCTTGAGGGAAGAAATGGGGAGAAAAGGCCTAAGAGAAGAAGGAGGAGGAGGAGGAGGAGGAGGAGGAGGAGGAGGAGGAGGAGGAGGAAGAGGAGGAGGGGGAGGTGGGGAGAGAACACTAGGGAAAGAAGGAGTTGGGGAAAGGCAAGGGTGTGTCAAGAAGAACTGATTTCTTAATTATGTTTGTAAAACAGATTTCCTATATGTTTCTTCCTCAAAATTATAGAAATTCTGATAAAAGAGTTGGTGGAATTCCTGGTGATCTGTTCTCTGAAAAGATTCTACTTAAATGTTGGAGCAGACATTTTCATGCACATTTAAAATTTAATATTTACAAAGTGTAAACTTACAAAGTGATTTTGTGTTTAGAAAATACTTACCATTCATTTTTTAAAGGGGACGCATTGTTTTTCACTTATTCAAACAACAACAAAAAAATGTCTGCCAGTTTATTGTAAAGTTTTTGGTCACCACTTTTTTTTTTTTTTTTTTTTTTAATCTTTCAGCAATGAACTTTGGATCACTGTATCTTTTAGGAGTGACAGATGCAGAACTGGAATAAGAAACCCTTTGTTTCCAAAGTGTCTTATTTTTGGAAGCCCAAATTAGTGGGGTTGGCCTGTGGTATTAACTGTCAATAGGGAGATACAAGGAGAACTTGGTATGTGGGACACTATGGTCATTAAATGGTTTTGCTTTGTTTCCCCTCTTTTATTTATTTTAAAATAGATTTTTATTGATTTCAGAGAGGAAGGAAGAGGGAGAGAGAGATAGAAACATCAATGATGAGAGAGAATCATTGATCAACTGCCTCCTGCCACACCCCACACTGGGGATGGAGCCCGCAACCCCGGGCATGTGCTCTGACCGGGAATCGAACGGTGACCTCCTGATTCATAGGTCAACGCTCAAGCACTGAGCCAGGCTGGCTGGACTATTTCCCCCTTTAAAGTGAATTCTGCTCTCGTATTATATCCCTCACCTATTTTTTTTTTCTTTTTGAAGTAACAGAAGCCAGATTATTTTTATCTCTGTATTTTTTCTTTTCTTTGCAGAGCGCTTAGCTGTTTGTTGCTAGCTTGCTGGGTTCTGGTCCTGTTGCCTGTGGCCCATGGAAATACATCAGGGCCATCTTCTAAGGGTTGTGGGACATGCCTACGAAAGTTACATTTCCCCACCTTCCAGAGTGTTTAAATAAGCTGAAGCAACAGTGTGACATTTTAAAGAAATACGAGGTGGAAGGGACCAAACTACTGCCAGCTGGAGAGGAAATGAGAAAATAATTATAACCTAAATTATGCAACAGGGAAGCAGTAACTGGCTGAGCCAGAGAAAGTGAGGTGTGCATACCAACAGTGGGTAGCAGGGGGGCCAAAGAAGAGAAACAAAAAAGAGTGTGGGAGGAAAATAGGGTGTTAAGGTTTTTCTAAATGACACCATTCTCACAGCTTGAATTGTGCAGGGGTGGGTGCGGGGGAACCCTGTTAACAGGAAATGGGCTCTCGCTATATGGTACTGGTGTAACACCTACCAGGGAAGAGGTGCCAAATTAATCATGACAATTATGAGCATTACGCAGGTTGTTAGGCATTACATTCCTTTACAGGTGGCCTGAATGAAGCCCCGTGGTGCTTGGCTTGTCACACTACTTCTGCTGTAACAGGTGCGTCTGGCACCCCCAGCCTGGGGACAGATGAGAGTCAAGTGTGGGTAAACCCAGGATGGCTGAGCCTGCACCGGTGTAATTATGAGAATCCCATCTCCCCTGGTCCCTTCCCTGGCAGGGAACGGGCCCCTGGGCAGCCATCAGCTCTGTTTATTTAACGCTGTAATCATGGCTGAGCCCCTCCAGGCGTTGGGTCTGGCACAAGTCTCTCCAGAGCCAGCTGCTCCCTCTCTCTCTTGTAGGCTTTCATTGTAGCTAGCTCACCACCGCAGCAGTCTCTCCTGCCTCTTGGCGATATTATTATCATTATTTTAAAATATATTTTTAATTGTTGATAGTATTACAGATATCTCCCATTCTGCCCCCTCCCCCTCCCCACCCCCAGCCTCTACCTCCTCCTCCCAGGTCTTCACTACCCTATTACCCATGTCCATGGGCTATGCATGTAAGTATATAAGTTCTTTGGTTTCTCTCTTCTCACTCCCCCCAACCCCACATCGAGGCATGTCAGTCTGTTCCATATCTTCATGCTTCGGGTCTTATTTTAATGGTCAATTCATTTTGTTCATTAGATTCCACAAATAAGTGATATCGTGTGATATTGGTCCTTCTCGGTTTGGCTTATTTCACTTAGCATAATATTTTCTAGGTCCATGCATGCTGTCCCCAAAGGGTAAGAGATCCCTTGGCCATATTATTAATGAAGGTTATGGGAGGATTAGAAGCACAGGTAGATTTAGAGTCAAACCTGTGCCACCTTGCCCACCTCTAGGTCTGGCAGCCTCTTGTTTCCCCTGAACCAAGAACTGGGCAACGTCACTCTGAGATGGGCCCACACCCCGGACCACAGCCCGAGCCAGGCTGTGTTCTCAGGGGGCTGTGTGCCTCTCGCTGTTTCCTGATTCTGGCTCTGATGTATGTGGAGAGTTCGCAGGTGCCACCTCCTCTTAGGAGCATTAGTGCCACCATCTTTCTCTGCTGGGGCCAGTGAGGGAGGGGCCATGGACTCTATATAATAAAGAGCTAATACGCTAATTAGACCGAACAGCAGAACAACCGTCTGGACGATCTTTTGGACGAAGCCGGGCCTGCGAGGGCCAGCCAAGGCTGTGAGGGCCGGCTGAGGTAGCCGGAGGTGGCAGGGCTGAGCCCCTTGCACGAATTTCATGCACCAGGCCTCTAGTGTAATGATAATAATGAAACCAGAGCCAGGGGGCCGCCGCTCCTGTGCTGGGCGTTGAGCTGGAACTCCACGTGTGTTAGCTTATTTGACCCTCACAATGATTTGTAGGCGTGTGAACGTGTTTTTTGGAGTCATTTGGCCTTGGTGTTTAGTCCTGGCTCTGCTACTTGTCAGCTACATGACCTAAAGCAAGTTGCTTTGAATTTTTTAGATCTGTCTAAAAAAAGCTAGTAAAAGCAATGCCTGTTTTATTTATTTATCAGGAGCCCAAACTGAAGACCCTCAAAGCAGATTTGGGAGGCTGGGTGAGTGGTGAAGGCTTTTCTGCTGCTGTGTGCTTACTACCGTTTTGCACTGGACCTTTCCTTTGCCTCTTTCTTCATCACAACTTGTCTCCCTCACACCCTGCTGCCTGCGGTCTGTTTCATTGTTGACTTGGAGTCTCCTCTGTTGATTGATACATTGATGATCCAAATTGGGAGGCACCAGAGACATATGAAATGAACTGTCACTGCTACTTATCAGCTCCAGAATCTGCCTGGCGTACAGTGCCATGTGCCATTTAAAACTTAATGGTCCCAACAATTGTGTGAGGCTGGAACTACCGCTTTTCCCATGTTACTGAGGAGAAGAATGAGTATTGGATAGGTCGTGCGGCTTGCCGTGGTCACTCAGCCAGCAAGTGAAGCTGTGAAGATTCATGTCAAGGGTCGGGTGTGGTTGGCTACTGTGACCTTCCTGGAGCAATGGGGGAGACCCGTGCCCAAGTGAATAAACTCAAAATTACAACAGAGGTGATAACAGACGCGCGTGTGATGGGCTAGGGCTGCTTTTTGCAAGGGTCACACTCTGAAGGCTTCATTGAGTTATGTGTGTCCACCTAGGGCAGTGATGGCGAACCTTTTGAGCTCGGCGTGTCAGCATTTTGAAAAACCCTAACTTAACTCTGGTGCCATGTCACATATAGAAATTTTTTGATATTTGCAACCATGCTAAGACAAAGACTTATATTTTTGATATTTATTTTATATATTTAAATGCCATTTAACAAAGAAAAATCAACCAAAAAAATGAGTTCGCGTGTCACAGAGTTCGCGTGTGACACGCGTTCACACCCACGCATGTCAGAGGTTCGCCATCACTGATGTAGGGGAGGAAAAAGCCCTCATTTCTACATAAACGAGTGGGTGATCTGAGACAAATTACTCTATCCTACTTGAACCTCAGTTTTCTCATTTGACAATGAGAGGAAGAGTGGAAGTGGCCTCTAAAACAGTCCTGTCACTTAGAAACTATTTTATTCCAATCCTGTCTGCTTGTATCTGGACTCTTCACTCACTCACCCCTGTCAAGCCCAGACTTTCTGACACCTGCGGGAGCGCCAGGGGCTGCTGACTGTTTCTCACTGGCCCCTGCTATGGACTCCCTGACCCCAGCCCTTGCCCTGATCACACCCCCAGCTGGTGGTGGCAGGAAGCAATCCCTGTCTCTCTGGGGTGCCTCTCTGCCCTGCTCATCCACACCCTGACTACAGCCAGGGGAAAGGTCACATTTGCACTTCAGAGAGAGGTAAGCATGGCCCCGGCCTTTCACGTGTCAGACTTGAGAAGCAGCCTGGGACTGCCTGCTGTGGCAGACACTGCAGGCCAGAGTGGTGATGCCCTGCGGAGTCAGGAGCGCAGCCGCAGGAGTCAGGGCTGGAGTTGGGATCTTGGCTCCTTCACCACCTCACTGTGCTGCTCAACATCTCAAGTTCAGTTTGCATCTCTCTAAGACAATAATCATTGCAGCCACGTGCCCCCGGGCTTGTGGTGAGATCCCATGGATTAATATTGTCCTGTTAACAGCCTGCCCAGCGGAACAGTTTACTCACCCTTCTCACCTATGGGAAGTGCTCAACACCAAGTTAGAGGCTGAGAATGACAGTTTCGCTTTTCCCAGCCCTGCTGGGAGCTCAGGGGGGCTATGGCATCTATCCGGTTAAGACCCAGGAGGCATGAAGGGAAGTTTGCTGGGGGAGTTACTGAGAAACTCTTCTTCTTACAAAAGGAGAGAAGGCGGTAAGCTCTCTTCCTCCGTACCTTCCTCGCTTAGGAGCCTTGTAACAAGAGGCTGTAAGGCTGGTACCTGCTGCAGCCACGCCGTGAACAAGGCGGCAGATTTATGGGCGCTGGAGGCTGGGAAGACAGAACGATGAAAAGAAGCGGTGCCTGTGATGGCAGCGTTGAGCTGCTAAGCCAACTCTGAGACTGACTGCCTAGGACCAGTCTTGATCTGTGAGGTGACAACCATAATAAAACCCAATGGCTTAAGCCATGTTTATTTGGGATTCAGCTCCTTGCACCCGAACCACCCTAACATCCACTGGAACCCCAACAACCTCCTGGGAGGAAGGTTTAGGAAGATGCACGGTCTGATTGCAACAGTGGATGTCGTCAGAAACTACGGGCTCAGGACTCCGGAGACATCATGTGGTTGCTTCAAAGTTACACACATGCCTTGAATGAGGACCAACTAGAGCACAAGGGAGGAGGCCTGCCCGAGAGGCACCCCCTTCAAACCCCATGGAGACTCTGGAATTCACAGTGAATGTTCTGACCATTGAACTCCTTCTCCCACAGGATTTCCCACGTCCTCTGGAGTCTACCAGCATGTGTCCTGGCTTCCTGGTTGACAGTTTACCCCAACCTGCGGTTTACCAAGTGCTTTACAGTTTATACTGTGCCATGTGGTGTCACAGCCAGTAGCTCACTAAACACACAATAACCTTCTGTGGTAGGTGTTGCCTGAGGCTGTTAGGAACTGCAAGAAAGCTTGCCTGTCTGACACTGGAAACATCACCTTCAGCCCGTTCCCTTAGAGGTGGTAATACCGCCATGAGGTAGTGAAGGTTGGGGGGAGTCAGAAGAGGCAGCTGTACATGTCAGCTCCGAGCTGAACTTGCTGTGTGATATTGGTGAGTCATGGGCGTCTCTGGGCTTCAATTTCCTCGTGTAGGGTTGAACTCAGCCTGACCTCTGGGATTCCTTCAGATTAAGCATTATTGTCTCCAGCCAATGCCTTTTGAAACAATGTTTTCACCAATTCTTTTATGTGAACTAGCTTAGGTGGTGATATGAGAACAGTGAGCTTAGAGTATCTATAGTGAACAGTTAACGAGAGAAGGGAATAGAAAACAATGCTAAACTTAAATTCTAAGTCCCGTTAACAGCATAAATCTAACAGTCCAAACAGTCTTTGCTTCTCTCCCCCTACTCTTCCTCCCTCCCTCCTACCCCTTGTTTCTCCTTTTCTTTCGTTCAGCTTTAGTGTTGTGCCTGCTGGGTGTCAGGCACTTTTCTAGGCGTGTGTTGAGCATCCGTTATGAAATAAACATCTTGCTGGGTGCTGAATATAGGACAACAGACCTGAAAGATGGGGTTCTAGCTCTCTATGCTCTAGAGGAGGGGCCAGACAATTCAATAGGATGCTATAATAGAACCAGAGGCCCACCGTGAGAAATTGTGTGGCCCCGCCTACCCGCGCACACCTTGCCGTGCTCGCAGCTTCCTGGTGACCGGTCTTTGGTCCTTATGGCGTTAGGGCCACTGGGTTTTTATCATATAGATGTGATAAGTGCTGAGGTAGGGGAAAATCCAGAGTGCTGAGGGAATAAACAGGAAGCACACTTAACCTGAATGTGATGGGAGATGGAAAGCGTACAGAAGCAGAGCCAAAGGAAGGCTGGGAGCAAAGAGGATGAGCAGACAGTCTTAGGCAAAAGCAGCTGCTCATGGAAAGTCCCTGAGGTGGGCAAAGTCCTCATCACCTAGGAGGAGGAGAAAAAGCTCAGTACAGTTGGATATGAGAAGGAAGGGGTAAGATGGTGAGGACTGTGGCTGGAGTGGTAAGCCAGGTGGCTATCTGATGACTGGCCTTGCAAGCTATGCTCTGGATTTCAGGTGTCATCCTTAAAAGAGCAAGGTGGCCATTAAAGAATATTTAAGTTTAACGTTATTACACGAATACATGCATGTAATAGCTACAAAATAATAAAGTCCAAAAGTCTTACACAAAAACCATCAGTGCTCTAATGGCATCTCCCACCCTCTACCCACCCCCACCCAAAGGAAACCGCTTTCAATTCTTTACCTTCTAAATAATGTGATTAGGCTTCTTTCTTATGCTTTCCTGCTATGACAAAGGATAATTTTGGCTCTCTTATGCCCCCTCTTTCCAATCCCTTTACTTTTTCTAATACTAGAATGAGGGGAAAAGATTCCTTCATCTAGAAGTCCACAGATACTTCTCTACACACATGCAACATATTCATGGGGGCAGAAAATGGTTGAATTTAGTCATATGACAGGTGTTTTTAAGGCAACTTTATAAGCTCTTTAGATATTGGCTAAGTATTTTGGGATAATATGTACTTTCTGTTTCCTTGTTTAAGAAACTCAAATGGATAGAATCTAGAGGAATTCTACAGAAATGGAAGCAATCACATTTGAGTAACTGAGGGAAATGCATGTTCCACATATTTAATGAGATTTTAATATTAGGAGAATCTCCTTTTTGATTTTTGTCTTAAAGAATGTAGCAGATATTAATGCTTGCATACTGTTGTGACTTGTTTTATGCTTTCACTTTCTCTCTCTCTCTCTCTCTCTCTCTCTCTCTCTCTCTCTATATATATATATATATATATATATATATATATATATTTCCTTGTTTTAAAAGCATTTATGTCAACCTACAAAAATATGTGCAAAGTAAAGGCAGAAGAAACATATGAATAAAAGTGGGACAAAGAGAAATAAAATAGGACAGAATAGTTGACGCCATGGTAAGATCAGTACTTGAAATATTATCTTGAATATTTGCAAGCAACGGGTTGAGTAATGAGCCCTAAGTTTTCTATGAGCTAACAACAACAACAAAAAGATAATTTAATCTATTTATCTGGTATGCCATCAAAGATAAATTGTTTGTAATAATAGGTGCCTAAGAACTGAATAAGCTAACTCATTTTACTGGCTCATTAACTGCAAGGCAATTAGGTCCAATGAAAGCTGCCAGAAATGATGACTTCTGGCTTTAGGATAGTTGAGCAGTAAGTCTTATAAGAGCAGTAACTAAAAATAAGGACCAATATTTTGTGTAGGGCAATCTTCAGTTACACCAATAAAAGCCATGCCACCTCCATATTTTTAAAAATGGTTACTTTGTCCTAACCGGTTTGGCTCAGTGGATAGAGCACCGGCCTGCAGACTGAAGGTCCCAGGTTTGATTCCGGTCAAGGGCATGTACCTTGGTTGGGGGAAGGCCCCAGTAGGGAGTGTGCAGGAGGCAGCTGATCGATGTTTCTCTCTCATCGATGTTTCTAACTCTCTATCCCTCTCCCTCTGTAAAAACTCAATAAAATATATTTTTAAAAAATAATAAAAATGGTTACTTTAATTCCTCTAAGTAATCTCCCTTTTTGCCACTTCCATCTTAACCTTCTTATTCTACATTGATGTAAAGACATTGGCATAGATTTTACCCCATCATAGTTTTTATTTTCCCATCAATCACAAAACTGTTCTTATTGATGCTTGCTCTACTCAAGGTATTAAAGTCATGACATTTTATGAGCATCTATAGCCCTGGAGTAGCCAAAGTTCATGCAGTTTAGTCAATAGTTAATTCATTTTTACAGAATTAAAAATTAAAGACCAATAAAACTCATAAAAATCTCATGACTTAACACATGTTCTTAACATATTTATTCACCAGATAAGAAGTCGTATAACCACAGTCATGTTTTCTTGTATGACATTGACCTGCAAAGATCGTGTTTCAGTTAACTGAAGGAAAATGAATATCCTGTTTTATGAAGGACTATTTGGTGCATTAATAGGATAATAATTTGGGAGCAGGGTATGGTTGTTTCTTTAATACACGAGAAAATCCCTCCCATGTGCCAAGGCTGAGTGCAAGGACTACAGAAAAACTTGCAAGACTCAAGGAACTTAGAGTCTGGTGCGGGAGGGCAATCAGCCAGTGAACAGATATGATATAACATGGTGGTACTCATACAGGTATTGTGCAGTGCTACCTATACAGGTATGGTATAAGCACCTAACTTCGACCAGGAGGGGAGAAGTCAGGAAAACTTAGGAGAGCTTCAAGCCTAGAAGGAAAAAGCTCACTTCATGGAATTGGGGCAATTACTTAAATTGGGCTTCATTTATTTCTCTGAAACACTGGGTCTGAAGGAAACCACAGGTTATCTATAGTTTCCTCCTCACATTTAGGGCAGGTTTGTAGTTATATCCTTTTAGAAACATGAGAATCAAACTTACTAAAAAGATTATTTATAAAAATTATTTATAAAATTTACCATGAGTGACATGTAGTACATTCATCATGTTGTGCAACCATCATGACTATCTAGTTCCAGAACATTTTCATCAGCTCAAAATGGAACCCATAGCCATCAAGCAGTTCACATCCCTTTCCCCCATTTCCACAGGCCCTGGCAACCATTAATCTGCTTTCTATATCTATGGGTTTGCCAATTGTGGACATTTCATGTAAATGAAATCATACAATCTGTGGTTTGTTGGTTGTGGCTTCATTCGCTTAGCCTAATAATTTCAAGGCCCATCACACTGTGGCATATATCAGCATAGACTAAAGTCATTCCTTTTCGGGCTGAATAATATTTCATTGTGTGGATATACCACATTTTGTCTACTCATCAGCTGATGGGCATTTGGCTCTACTTTTTTTTTTTTTTTTTTTTGCTATTGAATTGGTGCTTCTAGAAGCACCTCTGTACCAGTTTTTGTTCAAACGCTAGTTTTTAGTTCTTTGGGGCATATGCAAGGAATGGGATTACTGGGTCACATGGTAATTTTATATTTAGTTTATTATGGAATCACAAATTGCTTGCCACAGCAGCTGCACTATTTTACCAAACTTAATTTCAACGAGAAAGTATTTCTTTCAAGGCTACCCTGGGCCTTGATAATTTATTCTCCCTCCCAACTTCAAAAGATTGTCCAGAGGGCTAATAGTCTTTGTGAAACCTAAAGGCCTTTTGAAAGCAGCTTTTATATAAATTAAACATATTATGCACTCAGGCATTCATTACAGTGTTCTGCAAGGAGTTGGATAGTTCAATAAATTTACATTAAATTCTATCTGCATAGGTGTGAGCTTTTACAGTCTTAGAACACCCGAAGCTGAAAGGAGACAAATTGAGTTGAATTAGTTTGCCTCCACTTGACCCTTTTAAAAAAATGATATATTGGAGGCATTTTAGAAAGTGCAATCTTTTTGAAGTATGGGCAGGCTGATTCCAGTTGTTAAATCCGTTAATTAATTTATCTCTGTTCAGGACATTCTAATGAACTGAAACCCAAGATTGCCGTTAATCCAAAGCAGAAGCAAAAGCGTGGCTGAACAGATGATATTCACTGTGCTTTCGCAGACTTTAAAAATGCTTTTGAAAAAACCAAGAGGAAAACAAATGAGAACGATTTTTTTTTTTAGCTCTAGATAGTGTTTTTAAAAACTTTTGTTATGGGGGACAGACAGCTCCTAATACATACTCTGCTCATGCGGTGCTATAGGGAAGCTCATCAACCTAGCAACGCATTTAGGCAGCACTTACCCCTCCCCATAGCACCTGGCTTCCTGGGTGCCAGGCTTTCTGAGAGAAAGCCCACTTCCTAGGCCAAAGCTCACACACAGCAGGCGCAGAAGCCAAAATAAGACAAAAAGAGCTTGGTCTTTGTTTTTCTTTATCATTTCCAAATTGCCTGTTGCTACGCTAATCTCTTCAAGCACCTCATAGGGTTAGGTGCTTTGCATACGTTATCGACTTTAACCCAGTAAACACTTCTGAACAAATCTTAAAAGTATCACGTTGCTCAGTACCTAGTGTGTATGAAGCATTTTATAGTTCCTATTTTAGGTCTCATAACAACCATGCGAAGTAGAGGGTGCTTTCATGTTCATTTTAGAAATGAAGAAACTGGGTTTCCAAAGGATGAAAAATCAGCAAAGCTAGTCAAAAACAAATGACAGCTTATGATAAGGTCTGAGCTCGTACTACTATGCCAGTTACCTTCTAGTAAGTAAGAAGCAGATATGCACATAATAAATATTGAAAATTTAAAAATATGCTTCTTCAAGCCAAGATGTAACTTAATTAGACTATTTAAAAAATAGATTGCATTTATCTGACAACTACCTAGATGTCAGCTGGAGTCATTCTGTTCTTTGAGATTCCAATGATCTTGACTGTACCCCAATCTCAGTTGTGGTGGGAGTTCCATGTCTTTATAGGATTGTGAGGGGCTTACTTTCACCTATTAACTCTGACTCTACGCTCCAGCCTCTTCTGAATTAGTTCAGTTTACAGAGTGTCCCCTTTTCTTTTTCCTAGAAGTCTGTACTGGTGGAATAAAGAAAAAAACTGACGGGCTCAAGTCAATTTTGGCTTAAATCACATTTTATTCTTTCTTCATGTAAGCGTTGGGGAGAAATATCCCTGAATCATTCTTATCACTAACCAGCTTTTTACTACCATGAAATCCCCTTACTAGGGGTTTTTCCCAAAGAATATTTAAAATTCTTAGTAAAGTGAAGTAAATGAGGGGTACAGCTGATGGCTTGATACAAATCACTGGGAGTCCGTGGAGAGAGTGGGTGCACAGGATGGAAAAGACTTGAGAGGTTTGCAACTTGAACATCTGTGTTTTACAGTGGAGAACACAGCAGATCAGAGTGGACCCTGGTTCGTTCAAGTTCAATGGCTAGTTAGATAAATATGACTTTTATTCCCAACTGCACTTTGCTACCCACAGATATAGGAGTGTAAACACAAGGACCAAAGAGTTGAATGAAATGAGTTTCTGACTCATTTGCCAGAGGGAGATTCAGGACAATTTGCAGTAATCTATTATCATTCTCTGAATGTTTCTCTTCAACTGCTTCTCTTAAGCCCTGAAAAGTAATAAACATCTCTGTCTTGCCATTGTCACAAGAGAAAAGTAATGGTGTGTATTATGATATCATCCAAGATATTACCATGACTCAAATATTAAAGTCCCCCAGGGCCAAGGAATGGAGTTTATAAATGAAAATTTTTAAGATTTCTCTGTTTTAACTGGTAGTTCAAATTTTAAAAACACAAACAAAACCTACAAAACCTTGGTAATTCCAATTTAGCTTATATGAAAGAGGAGATGGAAGAGAAGTGAGAAGGTAGTGAAAAGTTAGCATAAAAATTTGAAGAACAACCAAACATGTTTTTCATATGATTTTTAAATTGCCTGGGGACTTACTTTAATTTATCCTCGTATATATATATACTCCTTGAAGCAAGTTGTCCAATCATGTATTTTTCTCCATGTTGCCATGGAGATTGTCCACACAGGACATTGATGGTTAACAAGAGTGTGATGTGTTCTGATTTCTATGCCCATCAAGCTACATTACACCTCCATAACTTTGAAACATCAAGTGGAATTGGAGTTTGCAATCTTCAAAGTGTCATACTTTGCCTTTCAGAATTCACAGGGGTAATGAGTGTGTACCTGAATAAACCAACTCCATAAATAAAAATGATTAATATTGATCAAATATAGAGTAGTTTTCGCATGGTCTATGCATATGGGTCTATAAAGCATAACCAGGTACAGCTAGAAATGACAGTTCTTTCTAAACAATGTAATATAACTTACAATTATAGTGTCTTAGATTAGTAAAGGGAACAAATGCTGTGACACATCTAGCAAGTTAGGGGTATTTCCAAGCTTCAGTTTCCAAACTTCAGTGTCACAAACTCTATGTAGGTTACGTGGGTCTTTGAGATTTTCTCTCTTCTGAAAGAGGATGCAATAAACTATCATGAGAAAGACCTGTGCCTTGCAATCACACAGACAAGGGTTGGGAATGGGTTTGCAATACTAATTATGTGATTTTAGCTAAGTCACTTAATCTGAAAGTGAGGGTAATGATATTTTCCTGATAAAATGTGAAGATTCTTGGTTTATTTAGATACATTCAAATTACCCTTCTGAATTCTAAAGAGCAATGTATTACACTTGCAAGATCCAAGAAATCATCTAAACTCACAGTGCACTGAGGAGGTGGTGACAGTATTAATCAGCTGTGCTATAGTAACAAGTAACCCCTACATTTCAGTGGGTTGGGACAACAAACCTTTATTCCGTCCCCTGTTATATGTCAATAGCTGCAAGTCAGCATCTGTATGGAACCTATTTTATTCATAGAAGAGAGAGAGAGATGAGAGAATTGGAGGAAGTACATGATGCCTCTTTAAGCTTCGTGGGAACTTGGTAGACTGACACATTCCATTGGCCAAAGTAAGTCACATGACCAAAGGCACTGCAGGTCTCATGGCAATGAATGAGTATATTTAACTCTCTTATAGGAAGGGGGAGTGAATAATTGGAACAATGATACAATTTCCTACAATAACTATTGCTGTTATCAGAGAGGCTGTGTTGGATGAGGGTAAAAGCCTAGGCTGAGTCTTACAGAGTTACTTTCTATAAGAACTCGGGCAAATTACTTACTCTTTGTGTGCTTGTTCGCACAATTGGAAAATTGGGATAATAATATCTATTCCCTTTTGTAGGATTACTAAGAAAATGAAATGAGTTCATGTGTGTGTATGCACATATATATATACATAATATAAAGATTATACAGTATATGTGCACATAACATTTACACAGGGTGGAGTAAAAATAGGTTTACAGTTGTTCATATAGAAAATAATACAATAATTAATGAATAATACTGTGTTATACATACTTGCAACTGGAAACCTACTTTTGCCCCAACCTGTATAACTTAGAACAAAAGCTGACACACATACAAGTACTATGTGTTAACTATCATTATCATCAGTGGTCATACTGAGGGGATAGTAAATTTACAGACATATTCCCTGTAGAAAGACAAATCAATTAAATTTAAGTAGCTGTGGTGGAATGTTATAGAAATTTCCTACATCTCTCAATGAAGTGACCTTCTCTACACAATTCAATTGGTCCTTGTCACTGATTCTTTACCACGTGCTTCTTTTGTCTTGCAGTCATCAGTGTTTGGAGGGGACTGGAAGAAAAGGTAAGAAGGAAGATATGGTAGCTAACATTTTAGCATGAGACACTAACTTGGTTTCTTTTTTTTGAGAGTATTTGATATTCTCATATTCAACAGCTTTTACACAAAAGCAATTTGGTTTTTTTGAATCTTTTTCTGTGTTTTCAAAGAATCAAATTCAGAAAGATGTTTCTGGTAATGAACATTAGCCCTTCTCCCCATGGGCTTATTTTCTTAGTCAATGAGCACTGTCTCCTTGCACAACTTTAATACCCTATTTCGAGAAATAATCAAATAGGCAATTTCCCGAATAACATTGTAACAGGAATAATGTGCACAGCCTTACTGCCAGAAAAATGGAGGTTCTATCATGCAAAATGTGCATGGTTTATTTCTTTTACCTATGCCACAGAGTCTGCTTGAAAATTTAGTCTTAATTTCCTTTCAATAGCATCACTGAAATGTACTAAGTCAGGAGAGACATCTATAAACCAAGATTTACATGCAAATAAATATTTCAACAATGATGCTTTTTTCCTATCATAAGGCAAGCAACCTAGTGAAAAACTTGCTCAAATCCCAGAACTGCTCACTGCAGTGACTTCAGAAGCACTGCTGATTGAGAAAAGAATCATTTCCCTTTCTTCAAAAGTTTTTACTTTTTTCTTCCCATGAAACTTGTCCAATTATACATTTATGCATTAGAAATATTATGCAACCCTCTTCCTACTCGTGGCAGCACATGATTCAAAAGTCTCAGACACAATTTTTAAAAATTGCTGAGCCCAGTCAGCGTGGCTCAGTGGTTGAGAGTCGACCTATGAACCAGGAAGTCAAGGTTGGATTCCTGGTCAGGGCACATGCCTGGGTTGCGGGCTTGAATCCCAATGTGGGCTGTGCAAGAAGCAGTTGATCAATGATTCTCTCTCATCATTGATGTTCCTATCTCTCTCTCCCTTTCCCACCCTCTCTGAAATCAATAAATATATATATAAAAATGTGTTATGTGTATATGCGTGTGTATGTGTGTACTAACACTTTGTTCAAATAATACAGACCTGAATTCTAGGTTGAAGAATAAGGCTTTATCTGGGGAGAGTTTTGTGAGAGGAGTGCTATTGGTGACTTTTTTAGTTATTACTTATCATTGGATTTTGAGTTTCCCCCCTCATTTAGAAGAACTTTCCCCCAACAATCATTTTCTCTTCATAAATGATTAGAAACATAGCTGGCATTTTCCTTACACTTCTACTTTCAAATACTAATTTCACCGCCTTCTCTCAAGAGTCTCCCCTTTTTTGATGTCTCCCTGCATTTTCATGTGATATCCTGAATTGCTTTACTTTCTATTTGCTCCCAATATACTCGCAAAACTCAAGCACACTTTCATCATTTGTGCCATCGGTTGTGACCTTTAATCTTTAAACCAAATAGACAATTTGGTGAAACACTATGAAAATTCAGCCTGCTTACCTTCTTTTTTCCTGCTGATATTTAGTTTGCACACATTTCTGATATTTGAGTTTAAATTATTTTTCCTGACTAGAAAAGCATATTCCCTCTGTCCTGTAGCCTGAGGAACCACACAAGGGCCTGCTCGCTAATGTAGAGAAAGAAGAACGCAAGAGCCACGTTTGAGGTCCATTTAATTCCACAGGAGGTGGCTGTGGCCCTGAAGACTGGCAGTGTGGAGTCTACTACCTAGAGTAACATTCTGCTCTTCAACAGCCATAAAATTAACTTAAAATTTATGGTTCTGGCAAATACCGATTGCTTTTTATGTGTTATTTATTAACTAAGACTATTTCACCGGGGAGATTAATTTGACTAAAATGCTTTGAAATTACTTGCACCAATGAACTATATTATAGGTGGAACTTGGTATAAATGATGTAGGAGGGGATTCAGAAATAACAAGGTGACAAAGCTTAGAAAACCTACCGCATCATCTCTTCCCTTGATTTTATTTTTAGCTTTGTTTAACTTTCTGGCCAGAACTCGAAAATGGTTCTGGTAGAAAGTTAAAGTGAAAATGAGGGGTTTTTTTCAATGACAAAGTAATATATCCGACTAGCTCTTCTGCTGAGAATGATAAAAGTTGAATTAAAGCACAAAAGGAAGCAAAAAGCAGCTCTCTGAAAGTATTGGAAAGCAACCAAAGTTACCACAAGTATGGGGCTAAGATCCAACAGAAAAAGAACATACATCATAAGCCCTCAATGTATCACAATTTTATCTCCTAAGAGCATTTGCCTATACGAGGCGTAGAAACCAAGAAAAAGTGGTGTCGTGGAGCTTGGGGCAGTCTGTTGAGTGGGGAAGACAAAAACTGGAGAACAAGACTATGAAGGCGCTCTCAGAAACGTAAGCCTGAGCCTGGCCAGTGTGGCTCCGTGGTTAAGCATAGGCCTGTGAACCAGGAGGTCACTGTTCAATTCCCAGTCAGGGCACATGCCCCGGTTGTGGGCTCTATCCTCAGTGGAGGCCCGTAGGAGGCAGCCAATCAATGGTTCTCTCTCAACATTGATGTTTCTATCTCTTCTTCCCTCTCTCTTCCTCTCTGAAATCAATACAAATATATTTTATTTTTCTGACCTATTTTGCAGAATTTATTGATATCAAACACAAACTATACATAAAACAGAACTTTAATATGACATTCCATAAACAAAAGGTGCAAAGTCATGGGAAGGGTCCCCATCCTGATGTCCATTAAAATAACAGAGCACAGTGAAACCGTCTCACTTCAGGACCACAGGCACGGCTTCAAATCTACAGGCCACACAGGGGGCCCTGCCCCAGGTTTCCCAAAGCAGACAGGTGCACACCTGATACAGAATCATTACAGAGCCTCCCCTTTCCATTAGACTTTAAGGGCAATTATTGCAACTTAACTTAATTTTACATACAATGGATAGAAATTTCTAAAACTCTACTTCCCTTACCAGTTTGATAAGCACAGACTACAGTTTATTATAAAAGTACCACTGAAATATCACTACACCTACGTACATTAAAAGTGCAATAACTGGGCCTGTGTGCCCCAAGCAGGCTCAGCGTTCCCACCATCTGTCCACACAGCACAGAAGGGAAGCTCTGATCCCCCAGAAACATTTGCTCCAGGCGATCTTCCTTCTCCAGTTCCTCAGGCACCTCCAGGTGGCCTGGGACTGAAGAACATGTCTTCCCTCACATGGAGTGTCTCACTGGCCAGCACGTTCAGAGGAAGAGGAAAGCTGAAGGGCCTCAAGGAGGATGCTCAAGGGGACACAGGGACAGAGTCCCTCTGACTTCTCAGTGGTGGGAGGGATCTGAGCAGGAGCCGTGAGCATCTCAGCAGGAGGGAGGGATGGAGGTGTCAGGCACATGGAGCCCCACTGGCCTTTGTCTAATGTCGTGAAGACATTTCTGAGGGGCTGGCCTAGAACCTCAAGAATTGGTGGGAACTGGCAGGGCTGGAGAGACTTGATGGGAGGACCCTGGTGCTGAGGTTGGAGGTCTGGTCTCTGGGTGCTATTCAGGCTAGGGCTGAGTCTGGGTATCTTTGTGGGCTTCTGGCAGGTTTGGCTGGAGGTCTGGGCAGCTCTCTTGCCAGGTACCTTGATGATGAGATCAGAGTCCTGGCCCACACTGCGTGCAGCAGCATGTTGGATGCTGTGTGAGTTCCCGTCAGGGAACTTGGCCTGTGGCTGGTGGATGAGGGCTTGGTCTAGGCCCTGGTTGCTGAAGGCAGAATGGGGCTGATTGTCCCCCTCATGGACACTGTGGGTGGGATCCTGGACCAAGTGTGTGCCTTCTGCATGAGGGGAGTCTGTGACAGGCCTTTCCTGTCCATTCTTTGGTACAGGAGGTAAGCAGGCACTTCTCACAACACCTTCGACGGGAGGTGCTGACGATGTCATGACACGTTTCCTTTTCGGTGACCAAGGGGTGAGGCCAGGGTCTCTTACGTATTTCCTCTTGGTGCTGTGATCAGGTCTCTGCACGTGTGGATCCCTTACATAGTCACAGGCTTCTGTCTCTTCCTTCCCGCTTTGCTGGGGCCTGCATGTGGGTCTCCAGGGAAGCCTGCAGCAAGGAGCCTCTCTCTGTTCTTCATGCCATGCTCTCTGCTCATTCACCCTATCAGCCCTGTGAAAGGGTCCTGGGTTCTGCTGGACCTGGGGATTCCATGGTTCCAGGTTCTCCTTCACCTTATTGGAGCCCATGGCCTGGGTGGCTGGGGACCTATTCCAATGATTCCTCGGACACCTGCTTGCCTTATGCCCAAAGGCCCTGCAGTTCCAGCATCTCACCCTCACGTAGTCACAGGATTCTGGCTTGTCCTTCCAGTTTTGCTGGTGCCCTTCCCGGGCTCTCCCGGGTCCTCTCTGGCGCAGAGCCTGTCTCTGTTCTTTATGCCGGCGAGCTCTCTGCTGGGTCAACCTAGCAGCCTTGTTGAAGGGCCCTCGGTTCCTCAGGTCCCTGGGAGTCCAAGGATTCTGGCTCTCCTTCTTCTTATTGGAGTCCAGGGCAGGGGGGCTTAGGGCCCCACTCTGACGCTTCATGGGACACCCGAGGCTGCTGGCCTTGTGCCCAAAGGCCCCACATTTCCAGCATCTCACCCGGGGATTCTCCTCCTCTGGTGGGGGAGCCTTGCGTGCCACTGGGGCCCTCTGTGGCTGCTTCCCTTTCTGGGCCATAAGGGTATGCGGGGCGCTCGTTCTGGGTCACGACCTGCCTTCAGCTATCCCGCCTGAGACCTTCCCGTCTTCCGCTCTCAGCTATGTTCTTGCAAATCCCCTGCAACCCGCTGTGCTCAGTCCGTGCGCAGATCCTCAGAACAGCGGGCGCTGGACCAGCTCCACTGGGCGCGCTGCAGCTTCCACGGTGCCTGTCCAAGGGCCCCTGGCAGAGCTTCCGGTCCTCCTCGGCTTTTATGCTGGTTCAAGTTGACGTCACATGTAGGCGGTGACGCTCAAATTAGCATAATCTCGCGGAGGGATACAGGACTGGGAGGGTCGCACTGCTCTGGGCTCTTTAGCGTTTTCAGTCAGTTACACATTACATAGATCCATTTTCTTACTCTTCGGAAGATGTGGCTTCTGTAAGAAAGACCGACATTTTCCCTTACTCCTGCCGCTTCCGTCTGCGCTTTGCCTTGTTTAATGCGATGACATGCATGTGAGATAAGGCGACTGGTCATACACAGAGCGGAGAGCTCTTTGGCATGAAGTCCACCCACAGTGTGTGCAACCAACGACCTCCTCCACCTCCAGAACTCCTCACGTTTCCAACCGAAGCTCGGAGTCTGTGAAAATTCTTTCTTCCTCCTAGACTCACTGCAGACCATCTGCCACCATTGTCGCCTCTGTGTCTGGGGAGCGGACCCTACTCTAGGGAATGCACAGGAATGGAGCCCCTAATTTTGTCCCTGTGGGACTAGCTCGCTTTACACCAGAGTCCTCAAACTATGGCCCGCGGGCCACATGCGGCCCGCCGAAAACATTTATCCGGCCCACCGGTGTTTTTGCGCTGCTGCCTGTTGCTTAGCAGCTGACTAGTTTTTTTAAAAACTATAGTCCGGCCCTCCAACGGTCTGAGGGACAGTGAACTGGCCCCCTGTTTAAAAAATCTGAGGACCCCTGCTACACCTTGCCTTGTGACTTAAATTACTGTCCCCGAGTCATTCCAATACAAATATATTTTTAAAAAAGGTGAGCCTGAGAGTTTGAGTGCAGTCTTCCCCACGAGGCATCTACCAGTTCCAAAGGACTACAAGCACAAGGCGAGCCGCTCAGAAACGAAGCAGAGAGTGGAGGCTGAGAGGCTAACACTAAAGAGAGGAGACTCCTCTTAGCTGGTCTCGAACTTCCCCTGTTGTTATAAACATGAAAAAAGCTGAAGGAAATACGTAAAATACCTATTTGCAGCCAATGGATAGCTGTAATCCTTGTGAGAAGGAGAGCACGAGAGGTGATCCTCACATTCATGATGTTTTCTCCCTGACAGTAGTTTCCAATCTGCAGAGCAAGGACATGTTGCAGAAGCAGAGAATTTTGGTCTTGTTAAGGGAAGAAGACAAAGATTGAAACGTTAAGTTGCTAATGTGATTAGGGATTAGAGAGCATGGTCCCAGAGAAAAGTCAGCCAATTTACTAGGGAGAAGCCACTCCAAATCTTAGTATATAATCCCCTTGAATCCTTGGCCTAATCTTCAACTTCAGGCATAGGGTGCAGCTCTGAGAGGCTTAGCAGAGAACAGCTGTGAGACTTGGGAGCTGAGCAAAGATTCAGAGGCTGCCCGGTGCTGGAAAAACAGAATTTGGGGTAAAAATTCAGACAGATTGGAGAGTCCTTAAAAAAAACACCACATTGACATTTTAGTGGAAACAGCAGAAAGGCATCGCTTTAGTTGTCAGGACAATGCCCCAAGAGTGTGGGTAAAACTAAAACCTAAGCCCGACATCATTGACAAAGCCGAGAATTAAGCCTTGACAAGATCAAGGTGATTGGCTTATCATTTAACTGTCTACCAGGACACACTTAACATTCCTGAGAGGAAGAAAACAAGTCAAAGTGCCTACAGTGTCTTAAAAATGTCTGGTATGCAAAAAAGCATGAAAAGTGATCAATAATCAAGATAAAAGAGCCAGGCCCAGAGATAATCCAGATGTTGGAGTTAGCATTTAAGCATGTCAAACATCTATAAATATTGTGAAAAATAGAAGAAAAGAGGAAAATGTATGACAACATAAACAATCAGAATCTATAAAAAAAGAACCAAATAGACAAACTGCCAAAATCCAAAGAGAAAAATCTTTAAAAGCAGTCAGAGAGAAAAAAGTAGATTACAATTAACAGCCAAATTCTACTGGAAACAATGTAAGCTACAAAAAAATAGAACGACATCTGTAAAAGTCAACCCAAAATGCCATGCCTAGCAAAATAATTCTGAAAAAAAAAGAAATCAGGCAGAACCTCTTGAGAACCAAGATGGCGGCATAGGTTAACGCGGGAGTTTGCTGCCTTGAACAACTACTTCAAAAGTGAAACTAAAAAACGGAACGGACATCACCCAGAACCACAGGAACGCTGGCTGAGTGGAAGTCCTACAACTGGGAGGAAAGAGAAATGCATACAGACACTCAGAGGAGGCCCAGTGCTGAAGTCAAATTCTGAGGTGCGGAGTGCGCGGAGCAGGCTGGCGGTGGAGGGCGCGGTTGGCGTTTTCAATCGGGAGGGAGTCACAGACTCTGAGCTCCAGATACAGGCGAGTCTTTAGGGACCCAGACTCTAACGGGAGAAGCGGGACTGTCTGACTTCAGTCAGAGCGAGTGCAGCTTTCTCTCCGAGGTTTGCAGCGGGTGCTGGGACTCAGAGAGGCAGAGCCCCTGGGGACAGGACTGAGAGCTGCCATAACTGCTCTCTCCGGCCCACCCTGTTGATCCTGTGTGACCCACCCCGCCCAAGCCCTGCACAGAGGCATTTGCCGGATAGCCTCAGGCAAAGGCTAGATTAGCACCTCCCTAGAGGACAGAAGTTCTCTCCCTGCAGACACAGCTGATTCTCATAGCCACTTGGCCTGGAGGTCAAACCCTCCCTGGTATTAGCTACAACAATCAAGGTTTAACTAAAAGACTGCGCACAAAGACCACTAGGGGGTGCACCAAGGAAGCATAACAAAATGTGGAGACAAAGAAACAGGACAAAATTGTCAATGGAAGATATAGAGTTCAGAACCACACTTTTAAGGTCTCTCAAGAACTGTTTAGAAGCCGCCGATAAACTTAATGAGATCTACAAGAAAACTAATGAGACCCTCGATGTTATATTGGGGAACCAACTAGAAATTAAGCATACACGGACTGAAATAACGGATATTATACAGACTCCCGACAGCAGATCAGAGGAGCGCAAGAATCAAGTCAATGATTTGAAATGCGAGGAAGCAAAAAACACCCAACTGGAAAAGCAAAATGAAAAAAGAATCCAAAAATGCGAGGATAGTGTAAGGAGCCTCTGGGACAGCTTCAAGCGTACCAACATCAGAATTATAGGGGTGCCAGAAGATGAGAGAGAGCAAGATATTGAAAACCTATTTGAAGAAATAATGACAGAAAACTTCCCCCACCTGGTGAAACAAATGGACTTACAGGTCCAAGAAGCGCGGAGAACCCCAAACAAAAGGAATCCAAAGAGGACCACACCAAGACACATCATAATTAAAATGCCAAGAGCAAAAGATAAAGAGAGAATCTTAAAAACAGCAAGAGAAAGAAACTCAGTTACCTACAAGGGAATACCCATACGACTGTCAGCTGATTTCTCAACAGAAACTTTGCAGGCCAGAAGGGAGTGGCAAGAAATATTCAAAGTGATGAATACCAAGAACCTACAACCAAGATTACTTTATCTAGCAAAGCTATCATTCAGAATTGAAGGTCAGATAAAGAGCTTTACAGATAAGGAAAAGCTAAAGGAGTTCATCACCACCAAACCAGGATTATATGAAATGCTGAAAGGTATCCTTTAAGAAGAGGAAGAGGAAGAAAAAGGTAAAGATACAAATTATGAACAACAAATATGCATCTATCAACAAGTGAATCTAAGAATCAAGTGAATAAATAATCTGAGGAACAGAATGAACTGGTGATTATAATAGAATCAGGGACATAGAAAGGGAATGGACTGACTATTCTTTGGGGGGAAAGGGGTGTGGGAGATGTGGGAAGAGACTGGACAAAAATCGTGCACCTATGGATAAGGACAATGGGTGGGGAGTGAGGGCGGAGGGTGGGGCAGGAACTGGGAGGAGGGGAGTTATGGGGGGAAAAAAGAGGAACAAATGTAATAATCTGAACAATAAAGATTTAATTAAAAAAAAAATAACCCCCCCCCCCCCCAAAAAAAAAAAAAACAACCCAGCAGAACCTCTCTGGAGATTCAGACCAGAACTTGGCTGGAGATCCTGGCTAGGCTGCTGATCAACTGAACACTGAAAAAAAAAAAAAAAAAAAAAGAAAGCAAAATAAATATATTTTCAGACAAAATGAAAGACTTTGTCAGCAGCAGCTCACACTGCAAGAAACACCATGAGAGTTCTTCCTGCAGAGGGAAAATGACCCAGATGAAGAAAGGAATGAAGTCTACTGTAAAAGGCAATATGTGAGTAGGCATCAATGAATATTAACTTCAAACAATAAAGTCTTTTGCAATTCATAACATCAATAAAAGTAATATGTATGACAACAGCACAAGAGACATGAGAAGAGAAAAATGAAGATAAGTTCTTTACATTTCTTGGGTTGTTTGGGCAGTGGTAAATGTGACAAAACAAAGTATATGATAAGAGAATAGAAAGTATATTGCAATTTTAGTCTTAGCCCATAAGGATTATACCAGAAGGTATAATAAAATAGTTAATAGATAGGATACAATAGAATAAAATACTTGATTAATACACAGAATGTAGAAAGAAGAACTATAGGAACAAAGAACAGATGGAACAGAGAAAATATAGCAAAACAATAGACATAAATTCAACTCTATCAGTAACTATATTAAATGTATATGGACTAAACAGACCAATGTAAAAAATGAAAATTGTCACATTTGAGAAACATTAGAAAAATCTAAACTACATGCAATTTACAAGGACCACAGATGAAATTAAGACATGATAGAGTTTAAAAGCATGGAAAAACATATACTACATTAACCAGAAGAAAGCTGGTATGGCTATATTTATATTATTCAAAGTAGACTTTCAGGCAGAGCAGTGGAAGAGATAATGAAAGATATTTTGTAATGATAAAGGGTTGACTCAACAGGAAGATGAAACAATGTAAGTGTGAATGTATGATGGCTTCAAAATGCACAGTCAAAAATTAACCAAATGAAAGAGAGAGGCAACTCTATAACTAGTTGCAGACTTTAGCACATCTCTCTCACTAACTGTTAGAATGTACAGATAGGTCAAAGCAAATCAAAATGTGTATAAAATACTACCTCTAAGGCTATAGCTAAAACTGCAGTATATACATGGGGTATATAGAAAAACATCATACTCAGGGGCATACAACAAGTCTCATCAAATTTCAAATAATTTAAATCAACAGTAAATATTCTTTGTCTGTCTTAGAATTAAGTTAGATTATTATAAATTTTTTAAATCCTCACCCAAGGACAAGTTTGCTTCCATTCAAAGTTCTCTTCCCCTCTGCTTCCCCAAAGCAAACTAGATCCTCAAAATTATAACATGCATAATCCCTACTACTTGGGGCCATGGAAAAGTGACATGTATATCTTAGCTGGTATAAGAATGAATCTCTTTAAATGAACTATGAACTTGATTATGGAAGAAGATTGCAAAAATGTAGTATGACTAATGTGAGATGTGGTTTTTTTTCTTTTTCTCCTTTTTCTGGTGTGTGTGTGTGTTCCCATCTGTAATTGGTAAGTGCGTGGAAGGTCACACTAATGCCCCTTCACATGTTAAAATCAAAGCACCCCGGAGTACAGCTGACAAATAGTGTGGTGAAGGCCTGGAGGGGCGGGGGGAGCTGGTGGAGGGTGCCAATAGAGGTAAGTACACCCCAGGAGAAATCTCAGGCCCTGATTCTGCCCTACCCAGCAACGTTTATAATGACATTTTTTTTTCATAAAATGAAAAAATTCATATTTGTAAAGCACTGGGAGATGTTTGGGTATGGGAAACTCTTACAATGCCAAGAATTCATTTGAAAGAGCTGTGGGCTTTAGACCTGAGGGCTCTTCAGCTAGACAAGCTGCCCAAATGGGCCTCGTAGGGCCAAGTCCTAAATGTAGTCAGTCAAGTCATGGCAGCACCACCTCGAAGGCACAGACTTGTTTCCCACTAGATCTGACTGCGCTGGCAGTTCATGGCAGAGTCGCATTTATGAATAGGACAGCTCTGTCCACGTCCCTGGCTATGCCATTTGTTTGTGGAGGTACAGGCCATGGTACCGCCTTGGAAAGCTCCTCTGGTGACTGTGCTGTGCCGCCCTGGCTAAGACATTGTGACTGGAGCCTGGAGGGAGGCTGATGGCACAGGCACTGGATGTGCCGAAGGTATGAGGGGTGGGGGGTGGCCTTGAAACAGCCGCTATGTCCAAGTGTGCATCCCCTCGAAATAGAACAGTTTCTAATATGTAAAATGGATTGAAAATATTTTTATTTTTAGACTCAGGAAATGTTAGTGCTGAAAAGAATCTTAGAAACTGTCTTGCCCAAAGCTCTCACTTTATGTGAGGAAACCAAAGAACTTGTATGCATATACACATAATCCATGGTCACAGACAATAAAATAGTGTGGTAAAGTCCCGGAAGGGGGGGGGGGAGCGCGGTGGAGGGGGCCAATGGAGGTAAAAGGGGACATCTGTAATACTTTCAACAATAAAGATAACAAAGATTAAAACATTAGGGTCAATTAAAAAAATGGATTGTAAATATTTTTATTTTTAGATTCATAAAATGTTAGAAACTGTCTTGCCCCAAGTTCTCATTTTATATGAGGAAACCGAAGCCTCTTGTCTGAGCCAGATAAGGATTCAGTCCCAGCTACTTGGAAACTATTGTTTCAAATTTATCTTTATCTGGGTTCCCACAACCTTCCTATGACCCCTCCCCTCCCCCTCACTCTCTTTCTTTGTCTCTGACTCTTCTCCCTCCCCAATCAGAGAGGACAATCTCCCCCTTCTCCTGTGTGGGACCCAGTGCGCCCACCCCCCCCCCCACCCCACACACACATTTGTACACAGGCTGTTCTGTGAGCTGTAGAGACTTGAGAGACACACCGGTAACAGAACATTTATTTGGTAGCCACGAAACTTTGAGAGCTTGGCGTGTTACATACATCCATGGCTCCTATTTGGTGGTATTTAGACATTTGGAAAGACAGACAATACATTCCCGTCAGGAAAAAAGTGCAAAAGCAACAGGGAACTTGGCCCAATTCCAAATCTCTATCGTTTTTGCTGTTTCCTAAAGAGAAAATGATTTCAACATAGAAGCCTGGAGTGCTGCAAGGTGGGGGTGTCCTTAAAGCATCCATTCAAAGTCCAATTTACAGCCAAGAAAATATGTGTAGTGTTAGTGTCTCAAAAAGGGCTGATGACCAGCATGATACTTGAGACACAGTTTCTCAAAACGTGTTTGCACAATTGAACTTCCAGGAAGAGAAGGCTACACGTGTGAAACAGGCCTCACAACACCTCACCCTCTCTCGCCATCCACCTCCAGAACAGTCACCATCCAGAGGGCAGGGGTTACAAAATGAAGAATTGAACAGTTCGCCTGTTATTCTGCTGATAGTTTTTATGAGATGGGAGCCCGGAGCACGTTTTTAAATGTAATCTATAATTCATTGCACATGAACCATAAAATGCAAAAACATTAATTTTTACAGCAGCTCGCATTATTTATGGTATTTTCCCTGTCCTCCTATTAAAAAATATGTCTTGCTTAGATGTGTAGAATGTTCCCAGCTGCTAGATTATTTACAGGGAGCTTGATGAACCATTATAATGATTTAGCCATTAGAAAATTACAGCAGTTAAAAAAGGGCAAACTGTTTCTGAGATGGTGTGGCATTGAATGAAAATCAAAACAGGGGAATGAAATGTATTTATGAAAACCTAATTGCCAAGTGAAATTGATCTGAAAACTATGTCTTTGAAATTTCATTTTAGGCAGGGTACACAGAGCAAAACACCCCAGGCGATGTTTTGAAAATGAGGCCTGTTCATTGGAGGCATTTCTTTGGAATGAGGAAAAAGAAATGTGATGAAATGAGACCCAAGTCTCATGACTTATTGGTGTTGTTCTGTTTGTTCATTCAATCAGTGAGTGCATAAGAGCCTGCTGGGAACCATGTATTGTAGTAGATACTGGGGATATAAAGATGAAGAAATAGGGTCTCTGCTCTCTGGGGAATCAATCCAAAGACAAGCTCAAGGAAACAATGCTATTACTGGGCATTGCTGCAAAGAGAAGAGTGGACGCCGATCTGTCTGTGGTGCCTGAAAAGACTCACCAAAAAAGCTGGGAATACTGAAACTGGACAGATGTTGCAAAGCGACAGGTACTTATCTTGCTTGACTTACATAGCATGTATTAAAAAATTGCAAGGGAAGCCCATCAAGGTGAGGGAGTTAACTGGCGCTTTGATGTACCCAAACAAAGCAAGGAGAAATAAAATGTAAAAAAGAGAACTTAGCAGACATAAACAGGTTAGAAAACCAGGCAAATGCTAGTATATTCAAGAACTAGGAATGGAACAGAAACATGAACGTGTGGTAGGGCCAGAGTGAAGATCTACCGTGTCCTCACTGGCAGTGGTTTAGCTTCCTGCTGGCTTGATGACTGCTTCTGTGTTCTTCTCAATATCGCCTTATGACTTAGGACCTGTAGTGGGTTGAATAGTGTCCCCCTGCCCCAAAGTCATGGCCATCCAGGACTTCAGAATGGGACCTTGTTTGGAAATACAGCCTTTGAAGAACCTTGAGAGGAAATAACCCTGGATTTAGGGTGGGCCCTAAACCCAATGACTGAGCTGTCCTTATAAGAAGAGGAGGGCCCACTGGTGTGGCTCAATGGTTGCCGGAAGCTGGTCCATCCTTGCTGCTTGACACAGTCGCTGCAGGAAAGAAACATCTGCACAGCATATGTTTCAAGGGACCTGGCGTATATAGCATACTGTTCTTAATATGTTTGCTCCCCTTAGCGCTGTGTGTTTTAACCAAGGTCACCTCTCTGAGAAAGGTTGTTTCCCCAGGTAGGAATTTTTCCCTGAAGTCAGGGAGGGGATGAAACTCCTTAACTAAGTGCCAGGCGGGTAGTTAATCACTACAAACAATCATGCTTAAGCTACAAACTCTTTACTCCCTGGAATGGAGATAAGAAACGCCCTAACCTTTGTAATAGAAATTGACAGGATTAAAATCAACTGGGATAAATACGGATGTAACAAGACAATAAACAGCAGGACCTCTCTGGAGATCGAGATCAGAACTTGGCTGGAGATCCTGGCTAGGCTGCTGATCAACTGAACGCTGTCTCCGTGTCATTCCTTCTTCGCCGACTCCGTCTACGCCTTTGGGAACCCCTGGACCTGCTGGGGTTGGACCCCGGCAAATAGTTGTGCATCGACCCATGAACTGGAGGTCAGGGTTTGATTCCTGCTCAGGGCACATGCCCAGGTTGCGGGCTCAATCACCAATAGGGGACATGCAGGAGGCAGCCGATTAATTATTCTCTCTCATTGATGTTTCTATCTCTCTCTCCCCCTTCCTTCCTCTCTCTGAAATGAATAAAAATATATTTAAAAAGAAGAAGAAGAAGAAGAGGAGGAGGAGGACACATAAAGACAGTCAGAGGAGAAAGCCACGTGAAGATGGAGACAGAGCTTGGAGTTATGCAGCGAGCTGCCAGTGAAGGCATGCAGGGAGCCACCAGCAGCCAGGGAGAGAGGCAAGGAGCCTCCCAGAGAGCATAGGCTTCCTGACACCTTGGTTCAGGGCTTTTGGCCTCCTGACCTGGAACAGAATCAATTCCTGTCGTTTGATGCCACCAAGCTTGTGGAAATTTATGACGGCAGCCGTAGGAAACGAAGATATGTTCCAAACCTTCGTCAAAAGACCTGGTTCTGGGGGTGATCTCTTCATAGGTGATATAAATGTCTGACGACTATGCCGTACACTTAAAACTAATGTAATATTGAATATCAACTGTAATTGAAAAAAAATAAAAATAAAATAAAAGACCTGCTTCTGGACAGGGCGCAGGGTATGGGGGGCTGTTGAAGCAGCTATAGAGGGAATCTGTAGGGTCACGAAGACAAGTGAGGACGGAGAGCAAGAGCAAGAGAGGCACAGACAGCATAACCCCACATCCAAACCCAAGTCAAAGGAGTTCCCTCCAAAGAAGCCTGCAAACATGAACTCACAAATACATGCAGAAAACTCGCTTTCAGAAAAACAGTCAACCAGAATCAGCTCCTGGAACATAAATATACTACAGATGCAGTTCATTCTGCAGCAGGGCCTGACACAGGCTTCACTTATTTGTTTCATTAATGAGGTTTGCCACATTTATTATTTTACACTATAAATTCTGTTGGTTTATACTGATACAGACTCTAAAATCATTATGTTAGGATGCCCCCAAAGATAAATTAAGGTTTTATATCCACATAAAGGAAAATAAATTATGAAACAAACCCAAGCAGAAATAAAAAAAATATAATAGACGGATGTGAAAATTATTAGCTGCATCCAACTTTGTTAGCTGCAGAGAGAACAACAGTAGAACTATTTTCCTGAAAGGTTTCTGTCCATGAGGAAGAAGGCCCTAGGAAGATGTCTGCCTATGAGCTAAGATGGCCCTAGACATTTTTTGTTTTTTGGGGGATTGTTGATGGGAAATCTGATCCTTTGAGAGACATGCACACACTTCCTGAAGACAGAAGCAGGAGAGGACCAAATATTTCCTCTTTCATTTCAAGCTGCTTGTTGTTCTCTCTATCAGTGGTTCTCAACCTTCCTAATGCTGCGAACCTTTAATACAGTTCCTCATGTTGTGGTGACCCGCAATGATAAAATTATTTTTGTTGCTACTTCGAAACTGTAATTTTGCTACTGTTATGAATCATAATGTAAATATCTGATATGCAGGATGTGGGTTAATTTTCATTGTTCGCGACCCACAGGTTGAGAACCGCTGCAAGTGGTCTGATTCAGACCCAAGCAGGGTTAGTTCTGACACCTGTGTCATGGACAGTCATCATCATTTCTTGAAATTAGCACTGGCCTTAGAGTCAGGAGTGGAGCTGATGAGGTGGGGATGGGCGATGGGGGAAGTGGGTACCAATTACTATGACCCAGTGGGCTGGCCCAGGACTAGGGCATATATTCAAATCTTGCGTAAGGATTTCTAGCCAGTCCACCCTTGCTCAGGACCCTGAACCTTGCCAGTCTGGGTCAGACGTATAAGAAATTCTGACCAGTTTTGTTTTAAGTATAAAATGAGTGAATTCGAGCACTACTCCTTTGCCAACTCTAAAGAGCTTTGGAAGCATAGAAATTGTTCACGTAGAGCGAAGAGCAAATATTTTATCTCCTCCAATGTGCTTAGCTTTGTGCCTAGATCTAGGCATTTGTGGACTTAAAAAAACAAAACTAATTGGAATGTACTATATTAATACAAAGTTTTTGGTTATATAGACACAACACTCTAGTATGTTAAGGTAGAAAATGAAAAATATGGAGCAATAATTGCCATATTTTGGAAAGTAAAATAGCCTAGCGATTATTATGAAAAGCTGATATTGTGTGGGTGCTCTGTGCCAGGAATTGTTCAACGTGGTTTAAAAAGCAGAATGGGCTTTGGAGTCTCATGGCCTGGGTTCAAATGCTGACCCCCCCACAGTGGCTGTGTGAACTTCCCTAAGTTACTTAAACTGTCTGGGCTTCCTCTATTCCACATAAAACGGGATGATAATGGACACATTTTAATGATTGTATATGATAATACATAGTATCTAGTCTCTGCTTCTGAATGATATGAGATAATAAATTTCCTTTAATGGTAATGCTATGTGAATGGAATTTTTCTCGTAATTGCAACGGAAAGCATCTTGATGTGAATATTATTGCAACATGCCAAATAACCGACTCATTCTAAAATGAGGGTTAATTATTGGAAAAATACTATTTCATATTAATATTATTGGAAAAATATTCTGATGACTAATTTTTCCTTTTTCACGTGAACATTTGTTTAAAAACTGGGCTAAGATCATACTTCCGGAATAAAATTGCGCTTTAGCCACACTGACTGGGAGATGGAGAGGGAAGAAAATCAAACTGTAAAGGTCAGATTCTTCTAGACAACCTCAGTGGCATATAAAACAATAGCATGTCAGTTCCTATTGACCAGCCACTTACTGCTGCTCCAGGCTCTGTGCTAGGTGCTCTGCTTACATTTTCCTTACTTCTATTTTACAGTTAATACTAGGAAGAAACTGAAGCTCAGAGAGTGGGTTTAGGGCCTCATACCTAAAACAGTACCCAGCACAGGCTGAGCTCTCACTAAATAATTATTGCATGTTAATTACTGCCCAAGTACATACCAAACCAGGGTGCAGACCCATCATCTTTTCTTCCAAGTCTTTGCTCCCATGCAAGGTGGTATGGCGATAGGAAAGTGTGAACGTCTGTCCTCTGGTCTGATTTACTGGATTGTTATCTAAGGCCAGTAGCTGTCAATTGAGAAAGTTCAGTGCCATCGAAGTCGATTCCTAATTGAATCCGAGTTACCATTTTTTTTCAGAAGCGAGGCTTCTTAGATCATTGTTGAGAGCAAGATAAGATATATAAGCTTGCTAAGGTTGCTAAGCTCAAGTAGTTTGTAGCTCTCAAAGGAATTCTTCCTGTTACAAATTGCATGCCTTAGGTTGACATTCAAATGTTGCCCCAAGGACTTAAGAAGAGCTGAAAACTTGTATTCCACACCTAAGAGTGGTTATTCTAAATAAAGTTTTGGAATTCTTGCCCAACCTTGAAATGACTATAAAAATACATTTCTTTCACATTTTTCTTTTAAAAAAAATCTAGAATAAAAGTATGCAATTTATAATGTTTTAGTAAATGTTGATATTAATCGATGCTATTTTTTAGAATCCATTAATTGTGAAATGGCAATATTTGAAAATAGTTTTTCAGATCAGTAAACTTGCATCTCATACAGTAAATGATAGTCAAAAGTGCTCTGTGTTCATGAAGAATTGTCTTATTTTGATCAAGAAAAAAAGACAAATGGCAGGTATCTAATCTTGTATTTTATAGCTTCTGCTACTTTCTGTTGTAGCTCTTTTGCTGCTAGTATAAAATTCAAGGTCCAGGTTGCCAATGGAAAGTGTAAAACCCCAGTCCTCTGAGAACACAGTGGTTAATACAGTCTTTTAAATTGCCCATTAGGACCTACTTGGTTAATCAGTAAACAAATTGATATTGTCAGCATCTATTTTAACCGGTTAACTGCCACACTCTCAAAATGGAAACCCCCACATGCCATGATATTTTGAATTTGACTAAAAAAATCAACCGCTTGTGTCTATAGATGCTTATGGTGTACAAAGGGTGAATAGTAACTACTATTTATTGAGTGCCTCCTAAGTGGCAGGTGAAGTGAGAAAGGTAGGGTAACAAACTGGGTTATGCATATTTGCTGAAGTTTGAAGGCTAGCTTACTAAATGTGCTACCTAAGTTAGTTACCCAGTTTCCTCTGCTTTACAGTGGAGAATAATAATAACTACCTTGTAGGTTGTTGTGAGAACTAAAAATATTGTATTGCATCGAAGGCTTTGTCCACGGTAAGGTTTCAATATGTCATCATTGCTGCCATTATTTAAAGGGAAAATCACTTGACGAAGGTCATTTAGCTTTGAGTGGCAGAGCCAGGATTCCTTTGGATTCTGCTGATCATCTTATGTATAACAGAGAAAACTGGCTTGATGGGACTTGGGAACAAGGGAAACACATTTGTGGGCATGGACATTCAGGGCTTCATGGAAGGGATGATAACTAATCTGTGTCTTCAAGGATGAGTAAGATTTGGGTAAGTGAAAATAATTAGCACTTTATCCTCCAGGCTCTTTAGAATCTCAGTGGCATACACAATGATGACAAATAGGTTTCCCTATTAATTTATTTACAATCATTCCTTAGAAGAGTGCTGTAATTGATTAGAGGGCCAGTGGGGGACATTTAGGCATCTCTGCCTTTGCTTACTATTCTCTGCAAGCTTGTTTTTCTTCATAATTTTTGATCCTTAGAAGAATGCCTCCATTAAAGCCCAAATTTTGGATGTTGCATGCCAAAAGACCCACTTTACCCACTCTGGCTTTACACAAGTGTTTTTGAAGGGACTATATATCTAATTTAAGTGAGAGATATGGTGGGTAATATTGAAAATTAAAACTGACTTGTGGGATCTGAACTCTAGCCAAACTCAGCAGTGCCTCTTTATCAAATCCCTGTTTACACTACCTCCTGGCTTACAGTATAAGCCTGTCCAGTTCAAGGGGATATTAATGGTTACAATAAAGGCCCTTTAAATTGCCTTTCCAATCTGCACATATTCTCATTTTTGTTCTTCAAGAGATTGAATCATAAAAATCCCTATCACAGCTAAAGGATGGTTTATTTAGCATGTCACAAAGGTACTACAGAATAAACTGAAGTAGACAAGGGTCTGGGAGGTAGCTTTTTGAATGGCTCTTTTCAGTCCTCTTCAAAAATAGACCTTTCATCATGTTTGGTCTTTGAAGAGAGTCCTGGGAAATGTATACTCGGCTGAGTGCATATGATGCTTGGTAGAAAGTCATTCCTCCCAGGATCCTTGAGTTCTCTGACGTGAGCCATCCAAAGTGAAAGAGCTTGTGACAGCATCCACAAGCAAGTCCCTATCTCAGGGGACAGAAACTCCTTATTCAAGGATAATTGGTACCAGGAAAGGAAAGCTCAGAGCGAATCCACTTTTCAAGGTACCAACATTCCACAGCAAGTCGTTGATCAATCATTCAGTCATCAAAAGGTTTGCTTGGAATGCTTTCTTTAAAAGGAGAACAAATATTATGTGAATAAGGGTGCTTTCTCTTACATTTAATACAGTGAAGGTTATGAATCTCTGCACTAATTAGAATAAGAATGTACCACGTGTTGACTATTTTTAGTTTTCTTTTTGCTGTGTTTTTTTTTCTGAGTAAATTATATAATAGCACCAAATACCATCTTTCAGTGACCATTTGATTTTAGCATCTTGGTTATAAATTGGGCGTTTTAAAAAAATATTCAAAGGCTTATCTATTTTTCTGAGGGCCTCCCCCAATCCTCTGATATTGGGGTTATTCCCCCCCCCCTTTTTTAAAAAAAACAAATAACAGTTTTACTGAGAAATAAATAGCATATTATATAATTCACCCACTTACAGTGTACAAATTCAATGGTTTTTAGTATATTCAGAGTAGTGCAAACATTACTGCAATCAATTTTAGAACCTTTTTTTTAAAATAAAAAAATAAAACCTGTACTCATTAGCTTTCTCTCCCTGTTCCCTACTCCCAGCCCTAGGCAACTACTAATCTATATTCTGTGGCTATAGTTCTGCTTATTCTGGACATTTCCAATAAACAGAATCATACAATATGCTGTGTATGTGTGTGTGTGTGTGTGTGTGTGTGTGTGTGTGTGTGTTGGAGTTCTTTCACTTAGCATGTGTCAGTACTTCATTCTAATGTATAACATTCCATTGTATGGCTATACTAAGTGTTTATCCATTCATCAACTGATGAAAATGTAGGTTGTTTCTACCTTTTAACTATTGTGAATAGAGCTGCTATGATATGTATTTACAAATCTTTGTTTGAATGCATGTTTTCAATTCTTTTGGCTATATATCTGGAAGTGGAATTGCTAAGTCACATAGTAACTCTATGTTTAATCTTTTGAGGAACTAAACTGTTTTTCAAAAGCAGCCATGCCATTTTATATTTTCACCCAGAGTCATTCTCTTTTGAAGCACTGATTTATCATCATCATTTTTTTCTTCCATGGCTAACTTGTCTAATTCTCCCAGACCCTCACTTATGGATGGTTTGACAAAGACTCTGAGTAGTTTTCCAACCTAATCTCACCAACTCCATGAAATTCTGGATTTGCCATTTCACTTTGCCATAGATTTATTCTCTGTAATAGAGGCTTGCATCTAATTTGCATCTTTCTGGAAACAACTCCATGAAGTATTAACTTCAACTTAAAGGTGAGAAAACTTAGGCTCAGGCACGTTAAAGAATTAGCTAGTAGGTAGATGAACCAGCAGCTGAATTATTGTGAAGAATGGAATTGGCTTCACAGGAAAAATAATAGGTTTGAGGACAGTGTTACCTAGAGGCACTACTAAACTTCTCTGAGCTTCCATTTATGCTACCTCACTAATTTCTCCAAGGAACACTAAGAGAATAGTATAGAACAGGGGTCCTCAAACTTTTTAAACAGGGGGCCAGTTCACTGTCTCTCAGAACTTTGGAGGGCTGGACTATAGTTTTTTTAAAAAAAACTATGAACAAATTCCTATGCACACTACACATATCTTATTTTGAAGTAAAAAAACAAAATGGGAACAAACACAGTATTTGCATGTGGCCCATGGGCCGTAGTTTGAGGACCCTGGTATAGAAGTTAGGATGTGTGTGCTGCAAATAACAGAAAATGTTACCAAATGTTGCTTATGCCTTTTGACTTATTATTATTTACTTATTTTTACATAATACGAAGTCCCAGAAAAGACCGTTGCAGAGTTGGTTCAGGAGTTCAACATTGTGAGGGCTTCTGAGTCAATTTCAATGTGGTTCTATTTGCTACTTCTCCCTCATGGTTGCAAGATGGCTGCACCAACTCCAAACAGCATGCCTCCATCCTGCCTATTCCCATGCCAGCGAGGGAGGGAAGGTGTTTCTTTTTTTTAAAATATATTTTATTGATTTTTTACAGAGAGGAAGGGAGAGGGATAGAGTTAGAAACATCGATGAGAGAGAAACATCGATCAGCTGCCTCCTGCACATCCCCCACTGGGGAAGTGCCCACAACCCAGGTACATGCCCTTGACCGGAATCGAACCCCGGACCTTTCAGTCCACAGGCCGACGCTCTATCCACTGAGCCAAACCGGTTTCGGCAAGAAGGTGTTTCTTTATTCTCATTCTGTTCCTTTCATTTCATTAGGGAGGAAACCTTTTTTCCAGAAGACCCTCACAGACTTCCTCTGATGATTCCTTGGTCAGAGAGGAGTTGCATGCCTACTCCTAATTATAAGAGAAGCTGGGAAAACGAGTGCTTGGCAGTTTTAGCCTCTAAGCTGTGTGAAGAGCTCTTCTAGCTTGGAGAGAGTGTAAGAGTGGCCACAGAGTCTGCAGTCACCATGGCTGCTGCTGTTGGGAATCACTATCCCTAGTTTGAAGGTGAGTTTCCTGAGGCTCAGAGATGCTAAGTAACATTATACAGCTAGTTAGTGGTAAAGCTGAGATTTGAGTCAGGGAGTTTGAATTCTAAAGTCAATGCTATAGCACATGGTCTTAGAGGTAATGTCTAGCTATGTGACATGGGATAATTTACCACTTTCCTAAAACTGAGTTTCTTCACCAATAAAGGAAGAATAATACAGAGTTAGCTGAGGCTCAAATGAGAAAATGTCTGTAAAGTATCTTGAACAAATAACTGCTCTACCAATGTTGGTTTCCTACCCCATCTCCCTCTGCAACAGCTTAGTCATTAAAATCCCCTGTCTGTAAAGTTGCTGGTGAACCCAATCACGCTTATATTGAACTGCAATAGAATAGAATAAAAAGGCTTAAAGGGTGGCTATTGACTTGGCCACCTTTGACTGACAGTAAAAATTTATAAGGGGATTGCAAACATCCTAATACCAATGACAGGAGATTTGGGGGATCATGGGGCCTTTCTGGAATTCCAGAAATCACAACATGGGGTTCACTCTTTCCTACTGACATATATTGACAGAGAAGGGAGGAAAAGCAACCACTGTTTTCTGAAAATTCTATAAAGACAAGACAAAGTTGAAGTGGCCTTCCAAGAATTAGATGGACAACATGCTTTTTGCTTCCTGTTTTTTCTTATGTGATTTTTGTGGCAACTCAGGTTAAAATTAGGGACTGGAGACTTCTTTATCACATCACAACAGTAACAAAATCCCCTTGACCTAAGCGTGCAGGACTCCATGCTTACTCCTCAAGGAAACAATTTGTATCGAAACGGTTCCTGATATGCAAGGGAGCTAGATGTTGTACAACCTGATAAAGGAGGAGCTGCTAAATTCAGGCTGTTCATCAAACAGTTTAATTTACCCAGAAGACAGGAAAGAGTAAAGCAATATGATGAAGGCCTTCTGCTTACCTTGTAATAGAGAACATAAAATATCCACCTTGAGAAATTGTTTGACTGGGTCCACAATTCACATAAAATTATGCTACGTTTCTGAGTATGGCACGGGGATATTTTTTTTGTCCTCTCTCTGGAAATTTGCTCATTTTCAAATTCATGATTCATTTCACAACATCCCTTTGGAGTTCAGCAGACAAAGTCAACACACTGGCTCCGAAGAGGTAGTTTATGATAAAGGTCAACAGCGTGGGCCTCGCACCTGTTTTAGGTGGTTCCCTGGAAACAATCTGAGGTGTAGTTTTGTGTATGCGAGTTTAGTGAGGGGTACACTTGGGAATAATACATGTAAGGAAGTGGGGGAAGTAAAATTGGGTAGAAGGCCAAGTTTAATTGATGCAGTTGCAACAGAGGCCTCCAAAGAGCTCATGGGAAATTCTTCGCAGTCTCCCCAACTGGGGCAAGGTGGTTGGACTTGGTACCTTCATCAGGGGGCGCATAACCTTGGGTAAGGCACCTCCCTTTGCGGAGAAAGCTCTCTTGCGAAGGGAAGTTCAGGGAGCTAGCAGTTATGAGTCCTCAGTAGCCAACACTTTTCTGGTGGCCAGTGACCAGTACAGGAGTTGTACTGGCCTGGGATAGAATCTGGATGCTCTAGCTGTTGTGGGAATCTGGGCAAGTCACTGAACTCTGCGACTACCTCCTAGAAGTTTGGAGGTTCAATGAGTTCTACTGCTTGATAAGTGATGCTCAATAAATGTCGCTATCATTATTTTGTTGTACTCTACGACATTTATCGAGTCTGCTGTTCTGAGCTCTATAATCACATATCTAATTGCTGACAGAATTCTTATACCTGGGTGTGCCTCAGTTTCTCCAGATTCTACTCTCCTGTACTCAGCTCTTTACGCCATCCTTAGGCTACAGTCTGAGAGAACGAGGGCAACTCAAAGAAGAAAGAGCTGTGAGAGGAGAAATAAGAGCGAGAGTGAGAGCAAATGAGAGACAGTGAGAACCGCAATTTTTGATGGGTTAAATGGGACATGGGGGGGGGGGGTCTATGTCAAGCTGGTGTGTAGAATACAGGGTTTTCTGCACAGAACACTTTTCTCAGAGTGCCTCTCTTAGGATTGCTATTTCTTGGGAATGCTCTGTGGGTTACATCCTGACGTAGAATACTTGGCATTAAGTAGAAATATTAAATACAAAAGATGGCTATAAGCCACACTTTTCTCTTCCAGTGGTCCTAGTTGGTATTATGTTTGATTTCACTGGTGTTCTAGAAACTGGTACACGTGGGATAGCCGTGGGGTAATTTATTGAAAATTTAAAACAGTGTGTAGAAGTATTTGTGTATGAAACTAGGCGCAAAATGAGTCCAGGCTGCCAGTCATGACTTGAGCCAAATTAAGCAGAGACAGGGTTGAATCTATGAGTGTTTATTCCAATAATGCCGGCAGTATGCAGAGAGCAGCAGGTCATCCTGTAAATTCTGCCCTATCCTCCCCTACTAGCTGGCTGGTTATATATGAACAAGGAAGAAAGGCTACATGCAAGGGGGAAAGGAACAGAATAAGGGCTGCAGGGTCTGTGGCTCATGTGTCCCCTTCCAGGAATTTGAAGTCTGATACCAAGGTGGTTAATTTTCTATGATGTTAAAACCAAACTCAGCCCATTCCTGAGACTGGAGAATGGTCAGCACTCCTGAGGCAAACTCCCGGAGGGGGTTAGGGTCCAAGCATAGCAACCAAATCAAAACGTGTCCTGTCCTTGGTTTGTTCTCAAAATATATTTTCCTTTCTTTAATATATTTTTATTGATTTCAGAGAGGAAGGGAGAGGGAGAGATAGAAACATCAATGAAGAGAGAAAATCATTGATTGGCTGTCTCCAGCACACCCCCTACTGGGCTCTGAGGGGTCTCATCTTTTTACAGCCCTGTTTTTTGTTTTTTTCTTGCAGCACATCCTCCAGTTTCCCAGGGTTTGTAGGACAACCTCTTCTCTATAGTTAGTAAGGTGAATAATCATAAACAACTGTGGTCCTCCTCTTATTGCATGCCCTTCCTCTTATGATTTAGGAGATCACCTTTAGGCACAAGTGATGAGTGTATAATGATTTGGAAGAAGAGCAAGGGGAAGTAGCCGTAGAATGCACCCAAATAAGAAGGACCAGGAGCAAACATTAGCAGGAGAAAGGAGATAATCCTGGAGTACAGACAATCTTAAATCAGGTAAACTTATGGAGAAGTCACCCATGGCTGTCGGCCCTGACCTGGTAGAACCAACCAGAAATCCAAGCTGCTGTATTGAAGAAGACAAAGGAATAGGCATCTAGGAAAATGGCTTGGGGAATAAGAAACTAGGCAATGGATCTAGTCTTGTGCACAACACATGCATAATAAATATTCATTGAATGAACGGATACCAGCGCTAATGGAAAGTTGACATTTAACCCAACTGAAGGCGTTTTGAGTTAGGGGGTGTTGTACATTCTCTCCACTGAGAATCAGATGTGACAGCAGACTATGGGTGGGCTCTCCAGGAGGAGGAAAATCAGGCTACCTGGACTGAGTAGGGGGAGATGGGGCAGGGAGCAAGGCAGCTCTCAGACGAATGTCAGGTAAATAAATCTCTGAGTCTCTCATCAATCCAGATGAAATGTGCCTCAGCAGCTGCTAGTTTAATTTCCACGTTGGGTTGCCTGTCTTGTCACTGGAAACAGATATACTTATCATTTTAATAGGGGATATTTGTAGATAGCACATGTTTTACATACAATTACATAGGAAGTTTACAACCAACACAAAAACGGCTCTGCTGAGTGGACAAGGCAAGAGATTAAAGTGTACAAATACACCTCAGGCTGAACAGAAATATCTGCCTCATTTTCTCCCTGCCATGAGGCTGGATGCTCAAGGCAGTATGAAAAACAGTTATTCTTCGTCCTCCAGTTATTCGGAAGTTTTACAGCTCCTGATTACAATAATACTCCCATCTGTTTTCTACATAGATTTAGAAAAGACCTATGTTTCTAGTCCATGCGATGCACGATTCTTGCCAAATGTTCACAATGGGATAAAGCTAATAAGATCAGGGAAACACAGTGAGGTGTAATGTAGTGTCATATGGGTAGTGAATCAGAGGACCTGGGATTGTAGCCTGGCTCTGACACTTACGAGCTGTATAACCTCGGGGAAGTCACTTCATTTTCTCTCCTTCAGCTACGTCATCGGTAAAAGGAAGGTAATAGTAGTGTTTCTCTTACAGGGTTGCTTAGGGATTACATTTGTTAATATAAGAAAAGGACTTAGAACTGTGCCTGGCACAAAGTAAATACAATAGATTACTGAGGTTATTGTGGCTGCTACTATAATTATTTAAAACCATAGCTGTAGGGGCAGTGGTTTGGGTCAGACCTGTCTGTGTTCTAACGCAGTTCTTGCAAACTCTTTGCTTCCGTTTCTGGAGCTGCTACATGATACCAGAATGCAAGGTTTTCTCCTCTCTCCAACTCATTATCTCATTCCCCTCAAATTAGCATCCCGTTTCTGTATTTGCTAGGCTTATAGCCATTTCATTCCATTAAAATGTTTACTAAACAATTACTCTGACATAGTTTTAGACCCCCTGGAAGCAAGGCAAAGGGCAATACCAGAAGGCCAACCTGGCCTGGAACCACAGTGGAGAAGATTGGAAAGGGGTCTTGTCTGGGGGAAATGCATTCTACTTCAGGGCAGTGGAGAATGAATAAGGAAACCAATGATTATGAAAATTCCCAAAACACCCGTGAAGAAAATAAAGCAGCATGAAGTGACATGACAGAGAGAAGTCTACATTTGATCAGCTCCCCAGACTTTGCTAAGAAGATGCTTGGTGGAAAGAGGAGGGTGCAGAAAAGATCAGGGCTTTTTGTTCTTTTTGAGGAGTTCATTGTGGACGATGGATTCCTGCCCCGTAGAGATATTATCTAGATCAGTGGTGTCCAACAGAAAAATAATATGAGTCCCTTATATAACTTTAATGTTTCTTGCACCCATATTTTTTTTAAAAAAGTAAGAAGAAAGAGGTGAGGTTAATTTTAATAATATATTTTAAAACAACACATCTAAACTATTATTTCAACACATAATCATATTGGAATATTTTACCTCCTTGTTTTGCATACTAAGTCTTTAGAGTTCAGCATGCATTGACACAGCACATCTCAATTTGGACTCATCCCTTTTCCGTGGCCACTGGTGGCTAGTGGCCACTGTACTGGACAGCACAGGGCATGACACAGGTAAACCGTGGTCCCAGGGCCAAATCTAGGAAGCCACCAGGGCTTGTTCATAGGTTTAGCTGAGGGGAAAGTGGACTTGAGAGTTTGAGAATGCTGGGATAAACCAAATTAGTATTTGTTGGAATGCAGAACTTAGAACTTCTATGCATTCTGTTTTCTGGAGGAGATGAGCGTTCTCAGTATTTCCAGATTTATTTTCAAAAGTACAAAAATCCATTTCTCAGTGAATTTCTTAAATGACTAAATGTTCTCTGACATACATGATGAGAAGATTGCATCCCTTGCACAGTTAAGCATGTAACAGAAAATATTTTGGGCGAGTGAATGAATAAATCAATAGTGAGTTAGGGACAACGGCAGCACTAGTCTCTCTCCAGATGGCCAGAGGGAATGAGCAGCAAAAGCCCAAAGACCTATTTCCAGTTCCATCACACTCTCTGGCCCACACTTTCCTTTGATTCAGGGCTGATTGATCCTATCTCTCTAGGGCAGAAAACCTGGCTGCATTATCACAAGAACCACCCCTCTTGAAATGTGACCAGCCTTCCTAATAGCACTGGTACCTGCCTGAACTTCCCGTGGCCTTGCGGCTAATTCCATTTCAGGGTAAGCTGCTGCTCTGCTGAGTGCTTGATGGATGCTCTGCCGGGGAGAAGAAAATGGCAGGGAATGGCCTCAAGCTCAAGGTTATAGAGATAGCACCAGGCTACCTCCAGTCTCTGGGTTTTCAACATGCCCCCTGGGCATGAGCTGAGCCTGTTTCGTTTCCTTCTGAGGGTTACAGCACATTTGTTCATAGTGTGGACTTGCACTTGAAGAGTTCCGTGGGCAAGGCAGACGGGAGATGCACACGGGGGACGGAGGAGAGGAAACTGTACGTCTCCTTCACCGAGAAGTGTTCATTCTGCGAGTCTTGCTGATGGCAACCTCCCAGCTGACTTCTGTGTGTTTCGGTTATAATTAACTCCTATACGTTTTATTGGGATTAGTGACTTGTCAGCGTTTTTGGAATTCAATACTGAGCCCTGGGTGTAATAACACTATGGTTCTTCCATGGGGCACAGTTTAGGGTGATGGATAAGGAGGAGAGTACCCCTACGATTTCATCAAACTTCCATTTGTTTTTCTCCATTTAAGAAAGCAGAGCGCAAGACTTTTTGTTTTCTTTTCTTTTGCTCAGCAGAAACTGCAAACGGAAATGCTTAATGGAAAGCAAGTACGCCCTTAAGAAATTCCTGTGTAAGAGTTCTCAGATCAATGCTCAAACTCATCTCACGCTCCCAGAAATTGACCTTCCTCTCGCTGTACATGACACCTTCTCCCTTAGGGCGGAAACAGGTTTATTAACCAATTTTCACTTTGCAGTGATTCACTGTGGTGGAGGGGGAAAACCACTTAGATGAAGTACCCAAAGTTTTGGTTCTGGCCTCCCCTCAATGTGAAATCTTAGACACGCCACTTTATCTCTTGGTGTCTGTTTGCCTAACTGCAGAACAGGGGGTCGGTTACAATACTATGCACATGTATTGTACACTTCCTACATGCCAGGCCCTATGCTGTGCAATCTAGATACTTGATCTTGCTCAACCCTCATAGAATAAATGCAGGAAGACATAGGTGTTCACTTTTTGAAATGGAGAACCTGGGATCTTGAAGGATGAGATTTGTCTTCATGTCCAGATGTGACTCCGCAGCCCAGGCATTTAGCTACTAGACTACGCTGATGTTCTGGTTGTTGTGAGGAGGAAAAAGATGCCTCAAAGTATGATGCAATCCCATAAAAACGTGAGGCATTATCACTCAACATCACCCATAGTGGTTATTGAGGGCTTGGTCCTGCAGGAGGTACTGAGAACAAAAATACAGTGTGTTTCCTGATTAGGGGCATTGCCCCAAATAAACATGCCTGGACTTGTCTGTTGACAAAAGGAAGAAAGAATATAAGGAGAGGAAAGACTCACCTTGACCAAAAAACCCTGCTTGGTCAGCCTCCATCTCCTAGCATCCACTCCGGTGCTCACAAAGCTATATTCATAATCTGCTTTTCAGTTTCTCCCTGGCCAAGGTCATTCCTGCTGGTCAAGGTCATTCCTGCCGAAGGGACTTTGTACTTGCTCTTCTCACTGCGTAGGAAATTCTTCCTTCAGCTGTTTCCTTCTCATTCTTTAAGTCTCAAATCAAATGTCAACTTCTAAGAGAAATCCCGACCACCCAATTAATTGCTTATATATAGTTTTTGTTTGCTTGTTAATTGTTTGGCTCTTCTGAATAGATACTCTTGCTCACTGTGCTATCTTTTTTTTTTTTTTTCTTTCCAAGAATAAAATTATCTTAATAACTTTTAGGTCTAACAAGTGTAATATATAAATATTACAAAAGCATAAAAATTAAAACAGTAATTAGCACAGGAATAAGAGACAGATCAATGAACAACAGAAAATCTAGAAATAGATGACAGTTTACAGAAAAACTTAATCTGTGATATGTGATAGTTTAAGAAAATAGGAAATATAAACTATTCAATAACTCATGTTGGGAATGGGTAGATATTTGGAAAAAATACACTGTGCTATCTTGGTGACTCACATAGCACTAGGCTCTTACTAGTCACCCAATAAATTAAGGTTGAGGAAGAAATTAATGACAGTGCTTCAGAGGACAAAAGCCTGGGTAGGGTCCTGACTCAGATGCTAACCTATCGTCTTTAGTCTCAATCTCATTCCTACTAATTATTTCTATTTGAAGAACAAGGTGATGAAGTTCTCATTCTTCATCTCTGAATAGGTTTTTTCCATTCGTTCTAATGTTCACCGCTTGCTTCCTGCCACTGCCTTTGGAGAAAGTGTAAGTTATGGGAAAGAGCAGGGTCCTTGGAGTTACATAGAACTGGGGTTAAATCCTAATTCCATCATTTACAGTGTGACTGTGGGTATGTATGTGACTCAACCTCTCTGACCCCAAGTTTTCATTGTGTATGAAAAACTTCAAAGGATTATCTTTATGCTGAGATAAGATGTTCTCAAAAAATTCATAGCAGTGTCTGGTAAATTGTGTTTTTATTTTTCTCTTCTTCCCAAGGAATTTAACTTTTTTGGAAATAAATTTTGGGCTTGAAGAATGCTGTCTGTTAGTTGGCTATAATTTGATTTGTTGATGTTGGAGGAAGAGAGGAAAAAGAAGAATTTTAGGTGATATTGTGATTTCCTGGAATGCAAGAATTTTTGTCTGATCTGGTATCAAAGTCATTGATACTTGCTAGGCTACTAGTAGTCACAAAAAATAAAATTAAAATGAAAACTTTAGATAGTGATACCAAAAAACTACAGAAATTTTCAAACCCTTTATGTAAGAAACCACTTAAACCATTGCTCTGAAGATAAATGCAACAAAAATTTCATGAAATGATTTTTTTTTTTTTAAAAAAAAAGAAAGCGTAAGAACTACAAACACAGCACCACTGCCTCCAGCTTGGTTATAGTCTCTGATCCCAAAGAGCTGCTGACAACCTTGTCATGGGAGCATGCATATGTCCAAATTCATCAAGAAGCTTGCATTAAATATTTACATTGTATATGTCAACTAGAGGCCTGGTGCACGACATTCGTGCATGGGCAGGGTCCCTAGGCCTGGCTGGTGATCAGGGCCGGTCAGGGCCTTCCGGCTGCCAGCCGGGGCTTTCCTTCCTCAGCTGCCAGCTGCCAGCCAGTGTCTTCCTTTGTTCGCCATGCCCTGGTGGTCAGCACACATCATAGCGAGTGATCAAACTCCTGGTCTCCTGGCCAAACTCCCGAGGGGACAATTTGCATATTAGGCTTTTATATCTATAGATTATGCCTCAATAAAGCTAAAAAAAGGGAAAACTGAACAGCTTTAATGCTTGCCTGGGGTTTTCTGAGATACGTAGGCCTCTGCATCTTCTCAACACGTTCAGTTTCTTATTTTTGTAACTGCTACTAAATTAGAAAGACTATTATAAGGGGGGGGGGGTATTCTTTTTGTTGAAGTAGAAAAAATAATTCATCCAAAATTGAACCTATGAAAACCTAAACTCTCTGAGCCTCTGAATCCTTCCTTTTGGCTTAAATCAGCAGGTGGAAAGATTACATATGATACACATATTATAAATATGTATGTCTACTATACTCATAGTCATAGTCATGTATAAAGAAACATGTATATGATCTATGTGTTTATATTTAATAATTAACAAATATAATTAATCAATAAAGATTATCAAATTATCGATATCTTTAAGGCAGCGGTTCTCAACCTGTGGGTCGCGACACCTTTGGTGGTCAAACGACCCTTTCACAGGGGTCGCCTAAGACCATCCTGCATATCAGATATTCACATTATGATTCATAACAGTAGCAACATTACAGTTATGAAGTAGCAACAAAAATAATGTTATGGTTGAGTCACAACATGAGGAACTGTATTTAAAGGGCCAGAAGGTTGAGAACCACTGGTTCTAAGATAATATTAAAGGATATTGTTCAAAACAAGTTAAGATAGTCTCAGCTAATCAGAAAGATAATCAGAATTAGTTTTCATTTGCCCTAGTGAGCAAATAATATCAGCGTTATTTTATTTTATCCCATATAACCTTCTGGGGAAAAAAGAAATCAATGATGATGTGGGGAGATGCATTTAGGAAAGACATATCACATACAAGGCCAAGTAAGGGCACAACTGCTATTTGCAACATTTCCTAAATGGGCTTGTGTCCATTGCCCGTGGTATTGAGTTTATTCATTTTTTTCTAAGGTAAGCTGCATTGGTTTTGCCAGGATTGCTCACTGTTTTCTCCATTTATTCACAGGTAGTATCATTCTGGTGATTTAATTATCTTAATGATCAGCCAAACTGTGAACTTTTGTAAGATAGGTAAGAATTATAAGGCAAGATAAGATGTGAACCTTTGTGTTGGTTAAAGGGTGGACATACTGCTTTTGATATGTCCTTGTGATTGTCATAGGAAATTCAACACTGTGTTCTAGTGATCTGTTCCCAGTTGTGAGATTTTAGTGCTTATAGTGCATAGACTATTTTTTAAAAATTATACTATAATCAAAAATTGAATTTCAGAGATAAATTTTCAAGGTTAGGACATCAGAGCTTATCTATGCCCTAATTTTCAAGGTTAGGACAATCACAGAAACCATTTTGTTTAAATAATTTGGACTTGCTTTGAAAACTAAAGTGAAAGCCTCAACTTCATCGACACCACAATCATAACACCCTCCATCACCCAGTGCTTGGCTCATGGATCAATAGTTCTTCATTTCCTTTGCTCACTGTGATGAGTAATGAAGCTCAGTCTCTTCCATAAAGACAAACCGCCGATGGGATGGAAAGATAATTACAAACAAGTAAATTATTGAAATTGAACGGAAAACCAATGTGAGGACACAGTTTTTCTTCTGTACAAAGTTTTCTTGTTTGTTTAGAGTCATCTAACACTGTGAACAGATTCAAAATGACCCAGTCCAATATCAGAGTATTTGACATTTGAAGAAAAGACCATCACTCTTTGAGCAGTCACTTGGAAACCAACGATTAAATAAGACGAAGGGGATGATTTTCCAAATACAATGAAAGATTTAAAGTATAGAGGCTCCAAAAGGCTGCAATGTTTGTTTGATTTTTAAACTGAAGAACGCACGCCTCATTTTTAAGTGTGATGAAAATGCTGCATTCAATGAGGGCAGATCTGGGACATTTTCAGAGCACAGGAAATTCCCTGCAGGTTACAGTCCTAAGAATAGCCTAGAAGCAGCAGTAGAGCAAAAGAGGGAGTGATTCTGAATCACTATTTGGTTTATCAGAGGAAAGGTAGGTAAGCATCAATAAATGGCGAATCAGTTGTCAGATTTTAGGCAAATCAGCCATACATTGCCGTTACGGGGGCATTCTTGCTTTAGCAAAAAATACCCCTCAAACAGAAAACAAACAAAAGACAACACTTTCATTAGGAAAAGATGTTCTGTATGTAAAAATATATATACAGTGTTTTCTGTTCTCCTTAACTTAGTGATTATTGGCCAGACATGTTTCTAGCTTCCCAGTGATGATTCTCACGATCTGCTTATATTGCCTCCCATATGCCCCTTTATGTAAATTTAATAATATTTCCAATTTTCTTACCAGTTTGAGTAAAGCCAAGGCTTGCTCAATGTCTGAACTTGATCTCTTTGGACTGTACTCCTCTTTGTCATACTGGGGAAAAAAACAAACTTCTGCCTGGACACAGTTGTTAAATGTGACAGATTTCGAAGAGAAGTCTTTAAGCCATGTCAGTATAATCTCCATTTTTCTGAAAGTAAATATACTTGAGGACAGAGCTCTGCCAGGGTAGGTTTAGCTTTTGCTGAGTTATTTAGATGGTTTGGAATGTAAAACTTTGAAAAGCTGCAAGGACTTGAATAGAAAACACTCATGCAATATACTTGAAATTGTGTTAGCCAATCGGAGATGACTATTATTAAAACCGTAAGTTCCCTCCCTTCATCACTCTGGACCTTTTCTCAGGAACATGCTCAAGAAGAATAGGGAATACCATCACCACACTTCTTGGAAAACTTTCAAGAGAAACAGTGTACTTGGGGCTCTACAAAGAACCAGAAACCATAGACTTTTTTTTCTTCCCCAAACTACCAACAAAAAATCCAGCTCTCAGGATTTTGGTGATAAAGATTTTGAGCCTATAATTGACTCACTCAAATGTTTCATAAGAGCAGGTTGAAATATACAGATAGTTTTCCCCCAGGTATCAAACAGTTTGAATCCCTAAAGCCTCTTATTAAGAATAACATTAGGCCACATTTATGAACGCTTACTATGTGCTTAGTACTATATTAAGAACTGTATGCATATTTTTGGTCATTGAATCCTCTCAAAACCTTACAGAACAGATATTTTCTTCATGAGGCTCATTTTATAGGTAAAAAAACCTGATGCTTAGAGAGAAAAAGCAGTCAACTATTCTAAAACTTAGATACTATAGAGCTCTGTAGGATTTTGACAAAATGCATTTAGGAATTCAGAGAAACACCAGTCTGATGTGTTGAAGTCTTCTAAATGCTGCCCCCGGAAGTAAGTCACACATTTCTGCATGTGCCTGATGCCAATGCTTAGGCCGGGTGAGGTCCTGGGATCCCAGAGGACTCCCACTGTCAGGCCTGGGCTGCTTTCCAAGGGGACAGCAGCCTGCTGCAGGGGCCCCTTCATTTACTTGCCTGTTCCACTCTCTCATACCCACCTTTAAACACCCTATTATTTCTTGATTATTTAAGGATTCCCTAAATATGTCCTACTAGTCTGTACACCCAAGCCCTTGATCGTAGCACCCTCGGCCTCAGCCCATCTCTGATGACCACATTCCTACTCATGCTCTGCAATCTAGCTGAGAACCTCATTTCCAGTCAAGCCTTTCCTCCAGCTTCTTAGGCATAATAAACTCCTCCATCTATGGCACCCCTTTAGCCTGTTGTCCATACCCTGTTCTCAGCACTTGTCACATCCTAACGTGATCATTGGCTCACCGTCTCTTTCCCTAGTCAGTGGTCGGCAAACTCATTAGTCAACAGAGCCAACTATCAACAGTACAACGACTGAAATTTCTTTTGAGGGCCAAATTTTTTAAACTGAAACTATATAGGTAGGTACATTGTTATTAATTAGGATACTCCTAAGGCTTAGGAAGAGCCACACTCAAGGGGCCAAAGAGCTGCATGTGGCTTGTGAGCCGCAGTTTGCCGACCATGGCCCTAGCTAGATCCTGTGTTCTCTGACAACATGGATTATATTTTTTTAATCAAGGCAGAATGCTCGGTACATAGCAGACAATAATATTTTTGCCAGACGAATAAAAGGTTGGATATAAAGAAATACTTTATGAAGCCTGTGAACTTGTAGTTGTTTTGCTTTTCAACTTCAAAAAGCCAGCTGGCTCGTCTGACCTTGCACTGTTTCTCACTTTTACAAAACACCTAACACATATTTTGAGCATCTGTCTGTCATAGAGCAGCTTCAGGCAAGTTTCCAAAGGCCTAACGCTCAGTACAAAGCCTGAGCAATCTCCTAGGGATTTCTGGGTGTCTTGCTCATGGAGGAAACTCTGCAGGCGGATTCCTGCTTGCAAATGGCAGAGGACCCCCTGCCACCCTGGGGGATATTGGCAGGAGAGGCCGCACGAAAGGGAGAGACTGTAGCTCTCAGGAGATGTATTCAAATTGGGGGTAACTTGGTTCAGCTTCCGTGGAAAACAGTTAGGTGGGTTCCTTAAACAAACGAAGTATTACTATGTAGCCCAGCAATTCTACATGTACGTCTGTCTAAAAGCCTTGGAAACAGGTATGCAAATACATGCACATGCATGGTCATAACAGCACTGTTCTCAATAGCCAAATGGTGGAAACAGCCCAAATGTCCATCAGTGGGTGAGTGGGTAAACAAATGGTGGTATACCCATATAATGGAATATTATTCAACCACAAAAAAGAATTAAGTACTGGTACAGGCCAAAACATGGGTGAACCTCAAAAACATGAACTAAAGGAAGCCAGACACAAAAGGTCAAGCATGTCAAACTCAAAGGCTAACACGGGCCAAATAAACGAGGCATGTGGCCTGCGGGCCGCGAGTTTGACATGCTTGTGCTACATGATTCCATTTATATGAAGTATCTAGAATAGGCAAATCGATAGAGGCAGAAACCAGATCGATGGCAGACAGGAGGCAGGGAGAGAAGGCAATGGGGAGCAGTGGGGAGCAACTGCTTCACAGGCATGGATTCCCTTTTGGGTGATGGAATATTTTGGAACTAGACAAGAGGTGGTGATCACACAACATTGTGAATACAGTGAATGCCATGGAATTGTTCACTTTATAATGGTTAATTTTACATTACATGAATTTCACTCCAATTACAATACATAAGGTGGAGGGGTGTAAGAAAAAAAAGCAGAAAGGGAGGTGAGAGTGATATGATGCGAGAAGGGCTGGCCAGCTAATGCTGGCTTTGAAGACAGAGGAAGGTCAGAAGCAAGGAATGAGGGCAACTTCTAGAAGCTGGAAAAGAGAAAATGAATTCGCCCCAGGAGCCTCCAGGAGGGAACACACTCCTCCATCACCTCGATTTGAGCCCAGGAGACCTGTGTTGGACGGAACTGTAAGATAATATACTTGTATTTTTCTGAGCTGAAAAAGGCAACAAAATGTCACACCCTGGCTCCTGCTACAGATCGTCAGGGATCGCTTAGCGCAATCCTGATGAGAGTTGGGTGATAATGAGGACGTGACCTCCAAGGTCACACAGCTAGTGGTCCTGTAAACTGTAGAAATAGTTTCCTTCCAGAAGCAAGCAGATAGGAAGGGGGCAATGAATGAGGTTATTGTCTTAATTTTAAGAGAGAAGGAATGGACTCAGTGGGATTAAATAGCTTGACCAATATCTCATAGCTCATACTGTGGGGTTTATTTTATTTTTAAAAGTATTTAAAAATATCAAAGTAATGCATGTACATACATGATAATAAAGAAAAGCACATCATAGAGGGGAGAAGAAAGGCTTTTGATGAAAACTCTCTGTCTCTAATACCCATCAGACTGAGTCCTGGCCCACTGCCCTTATCATTTCTTCCTCTGTACCTGGTAGAATGTACATACAGGGGTGGGCAAAAGTAGGCTTACAGCTGAAATACAAATAACTAATACATTAATAAATAGCAATACAACAATAAACTATTTCCCATACTCACAACTGTAAACCTACTTTTGCCAATGCCCGCATCATTTTTTGGTACTACTATGCATTGATATTTAACAAATACTTATATACTATTTATTAAGTGCTTTACAAAAATAACTCATTGAGTCTTTATAGCAGTCCTAGGAGGTAGGTACTAGTATTTGCCCTCCTTATAGCTGAGGAAACTGAGGCACGGACTGATTAAGACTTGACAAACAACACACTTAGCAGGTGCTGGAGCTGGGAGCTGGGACAGGCTGGCTTTGGATTCTATGCCCTTGACCAAGACATGACACTGCTTACAAACGATAGCCTCATTTTATACAGGAGGAACTGGGCTCCCTGTGGCTAACAGCACTCTCAAGTTCATGAGATTTTGGAGATACCATAAATCTTCTGATAATACATTGTCTTGGAGTATTAAAAATTAAAATAAAAAATATTAAAATTCCCTTTATTCTCACTTAAAAGTAGGTTTTTGGCAGAAATTTGTTGAGCTACCTTTGCCTAACATGCTGCGGTTTCCTGGGAGGCTGGTGCTCATGGTGTTTTCAGGCATTCTCGGTAGCTCAGACTAAAAGACCTGAATCCTGGAGCTATATTTTCCCCTATCGCACCTTAGGAACTTTGCCTCTTTCTGAAAATATTGTCTTGAGCTTAAATTCCGCTTGCTGTTGGCTTTCCCTACTCCAGATGACACGACAGAGGTTTTCAAACTCTACTGTGGAAATTAAGGCATCCTTTGGTGGTACTTCAAAACTGTCCATGGTGGTGGGGGTGGGGCGAGTGGAGAGTAAGAGGTTAGTGGGCAGTGGGAAGAAAAGGCATGCAGGTGGGTCAGCTACCACTCCCACCCCCTCTTAACCCACAGAAGCCAACACTGACCCTATGGATATCTCCACAAAATTCTGTTGGGAGAAAATATTCTATTGAGAAAAAAAAATACACAGTAGGTATAGAATACGTATGTAGAACTGGAGGAGTGAGGTTAAAAGGGGAATTTAAAAATTTACCCACTTAGAATAATGAGAAAACAAGGTGTGTACACCTAAGGAAGATATCTAAATGATATTCCTTAGCCATGGGAAGATTCTGGAAATTGACCACCCATCAAGCTGGTAGGGGTAAAACATGCCTTTAACATGTGCATTCTGTGGAGGGGAGAGGCAGGGTTGTGTTGTGAGGGTTTAAAACAGAAAGTTAGAAAAGAAAAAGATCAGGTGGATTAAGTAGAAAAAAATCAAAGTCTTCCTTCTGGGGAAGTAGCTCCTCAATAATTGAATTCACTGTGGACTCAGATGTTGCAGGTGAAGTCAGAGAACATTGGAGGAAATCCAAATTAAATTTTCACTGGAGTGATGAAAAAACGGAAGAACTAGACTGCCATCATGAGGCCGAACGCTGGGAAGTAGTGATCAGAGTCTTGTGGATCACTCTACTTTCCCAAAGAGTAACTTTATAAAATTTACCTTAAAAACCAATGTGGATACCTGGTGAAACAGTACAGAAAGGCCTACGTGATAATTTAAGGTTCTTGTTTTGCTGCTAAGTATCCCCTAATAAATATATATTTCTTTACTAAAGGCCCAATGCATGACACTCGTGCAAGGGGCTCAGACCTCGCAGCCCCGGCTTCGTCCAGAAGGTCGTCCGGCTGTCTGGTCTAATTAGCATATTATTATTTATTATTATAGACAGATAAAGGGCAAGAGTGAGAGAGAGTGCATTTTACTTTTACCTTTTGTCTTTCTTATTAGATAAAAAATCCCAATGGGCAAATATTTCTTATCAGCTCCAATACTTTCTTATGTTCACACATTCTATGAAATTCAAGTTCCAATTCACTCAAGAATCCCTTTTGACACCTATAGCCACATTAAAGTCTTCCCTGTGTGTCTACAGATACAAAACGCACCTGCCCTGAATGCGGGCCTCCCAGGCCTTTAATCTACGAGGACAGGAGAAGACACTGTGCAGGTTTTACAACAGTCTCCACCCAAGAGGTCCCTCTATGGCAGTGATGGCGGACCTATGACACGTGTGTCAGAGGTGACATGTGAACTCATTTTTTTGGTTGATTTTTCTTTGTTAAATGGCATTTAAATATGTAAAATAAATATCAAAAATATAAGTCTTTGTTTTACTATGGTTGCAAATATCAAAAAATTTCTATATGTGACACGGCACCAGAGTTAAGTTCGGGTTTTTCAAAATGCTGACATGCCGAGCTCAAAAGGTTCACCATCACTGCTCTATGGCAATGGCTGTGTTCTTAGTGAGGCACCAGTACCCATCGGGTGAATGAAGACACTGACTTTGCGATGCTCTTGGCATATGCATGACTAGTATGCATATGGCAGGTGCTTAGTAAACACAAACTTCTTAAGTGCTGTCTAGAATGCAGGAGAGAGTCTCTAATGCCATTTTTTAAAAATGGATTTTGGATTTCTTTTGACCTTTTCTGGACCTTCCTAGGCCTTTTGGTAATCTACTTTCTAATCCTCCCTGGCGAAGATGCTTCCTTTAGGTAATGATGTTAATATTTCTGCGCTAATATCTGACATTCAGGTTTGACTGTTTTTTCCTCCCTGCATTGCGTAGCCTGCGCATGTGCTCACGCCACGGACAGTATTCACACAGACGCCCACATCCCTTTCTGGGCTCTGCTGCTTCCTGAGCTCATGCCTTCCGAGGTCATTTTCCTGAGAGCTTGTAACTAATGCAAAACACAGAGGAGCTCTTGGATATCTGCTCCCACAAGAGAAGGAAGCAATTTGTGACATACACGAGGGTTAACAGCAGCTGGTCATAGTTTAGTGAGTTTAATTACTGGAATTTCTATAAAATATCACCCCAGATGCCATCGGGGTTGGAACTGAACATGGGATTCCTTTTGGGTGAGCAAAATAAAACAGGCCACGCAAAGCTCGGCTCTGTCTAATCCTTGTGCCTGATGCACGTGGGCGACAGTGACATTTCTGGGATTGACTGGTCCTTAGCAAAGATGAGCTTTTTAATCAAACTGCAAGAGAGAATTGGCATAAGCTACTTTGAACAAGGAAGCAAAGTATACAGTTGGAAAGTGAAAATGAAAAATGCTTAACTAAAAGATCAAAGAATTCTTTCCTGCCCAACCACCTCATCCCCTGGGTTAATTAATACTTATTTCACTCCCTTGTCAACACTGGCCCCAAATGGAAATGACACTGGCCTTTTCACAAACACTGTGAACAGGACTAATTTCAAATTTGTTTTAATAAAGTCAAGGGCAAGCGCTGACTTAACTCTGGTACAGAAGTGTGGTTCATGGACCGGCATCATCAGCATCATCTGGGAGTTCACTAGAAATGCAGAGTCTTAGGCCCTGCACACAGACCTACTGAATCGGAATATGCATTTAGCAAGGTGCTATTCAGGCACATGAAGACTGGGAATCACTAGCCCTCACACTGTTGCTTTTATCCATAAGGGCTTTCTCCCACAGAGTAACTAAAGGGCCACTTATCGGAGTAACATCGACTGAGGACCAGAGCTGAGAAATTTCCAGCTACACAGAGAGGAACACGCAGATGCACCCTACATTCCACAGTGCCAGGCTGAAAGATTTGCCATTTGCCCTGACTGTTTTATTGCCCTCCCTGCAATCGGCTTTTTGTGAGGCATCCAAAACACAACGATTCCAGGGAAAAATTAATAATGTATAGGCTCGCCCTAGCTGGTTTGGCTCAGTGGATAGAGCCTGTGGACTGAAGGGTCCCAGGTTCGATTCTGGTCAATGGCACATGCCTGGGTTGCGGGCTCGATCCCAGTGTGGGCCGTGCAGGAGGAAGGCGATCAATGATTCTCTCTCATCATTGATGTTTCTTTCTCTCTCTCTCTCTCTCTCTCTCTCTCTCTCTCTCTCTCTCTCTCTTCCTTCCTCTCTGAAATCAATAAAAACATATTTAAAAAAATAATTTAAAGGCTCTATGGCTCTTGGCAGCAGTAGGAATTTCTAGTGGGACTCATTTTGAGATGGGGGTGGAGAAGGAAGGAACCTTGACATATATCATGATAGCAAAGCGTTTCTAAACAGTTGTCCAGATTTCATTGACTCAGCTGGTTGAAAAAGGGAATTGTTCGGGATGGATTTTAAGACTTTTCCTTAAGGATTTCTGACATTTTAGCAGATGAGAGCCTAAATATTTTGAGCAAAAGACTTGTCCACATTGATTGCTTTATATTTTCTGTCTTGTGTGCTTTAGTGAGAAGTGAGTTGCTTCTGCCATCTCCAATGAGATATATTTCTGTTAGCATCTTCATCCCCGCCCTCTTTCAGTATTTCCATTTGGGCACTAGGCAGCTGAAATATTGGCCAATGAAGGAAAACAGATTTCCCAATGAATAGTTTTGCACTATGAAAAAATGAGATTAAAGGGATGCCTAAACTAATTCCAGGTTATTACAATATTCATTTCAAGCCTAATTCTCTATAGTTACACTCCTGGTTTATGGACAGAAATTTAAAGGCAGCACATTTTATCATCTGTATTATTTAGTTCCCTTCTGATTGAAGCTTTGCAATGTTCGCTATTTCCATGAGAATGAATTTCACCTTTTATGACATTCAAAGACAATTATGGTGTCTTTATGAAAAACGATGTCACTCTGATACCAGCAATAAAATAACAATGTCCCAATGCCAAGAAATGTATTAATTGTATCAGTCATCTTTCAGCTTTTCTGGTTTTGCTTTGGAAACTCCAGGAAACCTTACAGTTTTTAATTTGTGAGCGATCTAGAAACACGGCCATAGCACTTTACATCTTTCTTTGGCTGACTGCTCAGGAAATGGAGCAGAATTAAGTGACTCTCCTGCTAACAGGCAGAGTTATTTGGCCAACACCCAAATCAGACAGGATTTTGCAGACTCACACATACGTACATATGAGGTGGGACAGTTGACGGGGAAATGTGTTCTCCATCTCCAATAAGATATATTTCTGGAGCCACAGAATGCAGTGCTGTTTCATCTCTTGCTTTTAAAGTCCTGCTTTGCGTGTGACCCGCAGCGAAACACAGAATCCCTGTGAAAGTGCTGGCCCAAAGTTCCCCTGATATCAGGAAGAGACAGTGGCCTGGGACCTCTTGGATTTTTAGGTCCTACTATGTTCTTGTGACAAGGCTGCTGAGACATGGCTAAATAATCGATTCTTTGGGCTGTTAATTTTGTATTATTAATCAGTAAATTTATAGAGTGGCCGACTGTGTACAAATCAACTTATGGAGGGTTTATTTTATGTCTGAGACCATATCAGGAACCTTGCAGGGTATCCAAGACACATAATACAAAGCTTTCTTGGAGGAGCTGAGTTTTTGGTTGGGGAGACTATGCCTACAGACAGGAAATCAGTGGAGAATACGAAGAATGTATACTTGATACTGCCAGTTAGCACAGAGCCTATTTTCTGGAATCCTGGCATAACTCATTTTATTTATTTATTTATTTATTTATTTATTTATTTATTTATTTAATATACTTTTATTGATTTCAGAGAGGACGGTAGAGGGAGAGAGAGAATCATTGATTGGCTGCCTTCTGCACACCCTACATTGGGGTCTGAGCCTGAGCCATGTCGGCTGGGTGTGGCAAAACCCATTTTAATCTAGGTCTGATTTTGATTTCACAAGTCATGGCCACTGAATACAGACCCTCAGGGCGAGGCTTTCTGAGATGAGGAATCAGTGTGAGCTTCAATGGTGGGGAGAAGCTTCTTGGCAGAGAAGGACTTAAGTGCATTTGTGAGGCTGAGTTGGTATTGCACGAATAGAGAGATACCAGGAGCCATCCTGAATCAGGTGGTCAGAGTAAGTCACAAAAGTGAGAGGACACTGGCATATACCTGGAAAAGTGAGTGACGTGCCTTTTGACGGAGAAGAGTACCGATGGGTAATAAAGGTGGTCGGTAAACACTGGACTAGGTTTTAGAGTAACTTGACTGCCAAGCAGGAGTATTTAAACTTGATCCTGTAAGCTATGGTACCCAGACATTTTCCCCTGATAGAAAAACGTAACACAGATTATATTGTGACACATTCCCGGGGCTGTCTAGAGATTTGCACAGTTCTCCATATTTTCTAATTATAACTCTCTTTCCCTACCCTGGTTGAAAACAATATATTGAAATTTAACTGAGTGAGAAATCTTAAAAATAATAGATTGGATCCACAATTAGATAAAAGTAAGTTCTTCGATACCCATTTATGAAAAAGCTCTCATCAAAGTGTGTATAGAGTAAACATACCTCAATATAATAAAGGCCAAATATGATAAGCTTAGAACTAACATCATATCTGTTGATGAAAAGCTAAAAGCTTTTTATCTAAGATCAGGAACAAGACCAGGATGCCCACTCTTAACACTTTTATTCAGCTCTAGAGGCCCGATGCACGAAATTCATGCAAGGGGATCGGTCCTCACAGCCTTGGTGGCTTGCCTTGGCCCTCGCAGCCCCAGCTTCGTCTGGAAGGTTGTTCAGCTGTCTGGTCTAATTAGCATATTGTGCTTTTATTACTATAGATAGTATCAGAAGTCTTAGCCAGAACAATTAGTTAAGAAAGAGAAATAAAAGGCATCCAAATTGGAAAGGGAGAAGTAAAACTGTCACTGTTTGCAGAAGACATGGTGTTATATATAGAAAACCCTAAAGGCTCTACCAAAAAAACCTATTAGAATGAATAAACAAATTCAGTAAAGTTACAGAATACAAAATCAACATACAAAAATCTGTTGTATTTTTACACACTAAAAATTAGCTATCAGATTGAGAAATTAAGAAATCAATCTATTTACAATTGCATCAAATAGAAAAAATACCTAGGTATAAATTTAACCAAGGAGGTGAAAGACATATACACTGAAAACTATAAGACATTAATAAAACAAACTGAAGAATCCACAGATAAATAGAAAGTTATCCATGCTCATAGACTGAAAGAATTAAGATTGTTAAAATGTCCATACCACCTAAAGTAATCTACAGATTTAATGCAATCTTTATCAAAACTCCAATGGTATTTTTCATAGAAATAGAACAAACAATTCTAAAATTTGTAAAGAACCACAAAAGACCCTAAGTAGCCAAAGCAGTCGAGTAAAAAGAACACAGTGGTAGGCATAATGCTCCCTGATTTCAAACTATAGTACAGAGTTGTAGTAATCAAAACAGAACGGTATTGGCATAAAGGCAGACACATTGATCAACGGAACAAAATAGAGCATCCACAAATAAAACCCACACATATACGGTCAATTAATGTATAACAAAGGAGCCAAGGATATTCAACGAGGAAATGACAACCTCTTCAATAAATGGTGTTGGGAAAACTGGACAGCTACATGCAAAAGAATGGAACTGGACCACTATCTTACACTTTGCACAAAAAATAACTCAAAATGGGTTAAAGAATTGAATGTACGACCCCAAAACATAAAATTACTAGAAGAAAACAGCTCATTGCTATAGGTTGTGGTGATGATTTTTTTGAACCTGACATTAAAGCAAAAGTAACGAAAGCAAAAATAAACAACTAAGACTACAGTAAACTAAAAAGCTCCTCATAGTAAAGGAAACCATCATGGCTCTATTCTCATGGCTCCCATGACAACTCCACTACTTTTTGAAATTGTGAGCACAACTCAAAACAAACACACAACTCAAACAACTCAACACAACTCAGCTCAACAACTCAAAACAAAAGGAACACGCAGTGATGCGGCCTGTTCATTACTGTACAAACAGACAGCATCACAGTGCATTCTTTTCTACAAGAGAGTATTCTGTCGCAGACCAGCATGTATTTTAGAACGAAGCTCATTAAGAAAACAACAAGCAATGAACCAGCCTTCAGTTCATCGGAGTCACTCACCACACAGTGGACAGGAGAAGCGAGCACTATAAACCGGAGCCACAAACACATTCAGAACCTTCCTGTCCCGTCCCGTCCCTGTTTGGGACTCAATATGATGAACGTGAATTTCCAAATCTCGTAGCCAGTACCTTTATCCTTAATGGCTCCATTCTCATGGCTCGTTTACCTTCCTGCCTCCAATGTTCCCTCCAGAAGCATCTCCAGATTGGATGTGGGTGAACATTCCCATCAGAGTGTCAGCGTCCTCAGGATCCAGGCCAAAGTAATCCACCACACCTCCCAGTGCCCAGGCTTCCGCTAGATACAAGCAAGCCTTGTGATTCTTCTTAAGGGCAAGCACTTCAGGCAGGTGAACAATGGATCCCTCGAGGCTGGCAAAACAGAGCAAAAAGCACATACACTGAGATGTTTTAACTCTCAGAATTAGGAGTTGGCCACATCATGATTAATTTTCAAAGTTTATTGTTTTTTAAGTGATCTGACAACTCTGCCTGTGGTTTAAACTGGCAAAGTTAGAGGATGTCATGGCTACACAGATGTCTAGGGAAAAGCAGATTGGATCTATTAAAACCCACACCAGAAACAAACTGATCTGAGTTCACCGCAGAGGAAAGGTCACAGCGGGTCCCCCTAAAGCCTGTAGTTGTAGGCAACGTTAGGGTGTGCATCACATACAAAAGAGTAAAACATCATCAGGAAGTAAGAGAACAGGTATAGGGGCTGCACATAGGTAGCCAAAAGAAAATGTTTCTTAAAATTAAAAAGAAAAAGTAGGTTCACACGTTTCAGTATGCTCACAATTATTTAGTATTGACGGAGCACCTTCATGTATCGGCTGTAGGATGAACTAAACCAGGTGGGCACGCTGTTCCCGAGGAGCTTATATTCTTAGTGGGGGCAATGGGGGAGGAGAGATAATGATTCATCAATTGGTTGTTATTATATGATGTTAGAAGGACTGTAATGATGAAAACTTAGGGTATCATGGGAGCCACGTAAAGTGCATCTCATATGGACTTGGCTTGAACAACTGACTAACTGACCAAAGGAAGTGATACCAAACTGAGAACTGGAGAACATGGTAACATGAGCCAAGTGAAGAGGTGGGGCAAGAGTGCTTTAAGCCGAGTGTGACTGCAGGCACAGTGCTGCAAGCTAGAGAGCCTCATGGCCGAGGGGTCACCCTTGTTTGGGGGCTGCTGTCATAGCAACGAGGAGTCCTCATGGAAGGAAGGCCATGGAAGCAGTTATATTGTTTGATGAACAAACAACTGAATACACATTTGAGGCTGTCTGTCCTCATTAGGTGCTGTTATGATCTGGAAAATAAAGGCAATTGAGAATCCAGTCATGGGACCTTGAAGCCAACAGGCAAATTTATCACCTTTCACGTATGCCAACCAGCCCTGAGAGGTCTGTAACAGCAGAGGGTTCTTGTTCAATAAGCAAGCAATCTGGTTTGGAAGAGAAGGCCAAAACCTCCCCGGGGAGATGACTGCTCCCCTGCGTCCTGCCAGCAGTTAACACAGCACCAGCCTCGCTCCCGAGGATGCTGAGTGTGCTTCTCAGAGAAGAGGCTTGTCTTTGGGGTAGAATTATTGGGCTCATTTAATAGAAATCTCAAGCAGGTCGACCCCTGGAAAAGGGCTCTTTCCTCTTTTTAGCAGAGCTTGGACAAAGGGAAACTGAAAGTCAATTAGAGGGAAAAGAGGGAACCTATTTCTGTCTTCTGGAGACAAAAGATGTAGCACAATTGGTTAAAATTCAAGAGGAATAAAAACCTCCTGGGCGGAGGGAATATTGTAGCAGGGAAGGCGAGCTTTTGCTCCAGGCGCGGGCTCGTGCTGCCATCTCGTGTTGGGAAGGCTCCTTGGGCCTGGGGACCAGCAGGCATGCCTCCTGTCTCTGTGGTGCCCCTTATGCTCCATCAGGGAGATGCTAAGCAAATACCAGGCAGAGAATCCAACAGGGGATTTAACGCTTTGTGCCCTGCTGGGAATTAGCTTCCCTACTGACAGTATTTCCTTCTCCATCTTTTTTGTTTTTGGAGAAGCAGCATTTCAGTTTTTCAGTCTGACTGGGAGCCAGCACAGCCTTGATTGAGCCACAAGTTGACGTTTTCAAGCATGCTGGAAGCTGAAAGTTTTTTTTTTGTTGTTGTTTTTTTTTTACCATTAACTTCACTTTTTCCCTACGGGAAGGTCCTGGTGTTTGCACTGGAGGAAGCCCCTGAGGATACCTTCTATAGCCGGAGCAGGGAAGCTGAAATGCCCTCACCATAGAGTCTCAGGAGAATATTTCCATCTGCCTCCCCACCAAGCTCATGTTTTGTCGCCCGTCCTATACTTGAAAGATTTTCACCTACTCAACAAATTAGCTTTATAATCAAACAATTAACATATTTCCTACTTGGTACTGTTACTCAAACAGGCCTCCGATTGCCATGCCAGGTTTCTGGTTACTGGGAAATGACCAACACAGCCAGCCTGGGTTAATATCATTCCAGCCCAAAGTGAAGAGGTTTGGTGTTTTGGCAGCTTGTGCGGCCTTATTGTGGATTAATAGGCAGTATCTGGTAGGCTTTGGAAATACTGAAAATAGGCACCCACTCCCATGCCCATCTTTGAAGAACCGGAGACCTCAATGGGTTGACTCCAGGCATCTTCAGGGTAGAAGCATGACAGACACTGCTCTCAGCAGAGGCTCTTTTCAAACATGGTCAGTGTAGAGCTGTGACAGACACACATATCCACGGCTTGTTTAACATTTGGACATTGATGTGAACCTGAGCTTAGAGAACTTTTCAGACCAGCCTATTCCCTAAGATCGCTGATACTGTCTCTTTATGCTTCTGGTTCTTTACCCTTCTTCAAGGAGAGCCTGAGCAGCAACCCTCTCCCCCAAACCCTTTCCTTTTTTTTTTTTTTTTAAGGTTTTATTGTATATTTTTATTTATTTATTTTTTATTGCTTAAAGTATTACAAAGGGTATTACATATGTGTAACCCTTTCCTTTTTAAAAAGCTGACAGAGGAAAAGAATCCATAGAGTTAAAGCTGGTTTACTCTGAGCTGTCAACATCCCTGTGACTGATGATGGTATATGAGGAATGGGGGGCGGGGAGGGGAAGGAACATTTCCTGAGTCAGGGAGGGCAGGATCCGAGGGAGTTGTTGTCAAGCGTCCTCCTCGGCATCCTCTCCCAGGCTGGGCATGTTGGGAGAGGCATAAAAGGAGGAGTAACTTCAGACCTTAGCCTTATAATATACTCCCGGCTCTGGAGCTGATGCAGAACCTAACCAAGCTGAGCTGCTCAGAATCAGAGAGGGAAGACCCCTCTATGAGCCATTTGGTGAGCCTTCCACCACTTCCCTAAATGGCTCCCTCACCATTACCGTCACCCCTGTCTGTTTTTCATCTCTCTCTCTGATGCCCAGTCAAATGCAAATGTAATACCTGGGAAGGATACAATTTAAGCCCTCACCACAAGCACGGTATATAGATGTACCTGGTACAGAGTAGGTGGTCAATAATTATTTAACTTAATGCATAGATTAATGACTGGATGCACAGATAAATGATTATTGAATAGATTGGCAAATGAGACAAGCATTTATCGAGTGCCCAGTCAAGCTTCTTTTGTTCCACCCAAGTTAACTCAATAAAAAGAGGGCTATTTTAAGGATCCCCATTGGAAATGGAATCAGAACAGAAAGCTCAGGAACTGAGAGGAAGTTATGTCCTTGTCTCAAGGTCTTCCTTTTTCTCTGCAGGCCTGCTTTGCTCTCCTCTTCCCGCAGCTGCCTTCTACAGTGTCCACTCTGTGTTTTCTGCTCGCTCATACATTGTACCTACTCATGAGTTTGGCTTGTCACACCACCAAAGCTGCCATTTTGCTTCCTTTTACCCTCTCTTTCATTGTAACAATTGCAGCCTCGCCCCCCCCTTTTTTTTTTAAAATCTAAATTTCAGAGAGAAGAATTTTATCAGCCCAACTTGCTATTTTGTTTGTTTTTGAGCCCGGCCAATTGATTATGGTTGCTGACTATGTATGCATTGTCTGCTTTGGGGCCAGACCATGTGAATGAGTGGAGGTGGGATCCCAGATCACTAATATACACATTAGACATTAGGAACTAACAGTTGGGGGAGGGGGTGTGGGAGGGTGGGCACTGTAAGTATATCTGGCAAACTCCTTGTGCCAAGTTCTGATGAAAGTACTCTCCCATGCTGAAACCGGTTTGGCTCAGTGGATAGAGCATCGGCCTGCGGACTGAAGGGTCCCAGGTTCGATTCCGGTCAGGGGCATGTACCTGGGTTGCGGGTACATCCCCAGTAGGAGATGTACAGGAGGCAGCTGATCGATGTTTCTCTCTCATCGATGTTTCTAACTCTGTATCTCTCTCCCTTCCTCTCTGTAAAAAATCAATAAAATATATTTAAAAAAAAGAAAAAAAAAAAGAAAGTACTCTCCCATGTAATCTTCACAATCTCCTATTTAATCTGCACAGTGATCTTTTGAGAGTAGCAGGGTATCCTTTGCCTATGGATGAGGAAGCCAAGCCTCAGTGAGGTAATGTAACCTGCTTGAGACCACAGGTTATGAAGTGATAGGTCCTAGATTTGATCCCTACCTCAAGTTCTATCCCTAATTCCTCTCCAAACTAGAGGGAATGAGATGTAAATTACATTTATAAAAATGATTTTGGGTCCAACATGCTCCAGGAAGGGGGTTCAGAAGCTGAGAGCCCTTCTGAGGAGTATGACTTGGCACAGTTTTAGGGTGACTGACATCAACTCCAAGTCCAACATGTAGGATGACCTTAGAAGGTACTATACTACCTTTATGGCTAAGAAGTCAAAAGGATCAGAATTTGAGGGCAGATCTGCTGGTCACAGATCTTTAGGGCTCATTTGACCTTGGTAGACCATACCATTCTCTCCCAAGGATGGTCATACTGCATATATCCAGTGTCATTGACCAATCTGGAAAGAATTGATTGAATATGTTCATCAGATTTATAGCAGGAGGCCAGTATATGGATGATAATTGAAACAAGGGTTGAATGGCTGGGTTGTGGGTTGTAGGGGGGAGAGGAGAGAGGACTAGAATGGCATCAAGATATTTTCTTTGCTCATGCTCTCCTTCTATATCCCTAAAACTTTATTTCAAGAGCTTTAATTGCCATAATTGTTCAAAAATACATCTTTATGTGCCTATTGTAGTAACACTTTATGCTTCCCATCCTTCTGTTGAATTGCCTCATCTATCACTAGATCCTGCTGATTATGATTATATTCAGTGTCGTAAAAACAGCCTGATCTTATTTTTCCTAACTTTCTTTTGCTGTCTGCTTTAGTAGGATGGCTCAATATATTATAGATATTTGAACAAAAATGCTGACCATTATGTCCCTATTGCCTGGCAATGTGCTTGGCATGGGTGTTCAACTAACATTTGTTGAATGAATGAATGCAATGCATCTTCAGCCTAGAAACATAATACTCATTGCTAAAAATAAGACTGTGTTATTCTAAGATCATTACCCTTGCAATATTCCCTATTGGATTAAAAGATGTTCTTCATTAATTTCTTTTACAGGTTGTGTGTGAACATAAAGAAAAGAGAAATAAATCTTGAATATGGCACACTGCCTTCATCACCAATGTTGGCCTTATCAAAAAATTTAAAAGGGGGCTTTTAGAAACACGTGCCTTAATTTAAAAGACTGGAGATTTTTACTTATTAGCATCATAGTAGATAAACGTCATGGAATTTTAGGGCAGAATATGTAAAATGAAAATGAGGGCTTTGTAAACTAGAGTCACTAAGGAAATGGAAAGTATGAACAACATCAATGATAATGACAACCCCAACTAGGGAGATTTGGGGGAGTAGGGCTTCTTTGTATTCCTCAGATGAAAATGTCTAAAACCATATTTCTATTCTGTCTACCCTACATCAGCCTCTAATGGTGTCTTAGCTTTCCTGCTGGTTACTACGAAATGCTACCCACATGTCAGCCACTTGTAACTTATGAAACTCTCCCAATAATCTTATGAAGTAGCCATGTACCTAGTTATGGAAACAAGTGAAGAGATTCTTTAACTTCCCTAAGGTCGCAAATATGCAAATAGAATGTTCTCTTGGCTCTCAGGTGCTAGGTAACCACCTAGGTGACAATAACACTTGAATAAAATGGGCAGGCAAGCCTTCCAAATGACTCTTTTTCTACCCAGGGAGGTTCTAGTGACATTCACGGCAATTTGGAGACTGCAAAGGTCCACTTACCATTTTCAGGGCCTTCAGAAGTACATCAGTCCTTTCAAAGGTTTGACCATGCTTTTGCCAAACTGCCCTCTCCTTTCCTGATGGCGTGATGTGTGTTCCCAAGTGGGCACTGCTCCCTCCTCCCCTGAAAACACACAATAGATGCTTTAAATCTTACATAAAACAATAGGTCTCTTTAGCAGAATAAGCAAGAACCCACCTGCACCGTTAGAAAATGGCTTTCCCCAAAGAGAGAGTTGATATATAGCCGCTCAGGAGGATGGCCCCGTGATTAAGAAGAGCCCGTCTGTTGTCACTCACAGAGGCCGCACCGTGTGGCTGTCCCCGCAAGCTGCCTTTCTTGCTCTAAAAAGCAATCTTCATGATATATTGGAAGCTTCGGATGGGATCTGTTTTAACGTGTTTGAAGGGACCCTGGTCTGTGTCTTTTTTTTTTTTGGACTGTATATTTTTAGTTTAGTATTTCTGTACTAAACAAGAGTGAAAATGTCAGGGCCTTGCACAAATTGTACTGACTTGACCCTTGGAAGGCAACAGCATGCTCTCTTCCAGACCATTACTTTTTATTACCCTCTCTGCCACGTCTCTGTAAAGGGGGGAGAGTGGAAGCGTGTGCACAGCTTGTCCCCCGGCTGAACGCCTCTGTGGCCTGACCCTGCTTTATCACTTCTCGGCGGGTGTGTTCATCATCCGCTCGGACACTTGAGCAGGTTCAGCGACAGCTTTGTTCTCGGTGGAGTGGCAGCCGTGCTGGTGGCCAGCAGTTCTCTAATGGCCAGGTTGCAATTAATCATGCAAATGAGAGAGGGCAAGAGCTTGGATGAAGGGAAACGCATTTTTGGGAACTCTTTCTTCCCACTGATTTCTTACCAGAGGAGTTAGCAAAGGGCAAAATAGAGGGACTGAGGTTTTACCTGCCCTCCCACTCACTCCTTAAAAAGACTAATGATATCACAGGTCTCAGGGAAGTGGGAGGAAAAGGGGTCCAGTGGTTAGAACTGCAGGATACTGATTCTAGTCCATTTCTACGGACAGGTTGTGGCATGACCTTGGGTGAGTTCCCTGCATGCATTTGCTCAGTCTTTGCCTCTAAGAAATGGGACTAAAATTATTGATGAATCAGCTTCTGATACCCATGGATATTGTGGACAAAAGATTCAGAGAAAAGGCCTAGTGTTCTTGCTACATATAAATCTCAATGTGGTCAGAGTATAATCTAAAAAAGTAACCTGATTCAAAAGTAAAGACAGAGAGAGGGAGAGCATTTCTAGGATGAAACAGGCGACAAGAAGGGACAGATTACTATAGTTTTATGGTTTTGCTAAGGTTGTATTGACTCATTGGGATGATAGTTCTCAGTGGGTACAGTACCATCCCCTAGTGAGTGCGTGGGAAGTTTATGGGACTGTTTTGGTTATTATAGTCATTAGGAGAACGGGGCATGAATACTAGAAATACTGTGATGTGTGGGACGGTACTGCCAAAAAGGAATTGTCCCGCAAATATCTAGCTTTTGAATGTCTACCTAGACATTTATTAGCTGGGGGAAAAGCCTATTTATTATGATCTAAGCCTAGGAACTAAATATGTTTGTATCAACATGATCCATATTTTTTGTACAGTTTTAATATCATGATTATTCTAAGAATGCAATGAGTGTATAAGTTGAGAGAACATCATACTTCCTCTGTTTCAGACATCATCAGGATTTGTTTACTTCAGAAAACTGCATCACCAATGGCAATGCTTCTCACGATGTCTGAGAGGCCAGTATTGCATACTTGTGAGTCAGCTGGAGTATAGAGGTGCACTCTTCTGATTATTTCATTTAATCTTCTAGTGTTCTCACCTCCAAGCTATTACTTTCTGAACAGAGAATGATTTTATTATAAATTATTTCCCTTTTTATTTCTCCGTCATATTATAATTAAGCCATTTTATTGATTTTTTAAAAAAAAATCAATAAATTTGTTCTATTATCTCTGAATTTCATTTCAGATCATTGAAGGTGTATTAAGCCTCCTTTTCCGAGTGCTTAGCTGTGTTTAGTAATGGTTTTCCTTACTTACTAAGACTTTTCCCTCTTAGGATTCTATATTTACTTCCTATACTCTGGCTTCCAGCCATACCGATCTAGTCAGAGAATCATGTCTAAGTATATTTAAACCCCAGTTACAGATGACATTCACGTTCTCGGTCTGTCTTATGCAAATGGAGGATGCAGACAGAAAGCAGAGGTCATGTTGCCCATACCCACATTCTGGGGTGCCTGAGCTCTAACCCTCACCCAGCTGTGACGGGAACCTCTACTACAAAAGGCTCTATTAGCCCCACTGAATGAATGTGGGACCAAGGCTCTTAGAAGTTAATGACTTTCCCAAGGACTCAAAGCAAATCAGTGAAAAAACTGGGATTGAGCTCCATTCTGTCTGAAGTTAAAATTTGCTCTGTTCTCTCTCTCAGGACTCACACCCCCCATAGGAAGGCAATGAACTCACCGCTCTCACAGTGCAGGGACTTAATGACGAGAATGACTGAAATAATTGCCCATACTTGCATGTACAGACTTTTAATATTTTAAATTCTACTTGAAAACTACCATCATATTTGATCCTTTCTATAAACGTGAGAAGACTGAACAAGTGTCGGTGCCCATGGGAGAGAGAGGAAGGAGGTCTTTTTAGAGTTATCCATCACGCTGTGGTAGATACACAAAGAGAAGCTAAAGCTCTGGATTCACGCTAACCTTATGCTTTCCCCACCATGTTGCAGTAAAGATTTGTTACGGATGTTTTTTAATAAAAAATAATAGCTAACACTTAACAGATGCTTAGTATATGCCAGTGTTGCTAAATCATTTACATATGCCATGAAATTTAACCTATAAAGAACTTTGCAGGGTTGATCTCATTTTGTAGGTGAGGTAACTATTAAGAGCAAATGATGTGAAGTTCTTTTCTTTAAAAAAATTGATTTTTAGAGAGAAAGGAAGTGAGAGGAAGAGGGAGAAAAGCATTGATTGGCTACCTCCCACATGTCCCCTACCAGGATTGAGCCTGAAACCCAGGCATGTGCCCTGACCGGGAATTGAACTGGCAACCTTTTGTATATGGGATGATGCCTAACCAACTGAGCCACACCTGCCAGGGCTGATGTGAAGTTATTGATAATATTCAGTTCGTCATAATCAATGTGCAGGTGGACAGAACACCAAGTTCCCTAACTTTACTGCACTGAATGGCACACATTTCTAGCTGTGACTGGTAAGAAAAAAATGTCCCCCGTTTATCACGGTGAGATTATATATTGAAAGGGAAGGGTTAAAAATTTCAGAGCTATATAAAATATTATTTAGAGATAAAGTATTCCAGGAAAATAGTAAAGCTTGTAGAGGATAAGAAAAATGGTGTTTTATCCCAGAATGAGCCAGAGTCAGAAGAGTCTTTTTTCAATAGTTTGATAAAAAGTGTGAGCTACCAATCTCATGCAGATTCTGAAGGGTGTTTTGTTCACCTCCCTTAGACCTAGAACATATGTTTTACTTAACTCTGATTTTCCTCAAAATAGAGGGTGGGGCAAATGTAGGCTTACAGTTTTTCATATGGAAAAACAATCCTATCTAATAAAAGAGAAACATGGTAATTAGCATACGACCACTACCCTTCCCATTGGCTAATCAGGGCAATATGCAAATTAACTGCCAGCCAAGATGGCGGCCGGCAGCCAGGCAGCTTAAAGTGAACATGAGGCTTGCTTGCTTCAGTGACGGAGGACTCCAACGTTCCCTGCCTGCCACTGCAGGCCTCTGAGCTGCAACTCTAAGCAACTATGTTACAAATATAGAAGCTAAACAAAACCCCAGAAACCTGCTTTAGTCCATCGGGCTTCAGCCAGCAGAATTGCAACATTGTTTCAAATACAGAAGGTAAACAAAGGCCAGAAACCTGCTTTCAGCAGCGGAGGCCTAAGAGCTGGAGCCAAGCCTCAAAGCTAAAGCAGGCCCAGAATAAAAAAAAAAAGAAAAAAAGGAGCGGTTGGGAGCTTCAGTCACTCGCCAGCCTGAAAACAGCCCTCAGCCCCTCACCCAGACTGGCCAGGCACCCCAGTGGGGACCCACACCCTGAAGGGTGTGTGACCAGCTGCAAACAGCCATCATCCCCTCACCCAGGCTGGCCAGGCACCCCAGTGGGGACCCCCACCCTGATCCAGGACACCCTTCAGGGCAAACCAGCTGGCCCCAACCCATGCACCAGGCCTCTATCCTATATAGTAAAAGGGTAATATGCCTCCTGGCACCGGGATCAGTGTGACAGGGGGCAGCGCCCAAACCCCCTGATCGCCCTGCGGCTCTGTGTGTGACAGGGGGCGTGGCCACAACCTCCCTATCCGCCCTGCTCTGTTCGTGACAGGGGAAGGCGCCCCAACCCCCTGATCAGCCCTGCTCTGTGCCTGATAGGGGGAGCTCCCCAACCCCCTGATCGCCCTGCAGCGCTGTGTGTGACAGGGTGCGGCGCCCCAACCCCCTGATTGGCCCTGCTCTGTGTGTGACAGGGGGCAGCGCCCCAACCCCCTGATCGGCCCTGCTCTGTGTGTGACGGGGTAGAGCCATAACCTCCCCATCGGCCCTGCCCTGAGTGTGAGAGTGGCAGCGCCCCAAACCCCTGATCGGCCCTGCTCTGTACGTGACAGGGGGTGGCGCTGCAACTTCCCCATCGACCCTGCCTTGAGTGTGACAGGAGGCGGTGCCCCAACCCCCCAATCGGCCCTACCCTGAGCGTGACTGAGGGTGGCATCGCAACCTCCTGATCCGCCCTGCTCTGTGCATGACGGGGGTGGCGCCCCAACTCCCCAATCGGCCCTGCTCTGAGCCCGACCAGGGGCTGCACCTAGGGATTGGGCCTGCCCTCTGCCACCCAGGAGCAGGCCTAAGCCAGCAGGTTGTTATCTCCCGAGGGTTCCCAGACTGTGAGAGGGCACAGGCCGGGCTGAGGGACCCCTCCTCCCCTCCCGAGTGCACAAATTTTTGTGCACCGGGCCTCTAGTACAATAATAAATAACAATATAAGAATGAACTCTGTGTTTCGTGTACTCACAATGGTAAACCAACTTTTGCCCTACCCTGTGTTTTGATATTTGACTTCTGGTGTAAAAACGGCAGACCTTGATCTCCAGTTCAAGGTCCTTGACATTCCGTCACTATGAGACTGTGCCAGCTATGTAACATCACTGGACCTAAATTTGGTCATCTGTAAAATGGGCTTGATAAAATCAAACTTCAGAACCACTCTGGCAATTATGAACTTCAGTCAGTGCTGAGAAATGCCTGGTTTCCAGTCCCTCTTCAGGGAGCAGGGCTCAGAAAGCTAACACTGGAGTGTAAAGCTGACAGTTTTTAGATAGGGCTGGTGGGTGCACATTTACTTCTACTTGGTCTGCTCTCTAATTGCAAAAAGATGATAGAGAATAGAAAAGCTGTGGCGCGAGCCCAAGGGTTCTGCAGTGTAGATAGAAATCTCCTTGGTTATGAGCTTCTGAATGCTCAGCTTTAAACCTCCATGCCTGTCCTCTTAAGTTACAGCGACTGAAGCAAACAGTACACTGGCTCCCCAAAGACAGCAGCAGGTCTGGGTTAGATAGTGTGACTGCTAATACCAGCAGCAGCCATCACAGGACCAGCAGGTCCCCTCTCCAGCTCCTTTTAGGATGTCATTTGATTTAGATTCCAAATGCCACTTCTAAGCTACATTCCTTGTTTGCTATTTCTCCAACTAGTATTTCTTTTTTATATTCTACTAGAGGCCCGGTGCACAAATTCATGCATGGGTGGGGTCCCTTTGGGTGGCCTGCAGGGATCAGGCCTCAGCTCAGGCCCCCAGGCTCACAGCCCCAGCTTACACTCCAGCCCTGCAGCCCCACAGCCCTCCTGGCACCCCACCGAGGCCTGGCAATGCCCTCTTGCCTGCTCTACCATCCCACCAGCAGGTGATCCATTGGGGCCAAGCCCCCTGCCTGGCTCCCTCAGCGCCTGGGAACCGGGCTGCGGCCCCAACCCGTGCTGCTGCAGCTGGTTGCTATCTGCTGGGCAATCGGTGGGGCGATTGGGCCCCTGCTCAGACCAGCCTTGACCTGGTGCTACCCACTCACCTGTTCCACCATCCCGCCATGGTACCACTGTCGTCAGGGCCCATCAGCACTGGCAGCACTTTCACTGCCACCTGCTGCCAGCATCCATCGCTGATGCCCGCCATGGTCCATGTTGCCCCCTGGTGGTCAGCGCACGTCATAGCGAGGGGTTCAATTCCTGGTTGAACTCTCAGTCGAACGACTGCCTGAGGGGACAATTTGCATATTAGGCTTTTATTATATAGGATGTATCCTCACCCTAACATGATCATCATTATAATCCCAGTTCAACAGAACTTGTGGTTATTTGAGCATCCCTCATGACGTGGTGAAATAATGGGAAAAATTCAATTACTACTAATATAATGAATGCATGTATGGAGAACGTATGTATATATGTCCTTCAGTAAGAACATATAGTAAGATCTGAAAGCCTCCTCTACTGGATCTTAGTCATATGAGTAAATAGACGACTTTCATGTTTCAGCCAGATGGAGAACTGGGGTTTTGTTTGTTTTGTTTTATCTCTTTTACAGAGTCCTCCTCACTATCACCTCACCAACTCTCTATGACTTTGGAAGAACTATGTGATCTCTCAATTACATAGGGCTCAATTTTTTTTTCATTCATTCATTCATTCATTCACTCACTCATTCAATACATAAAACTTGAGCACACATCCAAGCATCACTCATTTGCTATCTAGACTGAAGAGGTCAGCATGTATCATTCCTTCTCAGCAATCCCAGCTTCAGTACCCACGTGTCTCATGATTTGGATCACGTGCCCATCCTTGCATCAACCACTGGGGTCAGGAACCTGTGATGCTCTAACTGACCAATGACCAGATGGTGTGATTGCTACGGGACCTTCTAATTCTGCCCTTTCAGACCTGTAAACAGATTGGCTTTCAAGTTTAGGCAGAATCCATTTTAATAGCACAAGGGGTGTCCCTACCGTCTGAAGTGGCCGTGCACTCTGGAGGACTCACATTTCTTCGACACCTGCAAATGCAATGCCTATAGACAAGGTCGCATTCTAAGCTATTCAGTCTTTCGTGGAAACTTAGAAAACGTTAACTAACCATTTTCTAACTTTTGAGGACTGTAGATGGGCAGTGTAGTAATTTTATTAATGACAGTAACCCGTTCCTCATTTCTCCCATAAACCATCACAGGAAGACAAGAGGCTACACAATCTTTTAGTCATACCATGTGTCCTTTTTAAAAATGATATTTTACTGAGAGAAATGAGGGGCTTCTTAAGTGAAGGTAATTTTAGGCTGCTATGTTTTTTGTTGTTGTTTGTTTTTAAATATGTTTTTATTGATTTCAGAGAGGAAGGGAAAGGAAGAGAAAGACAGAAACATCAGTTATGAGAGAGAATCATCGATTGGGTACCTCTTACATGCCCTACACTGAGGATTGAGCCTGCAGCCCGGCATGTGCCCCGACTGGGAATTGAACCATGACCTCCCAGTTTATAGGCTGATGCTCAACCACTGAGCCAACCCAGTGCTATGCTTCACCAGATACCAGAATATTCAAATTGACTACCATGGTGAAGAATAGGACAACTGTACAAAAACTCTCCTATTTCCAAGCAGATGAGAAATATATTGGACCTATAAGACTCTGAACAGATTCATTTTTTATCTAAGAAGTAAAAAAAAAAATGTTGAAAGTCATTCCTAATAAAAATCAATCTTTTTGTTCTATTATGCATTGATGAAAGGAGTTGCATGATCATTAGAATGGCTGAAGTCTGAATTCTTTTTGATGAATATTACATTTATACCCATTAACAGGAGGCACTGCAGCCAGCCAGACTCAAACCCAGTTTTCAATCCCTGTAGTGTTTCCATTAGGGGTTCTAGGAGTAAACTCCTCTGAGCCTGTTGGTGAAGTTGGAGGAGGAGGAGAAGTGCTTCAGTAGCAAAAGGTACTGTTGGGCAAAATAAAAGCAAGAAATGGGAGCCAGATCCAAAACAGACAGACCAACACTGAGCAAAGGGGGTGATTGCTCTAAAACAAGGACGAGCACAGCTTTAGTTAACTGCAAGAAGAGTCATATGTGATGGCATTTTCTGCCTCTCTATTCATTCTCCACATTCAGCATTTGGGCATTGAAGCATTGTCTTTATCTTCTCAAATGCCTCCCTATTCATGTTGTTTCCCATCTCACTGGGCAACATTACCCTCCTGGCAACTGCTTAAAACAGAAGCCTGGCCATCTTTCTTGGTTCCTCCTCTCTCTCCTCTTCACTCTTACCTTTGACTTTATCTCCAAGATCTGTCTAACTTTCCTTCTAAATAACTCTTGAGTCCTCCCCTCCCTGCCCCCACCCCCGACTTGTTCAGCTACTTTCTTGGCTCAGGGAATTAGCCATAGCATACTTTCATAGTTTTGTATTCTGTTTGAGTGTTTTTTACTTTTATATTTTATTACAGAGCTAGGCAAACCAATTACAAGAAAACACAAGAAATATATACACAGTAAAAGAAAACTATAAAGGATACCCATCCACACTTCATATTCTTATTAAAAAGGAATTAGAAATGAGACTATACAAAGAAAACAAAATTGCTTAAAGTTACACCAACTTTTGTAAAACCATCTCAGATGGTGTTCCAAAATTAAAAATATTGGGAATATTCATTTTCAACCAAAGAGTTATTGCAATAATCATCCTAGCAAGTGCTAAGTCAATACTTGTTCAGTTGAAACTCAAATGACAAAAATATTATCATCAAAAGTGAACATGCTATGGGAAAGAATATGTTGATAGGATCTCAGGGACTAATGGACCCCAATTTAGAGGGTCAGAGGCTATTTCTAACATCTGCGGAGTCCCAGAGAAGAGTATAATGAAGGCCTGGATAGCAAAAGGCTAAATATTTTATTTTTTAATCAAGTTAATCTTAAAATGTTTTATCTTCATATCTTGGTAAATATATCTTCATCAGAATTTTGAAGACTAGATTTGAATTTAGGATTATTGAACTTTTCAGTCTTCTGTTCTGGAATATGATGTTGCTGGGAAAACCCATGGGGTCCCCATAGTGTCTGTGTCCTGTGCCCCGAGGCACCTAGGCTGCCCAGGGCTGGCACACTGACAGTGCCTAACCTGTCCTTGGGGGGATGGAGCCAAAGAAACCCACACATGCCCTGGAAGAGGGTTTACTTTTAGTTGTGATGCGGGTTACACTTATGACCTAATTTTATTAATCATGTCTTAGAAACTCTTAAAAACTACCACATGTTGATTTTTATGATCTTGCATGTGATTCTTTCTCATTCTGCTTCCTCATTTATTTCTGGGAGAAAACATTCGTGCTCTATTACTTCCTGCATCCCTATTGTAGGATAAAACTGAAATTAAACAGTGGTTCAGAGACATGTCCTCTTACAAGAGCTCTCTGTTAATGATGTTGATAAACAGCCTGCTCCAAAATCTAGTGATTCAAACAATTTAGTTTTTCTCACAATTCTGTGGGTTGGCTGTGTCCTTCCATGGCTGGTTTTGCCTGAGCTTGTTCATGTGGCTGTTCGGGTGGCGGGCCAACAGGACTAGAAGGTCCAATATGGCCTGACTCCCATGCCTGGCTGTTGGTGCTGGCTGCAGACCAAGGCAGCCAGGTCCCCTCTGCAAGGCCTCTTATCTTCAGTACACTAGACAATTTCATTCTATGGTGAGGTCAGGACGGCAATTCAAGAGCACAAAAGCAGAAGCCATGAATTTGCCTGGACCTCAGGCTCTAGGATCCCCATAGCATCACTTCTGTCACATTCTATTACTGATCAAAACAGGAACAGGGCTAGCCCATACTCAAGGGATGCACTCCTTAAATACACTCCATCTTCAGATGGGAGTAGTTGCTAAATACTGTGGCCCTGTTTCTCCAACTTGCCAAAGGATCTTAGTTTCTTTCTTTGTTTACATGAAGAGTAAATTATTGAGTAGTATTATGTAGATGGTTTCAGCAAATCACCTTCCCATCTTTATTCTATATTTCTATCTTCCTAAGTTTAAACTAATTCATTTCAGATGTCCATGGTAGATTATATAGCAAAATTATGACTTAAGGAATAAGGAATCCTAAGCTTCTAAGATTTTTAAAATTGGGATGCCACTAATAACTTTATGTTTTGCAAATTTTCTATAAAGCCATAATGGTAGAAAATAATTAGTGGCAATAAGACATATGTACCTAAAACAACTGGAAAATAAACTGACATCAGAACATCTTATCTCAAAAGATTCCTTGTAAATGATTCCTTGCAAAAAAAGAGCCAGGAAAAGAGGAACTCAATTATCTAGAGAAGAAGTAAAGAGTGACATTGAAAGCATGTTTAACATTACTACTAATAAAAAAAAATGCAGATTAAAATAGATTAGATTTTCTTCACTGACTGAAATGGCAAAATTAAAAACATAAAAATGCCCAGTACTGGTGAGTTTGCTCTGAAATAGGGACTCTTGTCTATTTCCTAGAGGAGAATTTGGCATATCTATACTAATAAAAGTATAATATGCTAATTAGACCAGACAACCTCCTGGACAACCTTCCAGATGAAGCTGGGGCTGTGAGGGAAGCCCAGGTCCTGGGTGCCTGCTGGTGGCCGCGGGGAAGCCTGGGTCCTGGGTGTCAGAGGGAAGCCGGTGCTGGCAGCTGGGGGAAGGAAGGCCTACTCTTGCATAAATTTTGTGTATCAGGCCTCTTCTGTACCAATAATTTCATCAGTTTAAATATTCCAATATAGTAATTCTAACCCTATGAATTTATGAGACAATTATGAGATTGTTACAAATATAGTGATATACAAGGATATTTGAAAGAGAGAAAAATAATGTATGTACCTCAAATATAATATGTTCCGCTGATGAAATGCTACAAGGTCATAAAAATTATTAACTAGGAAAAAAAAGCTTTTAATAACACGGAAAGATGGTCATTGATGTAGCATTAACAAAAAGTTTAAGATGCGAAACTTCCTGAATACTGTATTTCTCATTTTAATATACATGTTAGTTGTTCTCTATTTGCTGGCCTCCTGTCAGATTGATTCTCTGCTCTTGTCTGCCTTGATGAGTTCCCTGAGAGACTGACTCTAACAGATTGTATTTTGGGAGCTTCTTCATCAGAGGTCTTCCAACTGGCTTCCAATCATACTATTCCAATTGGTTTTGACCAATGGAAAGCACTAGCATAAGGCTGGAGGGCTGGAGAAGAAAGCGAACTGGTTTGATTTCTTCCTCGTTTGGTACCAAGTTGATGGCTCTCTGGGACTATAGCTCCTGCCAATAAGCTATATATTTTTCTCCCTGTGGCCTTTGGCTAAAAAGGGGGAAGGGTAACAGCTTCCTACTTTTGCTATTCTGTGTGCCTCCCCATCCCTTGTTTAAGTCCGAACCTGCTCACACTTCTGAAAGCAGGCTCTTTGTTAAGTCTCTTTACTTGAACCATCTTTATTTGAATTCATTTTTCTACCAACTCAGAATATTCTCTAACCTAAAATATATCTCCTATGAGAAATTGGTTAAAACTTGTAAGGGGTTATTTATTTTCCAGACGGAAAGAGTTTTGAATATTTGAGGTGAAATGGTATTGAATGGATGAACAGTATTTCAGAAGAAGTTTTTAAAAGAATGTGGTATTAAATATATTAATGGGTGTGTGTTTTTCTGGACGGTCATATTTATGGTTGACTTTTCTTCCACATACTTCTTCAGATTTTAAATAAGAATACATTATAAAAAGAAAACAAGATAAACATTTCTCAAAAGTAACTCTTTTAGACAAAATGGGGCTAATGTGCATATTGGCATTGTTTATACCATACTAACACTTTGTAGAAGCCACTGAGGTTGAACATATTTGTTCTTCATATCTCTGGGCAGTGAGTGGGAAACCAGACCATCCTAATTTATTAGGAAATGGAAGCTTAGAGAATGAAGTGGTTTCCCCAAATTCCACAGTTAGTAACAAGAACTGGAAGCTAGATCTTCTAAGTCATATCAATTCTTTTTTACAATGTGGGTGTTGTATAGGCCGAAGCTGTGGGCTATATCATTATTATAAAAGCTGATGATGCTTGAACTTTAAGATTTTGCTTAAAACTAATCAGACATACTTAAGCTAAGGCATTTCTCATGATAAAAATAAACATGCTTATTTGGGAACAGTAGATATTGTGAATGCATGATAAAAGCCTGTCCTTAATGTTGCTATTAGAATATGTTCATAGTTACTTCTTTTTCTTATGTTGTAAGAAATAGTATTTCTTCCTTAATGCCTAGCATGTATCTAATCAAGGACAAATTTTACCAGAAAGATTATTCAATTCTTTATGTTCCTGTCCTTTCTCTGACACTCCCTTACAACGTCCTGTTCATCTCTACACAGTATTTATTTTTTCTCATCCCCTACCTTTGATTTAATTTGCCTCATTCACTCCCAGATGTTTTATGGACCCATCTATATCAGCTGTTTTTGTCAGTCTCCACATTAAAGGGACATAAAAAGGGAAGTCCAACAGAGAACATCCTAATAAACCAATAACAATCCACCCTCACCAAAGAAAAAGTTTGCTCAAATCCTAAATCTGATTTTTCCAAGGAAATAGAGGCCCTTCTGACCCATTTTTGGTGTTCGAAATTCAAATCCCCATTTCATGTATCCGAAGTGCAGAGTCTTTGTGCATGCAAAATTCCCATTAAATTTAATGGCATCTTTGGGTATAAAATATATGGCGCCCGACATTTATGTGTGATGTGAAAGGGGCTTTATTCCATTGCTGAGACTGCTTTCTCTCTTTTGATTTCTGGATCATTTTGCTGCATGTCAATAGCCACCATTGTGGCTCCACTTGAAAATGTTCATTTTGCACTTTTTTAAAGTCGATGCAATTCTGCACGGTTGAGTGCATTCACACTGCTTCCAAGACTAGCCCTTTTTGTTAGTGGTATTGCTTTTGTTTCCTTCTCTGGTTCTTTCACTACTTCGTTCTATTCCACAAATAGTTCTTGCTTTTTGCCTGAATATAGGCCAGGTTCTTTTAAAAAAAAATTATTCTGAGATCCTATTCATCCCTTTCAATACCATTTTACCTCAAATATTCAAAACTCTTTCCCTCTGGAAAATAATCTCTTCCTTATGAGACTTAACAAGTTTCTCATAAGAGATGTGTTTAGATGGAGAATATTCCGGCCTGAGTCACTTGGCTCATGGACCCCAAATGGCACAGAGGATGGCATTGCCGGTCTGCGATTTTGTGCCCACTTAAGTTCCCTGCCAACCCTCCACAGATAGCCCAGGAGGATGATAATTGGGATCTGACAGTCTATTCATTCTGTCCACTCTGGGTGACTTGTGATTTAAGGTAAATGGCACAGGACAACAGAATTCTTGCCACAGGAGAACAAGTAGAGGGCAGTAAAACACGTGGCTGATTGAGAGGCTCTTTGTTCCCTGGGACAGGAGGTGGACATTTTCTAAAAGTATAATGTGAAGGAGGCAAATGCCAACGGTGGGAGGAAGGCAATAACCATCCACAGAACTTGCAGAATGAAGCACATCTAAGTTTGTGTTCATTTAAGGGGTTATGGTTTTCAGTGCGATGGACAATTTGGAGTCAGTTTCTGAGTGATCAGGGTGACCCAAGTTGGAAAGCACAGTATTTAGCCCCAGGATTTAGTCCCATATTTTTGCACAAAATGGTTTCCCTGTGAGCCAACATGGAGCAGTAGGAGAAACACTGGTGCTGGAGTCAGAGAATCTGAGTTCTGGAGTGGACTTGTGGATCTGGACAAGTTTCAACCTGTCTGGTCCTTAGAATATTCATCTGTAAAATGGGAATAACTGGTTTTGAACTACCTACCTCAGATGAGGTATTATTTATTTAGTAAGTATCCTTAGAAAATTGCCACATGCTATGCATACATAAGTGTATCCTTTACCTACAAATGTAAAGGATTACTATTTCAGTGGGCATCCATGTTATAGCTATTCCTATTGCTAATACACTGACAATTAAGAATTATATTCCATAGGGGAAAACAACAAATCTTAGCTGTTAGAAAACCAAGTATTACAGGAGATCCTTGTTCCCCTTTTAGAAAACTGGCCAGAATCTCAAGACCATAGTAATATAAGGCATACTCTAGTTCAGTGGTTCTCAACCTTCCTAATGCCGAGACACTTTAATACAGTTCCTCATGTTGTGGTGACACCCAATTTCATTGTTACAAATTGAACATAATTAAAGCATAGTGATTAATCACAAAAACAATATGTAATTATATATGTGTTTTCTGATGGCCTTAGGCGACCCCTGTGAGAGGGTCGTTCGACCCCCAAAGGGGTAGCGACCCACAGGTTGAGAACCGCTGCTCTAGTTTTAATTTTGTTTACTACACCTGAGTAATTCTTTTTATTTATTATGCTTTGGTGGTAATGGGTTTGCACAAATTTTCAACGTTCTTCCATATTTTTATGGCAAACCATGATATTTAGCCTAGCTCTTTGTAGTCTCAAGTGCTCTTATGCCAACAACTTTCCTTCCTTTTGAGATTTCTCATAAAATAACATTGTGAGACGTGCTCTGTGGGTTCAGCTGCAATTTTAATCAAATAAAATTGGGTGGTTTTAGGATTTCCCATTTCCACATAATCTTTTACTGGGCTATTTAAAATAGTCTTTTCTAAAAATTGGTTTCCTCTTGCTTCGCTCCACCTTTCTCCAATTTATTCTCCAGATTGACATCACTGATCTTTATAAAATGCAAGTGTAATCAAGTGACTTCTGGTACCTTACAAAACACAAATGAGAAACCTTAGCATGTTATAGAAGTTCCTCTATTATCTTGTCTCTCGTGCCATTCTTGTCCATGCTCTTCCTTATGCCCTCTGCCTCAGATATCTCCTGTTTCAGCCTCTTAAAATGCTTGTAGTTACCTGGATACAACACAGGGATTCATGTCTTTCTACCTTCACCTTGAATTCCCTCTCTCACTACTTACTTTCTCTTACCCTTCCCATCCTGGTGAAATCCTGCTTTATTTCTTTCATCCTTGTTTTGTATTTTAAAAAATAAATAATTTCAGACTTTAAAAATGGTCACAAAGTAAAACAGTACAAAATATTTGTTTCCTCTTAGAGTCTCTGGGCTTCTAAGTACTATCTACACTAATAAAAGAGAAAAATGGTAATTGGCGTACGACGATACCCTTTTCATTGGGTAATCAGGGCTATATGCAAATTAACTGCCAGTTGGCAGTTAACTGCCAACAAGATGGCGGTTAATTTGCATATGTAGGCACAATGCAGGGAGGTGAAAGGGAAAGCAGGAAGAAGCCCCCTGCCACTGACAGTGATCTGAAACCCAGGGGGGAGCTAAGAGCTGGGGGGCGGGGCAAAGGCGGCCCTGCCCCCCAGCCATGATCGGAGAATTAGGTGCCTTTTCTGCCCTGGCCAGTGATAGCAGGAAGTAGGGGTGGAGCCAGCGATGGGAGCTGGGCACGGTCGAAGCTGGCAGTCCCAGGAGCTAGGGGCCCCTTGCCTGGGCCTAAAGCGAAGCCCACGATGGCGGGGCCACTGCAGCTGCGGGTCCCCACTGCCCGGGCCGGACGCCTCAGCCAGAGGCATCCTGCAGAGGCAGGGGCGGAGCCCACGCGATCGCGGCCCTCCCCACCTCCCGCTGCCACTGCAGGTCCCCGCTGCCCAGGCCGGACGCCTAGGCCAGAGGCATCAGGCCTCGGCAAGGGGCCGATCCTGTGATTGGAGGGTGATGGGGGTCAACGCCTGAGGGCTCCCAGTATGTGAGAGGGGGCAGGCTGGGCTGAGGGACACTCCCCCCACACACACACCCAGTGCATGAATTTCGTGCACCGGGCCCCTAGTTCAATTATATCTTGCCAGGTCTGCTAATAAAGTTTATCCCAAGCATTTCCTATCAAAGCATTCAGGTAAACACAAACTTCCAAACTTTTCTGGTTAGATAAGTCTCAAGAGGAGGACTAAGTCTACGTTCCTGTATTTACTGAAATGGAAGAGCTATAGTTCTTTTTCCTTTGGGAGGGCAAAAAAACACACACACAAAGATAATTGGATATAAATTGGTTCACGCTGCCTTTTAAACGACAGTGAATTCTGAGAAGTACAGTGCCTCATCAAGAGGAGTAAAGAAAATTGCAAAGCTATCAGACCACCTGTCTTATACTCTGATAGCCTAAGAAAGCGAGAAGAAAATAGACTGGTTCTAGGAAGAACCAGGCTGTAATTAACCAGAGAGAGAGAGTGTGTATTCTTTTCTCCAATACAGAGCTATTGTAGCTCTTAAATTGGGGCGCAATTATTTCTTTTTTTATTTATTTTGTTTCTTTCATTAAACTGTGTGTGTACCTCACTCTCTTTCAATCATTCTCTCATTTATCTGACTCCACTAGATTCCGATCTCTAGAGGAAGAAGGGCCAAGTCTTACGCATTTTTCTGTTTTGGCAGCACCTATTACAGTGCCTGGCAAAGAGTGGGAATTTAAAAATGTTTGTTGACTGATTGATGAACTAAATTAATAAATTGTAACAAAAATTAACAAAGATGGCAATGTCTTTACATGGGACATCTTGGTATTAAAAAAGAAGATAAGCATTATTCTTATGGAAATTCTTGCTAGGGTATGTTCTATTTCTCTAAATCTTCTTGGCTGACATTGCTGTTTATAAGACATTTAAAGAACCACTGGGATGTTTTTGAAGTCTGTGAAGTTATTAACAGATGTAGCATAGGAGAGACCACCTGTCTACCCCTCATGCATCTGAAATGTTGGTGGTTGTACTGGCACCATCCCACCCCACGAATTTTAAGGCTTGAGCTGTCGATGTGTTTTGTCTGTAATTCCAGAAGGAGTCTTTGTGTTTAAGAGACTGTATTCTTAATTAATCTCAGTGTTTCAACTAAAGAGGCAACCCTAAAACTTTATAACTAATGGTAAGTCAGAAGGGAGGTATTCTTTTGTTTTAACAGAGCAAGTTTTAAACTTGAGAAGCAATGTTTTTCCTTTTCCACTGACTTCCTCCATGGATCCAAGCAGCAGGGCAGCTCTGCTCACTGGGTGGTCTTGTTAAGAGGCTCCTGTTTGAGGTCTCCTAGGTTTCTTACTTGAGTATCTACCTATTGGTGGTCTATACACTCCACACAGGTAGGCCTCAGTCTCTCCCAAGGAACTTGTCAAAAATACAGATATCAGGGCTCTTGCCTATGATCACCAAGGGATGGCCTGAGATGGACATTTCAATGTTTCTGATTCTTTTCACCATTACAGAAAGAAACAAAAGAATTTTAGGATGCTTGCCAGAGTTGATCGCTGTGCTTATTATCTTTGATCAATAAAACAAGATCCAGAGACAGAGAAGCATCGATCAGACCATCAAACCTCAGAGGAAGGGTAGGAGAGGGTGGGGGTAAGAGGGAGAGATCAACCAAAGGACTTGTATGCATGCCTATAAGCCTAACCAATGGACACAGACACCAGGGGGGTGAGGGCGTGAGTTGGGGGGGTGAGGGCGGCAATGGGGGAATAAGGATACATATGTAATACCTTAATCAATAAAGAAAAAAATGAAAAAACAAGATACTTTCCTAGTTAAACATTTTTTGGTGTCTCTTTAACTTCTTAATTTTCTTAGTATGAATAAAGCATAATCTATATTCAGTTTTTTTAATCTATTTGATTAACACACTGCTGTTATTGGCATCTGATTTTGGTTTTAGCATAAGGCCTATGGTCTTTCGGGACAAACAGAGGAGCATAAGGATAAAACTAATAATAAAAATAAGAGTACAACTGATTCTTGAACAATGCAAGGGTGAGGGGCACCGACTACCACGCAGCCAAAAATCCGTGTTTAACTTCTGACTTCTCAAAATCTTCGATTGTCCATCAGTATCCACAAGGGATTGGTTTCAAGAGCCTCCACAGACACCAAAACCTGAGAATGCTCTAGACCCCTGTATAAAATGGCACATAGACCAATGCATACAGTCAGCCCTCCGCAACCACAGATCAAAGACAGTACTGGTATTTATTGAAAAAAACAACAACCCATGTACAAGTGGACCCACACATTTCAAACCATATTGTTCAAGGGTCAACTGTACTTTCTTCCACCAACTGCAAGAGTCACATCTTTCAAATCGGAGGATCTCTGGAACTGGGATGATCTTTCCATGGGTGGCATCTAGTAATCTCTAGGGAGGCAGCAGTTGTGAAGTGGTTGGCATTCCCTGTACATGTGTTCCAAGTGCCAGTATCAACACTTGCTGAACGGGTGTCAACAGCTTGGAAGAACATCCTGGAGACAGGAGCAGAGCGCTCTTTTAACCACTAGATACCAATTGTTGTTCAGAGTATTGGCAATGTTTCTAGAGGCAGTCAACGAAGGCTATCTCTACATAAATGTAAAACCATGCTGAGACCTTCAGCAAAGGCTTTTCAAGATATGACGGGTGATTTGAGGAAGTGCTTCATCAGCAGCACTTTCCATGGCACAGAGGAGGAAGACTTGAATGTTGATGACTAAGCAAAAAAGTGATAAAGATTAGGACTCCGAATTTTGAAGAAGTAATAGAACTACCTCAACCAATTTATGTAATTTATGTTTCCCTTTTATGCATGCACAAAGGTGATTTATGATAAACAATCCATGTTTAATTAAGATGAAGGCATTCTTCCAATACATGTAGTATAAAATTCTATATGATAAAAAGCCTTAGGTGATAGTTTAGTTAGCAGCATCTTTCCCCCTTTCTTTCTCAGCGGTATCAAAAAAAGAGAGCTTCTTACCACTGATGGATTCATATTCTATGAAATGAAATTATGACACGCTAGGGCTTTCTGCTGCTTCCTTCTACATCCAGATAATGTTAAGCATGTCATGTGTATTAACTCATTCCATTCTCACAAAACCCTATGAGATAGGTGCTATTGCTATTCTCAATGTACAGAAAACGTGTGAAGTCACAGACGTATAACTTTATTGACTACTTTCTAGATTTGTGACCCAGGATTCTCCTCTCTCGGACACTCATAAAGCTCACCTCACAAAACTGTTGTGACAATTAAATGAGATGACATTGGATTAGGGCTCTACCATTTATGGCTCATTTAACCTAAATGATCTCTTTAAAGGCCCCATCTCCAAATACAGTCACATTGGGGCTTAGGACTTTAATACATGAATTTTGGGAGATATAATTCAGCCCATCACAATGGGGAATAGTGGGGCCCTGGTGAACTGGAAAGCGAGTGCCTTGTTCTTCAAAAGAAAAGGCGCCACTACTCAGCACCCATCAGTTACTACCTCAAGGAAGGAAGGCCTGGCGTAGTCAGGTCTGAATTTTCAATTCCTACTTGGAATACAAATTATTAAGGGAAAACTTCCAATTTTAAAGCCTGGCACCTAATAAAAATGATGTCTACGGCTGGCTGCCTGTTTGTGGAGTCCGGTTTAAGCAGGCAATAACAGCAGATTCCCTCAGCTTCTCCTCCTCTTCACACACACTCTCTCCATCCCTAGGTACTATTTCAGTAGAAATACTCATGGGTTTGATTTAGATGACGTAGTAGCTCAGGGGTCAGAGGTAATTTAGTTGTCACTCATTATCTCTCAGGTCCCTGAGATAGAGTAAGTCCAGTTTTGAGAAGTCAGCTGGCCTTCAACAAACTTATAAACTGTAATTGGTTCCACCAAGATAGAAACATGTGACTATATTTACAGAATGAATAGTTTCAGTCCATGATTAAAGTAGGTTAAATAGCTACTGAGTGCCCAAGGACTAATGCCATATACGCAGTGATCCATACCCTTCTTTAATTATAATTGCTCTAAGTCCTTAAAGCTCAGGGAACTATCCAGATAAAGTATGTAATGACTCCCTAATGATGACAAGTAATGTGTATGTACAGGGATAGTAAGAAAGAATTAAGTGATTAAAAGAGAAAGGATAGCTGAGCACAGAAAATGTTCTTTCAAGGAATTTTGAGATTACTAGTCCCAGAATTTCAGGGGTTCAGGTACCAGAAATTCAACCAGGTGGGTCATTAGGGACCAGTCTGGAAGATCTCACAAGAGGCAGCTGGCATATGTCCAGTTGCAGATGTTTATCATGAGGATGTAACACAGGCAATTGGGTATGGATCCAGGAATTGAAGTTGGGTAGTCTAACTCCGAATGTGTTCCCTTAGCTATAAGGAGTTTCTGCCCAAGGATGTCAAAGACAATTTAAAGGTCTTGTGGGAACATAAGAAAGGAGATTAAAATATTTGTTGGGCAAGCATAAAAACCAGAGAAGCTCCAAGAGAATGAGAGGATTTGGGAAAAGGGGTGGTGAAAAAACTGACCAGCCTAGAATTGCTCTCTTCCTTGCACATGAACTGAATCAGGTCATGGCTCTTTTGAGAGTAATTTTGATATTTGATGTTAAAAAAAAGGAGAATTAGCTACAATCAGACACCCCATTTTCAAAACCAAGATTTTGTTGGAAGGATGGTTCTGTTATGCTTGCTTCTTGAGTGCCTGACAACCTCAGAGACCTAAGGGTCACCCCTATGAAGGGTTCACATTTTCCAGGGAACTAATGACTGTGAGTGCCCAGCAAGTATCAGGAGACAGTCCTGGTGAGAGAAGATGAGGGAGCCGCCCAGGATGCCACCACAGGAAAGAGCACTCTAGTTCTTGGGCCGAGGCTAGGGGAAGGGAATAGGAGGGCTACACCACTTGTAACATTTTGGGTACTGCACTACAATGACGGGCTCCTGCCTTCAAAGTCTAGCCAAAGAATTGAACAATGGGAACATACCAACTAGCTATTGGATACCGCAGTGTGGAACTAACCTGAGGAACCTCAAATGTGCTCACTTCTGTAGGCACACTTCTGACCCCTCCCCTTCTCACACCCTAGTCTGACCATAGTTATCCCTTGGACATGCCTTGCTATCTTTTGTACTTGGACTTTTCTTAAAAAACATTGATTTCAGAGAGGAAGGGAGAGGGAGGAGATAGAAACATCAATGATGAGAGAGAATCATTGATTGGCTGCCTCCTGCACACCCCGCACTGGGGATGGAGTCCGCAACCCGGGCATGTGCCCTGACCGGGAATCGAATTGTGACCTCCTGGTTTATAGGTTGATGCTTAACCACTGAGCCACGCCAGCTGGGCTGTACCTGGACTTTTGTGCTTGTTCTTTCTGCCTGGAACAATCTTGATAACCCTAGTAAATTTTTTTTTAAGGCTAAGTTTATCTATTAACTCCTCCAAGAAGCTTTGTCCTCACTTATTTGTTCATTTTTGCATTTGCCAAATATTTGTTAAGGACTCACTCTGTGCTAGAAGCTACTAAATGCCTGGGTATGGGTTGTATGACAGCTCCTAAGGTGTCCCATAGCCCATACCTAGCCCTATACACTCGTCACATTGTATCATATTTGTTTTTCGTGTAAATGTCTCTCCCACTAGACTGAGAGTACCACCTACTCACAATCAATGTCTTATTTGCAGTTTTAATTCCCAGCTCAAGGCTTGATACATAGAAAAGGTGTTCTGAAAATATCTCTAGAATGAATGGATGAATGAACCATTTCTTCTCAAATCCTTTCTTCACTCTTAGAACACAAAACAGTCAAATTAGGTTCACAATTAACCTGAAGACAAATCTCTCTCTCTCTCTCTCTCTCTCTCTCTCTCTCTCTCTCTCTCTCTCTCTTTCTCCTTTTTTGAAATTATGTTGGCAAGTTCCTTTATCTCAGTGGAAGCCTGACCACTTGCCCTCAAGGTAAACCATAGTAGTCCTTCCAGAATCTCTAGCCAGCTCTTCCTGGTGGAACTAACCTCTTTGGCTTTGATGAGTCTAAAGGATAGAAAGTTAAAGCTTTCTTAACATGCCTCTAGGTCCCTTTTCTTACTGTCATTTATCTTGAAAAAGTACTGACAAAGCCAACTTCAGGGTGAGGAAGTGTGCAAGTGTGCACACACTGGAGATGGGCACCTAGTTCCTGTACAGAATCCTGTGTTCCATATTGCTAAATATCCATGTGGTTCCCAGGGGGAAAGCTTGATTTACAGCCAGTTTTCAGCATCTGTCCTACCTCCTTAGCTGGTCTTGGCATTGTCACAGCAAGCATACTGTAAAGCTCAATGAACTGAATTTGGTGGTAAGAGAAATGAACCCTTCAGGGTCCCAAAAGCCACACGGGCCAGGAGCTAAGAGGGTATTTAATCTGTTTAGGACTCTTGGGGCTAGAAACAGGATGGAAAAAATTAGCCACAGAAATTCCTGTCTTTCTCTTCTTTATATCTAGACACGTAGGCAAATCTTTTAAGGTAATAAAATGAAGGTATTTCTATGGACTATGTGAATACCTTTCAGTTGACCTAGACTTTGGTGTTAGTTTTGGGGCTTGCCAATAGCTAATACATGTGTACATTACAGAGCACTGAGTGAATGCTCATGGGGCTGTCATTATAATTCTCAGGGACTGGAAACAGTGTTCAAAGTAACAGGAAAAAAACAAACAAGAAACCCTATCACATCTTTTCTTACGCCTTCACTTCCCTGTGTTAGCTAATCACTTATGCTGAAAATGATAATACAGAAGAAATAGGAAAGATAGGACAACCCATTGTTTCCCTACCCCCTCCCAGGTTACTTATTCAACCTTAAGCATGTATAAGGCGCAGGTAGAGAGTATTGGTAAAATTATAACAAGAAGTGACATAAAAACAGTCGAGTTAATTTTGTGCAGTGTTTCCACTGTTCTGGTAAGAATAAAATACCAGCGTCCGTATGATCTATAAAATACAAATTTCATAATTTCAGTGATTCTGTATATCTACTACATGCTTTTATATTTGCATTTAAAACTGACACTGCACAATATAGACAGGAAAATTCATGCTAATAATTTACATTTTTAATTTTTCTGTATTGAGAACAAATTAATCAGCAAATAAAAAACACCATGGTGAGAGAGATGATGTTGAAGAATAGGAAAGCTTTGTATCTTAATACTTTTAATAACACTTTTAACCTAGTTTTTAAATGCAACCCCATCTTTTTATTTTTCTCTGTGAACTCCAAATATGTACCTGGCCAGATGACTAGACTGATGATGTGAATAGTTACTCATTCGAGAGGTATTCACTGAGTGCTCACTAGTGCCTGGACATAAAGAGAAGATTAGACAGAAGAAAAGCTGAGACGATGATGTGGAAGGGAAGACGCTGAGCCTGAGAGACCCACACAAACGCCCTTCAGGTGAGACTCTGCTATAAGTTGAGGAGGCTCCTCCTGGGGGCCCCTGAGCTGAGGAACATTCCATGGATGCTGCCTGGAGCAAGGTTCCATTCTGTGGTGGTAGAATCTGTGTCATGTCTCCTGTTTGGGACTGGAATGATGACTTAATTGAATAATCAGTGTCTTTCATAGGCTGCTAGCTTATTCTGGGTGCTACTCTGCTCCTAATTTTGCTGTAATTCCCCTGGGTGCTGTGTTTCAGATGTCCTCTGGGTTAGCTAAAGGCATCAAGGAGTGAGCTAGTAGTCCATCTCAGTCCTCTCCAAGCTGCTGATAGAACAAGCTCTTGTTACCAGGCTCTTAAGAAAGGACAGGATCACTTCCTTGAGTTTGGTAGATGATACCTCTCTCCCCTGATCTCCCACCCTTGGTCATGAGGTAAGATACTCCCATGGCCTAGGTGTCCTCCTTCTCTGGTAATGAAAGTAGCTGGTGACAACTATGTCTGTGACTCCCCATAGACCATGACTTAACAGTTTATAGACCCACAACTTCAGGAGCTTACCTAGAAATAAAATTCAAGGAGTTGAGATGTGGTTTGAATCTTCAACCAAATGAGTTGAATGTGCTCCCCATTCTTATCAAATCCCACCTGGTTTTTCCAGAATATTTTTCTCCTATTGCTCCTCAATGGTCCATACCCCCTAAAGTTGCTCTATGAAATTCAGAACCCTATATCATATGGGCTTATACAGTTTTGAGGTTTGGTCATGGCTAATGGGGAACTATTTTCTATTTGCTAAATTGTTTGGTCCTATTAAAATAATGTAACACTAAGAACTAAACTTTCTTGAGGACAGGATTTATTGTTTAAAATAATGCCCTTATTTTTTCTTAGAATGGTACTGATCTGATATAAAGAAACTTGGCATTCATTTGGCTTTTCTCATCTCTCAAACTGAGCCAATCACAAAGTGAATTAAACCATTGTACAGATGATATCCCATGGGATAGTGAGATGGTCTACACCTCTCACTAAGCCTTTCCAAAACTCTATTGCTTCATTCACTACGTCACATATTCAATACTTATCACGGACCCTCTGCTTGCTAGGCAGTGAGGTAGATACTGGATGGATGTGAATGTGGTAAACATAGTTTCAGTCCTCATGAAGGAAGCACATAAAATTTTCAACTGATCATAAATTTAAATAATTACACACTGGGCTCAATACTATGAAGCAAATGTACAAAAACCTGTAGTGTCATAGAATAAGAGGTCAGACCTAGTTGGGGGAAGGAGACTCGGAAAATTTTTCCTAAGGGTGTGATGTGCTGAAATACTAAGCTGTTGTAGAGAAAGCAACAGCTCTCGACACTTTCTTTGCACATTTTTGGGCTCATCCTTTCATCATCTCTTTCTCTCATATTAGCAATTGTGGTAAGTCGTGGCCAGAGGTTCTGGAAGGGCGAGTGCAGTCTTGATGCTATAGTTTCTCTTGTGCCCTGATAGGCCTGGAATTTTGCCCTTTTCCAGGCATGCGGCTGGGAGGAGAACTTGCCTTTTCTGCAGAAGTGCTAGGTTTGGTGAAAACATTAGGAGAATACTGCCTCTCCTTATCTGCTGTGTGTGGCAGGCATTGCTAATCAATAGAGGCACTAGTTCTTGCTGAGCCTAGATGCATAATTCTTAAAAACAATATCCAGGTTGTTCCTTCCAAATGATTAGATCTGCAATGAGGAATGAAGTTTACTTGCCATCCCATATTCCCCAGGTCGGCCTTGCTTGATCAGTGGAACACAGCTGGTTCCATCAAGGCTTGGGGCAAATGAATGCTTCTGACACCATGGGTCTGCCCCTGACTTATGATTCATCCAACCTTCAGGACAAGGACATCTCTTCTTTCAGATTTCTGCAAGCCTCCAGGGAGCACATGCATAAGTTATTGAATGAATCATGTAAATTGCTCAGAATAGGAGCTGGCACCTGGCACTTGAAAAATAGCTATAAATAAATACTAATTAAGAAGCAATAAATATCAGTTTAAACTCTCATCATTCTTAGTAACATTGTTATTAGAGAAAAGGCAGCAGTGGGAGTATATTGCCATGTGAGCACGGACAGGTTTTCTCAGCAATATTTTAACCTCACATTTTACTTGTCCTTGAAGCTCGAGCCTCTCTTTACCTTCTCCCCCCCACCCCCAAAATCATGGGGTTCTGGGTCATCGGGCCTCTTTGCTCTGCTAGTGCCACCTGGAGCTGGAGATGCTAAGAAAAATTACTATGGTCCCTATTTTTAATGAACTCACATTCTAGTGGGGAGGCAGAGAAGTAAGGAAAATGAGTGCATTAAGTAAACCCTATTCTTTCCTTCATAGAACTTGCGGTCTGGAAGAGGAAGGGGTTTTAAATAAATAAACAGATCCTTAAAAATTTATATTCATTCTATAAAGCTAAGCAACAGGGTGCAAGAGAGGGAAAAACAGGGAGGCCTGATTTAAAATGCAGCATCTGGTCAATAAAGACTTCTCTCAGAAAGTAGAATTTAAGCTGAGGACCGTCTCATTTTTCTATGAAGACATGCTTTGTGGAATGAAGTTTTCTGCAGGTGTTTCACTAGTTTTATCACAAATAAGGTCAAGAACATGCATTCCAGTCAAGCAGGACAAGTTGGCAAGCCCACCTCTCTTTGTCCTGTCCCTGGTGTAAGAACAGAAATGCTGGAAACACGACTCAAAAGCTATGATTGAGTATGACCTCTTCTGTCTACTTTAACTTGTGTCTTATGGAATCAGATTTTTGTTGTTGTTAATCCTCATCTGAGGATATTTTTCCACTGATTTTTAACGAGAGTAGAAGGGAGGGGGAGAAACAGAGAGAGAGAAACATCGATGCGAGCGAGACACATTGATCGGTTGCCTCTTGCATGTGCTCTGACCAGGGCTGGGAATCGAGCCTGTAACTGAGGTACATGCCCTTGACCAGAATCAAATCTGGGACCCTCCAGTCTGTGGGCCGACCCACTAGCCACTAAGCCAAATCAGCTAGGACTGGAATCACATTCTTGGGAAAGAACATGGCTTCCTCCTTGTTGCAAACGTGGGATGGGGATGAACTCCTACTAAATGGGTATTGGATATTCAGTAATGCTCTTATGGGGAAAGGTGGATGGCACAGTGTAACCAAAGAAGAAAAGAGGTGAATACTTTAGTCAATTTGAGATATAATTTTGGTATCATGTTAGAGATGTTCGGTTATCTGTTGGTTTAGATCAGTGATGGCGAACCTTTTGAGCTCGGCGTGTCAGCATTTGGAAAAACCCTAACTTAACTCTGGTGCCGTGTCACATATAGAAATTTTTTGATCTTTGCAACCATAGTAAAACAAAGACTTATATTTTTGACATTTATTTTATATATTTAAATGCCATTTAACAAAGAAAAATCAACCAAAAAAATGAGTTCGCGTGTCACCTCTGACACGCTTGTCATAGGTTCGCCATCACTGGTTTAGATACATGTTAACATAAACCTCTGTTGGAAAGCCATACGAATCTCCTTTTATTTGTGCAGGCCCGTGGCCACTTCTTGATCTTATTGATGCCTGGACATAGGAGATTTTCAACTAATTCCAGTTTGATTCTTCTATCTTCCATCTTTTAGTTCCCCATGTAGTGATTTATGCACATCCTCCACCCCACCCCATGTACAGCTTAATACTTATAAAATGCCACTAGTCTCTAGGGAGACTTGCAGAAAAGGTTTTATAAATTAGTATTTTATAAATTAGTGTTTCTGCAATGAAGGAAATGTTTTATAATCTGTACTATTTACTAGAGAAGCCACTAGCCACTTGTGGCTATTAAGCACTTGAAGTATGGCTACTGTGACTGAGAAACTGGATTTCAATTTTTCTTTACCTTTATTGAGATTTGCATTTAAATATTCAAATGAGGCTGCTGTAGTTTTAAATTATATAGTTTCTTTTAGTAAGATCTAGGGATAAAGTGGATTCTGATCATTGCTTCAGAGAATGTTAAAGAAGGGGCATCAGGGATCATTTGGCCAACCTTCCTTCACAGATGAGGATTCAGAAGTCAAATGAGCAGCTAACGGTTAGAACTTGTTAGCAGCAGTGCAGGCCCCAGAGCTGGGATTGGCTAACTCTCAGTCTGGTTTTATTGCCACAGCCTGTACTAACCTCCCCCTCCAATTAGATCATTCAATTTTCCACTTGGAATTTCCAGAATATTCTGACTATAATTTAAAAATGCGTCTAAAAATGGAACTCAACCATGCACATGGTTTTAGTGTGATTATATCTTGCCTGCACTGTGGGAGAACGATTTGGCATTTTTTCCTTAAGAAGCCAGTTGGCTAATGACATGCCTATCACCCCTGCAATGATGCCAATGGGATGGTCTCTCCAGTCATGCATGACCCACATATTCTTTACTGATGGAAAAAAATAACATTTTATTTGCATAACACATAGTCATTAGCATTTCTTTTGAGGAAAATGACACTTAGTTATATGGCATAACTTTGGACATAACACCTCCTTTGATAAATTTCTAGGTCACAGAGTAAGCAGAGGCTCCTATGACTTTCATACATGCCCATGATTGATTTCTTGTACTATGAATCTTTCTTTGTTCATTTCCACTGTGGGAAACACACATTTATACCGACAGTGTGCTTATGCCAGGACATTGTCCTTGTTAAGATGAGCTTGAAACCATTTTGCAGTATACCAAAGCAGGATGTATTATTGACTCCGCATTTAATTTAATATTGAAGAATAAAATATAGGCCAGGAAGCACTCAGAGGAAAGTTTACCTTTGCTCTTTTTAGATAAAGTAAAATACAAGATAATGGCAATCAGTTGCTGCATGAATAAACCCGTGTCTTGCAATGTGCATTGGGTGTGGGTAGATGGGAAGCGTCTCTGAGATGAGAACGATGGAATAATGGTATTTTAAACATGCTTTGCCAACAACAGATTTTCTGTCCCACTGACGGATCAGCTATTGAAGATGAACTTCTTACACCAGCTAGAAATGAGGCCTGTTATTTAAGGGCAGAAGATGATACTATCTCTTGGTGCAGAGCTTTATTATGTCTACAGACATTCAATCCACTATCGGTGACTGACACAACGATCCAAGTTCCATCATTCCTGTGAGAGGTGAGTCATCCATTCATTGCCATCAGAGAACCAAATTTAGATAGGCTATTTGGACCATAAACTCAGCTAAAAATCAGCAATAACAAACACTGAAAAATCAATGGTATAAGATAAGTCATCACAAAGTCAACTACAATTCAAAGACAGTAATTCAGGGATTGGGATAATTACTTTTACTTTGCTTTTATGGTGAAGTCTCATAAGTTATAGTAAGTGTATCAAAACCAAGTCATTCCAAATGATCTCTCCTTCATGCTCATTATCTTTATCATTCTGTTATCAAGCAGCTTGCTTTGAAATATGTAATTAATGAAGTATAGGGTCACCAACTTTTCAGGGATAAAAGTTCTAAGGAAGTTTACTGTTTAGTATTTATCAGCATAATGTTTTATTTTGATGAGAAAAACTACATTGCTCCCTAAACTAGCTTTGGGGCATCAATGGAACAGTTAAAACATTTAAAATAATCATCAACAGTATGACTAAAATATCAGCCACCTCCTAACAATATTTCATGGTTAAAACTTTTATTTAAGGTAATGGCAGTTTTGCCTGCACAGGACTGCTTGATGGGAAATCTAGAGAGGAGGCCAATATTTAAATCAAATGCTCCCAGATAACAAAAATAAGCTGAATGGTATTTGGAGTGATATGTAACACTGACCATAGTAGGTCTAACATGTTATTTCAGGCTTTTCCAATTTTATTTGTATAAAAACTCTTTCCAGAAATGGCTCCAAAGAGTGAATTTCTAATGCTACATTAGCAAGGGAGTGGACCATGCTCAGGAGAGATGCCCGCGGTGCCCAAGCTGAGCTGATGAACAGAGAATGATCCCTCTTCTCACTGTTTCATTAGATCCTCACAACTACCCTAAAAAAGTTTAGAAAACCACCATTCTCCCTCCTTCACAGATAATGACGCCAAGATGAAGATCAGAAATGTGGCCTGCCTCACTCATACAGCTTCTCTGAGGAATCCTTGAAGATGGGTGAGTAAGCATGGAGCTCTGGCCTTTAGTCCTGTTGGCTCCACTCAACAAGAAGTTAAACCAATTTCCAGGACATTGAGCAGTATCTCTGAGAGTTGAGCAACACAATATCTAAAATGCCCTTATCTGCTCCTCTAACAAATCATTCTGGAGCATTTATTGTATACAATCCTGTCTAGGGGCTGTTATCTATTTGAGGATTGAACAAACCTGCATTCCTGGTTTTAGTACCAACATTTTATTTGGTCATTTTCTTTCCTCTGTGTCTATTTTGCTCCCTGGCAGGCCGTCTCTGTGGCTCTAGTCTTCATGCTCTGAAAGTGGATAGCCCATACAAGGAGAATGTGTCTTGAATGATGGTTCCTGAGGTTGAGTTTGACTGGATTGATCTGCATCATGTGCCCAGGCCTGAACCAGTCCCAGTGGCCAGAGGGACTGACGCTCATGGCCAGGCCTGTGTAATACACCTAATCTTGAAGGAACCGCCCCATGTAAATTTCACTAGACTAGGGAAGAAGTGTTTCTCCAAAGAATATTAAGGTGTCATTATTACAAAATGAAGGAAATAATGATAGACAACATGAATTTACCTCCTCTAAAGGTAAAGTTAAAATGCTCTCCACCTAGTAAATGAGGAAACGGAGGTTCAGAGAGGTTAAGTAGCTTGGCTAAGAAAAAGAGATGAACTGCAAGGAAAAAGTCCTTAACTTCTGGCTCCTGAGAAAACTTTCCAGACATCCATTACATCCCTGATCACTGAGGGCATGAAAATGGGTTCCATTCACCTTTAAACCCATCCAGCAAATAGGAAAAAGCAAGAGCAGTAACTCACCAGATTTTAAAACACCCAAGAGCCCTGAGTATATTTTGGCTGGGAAGTTGTTTGTCCACTTGTGTTTAATCAACGGCCCCTTATCTGACCAGGCTGAAAACCCATTTAAGCCACGGCATCTGTATTTACGTTTGCTGAAGACACACTGTTATTAAGTTGAGAAATTGCTATCTCAACAGTCTTGTATGCTTTCAACTTTGTCTACCAAGGTAAAAAGTCTTTAACAAAGAGCCTTAGTGCTGTTAAGGACAAATACTGAGAATTCAAAGAAGACATTCTTTTGAGGGGATGATCTAAGAGGAATTACCACCCCGGGTACCAGCCAGGAAACTGCTTCACAGAGGAGCCAGCTCAGCATTTATACTGATTAAGATGCATAAAATAACCCTTTCTTTATTGAATTTTCCAAGCTCTCTCTGTTTTGAAAAACTAAACTGATGTGCAAAGCATTTTGTTCACTTAAAAAGAACTCCTGAATTTTTTATCCCCATTATATCTTGTAATATCGGTATACCTGGTAAGATTATTAGAATAAAAATATGTTGAAAAAAACAAAAAACCCAGCTCCCTAAGAAGATAACAGAAGATGTGGCTGCTATTGATGTTTGGGGGCGAGGGGGTGGGGGGCGCCCAGAGAGAGATGCTGAGACTTGTCAAAATTCTTTCCGCTCCACTGAATTTTATAGGAATTCAGCGACATTAGCTTAAAAAAGCCATCACATAGGTAAAAATTGTAGTCTAACACTGTGCATTCTGTCATTTGTTTATTCTGAATGACAGAGCTGAGGAATTGTTTTCCAGTCCTGTGGGTGTAAGTGCCAGAAAGATTAAACAAGCAGGAGTGATGACATAGGTTCCCACGTGTCATGGTGCACTGGGTGGGGAATGGTGACCCACATGCCCTCCCAGGGGTGGCCATCAGCCTTGCACAGCAGGATGGCATGAAGCTGAGAGGGAAGGATCTTCAGGAGGTGGCTGGACACCAGGTCATGCATGGGACATGCAGTGAAGCTCCCTCTCAGGGAATAAAGGCCGCCAAGTCCCAGAGAGTCTGAGAGCATCAGGGAACTGGCTGAAAGGGGTGCATGTTCTTGGCAGAGCTATGAGTGAGTAACTATGGGAACTGGTGTGGTATATATGTTTCTAAATCCTAATTTACACCTCCATCTATTCTTGTAGTTGATTACATGAGGAATAATCTTAACCACACTGTTACAGGCACACCACCTCACTTAATCTCCACAATGGCGCTGAGAGATGAGGTAGGCAGATCTGGGCAGCTGTCATCTTTCCCATTTTACAGATGAGGAGACTAAGGTCCAAAGATGCCAAGTGATTTGCCACAGAACCGGCAAGCATTACTTGTGGAGAAGTCCCATTACCTGCAGAGACGTCCATTAACATGGAGCCAGGCAACAGGGCATGGTGATTACTTGCTTAGAGTCTGAAATCAAACAGAGCTTTATATCTTGCTTTCCCCATAGCTGCCATGTTACCTTAGGAAAGCTACTTCACTCTGAGCCCCAGGTGTCTCAACTACACATGGAGTTCTGACAAAATACATCTTTATATGTGTTCGTGATGATAAAATGAGATATATAATGCATTTAGCACAAATTCCAGCACAAAGTCAGTATCTGATAAACACCACCATGTATTATTACTGTAGCTTTCCAGTAGGTTAGCAAGATAGAACCCAGATATAAGGAAAGATAGGGAACCAGTTATCAGAAATAGTGTTCCAATTATGGACTGGGTTTCGGAACCAAGGAGAAACCTAGCGATCAGAATTCAGACAAAATATAACAACTTAGTAGTAGCCTGCCCTGCTTGCCTCCTCACATCCCTTCCTTCTTTTTTAGTAACTGCACCTCAGGTTTCCTTCGGGGAACTACTCCTTCCAAATTCTTGGTTATTGTGCTTCAGGGGGCTCTGTTCTCCAGCCCACCAGGAGGCGCCCAACCAGGCCTGGCTAAACAGAACACCTTCTGGCTATGGTGATTGATAAGTTAACCAACTCAGAGTGCGTCCTGGGACTTTTGTATGAACTACTAGTAAAAGAGGCACTCTCTTTCCATTGCGGCTACTGAACTATCACAACGGAGGTCCGAGGGGCTGGAGGCCATCTTGGCATCTGAGGGGATACCTTCCCGACAGTGAGGTCAACTTGGGAGGATGCAGAGCTGAAAGACGGAGGGAAACTAAGTCCTGATGCTGATCTCAGTACCTGCACAGCACACCAGCTCTGCTCCTGGTGGAGGCGTTTTGTTCTTTCTCTTTAGAATGAAAGAGTTTTTGATTCTTAATTCCAAAATGTCTTTCTTGCTCAACATCTGGAAATGTCCCAGATAATGGGGCTAACCTGTGCCTCAGGTGGGAGTCCAGTGGCCCCAGGTGGGTGAGAATAGGCTACACCTGGGCTGAGTCCCTCTGTAAAGGAGGGGATGACATTTGATTCCTCTCTATTCTGGTTGCTACTCCCCACCCCTCCCCTCCGCCCGCGCCCCCCCGCCCCCCATCCCCGGCCTTCCCCTTCCCCCACTTTCTGAAAAATGTAATTGCTGTTGCTAGGAGTCTGTCAAGATAACATCATTCGTGGGTTGATTTATACATGGCGAGGACTTTCATACTTTCTAGAACAGATTAAAAGTGCCAGAGTGTCTTGCGCCCCAGACCTTGAGCCAGATTCCCAGAAAATGGTTGAATGTGGGTTGCATTGTTCTCTCCTATGAACTGTTCAGAGAATTTTAATTAAGCTCTGTTTTATTCATCCCTTACTCTTAACAAAGCCCTTTATTTCATAACTCAGTTGAGAACAGTTAAATATTTTATTTGAAGCACACCCCTCCCCCCGCCCCCCCCTCCCTCACCACACAGGAGCGCCGTGTAGATAATATTGTGGCTGTGTATGAAAAACCCCTTGAGAGTCAGCCGAGTGTCAAGATCTGGGCTGGGAGGCAAAAGGCCTGGGCTCTAATTTCAGCTCTGCTCGGGAGACAGGAAAAACTCAGATTTCTTTTCCTAGAGCAAAAATGAGGATGCTGAAATTGGTTTAACTCACTGAACCTTGGCAGGAAGTCTGAGGGAGGCCATGTCTTCCAGGCACAGAAAGTACTTGGAAAAAAGGCGTCATGTTACTTAGGGGGTCAGGAATATATTCTGATGACGCAAACACAGAAGTAAAATGTGTTATTGTGGACTCAATGGCTAGCACAGTGTGAGTACTGGAGTATTTCCCAAGGACAGTCCTGCTCTGAAAGTCCTTTATTTTCCCATTGAGTCTGATTACAAAGGAATTCTACAGTCAGCACTTTCCTTGTTCCATTGACAGCTTAATTAATTTCATTAATTCACCAGTTATTTCCTGGGTGTTTTGCTATTTATTTGGCACTAGAGATACCAAAAGTGGGCCAAGCATGGCTGACTTACTTGTTGACTTATTTCATTAAGTCAACACATATTTATTGAACACCTACTGTGTGCCAAGCAGTGGAGATATAAAGATAGGTTAGCATGGTCACCGCCCTCTGGCACCTAACCACTCAAACTGGTCTTCAAATCAGTGACATCAGTAATCCCCGAGGAGTTTGTTAGAAATACAGAATATCAGGTACTGCCTCAGCTATACTGAGTCAGTGTTTGTGTATTAGCAAGACCCCAAGGCAATGGGTATGCACATAAATGTATGAAAAGTACACATGAAGAAGGCAGATGTCATAGGGCAGTTTAGTCAGAAAAGAATGAAGTAGTAGTCTAGAAACCTAGGTTGCCAACTTTCTGCTCTGATGCTTGCTATGGAACTGTAGCAAGCCATATCTGTGCTGTGATTCAATGCATTCTTTTCAAAATGAAGTCAGTAATAACTGCCCTTTCTCCCTCCTTGCTGTTGTGAAGATCCAATGAGAAAACAGCAGTGAAAGTGTTGGCACCGTTCAAAAGCAGGCATTGCTGTTATTAAGGTTTGGAGACGTTTCTGTATACTGTGCCTGGCTGCATTGCCCAGGAGCTGGAATTTGATTCTGATTTAACAATTTCCTGCATTATGAGTCTGTGTTAAGGCGTTCTTATCTCTAGGATTCAGAGATGTGAGTAACAGGTTTGTTAAGATGCCAGCATGCAGTGAGGTTCTACTGCTTTTTAGCTAGATGGATACAGAAATGGTTGCGGGAGATGTTTTCTACATTCCACTCATTTCAGTAAAACTTAATGAGAGCTTGGCTACTGGGAAAAACCATTGAGTGTGGCAGGTTTGGTTTCTGCCCTTATGAGTGTTTATTTCAGGAGGAGGATGTGATATACAAAATAATTAGAATTCATGGTACAATAAGGTTGACACAATGGTGAAGACATGGGTAAGTTTGCAAAACACGAGAGATTTGTGAAACAAAACCACAAAAGATTACGTAGAGACGACATTTTCATCACCTGCCCTTTTTGTAAACTCTCGGTGAAGCTGGACCCTGAAATACCCACAAAGGTGGGAGAAAACTATCAGCAGATCATTAGAAAGTGAAGAGTCAGCTTCGGAGGAAATGAACCCCTTGTCCTATTAGCTACCAAAGCCCAGAATTCAGACACGTATCAAACAGTGGTTCTCAACCTTCCTAACGCCGCGACCCTTTAATACAGTTCCTCATGTTGTGGTGACCCCCAACCATAAAATTATTTTTGTTGCTACTTCATAACTGTAATTTTGCTACTGTTATGAATCGTAATGTAAATATCTGATATGCAGGATGTATTTTCATTGTTCGCGACCCACAGGTTGAGAACGGCTGACTTAGAAGGAGGATATTTTTCCTCCCGTGGTATGTAAGGCTTCTCCATGGAAGTGCTATCATACTGCCTGTCTACAGCTAGAAGCAACGGTTAGATGAAATTAGAGTAGGATTTGGATGAGAAAAACAAAGCCAGCGTTCAACTGACAAGAACCATCGCTGGAGCGCTACGTTCCTGCTTCATGCCTCCCTCTCATCTTGCACCTCTGAGTTGTTATTCAGACTCCACAACACAGCGTCGGAGCCCCAGTAGGGAATATACTCCATGGGGTGGCAATGATTTGGTGATGATGGAGAGTGGAAAATCAATCTGGAGGAATTAAGTTTTATTATTGAACACTTAAGCAGCGGAGGAACCTCTAGAGTGAATTCCCCCATCAAAGGGTAAGCTGACCCCTGTCGGCTTTAAATCCCTAGCCTTCCTATTACATGGTGTTTCATTTTGGAAAGTGAAGGAGCTGGCTATTTAGTCAGCCAGAGGCTCCGGATTCCTACTTCCTCCCATTCAGAAGATTCTTAGCTCTGTGAGACTTGGAGACAAGTTGGGGGTGGGACAGAAAGCGAGCCTTCTGGAGCTTATGCCTCCCGGCCAGCCGCCTAGACTATTCCACAGCTGTGAGACAATGACCAACTGCCAGAGGGGCCTCACGCAGCCCCAGCAAGAGAAGGGGGAGATCTGAATTACATTTTAGCTCTCCCAGAAAATCACCTTGTTTCTCTAAATGGAAAACCAGCAAGAGAACTGCTCTAGGGCAAATTAGTGAATAGCTAAAGGCTATCTTTGCCATATCCTCCCTGTCTGCCCTCCCTTCTCCAACCAGTCTTTTGTTCCAATTCTCTTTGTTCCTTTTTGGGGTGTTTACTTGTGCACCTTCCATCCGGATCCCCTTGGTCACATCCCAGGCCCTTCATCGGGTTACCATTTTTTTTTAGTAGCAGCATTCACATGACAAGTATTCTTTCGTGATTGTAATTTTGTTTCACTCCACAAATAGGCACTGAGCACCTACTTAGGCAGAAGCCAGACAAGGTCCTTTCTTTCCCTGAGATTCCTTTTGGGTGAAGGAAGCAGATGCCAACCAAACAAATAAACGAAATAGGTTCATCACAGCTAGCAAGAGGGGGAAGGAAACTGAAGGTAGGGTGAGGCTTGAGAGCCACTTTCTACAGGGTGGTTGAGTAAGCACTCATTGAGGCAGAGGGAGATATGCTGAGATCTAATCGGTGAGATGAGAAGGGGCTAGCCCTTCTGAGATCTGGAGAGGATGGCTCTAGAGTAGACAGAGGAACTGCAGATGCAGAATCATTGGTGGTTCCAGATTTTTAAGCCAGGAGTTTGGGGGTAAATTGAAAAGAAGGGAGGGTTGGGGTCAGGACTTATCCAGAAGATGCATTTGCAGAGCAAGCACATTCTTTTTGCTTATATTGTATTGTGAGTGGTGTGGAGAAAGTTTGTATAGATTTTTATGGAGGAGTAAGAGCTATGGCTCAGATACAATACAGGGTAGAATAAGGGCAATTCTGAGTGTCCTAGCCAGACGCCCACTCTTTTCTGTTCTGCTCAAACACACACACACACACACACCACCACCACCACCACCACCACCACCACCACAATGCATGAGTGACATAATTACGGGTATTTACTTTCAAGTCTGCCTTGATATTTACATGAAAAGTAGAATTAGAATTGTTAATTGCACCTTATTCCCAGCATACTTCACAAACTGGGAGGTAGCCTGGCTGTTCTTTGTATCACTCCTTTTCTTCTTGTCACCCTTACAATCTCTTCTTAAGCAGAAATTAATTGTAAACGTTCTGATGGTTTAGTTGACATTCAAGTGTCTATAGGAAGCAGGGACTTAACACATTTATTCTCCAGGTACGTGCATTTGAATAGGGGCCATGGTTTCACTGGTAGGAAGTGCCTGGATATGGTGAGTTCAAGCATGAGCCAGGGTTGAGACCAACAGACTCCTGAATCTTCTCCAGCCATACAGTGTTGCCTCTGCTCCTATTGGAGAACACTGCTCTCTCTCCTGACTAGTTGGTGAATTTTAGGCTTTTGAAAGTGAACACGGGGACATTCTAGAAATGCTTAAGACTCAAAAAGTAATGAAAAACAATCTGCAGCTACCATCATTTTTGTCCTCCCAGGACTAGGGCTTTTCCTCTAAGAATTTCTCAGTCATGTGAAGCAAAAGGTTCTTCTGAATAACACAAAAAAGCAACAATAATAACAAGAGCCAACACATGGAGAGTTTTTTGTATGCCAACCTCTGTTCTGAGCACTTTACTTGCATTGACTCATCTAATCCTTGCAACAGTCCTGTGTAGTAAGGTCTAGTGCCCAACCCCATTCTATGAATGAAGAAACGGAGGCACCTATGCTCAGTTCACACACTTGTAAGTGGGTGGATACTTGGGAATTCTGAAATATGTAACAGTACTTCAATCAGAGCTTCATTCATGGAGTCACAGCCCAGAGGACATGATTTATTAATCACAAAACTCATTTCTGCAGAAATTGCCAACAGCTTCCAGTGTTGGGAAGGAGGATGCCTTATCAATGAAATTTATTCTTGTTAGAGAGTGCTATAAAGCTACAGAGAGGTTTTTAACTTTTAATTATTAAACAGTGAAATAGAATTTCAGATGAATCCCTCAGATGTCATTTATATTGTAATGTCTTACATTGCTTTATGCACAGATGCCAGGAAAGATGGCAGTATGAAAACTGCATAGGATTAAGAGAGGGCTCGCGGTCTCAGCTACCGAGGTGAAGGCCCCTCTATCTCAGCAGGGAGCCACTAGCATCTCAGGGACCAAGAAGATGAAATCTTTAGGGAAACCTTAAAGGTCAGAGGTCAAAGCCTTTTAGACTAAATATTTGCTTCTAAGGTAAAACTGCAAGTTAATGCTAACAGCTAGCTCTTTCTCATCTTTTCTCTTTTTATTATATTTGACTTTTCCTTTAGAACATGACCAAGAACTCATTTCCTAGCGGTCACAAAGAGAATGTAATTGGTCTTGTCTTAACTTCTTAAAGATGTTTAGGCTTTGCAAATCTAACTCAGAAACCGTCTGGGTTATTTTTCTAGTTCAGATACTATACCTTCTCTCTCTCACTCTCAAATGCACACACACACACACACAACCTCACAAAAACCCCACAATTGCTCACAAATAAAATAAAAGCAAATATCCATCTGTCATCATTGGTCTTTTAAAACTATAAGTTGTCTTTCTAATTTCTCTTCGACTTTTGACATACAACTCAAAACACCTTTTCACAGACAATGTGATTATTTCAAACACCGTCTAAAACCTCTATAAAGAGATCTGATTAAATTGGAAGCACAGATGACTGATGCTCTTAAAATAATTGTTGCCTTAGTGATTCAACATGTGAGCCATTTATTACACTTTTAAGTGAACTAATCTAAATTAAAATCTGCTAAGATCAATAGCTCATTTTTTTTTTTAAACTACAGAGCATTCTTAATGCATTGCCAGACCAGATAAGTCATATTTTCAGAACTTGAAAGTGTATAGCCGCCCAGGCTAATGTAGATTTGGAGTAGTATTTTATAGCAGGCCCCTTTTATTTAGTTATTTTGCACAAATATATTTAAAAAGATCAGCTATCCCAAGTGTAAATGTCTCTAAAGGTATCTTGTTCTTTCTCTCAGCATGCCTTCTTACTTGAAAGATATATTCATTTTCTTTTGATGTGTGAAAACTGGTCTTTCATTACCTAACAGCAATCTGAGTCATTCATCTTTGCGTTGCCATCGGGTGATGGTAACCATTTGGTGAATTTAGAGACAGAAAATACTGTAAACAATTCAGTTAAAGTTGAAACTCAAAGATGTGGTATTGGAAATCAGGCAAATGCTTCCGACCCTCTGAGACAGGCCGGAGGCCCATGGGGAAACAGAGTTGGCAGACATCGAATGCAGTGGTGCCCTTTGGTTTGCCTCTCATGCCAAGGCATACAGAAATTCCAGTTTGGAAAGGACAGATCCAAGTTTTCTGGAAGGGGTTCAGGCAGGCTCCACTTGCAGTCTAAGAGAAACCTGAATGTGGTAAACTGTGAGGTTAGCTGTTGAGGGTTGTTTTCTAAACAATAATCTCAAAGTTCCACTATGTTCACAAAGCAATTCAAAACTTTAGCCATCCTAGACCCTTAGTTCATCCATGTTGTGTTAGAGAAACATTTGGGCTAGAATTCGGTGGGAGCCAATTCATGTTGCCTCTTCTCCATCTTCATAATTTAGATTGAGTTTTCAAACGAGAAAGGAGACTCCTCGTCAATGCCAGGCCTCTGGCTGCTGAAGTAGCTCTTTCACTTGTCACATCCACTTTAGTCAAAGGGGAAGCTAAGTAGAGTGTGAGAAGAATATAATCTCTTAAGAATGATTCTACCATCCTACCCTGACCATTCTTCCTTTCTCTATGTTACAACTATCTTGGATCCCCACTCCCATATCACATCATCTGGTCCTAAGTGAGGTCATTAAGCCGAAGTTTCATTCTGCTTGGCTGATGCCATGTAAGACCCCACCCTTAGAATGCTCTCAGGAGGCCTCAAATATTGGGAGGTGCTAGAAACTCTAGTACATAACTCTAGGTACAGTGCATATTAATAGAAAATGTAAGGTGTTCTTATAGTATCACCTACGGCATGTTCATTTTTACTGAAATGGAAACCATGGTATTAGAGTAGTTATTTGCATTTGAAACTGCTGTATTGGCTGTTTATACTCAAGCTAATTACTTATTAGTAACTAAGGCTTAGAAGCAATGAAGCGGGGCTTTTGCATGACCCGCAGACTCACTCTTATTGGTTTATAGTAGAATCTTATGTGGGTAAATGAAATTTAAAAACCTCTTTGCAGCTGCAAAGGTTAGGCCCTGGCATCCTTTAATCATATAATATATCTTGGGAGTTTGTGAAAGGTTAGGCAATATTTTAATTACTGCTCATATGTCATCTCATTTAATAACGGCAATAATCCAATAAATTAGATGCTATTATCATCATCGATGTTTTCACATATAAAGAAACTGATTAAATCATGTGTCCCAAGTTACTTAGCTCGTAAGTGGCAGAACGTGGATTCAAACTGAGGTTTTCTGCTCCCAGGGCTCCTACCCTTAACCACGGCCATGCAGCTTCTCCTTGTCTGTACTCATCGCAGCTTCCAATGAATGGGCTTATCATCGACGAAGGCTCTTCCTCTGAGGTCTGACACCCACTGGGAGCCACAGATGAAGCCATAGCTGAAGCAAGCAATTTGAAGCATTCTCATACTTGCATTCAGTAGGACTTGGTACTGGTGCTCCACTGCACTTGGGCTCTGGGGAGTCTACTGAAGATCATGAGCTGCCTGATTCCTCATTGCAGCCCCAGTCACCTTTCCGGCAAAGGAGGATCACAGAGCTGTGTAGTTTCCCTGGTGTCCTTGCTGATGGCCACACTTTGCCTTTACTCCACGGAGGGCCTCATTCTCCATTCCCCACCATGGGGCTCTGCTCCTCTGCATGGAAATCCTTGAGTCAATTGCTCCTCAAATCAGGCCCGAGTTTGTCAGTTTTTGACATTGTACTGGGCACTCCTCTCTACCATTAGAATATATGAGGGACCTATGGATTTGGTCACCATTGCAGCATTAGCACTGGGTTCATTGCTTGGGACAGAGCAGGCATGCAACCAACATTGGTTGAATGAATGAGTGGGAAGTTTCTGTATCTTCTGTCTTAACTTAGAGGGCATACCTCAGGCCAGATTCCATCCCCTCCACCTTCGCTATTTGCTCCTTGCCACTGGGAAATTAACCATCCTTTTATGGGACCAGATTTAAATACATGACAGTAGACAGAATGCGCCAACATATAAACTTTACCATTTACTCAGATGACACAGAGACTAAAAGGTCTACTGGTATTCCCCTGGCCCTCATGTTCTAAAAATGTAATCTTCCTGATTTTATGCGAAGCATAAATAGACATTGGAACCAGACTAATGATGACATTTATGTCAACAGGCTATCAATATTAAAATAGCATGAGGGAAACTTTCAATGAAACATTAATTAGGAATCTGAACTAATTTCATGACTAGTCATTAATATCTTGGGGACATGATCATACTTCTTGAAATACTGAAATGACAGTTTATGGTATCTTTTTGTGCTGAATAATATGACAATTTTATAACATAAAGCAATATTTGGTTTTTAAAATCATGCTTTATTCAAAGCAATAATATATTTTACTTTGTCCCTTAAAAAAAATTTTAGGTTAATTTACCTGCCATAAAACTCACTTGCTTTATGTGTACATTTCAAGAATTTTTAGTACTTTTACACAGCTGCACAATAACATCACAGTCTAATTTCAGAACACAACATGTCATTCTGAACATATCTCACGGACAAGAGAGTTGCTCTTTTAATGTCTCACTTCATTTTCAGGTTTGATGGTACACTGAATACATTGGGAACTATTGATGAAGAAACTGAACAAAGACCCTGCATTGGGCATTGGCTGGTACAACTACATATGGACTTGCTTTGGGAACACCCCTCCTCTTTTCTCACCTTTCTGTTTGCACTTGAGAAGCAAGTGCCTGGTTAATTTCAACTTGAAAGGTTTTTGATAGGCAATGTTCAAAGCAGAGGCAGAAGTGGGAAAGGGGATGGATGCGCAGAAGGACCAACTGATCCCCATGAGCAAATTCTCTAAAAATTGTGTCTTTTCAGGCCTTGAGATTCAGAGAGAGCACTATCAAAGGGCAGAACCCGTTTTAAATGCTCATTCCCCTGATTGTAAAATCTGGTCCAAGGGGATGCAAATTTTTGCCACAGGAAGAGGTAAGTTGTGCCACCTCTTTGTGATCATAATACTGTATTCGTCAGGAGAGGCTAGAGTATGCTTCAAAAACAAATACGCCACAGACCTCAGGTGCTCACCGCAACAAAGATGTCTCCCCTGTCCAGTGCAAGTCAGTAGGCAGGCTTTGTTCATTCATTGTTGTCATTTAGGCACCCAGGTTGAAGCAGACTCAATTTCTAGCTACAGCAGGGCAACATCAACCACTTTCACCCTCAACCAATTGGACATAACTAGAAACATGACCATATCCAATCTCAAGGGAGCCGAGAAGTCCTCCCCTGTGTCCAGAAAGAGAAGAGATTTAAACATCAGTGAATGACAGTCAATATTGCCACACATGTAGCACTATTTAATGAAATGAGGGGGAAGAAGGTCAAGATACAAAAATTCTAGCATCATAATTCTTTTCAGTGAGAGAACTCCTCTCATTTGGGAAGATAAATATCTTAGTGTGAGGGCTGAGAGCTAACTAACCAGGCAATTAAAGATTATTCCTGAATTACTCTGAATGTGATACATTAAAGAATTTGCTATGATCCCAAGAGGAAGAGAAAAGAATAATAATAAAAAAAAAGAGAATGAAGAGATAGAAGTCAGCAAGGTGGACAGACTGAGACAGGTGAGTGAAAGATGAGGCAAAACCCTAAGCCTATTAGTAAGAAGACAGGAGTATCTTTTTAAAACAACAATGACTATGGTTCCAGTTCAAATTTGTCACATGGCTGCAATTTGACTTCCTCCTTCATCTTTGCCCTCAATCTTCAGTAAGTCAGCTATATTTGTCAATGCACTGTGGGCACATTCCTTATGTGAGAAAATAAAGGAGAGTTTCTTTTCTGATTTAGTACGTTGCTACAAAGAAGCAGAGCATGGAGGCAGACATGCTCCTTGTACCCTTTCTATTTCCAAGAAAGTCACAAAAATACAGGGGATACTTTGGATATCCATACACCATGGAATCTGGCATTAAAGTGAAATATCTCAGGGAGCCAGGAGATCTCGAGCTAGTTATAACAGCACTACAGGCCCGGTTCACATATTGGTGCACCAGTGAGGTCCCTTGGCCTGGCCTGCACCCTCTCGCAATCTGGGACCCCTTGCGGGATGTAGGAGGCCCAGTGCACAGATTCGGCCCCATCCCCGCAGGCCAGGCTGAGGGTCCCCACCAGTGCACGAATCTGTGCACAGGGCCTCCAGTATGCATGTAAGATCTTTGGTTAATCTCTTCCCACCCCCCACCTCCCTTCCCTCTGAGATTCATCAGTCTGTTCCATGTTTCCATGCCTGTGCGTTGAGTGTCTGCCCCTGGTGGTCATTGTGCATCATAGCTACTAGTTGGATGGTTGGACACTTAGCATATTAGCCTTTTATATATATGAGTATAGATATACCCAAGGTTTTATTTATTTTTTTTGTTTTTAATCAGGATAAGGAATGTGGGTATTTAAGAAAGTTCTTTGTTGCATTTATTGACATCCGTGAGTCTAGTCCCCAAATTGAGAAAGTTAACTTGGTCGTGTGGGATCTAGTTCTTTTCTTTTGAATTTTTCCATTCTCTTACGCTATTCATCATTCCCTCTCATTTCACATGAAGAGACAGCAGCCCAGATTTGCACAACCCTAATGTGGTCAGTGGAGGAGCCAGGAGTTCTTGCCACCAATTTCATTCCTACTTCTGGGGTCTTAGATAACCCATATAGTGTAGGAATTTCTTTTCAGCTCAAGGAAAAATGTTACCAAATGTTCTTGTGAATGGGATATGCATGGGTAACTTGTGCCATCAATGGGGTGGCATTGTGGAAAGAAAGGGAGCTTTATCAGCAATAGTGCTAAGGCTTAGAAAAGCAATGAGGGTAGGATGCTGGGAAATGCAAGGCTTCTGCTCCAGGTTTTTCCAGATGGTTGTGCCCTCTTCTAATATCAGCTGCTATTATAAGGATGATAAAATGGAAAAATAAATATTTGTGCAATGACTGGGAAAAGCCAATTAGTTTTGTACCAATGAGAAATAATGCAGAACTCTGCATATCTTATAATAAATTGGCTCTCTCCACATATATTTTAAAATTCACATATATACTGTCCCAAATGTACTTATAAATTTAAATGACAGTAGAATAAAATTATTCTGCAAGTTTTAGTGAAAGAAGTAAGCAATACTTTTCTGTATTTTGAGAAGAAAAAATAAAATAGAATCTAGATGCATAATAATTTAACTAGTAAATGTCAGAGTTAATGAAGCATTGATAATGAAGCTATTTTCTTTCCTTGTGCTCTTGCAGGGAAACTGACTCCTCTACCTACTGGAACAAGAAGATTTGATGGCTGTGGCCACCTTTCTATAATTCCTCCAAGAATCAGCACATACTATTCCTCATGTCTTGTTTACCAGCAGTTGAACAGGCTAAAGTCCACAGAAGTTGCTTTACTTTGAGATAAAAGGCAAAGTAGAAAGCAAAATGCCCTCTGAGACATTGCTCATCCCAACAATTGGCACATCAACCCATTCTCCCAAGCCTTGATGGAATTCCTAGTGCTAGTGGCTAAGCTCAACGCTCTTGCTAAGTAAGCTCTTAGTGATTTAGACAGACACAATTCCTGCTCTCTGAGAATTTATAATCTAAGAGAGAATTGCTTTGAAAAGCAATTCATTTGATACTGGCTGACATACCACAGTAATCACAAACTAGCAAACATATGACAGTACTGACAACATATTTATACTGGAAGTATACAACATTAATTCACAAAGAGAATAGCCCTGGTTATCCTTAGTGCCAACACTAGAAATCAGAAACTCCTAACTTAGTCCCTTGGATTATTAAATCTGACTCTGTCAATCAAAAACAATATCACATATCACACATTATCATATACTCTATCATGGCTTTAAAAAGACAATCTTACTCTCCAGAGCCTGAAATTACAGATATGAGAACTTATAACATTGTTCTGAATAGCTAGGCAACTTAAAATGAAACATTTACTTTGTCATATGAATCTAAATATTTTCCTGTTGCTCAGAGAAATGTCACAAGAAGGCGAATCTTTTCTGGCTTAGTCTAATAGTCTTTTCTGCTTCCACAATGCAACAGCTTGCATGATCGTCTCCTTTCTCTTGCTGTCGTTTTCCCCATTCAAGGGAGCACAGATATAGCTAAGACATGTCTTTTATCAGTGAAATTTTAAGCTTAATATGCTTGCCAGCTCCAAATGTTTTTGTTAATTTTTTTTAAGGTAGAAAAGTCCACCTTTTATAGCTTTTTCTCCATCTTAGTTGACTTGACAACTAGATCTGAAAGTCCTTTGTGATTTTTTTCATATTTAATCAGGCAGAACTGCCTATCTGATTATAGGCTGGTTTTATAGATGAAGTATTAATATACATATCCTTTATTTATTAAGTAATTGTTATTATCTTTACATGTGAAATTAATTTTATATAAATTATTACATTTCAACTTTATAACAATCTATAAGAAAAATCTAATTATCCAATTTTACAGATAGGAAAATAGGTTCAGAAAGATTATGATAACCCAGCTAATGAGTAGAGTGATATCCAAATCTTCATGAGTTCAAAAAGTTTACTCTGAATCACTATGTAATAGCGTCTCACCAGTGTGCTCCATCCATCCATCCATCCATCCATCCATCCATTCATCCATCCACCCATCCATCCATCCATCCATCCATCCATTCATCCATCACCTATCTATCCAATCATTCATTCGTTCATTCACTAATTTCTAAAAATTATTTATTCACCCATAATATGCCATATACTCTATACTAAGAAGAGGAGATACAACAGTGTGAAATAGTAATGCCCTTGCCCACCAAGAGCTTCCAGTCTTGTAGGAGTAGATGAGAAGGCAGAAGGAGAGTTCCTGGGAAAGGAGGCAGTATTGGCAAGGTGTCAGGGGGCCATTTGCAGTTATGGAAACTTACACGTTTGAGTGCCCATTTCAAAAACCAGGCAAGCAGTTCAATGGAAACTATCTACAACCAATTACACATCATCCTGCTCTCTGGACCTCTCCTCTGGTTTTTGCTGATTACATTAAGGCCACTTATTACATTATCAGGTGTTCATTTTAGATTAAAAAAACACACCTCTTAAGTCTATTTAAGATATAAAACCTAGGACAAAGAAGTCTCAGGTAGAAATTCTCAGGGGAAAATTATTGGAAAGTCACACTTCTAATTAGTCTTCTCACATTACTTAGTGTCTAAGTTAAATTACTTTTTTTTGGTAGCCTTCCCATTTCCCCTCATCTACTGAATAATATGTTGTGTGTTTGTAAATACTATGCTCAAGAGTCATAACTGAAACTCTCTGTGAAAGAGATCTTCAATGTGGAGTGACAAGGATGATTTTGCCCTTAGGGTGTTGGGAGAGGTATTATTTCTTGTATATGGTCATTACTTCAATATTAGACTAAGCCAGAAGAGATGGACCTTCTTGTGGCATTTATCTGAAAGACAGGAAAATATTTGGATTCATATGACAAAGCAAAAGTTTCATTTTAAGTTGCCTAGCTTCTAAGAACAGTGTTATAAGCTCTGGTATCTGTAATTTAAGGCTCTAGAGCAGTGGTTCTCAACTTTCCTAATGCCATGACCCTTTAATACAGTTCCTCATGTTGTGGTGACCCCCAATTTCATTGTTACAAATTGAACATAATTAAAGCATACTGATTAATTACAAAAATAATATGTAATTATATATGTGTTTTCCGATGGTCTTAGGTGACCCCTGTGACAGGGTCATTTGACCCCCAAAGGGGTCACAGCCCACAGGTTGAGAACCGCTGCTCTAGAGAGTAAGATTTTCTTTTTAAAGCCATGATAAAGTATAAGATAATGTGTGATATGTGATATTGTTTTTGATGGATAGAGTCAGATTTAATAATCCAAGGGGCTGGGGTAGGAGTTTCTAGTGTTGGCATTGAAGATAACTGCTGATGATATTCACTTAGTGAATGAATGCTGTATACTTCCAGAATAAATATGTTGGCAGTACTGTGACATGTTTGCTAGTTTGTGATTACTATGGTATGTCACCCGGTACCAATTTACATTATAAATTCTCAGGGAGTAGGAATTGTGTGTCTAAATCACTAGAGCTGACCTAACATGAACTTTCGAGTTTAGCCAGTAGCACTAGGAATTCCATCAAGGCTTGGGAAGAGAGGATGGGTTGATGGGCCAATTGTTGGGTTGAGCAATGTCTCAGAAGACATCTTGCTTTCTACTTTCCCTTTTATCTCAAAGTAAAGCAACTTCTGTGGACTTTAGCCTGGTCAATTGCTGGTAAACAAGACATGAAGTGAAAGATGGGATAGTATGTGCTGATTCTGGGAGGAATTATAGAAAGGTAGCCACAGCCATCAAATCTTGTCCTAGTAGGTGGGGATGTTTATTATGGGGGAGGCTATGCATGACTGGGGGGCTGGGGTATATTAGAAATCTCTGTACCCACTCAATTTTTTATGAACCTAAAACTGTTGTAGAAAAGAAAGTCTATTGATAATTAAGAAATGACAAGTAAGTAATTAACTGTTGACAGGCTTATAAGTCATTCCAAACTACACATTAAATTGTACTGTTAAAAAAAGTGTGTGTGTGTGTGTGTGTGTGTGTGTGTGTGTGTGTATGCACAAAGAACTCCGTGAAGGTATTCAGGATAGTCTTAAAATTGATTCATTCACTGGGTGTTAACCTAGGTAGGACTTATTATCTACTTCCTTGAATTTTAGAGATATTCTGCTGTGCATATATGTTATTTTTTTAAATTAAAAAGATGTTAAAAATGTTTATTTAGGTGGTGTTTATCTTATGATACATTTTATTATTTTATCTGTAAATGACTTGTCAGTATTTAATGTATTTAACCATATTAAATCTTGGGAAGTGTTTTGCTGCCTCTGAAGGATGAGGGGGGATTATTTTACTCATGAGAGTCTTGTGAAGTGGCTGAATACTGTCATTCAAATTTTTCTAGTTAGGAAATTGGGGCATAAAGAAGCAAACTTATTCATTGACACACTGGAAATTAGAAAAAGGGATGGAATCAGAACTTGCAGCCCCTGATTTTACCAATTGGCTGCATTTAGCATGACACAGTATGGTCAATTGAGCAGTCCTATCAGTTAAAATGGTTGGGCTGGATTCAGGTATCAAATAAGCTAGTCTTTAAATATATGTATTTTATTGCTCACAGAGAGGAAGGGAGAGAAAGAGAGAGAGAGAGAAACATCAATGACGAGAGAGAATCATTGATTGGCTGCCTCCTGAATGCCTCCCATTGGGAATAGAGCCCACAGCATGGGCATGTGCCCTGACCAGGAATCGAACCATGCATGACCTCCTGGTTACCTAGGTGGATGAGCCATGAACCACTGAGCCATGTCAGCTGTGCTCAAAGAAGCTAGTCTTAGGTGAAATGACCTCTGAGATAGTTTGAAACAGAAAAATACCATATTGTCTAAGCCACTGGGTAGAAATTAAATAACCATATCTACCTGGTAAAGAGTTAGAATTAGAGGTAAATGACCAGGTGGATTAGAATGGAATGCCCAAAGGCCTCTAATCTGTCCAGTCAACAGTGGAAAACATGTATTTGAGCAGACAATGAATCCAATGTATTGAAACCTTAGAATTAATCAGTAAACCTCACTTTAGCTGAGGCCCCATCTTTATTAAAAGTTAAGAAGAAATGATTATGTAGCTTAAAGCAGATTATAAAGAACTATTCCTCAGTTACTGACAGTAACTCCATCATCATGATGAGTCTAAGAAATGATGGCAACTTAGTATTCATTGGGACATTACAATAATCATAGACTCAAATTCTCTTTGTGTTTCCTTCAATAGAAAATGGCTAAGGGGCACCTGAGTTTACAATTTAACAGCTTTCTTTGAAACTAACTTGTGACTAGGAAGTGCAGGTTATGCCAAAATCCTATTCTTACCAACTTCTATCAAAAACTACTCAAACTGTTATTTGTCCTATGGATTTTTGTTGCATAGACAGTACTTAAAATAGGACATTGTTATTATCTGTGTCTTGGATATTACTTTTTTGGGATATTACTTTTGTTAGCAATTTAATCTGAATATTTATCATGTTAAAAAAAAACACCTTTTATTCTTGAATAATGAAGTATCACAATTCTGGTGAAGGCTCAGAGAAAAATCCTTAGATTACCAAGGGTCAAGGGGAATATTATCCTAGGCACATAAGCTTTAAAAAAATCTGTTGCAAACATATTTTCATGTATTTGCTTGTTATAATTAAATAACTATTCTCTTCTCTTCTGGAGTTAGCTGACTGGGAGGAAAACGGAAGCTCCCGCCATCTCACTAACCTATATCTGGGTGGTAGAGTGGAGAGTTTAGGGATATAAAAAGTATGATAATGCCTCACATGTTTGCATTGGATACAGATTCAAAGAACTCATCCTCTGTTGGTGGGGGTGAGATTTACTACAATTGGATTAGCAGCATGTAGACCTGGGGACTCACTGGAAGCCAATTCACTAATACCAGAAGAAGAGATGAATTGGTTGCAATGCCTTGTGGTGCTTCCAAGCAGAGAGCCCAGCTGCTTTGATGCATTTTGTGGGTTTGACATGAAAAGCAATAGCTCAGTCTTTCAGGGGAAAGCTTCCAGGCAGCTTTTGTCTTGTCTCCTGGACTATCTCCTGAGAGGCAGTCTTGTCAGGCTCGAATCAAACAAATCCAGGCTTCAAGATTCAGAGAAGGGACTTGCTGTGAAAATCCTCCTCCTGAGAGGAAATATGGGTGCCTCAAGGCCTTTCACTAAAGGAAAGTAAACGTACTGATGGAAATTAAATGGTGCCATTGCAGATAATGACAAGAGGACTCTCTCTTTCTTTTTTAAATTCAGGAATCCAGTGCTTTAGTTTTTGGTGATGCTCTGTGCATTTGCAGATCAAGGACATGAACTATTTGAAAGTAGATTTTTGTTTCTGTTTCTTATTCCAATGCCTTAAAAATCATGGCTTAGGTTCTTGGAACCCTATTTTGCTTGGCAATGTAAATAAAACAGAGACATATACAGCAGAATACTGCTTTGGAGTTTGCAAGACACAAGCATATCTGGCTCAGAGGGTGCATTTAAGGTTTAGTTAGTTCAAGTTTGCAGAGTTCTTGGAAAATGAGGTTTAGAACACGGAGACTAATCAATCTAATATATACTTCATAAACATTTTAAGTACCCAGCCCTAATATTTTTCCCTCACCAAAAAACTGTGAGTTTATTTTCATATTATTTATTTGCATCTATCAGGCTTAATAAAATCTTTCTTTTATTGTTTTAGTATCAATATTTTATCACGTCTTTCTTTTTTCAACAAATACAAATTATATTTGCACTGGAACATTTCTACAGCTTAATCTCTTTAAAAATCAAAGTGGCAAAAAAAAGAGTTATATAGTGCCAATTTATCAAAAAGAAAATAAAATTCAGATGACTTTCATTTCATTTTCAAGTAGAGTATGAAATATCAGGGAATGCTTTATGTTTTATACATGTTGACTTTAGATTAAAATGAAATTTTCATAGTGTTCTTTAAAATACAATCCAATTAAATTTCCAATGTCTTTGTTTTCAAGTTCCTGGATGGAACTTTTGAAAAACCTCACACTGTAATAATAACCATAAAACCACCTTCATAAGGAAATGCTACCCAACTTAGAAATAGGATCTTTATAGTCTGTGTGGGAATACACACATACAGAATCTTTAGCAGGTAATTACACTGATTGAGTTTGCATTTCCTCTCCTGTTATGCCAGTTAACGCGGACACATTTTGAATAGAACTCTACTGCTAAGCAGATGGTATGAAGCAGGAACAAATCTACTATTTTAGAAAGTTGATCCCAAAGTGAGGTACCTACCCATTTCATATGGCTGATGGCAGGTTAAAAATCCCCAGGCCTTTCAATAACCTCTACTTCCTTGTTGGATCCTTCTATCCTTGTGTAATTCTTAGTCTTCTGCCAAGACCGGGCCAATTTCTCAGGGACAGCCAAAACATTTTACTTAGACAAGGCTAAGTCCATAGCAACTCACTTGTATATAAAATGGGTTACATGCCAGATAACTATGCTAAGCACTTTTATACACATCACCTCTCGTACTGTTCACAAGAACTCTCTAAGATGGGTTCTACTAATGCACCCATTTTACAGATGAGAAACTGAAAACCACTGAGGTCAGGTAACTTGTTCAAGGTCACACATGTAAGGCAGTGTTCAAACCAGAACTAAAACTAAGTCTAATTTGAAAGCCCATGTGCATATGCACTAAGCCACCTCACTATATTCTCTATCTCTCCCCACACACAAGAAAGAGCCAAACAGGATGAAAAATCCTCATTATTTAGAAACAAGCACATTTTCATGTCTCTTTTTAAAGGAGAGTTCCATGCAAACAAATATTTCATGTTTCTGAAATATGAGTTTAAATTTTGTGAATGCAAATCATAAAAGCTCGGTACTTTAATGTCTAGGGATGATTAGTGATTTTTGTACAAATACACACATCCTTCCTGCAAGTGAAATATCAAACAAGCTAAGACACTCATGTAACTTATTTCTGCACAGGGCTACTGTTTGTAAAATCCTGTTAAGAAACTGTTGCTGACAATAGCTAGCACTGGAGAGCCCAACTAGTGCTGGGTTGTGCCAGGGATGAGCTGTTCTTGCGGCTGACAGAATATTTATTCCCAGAGGAAACTGTTATAAATTGCATTTTGCCCCTTCAGTTGCTACAGGCTTGTGATGGAGAGTGGGCGGAAAGGACACCCTGTAATTCAGGATGGGTTGGAAGCTGGTTGCCTAGGAAACTGGGATGAACAGCACAATGCCAAGCCAAACCGACTGTGAACAAGAGAGGGGATGTGTTTTTTTGATCTGTGTTGCTTTCCAAATACAAACTTTGTGGCTCTTGTGGAGTCTGATTAGGGCCATGGCCCTTGGTTGGCAGTGCATGCCAAAGCGGGCCAGAGGTGAGTCAGGGAGGATGGGATAATTTTCATAAACATTGTGCTGACAATACACGGGGGAGAGGTGGACAATGGCGTCGTGAAAATGAGCTTGTGAGAGGATAAGGTGATCAACAGATGAATATTTTACATAATGTAGCATGCAGGCAATCCTTGATCGTCACTGATCTACATCTAAATTTACTGCAGCAAAACTTGCATTTTTTTAAATATAAAAGTTTATTTGCCATCATCCCTTATTCCCTAACATTTATGTTACTTACATCAGAAGTTTTGATTTATAGTAAAGTAGTTATCTTCAAGAGTAGCACTTGGAAATTCACAAACCTGGATGAAAATAGTACCTAGTTTCCCAATACTTTAAAATATGCACATTTATTTTTTCTTTTTAAATGTATCCCACATGTATACATATACATTTACTAGAGGCCCGGTGCACAAAAATTTGTGCACTGGGGTGGGGGGGGGGGCGTCCCTCAGATGGCCTGTGCCCTCTCGAAGTCTGGGACCCCTCAGGGGATGACCACCTGCTGGCTTAGGCCTGCTCCCGGGGGGATTGGGACTAAGCTGGCAATCAGACATCCCTCTGGCAGCCCGGCAGCCCTTGGGGGATGTCTACTTGCCAGCGGGGAGCAAACCTAAGCTGCAGTCAGACATCCTTAGCGCTGCTGAGGAGGCTGGAGAGGCTCCCACCACTGCCGGGGTCCAGCCCCAGCGGGTCCAGGGGTCCCCAAAGGTGTGGATGGAGTCGGCGAAGAAGGAATGACACGGAGACAGCGTTCAGTTGATCAGCAGCCTAGCCAGGATCTCCAACCAGGATCTCCAGCCAAGTTCTGGTCTGGATCTCCAGAGAGGTTCTGCTTAGGATCTCCAGCCAGGTTCAGTAGCCATGTTCCCTCGCTAGGTTCTCCAGCCAGGTTCTGTAGCCATGTTCCCTCGCTAGGTTCTCCAGCCAGGTTCTGCCCAGATTCTCCAGCCAGGTTCAGTCACCAGGTTCTAGTCAGGTTCTCTTGCCAATTTCTGTAGTCAGGTTCAGTCCAGGATCTTTTGCCATGTTCTCTCGCTAGGTTCTGTCTCTAGTTTCTGAGGCCAGTTTCTGTCCAGGATCTTTTGCCATGTTCTCTCCAGCGAAGTTCTTCTGTCTCTAGAGAACGTTCTGTGTAGGTTCTGTGCCAATTTCTGTCTCTCTTTCTGTCTCTAGAGAACATTCTCTGTAGGTTCTGTGCCTAGGTTCTGTCTCTCTCTCTGTCTCTTGCTGTCTTGTTACATCTGTATTTATACCAGTTGATTCAATCCTATCAATCTCTATTACAAAGGTTAGGGTGTTTCTTATCTCCATTCCAGGGAGTAAAGATTATGTAGCTTAAGCATGATTGTTCGTAGTTAAAGTGATTAATTACCCGCCTGGCACTTAGTTGAGGGGTTTTATTCCCTCCCTAACTTCAGGGGAAAATCCCTACTTGGGGAAACAACCTTTCTCAGAGAGGAGACCTTGGCTAAAACACACAGTGCCAAGAAGGTGAGCAAACATATCAAGAACAGTATGCCATATATGCCAGGTCCTTTGAAACAGCAAGGATGGACCGGCTCCCGGCACACCACCACCTCTGTACTGGCAGCCATCAGCCTGGCTTGTGGCTGAGCAGAGCTCTCCCATGTGGGAGCGCACTGACCACCAGAGGGCAGCTCCTGCATTGAGCGTCTGCCCCCTAGTGGTCAGTGTGTGTCATAGTGACCAGTCATTCCCAGTCTTTCTGCTGTTAGGGTCAGTTTGCATATTACCCTTTTATTATATAGGATAGAGGCCTAGTGCAGGGGTGAGGGCCAGCTCGTTTGCCCTGAAGGGTGTCCTGGATCAGGGTTGGGTCCCGCTTGGGTGCCTGGCCAGCCTGGGTGAGGGGTTGATGGCTGTTTGCAGCTGGCCACACCCCCTTTAGGGTGGGGGTCCTCACTGGGGAGCCTGGCCAGTCTGGGTGAGGGGGTGAGGGTCATTTTCAGGCTGGCCTGCGACTGAAGTTTCCATCCTTTCCCTTTTTTCTTTTCTTTTTTTATTCTGGGATTTATTTACCTTCTATAATAGAAACTTTGTTGCCGTCACTGGAGCTAAGAGCCGGCTCCTGCTCGCTCCAGCTCTGAGGCCACGGCCTGCTGAAAGCAGGTATCTGAGGTTTGTTTAGCTTCTATAATTGAAACTTTGTTGCTTTCGGAGCTCAGAGCCAGGCCGCGGCAGGCGGGAAACCTTGGCTTCCTCCATCACTGGAGCAAGCAAGCCTCCTGCTTGGTTCAGCTGTGTGGCTGCTGGCCGCCATCTTGTTGGTGGTTAATTTGCATATGGCCCTTATTACCTAATGGGAAGCGTAGCAAAGGTACGGTCAATTACCCTTTTTGTCTTTTATTAGATAGAATTGGTGTGTACACATGTGTAAATATATATTTAAGTCCAATGGAATGAAATTGCTTATTATAGGCTATGCTGGTACTAAAAAATTGCAATTTTATATAGTTCAACTTACACATAAATAAGAGAGATGAAAGAATACATTTTGGGGGCACAATATTTTATATTCTTGTCTTTTTTACTTGGATCCCCATGCCCTCTTTCTCTATCTCCACCTTATCCTGTCCCAGTCAGTCTTACCTGACCCTTCTCATTGATCCTCCTTCTCTCCTTGTATCAATAAGCAACTCATTTTAACAACATAGTATGTATCTCTATCCTCGCAGAATCACACACAAATGTAAATATTCCTGTGCATCCATACACAGGCTAGTGACAAAACTGTTCAAATCTCAAACTTCCACATTATTTGTTTTCTGTTGATATTTATAGCCAAATATTCTCTTTCCTACATATGAATATTGCTTTTCTTCCTTGCACTTATCCTTAATGGATTTCAACCCAATTTTAAGCAGTTTCCTCCATTTTTGACATTCATTCACTTGAATTCCATTTCTCTCACATGTGCTAGAAACTACTCACAAATGATTCAGTCTGTAACATGTGGCAATGTGTCACATGGATGGAAGCATAATTCTTTTCTGGATTCTTACTTTTGCCTCTCCAGAATAAGGTATTATTTTGCAAAGTTAAGTATGTGAGAAGGAATTAGTTTGTTTTTTATTCTGCTAACACAAGACCTAAAACTTCTCTGGCAAGGAAAAATGGCCTCTCAGAGCCATTTCTCTCATATCCATGTGTCAGAGCAAAGTTAATAATCTTTTAGCCAATGGGTCCTATGAAAAGACCATAGAATTAATTTTTCTAAAAATTTATTTTTATTGATTTCAGAGAGGAAGGGAGAGGGAGAGAGAGATAGAAAGATCAATAATGAGAAAGAATCACTGATGGGCTACCTCCTGCACGCCCCCTACTGGAGACCCAGCTTACAACCCTGGGCATGTGCCCTGACTGGGAATCGAACCGTGACTTCCTGGTTCATAGATAGACGCTCACCCACTGAGCGACACCACTCGGGCACCATAGAATTAATATTATAGTATTTGAAATCTCACAGAAGTGGCACAGCTCCACCACAGATGTGACAGGAGGCCTGCCTTCTCCCTCTCAGCCAAAAACAACTTCTCCCCCTCACCAGCTGTTGCAAATGCCATCGAAGCCCATTCTCCTTCTGGGGACAATATTTATTGTATTGGGTCATTGAGGTTTGTACTCATCAAGATGGGCAAACTGTCAGGATTTTGGGTCACTGGGCTACTCTGGATTACACTGCTCTGAGTTTTCTCACTAGAAATGAGTGTTGACAGAGGGAAAAGAATAAAAGGATTCCATGGTCGGGTTCACGCCCCCTTTCCCACTCAGCATTGCCCATCTTGCATGCATCCCTAGAGGCCCTGGATGCTCTTTGGCCCACATACAAAGGCCTGTTCCCTTGGGGCTACCATATCTTTTCTTATTTGGAAAGGAAAGTTCCTTGTAGTAAAATCAAATGTTCATTCCTAGGAGTCTGTGGTTGAAGGTGTCTGGGATCAGCTCAGAAAACTCCTTTCCTAAGAGTTGGTATTGGTTTGCCTGGCAGGGTTTCCTTGGTGAGTCAGGTCATTCTGGTTCTTGTATGGCTGAGGGCTGTTGTTTACTTAGAAGCTGAGTCTGCCCTCCTCCCGCCTGTCAAAAGGGTTTCAAAGCTGCCGCACCAGGAACGGTTTCAGTCTACAGACTTAGTGACTAATGGCCCATGTCCTCTGCTCAGTACTGAAATCCCAAAATGGTCCTAGGAGAAGGGAAGTCAATCCTGACAGCTGCTTAGAGGTCATCTTAGAACTAAATGGCAGGAGAAAGAGAGAGAGAGAGAGAGAGAGAGAGAGAGAGAGAGAGAGAGAGAGAGAGAGAGAGAGAGAACCCTCCCCCCCAAAAAAAGGAAAAAAAGAAAAAAAGAAAAAAAATGAGATTATTGTACAGAGGGCAGCTGTTTGCAGATCACTCAGGTGTGCTCTGAAGACCAAATCTCTACATCAGCAATTAGAAGAAAGCTCTGAGCCCTCCACCTCTTAGAAAGCAAGTGGAATCAGATAGCACGGAAAACACACACACACACACACACACACACACACACACACACACACACACACACCATGGGATCCTCCCTGCAGGTCTCTCTAGGAAGGAACCTGTGGGTGAGAGAATGAGGCCAGGCGGTACTCCAGGAGGCTGTAAGTTTAGCAGACCTACAAGAACACTGATGTAGGAGGCTTGTTCTATTAAGTCCCGGAAGCCCTTTTATTTTTATCTTTGGAAAGTGTGTGAATACTTGTAATGCTGCTTTGCTTCCCAAACTGGACAGTGAGTTAAACAGCCGCAGCAGAGCAACAATAACAAGAATAACTACAGACGCAGCAAAAGCTCTCATCCTGGCCACCATGGAGTTCCCGGAAAGAACTTATCTTGTGACTGACAAAGCCACCAAGATGTATGCCTTCACACTAGACAGGTAACAGCCACCTGTTTTTGCTTCACAGCTTTCTGTCTTCAATCCTCAATACATCTCTAGATCCCCCAGCTTCAGACTGGGAACTTTTGCTGTGCAACTTGGGACATTTTGTAAAATTTTATAAACTGTTGGCAGACTTGTATAATTCATATCCTGAAACATGCAACACTCTCCATGATTTGAGTCTTAACTATCCTAAGAGCATGAAGGACACCCTTTATGAATGTATTTCCATCTGTAGATTTCCTTCCAGAAAATAGACATATACAATCTAATGTGTTTGCCTTTCTTTTCCTCAATTACTTCTACTTTTAAAATAGATAGTATATTTTATTACATTATATTTAGAAAGAAGGGAGGCTTTTCAACGATGTGACAAAATTTGTGGTTACATTGATCTTAAAGTTATCTGTCCACCTCTTGCATTGTCTTCTACCAATTCACCCCTCTACTCTTATTCCATCCATACCTAGTGCTTTTCTCTTCATATAAGAAAATTATTTGCCATTTTCTTAATTATATAATACCATTATTGAATATACACACCTATAATAAAAAGAGCTGAGTTTTAATGTTCTACATAGTTCTAGTTCCTTTGAATATCCCCCACAGTGCCATGTACAATATATTAATTCATTTTCCTTTATTTAAAAATTATGGATTGAACACACCTGGATATATAATGGAGAAGAAAAGATTCCTAGTCCCAGATCTCTGTCCTCTAGAAACTTGGAGTCTAATATGGAGTACATATAAGAAAAAAATCAATTACAAAATAGCATGTAAGTGTCGTTCTGAGGGTGTTCAATGAGAATATCTCAAGGAAACCTAGGTCTTAGCTGGACTATGGAAGTCAGAGGAAGCTTTTCAGAAGCAATAGGTTGAGCACTGAAAAATAAAGGGAATTAGAGTAAGGTTAGAGAAACCTTACACAGGAAGTAGGGTTAAGGAAAGCTGATCAGATGGAGATATTGCCGGGTAAAGACAGAGACATGTAAGAATGAGTTTTGCATGTTTGGGGAATTCAATCCAAGTGGGGAGCAAAGAGAAACTCAGTGCGTAGAGATGAATGAATGAAAATCTGAAATACATTTATGTTAGGAGCAGAAGTGAAGAAAATACTTACCCATTAATAATATGCATAGTGCTGTTTGTTCCATGGGACTGAATTAATATTCCAAAGAGCAGCACATCATGTTTGATAGAATCAACTGTCTGAGCAGCTGCAAAGAAAAGCTTTCTCTCTCAGGATATTTATAACTTTGCTTTGCAAACATATGACAAAGAACCAAGACCATCTATTATCTCACCTTATAAGAATTATTTTTCTTAGAAAGTAATATTACATGTGATTTTTTGAGTTCATAAACAATAAAGACTCATGTTAGGTCAGGCAGAAATTTTGTACAACAAATTTTTAACACTCTGGGCACTATTAATAGAGCATCTCTACATTATTGAAATAACAGTATTTTCCTTCTCATTAAAATAGACCATTAGCACTCTGTGAGGCACATAAAGCCAATCATTTATGGTTATAGGGTCTCATTTGCCTCAGATATGTGTTTAGCTTGCAGGATATGGTGATGATAAAAATGGTCAAACCTGTTTTTCTTTTCTTTTCAAATAAAAACAATTAGACCTGGAAGAAATTATCCTGTTCCCTCATTTTCCCGGTCAGGAACCTGTTTCTCCCTCTTTTTCTCTGTGATGCTGTAGTGAATTTCTTTGCTCTGGTCTATTGTTCCTGCTCTTCAGAGCCTCAACTATATTATAACACGTGGAAATCTACAGTGATTAATTCAGTGGCAGCAAATTTACACTTACTTTTTGGATGCATCATAGCATTTGCTTTTTAGAACCATCTTTTAAAATATTCTTCTTGAGATTCACATTATCCTTCAGCTTAAGAGCCTGCACTGCATCTAGACACTTAGACCACTTTGCTCTAATGAGATGTTGGGGAATGCATTTTAACTTGGGGTTTTAACTTTTAGAATCATAGATTCTTTGGGGAGCCCAATGAAGACTGTGGACTTTTTCATGCACCAATAAAACACACATACACATATATGAACACTCTGCATCCCATGTCCATGGACCCTATTAAGCCATGGATGTCTGGCTGAGTGCTTCAAGTTCAATCTCAGCCCAAAGGATAGCCATACTGGTCAATTTGAGGTCTACAGGAAAGTGGTATTTAAAAGTCAAAATTGGCCAGCGTTCTTGCGTTTTCCCCTTGTGGCACTGCCCACAGGCTGTGCTCTGGTGGGATTTCTGCCTTCTAAACTGTCCAGGGATAAATTATCTTTCTCTGGCCACAAGATTCATGGAAAATATAAAATAAACCAGTGCTCATATAAACAGTGTTAGAACAATTGGTGGCCCTGTCTTGCTCATGCTGCCTTCTCAGGCTCCTTTGGGTTGATGACCATTGGGGACCCACACTATTACAGTATATGGTTATTTATTATCAGGGCATATATCACATTACAAAGGCAACAATGTATAGATATAAATACTTTATGTGCCTCTTGCCAAGTGGTTCCTATTGCAATATGAAGAGTTTGTAGAACTGCTCAAAATCCAGAGTGCTATTAACATCATTGGTACAAACCTTCCGAAGTCAACTTGGCAATATACATCAAAGTCCTTAAAAATATGGATACTCTTTGACCAAGCAATTTCCCTTCTAAGATTACACTTTAAGGAGATAATAATATATTGAGCAAAGATTAAATGTAAGAATATGAATCAAAGTGAGGCTTATCTGAGCAAATAATTGGAAAAAATGAATTGTCCAATAATAGGAATTCAGTTAATCATGTTGTGACATATCTATATTAAATATAACAATCTCTACAGGTTAAAAGTAATGATGTAGAATATTTAATAAATTGAGGAATTGTTAACAATAAATACAGCTAAGATTCAGGTCCCAAAGCTGTATCTTTGGTAGGATCCTGTGGTGACACTGTCATTTCATCCACAATCCATTCTGGCCCATCCCCAGTGAGTTGCAACCATGTGATTTAGGTAGTATTTACCCCATTCTCAGCTGGAGGAGTCAGCTTGGCTGGCTTTAGCCAATATTCTGATTGGAACAAGGTCTGAGTTAATCAGACCTGGGCCTAGGGGTTGGTTTTCATTTGGCCAACTCAGCGTGCAACTTAGAACTCTTGCTTAGCAGTTGGAAATGAGGACACTTGCAAGTGTGTAGCCCTGACTGCCTGGGGCAACCACCCCACTATCCTGAGGAAAACCAGCCCGAAGCACAGTTAGAACTAAAGCAATGGATCCAGAGCCCTGATAAATCAGTCTGAAGCCCACTACCTCCAGACATTCTCAGTTTCAGAACCAATAATCCCCACTTATTGATTAACCTACCACGAGCTTTGTTTTCTGCACTTGTAATAAAAAATCCTAATTAATATGGTCTTTAATTATGTACAAAAAGTGTGTTTGTATATTACAAAGCTAAACAACAACATGTCCATACTAATTGTCTCTTGCAGGTAAGGTTACCAGTGATTTTCCCCTCTGTTTGTGCTTTTCTGTAATTCACAATTTTCTATAATAAATATATTCTGTTATTCAGAAAAACTAAGTATAATGATAATTAGAGTCAGAATCAAAATCATCATCTAAGCCAAAGCCTACAGATCTTTAATTCTAGCTGGTGATTAGACAAGTGAAATAGCTCTTCAACTGGAGGCTAATTTATTTCTGTTTTTATATCTTTCAAAGTAATGAATACAAAGCTCTTAATTCTAATAATCTTATTAATGCTTCTAATAAGTTTATTTAACAATTAAATGATTAGTTCAAGATCTGTGAACATCAACATAGCATCAGTAAAGACTGGTTTTAGGTTTACTGAAGTTCAGGTAGGGAAGCACAGTGGGGTGACCTGGAAGACACAGAAAGTCTTGGAATCCCAGCTCTGCAATTTCCTGGTTATTTGTCCTCAGGCAATTACTTAACCTTTCTGAACCCTAATTATTTCAGCTAAGAAACTATGGGGTTGGACTAAATGTTATCTATAATCTTTCCATCTATGAACTTCTATAATTCTATAAACGGCTCTAAATAGTGATTTCTGCGTGAGCAGAACTAGCAGAACTGATATGTACTGCTTGCTATAGGAAGTATGAGTAAGTCTCAATTTCCAATATAACTTTCATGGATTGGTAGAGATTGTGTGCAATGCTGTGTGAAGAAGGTTCCTAGGGTCCACATGGACTTAGCAGGAAAAACTGCTATGATCTATTAACAATGTTGTCGTGGAGAAGAAAGTGACAGTGCTGGCATGCAATGGTGGGAATTCGAATCATCAGTTGGCTCACAGACACATATCTAACAATGTTCCCACTCCTTTTTTGATTTGTGGGACAGTAGCCAATATCTTTTCAAAATGAAGTTATTGGGAAGGAAATGTATCTGCTTCCTTCCTCCTGCTCCTTTGATATCTCTTAATCACTGGTAGTAGAGACTGAAGAAGAGTTTGACTGAATAAGAGCAAAACTTTTAGTACTCGAGACTTCAGAGAGACATTTCTTGCTTGTTCCTTGCACGTGATATTTCTTGTAGAGGGAACTGTGAATTACAACTTCCTATATAGCTTGCAAATGTCCTCACAGTGGTTCAGAGAAGGGGCAGGGCTTCAGTGGTGTTGGCAACCATGTTCATTTCTTGCTTCTGTCGAACTCATGCGCAGTGTGGATCGCCAGCAGAAACCCGTGACTAAAGATCACTGTTCTGGAGAGAAGCCAGAGGTGCTGGAGCCCGGAGCCATCTATCACTGTCACAGTAATGCCAAGGCCACAGAGAACAGGGCAAGCGAGCAAGTCTACGCCAAGTGGAAACTCTGGGCTGCTTCGGGAATATGCTTCGTCTTCATGATTGCAGAGGTTGTGGGTGAGTATTTCTCAAAGAGGCTTCTCTGATTAAACAAGCAAAGAAAATCCTCCATCCTTACAGGAGGGTGACCTAGGTTCTTCTTTTAAAGTGAGAGCTAACCTTTCTGTAAGTATGAAGTAACAATGTGCTCATTGTAGATACGTTGGAAAATAAAAGGGAATGTAATAACATTCACCACCATCCCACATTAGGGTGATAACTGCCAATAAAATTATGAAGTATTTCCATACAATATATTTTCTATTCATAGCTCAGTTTTTCAACACAACCAAGAGCACACTAAATGCTTCTGACCATGCCATCAAATGCTCTGAAAATATTTTCACGCCTGAACAATGCACACTCCACTGTGATTTAAAGGACCATCTCTCTATTGTTAGAAATGTAGGGATTTTTTTTTGCCGAAACCGGTTTGGCTCGGTGGATAGAGCGTCGGCCTGTGGACTGAAAGGTCCCAGGTTCGATTCCGGTCAAGGGCATGTACCTGGGTTGCAGGCACATCCCCAGTGGGAGATGTGCAGGAGGCAGCTGATCGATGTTTCTCTCTCATTGATGTTTCTAACTCTCTATCCCTCTCCCTTCCTCTCTGTAAAAAATCAATAAAACATATTTAAAAAAATCTTTTTCTAAACAGCTAACAAGGTTTTCAGTATAATTTATGAAATAATTATTTTCTCCATTGATTTTTGATGTTTCTTTTATCATTTATCAAATTTTTATAAACAATAGGGTTTGGTTCTAAGGTATTTCATGATTCCTGTTGCTGGTTCTTGTCAGTAGTAACACATTTAATTAATGCAAATTTATATGTTATAATAGCTCTTATTCTTTCCTTATTAATCCTTGTTTAACAGAAAAAAAAGATAAACATAATTTATTTTAGTTTATTATTTTAATTAAGCATGAGAATCATTTTGCTCAGGTTTCTCCAAAATGTAATTATGATTTTAAGAATGGGTATAAGGAGAAAAGTGAGTTTTGTGAATGAAAGGCCATCTCGCTTCAGAATACTGATTAGACATCAGCTGGGGAGAAGATGCCATCAATCTCAGCATCACACGGATCCAGGAAGAAGCAGAGGCAGAAAGTACTGGAGGAAACAAGCCAGTTTCTACTTCTTCCTGAGCTGCGTTCGAAATGGGGCGGTGCCAAGGCCTTTATTGGAAGGCTGTGAATTTCCAGACATCACCTTTTCAAATTGCATTTCGAATGGGTTCTGTTTTTTAGATTTTCCATTTTGTCAGTCTCTTTCATGAGCAATGCAATATTGTCCACAACCTTATGAATTTCAATAATGAAAAAGAATACTCCTTTGGCAAAGATGTCAGTGGGTATCCACAGGGCGTTTTCCAGATTGGAACTGTTAAAAGTAAATTATTTGCTATTCCACAAGCTATTAGGTCAGTTCCTTCAAAAGACTTACCCTGGCTCTAGGAACTGTGTGCTATCAATTATATTTGTAAACCAAGTGGAAGCAGGTTATTAACAACCCTGGATTTGTCTTCGGCTGGATAAGTCTAAGTTCTTTTCCAGTTTTGAAAAGCAATAAAAGTCTGAGTACATGGGCCATAAGACTCCATAGCTTGAAGAAAACAATTAATTCTGATTGCTAGCCATTATAGTGGAAAAAAATAGCTTAGCAGATGCTAATGGAGTAATCGTCCATTTTCAGATGGTTATTAATTTATGCTACCTTTTGGGTAATAGAGAAAAAATTAATAACCATCTGAGAATGGATGATTATTCCATTAAAAAAAACTCACTTTTCTCCTTATACCCATTCTTATGCTCTATCACTTTGCTTTTAAAAAATGACTTGCATTTTTAGGGGGTAAAATGGGAAGCTATCTTCTCATTCCTGGATAACTGGTCTGTGAGTTCTAATGTGAATTTTATTTTATTTTTTTAATATATTTTATTGATTTTCCACAGAGAAGAAGGGAGAGGGATAGAGAGTTAGAAACATCGATGAGAGAGATCAATCAGCTGTCTCCTGCACGCCCCCCCCCCCCCCCCAGTGGGGATGTGCCCGCAACCAAGGTACATGCCCTTGACCGGAATCGAACCTGGGACCCTTCAGTCTGCAGGCCAACGCTCTATCCACTGAGCCAAACCGGTTTGGCTCTAATGTGACTTTTAGAGTCAAAGGAAAGTGATGTCAGTAAAGAAATTATGTGGATACTGACAACCATTTGGAATTTGAGCTGTATTTATTTTTGAGCAGATTTTCCTAAAACATTGCTCTCATCATGTTGATTCTGTCTTCAAAATTCTTCCCTGGCTCCCCTTTGCCTAGTTCAGCCCTTCACAAGCTTTCCCCATCATGGCAGATGTAGGAACTTTTACTGAGCACTGAGGCAAACTGGCAAGAATACCTGTAGCAACAATAGCCTGGTTTAGGGGCTCCCTCTGTGCTAAGCCCCAAGTGAGAGAGATCAATATATTGGGAAGCTCTGGCATCCTGGACAAAATGAAAACCTCTTACTTTGGCTTTCAAGCCATTCCACCATCTGGCTGCCAAACAGACTATCAGTCTCTTTCCTTTACTACTTCCCTACACGGCTCTTCTGTTTCAGCCATTTATTCATTGAATGCAAAAATAATCATTGCATCTTAATATCTCTGTACCTTTGGCTCATGACTTTCCATTTGAATAAAAAAACACTTTCCTTCATCCCCCACACTCATCAAAACACTGGCCATGATTCAAGAGCCCAGCCCACAGCTCACTTCCTCCCTAAAGTCATTTTGACCATGTCAGAGAAAGCAATTATTATTCTCAGATTACTCCTGCAGGAGATGGGATTTGATCCAATCCTTGAGGGAGGAGGGTAGACATGGAGAGGTGGCTAAGAGGGAGATGAGGGGACCTTTCAGATGGAGGGGCCTGAATGAGCAGCACCTGATTATTATTGTGGTCCTGCAGTGTAAACATCAGCCTTGCCTGGAGAGACTGAGCGGGTGGGTCCGCAACAGGACAGGGAGTATGTGTTCTCAGGAAGCAATTCAAGTGAGTCTGCCAGGCAGCCACATTTGGGTGCCACTGTTGGTAGTGAACTGGTACTGCGTGTTCAGCAAGCTTTCTCACACTCATTGCCTGGTTGCAATTCTGGTATCCTGGCCCAGGTACCTCATGCTCATAGACAAGGCTGGGTGTGAGATGCCAAGCTGGATTAATCAGAGTCTCTGGGTCTTTACATAGGGAGACTTGGGGGGGGGGAAAGCTCTGTTTACTCTGCAAATACCATGCTGAAATGCTCTGAACCTGGAGCTTCCAGGGGCCCACTTTTCTTGTCGAGGGGGAGGAAGTCTGTCTTCTCTAGGACAATAAATAGCAATGGTTGGACACAGAGGGGAGCCCCAACATTTTTGAATCTGAGTATGGGCTGCACCCAATCCCATTCCACCCAGATCTGTCCTCAGTTGCTGAGTCAATAAATTGCCACTTGATTGTTGTTACTGTTTAAACTGGTTTGAGTTAGGCAGTTATGACTTACTAATGAAAGGACCTACGGAAGATAGTGGTGTAGGGTAAAACATGGTTGTGGAGAATAAAACTGGAACAGTAGTTGGGGGTTCAAGAAAGACCATACAGAATGGGGAATCTGGACTCATTCTGCAAGCCTGGAGGAGTAATTGACATTTTAAAAGAGAAGATTTGGAAACAGCCTAAGTACCCATCAACAGATGAACGGATTAGAAAACTGTGGTATATTTATACAACAGAATACTATGCTGCTGTAAAAAAGAAGGAATTCTTACCATTTGCAATAGCATGGATGGAACTGGAGAGCTTTATGCTAAGTGAAATAAGCCAGTCAGTGAAAGAAAAATACCACATGATCTCACTCATTTATGGATAATAAAGACCATTATAAACTGGTGAGCAAAAATAGATACAGAGGCAGAGCAGCATCAAACAGACTGTCAAACGACAGCAGGAAGGCTGAGGAGGGTTGGGGGACGGGAGGGGTAAGAGATCAACTGAAGGACTTGTATGCATGCATATAAGCATAACCAATGGACACAAGACACTGGGGGGTAGGGGAGGCCGGGGGAAGGTCAAGGGGGAAAAAAAAGGAGACCTATGTACTATTCTTTGTAATATTTTAAGCGATAAAAGAAAAATTTTTTAAAAAGAGGAGAATCAGGTCATAGATCTGTGTTTAGAGAGAGAACTGAATTCAGTTTGTAGAGCAAATGGGAGGGAGGAATTCAAGATCCAAGAAGGCTATAAGCATCAATGTCCTTTGAACCTGTTGAGTTGGGACTCTTTTTTATTGTTTAAAGTATTACAAATAGTAGTACATATGTCTGCTTTTCCCCCCATTGACCTCCCCCTGGCCTCCCTCACCCCCCAGCACATGCCCTCACCCACCTTGTGTCTGGTTATGCTTATATGCATGCATACAAGTCCTTGATTGATCTCTTAGCCAGACCCCCTACCCCAGCCCTCCCCTGCCTTCCTGCCGAGGTTTGACAGTCTGTTTGATGCTTCTTTGTGTCTGTATCTATTTTTGTTGATCGGTTTATGATGTTCTTTATATTCCACATATGAGTGAGATCATGTGATATTTATCTCTCTCTGACTGGCTTATTTTGCTTAGCATAATGCTCTCCAGTTCCACCCATGCTGTTGCAAATGGTAAGAATTTGAACTGGGGCTCTTTCAGATTGCTTGTGAAATGCCTAATTGTAGAAAGGCCATAAAGAGGCGAGTTACATTGTAGATGTAAACATGTATCCCAATTTGAAAAGATGGACATAAAGACACGAAAAACTCACCAAAGATAAGCTCAGGTAAGGCCAATCCCAGAAGAACTGAGCATGGTCAGGAAAGGCACCCCGAAGCAGGACTGCTTAGAGGCAAGCAGGAATGGAGGGGGCACTAGGTTGCTAGATAGAAATACAGAGCTGGAGGCTGGCTGGGGGAGATGGGAAGTATCTCAGAGTAAGAAAATATGTGTCTCTTCATAGTAAGAAAAAGATACAGGTGGGTGGTGTGATAACCACAAGCTTCACTGATAAGAGACTTAGTCTCCCCTAGAGCCAGGGTGTCTCAGTAGCTGCCACCACTTACATTTCCTGATGCTCCTGGTATTAAAAATTTAAGAAATGTCAAAACATGCCTGTGTAAACTGTGGTGTGTTTTGAATACTTGTTACATAATTCAAACTCACAGACAGTGAGTTCTTGGCATAACAAGCTACATCGTATAATAATGCTATTCATAAGGCAATGAAAGAATTTTTAAAATATGGCTTACTAGCATACAATGGTGTAGTCCAGGAATGGGAAACAAGGCGAATGCTGTCAGACAACCAACTCGCTCTTTCATTCCCGTCAGGATGTCTATGTTCTGCACAGAACGCCATCATGCGTGCTTCACAACAACTCTGACTCTGAGGTGAACATGAGACCCAGGCCCAGTGGCCCCGCTGGTCTTCTGCTGTCATCTCCACCCAACAGGCCCTCAGTGGGGTCTGTTTCTAGAATGCAGTCCTTACCGCCTCTCCTACCTTGTTATACGTGGATTGCTCTCTACACCTTGCCAAGCAATCCAGACATATGAGTGCTGCCGCCTGACGTCATGCCTTTATCATCATTTCCTTTGGCTGTTACCCATGTGTGTTAACTGCTAGCTGCTTCTCCCTCCAGGCCAGTATCCATATTGCTGGCAAAGATCTCCCTCATAAATACTGATTTGAACATGTCACAACCCAGCCTCCAAATCATAAGTAGACCCCCTGATCCTATAGGATGACAGTCGAGTTCTTTAACATGACATATAATGTCCCACACAAGTTTCTCCAACCCACCTTTGCAGTCTGATTTCCCATTATTTTGCCAAAACTCCACACCTCCTGCTTTTCCACGAAGGTTCCATGCTCTTCCAGTTCTCTCTGTTCTTGTTCCTGCTATTACCTCTCCCTGAGAAACCCTTCTCTTCTAGCTAATCCTTCCCCCTTTCTCCTGTGAAAAGTTCCCCAAAGCTCCCAGTGGGAGTGGCTTTCTAGTCTTCTAGCCTATTTGTCATGCGTGTCTTCGGCACAGTGAGTGTTAGTGAGATCACAGAAGAGAGGGGCTGGGATATTTTTTTGTATTGATTTCAGAGAGGAAGGGAGAGGGAGTGAGAGAATCATTGACTGGCTGCCTCCTGCACACCCCCACTGGGGATTGAGCTCACAACCCGGGCATGTGCCCTGACCAGGAATCCAGTCGTGACCCCCTGGTTCATAGGTCAATGCTCAACCACTGAGCCATGTAGGCTGGGGGAGACTGAGATTTTTAAACTTTATCTTTGTGTATCCTATTCTTGTATTGTGAACAGTAAGGGCTCAATAAATACTGATGGGATGATTGAATTAATTGTCACTCATACCCCATGCATTCAGAAGCAAATGCAAGTTCAGTTGCAAACGACCTCTTGCAAACAATTTTGTTCCACAGCCACTCATCATGATTGCTCACAATTTTCTAGATGGTTCTTAAAAGTAGTTCTGATGGTTGCAAAATGGTTCTTGGTTTCTGGACTGCCCCCCATCACCCCCCTTAACATGCTTCTTCCAAAGTCAGGCCATTTTTTTCCCTCAGTTGCCTCCTGACTCAGCGGAGCCTCTTGAAGAAACCCTATAAGACCTTATTTCCTTGACTTGGGCTACGATTTCAGCTCAGCACATAGAATCACCATCATCATTCATTGCTGAGATGGTGGTGTGCTGCTTATCTGCCTGCAGTCATTTTCTGGGCAAGAAATAATGCATTAGGAACACAGCTTCATTATCAGGCCCCGGTTTGGCAGATAGAGCAACATTCCAGGGTAATTGGAAGGACAGCTGATTTGTTAGCAAAATGTTACTTTTTGGCTAATGAATCATTGTGATTTTTGCACTGACAGCTCAGTAACAAGCTTGAAGACTACTTTCCCTCAGACCATTAAACTTTGACAAACCCGTTATTAACTGCAGCGAGAGCCAGCAGTCTGTGGGGATTACTGCAATTATGAGCCATATATGTAATTCTTAAAAATCATTAGCCGACAAGGTGAGTCTGATGACCGAGGGCTGATGACTGACAGCCGCCGTCGCTTTTTAGTGCAGGAGGCAATAAACAGCTGCTGGGAGGACGATCCGTCAGCAGAAGCTCTTTGCTGGGAAGACACAGCCGGAGTAATAAAGGTTATTGCTCTCGAACAACAAGCTCTGTTCGGGAGGGAGGAAGCGAGGCTTTCCTTTGGCTTCCACTGTGGAGTCTGGCGGTCTTTGCTCAAAAGAGAACTAGAGGGAAGCAGAGGAAGCCCAGGTAACAGAGAGAAGAGCCAGCCAGGCCTTCGCCGCGTGGGTTTTCTTTCTATGCTTTACCAGACTGTGACACTCAGCAGTCCCTTTAGAAGTTGCCTGTCCTTTCGCTTTACTGTTGCCCCTATTCCTAACAGGGGTCTCGAACTCAGGTGGATAATGCAAATTAGTAGAGAAGACAGAAGCAGTAAAGACTGTGGTAAAATCACAAGGCAAGACTATAAATAAAAACCCATCAGTGGGCCATTGTGTCATCGGCTTTACAGACGGAAGTCCAGGTCCTCAGTTGCAGTGTGAGAGCCTGTGAATCTGGCCTTTCCGCAGCCTCATCGTTTTGCATTGCCCTTTTTGAATCCCCATGCCCCTGTCTGACAGGGATGATCCCCAAGAATGCCACACTCTCCAGTCTCTGTACCTTTCCCCCTTGGGAATGGCTTTGGCCTTGACATTCATTTCTACATGTTCAAATCCTACCCACTCTCTGGGTCTCTGTTTCTTTACTTGTCAAATTGGGAAGAAGAGGCGGATTGGATCCATGCAGATGTCTCTTCTAATGCTCTGTGGGTCTGTGACATTTCACCAACTCGGGTTTGCACATACGAATCTAGTTGTGCCCCACACAAGGATCCCCAACCTCCCTTTCCAGGCTGATTTCTCATTATGGGTTGGGGACCCTGGGTGGGTTGGGAACCCTGTGTGGGGCATTATATCCTCACCCCGTGTGATACTGTGCACCCCCCAGGTGGCCACATTGCGGGGAGTCTTGCTGTCGTCACAGACGCTGCCCACCTCTTGATTGACCTGACCAGTTTCCAGCTCAGCCTCTTCTCCCTGTGGCTGTCCTCCAAGCCTCCCTCCAAGCGGCTGACCTTTGGATGGCACCGGGCAGGTACAGTTCACGGACGGAGCGCTCATGGTGGAGTGCCCACAATGAGAAACAACAGGTTACAGTGCCTGCTTAAAGGCGGAGGTCAAAATTCTGGAATGTGCCTAAGCACTGACTCACAGAATGTTCCCAGACCCTGGTCGGCTTTTCGAATCCACCTCCAACGTTGAGTTGCAGATCAGGGTGAGGCATAAAGGAACTCCTAAGTGAGCAAATGTACTTTACTCAGTGGGCACACTGAACACTATCCTATCTTTAAATGTCAATGTAAATGTCACATTCTATGTTTCTTTTCCTTACCATTGCTCTTAAAACGCATCTAGAGTGTTGATATACCTCTGAGCTCACCTCTGTGTTGATGGGATGTTGGGTGGGCAAATGAAACTCATTTTTCAAGTACCCTCTGAAGCCTCCCCCTTTTACTGTTGTAATCCACAGAAGCTACTGGTACTGGCACGTTGTAAATGTTTTATGGCAAAATTAAGAGTTTCTAAATGCCTTTTACTATTTGCGTCTCATTATTTCATCTCCTAATAAGCTTCAATCATTTTAGCACCTGCTTAAATTAAAATCCCCAAGGAAAACAGCACGCATGGGCAGCAAATAATACGCTTTTAAAATTTGCTGCAAATTACTGAGTAACACGGAGCATAGTGAACTCAGATGCTGGTGTTTTATAAATGCAACATGAAAGCAGCTTGTCTTTGTGCTAAAATCCTTCCAACGTTTTGCTTTGTGAACCAGAGTGAACTAGTCGAAAGCTTCTTTTTGGGGGGGAGGGGGCATGAATGTCTCATGACTCTTGGGGACGTTAAGGTGATTCATGAATGCTTTGTGTATGGACGTCTGTGTGCTTGCATCCTTAGAGATCCTCGGTGCCCTGCTGTCCATGCTGTGTGTCTGGGCAGTGACTGGTGTGTTGGTGTACCTGGCGTGTGAGCGCTTGCTGTCCCCTGATTACCAGATCCAGGCCACCGTGATGATCATCGTTTCAGGCTGTGCCGTGGCAGCCAATATTGTGTAAGTCACCCCACACACTGCCCAGGAAGCTTGCCTTTAACCCTGTCTGGACTCGGATGTGTGTTTGTTCTTGTTGCTATTTCTTGCGTGTGTTTAATTCCTCTACTTGTGAGGATGGCAGAGACCTGACAGAGTGCTCACGTGGTTCTATGGCTGAAGGTAAGGTCGGTTGTGCTCATTTACGTATCTTACTATCAGCTTCTAATAGCTACCATTTTTCAAGGCTTTTTATGTGTCAAGGACTGTGATACGATCTTTTGATCTACATTATCAAGCTCCATGTTCACAACACCCCTACTTTCCAGATTAGAAAGCTGAAGCTCAGTGAGGTTAAATGAATTGCCAGTGAGGAGGTATAGAGCCAGGATCTGAATCTATTCTAGACCCCCCATACTCAGAATGGGGTCCTAGCCTTTCTGCTCTCATGCGTATTGAGGGTTCCACATGGGACGTGACTTACTGCTACTCAGTTTTTATTACAGGGACATATTATGGCTTCCTACAGAGATCTTAAATTCTATTTACTTTAGTCCCCTTTCTACTTTTGAATTCTCTTTTGCAACATCCTATAAAATGGTCATTAGTTTCATATATTTTAACAGAATAGCAGAATTTATTTCTCTCATAAGCACTCTACCATATCTTTGCAATATTTTGACTATAAAAATTCTGCCTTAAGCTATGTTAGCTAAACTCTTCATTTTCTACCTGTTGGTTCATCCCCTTAACCAGGTAGTCACAAATCACTCTTATGGGATGTGTGACCATGTCCTACTGGACATGTGATCATTGCCATATTTGTCTGCTTTTCCCCAAATGAGCTACTTGGTTGCTTATGACAATGGGGTTTTAAGGCCAGGGATTTGATCCTTTTGGTCGATTTGCTCCTTCCCATTTGACAAAATAATTCTGGACAACCCTATTTAAAACTGTATCTATTTGTCTGCCTGTCCATCTATCTGTATCATCTGTGGTACAGAGAACAATGGCCCCTCAAATTTTTCCATATTCTAAGGCTTAGCACTTCTAAATATGTTACCTTACATGATAAAAGAAATTTTAAAAATGTGATTAAGTTAAAGATGGATCTTGACATGGGGGAGATTATCCTGAATTATCCAGATAGGCCCAATGTCACCACAAAGGTCCTTATAGAAGGGAAGCATCAGGTCAGAGAGGGGAGAAGATGCTGCATTGCTGGCTTTGAAGATGACAGAATGTAAGTGACATCTCAGAGCTGGGAAAGGTAAGAAAGTGTGTTCTCCCCTAAAGCCTCCAGGAGGAATGCAGTCCTGCACAATCATTTTAGACTCCTGAATTCCAAAACGATAAGATAATAAAATTATTTTGTTCTAAGCCAGAAAGGCTTGTGGTAACTTGTTACAGCAGCAATAGGAAACTCATACACTATGCACCATCTGCTTGTCTATCTTGCACTGCCACGTGATATACTGCAATAGGCTTATACATGAAAGTGAAGAAGACAGTGATAGAAGAATGGCATCTTAAACAGTGTTTTTAAAGCGAGGGTACAGTGGATCTCTGGAACTAGAGGAAAAGCAGAGCATGTACATGTAGAGAAAGCTTCCCAGGTCCCTCTAGTACCCTTACCTTGTGCCTGCCTCTGTTCCCCACCTCTTAGTTTGCAAACCATTGCCAAAATCTCTGAGCTAAACCATTAGAAGAGTGATATTTCATCTGCTGTAACTGACTAGATCCCTATTTCCACCCAGTTATATTGAAAAAGTGTTTCACATTGGCATTGGGGAGATCAATCCCAATCTATCACCACTAGGAGACAAGCCAGAGCACATGTCCTGCTGACGGGGGATCAATAACATCATCTTTGCATAGGAGAACAACATGTCCACAAGGCAGCAGGAAGAATAAAAATATTAATAATTTCCCAAGTCATATGGCACATAATTGTATCGATGCTACACGAAGATGAAGGGTACCCCTAGCTAACTACCACATAAATCTGGACCCTCGGTGATTGAGTTTGACTTTCTAACAGATACACACACATTTTCTTTTTACTGCAACTGCTGTTGAACTTTGACCTTAATTTTCAGGTGCTCAGAAAGATAAGGGAATTAAAAAGCTTTCGTCTTCCCTGTGGAAGCAGGTAGTTATTAATGGATAAGGCTACTGAGTGACTATAGTGTTTTCTCCCAGAACTGGGATTACAGGTTCCAAGTACAGGTAGAGGCTGTGTTGTCTGAATAGACAACCACAATTTGGAAATAAATTTATTCCTTGTGGACTCAAAATCAGGACAGAAAGTTATAATACAGGTTGCAAAGGGATTCTAGGATGAAAATTATTGGCAGAGCCTTAAGGCCATTGCATGCCAAATTTCCTCTGCCGGAACACTCCCTCCCCTCCTAGCCAAACGCTAACCTTTCACATCCGACTCGATTGCTCTGTCCTGCTAACTAAATCAGATTCCCTTGTTGGACTATCTGTAGCACCGGTTCTTAGTAGGCTTATTATAATTAGAATTTTCCATGTATGTGTGTGTGTTTGTCTTTTTAAATTCTCTGCATCTCCTTCATGCTTGAAGCCACAATAGGGAGGGACCATGTCTGTTTTCACTTACTCTTATGCCCTAAACATTTAACAGTGCCTGGCATACACGGGTCCCTATGTAAGTTTTTCTTTTTTTTTTTAATAAAATGAGTGAAAGAATGAATGACAACATGATGAGCACACCTCCTAGTAGCAGACCTAGAAAGAGAGTCTAGTAACTGCCAGCCGTGGGAGGCTGTCTGAAGACCCTGAAATGGTAGCTCCGAACTGAGGGTCAATTTCTGCCGAAACACTGACAGTCTAAAAAGGAAACATTATGTGAACAGCAAATCCCAGTGGGCAGTAGTCAGTTCACGTCGTGATGACGGTCTGAGAGTTGACAGACACTTTTCTGAAAATAAGGGTACGTGGTACTAAACAATATTTCTTTAAAACCTCTGTTACAAAATGTACAGAGAAGTTTCTAGGCAAAACACTCCTTGTTGGCCATCAGTAAAAAAAAGTTCTCATTTTGCCTTTGGTCTAATACCTCTTGAGGTTGTAGATAAATAGAACCAGGTGCATAATTTATAATGGCTACTACTTAACACTTCGATTTGGATAGGAAATGTTAAATTTTGCAATACATTTATAATATTTTCATATATTTTACTCTCTGGATAAATAGCTACATATACATAAGCACAGTATGCTCATCATTGGCCATTAAAATTATCCAAATTTCAAATGCTTATGTAGATGAACAAAATTAAGTAAAAGATTTAAAAATCCAGCCCTGATGAAATTCACTACTCATTTTGTTTTACTCCTTCCTGCTGCTTTATGCATTTGAAACGAATACATTTAATTAAGCTCCCATCAAAGTTCAGCTTTAAGCCTAGCTCAGTCAGTAGACCTTCAATAAATGATATTTTCCCTCCTCACTGTAAAATACTCGGCTTTCCTCAGAGTAGTTGATGCTTTCCGGTTTTCACGTGAAAGGGGAGCGTTAGGCGAAAAGGAAAACCGAAGCGGATCTTCATTGTCTGCCCTTTTGTGGAAAACGGACAATGCTAGGATCCACTTGTGTTCAAAATTAGTCCAAAATAGTACATCTTAAAACATGAATATTTTAATTACCTGTCAATTTGGATAATATATGCTACTGTTAACTCTTCCATTATGCCGGGTAGGTTCTTAAGGGTTAGTCTCATGTGTGCTGAGAACACGTTCTCTTGTTCAGACTAAGTGTGATTTTGCACCAGAGGCCTCCTGGCCGCAGTCACAAGGAAGTGCAAGCTAATGCCAGTGTCAGAGCAGCTTTTGTGCATGCGCTTGGGGATCTGTTTCAGAGCATCAGTGTGTTAACCAGCGCACTCATCATCTACTTCAAGGTGAGTATGTTTGCTTTAACTCACTGTCATAGCAATTTTATAGACCAAGTAGTATAAAAGGGGGTCCTCCAAAATTAACAGAAAGGAGGGTGGACAGGCTATTCTTTTCCTCAACACACTACTGTGCAAATTTTAAACAAATAAACATTCAAAGCCTGAAACCTTGGACTTTCCAAATTCCTGAGAGCTCTGTCTTTAATTGCAGGGCTTCCAGTCTTTTAAGAAAGTCGTTCCTTTTGTCATTGGGTCAATATGCACTACAATGGAGCCATAAATATCTTAGAGATTTTGGGTTGTAAGCAACAGAAAAAAATCTCTAGCTCACTTAAGTAATAAATAAATATATAAATAAACAAACAAATAAATAAAATATATGTAAAAATAAATTATATATAATTATATATACATATGAAATTTATTGGATGTACTCCAGGCAGAAATCAAGATACAAATAAGGGTCACTTTTGTTATCTAGATTTCAGAAACTATCCAACTTCTGTCCCAGACACCAAACTGAAATGAATATGGCTCAACTCATTTTTTTAAATTTCTTATCATTCTGCTGAAGATTCATATTTCTGGGAAAGGAGTCTAGCGTGGGTCTTGTACCTGCTGCTTGGCCAGAGGTAACTTCTCTCCAAAAGGTCAGAGTGTTCATGAAAAGTAGGAATGGCTGTGGGTGGGCCTCTGACCCTAAGGAAATATTCATTGCAGATTTGCACTTGGTAGTACTGAGAACCAACAGGCCTGTGAGAGTGGTGGTGGTGGTGGTGGGGGGGGGGGGGGGGGGCGGGGTGTGTGGAGGTGGGGAGGGGGGAAGAGGGTAATGGAGAAGAGCATTTATCTTTGTTCTTATGATTGCCCAGTTAGCAGGGACTCTACATTAATTTTACTAAAAATGAAAACACGTAAATACAAATTACAAAAACATATCTGAATTCAGTTGAGCAAATGCTCACTCACTGAAAGCTTTAAGTTTAAGGAAAAATAGTTCAAAATTGTATGGGTTAGTCAAGTTTGAGAGTATGCTTATAAAGGTTAAATTTCTTAGACAAATGAGGCAGACTTCTCTGTGACCAAAACTACATCAGAGACAAAATAGCAGGTTTTTCACCCTGAGGCTAAGGGTTTCAGTGGTGAGAGAGGCAAGAATGAGGCCTCAGCTTGTACTCTTAGGACTGGATCAAAGATGTCTGTCTCGAGTATGCCTCATACTTGGAAGGGAAAAAACCACACTAACCCCAGTCTGCCAAGGCCAAACTCCAGCTGTACCTCGGGCATATGCAACCTCTCAGCAGATGACAGGCTTTCTTCTCGTCATAATTAAGGCTGAAAAGTCAATGAGCATTATGCGAATCAGCTCATCGCAAACTCTGTACTTCTGTTCATTTCTGAGAAGTCAAATCAGGCCTCTTGAGAAAATACTCAAGAATATCTCTCCCTTCACTTCTTAAATGATGGGAGATGCCCTGTAGTCTCTCTTCTTCCGTCACTGATAGTTTCAAGCTTAAAACAGGGGTGGGGAATGTCTGGCTTGAGGGCTATATAAGGCCTGAGAAATCATTTGGTTCAGCCCTGCCAAGGCATTAGGGGTGAGTTAACTAAATGTTTGACCAAATATAGCAGGCTAATTTTTAAGTTGATAATTTTGTATGGCCCGCCAGTGATGTTATACATATCCAAATAGCCCTTGGCAGAAAAAAAGGTTCCCACCCCTGGCTTAAAAGAAAGATTGAGTCTTCAGAAAGCTGCCTCTGAATTGGATATCATGCCAAGTTGGATGTTAAGTGGGAGGAGAAAGGTTGATAGAGAGGGAAGGAAAAAGGGAGGTTTACATATTTTATTCATCAGACTTTCTTCAAAGGAGACACACATTCAGTTAACCTAAAGCCCTTGTATTTTCCAGCCAGACTATAAAATGGCCGACTCAATCTGCACATTTGTGTTTTCTGTCCTGGTGTTGGCCAGTACCGTCACAGTCTTAAAGGACTTCTCCATCTTACTCATGGAAGGTAGGAGTGATTTTATTTTATTCCCAAGATCCATGTTTTCTCTTCCCTATAACCACAAGAGGTGGTAGCCTCAAGGCATGCTCACTATTAATATACATCACAGAGAACATTTAAACTGATAAAGAATTGGGGGAAAACAAATATTATGATTTTCTTTCATATGGAACAACTAAAAAGTAATGGTTTCAATTTTCCTCCAGTAACTGTTAAATGTTATGGTTCAGTATAAAAACAATATGCACACACACTAAAGATAGACATGGAGGAAGTTATTGTAAAGATATTAGTTTATCCCTAAATGTATGGGCAAGACCCAAGAAAGACAGTATAAACCTATCCTTAGCGTTGTAGCTATTCAGAAGAGCTTGCCTAACACCCTAGTTAGACTAGGCCAGCAGTTCTCACCCTATTTTTTTTTACATAGCTATAAACTATTCCACTGTATGCATGTACTTGCTCATTGATGCCATTAGTGGCATCGGAATTGCTTGGAGGGTTTGTTAAAACACAGATTGCTGGGCCCACCCACACTCTTCCTGAGACATAGGTCTGGGGTGGGGCCCAAGAATCTGAAGTTCTAACAACATGCTGCTGCTGCTGCTGATCTGGGGACCACACTTTGAGAACCACTGAATCAGTCTTTTCGTAGCACTTAGAGATTCCTACAGGAGGGTGCGGGGAATGGCTCCCAGAAAACTCTATCAGAGCCAGAGGTTTGCATCGTATCAAACATTTGGATGATCATGAATATCCGGATATTGGATGAACTTTTCTTTTTTGTCTAGCACATTTTGAAATAAGGGAGACACAGTCTCAGAGGACAGTTGCCTTCAAAGCAGTTCGCATTTTTAGTGTTCACTGCCACGGCTGCATTTAAGGTTTCTGTTCTCAGTGGGCAGTATCATTGTTGGCAGATGATAATGTTGACAACAGTGAAACCAAATGGAGTCAAATGTCACTGAGTAACAAGCGAATTTCCTCGCTCTGGAGGTGACAATATTTGATTTGTCAAGTCACAAATACACCCATTTCCTTTCCTGAGGGCCAAGTGCTGAGCTGCAGCTGTTGTCGCTAGGATGGCACTTATGACTACCAGGGGGATAAAAGGCAGATTGGCGCACTATTGGTGGAGATGACTATATTCCACTTCCCTGCCTCTCAGTGTAGATCTGCTCTGGTGATTATCTTCCTTATTTATTTAAAGAAAGGACAGTTAATTATGGAAACTGCCAGGTAACTCCTATCTGGTAGATGCTTAATTTCTAAACTAGGTTTTCAAATAAGAATAGCATAAAAGAATACTTATTTTTGGTAACATTTTAAAATAATATGCAAAAGTAGAAAATGAATTTTAAAGGTCTTCTCTTTTTTCCTACTTTGAATTCTCAGTCCCATTCTTCAGGGGTAACATCTACTTATAAGTTGACATACATCTTTCAAAAGATAACTATATATATGCATATATAAATGCATAAATGTATAATATATATACATATTAATATTTACATATATACCACATTATATATAATATATACACATATAAATATTTACATATATACATATAATGTATATATACATATAATGTATATATACACATATAATGTATGTATGTATTTTTTAAACAAATAGTATTCTGGATTTGTACTTATTTTGCTCTGCACTTATTTTTTTCACTTGGATATCTTTCCATTTAAATACATACATAGAAACACCCTATTTTTTTACATAGCTATAAACTATTCCACTGTATGCATGTACTTGCTTATTGATGGCCATTGCAAACAATGGCATAATTAACATTCATGTGCATATATATATTTTTAGCATTTGTACACCTTTGGAATAATTCCTAAAAATGTTATTTCCATTTCAAAAGTTCTGTGCATTTTAAAATTTGACAGATATGGTCATTTCTGCCAAAAAACTATTTCAACATCTTTTTGGCCAATAGAATATAACAGTGCCCATTTCCTCACATGTTCACCAACATGGTTTATTATCAAACTGCTGATTCTCTTCCTTCCTAATCTGATTGGTGGAATATTTTATCTTATTTACTTAATATGCAATTCTATAATTGAGCGATTTTTTCACTTATTTATTAATCTGGGAAATTATTTTTTAAACATTACTTTGAGTACTTTCCTGGATACATTAATATTTTTGCAGGCTCTCCGTCAGGGGAAAAATGGTCCCTAGAATGTGATGGAGCATGGAGGTCCTGAGAGCATAGCCTCATGCTCGTTGACATTATTTCACGGAGTAAAATAAGTAATAGTGGACTCGTGTTCCTCCTGAACGTAAAGAAATAAATGAGGCAAGAAGACAAAAAGTAATGGGATCATGACTTCATCATAAGGGTCCTAGATGAACGATAGCAGGTCTTCAAGAGCCAAATGAAACTCTGCAGAGATGACACACTAGGCATAACAGTCAACTGTGGGTTGCAATCCCTAGAGTCTACCATTTGCATAACACCTCACACTCAGAGCATGAATTGCAGACCCTGACATCCCACTTATCTATGTAGCCTTAGCAATGCTTTTTAACCTTTCTGTCTCCCAATTTCTCCTCCAGTTAAATAGGAATCGTAGCATTGATAAAACTAGCTCGTAAAGTTCTTGTAAATATGAAAATAAGACAATCATTATAAATAAAGTACTTAGCATAAGCCTTGACCTACTATAGGTTCTCAACAAAGCTATGTCTTTATTATTATTACTATAATACAACAACTTCACCCATAATTGTATATACATTCTATGACTAATCTGAGAAAAAACCCCACTAATTTGTTTCTGCTATCCTGAACTTTGTGCAGCTAATTAAGTAAAATTACATATTGACCAACTTTTTGTTATCTCTGAGAAATAATATGAAGTGGGATTAAACTAAACTCAAATTGTAGAGAATTTTAAATTAGCCCTAAGGAGAAAATCCCAATGAGTAAGGCTCTTAAATCCTAAAAAAGGCGGGTTAAGGATCCACACCCACCCACCCCCAGCCCCAATTGGCCATCTAGACGAGCTATATTCAGTGGAATAACAGTAGCCTCCCACTCTTTCCTTCTGTCAGGTGTGCCAAAGAACCTCAACTACAATGCTGTGAAAGAGCTCATCTTAGCGGTGGATGGTGTGGTGTCTGTGCACAGCTTGCACATCTGGTCTTTGACAACGAACCAGGTGATTCTCTCGGCTCATGTTGCTGCAGGTCAGTAAGACTGGACAAAATTCAGTCCTTGTTCTGTAAAGTCACTAATTTTCCTCCTTTTTGTAGAGCTGCCCTTAGTGGCCGATACCTGTCTAAACAACTGTGAAATACTTTGTATTACCAAGGGCCTTGGAAAACCATACCCCTTGTCAATGTTGTCATGGCAACAATGATACTGATGCTATTCCTAGAGGCTGACTGAAGAGGGTACGACAAAGTGGGTAAAAATGCCACCCAAATTTGAAGTCCTTAGGTTCTGAAAATTAGACTTCACCTGTTTGGCCTGGAACTCAAACGGTTAAATAATAGGGATGATTTCAACAATAAATCTTCATTGAGTATCTCCTGTGTATGAGATGCTTTGCCTATCACCGAAGAAAGATAAAGCATACACAGGTTCCATCCTTAAGGTTCTTTTTTTCTTTTCTTTAAATATATTCTTACTGATTTCAGAGAGGAAGGGAGAGGGAGAGAGAGAGAAACATCAATGATGAGAGAGAATCATTGATGGGCTGCCTCCTGCATGCCCCACACATGGGGGATCAAGCCCACAACCTGCGCATGTGCCCTGACTGGGAATTGAACCGTGGCATCCTGGTTTCTAAGTTGATGCTCAACCACTGAGCCACGCCGGCTGGGCCTTAAGGTTCTAACAACCTAAAATACTTGGTAGTAAAAATTAGTGGTGATTTTTTTTTTTTTACTGGATGGTTAGAAATTTTATAACCATGTGAGATAATTCTTAGGAAACTGGATTTATTCTAAAAATGACTTTCTCAAGGAGAAGGTGATTTTGTCCAGGGTATGTCCTAGCGCTGAGAAACTGGGTGGTGGGAGGTGTCTCTCTGCCTCGGGAGACAGGCCAATAAGACACATTAGGCTGCTAGAAAATAACTCAGGAAGTTATGTAGACGCAGGGTACAGAAACATTGGTGACAGTCATTTGAGGACTTTGCTTTCTCAGACATCCCGATCTTCGCTGAGAGGCTCAGATCTGGCTACAGGGAATTTACAGCATCCACAACACTAATATTTTATTGCAAATGGAAGAACCTAGTAATCATGTTACTGTGGAGGGAATTTTACAGCCTCCTGATACCTTTGGGGACAAGAGAAAAGATGGAGTGAGGGTTGCTGCTCTAAGAAAGGCCTGTGGGGAGCTCTAAATGCTCCCTGCCTCCTGTCACCAGCCTTAACATAGGTTCTGATTAGATATAAGGGCTGCAACCCAGAGGTCCCTGGGGACTGGTGAGCAAGGCTGTATAAGAAATAACAGGTCTGTCTTGGCTTTTTCCGGGGCTCATTTCCACTTTCATACTCAGCTCCTAGGAGTGCCAGGCCCCAGAGATAATTGTGAAGAAGAGCTCCCATAGTATCTGGGTACTCTGCTGTCCTAAAATCCTCCCCCCGCCCCATACACACACACACCTTGTCTGTGTAGATGTAGCTGATTGTCAGAGCCAACCTGGCTCCTTCTGATCACTAGGCCTGTGCCTTGCCCCACCAAGTACTTGAAGCTGGAGATGTAGTAGTTGCCTATTTGTGTGCAATCAATGTCAGGCTCACTATGATTCCTCTTCAACAGCAGCCAGCCAGGACAGCCAGGGCGTTCGGAGAGAGATTGCTAAAGCCCTCAGCAATAGCTTTCCTGTGCATTCACTCACCATTCAGATGGAATCTCCCGCCGACCAGGACCCCGGCTGCCTTTTCTGTGAAGAGCCCCAGGACTAGTTCAGTCAGACCATCAGCTTCCTGAGTTGACAGGTCACTACGTGATGCTCTGCAGTTCCTGGAACATAAAAAATAAGGAACCAAAGGAAGAAGTTTGAGAAATTGATGATACAGTACAATGCACATTTTATACTTCTTTATTTAGCTCCACCCACCATGAATGAGATGCATTTGGATTCACTAATCAATACTGATTATCATCAGTAGCTGTGTTCCATTTCAGGAATACATGTGTGGGCCATTCCTAACTGTGGCTGAAATAACAACTGTTTGTAACTACAGGCCTTAAAAAGTGCATCCCCCTTCAATAGCACAGCCCAAGGATGAGTGGGTCAAGATGAACTAAGGGAAGTCTGATCAGGAATCTGTGGCAAGGAAAGAGTCACAACGATTTCCCAGAACTGGAGAAGTAAAAATAAGAAGAGTCAAGTCAAGGATAAAGAGAATCTGGAGGCCCAATAGCTCATAAGAACTTGACTATCCCACCAGGTTGTAATATGATTTAAGGCAATTCTTTTGAATCCCTTTCTATCAACATCACTATTCACTAAATGGGGTAGAAATGCCCTCACTCCATCTTGCTTACAAATTATGTTGTACAGTGTCTGAAATTATTGCATTATATTGTACTTCTCTATACAAAAATTGTGGACAAATGAAAAATTATAAAGTTTACTGCTTTTTGAGAGTTTTCATATGGTAGGACCTATTAATAAAAGAAAATGGGGAGACACAAAGAGGCAGATTATTTATTTCAAGTCACATGGAAAATAATTTAGTCAAAAAATTAATAAGGTCTTGAATAATATTTATAGAGTACTGACTATTGTCTAACTGGTAAACTTATCACCTCACTTCACTCTAATGATAACTTTGAGCCTACAGATAAGGACATAGGCTCATATAGGTTAAGTGCCTTAACGATGTCTTTTATTCATTCATTCAAAAATATTTTTTGAGGCAGGCTATGGACTGAGCATTGGTGGACCAAGCTGAAATGGTCTTTGTCTTCATAGAGTTCTTTCCCTTTTGTGGGAGAGACAGGCATTGCACTAAAAATACCACCAAGAATGTAATACAAATAGTGACAAGTGACAATAAGAGAAAAGAGGCTGGTTTGGGAGAGGTCAATGCAGAGCCTCTCTGAAGAAATAGCTTCTGAGTTGAGAGTTGAACAAAAAAGCAGGTGATAAGTAAATGAACCGTAGAAAGAAGCTGGTTTTCAGAGAAGCAAGATCATGACTGGAAACCCTGGAGAATGAACTTGGTGTGTTTGAGGAATGGAGGGAGGACCTTATGGCTGGAGGGGCCGACGTGAGGGAGTGAATTTAAGGACCTGAAACAGGAGAGATAAGAAAGTCCATTTTGGAAAGTAGCTGAAACCTAGATCTATTTTATCCAAAATCTCATCTATACTTTATCTTTGAACACTTTTATTTTTTTTTGGCTATTTCTTTTATTATGTTTTTCAAATACAGTTTACATTCACTATGATTCTCTATTAGTTTCAGATGTACAGCATAGTGGTTAGTGGCCAATCATGTACTTTACAGAGCACCCCCCCCCCGATATTTTAAGTACCCACGTAGCCCCATACATACTTATTATGATCTTTTTGACCAAATAATCTACATTGAGAATGAGCCATTATTTCAGATTTGTGTGCAAATGACAAGACTGTGTTATTCAAAAGAATCAGATGAAAAAATTGCTGAGTTTAAAAGTGAAGAACTGAGAGTATTTCTTAGTGTATCCTATACTGGGGAGCACGAAACTTGTACCATCTCTACAGAGTTTGGCTAAGGAAAGAGGACACTGAATGAATGGAAATGGTTGTGGGCTGACCCTCCAAAAGACCTTTCTCCCAGGGAACCTGAGTTATGCCCGTGACAATGGGGGTATTAAGGCAGACGTTAATGTACACAGGGAGAACTGAATGTCCAGCTTTCAAGATTTAAATTTAAATAGTAGTAAAGAAATGGATGGCTCACTTCAGTCTCTAGCCCAATAATATGTCCTAAACCAGGAAACATTCACTGGGTTATTGGATCCTGACTCAGATGTTAGTGATATGATATTTTGATTCATATTTAACTATTATTCCTTGTGTGGCTACTTCTCTTCTCCTTGGGGAAGGGAGGCCAGAGGAAAGACCAAATTCTCTCATTCTAAATCCTTGACCATATAATACCATCAACATCTACACTTCAGTCCTTACCTCCAACAAGGAGGAGGAGCTGTGTAAAAAGAATGTAGTAAGTTCCATTTTGAGTATGTTATCTGAACATGTAAACTTCCATTGAGCAGTTAGAAATGTGGTCACAGACCTTAAAATAGACAACTTCTTGGGATTTTTTTCTAGTCTGAACTTGGACATGCGTATGAATATATAGAGAGGTCTTTTATAACTAATCTATATTGTCACATTTTGGCAATAAATCCCTTCTACCTTTAAATTCTAGCTTGTGTATTGCAAAATTTCATACATTTACTGTTAAAAAGAAAATATTTCCACCTCAGATCACTTCCTTTATCTGAATGCTAAAGCACTGGGACCAACCAAAGAATGTAGCTGTAGAAACCCAGACATCTTTAAGAGAAGCCTACAAAACATCCGAGTTGACCCCAGCAAGTTGGTGTCACGTATAATTTAGATATTTACCTACAAAGAGACATAAAGTGGATGTGAGTAATTCATTCCTCCACAAGCATGACTTGGGCATCTGCTGTGTGCTAGGTGTTGTTCCTGGCATCGGAGCTATAAAAAGCAATCGGGCACAGTGAGTGCCTCTAAGCCCTGACTCTAAGTCCACATCACTCGTGGAGAGTAACATAAAATAAAGATGTGCAGGTCTATACCCTGGGAATTCTGAACCAATGGGTCTGGTTTGGAACCTGAACTTTAAAACACACACACACACACACACACACACACACACACACACACACAACATATCCAGAGATGATTCTAAAGGACAGCCAGAATCTAGAAGAACCTCAACCAAAGGGGACCCCTACCCTCACCCCCCAAGCGGGGGATTCAGACACACACAGATACTTACAATAACATCTAGAATTGCAATGGTGTGGATGGGATGGGGGTCTAAAGGGAGCACAGAGAAAGTGATGAGGATTGCAGTGTGGGCACAGCCATTAAGGCTTCATGTCATCAAGGTGACGGTCATCCTAGACTTTGTATTATATACGGAGCTTCTCCAGGTGGATAAAGAAAAGGGCATTCTAGATAAAAAGATTATGCACAAGGCATGTTTATATTTGTCTGTTAGTGTTTAAGAAGCAGAATATAGGTGGCAAAAGAAATGTTAAACTCTGTGATCTTTACAACTACATAACTTTTGCTACTTTATCATTATTAATGTCGTAGAGAACAAGAGTTATGTCTTCGATGATTTTTATGTCACTGTCAGCACCTAGCAGGATGCTGGAAGCCTAGGAGGCATTCATAATTGTTGCGGCAATGGCTCTGGGGTGCTATGTGGGCCTTGTCATTATTTTTCATTTGCGTTTGTATTTCTCTGAAATTTTGAGGACCAAGAAAACACTGACTTTGACTGAGGAGGTCACAGCTGTGCCATCTCTGCGAATCAATCAGCGCCACTGAAATAGCCACTTAGTATTCTGCTGGCAGCTTGCCCTGCTCAGTGGAGGCAAATAGACTGGTCCACCACCTCAGTAGGCACTGTGAATCAGGCAACCAGAATCAGAACCGCTCAGGTTCCTAACGACTCCTGCCGCAGATGGCTCTCAAACCAGAAAGGACAGTTCACCCCAAATCATTTCTCCTGCCCCAGGGGCCCCGGAATGGTTTTGCTTTTCCATATTTTGTGCAGGACAGAGCCCTAAAGACCAGATGACCTTGCAAGCACACATGTTCCAGTGTAATTCATTGCTCTGCTTTCTTTTTGAAGTCATGTTTCTCTTAAATTTCACGCCAAGAACACATTGAATGCCAAGAAGGGGGATTTGTAAGTCAACCAAAGGAACTACCCCAACCTCCATTTCTGCTATTTCCCTGAAATTCTACTCCCTTAGTTGGGTAGATTGAAAACTCTGGATGGCAGATGTTTCTCTGATAAAAAATAAAAATTTTATGTGTTCTCTGTAGTAGATACTGAGATGCTTACTTGCACTAAAATGTTAAATAGATGCCGAGAAAATTACCCACCAGATTGGGTGACCCAATTTTTATGCAGCCTATGATACTTTTTGTTAGCCCATACCCTTTTACAAATATATTATAAAAATTTGTTTTGCCAATCTAATAGATAAAAAATATTCAATTATTTCATAAAATTTGCATTTTTTGTAATATATTTTAAAATTTATAGTCCATTTCCTCTTCTGTGAATTGCCTATTCATACTGTTTCTCCACTTAAAAAATACTTTCTATAGATTCTTATCGAATTAAAATTCTTATAGCTTGTAATATTTGTCTATAAAATACATTACAAAGTTAATTTAAGGTTAAAAAAACACACAAGACTATCTGCATCTGCAATGGGGATGTTAAGGATGTAAGATGAAAGAGCAGATACCACCAAGGGACTTTAGGTGCCACACATCAGTTTTGAAGGTCGGCTTCTCCCTTTGCCCTTCCTTGGCATGGTGGGAACTCCCGGCCATTGAAGTTATGGGAAGAGCGTAGTAGCATCCTTTACTTCGTGGCATTGTATTGTCTCCGACCATCAAGACAACAGGGGGGTGAAGGCAAGAGTGGGGGGGATGGGGGTAACATGGGGATAAGGACACATATGTAATAACTTAATCAATAAAAAAATAACTATTATAATAACAAAATAATTAAAAACTGATTAAGACCAAAAAACCCCACAAAAAAAACCCGTTAATGATTTTCCCTATCTTTCAGAATTACACATTTTATTTTTCAGAATACTGAAATCAAACAACTTTCCTCCACCCTCCATCCACAATATGCTTTTCTGTCACCTAGCAGCCAATCAATATTTTATCTCCAGCTCTATAGTGATGTTAGGGCCCACAAAAGAAATTGATGTGTTTCATGTTTGGTTACAGATGGGAATTGGGAATGTTGAAGGACGTGGAGGAAAGAAGGTTTGTACTTTGAACATCAGTTCAGTAGTTAGGTTGCCTGAGTTTGAAGCTTAGCTCTTTCCTTTATTAGCTCTATGACCTTGAGCTGGTTACTTAAATGTTCTGTTCCTCTGTTTCCTGATCAGCAAAACCTCCCTATTCTGAGAATTTAATACATTAGGCCACATAAAGAGGTTGGACTTGTGTATAGCATGCAATTAGCACTTAGTAAATGTTAGCAATTACCTATTATTATAAACAAAGTGAGTGTGTATGTATGTGTGCACCAAACACAGAGACTAATATCATCCAAACTTTTAAAAGGTTTTGAGCCATCAATAAAACTCTCAGAAGGGAGTGAGAAAATTGTTGGTGAGAATTAAATGGCCCTTTCTCTCACGTGGAGCAACTGAGGCGTGCTGAGATCAAGACAGTTAGTTATCTGAGCGACTGTTACCTAGTGAGGGAGCCGTGGATTCATTAACACAGTTGAGTCCCTTTCTGACATGCTCTGAAAAATTCTACTTTTATCTCTGAAGTGAAAGCTGAATTAGTTACTCAAAGTGCACCAACAAAGTATAACTGTGTTCAATGAAGGCAGAATCATCGATCTCCCAGAACTCTTATCCTATTTCATTGAAATATCACTTTCTTGGTTCCTTTCCTTCTGGTCTCTAAATTGTCATTGCATATTTGGACCACTTACTCATCTGTTAAACTTTGCAAGGCAACAAAGGCCTTTAGCTCTCTGGTATCAGAGAGAAGGCCTTCTGGGCATGTTCATTTTATAGATTGTTGGAGAATGTGGCTCTCCACCTCCATTCCCACCCAATGAAATATGAGCCAGAAAAGCCTGCAAAGACAAGCCTCATTTTCCACAATTAGCTTTATAGTTCCTTCAGGAAATGACTTTCTCAGTCCATCTCCCTGCATTCCCAGGTTTAGATCACAGGGCAATCTGTTTAAATGACTAATTACAAAAATCATTAAAGGCACCGAGCAAATGTTGCCTTTGAATGCCCACCTCCCAGGGTTTACAAGTCCTGCTTGGCCTGACAGTGATGAAACCACTTAGCAGTCCAGCCCAGGAGGATGTTTAAAAAAAACCCGGCCATATGTAGTTCGGTTTCCTAACTTTCAGATTTCACACTTAACGTTTGCCATTCTGTTACTGGACACCTGTTTAAATTATTTTAAAATGTTAAAAGTGTGTTATTTAAAACAAAATCAGGAAAAAAGAGAGTTGTGGGTTAAGTTGTCATCTTTTTACCACTAAAATCATGACAAAATGTTTGTTATGACACCATTGTAATGAGAATACATTCTTCCACTGTCAACCTTTTCTTGGAGGGAATCACCCCTTTGGGAGCAGGTTGGTTTGAGAGAGATCAAAGGTGATCTAAGAGTCAGGGTCACTTTTGAAACCATCCTGGTCATTGGCATGAAACCCCAATGGGTTTCAGAGGCAGCAGCAGCCCTTGGCAGTTGTAAAACACAAACACACTTGTGCGTATTCCACCATAAAGGTCAAGAAGCGATGAGTGATGTCAAGCTGAACTGCCCTCTTTTCAGGTGTGTTAGTCAAGCCCTGGGAGACACGCATCAATATAATTGCCCCGCATTTCCTTTCTTCAAAGTGACACCCATTTGCTAAAAACATAATTGTCCCATGTGCAGCCATTGAAACCACAGTCGAATGCTACTGTCAGATGTTATTTCCCTAGATTTTCGAGGTTTAGGGTTGTTTTTTTTTGGGGGGTGGGGTGGGGGTTACAGAAGAAGAAAGAGCACCAGGCCTGAAGATATTGTAAACCATGGCGAGTTAACCTGCACAATAGAATCAGAGTCAGGTGTAACTTTGGAGTCTTGCTTGAAGTTGAACCACAGTCTCCAAATGGGATTCGGTAGGATCTTAATAAACTAATGCCCTGCTGCTTTTCCATCTCTCTCCCATATTTTCACAGACACAAAATAGGGCATTTTATGTGGCATATACATGGGACTTATTAACAAGAATTTCTGTTACTGCCCCATTCTTTACTTCAACTTTTTCTCTGACATGGCCAAAGTCCACAATCAGAAAAGTATGAGTAGCCGGTATTGACATTTCATTAGAGCAACACTTTCTATGAATAATTAATGGCCCAGAAAGATGCCGCCTGTTCTTCTGGTTTCCACTTCCTCAGACAGTGCAGCACCTTGTACGAATATGTATGAGGTAGGAACAGTTCAGGTTCCATGGGCTCAGTAAGCTCTGAATTAAGAAACAAGAAGTAGATTCTTTTCCCATTCAAACTCCAATTGTTTATAAGCATAAAGCCATGTAGAAGATTTTTTAGGGTTTTTGATTATAGCATATTTAATGCTAACTAAAGAAAAAATTCAGAGGGAGGCACTATGACCAAGGAGCCCCAATGAGAACATGCAAATTATTTTTCTCCTCCTCCTCCTTCTTATTAATATTATTTTGGTAACTATTATTATTTTAAATCCTCACCATAGGACACATTTTTCATTGATTCTAGAGAGAGGGAGAAAGAGAGGGAGAGAGAGAGAGAAACATCAATGTGAGAGAGTAACACCAATTGGTTGCCTCCTGCAAACACACTGACCAGGGATCTGCAACCTGGGTATGTGCCCAGATTAGGAATTGAATCTGTGATCCTTCGGTGCATGGAATGATGCTCCAACCTTCTGAGCCACACTGGCCAGGGATCAGAGATAACTTTTAAATATACTGAATGTTAGCACTTATACCCAATTATGGATGATGTTTTACCTGGGTATAAAATACAGAGATACTTCAATATATAGGTTTTGAAGAAAACCTGTAATCTCCTAGCCTGATAGTTTTTATTAATTCATTAATTCATGTAACTAATTTTTCTCATATTTATTTTATTATTACTATTTTTTGGTTAATCCTTACTCAAGGATATTTTTCCATTGATCTTCCGAAACAGTGGCAGAGAGAGGGAAAGACAAAAACATCAATGTGAAAGAAACATCAACTGGTTGTCTCCTGCATGAGCCTGACCAGGGCCCGGTCTAGGGAGGAGTCTGCAATCAAGGTACATGCCCTTGACCAGAATCGAACCTGGGACCTTTTGGTCTGCAGGTCGACAATCTATCCACTGAGCCAATCGGCTAGGGCTCTAATATTTATTGATCAACTACATGTCAGATACAGAGTCAGGGAGTATTATTTTCAAATCTTGTTGCCTTTTTAAAAATTAAATACTGAAAATGCATATAACACAGTGTTAAAAACTAGACTTCTTAGGAGGTGGGACCAATATGGTGGCATAGGTAAATGCCTGTAGTCGATGCCTCCCACAACCACATCAAAATTACAACTAAACTGGCGAACAAAATAGGAAATGTAACAGACTGATGATTCTCATAGAGAAGGGGGGGTAGGAGGGAAGAGATTAAATAAAGATCTTATATGCATACTAGGGGCCCGGTGCATGAAATTCGTGCACTGGGTGTGTGGGGGGGGAGAGTGTCCCTCAGCCCAGCCTGCCCCCTCTCACATACTGGAAGCCCTCAGGCGTTGACCCCCATCACCCTCTGATCGCCTGATCGGCCCCTTGCCCAGGCCTGACGCCTCTGCCATAGGTGTCAGGCTTGGACAGCGGACCCCCATCTCCCCCCGATCACTGGCTCTGGCCCCCGCCCAGGCCTGAGGCCTCTGGCCCAGGAATCATGCCTGGGCAGGGGACCCCCATCTCCCTCTGATCGCTTGCTCCACCCCCCGCCCAAGCCTGACGCCTCTGACCCAGGCTTCAGGCCTGGGCAAGGGGACCATCATATCCCCCCAATCCCCAGCTCAGCCCCCCACCCAGGCCTGATGCCTCAGCCAGAGGAGTTGACCCTCATCACCCTCTGATCACCAATCACCGGATCGGCCCCTTGACCAGGCCTGAGGCCTCCGGCAGAGGTGTCAGGCCTGGGCAGGGGACCCCCAGCTCCCCGCGGTTGCAGGCTCCGCCGCTGCCCAGGCCTAACGCCTCTGGCCTAGGCGTCCGGCCCAGGCAGCAGGGACCCGCAGTGGCAGCGGGGGGCGCCGCGATCGTGGGCTTCGCTTTAGGCCCAGGCAAGGGACCCCTAGCTCCTGGGACTGCCAGCTTCGACCGCGCCCAGCTCCCATCGCTGGCTCCACCCCTACTTCCTGCTATCACTGGCCAGGGCGCCAAAGGCGCCTGATTCTCTGATCATGGCTGGGGGCAGGGCAAAGGCGGCCCCAGGGCCGCCTTTGCCCTGCCCCCCAGCTCTTAGCTCCCCCCTGGGTTTCAGATCACTGTCAGTGGCAGGGGGCTTCTTCCTGCTTTCCCTTTCGCCTCCCTGCATTGTGCCTACATATGCAAATTAGCCGCCATCTTGTTGGCAGTTAACTGCCAATCTTAGTTGGCAGTTAACTGCCAATCTTAGTTGGCAGTTAATTTGCATATAGCCCTGATTAGCCAATGAAAACGGTATTGCCGTACGCCAATTACCATTTTTCTCTTTTATTAGTGTAGATAGGCATTACCTATGGACACAGACAATAGGGTGGTGAAGGCCTGGGGTGGGGTGGGAACTGGGTGGAGGGAGGCAATGGGGGAAAAAAGAGGAACATCTGTAATAATCTCAACAATAAAGATTAAAAATAAACGACTTCTCAGTTAGGGGTCATCTGGCCTGATTTCATTTCCCAGGTTCATCTGTTATCACTTTCCCTAAGTATACTATACTTGCCACACACTGAGCTTCTCATCTGTTTACAAGTAGGCCATACTGCTTCATGGCTCTGTGCTTTGGCTCATTCTTCTCCTGAAAAACCCACTTTCCCCCCCGGCCCCTCATTAAAATCTCATGTTCTACAAATTTGCAATTACAAGATAAGTCCTGGGGATGTAATGTAAAGCATGGTGACTATAGTCGATGATAATGTATAGTATATTTGAAAGCTGCTAGGAGAGTAGATCTTAAAGGTTCTCATCAAAAGCAAAGAAATTTGTGAGCTGGTGGATGATAACTAAACTTATCAAATGATTACATTATATACATCATATACTATAAATATATGCAATATTATAAGTCCATTATCCTATATAATAAAAGGCTAATATGCAAATCGACTGAACAGCAGAACAACCGGTTGCTATGACATGCACTGACCACCAGGGGGCAAATGCCCAATGCAGGAGCTGCCCTCTGGTGTTCAGTGCACTCCCACAGGGGGAGCGCCGCTCAGCCAGAAGCCGGGCTCAAGGTTGGCGAGTGCGGCGGTGGTGGCAGGAGCCTCTCCCACCTCCGCAGTAGCACTAAGGATGTCCAAATGCTGGCTTAGGCCCGCTCCCCGCAGGCGGACATCCCCTGAGGGCTTCCGGACTGCGAAAGGGCGCAGACCAGGCTGAGGGACCCCCTCCTCCTGCCCTGAGTGCACGAATCTTGTGCACCGGGCCTCTAGTATCTTATTAAAACTGAAAGAAAGCAAGGAAAAAAAAACACACCAAAACTTCTATTCATCACCCAAAGCCTTGTCAATGATTGACTCTCTCTGAAGCTTCTCTGAACTCCTCAGAAGAGTTATTTTCTTTGTCTTCTTTGCTTTGTAGGCATTTGCCATGTTCCACAAAAATAGTTATTTACAATTTTGACTTTGTCAATTGGATTCTGAGCCCTTAAAAAGCAGTGGTCTTTAACTTATTTAGCTTTTCATCCCCTCCCAGAACCCATCATTGTGCCTAGCACCTAAGTAATCACGGGATAGTTTGTTGAATGAATAATTATGGAATATATCAACTTTTAAAACATAGATGTGGCTCACAGATCCCTGGTAGAGCCCTTGAGGAAGTGGAGTAGATGGGAACAGGTGGTAGGAAGAGTAACAGGACAGGCATCAGCAGAGCCAGTTCTGTCACTGCAATGAGTCACGGCTGATTCTGGGGTTCGGTCTCCCCAAAGTAAATGAGACTAAGAATCTTGACTCTCCTTACTCCCTTCAATTGTTATAGAGATCAAATGAGAAAGCATAGTCAAAAGTACTTTGTAAACTGTAAACCATTATATAATCAGCCATTCTATATACCATTATATAATCCAATATATAATTACATTATATATTATATAAATTACTAGGGGCCCGGTGCACGAAATTCGTGCACTGGGGGGGGGGAGAGTGTCCCTCAGCCCAGCCTGCCCCCTCTCACATACTGGGAGCCCTCAGGCATTGACCCCCATCACCCTCCGATCGCCTGATCGGCCCCTTGCCCATGCCTGACGCCTCTGCCAGAGGTGTCAGGCTTGGACAGCGGACCCCCATCTCCCCCCGATCACTGGCTCTGGCCCCCGCCCAGGCCTGAGGCCTCTGGCCCAGGAATCATGCCTGGGCAGGGGTCCCCCATCTCCCTCTGATCGCTTGCTCCACCCCCCGCCCAAGCCTGACGCCTCTGACCCAGGCTTCAGGCCTGGGCAAGGGGACCATCATATCCCCCCAATCCCCGGCTCCGCCCCCCACCCAGGCCTGATGCCTCAGCCAGAGGAGTTGACCCTCATCACCCTCTGATCACCAATCACCGGATCGGCCCCTTGACCAGGCCTGAGGCCTCCGGCAGAGGTGTCAGGCCTGGGCAGGGGACCCCCAGCTCCCCGCGGTTGCAGGCTCCGCCCCTGCCCAGGCCTAACGCCTCTGGCCTAGGCGTCCGGCCCAGGCAGCGGGGACCTGCAGTGGCAGCGGGGGGCGCCGCGATCGTGGGCTTCGCTGTAGGCCCAGGCAAGGGACCCCTAGCTCCTGGGACTGCCAGCTTCGACTGCGCCCAGCTCCCATCGCTGGCTCCACCCCTACTTCCTGCTATCACTGGCCAGGGCGGCAAAGGTGCCTGTTTCTCTGATCATGGCTGCCCCCCAGCTCTTAGCTCCCCCCTGGGTTTCAGATCACTGTCAGTGGCAGGGGGCTTCTTCCTGCTTTCCCTTTCGCCTCCCTGCATTGTGCCTACATATGCAAATTAGCCGCCATCTTGTTGGCAGTTAACTGCCAATCTTAGTTGGCAGTTAATTTGCATATAGCCCTGATTAGCCAATGAAAACGGTATTGCCGTACGCCAATTACCATTTTTCTCTTTTATTAGTGTAGATTATTACTAAATGCAAATATTACTGCATGGCCCTAAATTGTAGAAATTGTACAATAGATTTACCTCCTTCTATATGAGTATAGTGGCCCCTCCTCTCCAACCTCCAACGTATCCAGTAAAACACACATACTCATATATACATTGACTATTTGCTTGTCTGAATTATGAAAAACTGTTTATTGAGGTCTTCCTGTAAGACTACTTGACAGTAACATTGCAAATACAAGTCCATGGAAGCTGAGAAATAATCCTTCTGGTAGTAACTGTGTGCTCAGTTCGGCAAACAGGGACCAAGCAGCTTTATGTGCCTGACACTATCTGGGGAACTCAAGGGAATTCGATGGAAAGGGAGGCAGAGGATCTGATCGCAAGTTTCCCCCGGCACTGTAGGCCTACTTTATAATACAGGGTTTAAATAGGAAGATCTTGCTTAAGTTGTTGTTAGACTTCTCTGAATGCCTTTACCTGGCTGAAGCAGGTCATGAAGTCAAAATAGCAATGACAGGATTCATTTTGTGGCTTTGTCTAGGATCCTATTGCTAACATGTTGGAGTAGCTTAACTAATGTTAAGTTAGAATTAAGGACACCCTTGGCCTTCAGACACCTTTAGAAGGGTTGAAAGTTAAAGACTGGGTGGTCCTAGAAAACACAGTTGGTTCAAAGGAGCTTGCCCACTTCCCTAACAAGAAAGGGAAACTGGCATCAACTCCAGGAGAAGCATCGCTGGAGGCCCAGAGCCGTACCCTCCCCCCCCCAAATGTGTTCAGGCCTTTTAAAGCGAGGTTGTGGCAGTGATGTTTATCCAAATGAAGGTTCTGCTTTAGTATAAGAAAAAAGTCTGTGTTTTACAGTGGATCAACCCAGCTGACAGGAGCAAGATGAGGCAGAAGAAATAACAGCAGCCTGATTGAGAAGGTCTCTTATTTATCACACGCCTCTTTAGGAGGAATTAGCTTGGAGAATGTTAATGTGAAGTTGATCAGAAGCCAAATATCTTGGTTTAGTCAGAGGCCCCACAGGTTTCCTGGGAGCCCTGATTGCACTGGGCCAGATGGTCTTTGTTGGCTGAGCTGTTCTCAGTCACATATCCAGCCAGCTCCATGCTCCCAGCTCCACTCAGAGCCAGAGAGGCTGCCCCTGCCTCCTTCTGTGCTTCCGCAAGTGCTTTACTGTCTCAGTGCTCAGTGAATATTAAATGATTAAAATAGCAACAACAGCCCGAACTTGGCTGGCATATCCCTTCAAAGGTCTTGGACAGGAGATAGGAGATACTGAACCGACTGCTAGAGGGAGAGATAATGGTCTAATCTTTTCCTCATTACAGCTGATAATCATAATAGTGATATATTGTTGATATATAATATCAATGATAATGCCTGGCAAGGTGTCAGGTACTGGGATGAGAAATTCAATACCTTTTCTCATTTAATCCTCAACAAACTCATGATGCATCTATGATAACCTTCATGTTTCATATGGGGAGCAGCTCAGAGAGTTTGACTTGCCCAAAGCTAACAAGTTATAGAACTAGGATTCAAACCAAGTCTGTGTCATCCCAAAGCACATCCTCTAAAATTCTATACTCCTGCCCCAGCTCACATCTCACCACAGCTATTTGAATAACGTAAAATGACTTGAGGGGCAAGAGGGGGCCTTCAAGTCCCTCATTTGGCACCAAAGGGACAACATTGCTTGATAGATGTAGAAGGTGAGGTGATGAGATGGGGCTGGAGTGAGCAGACTAGAAGTAAAAAAAGTGATGCTATTGTTTTAATGCTAGTCATTTGCATCCTTTCTCCTGAACCCACTAACCTATGGAGTAGTGAGAATTTGCCTCATTTAAGAAAGCCAATTATCCTAATAGTAATGGTTCAGATGATGAGTACATAGCATCAGAGAAAATAGTCAAAATATTATCAAGGCTCATGAACCATAGAATTGTAAGTGCAACCCACACATGTTATGTCCTAAAAACAGTGAATGAGTTAAGAAACTTGTTAGTGTTGAATATGCCTTAATTTATTTTAAAGAATGGGAAACTAGAATTTTATGTTCATATGTCTGTACACACACACACACACACACACACACACACACACATATAAATACATTTTTTAGTGGGATGGGTGGAAAATTTGTGTTGTGAATATATTACTTACTTAAAAGATAAATTTTGCAAAGCAATCACTTTCAACAGCTTAAAATGCTGAATTAAGATACACTTACATCTATAGAGTTCTATATTGATAGTCTTGAATTTTCCATATACAAGCATACACAAAACAAAATTACATGATTACATATTACTACTATATTCCCCTTGTTTCTCATATGCGGGAACTGCGTGGGGCAGAGTTTTTTCTAGAATTTCAGAAAAGGCACATTTGCATATGAGCATGATTATCACTGCTCTATTACACAGATCCTTTGGGGGAAAGGAAAGCTGAAAACGTTCAATACTTTCTAGCTATCATTAAAGTTTTGCAATTGCTAAATGATTCACAACCACCCAAGGGCTCAAGATGCGGGTATGACCTTATGCATCTGACATTACAGTGATTAGACTGCGATATCAGAAGCAGAATGCAGGATGGTTGGGCAGGTGAGAGGGGAAAACTTGCATTAAGTAGAGAAGATCTGATTAATCTAAGGCTTCTGTAAGGCAGGAGATACAGGGAAGGTACATCACTGCTTAATGGACGCGGCTGGAATACGGACTGCCTCCCATTTCTTAATGCAGGACGGCTTAGTGGTGCAGAAAGTACTTCTGCCAGTGATGTTCGCATTTGTCAAAAGGCCTCCTCCAGCTGTACATACCCCAGGCAGACAGGTGACCAGCGATTTCTTCCTGAAAGCTCAGTCCACTCTAACGCGGGTGAACACTATGTGCTAACGTGAACTGACATGACTGGTGCATGGAACACACTGACCCACCCACTCCCCTCTGAAACACAAAGCTAATCCTCAGAGGCGGTGTGATCTCTGGGTTCTGGGGCCAGACTGCTTGGGTGTGACTCCCATTTCAGCTTTTTTTCTGGCCCCTGATATCAGTTATTGAAATTTTCTAAGGCTGACCTTCCCCAATTATGACCCCATAGATTGTAAAGTTAACATATGTAAAGTGCTTAGAATTCCTGACTTCTTATTATGTCACACCCCGGCTTTGAGTCCTTCATGTGACTTCTCAGGGCCCTTAGAATAAAGTCTGAAATACAAACTATGGTTGACAGTGTCTTATGTCATCTGTCTCCCTAGCCTCCTCTGGCACCTCTCTTTTTCCCCTGTTTTTACGACAGTCACATTTCCATTCATCAGAGGTCCCAGTTTTCTCCTTCATGGATGTTTCATATTCTATTCCTCTGCCTGGAAGCTTCGCACCTTCTTCCTTATAGAATAAGAGCCAAATTCTCATTCAATTCTTGATTTAAAAGACACAGAATTAGGCCCATGTTAGACCTCCTACATTGCACTTCCATACTATCCTGAACTACTTTGTAGTAAGAATCACATTTATAATGACACATAGATTTCTGCATTTTTAAAATGTCTGTCCTAGCCACTTTATATTGACCGTAAGCATATGCCAGCGATTAACATAGTATCTGGCATTTAATACAGGCACTGAGAAATATTGGCTGAATGGATAAGTGAATAAATGCACGTCTATCATGGGATAGGGTTGGTACCTTGTGCTCCACAATAATAAATATAATTCCAACTTTTCAGCAGGAGCCTGATAATACAAGCCTTTGGAAAAACTTTTGGAGGTTCTAGATAGGTTTATGGCTAGATTTTGGCGATGGTTTGATGGCTGTACACTTACCACTAACTTATCAAGTTGTAGCCATTGAATATGTACTGCTATTTGTATGTCAATCATAACTCAATGAAGTGTTTTTTTAATCCCACTGCAATACTTCATTCTTCTACTTAAAGAGGTAGAAATATGTGTGTCCATCTTTTTTAATAGATTCCAATTGTTGATTATGTGTCTATCTCCCCTCTAGATTCTATAGTTTTCAAAGTCAGAAGCTAGTGGCTGAAACATATTGAATCTAATATAAAGTATGCAGAAATTATTTAATTAAAAGTAATTTTAAAGGATTGGTAATTCTGTGAGCTACCTGGCCTGTGAACAACAATTATAGACTATTACAAATGCATGTTTAGTGTATATGAAGTCAACTAGAGGTTGACACTTTAGGGGTGATATGACTTATACTTCTCTGATTGCGGACAGTGCCCAAGGCCATGAGTGTAGCACCTGACCTCTCTGAGCCACATTCTTGAAAACCTGCTATGCCTATTGCTGTATGTCACCTGTCACTCTGTTCTGTGCCTTTGCCCTGCTGGTTGTTCAGAGTCAGCCTATCTCTAGTTATCACGGACTCCATCCAAAGTGTCTTTCTGTCAAGGTGGGATCTAAGCTGCCTTTGCTGCTTTAAGTTGGGTGTGAGGTTCTCCATGGTCACTGTTTTGGCCTGCCTGGTGTACTGCTGGTTCCCTATGAGCCAAGGCTTGAACATCTACAGATAAAGTCGCCAATAATCTTGGTCTAGTGGTCTCAGCCTAGCAGCAACATGCAAATTAGCTTGATTTTAGTCTATCCAGGAACAACATAGAAAAGTAGTTAAGAACATGAACTCTGGAGTCAGATGGACCTGGGTTCAATCCTGCCTCTGCCATGTGTTAGCTGTGTGGTTTAGAAAAATATAAGCCAGTTTCTTCATCTTTTAAAAGAGCTATCTTAGAGGCTGTCAAAAGGATTCAGTGAGACAACGTAGTGATCATCATATGGCTAGTATTATTACTACTATTATTATTGCTAGCATTATTGCTACCACTACTGCTATTATTATTGTCACCATTATTATTATTTCAGATTAATCTTGAACTGACTGAATTTCACCAACCCATATGGGAGGTATCCAGAGACCACTGTCCTACAATTAAAAGAAACTTAAAATATCTAAATAGATGGCTCAGTGCTCCTTGGGGAAGCCTTCAAGCAATTTTCAGAATCTTCATGCTAATGGAAACGCTGTGGTTCAAATAATGTTGAAGGGAAGAAGGCGGATGCAAAGTGAGGGCAGATGAAAGACTTGTAAATTGAAAGCTTTACTTGAGAACCACATGGAAGCCCTTGCTATTTATTTGCAAATTATTTTGCTCTTTAAGTTTCCAAAAAGCTTCACCAACTAGCCAGTCATCAGGAAAGCGTGATTTTGGTGAGTGTCTTATGTATACTGTGTGTTCATAATAATTCATGTCATAAAGTATAGAAAAACACATATAATATATCCTTATGTACAAATATATAGTGTCCTGTTTGGAGTTTGATTTTCAAACTTAACATTTGTTTGCTCTAGACAATGTTGCCTCAGGGCTATTAGGGACAGTGGAGAACTATGACAGCGCTGGCGGGCTTCTTTAGACGCAGTTGTTATCCATGCACTGCTGTCAACTACCCGACTCTGGCTTCCAAATGAAGGACCTTGGTCCTGGTGACAAGGTAGGTCCAAGCAGCACGTCAGGTTTCTAGATCGATGAGTCAGCAATAAGAATGTTCTTGTAGAATATTTCAAGGTAGAAGTGCACATGCATGTTTTTCATCTTGATGACTTATTTGAATTTTAATCTACTCAATTTGGGCATGGGTGTGATGATATAGTGACTGGTCTAACACTTGAATACCTACACCAGGTGTTCGATTCAATTTAGGGTCAGATTTGCGTTATTTACCTATGGGGCTTCCCTGATTACCTTCTCTGGACTTGGGACAAACTGTTATACAGATTCTTCCTTAATCTTACAGATATCTTTTATCTCAGCAAACTTTCAGCCTGAAACTTATACCTGGCAGTATTTGCCACCATCATAATTTACAGAGACCAATTTATAGTACATGCAAATACATGTTAAATACACACATCCATATGTAAATATAACATATATACAAACACACATGCAAACATATATGTGTATATTTATTTATAAATAGGATGTCTATTATAAATATATTTCTATAGTTTTTGTAAATTTACTGTATAAATTTTATAACTTACAAACAATATTTCTACAGCTCCTTTCAACAGATCAGCAATGGGAGGAAGTCTTTCATAAATAGCCCTCTATACTGTACCTAAAGCTTCAAATCCAGGAGTCTAAGGCTAGAAGCTGTTGGTTTGGTTTGGAAGTTCTCTCTCAAGGCCCTGGCAGTCTGATTCATTGTGCATAATTTGTATCGCATATAGCACCATCAGGATACCTCACTCTGGGGTTTAATAAATTGTGAGCTTTGGGGATTTGTAAGTTCCATTCTTGAAAGTCCCCATCAAGGTCAAGGTAGGCTAAAAATGATTTCAACATCTACATAAAAGAATTATAAGTGTTATCAGTACACAAGAGAATAACTTCCTCAATGGTAGCAGATATCAATGGTTTACGGCAACCATGCCCTTTACAATGAATCTGTCCAGATCTTCCAAAAAGCGGTTAAGCCTTTCTCCCTAATCCTTGAAAGTGGACTGCTGTGACTCGCTTTAGTCAATGGAAAGTAATGGAAGCAAAAGAATGCTAGTTCCAACTTCAGCCCTTGGAAAGTCTTGTGGACTTCCGCCCTCTTTCTTTCTCCTCTGCTCAGGATAGTTTTCTAGAGGATGAGCCACATGGAGCAGAATAGTCAACCTCATTATCTCAGGTGAAGTACTAGACACGGAGAGAGGCCGTTCTATACCAGGGATCCTCATCCAACCCACTAGGAGACTCAGAGGTAAGGCCAACAAACCTATAGAACTTCCCAGATGACCTCTAAACTGTGAGAGGTAGTAATGGTTATTGTTTTAGAGTGGTTTTTACCTAACATTATGTGGCAATGTTGATTAATATAGTCAAGTGTATAGAAATGGGGAGATGAACCTACAGATATACTAATTGTCAGTGGGCTAGCTGATCATCAAAACCCTGTTTTTTTCCTACTCTGTTGAATATAATACCAGAAAAGGATGTGGGTACCAATCGCTGAAATTAATTACCTTTCAGTCCTCAAACTTTTTAAATTTATTTTTTACTAGAGGCCCAATGCATGAAATTTGTGCAAGGGGCTTGGCCCTCACAGCCACTGCGGCCTCTGCCTCCACCCTCGCAGCTGCAGCTTCATCAGGAAGGTCATCCGGAGGTCATCTGGTCTAATTAGCATACTATGCTTTTATTATTATAGATTGATTTCAGAGAGGAAGGGAGAGGGAGAGATAGAAACATCAATGATGAGAGAGAATCACTGATCGGCTGCCTCCTGCATGCCCCCTACTATGGATCGAGCCTGCAACCCAGGCATGTGCCCTTGACAGGAATTGAACCTGGGACCTTTAAATTCACAGGCCAATGCTCTATCCACTGAGCCAAACCAGCTAGGGCCAGTCCTAAGATTTTTAAAAATGGCTGCTTGGAGAAGCAATGTCTAATGTGTCCTCCATTCTGGGATTATATGACCTGCCTATGATTTGGTGTATATTTCTGCCCAGGTACAAAACTCAGACACTCAGAATGTTAGTGCTTGGCCCATAGGCTGTAAGAATGATATATGAGTCTAACAACTCAGAAGTTAAGTTCTTGGAAGTCAGAGATTTCTTATGCAGTGGGACACTCTGAACTTATAAAATAAACACTGTAAAGGTTTATTTATATTACATTCAAGACAAAATGTATAAAACTATTTCAACAACCCAAGACAGGGTACTAGAAGCTGCTATACGTTGGACCAAGGCCGTTGGGGCCCTGGAGTTGCCATGGCCTGATCCCAAAGCAAATTCTAGAGGCCTTATATCACTACTACAGAGATTCAGGTTTCCACTAAGCCCATGGCTCACAAATCCTGTTTGGGGGGCTGTCTGTGCCAAGGGCAGAAGAGAAAGGCAGTTTTTCCACTTCTTACCTATGAAGACGTGATGTCCCCTGAGACTATAAGCTGTGTTCTCTGTCCATGTATTCCATTAGGCTTGCTGGCCCATTCCAGGACTCTCAGCTGTTTGTGACTATTAGGATTTTGCTTTTTCTACCTCAGCAGCCATTTGTGGATTGATATTTAGAAGTTTCAGCACACTAAATATGACTTCTGCTGTCTTTGCTCTTTTGACATTAGGCAAAGACAATGTGTTTCTGTCCAGATGGTGTCAGTTTAATCATTGGCACCTAACGTACCATGATACACTAGTGTTGACCCAGCGTACATTATAGCTACTTTCCAAGCGTGAGACATTGCACATTTTTAATCTTCAAAACAAAATAGAGGGATAGGAATGACATGAAAAATATTCATTTCTGAAATATTTATTAACTTAGAAAGTGGCAGGAGAGCAAGGTACATGATACCCATTTTGAGTTCTTCATCAAACATCCCTTTGCTTCTAACTATAAAATATAAGCATATTTTCATCCTGGCCAGGTGGCTCAGTTGGTTGGAGTATTGTCCCACACACCAAAACACTGTGGTTTGATTCCTGGTCAAGGCACATACCTAGGTTGAGGATTCAATCCTCTCTCGGGGTGCATTCAGGATGCAACCGATCAATGTTTCTCTCTCTCTCTCTCTCCCTCCTGCTCTCTGAAATCAATAAATATACCCTTGTGTGAGAATCAAAATAAAACACACACGTATTTTCCTTCTTTCTCTTTGTAACAAGAACTCAAGGTCTATTCATTATTTTTTTCTTTCAGGCTCCCCCCCCCCCCCACTTTGTTATACACCTTTCATATGTACATTTGAGGGACTTCCCTGTCAACTGATTAATGAATAGTTTGTGAAAATGAGAGCACAGAGAAGACCATTTCTTATCTACCACAAGTATTTAAGAGAGGTAAAGAAAATAAAGTTCAATTCTTGCAAGTGACAACCATAGATAATAGATACTACCAAACCAGAAATCTGAAAGTTGGTTGTAAATCAGAAGAACACAATATGCAATGCAGTAGATAAGGAACAGGAGTGATCAGGGTTCTTTTCAAATATATATTATCCACTCGCAGCAAAAGGCTCTGGCTCTGCCGGGCTTGAGCTCCTAGACACGCCAGTTCTCATTGCCGAGCAAGGTTGGCCACTGACACGTTATTTCACACACCAGGCATCAAGCTGCCAGTGTGGTCTCCATGGCAGAATTTACCAAACACTGGAGAAGGCTGGGATGGAGGCAGCACAGTTTCAATAACGGTAAGAAAAATAATAAGTACCCCAAATAGAAGCAAAGGCCAGAGTCTAGGCGGACAGATGTCTTTGACAGGAAAAGGGTCAAAGCTGCTTGGCTGTAATACCACGAGAAGCTGAATGGCACCTTTATACCATGATAGCAATCGTGCCATTTAAAGTTTTTAAGTAAAGCCCTGTTTGTTTTGAAGGCAACAGAAAGTATGGTTAGTTTTGCTAATTGGCCTGGTAACAAGATAATGTACGGTCTGGGGAATATAGCAGGACGGGGTAGGGTATATATCCTGCTTTGGGACTAGCATTTTCCAGGTTCAGGAAGGAAGGTACCAATCAATGGCATGCGGGAGACAGTTGCTTCACAATATTCAGGCACATGAAACATCACCTTGCTTTGTTTTCCTAAATCAAATTAAATCTGGTTCTGATCCCCCCAGGGCCACAATGGGATGGCCAGTACCTGCCATTTTCAAGGCGCTCTTTTCTTTCATCTCGGTTGTTCTGGGTCCCAAAGCCTTATATAATCCAGTGAACCTGAGCACATGCACACACCATGCCGCTACTGCCAGCCTTAAGGCGCAGAACATTTCTGTCACCCCCAAAATTCCCTGGCACAGATTTGCAGGGTATCTGTTCTTTGCAATTCTGGCCACCGGCTACCATGGACCTCCTTTCTGCTACTGCACATTCATTTTGTCTGTTCTAGAATTTCATATACATTAAAATGATAGAGTATGTATTCTTTTTAAAAATATATATTTTATTGATTTTTTACAGAGAGGCAGGGAGAGGGATAGAGAGTTAGAAACATCGATGAGAGAGAAACATCGATCAGCTGCCTCCTGCACACCTCCTACTGGGGATGTGCCCACAACCAAGGTACATGCCCTTGACCGGAATCGAACCTGGGACCCGTCAGTCCGCAGGCTGACGCTCTATCCACTGAGTCAAACCGGTTAGGGTGAGTATGCATTCTTTTGATCTGGCTCCTATTGCTCAGCATTATGTTTCGTCTGATCCATCCATGTTATGGTGTGTATTGAAGTTTATTCATTTTATTGCTGAGTTGTATGCCATTGAGTACTTTTAGCACACTTTCTTTATCCTTTTACCTACTGACAGGCACTTAGGTTGTTTCTATCTTTGGTTATTCTGGATCAATCTGCATGATCACATGAATATATGTTTCTGTGTGGACACACGTGTTCATTTCCAGTCAGGAAAAATCTAGGAGTATAATTGTTAGGTTATCTGATAGGTATGTTTGACTATGTAAGACACTGATAATCACTTTTACAAACTGAGTATACCATTTTACATTTCTATCAGCAATATTTGGGAACTGTGGTTGCTACACATCCTAACAAAATCACAATATTTTAAATCACTTTTTAAAAATCCATTTAGTCAGTATATAAATTGAGTGGTATCTCAATTTGCTTTTAATTAGCATTTCATTGATGACTAATGATATTGAGCATCTTTTCATTTGCTATTGTTTATCCTTTTTTATGTGAAATCTGTTCAAATTTGTGCTCAATTTTTTCCATCTTTTTAAAAAATATTTCTTGTTGATTTTAAGAGAGGGAGGGAGAGAGAGAAACATCAATCGCCTCCTGCATGCCCCCCGACCAGGGATTGAGCCTGCATCCCAGGGCATGTGCCTTGACTAGGAATCAAATGGGAATCAAATCAACATCCTTTGGATGCACAGGACGATGCCCAACCAATTGAGCCACACTGGCCAGGGCTGTCTTCTCATTCTTGAGCTGTAGGAGTCCTTTATAAATTCTGAATACAAGTCCTTGGTCCAATGTGTGTGTGTGTGTGTGTGTATATATATATATATATATATATATATATATATATATATACACATATGCATTGCAAATATATTCTTCTGGGCAGTGGCTTGAATTTTCATTTTCATAATGCTGTCTTTCAAAGAGCAAAGTTTCTAATTTTAATGAAGTCTAATTTATTTTATTATTTTATAATTTGTGCTTTTTGTGCTCTCTCCAAGAAAAATTTGCCTATACCTACTTTGTAAAGATTGTTCCTTTTGATTTTATCAAAACAATGACCTATTGGATTACATAAACCCAAAGGATAACTAAAATGCTAAACAACAGTTACATGAAATTAGAAGGGAGCAAATTTATTTATAAATGTTTTAAGAAACACACATAGTTCTGATGATGGATAAAGATAGTAGTTCCCTTAATATATTTTTCAAACCTGAGGGAGTGTTAAAAATTTATCACTTTCCTAGTAATCCCAGGAGAATAGAAATTGAATGCAAAACATCTAAGTGAATAAAGGAAAGAAAAAAAAACTGGATTGGTACATTAGCACCAGAAAGGAGAATAAAAGAAGCAAAAAGATTTCACTAAATTGAAAACAAAAAAATTATATAATAAATAAAAATACATTAGCAATAGGAATAAGTGGTAGTGGATCAAACTTGCTAGCAAAAGATATTTACAGCTTCATTAGAGAAAAAATTCTGCTTTATCTATTTCTTTATCTCTAATACCCAGAACAGGGCCTAGTATTTAGAAGGAGCTAAGTGACAGCTTTAATGCTTGTTGAAATAATTAAAAATTAGATTGATTGAGAAGTACAAATTGATAGTTACAGAATAGTCCCAGAGATGTAAATTACAGCATAGAGAATATAGTCAACAATATCGTAGTAACTGTGTATGGGACCAGATGGGTACATGAAATATAGGAGGAACATTCTGTAAGTACATGATTGGCTAACCACTATGTTGTACACTGAAACTGATACAGAATAATATTGAATGTAAGCTGTAATTGGAAAAAATAAAAAAATAAAATGTTCACCAATACAAAATTATATTAAAGTTTATAGGCTATTTATAAGAGACACAGTTAAAATGAAAGAAACAAGATTTTAAAAAGAGACAAAAGTCGCCCTGGTCAGTGGTTCAGTGGTTAGAGACCTCACCCACACAGTGAAGGGTCCTGGGTTTGATTTCTGAACAAGGGCATTTACTTGGGATTCAGGTTTGTTCCCCACCCTGGTTGGGGTGCGTGCAGAAGGCAATCAATTGATTTGTCTCTCACATCGATGTTTCTCTCTCTCTTAAAAATCAATAAATAAAATTTAAAAAGAGACAAAAGTAAAGGACAAATGAAACATTCACTAAGCTGCCGCTAATGAAAGGAAACTTAATGTAGCTATGAATAACACAAAATATAGTTTAAATTTATTAGCGATGAAAGCATCATCAGACAGGGCAGGTTTGCTGCAGGAGAAATTAACCCAAATCTCACTTGTTTCACATGTTTTGCTCTCATTTCATAGCCACCACAGGTCAATGTGGCATTCTATCCCACATAATCACTCAGGAACCCAGGCTGATGGCGTCTCTATCATCTGCGGCAGCCCCATCAGAAATGCACAGCATTTTTTTTTTTCCCATGGAAAGGTAAGAGGGCACCACAGGGTCTCATGCTATGAACTCAATGCTTTGGCCTGGAAGTGATTCACTTTTTCTCACAGCCCCCCTTGGTGTAAATGGTTTACTCTGTCTTGCCTTACTGCAAAGGAGCAGGAAAGTATAGTATTCTAATGTACTCAGAAGGCCAGAAGAAGTATATATGGGTGAGCACAAGAAATCCCTATCATAATGTTCTAAGCTTTTATGCACCGAACAACATGCCCCCATATAAAGAAATATTTATCACATTTAAAAGAAAAAGTAAAATCTACTACCATAGAGAGTTTTACACGTTTCTTAGTACTTATTAAGTAGACAAAATTAGTAAGGATAAAATATTTTTAAATGCACCAAGTCTATTTCATGGGACACTTCATAAATCCAGACTCCCAGAATTTTCACAAAGAAGTCCCCTAAAGATGTGCTCACAACCCAAAATTACAGAGCTCAAATGAAAAACAGATGGTGGACAAGATAAGGAGCAGGTTAGTATCCAAAAAAACCTGAGATAAAGCTTGCATGGACTATTTTAACAGGGAAAAGTAGCACAGTTAGTAGTTAATTTAATAATTCTTCATTTATTTTGAACTGCTTTATAAAAGTCACTGCTATCTATCACAAAATAAAGAAAATTCTAATTTACAAAGAAACGCATGAACTTCACAATCATATTCTTCAGAGGTGGGATCTGATAGAATAATTTCACATGCAGTTCTCTGTCTTACAATATCACTCTTAGCTCCAATTCTTTTATTTCTCTTGTTCTTGAGGTACAATAAAAAATACTATATCTAACTTAAAAACAATTTTATAAATTTCAAGGTCAGTATTAATCTATGCTAATGCAGGAATTAGAACTTTTTAAATTATTTATTTCATATTAGGCTTTAGTGATTTTCAGCATATGTTGTGTGTGTGTGTGTGTGTGTATTGTGTTTAATAATGCCTACTTAAAACTAGATGTTTTTAAAAAATTAGTGAGAACCAAATAAAATTTTACAAAAAATGTTTATGTTATTTTAAGTGTACTAAATAGTCAAAATATGGGACTTTTTAGCTTGTCTATTAGTCATTTTTCTTTTGAAAGCTCAGTTTATAAGGTATTATTTGGTTGAGCCCATTTATTTTCCATATGGATCATGAGATGGTGATGCAATTTGGTAATGACCTTGCCTATTTTTGTTTTAAGCACTGAACATTACCTGCATATTAAGTGGCTTTAGGATTGTTTTATAACAGATGTCTTCTTCCAGTGGTTCTCTAATTGCAGTTTGTACTCAGTCTACTGCTCTGACAACTAATGTGAGTTCAGTAATTTCAAGAACTTCATACATTAGTTGCTGTGGACATAAAGGATCGTAGCAGAGAAACACTAAGACAGGTTTGTCCAGACGTGTTTCTGGAAGCTTTATGAACATTCAGAAAAAGGAATCTGACTAAATCCACCATGGTTCCCTCAGTCTACCCCAAATTGTAGTTTAGAATGACCTGTATAAAGAAAGGGGATAAAAAAAAAAGAGGTGAGACAATCTCAGTACAAATGGAAGTCCCAGGAATGCCTGAAGATTTCTGGGAGTGGTCATGAAATTTTCTAACAGGAGATAAAATGAGGTTGTCAAATCTGAAAGTCATATATTCTTATTCACCATTTGAAAACCTTGAAGACTATAAAATAGAGACTATAGGGCTTACGTCTTCTCATCCTCTAATCAAGGCAAGCTATACCTTTTTTTTAAAGTATATTTTACTGATTTTTTACAGAGAGGAAGGGAGAGAGATAGAGAGTTAGAAACATCGATGGGAGAGAAACATCGATCAGCTGCCTCCTGCACATCTCCCACTGGGGATGTGCCCGCAACCCAGGTAGGTACATGCCCTTGACCGGAATCGAACCTGGGACCCCTCAGTCCGCAGGCCGACGCTCTATCCACTGAGCCAAACCGGTTTCGGCGAGCTATATCTTTTAAAAGAGATTTAAGAAATTGTATAATAGCATGACTCAGCCATGATGACTTTACTAGGGCATATTAATGGGATTGGTCCAGGTTGAATTTCAGGATAGATGAAGTGTGATTTCTGGTTATATTTCTAGAACCCTCCATGTAAGTCAATTCTTCCAAAGGCCCAATGATTTTCCAATCATCCCCATCCATCAAACTTACTGGTGCATTTCATGAATCTTTACTGAGTGCTTCCAATACTCCAGTCTTTGGGGGAAGTGCGCCGAAGTTACAACAAAGGGAAGATACAGGCAACTAACCAACACTGTATGGTGAAGAGGAATCATTGCTTTTACAGGGAGATGTGTGAGGTGCTCTGGGAACACTTAGGAAGGGCCCCACATGTACCTGGAAGATCAAAGACAAACTCCTTGGAAAAGTGACAGCAGGTGAAGTGGAGGAGAGGGGCATTCTAGGTAGAAGAGTGGCTCAGGGGAGAGAACATGGCACGTTTAGGGAGGGACGGTAGCTTTTGCTCAGTGTTGTTCATCAGAACACCCTGAGCCCATTTTCATTAATGCTTGGCAGCTGCTGTTTACAGAAGCATTTGCTTCTTAACTGTGATTTTGGCAAGTCAAAGCTGACAGGTGGCCTTGGTGCCTGGCACTTCTAAGAAATGTTTAAGAGTAAGTTCTTTCTCAAAGCTTGTGATAACATTACCAATATAAAATAATTCTGAAGAGTACTTTTGATCAAAGTGGTTGAAATTCAAGTTCCAAATTTCATTCTGGTGACTAATCCTCCCCAGGTACACAGACTGGGAAGGAAGAATTTTTCTTTGTGAGTCATTTTTAGCATTTATTCTAATAAATGTCTCTTTGTGCCAGGCACTGTGCCAGCACCCAGCTGAACAGATTGGGCGAGGAAAGGCTTCAGCAAAGATGACCACTCAAGATCTGCTTCTCCTTAAGTCAATTTCATGACAAAGTTTCTCTTTACAAAAATTCCTTTCAAGGGATGATTTCTCCATTTTATTTCTGCCATATAAAACATTCACCCACTGACTCATTCATTCAACAAATATTTATTAAATACTTATTATGAAATAGATCAATTTCTCCTTCAATAAGGCTGATAGCCTATTAGGGAAGATTCACAGAAATCAATAAGTACAGTGATAATTAAGTAATTAGTTATTAATTAATGGTAACTATGACAAAGGTTGTCATTAAAGCTCCAGACATGCCTATAAGTGCTCATAGGAAGACGTCTCTTAACTATACCCAGGGAGGTCATGGAGGGGCTGCCTGGAGGACGTGATATTTGGTTTGTCTTCAATAAATAATACCAATTTTATTTCTTTTAGAACTGGAGAAGGGAGAACGTGGAAGCAACTACTTTAAGTATTGGCTAATAAGAAATGTGCAGAATAAATAAAATGGGTGGGCAAGAAGAGAAGATGAGATCATCCTTGCTTGGGAAACCACATGTGCAAAGATAAGGAGATGAGAAAGTACAAAATAGTTCAACATGGCTAACACCTGGGTGGGTGATAAAATATGGTGGCAGATGTGACTGGAGAAGCAGGCAGGGCTAGATGATAAAGCCCATTTAATCCTCCCAACCATGCAGAGTAATAAGCACTATCATTATCTAATGTCAATATTTCTACTTGAAAGTCTACTTGGCCTTTTAAGCAACATGTACAAAAGCAAACTCCTGTCCTCCCCCATGAACTTGCTACTTCTGCAGATTTCTCTGACTCATTAGCTTCTTCATATGTCTCGTTGCTCAAGTTAATGTCATTCTCAATGCCTCTCTTTTCCTCACATCATGTATCATAACTGTCAAATCTTGCTGATCTTACATTCAAAATACACCTGGGATTCAGCAATTTCTCCTTCTCTCCTGGCCCTCTCCAACATCATCTCCACATAACTACTGTCACCTATTAAGCTATCTTCCTGCTTCTGTTCTGAATCACCCTTGTCTCCTCCTGTTCTCAAACCAATGGTCAGATCCTTTTAAATTCTAAGATTGTATTACTTCACTCAAAACCTTGTAATAGCCTTCCATTTTACTCTAAGTAAAGGCCAATGTATACAAAGGATGACAAATCTGTCCCTGCAGCAGCCCTTTGACTTCACTTATTCGTCTCCCATCACCTCAGGCTCCTTGCTTCTTCTGGACATCAGGCATCCTCCCCAACCTGGCTCTCTGACTTCCTTGCCATGCCCCCAGATACTTCTGTGACTCATCGCCTCATCTCCTTCCAGTCTTTGCTAGAAGATCAGAGTCTCAGAAAGACCTACCCAAGCTCCTCTACTTAAAATTGCAAATCTCACCTGCATCTCTGTCTCCTTCCCTGCTTTGCTCTTCTCTGTAATACTTTATCCATTTAATTTCTTAAATTCTCTAAATCCTCTTAGTAGAATATAATCAAATGTAGGGTTGAGAGTTATTTATTTTTGGTCACTGATGTATTCCTGGTACCTAAAACACATAAGTTTCTGACACATAATAAACACTTAAACATATTTGGTAGGTGAATAAATTTTACAAATGAGGGTGACAGAGAGGTTAAGAAACTTGCTCAAAGTCCTACAGGGACTTGTGCACCATACTGATCTCAGCTAAGTTTACAGGTGAGAGACCAAGTTCACAGAACTGAAGTCTCTATGCTGGGCCATATCTTTTAGAAACATTGGCACCTGAATCAGAGTGAAGGACTGATGAAGGTTAATGGGGTCCTTTGTCATTACAGATGACTAGAGGCCCGGTGCACAAATTCATGCACCAGTGGGGTCCCTTGGCCTGGCCTGTGGGATTGGGTCAAAATCAGTTCTCTGACATCCCTCGAGGGGTCCCGGATTGTGAGAGGGCGCAGGTCAGACCGAGGGACCCCACCAGTGCATGATCTGGGCTGGGGAGGGATGCGGGAGGTTGGCCAGCTGGGGAGGGACTGCGGGAGGGCTCCAGGGCATGTCCAGCTTGTCTTGCTCAGTCCTGATCATCCAGACCCCAAGCTAACCAACTGGTCAGAGCATCTGCCCCCTGGTGGTCAGTGCACATCATAGTGAGTGGTTAAGTGGACTTAGCATATCATTAGCATATTACGCTTTGATTGGTTGAACAGATGACTGGATGACTGGATGCTTAGCATATTAGGCTTTTATTATATAGGATAGGAAGGTGGCCCCACAGAGCTACATTCCATGGCCAAGAGCTCATGTCTCTCTAACCAGCCAGCCAGAGCTTCTTTATGAAGGGAGTTTGCTTCTGCCTCCTTTTCCTTGGGGTCAGGAATTCCCTGTGAAGCCTCAAATATGGTGGAAAGGATGTGAGGGACTTTTGGGTCTTTATTATGAGCTGGGAACCACTGGGCTAAAGGGATGCTTTGAAGACTTACCTCTGAAAAGGTCCTCTGATGGTTGCATGGGATTTGCTTTTAGAGGCTCCATGGGAAGAAAAAAACTTTGTGATAAAAATGACCTGTTCTGCTTTGACTGTTTCTTGATAAATATGTGTGAAATTTAAAATCTCATTTCAAAGGGGAAAAAATGATCCTCATTCATGATGGAATTCTTTGAAAAGAAACAAAAACCTGACTGGAGAGAAAGGGGATTTATCTATTGTCACTGCATCATTATGCAGGGAGATAGCTTGGTTCTATAACAGCCCAAGAACAGAGATCCAGCATGGGATGCATTACACAGCACTTGAGATGAAAAGTTGGCTTCTCTTAGACTAGAAGGAAAGTTCAGCCCAAAAGCTTTTGTGGAAAGAGACTTGCTTTGTAAAACATCAGGAGAGCCTGTTCAAGTTATCTTCAGTAGCCACCTCATGTACACTTTGGAAAAAAATTGCTAACTCATTAAGCTAATGGCCCCCGAAGTGTCCCAGGATGCTACAGAAGCTATACCTTTAATAAAAAGAACTTCGCTTGTAAGGAGGTAAGTATTGGACCTACAAAAGAGAAATTCTTTAAAGTGGAGATGAGAAAGCTGAACTATTATGAAAGAGCCAGAACAGAAACGAAGTCATTTTTTACTAAGGGCAGTTAACAAAGATGGGTGCTACAAATTGTGTACACCATCATAATGGTCACTTGGTAACAAAATGAATCGTTTTTATAAAAAAGTATTTTTATTGATTTCAGAGAGGGAGAGAGTGATAGAAATATCAATGATGAAAGAGAATCATTGATCGGCTGCCTCCTGCATACCCTCTACTGAGAATCAAGCCTGCAACCCAGGCATGTGCCCTGACCATGAATCAAACCTTGACAGCTTGGCTCTAGCTGGTTTGGCTCAGTAGATAGAGAGAGCATCAGCCTGGGGACTGAAGGGTCCCAGGTTCAATTCCAGTCAAGGGTACATGCCCAGGTTGCAGGCTCAATCCCCAGTAGGGGGCGTGCAGGAGGAAGCCAATCAATGATTCTCATCGTTGATGTCTGTATCTATCTCCTTTTCCCTTCCTCTCTGAAAACAATTAAAAAATATTAAAAAAAACAAACACTTAACAGCCTTATTCATAGATTGACGCTCAACCACTGAGCCACACCAGCTGGGCACAAAATGAATCTTTAAAAGCCAAAAATATCCCCAAAAAGGGTCAGCAAGAAAAAATACTTTTATTGGGAAGCTTTGTAAGAACAGCAAAATATTTATCCTGGATGTAGCATGAATTAACCTAAAAGACAATGGAGCACAATAAATACATAGGAAACGACTAGAGTCTTCAATTAGTAGTTTGCAAAGAAAACACTAACTGATTTCTAGCTCTATGGTCATAATTTCAGTATAAAAATGTAAAACTAAGTGGAAAAATGAGCCATGATTGCACAAAAGGGGACATAATGCTTTTTGAACTCCACATTAAATGCAATAAGAATGGTGAGCTCAGTGTCTGGCTTACAATAAGAGCCCGAACACTGTCAGCTTTTATAATTATGATTATTAACCTACTATAGACCAAGCTTTGCATTAGCAGATTTATAGGTGCTATTTGATTTAATTGCATATACAAAAGGCTAAAAAGACTGGATGAACACATCTTTTCAAATGAACCTGAACATCAACAAATTAAAATCTCAAGAAACCTAGATATGAATAAAAAAGATCCAACTCTATATACAGAAATGCCTTTTACCTGACCATCTGAAACTACCAAATTGAACTAGGCATCGGGCAAATAAATGGCATAGCTCACATTGAATCACCTTTCTAATAGCTCAGATGTTTGCCTCCCTAATTTAGTATGGCCAGACACTTATATCCAGTTCTTTCCCCATCTTTTCTCCTGGCACTGAAGCTCAAGCTCCCGTCTGTCATTCAGAGATATACTCCTTGCCTCTTTCTTGTCCAAATTATTTCACAAAGATGCTATATTTTAGCATGGGTGACTAGAGTGAGTGCTACGGTTAAAATTATTGCTTGCCTAAGGTTCGTTTCGGAATCCTGATAAGTCATTTCGAATGTGAGCTGTGTTGAGTACATTTCAATTTATTACTTTTTCTAAGTGAACTAATCTAAATTAAAATCTCAGAGAATCAATACCTCATTTTTATCATAGAGCATTCTGATTCTACCTCCCACTCATCCATCTATCGTTCACTGTGGCTTAGAAATTTCTAAGAATGAGGAGTTACTTTATATCGTGTCATGGAAATGACACATCTGCAGCCTGTTGTGTCATACATCTGAGCCCAAGTTTCCAGTAAATATTGCCTACTTCAGCCCCCTCATTTTATTTAATCTGCAGGACCTTGCCATGATCCCTACCATGAGAATTATCCAATACTTATTATGGGTTCACAATGTGCATGAATGCAATCTGAAAACTGTCACTACAAATTGTCTCATTTGTTTGGCTTCCGTTTCTTACGACAGTAATAGACACCAGTCCAGACAAATGGGTAGATACTTTCTGGTTTCCCAAATGTTATTCAGTACTCTACCCCCAATGTATTCATTTTGAGTACTTCCTTTGGGTTTTTAATGGTCTAGTGTTGACTTGGAGATATTGCAAAGATTTTTAATACACATGCCATGCTCCTAATATATTTTCATTTCTGATGACCTAGAAAAGAACAGAAGCAAAAAAAAATGGTGCAAGGGAAATGTCTTCTCACGACAGAACGTTTAAAATAAAGCTTTCAGGGATTTATTTAGTCAGGTCTCGTCTCTTCCATTATTCTTTTATATGCCACTTGCATTGCATAGTCTATGGCCGATCCATAAAAGAATCATAAAAAAGAACCCATTTTATGCAACCAATGTAATAGCATGTCTGCATAAAATACATGATGCATATATTTTATGTCCAGAATTCCAAATGGCCACTCATATTTCTTTTCTTTCTCAGCTTTCAAGGTTGGGTTCATAGTTTTTCAAGAGCAAAATATCTTCAATGCCTTTGTTTCATGAGGGCAGGAACTGTGTCTTATTCACCGCCTGACTCCACAACCTAGATGGGTTCTGGTACATAGCAGGATATGAATACATGTTTGGAAATACTCTTTCTCCTCAATTATTTACCATCAGTCAGTATCTCAGATAGGTACTCTCACTGCCTAAAATTCTGAGAAATGTTTGCAATGCCCTATTCAAATTGTATGAATGTATAAACACATAGTTTTTAAGGATAGTAATACATTTGCCACCTTAGGGAAAAATGAAAAAAAATTCTAAGTACTGTGGCTTAGTGGGCATATATCATATGTCATTTTGAAAAACCCAGATACCAATGAGGAGAACCACAGAAGCTGGTGAACATTTACTCAGTAGGTTCTGGGCCAACTTGAGCGTACATCACCTGGACCTTTGTCCTGTGGTCTCTAGACAATGAGAGAGGATGTATGTTTCTGAAAACTGAAAGGATGAAAAGACAACCACTGACTTCAAGATACTTATCATCTAGCTGGGTAAAATGCATAGAGATTTGCGAATGATAAATGAAAATACAAGGCAAATGTATGGCAAATGCCTAATGAAATGAGAATAAGGAGACCCTATGGGGCTAGGGTGGGCAGGAGAGGCTTCTGAAAGGTATTGTACAGGATCTAAGTCCTGAACAATGTACATATAAAATTGGAAAGGAAGGTCATAGGGGTGAGGAAAGGGGAGAAAGAATGAAAGTTATTTTGGGAAGGAGAGATGGTGTCAGCTGGTGATGTCTGTATACAAGAGTGAAGACATACTAGCTAGCGATGCTTGGACACAATAGCACAAAGGAGACTTGCTCTAGGAAGTAATCAGTTATGTCAGGGTTTATGCAACTGTCCTAGTCTAATGCCGACTGGATGGGCTAACAGTGTTTCCAAAATACATGAATGACGATGATGTTTATACACAAGAATATATCTGATTCCCAATTGCAAATGAGTCACTTAGCCAACGACTAATGGAGAAGCTATTTTCATCAATGGAAGCAGGAACTGAAAACGGAGGAGAGATGGGTATCACTAGTTCCCGTGGAAACAGATGAGCTTCGGACAGATGTTCTCTGTGCTCCAGGCATTTCTCTTTTTGTAACCAGCCAACAGCAGAAAATGAGTAGGAAGGGCCTGAGAGCATTGGGCAGGAGAAGGCAGTGCAGAAGAACAGTGCGAACTTGATGGTTTGTGCAAATCACTCAGACACCCCATGGACTACTTGAGTGCAGTTCAGGAAAACCAGGCACATTATCCCAAGACTTTCTCAGCCTTGAAGGAGGAGGAGCTCACCTACTGTCTCCAACAAACTTTATATTTGATGAAAACGCACATCCAGATCCAGAATGAAAGCAGGTGAAATGGAGAGCTGGCTGCTATAGCAATGCAGCAGGGAAGCTTCATCTGTCCTTAAACGTCAAGCCCTCTTGCCTAATTGTCACTATGGAGACTATAAGATTCCCAGTGCAGAGGGGAGATGATTGCACTCTGGCTTCCCTGGAGCAGGTTTGGGGGTGTGCAGAAGGATGATTTGTGGCTTCTACATCAAGACCAGGTCAAGACCAAGCAGTCCATCTTTAGAAGTCTATCTAAAGACAGTAATCATGTGTATGTGCTATAATTTACAAACAAAGGTTAAAAATAGCAAAAACTTGTTAGCAACTCACATAGCCACCAGCAGGAGCTTTGCTACGTAAAATAGTATCATATGCATACACTGTAATAGTGAGTGTGTAGCCCTTAAGAGAGGATGAGGGTCTATGAGATGTCAGTTGAAGTTCTTTGAAAAAACAAACAACAAAAGAACTCCCTGTTCAAATAACACTTGAGAAACACCGAGTTATGCCAAGTTAAATGAATTTTGTTTCTTGCTATCTGAGAACCTTAATTACGTGAAGATATCCTGTGATTCTCCTAGAGGGGAGATGGACTAGGTAAGCTTTTCCCTATCATTAACTTTCTTTGGAGAAGAGGATACCCTTGCACAGGATTTTGAACTCTGTGAAGAACTCAACCATTATTGAAGGTCTGAGTTAGGGGTTCATACTTTAGTTTTCTTTGTTTCTTTGTCTTGATGGGAAAGAGTAAACAGCATCTACTGCAAAGTCAAGAGAAAGCAACTTTTTGTCAAATTCCTAATAACTCTGGTGAACTCTGGTGTTCAGTTCTGGTATAAACATCCAGTCGTTTTTAAGGACACCATTTAGAATTTTTAAAATTAATGTGAAAATATATGTATTCTGGGCAAGAGCAACACATTTTATTTAATCAGCATCCCATCCATCACTGTATAATGTATGCAGTCTCTGCAAATGCACAGGAAGGTGTGCAACAGCGGAGCTGATGAATTATGGAAACCTTATACATGTGCTTAGTGCATTAAACACTTTCTGCTAACCCTTCCCCTCAACCTCCCAACAGATATGGCCTAAATAATCCTAGGTAAACAAAGCCGCTTCATCACCTTTAATATTCAAGAAAATAGACTATAAGTAGTTAATATGCATAACAATTTAAAAATACGGTCACATTTTCCTTAGTGCTAAACTCAGCTGTATTATTGTTTATATCAAGCCTGTTAACTAAGGGAAAAAATGGAAATTTGCTCCCAACTGCATCCCCTATTAATTTTACATACTGCATATCCCATCAAATTGAATAATTAAAGAGTAATTCATAAGTTCAGGGCCTCCATCATCAATAATGTGGGTCACATTTATCATCCAAAAATAAATAAGGGGCACCCGGAGTCAGAAAAGCTTTCACTTCCCAGTTGATATTTGAAGTTAGACTAAAAGAAGGAGTTCTATTTATAATCAAACAATATGAATAAATCATATGTGAATTACATGCAAAGCCAAAGTACAGGCCATTTATTCAGTTAAAAGATTTTTCTTGGGTAATTTGATTTTTATAGTTTGTGACCTTGAGAAATTATTTAATAAGTATTTACCATTTCAGTTGCTATATTTCATCCCCAAACCATTTCTACCATTTACTGAATATTTACTGTGTTCTAGGCACTGACTAGTCCTTCCCAGACCCTATCTCATTTCAGCCTTATAAGAACCATAATATATTAGAGTTAATTCATAAGGCAAGAGAAATTCTGAGAAGTTAAGCAACTTCCCAGCATGATGCAGAGAATACAGTGTAGAGGGTAGATTTTAATTCAGGCCTATTAGGCTTCTTACTATAAAATTCTTTGAAGTGTTCTCTATTGAAGAAGGAAGATCAAAATATTTGCCCTACCCATCTCCCAACTTTGTATGAAGCTTGTAGTATATTGTCTTCTCCAAAGATGGTTGCATCAATATATGCCTCATACATGCTTTTCTTACCATGTAATGTTGACAATTCTCCATCGAAAGGTAGGGTGGGTGTGGGGTAGAAGGAGTGAATGGGGATAAAAGTATTACATCTGTAATACTTTCAACAATACATTTTTAAAAAACAAACAAAGAAAGGTGCGATCTTGATTCCCTTCATTTGAATATGAACTGACCTGTAACTTCCTGAATTAATAGGCTACATGGGAAGTGACTTCCTAGGCTTGGTCATAAATGGCAATGGCAAGATGATAGTCTCTCTCTCTCTTCTCTCTCTCTCTCTCTCTCTCCCTTTCTTTCTCTCTCTCTTTCATTGCTTGCTATGGGGAAGCTAGCCATCATGCCTAGAGGATACTCAGTCTGGAGAGAATCCCACATGGAAAAAAACAGGCTCCTGGCCAATGGCCAGTACTAACTTGCCAACTATGTGAGCACCTTGGAAGTAAGTCCTCTGGTCTTCATGAAGCCTACAGCTGCCTGCAACCCCAACCAACACCCAAATGCGACTGCATGAAACACCTGAACCAGAACCACTTCTCTAAACCACTCTCAACGACCTGACCCACGGAGAGCGTGAGGAATAACATGATTGCTGTTGCTTTAAGCTGCTAAGTTTTGGGACAGCAATAGACAATACAAGGCTCAAATAAAAGTATGTATTTTAAATGTTTTACAAACTGTTCGAATCACAGTTCTAACGCCTGCTTTACACATGCAAAGGGGTGTATATATTCTGCGACAGGAAATTTAAGTAAATATGCACTTTTAACAGAATAATTTAGGCTGCGGCTGTGATACAAATAACCCAAATAGACTTCCCATGAGACAACAACTCTGGCAACTGAGAAACCAGGAGCAACGCCTTTCCTTTATGTTGTACTGGACAGTTCCCAAGGACATTTAGTAAGTGTGCTCTCCGAAACTGGTTTACAAGGAAGCTTTGGCTTCTGGACCCCTCACAGATACAGATACAGGTACAGGTGCCTTCTGAGACCCTGACAATGTGCTCACATGCTCTGCGATTTAGTGACATTTGCAGTAATAGGTCTTTTAAGTGCAATTTGTTAAGACCACTCTCTCTTAACTCTGACTTCTCTCTTATGAATCTCTTCCAGGCCACTTGCTTTGGAGTATTTTTGGCATTTGGTTAAAATCAAGTTGATCTGGGAATACTGATTTCATAATGAATTGTAATTTACTTTGCTATTATAAATTTCCACATTTATGCTTACTGTTGTTTTTATAATTTTGTAATAATCCCTTTTGTTATTCAGGGTGCCTGAAATTCTATAAGCTTCAGGCTCCACAGAACCTGGATCTGCCCTTAATCATCTTGAGTTATAATCACAATAACCCTGTGAGGTTGTTAGGGGAGATGTAATTATCCCATTTTATAGTGAGAAAACTGAGATTATGAAATTCTAAATGACTTACCCAAGGCCATATAGTTACTAAGAAACAAAGAGAAAACTCAAACTCCAGAACTCTGATTCCTGGTTCAATGCTCTTTCCACCAACCCACCCCTCTGAAAACATATATCCTTTCTACTTCCTTAAATTTCACATCAAAACTGATTTAGCCCCAGCCTGGGGCTAAATGCTCAGTTGGTTGGAGCATTGTCCCCCACACACCAAAAGGGTTGTGGGTTTGATTCTCCATCAGGGCACGTACCTAGGTTGTGGGTTTGATCACCAGTAGGGGCACATGAAAGAGGCAACCAATCAGTGTTTCTCTTTCACATAGATGTTTTTTTCTCTCTCTCTCCCTCCCTACCTCACTCTCTAAATTCAATGAACATTTCCTCAAGTGAGGATTAACAAAACAAACAAAAACAACAACAAAAACTGATCTATCCCAGGTCTCTTCTTTTGTATCCTGGTCTCTCTTCTGATTCTGTGCTAATATCACTCGAATTCATTTAACTGAAAATAACTGAAAAAAAGTTAGGAGCTGCCTTCAAAGCTATACCCTTAGAAATGGCTGATGGGATTTCCAGCACAGAGGCAGCAGGCCCATACAGGTTACATTCCAAGTGCAAGACTTTTCCCAGTGCTCTGAAATCTCACAACCCAACAGTATATCACACTAGGAAGAGGAATCCTAGGGTACGGCAAGGGTAAAGGAAGAAAGACCTGATGATGCTGAGCCAGGCTTTCCTGGGGAGAGGCATGAAAGGTACAGAGTGAAGAATGCCTCCCTGGAGGATGACTTAGCTGGCATCACCAAATGCTGCTTCAGGAAACCATCCTCAGATCCATGCTCCATTCGCCAGGGAACCATTCCCTTGAGGAGCATCTTGCCTCCTTCCCAGCACAGAGCATCATCACTCTGGACTGTTCTTGAGTCTTGTGCAAAGGGGACTGCACCCCAATTCTGTATTCCAGTGAAGACAATCTGTTTTGAAAGACCTCATTGAGGCCTCTTGGATCTAACAGATTAACTGACAAATGAGCACCCTATCTGTTGATCCAGGTGTGGAAAGAAAGAAAACTTTCCCAGGGAGCAAAACTGAACTGGGTAGAGTTGAGGAGCTGGAACAATGGATTTCAATTAGTCTTAAATCAATGGTTCTCAACCTTCCTAATGCCGCGACCCTTTAATACAGTTCCTCATGTTGTGGTGACCCCCAATTTCATTGTTACAAACATAATTAAAGCATAGTGATTAATCACAAAACAATATGTAATTGTATATGTGTTTTCCGATGGTCTTAGGCGACCCCTGTGAAAGGGTCGTTCGATCCCCAAAGGGGTCGCGACCCACAGGTTGAGAACTGCTGTCTTAAATAGTGATAACAAATGGTCAAAAGTTCTCTTCCCCAAATGTCCTTCAGTTGATAATTTATTTCCACTCCTTCCCCTCTTCAGAGGGAAGATTTTAACGGACTGTCTTTCTGCAGCAAATCTTAATATAACAGTTAATATGCAGACAAAGTGACCGAGTCCCCTTGACACAGGTGTCCGATCTCCATTTAGCAGGAATGTGAGGGAGGGAGGCAGGAAGGCGGCAGTACTTAAGGGAAGGCACGGCGCCCTTCCCCACGCCCCTGCAAAATGCAGGCTCTGTCATTGGGATTCTTCCGTCGGTTTCTCACAAATCTCTCTCCAGAGGCAGAAAATTGTGGGGCCATTTTTCTCAATTTCATAATGGCATTGTGGCTAAAATATCATTTCTCCACTGGATATTGTGAATAATATTTACAGTTATTTTATGCTATGTAAGGTTTAAGTTATTGCATTCCATCTGTTTCAAGATAAACAAGTAGGATATTACTCTGTCTACTGTTCTTGCTTCCTTTTTTTGTTGAAAAGTATCCTATCTGGTCTCTCGTCCTGCCTCTTCTCTGCCTTACCTCAAATTCCTAATGAACTACTCATTAAAACACCAATTAATCTGCATATCATTTTGACCCTAAGCCTCCTTGTCCCTCTCACTTCTTAAATTCTCCTAGGATTCCATGGCGTGTTCTTACCAGTTTCTATTTTTAGCTTCTTCCCTTCTTTCTATAATGAGGTTTAAAATTGTATTCACCAGTATTCCAGGGGGCTGTCCCTAGACAGATGAGCAATCAGGCTTGACCAGATGTCCTGGGCGCTGGAAACAGCCACAGGTCAGCAATGCGGTTGCCAGGGCCAGGGCTTTGGAAGGACATGAGCGGGGAGAGGAGAGAAGTGGAGGGCACGGCCCAGTGGTGCTGTGCGCTCCATGTGGACCCAGACAGGAGAATCTGGGAGGAGAGACGTGTGAGTTATCCCTGTGGAGATGTCAGGAAGATGGCCACAAGAAATTTTAAGATCCTTTGCTGTGATTTAACTTCTTCAAGAACACCTACAATAAAGACATATACTACTCTTCAAGTTTTACTGTAACTGAGGGGTGTGTGTGTGTGTGCATGCGTGCGTGCGTGCGTGCGTGCGTGCGTGTGTGTGTGTGTGTGTGTTTGGCATTGATGTGGGAGAAGCAGAGACATAATCAGCTTCAAGGTAACTTAGAAACATCTGGGAGGCAGACTTCTCTCTTGCCAAGTCTCCCTTCACAGCCCTTTTCCGATTTCTGCCTACTGAATAGCGCCCCCCACACCTGTAGAAAAAAGATCCCATAGGAGATGGAGTTACCTTGCATTACAGTGCCATTGAGAACCTATTTTAGAGACAGGGTTTAATGGTACAGTGCCTGCTGTGAGCAACACTTTCATGGGCTTTGACTTGTGACAGCAGGCAGGGTTTCTTTGCTAGGCTAAGGAAGTTGTTTATAATATTTAAGGAAACTGTCAGGTGTAAGTATGATACCTCCCTTCACTCCCATACTCACTTCCTCGTTCATTCTGTCTCCCCTCTGGCAAAAGGCCCCTAAACCTTGTCAGCTACCCCAACTTAGCCTGTGCATCAACTTGGCTACTTAGATTTCTAGAACAAGGCTTTCTCATCAGCCTGTGTGAATAACACAAACAGAAACATTAATTATAATAGTGTGTTCTGGTGCTTACTTGTGTGTATGTCACTCTCTTTCCCACGACATAAAAAGTTGTTTTGAAGGAGAAAAGCTTTAGAAAAAAACCCCTGGGCCACTAAAACCTCAGCATCATTCATTCCTTAGGACTTTGGAAAATAAAGGACTTTATGTGCCTACTGACTGAAGAGCAGGAAGGACACTCGGCAGACGTCTGGCTAGTAACCTTAACATGTTTGTGGCTGCTAAATTCTCTTTGTCAGACAAAAACCTTAACCCAGACTTACTAAGTGAAGGAGGTTGAAACTGCGGATGGCTCTCACTCCTGTCTACTCACCTTTCCCCCTCACCACACTGCTGTGTGACCTTGGGCGAGTTGCTAACTGTATGCCCCAGTGTCTTGCTCTGCTGACAGGAAGGTACCAGGACCTGCTGCTTGGAATTGGTGCAAGGATTAAACAAGAGGGTACATTAAACTCTTAGCTCCATGCCTGGACAACAGGCAATCCCTCATACCTGTTGCCATGGATGCGTTTGTCACTAATGGCAGAATGAAGACTAGAGACCTCCCGATTCCGCTCACATTTCTCTACACTGAAACATATACAGTCTGTCTTAGCTTTGTCTTACTGTTACTCTCACTATTCCCTTACTTGCTGATTCCTAGTTATATCACCAGCAGCCCAGGCAGCGGTCCCAGCCTGATCACCCATTCTATTAGCAAGGTAGTGCTGCACAAGCACACACACACACAAATACACACATGTGCATGCACACACAAATACACACGCGTGCACAGATGAACCCAGACTTCCTCCCTGCAGAGCAGTCCTCACTCGGTAGTGTTTGTCTGGCCTCCCTCTCCACTGGGATCACTCAGTCTCAGCCTGTCTTAGCTTTCCCTCTTTGCCTTATAGAATAATGGGTTTGTGTCTGTCCCCCGCACCCCTCCTTGTTCTAATCTCTCTGCATTTTCCGCCCTTGCTTGCTTTGCAAGTCTACTCCCTGTTGCCCTGTCTACTCTCTCCCACTCCTGCCTCCTTACTGACCAAGGAGCCTACGTGAAAACATGCTCAGTTCTGTTCCATCCAACTGTATCCGGCGCTCTTGCCTCATTCTGGAGGGTTCATGTAGGGAGTGAGGGCCATACTGATGCTCGTGGCTGTGTCATCACCGCACATCAGGATCTTACATAGAGATGGGAGCCAGGTGCCACCGATGGTGCCAGCACGAGGCCCTAATCCCCAATGAAGGGCTCCACGAGGCCCACAGTGACATCCTGGTAGATGAATGGGTGCCATCTGGATGCTCAAGCCTGGCCAGGAGGGCAGCAAAGTCATGGTGTTCAGTACTTAATTTTAATTTCCCCCAAATAACCCAGAGTGCATTTTGTAATTTGCAGCACTGTAAATTTTGTCAACATGTGGAGAACTGAACACTGGTAAACACTGTTTATCCAGCACACTCTGGCTAATCATACCCAGGCTGTCTGTTTGATTGCTGAATCATGTTGCTCGTACTCACAAGGAAAGAAACGTATTCCAGAGGAAGCACTTGGCTAGGTGAGCTCTGAACCTGAGTCAAAGGCAGAACCACTCCAGGGTCAATGGATGCAGAGCCAAAATGTGCTGCTTCCAGGGAAAACTAAGTCTATGGAGACTGAAGGAGTTGAGTTCTCAGGCATAACTTGGATCAGGAAATAAGGAATAAAATGTCCTTTCCCAGTCTCCCTGGTTATTCATAGAATTACCTCTCCATCTCTTTCATTAGCCAGTGATAAAAATATAATTTCTCTAACCCCAAATTCTGTCAACCAGAGAATTCTGTTAACCAGGAATTACATATGATCATATATTATGGATATACTATATTATGTAATTACTAGAGGCCCGATGTACAAAATTCATGCAAGGGGCTTGGCCTTCGCAGCCAGGTGGCTGCCCTCGGCCCTCACAGCCCTGGCTTTGTCCGGAAGGTCATCCAGAAGGACATTTGGAAGGTTGTTCAGCTGTCCAGTCTAATTAGAATATTATGCTTTTATTATTATAGATATATATAACATGTGTTTTATATATATATATATATATATATATATATATATATATATATATATCTCGCATGTATAACATATGCTGATTGACACTTTGCTAGTAAAATTAAATTTGTAATAAGTAATACATATGGTTATAATAAAAAACTCACAGTTCAGTTAAATTATGAGGCAATCTCTAATAATTCAAGAAATTCTTTCATCATTTCAACAAACATTTAAGAAAATTCTATATGTGAGACAGAACTCCGAATAGCAAATTGTGTTCAGTTAATTCCCATGAAGGCTGTTACTACAGCATTTTAATCATTTAAAGATTTGTGTGTACATACAAGATCAGATTATGTTTCTCTTCCTTGTTTGTGGAATGCTGTATATTGAACGATATATATGGCTCACCATATATATAATTTTTGCAAAGAACATTAGTTTCTCTTGTCTGCCCAGCATGGCGGCCCTCTTGTTGTGAATAGTGCCCCAATTTATCTCCGGGAAGCTACTCCTCCCTGTGGTAAGCAGTAACATAAAATGTATTGAAAAGACATATGTTTAATCAAATAGCTTCCACAGATAATTTACTTATTTTCCTCCTGGAGTGTTTGCAGGTCAAGGGACTTCCTTTTGTCTCCTCTTCAATGCATTCCTTCATCCCCACAAATCAATATAATTGAGGCCACGTGGCAATGTTTGCCTCCAGTTCCGAATCCAGTGGTTTACAAATGCCATTTCTTTTCATCCCTCCAGCCTCTCCCCTCCCTTCCTGAGAGCTCACCATTCCCGCTGCCTGTGGTTTTCTGGGTCTCTATGACTTTGACCAACCGTGGGCAAACTACGGCCCGCTGGCCGGATCTGGCACGTTTGAAATGAATAAAACTAAAAAAAAAAAGAAAAAAAAAAGACCATACCCTTTTATGTAATGATGTTTACTTTGAATTTATATTAGTTCACACAAACACTCCATCCATGCTTTTGTTCCAGCCCTCCAGTCCAGTTTAAGAACCCATTGTGGCCCTCGAGTCAAAAAGTTTGCCCACCCCTGACTTTGACTGTCCTCAGTCAGAAAATGAACACCACAGGGGGTTAATAGGATCATCAGACCCTTCAGACTCTTCAACACGCATATCACAGAGGCCCCCTCCTCTGCAATCTCTAGATAGGTTTGGGGATACACCTGAGCTATCTTTCCTCCCAGAATTGGGGGAGGCAGCCACCAGGCGAGCCTGCAGGACTTCATGATACCAATGTCCCCTGTAACTCAAGCCCACAGCCCGGCCCCCGGCACTGTGTCTTAGAAAGAGGTGGCAGCATTATGAATCCATAGGCAAAGCTTAAAGCTTTAATAACATTTGCTCTTGGTACTGCAAGTTTTACATCCCCATGACTTTTCAGAGGATTAATTACAGTTTCTCTAAGAGTACATTGTGAAACTCAGTAGCTCTGCTGCAGGAGTGATTCTCATTTGGCTAAAATTAAAAATTTAAATAGATGCCCTAGGAGCCCAGGTAGCTTAAGAACTCTCCGGGTCCTCTTTGTAGCTGAGTTATGCTCCACCGGCTCCAGTTAAAGGAACCCCCTGTGTCTGAAACACTGTGGAGGCTGCTTCTTACACCCACTTATTAATACTTCTCTTCCCCATCTCCACTCCCTCTGTAGGGACTCCACCAAGATGTTTGTTCATTCACTTGTGAATGAGCTATTTTCCTCTCAATACCCCTGTTGTGATGCACTCATCCTTCTCACTCTCTTCCGCACACATTCACGTATCTTCCACATTGTTTATTCTATAAGAGCATGAGCAATGAGAAGGCAAATGTGGAGTTGCCATGTTTGAAAGTATCTGGTTTAGGTTAGAAGATAAATACCTCCCACACACTCCCCACCCCTCCCACTAAACTGCACCCTACTGGTTCTTACTGGGAGTGGCCTGTGGAAGCCTGAAGTCATTTTGGTGGCTCTGGAAAAGAAGTGGGTGTTTTTGTATCATCTGCATCCAGACACAAAGCTTCTTTGCATTCATTGTGCTACATCATCAATGGAGTCTTGAAGTAAACATTGACTTTATCTGATTTTTTAGGAAAGAGCTAATGATTTAAACTCCCTGCGTTTAAATTTGGTCTGCCACTTGCTAATTGTGAAACCTTGGGCAGGTTATTTATCTCTCTGTGCCCCTGTTTTCTGTAAAAGGGAACTAATAATAATGGTCCCAATGTAATAGGGTGATTGTGGGGATTAGATGGGGCAATCTGCGATAGTGCTTACCCCCACTGTTGTACCTACTAAGTGCTCAATTTCT